>NC_138182.1:218025719-220583219 GCF_964194105.1 Spermophilus citellus | reverse complement strand
TTTTGTCATTGAGGAACTCCACTCTTCAGGCACTGTTCTGAGAATAAGGCCACTATGCATCAGAGGTGTGGGCAGCGGATGCCTGAAGCCAGGCCAGGAACCTTCTTCAGAATCAATTTGGGGTTCAGTCTAGAATACAGACAATTGGTGAACAAGGTCCCTAAAGACTCTGGCATGATGAATGGCTATAATAATTTTGGCATGAGAAAATACTAAAATTCCCATTTAAAATGCCCATAAAAAATTAATTCTTTGTGAAACACTCATAGATCATTCAATTTTTTGATGTACTTTTTAAAAAACAAGTGACTGAATGAGGTGATGTTGTGTAGGGTTAGACTCTATAATGCAGCCAAACAGGCTGCTTTCCAGTTATTGCTCTTTTTTTTAAAGAAGTTGGTCCTTAGTTTTGTTTCTTTCATTTTGACAGCAGTATTTAAATAGCAGGGCTGTAATCAATTTGAACCTTTCCTAGTTCCAAGTAATTAAACTACTCTATTTACTCATATGAAAATGCTTTTTCCCCCCCCTATTCTCTGGACAGGATGCAAGGAGGAACTAGTATTCAGTTCTTCCAAAAAATGGCAACAAGTCTGTATGGTACAGTCTGTAAGTTGTCCAGGGTTTCATTTTCTGTGGTTCAATTACCTATAATTAGCTACAGTCTGAAAATATTAAATGGAAAATTCCAGAAATACGTAATTTATAAGTTTTAACAATTTTTATTATAGTATATTATTATTGTTGTTCTTTTATTAGCTATTATTGCTAATATCTTACTATTCCTAATTTATTTGTTAAACTTTATCATAGGTATGTGTATTATACACACACACACACACACACACACATATATATATATATATATATATATATGTATAAAACATAGTATATATCTGCTATTATCTATGGGGATTAATTCCATAGTCCTGGCCTGATACCAAAATTCACAGACTCTCAAGTCCCTTATATAAAAATGGCATGGTAGTTGTGTATAATCTCCTCCTACACACTTTAAAACACCTGTAGATTACTTACAATACCTAATGCAATATAAATCCTATACAAATAGTCATTATACTGTATTATTTAGGGAAAAGTAAAAAGAACAAAAATGAACATCCAATTTAAAGAAATATTTTTGATCTGCACTAGTTGAATCCACAAATGCAGAACCTATGGAAATGCAGGGCCAACTATACAGGGTTTAGTATGATCTGTGGTTTTAGGCATCCACTGGGGATCTTGAACATATGCCTTGTGGATAATAAGAGAGGACTACTGTACAATTGACATAAGAGGGAGAGGTAGTGACAACAGGAAGAAGAGACAGAGCACACCAGGAGCAACTGAGTCGTAACTGAATCTGAGTCTAAAACCAGACTGCCTGGAGTTGAAGTATACCTTTACAACATTTACCATTGTGGAACTCTGAACAAGTTACTTGATTTTCCTGTTTCCTCATCATAAAGTACTAGTAAAATAGTAACTTGCTCATAGACTCTTGTGAGTATTAAACAAGTTAAGGCAGCACTGGGTATACCATAAGCCCTACAAGTGTATTTTTATTTTACCTCATCAAGAGTCATGATGTCTTCTCTTGAAAGACTCTTCTTGTCTACTTCCTGTCAGTCGAATCAAAGGCAGACTTGAAATCTTTGGAAAAATTACGCCCATACAGTTTAACATGTTTTGAATTTCAGAGACACCATAGCAGTTGTGGTTTTCCATGAAATGGAATATTCTTTTTTTTCTCCTATTTTCCCCAATCTTTTTTCGTATTTTTATTAGTTCTTATAGTTATACATAGTAGTTGTTGGGTTTATCTTGACAAACTCATACATGCATGGAAATTGATTTCATGAATAGAATATTCTTTGTTTAAATGATCTGTAGATGTCAACGGACCTTTATTTTATTCATTTATTTGTATGCGGTGCTGAGAATCAAACCCAGTACCTCATACATGCTAGCCAAGTGCTCTACCACTAAGCTGCAAACCCAGTCCCTAGAATATTCTTAAAAATCAGATTAAAAGAGGTTTTATTTCAGAGGTTTAAATTTCACAAGCCCTTTAAATATGATAGCCATATATCCCAGAGTTTCTGGGTGAGTCCTAAAGTAAAAATCAAATTTCATTGTCTTCGTAAGCACAATTATATTTGTCAGATAATGTGATTACATTATGCAACAAATATGGTGATAGTGTGTTAAATCTGCCTAATTAGAGTTCCAGAACCATGAGCCCAAGTGGAAAGTTGATCCTGGAAGATAAGGCAAAGGCCACTTCAGTTCTTTTTTATCTCCTGACAGATCCAAGGCTTTACCACTGAAGGGCAGCAGTTTGCCAAGGCCCAGGACTGCACCTCTTCCTTCTCTCCAGCTGTTTTGATTGGCCTGGCCATGTCCCTGATCCTGCTGCTAGTGCTGGCCTATGCCCTGCATATGCTCATCTACTTGCGCTATCTGGACCGGCACTATGAATTTATCACCTCTCCTACTCATTTCACACCTTTGAAAACTCGAGACCTGGCAGAGGAGAAGGAACTGCTCAGGAGCCAGGGAGTTGAATGCTATGAACTGAGGAGCCAACAGATCTGCAAGATTTATGTTTAACAAGCACGGGCCTCTCTCCTCTCTCTTTCTCACCATGTCCACAGTGGCTCTTAAAGATGTGGTTTCTCTTCTGTGTTGTTTTACTTGTGAATGGCTTGATTAAAAAAAATACAAAAAAGAAAATACACAATTTTTGGTTTTGAAACATCCACTGATTACTTAGATAAACTTGGGATAATGAAAAAGTATCCCACAGATCCCACAGAAATAAATACAACGGTTGCCCCAAACCTACCGTGAAAGTGAAGGGATGTTTCAGGTTTGGAAAATGGGTATGTGTGTGTGTGGATGATGAGCATAATGCAGCATAGACAAAGGAACACACTTGTTCCCTGGGTCCTCCTTGCTTGTGCCAATTTAGATGTGGTAAGAATAGAAATAATAAACCCAATTAATCTGGAAGTTCAGAATTTAATATATTTTGTAAGTTAATTTATTTTCAGAAATTATGTCCCAATTTTGTTTTTAAAAATGGCCTTTTTCTCTCCTTCATAGGACTATTTAGGAGAAACTGTGGTCAATGTAGTAGAATAACATATCTTAGGACCTTTTTGCCACTGACTTTGCTATTCAAAAGCAGATAGCCCAGTTTGTGTCTTAGGGGTCATAGTTTTGGTATATCTTATCTTTCCATCTGGTCATGGTGCAAAAGTTTATCTCATTTGTCTGATTTAGACCTCTACAAACTCTCCTGAGTACCCTTGAAACAAGCAGCACAGCTAAATAAGACAGTGTGCTTGCTGTACAAATACAGATTCAAGATAGGTCCTCTAATTCCCATTCCAAGTAGATAGTGTCCTCTAAACTCTTCCTTAGTAGAAATTCTGGGGCCACCACTGATATTCTTACCACTGGTTTCTTCCATATGAATCTCCTAATCCTTTTGAGTTCTGGGCTGACTCCGAAAAATGATTCACTCTCTAATTCACCAAAGTCTCTCTAATATGCTTTCTGTATCAAAGGGCTCATAAATGTAAAATTACGTTGTATTTTCCTATCTAGGATTCTATACCTTAGCTAGAAGAAGATAGCCCTGCATAGAACTTAGAATGCAGATGAGAACAATCTCAGGTGGGGGTTATCAACAGAGAAATGGAATCTTCTGTGTTATAGATCTAGTCCCACCTTAGGCAGCAAGCATGGGTAATGATGACAGTGAAGTTGCTAATAGAACAGTCTCATGTTTAGCATTTATTTTAGCTGCATTATTATTGGCTGTGAATGTAGGTTTGGTTCAAACTGCCTTAAAATTTTGTAAGATCATAGTTCCTTTCAGTTTAGATATCTGGAGTAGATTCTGCAGTCTGTAACTAAGAATCCTGATTTATTTAAGTTGTTAGTACTAAGATGATTACAGGAAACAGAATCCCAAGAAAATGAGACTCTAGGATTGATTATTATTCTATTTGGCTAAAACCAGTGGAAACTCTGTTAGCATAAGCGAATGGTAAACTGACAGCCCAAGGCATTAAGTAATGAAATTGAGATTCCCATTGCTGTTGCTTTAAGTGTCAACTGCTGGGGCTGGGGATGTGGCTCAAGTGGTAGCGCGCTGGCCTGGCACCACATACAAACAAAGATGTTGTGTCTCCCAATAACTAAAAAAAAATAAATATTAAAAAAAGTGTCAACTGCTGATTTAAATGGCTGTTTGATCAGCTATAGTCACAAAAAAGTAAATACAATTTATTGTTCAAACTAGGATACTTTTGAAAGTGAAAGGGAACATCATTAAAAATTCCAAGATAGTAGATGTGGGTGGAATCAGGAAAACTGGGATATATAGTCACCCTAATTATGGGTGATACCCTGCAGCCTAGGCTAGCTCTTTCTGTAATGGATGGTTTATGGAAAGAAACGATAATTCAAAATTTTAAGTTCACATTTCAGGCATGGTCAAAGATCTGGCAAGTGTCCATGACTGATCTAAAGGGATTTCTTACCTTTTGTCAAAGTTCTGACTTGTTAAAAATTGAATTTGGGTCTGATCCTGCAAAACGCTTTTGTATGTGGAATTCACACCCATACAAGATCTCTTTTTTGAAAATGAGAATATTGATGACAATAAAGAAACGTTGAGAACAGGAATGGTAACTTTGGAAAGTTTAGACAACTTTAACAATATTGAATTCTCAAACTCCATACTCAGTTTTTCTTATTAGCAGAAACAACTCCTGTGAGATGAAGCCGTTCCTGCCTTGCTCAAAGATCCTGTGATAGCCTCACCAGAGATACTTATTTAGACAAGGGGTGCCAATTTTCCTTTTTTCATTTAGGTAATTAGAGTCATATTCTAGCATATCCAAGGGAGCCAAGTGCAAAGTCAAATCACGGAGAAGAGAATTGCAAAAATAGTTTTACCAACTTATGTAACAAAGGATTTGGGAGAATATATGTTGGAATTAATTCAGGTGGTACAAACTCAAGGAGAGAAGTTTATAATTTTAGAATGAACTGAATTGTTTGATATGGATTCTCTTAACAGAGATTGAGGATTAAATGAGCTGGCTTGAGCAGTTGGGAGTGCTTCTAACAGTTTATTGATTAAAATCTAGACTCAGTAGTATCATACCCTAAGCAAAGTGTAGAGATCAGAAATGCCTTGGAATTACATGAAGGAAGAAAAGAAATTTAATAACTTAGAGAATTGGGATGTAGGAATGGATTTATCATGTGTAAACTGCTTTCTCTCCTATAACAGCTTTCTTCGTGAAGTCCCAGAGGAATGCCCTTTGTTCTAGTACAAAGAGATGCTTTGGGATTATAGCACCAGATTTTTTTGAAAAGTGTTCTGGTGGCTGTTCTCTGAAGGTTATGGATGAAGGTAGGAGATGCCATCCTTGAAATGGAATTCTTGGTCTCAATAGGGGTGCTGATATCCTAGAGTGGCAGAAATCAAAAAGCATCAAAGTAACCTAAAAGAGATAAAGGGTAAGAGTGTTAATCAGATTAGATTGTATTTGTTAATGGTAAATTGATCTATGATATATTTGGATAGATAGTTTACTGAAACACTCTTATCTGTATCATCATCATCATCATCATCATCTAAATCTGGTATAAAAAGTCTTACTTAAGCAATTGTGGTAGATTCTCAGAACTAAGTTTTTGATTACTCAGTCTCCTTGAATGAAGGACCTCTTAAGGAAGGCTTTTGTTTTTATGTCTAATGTTGAGCATGATTTTAAATAACTATATGTTTATTCCTCATCAGATATCTGTCTTTTAGCATTGCTTCTGATATGTTCTTTACTTTCAGGTTAAGAAGTTATGCTATTATTACAGATACCTTTTCTATTAACCCACCAAATATGTCACCATTGCTATGTAATTATTAGTGCATCAGAAGCATAGCCTCAGCGGTATTTCTCTTTCTGAAAGGTATGGAAAAACATGGCAAAGAAAATGATATTTGACATGAGTAGGAGTAGCTAGGTAGGTAAGGTGGAGAAGGACAAACATAGCAGAAGAAAACACATAAGACTCTAACATGTGTGCAGAATTGTGAACACATGTCTGTAGGAAGGCACATGGGATTTACAGGAGTGAAGAAGGAGAACTTGGAGATTAAGAGGGGGATCAGATATTATGTTCAAATAAAGATTTAAAATATTGAATTTAGGTAATGGAGAGGTCCTTGTGAGGATTTTGGAAGACTTAACATAAGATGATTACATGGTATATAGTGTGAATAGAATAGAGATGGAAATACCAATTAGGAGATTATTACAATGGTTTAGGGCAAAATAAGAATAAGACCTGAAGTAGGACAGTGTCATGGGAGGTAGGAATTAGAAGAATTTTAAGAGATTGGCAGTCAGTTAGTAAGTCAGAAATGACTGGTAGGTGCAGGAAGCCACTGTGAAATGTGCATGGTCCAGATCAGCATTGAAGCTATTGAATGGGAAGATCTGGTATTTGGGAACTCCTACCAGCAACCCTGCTGGTTTTGAGATGGCCCAGTACATTGTGAACTCCCACTCAGCTCTGCCAAAAGGTTCTGCACAACACAGGAAGATGGGCATGACCTGTTAAGAATCGAGTAGCCTACCTGTCCCCACCTCTATCCTGTTTTTGAGGAGAAATTTCTATCCAATCCTTTTGATCTGTTCTGATATAAATAATCCAGGTTCTGGATTCTTTGTTAGAAGCTGTACCAGTCTGGTCAGGTTGGCTGGTCACTGCCCCAGCTCTGAAAACCAGCTCTGTGGTTATTTTGTAGTACTATTTTCTTAGCCTTGTTTCTTAGTCAGCCCATCCCTCCAGAGGGAAACCCTTTCCTTCCCCCAGGTGGGATGTGTGGGAGAGGTAGGTGTCTTATTTGAGCACTACAAGGATGGTGATGCCAGTTTTGTGATCAGGGATTAAAAAGATAAGGGTGATAGGGGAAGGTTCCAATAGGCAGTTTATCTAGGCAGTTGGATGTATAGATCTAGGGTAAAACAGAGTATCTGTACCAGAAATAGAGATTTAGAACAAAGCAGATGCTGTCTGTGTCCCACCCATATTCTTTTGGCCCCTATCATTTTCATTGCCACAATCTGTCCTCATGGGCTGCTCTGTCTGTGTTGATGACAGACTGGAATCACTAATATATCAATGTACCCTAAGAGTGATCCTCAACCAACAACTGAGGAATTTTGTATAAATGCTCCAGTTCATTTTGTCCCTTGAATGAGATAACTCTAGACTGTTTGCTGGAGTTCCCCAACAGGAATAAGCTCTTTTACCCCTTGTGAAATCTTGCTTGAGAATGTTCACTTTATTGGTTCCCCTCTTCCCTGTTTCACTTTTCTACTCCTATAGTGGCATTTCCTGACATCACCTCCAAAACAAACTTCATACATTTAAATCCCTGTCTTAGGATCTGCTCAGGAAACCCAAATTAAGACAAGTAGTAATGGCCATATGGGAAAAATTGAAAACAAGGTGACTAATGGTGATGGAGAAAGAAATGAGATCACCTCAGAAGAAAAAGATGGGTTGATAATAGACCCCTGGGGAACACTGCATTTATGGACAAACCTGCAAAGGAGTTAGAGTAGAAGCAATCAAAGAGGAAGAAGGCAAACCAAGAAAGAATAGTGTCCCAGAAACCAAAGGAAAAATAAAAGATTTCTAAGATGAAGGGAATAGTCAACCATGTTAAATGACCGAGAGAAATCAAGCTAGAAAAGAACTACAAATTGTTTATTTCTTAGGTTTGGTCAATAGGAAGTCATTGATGAACATCATACTCCATTGGAGGACTGGGGTGGAAATAGTTCAGGGTGTTTGTTATTTATTATTCCCCTGGCTTTCTCCCAGTTAGAACACCTTGATTACATGTATCTCTCAAGACAGCCTCCTGCTTTTAGTAACATCCTTTTCTCTTGGGTGCAGGGCTGGTGACAACTTCATTGCTACTAGCCCCAGTTCGTTACACTGTTCTTTGTGGCTATCTTATACCCTACTAGGGCCTCTGTAAATGGTACTTTTAAAATTAAGCCCTCCTTAAATTATCCTAATTTGAGGGTACCATCTGTTTCCTATTGAGACTTGGGCCTTTGCAGAGGTTTGGACAAATTAAATTTTATTTGTTGTTTTGTTGGTTTTATATCTAGCAGTTGTACAGTTTTTCAGATGGGATTGAAGGCAACCATTTTAATAAGATTTTAATAAGATAGAAGAAAGCTGAGCATATTGTAGGGGAAGGCTATGCTTCTGAGGGTTTGTTTACTTGGTTTTTGTCTTTCCTGCTGCAATATTATAAAGAATGATGTTCCTATGTATAATACTCTACCGTGGAAATACCTGCACATTGTTAGCCCAATCTTCAGGGTTCTATAGCCCACTCTTCCTTTTAGATACCTGTTGAATAAAGGTCCATGGGTAGCTGAGATAGGGTTCAGGCTATAGATAATTACCAGCTAGCAAACTGGGACTTTCTCACTCAAAAGAGTGTATTAGAATGTGGCAGTGGGATTATAGGCAGCTCTTGAATATTCTCCAGCTTAGGCGTGCAGCATAAAAAAAAAATCATTTTTCACAAGCTACATGGATGGAGCCCCTCCAAGTTAATTGCCTCTGTGGTTGGTTGGGAATCCCGTGGACTAGCAGGAAGGAACTAAGGTAAAGGGAAAGATTAAAAACATAGATATCAGAGAGGAGAGAAAATGGTGGAAGTAGGTCCTCAAAGAAACCTTAGTATCACAGGATTCAGTTCTTCTGGTGGCAGTGGGGAGGAAAGAAATCACTTGCCTTTACTAAGAGGAGACACACAGAGGGGACACTGCCTTCTGGGAAGAATATCAAACAGCTGTCCCTTCTGTCTTTATTCCCATTTTGCCTTCCAAGTCCTCACTATGCACAGGTTGAAAAAATAATTAATAAAATCAATTGATCCAGCTTTCTCATGTGATTCTTAGAGATAACCAACTATATTTGAGATGTCAGTCTGTATGACAGAACTTGCAATGTTTGCTGCATGATGCTTTTTAGCTCTTGAGGTCAACAACACTTTATAAGGACCAAATGGTACTAGAGCAAAACCTCTAACTCCAAATAAACAGAATTTAAAATGTGGTTTGGATCTTCTGATATTTTTATTAAGAAAAAATAAGTCAAATGCAAGTGGTCAGATTTAATTGGTATAGCAGTTGCTATTTTGTAACACATGTAACTCTCAACTGGCCAAATTCACTGTTCCTGAATCCTTTGACCTTTTGGAATTAACCTGTGTTTTACTCCCCTAACAAAATAAGTTCTTTTAGAAAAGAAATAAGTCTGCTCACAACACAGCTGAAAATGAATAGGCAGGTGGATTATGTCACCAGTGGCAGTGACCTGCATTCTTGTTGTTTTCTAATTTTGATTTTCTGCCTTTACTGGTTATAGTCACCATTCTGGTGCCTTCACCTTCTCCCATTATTCTCAGTTCCTGGAGCTGCTGCCGCTGTTGGCATGAGCATCACAGACTTTTACAGAATGTTGGTGAATAATAGAATAGTATAGCATAAGGAAAGACATAATTCCAAATTTTTTGTTCATGAATGTTCAATGCTTATTTCCTGTCACATGCCATGTTTCTCTTTTGACCCCCAAATTTCACCATCTTAGGGACTTCTCTTTTACTTCCTCTCAATCCTATATATATCCTTTTATTCTCAGGAACTTGTTTTTTGGTTTTGTTTTGTTTTTCAGCCCACAATGAGATGCTTCCAGTTCTTTTTAAAATTGGTTTTAATTAATTAATTAATTCTAATTAGGTATATATGACAGCAGAATGCATTTTGATTCATTGTACATAATTGCAGCACAACTTTTCATTTCTCTAGTTTACAGGATGTAGCATCACACCATATGTGCAGTCATACATGTACCTAGGGTAATGATGTCCATCTCATTTCACCATCGTTCTTGCCCCTGTATTCCCTCCTCTCTTCTCCTTCCCCTTTGCCCAAAGTTCTTCCTAAGCCCCCCTTCCATTTTTCCTAAGCCCCCCTTCCCTCATTATAGATCAGCATCTGCTTATCAGAGAAAACTTTTGGCCTTTGGTTTTTTGGGACTGATTTACTTCGCTTAGCATGATATTCTCCAACTCCACTCATTTACTTGCAAACGTAATAATTTTATTTTGTTTTAATGCTGAGTAATATTCCATTGTGTACATATACGAGTTTCTTTATCCATTCCTCTATTGAAGAGCATCTAGGTTGGTTCCACAGTTTAGGTTTTGTGAATTGAGCTGCTATAAACATTGATGTGGCTGCATTACTATAGTATGTTGATTTTAAACCTTTGGGTGTAAACCAAGGAGTGGGATAGTTGGGTCAAATGGTGGTTCCATTCCAAGTTTTCTAAGGAATCTCCATACTGCTTTCCAGATTGGTTGTGCCAATTTGCAGTCCCACCAGCAAAGTATGAGTGAACCTTTTCCCCCATATCCTCCTTTAGTATTTGGAGCAATTTGATTATATATCAGAACTCCCCTATGAAAGTTAGAACCTAAGAATCTCAACTTTAATAATCAAAATGCTCAATAGAGTATTGTTCTTATAGAAAAAAGCCTTTATGCCTTATAAGAATTCTTTTTTAAAAGTCACTCAGCTGCACTATAGCCAGATTTAAAAACAACTCTTCATTTAACTGTCCCTCTAAGATGTTTTAAAAGTCTGTAAGTTTAGGTTATGAATTGTGCATATTAGTTTTTCAATGTAAAAGTTATCACATAAAAGCTTAGAAAAACATGGCTGGGGCTGTAGATCAGTAGCAGAGTGCTTGTCTAGCACATGTTAGGCATTGGGTTCAATCCTTAGCACCATATAAAAATGAATAAAATAAAGACATGCTGTCTGTCTAAAACTACAAAATAAATAAATAAATAAATAAATAAATAAAGCTTAGAAAGACAAAGAAAATAATTTTTTTATTTACAAAATACTGTGGGAAGCCATTCTTGCACGTGATTGGGTACCTCCTGGATTGGGTGTGAGGTGTTCTGGCCAAACTGTGTCAGAGCTATCCCTACCCTCTCCAGGTGCGAGAGCCTGTCTGTGTGGGGGTGTGACTGACCACTGACCCTGAGACCAATCACTGACCCTGACCTTGGAATGCTGCCCCCCCTCGACCTTCATTGGATGGAATTTTCCCCTGAATTTCTTGTTCCCCAATAAAAGGCCACTCCCTGGCTTGCTCTCTCTCTCTCCTGCTAGTCCTGAGTGCCTTGCTGCCCCATCGGGTGGTTTAAGGGGAGAGCCCTCTCAGACCTGTTCATAGAAAAAGGTAATTGAGTCTGTGTGTGTTTACTTTGATCTCACTAGTTAACTTCTATGCCACGAACTTCTTTAATGAAACCAGCGTGCTGGTCGCCTGGTGGAAAATACTTTGTTGTAGAATGCATATTATTATAATTTTTGGTTAAGGAGCTAAATTTCCATCCATTATAAAGTGTCTCATCAACTGTTACAGTGATATTGCAGTGATAAAGTGTTTTCAAAATGTTCAGCTTTATCCAGCAGTGACATCATTCTGAGAAAAACCCATTTATAATCATAAAGGTTTATTGTCATATTCATGTGGGGCATTTGGCTTAAATAGCTGTTCTATAGTCCCAGATTCTTCTCTTCAAACAAGGCACATTCCTGTTCCTGTTTCAGTGAATAGTCCAGTGAGATTTAAGAATCTCTCGCTGTTTAATTTTTTTTTTTTTTTTTTGCTCTTTGTCTAGGGTCTAGGAAAATATATTTGTGGAGATTTTGACAAACATCTGACCTTAGTCAGCCTTCAGCTCCTTTCTTCAGTTCCTAGGCCATCAGTTCTATCCCTCCTTTTGTTGAGAATGTGCATATTCCAAGCCTGAGCCAGATTTTTCTGTACACTCTGCTTCTTACATTGCTATTTCCTTGATGCAAACTATAAGGGAGACTGAATTGTCCGAATCCATTTCATGTTTAAATGCTTTGTGGTCAGAATTTGGGACTTGCTGATCTCTACTCACTTGTAGTTTACATCTATTTAATCCTCCAGCTGAAAAAGGTTGTTGGATTTTTTTTCATGGTAATCAATTCTGAACTGATTTCAAGTGCAGAACTCTATAAAGACAGATGCAAATTTTGAATCATATACTATTAGAAGACCATCTTTAAGAAAAGAAATGTGAAATTACAAATAGAAACTAGGCTTGAGGGTGATTATTAACAAAGAGAAAACAATTCACACATAATTTTAAAAACTAATAAAAATTTGTGGTGTTTAAAAAAACTTATTTTTTCAATGTTTACAAAAATATACAATCAGGAGACCACAATACTGGGGCCATTCTAGGATCATAGAAAGAACCTATATAAGTGTGTATATATGTATATACATTTATATATGTATATGTATAATATTTTCTGTAGATTTGACATTATGCTCAATTGTGGAAGCTGGTTAAACATCCTCTGAGCCTGTCATTACCATGCCTGATGGTATGAAGTCTTCAGAGCAGGCATCTAGGAAGGGAAGATGAATATAAAGCAGGGAGGGCCAGGACAAGCTGGAATCCATGAAGAGGAGCTGGAACCACAATGATGAATTGTGTCAGTTCTTACTGCTTCCAACATTGAGAAAGTGGTGCATCTGTCATAGGACTAAACACATACTTAGCATATCCAGGAACTGGATACAGTAAAAGAGGACCCAGAGAAAGGCAAAGCAGCTGCAGGCCTGGATACTACCCCATGCCAACACAGTGGGCCAACAAGTAAATGGTAATGTATTGGAGCTGTGAAAACATCTTTTGATGTTTAAGAACCAATATGGCTGCTGCTTCATTTCCATCTTCTAAATCTCATGCAAATATGTCCCTCAAATATGGTCCACCTTAACCAGAAATATACAGGGGTGAGAATTCTGGAGAAAAGAAGGACTGTGGTTTGAATATAGCTTGAGTGTCACCTAAAATGTCATGTGTTAAATTTAATCTCCATTGTGAGATTTTAAGAGGGTAGAGACTTAATCTCACTAAGTGTTTAGGTGGGCCTTTTAGAAGTGATCAGGATTAAATAAGATTGATAGCATGGAGCCCTCATTGGTGAATCCTGCTTTATAAGCAGAGGGAGACATATATACACATGCATGCAACACACATTCCCTGTCTCTTGCCATGTGATGTCCTGGGGGCTGCCTTGGGACTCTGCCAGCAAGAAGGCTATCACCAAATCTGGTCTCTTGATCCTACACTTCCAGAACTGTGAGCCAAAGTTAACATCTTTTCTTTGTAAAGGAATATTTCAGGTATTTCATTATAGTAATTAAAAGCTAATAGACATAGTTGAGCCTCACTATATTGATGCATTATGAAACCACCACAGCATCCCCACTGTCAACTCAGTATTTATATACAACTCACTATACTTATGTTTAAAATGACATTAACAAAGTAATACCTCTACCTTACATGATTATAGCTACGCTGTGTACATTAAAATATATTAATCCTTTCCCCCAAAGGTTACTAATTCACTTTTGTGTCTCTGGTCATATTTAGTCTTCTCTTAGGTTTCCAATCTCTCCCTTTGATATTTTATAACTTCAATACTGAGATATAGATTAACAATATATCTTATTATTTCTGGGTAAATGGTAAGTGAATGGGATGAGGAAAGAAGCATGTATATATATATATACACACACACACACACACAAACATATTCATATAAAAATAAAGAAGGAATATAACTACTATAATCCTAATTTCCACAACTAGTCATCTGGTCTACCTGGTATTTATAATTAACTTCCACAACTATTTGGAGTTTCCAGTCAAATGGGGACAACTCAAACATTTATTCCTGAAAAGTCTAGGTCATCAACCAATACCTTATCTGAGTGGTTGTTGTTTTCCATTGACTTCAATTATAGAACATAGGAGTTCTAAGAGGTGCCCTATGGTTCCTTAGTATCCCCATTGGGTAGTAGCAATCCATTTTCCCCTAGACAGTGAGAAATAATCAGCAGAACTATTAGGAAAATCCAGGGTTTCTTAATTCTTGCACTATTGACATTTTGATTTAGATAAATTTTCATGTGGCTAGGGGCTGTCTCGTGTATCATAGAATACTTAGCAGTAATCTTGACTTTTAATTTACTAGATTCATAATATTTAGTATGCTCTCTTTCCCAAAATGTGACCAAAAATGTCTGTATACATTGCAAATGTCATCTGGGGGACAAAATCACCCCCAGCTGGTAAATACTGAGTAGAACCCCTTTCTTTGCCTATTGTCTTATGGACATCAGTATCCTAAAATGGCTACATGGTAGTCTCAACTTCAGTTGAATGGAATCACTTTTTTTGTTTGTTGGTGGAAGCATTTATCCCTTTGGAACTAAAAAATTCAAACCATTTAAGTCTAGAGTTACAGGCATGGGAAGCAAAAACTTTGTTAGTGAATCATCGGGTACTAATGAAAAGCTTTGGTCCATTTCTATTCCTTAATTCTTGTATTCTTGAATCCTGGTTAAAGAGAAACAAGACCATATATTTGTTGTTCATTTAGAGTATGTGCTACATCCTGGTTAATATTGCTGCAGACTTGAAAGGTGCTGGCACTAGAACTGAGTCTTCAAAAAGTAATTTTATGAAATTAGAAGTCAACAGCAAGAAAAACTATGGAAATTATCCATACATATGTAGATTGTTAATACTGATGTATTAACATTTTTGAATGATGAGATGGTCATTGAAGAAACCAGAGAAGAAATTTAAAAGTTCTTAGGATCAAAGGAGAATAGAAATAGAACATACCGGGGCTGGGGATGTGGCTCAAGCGGTAGCGCTCGCCTGGCATGCGTGCGGCCCGGGTTCGATCCTCAGCACCACATACCAACAAAGATGTTGTGTCCACCGAGAACTAAAAAAAAAAAAAAAAAAAAGAAATAGAACATACCAAAATTTCTGGGACATAGTAAAGGAATTTCAAAGACTAGTACTTATAGCTATGAGTATCTACATAAAAAATCAGAAAGATCCCAAATAAATGACTAAGTGATAATTCTCAAGGTCTTAGAAAAAGAAGAACAAATCATTAAAAACCATTAAAATGTAAAAACTAATAAAGATCAGAGCTGAAATTAATGAAATAGAGACCAAAAGAACAATAAAAAAGATCAGTGAAAGAGCGATTCTTTGAGAAGATTAACAAGATTGATAAATCCTCAGCCAAACTATTCAAATGAAAGAGAGAGAAGACTTAAATCAATATAATTAGGGATATTACAACAGACATCACTGAAACACAGAAAATCATTAGGGAATACTTTGAAAACTTATACTCCAATAAATTGAAAAATCTAGAAGAAATTTATATATTGCTAAACACATATGTCCTACCAAAATTGAACCAGGAATATATAGAAAATCTAAACAGACAAATAATATGCTGAGATTGAAGCAGTAATAAAAAGCTTTTCAACAAAGACAAGCCTAGGACCAGATGGTTTCACAGCTGAATTCTACCAGATTTTTAAAGAACTAATGTCAATGCTCCTCAAATTATTCCAGGAAAAAGGAAGGGAGGAAATACTTCTAAACTCGTTCTATGAAGTCAGCATAACCCTGATACCAAAACCAGATAAGGATACTTCAAGGAGAGAAAACTACAGACCAATGTCCTTGTTGAAAATAGATGCAAAAATCCTTAATAAAAGTTTAATAAATCAAATTCAATAACATCTTAAGAAGATTGTACATCATTATTAAGTTGGTTTTATTCTAGGGATGCAAGGATGGTTCAACATATGTGAATAAATAAATGTATTGCATCATATAAAAGGAATCAATGATAAAATCAACAATCATTTCAGTAAATGCAGCAAAAACCCTCAAGAAAGATCAACATCCACTCATGGTAAAAATCTTGAAGAAATTAGGGACAAAAGGAACTTACTTTAGCATCATAAAGTATGTATATGACAAACCCAAAGCCAACATCACAATGAATGAGAAAGAACTAAAAGCATTTTTCCTAAAATCAGGAATAACACAAGGATGTCTACTTTCACCATTACTCTACAGCATAGTTCTTAAATCTTCAACAGAACAATTAGACAAAAGAAGGAAATAAAGAGTTTACAAATATGAAGAAGTCAAATTGTCAGATTTGTAGATGATATGTTCTTATGCTTAGAGGATCCTAAAAATGCTACTGATAACAAATTCAGCAAAGAGCAAGATATAAAATTAACATATAAAACAAACAGCTTTTTCTATACACCAATAATGAAACTGCTAAGAAAGAAATCAGGAAAAATATTTCATTCATAATAGCTTAAAAAATAAAATAAAACACAATACTTAGGAATAAATCTAACTAAAAAAGTAAAAATAGCTCTATAAGGAAAAATTACAGAATGCTGAAGAAAGAAATACCAGAAGACACCAGAAGATGGAAAGGCCTCTCATGTTTATGGGTAGGCAGAATTAAAAATCTTAAATGGCTATTCTACCAAAAACAATCTACAGATTCAATGCAATTTCCATCAAAATACCAATTCTTTTATTTTCAGAACCAGAAAAAACAATACTAAAATTTATATGAAGAATATGCTAAGCAATTCTGAGCAAAAAGAGTAAAGCTGGAGGCATCTGATTCCTGACTTCAAACCATACTACAGAGTCATAATAACAAAAACAGTTTGGTATCGGGATAAAAATAGACATGTAGACTAATGGGACAGAGTAGAAGATTTAGAGATAAACTCAAATAGCAAGAGTTATCTGATTCTCTACAAAGGTGTCCAAAACAAGCTGTAGAAATGACAGCCAATTTAACAAATAGTAGAAAACTGGATATCTGTATGTAAAAGATTTAAATTACATCCCCATCTTTTATACTGATCAAAAGTCAAATAAAAATAAATCAAAGATCTTGGCAAAAGATCAGAAACTTTGTAACTGATGAAAGAAAACATAAGTAAAACACTTCAACATATGGGCAAAGGCAGCAACTTCCTCAATAGAACCCCTAAAGCTCAGGAAATAATACCAAGAATCAACAATGGGATGGCCTCAAATTAAAAAACTTTTGCCCAGCAAAAGAAACAAGATTGTAAAGAAAGAACTGAGAATTGGAGAGATTCTTTTCCAGCTACTCTTCAGACAGTAATTTCATATCTAGAAAATATAAAAAACAAAAATCTCAACAACATAAAATCCCAAACAATCCATTTGTTATGGTCTAGATATTAGGTGTCATCAAAAAGCTCAGATGTGAAATAATGCAAGGACATTCACAGGTAAAATGATTGAGTTATAAGAGCCTTAACCCAATCAGTGAATTAATACCCTGATGGGGATTAACAGAGTGGTAACTGAAGGCAGGTAGGATACGGCTGGAGGAGGTGGGCACTGGGTGCATGTGTTTGTGGTATATATTTTGTGGCAAGTGGAGTGAGTCTCTGCTTCCTGATCATGGCGTGAGCTACTTTCCTCCACCGCACTCATCCACAATGATGTTCTGCCTCACCTCAAGCTCTGAGGAAAGGAGCTTCCCTTTTATGAATTGAGAACTCTGAAATCATGAGTCCTCAAATAAACTTTTTCTCTCTAATTGTTTTTGTCAGGTTATTTAGTCACAGTGGCAAAAAACTGACTAAAATACCATTCAATATATGGGCAAATAAAAGAAACAAACTCTTCTCAAAAGAAGAAGGACAAAAGAACAACAATTTTATTGATAAAATTTCAACATCTCCAGCCATTGGAGAAGTGCAATTCAAAACTACACTGAGATTTTTGTCTCACTCCAGAACTGCAATCATCAAAAATATAAATAACAGTAAATGTTAGCAAGAATGTGGGGGAAAATAAACTCTTATACACTGTTGTTGAGAATGTAAATTAGTACAGTTACTATGAAAATCAGAGTGGAGTTTCCTTAAAAGAGTAGGAATGGATCCACCATTCAAGCTATACCATTCCTTTTTATTTATCCAAAAGAATTAAGGCCAGCATACTAAAGAGATATATGCCTACCCATGTTTACAGCAGGACAATTTACAATAGCAAAGTCATGGAACCAGTCTAGGTGTCTGTCAACAGATGACTTTATGAAGAAAATGTCGCATATATTCACAATGGAGTTTTATCCATCATAAAGAATGAAATTATGTCATTTAGGAAAATGGATGGAACTGGAGAACATCATGTTAAGTGAAGTAAGCCAGATTCAGAAAGCCATTTGCAAAATGGCCACAATTATTTCCCTGCTTATATCCACATCTGTTGTGAATTAACTGTGTAGTCTTTCCCCTCAAGAGGTGGAGTATATCCTCAACGTTTGATTCTGGGATGGTCTTATGCTGTGCTTTGGCCATCACAACACAGCAGAAGTAATGCTGGACTAATTCTAAACCTAAGCATCCACTTGTTTTCCTGGAAACTGCTCAATTGCCAAGTGAACAACTATGAAAGGACAGCCTCCTTGTGGCTGAAAGACATATTGGAGAAGAGAGAGACCTTCTGAGCTGAAACTATTTAGTACCAAACCAACCTAGTAACTGACCACATAGCTGACTATCTGAGACCTGAAGAACTGCCAAGTTGAAGTCAGTCTAAATTCCCACCTGCAGAATTGTGAGGTAAATAAATGTTTTTGTTTTAAACTGGTATGTTTGGGGGCTGGGATTGTTGCTAGAGTGCTTGCCTAGCATATGTGAGGCACCGAGTTGGATCCTCAGCACCACATAAAAAATAAATAAAGGTATTATGTCCATCTATAACTAATGAAAATATTTTAAAAATAAATATAATAAACTGGTATGTTTTGGAATAGTTTGTTACGAAATCAAAGTTCATTCATTTGCTATCAAGACTCGAGGCATATCCAAATTAGGAGTTAGGTACATGTCTGAATTATTGCCTCTGCCACATAAAAGGAAAGGAAGAACAGAAGGTGAACCATATGGAAGAAAAAAGACATAAAAGAAGAAACATAGAGTCAGATTGCTACTACCATTAGCTAGATCTGGTTGTAATCCCATTTCTTCTGCTAAATGGATCACTTAAAACTCAACCAGAATCTTTTGCTTAGAAGATTTAGACACACCCCTATCCCGAACACCACATCTCATAAAAGTAGGGGAAAATTAGATTTTGTCTATCTCATAGATCTCAAAGGGTCGGATCCCAAAACCCAGCTAAGCATTCTTAAGTGACTATATTTGGAACTGAAGTACAGTCTGGAATCAAGGCAATTACTTTCTCTGCCTTGTTGTCTTCCCATCTCTTTCTTTGGTGTATGATTTCATCATTTCTGCATGTTTGCTTCATTTTCCCCCCTTTAGTTTTCTTCTTAGATATAGTTTCTTCTTGCTCATTTCAATGGCAGCTTCAGTCTCTGCATGACCTTATATTATAGCTCACTTTGTACAAGTCTGAATTCCCAACAGAGAGAAACCAGTTGGTCCACTCTAGTCCGGTTAAATGTGCTTGAGCAATGATTAGTAAGTTCAGTAAAAGTATCTTCTTAGGGTTGGCGGTTGTGGGGTGGTAGAATGTGTGCTTAGCACATAAAAGGCTCTGGGTCTGATCCTCAACACACACACACACACACACACATGTTTTCTTGGTGTTGAATAGGCATCTTTTATAAGAACCAGAGCTTGGATGATGATGATAATTATTTGGCACTAGGGAGTGAATCCAGGGGAACTTTACCACCAGGCTACATCTCCAGCCCTTTCTATTTTTTATTTTAAGACAGGGTTTCACTAAGTTACTGAAGATCTTGTTAAGTTGCTGAGGCTATCCTTGAATTTGGGATCCTCCTGTTTCAGCCTACTGAGATACCAGGATTGCAGGCATGTGACTCTGACTTGGGATGCTCTTTTTAATGGCTCCTGCTGACAGGATCAACCATCTGAGTTTCTGGGACCAGCTTTCTGTCAAGTCACCATAGATTTTTACCTACTGTCTAATGATATGGCTGTGTATCAGCTTTACATATCTGTTTAGTGGAGAATCAACTTCTATGCTTTTCCATTGCAAGAAAATGAACGAATTCCTTTCCTCTTGAGCTGATAGGCTGAACCCCAGTGCTTGCTTCATATGCCTTTGTGTTGCTCCTAGAGCCCAGACTCAGGAATTCCAGCCTTCCTTTCTTACAGAGCTGGCTCTCAGTGTCCATGACATTATCTTTAGCATCTGGAGCTGTCTTCCTTTTTCTGTTTTTTTTTTTTTTTTTTTTTTTTTTAATTTTGTGTTATCTTACAGCGGACAAAATCTAGAAGGCTACTGGTTAGATGCCCTCCGGTGGCAATCTATAGTTATAGGGTTACTCTTCTAGATTTTAGGAACTAACAAAGTTTCAAAAGCAGTTTAGGCCCTCACATATGGTTACCAGCTCTTTATTTTGCCACACAGGGCCATTATTAGAAGCTCCCATATTCAATCATCATCATTTAATGTTAAGTTGAACTCAAGGAAATTGCTGTTTTTGTAGGTCAAAAATAGTTAAATATTGGCAATTTCCTGTGGTCCAACCTAAAATATTAAAACATATTTTAACTTGAAAAATAGGAAGGATATAATCTTACAATAAAGGACTGACCCTTAAAATGAATTTGTTTAACTTCATGAAAAAATGCACTATACGTTCCTTAATTTTCTTATTTTATCATGGACTGTGAAAACTTCATCATGGTATGGCACCAGTTTTTGATGTATCTTAAAAAAAAAATATCAAACACTGTTCTAGTGAAACACGTGTGAGTGATCCATTCAGGATCATTCTCTTTCCTCAGAATTTTTTTTTTTTTTCCTAGCCTCTGAGGCAGTGTCCTGACCCTCCCTTAATTTGAAGTCGTGTTCAAAGAGCTGCCATGCTCTCTCAGGTCCTCTCAGGTAGTTGTTGGGTGAATTTCTCACTTGTATCAAGCTTAGGCATTTAATGCCTGCAGCACCCAATCCATTTGGACTTTCCCTCCCTTAAAGAACATGGTCACGCTGAGCGTGGGGGTACAGGTCTATAATCCCAGCGGCTCTGAAGGCTCAGGCAGGAGGATGGAGAGTTCTAAACCAGCCTCAACGAAAGTGAGGCACTAAGAAACTCTCACTAAGCAACTCAGTGAGACCCTGTCTCTAAATAAAATACAAAATAGGATTGGGGATATGGCTCAGTGGTCGAGTGTCCCTGAGTTCAATTCCAAGCTCTCCTCCCCCCCAAAAGGAGTATGGTCACATTTACAAAAGGAGCCCCAGTAACCTCCTGTGGTTCTTCAATGAATGATGCACATGGGTCCTAGCAACCATGAGTCGAAGATGATTCCCTTTGGATTCATCTTTGATCACATCTTTCTGTTTTTTGCACAACTTTTCTATCATCTCAGACAACCCCTCTAGCACCCTCTATTTCCTACTCAAGGGACCCTCATCTCTCTTACAAGCTAGATCCAGACAGATTGTATAACAAACTGGCTTTGGTTATTAAAAACATCTTTTTAGCTCTTGGCACAACAAGCAAAACCACTCCTGATGAAAAGAAAGTCTGTCCCATATGGTTCTCGAAAGAAGTACAATTTTTTGAATTTACTGTACATGTGAAAATAATAAACAATTTGCATTTCTTTCTTTTTCTAGTAATTCAGATTCTAACCTGAGGGTCTTTAAAGAATGGATTTAGTAATTTCTACATTGTAGCACTTTCTGAAATATTACTGATTTTCAGTGAAGTAATGAAACCGTTGCCAAATGTTTCAGTTTATCTCTCTCTTTCTCTCTCTCTTTTGTGAATCTGTAAATGTGTCAGAAAAACGTTTACTGTAATGTTAGAATGTGCATGTGTTGGCATTAAAAGTGTGGTTTTGTCCCTACGGGGAATCAAATGGAAGCGAAATTACAGTTAATTCCTGGTATCTGTGGTAATGGGGAACAGACTGAGTTTGTACCAATAATATTTTAAAAATTTATTTTAGAAATTAAGTTGAAACTTGTCCTTCACTAAACTTTTTGCCAGAGAATTCACAAGTAGTTAAGTTGTTCTTTTCTCTCCTTTGCCTAGCTCAGCCAGTCTCTGGAGTAGGGAAATGGCCAGTAGGAAAGAAGGATAGCATCAGAAGACTTATTCAAAAATCTCATGGTCATTAGATTTTTTTTTGACATGTCAACTACAACTATTTGTAAGGAAAGAAAACCACTCTGTAGTAAAAGAGCTTAAGAGTCTTGCTATTCTTTTAGTATGGCTTCTTGTCTTTCCTTGTGATTTAAGATATAATCATCAACCCAAACTCACATTACCTCCTTTCCAAACTCAGTTTTTAGTTAGTAACTGACATAAATAGTAGAAATATTTCAGAGAATTTTGAGGCCTCTTTAAAGCTATTCTCTCCAAAAGGGAAGATTTGAAATGAAGCTGAAAGAGAATTACAGCTAAGGGAATACCACCTCAGAGTATCTACATCTAACTGAAGCCTGCAAGAGAAAAAATGCATTTCATATAGTTCAGTCTCTGACCTTTTGGGAGGAGGATATGATGTACAAGCTCTTTCTGGCCTCATGTCATGGCTCCATGGGGATTTTCAATAGACCAGAGGGGCAGAGCCTCACCTTGAATTTGTCAGGTTTCCTGAATGCAAACAGCTCACATGCTTAAGAGGACCAGAGTGTTCTGCATTTGTGGTGTCCATATGTGATGCTCCAATGATGTAAGCTACCAAATTGTTCTGGAATGATTGCTGTTATCTGTTGAATATGACTTAGAAGATGACTTCCAGTTCAAAATAATTCTGGGGAATACTGTAACTCTCTGCCACTCATGGAGGTAATCCTGACACAGTTCTGCAAAGCCTTTGGTGATACACACACACACACACACACACACACGTATCCAAATGTATATATATATATATATATATATGCATATATGAAAGTATATATATTCCATAATATATATGAGATTATGGTAAGGATGGGGAAAACCTTAATTAACTAGTTAGAGAAACTCAAACAACAAAATGGAATGATGGTTTTAAACAAGGCTGAATATGATAATTAGTCCCAGATGATTCCTTTGTAGTCAAGAGTTTTCCCAAACAGCCACATTTCTTTGTTTGAATGTTGAAATAGAAAACGAGTTAGACTCCTGCACTGTTTCCTCACACTCACAGCTTCTTTGAGGCCTTTCTGGGTAGGTCTTGTGAGATGCCCTTTGAGAGAAAATAGATTGTGTTCTCCATAATAAACTCTTCATAAGGCAGAACATGTTCTTAGACCAACATCTACAATCATAGAACAAGGGCTTCTCTTTCCTCCTGGTTTTCTGCTTGCCTTTCAAAATAGAGAACATTTTCCTTTTCTGTGGTTCATCTGTTCAGGATGCTTGCAGCCCTTGGAGAACTAGCCTTAGGTCTCTAGGTGTCATCCTCATTTGTTGTGGAAAACCAGACTAATTACCTAATAGGGAGCTCTGATTTCCATGCAGAGTAGCCAAGCAGATCAGTGACAGGTGTCTTCAAGCAAATTCTGTATGTCATGGAATACCAGAGAAAATCAAACCAAAGAAAACACATAACTGATTGTCAAAGAGGGTACTGTCTGGAGTTTTTCATGAGGCATCAGTTGTTTCTTGAAATCTCTGATAGAAAACTTGTCCGAAAATAAAATTTATTTCCAGCTCTATCCTACTAACAAGTTTTGCTCATAATTATGTAATCTATACATGATTGGTTACAGTAATCAGTAAGGAAAATGTAAACGCCCAAGCTTTTCCTATAAGCCATTCCCCCAAAGCTGTATCTGTGTTTTTTTTTTTTAATTCAAGGTTCTTTTTTAAATCTTCAAAATATTTTCAATTTAAGTAGATAGATTAACACACACAATCTGTTTCTGCCTCACTCAGAGAAAACTAAGGATTCATCGCTTTCCACCAGCTGGTACTTGATTCCGATTAGGACAAGATGAGCCTTACCTCCTAGGATGCAGATATTAGATTTCTCAAAGTCCAATGACAGCAAGGAGCAGAATAAACATTTTTATATTTAGTCAGTTTGATGTATATTTAGAGTCAAAGAGATATGTTTAATATTTAATATTTGGATGAATAAACAATGCTATTTTCTCTGTCTTTCTAGGTCAACATGATTATTTTATATGCTCTTTTATTTTAAATTAATAACATGATAAAATGTATCCCATTTTATAATAATCTAATACATAGTTGCTAGCAAATAATACTAAACTAAGGTTTCTTAGTGATTAACAAGAGATTAATCATTACATGTGATACCATATTTTAGTAGAGAACAGTGTATCTCCAGGTCATACATAACATAACAGTTCTTAGTTTTGTATGAAATATCTAGTGGAATAAGCAGATGATCTTTCCCTCTTTTGAAATACCTGAATAACCACTGAGATTTTCTACTTTTCTCTCTAGTAAATATAGAACCCACACCTGAAAATTTGAAATAGAGATATACATTTCACTGTATTTCTCATAATTTATATCTTCCCTATAGGCCATCTTACTGTTTTAATTATCTTAAACAAATGATCAATATGAAAGCATTGACTAATCAGCATTTTAACATAAGCTTGACATTCTCTTCTTAATGACAAAGTAATATTGATTATGTAATCAGAGATTATCAAATGTCTGAGTAGCATAGTAAAAATTATAGTGTATATATTAAAACAACAGTGTGCATATTACAGAATGTTATTAATATTCATATACGTGAAAATTTAGTATATATTAAATTATGTAATATGTTTTATTAATTTTAATACACTTCAGGGTTTGTGCCTATAAGCGCATACAGATTATACCTATTTGTAGTATTACTATATTTAGTAACTACTTGCTAGAGCTGATTTTCCAGCCTCAGCATTCTTTGGACCTTAGGAGCATAAAAAGTTGACAACAGAATGTGAGACACTGGGAAAGTCATCATGCTTTCACTCATCTGTGGAAGCTACAGATTTGCTCTCATAGAAGCTGAGAGTAGAAGAGCAGCTTCCCAACCTGGAAAAAGGATGGGTGGTGGGTACAATTGGATAGGAGGAATGACTCTAATGTTCTGTAGCACATGAGGATAACACTAGGCCAACAACAATCAATTGAGTATTTCAAATGAGCTGGTAGGGAAGATGTGACTGTTCCCAAAACAAAGAAAAAAGTAAAATGCTGAATATACCAATTGCTCTCATCTGATCATTGCAGATTGTGTACATGTGTTGCAGTATCACTTTGTATTCCATAAATATATACAATTCGGTGTTAATTAAAATACTCTAAAGCTAGTTTTACATTATTTAGGACTGTAAGTGCTATAAAACAGAAAGCAAGTATGAAATAATTATTATTAATGCTACATTTGTAATTCTTTTTTTTCTTTTGATAGTTTAGGTTTTATTTATTCTTTTTTATTTATATATGACAGCAGAATGCATTACAATTCTTATTACACATTTAGAGCACAATGTTTCATATCTCTGGTTGTATACAAAGTATACTCACACAAATTCCTGTCTTTATACATGTACTTTGGATAATGATGACCATCACATTCCACCATCATTACTAACCCCATGTCCCCTCCCTTTCCCTCCTACCCCTCTGCCCTATCTAGAGTTCATCTATTCCTTCCATGCTCCCTCTCCCTACCACACTATGAATCAGCCTCCTTATATAAAGAAAAACATTTGGCATTTGGTTTTTTTGGGATTGGCTAACTTCACTTAGCATTATCTTCTCAAACGCCATCCATTTACCAGCAAATGCCATGATTTTATTCTCTTTTATTGCTAAGTAATATTCCATTGTGTATATATGCCACATTTTTTTATTCATTCATCTATTGAAGGACATCTAAGTTGGTTCCACAGTTTAACTATTGTGAATTGTGTTGCTATAAACATTGATGTAGCTGTGTCCCTGTAGTATACTGTTTTTAAGTCCTTTGGGTATAGAGCGAGGAGAGGGATAGATCGCTGGGTCAAATGGTGGTTCCATTCCCAATTTTCCAAGAAATCTTCATACTGATTTCCATATTGGCTGCACCAATTTGCAGTCCCACCAGCAGTGTATGAGTGTACACTACTGCACCATATTTCCCCCCACATCCTCTCCAACACTTATTGTTGTATGTATGCATAATAGCTGCCATTCTGACTGAAGTGAGATGAAATCTTAGAGTGGTTTTTGATTTGAATTTCTCCAGTTGCTAATGATGATGAACATTTTTTTTATATATTTGTTGAGTGATTGTATATCATTTTCTGAGAAGTGTCTGTTCAGGTCCTTGGCCCATTTATTGATTGGGTTATTTGTTTTTTATATACCCTAGAGATTAGTGCTCTATCTGATGTGTGGAGGATAAAGATTGCTCCCAAGGTGTAGGCTCTCTATTCACCTCACAGTTTGTTTCTTTTGCTGAGAAGGTTAGTTTGAGTCCATCCCATTTAGTGAATCTTGATTTTAATTCTTGTGCTAAAAGAGTCTTATTAAGGAGTTGGGGCATAATCCCACATGATGGAGATTGGGGCCTACTTTTTCTTCTATAAGACACAGAGTCTCTGGTTTTATTCCTAAGTCCTTAATCCATTTTGAGTTGAGTTTTGTGCATGGTGAGAAATAGGGGTTTAATTTAATTTTGTTGCATATGGATTTCCAATTTTCCCAGCACTATTTGTTGAAGAGGCTATCTTTTCTCCAATGCATGTTTTTGGCACCTTTGTCTAATATAAGATAATTGTAATTTTATGGATTAGTCTCTGTGTCCTCTGTTCTGTACCATTGGTCTACCAGTCTGTTTTTGTGCCAATACCATGCTGTTTTTGTTACTATTGATCTGTAGTATAGTTTAAGGTCTGGTATAGTGATGCTACCTGCTTCACTCTTCTTGCTAAGAATTGCTTTAGCTATTCTGGGTCTCTTATTTTTCCAGATGAATTTCATGACTACTTTTTCTATTTCTATGAGGAATGTCATTGCATTTGTCATTCTTAAAAATCAAACTTTGGAATAAGTTATATCTCATTCATTCATTTGTCCACTCATTTATTTGTTCACTTATTCAACAAAGAGATGTTGGGTGCCTACTATGTGCCAGATACTCTGGCAGGTGCAAAGACTTATTGGTGAGAAAGTTTGCATGCAGGCCTCATGCAGAGTCAGGTGGGATGGTAACTTACATTTATAGAACATCTCATCTCCAGTTACCTTTAGAATTCTGAATTTCCACAGATCTGTGAACCCCTAATTGATGTGTCAGGATTTGTAGTCCTGGTGATGAAAATGATCCCTTCTCTCTGTTTCTGTCTTCTGTTCTTGAACCTGGAGAGCAGAGCATGAGAGAGAGAACATGTGATGCTGTTTGAGAAAGAAGATGCAGCCATCTATGGAAAAGGGGCTGATCTTTGTTGGAGGGTGAGGGAACTCTATGTGTGAAGGGCACCGTGAAGGGTGATGGTTATATTCAGATTAAGGAAAAGCAAAACCTCAATCTCCTTAGCTTTCAGTTATTGGAGGAAAATCAGTACCAGCCTAGGAAAGAAATAAAAACTAACATCAGAAATATAACTCTGGGTCTTTTTTTATTTATTTTTTAAATCTTTGTATTTCTTCCCCTGACTAAAAAAATGTCTCAGTTGGACCCTTGACTGAATAAATAAGGCATAAAAGAAATGCCTTGAGGCTAGTAAGTAAAGGGGACCTTTTCTGAAGGGAATTCATGCACTTGCCCTTTGGTTTTCTCTGGAATTTATTGGGCACGCACCTAGTGGAGTGGATGAAAATCCATTGTGTCCACAGTTGTGCCTTTAAAGGAACAGTTCACCTGCAGGGGCTGACCACCCACTCTTGGTACAATAGCTTTGTCAGAGAACCAAAAGGAATAATGATAGATTTTTTTCAATAGATTCTAATGCAACATTCTTTTTAGGGTCTGATGAAATTTGACCTATAAGGATAATTATAGATCTGCTGGGCTGTGGGATATTGTGTATGCCTGGGCAGAAGCAGACTGTGAGAATCAAGGGCTGTGATTATATAGGTCTATAAACTGGGGAGAGATCTCCCAGGCATTAAAGAGGTCATGAAGCTCAGGCTTAATGAACACTTTTGAAAACATTTTGCCAAAAGGGGTCAATAATGTGCAACTGAAACTAGGGCAAAGGTATACAATGTCAGGAGGGCCTTCCAACACCAGTGAGCACAAACGCACCATGAAGTCTGAAGCCTGGGGGTGGTTTGGAAAGTGCAGTTCATCTTAGGAAGAAGGCACACAGGCTTTTATTTCCTGATGGACAGGACATAAAACAGGAGAGCAAACTGTATGTACTGGGAAAACGACTCTTCTGTTTTGAATCCTGGTTTTCAAGTAAAGAAAATAAACAGAGAATTTCCAAAAGTGAGCAATTCAAGTGGGGAAAGTGAGAAAATGTTCAAAAGGAACAAATAGAATAACTGAGCAAAAGGAACTCATAGGCCACTATCTACCTTCATGTATCTTTTAAAAAAAAACTTCATTGGTTCTTTTCAGTTATACATGAAAGTAGTGTCCATTTTGATATAATTATACAAGCATGAAATACATGTTATTCTAATTAGGAACCTAGTCTTGTGGATGTACCCAATAGTGAGATTCTCTGTGGTGTATTCATATATGTACAAAGTTATATCAGATTCATTCCACTGTCTTAATTTGTAATGTGTATGTACATATATAAATGTATATACGAGGCTTATATGTTTTAAAAATATATTTTTAGTTGCAGATGGACACAATACCTTTATTTTATTTATTTATTTTTTATGTGGTGCTGAAGATCAAATCCAGTGACTCACACATGCTAGGTAAGTGCTCTACCACTGAGATACAAACCCAGCCCTGGGGTTATATGTTAAGTAAGATAAATATTCTGAGAAGGGTAAGGAGAAATAACATTTAATACTTGGAGAAAAATTTCTTAAAGACAAGGGATATTTTTGACTTTATAATATGTAACATTCCCAGGGCTCAGTGAATTCAGTGTTGGTTGTGAGTATAAAGCCTTGGCCTTGTCTAGAAGAAGTGGCCCTCTCACCTCAATGTTGCATATCATGTGACTTTCTCTCTTGCTAAGAACCTTGTATTCTGACATCCTTACCCTTTCAGATCTGAGGATATGACAGAGCACATCAAGACTGCCATTCTAACCATTGATGCCATGATGCTACAAAGTGTCTGTGATGTTAGGTATAGGATTGATCTCTTCCAAGTAACATTCAGGGTACCCAATGAGCATGTGTGGAGGTAGTCAAACTGTTTTTGACTACCTGTTCATATACAGCTTAGGTACTGAACAATGAATTTTAAAATATTTATTTCTTTTTGAATAATCTACAGGTGTTCAGTAAGTAGCTGGCATGAATCAGTTAGTAAGCAGTATTTTATTACATGACCAGTATCTTCCCAGAACTCTGAATTGTAGGGAGTTTTAATAGTCCAAGGAGTATATAATTATTTCAACTAATTTTAAAAATGAATACACTAGGGCTGGAGATGTAGCTCAGTGTTAGAGTGCTTGCCTAGCATGTATGAGGCTCTGGGTTTGAGCCCCAGCACCACAACTAATTAATTGATTAATTAATTAAAGCATTGGTTATCAAAAATGGATGTACCAAATTCTTAAATGTTTCATCCACAAAAACAATTATACAGAGATTATAAAGTATCAGGGATTTTTCTAAGTGCTTGTATGTATTAACTCCTATAGTCATCTAGATTAAAGGATCCAATGGTTGGAATGCATTTATGAAGGAATCTTTTAGTAGAGTCTTCTTGAACAGAGGGAATATAGGAAGTTGGACGTGAATTGTGAACATAAGAAATGGACTGTGATACTGTTTTTCATATCCAGACCCCACCTTATATAAACTTTTCAACTAGGCAAAATTTGCCGGTGTATTATCCTGCTCTCCGATATCTGCTGCACTCTTTTTTTTTTTTTTTTTTAGTTGTTGATGGACCTTTATTTTATTCATTTATATATGGTAGTGCTGAGAATCGAACCCAGTGCCTCACATATGTGAGGCAAGCAATCTACCACTGAGCCACAACTCCAGTCCCCACCCCCCAGTCCCCCACTTTTTTAAGTCTCTCTCTGGTGTTTTGATTGGCTTTATCTGTATGAAACTCCTAAGACATGGGTAAACCAAGTACTGATGCCAATATTGGTTCAGTAATTATGGTGAGTTGTGGAAGGAGATGTATAGAGTATGTTACAAGAAGGTGTCCAAAGACTCTTGCATCTAAGGTTTTTTTCTTTTATCAATGGAAAATATAATGAATTCAACCAAGGAACACAGTGGTTAGGTTCATGGTGACTGGAAGTACCCCTGTCCTTTTGGTAGTAAACTCAAACCAGGGGTGAATTATACTAAGAGCTGAAGGACTTCTTTTTAACCACAAGGTGGTTTAAAACATTCAGACTGAAGATACAATCCCGTGTTCTCTTGCTCACAAGAGCAAACATTCTATTGCAGGCGCCAACCTGATCCCAACCCAAATCAGCCTCATTCCTAGAATAGCTAACAGTCACTGCTGAGTATTTCACAAGTAAACTAAGCTAAGAATAGTGTCTTATTTCTAGAACTCTGACACAAGAAACTCAGCACCCTGTTGGAGTCAGATAAGCAGAACTCTTTGAGAGCTTTGCCTGCATGAGACTGAGGAGGATGGTCCAGGTTAAGAGAGTCTCTACTCCTACCATCTGTAAGACAGCATCACATGATGCTGGATTAGATAAAAAGTGCCCCTGGTCATGTCTGGATGCTGAACCACTTACCTGCAAGTGCCTTGGCACCAAAAAGACTTTCATGGATTGTGCCCAAAAATGGAATTAAAATTCGCTTTCAATATCTTATGCTTCTTAAATGCTAGTAACTATCTTTGATAATTTTCCCACTTGTTCTACTAACATTTGTTGAAAAGCTGAAGCTGTCATTCTTCTTTAAGCCAGAAAGACATTTTCTTCTTAATAGGTTTAATTTATAAGGGCTTATTATTAGTCCCTAAATTTACTGTCACCTTGCCATAGGCATCACACTTGCTAAGGACCTTGGGTCAGCAGGAATTATCATCCCATTTTTATTAATGAGAAATAGAGGCTCAGATGGGTACCTACTCATTGTTCAGATTTAGTAAATGGTAGATCTAGAACTACACCCCAGTCTTTGGACTTCCTTTCATGGTATTCCCATTTCTACACACCATTTCTTTTTTCAAGTATTTATTTAGTTGTAGATGAACATACAATATCTTTATTTATTTTTATGTGGTGCTGAGGATGGAACCCAGTGCATCACAATTTCGAGGCAAGCACTTTACCACTGAGCTATAGCCCCAGCCCCTCTACACACCATTTCTGCCCACATGCTTGAATGTCTAAGGCTTGGTCCCCCCAGTTGCTTTTTCTCATGATTCTGTTTTAGTTTAACAAGGAAAAAATATCTTCAGAGCTAGAAATGGGTCTCAACCTACAACACAATATTTGAAGCAAATATCCGAATTTTCTCCAGTACTTAAAAAAATATTTTAATAGCTTTTCCTATGTGATTATCTGTACTCTGAGATTATCACAATATTCTTTTTCGGAGGCACCAATCCTATTGTTTTGGCATGGCTGCATTTGTTTAACATAAATGGTTTACATTTAGACTGCCTGGTGCTTTCTGCTCTGGCCTGAATTATTCCTTCCAAATTAGAGCGTTTTCCTTCTTTGGCATCCATTAAAAATCATCGGCAACATGGTCCCTTTCCAGAAACACTTTTGTCATGCCAACCACAGGACTTGGTGTCTAAAAATAAGAATTAAAAAAAGAGATTTAAGTTAATGCCCAGAAAGAAATCTTTCCATGTGTTTTTACAAAGATTTAGTAACCCGTTCTAGGGAAAAGTGCTGCTTCCGGTAAAATCTGAGCCCAATAGTCATCTGACTCTCTCCAACGTCTGGTTCTTGCCTGAAGCTTATGTCAGTCCAGAAGGTTTCTTGGTCCATCCAGAGCCCACAGCTGAGCTTCCTGGGAAGAAGCTGAGCTCCTTACTTAAGATTTCCAAGCTCTTCAAGTTTATGTGTTCATTCGGTCATTTGTTGCTTCTTTTATGGAGCTGATTAGACTCACCAAAAGATGAGATATGAAATCAAATAGTTTTGAAATAGTATGGGTGGTTTAAAATTTGTTTGAAATTCAGTGTGGAAACTATAATTTTTCTTTAAAAAAAGACAAAATTAGTTAGCTGGGATGTCCCCACCCTTTCTTTCATCAAAAACTCCCTTCCAGTTCATTCCACAAGAACGATTGCATCCTAAAATAAATCATTCTTATATGCCTTTTATTAATCTTTACTTGGCTTTCCCCTATATTTTTTACCTTCTGATTTTTGAGTACAGGTCTAATGGTAAAATCCCGTATCTAGTCTAGTCACTTAACTTCCTCAAACTTTCCAAATCTGTTTGGAACTAATATTTCCTCTCTCCTGCCTTCTTCCTTCTCTTCCTGCCTCTTCCCTTCTTTTGTGCACACAAACTACCATAGAAATTCTTAGAGTAGGCTGTTGGAGATTATTAATAATTGCAATGACTTTTTCTGGAAGTTGCAGAAATGAAAATCAGACTGAATCCAAAGATGAGACAACAAAGCCCATTTAATATGCAATGACTGCTGACTTTTTTTCTTTTTGCATTTTTAAAGCTTTCATATGTTGTTGGAGAAGTGTCATGGATGTTCAATCCAAAGAATAACAGTTGGACAATTCTGCAGCTGTTCTTAGTCCTCAAGAGTCTATAAACAGCATTTCACACACTTGCCCAGATTTAGATTTAGAGTAATAGATTTACTCACTCATTCAGGTTTGGAATGTGTCAGCCTTATTGCTATTTTCTAAAAGAAAGTTTAGGGCCTTACTTTTAAATGTTATGACTATCTTGTCTACCATGGATTCATAGAAACATACCAGTTAGTAATTTTGCCTCAAAGTAATTTCATGACACTTCTCCAACAAATATTTATGGTAGGCATGGATTATGATATCTAAAGTTATGGATTTTTTTTTTTGTGGTGCTGGTGATCAAACTCAGGGCCATCTGCATGCCAAGTACTTTCTCTACTACCAGTCTACCTGTCCAAAATCATGGATTTTAAACTTATATGGAAGCCCTTAGAGTACATTGGTATTTTTTTTTCAATAAGATAGTCTCAGATTTCGTCCCAGACTGACCCTAGGCTGATTGGTTTTCAAATGCTGAGTTTTCTCTCACCAAGGTGATCACGAAAAGACCCCTTGAATTAAAGTCTTATGGTTGTTTAATTTTATTTAATTATTTAATATTATCTTTTACCCTAATAGATCCTTACTGCTTGATTATTTCAAATAGACAAAGGCTCTAATAATGTTACCAATATGTTAAAAATGTATTTTCTGCACATTTGCTCAAGTTCCATTAGCTCTTCCCATTCTTGTTTGTGTCAGGAGGAAAATTATTTGGGCATTTTTTTTTGTGTGTGTGTGTGTGTGTGCGTGTGTGTGTGTGTGTGTGTGTGTGTGTTTGTGAAAATCTGGGTATGCCTGCCACTGGCTCCCTAAGAGCACAGTCAACCTTTTTCCGGCCAGTCGGGCCTGCATGCCTCAACATGACCTTGTAGACACAGTTCCCCTTGGCTGTTGTCAGCACTGTCCCAGGAGCTGAGGAAGCTGTGAAGCCTCTGAATATGAAATCCCTGAAGAAAATCTCAAGTTAGAAGATGATGTTGCCAATCCTTTCCCAGCAGATGTAGAGCTGGGTGGCATCCTTCAGATTCCCAAGGTGGTGTCAACAGGAATTTCCTGAGCAGGAAGATCAGTAAATTTAACTGAGGCAGACAAACATGGCTGCACTTTCACTGAAGTCTGTCCAGATTCCTCTGGCATGACTAACTGTTGGGTGTCACCATTGCTTTGTGTGTACTTTGGGAGTGAAGCATTTGTGACAGACACAGCAATAGTATCTGACACATGCAGAGACCGGCTTCAACCACAGCTCGTCTTCACTGATCATCGACACATTTAAGAATGTGCACAAACCCAGAACTCAGCCTCTCCAACTAAAGTGCAACGCCTGTGAGTTGCTTGCAGGCTCTGAAGACAGACAGATGATCTAATATTTTACTATATTTATCTGAACCAATTTGTGTCTCCAATTTGATAGATGTTGAGGTCTTAGTTGATTACATCCATTGCATTTGGCATTGTAGTCACAGTCCTAGATTCTAGTACTGGAGGAGTGTAGGGGCAAGAACAAAGGGAAGTCCCCCCCAGTGGCCAAAGCTTCTGTTCCCTCTCACCTAATCTGAGGTCCTCTGATGGCCAATTATGGCATTAGGCCTTAGATGTACTTGTCTGGTGGGACGGATGGTACACAATTGGACCTGACGATCTATCACAGTTTGCATTTATTTGGTTGTTTGAACATATGACCTGTCAGGAACATTTTCTTCAGTGTTTTAGCTTGTACCCTGTAAGGGAAATTTAATCCATATGTGTCAAAGATTCATTTACACTTAAATCATTAAAGCATTGTTCCGAGTTTTTAATGTCGGACAAGTCTTTTGACTTTTTCCAAGCAGTTCTCAGTACTTTGCCAAGGGCAATCCTAATCCTCAGCACCAGAAAATTCAGTTTTCCTTCTTGAGTCTAAAACTTGCATCCATCTCCTGGGAAAGATTCCTTGGCAAGCACACATTTACCTGCTCCTGTGTCTAAGTGCCTCCCAGCAGCAGAGCTCTGGAATCGCAAACGCGATTCAGCATGATTTCCACATCTGGCTCTGATCTGGGCCTGTTTTCCAACTTGGTGGGAGGGACAGGATATAGTTCTCTTTCATCCACCTTTGCTTCTCTGAAGACTTTGTGTGGTGAAACACCAGAAGATTCTGCATTCATCTGGTCCATTGTAAAGGAAAGGAAGAAGCCTGTCCTCATGGAAAGGATTAGGGGAAATTTGTTAAAGAGCATGAATCTCAGAGAAGGAGCATTACATTTCTATTTTTTCCAAGAACAGATCTGCCCTGCACCAGGCCTCGGCAATGGACTGCAGCAGTACAGCAGCAGTCTGTTAGTACAAGTAGATTGCACAAGCGCTTGATAGTAAACATCAGATTATACAGTGGAGTTCTGCTTGAGATTTGCTTTCACGGGCACGACAACTCTTGGCCTGTCACCTTATTAATAATTTCAGGTCCTAGGACACTGTGACCACGTGGTAAAGGCTGCCTGTAGAAGGAGCCTCTTTCACTATTTCACTTTCTTATTTATTTCTTTTTGATACTTTTCTTGAACTTCTTCCCTTAGTTATTGCTGCTTAGCCATAATGCTAGGACCTTCCTGACATCAAGAAACAGGAGATAAATTAAGTCCTGTGAAGTTGTTACCGAGAGTGTGCTTCCTTTCTCAGGTCTGGTGACAATGAGATGTAGGAAATATGTCTCTTACCTTTTTATGTCTCCCATGTCTAGCATAACGCCTGGCATACACTTGGTGCTCAGGTAATGTTTACTGAATAAATATGGTATCTTTTTACATGAAATGGTCAAGTTACTCCAAAAGCCTGGGCCCCTGACCATAAAATTTCACCTATTGATTGAATCTCAACAAACATCCTTGTCTTCCTGTATTTATTCTAAAAGGTTTTTTTTTTTTTGTATAAACTATGAATCCACATCAGAATATACACCAAGTAATGGCAGCCGATGGGGCAATGCTTTTGAATGGAATTCTTTTACCTTCCCTCTAATCACTCCACAAGAGTTAAAGTTGGTCACATAGGACAGGATGAGGCTACCCTTCTCTATTGATTGGCACAGGCTTCTATTGAGGTGGTAGGTGGAATCATAGCTTGTTTCCTATGAGTTTATAGTGTTTTCTTTATGGGTTGATATTCTCTTCTCTGCAACACAAAGGTTATACCAGTTCAGATGTTCTACGCCTTTCACTTTACAAGTCACTTCTTTTAAGGTTACTCTAACTTTGGAAGGATAAAGCTTACAATTATTTGGGAACAGGACAGCCAGACTATTTTTGGGTATCCTTGCTGGTCTCTGTCATAATATTGAGAGCCCATACAAGTCAATATGATCAACTTCATTTGGTAATTACTGGCAACCTCCATTTGATAGAAGTGAGTGGGAACTGGATGTCTCCTTCTCACAATGCAGTCACCAGGTGTTGGGTATCAGAGAAAGCAAGTCTTTGGTAGAATTTGCTATGAAATCTTTACTTACTAGCAAGCAGTCAGGCAATCTATTTTTGAAAACTTCATGAGCTCTCTGTTCTTTTAGGTATTTGGACAAATACTTTGTCATAAAAGCTTATTTCAAAGCAGATAAAACAGAATTATTGGAAGGAAAATTTAAAGCCTTCTAGTTTGAATAGGCTATGAAGTCCTCCACTGTGTGGTTGAAAATTGGATCAGACTTAGGGTCTCACCCTGAAGGTAAGGGTTACAAATGTTTGTACTTTCTTCATACAAAGGTTGAAAACAACTCCACACAGGTTTCATCTGATCACATACCTAGAACATTTTACCCGTGAAAATTCATCTAGAATTCTTTATACTAATTACATCTTCTGGTATAAAATTGGAAAACAATATACTAGTCCTCTCTTATATGTAAGACATATCTCCCAAGATTCCTAGTGGATACCCTAAAACACAGTAGTACTGAACCCTATGCATATAGGTTTCTCAATAAAGTTTATAAAGTAGGCATAGTAAGAGACTAATAACAATATTAATGAAATAGAACAATTATAAGGATACATGTAGTACAAGTTACGTGAGTGCAGTCTCTCTCTCTCAAAATATCTTATTGTACTTATGATACCATGAGATTTATTAGATCAACTGCTGCAATATCTGAAGTACAATGACTATTTAGGGATGGATTGGAGGATAGCATATACAGAGTGGATACACTGGCAAAAGAGATGTCTTGGGCAGGATGGAGAAGAATGGGGAAGAATTTCATCACACTGCAGAGACAGTTCAATTACAATTTATGAATGGTTTATTTCTGAAATTTTCCATTTAATATTTATGGACAAGGTTGACTATGTGTAACTGAAAATTCAGAATATGAAACCATGGATAAGGGGGATTACTGTATTTAAAGCTGCTTGCAGAAGCCATCTCTGTTAGAATTCCCGAATAAAGTCTTTTAAATGCTAACTTACTGCCCTTTGGAAATCCAGGTTAAGATTAATATGTAAATAAATTGCTGCAATTATGCAGAAATATTCTAGGATATATTATAGTCTCTATAACACACTATTAAGAACTGATATTCTCTATGTTTTCATCAATAAAGATATGATTAGGCTCCTTCTATACATCCATAAAGGACTAAAAAGATGAAGCTAAAAGTAAAACAATTCTGATTGTAGTTTAGAAGGTTTTGCATTATTCTTTTAACAATATCAAATGACATACAAAGTCTCAGATATCTACTGTTTTTAGTGTGCTTGTTTTAAATGAAAAATGAAAGAGTTGCTTTCAAATAATTTCCTAACATAGCCAGTTTATTATTAGCTCTGTAGTGAACATAGATATTTTTAAAATGTTAAGATGAAATATTTTTGAATCAGTCATTTTGATAGTTCTAAACATTATATAATGTGACACCTTGGTGAAATCATGTATTTGTATAAGGAAATGCACTTTTATCACAGCAGGGGAACTCTATTCCTCTAACTCTTTCAAGCATGACTCTTGCATTTGTTAGGAATACAGTAATTTATTTTCTCATAGTAAAAGATTGCTTTATTCTGTCACTGTATATTACATGTAGATACAGAACTAATTTCTGTCATATCTTGCCAAAAGCATGACCACATTTTCAAGTAATCCACATTATTTATTCATAATTTGAGCATTTTTCTATTATAAAAACTTGTACCCTTTATCAAACATATGTTAAGTCTTGACCTCAAAGTACATTGATGTATGGATGTGATCAGTGCCAGCAATATGTTGACAGAGGTGTCTCCTACCTTGTGGAGCTATAGACGCAGAGCAAAGCGCAGGTGTGCACTAGTTTAAAGGGTCAATGACAATCTCGTATCTTGCCACTCTCAGTTCCACTATGAAGTCTGGGGTTATCTTGATATTTTTTTAAGCATACATGCATATGTCTATGTGTGTGTGCTATGTCAGTGGGTACAATATTACACAAATTAATTAATTCTGTATGTAAAATGTAATATGTATATAATCACATACACAAAGATAAGATAAAACATTCTATGCTCTGAAGACTATGGAAGACTCCTTAGGGAATTATAACCATTCTCAAATTTTAATTGCTATTCAAAAACTGATGATTACAAAATATTTATTACATTTCTGATTTTCCTTAGAGCTTCTGACTTTATTAAACAAACCAATGCCTCTGAGTATCTCCATGGGGACATCCCTAAAAAACCTCAAATTCAGGGTGATCCTAGGTGACTCAAGGTGCCTGTCTAGACCTGCATGCCTCTCTTTTCAGTTAGTTGTATAGGCAGGGCTGATGTGGAAACTTGGAACCCACCCCTGACTTCACCCACTCTTTCAGATCCCCATCAAATTCAGTATCAAATCCTATTTAATCTAATTCCTAAATACTCATGACCATCACTTTCTCTTTACTGCTGTTACAGTGCAGGCCCTCACTGCATATCACTCAAGAACAAAAAGACCCTCCTGCATGATCTGCCTCCTTCCTTTTATCCTCTTCAAAGAAAAATTCCACATAGCCTAAAGAACAGTTCATTGGAATCACCAATTAAACTAGGGCACTTCCTTGTTGATATTCCTCCAAGGACTCCACATCAACTTTCTACTGTGGGTAAAGACCCAACATGAGGTTATAAAATGAATAATTTATGAACAGAGTTTTAAAGAAAGTAAAATGGGATAGATTATTACAGGATGGGTTAGAAACAGATGATTTTTATATAGTGAGAGTAATATTCTTAAAACTTTTGTTGTAGGTGTGTGTGTGTGTGTGTGTGTGTTATTGAGTTCTTATGAAAAAAATTAAAAACCAGGAACTCAAATAAAAACAAACTATTGCATTCATATATTAACATAGGAAAGTGTTGAGAGCCACAGCCAAAGGGGCCCCAGCAAACTTCCAGCTGCCAGCTGACGATTGGCTCACAGCGGCCCCAGCAACATCTAGCTGATTGGCTCCTCTGCGGTGATGTTCATTAGGCTGTTTCCCCGCCCTTCAGATTGCCAGCTGATGATTGGTTCACAGCGGCCCCAGCAACATCTAGCTGATTGGCTCCTCCACGGAGCTGCTCATTAGGGGATTTCTTTGGCTCCGCCCACGCGACCCAGCCAATCAGCCTCAAGAGCAGGAGGATTGTGGGAGGTGGTGAGGTTTGTGTTGGGGGAGAGGCTTGGGGAAGCCGATGGTGGCAGTTGGGCTCTGAGGGTTTTTTCCTGAGGAGCTGTTTTGTTTGGCATTTGTAGTTCTAAAAATAAAGTTTGTTTCTTTTGACAAGTGGCTCCTGAATTGTGCCCAGCCAGACTGCGGCAGGAAAGTTATGTCCAATTCATTTTGCTGTCTTTCCTAATCCCACCCCCTTCCCTTCATTCCCCTTTGTCTAATCCAATGAACTTCTATTTTTCCTTCCCCCACCCTTATTGTGTGTTAGCATCCACATGTCAGAGAGAACATTTGGCTGTTTTTTTTTTTTTTTTTTTTTTTTTTTTTTTTTTTTTTTTTTTTGTGACTGGCTGATTTCAGTTAGCATGATAGTCTCCAGTTCCATCCATTTACCAGCAAACAACATAATTTTATTCTATTTATTTATTTATTTGTAAAGAAATAAAATTAAACCTCTGTCTTTCATCCTGCACAAAACTACATCAGGGATGTAGGCATTATACCAGAGAATCTGCACATACTAGAAGAAAATGTAGGCCCAACTCTGCATCATGTTGGCCTATGAACCAACATCCTCAACAAGACTCCTACAGCACAGAAAAAAAATCAAGAATCAAGAAATGTGATGGTATCAAACTTCAAAGATTCTTCACAGCAAAGGAAACAATCAAGAATGTGAAGAGAGAGCCTACAGAATGGGCAAAAATCTTTGCCATCTGCACCTCAGATCAAGCATTAATCTCTAGGATATACAAAGAACTCAAAAAACTTAATACCACAAAGCAAATAACCCAATCAATAAATGGGCAAAGGAACTGAATAGGCACTTCACAGAAAAAGAAATACAAATGTTATATATATATATATATATATATATATATATATATAAATGTTCAACATCTCTATCAATTAGAGAAGTTCAAGTTAAAACCACACTGAGATTTCATCTCATTCCATTCAGGGTGGAAATTGTCAAGATACAAGTAACAATAAATGTTGGCAGGATGTGGGGAAAAAGGTACACTCAGACATTGATGGTGGCACTGCAAATTGGTGCAACCACTCTGTAAAGCAATTATGGAGATTCCTCAAAAACTAGGAATGGAACCACCATTTGACCTATTATACTCCTAGGCATATATCTAAAGGAGTTAAATCAGCATACTAAGTGACACAGCCACATCAATGTTTATAGCAGCTCAATTCAGAATAAAACTATGGAACCAACCTAGGAGCCCTTCAAAAGATGAATGGATAAAGAAAATGTGGTATATACACACAATGAAATATTATTCAGCCATAAAGAAGAATGAAATTATGGCATTTTTTCTGGTAAATGAATGGAACTGGAGGCTATCATGCTAACTGAAATAAACCAATCCCCAAAAAACCAAAGGCCAAATGTTCTCTCTGGTATGTGAATGCTAACATACAATAAGGGTGAGGGGAGGGAAGAAGATAATCTCTGGATTAGACGAAGAGAAATGAAGGGAAGGGAGGAGAGATGGGAATAGGAAAGATAGTAGAATTAATCAGACATAACTTTCCCATTTCATATATGAATATGTGACCAGTAAAACTGCACATTATTTACAACCACAAGAACAGGAAGTTATACTCCATGCATGTATGTCAAAACACAATCTACTGTCATTAATATATAAAAAGAAGAAATAAAAAATTTAAAAAACATTTAAAAATAATATACAATAGCATATTATTACATCATGTACAAGCACAAGACTGGTATCCTAATTAGAATAAGATATACTCCATGTTTGTATAAATATGTCAAAACATGCTCTACTGTCATGTATAACTAAAAACAACAACAACAACAACAACAACAACAAAAATAATTCTAAAGTTGCTACAGATGTGTACATTGGGATTGATGAGGGTGATGGTACCCATTACAAATGCAGTGTTTTAAATTACTTATCTTTAAATTCGCCTCTTTGCCCTGACACTTTGCATACTCCTTCCATAGAACCTGAACGCTCATTCCCTTGTCTCTGAAGTCAGATGCAGAGTGAATGGTCTAGCTGCAAGGCACAGATTATGCTGCCTTTTGGTGGCCTGACCCTGACTTTGGGTAACCTCTTGTCAGGTACTTTGGGTTCCAGAAATCCCTAGGTGCCTTTGTATCTCCCTCTGCCTCTCACGTCTCTTACCTGCATTCATTGGCCCTAAGTTCTAGCTTCTGGCTCTGATGTATTCTTTGTCTTCTTCTTCAGGCTAATTTCTCTTCCTATGCTGGAGCTCAGTTCAGGAGCTATTCCTTTTTGGGAAGTCTCCCCAACTCCGAGGTGGGACTTGACCCTCCCTGACCCTCCCACATCTGTTAAGTGATGAATGATACTACATTACTCCAAGGTTGTAGGAGGTGAGATAAATAAAACATAATATTTTAAAAGTCCTGGTTCCTGGTGATCCTGTATTAGCCTGGCACAATTTAACATTTTTATCCTGATGTGTTATTGCATCAGAACTTTACCTTGGGTTATTAATTTGTGTTGTACTTTCTGCATGTTACCCATTTAAGCGAGTGGCTGGCAGGCCCTTTGAATCTTTGCTTCTGGGAGGAAAATAGGGTTCTTAGAATGAAATCTTCCCACCTTTTAGTCCACTGGCTATGTGAGGTGTTCTGGATAGGATGGAAAGAAAGGGGTAGGCTGTCAGAAGCAGCTTTGTGGACAAGCCAGAAGAGAAAGAAGAGACTCCCAAGTGGCAAGGGGAGGATAGAGGTTGATGAGGGTGAGCAGGGCCAGCAGAAGAACCTCAGAGAGGGGTGCCTAGTGTGTCAAGGGGGGCTGGGCCCTTTCACAGGGTCTCTAGCCTTTCCAAAGTTTCCTGACCCCCAAGGTAGGTAAAAAGATGACAGTGCTGTTAGCTCTGAGGGATCTTAAGGGCTGTGACATCAGCATCTTAGCAGAAACCAGAGTGATGACAAGTGGTTGGTGCAAAAGGCCTTCATAATGACCTACAGCTGTGTAAGGCTCAGCCCCTGGAGACAGGGAGCCTCAGATGAGATAATGATTGCATTTCTTGGTTGCTTGAGTTGGGCATAAGTTGATTTAAAGAAAATGGAAAAAATGATCCTTCTTACCCACCTAGCTTTGTGGACTAAGATTCATGTCTGTCATTAATATTTTGGCTTTATATTTATGTTTTTGTTGCTTTTTTCTAGCTGACATTTATATGTTAGCACTTTATGTATACTGGCTCATTTAATTATCAATTCATATTGCTGTCTTTGTTTTGCAAATGAGAAAATGGTGATAAACAACCTGCTCCAACTTCCAGTGACTGAGTGGTGGAGTCTGGATTTAAACCTGGGCAGACTGGCTTTGGGGTCAATGCCCTCCCCTGTGCCATCCTGTCCCACGGTGAGAGTTCCTGGCAGATGCCGTCTCTTTGGAGACCACACCCCGTGCTTCTGTTTTCTTCATGGGTTTAACTCAGACAGTGGCTTCAGAGGTGATCAGCAAAGATGGGTTGATTGACTTACTGATTTATTGGAATCTCGGGAACTGACCTTCCAGTTGAAGGAGCACATTCCTGGGCCAAGAGAAGGGTGATTATAGAAGGGTCTCCTCCATTTTTATTCCCCTCTCTCCTTCCCTTCATGCTGTTTGTTTGGCAGGGAAGAGCTGGGTGACATGCACGCTCTCTGTAAGCCCTATCTGTGGTTTTGGTGGTGTTTCTGGCCTTGTAAGGGGCTACCCAGCTGAGTGATGAGGGACTTCTGGAAATCAGTATGCCACAGTCACTCTCGTTTCCTGGGTAGGCTTGAAGTATGACTCCTAGGTGTGCTTGGGGAACAGGAACCTGGGGATCCTTAGAGGAACAAGGAGAATGTATGAAGCTTCATGGCCAGAGAAGGAATAAGACCCTGGCCTCATTGTCTGGAGACAAAATTTAAGTCTCTTCCAGGGCAAGGAAACAAGGCCCTAGTGGGGAGCCAAATTCCCTCTCAAACTCACATTCTTATTTCCCAGGAAAGAGGTTACTTTCAGCTTTTGTGGCTTTGATTTGAAATTACACGTGCCAACAGGACAGAAGCACTCTGTTCCGGGGCTGCCTTTGCAACAAGGGTGATAGTGTGAACTCTCACTGCACACCACACCAGAGGCTAGCCAGGGATGACAGAGTGGCAATTCATGCCCATCTGGGAGCTGCTATGCTCTGTGAACTCCAGGAGGAAGCTGCAGGACTGAAGGCTTTTGTAGCTCAGCGGCTGGAGGATGAAATATGAACCATTTCTGTTTCCTTGACTTGTTCTCATCTAAGCCCAGGAAGTGGAATGAACTGAGGTCTGGGGAGACAGTGGAACAAGCTGTTTCTGGAAGGCTTTTGCTGGCTTCCCATAGGACTGTAGGTCTTTTTCTACTGACCCCTGCCAGGTTGACCCCAACCCGCTCAGTGTCAGGAATGTCAGACATCTCAAATTTAGAGCAACGTGTCAAACATGAATAACCGCAGGCTGAATTGGCCTCTCCCAGAAGATTCAACGTTGGCTGTTTGGGGTATTGAATTTGGTGGTTTCTGAGAAGTGCACATGCAGCTGCAGATGATGCCTCTGGGATCTATCACAGCTCTATGTACAGCATACGATCCTGCAGTCCCTGCGCTGGCCCCATTCCCAAGCAAATTAAGGAGTATTATTAATAATAGGTTGTCTCTCTCCAAGTATTGCTGGAGAGAGCTAGCCATGCAACCCAGTCTTCTGGACTTTTCTTTAAGTCCCATATTTGTTCTGTTGTACAAATCTACCTCCTCTCCAAATCTGATTAAAGGGCGGAAGAAGGCCTATCTGTCCTCAGGATAATATCTTTTTTTCGTTTTGAGAATAGAGTTCATAAATCCCAACTCTGTAAGAAAAGCCAGCCTTAAGAGAACAGTTCCCCTCTCTCTCTCCTGCTAGCCCTGAGTAATCCTTGCTGCCCTGACGGGCAGTTAGAGGAGGGAACCAGAGAGGGGAGCCGTCTCGGACCTGGCGATAGAAATAAGACTTGATTCTATTTCACATGTTCCACCTCAATAGCAAAGTCTTAAAATAAAAATGCATGATTTAGGATTCCAATATGGCGGCGGGCAAAGAGAGATCAAGTCCCTGACCTCTTCAGCTGTGCAGGCATAGGGAGTCGTAAATAACCTAAATCTGTTTGCTCAGGATCACTAGGCAATGCTGAGCTGACGTGGATCTGGGGCGAACAGTCTGGGCCTCTCAGAACACACACTGAGCCCGGATCGGCTGAATTCAAGCTCCCATTCGCCTGCTTCCCGCAGACAAACAGCTGTGACTCAGCGCTAATCCATCCGGCTGAAACAACTGGTCAGCCCTTCTGATCCTACGGAGGTAAATGCCTACCGAGCCTTCATAGGTAGTGGCCACAGGTTTGAAATGGGGCTTCGGAGAGACAGTAAGGACCCACCCATTGCATTGGTCGCCCGGCAAAGGGAAACGAACTGTCGCCATTTGCAAGAGACACCAACATGGCAGAGAACTGACGTCATCAGACTGCGGCGGAGGAGATAACTTCATTGAAACCTGCGGCTACAGCATCAAATAAATTTATAGGAGTAAACAGTAACTCAGCAGTCAAACAGAACAAGAAGTAACATGAGCAGCTTCAAAAAGCAAGGAAGAAAAGGAATACAAACAATGCAGGACAGCCTAAATATTCAGGAGGACCTAGAGTCATCAGAAAAATGGTCATATAAAGAACTCAAGGAACACCTTAGACAGATGGAATGGAACCTTAAAGAGGATACAAGACAGCAAATTCAAGCAGAGAAAGAACACATTGAGAATGAATTACATAAACAGATAAAAGAAGAAGTTAAGCATCTTTATCAGGAGATAGAGATTATAAAAAATAATCAAACAATAATTCTAGAAATGAAGGAAACGATAAACCAAATTAAAAACTCAATTGAGAGTATCACTAACAGAGTGGAGCAAGTAGAAGCCAGAATGTCAGATAATGAAGACAAAATATATCATCTTGAAAAGAGTCTAGCCAACTCAGAAAGGCTGGGAAAAAATCACGAGAAAAACATCCAAGAGTTATGGGATAACATAAAAAAAACCAAACTTATGAGTCATCGGGATAGAAGAAGGTTCAAACCAAGGGAATGAGTAACCTGCTGAATGAAATAATTACAGAAAACTTTCCAGAAATAAAAAAGGAAACAGATATACAAATTGAAGATGCTTACAGGACACCGAGCACACAAAATCACAGTAGACCAATGCCAAGACACATTGTTATGAAGATATCCAATATACAGAACAAAGAGAAAATATTAAAAGCTACAAGAGACAGGAGACAGATTACATTCAGGGGTAAACCAATAAGGTTAACAACGGATTTTTCATCACAGACACTGAAAGCAAGAAGGTCATGGAACAATGTATTTCAAACACTGAAAGACAATGGATGCCAACCAAGAATTCTGTATCCAGCAAAATTAAGCTTCAGGTATGACAACGAAATAAAAATCTTTCATGATAAACAAAAGTTAAAAGAATTTGCAGCCAGAAAACCAGCATTGCAAAGCATTTTGAGCAAAACACTACACAAGGAAGAAATGAAAAACAATAACCAAAACCATCAGTGGGAAGTGTCTCAGTAAAGACAGAGGGCGAGGGGAAAGATAATCATGGAGAAACAAACTAAAATTTTTTAAAAAGGGATAAATAATCAAACATGGATGGAAGTACAAACCATATATCAATAGTAACTCTGAATGTTAATGGCTTAAACTCTCCAATAAAGCGACATAGGCTGGTATCATGGATTAAAGAAACAAATCCAACAATATGCTGCCTCCAGGAGACACATCTGATTGGAAAAGATATACACAGGCTGAAGGTGAAAGGATGGGAAAAAATATACCACGCACATGGTCCTCGTAAGCAAGCAGGGGTGGCCATCCTCATATCGAATAAAATCGACTTCAAGACTAAGTTAATCAAAAGGGATAAAGAAGGACATTATATACTGTTAAAAGGAACAATTCACCAACAAGACATAACAATTATCAATATTTATGCACCAAATAATGGTGCTGTGACATTAATAAAACAAATTCTCCTCAAGTTCAAGAATCAAATAGACCACAACACAATAATTATGGGTGACTTCAACACACCTCTCTCACCATTGGACAGATCCTCCAAACAAAAGTTGAATAAAGAAACTATAGAACTCAATATCACAATCAATAACATAGACTTAACTGACATATATAGAATATATCAGCCATCATCAAATGGATATACTTTTTTCTCAGCAGCACATGGATCCTTCTCAAAAATAGACCATATATTATGCCATAGGGCAACCCTCAGTAAATATAAAGGGGTGGAGATAATACCATGCATTTTATCTGATCATAATGGAATGAAATTGGAAATCAATGATAAAAGAAGGAAGGAAAAATCCTACATCACATGGAAAATGAACAATATGTTACTGAATGATCAATGGGTTACAGAAGACATAAAGGAGGAAATCAAAAAATTCTTAGAGATAAATGAAAATATAGACACAACATATTGGAATCTATGGGACACAATGAAAGCAGTTTTAAGAGGAAAATTCATCGCCTGGTGGTCATTCCTCAAAAAAAGAAAAAACCAACAAATAAATGAGCTCACACTTCATCTCAAAGCCCTAGAAAAGGAAGAGCAAAACAACAGCAAATGTAGCAGAAGGCAAGAAATAATTAAAATCAGAGCAGAAATCAATGAAATTGAAACAAAAGAAACTATTGAAAAAATTAACAAAACTAAAAGTTGGTTCTTCGAAAAAATAAATAAGATCGACAGACCTTTAGCCATGCTAACGAAGAGAAGAAGAGAGAGAACTCAAATTACTAACATACGGGATGAAAAAGGCAATATCACAACAGATGCTACAGAAATACAGAAGACAATTAGAAATTATTTTGAAAACCTATATTCCAATAAAATAGAAGATAGTGAAGACATCGATAAATTTCTTAAGTCATATGATTTGCCCAGACTGAGTCAGGAGGATACACACAATTTGAACAGACCAATATCAATGGATGAAATTGAAGAAGCCATCAAAAGACTACCAACCAAGAAAAGCCCAGGACCGGATGGGTATACAGCGGAGTTTTACAAAACCTTTAAAGAAGAATTAAAACCAATACTTTTCAAGTTATTTCAGGAAATAGAAAAAGAGGGAGCTCTTCCAAATTCATTCTATGAGGCCAACATCACCCTGATTCCGAGACCAGACAAAGACACCTCAAAGAAAGAAAACTACAGACCAATATCTCTAATGAACCTAGATGCAAAAATCCTCAATAAAATTCTGGCGAATCAAATACAAAAACACATCAAAAAAATTGTGCACCATGATCAAGTAGGATTCATCCCTGGGATGCAAGGATGGTTCAATATACGGAAATCAATAAATGTTATTCACCACATCAATAGACTTTTTTTTTTCTTTTTTTTTATTGATTATTTAAAGCATTACATAGTTCATGATATATCATCTTTCATACATTTGACTCAAATTGTGTTTTGAACTCCCATTTTCACCCCAAATACAGATTGCAGAATCACATCTGTTACATATTCACATCAATAGACTTAAAGATAAGAACCATATGATCATCTCGATAGATGCAGAGAAAGCATTCAACAAAGTATAGCATCCCTTTATGTTCAAAACATTAGAAAAACTAGGGATAACAGGAACTTACCTTGACATTGTAAAAGGTATCTATGCTAAGCCTCAGGCTAGCATCATTCTGAATGGACAAAAGTTAAAGGCATTCCCTCTAAAATCTGGAACAAGACAGGGATGCCCTCTATCACCACTTCTATTCAATATAGTTCTCGAAACAGTGGCCAGAGCAATTAGACAGACGAAAGAAATTAAAGGCATTAAAATAGGAAAAGAAGAACTTAAATTATCACTATTTGCAGATGACATGATTCTATACCTAGAAGACCCAAAAGGGTCTACAAAGAAACTACTAGAACTAATAAATGAATTCAGCAAAGTGGCAGGATATAAAATCAACACGCATAAATCAAAGGCATTTCTGTATATCAGCGACAAAACTTCTGAAACGGAAATGAGGAAAAACACTCCATTCACAATATCCTAAAAAAAAAATAAAATACTTGGGAATCAACCTAACAAAAGAGGTGAAAGATTTATACAATGAAAACTACAGAACCCTAAAGAGAGAAGTAGAAGAAGATCTTAGAAGATGGAAAAATATACCCTGTTCATGGATAGGCAGAACTAACATTATCAAAATGGCGATATTACCAAAAGTTCTCTATAGGTTTAATGCAATGCCAATCAAAATCCCAACAGCATTTCTTGTAGAAATAGATAAAGCAATCATGAAATTCATATGGAAAAATAAAAGACCCAGAATAGCAAAAGCAATTCTAAGCAGGAAGTGTGAATCAGGCGGTATAGCGATACCAGATTTCAAACTATATTACAGAGCAATAGTGACAAAACCAGCATGGTACTGGTACCAAAACAGGCGAGTGGACCAATGGTATAGAATAGAGGACACAGAGACTAATCCACAAAGTTACAACTATCTTATATTTGATAAAGGGGCTAAAAGCATGCAATGGAGGAAGGATAGCATCTTCAACAAATGGTGTTGGGAAAACTGGAAATCCATATGCAACAAAATGAAACTGAATCCTTTTCTCTCGCCATGCACAAAAGTTAACTCAAAATGGATCAAGGAGCTTGATATCAAATCAGAGACTCTGTGTCTGATAGAAGAAAAAGTTGGCTCCGATCTACATATTGTGGGGTCGGGCTCCAAATTCCTTAATAGGACACCCATAGCACAAGAGTTAATAACAAGAATCAACAAATGGGACTTTCTTAAACTAAATAGTTTTTTCTCAGCAAGAGAAACAATAAGAGAGGTAAACAGGGAGCCTACATCTTGGGAACAAATTTTTACTCCTCACACTTCAGATAGAGCCCTAATATCCAGAGTATACAAAGAACTCAAAAAAATTAGACAATAAGATAACAAATAACCCAATCAACAAATGGGCCAAGGACCTGAACAGACACTTCTCAGAGGAGGATATACAATCAATCAACAAGTACATGAAAAAATGCTCTCCATCTCTAGTAGTCAGAGAAATGCAAATCAAAACCACCCTAAGATACCATCTCACTCCAGTAAGATTGGCAGCCACTATGAAGTCAAACAACAACAAGTGCTGGCGAGGATGTGGAGAAAAGGGTACACTTGTACATTGCTGGAGGGACTGCAAATTGGTGCGGCCAATTTGGAAAGCAGTTTGGAGATTCCTGGGAAAGCTGGGAATGGAACCACCATTTGACCCTGCTATTGCCCTTCTCGGACTATTCCCTGAAGACCTTAAAAGAGCATGCTACAGGGATACTGCCACATCGATGTTCATAGCAGCACAATTCACAATAGCTAGACTGTGGAACCAACCCAGATGCCCTTCAATAGATGAATGGATAAAAAAATGTGGCATCTATACACAATGGAGTACTATGCAGCAATAAAAAATGACAAAATCATAGAATTTGCAGAGAAATGGATGGCACTAGAGCAGATTATGCTTAGTGAAGCTAGCCAATCCCTAAAAAACAAATACCAAATGTCTTCTTTGATATAATGAGAGCAACTATGAACAGAGCAGGGAGGAAGAGCAGGAAGAAAAGATTAACATTAAACAGAGACATGAGATGGGAGGGAAAGGGAGAGAAAAGGGAAATTGCTTGGAAATGAAGGGAGACCCTCATTGCTATACAAAATTACATATAAGAGGTTGTGAGGGGAATGGGAAAATAAACAAGGAGAGAAATGAATTACAGTACATGGGGTAGAGAGAGAAGATGGGAGGGGAGGGGAGGGGGGATAGTAGGGGATAGGAAAGGTAGCAGAATACAACAATTACTAATAGGGCATTATGTAAAATTGTGGATGTGTAACCGACATGATTCTGCAATCTGCATTTGGGGTAAAATTGGGGGTTCATAACCCACTTCAATCTAATGTACGAAATATGATATGTCAAGAGCTTTGTAATGTTGTGAACAACCAATAAAAAAAAAAAAAAGAGAGAACAGTTCCCATGCCCAGATGGCCCTGGTAGGAAAATTTCAGCTTTGATGTTGGGTATATTTGCCTCCCACTTGGACAGATAGTCTGAGAGCCCTCTCCTTGCCTGGTGCTAGGTAGGACCTTGGGATTTGTGGATGAAGTGGTGGGGACAGGCATATCTACCCACTCCCTCTTCCCCTACATGGAATTCTCATGGTGTGAAGTTATGCAGATGTGCCTCTGGCTTTCAAGGTGCAGAGTGTTGGCTGGTCCAGGTCCAGGAGCTGCTAAAGGGGGTGTTATATGCTTTTTGTGTGTTTTGTGTGATTTTCATGCTTCCAGATAGAGTTTTTCTACTCAGTCTGATAAAACCTCTCTTCAACGTATTTTTCAGCTTTATCCTTTCTTCCCTCTAGAGGGATGAAGATGATCATAAGGGGACTAAATGAGGTAAGAAGAGCAGATACTGTTCACTATTTCTCCTGCACTACCAACATTTCTTCTGCCCTATTTTTCCTGGCAAGACCTAGCTCTGCCCTGGACAGTCCAACCTTGTAAACTGGCAGATACAGAATCGATTTCAGAGAAAAGCCCTGGATTATGCAGGAACAGCATCATCCAAAGGAGCAAGGTGGCTTCCCATCCAGTGGCAGATTTAGAGGGTGGTCTCTCTGAAGGGCAGAGGATCTCTTCACTGGAAAAAGGTCTGAGCAGTACCGTAGCTCAAAGTTTCATAAATTCTGACCACTGGTAGATGCCGTACTCTGAGAGCATCTTGGGTAGATTGCAGCCTCTCTCATCTATGGATATTTCTTCTTATATGTAACCTTAAGTAGTAATTTTCTGTTAACTTTTTAAGTTTATCTGTAGATATGAGCTTTTGTCAGAGATGATTTCTCCAGATCTGAGCCTAAACCCTTAATTCTCTTAGAGAATGAGGGAAGGTACTTGAATTTTAGATACTTTGGCATGTGCTGGGTAAAGTAGAAGAATGGAGTAAGTGAATATAAAGCATTGAACTGAACGGAATAGTGGGCAGACTTGCCAAAACCTGGAAACGATTCCATTTTCCTAGCTCTAGTACAATTGGTCAAATTTTCCCCAAACCATTCTGACAATTGAATGACCAATTTGCTGGATTTACCCAGTTTACTAATTTACCAAATTACTTATTTCTTTTATGCATGTACAGAGACTTGAGCAATTGTCACGGGTTGGGTTGGCAGGGCTTGGAAGGGCTCTGGGGCAGTCAGAAACAATGATCTCTCTGAAAGGCCCTGAGGGCTGCTCGAAGGAGACTCCAGGGGGCGCTGTTCACCAGACTGAGCACAGTGCTGGAGGGATTGGTGGGAATTTAGAGGCGTATTCAATACAGAGACCAACATTTCTAGTTATTGGGTTCTTGTGTGTGTTTCCTTTTCCAGGGATTGAACCAAGGGGCACTTACCCACTGAGTCACATCCTCAGCCCTTTTTATTTTTTTATTTTGAGACACGGTCTTGCTAAGTTGCATAGGGCCTCACTAAATTGCTGAGGCTTTGAACTCATGATATCTCAGCCTCCCAAGCTGCTGGGATCACAGGCATGCACTGCCATGCTTGGCTGAGTTCTTTTTTTGTTTGTTTGTTTCTATACCAGTTCTTAATTTTGCCCCTTCTTATTCTTAAAAGTCAGCTCAACAAAGTGAATTCTTCTCTGACTACTTGGATTTACCTGATTCCCATCCTCACATTATGTCATCCATCAGGCTCTGCATTTATCCCCTTTCTCTCACTTTGGAGGCCTCTCATTTTGTCCTGAGGAGCACCAGCAGAACAGATTAGCTGTCCTCTCTACTGCTTTTGTTCTTGATGAGCCTCATGCCTTCAGAGTATCTCCTTCTACCACAACAAACTATTCAAAAGAAAGATGGTTTCTTACTGAATAGGACTTAGGGTACCAAATCTCCAGATAGCATTATTTTAAAAATATTTTACACACACCAGCACACTCTTCTTATTTTAGAATATAAAAGGACCATAAAACCAAAATTTTGGCAAATTTAGTGTGACTGCCTACACATATCAGGCAAATGATAAATATTTTAGGGATTGACAAATGTTTGGTTTTTATAATGAATCTTATCCTGTTATAAAGTGAATATTTGTGTCAGAGAAACTAGCTTGCTTTTACCTCAAGATCTTGGTATTGGACTTGTATAATGAGACAGAAATATTGTCAAATGTTGTTCAGCAGTCTCTGCCTTTCCTAAGTTGGGTTGAAATAAGGAAGTAATCCAAAAGAAAGACTTCCTGCTTCTTTCCCTTTTGCTTTATCCCTTTTATTTACAAGATCTCTTATGCCATAAACTATCCCACTGATGGGTTATTTATGACTATGTATCTGTCTGTGTTATGAACCAATCATTCATTTGCTAGGGCTTCTGAGAAATCTTATGCTTTTATGAATGAGTAGGACCTACCCAAATGTGGGCCCAGTTTAGATTGGTAGGTCCTTCTTTGTCTGCTACTTCTACCTCTGGCCTGACTGACCTTCAATCTGAAATTCAGACGATTCAGAAGAATAAAGAAAGGGCTTCATCTGTAGTGGGACTTAAAAAAAATGAATTAGAGAGACCCCCAGTCATGATTTTGGAATAGAACTTTAAGACAAAGTAGAGGTTCAGAAAATAAAAGATGTGCTTACAGCCACAAACCATTCCTGCTGATGTGTTCCACTTCTTTCTTTTCTTTTAGAAATATCTTTATCATTAATTGATGAATAGTAATTGCACATAATTAAGGGGTACAAAATGACATTTCAATACATGTACACAATATGTAATGATCAGGTCAGTGTCACTCCATGTCCTTTTACTACTGAGACTACAATTTGTTCAAAGCCAGGACAAATTACAATATAATTTTAGAGGAATGCCCTTCTAGTATATATATTGGTTAGTGTAAATCTTAATATATTATGTATATATATGAGATATATTCATATATAATTTTAGCAGGTGTATAAGAAAACTCGGGAGAGGAAAATAAAAATTACCAAGTGAAAAGTATATATAATAAGGATTCAGATTAAAATAGACACACACTATTTCTAGTACAAATCCATGGGAATAATTTTGGTTTTTGAGAAAGATCATCTCTGAATTTTCTGCAAAGTTTGACATTCTTTATCTTTTTTGACTACACACACATACGCACACACACACACACACATTTATATATATGAATGAACTAGGCTCTTTCTGTTCCCCCGACTTTCTCTCTCTTTTTTTCGTTTCTTAGACTTTGGAATTAACTGAAAAAAAGTAACTAAAATTCATCTCTAAAATAGTCCCTGGGGACAGTCCACTTCAATTCCCCTGAAAAAATACTTTTCTTGGAGGATAAGTGTGGAAATTAAAGACATAAATAGCATGTTCTTACATTTGTCTGAGAGAACATGTAAGGCATTAAGTTAGAGTTAACAAAAGACCAAGTGAATGTCAAGGTGAAACAAGGTATAAATGCCCACGGAATTCATGAGAGAAATACAGGTCATTTGAAGGGTAAGATGGTTTGCCTGGACAACCCATCCAGGCAAAGCAATGAAAATGGATAAGAAGAGCCCAGTGTGTACAAATGCCATCAAAAGCATTTAGAAGGAATGAAATTGTAACATAGACAAAGAAAGGAAAGAATAGAGAAAAAGTAGGAGAAGCAAATGACTCAAACATTTTATATTGCAAGTTCTGGATGTCTCTTTAATGGAGATCACCAGATTGTGGGTCTTCATTTTGCTCCAACAGCCATCCATCCTTCACCTCCCCTTTCATTCTGCTTTTGACAAAATGAGTTCCTAAAGTGACCACTAGAGGTCTCTAGAGAACCACTGATCAATGTCAGAACCTGATAACCTCTTGGTATCTCTACCACTTACAGGAGATAGAAGTGTTCATTCTTCCAACATAAATAGTTACATAGTTACAGGAGATCTTAAATTTACAATGATTAAAAAATGTATATAGTTACTGAATCTTAAATTTCTAATGAATAAAGAATGCATATAGCTACTGAATCTTAAATTTCCAATGATTAAAAAATGTATTTACTTATTCATGTCAAGCGAACAGTGACCATCATTTTTGAAATGTGTTCTTGTCGATATTGATGGTAGAAATTTCACTATTTTATGGAGTAACAGCACTGCTGTTACTGAAAAAAGCAAATGTACATGGGAGACAAATTTACACAATCTTTTTAAACGTATTTATACCCGGTTATGAGTTACTTTGTTGGGACCTCTCTGTTGTGATTTCTAAGGACAGATCAGGGTAGTGGGATGACAAGGAGGAGGGCGTTAAAAGGGGAGGTGAAGACAAGTGTCATGCACTTCACTCCACTATGGAGGTCTGACCTGGGTCCTCTTCCAACTTCCTGTCACTCAGTAAGTGCTGTGGGTGTGTGACCCAACTTGGGGGTCAAGAGAACAAGCTGCCCTCAGCTTCCTGAAGCCCTTCAGTTCCAGACGATGACTTCCAGACTTTCCTGGGACATTGACACTATCACCTCTGGAGTCTTTTGTGTGACTCTCCTCCTAGTCACATGAACTGTAGCTATTTTGGGCATGACCAACATTTTTGTTGGTGCCAGTGATGACAAGTGTAAACTTCAACATTCCATTATTTCAAATACTCATGTAATTATTTGTAATGAATCACTGATGAAATCTGCAGAACAATGGAGTCCTCTCTTAATATTTGGGTGATTAGATGTTGGAAGTTTTTGCTTTGATGATCTTTCATTTTTTGTCTCAAGAATGTTAGATGGTATTTCATGATGCACTCTGGTGTAGAATATTTTTTCCCTACATTTAGCCTTCCATCAAATATTTATTGAGAGTCTATTAATTTCCACTTACCCCGAAGGCTCTATGAATATAAAGATGCTTGAGAACAGGGCAGGACACAGATGTGCAAAGGTAGTTACCAAATATGCAATGAATAGGGAAGTGAAAAGTGCTTTGGGACCAAGGGGGAAAACACATCTAGGAAAGTAGAGTTGATTTTCTCAGTTTGCTTGAAAGACACCATCTGTTATTTATGGTTTTGTTTAGTCACTCACCTTGATGCCTCTGATACATTTTTAAATAGCTCCTAGCTGTTTCAAAAGGCACCAAGCACAGGGCTGCAGGGTAGAACCTGTGAAAAGCAACATGGTCTGCTGGTGTAACAGCTGCAGAAGCGACAGCCCTTGTATTCCAAGGAAGACCAGTGATCTCTGGGACTGGGAAGTTTTCACAGTAATATCCTAGAACTTTTGGAGTCAGTACTGCTAGAACACAGAAAATTCCCTATTGAAAGGAATCTTAAAAGTGCGTAATGCTTTACTTCTGGAACTTTTCAAGGACAATGTGGCCATCTTTCAGCAACTTTTGTTTGAAGACTTGCTTCCAATTATGCTAGCAGCTGAGATTTGGAAGTAGGAATCTACCACAGGAGAGAGAAAACACTCTGCCTTATGAGCAAAGAGGTATGTTGGAAACCCACTGTCTTCCTGGGTCCAGTATTCTCAGTGGCCATTTCTTCTGCTAAGGAGTTTCCTGAAATGTGCTGAAATGGGCTTGTTTTCTTTTTTATTTTCTTTAAATTTGTTGGTTCTTTTTAGTCATACATGACAGCAGAACTCATTTTGATATAATTATACAAGCATGGAGTATACCTTATCCTCTTAGGATTCCGTTCTTATCGATGTACATGATGGTGGGATTCTCTGTGTTGTTTTCATATATGTACATGGGAAAATTATGCCAGATTCATTTCACTATTGTTACTTTTACTGTCCCTGCTTCCTTCCTGCCAGTGTCACTCTGTCCCCCTGGACTGAGCCCTATTATCAAACCTCATACCTGCATGCCTGACACAGCCCATCACCTATGCTTTTCACAGGGTGCCCCCAGCTGAGGGAGGAGGGCTGAAGGTGACTGTGCTCCAGTTTGTATAGGAGAAATGAGGCAGGAGATGGGAAGGGAAGTTGGGGGGGGGGAGGGCGCGTGGGGTGGCAGGGCCCCTCTCTCCCCATCTATCTGCCATAAACCCAAGAATAGGAAGAGACAGGTGAGGTTGCCAGGATGCTGAGGGCCCTGGTGTGAGCCTACTCTGCTAGGGTGCTGAACCACACCCCAGTGAGGAAGGGCCTAGCCTGAGGGAGGACACTTGGCCAGTGGGGAAGGGCAGGGCTGTGGCTCCTCGCAGACTCCAGAGCTCTGGCTTCCACTCTGCAGGGCTCTCCATGCATCACAGCACCTCTTTGGCCCATGCCTGGCAGCGGAAAACCTAGTGGTGCCCTTTGTGACATCAGAGGGCCACCCCTGCACATCACAGGCAGGATGTGTGCTAACAGAGGGGGGCTCAACCACCTGAGTCGAGGAAGAGGGGCTCTTTCCAGAGTATACTCACCCACACAGAGGGGCAATACTCAAGCTCTCTCATCATGACCTTGAGCCCTCCAACCCAGTGGAACTAGCGTACCACCCTAACCACCAGCAGGCTCCCATGCTACAGTGTGAACAATGAGCAGGGGTGCCGTGGACCAGGCTCTCACATTCAAGGTCTGGCCACATGGCTGGGGAACAGCAGCCACTAGCCATGCTCCACCCCTCTCCCAGACACAGCCAGTTGCCTACTGGGATTGAGGGATACCAGGGGTCAGGTTTGGCTAACTCTGGCCTTAAAGGCCAATTGTAATCATTTCAGAACTGACTTGCTTTTTTAAATGACACATTCACTTCCCAATAGTTCTCATATCCCCCACCCCCCGCCGTTCCCTTCCAGCCCTCAGCTGGGACCAAGGTTTTAGCTTTGCATGCTAAGATCTCCTCATGGGCATAAATGCCAATGCCAACCTTACTAGATGAACCCACCTGAAACTCTTCTTGGTTCCACAGTGTCTGCCCCGGGTGACCAGGGCTCTTTCACTGCATTTCTGAGAACAGAGAACAGTCAGGCTCTGGGGGAATGGCCCATGGGGATAGGAGACCAGGAATAGTTTAGTCACAGAATCTCAGACTGGCAGGTGCAGGGATAGCTGTAGCCAAGGGCAAGGGACATGTCAAACAGGACATGCCAGGGCAACTTGATGTGTCTGCCAGTCCATCCATCTCTGGGCTGGTGGTTCATGAAGCTTTAGCTGTATTAAGGGACCCCAAGTGTGAAAGTGGAGGGGCCACAGGACCCAGAACCCAGGCAGTAGTACTCAGAGTGGCCTTTGAAATCAGAGCATTGGGGATCAAACCTGGCTCAACCATGTGGCAAATTACCAAAAGCAAATGAGCCTCTGTTTTCTCATCTCTAAATTGGAGTATTGAGGTCTCCTTCTGAATATCAGGGGAAACTAATTAGAATAAATGAAGCAGAACCAGGAAAGCCCTAAAGGTGGCTGAAAAGACAGGGACAATCTGCATAGGGCAAGCTATTGCTGATGTTACAATCATTAACTTCTTGGTCAGTGTCCCACACTTTTCCTGGAAAGGGCCAGGGAGAATATATCAGGCTTTGACGGACACAAATCTGTCCCATGACCACATTCTGCTGTCCTTAATGTGTGAACTCATGGGGCATACTCTTCTCAACCTGCTTTGGGGTGCAGAGCCCACCCCTATCACAAAAGGGCATGGGTGAGGGGTGGTTGTGATCTGTAGTCAGAAGGCAGATGCCTCCTGCTCTGCCATACACACAAGTGGGATGGAGCAATTTGTACACCCTGCCCTTGGAGGACTTGGAAGGAAAACCCAAGTGAGAAGGGGCTCTATTCCTTGATAGAAGGACTTAGAAACAGAGAGAATAACCCAAATTGGGAAAGCTCAGTTTTGACTTCCTCGAGGTGGGAGGGACTTCCGTCTTGGACCCTCATGTGCCCAGCTACAAGTCAGGTGGTGGGTGCTTGCTATAGTTTGGATCTGAAATGTCCCCAAAGGCCTATGTGGTTAAGGTGTCCTCAGTCTGTGCTGCTATTGGCAGGCGGAACATTTGGTAGACAGGGCCTACAGAAGGAAGAGAGATCGTGGGAGGCAGGGCTCGAAGGGGATGTGGGACCCTGCTCCCTTTTGATCTCTTTTTTGTTTCCCAGCCACCATGAGTCAAATAGCTCACTCCAAATAATGCTCCTTCCTGCCACAGTAACTGTACCACCACAGGCCCCAAACCACAGGGCCAACCACTATGGACTGAAACCTCTGAAACCATGAGCCAAAATAAACCTATACTCCCTATAAATTGGTTATCAAGGGTCATAGTCACAGTGAGGGAAGGCTGACTAACCCAGTCTCCCAATAGAGAAAAGGACCATGTTACTGGGAGACCAAAGGCTGCCCACATCTCAGCCCTAATGTTCCCTCCCATTCCTAGCCACTTCCTGCCAGAGTCCACGCTGCATGAGAGTCTGTCCATCAGATCAATCATATTAGGCAGTTCCTCATTCTGGGACCAGCTGAAATTCATAAGCCACAGGGTGCTGTTCATTCATTGTGCAGGCAAATGGCTGGCAGAAATTCATCCCTAACACTGACTGAGGTTTTCAGGCAGGAGGTGATAGGTCAGAGACCTGGAAGAACAAGAATACGATTCAAAATGAGTGCAGGAGAGGTGGGGAGCAGACTATATAAATTTTACAGTCTTAAAATATATTCTGAAATAATGTTCCAGAACAGTGGCGCCATATGTATGAATCTAAGAACAGTATGGAAGAGTCCACACAAGTACACACTCAGTGGCCTCCACACCTATATTTACCCTCAAGGTGTAGGGGAAAATGCATCCGTGGTCCAGTGACCACATAGAAACCCATGGGAAGAAGAGGAACTCATCTGTTCCTCACCACGTGAGCCCCAGGGGCATTGCATCTGATGGAGGAATTCAAAAGCACTTCCTGCATATCTACCTGGCAAAGACTCAGACCAAGTACGAAAGTCTAGGTGATGCAGATACTGTGAGACCAGCACTCCTCACCCTGCTTGGAGAAATATATGGCAGTACCACTTCTCAGGAGCATCATTTTGTCACAGATATTAAAGCCATGTGAAGTGTACATAGCTTTTACGCAGTAATTCTGCCTCTGGGATGTTCAAAAGGAGATGATCAGAGATGCTGACAGACACGTATATACCAAATGTTCATTGAAGCATTACTCACCGTGGACCCCAAAGGAAAGCAACTTAAATACCCTCTCAGTAGGAAACAGTACAGGAAAGCGGTGTACTATGCAACAAATCTCATACTGCATTAAAAATCACCCAGCAGAAGGAGTCTGGGTGCCCCCAAACAAAGGAACAAAGGGCTTTTCAGGGTTTTGCTCTCCCATCTGCCTTCTTCCAGCCTCTCCTGCTCAGTGAGCAGCAGGTCTGTCCCCCAGTTCTTCAAGTCTCAAATGCAGAATGTGTTCTCCATTCCTCTTTCCACTTTCCTGAGACAACTACTCCCTCTGGAAGTCCCGCAGGAGCTACTTTTCAGCCATTGCCTCTGGCACATCAGCCTGTCTTCTCCCAGTCCTCCTCCAACCCTCCCCTGTACCCTAGCCTTTTCTTTTTCTCCTTATGCCACCCTGCCTCTCCTCTACTTCCTTTCCCTACCCTCCTCCTCTCCCCTATCATACCCTCTGTACTCTCTTCCTCCCCTCTACTCCTGGACCCCTTCCATTCTCCCTCCTCCTCCAGCTCCTTCACCCTTCCCGCCTTTTTCCCCTCCTCTCTCTGCTGCCTCCTATCCCTTCTCTCCTCACTCCTCCCTTCCTTCCTTCCACCTTTCCAGCCCCCTTGCTATCTACTCCCTCCTCTCCCTGACCCCTGCTCCTCACAGTCTAGTCTGCAGTAGGTTTCCTCTCTCAGGGTGGCTCTAGGGACTTCCTCCTCTGGGAATGGTTTGACTCTCCAATCCAGAGCCCACTGTGCACCTTTAACCATCTCTGCAATTCAAGTTGATGCCCTGGTTTCTGGCTGGGAACTCCAGCAGATTCCCCACCCTTGAGAACAAAGACCAGAACCCCTCCTCTGCAACTGAATTTGGAATAGTGAGGGACAGAAGGGGCAGCCAGGCAAGATCTGCCATTCCTTAGCCCTTCTAGCATTCCTTGGGCTCCTCAGGAACCATGAGGAAGCCCCCTGATGGTTTCCCAAGCCACTCTTTCACTGCCTAAGATGGAAACACTGGGACCTGGGAACCTGGAACTTACCCTGGAAAATAGCTTCTCCCAGCCGCCCCTCCATTCCTCCAGGCTGCTCCCTCCATATATTCTCCCTCGACTCCCAAAATGTCTGGCTCACTGCTCAGCACTCCATGGAAACTCAGGTAGCTGAAGGACCCATCCCTGAGTCAGGACTTTTATAGGGACAGTCTTGTGCCACTGCTCTAGAGAGATTAAAGTGTCACCATTGCAAGACTGAACTCCTTGTGTGATATAGTCAAACAATGGAGTGGCACCCCCACTACCCTGAGTCCCATCATGGACTGCTTCACAGGGCTTTCTTATGTAATTCTGGATGTCTCTGCAGGATGAACATGGGCTGATGGCTCTTCCTGTCAGTGGTTCCCTTCTGAAGATAGCAACTGTGGACCGTCAGTGTCAGTTCCCACAAAAGGTCTGCCTGTTTGTCCCCCCAAGGCAGCTCAGAGTCTTGTCCCGTTAGCATACTTTGAGCCATGTGTTGCTGTTGGGGGACCCCAGCAGGTCTCTGAAGTCACTCCTTTCTTGCACATTCCCACTATGACATTACTACCCACTCTTCCGACACTGCAAGGAAGATGCAAAAGAATGAAATATCTGATCATCAACGGAGCACCAAATTTGTTATAAGATTTGTGAGAAACAGAAATGTATTAAGAATTTATTGAGATGCATCTTATTCTAGAAATGTGGGAGCAAGAACGGACAAAAGGAGGGCAGAGGCAGGTGTCCTAGGAAAGTCTCTGCTGTCTTTTCCAGGTGGAGTGGAGGAGCCCACTAGTGTCCAGGTGGCTTCAGGTGTCCTCCTGACTGGAATCTATGAGAAGGAGGCCAGCAAGTCACACATCTCCATCCATCAGCTGTTTCACATGAGCAAGACCCCGTGTGGTCTGTCTGAGGACACAGGTACGTGAATTACCAAGAGTTAATCACCCCATGGCACATAGATTTACCTAAACACCACTGCATCCCACAAATGTATATGGTGATGATTTATCTTTTGGAAATGACATCAATAAAAGCACATGTGAAATAAAAGGCCACACTACCCCACCTACTTGGCTTTGCTGGCATCTCAGTTGTGTGCTTTCGTGTGAGCCACTTTGTTCCTGAAGGTTTGGCGTGCTTGCCTTCTTCATTGGGTGGAGTCACTTGTCTGTTAGTCTGGGTGGTATTTGCCCTCCTTGCACGGGAGCCACTTTGATTTGGTGTCCAGGGCTTGTCTTTCAGTTGGCATGCACAACATATCCACGTGAGACAGCGTAATCCTATTGTCACTCTCCCTTTGCCCCTGGTGTCACAGGTACAGCCACTTGTCCCACCATAGCATTGCTTGGTGAGACAGAGCTTGGTTCTGATAACACAGCCTGGAAAGGCTTGCTCTCTGCCTCCTGCCCACTGCTGCTTGGCCAGCAGCTAAGCAGAAGGGCCAAAAGGCTAGGGGTGGGGGTGCTGGCCGGCAGGCCACAGAGGGGAATGGCCAGCAGGCTGGCTCTTCTGCTTCCTCTCTGCCCTGACTGCCTGTGCTCCTCAGGCAACTGCTGCTTACGGAGCAAGAGGGGGAAGGAGCAAAGGGGAAGCTCACCAGCACTCCTCCTTGAGCTCAGAGTGAAGCTGGAAGGGACGGAGAGGGATGGGCATGACCTCACTCCTGCTACACAGGATTCAGTGGACCATTCAGCTGCCCTTAGGTTTTCTGGTGCTGGAGCATGAGATAGGTCATCGTGGTCTCATCAGATTGTCAGGTTGTCATCAATACCAGATTTCAAGCAGGCCGTAACCCAGGTCAAACATGACCATCAATATTGAGGAGTCTGGGTGCTTGGGAAGTGGTTCAGTTGGAGGCCTCGGTGAGTGTTCCTCACCCTGGCTCAGTCCCATTATTTGGTCTACCATGGGCCTCTTCATGGTCTGCATGGTCAGCATTTTTGAGATAAGGCTTTGCACCTTGGTCAACTGGTGGGAGTGGATGTCATACCTTGCTATAGGACCTGCATCTTCACCTGCACAAAGGCGGTCCCATAAAATGGGAAGCACCCTGTGACCATGGGGTTCAGGACACTAGGCTATAGAAGCCACCTCAGGACCTTTGTATTCTTGCTACTGGTAGAGCTCCAGGACCCAGTACACAGGGTGTCACAGATCGTGTGGAGCTTCTGTCCAGCACTGAACCTGCAAGCCAGGCTTGAGTCACAGAGCTTGATGCTGCCTCCAGCATCCACCAGGATGTTCTCAGCCTTCAGGTCTTGGTGTGCCCTGCCCTCCTTGTGGCAGTAGTATGGGAGCTCGAGATCTACCTGAACACTCTCTTGGCCTCCTCCTCCTGCAGGCCCATGGCCTCCTGGATGTGAGGCAGCTATTGTCCCTGACCTGAATGCTCCATCACAATGTGGACATTTCCAGGAGTTTCCATGATCTGAAACAACTGGACCATAGGGGGTGCTCCACAGCCTTCATTATATCCACCTCGGACATGATGGGAGGACAAGTCCCACTGCACCTTTCTCTGGACTGTACGGCCACCTCTGTCCCCATCAGGATGTGTTGGCCAGTGTTACTTTGGCTAAGCTGCCCTGTCCGATGTCCCTCAGAACCTCATAATGGCCCATGAAGGCTGCAGCTGCCACTGCCTTCTTCTTTTCTTTTTTCAATACTGGGGATTGAATCCAGGGGCATTTTGCCACTAAACTACATTTCTTTTTATCTTTCACAGTGAGATAGGAACTTGTTAACTTTCCCAGGCTGGCCTACAACTTGTGATTCTCCTGCCTCGGGCTCCAAAGTTGTCTAACTTATTTTAAAAGCATCAGTTTAGGCCAGTTAATATTTACAACATGCACCATATGCCAGGTATTATGAGGCCAGATTATGGAGGATGTAGGAGCCTGAGATTAACAATTGCTAAGTTAACATAGTCATATTATCTGAACAGAGAGGAAGGGATGTTGGGATTGCCATGAGATCACTCATGGAAGGCCCTTGCATCATTCTGTCTGTCTCTATTCATTTCAGAGACCTTTCCTTTTGTCTTTCTGCTCCTGTGCTTCAGGAGACCTGGTATGGGCCAGTCATCACATGGATGACCCATAAGGCCCATAGAATGGAATATATATGGAACTGCTGATATATATTTACATCATTATCTTATTTTTCCTACTCTAAAGGCCTTTAGAAACACAGGTGTTAAGAGTACTCATTATCATTTTCAAGAATCAATTTCTCCTCTTCAGTGCCTTTAGATTTGAGGGCTTTAGATCCGATCTTTTATGTGTGAAAAGGGTAGAGAGGAAGAAAATGAGGCCACTGGCTACTTAATATCCCAAGAGCTGAGAATGCTGTTTCAGGACAGGAATTTTAGTTTTTGACATCATCTGCCTGTCTGCTTTGGAAAGAGTGGTTCAAGCCTGCAAATAGCCTTTGTAGCTCTGGGTTTGATGTTTTTCATCTTGGCCTTTGGTATCCTACCCCTCTGATGGAACTGGACCAAGGGTGGATGGCATTGAGTTCAGATCAGCATGTGAAGCAATACTGTTCTCACACTGTCCTCTGATCAGTTATTCAGGCTCATGGTGGGGTGGGAATAGCGGGCCAATTTGCCTTGGGCTTCTCATTGATGAATGGCCTTTAAGTTTGAGCTATCTCCAAAAGAAGGTATGCATATGGTTTTTGAAATTATACTTGGGTCAAAAGCATTCATTTGCTAAATGTAAACATATAAAGTACCATATTTTTTTGTAGCAGAATTTTGGCATCTATTCAATTTTTAATATATTAGAAATTTCCAAATATATAATTGGCTAAGACCTCTCTCAACCTCTGAAAGGCCTGAATTTACTACCAAATAACAGCCAACTTTTGAGGTCCCCTGGGCTTTTGTTCTGTGCCAAATGACCCAGCTGGTTCCTCTTGCTAATAGATCCTAAGAGCAGATTAGATTATCTACGGCGCCTGATCTTTCATATATGAGTACTTCAAAGTGGGATTTTTAACATCGGTTTTTATACTTTGTTCTGCATGCTCATAGGACATTAGCATTTTCTCAACTTACAAGAACTAATATATTATCAGTCGGAAAAAAATCTATTTGGGGACATTTCTCACTATTTAAGTTGGGGGAGAGGGCTGAAATTCCCAGATAGCATCAAGGAAAAAGTGAAATAGGGTCTGCTAATATCTGTTAGTGCTCCCAAGAAACAAAGCCATGGAAATGAAACTCAGCGTTTGGGGTGTATGTGAGCATATGTGTGTGTGCGTGTGCACGTGCATACATGCCTATCTTTGCGCACTTGGCAAATCATCCCTAAACAGGCCTGTGAGACTGAGGCTTTTCACTACAGGAATGGAACAAGCTCAGGTGGTGGCCTCCAACTGCAAAAAAAAAAAAAAAAAGTCTTTGTTCTGCTTTTCTCTGGGCTGAAACTACCGCCAATAATATCTAAGCAATATCTGGGGCCCGTTTCTATTTAGATTTGGAGAACGAGGTCTCAAAAATGTTCCAAAAGAAATGTCTAGTTGTGCCAATAGGGGAAGCCATGATGTAATCTCCGTTATTTATACTTTGATTACCATTTCCTTTAGATATCTGTGTTTACACACTACAAGACATCTTGTGCTTAATTTTATTATGTATATAATTTTGTTTTATTTTTTCTAGCTATAAAATAATGCATGCTTTTTGTAGAAAATTAGGAAATAGAGAAATGAATACCATAGAGACTAACAAAATTGTGTATAATCTCAGCACTGTTTTAAGATGATTTAATTCTAAAAGGACGTTTATTAATTCTTGTAAATCATTAATTTCTATGCAGAAAAATACTGAATCATAAAAATTGCAGTTGTGTGCATGACCATCTATCTAAACCTATTTACTGTAACCCTAATATATTAAGAGGACCTGCTGAGATGCCATCTAAAATCCAAAAGTTATGTGATATGTGGCTTGAATTTTGTGTTTTCAATCTTACAATGAACAATGATGGTTAATATTTATTGCTTTCTTTGCATCAGCCTTATAGTAAATTCTCCACATGGATGGTCTGTGTTAATACTTACAACAAACATAATGGAAGTAATAATGAAAGTGCCAGGTATGCAAGTATTAAAGTATGAAGTAAAGTACTTGTTAGAGTCCCATTTTGCAGACGGAGAATTGAGATGAGAGGGTTATGTGAGTTGGCTGAGGTTGCCCACTATTAAGCAGCAGAGGCCAGCCCCTGTGTTCGGAAACCCTCAGTATCCCACCTTCTAAACTTGAAAGTGCTTAGTTGCTTAAAAAGCTAAGGGCACAGCCAGGTCAGTCAGAATGTAGTTGAGCACATGAAAGGGCAGCAAAACGCACCCCTTTGCTTTGATTTCAGTAGAAACACATCTCCTGTATCAGGTGGTGACAAGCCGCATGGGGGTTTTGCTCGGGCGACAGGCTGGAAATGCATGTGTGTGGCAGGCAGGCTTGTTGAGATCACATCCGAAGCCTGGCTGGCCTCTTTTCAGATCTTTGGAGTGTTGATTTAGACCAGGGGGAGAAGAGGCAAACCCCTCTTCTTTGGCTTAGAAGATTATGGATCTGCAACTTCAAAAGCTGTTTGCAATTTTATATTCACATCTCCCTGCCAAGGAGCTCGTCTTATCTGAAGTCAGTTGGCTGAGACTGCTCTGAGTAAGCAGGGCGGTTTCCTTCTGCATTTGGGAGGAAGTTACAGGGGCAGAAAGGGGGGAGGTAGGCTGCGGAGAGGTGAGCAAGGCTGAGAGGACGACACCATTGGGAAGAAGGGAGCAGCCACCAACATTTTGTGTTTAGCTACACCCGTAGCCCAGCATCTAGTATAGATCACTGTTTAATTCTTCTAGATTTCCAAAGCCTTTTCCAATACCCAGTCTTTTCTGAGCCTCTCAGAAATGAAAAGGCAGGTATTCTCATCCTCATTTTACAGGTCAGGAAACTGAAAGTCACAGAAGCTCTTGACCCTCTGTAGGAGGAGGCCAGGAGGATGGGAAGTGAGGGAAGTTGGGGCAAGGAAAGGAAGGGCCCTTTCCACGTCAGGATGAGCTTGAAGACTGTGGTGTCGGAACAGGAAGAACACAGGACTCCGGTCAGACAGACCTGGTTATGGCTGGCTCTCCAGTTTTAAGGCTTTGAGACGTTGGCCACCTTACTCACCCTCTAGGAGTACCTCTCCTTCTCTGCAGTGTTGGCTCAGTCGGTCTCTTTGGTGCACTCAGGGGTAGTTTGTCCTCAATATTCCATACTCAGCTCTGCAGGAAGGAAGAGTGCTGGTCTGGGGACAGGAGATCAGGATTGATATTTTATCTTTACCTTTGCCATCTCTTTGGTCCTGGGGAAGGTCAAGAACTTCTGTGACCTTCAGTTTTTTAACCTGTAAAATGAGGATGAGAATACCTGCCTTTCCTACCTCACCCTTTCCTACCTCCCACTGGGAGGCTCAGAAAAGATTGAGTATTGGAAAAGATTTTGGAAATCTAGAAGAATTAGACAGCGATCTATTCTAGATGCTGGACTACGGGTGTAGCTAAACACAAAATGTTGGTGGACTGCTCGGCTCTCACTCAGAGATGGAACTGAGGGTCACTTCATAAGCCAGCTCTCATCGACTGCTGGGGGCTTCCCAGAGGAGGAGTCTGAGCTTGGGCTGGGTACAGTGGGATAGAGAGCTGGTATTGCTTGTTAGTGTCAGCCAAGGACAAAGAGGTAGAAGTGGTTCTTGTACCATGGGCTTGCTCTTTCTGCTCTGGACAGTGATTTCTAAATCTGGCTGATCATTTAGGTTCATCTGGATAACTTGGTAAAAATTCCCACAATAAGAATTTCCAATTTAGTAGGCTATAGGTGAGACCCAGGCCAAAGGTTTGGGGTCTTCATTTTTTAAAAGAAAACTTTCCTTCCTGTTTATTTTGCTATTGCACAGGTTTGGGTTCCATTGCCCATACTTAAAATAGAGGTGGGTTAGAGATCAAGTCCCATGGAGCTTTGAGGGTTGGAAGAACAGAGCACAGGAGTACTAAGCAAATTTTCTAGACATGGTCATAAGTTCAAAAAATCAGGCCTGTGACTTTTAGTAGGTCACCTAACTCTCTCCACATCACACACACCAGCTTATTGTCTCCTAGATGATTCTCCCACTGGCTTCAGACCAGATCCTTTTTCATAGTGATTCAGACAGCCCCTCCTCCACCATAGGAGGGCCAGATCCTGAGACTCATTCCTCATCTCTGTCCCCTGCTTTGAATCAACATCAGTTTGCAGCCAATAGGGGGAAGATAAATCAGTTTCTGTGGCAATTAGATGGACTTTGAAATGTCTGCTTTATATTTACTCATTTTGACTTTAGCTTTTATTATAAACCAAACTTGCAAACACAGCATTGTGATTGCTTATACATCTTCCCCAAAGTGGCAGAGGTGCGGGAGACAAGGAAGGATAGGGACATCTGTGTCCCATTCCTGTTAATCTCGGTCAGTGGAAAAGACCTTGGGGAGAGAAGAGATTTTTAAACTTTTATTGAAAAATCCCAATTTCGTCTCATTGGGGAGTCAAACAAGAAGTGGCAGTAGTGGAAGCTGTGGGGCTAGCATTAGCCATTTTGGTCCGATGTGCTGTAGAACTTGCTATGGTGGTGGCCCTGGTTGCTTAAGGATTAGATAGGGTGGCAGTTCTGAATGCTGGGATTGTTTCCGGGCTCACAGAGTTGAGAAGGAGGCAGAGTCAAAGGCATTTGCTACTGTAGGAATCCTGATGTACTGCCAAGGAGTAAGGGTGAAGGAGGTCCTTTTCTTTTAGAGGAATCTGAAGCCTCTAAATCCTGCCTATATAAACTACATGTAAACTGAGGGTCTGTGTTTCCTTTTTCTGCTTTCTTCAATCTGACTTTATCTAAAAATCTTTACATCGACCATAGAAGATAAAAGAGGAATTATAATGCATGTGTGTATGCTTGTGTGTCCCCAAGTGTGTTAGTCCATGGATTGCAAACTGGTAGCCCCTACCATGAATTTGGAACTCATATGTGCTTTGTTTGGCTACCACAATATTTGAAAAGAGTTTTCCAGGGCCCATATTTTCTTATAATACCTAGGAGTTTTATGATTCATAAATTTGGTCACTGAAGGCATTGAGTGTTGGGACCTGTGGATTATTTGCACGCATTTTTCTTAGATCTTGGTAAGAGTGAAAAAACAAAAAGCAGAACTCCAACAAAACCACACTCTAAGACCTTCTTATGAAACTCCAGTGTTCATTTCTCTGATTTAGTATTTCATTTTATGGCTTTAAATTTTCCTAATAAGGGTACATGCATCACAACAAATCAATATTCAAATTCCATCCGGACTTAAACTGACTCTAACTTTGAGGATGTTAATTTTTAAAATTTTGTTTTGTGTTAAGGATGGGAGTGAGAGGAAACACAGGTGTGCACAGAAGGCACGAAAGCAGGAATGACTGATGGCCATAGAAAGTCCTGACAAATTTTTAGTCAATATTGTTTGTCTAGAGATGCTCCTATGACAAAAGAAGTGTCAGCCACTGCCTGAAGTCTCATTCTTCAGGACCTGGCCTCTGAGTTAGAATCAGGGTCTTGAGTGAAACGCCTGTCCTGCTTAATTGGAAAAATCACTCCAGATGAGTGAAAGAGGCTGACAGGCATTATAGCAAGAATTTAGTGTGTCTTACAAGGTTGATACAGGCACGAAAAGTGATTGGTTTTAGTTTTTCCCTATTAGAAAAGCCACTAGAAGGCTTGAAACCCAAGAAGAGAAGCAACTTCGGGTTCAGATTCATAGGAGTTTGTAAGGGATTTCCAGCCCCTTTGCTTTCATTGTCACCCTGAGTTTTTGCCCCAAGTTCCTTCTTTTCTTTGGTTTTAATTCTGTGCTTGCTGGCTTTCTAAACACCAGGGACAATTTCCCTGAGCATGCAGGGGAGGAAGGGAAAGGTTGTCCTCCTGTTCTCTCTCTGTGAATGTTCCTTTTCCTGTCTGTGTGGAGCTGGACTCCTCCAGCCATTGCTTCCAGGGCACAACAGGCTTAGCTCACTTTGTCATTTGGTCATTTGTTCATCTGTTAACATCTCTTACCCTTAAAAGATGTGGCTTCTGAAAGTGCTGTGGTTTCTCCTGCAGATGAAGTCCAAGAGCCCCTGACTGCATCAGGTCTAAAGACTTGGGTAGGGTAGGTCGGTTACAAGTTCTCTGAGCTTCCAAGAGCCTGCTGTTTCTGGGCCATCACCAGTGACATTTGGAGGAGTGGATGCAGTTCAATAATGGGTCCCCTCAGTTTAATTTTTTTTCTTCCCAATGTACATCCCAGCATTTCTCTCTGCAGTTCCATCCATGGCCTGTTTGGCCTCTGAGACTTCAGCCATCTGGTTGTAAAGTGGTGCTTATCCTTTGGTGGTGTGTTATCGTTTGGTGACAGGTAGAGACTGGTAACATTTATGAAAAGGATGTGGCCCTGCATGACTCAAAACTTGCATAATTCAGGCAACAGACCAAACTCAGTTTTACAATTAATTTGGCCCACCAGTTTTGAAATTATGTATTCCTTAAAAGGAACTTAAATTTGAGGAATTTGCATTACTTCAAATTTTGAGCATGAAGGGATTTTATTATTTTTTTTTATATCACACTATTTCAAATTTGCACAAAATCTAACTACATTAGAATATTTGAGTTTATGTCTGGTAACTCATATAATTTTAAAGTAATAATAAAATTCTTTAGGCTGAGTATTCTAAATTCAACTTGTAGAAATATAGTCTAAATCTTTTGTGAGAGGACAAGCTAACAGTACTTATAAGTATTTTGATATAATGCTGGAATTGTTATTATTACCTTTATGTGGAGCAACTTTGAAATACCTCAGAAACAAATCACTTAAATTGAACTCTGTGAGGGTTTTTTTGGTACTTACCAAGGGCTATCAGAATAGTAGATACTGAGACTATCATAATGGTCAGAAGTTGAAATGAAATCTGTGAACTAAAACTCCAGAATGAAAGAATGTTAAACGAAACCTAGTCATGTGGGACCCTTAACAACACTTGATTCATTTATCTTATTCTGTAGTCTGTGCAATTTAGAATAAAAAGTGTGTATGGTTGGAGGTAGGGATGTAGCTCAGTGGTAGAGCACTTGCCTAGCCTGTGTGAGGCCCTGGGTTCAATTCCTAGTACTGCAGGGGGAAAAAGTTTAAAAATGTAAATAAGAATAACTATCACAAAGGGTTATTATGAGGATTATAAATTTATCTATAAAACTCTCAGAACATTCTAACGTATGCTCTTATTTTTAAAATTAATTAATTTATTTTAACTAGGTATATATGACAGCAGAATGCATTTTGATTCATTGTACACAATTGCAGCACAACTTTTCATTTCTCTGGTTGTACACAATGTAGTGTAGCCCCATATGTGCAGTGTACGTGTCCCTAGGGTAATGATGTCCATCTCAATCCACCATCTTTCCTGTCCCCATGCCCCCTTCTGTCTTTGTTATTTAAGGTGTGCTGACATATTTAATCCGTGTCTGTGATACAGGAATCTTTCAATGCCATCTCAATTTCTATTGTCCAAAATGGCAACTCTAAAAATTCTAGAAAGTGGAACTTAAAATACACCGAATACAGAACTTGATGCAGATATCAAATTGTTTTAATGATATTTATCACTCTGGCTAAAATACAGTGCGGAAAAATTTTCAATCCAAATTGATGCAGTTATAGTTGAGGTTTAATTATATTTTCAAAATTAGAATTTAAGTGATGTTTTCTCCATCATAGATGCTGACTGAGCTTTATGATGGTATTGATGGTCCTAAAATATAAGTTTTTCAAGTGGCTTTTTAAAATTTTTTTTAGTTGTAGACAGACAACACAATACCCATAATTAATTAATTAATTAATTATTTTTTTTAATGTGGTGCTGAGGATCGAACCCAGTGCCTCACATGTACAAGGCAAACACTCTACCAACTGAGCTACGACCTCAGCTCCTTAAGTACTTTTTTAAAGTAAAAAAAAACCATAGCTATAATGTCATTTATGTAGTCTATTTGAAATTAGATTTTGCAGAAATTTTTTATTTTCAGAAATAAACTTTCCATTGAGCCTGTTGGTACATATAAACATGGATTCACTAAACGTAGATTTCCTTAAAAGCAAGATATGCCCGACTAACTTCATTTCCTTTTTTGATAGAATGGGGAGACTAGTAGCGAAGGGAAATGCCACAGACAAAATGTGTCTGGATTTCAGGAAGACATTTGATAGTCTCTTATGACGTCCTTATGGGAGAAATGAAGATATATGAACTGGGTAATAGCTAAACTAGGAAGACTCATGGCCAGTTGGACACTGATATGCAAAGTGATATGCACCGGATTCTAACTGGTGCCTCTTGGAGGGAGGCTGCCGGCTGTTTGTGAACCCCACCTTTTTACATCTTGACATTTTAACCTGAGATTCGGATGATTTCACTAGAGAGGCACAATTAGGAAATCAGAACAAATGAAGAATTTGAAGTTTGAAATACATGTATTCTTTATTTTGCTTAAAGCCTTTAGTGTGCATTAGTGGGCTGGGGAAGGTCTTATTTTCTGGCTGAGGAAGACAGTTTTTTTTTTGTTGTTGTTGGATGTGAGCTCTATATGAATGATCAACATTATGCAGCTGCTGTAAAGATTAATGTCTTCTTCCATTGCTTTTAAATTAGAAGCAATTTTGTTTGTTTGTTTTTGTTTTTGCTTTTGTTTGTACTAGGGATGGAACTCAGGGCTGCTTTACCACTGAGCTACATCCCCAGTCCTTTTCTTATTATTTTGAGACAGGGTCGTGCTAAGTTGCTCTGTTCCTTGCTAAATTGCTGAGGCTGGCCTGGAACTTGTGATCTTCTTGCCTCAGCCTCCTAAGTCACTTGGATTATAGGTGTGTGCTGGTGACCCAGGAGAAAGGGTTTTAGTAATAAGGAATCAGTAGTCCCACTATGCTCTGCTATGGTCAGGTTATATTTAGGGTGTTGTTCAGTACCACAGATTGCATTCTGATGCTGTGGGGAGGTGTTATCATGAGCTGGAGTAAACCTGGGCAGTGAAACTGCTGGAAACAGGGAACAGTTGAAGGACCTCAGAACTTTTTGGCTTAGAGAAAAGAAGGCTGGGAAAGGGGGCCAGTGACTTAATATCAGGTTTCAGATATTTAAAGGATTGTCAAGTAGAACAAGGATTAAATTTCTGCATCACTCCAGTAGACAAGATTAGGGCCAAAGGGTACAGAACACAGGGTAACAGGAGTTCTTTAAACATAGAAGCTATTAGGTAATAGAACGATGTTCGCACTGTTGGATGAATTTAAGGAGAGAGGAATAGGAAGGCCATTTAGAAATGTAGTGGACACCATTTATCAGGATGGCTAAAAGCTACACAGACCTGGGAGCTTCGGACTTGAACATGTTGATGCTGAGTTCTGGCTTAACCTGAAGCTATGAGACCCCAGACAATCCATTTAATGTCTCTGTGCCTCAGGTTTGTCATCTACATACTGCAAAAAATAAGTGAAACCCATCAAATTATACTATTACATCATATGACTGTATGAGTCTGTAAGAATGAATCCTGCCGTTATGTTTAATTGTAATGCACCAATAAAAAGTAAAAAAATGCAAAAAACAACATCCTCAGGTTGCTCTGAGGATTTAAACTAAATAGTCCATATGAGATGCTTACATTCGCTGGCACCTGGTTTACACCATACATGACGGCTGCTGCTGTTACTAGTCCTGATGTGAGCAGGGCTGACATGTGCTCTCCTTTCCAAATCATACATTTTATGTTTCTGTTCAATATAAGAATTAAAAAAGACAAATGTACTTTGGTCGTAGCTCCAAAAAGCCTTCAACTCCGTCCCTCCCATTGCTTCTATTCGATGCTTCTTTCAACTTCTTTAGGGCGTAACTTGGCACACAGATGTTAGTCTTCTTTTCCTCTCGAATACATGCCACCAAAAATAAAAAGGCCTTCAGAAGACAATAAAAAAATATAAAAGATGGCATTCAGAGTAACCATTCCAAGGACCTAAGGGTGTGCTTTTGCTCACTTTCTTGGGAATGGTGACCGTATTATGCAGAAAACCAGAGAAGACTACGCCTAATTAAAATTTTATTAGAGATTTTTTTATGCCTTCCAATTTGTTATTGTTTGTATGTCTTTTATTAATATAATATGAGTTGAATAGGTATTGAAATAATTGTGAAATTAAAAATAATTATAGCTGTTGTTGGAGAACAAAAGGAAAATACAACAGGGTTGTGAATATGTACTATGCTTTATTCAACTTCCTGGTTGGATCCTGCCACAGTTTGCTGACAGAACAACATGAGACAGAACACGTCCCATTTTGCGGGGGAGAGCAAACCATCTCCAGGAGTTCAGCTTCTCTTTCTCCTTTTCCCACAGTCACCTCTTCCTGTCTTCCAAGTGCTTGAACACACAGGAGGAAGTCACCAGAGGGCATTCTTGGACCATCTATTATCCAGGGACCACAGCTGGGAAGTATAAAAAAACTGTTCAGCTTGGCCTCCTTTTGGATGAAGCTATGGTTTCTAGCACACCCTTGGGAACACTTGGAGTCTGAAGGCTGCCCTGCTGTATAAAGCACCACCCGACCCTGGGGTATCACCAGAGACATTATGCTGCATGACTGTAGACTTCAACTATTTCTGCTCCTATATATATATACTGATAACAATGCTGCCCTTAAAAGCTGGGAAGGCAACAGGGCAAACAGAGAGTCCTCCAGTCTGGGAATCTGGAGATGGGGATTTGGGTTTCAGCATTAACTGCTTTTGATCTTCAACAAGAAACCTCAAATCTCATTTTTTTCTCATCTGCAAAATGATGATTATAAAGAATACTTGAAGATCACTTTGAGGTCTAATTATCAGTGACTGAATTCCTTCTTTTCTCTTCCCTTCCTTCCTCCCTTCTTCTTTTCCTTCTTGATTAGACTAAAGGAGACACTGGAATACACGGGCACTGTGTTTGGAGTAGATCTGCTACAAGCTTGAGGTGCTGAGGAAACAGCCTCTAAAAAGTCCACAAACCACACTGTGCAGTGTAGAGCTGGCATCTGAACACCCAGGGTTCAAAAGGAGGATCACTCTTCCCGGCACACACTCTTTGCTCAGGCCTCCCAGACTGGGACATGGGTAACTTCAGAGTTGGACTGACCATAGGATCAAAGCAGTCCAGCACCTTGGATCATTGATTGTACCAAGAATTCTGGAGAAAAGGATGATATTATTTATGTTAAACAGAGATTCTATGGAACATGGTTTAAAATTGTATACATTTTTATTGTGAAGTATAAGACTTCAAAGATGTGGGATCTGTAGTTGGGTACTTAAAACTTAACTCTCCTGGGATTAGGAATATTTTATTGGGGATGCACTGGAGGGAATGCTTGGCAGAGCTTAACCCTTAGGATATGTTTCGTATTCATCTTAGGATGGATCCTCTAAGAGCAGAGCCTGAGGCATGCATTCAGCCACATGCAATTGCTGAGAGTGTACCCTTTAGGGAGAAAAACCTGGTAATAATTGAGGGAGGCAGGATAGGAAAGTGAAAGAGTGGAGCAATGATGTAGTCTAAGGGAAAGTGACTTGATTCATAGGTGGCCTCTGATGAATAAGTCATACCACAGAATTGACCAACTTGAGTCAACCCAGAATTCTGTATCTTCATATCAGTTAGTCATTATCTGCAGGCTAACCCTGGGTGAAGCCCGAGATGTGACACTCTTGAGTTAAGAAGGAAAACTCCCCAGAGAAGGGAACAGTTGTGAGCTTTATGTAGCCAGTGGTGTGCTGGAGTTGGCTCATAATAGCTCTTAAGAGCAGACTGTGCACATTCCTTCCCAACTCCCCATTTATGACCTCACCCTGGCCATGATGGAAGCATTTGCAGCATGAAAATCAACAAAAGCTACACAGACCTGGGCTTTTACACCCCCACAGAAAGCTGATTGTTAAACTTTTGCCAGCCCACCTCTGCCCAACCCTCTCAGTTGCTGGGGGAGGGTGTCCTGGCCAGTGAAGGGGAACTGAGCAGGGCACCAACTGCATGTGCTATGTAGGAGTTACAGAAGGCTTGCCTGCAAATGATCTCCCCAGCTGATTTGTCAGTTGGGGGGCCATTGCTGTAGGGTTGAACATTCCTTGCCTCTTTCAAAATGTGCACAGTGTTGAGATGCATAGAAATCATAATTCACAATACTCAAGTCAAAATTATAGATTATGCTTTGGAAGCATAAGAGAACCCTCTAGGAGAGGTGAAGAAAAAGCTATAAACTGAACTACCTGCAGGAAGGGATCTTCTCTATTGCTCTGGAACAGAATTCAGAATAGTTGTCATACTTTTTTGGAAGATATTTTTTAGAATTTATCATTTAAAACATAGCACTTGACTTAGATGATGGGAGATGAATTTTTTTTTTCAGTGCTAGGGCCTCATTCAAGTGAATCAATCAGTTTACCTGTGCTACTTCACTGGCTTTGAGGGGCAAACATCTTATTATGGAAAAGTTCATGTATCTACAAAAGTATATCTACAAGTGATGAATAGTACAAATCTTTACATATTCATCACTCAGATTCAATAATTATTAACTTCTGGTCCAGCTTATTTTATTTATACCCCTACACACTTCCCCTGGGGGATAGTAGGGAATTTTTGAAAACGTAGTTAATGAGAGGTCGAATGTGATCTAGGAAAAAGTCAGTGTGGGGAAACACCTCTAGCATGGACAAAGGCTTTTGACTGAGTAGGCACAGCAGTGAATGGACCATCTTTCCTTACTTATTGGGATCTAGTAGGAATTATTAAAAGATACATGAAATGCGTTGTTACATGGGACCTGTATTGCCAATAATTCCTAAAATGAAGAACTGGTGATGGAAAGAAAAGAGGAATTACAGTATACCCGTAAAAGGAGCTCAATACTTCTCTGCTCTCCAAATACTCTTTGTGGTAGTCAACTTTTCATTACTATAACAAATAACCCAAGACATTCAACTTATAAAGAGAAAAAGTTTATTTTGGCTCATGTTTTTAAAAGTTCCAGTCCATGATTAGACAGACCCAACTTTTAGGCCTTTGGTGGAGGAGCTGGATAACAATGGTGGGGAACATATTATGGAGCAAAACTGTTTGCCTCATGGCCAGAAAGTAAGAAAGGAAGATGCAGGGACTGGGTCCCACTATGTCCTTCAAGGGCATTACTCTAGGACCTGAAGAACTCTCACTGGGTCCCACCTCTTAAACGTTCTATGACCTTCCAGTGGCCATGCTTGAAACCAAACCTTTAACACCTGGACCTTTGGGGTCACTTTGGATCCAAACTCTAACACTGCTTTTCTCCTGGGTTTTCTCTTTTGGCTCTGATATAAAAGAGAAAACTATATGAAGACAATTTCTGAGAACAAATTATAAATGGTATTCCATCCTAAGAAATACTCGTCACCACCATAATAATATGAAAATCTTGACTCTAATGGACAAAGTAATGTCATTGGAAAAGAAAAACAAGCTGAGACCTCCTTGTGATAGGTTTACTTACAGTGATGAATTATGGCCCATATGCATTTTTCTTTTTCTTTTTTTTCACTTTACAGTCTGGTGACTTGGGGCAAGAGATGGCCTCTAATCTTTTTCTAAGAATAGCAAATTTCCTTTTTGGCTTTCTGGCTATCCCTCTTTCCCTCTGACTGGTTGTAGTTCCAAAGATAATGCACATGAAAGAGCTTGACAATCTAGAGTGTGCTGCAAGAGGTAATAATTCTGTATGAATGAGTAGAGGAAACTGGGTTCACCACTGCATGCTTATCCTTAGACCCTCCTGGCAAGGTTAGTTGAAAGTAGACAAATGACTTGAAAAGTTAGACCACTGGGAACTTCAGAAAACCAGCGCTAAGGGAAGAATAGCTACAACAGCAGAGAAACAGCTCCATTTAGATTGCTGTCTAGATTTTTTTCTAATAAATAAGCTATTTTATTGGAATGGCTCAAGATAAAGCCCTATATTTTGTGCACAAGGAGAACCTGAGAAAGAAGCTGTTCTGATGCTGCAGACAAGTGTGTGAGCTATTTATCGACAGAGGTCGGTTTTCACTTGCCAGTTGCATGGAATAGGTTGTTGACAGATTGTAAGTCTGGGCCCATATGGATCAAAGGCAGAAAATAAAAGAAAGCATTCTTTCCGAAGGGTTGGTTATGACTGAAGATTGGAAAAGGCTGTGCAAGACTCAATTCTTACAACTCATCTCTTCTAGCTAGTAAATCTTAAGGATGTATTTGTTAAGTTTAAAATTGACCATAGCTGGCTGAATTTCTGTTGAGGTTTTACCACAGTTATTGGAAATCAGGCTTAATTCCTTCAGTGAGTTTCTTGCATTATTTACTGGAACCTACTCTTCATCATTTCATTTTCATTGAAACATCACGAAGTCAGAGTAAATACAATTTGCAGGGAAGGTGTGTCAGTATTTCTGACATCTTATAAAACAAAAAATGTAATAATTTTTTATAAGACATGTGCATTTGTGTGTATGTTAGCAGAAGATGGATTTCATCTTTCAAAATAGACTTTAGTTTTTCAAAGTCATTTTTTTTGAGCAGCTTACATTCATAGGAAAATTGTGGGCATGGTACAGAGATTTCCCATATGCTGCTTGCCCCTGCACATACATAGCCTTCCTCCCTATCCACATCTCTCAGCAAAGTGGTACTTTTACCACAACTGATGAACCTACATCGACACATCATTTTCACCCAGTGTTCACAGTTTTCATTGATATTGTACCACCCATGGGGTTTGAAAATGTATAATGATAGGTAACCACTATATAGTATTATTCAGAATAGTTTCAGGATTTCATTTTTAAAAACATTATTATTATTATTATTATTATTATTATTATTATTATTGATACTGGTGAATGAACCCAGGGATGCTTTACCACTGAGCTACATCCTCAGACCCTTTTGATTTTTAGTTTTGATACAGGGGCTCACTGAGTTGGCAGGGCTGTCCTTGAACCTGCAATCTTTCTAACTCAACCTCCCAAGTAGCTGGGATTATAAGTGTGTGCCGAAACTTAATTCTTAAATAATTTTTGTTTTCTTGGGATGCCGCTTATCTGTTCCCCAAACTAAGGAGTTTTCATGGTAACTCCTGGCTGAATAAACATATCAGCAAATTCTGTAAAGAGTGTAATTAGACCAGACATTTTTGTAAGAGAATACAGTTGATTAAGGACAAAAGGATTTTGAAATGTGAAGCTATCACTCCAACAATGAAGTTCTCTGGCAGAATGAAGATGTCAGTGGGTATTTAGTAAACCCAAGTGGTGGGCTACTTAAACTCTGGATCATTGTGAAGCACTGATTCTGAGTAAGGGCTAATAGACAACAGGTCTTCCAAAATTTTATGAGAAACTCCTTTGAGAATTTTTGTGACTCATGCTCTCTCAAAAATTAGAAAACACATTAATCTGAGAATGAATTCAATTAATCTGATTTATACTAGTTTATCCTTTTGGAGGACTAAGCATCAGTACATTTTCTTTACTCAAGTGGAGCTAGGATAGTCTCAGGTAACTTAAACAACAAATAACATTAGTGTTCCTAAAATTTTACCTGGGTAGGGAGTATGACCTAAAATCAAGTATAAGGAACAACAGAGACTCCTAATTATGCACTTAATTTGTCATGACAGGATAAAAGGGAAATAGAGGATTAAGATTAAATGAGAGACAAAAATGGATATTAGGAAAATGGTGAAACACAAATTTCAAAAGGCACATGGTTAAAGAGAAAATGTGAACTGCTACTAAATCCATACAAGTACCGATTCCTTAGTGACAACATGTGCGTTAGTGCTAATTCCCAGATGACAGAGCAGCAGCATGGCAAAGGAAAAGCACTGATTCTGAGCCTTGAAAAACCAGGAAGAGGCCAAACTGGGACCAGAGCAGGTGTGTCCAATACCTATGGTAGGGGATTGCTGAGAGGATTCAAGGAGATAACTGTGAAAAAGTACTTTGTGAGCTACAAAGCTCTAGTTAGATGAAATTTGCTATTTTAATATAAGAATTAGCACATATACCCAATGATCTGATCACAAGACTAACAAGAATAAAGCAAAATGGTATATACTCATATCCTAAATGGGGTATATAGACGACAGTTCCTACTAAGAGGATAGGATGAGAAAAATCCAGGCCAGGTGGAGGGCTTAGTGAATGTTCCATGATAGAGAAAGGACTTGAGTTTGTCCTTGAAATGTGGAGGGAATAAACCATAAGGATAGTGGGACCAGGGTCAAGGGTTTCAAGCAGGAAGAACTGTAAGGTAAGTAGGTAGAAGAGGTGAATATGTGTTCTGGGAACTATGAAGGGATCTAGAATTAATTCATGCATCCAGTCAACAATCATGGATGATGAAGATACAAAGGAAATAAACCAAGGTCTCTGTTTTCAGGGAGCCCAAGCCTAGGGCACATGTTGAAAAGTGCTGGACAGGACAGCTCAGGGGCATTGGGGATCTCCAGGAAACCTCTGATTTGAGATAATGACTATGCCATTATGGTCAAGGAGAAGAGAGTTGCTGAGGCAGAAAGATCATTAAAAGAAGATTTACTTTCTAGACTGAATTGTTAAAAGGTAAACTTAGGCACATTAAAAATTTAATGAATTTACTTGAGCAGACAATGATTCATGAATTGAGCCAAACTGTAAGGGTGAGTTCTACCAAGGGGGCACAAAGGGAAAACTTTTGTAAAGTGTTCAGGGAAACAAGATAAAAAGAAAATTTGCTTAAAGTGAAGAATCCCTAGTTAGAGGTTAGTTGGCAGTTTCTGATTAGTTAAACCTAAGTTTTGTTTTACTGTTTATGTTGAAGTTGGGTTTCAGTTTGTTTACACAGGAACCCAAGGTACAATAGCCATCTCAGCCTAATGGTCTCCCAATTAATTATCTTACCAGAATCTGCCTCTCTCATTAGATTATTTACCTTTTAAAAAAAGTTTAAATTTGCATTTTCTTTTTTGCTATTAGTACATTATAATTATATATAATATTGAAATTTGTAGTTACATATTTGTACATGCGATTTGTAGTTATACATATGTACATACATATTGTACACACAATATAACAATATGAGTTGGTAAATTTCATTCCCTAGTACCTTTCCCTCTCTTCCTCCCTCCCCATTAGTACATTATAATTATATATAATAGTGAAATTTGTAGTTACATATTTGTACATACAATTTGTAGTTACACATGTGTACATATATATTGTACACACAATATAACAATGAGTTGGTAAATTTTATTCCCCAGTACCTTTCCCTCTCTTCCCCCTCCCCATGATCCTCTTCTTCTACTCTACTGGTTTCCCATCTATTTTCATGAGATTTCCCCCATTCCTTTTCCCCTATTTTTCTCTCTAGTTGGAGAGAAAATATAAGGCTCTTGACTTCATGAGTTTGGCTTATTTCACTTAACATAATATTCTCAAGTTTCATCTATTTTTCTGAAAATGATATAAATGTCTTTCTTCTTTATGGTTGAATAAGACTCTATTGTATATATAAATAATATTTTCTTTATTAATTCATCCTTTTATGGACATCTAGATTGATTCCATAATTTGGCTATTGTGTATTGTGCTGCTATAAACATGGGTTTGTATATATCACTGTAGTATGCTGACTTTAATTCTTTAGGATAAATACCAAGGGGTGGGATAACTGTATCATATGGTATTCCATTTCTGGTATCTTGTGGAACCTCCATGCTAATTTCCATAGTGATTGTTATTAATTTATGATCCCACCAAGAATGTAAAAGTGTGCTGGGGTTGTGGCTCAGTGGTGGAGCTCTTGCCTAGCATGCATGGGGCACTGAGTTTGATTCTTAGCACTGCATATAAATAAATAAAATATCCATCAGCAACTTAAAAAAATGTAGAAGTGTTCCTTTTTCCCACATCCTTGCCAGGATTTATTATTATTTATAATCTTGATGGCTACCATTCTGACTGAGCTTGCCTAACTTTTATCATGCTTGATTTCTTTAGATAATGGTGGGGATGGTTGATAGCATGGACAGTCCATATGAAAAATAAAATAAGGAGCACATAGTAGAAGACAAAGTCTGGGTGTAGGAGAAGGGGGTCTCCAAATAGTGGTTGGCAGCTGCAATTGGAATGGAAAGAGCCCCACTTGGAGCTGGAATGGCTGCTCTGCTGCTTAACAGCTTAATGACTTAGGGCAAGACACAGCCTCTCCTGGTTGCTATAAAGGTTCACGGGGATAATATATCAAGAAACATGGGGCATGTAGTGGGCACTTAGCTGACATTTAATACTTTCCTTCTAGGAAGATGTGATTTTTTTTTAATCATAAGTACAAATATTTTAATGAGGGTAAGACTGATAGTGTACAAGTCTAAGAAAAGGCACTACAAATAGAGAGGAGCATATAGAAGATTCTGGATGGTTTTGCTGTGCAAGCTAAACATCCAGTGTTTCAACATACCTTGGCTAAGGTTATTTATTAATTTCTGTTTTCTCCACGGCAGCGATATTTACTGATGAGGTAAACCTAATGAGCATCTATTAGATTTTCCTGCCAGTTGCATACTGACATTGCCCACCTGCTGTTTTCCCTCTGAGGTCACTTAATCAAGGAGTATTTTTTTATGTGACACCTCATTAGGTCCTCGGGGATGCCATGTGCAGAAAGCCATTCCGGATGAGCCCTTGCACTCCCCAAACATTCTGGGGCTGCCTGGGAAAAACACTCCTAACTGAGCAAGACCCTGCATTTAGTAGCCCTTGAAGGAGAGGTCTTGTGGCCACAGGCCTGGCTCTTGTTCCACTGGTAGGGACCATGGTTGTCCTTTTGGTTGAAGAATGAGAATCGTGAAGAGGTGTGGGTTTGAGGGACAGTAGATCATAAAGCACTGTGGCCACAGCCATGGTTTGATTTATGTTTCTCAGATGGAGCCAAAGAGGCTCAGAAAGAGAGATCCTAAAGCACTTGGTACAGGAGAGAACTGAGGAGTCTAGAGTCTGAGACTTGTGGGCTGTGAGAAGCAGATTTTTCTTTTAATATAAATTTTAATTAGATTATTTTAGCTGAACCTGAAAGTCAGAAATTAAATAAATATCTCAAAACTTAGTTTAAGTAACACGAGAATCTTTTTAACCTAGCTCTGTCTGGAAGGCTTGAACTTGGATTTTTTATTTTATTAACAACTTTATTCTCCACTATTTGCCAAGCTTTGGTTCAGGCATTCTGCTGAGTTGAAAACTGTGGAAATTTGTTGTAATTGGAGGGGAAAGGATCACATGTGGTTTCTTCCAAACCTTTTTCCAATTCTATTTCTTTTTCTTCTGAATTCCATGGGAAAATTACCCAGAAGGGTTATTTTCTCCTTTAATGATGCAATGATGCTTGGTTTGCTTTGCCTGTTTTTATTTTCTAGCTGCATTATAATTACATTTTCCCACACGACTTATTTTTTTTCCTTCCAAATTAGTAGATATAAAATTCTGATGGCTCTTTAGGGAGCTAATCTTCAGATATTCTCTCCTTGGGTTGTCCTTTGTGTAGGAATAGATGGTTCTGGACATTCAGGCCCCTATCTGCCTGCTTGGTGGCAATCCATCACCCCAGGCCTTTTAATTAGCAGTTGCAGGTGAATCACTAATTGGCCCCACATTTATATACATAAGCCAGACATTTGCAGGTTTACAGTTATAAATCTTAGTCATGCAGGCAGGGCAGAGGTGTTAGCGTTCATCCTTCATACCTTACAATTGCCTCATCAGCTCTTTGCAATGGGTTTGCCAATATTGGTAAGTAGGTGAAAAATGACTTACTATATTAATTTGTTAGAAGAAGAAAGGTCCAAGGAAGAACGAAGAAAAAGCATTTACACAGGGATCCTTTAAACAGCAGCAAGGAGACATGATGCTTGAAAAATACCACATTGTTTTATTTATTTATTTATTTATTTATTTATTTATTTATTTATTTATTTATACTGTGCTAGTTCTTCAGTGGCATTAGCATGGTAAACAGTGGCAAAGAGGAGGATCTCAGGATTTTATGCCCTTTGGGACAGCAAAGCCTTCCTAAGCCTGCATCCATATTGACCCTGACCTTCAGGAAGCTGGGAAAAATCCAGGTTTAATACTGGATCTGATAGAAGGGTCAGTCTATTATCAGAACTCTTCTTGACTGAGTGGTCAGGCCACCTGGCTTTCTGTTGACTATTTTGATCATGAAGCTTGATCATCCTGTATCTGTCTGGAGGCTCCCAGCTTCTGGTAATTTCTAAGAATGTCCCAACTGGTATTCCAATTAGGGACATATTACCATCATCAGGTACATGTCAAGGGTGGGACTGCTCATAGAACAAAGCCTGTGTTAATACCAGTGTTAGTCTGTAACACAGTAGGATGGAATACAAAATTAATTGGTGTGACAGATGTGTTGGCTTAATTAACAAAGAGTAAGCTCTAAATTTTGCATTTATTTTCATAGAAGAGGTAATATTGATATTTAGTTTTTAAAACCATGGCTATGGCCACAGAATCACATGTCAATATAAGGTAGAGTCAGGCAAGTAGGTATGAGCAATAGTTTCCACCAGTGTCATTTCTTATGTCTGCTTCTCCTTCTCCTCCTTGTTCTCTTTTTCTCCTCTCCTTCTTTTCTTTTCTTTTCCCTCCCTCCCTCCCCGCCTCTCTCTTTCTTTATTTCTTTCATACTTGGGATTGAACCCAGGGGTATTGAACCACTGAGCCACATCCCCACCCCCCCCCCCCCTTTTCATTTTGTGACAAGGTCTCACTAAGTTGCTTAGGCTTATTCAGTTACTGAGGTTGGCTTTGAACTTGCGATCCTCTTGCCTCAGCCTCCTGAGTTGTTGAGATTATAGATATGTGCCTCAATGACATGTCTTTGCAAGCAAGTGGTGGTTTATACTTTTATTTGAGCTGATTATAGCCCTTCAGTTGGACCTTACATGCTGCTGCTTCTCTGTCTCTCCCTGCTGACTTCAGATCTCAATGGAGCCCATGTTAATTTTATATTTCAGTGTTAGAGTTTGCTTTATTTGATGTAGCATGACATGGATTTTCCTACCATCATCTGTCAATACCTTTTCTTTTCCCAGTTGGATTATTTTTGTATTACCTCTTTCATTTTCTTTTTCTATGCCCCTGGTCAGGAGCCAGGGTTCTTGCTTGCTGGGGTTAGAGAGAGGGGAAACAGAAGGAAAGGAGAGAAGTCACATTGTATGTTAGCTTGTGTTGCAATGTATTGTGTGATAAAACCCCCCAAGTCTCAGTGTCTTATAGAACCAAACATTAACTTGCCACACACAGGTTTGTGGTCAGCTCTAGGACATTGGTCCAAGTTTCAGGTCAAGCCTATGTGTGTCTGAGGACTACTTAGGGCTCTTTCCTATGGCAGAATACAGGCAGAAGTGAGCACAAGAGACCAAGTGAACCTGTAAAAGCACATTTAAGTGCCTGCTTGGTTGTGGCATATGGGATATGCTGTATTTGCTCTCATTGTATATGTCAAAGCAAGTCACATGGTCAAAGCCAATACTGATGAGATGGCGAAGTATATTCTTCACACGAAGTAATGGTCAGAAAGGACAAAGTCTGTCAGTGACACAATGTACTATTCATGACTGTGTTTCAATAGAGAGTTTTGAAAAATTGAGAAATTTTTGGTTCCTGGAAAAATTCTGGACTCTAGAGAAATGGGAGAGGCAAGAAATAAGATTTGAATTTATCATTGCAGATTGCAAACGAGGTTTTCCAAAATGCAAGAAAATTATTTGAGTTACTTTTAAAATTGCTTTTGGTATTTGGATTTTATTTATTTATTTATTTATTTTTTGAATACACTGTTATTCTAAGTTTTGGACACTTAGGTATCCTGGATTTTATGGGTTATACATATATTGGTGTATGTATGTTTGATGTGAATTACTACTATTGTTAATTTGTTTGTGAATATTCTCATTCATCCTCTAGGCTTAATGGACTATGAGAAAGTACACTATTGTGTGATTTGTTCCTTGTAAAGGGGTATGTGATCTTTACTGGTGCATCTCTTCAGTTGTCTCTGAGTTCTGCAAAGCAAGACTATTGGCAACATTCTAATATCTCACAAGCTTTATTTATTTGCATTTATTAGACAAGGAGTCTATAGGCATGTTGGATATATAAGTTCTATTTTATCAAGTGCTCTTTTGATATCAGAGCAATTAGGCAATTTTTCCCCAAACACCAGCCAGCTTGAATCAAGAGTTCTCCAATTTTATTTAAATCCAAACATTGCCCAGTCAAAATATTATATATTTTCCAGTTTGGATTTACCTTTGCACTCTAGAACTTGTAAACATTGCCTAAAAATTGACTTCTGCCACCCCAAGTGTGTTCAACAGCTAACTTACATTTGGGCTAATTGTGAACTAATTTAAGTGGCCATGTTGTCACCATGGGGGAAACACGGAGAGAAAAATCTTTCTCTTTCTCTGCAAATTCTTTTTTATAAGAATGGTGATGCTTTGGAGATAATGTTTATTTCCCATGAAGAAATAGTCTTTCTAGATAAGTAAATTTGTTTTCTCCATCAAACATCTTCTGCTTCTAATTAAAACAGATTCTTTATTTTGTTAAAATTCTTTACTAAAATGATGGAGTGGAAAGAAATTTTAGTGAGTCAGTCTGATGTAGCAGTTACAAAATAGTGGGTTTTGGTTTCAGAGAAACCTGGGTTCTTCTCTAAATCTATTCCTTTGATATTGCATATTTTTGGTAATTTTGCCTCTCCATGAGTCTCAGTTTCCTCCTCTACAAAATGTGGATAATAATTGCAACTATTTGACAGGGTTGTTGAGAGGACTAAGTGAGGTTATAATTGCAAATTACTTAGCAAAACGCTTTGCTTAGAGTAAATACCCAACAAACTAGCCACTTATATAATTAGAAATGCTTTTCTTGGTGCCATGGATAATGAATGGACATATGAACATGATAGACTAACATCTGTATCATTAAGTGGTGCACTTTATGTGGGATTTTAAGTCTTTTTTCTTTGAAAGAAAATGGGTTGTTGTTGATTTTTTAAAATCCTAAACAAAAGAGACAGTTACAATTGATTATCTGGCTATTCCATGACAGGTCAGATTTTTTTTCTTTAGGTTGCATAAAAAATCTTAAGAACATTTTCTATCTTTGTTGAGATTATCTGGAAGCTTTATTTGGGGCTTCTGAACTATGGAAATTGCACAAGCTTTTGGGGGCCTTATTCATATCCTATTTACTCTAGTTCTACTCTCATCCGTGTCAGAGCAGCAGAGCTGTTCTCAGCCCTAGTTGTACAATACTTTAGAGTCACCAGGGAAACTTTTGAAAATTCCTGATGCCTGAGCCTCACCCTTGTATATTCTTTATCTATTTGCTCTTACATCGATGTTCTTCAGTCTAGATACCATTTCTTAAATCTCCAAACCCCTTTCTTCTCTCTTTTTTCCCCACTGTCTTCACTGAGGATCCTGGCTATAGTGGTTCCTTGCTCTGAAATGTGGTTTGTGGTCATGCCAAAGGAAGAAAGTACAGGAGCATCTAATATCAGCACATGCTCTACTCCAGAAGTGACATGTGTCATATTTGCTTGAGATGATTTGATCAGAAATGGCCTCCTTCCCACACCTATCTTCAAGGGAATTAAACACGCAACCTAGACATGTTCCCCAGACAGGTTCCCCCAAGGAGACACCAAAACACCAGTGGCTTCCACATTAGTCTACACTTTGCAAAACTTACTACAACTTTGCTCCCTTTTGATTTTTAGTACTCTTTTGACTTCAGTTTTTCTATCTAGATTGAACTGCCAGCATTAGTAAATAAAAATACAGGAAATCCAGTTGAACTTGAATTTCAAATCAATAGCAGATACTTTTTTGTGTGTGTGTCCTGATGGACAAAAGTAGACAACTCTACACTTGTTTGCTTCCCCTTTCTGAATTCTTGCTGCACTTTTCTAAACCACACAGAGGTTGATCACTTCACTGAATGCTGTTTTGAATTTCAGATCTGAAGGACAGCTTGGAAGTCATGTGGTCTAACTTCTTTGCAGACTTGGGTTCTTAAAACCAAGGTGGATTCTGAATTGTTTATTTTTAAACAAAATGATCAAAACAACAAATGCTGTCAACTCATATGTTTTTCTGATGAAAAACAAAACACACTCCTTGTTAGAACAAGAGCTACTAAGAGGAAATGCGTTTCTGCTTCTGGCTGCCACTGAGAGCATGCCTCACTTAAAGGGGCCCATGCTTCATGGCACATTTGCAGATCGGTTACCTATGGTTCTCTTTTGGCTCTCTGCCTACTTGCATTGCAGTGATATTAACAGCTTCCAACGAAGTAAGTCTTTTTTTGGAGAAGTGATATTATCCTAACCATTCCACAGTTTTATTGAACACATTTTTACCATGAAATAACCTCAGAAGAGAGGCAGACCAATAAACCAGACATGATAATCACATCATGTGTATAACAAAAATGATGCCTATTCCCCAGAGAAATAAGAGGACTTCTGAGTCCTCAGTGGAGACAGATGAATTTATCATTCCGAAACAGTGGGGTGGGTCATAGCCTGGGTGGCAAGCTGCGTAAATATTAATGGTGATTCCAAACTCCACTGTGTCTGCAGTAATTTAGATGCTGTGTTAGCAGCTGAGGGTCAAGCAACAAAAGGAAAAAAAAATGGTGTGGGTGGAACTTGGATCTGTTCTACTGGAAGAAAAATTCTCTTTTAAAAAAAAATTTTCTTTGTCTCTTCAATGTCTGTGGCCATCTAAAAACCTCTATGTGGATGCTGGAGCACACATTTCTCTGGAAATCCACTGATCCTTTTGCTATAAGGTTATTTGACTTCTTTCTTTCTAATTTTACAGTGTCAGTCTTTGAGTCAAATAATTTCAAACAGATTTGCCTCCCAAGAGCCCTTTTTCTTTGTGGAACAAACCATGAAGAAACACTTGAATTGTTGGTGAAATGACGAATACCCTAAACCTCACAAACTATTAGGAATCAATTTCTCAAGCATCATACCTAATTATTTTCCCTCCTCCCATTTCAATTCAGGAATCCCAAGGTTAAAGAAAAGCAGCTGAAAAAACAATGTTCTTGGTTGAAGTTCAGGTACTGCCTTTTTTTTTTCCTGATGTAACTGTAGGATAGGAAGGGGAGAGAACTTCCCAAATCTGCCCCTTTAGTTGCCAAAAATGAAACAGAACATGTAGCGGAAGAAAAGTGAGAACTTTCATGCAGAGTAATAGAGTTGAGAGGACTCTTAGAAAGTCCTCCTGTCTAAACGTTCTCAAAATGTGGTCCTCTTGGGGACACCAGGGCCTCTCTGAGTTGGGAGGAACCGAAGAAAGAAGGGCTGGAGGTGCAGCTGATGTGGCTGCCAGATGGACAGGAGGGAGAAGGGGGCCCAACCGAGGCTTTGGTGACAAGTGGAACCTATTTGTAAATGGTCACATCCAGGTATGTGAGCAGTCTGCTAATTTTGTGTATGCCGAGGTGCAGAAGTAGCAAGATGACAGCCCAGAAAGGCACTTTGCATTAGAAGGCGGCAGTAGGATGTTGCTCTGCTGAGTCGGGTAGCTGGTCTCTGGACCATTTCAATAGATTCAGAATCTGTAGAACAAACAGTCGGAGAACAACTCCTCCTGTCTAGGCCCTGTTTTTGGTGTAAAGTTATTCAAGGCAGTCATTTGAGATAATTTGAAGATCAAGGTTAGAATCCATGTACATATTTGTAGCAAATTTAATGATGCAAAATTTATATATAGTATAATAGTCATATCCATTATGTAATTCTTGCTGAAATCTAAGACCATTTCTCTAGTCAGGTACTCTGGAGGTGAAGAACAACCGATTACATGTTTTGGTAGTAAGTGAGAAAATCCTGATTCTCCCTAGCTTGTCAAGGTTGGGAGTTTTGGCAAACATAACCACACTGTGGGAAGGGCAGGGGTGTGGTTAACCTCAGAGGCCTGGAACCAGAGCCTGCAGTACTAGGCTGTGTCTCTCCTCTCTTCTTCTTTTAGTATGCTGTCTCTATTTGCTCAGATTTTTCCTTCCACAAGCTACCACAAGCACAAATTCCTCCCAGCTGAGAATTTCTATATCAAAATATTCAAGGGCAGGAATTTGATTGACCCAATTTGGGTCACATGTCTCCCTTTGTGGCCTGGAGGAAATAGAAGATATGATTGGCAACCCTGATACCACCTCATGTTTAAAGGGCAGAAATGGCTCTCTTCACCAGGGAAATGCTAATATTGTCCATTCAACTGATGAAATCTGTCAAACTGAAAAATATGAAAATATCTGCAGGCTATCAGTTTCCTAGAGCTATAATCTGAAGAATGAAACTAGTGTGGATAATCTGATTATAAGCTCCTTGAGAACAGGGACCGTATTTTAAAATACTTCTATATTATCTGCTATTGCTTAGGAGAGTTTTGGAAATGTTCTAAGTATGACTTGGCTGGATCACTTGTGATAAGGGGTGGATTCACAATAGAGGTGATAGATGGTGGTGGTGGTGTTACTTGCCCCCAACCTTATGACTTTAGTCTTCCCTAGCATATTTAGTTTCATAATTTGTTTGGTCAGTATAAGGAACATTTTAAAATGATGGGAGGAGTGAGTTGAGTAGTTGTGGGGAAAGTTTGCCAGTTTTATTCACATCTTAGCATTTAAAGATTTTTTTGGGGAAGGGTGCTTTTTATAAAATTATCTTTAGAGAACAACAAGAATCTTAGATTTTTGGATAATAGATACAACTACAGTGTATACCTCACTTATTCAAAGTAATTAAGAGGGCCTTTTCTAATTTTTCATAGCACATCAGGGATGGCCAGTTTCATTTTCAGCTCTGTTAATCATCTTCATGGCTTCTTCCCACCATAAATTGAGGTCGCACACTGGTTAAAGCAAAGCTAGCTAGAATCGACCATCTAAAGTGCTGATTTATAATCTCACTACTTGCATTTCTTACACACTGCAGTGCCCTCCCTCTTGTTGGCTCTACAACTTTGAAGTTCATAGGGAATGAACCAACATGGTAGCTCCTGTGCCTAACTAATCCTGCCTAAAGTGTTTCCCCTGGAAATATTTGAGGGCAGTGTTTCTTTTCCCAGTATGAATCTACGTAAACATTTGCTCCATTCATGAATAGCACATTAATACCTAATTCTGAAAAAAAAAAAAAAAACGAAAAAGAGAAAAAAAATCTTTTCTTCCTTCTCTGTCTAGACAGAGCCCTGTTAGTGTATGTCTGATCATATGGGTATTCATGCTGGTAATATTAATCAGTGGGAAATGAGCCAAGGAAAGACAACCCTATCTACCAATTAAATTTACTGAGCTTGCAGGGTGGTTTATAAAGTCAACATGCTGGGCAAGGTTTACATCTGACCAGGGAAATTGTTGTTTTCTGATCCCCAGTTGGCTGCCGGCCACCTCAAACACAAGACAGATGTGGGCTTTACTAAGGTCAGGGTTATCATGGGGCAGGATGAATAGCCATTGGCTCTGGGGTTTGCTACTTTTCTTTTGCTGATGAATAAGAGCAAATAAAATTATTTCTGAATGCCGGGGTTGGGGGTGGAGGGTTCGTTTTGTAAAGCTGGATAGGCTACTGAATACCAACATCACAAGGACAAACTCCCCAGGTCTCAGATGTTCTTAGTCTGTTTGATCTGAGAACAACTGATTCTGTTATCTCAAAGGGCAAGGGTTAATGCCATCTCATAAAGATAACGATGATAAACACAAACAAGGTATTGACTCTGATATATTGTGTTTTTTTTTTTTTAATCAGGGATCAAGGCAAAACTGTGGGAGAACTACAAACAGTTTGAAGTAGCATCAAAGTAATTTGTTGGTTTTTGAAGTAGGAAGTTTTTTTTATTAATATGGTTTCTTCAAATAGAATGGAGGTATACAATAGCATGAAACCAAATGAGGCTGTGAATGGGGAGCTCGGTTGTGTTTGCTCCTGTCAAGTGTGTCAAGAGTGCAGTTTAGATTCCTACCCTCTTGTGTCTGCCTTTGAGGATGTTTAGTTTCCATTAGGTGCTAAGAAAACTAGCCATGCACCACCTCAGGACAAGAGCCAGACTTGAAAGAAGCCTGTCTGTGGGAAGCAGCACTTGCCCTGAAAGCAGAAGGAGTAGTTCCAAGTGTGGGGGCTCCAAGATCTATGTTGGGGACTCCTGGAGGAGTCATCTGACACCTGGCAGCCTGGCAAGAAGCGGGAGGCTATGAGTTACTGAAACTTTCGATGCACTTTGGGGAGAGGAAAACACACAACCTTTCACAAGGCAGGAAATACATAGCTAGCTCGATATAATTTATTCTGGGAATTACATATTGAATTGTATTCCAGATACCAAGTTATATTTGGTGGTTGACTAGAAAATAGTATACTATTTATCTATTTAAAGCTAAAAATCTCCAAGATTGCCTTTTAAGCCTATAATTGCCCATGAAAATAAACAGATATGTCCCCTCTTGGTTGAATGGCCTTTCTCTTCAGCTCGTTCTGGAATGCTCTTATAAAAGTTATCTGCCTCTCTGACCATATCTATCTTTCAGAGTCTTTCCATGGTCAGTGGCGGCTCTGCTTGTCACCTTGTTCTTTTTGTATGAGGCTTTGTGCTGTAGACTTTGCCTCACTTTGGCTTTATTTGGGGTTTCTGGGCCAGATCTCATTCTCATTCTCATTCTCATCCCCTGGCTCTCCCAAGCTCTCTGTCAGTCTTGGAGTATGTGGTCACCCTCAGACCAAATCTTTTCTCCCCTGAACTCCATCCCCCCCCCTCTCTTGTCTTCCTCAGAGTTCCTGATGTCTGCCAAACTGTGCACCATTCCCTTCATGGGGACACTCCCTTTGCTCCCACACAGCTAGTGCTCAATAAATAGAAGGCTCTTAACCTCTGAACTTCTCCAGCTGGAGACTTTCAACCTAATGGGTATTGTCTAATTGAACTTGTCTGCCCATTGGGCACTTTTTTTTTTTTTTTTACTATCTTCTCCATTTATCAGTCATAATGTTTGGGATCATTTTTGGCTTGTTTCTTCACAGCCTGCACTAATATGACTTCAGTGTACTGTGATGAAATGCTCCTGTGGTGGACGTGAGGATCCAGTGTAGTAACTTTCCCTGTGTAGATTGTACTTCCCACCCCAGGGCAGTGGGGACAAGCCATCTGTTTGCATTGCAGGGACTGGGGCAGGGAAGGGCTTGAGAATATTGGTTACATCTGGGAAGTCATTATCTCAGGCAAAGCTGCACCCTTTATGTTCTCCTTCACAAAGTGATCAAAACACCAGATCTGACTGTAAAATGAGCCATTAGGTTTATAGAAATGTTAAGCAGAAGATATGTCTTTTTGGAATTCCAGGTCACAACTTTTTCTCATTAAAAAAAAAAATTCCGTGGTGTCATTGCTTTTTTGGTGGAAAAATTTCTTTCTGGAAGTAGTCCAGCTGTAAATCAGTTCTTTGTCTGAAAACATTGTCTGGGTCAACAACAGAGTTGTATTTTTCCTTCTTTATTTTATGATTTTTTTTCCAAAGGAAAAATTTGACTACATTATATGACCCTGAAGATTAGATTCTGGGTTTGTCATTTGCTGAAGGAAGCTCTCTTGATTGGAAGTGGAACGGGAAGAAGAGAGGATAGGGGATTCTAGTTGAGAGGTAGTGGCTACTTCAGCCCAGAGGACCATGGGTTCCCTCAGTCTTGCTGGGGCAGTACTTGATATGGACATGCATGGACTTTGGTGTATTCTCCATCCAGATTGCCCTGTCCTTGAAGGAGCAATTTATCAAGTGTTCACTTTGTTACACATATGCTGAGGGCTTTAAATACCCTTTCTGTTCTTCCAATAATCCAATGAGGTAAGAATCAGCACCTCTGTTTGAAAGATTGCTATTTTATAGAAAACTAAGGTTTAGAGAGGTGATGTGATTTGCTTAAGATCACTCTGTTAGTTAGTGGCAGACCAGAATCTAATTCTGTCTAGCGTCAGTCATAGATTTTTTTCCTATTCATGTACCTCTTTGGCTTATTACTATATAACTAGAGGTCAAATTCTATTATGTCCACCTAATAGACAAATTTTTCTGATAATTCCAAACTAGAGTTGTTGTTGTTGTTTTATTTCCCCCCAGTGCTAGGCATTAAACCTAGGCCTTGCACATGAAAGGCAAGTGCTCTACTACCAACCTAGAGGTCTTAACCATGCTTTCTGTTTAACATAACACCCAGTTAGGATGTTATACCATCATGTTTTATAACAGAATAACTTCAATGATTATGTGAATTTATTTTCTTGCTATAGCTAAGCTACTTAAAAACGTGATCATGGATTAGGTTTCTCAGTACATTATGAAGCCACTATTTAAAGAAGTGGATTGAGTATAAAGATAATGGGCTTTGGATTAAACAGGGGCAGAATCAAAGTTCACTATAAAACAGAGCAATCTATTGACTATAATGGGCAGAAAATGAATGTGATAATAGGTTGTGAAGGAAAGATTATTAAAGCAAGGTAAGAATACCTTTGTAAGAGGGAAGTAAAATTCTGGAAAATGAATAAGTAGATTGTTGACAATATTCTTGAGTATAATGAAAGTATACAGCAATATATCTTGATTTTGCAGTAAAGTTTTATTTTTCTGTACAAAATCTGTCAAAATGAGTTCAGACTAGTTTTAAAATCATCCCCCCCAATATCTATAGAAATGTATTGAACATAGAAGAAATTCTTCTCTTTTATTTATTTTACAACAAGGATTAGTTACATCAGGATCTGGTAATTTGAAATCAATAAATTTTGTCATTTATGCAAAGTACATATGTAATATAGAATGATGATTTATAATTTAACCTATTTAAAAGTCTTAATTTTAAATAGATGATCAATTAGCATATATATTTATGCATTACTCTTCATGAATATGGTTCATGCTAATATGTTGTAGTTGAAAATACTAAAGCATATTTTAAAATTATGTAATTAATATTGTTGAATAAACTAGGATTAGTGGTTCATTTCTGTAATCCCAGCTACTTAGGAGGGATCATTAGTGTGAGGCCAGCTTGGACAACTTAGCCAAATCCTGTCTCAAAAAAAAAAAAAAACCCACCTTGGATATATTGCAATCATATTACCACTGATTAATCTGAATGAATGATAACCTTTTCATCAAATTAAATATTTCCTAAGGCTTGCAATTTATAAATACTGTGGCAATTAAAAAAAACCTAATTCATCTATGGAAGGAATTTAATAATAAAGTTTAAGAAACAAGAAAATTTGTAGTTGATGAGAACATTGTCAAAGGAGATTAGCAGTTGAAAACAGCATAGTAGGTTGAACAGCTACAATTTATTCAAGGGTTTTATAGAGAATCATTTTGAAACCATGAAAATCATAAATATGGTCAGGTCAAGGGGGTGAACTCAATATGGTGGCCACTTTGGCAGTCTTTTAGTGGAATATTTTGGCATGAATTAAGATTACAATAGGGGAGAATAGGAAGGTAATTTGGGGCTACAGAGTAGAGAACTTTGAATGTTATGGTAATAAATTTGAACAGTGAAAAGTTATTGAAAATTACAATGATAATCTCTCATCAGATGGCATACATACCCCACTCAAAGTACATTTATTGATTATTAGCTAATTCTAAGAAGCATTGTGTTAAGTGTTATAAGGAAATAAAAATTTCATGATATCTGCTTTCAAGGAGTTTATACTGAAGAAAATAGGTGTATAAAATTACTATTAAAAGGGTCAGAAAATGGCAGGAGTTATAAGAGAAGTGCAAATCAAGTATTAAGATAAAACAGGGAAAAAGGAAATTAATTCCAGCTGGGAGGATCAAAGAGCATTTCCAAAATGAATAGGCGTTTATGTTGGTCCTTGAAAGATGGGGGAAAACTTGACATCTTCTCTCCATAAGAGTAACATGCTTTTAAAATAGGAAAACCAAGGACACAGGGGTAGGAAATTTTAGAACAAATTAAAGGACTAGAAAATAGTTTAGCTTGGCCAGAACCCAAAGTGTTTAAGGAGGAGGGGAAAGAGGTAAGGCTAAAGGTATAGAACAAGGCCTGAACATGGAAGGATTTTGATGCCAATCTGAGAGAATTTCCCTGAAGTTCTCTTAAGCACCTTCAGGGATTTATGTTCTGGTAATTAATGATTAGGATTATACTTTGGGGGATTAACAGAGAAGAAGTTTAGTCAGGAGGATGAATTAGAATGGAGAAAGTTCTGGGTAGGAAGAATTTTGGGAGCTGTCACAATATTATTACTGTTGGGTCTATGAGAAACAGAACTAAGTTCTTAATTAGCTTCTCATCCGCCTACACTTTCCACATGGGCAATGGGAATATTAAACAGGAAATAGATTTCAAAACCTTTGCACGGTATAATAGATAGGATTCCTTGCCCAAGTACATATGGGAACCAAGGTTAAGGAGGAATTAAGGATAGTTTCATGATTTTAATCTTTAACTAAAAGACAATGTTTGTCTTAAAATTAAATAAAATATGGAGAAAGTAGAATGGAAGAGTTCCCCCATTTACGTGGAAAATAGTTCATTCAGGTTCCAGATTTCAAGATGACAGACCACGAATTTATTGACTTGCCTTCTGTCTCTAATTTCATTAAAACAACAGTAAGAGAGTAGGCTAAAAATTAAAAACAACCAGGAGAAAGGGAGGCAGACGTCATAAACAGATGAGTTTAACAAATTCTGGAAGATAGAGAATTGTAAAAAGGGAGACAGAATGGAGGAGGTAGCACATGGGAAATGGGACAAAAGAAGATCCAGCTGAAGTTGGCAGATGAGGAGTGCAGGAAACTGATGTCACAGGCTGGAGGTTAGTCTATGCAGCATGATAGGTGCACCTTTCCCTGCCTCCATGTGAGGAGCAGCTAGGAAGCCAGAAGGACCTGGGGTGCCTAGAGCCAATGGTAGATTTTCTCTAGCTGGGAACATTCAGAGTGCTCCAATAAAAGTATCATTTGTGATATATTTCACAATGTGAAGGAGTTTGACAAGCAGTTCTCTGAAGAACTTAATCTGTCTGGGGAAAACCAAAGCTTCTGTAGATCCACTATCCTTGTTCTGGCAGCCAGAATACACATTCAACATTTACAATCCTTCCATCCCATAATCCTGTCAATGATCACATCATTTGTGGTCAGTCTCTCCACCCAGGAAAGGGGTCTACCTAAAAATAGTGAAGAGGAAACCCCTTTAAGACCCATAGAATATACAAATGGGTATTCAAGATATGAAACACTAGAGAAAAAAGTGGTAATGAGAAATATAAACATCTGTATGTTTTATGTGTATATTTAAACAGTATATATGTGTATATAGATACATACACACTATATATGTGATATATAGATATATATACACACTACATATACATAGATATAATGTGTACTATATATGTGTATATATAATATGTTTATTATATGTGTGTATATATATTCTTTTTTATACATATATATTTTATTTGTTGATAGAACTTTATTTTTATTTATTTATATGTGATGCTGAAAATTGAACCTAGTGCCTCATAAAGGCTAGGCAAGTGCTCTATCACTGAGCTACAACCCCAGCCCTATTGTATATTTTTTTTTTTACTAATTTGGTACCAGTAGAAAACTTTAAATATTCTATTTGTATTGAAATTTACATTTGAGAAAATATCACGCTCATAAAACAAAAGCAGGATCCCATGCAAAAAGAATATGGAAAATGAAAACATATTTTTGCATGTTAAAAATGATTATTAAAGAAGTAAAACTGCAAAAACATCAAGTAAAAACTAAGTCACAAAAATATGAAAGGCAAGATATATGATAATCTGAAAAGGCCAACATCGGATTCATAGGAATCTTAGAAATAAAAAGCAGAGAAAAGGGAAGAAATTAGAAAAATAATAGAAGAAAATTCCCCAGAGCTGAAGCTTAGGAGAGCTGTGGAGTGACATAAAGGATGGTCACATGCAGAGATATGTTCTCAATGAAATTATAGGGCACCTGAGATACAGATGTGATCCTATGAAATTTTCACTAAGAAAAATTTTCCTTGAAAAGCAAGGCTAGTCCCAACTGTCATTAGACATTTCAACAGATACAATGGGTGTTAGAAAATAGCAAAGTGATTGCCTTCCAAGTTCTGAGGAAAAGTTATTTTGATATAAAATTTCCAGAACTAATCTATCAATTCAGTGTTAGAGGATAAAAGAGATGCTTTCAGACATGCAAGTACTCAACATTACCTACCCATTTTCAAGACATCTCTCAGTGACAGCAAAAAAAAGTGGCAGGGGAACTAAGAAAGAATTCATGGTGCCTAAGCCAGACGTGCAGTATCCGAGATCCCAGGATGTTTGCACTTGGGAGTGGGAGAGCCTAGCACTGACTGTAGCAGTGTCTCTGGGAAAGAGTAGGTTTTTGTACATGGTTGAGAGTAATTTTTTGAACTTGGTAGAAACATATATTTTTTCTATTTGCAGAGGGAAAGCAAGATAATTAAACACCTCCTCTCTTCTGCTCTCCAAACTAAACCGAATTCAAAAAGCACAAAAAAGTTGTGTTTCAGATATAAAGCAAACAAAAATGTGGCAGGAATTGAAACAATCATGGCCACATGATAAAAGAGAATCTGTTCGGGGTGTCAAGTGCTGTCCTTGGGGTTGGCCTGCAGCATGGTGACATGGGAATGAGGAGAAGTCATGGTAAACCAGCATGTTTCTTGGCACTGTGAACAGTAACACAGAGATGGTAATAATGACATAAATGTTGTCTGTTGATTTGTTTTAGAATGAATTTATGTGCCAAACATCAAAGAAAATTATGATTCCAGTATCAGTATATATTGTTAAATTAAAGGTTTAGAGAACTGAATTTAGAAGAAAGGAGGAGGAAGAATGAAGTAAAGGGTAGGGGTGCTAGGACCTTCATTGCATCCCAAAATGGGAAGTTGCTAGATGATGTAAAAGGTTTGGCAGAATAAGGAATAGAGGATTTAAAATATTAAAAATTTCACATGACAGACAGGGTAGTTAATTACAGTATATGGAGAGGATGGGGGATGAATTAAGTGAACTGAATGTTCATCTTTCATAAGTTTTTCTTTGATAAGTTAAAAAAGGAAGTAAACAACAGGGGAAATAATCATAATGATTAGAAATGTTAACCTCAAGAGAGTTGGTGGTGTGGGCTATTGTTTTAGTTCTTAGATAGTGCTGTTTAGTAAAGCTCAACAACCAAAAATCAAAAGAAAGAAAATACCAGAAATATTCAATGGTATAGATTTGAACAGTTTGTTGTAAGAAAAATAGATGCATTTATGAGACTGAATTCTGCCTATTTACTAGTTGGGGACTGATGAAACAGCAGGCCAAAATTATAGTAGATGACAATAAATTATGACAATAAATTTTATGATAGTAAATTTGAAAAGCATATAAATCACACTAGTAACACCTGAGTCTATGTTAGCTAGTTAACTCCAGCACTATTCATTAACTAAAATCAGAATAGCATAGACAGCAAGGGGAGGTATATTCCACAGACAGAAGTTTGGAAGGTGGTTCAGGAACACCATGAGTTAGCTAAGGTTCTTTGCCTCTCTTAACTACTACTGACTTTTGCCCTGCTGCTGGGGAGAAATTTTTTGGCCTGGTGATATGGGTGGAGGGGGGACTTTATCTTATTTGGTGTCTCGAGGAAGGAAGCAAAACTATTTGGAGCTATAACATGCCAAATTCCAATTCGTATCTTCTTTATCTTTTTCTGTATTTTCTAACTTTTTAATAAGAACACCTATTACTTTAATAATCATTAAAAAAAGCTCTTAAGTCTTTAAACTGGGAGCTGCAGCACCCTTAAGAATGACCACAGTTGGAATACTTCCTCAAGCAGCCAGCTGCCTCCAAATGGCTTTCCCTTGACATTGAACTTTTATCTGAGCTCTAACTCAGTTTTCTGACTCTCAAACTTTTCCTCTGCCCTGATGCAGTGAGCAGGCTGGGAGTATGACTTATGTGATTTTCAAATTTTAGTCTGTGTAAGAGTCATCTGATGAGCTGCCCCAAAGTGTTGATTCCCATCACTTCAGATGGTCAGAGGTGGGCCTTAAGTCTGAGTTTTTCTACACTTTTTGAATGTAGCCTATGGAGGGGCAATGTTGCCATCACCTGGGAGCTTGTCATAATGTAGAAACTTGGTCTTAGAGCTATTGAATCAGAATATATGTTTTAATATCATTTTTTTCAATACTTTGGATTGAACCCAGAGTCACTCTATCCTACTGAGCTATGTTCCCAGTCATTTTTTATTTTGAGGCAGGGTCTCACAAAGTTGCCCATGCTGGCCTCTAGCTTGTGATGCCCCTGCCTCAGCCTTCAGAATATAGGCATGTGAATACAGGCATGTGCTGCTGTGCCTGGCTTAAAAAGATCTTCGGATATTTCAAGAAGCATTCAGCCAGGTGATCTTCCCCCCGCCCCCTAATATTTTTTCTTAGTTATTGATGGACCTTTATTTATTTATTTGTATGTGGTGCTGAGACTCAAACCCAGTGCCTCACACATGCTAGACAAGTGCTCTACCATTGAGCCACAACCCCTAGCCCTAAGGTGATCTTTTAATTGTTCTGGAGACTATTTTTTGGTAAAACATCATCTAACTGGTCTTAGTGAAAGCAATCCACTCAGTAAGCTATAGCTTCTTTCTATCATCTCTTCTCCCTTCTTTTTTTCCTCTTCCACTGATATTCAAAAAGATGTTGACCCTAACTCTTTCAGGTTTAACTTGAGTCAAAACCAAAGTAAGAGACCCTGAGGGTTGGCTCCTCAGGACTTTGTGAGGGGATGGGTATGCTGCAAGCTGACAGGGACTGGAGGAACCCTTCTTAGCCTACTCCTTCCTAGTTCACACTGGGGAATACATTAGGTCTTGATCAAAGTCAGATGCATGAGTGTTGGGCAAGACTTGTGGCATTTTGTGATGTTTTTATGCCCTGTATACAACAAATGAGTCAATTAGGTAAATTAATACTTATTCTTAGGTCCTAGGCCCAGGAAAAACAAGCTGTGAACACTTTCTAGTTCAAGTTCATAGCTGGGCAGCTTGGGGTGGCTGATTCACACTGAACATCCAAGGTCCAGGACAAGGATCACTATGAGAAAGGTTCATGCAGGCAGGAAAATTTCTAGTGAGACTTAACATTTTTGAATCTATGAAGTAAAACCTTCTGAAAATACTTTGACCTAGGTTTTTTTTTTTTTTCAGGGTGAAAATTTGAATTTGTGTTTTCTTTACATATTTTGCTTCCTTTGAAGTTTGATTGAAAACAAATTTCTATCAAATTTCTGGGGTGTGTATGTGTGTGTGTGTGTGTCTAAATTGAATTTTCTTCATTGCTGGCTTGTCTCTTATTCCCATGCAAAAGTGTTTGGAGTTCATCTGTCCAACAATATGAGATTTCCTAGTATTCTCAACCATCCTTCCTCTGAATGAACTGTAGACGCTATTGTAATGTGACAATTCAGTTCCTTAGCATGCAGTTCATCCCCTGGCCTCTCTGGATGTAGGTATTCTGCTTGTTTTGGATTTAAGCCAAGTCTGAGCTACGTCCGTCTGCTTGAGTCTGGATGACTATGCTCTGACTGGTCAGTACTGGCTGATACTCCTCTAGTCATCTTTTTATCTTTCTGGGTAATCTTGGGCTTAATTTGGTTCCTGCCTTTAATACTCCCATCTGGCTTCTTTCTTTCTTCTTTATTTTAAAACATCTGTCTGAAACTTATACAGTCATCCTCATGACCACTTGGCTGGGCAACGTTTCTCCTCTGTGTGAAATAGACATCCACACTAACCTTTTATGTAGAACACAGAAGAAATTAAAGTGCAGGTTTTAGGCAACTCTTTACATGCTTTGAGAATGTTCAGGTCATTAACTTCTTTGGTCTTTCTAGTTAGTACTGGTTCAAGATTTTACTTTGGGAAACAAAAGGCTTGTCCCCACTCCCTGCAGATATCCATTGTGTTTTAAGATAATACAGGTGCATAGGCACTTGGATCAAATGGATATAAATGAAAGTAGAACTTATATAAGTTAAATGTTAAGATTACTTTCCCTCCAAACAGCAGTGTGTCTAGTTGATACTTTTAGTATTATCATTTTTTTGTTTTTTTTTCCATAATATTTCTTGATACTTTTATTGAGGGATTAATTGGTGATGACTATAGGTAAGAGTTTGTCTTTGTGTCTTGGTTTTAACATGAGTGGCTAAATTTATCAAACTCAGACCTTGCTTTAGAACATACTGCTAAGTAAAAGGGACATGTGGAACTTTCTGCTGTGACAAACATGTCCTGTATGTTAACTGTGTTGATGGTTATGGTGCTACAAGCACTTGTCAAAACTCCTCAGATTATACAGTTAAAATTAGTAGATTTTGGAGAATCACAGCTCTGGGACAGGAATCCCCTATATTTGTCCTTTGCTAGCAAAGCAATAAACCTTTCTTTCCCCTTTTCTCCAAAAAATAAATAAATAAATAAATAAATAAATAAAATAAAAAATTAGTAGATTTTAATTATGTAATTAATATCTCAATAAAGCTGATAAAAATAATCATAGTGGTAAGTAAAAAATTGCCCAAATTTAGATTTTCCTACAATGTCTTAGCATTGTTATCCTCCATACCACCCCAAATTATTTTCTTCCCTGTGTTCTTTGGGTCTTGATGTCACCATGCAATGCTGACCTCAGGTGATTGGTTTTCAGGGTTGGAACAGCTTTACTGGATTTGTATTTATTTGTCTTGGAAAGATTAGATTAAAAAAAATAAGGGGGCTGGGGATGTGGCTCAAGCGGTAGCGTGCTCACCTGGCATGCGTGCGGCCCGGGTTCGATCCTCAGCACCACATACAAGCAAAGATGTTGTGTCTGCCGATAACTAAAAAATAAATATTAAAATTCTCTCTCTCTCTCTTTAAAAAAAATAAATAAAGATCATTGTTTAAAAAAAAATAAGGTAGGACCTTGTGAACTATCACTCTTGCTAGTTACTAGGAATTGTTAGAGGAATAACTCACTCATTAATGATTAGATTCTGTATTTGAATGTCTTCATTCATTCAACAGTTATGAAATGCCTATTATGTGCCAGGTGAAACACCAGGAGGTGGGCTTGATTTGCATTTCTCTGGCCCTTCTTCACAAATCCATGGCCTAGTCTTGTCTTCCTCAATCAAGCTAGTCTGGTTTTGTACTTCTCATTTGTCTTCCTGGAGCTAGAAACAAACAATGAAAACAAAAACTTAATCCTTTCTTACTCTTTTTGCACACATTTTGCCTCCCAAATAAAACTGTAAGGTTCCTGAGGAAAGGTACAGGTGTCTACCATGCAAACCAGAAAACATGACTTTTTGTACAGTGGTGTTTTACATTCTACCTGAGCACCTGTGTGCTATTAGAGCATTTATCATACTTCACTAAAATGATCTCCTTGTGTTTCTGACTTTGTCAAATTATAAACTAAATGGCCCAACTGACTGTTTTTTATTCATTATGCCCTCACACTGAACTTTGTAAGACACTTAAAATTCTTATTGGCAAGGAGATGTATTCATATAAGGAATGTTGAATGAATCAAATAACCAGAAGATTTACCCTTTTGTTTTGTAAATGTATGTGAACTGGCTCCCTCAGACTTCATACCTACATTCTGTAATTATGTTGTGACCCATTTAAGACATGCTACCTGAGTGGAATCTTGTGCTCAAAGTCAATAGGAGCCAGGCACTGTGGTGCACACCTGTGATCCCAGCAGCTCTGGAGGCTGAGATAGGAGGAGTGCAAGTTCAAAGCCCAGTCTCAGTAACTTAGCAAGCTCTACTTACTTAGCAAGACCATGTCTCGAAATGGGGGATGTGTCTCTGTGGTGAAGGCCCTTGGGTTTAATCCTCAGTACCTGTTCTCCCTCCAAAAAAAAAAAAAAAAATGTCAACACAATTAGGTTTAGTTTGGTTCAGTGTTTCTCAAGTTTTTTTTTTTATGGTAATTCATTTTAAGAGAGGCATTTACTCTGAAACCAGGAAAAAATATATAAAATACATATAAGCATATATATGTATGTGCATGTATATATACACACATATGTAAATCATATTACCTTTAGCCTTACTTACAACTGTGACACATTCTGATATTTTCTTCTGAGTTCTGTTCTATTCTGTTTTCAAAAATATATGTTGTTAGAATCCACTTTATTGATTTCATGTCTCACTACTATAGTTGGAAAAACATGAGCTTGATTTATCAATTGACTTCTGGCCATTATCACACATCTATCTATGCCAGGTATTAGGAGAAAAAACAAGAATTCTGAAATGCAGTCCTGGTTGTTTGTTGATTGTTGCCAGGGAATTAATGGTCAGCAAAGAAAAGACCCCGGGTCCTGGACTGGATGAAGAGGAGTTCCAAGATAGGGTGATGTGAGAAGAGGGTACCAAAGACAGTCTCTCCTATTTCCCATTACATCATTAGTCCAATGCACATTTATCTTTCCAGCTGCACTGGGAATACTTTCAAGAAAGAAATGATGCATTATTCATTTCTATATCTTCACAGCCAGGCAAAGGTTCTTGGCTCATTAAATATTGGCCACATTGAGGGTAAAATAAAGGACCCATATTTATCAAACACTTATGCCACATAAGCATGTATAGCAGGTGCTCTTGGTGTGCTGATCAAATCTCCTCACTTGCTATAAGGATTTAATTTCAGAGTTACCCTCTTTTCTCTAAAAATTTTGAGAAATTAAATCTCTAACCAGAATACATAAGTCCAGCCCCTGCCTGAAGATGAGACCATCTTGTAGTAAGCCCATTCTCTAGATGGACTACAAATGCTTTCTTCATCTCTCTGTAGCTTAAAACCTACAGTGGGATCAGGCTGAAGGTAGTCTCCAGCTGAGATGGCATCCTTGCCTCACTTAGTTGGCTTCCCCTTCTCCATTCTTACACCCTCAAATAATCACATTCCCAGGCATCCCCGCTTCAGGTGCTGCTCCTAGGGAACCACCCTGAGATGATATGGTTCTAAGCAACTTACAGTATTGTCTCTTTAGTTCTCAAGGATTCTCTTGGAGACAACCATTTATAGACTCAGGCACAGAACAGAGGTGTCAAGTCATATGGTGGTGAACTGAGATTCACTCTGAGGCAGTCTGACTGTGTCAGTAATCTTTGCCACACCCAGCAGGTATCCAGACTCAGGTTTGTGCCTGGCTGACTGGACGAGTGGCAATCTTCTTGATGGATTGGCACTGAGGAAGTGGTAGCTGCCTCTGTAGTTCTACACATAGACTTATTTGTTAGCACTATTGACGTTATGTACGAGATTATTTAAAATTTTGAAATGTACAACATAGTTAGAAATATTTATTAGCTTGTTCCAAATTCTGCAGGTAGATAGAGGAAATCTCAGCTTCTCGCTTATCAATTCAGCAACAGAGAATTTATTTTAAAGATAAAACATGATGATAGATGATATTTGTGTATTCTCAGTTTTTCACTGCACTTGGCTAATCCACAGACATTTGATTGAAAACCTACTTGGGATGGTGGTTGGAATCCAATTTGCAGTAAGTCATTTGTTCACTGCCAAGGTTAACAGGTTTTAAGCTAAAGAGAGATGAAGAAAGCATTTGTAGTCCATGAGTTACCATCCTTCCCTTTTTGAAAAACATTATTCTGGCTTTCTATGTTTCATTTATTAGCTCTGTGGTTGCTGCTGCCTGCTATTCTATAACTAGATTGTCATATGCCGTGGGCAACACCAAATGAACTTATCATGGTACAGGATATTTTAGTTTTTTTCTTTTTTGTGGTTGTAGATGAACAGAATGTCTTTATTTTATTTGTTTATTTTTATGTGGTGCTGAGGATCAAAACCAGTGCCTCACACATGTAAGACAAGTGCTCTACCACTGACCTACAGCCCCAGCCCTAGGGTTTTCTTTTTAATATTGAATTTGGAGTATTAAGAATTTGCTTGTTTGCTGCTCAAAGTTAATACAAGAAGCCGGATGGCAGGCCAATTAAGGATAGTTTAAGTATCAGACAATTTTTCTGTTTTCCAGCTCTGTGATACAGGGTATATTATTAAATATATCTGAGCTCAATATACTAATCTTTAAAATGAGAGTAGTAATACATTTTTACCTTGAAAGATTGTGGTAGTAGTTTAGTGATGTGGTAGTTTAAGGTGGATACTATAGTACTAAACATGTGGTAAGTTGGTTTCTAGTATTATTATTGAAGTTTGTTGTATTTTGTTCGCCATTCTCCATTCTCCATTCTTTTTCTTTTGATTACAACACCCTTTGGAAATACCATGGGTGGTCTTGATGGGATTGTTATTGGCCTTCCTCACTTGAGGGGTGAGTAGGGTTCCTAAGTTAGACTATTTTGGAGCTTTGGTGCCCTTGAAGGGGGTAGAGGGGGTTGATGCAAGGACAGAGACTAAGGGAACACAAAAGAGCAAGAGCAGATTCACTTGCAGGGCCACTCTGACAAAATGGGAGGGCTCAGGGGTAGCTCTAGTCCCAACCCTTTCTTAGGCTGCTTCTTTAGACCTTTGGTTCTCTGAGAAACACATCACTTTTGTAATGAAATACTATTTATTCAATTACTCAGATTGGCCTCAGTTTCTTGCAATTATAGAATGCAAAATGATATAAATGTTACGTATATGGATGTGTTAATACCAATTTTTTTTTCATTCAAGAAAACAGTGTTGTGAGTCCAAAATAATTTATTTCTTGGACCTACTATTGTACTATCAGACCCACAATAGGCATCAGTGAGCAAAAAATATTTGGAGAACTTCCATTGTGGTAAGATTCTCACCCATGCTCACTGTTGTAACCCAAGCACAGAACCTGTTGCTTAGTAAACATTCCCTGAATGACTAGAGGAATATTCTAGCTTGCCTTCTCAGGTTACATAAGTCTTGGGACCAGAATGATATTCTTATTCTTTCATGGCCAACAGACTTTTTTTATAGAGACTTCTGAGGGATGAAGTAGATGCTGGGCTAGTACTTTAAATATATCGCTACACTAATCATCCGTGATTGCAAGAGGCTGGAGTTTCTCATTTTCATTTTAGTTTATTAAATGGATGCTTAGATAATTTAAGAAAATTGCCTCAGGTGACAAACTTTGTAGGGGAAGGGCCAGGGAGGGTTTTGAGTCAGCTCTACATGATTTCTAGGGTTTGTGAGCTTTTCAGGACACTAGTTAAATGTTAGAAATAACTCCTTTATTTCGTGGTCTTCTTCTACCTGTTCCTTTTATTTACAAAATTGTCTGGCATCCTATCTTTGTGTGTTTCCTTAGGATGGATACAGAGAATGGCATTATGTCTCTCTAAATAAGTATCTTAAAACTTGTATGTACAAATAAGTATTGTCCCTTTGAAAATGGTCTTCTTGGGAGTTCATATTTCTCATCACTTAATCTATTATTTACAGGCCTGCTTCCCATTCTCTTGAAAGTCCTTAAGTGGCAACTCTTTGTTATTTGAGGAGGTATTTGATCTTTAAAACAGTCAAAGGCATTTGGAAGGCAATCTAGTGAAATCATCTTGGGAGGATCATTTTTAATGAAAAATGAGGTCTGAGTGTAAGTATTGAGACTGGTCCAAAATGTGGCTTCTCAACTATTTTGAAGGTTGTTCTCTTATGGGGATTCTTAAACTCTTTTTTTTCCCCTTAATTCAACAAATGTTAGATCTTGGGTTAAGCATGGAATATATGGTGTGGAGCAAGACAGGTATGATTCTAGTCCTCATGGGGCCCCCTTTGTAGCAGTCAACATAGATATAACAACAAACTGAGGGTTTTCATTGCATTTGTGATACTCTAAGGAGAAGCCCAGGTTATGATGGGGACCTACCTCACAAGAGTCAGACAAGGCTTCTTGGAGTAATTGCCATGTAAGGCACGTGGTAGGTGAAGAGATGTGAGGGTGTCTCAGTCACCATACTATTGACTTTTGAACTGGATGGTTTTAGCTGGGTGTACTGGTGCATGCCTATTAGCCCAGCAACTTGGGAGGCTGAGGCAAGAGGATTTCAGATTTGAGGTCAGCCTCTGCAACCTGTCTCAAAAATAAAAAGGGCTATGGATATAGTTCAGTGTTAGAATGCCCTTGTGTTTAGTCCCTGGTGCTATAAATAAATAAATAAATAAATAAATAAATAAATAACCTGGATAGTCTTGTGGTGGGGGTTCTTCTGTGCAATACAGATGTTATGCATCATTTCTGATCTCTACCAACTAGATGCCTGTAGCAACACCCTCTAGCTGGGACAATTGTCAAAGGTCTCTAAACATTGCTGAGTGTTTCTGGGGTTTGAAGTCACTGCAGAAGAGAATCATAAGTGGAGTGAAAAAGGAGGGAGAATGTTCCATACAGAGTGAATAGCCTGTGCCAACGGACAGGATTACAACAATTTAAAGACTTAATTAACTTTTTTTATAACCTTAGAATTGGACAAGACTTCATTCCATAAAATAGAATAAGTGTTCCAATGAGATGAACCAAAGAGATTGCCTATATAGATGAGAAGAGCTGGGGAAAGCAGGACAAAGAAGAAAAATTGGATTGGTTATTTTGAAGTTATTTTTCTTGTAAAGTAGGAGACAGAACAATAGAAAAAGGACTGGTTGGTCAATATGAGATTACTTCAGACTACTTTTTGTAAGGGTAAAAGCATGTAGGAATTAAAGCAGAGGGAACTTCCTTATAACAGGCTGATTGACATGGGCCTGTTTAGTAAAGTTTGCTATTATCTCCCTCTCCTGATGACTTGGGTGGTCAGAACAACTTAGGGTTCAGCTGCTGACCTGGAACTTTAGCACAAGTGACTACATTTTGATTTTAAAATTTTGGTCTAGCTGGACCCCTAGGAGCATAGACCAAAACAATGACATCTAGTAATTTTTATTTAATAGCCCTAAAATGAGAGGGAGGAAGGCAGATATTTTGGAGGAACTGAAAGAATACTAGTGGATGGCTGAGATGGTCATGACATTGGAACGGTTTGTAGTCTCTTCTAATGAACATAGTCATTTCTGTCTTCATTACTTTAAAATAGTTTCATTTTCTACTCCTACATTTCATATTTAGTCTCTGCCCTTATTTATTTTCTACTCCTACATTTCAAATTTAGTCTCTGCCCTTATATAAAAAAGTCCGTTTCTTTTTTGCTCTTGACTTCTTTCTCCCCCACAGGTTTTGTAAAGACCACACTAGCAGATTAAGGGATGAGAAGTATGCCAGGTCATTTTGAATCCATTCATTGACTATTCAGGTGAATTTCTTTGTAGCAGCTTCCTACTTAGCTGCATTGTATGATCTTCTCTTAAACCAGTCTGCTTTGAACTAAAATTAAAATAAAAGCATAGTGATAAGCTGGGAAAACTCTTTGCAGGGAGGAAAGGACCTAAACCAGAGGTCATAGCAGGGGCGATTCGGTAATGCAGGATGTTTGGCCTCCACTGTGGAGATGCCAGTGGAATTACAGGAAAAATTTAACACAACGAGACAGCTTGTCAATCCTGTGGAATGAGGAAAACAGCTACCTCTCCAAGACTTTTTGTCTATGCTAAAGGAAATGAAATAGACAACATGGGCATCTTGGGAAGCATATAAACTACATCTGGGAGTTGGTACCCATCCCTAAGCCATCACAATGGGACCTGGGTAGCCAGAACCCTCAGGCTATTGCCTTCATTTGCAGCATTGCCAGCTTACTCCTGGGTGCAGCATTATCTCTGTGGTCCATGGAGAGAAACAAGTTAGAGAGTGATGCTGGTTAACTACACTTGCAGGTACACTGTTTAAAAGAGTATGCTTTGGTTAGAAATGAGTGGTCATTTCATTTTCAAAAGGTTTTGCATTACCTTTACCAGGGCCAAAATTTAGTAGCTCTTCTAATACATGGTTATCCATATTTTAAGTAGTTTACTCCAATATTGCTTATATTGACAATGATTTGGTTAATGCTATTGTTGCTGGGGCATCCTGTCTTTGATGTGGCCCATTACTATTTGTTTGTCGGAAACCACTTTAACACTCTGGTGAATGGCATAACTTCTTTCGGTGGAAAAATACTTCCCTATAACTTTCCTTTTCTTGAAGGATGAATTTTGAGCCTCTGCAATTACTTTTTTTTCCGTTGTAGTGAATTCTAGAGGATGTGAGCTTCCCTGAATAACATCTATCTTGCTCATCAGGCTCTAGACTTCCAGAGGAAGCAGCAATGTCTGTTTTGTTCACATAACACCTCCATCATCCAATAGGCATATAATAGGCTACCCATAAAATTTGTCAAATTATAATATAGTGGAAACTGACTTCGGGAAGTAGAGGACCCAGGGAAGAGGACTGTAGAATGGATGAGCAGGAAGGTGAGAGTATTATGGTTGAGACATGGTATTCCCCAAAAGCTCAGGTGTGTGACAATGCAAGAAGTTTTAGAGAAGTATTGGCTTATAGCCCTAACCTAGTCAGTGAATTGATCCCTGATGGGATTAACTGAGTGGTAAATGGAGGCAGGTGGGGTGTGGCTGGAGGAAGTGGTTCACTGGGAAAATGGCTATGGGGAATATATTTTGTTTCTGGAGAGTAGAGTCTCTCTCTCTCTCTGCTCTCTGATCATCATGTGAACTGCTTCCCTCCACCACAGTGTTCTGCCATGATGTTCTGCCTCACCTTGAGATCCGAGGAATAGAGTCTGCTGTCTGTGGATTGAGACATCTGAAACTGTGAGCCCTCAAATAAACTTTTCCTCTTCCAAAGTTGTTCTGGTTGGGTCTTTTTAGTCCCAACAGGAAAAAAAAGGTGACTAAAACAGAGAGGAATTAGATTTTTTTTTTTAAATCTAGACACAAGATGTAGTCTTGGGCCCTTTTTACTCACCCCTTAAAGATTTGACTGACTTCAGCTCTTATCTGGGTTATATAATTGTTAGGTGTGATAAGAATATGGTTATAGTTTATGAAAATACAAAAAATACTCTATTTTTCTTTAATAAGTATTCTACCACATTTTGATGAAGGTGAAATTTATGGCCTCATGTTCTGTGTCAATTTATTCATACATAACTGACTTTGCTCCTAAAACAGTGAAGGATGTAGGGTTTTCTCAGAGTAAGATAAGGGATCCTTCACCCCTGTCAGCCTGGACTGTTATGGTGAAAGTTGCCCTGGCACCTTCTTCTTACCTCCTCCATTTTTTTTTTTTTTTTGGTGTGTGTATGTATGTAATATTGGGAGTGGAATTTGAGGCTTTGCATGTGCTAGATAAGTACTCTGCCACTGAGCTACATCCCCAGCCCAGTCAAGTCAAGTTTAATTTCTTAGCCAGTTTGCTTTTTTTTTTTTTTTTCATGTCTCCTTTCCTTTCCACTTTCCACCTCAAAACATGTCAGGAGACGAAAGAATCTTGGGGTAGCATTATATTTAGGGGCTGGCCAATACTAAAAGCACGTTAACTTAAGCAGTAGCAAATTATCATTTCATGAATGTAAAAGGCTTACTTAGAAAATTATGATAGTGCAATCAAAAGCTTTCCCAGAGGAATGAATGTAGGTCGTGTTGAGTAGATTGCCTCTCTAAAATACATAAGCACGAGTCACTGGTGGTTAGTGATTCATTCACAGTCAGAATTATGGGCAAAATCCTTTAGGTTAGGTAGAATAGGGCAGGATTTCTATTTAATTCTGTAAACACTTGTTGAGCGAGACCTGGGTTTCTCTTTGCTCTGTCCCTCATATAAGATTGTCTTTTAATTCTGTGAAAAGGCAGTGTGAGAAGCACAAAAATTGTTTCTGAGAAGCAATACCATTTGGAAATATTTGACCTGAGTGGGTTCACTTATTTTCTGAGAGTTCATTGAGGTTGGAATGAAGATTGTAACTTGAGTTGTGCATAAACAGAAAAAGAGAAACAGAGAATTGCAAGTCAAAACATTTTGCTAGCTCTTTCTTACGTTTGTATATATTTTTCATCTCTGATGTAATTACGTTTTCTTATTTTCCCAATTAGATTTTAAACTATTTTTTGGGGGAGGAAACTGGATGTCTTTGAACCAATGCCACCAAATGCATATGGTAGGGTTAAGTACCTTATAGACTCTTGGTAAACTCTGACTGGCTGAAGGGAAGTACATATTCCCAAAGCTCCTTCCTCAGCACTCTGTATTTTCTGTGAGAAGCAGACCTGGACATGAGGCATCGTTCCTTTATGCTGGGATGGTTTCCTGAAAGGTTTCAGCACAATGACACTGATTAGCTGCCAGACTAATTGCTCACCACCACCAGCCTTGTTTCATAGGCAAACTGGGCCCAAGGGTCATGTAACACTCACTGAGGCAGACTTTCCAACACGTGCTCCCAAACCTTCCCCCTTGAATTGGGCAAGTACCTTTTGGTGAACAAATGTTCTTTCACCTTCGCTGTTTAGGAGTTATTAACACTGGGCCCTGTGACATGATTGATGCACGTACTTTCCTCTTTTCTGTGGAGTAGCTTTTACTCTTTCCCCCTAGGAGCTGTGAGCTTTTTATATTGTTTTCTTTTGATAAGGTGGCTGGGTTACCCATAAATTTGAATGTATTTTTTAATGACCTGTTGGTTGCTGAAAGAGTGTTATTCTGCACCGTGGGCTTCTGGCTTTTCTTTGGCAACTTACATCAGTGGCTCAACCTTTTCTGAGTATAGCCTTCTAAATGCCCCCACTACCCTGCCTAGTTCATGGTTTAATCTGATTTTCTCAAGCAAATGAGACTATCTTATTTGGGTCTGTTAAAGAGCAGATCTTTAAAGTCCCTGATTTTCAACAAGCTCTGGAGTTTTCAAAGTAGAAGAAACATCAGACAGGATACAAAAAGGCCAGCAACATTTTTCTTTAGTAATTTTTAATTTGGTGGGTGGGTGGGTGGATGGATGCTTTCTCAAAGCCCACCATTGCAGATGTTGACAGAAGGGGAGATTGAGGCACTGTGGAAGAGTGATTATGGAACAGACTCTGGGGCTAAGTGTGTAACCTTAGGCAAATTACTTATCCTATCCATGCCTCAGTTTCTTTACCTGTAAAATTGAAATAATAATAAGGGGTTGTTTTTAAGAAAAATGGGTTAATAAATGAAGTGCTTAGGTCAGAATGCCTGGAGCACTACAGATGCTACACTAACTTACCATAACAGGGTCTCCAACAGTTCTCAATCCCAACAGCTTTGAAATCAAATGATGGTGCTTTTGTTATTTAAAAAAAATCAACTGACAATTGAAACTGACCTGTACTGATAATACTATTTTTGTCCTCATTTATTCCACTTTGTGTGGATATTTATGTTTTGTTATGGAAATGTTAATGTGTTTGATATGGGACACTGCCCCAATCTACTAGGAAGGCTAACTATCTATCATCTATCTATCTATCTATCTATCTATCTATCTATCTATCTATGGCATATATGCCATCTCACATTTCCAAAATCAGATATAATTTTGAGTTCAGAAATACAACTGACTTCAAGGGTTTCAGATAAAAGATTGGACATATCCTGAGATAAAACAATATATTGGCAAAAATAATTGCTGTTTCTTAACCATCTTGTTTCGTCTTGATTATGTCCCTTGGTGTTTTCTCACAAGAATGAAAGAAAAACAGAAAATTTTCAGACTATTCCCTTATACGAAGAGTTTGTTGAACATAACCTATGTGCTAAACAGTCATAATCCTCTGCTCTCAGGGAGCTGATTGGTCAATGGTAGCTATACATTATTGAGGACCTACTTTGTGCAAGGCCTTGATCTAGGTATGCTGTTAATTTGATCTCTCATCCTAACAATAATCAGTTATACAAACAAAGAAACATATTCTCAGAGATATTAAATAACCTGCTCAAAGCTGGTAAATGGTTGACATAAAACCTAAACTCTAGTCTGTGTGGCTTCATGGCCTGTGTTCTTTCCACTTTACCATGTTACCTCTTGCTAAGAGCACTTGGAACAAATAGCTCTTGAAGGGGGAATGGTAGACTATAATCTTGAGTCTGCCATGGCTGTAAGGCCTGACAAACAAGAAAGGCTCACTGGTGTGCTTGGCCTCCCTGGAAGGGCTGAATTCCTACTCAGGATCCATGTGAGCAGCCAGTGGGCAAGTCATGCAAATAAGTCCCAGATGAAAACTATGAAATGGGGTGTATGTGGAATCATGGAACTGCAAAGTGAGGCAGCTTTGTCTAACAACCACTTGTAATATTTTTATAGAAGTAAAACTTACATACCATGAAAATCATTATATACTCACTACCCCAGAAAGTATCCTTGGTCTCTTTCAGTCTAACCTTACCCTTTTGTCCTTCTGGGCACCAGTATTTTCATTTCTTGCTCTGTAATTTAGTTTTGCTGATATATATATATATATATATATATATATATATATATATATATACATATCTATATATATACATATATATATATATAGATATGTATATATATATATATATATATATACACACACACACACACACACACACACACACACTTACATTTACTTTATTTATTTTTATGTTGTGCTGAGGAGGATTGAACCCAGTGCTCATGTGTGCCAGTCGAGCACTCTACCACTGAGCCACTACCCCAGCCCAAGCTTTGCTGATTTTTGAGCTTCATATAGATGAAATCAACTAGGATGCACTATTATATGTTTGGCTTCTTTTGATCAGTACATTGTTTTTAAGGTACATCCAAATTGTCTTGTGTATCTGTAGCTCATTCTTTATTATTCTGTGTAGTATCTATCACATTGTCCAAAAATATCAGTTTATTTTTCTATTCTATTGTTTGATATTTGAATTGCTTTCAGTTTGACACTTTTGAAATAAAGCTGCTACAATCACTATTATACAATTCTTTTATGGATGAGTTTTTTTCCAGGTGAATATCTAGGATTGGATTGGAATCACAATGTAGGTATTTGGTTTAATAAAAAACTGCTAGTTCTCCAAAGTGAAAATTGTACACATTTCATATGACATATATCTGAGAGTTCAAGTACATTCTTTGAAATTAGGTGTTGCAGTCTTTTAATTTTAGCTATTCATGGGTGTGAATTGATAAACTATTGTGTTTTTTGTTTGCATTGACTTGATTATTAATGTTAATTAATGTTATGACTTAAGATATGAAGTAACCCCCAATACTCATGTGGGGCACAATTCAAGACTATTCAGAGGTGAAGTTATTAGATTATGAAAGCTGTAAAATAATCAGTGGATCAATTTACTGATAAGCTTTACTGGGTGGTAACTGTAGAGGTAGGGTGTGGCTGGAGAAGGTAGGTCACTGGGGGTGTGCCTTTGGGGTTTATATTTTGTCCCTGGTGAGCAGAACTCTCTCTCTGCTTTCTGCCTGTCATGTTGTCTGAGCTACTTTCCTCTGCACACACTTCTGCCATGATATTCTGCCTACTCTTGGGCCTAGAGCAATGGATCTGGCCAACCATGGACTGAACCTATGAAATGAGCTAAAATAAACTTTTCCTCCTCTAACTTGTTCTTGTTAGGTCTTTTGGTCATAGAGATGAAAAACTGACTAAAACAGTTAAATATATTTTTTGTGCTTATTGGCCATTTTTATAGTTTCTTCTGTGAAGTTACTGCTCAAAGCTTGTGTTCATTTTTATTGGTTCAATTTCCTTGGTGAGATGGCCCCAGGGTTTTGGTGCCTGTCTCATGCTGTTATAGTGTTTATTGGGTAGCTTCCTCTTTCCAACAAGTATCTTTAGAATTGACAAGAAGAAGGACATTTGAACAAAGAAGTTCACATTTTTTTTATGACCCAGAGTATTCCCTTCTAGATACCCCTCTGATGTTGTAATGAGAATACGTGATTCACTCCCCACAACTTCATTTTATCCTGTTTAGGTGAAGTAAAAACTACTGGACCAATTAAGAAAAAAAAACTAAAAACTGTTTTATTTCCATAAAAGGAATTTTTAGAAATACATAGTAATTTTTAGAAGTTTTCTTAATTATAAAAGTAAAAAAAAAACATTTTATATAATGTAAACTGGCAAATATTCGTAAAGAAAGGAAAAGAGTATTGAAAGTTAAAATGACTAGTCAATTTAAAAAGCAAATAAAACAACACAGATTTCTGCCTCTCAGAATTAATCCCTATTTTACCTTTGTTAAACAAAGCATGCTGTATTTCTTTTTGAAGACAACTGTATTAACAATTCATGAGCTATCACTAGAACTGGCTCTTGTCCATATAATCAAGTAATATCCTTTAAAAGTTAAAGAGTTAGAATTGGGCTCATTAATTTCCAACATCAAATATGCCTTATTTATGTTCCTGTTTTAACTCTCAACCTAACTCACGAGGATCAAATAATGATATAAGGTTGCTATTAGGAAAAGAAAGCATGAGTTTTAGCCAAAACTTATACTCCTAAGTACATTCTAGCTGTAGCCAGAAAGCATTTTTCCTATTTGAAGACTTGTGAAGTCGGGAGACCATTCTGAGAATTCTCTTCCACCATCCGGATCATTTCTTTCAGGGACAGGTCATTTTGAGTAGCACCTTTCCAACTCAGATTGCTTTCCTAGTTTCTTTGGTATGTATCTGTTCAGATGAATAATTTTTTCTTAATTCATGGGCTGTTGCCTCTGTTATGGGGTAAATTGTGTTTTCCCAAATTTGCATTTTGAAATCTTTTCCCCATAATCAGAATATGACTATATCTGAAGATAGGTGTTTAAAAGGGGTAACTGAGTTAAAATGAAGTCATTAGGGTGGATTCTAATTCAATAACTGGTGTCTTATAAGAGGACATCTTCACACAGGTATGTTCATGTACAGACAGAAAACCACATAAATCACAGGAAGAACATAGCCATCTGCAAGCTAAGGAGAGAAACCTTCAGTAGAAATTATCCATGCTTTGTCTGATCTTGGACTTCCAGCCTCCAGGGCTGTGAGAAAATAAGTTGTGGATGTTTAAACCACCTTGTCTCTAGTACTTTGTTGTACTTATGCAGCCTAGGCTAATGGAGCATGATTCCATCCCTGTGACATAAACCTCTCCTACCTTAATGCTGACAATGAGTTAAATGGCAGCCCATGTATGATTCAAAGGCTCAGAACATTTAGATCAATTATATCCTTACAACCACCTTTAGTGTCTGTTTTTTTTTTTTTTAATTCCCATCTCTTAACTTCATTGGTGGTTTAAAAAAAACACACACACAAACTTGGATTAGTATATATCACTTGAATTCTCCCTGATTTTCTACAAAATAGGTAGTCATGTAAAATTTATCAGATATATTTTTTAACTGTTAGGCAAGAAACAAATTTTTGTTTTGAAAATTTACTGAACATTTTTTTTCTGCCTCAATTTCCCCTCTTAAATGCAGTATAAAAATAAGTGGAATTTTTGGATCTTCAAATAAGATTTTTACTTAGAATTGCACATGATAGTTATCAGATTAAATGCTTTCAAATCACTGATTTTCTAAAGATTTAGCAGCTCAGGAATAAATCTGCACATGCACACAATTTTTAAAAAATCTACTCTGTGTAGATTTAATCCCAGAACAGGGAAAAGCTTTCAAGATTGGAATATGTGCCCTGAGAAGCAGTGGGACATTTCCTGTTCCTTTTTAGCAGTCCTGAGTTGCTTGTCCTCAGCAGAGAGCTTCCAACTCTTCATAGAGAGCTGCAGCTTCTCCATCTGGACTCCATCACTGAAGGAAGAGTCAGGGGAATTCTCCTGGGGACTGGCTTTTGATCCTTCTCTCTCCCTGCTGACCTTTGTTTCCTGAAGTCTCCAGTTTATTAATGTGAAATCAAGGGAGCTCAGTTTTCCAAAGGTCAAGAAAAATTTGCTCGACCCAGTTCTTCAGACACATTAGCTTTGGCTGAGAAATGTGGCCTTTCTTTAGGGAGTCCTTCAGAATTGGTAGGCTCTTTGAGGAGTACACAATTTCTGGGGAGCATATCTATTAGCCATTTTCACCTCAGAGTTCATTATTTAAATCAGATGATGACATTGTTCCTCCTGATACCTGGTTAGGGGAGATTTGACATGCTTGAAGGCAATGAGGCGAGAAGGGCAGGCTGTGGAACAGGAAGCTGCCAAAGGGTGCACGGGCTTCAGGAAAGAAGAACACTGCAATGTTGTTTAGGACCCTGGGGAGCTTGGTTGTTCCTTAACCGAGGACAGAGTTTAATACCCCTTTCTCCATAATTTATTTATGAGAAGGGACTTTCCTGAGGTACAACACTGCTATAGATGAAACTTACCCTTTCAACTTCTTTTCTTTTTCCATTTTTACCTTCCTTCCCCACTTCTCTTTCAGGCCCTCAGCCTGCTGCCCCCAGGCCTGTTCTCTTTCACCAGAACCCACTGGTTAACCTGTTTGGCTAGGATCAGGGCTCCCTGGGATGCTGCATGCAGACCTGTGTTCCCTCCTGTGTGTACTGAGCCCATCGCACCCTTTTGGGATATGCAAAAATGGTACTTTCTGAAGGATGCTTTCTCTGGGCCTCCTTATGAGGCTAGGCTCCTCTGTCATATGTCTCCTAGCAGCATAATCCTATCCTTTCCAGTGCTTACCTCATTTGGCAATGACATGTTTGTTTATCAATTGGTGGTTAGCATCTCTTTTCTACCCTAGACCACAAACTCCATGGGAGAAGACACATCTGTCCTTTTCATCATTGTGTCCCCAGGCCAAGCACAATGTCTATGGTGAAATAAACTCTCCACAAATGTTTGTTCTGATCAATAAATGAGGGCTTCTCTGAGCATGCTGTGCTTAAGAATGAAGTTAACCTTATCTTTAAGGAGGCAGGCGTGTGAGCATAAACAAGGGTAATTAAGAGGAGCAGACCAGTTGGTTTCTGAGTGCCCTGGGTGACTTCTGTCTCCAAGAATCTTGGGAGCATTTGGCATAAATGCATGGATCACAGGAGGCAGAAACAGTGAGCTTGGTTCTCCACAGGACATGCTCTCTGATGGTCCTGGAGAACATGGTTGTGATTTATGTGTTCATAAGACCTGTTTAGAGGAGCAAGAATTCATTGGAAGGAACTTTGATTATTTCCTTTTTGATTTTAACTATTGCTTTCTCCTATAGCAAAAGACTACAATAACCTAAAGCCTTATTTGGGCTGATTTTACCATTGTTGACAAATGATGCAAGTTTGTGTCTTCTCTGAATTTTTCACAGTGCTAGTGTACTCATGACTTTATATGGATATAGCTCAAAGAATTTAATAGAGTGTTTTATTTCTCATTCCTGTGGTTAGTAGAAACAGAAGAGCAAAGTCTCACTTACTTTTATAATCTATTGTGGAATTTAGATGATTTGTTTTAAATGGAGCTGATTTTTTTTTTCACAACTGTGAAACAACTGCTAAGCCTCACTTCCATGTACCAGACAAATGAATTGTAATGATGAAAACTGCTTACATGTCTGTTACCTACAAAACTTGTGTTGATGAGCATTAAAATATACCTGTAAGAAACCTGAGTCATGGAGACACTGCAGTATTTGGGGTGTCCTTTTCATTTTATGATATTGTAACTGTTGGGTACTAAGCAAGAGTTTACAGTTCTTTGTGTTTTAGAGTGAGGGTATATGAAGTCGAGGTGGATATAAGCTGAATAATTTATGTCTGCAGACTTAACATTCAGACAGCAAAAATATAATTACATAACTGAGAAGCAGAGACCTTTTCTACTGGTTAAAATGCCTTTTATATCACTACAGAGTTGAGATTCATATTCTATCCTACCATTTCATATTTGGGAGCTCTCTAGGTCAGTGGGAGTACACTGGGAAAGATACTAGAAGAACAGTTCCAACTCTGCCACTTTCTAATTATGTGACCTTGGCTGAGACATCTTACTTTCATCTGCAATATGAGAATTCTTATAGCTGTTGCAATCTACCTCATGGGATTTGTGGTGATTACCAAATAAGGCAAAGCAAGAAAACTGCAAAGGATTGTGCAAATACATTATTTCACCACATCATGTAAATTTATGTTTTATTTTTATATACATAGCCCTATTTCCTCAACCAAGTAATAATCATTTAGCCACTCAAAAAATTGGTCATAAGTATTAGTCACAGTTCAATTAGAGAGTAGATATAAAATATGAAATTTGTTGTCCGAGGCATTAAACTTGACACAATTGCAGAAGTGGTTAGGATGTATTCTTTGTATTTGAAGATGGAGCATGAAATCCAGCCAGTAGACAGTCTAGAAGACAGGGTGAATGTAAAGCAGAGATGGCAAGAATAAGCTTTAAGTACATACTAGAACACACATAAACCTTGCTGTCTCCCAACATGGTGTGTGTGTGTGTGTGTGTGTGTGTGTGTGTGTGTGTGTGTGACATGTGAAAAGCTGATGCCCTCTCTGTGGAGCTAAACACATAGCTCACCCAGAAACCAGACAAACTATTTGATAACCCAGGCGAAGATGAAGCATCTAGGGGAAGGTGGAGCATCTGTGACCCTGGCTGCCCTATTCCAATGTGTCAGGTCAGCAAATTTTATTTTTGGAGGCAAAAAGCAGTGGCTACTGCATCACTTCTATGCTCAAAATTGTACACCCTGACACATGAAACATACAGGCGGGGTATTAACATCATTTGTGAGGCCACACAAAATGAAAATGTGAACCCCTTTTTTTTTTTTTCCAGAAAGAAGAACTGCTCTTTCTTCTGTGATCTCACTCTGGTCCTCTCATGGTGTTTACTATTTGCCATTTAATGCCACTCTGGGAATGCATGGGATCTTCATGGGGTAAAGGTGGATCCTCAAAGAACTCTCACAGGTACCTTGGGCCTTGTTCCATCACTCAACATATAGGGTGCATGTGCCTGTCTCTAACACTTTCTGCCCTGCCTCAGAACCTCACAGGAGAGAGGGTAATAACCATCAATATGGGTTTAAGGACAATGGGTGACTGAGAACTGGTCCTAGGGAAGTGCAGGAGGTAGCAAGAGGTGGCCTTGACTCATGCGCTAAGACTCAAGCTCTAGGACATGCATGGTTACAACCTGCTTATTTTTTGATGGTTTGGCAGACAGAGACACATAATGAATTATGGTATTGCCAAGAGTGTCTCCTGACCACTTTGCTCCTGGACCGAGGCTGTTGGTGCCTGAAGGCATACCACTATTCACCTGGGCCCCTCCTTTCAAATTGAGAAATTTAAATTTCACCATGAATTTCCACAGGCTGATGAAAAATTTGTCTGATTGAATCTTTCATCTCAACAATTTATTGTTGGAGTTTTCTCAGATGGGATGTACAGGCTGAGTACCTTGTAGGAGAGCCAGCCCTTTATGGGCCTCTACACTCCTACTTAACTGGATACGCCAAGAGGAGAAAGCCCTGATTATACTCTCTCTGGGTCATTTTTTTTTTTTCATTCTGTTTGCAGAGAGCAGCCTTCAGAGGTGTGGTAATGCTACCTTTTTGGAGAAAGAACAGGCTGCTGGAAAGGGAATAAATTCCCCAAATTTGGTGTTGGTATTAGTTTGTTAGAGCTGACACAAAAGGCACCCAAAAGCATAAAAACCAGAAAAGACCTAGAGACTAGAAGTCCAAGAGCTAGATGTCAGCAGGACTGGTTTCTTCTGAGGCCTCCTCCTTGGCTTGTAGATGGCCATCTTCTTCCTGTGTCTTTACCTAGTCTTTCTTCATACCTGTCTGTATCCAAATGTCCTCTTCTTATAAGGACATCAGTCAAACTGGATCAGTGCTCACCCTATTGTTCTCATTTCAACTTCACACCTTTTAAATACCCTCTCTCCAAATACAATCAAATTCTGAGGTACTGGGGATTATTAGGACTTCAGCATATGAATTTGGGAGGGGACAGTTTAGCCCCTAACAACACTCCTTTCTACAGTACAACTCGCTGCCTTCAGTGTCACCCCCATGTGCTTTGGGATATAGAAGAATTAACAATCATGTTGCTTGTTGTGATGTCGGTAATAGGCTTTTGTCTCTGTCTTAGGTGCCTTACGTCTTTTTCCAGCTCTGAGGAAACAGTAACGGCTAAACTGTTAAACTGTGAGTAGAGTAAAATAAGATATAGGACTGGGAATGCATTGCCTTTGTATTGAAGACGAATCCAAGAGTTTCTCATGAGGAATCCAAGTGTGAGGTGGTGGTGATTTAAATAACACCCTGCCTATTGAGAACTATCAATTGATTCCATTCTTTTCCTTTCTGTTGGGGTGTAATTTTTCCCTCACTCCCCATCCCTATACAGGTGTTTTTCACTATAAAAGGCCTTTCCTGTTATCTTCAGGGGTCACGCATGTGTCACAGACCTCTGAACAGTGGCTGGTCCGAAGACCCTGAGTTGATCACAATGGGGTTCATGGGAGGACAGCTTCTACTCGGTTTCCTGCTTTGAAGTCTCTCCCTTCCCTCTTGACTTTCAGGAGGCCTCTCCCCTCCTGTCTGCTTGTCTCTCTTTCATGTCAGCACTCTGTCTCACCTCCACTCTTTTCCAGTTTTATCTAATTTCTGGAACAGGAAGATTGGCTTCACTTTGCATGTAGGTCAGCAGTTTCTTTGATTTTTTTACATTTCATTTTTTTATTTTTTTGTATGTTTGGGGAGGAGGAATACAGTCTTCTGAGAGTCTGGAAGAAAAGAAGATGAGGGACGTGCACAAGGACAACCAGATTAATATCTCAAGTGCTGATCTGCTGTGCAACTCTGACATCCTCAGGTCATGCAGAAATGAAAACAGTAGTTGCTAATGTAAATGCTATTCCTATTACTCAGGCAGAATACTTCAGACAAGGTCAGTCTACCACAAGAAATGCTTGCTCCAGAATATTTACAGATTACTTAGAAATAGAAGCCTCGGCTTAGGTTCAAAGATGCAGAGATCAGATTCCGAGTCACTTTAGAATATGTTTTTTTAAAAAGCAACAAGACTGAGACCCAGGAGCTATCACAGTAGGTCTCATTCCATGGCATGTTGGTAGTGGCAGCACCCAGTCAAGGTGCTTGGTTTTGAGTATCGGGTGAGCACAGTGTCTGTAGCCATCTCTGTCCAAACCCTGTAGCCCCTCAAGGTCAAAGGTTGCAATGAATCCTGAACAAGCAGGGAGACTGTCAGCTATGCTTTTCTAACAAGGCACTATGCTGGTATCACCCAAGTAACTGTGCATCTCCAAGGACATGTGTGGCTGCTACCGGAGGGTAGCTGGGCTATGTGGGAGAGGGATGCTATCTCCCTGAGAGGACTCCAGAGCTGGGACATAGTCTAACACCTTCTTCCAGGAAGGATGGTAGAAAAGGTATTCTCATTTCACAATTTAACCCTTCCCCCAAACCCTTGCTATAGGCTGAACTGTGTCCCTGTAAAATTCAATGTTGAAGTCCTAGCCCCTAGTACCTCAGAGCATGACTGAAATGGGGACCGTGACTGAAGATAGGATCTTTAAAGATTAAGTTAAAATGAAGCTATTAGAGTGGTTCCTCATCCTTAGAAGACACTGACAGTGTGGAGGGAAGACCATGTGAAAGACAAAGGGAGAAGATGCCCATCTGCAGGCCAAGAAAGAGGGCTGAGAAGAAACCACTCCTGTTGACATCTTGATCCTGGACTTCTAGCTTCCAGAATTTTCAGAAAACAGATTTCTTCTGCCAAGTCTGTGATAGGTTTTTGTGGCATGCCTACTGAAACTAAAATACCACTCCCTATATGCTGCAAACATATAAAATGATACATAAATATAGCAAGAGCAAACTGAAGGTACATAGTCAAGATAACATTTTCAAGTGGCTAAAGCCATGTGTCTGCTGGGTTTCAGGTAGTAGGCAAAGATGATGGCCGTGAATCTGACATTAGAAAGGGTAACTGGAAATAAAAATGCCCTTTGTAATTTGTCCAGATGGAGCAGAGCCAGGCTCACTGCCTAAGGTCAGGGGCTAAAGTGATTCACTCGCCTGTGAGCAGAAGCTGTTGACAAAAGCTATGACCAGCCACAGTGCTATGCTACTCTAGTGCACCTAGTGAAGGGGAGATGGAAGGACCCAGACCTGTCTTGTGATAAGCTTTGAGCCCACATGCTCAAATTAGATCTATGATATCTCCAATGTCATTGAAGGACAAGAATTTCAAAGACTCAAATCCTCAGGTCTCCCAGACCTAGTGTAGGAAGTTTGAGGAATCAGGTGGAAGCAACTGCAGATAGGATCTTTAAAGATTAAGTTAAAATGAGGCTATTAGAGTGGTTAGCTGGTGACTTCTGGGGACTGGGGAGTCTGGTTCATGTTTCAGAAGGACTAACAAAAGGTTCAGCACTACTCCCTGGGGGGAATGGACAACTGGCGGTGAGTTCCTGTGAAGACAGCTGAGTTCACAGAGGAGTTTATAATGTTAGGTGTGGTCAGAAAGGCGGCAGCATGTCAAGATGACGAGGAGGCTCCAGTGGAGAAACGGGGGACTTTTGCTAGGGAGGAAATTAATGAGCATTCCTGGAAACCATTAAGCAGACCTAGGTCTGGATTCCAGGAATTGGGAGAATGGGAACTTATATCATAGTGATTTGGGAATAAGAAACAAGTGCAACCTCATTTCCTAGTCACAGGCTGGCGAAAGATCAAAAGGTTACATTTACCTCTTGACTTGGAGTTCTCTCCTGAATGTCTTAGGTCTTTCCAGGGTGAGGGGCTCTCCTCTGTGGGAGAAGACCTGAGTGAGCTATTCTGCTTGTTCCATCTGCACAGAAAGAAGAAAAGGGAAGAGATTTTAAAAGGGAGGCAACGCACAGTGTATGAGAGGAGAGCATTTTCAAGGCCTGATTTTCCTCCCAAATGAAGACTTCAGGTTTTCGCTCTCCTTAACTGTGATAGATTGAGGACGCAGTTGAGTCTTAGATCCATTTCAGAGCTCTTTCTCCATGGATGACATAAGGTGGCTATTGTCAGACTTTGTGGCCACAATCACAAAATGACATTTGCTGCTCTTTGTCCCCTGGTTCCCTACCTATTTCTGTGTGTATGGCCTACCTCGCTCAATCTTCTGTCAATCAGAGCTATGCACCCTGGGGCACAATGGACACAGGGTTAAAGATGATGGATTTTTATAAGTTTATGATTAAGGTAAAGTCATGAAAAAAATGACTGCCTCCAAAATCTAAAACACAAAGAATGAACCAAACAAACATCCTTCAAAGAGGAAACAAAACAAAACAAAAACCTTGAATTAGAAGTCCACAAGTCTTCTTTCATTCCTATTTATCTCTCTATTTCTGCATGGCTGCAATTTGAAATATTTGTTGTTATGTGAAGTGAATTTGGCTTCCAACCCTGAACAAGCTTGGCTTGTTCTTGGGCTCCATGAAGGTCTTAAAATAAAAGCCAGTTCTCTGTGCCTACTCTAAACTCTCCTCTCCTCTTTGAAATCTCTTTCATATTATCCTGTCATCCTCCAGCATCTAGCCTTGTTCAGCTTCAGTTAATAGGTAGGATATCATTCATCAGGGAAAAAAATATGTGTGTGTATATATATATACATATATACATACACATATTTATACATATCTACATGCACACATACAAATATAGACTCATATATATGTATATTTTATTAGGCTTTTTTTGTGTACACACACACACACACATACACACACTCAATAAAGGCCCAAATGAGAAGGAAATCCTTCTCCTTTCCAAGGCCAAAGTCTCCTGTGCTTAGAACACTCATGCTTACTTCAGGACAATGTTAACTTGGGGCACTTTGTATCTGGCCTGGGGTGAGGCAGGTGTTCTGTTGAAAGGGAAGTAACCCAGGCTGGAAAGAAAAGTGCAATGATTTATGAGCCAGTTCCCAGTGAGTAGGCTCCTTTTCCAGCCTGCACCTGTCTACCCAGAGTTGGATTGCCTGAGTTGCTTAACATTTGGAGAAACTGGTTGCTTGCTCTCTTGCTTGGTTTCATTTTCAGGGGATTGAACTTCTCTGAAGCCAATGATCATGGAGGGACTTATTCTAAATGTGTCACTGGAGAGGTTTTCCAAAGAGAAATAATGAAATTTTGCCACTCTTTATGTTTGTTGTTTATATTTTAGTTGTATGAAATGTGTAAATCAGGGCCTAATTGTGCACTTTTCTAATCATTCCTTACTGTTCCCAGACTGAGGAAGTAGATTATCAAGGCCCCTTCTTCCTACTACTGTAACTCAAGTGCTTTGGAGAGTCTATAGGCTAGAGGATGCAAGGTGTGGAATAGAACCCACGGGCCAGGCCTAGAGGATGGCAGTTTCCAGCAAGGGAGTTGTAAGGCAAATAAACTTAATCTGAAGCACAAAAACCATTAGAAATAAAAAATGTGTCTGGAACTATCTCAACACCATCATAAACAGTCCAGTGTGCTGATGCCAAAGATGCATTGTGATCCTTCTGGATGGCTTTGCTCTAGACATGGCCTAAATTTATTGCCTATCCCTGTTAGAGGGTCATAATTTGATGGCTGTTGTCATAATGCCCAGAGAACATTGGATTGGGATTTCAGGAGGCCTGGAGTATGGCCATTAATTAGTTGAAAGAGTTTGGGCAAATCCCTTGATCTGTCTGTGTATAAATCACTCATCTATAAAAATAAGCACATTAATCCATTGCATATCTCACAGAATAGTGTGAAAATAAATGTATCAGGAACTTTGAAAGTAAATGATGTAACAACTTCCTACTTGAAGATCCTGGGGTCAAGTGGAAAAATAATTAGCCAGGAGCTTAAAACCTAGGATTCTAATTTGAGCTTTGCCATGTAGTTAAATTTTTTTTTTAAGTTGTAGTTGGACACAATGCCTTTATTTTATTCATTTTTATGTGGTGCTGAGGATCAAACCTAGTGCTTCACACATTCTAGGCAAGGGTGCTACTGCTGAGCCACAACCCCAGCTCTGCCATTTACTCTTTGATCTTGGGATTTTAGTCTAGCTGGGGCTCTCATGCCTCAAGTATGCATAATAATTATACCTCAGAAGTATTTCAAATGTGAAATGAGATATTGTATTTGAGAAGGACATGTAACACAAATGTGATGAATTTGTTGCCTTGCTATCCTCAAACTGATATTCTGGTTTATTTTTTTTTAATTAAAAGTTTTGGATAACAATTGTCCTAATAAACCTCAGATTTATTGGACATTAGATTCATGAGGCTTGACATGAGCATTTTCCCATCCATGTTGGGCAGAGGAGAAAGGATAGGTGTTCCTAGAAGACCTTTCTGCCTGCAGACCCCTGTGCTGCTCCTTGGGTATGTTGGCACCTTCCGACACTGCCTGTCTCAGCTGCTTGTGCAACTTAGGTAAGTTCTGAGAGACCAACCTAGGTACACTTTGAAAGGGTGATGTTTGTATCTATTACCTGAGATGAGGAGCTTCTTCCAGAGAAGCTGACCACAGCCTTTTGGAACTTACTTGTGTCTGACTGGACACAAAATAGAGAAACAGTTTAAAATGTTTGGACGAATCTCAGATTGCTTCTATGTGGCAAGGAGTCATGCTTTCCATCCACTTCGTGGGAGGACACTTAGCTTTGGATTTCTATGGGGTCCTGGGAAGGCACTACGTGGAGCACTGGGCAGGCTCTCCTTGCTTCCTCAATCCTTGCCTTTTTCTGCTGTGGCTCTGCAGAGGCCCCTCTGTTGACATCTCCAGTTCTTGGGATGCTTTGCTGCCTTGGGTTTTAAACTGTGAAGTTCAGTTTCAAATTGTTAGAGTTGCAAATGGATGACCTTGATTTCTGATTCAGGAGGTAAATTTCTACAAGACATTTGACTGCCCATCTTTCCGTCTGTTTATCCTCACTGTCCTACAGAGGGGAGCTGCAGACGATGGGGCAAAATAATCAAACCACTCTTTTCCCACATGTTAAAATATGAGAAGTGCCAGCATTTCAGGAAAGATATTTTTATTGCAGGGCATCAAAATATCTGTTAATAAACAGTGACCTTGTTAATATATTTGTGGGCCATATTCAAATAAGAGAAGTCAGAAATATACAAAGAGAAGTAAGCACTTCCCAAAGATAGATGGATATTGAATATATTTATGTCATTTCAAGCAGGAGAAATGAAATCAGAATCTCTTACTCTCATATATTGCTGAAGATGGGAATAAAAAATAACAGAGGGATTGAGACTGAATTGGCTTCTGTGCTTTCAAGAGGTGCAGCCAGAATGAGTTGTGTTTACAGGAGGCCAATCAATTGCCTGTGGTTCATTTTGTTTCTGTTATGATTTGCTTCCTAGTCAACCATGTAAATACCTTAAATAATAGATGTTGAAAGCAAAACAAAACAAAACAAAGCACCAAACAAACCAAAAATGATGGAAAAGAAAAGAAGAAACCAGGAGCTGAAAATTCACAGGCTGATTGCAAACCAAAAAGGGACATGAATATGTAAGACAGACTTTTCATTCTCCTTATACCATGAATGTTTCTTTTCAATCAATTTGAATGCCATTCTATACAAGAAATTTATTAGTTCTTTGCTCTTTGAGGAAGAGTAAGTCCTTGTCCTTCCCCTTTACTTCCCTGTTCTGCAAGCCTCTTCAGGGGGCATTCAAGGTGGAGGCTATGCAGACTTGGGGGAGACTTGGTCTCTCAGCAGCAGGTGTCATGGAGACTAGGCACTGAGATTTTTAGAGAGAAAATGATTCCCTCCACCTTTACTGGAAGACTCTCATTGGAGTAAGAAATGGGAGTGGCAAGGCCTTTAGATCTCAGAGAGTCTCTGCAGAACATCTACCCATTTTCTGGGTTGATCATGTCTCCTTCATGGCAGGCTACGAATCAGAGTGAGAGTTGATGACCATGCAGTTGTGACTTCAGGCAAGAGACAGAAACAGAGAAAGTTGGCCAGAGCCAAGAGCATGACCTGAAGATAGCTGCTTCTCTCTTGTTCTTCCTGAAAAAGAGAAAAGGAGAAGAGAATTTTCTCCTTCCTTCTGGATGGCCTAAATGTGGTGGTGGAGGCAGTAGAGTTTCAGGTACTGCTGTTAGCAAAAGAGTAACACAGAAGCAGAAGCCATTATGCAGCAAAGCATAGGCTTTTTCATGGATTATAATGTGATCTTTTTGTCATCAGTCAGTGGCAGAGGCCTCAATGGAAAACAGGTCATGAGAGTACCAGGAGGATCTGACTTGATCTAAAGCACTCAGCTTGGGAGGTGTAGAAGGACAGTATAGACAGAAGGCTTGGTTTCCCACTAGTGAAGGACTAAAGAATTCCACTTAGACCTGAGTATCTGGAAAGGGGTATGTTATTGAGGCTGAGATTAGTCAGTCTATGATCAGTATTATCTTCAGCATCATCATAATCATTCTTTGTATAAATAACTCTCTATGGTTGTTCTGTGACAAATATAGTCCTATTTTATACTGAACATATCATTTCATTTTTTTTTTTTTGTGATACTGGAGTAAACTTAGGGGCACTCTACCACTGAAAAATATCCTAGCCCTTTTTATTTTAAAATAGGGTCTTGCTAAGTTGCCCAGACTGACTTTGAATTTGAAATGCTTCTGCCTCAGCCTTTTGAGTTGCTGGGATTATAGGTGTGCACTACCATGTCCAACTTTTTATTTCTCTTTTGATAATATGGAAACTGAAGCCTGTAGTGTTTAAAGTTCAAGTTTCCTATAGCTTATTTGTTGCAATCAGAGTATGACCACACAAACATCATATGGCCAGGTACAGGCTTTTAGCCACTTCTGAAGTCAGGTTGTGTAACCTTAACTGAAGGAAGGAATGGAGAAGCTTCTTTGATAATGTATGTGGACTTCCCAAATCGTTACTATATACTTCATGTTGAAGTACTGGTGCAGAGTCTTCCTGGGTGGAGGCCACGTTCTGTTAATGACTTAGGTATGCTTAGCATGGTACTATCTTGAGACTCTTGATGAAGGAATGTGAGATCAGTCTTTGTGTCTAAATTACTGCCTTGGAGAAAGCAAGAGACCTGGAAGATAAGAACTTTGTGTTATAGGTTTCTAAGTCCTTCCTCAAAATTCTAATAAAAATGAAAGGTTGCTTCTCCACAGAGCTAGCCAATGCTGGCCCTGCCATGACTCACGAAGCTATGTGGCTCCCACTGAACTTCTTTGGTTACACAGTTGTCTGTAGTCAGTCTTCCTGTTGCACACTAATTTTCCTCTCAGTGCTAGAATGTGCTAAACCTATGTATGACCTCTGTGTGGGTCTTGCATGGTTTAAGCCTATGTCAATGTGTTTGAAGTTTATAAATGTTAAATCTCCTTGGTGTACCTTTACTTTCTTTGTAATGCAGTGACCATCCTTATCCTTAAAAATATTTTCAACTTAAATTCCATTTATGTTACTACTAATGTAGCTACCTCAGTTTTGATGTATATTTGCCCAATATATCTTTCTTCATCCTTTTAATTCCAACCTTTCTTGGTCTTTATGCTTCAAATATGTCCTGTTTTAATCCACTCTAGCAATTCTTTATCATGTACATACTTACTCCATTACTGATAGATTTTTATTTATTTTATTTTATTAAATTTCTATCTTTTTTTTTTGTTTTCTATTTTTTCCTTACATTTCCTGTGTTTTGTTCCTTTTTGTCATCCCATGAATTTTCTTGATTGTCTCTTTTAGTTTAGAAGTTGTACGTTCTTGTCCTATTCTTTTTAATAGCTATCTTACAGACTCTAATGTGTTCGGTCTGCTTCCTGGCAGTCATGATCTGAGCAGCCATGGTGTTCTGCCTCGCCTCAGGCCCAGAGTTGTGGAGTCTACCCACCGTGGACTGAATCTCTAAAACCAGCACTCTGCATTCTGCTAGACCAGAACTTCGTGAAAGCAAGTACTGTCTATTTTGTTCATCTTTGTATTCATAATGATACAATACTTGATCCATAGCAAAAAATTTTAAAAGGATTATAGTATTAGGTTATGCTAAAGTGTGAAATGTTTAGAGGTATTAACAAGATTACAGTCTTCATCAAGTGACAAAAAGCTAACAAAATATGTGTTTGAAGATGTGGTAAGAAAATTTCACATCAATGTAAATGTACCTTGGTGGGTGTCAGAGTTGAAAGCCTGAAATTTAATTTTTTTAAAATTTATTTTTATGTGGTGCTGAGGATCGACTGAAATTTATTTTTTAGAAGTAAATTATCCCCCAATGCTGTCTGTGAAAACATGGGAGACCAAGTACTTCTGAAGATTTATTATCTTCATCACCTCAATAATAATAAACATGAAACCTCAAATTTCTGCATTTCAAAGGATAAGGAAATATGAAACATAAAAACAAATATCTGGAAAGTAAAAACAAAGTCTAACATGCTTCCTTGTGATAAAATCTAAAGATGCTCAAGGTATTTACACACCTCACACATGCTGCATTCTTGGCAATTTAGGCCCCTCCTTATTGTAAGCCATGTTTGGCTGGTATTGTAGTGTCGTTTTTTCTATTACTGTCCTAGTCAGAATTCTCCAAAGAAACAGAACCAATAGGATGTGTGTGTGCATGTGTATGATGGGGGAAGGAAGTTGAAATTAAAATTTTTTAAAGAACTGGCAAACACAACTGTGGGCACTGGAAGTCCATCACCTATAGAGTAGGCCTACAGGCTGGAGACCCAGGGAAGAGCTGCAGTTTGAGTTTGAAGGCAGTCTGCTGGCAGATTCCCTCTGCTGTGGGGGACCTACGTATTTTTCTAAAGGCTTCAAGTGTGCTATAGTTTGGATCTTGAAAGTCCCCCAAGGTCCATCTGTTAAAGGCTTGGCTTCCAACCCATGGTACTCTTGGGAGGTGCTGAAATCTTTAGGAAGTGCGACCTAGTGATGGGAGGTAAATGATCAAGGGCACGTCTTTGAAGAGGATGGCAGTGCCTCCTCTTTCCCTCTCTTTCCCTTCCCAGCCACTATGAGGTAAGCAACTTCCTCTGTCAGCTCTCCTGCCATCATGTGCTTCCCTGCCACTGGCCCAAAAGCGATGGGGCTTTAGTAACCATGAACTGTCACCTCTGAAACCATGAGCCCAAGCAAAATTTCCTCCTTATAATTATATCTCAGGTATTCTGCTACAATCACACAAAGCTAACACAAAGTGATGGAATGAGTCCCACTCAATTATGAAGGGTGTATTAATCCAGGGTTCTCTAGAGGGGCAGAACCATTAGGATATATCTATGGGTATGATTATAAAAAGGAGATTTATTAAATTGGCATACACAACCAGAAGCTGGATAGTCCCACAATGGCCGTCTTCCGGCTAGAGGAGAACTGGAGGAACCAGTAGCTGAAGTCCAAGAAGCTGAAGCCTTAGAACAAGAGGGATCAATGAGGTGGTGCCTGTTCAGGATCCAAGGCCTAGAAATTCCCTGGAGAGTCACTGGGCAGAGTTATACTTTGGAAGAGTGAAGAAGCTGGAGTTTGATGTCCTCAGGTGATCACAGGAGCAATCAGGAACCCATTCAAGAAGAATCGAGATTGCAAGATTGCATCTGCTGCTGTTTCCTTATTCTTCCAAATTTTGTTGCATTCAGGCCTCCAACCTATTTGACTGTGCTGCCCATTAGGGTGGGTGCCACTTCAGTTTGTTGTCCCATTGGCACTCATTCTTAGAAACAACCTCATTCACACAACCAGAAGCCTCTTAATCTTTAGCATCTCTTAATTCAATCAAGATGACAATTCAGATTAACCATCACAGAGGGAAATTTCCTTAATTCAAATGTTAGTTCTGTCCAAAAAGTACATTCATGGAAATATCTGTGAAGTTCCACCAAATATCTGAGTATCATGAAAGTGTCAAACTGACACATAAAATTAACCATCACAGTTACCATATTAGTTGTTATTGTTATTATTATTTTACATAGGGATTTAAGTTTACCTACATGTTTACAATTTTTTTCCTGTATTTAATTCATTTTTTAAAAACAGTATAAAATCCGGAGAGAAAGTAACTGTTAATCTCACAACCGTATGCCTGATAAGCTATTGAGAATCAGAGGTAATATGAAGGTTTTTTTTCCCACGTAGATCAGAAAGTTTATCCTTATCAGAATTTACTAAAGGTTTATTTCAAAATAAAATGCTTTGAAAATTATTACATGTATTTCGACTTTTAATTTATTAAAAGAAGCCTGTTTTCAGTCTTTTTCTCTCCCTCCCTCCCCCCCTTTTTTTTGTTTTTTTAGTAGGTAATCAATTTTTTCTAACTGCTTTAATCTCTTATTTCACCATATAAATATATTTTAGTTTCACTCTAATGACATTTTATCATACTTTGAAATCATTTTTATTACTTGGTTTCAAGCATCATATTCTTATTCAATTTTGAAAAATTCTGCAAAATATTCAGATGTTATTTCAAATATTTTCTCTGTATTAATTCTCCTTCTGAGATTGATTATGCTGAATCTTCTTGTTCTTTCCTTCATGATTCTTAACTTCTCTTTCACATTTTCTATCATTATATCTGTAATACATTTTGGAATTATTTCCTTATATCTATTTTTAGTTCACTAAATCTTTGTGAAAGATTAATTTGCAGTTTGAATTAACAATGGATATTTTAATATCAATTCCCTTATTTGTATTTCCTAGAAGTTTTATTTCCCCCTTTGGATCTACCTATTCTTTGTAGATATTATTTTGTACAGTTTTCTTGCTTGTAGTTTCTCTTTTATGACTTTTTTTTTAAAAATTGATTTTATAGTTTCTAAAAGTTTTCTGACCTGTAGCTCTTGGAGTTAAAAACATTGCTATTTGTGGTATCTGTTTCTGTAGTCTGTTCTGAATTGTTTCCTTAGATGTTTTATAATTTTGGATTTTAAGAAATAGTTTTAAACAGTTATAATTAATTATAATCAGTTTTACATGACAGTAGAATGCATTTCAATACATCATACATAAATGGAGTACAACTTCTTGTTCTTCTGGTTGTACATGATGTGGAATTATATTGCCTTGTAATCACATATGCACATAGGGTAATAATGTCCCATTCATTTTACTATCCTTTCTACCCCCATTCCCCACCCCTCCCTTCAAAGTACCTCTATTCTCCCCTAGTCCCCCTGTCTTATTGTGAATTAGCATCCACATATCAGAGAAAACATTTGGCCTTTGATTTTGGGGTGTTTTAAGAAATCAGGATTTTTCTTGAAGAAGTTTCCCTGATTGTGTTGGAAGGATGTGCCCTGGAGAGGCTGTGTCTCTTTGTGTAGGTCCTTCCCGGGAGTGCATTACTCCTGTGTCTATTTATATAATTCTCATCTGAGAGATTTGTGGCCACACAGGAAGTATAAATTTAAACCCCAAACCCAAACTTGTCAAACCTATATGGTCACATATTCAGGAAAGACTTTTTAACTACCCAGATCCCAGGCCAAAATAGACATGCTTGCTTGTCATTTCCTTAGGTAGCAGAACTTTTTTTTTTTTTTCCTAAAATAACCTTTGCAGTAAATTTAAAAATCTTCCACTTTCACATGAAGGTCTTAATGACACTTCCCTTTCTGTCCTACACAGTTGTTCCAACTTAAGACCTTTGGATTCCTGGAGCTGGCAAATCATTTCAAATGGTTTTTAACTTTCTGGTTTTTACTTTTCTCTTCACTTTGAGCCCCTAGGGATTTCCTTTACCTTTGTGTGAAATCAGATTCACATTTAAATTCTCTTTTTAAAAGTAGGAGGACTTTGTACATTAGCTTGTAAAGTTTACTATTATGACTTTCCACCGGCTATGCCCTGTGTTCCAGACTTCCTCAGGACCCTAAATGACTTTTTGTAATCCACCCTTCCCATAAAGATGTGTGGTTGTTTGTCTCTCTGCCTCTGTCTTTTCTTCTTGTTCTTTTTAACAATTCATTGTTTTCTCCAATATCTGGTTGGCCTTCTTTCTCGTCTTGGCAAGGCTGTTTATCTTTTTCCACCTCAACACGGGGCCCCCAAACAGGAAATCAGCATCTCCCCGTAGGTCTCAGAGTTGATTTATTCTGTAGTAGCCTTCTCCTGATCTTTTTCTTTCTGTTTCCCAAAGGCAAGTTGTACACAGTCCCTAGTGATGTTCTGCCTTATGTTCCTGTAAGATAGCCACTGTGACCAATTCAGGGCCTTGTCAGTGAACAGCACATAGAGAACAATAAAAATGCTTTTTACATGAATATGATGTTCACTGGCAAGAAGAAAACCCAGTGCCCAGATACTTTAGAAATCAAAGTTTGGTCAGTTATCAAAAAATACATTTCTATGTGCTCCTCAATATTTGCTTTTAAGTAATAAGTTGCTTCTTTTTGGATCATGCTCCTCAGAAACTGAGCAAGTACAGAAGCCATTGGGGAAATTAGTGAATTCATGAAGTTTTGTCAGAGTATGTAGTTCTGTTGCAATCTTTACTTTTACTACGTTAAATCTCAGGAAACTACTTTGTGTATGCTGAGTTTTTCTCTTGTCTGCCAAGAGAAGTTTCACAAGCAGAGCAGATGCATATCTACTAGTTTATAGCCCAGAGGTTAAAAAGCTCAGGGACTGTTATGTCTAAAGCTCATGTTTTAAATTTGAGAGATATGTTATCAGTTCCTATAAAATAGGAGCATATTTCACATAATCAAGTTCTGATTCTAGTCTCTTTCTCTATTTATCCATGAATTCTCTAGTTATTAGTTGATTGGAAATTTTGTTAAGAATACTTCTGGAATTCTCTATTTGTACACTTCTGTATTGGCTCTCTATATCCATTTACCTTTCTCAGTATTAAGTTACTTGCTGTCCTGTCCTCCAGTAGCTATTCTTCCTCCTTCTTTCAGTAGGGGGATCCCTGAATGTAGCTTGTCATGTGGCCATATAATTAGAGACTATATTCCTCACTTCTTTGCACCTGGGTGTGTCCAATGAGAGGTAAACAGAGATGAAGGAGGCATCTTCCAGTTCATAATTTTCTTGAGGATCCTAGACATAAAGTGTACCTAGAAGTCTTGCAAGAGTATAGGGAAAAAGAGGAAAAAAACTAAAAGGTCAATGGATGATAGGGATGAGGAAAGGGTTTTGTAGTGCCTTTTGTGTTGTATTTATATACTTTTAAGTATACTTACTCATTTTTATAGTATTTTCTTTTATATAATTGTATTCAAAAATTATATATAACATCATTTTTCGTAAGTGGACAATTACAGCATTTGTGATAGGGTCTGCAATACACAGAGCAGAAAGGAAGGAAGTCCTGCACAGGTTGGTGAGGCTGTGAAAGCCTTCTAGAGAAGAATGAGCTCAGCCTTGAGGTGTGTCTGCATGCATCCACCTAAGCAGTCAGTGGAGGGAAGAATGTTCCAGGTAGAAGGGATGGTATAAGAAAAGCCATGGCTGCATGGAAGAGCATGGAGAGTTCTGGGAGTTGCAAGTGATTCATTGTGAAAGGGAACCTATGGTAAAATCGAGGAGTAGAAAGAGATGGGGTAGACAAGTGGAGGGGCATTGTATACCATGAAAAAGTGTTTGATCTTTATGTGAAGTCTGTAAAGCCAAAAGGATTTTCAGCAAGAAAGTGACACTGTAAGACTTAAATTTTAGAATAACCACTCGAGTAGCATTGTGGGGAAGGTATGGAAGGGAACCAAAGACCAGAGGAAGGTTTTGAAGTATTTTGTTGCAAATTATTTTTAAGGATCAAGTTGTAAGATATCTTCTTGAAAGAAAAGGCTTGATTGAATTGTTTCGCAAAACTCAAAACTAAGGGCAAAACAGTTGTAATGATATATCAGTGTAGCATTTCCCCCTAGACAAGTGAGGAGCTTGATTTTTTTGTGTGTGTTTGTGTGTGTACCATAAAATCAGAATCTGCAGCTTTTTTTCTACTTCTTTGGGATTATATTTGAAAGAAGGAGTCCTTTTTCATTCTGTGTCCTGTACTTCTTGATAAACTATAACCAAGTTTCCTAATATCTTCATCCTTTCACAAGTAAAGACTTTAATGTGATCTTGTGCATGCCCCTCAAGGATATTGAGAGAGGAATTGGGAAAGTTTTTACTGCCTATCTTAATTTACTGTTCAACATTATTTATTCTTGTCTATGAGTTCATGCCCCAAGGTATTAGTCAAATATTTAATTCTAATATTATCTTCTAGTCCTCAAAGAACAGATCAATCAGATGTCTTATTATGGTTTAGAGGCGGTCACATTTCTTCACATAGTGTAATAATTTGCTGAATATGTTTTCTTTAAACTAGAAAGACTTTGACAGTGAAAACTTTTTGGATATCACTTAGGTTACATGAACAGTGGTATTGTTCTAATTCATTGAACATCAGAATTCTATAAAGAACAAAGAACTCTTTTAGGTTGATATAACCTGGGCCTATTGCCAGACTGCTTTTTAGTTGATATAAAAATCAATGAACAGGGAGGATGTGCAGCATACACAATAGAAATGTGTTCAATTTGGTCACTGGTTATATAGGTCTATTGTGAGCATATTCAGAGGAAATTCTGCCTGTGATTTATCTATGGTAGAAGAACAAGGTGAGTCAACAACAATTCTGATGCATATTTGTAGGTCTGAAGCAAGAAAATGCCATTGGAATTATTGCTGAAGAAAAATGTGTAAACTCAGAATTTTGAAACCTGGCTTAGGTTGTTTTCTGAACATCTGCAAACAGGAGGAAGTTAAGTTAAATGATCGCCCCACAGTTCTTCATACTGCTTCCTACCCCAAAATGGTTCTGTAGTCAGCAGAGGAGGAAGGACCATGTGCCATTTAGTTTGGGCAACCTAGTGATATTTAGCAGAGGCATGTAAGCCAGATCTGAAGTCACAAATTGGCAATTTTTAAGAAGCCATTAGAAGTGGGAAAGTAGTGATATGTACTTAGAAAAGGTCATAGTGTTTATCTGGAAAAACAAAAGGAACCCTAGTTGTTCAGCAAATAGGGATCATAATGTTTGTTGGAGGAAGTAAATAGTAGATCTTTTTTCTTTTTTAAGTTGAGATTTTACTTGAATATGTGATATGAAGTTCTTTTGACTGTGGAAGCTCTTTTCCTTTTTGAGGCTTCCAGGTCCTCAAAGATTTCTGGAAAAACTCAGTGTCAGCCACAGGGGCAAGCATCACAATCTGTGATGTTCCATTTTGCCTTGGAGTGACCTTCTTTAACTTCTGGATGCCAGGGTACATGTCCCTTAGAGGTCTGGAAGAGAGTTCTCAGCTGTGAATCTTTCCTGGCTGTAGCTTTCCTGGCTTCTGAGGTACAATTTGGGGAGCAGTGTGAAGTGGGGATAGCAGACTTAACTTTCTTTAACTTTTCTTCCTTTTGATACTTCTCTCTGATTGAGGCTGCTTTTCCCTGTTTGGTTCAGGAGAGCATTTACTGTGTCCCAATTCTGGACATATAGGAAAAAAGAAGTTTCTTTCCTTAACCTAGATTCTTTTGAGTTCATAACATTCTTTCCTTCCCCCAGCCACAATATTAGGCAGAATGAGGTCAGTTACGTTAATATTTTTAGATGCAATTCCTGATAAGTGGCATTTGGTAAGTCACCCCCTTTCCCGCTGTCATGATAATGGGGATCCTGGCACCATGAGACTTCATTAGAATTATCCAGTGGTAACCTGCCCGAGAGAGGTCAGAGACAGATATACAAGGTGCATATATATGCAGATGTATGAACTTGCCATAGTTGGACTGGTGGACAGTATATGCTTAGAAGTGGTGATTTCTGGCAAGTTTGAGATTTGGCTAGGGACAGCTTTCTCTCAGCCAGGACACGCATCTACTGGAAAGGCCCTGTGCTTCAGAGGCCTGGGCTTTTGATTCACCCTCTCTAGCTTTTCTTGGTACCCCTCTGGTGCCTGGAACAACTGAAAATATCAGTGTACTGATGGATGGGGACATTCCAAAGCAATCACTCCACTGCCCAGTTGAGTCTTTCTTTATTAGAATTGTGTGAAATTGGGCCACCAGAATGGCAATGACTCGCTGATTTTGGGTGACTCAAGCTGTTTATATAGATGGGGATTGGAAAAACCTTTTGTCCAGGTCCCAATTACCCTAGGGGTGGCCCTGGCTAGAAGCACATATTTGGAAATAGTTTGTTAATAAGAATCATAGAACTGGATGAGATCATCTGGGAGGAGTGAGGGTAGAAAAGGAGCTCACACCAGAAGCCCCTGGGGGCTGGGCAGTTGGCATATCTATGTTCTTGGTTCTCTCTGTTGCATGCTTTCAGTAGAGATCCAATCCAGGAGCAATGGGAGGTTCTGCTTTATCTAACAGGAGTTTTCTAACACAGATGGACTACTAAGCAAATACACGGTCTTCTTAGAAATACAGGCAGACGCAGAAAACTGTCTTCATGTGACTGCTACCCAGATGGTAGTGAGGGTAGACACAGCAATGTAAAGTGGCTTGTAGGTGTATTTACTTAGATAAACCATACCAAAGCATACTATTGAATCAAGGGGGGAGAGGTTTTATGAGAGAAAGAGTTGAACAATGAGTTGTGTATGTGCTATGGAGTGGATAGAGCAAGCGTTTATTTATTTAGCTTTTCTATTTGCTTCTACTTATTTTGATCCTTTTTACTTATATGGTTTCCTGGAGCCTGGATTTATTATCTGCATGGGCCAAAACAATTGAATAAGTAACATTGTACTTTTGGCTTTGTAGATATAGAATTGGCATTTTTATCTGAATATTTTTAACATTAACCAGTCTCCCATTCTTCCTTCAATTGTCTAGAAGTTTTAGTTTGGACCAGAATTATCAACATTTTCCTGAATTCTTTCCTTGACTGCTTACATGAAGTAAATACCTTCACATCTTCCTGGTCTTTAACACAGGAACTTGCACCAAGACGGTCCTCAGTTAAGATTTACTATTGATCCTTAAGGCCATAGTTTGGTAAAGAGCAAACTGAATAGGAATTGGAGAATGATGATTCTTTTGAATTTACATATATAAAAACACAAAACATATAAACAATTACCCTTCACCATGAATGCCTAACTACTTAAATTAGATAGATCAGAATTATCTACTCTGTAGCCCTAGGGTTTGGTATGAGACATAGTGCTCTGGAATAATGCTCAGGGAATTTCCGTGTCTAATACAGCATTCGCTGCTGATGAACTTACCCTTGGCTTCCTGAGCCTGTTAGACTCTGAGCTTTCCAAGATGACATCTTAGCACTAGCAAGACAGGGAGATTTACTGTATGTGAATGAATCTATCCAGAGCTATCCGGGAAACATTAATCATTCCAGGACTTTCCTCACTGTCCACTGTCTGGGTCACACACACAGAAGATCTAATGGGCCACTCTGAATGGAAAGACAGGCAGGAGGAAAGAATGATCCAGGCCTCTTTTACAGGAGAGTAAAGGCTCCTGCTGAGCATATTCTGCATATGATCACAGGCAAAGGGGGCACTTTGCTGCTTCTTCATGTCCAAAGTTCAAAGGATCCTGTCCTCAAACAAGGCTGCTTGAAGCCAAAGGGGAGAGAAGAATGAGAGGACATGGAGGAAAAGAAGGTTGTGTAGAGGAAAGGACAGGGGTAGACTGAGACATAGACATGGTCAGATTCCAAGTATATTTAGACTATCAATTTGCTGTTTTATGTGTGTACAAGTTGAAGCCAATAGTTCAGGTGACTAGAGGCTGAGTTAGTCATTGACCTGTGAACTGTCGGCTCTGGAGGACTGGACGACTGGTTGTCAGTGAGTGATGGGCTGTCAGGTGTCCATCACGGGGGCAGTGTGTCATATGAGCTCATGTAATTACAAGCATATTCTTTAGTGATCTGTGTTGGTGTTACTTTGTTGTTGTTGTTGTGTGTGTGTGTGTGTGTGTGTGTGTGTGTGCATGTGCCCATGTGCATATACACTTGTAGCACTTATAGATGCTCTAGGCTGAATGAGGATTCCAGGGTCTTGGCAGGAAGCTTTGTGTGTTGAGGGTGGGAGATGAGGGAAGAGAGTTTTCCCAATTGATAATTTCATCTAGGTTGGTCTGACTACTGGGGATCAGTGCTCCTTGAATGAAAAGTGAAGTTCTGAAGCAAATAAATTTGTAGCATTAGTGATTTTTCCCCCTAAGGGAGTCTTTACTTATTTTTGGACTTTTCTTTTGTAATTTTCCAACTAAATTCTTCTGAGTTGAGATATAAGGAAAGTTGAGGTAGGGAACATCCAAGAGTGAGCTTGGGGAACAGTAGTTTTGCAACTTATTAAAAAGGAGACTTCTGGGAATGTTGTTCTGCTGAAATAAATCCAACCCTGTGTGAGTTTGCAGAAAACAGGATCTTTCCTTGAACAGATATTCTTCTCCAGCTGTTCTGAAGACTACTGTATTGTCTTCCTTTCCCTTTCTGCTTTTATCATAGGAAAGGTTATTAGGTTGCTTTTGATTCCTGATTAGTTTTGGAAACTTTGATGGACATTGTGCATGGAAAAATTCATAATTTCTGAGTAGAGGTTTGGGCACATAGAAGTTATTTTAGTCAAAGAATCACATCAAACCTGGCTCTGAGAAGTTTGAAACATGAAAAGGACACCACATTACTTTGCTCTTCCTCATCCATTTCCTAATAGCATCTACAGTCCCTTTTCCTAGGCAGTTGGCATCTTGCAGGGAAGGTCTGTGGGCTGTTGATTAGGACAGCCCTAGTCTGAATCCTAACCCCATCACTGCATCTGACATTGCACAGCTACTGACCTCTCTGGGCTTCAGTTTCCTCATCTGTTAAATAGGGATGATAACACCTTAACTGCATTGTTTAATGTAATTGCATTAAATGCATTATATGAAATTGCATTAAATGAAATATTGAGGGAGAAAGACACAATAGTGAGGGGTTAGGAGGATGCATTCTGGAATCAAGCTGCCTAGTCCTGACTAAGCCACTTACATATTGAGGAGCTCAGCCAAGTCACTCAAACTTTCCTTACCTCCCTTTCTCATCCACAAAATGGTAACAATAATATGTATATCAGTTGGTTTGTAAGGAATGAATGAGGTAATGTATGTAGAGTTCTTAGAAGCCTGGCACATAAGAGCTTGCTGTTATTATTGTTATTAAAATTGTCTTCATACAGGAAATGTTCAGCATGGGATAATCACTAGAATTATTGTTACGCATATAAGTTTGACATCTTTTGCTCATTTGTGTAGCAATAGCCATTTCTCAAAGTCCTCCTTTTGCTCAGAATTTCCCCCAGGGTCAGCCATTTTTTCTTTATCTGGTGCTTCTGCTCTGTCTCTTGTGTTTGAATGACCTCATCCCTCCTGCATCTGATTGGCAGTGGCCTCTCCCTTCCTTTCCAGGATCACAGAACTGTTGCTCTCTCAATGTCCCACATCTAAGCTTGTAGGCAATAAACTCCAATAGCTGATGAAGCCACACATTGTTGAAATGCAATCCTCACCATCCTGTCTCTTCCTCTCCAACTCCTCTATTTGTCTCCCTGTCTTTACAATGTCTCTGTCTAATAAAGGGGATTGAAAGGCAGCTCCTCTAGTATTTCTAGAGATTTGTTTTGGAGGTAAAAGACAAAGATTACTTCCGATAGCTTAATTAGAAGTAGGCCAACAAATAAAATCTTCCATTCACTACTTGTGACTGATTTGTGGTCCTTGAATAGCAACCATATATTTCAGTACTTAAAAGTGTCACTTGTCCAAATGGTCTGTTTCACTGACTGTATTACCTGCAGTTTATTAGGAACTGTGTAGGAGGCAATGGAGCCTTTCTTCCTGAGGTAAACACCTCCCAGAAGCATAAAGGACCATTTTACAAAAGCAGAGGATGGCTCACACTTTCCTCTCTCCCATACAGACTCTAAAATCTCTGTTTTTTGTTTTTTGTTTTTTTTTAGGAAGAAGACCTGGATGCCGGCAGACAATGCAGAAAATGGTGCTGGGTAAAATGCACCTTGCAAATCATGACAGAGGAACCATCTCAGTTCCTTAATTTGCTTGGAAGACAAGGTGTGGAAAATTGAGAAAGGAAAACATCGCTCAGCTTGAGAAGATAAAAACACCTTATACATGTGAAGAATGGGAGGTTACTCATTGGGGGCTTAGGCATATTACTTAACCATTTGTATTTATTTTTCATTTGATAAAGTGAGTATAATAATATCTGCTGAAGTCCCTTTTCAGAATTAAATTAATAATATGTATACACACATACTTACTTTAATGACTATAAAATAAGTATTTAAGTGTGAAGTTCCACTTAAGTGAAAAGAATTATATTTTTCAAAGTTCTTTTCCATACTGAACAAATGTTGCTTTCTCTATTTTTTTAATTCAACATTGTTTTTAATTTAACAAATACATACTTAAGAGTCGCTCATGTACCAGAGCTATGCAAGGCATTAGGGATACCATCCTGGCTGTCTAAGAGAGTGTGTGTGTGGTAAGGATACAGTCATTTAAGGAAGCACCTAAATATTAGGAAGGAATAGAGTATTAGGCTTCTTGCAATTATTCTGTTTTACAGGCGAGGAAGTTTGAGGCACTATACAATGGAGCTGAATTTGAATGAATTTCTCAGCTGTTAGTGTGATCTTCATGTTGCCTCTTGAGTTTGAGGTGTGGTGAAGACCCAGAAGGACAGCATCTGGCTGGCTGTAGGTCTGGACTGAGTGAGGGTGGTTGGTGGGAATGGAGTTCTTCTCCCATAAATATCTCCAGAAAAACTCTCCAGTGAGTCCCAGACAGGAAACAGCTGGGAAGTGCTGAGCAACCTGATATACAGAGGGTACTTCCAGCCCTACTAGTCTATGAAAACATCATAAAAATATGTGTCCCTGCCTCCAGGCTTAATAACTGTACCACGGTTGTTCTGAAGGGTCTAGGAGAAATACCTCTTCAGGTGACTCAAAGGAAACAGATGCTCTGGGGAGGCAGAGTGAGTTGTGGCCAAGACAGTTTCCAGGGAGTTAAAATTCATCCCATACAGTTATTTTTGTGTACTTTCATATGTATTTACAGACTTTCTATCTGTAAAATTGGCTCAATTATTATATGCCTCAAATTCTCTCTGTCTCATCCTGAGAACTAATTTTAAAAGTGAGCTATTTATTTATATGTCCATATTAGCACCTTGACAGCATTCCTTAAACATATTTATGTAAACATTAGAAATGATGAGCATAACCTAAATGATGAAACAGGCTCAATAATTGGTGAGACTCAGATACGGTCTACATAAGCTCAAATACCAGCATCAGAAGGATCAAAGTCCCTGTCTTTATGGGACTCTAGGTGTGTAGCTCCATGGTAGAGTGTAGATCCAACATGTGAAAGGCCCTGGTTCACCCTTTTAAAAATACTTTTTGGTACTAGGGATTGAACTCAGGGGAACTGAAACACTGAGCCACATCCCCAGCCTTTTTTATTTTTTATTTTGAGATAGGGTCTTGCTAAGTTGCTTAGGGCCTTGCTAAGTTGCAGAGTTTGGTTTTGAACTTACAGTCTTTCTGCTTTAGCCTTCCGAACTGCTGGAGTCACAGGCATGCACCACTGTGCCTGGTTACATTCTCTTATTTATTGACATCACAAACAATAATTTTGTGAAGATAAAGAGGAAATAACACAAAGCATGAGACCAACTTATAGGATTAAAGAAAAGCAGCCTGCCTCCTTCCTTTATCCTATACAAAATTATAGTAACTTTATAAATTGTCTCATGGAGAGAGAGAGGTGAAAACTCTAATGTTTTGGGCCTAAATTGAGACGAGAATGTTGAAATCCAGTGTGAGTTCAGTTTTAAGATTTGTAGAAGATTCTTAAGATTTGTAAGTAGTAAAATGGCAAATAGGAGTTAATGGTAGAAGATTGTGTGTGTGTGTGTGTGTGTGTGTGTGTGTGTGTGTGCGCGCGCTTGCTTGCGTGTACACATGCACTACATACTTGGATAAGGATCCTCAGCCTTGTACATTTTTTCTTTTTTAAATGGTGCTGGGAATTGAACCCAGGATCATGTACTTGCTAAGCATGCACTCTACCACTGAACAACACCCTCTATGCCCTCTTTCTTGCATCCTTCTAAAGGTGGCATTTGAGCCTATGTTGGATCATCTTGGACCTGCATCTTAGAAAGCAATTCCAACACTCTGCAAGGGGATTATGACCAGCGACTCCTGAGATCAGCATCAGTTTTGCCTGTTGATCTTAGCACTGGTGCTGCTTGTGTTTGCTGACTTTTGCCCCCATTTCTGTGTCACGAGGGGTTAAGAGCTTGTACAATGCATTTCTCAGATTCGTTGGCCATTGACTTTCAGTTGAGTTCTACCAATGGAAGAACCCAGGAAATCGAAGGCAGAAGAAAGGAAGAATCATTTTCTTTCTGCAACTTTGTGTCTGGCACTGACCTTCTGAGTGGCAGAAGAGTTTGCCCCAGGGTTCTTCTCAGGCAGCTTGAGCAATGGCAGTTTTGTGAAGCCTCTAAGGTATAGTGTCTGTGGTTCCAGTAGTGGCAGCAACAGCAGTGGGCAGTTTCAGGCCTCTATAGAGTGATAAGGTGGTGGGAGACTGTCCTTCTGAGAAAGGGCAGTAACATCTCCTGCTCTTGCTCCATTTTAGCAACCATACACACAACAATCAAGGGCCCTGGGTATTATCTTTTTTCTTTATGCCTCTCTGGCCCTTTAAGTTGTAGAGACTTTTTACATTACCAATCTCTGGGAAATTTAACTAATCTCATATTACTCTCAATTCCTTTTAGCAAGTTGGCAATCAATTCTTGAATTAAACCTCCATACTTGAAATTTAGAGTGGTTCCTACTTTGCTGATGGGAGAGTGAACTTATACAAACCCTCAGACCTGCAATAATTAGGTTTATGCTTTCTTTCTCTTGTGATTGCTTTTAAGAGCTTTCCTACTCCAGCAATTGACTTTTGTCTATTTCTGAACCCTATCCTCTCTACTTTGCTGTTGGTCATGCTTTATCTGGCCCGGCTTAGAGAAACACTGAGTCTACTACATAGTTGAGCTTTTGGTTGAGAATTATGTATTGTTTTATCTTTTCTTCTTTGTTATTTTTTCCCTCTCTTTCCTCCCTCCCTCCCTCCTTCCTTCCCTCCTTCCCTCCCCCTCCCTCCCTTCCTTCCTTCCTTCCTTCTTTCCTTCCTTCCTTCCTTCCTTCTTTCCTTCCTCCCCTCCTTACCTTCTTCCTCTTCATTAATTCCTAATATTTCAATCATTCTTATGTCTCATGTTTGCATGCTTCTCTTAGAATGAAGGATTCTTAGACATTTTATCCCATTCTGTGTCTGAGTCTATAATTAGAACCAAGTGTACCTTTTATTTCTCTTTCTCATCACTGACAGAGCAAGTATGCAATAGCAGATAAGTCTAAGTGTGACAGATAAAAATAATAATTTTGGGGAAAATATCATTAACTTGCAAAATAAAATGCATCATGTTTTTATGCTAAAAATCATATAGGCTTATTTTTCAAGTAGGAGCCAGAAAATTTAATAGGAAGTTAAGGATCACTTACAGACAACAAATGTTTTTCTTTTTTCTCATTCTTTTTTTATGTTTCTTTTGCATATGTATGGATGTCATATTATTGTGAAAACATTTTTTATGTTACTTGTTTAACTTTATATTACAACAGGATTCTTTCTATGTTCTCACACACTCTTTTGAACATAATTTTAAATGGGGGTATAACAACTGAGTTTTTTCCAATGATGCTTATGTTTTTAAAAACTATTTCTGTATTATTGAGCACTTAGTTTTTAATATAGTATCTACCATTATTAATATTATACTAATATCTTTAAAGATGTTTTCATATTTTTAATTACATATTCAGTGTGGTTTTCTAAATGTGTGTTATTGGATAAAACAAAGAGCATTATGAGCCCCCCAAAATTAGCATTTGGAAAATGAAATGTGATTTTCCGTTTGAAGTGTGCCCACATGAAGCTATCATAAAAATTCTGGGTAGTGTGTCTCGACCCATCCTGGCCATGCCCTCTCCTTATGACCTTGAGTCAGTTACTAACCCCTGTTGACCTACATTTCCTGTTCTGTAAATCCCTTGTAAAATTGTCTTGAGATTTAAATGCAGTAATTTCTGTAAAGTGTTTAGAACCCTGTCTGCAACACACTAAAGACTATATAAGTTTTAGATATTTCTATTCTTCTTTTTTTAATTATTATTTTTTTTTATTGTTGGTTGTTCAAAACATTACATAGTTCTTGATATATCATATTTCACATTTTGATTCAAGTGGGTTATGAACTCCCATTTTTACCCCGTATACAGATTGCTGTGTCACATCAGTTACACTTCCATTGATTTACATATTGACATACTCATGTCTATTGTATTCTGCTGCCTTTCCTATCCTCTACTATCCCCCCTCCCCTCCCCTTCTATTATTCTTAACATCAAACAAGAATTATAAAAAAGAAATCATTTCTTCCAGTTGTGAGTCCTGCAGAGTGCCTGATTCTGGAAGATGAAACTCAAGAAAGCAGTCCTAGAGCTGTGGAAAGCACAGAAAACTCAACATGTGGAGGCTTTTACAGTTTACAGTTGTTTGATATGGGTACTTCTATTAGTTTACTTCTATTAGTGTAAAGGCAGTACTTTATTATGATAATGGAAAATAGTCTGTGAGGAAAATAGATTTATTAGCTAATAATTTTGGAGTTCAAACAGCATGGCGAAGCTCTGGAGAGGACCCTCTTCTTGGGTCTGTTACCTTGTGGCAAATGATGGGAGTGAGAGCACCTGTAGGAGGAAGAAATAACACCTTGAAAACAGAAAGTCAGAGAGTATGGGGTCCCTTCTGAGGACATGCCCTCAGTGACCTGAGGACTTCCCACAAGGCTCCATCTCATAAAGGTCCACCATCACCTTTTACCCCCAGACTGAGGACCAAGCTTCTAGCACTTGAACTTTTGGGGGGAGCAAACAACATTCAAACCATAACAGCACTTGTAATCTCTCATCATACCCATGAGATAGAAATCATGTGATATCTATTTCCAGCTGACTGCTATGGTTTCAATGTGTTGTCAAAAGCTCATACTTTGGGAACATAGTAGCCAGTGTGACAATGTTGGGAGGTGGGACTAATAAGGAAAGAAGCAAGTCCTGAGGTTTCAGCCCTCATTAAAGAATTAATGTCAATGTCTCAGGAACTGGTTAGTTATCATTGCAGTGGGTTGTTATAAAGGCAACTCAGCCCCTCTTGACCCCTGACTCTCATGCTCTCTTGCCTTCTGCCTCCTGGCATGGGTTACAGCAGAACCAAGGCCCTCACTAGAGCTGCAGTGTGCTCTTGAACTTCCCAGCCTCTAGAAACAGGAGCCAAGTAAATATCTGTTCATTTTATATTACCTAGTATCAGGTATTCTGTTATAACCTCACAGGATGGACTAAGACACTGGTGCTTTCTGTTATGAAATAACTGAACAAGTACCCACAGATACTTAGTGGAAGAACCAGGTCCTGTCCTCAAGTCTTCTACCCTTTATTTTAATAGTTGATGATGAAATAGAATGAGAGTCTAGATTTGCTGAATATGAATGGATTTATTTAAATTCTGGATCTAATGAATAAAAAGGAGAGATAATTTTAGAATAAATAAAAGGAAGCATTACTTTCTTTTTTACTTATAACATCCAAAGATGCTGAAATTGTAAGTAAATTTTTCAAGAGATAATTTCTGAAGGACTTTCCTAAAGGATATGAATTGACATCAAAACACTTCAAGGGCAAAATTAATCTATTTAAATCCTTTGTGTTATGACCATAACATGGTTTACCATGGGTCACATCTACTATAATTTTTTACAGTAGAAGTTGGTGCTAACAACTTACATAAGTAAGAATAATTGTTCACACCTGATGTGTTTTATGCTAAATTAGATACATACCCAGAGCTTTTATTAATTACCAACACTTTGAATCTTTCCACGTTTTTGGCTGAATCAGCAAGCAGGGAAAGCATAATAGTAATAAATTCACTAATGTGTTCCATCAACATTCATAGAGCGCAGTCTAGAAAGTAAAGGACAATGTGCATAGAGAAAGAGCCAAAGTTACTTCTAGATAAAATTTTCTGGGCAGTGAATCTGCATCTTTCCAGATTACAAACAGCAAAGCCTGTGATAGGTAACTGTATTAATTCCCAGCCAGACTCTGTCTTTAGGGAAGAACTTAAAAATTGATTTGGGGTGAGTTGGACATAAAGTTTTCATTTGGTTTCATTTTACTGAAACCAACTTAATTCTAGTGTGACCTTTCCAGTGCTGAAATGCTGCTCCCCTGCATGGCCCCAGAGAGGCACATCGTCCATCTGTGTTGTATTAAAAGCAAAGACCAAGGTTTGGGGCTTCACATTCATGGTGGCTTAATTTTCAACAGAAAAGGAAGATTTAAACAAAAGGTTCCTTTTAAGGAAAGCCTTTTCTCTTTTACTGTTAGATATTATAAAAATATAAGCTTTTCCTCAAGTTGCTATCATTGTACTCCTAACCATAATAAAAGAAAACAGAATAGAAAATCTAAATAGCCCTATATCCATTAAAGAAATTGAATTTGTAATGGAAAACCTTCCTATAAAGAAAAGAAAATAGGACATGACTTGATGAATTAACATTTTGCTTTCAGAATCTGGTTTGTGTATTCTGGCAGTTAAATCAAATTTTGCTAAATTCTGGAGCAAAATGAAAGTCCATGTCATGGCAGCTAAATGGAAATATGGATCCTTCCCTGAAGAGAGACAGTGACTGACACCTTCACAGAGGAACTTAGTAAGATTTTGGCTTTCTCATGGCTGAAATGGGCTCTTCTGAATGATCATTTTGGTGTGTGAAGTTGTAGTTCTGAGGGAGAGAAAATCGAGCCACACAAAGAAATAGAGAAAATGGAAAGTTGACCCCTTGAGCTGCGGTGGAGTTGGTGAATTTTGACTCTTACTTACATGAGGTTCAGTGAAGGGTTCACAGAGTCTGCCTGCCTTTAGAAGACCTATTTTCTATACCCTCCACCTGATGCTGGCTTTTACCTTTATGCTGAAGATGTTCCTACCTACAATTCATTTCTTATTCTCTCAAGATCCATCTTCCTATCCATATTTTCACTTCATTTCTTAACACTTTCTCCCAAGATCCACCTTTTCATTACATATTTTTATGCAGTTATCATAACAAATCTTAAAATTAAGATGAATAAAACTGAAATTTTCATCCACCCCCGCCCCCAATTTCTCTCTTCTTGGTGGTAGCATCTGCTATGGTTTAGATATGAAGTATCCCCCAAAAGCTCATGTGTAAGACAACGCAAGAAAGTTCACACTTGAAATGATTGGATTATGAAAGCTATGACCCAATCAACGTGTTAATTCACTTGAATGGATTAACTGGGTGGTAACTAATAGGGTGTGATTGGAGAAGGTAGCTAATTGATGGGATGTCTTTGGAGCATATATTTTGTCTCTGAGCAGAGCACTCTTTCTGCTTCCTGCTTACTATATCCTGATCTGCTTTCATCCACCATGTCCTTCTACCTTGGTGTTCTGTCTCACCTTGGGCCCAGAGCAATGGACTGAGACCTCTGAAACCGTGAGCTCCAAATAAACTTTTCTTCTTCTTTGTTGTTCTTTTTTGGGTCTTTTGGTCACAGTAATGAGATACTCACTAAAACACCATCCATTCTTCTAATTACCCAAGTTTAGATATCTTTGGCCATCTCTTTTGCCAGTTTCCAGCCCATTGTCAGGAGAAAGAATGTGCTTGAATCTGCAGATCCTTAATTTGTTAGGAATTCCTAAGTATTCTAGAAACTGCAGTTCTTCAGATATTATATGTAGATTTGTTCCATAAATGAAGCAAAATTTAACTTTATGCTATTAAACACAATTTTAAAATATTTTCAAAACTGCACCGAGGGGAAATGATTGAGCAATCAGCTGGTCTCACTGGCTAAAGGACTCCTTCCAACAGAATGCCTGAGTTAAATTACCAACTTGACAAAATGGTACATTACAGGGGATCCTTGAAGAGCTAATTTTCTGGACTTGGCTAAGTAGTATGGCCATAAAGGTCCATGAAGTTTATTAATTTTGGTAGACTAACAAGACAAAAACATTTCATGAAATGACTCCAGCCTGTGTTCTAGCCAGCACAAGAATTTTTCAACAGGCGAGGGATTAAACTTTGGTGAAAGTGGAAAAGGCAGTTAACTTGTGGTGTGAGAATATGCACAGGAGACACATGACTCCTACTGGAATATGGAAAAAGAAAGTTTTCTGGGAAGAGTCTAATTAAGTTATTTCAGTTTTTTTTTTCATTTATAATAAGGTTCTTTGAAAAGAGAAATTAAATGCAATAAGTACATCGGCAAATATGTGATTTTTGAAGTCTAAAGATATATTCTGTGTGAGTGGTAAGGATCAACAGAACTACATGTCATTAATCTCTAAGATTGCCTATACATATTAAGAGCTATGATATTTTAAAATTTGTATGTGTATATCCATACACACATTATATGCATAATATGTATTTGTGTATACACACCTTGATTTACACTTATATGTGCATAAATTCATGTAGATTTCCTAGATTTTGTTTTTGTACTCTTGCATATTGTTGATGAAAATTTTCAGTACTGTAACCTAGTATTTCTGATGTATATCAGTGCTGACATGAAACATCTAAATTAATCCTTGGCCCTCATCTAGGCTCCCAACAATTGTAGATGTTTATTTTTCTTGCTAGAAACTGAATTTAGTCCCCCATACATTTCATAAAGATCAGCAAATGGTGATTACTTTCTGGCTGAGTTGGGCTGGGTTTGAACCAATGATCTTTGTGGTGAAACCTTTTTTCAGTTTCTTGACCCATCCATTTGCCTGGTTAAAAATCTCAAAGTTGAAAAAAAAAGTCTTATAAACACTTCTGTGGGCTGTCTTGATCATCAAATTGTGTGTCCAAATATAAAATCAATTTATAGAGCAAATTTGCCAAGTTTCCTATACCTCTGATGATTTAGAATTGTTTTTTTTTTCCTTTAAAGCAAGTTGTAGAGTAGAAAGCAACAATGACTTTCTAAATGTTATGTAAAGTGACAGAAGGGATATATTCTGTTACTCTTGATATTTTATGTAAGTACTATTCTCTATGAACAATTAAAAGTTTATTGTGCAGGGGAATGTTTCCCAAATGAAGCATGAAGCAGCTCCAGTGAAATTTATTGAGAATTTCAGGTCACTGTGAAATCTCAACATCATTCTAAAAATGGAAATGAGAGAAAAATGGTATGATGGTGGTCTCTAAGTATTTTCCCTTTGACCTGAGCATTTCCCATGGGAATAAAGAGAAAACAAACACAAGAAGACTTATTTTCTACGGCTTGTCAATACGGGTATCAGTGGCTTGATTGATTTTTGTGGGGATCAGTGAGGTTATGTGCAAAAGGCTGATGGATTCCTAGACCTTGTTGCTTCAAACATATGTCAGCCAGGCCATGTCCTTCCCCAGAAACTGTGGTCTAGTTACAACTGAAGGTCTGTGTAATTAACTCATGACCTAATGCTCTTTCTGTTGGAAAATTGTGCTTTTCCTTTTCTCAGTGAGAAAGTGCTCTGGAACGACTAATTTGTGTACATGACACTAAATGACCTTCCCAATCTCGTCGGTTCTTTAACCTGTTGTCACCATGCTGGCTCATAGCTTCAACTCTGGTGGCATTTCCTTCATGGCATCTTTCTGTCCAATTGAAACCATCCCTGAATCTTCTCTCTCTACTTCTCCTGCACTATAGGATTCATCCCCCTGCACCTCTATTGTCACTCATCACCTTTGTTCAGGACATCATTTTCTCTTCCCTGGCTCACTACTGTAATTTCCTAACTGAAATCTTTGCTTCCATTCTTGGCCCCTCAAGCTACTCTTCAGATGATATTAGTCATGTGAAGTACATTTTTTAAAAAAATGTGCATCAGATTATGTGTCTCTCCTGTTACCTATCCCATTCATTACCTTATCTCATCAGATCCTTAACTGCATGATTTATATTCTACCTCAATCTGCCTCTTTTCTCCTGGACCCACTATGCTCTAGCCACTCGGTTTTCTTTCCTTTCTTTACATCCTTCTTTTCTTCTTTCTTTCTTTCCTTCAATTCCTTAAAACTATGAGATATAAATCTAGAACTCTGTACTTTGGTTTTTCTCCACTAGGAAATATCTCCTCTGTTCTCCATCCCCAGCCTAGATATCTGTTGTATAGCTAACCCCCTTAATGTGATTCATACCTTGTGTCAATTGTCATCCCCCCAAATCTTACTGTGACCAATCTAAAGTAGCTATTTAGTCCCTCTTGGACAAATCATTCTATTTCAATCTTTTGAATAGCAATTAACACCATGTAATACTTTGTTGTTTCTCTGTCTTCTCTCTTTCCATTTAACTAATCTATCATGAGTCTTCTATTTGTTGTCTTTCTTCTGCAAAAAGAATGGATTGTAAACTCCATAAAAATTTGATTATGTCTTTAGGAGCAAGGCCTAGAACTGTAAGCGTGGCACATATTAAGTGCTCAATAAATGTTTACTGAATAAATGACTAAATTTATAGCATCTGGGCTAGTTGTTATTCATCAAGGCTAGAAAGATGAGAGAAATATGAGTTCATTTATTTTTATCTTTTTTGCTAGAACCAAACATCCTTCTTGTTGCATCTTTTCCCATTATTACCCTTTATTTTCTATTCTCTTGTACATTGATCCAACCCCTTGTCACTTTTAGCCTGAATATGTCACAAGCCTGCCACCTAGACTGTATGACTTTTAAGCTCTTAATCCTTCAATTGACCCAACTTTTATCATATTTATTGCTTGGGGAAAAAAACCCAAACTTTAAAATTCCCCAATTCCTTAACAAAAAAACATTAAAAAACATTAATAAAGTTGTTAAAACAACATTTAAAAAGAACAATGAAAATAAATTATACTTAATCAACATCCTAATAGGATTGTCTTTCCTTTCATAATATTTATGTTTCAATCTATCCACGCATGATATTTTTTATAGGGCTATAATAAGTATGTGAACAACTTTGTTTTCTACATTTTTATTTGATATTTCATAAAGTTTCACATTACTCTATAGTTTATTTTGTTTGTTATGCTGCATAATGTTCTGTTAATTATGTGCCATAATTAAATGTCCAATAATAAAAGAGTGGTTGAATTATTTCCAGCTTTTAAAAAATATAACATGGCTATGAATGTTGTTGTACACATGACCTTTTTCTTTTCAATTATTTCTTTTGGAGCAATTCCAAATCATAGAATTAATGGGCCAATGGTTATGATCAGTGTGTGTGTGTGTATGTGTGTGTGCGTGTGTGTGTGTGCGCATGTGTGTGTGTATGTGTATAATTAGTGTGTATGTGTTTCTACATTCCTCTACAAAAGGTTTTAACAAATTTTCAATGCTTCAAACCATGTATAAATACTAAAATTTGTCTAAATTGGGTTTCTTTTTTCATAAATTTTTGGTTAATTTTATTGTTGTTTATGGTTTTCATTTGTAGTTCTGTTTCTTAATCACAAGTTGTAAGGTTGAATGCATTTGCATACATTTGTTTCTTATTTGCATTTTCCCTCATATGAATACTTTATTCACACCTTTTTGTTCATTTACTAACAGAGGTCTTGCCCTACTATGAACTTATAATAACCCTTTTTGAACAAATTTTTTTTGCCATATTTTTCTGGTCCTGTATTTTCCCTAATGTAGTCTTTCTCCACTTACTTCCCAGCCCAACTGACAACTTCCCTATAATAACTGGGCAGATCAGCATTGTTGACTTAACTGCACTAGGTTATGGACATCTTGATGTTTATTCTTATTGCTATGTATTTTGTGATCTTGTTCCATTTGGTATGTGAGGTGATTTTCTGTCTTTTTTCCAAAGTTGCTTTGCATTTGTAAAGTCCTAGTTAATGAAGACTTCCTTGACCTCAGACTTGTGATCTCTCTTTTATAATCACATACAGCAGCACAACACTTACAATGTTAGATTTGGGACTTAGCATCTCTAACAAAGAGATGCATAATTTTTAAAAGATTTTTAAAAATTCATTCTAATAGGTTTTACATTATAGTATAATGCATTTTGATATAACATACATAAATGGAGTATAACTTCTCATTCTTCTGGCTATACATGATGTAGAATCACACTGGTTGTGTAATCATATATGTACACAGGGTAATAATGTCTGATTCATTCTACTATCCTTCCTAGCTCATACCCACTAATAGTCCTACTTTCTTCTTCAACACCTTTACTGGTGTCTCATCCATAACTTTTGTCAGAGACTTGGAGTACATAATACTGGGTAAAAGTGCATGGAGGAGCTTAGAGGTCAAATATGGTCTATTTAATAGTGAACAGATTTTATTTTTTTGTTTTAAATTATTAGCCTACTCTTGTGCTATTTGCCCACTATTAGAGGCAAATACATTTGTCATCTGTATTTCACAATTTGTATATTTCATTTAGTAGAGTAGCATCATATTTCCAATAGGTAAAGCAAAATTTTTCTCTCCTGGCAAACTAATTTTGTTGATTGGGCTAATATGGAAGCCAAGAGTGATGTGTGGAGATACATCCATTCTTCATTGTTCTACTCTTCTACAATACTACCTTATGATAACTCAGTTTTGCCTTCTTATATATAATGACAATTTATCCTCCACCTCAATTTTAATGTATCAATCAGACTTGAAAAATTTGAAGGTGATTATCAACATCTTTGGAGGCCATTGTTTCCAAGGTGATCACCCTCCTATCTTTTTCCTCTGGACCCATTCTCTCTCTCTCTCTCTCTCTCTCTCTCTCTCTCTCTCTCTCTCTCTCTCCTAAATGACATTTTTAAAGAGTGACACACAAAACTTAGAGGACTATTCTAGCCACAGTCAGAGCAGAATAGACCATGGCATGAGTGTCCCTCCTAAAAGTTGTAGAATTCAGGACAGTTCAACAAACACTCATTGAACCCTTTCTCTGTGAAGCATTGTGCTGGACACTATTGATTTCTTGAGTTTCATGTCATATTTTTGTCACTCACATTAGGCAGCAGGCACTCTGACAATAATCAGACAAGAATCACCTCTTTCACATCCTTCATTGTATTGTCCCCAAGACTGAGCCACGTAAGCTGCTCAGTAAATACTTTCTGATCATTTGCCCATTCCTTTGAAGCAGTGGTAGCTTTTTCAGAGAGGACTGACCTCAGACTACACATTGCTCTTCCTACGTAGGTGCCTATCCAAAAGGGTGAACCTTGTTTTCCCAAGAATAGAACAAGTAAAGCAAGACCAGCATAGAAGGGAATTGGGGGAAAAGTTGACTGAGTAAAAATGGACCATTTTAAAGACAGTCTTTGATTTCTGAATTCAAATACCAATCTGAAAAAGGACTCAGCACATTTTAAACACTGAAAATTTCCGGAAAATGAAACAAAGTCAACTTTATTCATTGTTTAAAGCAGATTCTGTTGTTGTAATTCTCCAACAAAGAATATAGAAGAGGAAAACTACAAAGACTGCACCTGGAGCATTTGAGCAGAGGGTAAAAGTCAAGTTATGAGAGGCAAGTGATTTTAGGTTAGTGAAGCCTGGGGTCACCTGGTCCAGCTCTGGCATTGGTCAGCGGAGGAGCCTGACACCAGAGAAGGAAAACTTGACACAAAGCAGAAGAGTAGTGAGAAGGGTGGAAATAATGCAGGATACAGGTAGCCTGACCTCTATATAAGTGGTTTTTTTTTTTTTTTTTGTAAAGCACTACATTATACTGTTTTCCATTTCTTATACAATTTCTTACATTATTAAATGTATACAATATACACTTAATGGAAAACCATTTAAAATCCATTAATTTCTCATTGTTAAAAATGTTCCAGCCATGAATGCCAGGAAGACCTCAAGGCCATTTATCAGTTCAAGTTATTAATGTGTTTTGAGGCTCCCTAGGGTCACTTGACCTTCTTCACTGTGCCTCATGAGACAGATAAAGCTGCTAGTAATGACTTACAAAACACAAGTGGCCACGCACTGTTGCTTAATAATTTATAACCTTAATTGGAAAGTGTGTCTTCAATAAACTTTAATTATGAATAATAATTTGCTAGATTTTTACAAGTTGGAGAACATCCAGATGCAACTGGGTGAGCATTTAGAGAATAATTACTTATTTCATAGGTTTACCGAGGGTTGGAACAATTGATTGTCACTTAGAGACCCTAAGCTTCTGGGTTTTATTGTTTCAAAACTAGATGACTGGACTTTTCTTCTTTCCATGACATGAACTGTCCTAGCTTTCAAATTAGGTTATATAGTAATTAGGTAAATTTCGGATGAACCAAACAGAAGAAAAGAGAAAAAAAACGGGGGGGGGGGGGGTGGAGAGAGAGAGAGGGAGATAGAGAGAGATTGGCTTCTTGAGAAAGTTTTCAGTCAGAGCTAGTAGTTGTGTATACATTATTCTCTTTATTTGCTTTCCAACGTTAATGCTGAGGATTTTCCTTTTTAAAATCAAAACTGAATTCACAAAGCACAAAAGAACTATTAGTTTTCAATGGATCTACTTATGCCTTTCAGCTCCCCCTTTTGGACCTCAGTAAGTGTTTGAGATTGTCTAAGGCACTTGGAAGAGAGAGTGAAGGCATATAGTCCTTCATTCTGTCTCTGGTATTAAATTCACTGCCTAACCTTGTACAAGTCATGTTCTTATCCTCAAGGATCAATTTTCTCATCATTTAAGTAGGGAATAAGTGCCGACATCACAGGGTTCTCTGATCCATTGGAAGATGCAGCTCATTCCAGGCAGGCAGATGTTCAGAGCCTGAATTCTACACATCAGGATGACTCCAACTCTGAATCCTGGGATATCATATCCTATGGCTCTTCATCGCCTGTGCCTCATATAGAGGAAAGATAGTCATTTGTCAAATAAGGATGCTTTGGTCAAAATGTAGAATGTGGTCCCATAAGATATAAAGGATCTGAAAGATCCCTGTTATCTTGTATTTTTACTGTATCATTTCTATGTTTAAATATATTTAGATGCACAAATGCCATTATGTTACACTTGCTGAAAATATTCAGTACAATAATAATATGTTGTGCAGGTTTGTATCCTAGGATCAATAGGCCATACATATATAGCAATACTATTTAAGTTTTAAAAGTATACTCTATAATGTTTGCACAATGATGAAGTCATCTAATGGTTCAGATCTTAGTTCTCCTTGTTGTTAAGTGATGCATGACCATATTCTGATTCCACTGGCACTTTTGAGAATGTTTTTTCTTATACCTCAATGTCTTGGTGCTTGAGATGTCAATGCATTGGGAGCTTTTATTGTCTTTTTTTTTGGTGGGGGGGACATGTATTGACTCATGTCCCCAAAGAATAAATAGATTTTGTTCCTTGGTTAATCATTGAATTACATGATGGAGATGGTAATATACAAGTGGAGCATGGTTTCCTGTTCCCAAATTATTGATTAGGTTTTTACATTATTATCCTCAAAGCCAAATTTTTAAGCTAAATTTAAGGGAATAACATGCTCTACATTTACAAATTAGGTTTTTGAACTTTCCCCATTGTTTTTCCATAGCTAATGTCTCCTGTTATTTTCACTTCTTCCTCTCTTAAGGTTTGGTTTATTGGGCCGAGAAAATCTTAGTGCTCCATCCCTCGTATCTGCACTTCATCCTGTTGGGAGACTTGGATCAGCTCTCACTGATAGCTGGAGAGAGGAGAATGTTTCTTGGCCTATTGTTAGCTGCTAATTAGAACAGGTTTGTTTTGGGTTTAGAAAAAAAGCAATCAAAGGTTTTTCTACAACTTTTATTTAAAATTATGTATTATAGAAAGAGCAGCCTTGCTCTAGAGCAGATGTTATTGGAAGAAAACAGTTCTGTGCAGCTGTTGAGTACATTCTGTCATTTTCAGAACTGCACTTTAGGTCTACCACTTTAGGTCTCCATTTAAGCTACTTAAGCCTTTCTGTCTGCGGTTGGTAAACGCCTGCTAGTAGAGGCTGTTTGAATGAAGTCAAAAGGCTGCCTTCTCACTCTGTCCTCAGTCTATGTGTGGAGGCAGGGGTGGAGAGCTGACCTCTTTTCCTCTTCTTATAAGAACACTAGTCCTATTGGATAAGGCCTACCCTTATTACCCATTTAATCTTCATTACTTCCTCAACGACCCTGACTCCAAATATAGTCCTGCTGGGGGTAGGGGATTCAACATATGAATTTTGGGACATAGTTCAATCCACAACAAGGACTACACAGCCAGTCTGGCCCCAGCATTCCTTTGCAGTTGTTCAAATGATTTCTGTGGCTCTAGTGGTCATTTGTAACCTGATTTAGAAATAACAAGTAGACATGATTGTGATGTTGAAAAACCAAGCCCAGAGGATAACCGTTCCCATGGGGAAAATGAAAGCCAGGCAGCCTGCAAAAAGCTCAGAAAAATAAATCTTCATGGTTGGAGAAATTCTGCATGGATTAGAAGTCCCCCACTCATTTTCCGATGCCCACAAGTCAGAAAGAAGACAAGGAACCTCATCAGGTGACCATCTCAGTGCACCGATCATTCTAAAGTAGCCACTCAGAGCACGCTAACCCATTCACCCAGTTTATCCCGTGGCTTTCCTCCTGTTTGCCCCCAGTCTGGAACACATGTTAATTTCAAATGAGGTCTTTTCAGTGACATCTAGTTTTGTGGGTGACTGATCACCTCATTGAGGGTGAGTTTGGGATTTAGTAATTCATCTTAGAAATTGATGTGGGAAATTAATGTCTCCTTTAGAAATTGTGGCAGCTAATTTATATGAATCATGATAGACCACTCAGCGTATACGTCAAGGTCTCCTACAGTCAAGATGTTAGATGCTGCTAATCAGTCTTTTGACATTTGGGAGATGAAGGCAGTCAATCTGTATTTGATGATGATTACTTCAGATATATAAGGCAAGGCTTTTGTGTTTTCATCTCAATTTTTCAAATATTCCTGAAATTAGGCTTTAAAAGTATCTCTTTTTATAATAGTAAAGCAATCATATAGATATCTTGTATGATATCCATAGCACATTCCTTCAATGACTTTTTGAAGCAAACCTATTTCTAGAAGTTCAACATTTTCCTTGGGAAACCCCCTCAGAAATAAAACATTGGTCAAGCATTATTTCTTTTGTTCAACAAATGTTTATTTGATGCCTTCCCCATGTCAGGCTCTGTGCCTAGCGCTGTCAGGATCAGGCAGATGAGTGTCTTATTCTTGGAGCATACAAATTCTTATGTGGAAATAAACATTGAGAAAACAAATAAATACAGAAAGAAATATCCAGCAATAGTGCTATGCAGACAATTAAAGCAGGGTGATGTGAAGGATGGTCCAGGGATGTCTTCAATGCTTGAGGCACTGACCTTGCACCCATCAGGGGAGCAGCATGGCCTCCAAGAGGCCCAGCAAGCCAGATGTTTCTACAGCCCAAACAAGTTTGTTGTGTTTAAAAAGCAGGCAAGAGTGGTATAAAGTGAGTTTTGCCCTACAGCTGGAACCAGACTTCATAGGTCTTTGAGGTAGAGAGTTCAGATTTTGATCTAAGTGGAATGGAAACCCACTCAAGGATTTTGAAATACCATTTTGTCTTTTGTGAGAATAATGAGGTAGAGAGGGACCACAGCAAAATCTGTAGGATACTTACATGATCATGCAGTAGATCAGGCTAGAGATGAGCACTGTCCAGGCAAAGGTGGTAGTACTGAGGGAATGAAATCACCAATTTAAGATACATCTGGGTTATGTGTGGATGGACTGTGGCATCTCTTACTGAGCTTAAGAAATCAGAGGATGGTGTGGGTAGGTTTAGGAAGAATTAGGGAGGGAGTGGGAATCAGGATTTGTCTTTCTTTATCAAAGACATGTCTCTCCTTCTCATGTCCCACAGTTTGATATTTTTAAATATTATTGACTTTTATTTTGAAGTTGTTATTAATCAGTACTTTTGCTTTAAAAAATAATCTAAAATTAGCTATTCTTAGACATTTTATGCTCCCTATGAACTTTTTTTTTAAAGAGAGAGTGAGAGAGAGAAATTTTTAATATTTATTTTTTAGTTTTCAGTGGACACAACATCTTTATTTTATTTTTATGTGGTGCTGAGGATAGAAGCCAGTGCCCCGCGCACGCCAGGAGAGTGGGCTACCGCTTGAGCCACATCCCCAGCACCTCCCTATGAACTTTTAAGATCATTCTAACTATCCCTTGATTCCTATCCCCACATTAAATGATGAACAACACATTTAAGTCAAATCATAGTGGAAATAGATTTGACTTAAAAAATAGATATAAATAACAGAATCCATGAACTATAATGCCTTAATTCCTAGAGTGAATTTGGAGCCCTCCTCTGCATCTACAAAGAAGAGTTTGTCCCAGGCTCACTTCACCCCAGTCTACATTATTAATATTGTTAAATATTGACTTTAATAACATCTAATCGAAATATTAGACAAAATTTCTTGGCCTGGATGTAGATCACAGTAAGAAAAATTTTTAAAAATTCACAAATCTATACTTCATTTTATTTCTTTCCAATTTCTATGTTTTTGTATTTCTGTGCCCTGCTTTCAAATGCATCTTCCACATGTTCTTCAAGATCACTAATATGAGTCTCAAAGGTGATTTCCCCTTCAATTCATCCATGGATTATTATAATGGAAATTACAGAACAATTTTCTTTATGTTCAGAAAACATTTCTTTATAACATATTTGAACTTATATCCCTATGAATAGATCTTTTAATTTCTGTTTACTTGTTGTGTCAGTCACTCTAGGGAGTTGGAGTTCCATCGAATCTGATGGATTTTCCTCTGTCTATTGAGCCTGCAATAATCTGCTGATTTACAAAAGGCAGAAAAATCAGACCTGGTAGTAGAAGAAAGTGAGTCATGTTTCTCCCTTTATCTCTTTATCTTTTAAGAATTCACTACTCTAATTTGACTTAAATGTGTTGTGTCAGGCATTTTGGTTTGGGATAAGATGGTAAACGTTAGCAGTGGGTTTCCACCTATGATGGAGGCAACAATAATAGGTACATGTTAGAGACATGTCCAAAATCAACTACAGATGTGAGAGAGTAGAGATTATGATACATACAAAAACATCTGGGAAAGAGGAAAGACCAGTGTGGGTTGGACAACAGATAAAGCATCATGGCAACTATGAACTTTGGAATGGCTGATTGTGAAGAAGGAAGGAATAAAGTTGGTAAGTTAAGACATACAGCATTGTGAGGAATGTTTAATTTTAGGCTGAATATGTTTTCCTGACCCTAAATCTAGGCCAAGAAATTTTGTCTAATATTTTGGTTAGATGTTATAAGGCCAATATTTAACAATATTGATAATGTAGACTGGGGTGAACTGGGCTTGGAACAGACTCTTCTTTGGAGATGCAGAGGAGGACTCCAAATAGACTCTAAGGATTAAAGCATCATAGCTCATGGATTCTGTTATTTATATCTATCTTTTAAAATTGGGAAATATCTATGTGGTCTTGAGTGTATATATTCATTTATGTTGTATGTGTAAACTGATGATTGAACTCAGGGCCTCTACATCTCTACCACTGAGTTACCACTGAGTTACCACTGAGCTACTTCCCCAGCCCTTATTACCTTATTAAGAGTATTTTTACAAACCAAAATGGCATAGAAGAGTATTCATAGAAAGCCACTACAATTGTTCAGAGGTGGCTGGAAGTGGGAGCCAGCAAGTTGAAGTGGGTCATGTGTAGCATGAATTAGGCTAAGAAGACACATATAAAGAGGAATAACAAAGAGTCAAAGGCTGAGAATAAAGAATAGCCATTACAGTTCAGGATTATACTCAGGATTATACTATTTTCCCTGCCTTATTCTTTGTGTTGAGCTGATTTTTTGGCTGCCAGCTCTTTCTGTGAAATCAGAAGATTTTCATGAAAGGATATTGGTCTCCGTTGGAAATAAATGCCCTTTCACATATTTGCTTCACAGGAGTAAGAAAAGTATCCAGACCTCAAGTCTTCAAAGAATTACCTTACTATTTGCCTTACTCTAAATCTTTCTTCATTCAAGAGAAAATATTGATGGGCTCCTAATACAACTATTGCAAGATGTGATGGATTTTAAAAGGTTGAATATGAAAATTTTAAAATGTTTAAATTAAGTGATTTATGAAAACTTCACAAACCACTATAATAGTGCTTTCTAGCATGAGATTCTGACAGGTAAAACATTATACCTGATATTGTATATTAAGTAGGTAATTTTGCAGACTTGGTTACTAATGTGGATAGTTTTACTTTCTTTCTCTGAATGGTTTGTGCTCTTTGGTATTGTTTAAGAAATAATTTTCTACTCCAGGGTCAAAAAGATATTCCATATATTCATCCAAACATTTTTAAAGTTTCTTTCTTTCTTTCTTTTTTTCTTTCTACATTTGGATTTTTTTCCATTTAAAATTTATTTATTTATTTATATTTATTTTTTATTTTTATAGTTGTAGATGAACAGAATGCCTTTATTTATTTTTATGTGGTGCTAAGGATCAAACGCAATGCCTCAAACACGTTAGGCAAGTGTTCTGCCACTGAGCTACAGCATCAGCCCTATTTTTGTATTATTGTAGTATAAAGAGATCTAATTTCATTTCTTCCCTGACACAATCCATTGTTGAATTCAAACTTTTTCCCACAGATTTGGACATGTAAAAACCATGTACTACTTTTCTCTCATGCTTCCATTTTCTGGACCTGTATTTTATTCCATTATCCTGTTTCCTGTCTCTGCCGATACCAATACCACATCGCCTGAATTTATAGCTTTTATATACTTTACACCTGGTATTTGGTAGAATGAAGCCCTTGTTATGTTTTTAAGGAACTGTCATACCGTTATTCTTAAAGCAAGTTGATCTAGATTTGAATCTACCATCCATTGCTTTCTCAACCTCCTTAAGATTCCTTACATGTAAATGGGTGTCTGATCCAGCAATCAGAGGCCAGTGCCTGGGTGGAGGTTCTGGTAGGGGAAATGACCAACAGGGCTTTCAAAGCCAAAAGACCACTGGTTTCCTCCTATGTTAGGAAATCCATGCCTGTGAGAGGTGCTGATTGGCTGGAGCTATCTGTCTGGTATCTTAGAGGAGCTCTGACCTGACTGGAAGTGGGCTGCCATGGAGGTCATGAGTGTGTTTCTTGATTCAGGAAACCAGCTGCCTCTGTCAAGTAAGTGGGAGTCCCAGGTCAGAATGTTGGTGCCAGTATGGTCATCCTGCTGTTGAATAGCTAGGTGGCTGTGCAAGATTTGTCATTACCTTTTCTTTTCTTTTTTAAATTAAAATTATTTTTAGCTAGTACACACACAGACCCATGGAAAAAAAAACATTAATATTGTGCTTATTAATGCACATGTGATGTTTTCATACATGTATGCATTGCATAACGTTTAAATTGGGTTAAACATACCTAAATCCTCAAGATTTTATTATTTCTTTATGGTAAAAATGTGTTAAAATACTTTCCTCTAGCTTTTTGAAATATACAGTATATTACTGTTATTGATACATCCTACTGTGAAATAAGACACCAGAACTCCTTGCTCTTATTTAATTATAATGAATACCCATTGATGAACTTCTCCCATCTCTTCCTCCCTGCTCTGTCCCCACCCTCTGGTAACCACCATTCCATTCTCAACTGCTCTGAAGTCAATTCTTTTAGATTCCACATGTGAGTGACATCCTGCAGTATTTGACTTTTTGTGCCTGATTTCATTAGCACAGTGATTTCCAGTTCCATCCATGTTGTTACAAACGATAGGATATCATTCTTTTCATGGCTAAACAGTTTCCACTGTACATCACATTTTCTTTATTCATTCACCAGTTGATGAATGCTTAGGTTGTTTCCATTTCTTGACTATTATGAATAGTACTGCAATGAACATGGGAGTACAGTTGTTTCTTTGAAATACTGAGTTCTTTCTTTTCAATATATGCCTGAGAGTGGAATTTTTAGGTCATATGATAGTTCTATTTTTAATTTGTTTGAGGAAACTCCAAACTGTTTTACATAACGGTGACACTAATTTATGTTCCCAACAATGGTATGCCAGGGGTCCCTTTTCTTCACATTTTTTACTAACACTTATCATTTAACTGTACAGGGATAGGAGATGCGAAGGATCAGAGGACTCGGCCATGCAAAGAGCTAAGGGCAGGACAATCTGGGTAGAGGGGCAGAGAATGTGATGCAAGAACATGCTGTGTGTTTGAGAAATGGAAAGATGGTTTAGGGCAAAATGATTAAGAGACAAAGTAGTGTGAAGTGACTGAAGTCAGGGCCATATAGCTTAGATTGTGAAGCTTAGCTATTTTTCCCTAAACACAATGTTCAACCAAAGAAAGATTTTATTAAGCAGGGAAGGTGATAAAAATCTATAGTCTCTTTTTAAAAGACCATTATACTTACAGGATAGCATTCAAATTAATTAAATAAGAAATATTAGACTGTAATGTTGCTTGTGTAATATGATCAGCCTAGTGTGTTTATTTCTGTATATGTTAACCTACAAAGAAGACATGTAGAAAATGGCTTGGGTAGATATGTAGGAAAATGAGATTACTCAGACTTTTACAATTTTTTTGCTTGTCTTTATTTTATAAATATTATTAATGAAATGCATATTATATTTTTCATAAGTCTAAAGCAGATAAATGCAAAACCAAGACCAGTACTTTGATTGCTTTATGAAAGTAGACTGGAGGGAAGTCCTGGATCTCCTCTTCTCACAGTTCTTCTGGGATGTTTGACTATGAATTTCCCTTATCAGAATTATAGCTTTAATTTCTCCAGGTTTTCAGGTTTGTTTTTCTCTTGGATAGTGCTCATTACTAGAATTTTCCTTACTTAAAAGAATACTTTTATCTACCTTACCTCTTTTCTCTTATTTCCCCAAATGTCTTGTGGAGGAAGCAGTCTGCACTCATCACTTTCACCTGTTCTGCCATTGACTGCTTCTCTATTTAGCTTTCATTCTCCTCTTCAAGATCACCAGTGACCTCCTAATTGCCAAATTTGGTGGTATGTCTTGATTATTATATTTCAGGTGTGTCTGTCGTCTTCGTCGTCATCATCATCATCACCATCATCTCTCTCTATTTTTTAAATTTTTTTTCAGGTGCAGGGAATACATGAAACTAGCACTTGCCTAGTTTCATGTATGGTAGGCAAGTGCTCCATCAATCCTCAGCCCCTCAAATATAATTTTTGAAAGAACTTTATTATGCAGAGTTTCCCATGTATACAGAGAATATTATCAATGGAGAAATAAAACAATCCTGGCAAGAAAAGACCCCTCTGTGCCAAGACAGTACGGAAAAGCATGACCTGTTATTGGTAAGTACTCACAGATTTACATGCACGAGAGGTACACATTCTGTTCAGATTATAAAGTCTGAACAGAACTTTACATGAATGTATTTAGTAAGGTAGAAGAAAGAATAGTAAAATTTTTCTGATTTCCATGAAAGATAAATGTGTGCTCCTTGTGATTGTCTTATATGTAAGAGCTTAGAGACTTCCGAGTTAATTTTGGGGATGGATGTATAGAGTTTGGCTGGTCAAAAGTTCCTGGGAACTGTAGAATTAGAAGGTGAGTGTCTTAGGTTATGTTGGGGAGGATACAGACAAGTTCAGCTATAGCATTGGGGTTCAGGAGTTTATGCTGTGAATTAACAAGGGCAGCAGGTAGTCTACTGGGTAACACATTTTGATCTTTTGACTACATTTCAGCTGCTCAATTCTCATAGTACTGGCACTTACTTGCAAAGTATAGATTTCAGCTGAAGATAGCTAAATGTAAAGGAAATGTCTCACAGATCCTAAAATGGCATTCGTTTTTTCATTAATTCATTTTTAACACTTTATTTTTGGCACTAGGTGCTGAGTACACGTAGAGACTAGGTTCACTAATGGCCTTGTGGCACTTATCATTTTGTTATTACTTATATTGATTTTGACAAAATGTTCAGTTTTCCTGGAGAAGTTATAATACTAATGGAACTGCCTGGTTTTTGTTTTAGATTGACATCTGAAATAGAATTAGCTCTATGTTCTGAATCCGTATGATCTCTAAATATGGAAGCATTCAATGTAATGTAAACTTTGAGATCTGGAAGTATCTTCTGCCTCCTACCAGGAACTAATTTGACTTAAACGTATTACTCTAGACTTGTTCTTTTTAGGCATTTTGTAAATAAAATATATTATCAAATGCTTTTTGGGCTTGATAGACAAGATTCTTACCCTCATGGAACTTACACTTATGAGCTTGGGAGTAAAAAATTACAATGTAGAAATGAATAATGAAAGAATTAAGATCTGCATAAAATAGGATGAAAATAGAATGCAGAGACAGAGTAATCATTAAAGGGACTCTCCAAGGAAGCAAATTTAAGATGAGATTTCAAAGATGAAATGTATCAATCATGTCAAAAGCACAGGGAAAAGATGTTCTAGAAAGAGGGAATAGAAAATACAAAGAATTGGGCAGCGGTTGTGGCTCAGTGGCAGAGCACTTACCTAGCATGCATGAGGCACTGGGTGGGTCCCCAGCACCACATAAAAAAATGAAATAAACAAAATAAAGGTATTGTGTCCATCTACAACTAAAATATTTTTAAAAAACAGAAAAAAAGAAAATATAAAGAACTTCATGGGAAGACTGACAAGAATGCATGGGCATCCCACCCGACTAGAGATGATTATGGTTTGAGCTGGGGCAATGGTAGTGATAAAGGAGAGAAGTGGGAGAGTATGAGATATGATTATTAAGGCAGGAAAGTAGGGACTTAATAATTTGGAATTAGGAATGAGAAATCACTCCTAGATTTTTGGATTGGGAACTGGTGGCTAGAATTCCATTGGGGGGAAATGACAGATATTTATGTCTATCAAGCCCCCAAAACCAAGAGTTCAGTTTAAATCTAAAAAACCTTCAGATAGAGTTATCGAAGTGATAGCAATTGAGTGGACGAGTCTGAGCCCAAAGTAGAAGTCTGGGCTAAAGATATAAATTAGAGAATGGTGAGAATATGGATGACATTGAAGGTCACAGGAATTGATGAAATAACCCAGGAGGAAGGAAAGAAGTAGAAAAGATGGTGTAAAAGAGAATCAAAGGATTTTCTCTTTAGAGGCAAAGGAGGAGAAAAAATGATAACAAATAAAATTTGATTCTCTTTAGAGGCAAAAGGAGGAGAAAAAATAATAACACATCAAATTTGATTCTCTTCAGAGGCAAAGGAGGAGAAAAAATTATAACAAATAAGACTGAGAATGAATGGTTAATCAAGTAACAGAATTTTATTAAAGGGGAGGGTGCAGGGCTAGTGGTAGAGTATTATAGCAGAGCTAAATGAGGCAATAATTTCAAGATGGAAAAATTTTAAAAATAAGAAGAGTTTTAATTAAGTGATAAGACTAGAAGCCAGATTGGAATGGGTGTAAGAGTAAACTAAGACTTGTTTCTGATAATCCTGTGGAGTAAACAACAGAAAACCCTTCCCAGTAAAAAACAAAGGAAAAAATTCGGGATAAAATATTATTTTTGCAGATTTATACTGCATACCTGGCAGATAAAATCTTACAACATGTAATGGACAAGGAAGGATGAACCCAGAGAGGTCAGTAAGCTGCTTTAGACAAATGCAAGTCTTTGGTGGAGTGGTTTGCATGAATAAGAAAAATCAAAAAGTATATCTAGAGTCCAGTACTGATTGTATATGCATTTCCAGACTCAACTGATGCTTTGGAAAAAAAGATAAGAAAAAAGATGAGAACATTTCACTGGCAATTAAAAGCTAAGCAATGCCCAGCTCCTATAGTGAAAGGACAGAGGTGCTCCACACTCAGTCATAAGAGCAGTAGAGCTCCAAAGTGAGTTAAACCCCCAACCAAAGTGGGTGTGATCTGGTAGCAAGTTGGTGATATATATTTTTGTGGACCCAAATGTTGTCATGAGTGTCAAGGTTGGAGGGGCTGGTACAGGGGCCTGATCCCTGACATACTCAGAGTTTTGGAGATGGTGAATAGGGCGTTAGGACCTAGGGGGTGAATAAATGTGCAGCCAAGGAGGGCGATAACTAAATCTGTACTTGCAAAAGTAATCAAGGATCAGAAGGTTGAGGGAAGTCACTCAAAACAGCCACAACCTCTTGCCCAGCTTCTGGACATGAGCCAGATTTTAGACTCAGAACCCATTGAAAATCAATTTTAAAGAAGTCAAGAAAAGGTTTATTCATGTTCTGTAATTACGTTATAAAACCACTAGTTGAGGAATATGCCTTTCACTCCAATCAGAGCAGAAAAACCATATTCTTTATTTTTCTTCAAAAGAGCAGTCAGCACATTCTGAATCTTTTTTTTTTTTTTTTCTCTTTGGGAAGCCCTTACAGAACATTTCTTTAGAACACTGTTGCAGAGGTGCAGTCTGGAAGTTTATTTTAGATGTGACCACCTGTGTGAAGTGCAAGGGTTAGTTTAAAAAGAGTTCTTTCATTTGTCTTTGTGGGAGAGAGTTTGCTTCAATCAAAATGACATCACATTTGTGGGGCACCTGTGAAATTGTGCAGAAATTGGCTCAAGTACAAAAGACTTTGTTTTCCTTTCTCTTTCCTATGGTTGTTAACTTGATTTCTTCTTTCCATAAATTCTTTAATTGGTTAAATAAAATATACAACAAACTGTGAGTGCCCTTTTCTGTTAGTTCCATTGTGTACATTTATGTAGTGAAATTCAACTAACCAAAACATTGCATTTTGTGCAAAAAAGAAAATTTAAAGGTTTCAGGGCAGCTAGAAAATACTTGAAAAAAGAGAAAATTTTAAAGCAGTAAGGATTTCTTTGATAGCACTTCTCACATTCACATTAGTTACTCTTACATAAAAACTCCCTTGACATTCTGTAGGCACTGAAGAAGGAAAAAAAATCACTCTATTATTTCTGTAGCTTGTGAAGTTTTACTACTGGGGGTGTTAAGCTAACTTTTTAAAAGACAGAAACAAGAGAAGGGATTTAATATTAACCATTGCTATGCCCTAAGGCTAATCAGATAGCTGGGGATTGCCCCAAGTTGATGCAAGGCTATAGCAATTTTCAGGAAAGGCTTAATTGTCTGAGAATTGTATACAATGAATAGACACAAGGCAAGAGTTCAGAACTTCAGATCACTTTCATGGGCAGATTCATCACTGCTCCTTTGAAGGACTTCAGGTTAAGTTGCAGCTGTTAAGACAAAATTCAATAGTTCCTGGTTTGTTCCCACTCCCTCCCTTTCCTCTCCTTCATCCTTCTCCCCCACCACTCCTCCTCCTCCTCCTCCTCCTCCTCCTTCTCCTCCTCCTCCTTCCTCACCACTCCTCCTCTTCCACCTCCTCCTACTTTTCCTTCTTCTCCTTGTCTCCTCCTGTTGCTACCTCTTCTCTCTCTCCCTCTCTCTCTCACTCTCTCTATCTATCTCTCTCTCTCTCCTCTCTTTCTTCTTGTTGACATTAAAATGTGGCTTCCTAATTTTCTAAAGCATGGTCTAGTGGCGGTAGAAACCAAGATGATGAAAGAAGAAGAAAGCCATTAAGATAAAGAGAAGAGACAGAAGTCAAGAAAAGGAAAGGGAACATAGAGAAGGAAAAGTAAGATAAAAGAAGAGCAATAAAGGACAATGAAAGAAGAATGGAATATGAAGTATTCTGCTTGGAGATCAACTGTGAAAAAGAAAACAAGCCTTGCCTTTATTTAAGGTTTGATTTTCTGCAATTGGCTACTATTTCATGTCCTGATTCTGATATCTCTGTGACAACAAACATCTTTGAGGTGGAAAGTAGACCTTTCTATGGATGACATGGTCAAGGATAGGCTGATACTGAGAAGAGATGTATCAAACAGAAACAGAAGGGCATTTTTATTGTGTGGATCAAAATCTTATACATTTTTGGGGTTTCTCTGTAAGAAAAATATTCAAAATTAGATAATAAAATGAATGTTTCTTTACAATGAAAACTAATAAAATACTGATTTTTAAAAGTTGACAAGTACCACAAACAGAAAAATAACGTTTCCATGAACTGCCTGACACACCTCCATAATAATTTTTAATCTACACTTTTTATGGCATACAATTGATTGCATTTTCTTATAACAGTTATGTAGGGAGAGAATAGAAAGATATCTCAGCCCCTAGCATGGTTTACTCTTATTACTTACAGTTCAAAAGAAGAAGTTTCTTTTTGCCTTTCTAATTGTCATTGGTAATACTATGTAAACATTTGTGCATACTGTTACGTAAGCATTGAAAAATGCATCAACTTGTGTATCCCATATCCCTATTAAGATGTAGAACATTCCAACACTCCAGAAAGATCCCCTTGTGCTCTATATCCAGTTAATTCCAAGAGCCCCCCTCAAAGTCAACTAGCATTGTATTTTTATTTATTTCACTATCAGTTATTTTTACTTGTTTTAAAACTTCTAGTAAATAGAATTATAGAGTATATATTCATATGCTTCTGGACTCTTTTATCCCGCAGGACAATTTTGAGATTTACCTGTATTCATGTATCTGTAATTCATTTCATGTTATTGCTGAGTAATATTCCATTGTATGGGTATACTGTCATTGCTTCTCTTTTCCTCCTGTTGGATATTTTGGTTATTCTTAATTGCTAGTATTGCTGCAGTAACTGTGTATGGCTTCATGAGAGTTATTTAAGATGACATTCATTTTGTTCATGATCTGCAGTTGAGGCAGTGCTCAGCAGGAATGGCTCATCTCCTCTTCCTTCTGGACCAATAAGAGTGGCTCAAAATCTGACACCTCTAGTCTCTGAAAGGCTCACACACTCACTGCCTGTTGGTCAGTGCTTTTAGTCCAATGAGACCTTCACTAAAGTTATTAACAACATGTCCTAAACAATCTCTTCATGAAGCTTCAATTCCTTGCAATATAGGTGGCTGGGTTTCCAGTGGTAGTGTCTGAAGAAAGAAAGTCAAGCATTAGCCAAGCTGTCTTCTAATGAATCCTCCTTGGAAGTCACTGGGAAGTGCTTCAAGGACTTCCAGAGCATTCTTTTTGAAAAAGCAGTCACAGACTCTTGCTTAGTATCAAAAAGAAGAGAACAGACTTCTTAGTTGGAGTCAGCAGGTGGGGCCAGAATTTCTGCTGTGTATATTTATCAGATACATAATCAACCCTAGCTATAAAGGGCAAAATGCCTTGAACATTCTTGTGCAAATTTCTGAAAGAAAGAAAACTATCTCCTATTTCCCTTAATATAATTACTTATTGTTTAAGTGTACTAATTCCATGTGTCAACGTTATTGCATTATAGGTGCTTGAATTGAACTTTATTTCCAGAATGTGTGTGAGGTTACTTCTAGACAGAATATCATTTGAATCAGTGAACTCAGTAAAGTGAGCACACTCCTTTGTGTGTGTGAGTGTCTCTCAATCCACTGAGGACTTGAGTAGAACAAAAGACAGAGGAAGGAATAATTTACTCCTTTTCCTCCTGCCTCTCTGTGGTTTGAATGTGTTTCTTAAAATTCATGTATTGGAAAATTAACACACAATTTCACATGAGTGGTATTTGGAGGTGGTGCTTTGGAGAGATGATTGAGATTAGAGGAGGTTGAGTGGATGGGGTCCCCATGATGACATGAATAGCTACATAGAAGAGGAAGAGAGACCTGAGTTAGCAAGCTTGCTCTGTCTTGAACTGTGATGCTTTCCACCATGTTCTTGTGCAGCCAGAAGCCCTCACCATATAGAAGCTGAGCAGATGCTGGAACCATGCTCTTGGTTTTCCCAGCCTTCATAACAATGAGACAAATGACTTCTAATCTTTACAAATTACATAATCTCAGGCATTTTGTTGTAACAACAGAAAATGGACATCTCAACTCAATATATGGCTTGAGTTGAGATGTCTTATCACATCTTCTTCAACTCTTAGACTGAGATTTTTACTATCAATTCCCCCTGGTTCTCAGATCTTCAAATTCAGACTGAATTAAACCATCAGTTTCTGTGGGGTATCCAGCTTGTAGACAGCATATCATAGGACTTCTTTGCCTCCATAATCACAATTTCTGTTTTTTTTTTAAGAGAACCACACCTTTTGTATGAAGTTCTTCGATCTTTTTTCTTAATATTTATTTTTTGGTTTTAGGTGGACACAATATCTTTATTTTATTTTTATGTGGTGCTGAGAATCGAACCCAGTGCCTCATACATGCTAGGTGAGCACGCTACCACTTGAGCCACATCCCTAGCCCCCACAATTTCTAATAATAAATCTCTCTGCTTCTTTCTTTTTTCCAGATAGGTGTGTGTGTGTGTGTGTGTGTGTGTGTGTGTGTGTGTGTGTGAAGGGCTCTTTTGTTGTGGAGTTATCCTTCATATTAGTTATATTCCCTCATGTTCAAACACTGTTAAAGAGGAAGTGGATATGACTCCTGCCTTCTGATTCTCACATTAGTTCTTGGCTCTGCCTCTGAATGTCCCACCATCTTTGATAGAAGACAAATAGCCCTGCTTCTAAAGTTTTTCCAGTTTACTATGCAAATATTGCACTTGACTTTTAATAATGTTATTTATTAAATCCGCATTTGTTTATCATGGAGTTTTCAGGTTCTGTATTAGAATTATGGAGAGTCACAGAGAAATAGAGGATCTGGACTTTGAGTCACTTATAGTTTTGTTAGAAGGTCAAGAATAATATTAACAAAAACTTCTAAGCAAACAAGACAACGGTCTGGAATGAATTTATTATCAGATGCATATATACTTATATGCACATATGTATGCATATATCCTGACAGATCTTAAATGGGGGGTAAACTGTAGAGAATTTAATAAAGAATTTTAAAAATATTAAAAGTATAGGGATATTTAGAGGAACTAACACAAAATATTTAGTTACCTGAGTCTAGTTCCATGTGTAGTCAACACCAACTCCAAGTCTGAAAGGGCTCAGAGAGGAAAGAGTGTGAGCAGAGCCTGGTGGCTGCCCCATGGATGAGGGCTGCCCAGGGGACTGTATTTAGGGTGGTGCAGCCCCCTCAAGGATCATCGCATCTCCACAGGAAGAGAGCTGGGGAAGAAATATCACAGGTCATGTCTTTCTACTCATGGTCTTATATTCCAGGACTCTTAAGCAAGGGAGCCTGGGTGATCATATCTCATGGTCAGATCCCCCTCTCCCTGCCCCATTCCACATATCAGTGCAAAAATGTGGAGTACAGCTGTTGGTAGCAAGGGAAGGGGAATATCAATGTATTATATTTCTTAATTTCTTTTAATTTTGTGTATTAGTTTCCAAATATTACTGTAATGAATTACCACAAATTTAGGGGCTTAGAACAATGTAAATTTATTATCTTAACAGCTCTTGAGCCCAGAGGTCTGAAATTGGCTAAAATTACTACAGAATTCTCATTCAGAGATTCTAAGGGAGAATCCCTTTCTGTGATAGTCCCAGCCTCTATCAGTTTTAGTTCCTCCATCGTGAAATCAGCAACATCATGCTGAGTCCTCACACTTTCATATCTCTGGTTTCACTTCTGCCTCTCTTCGCTAGTAATAAGGACTTTACGCTAAGAATAATTCAGAATAATCTCCCTACCTCAAAGTCACTGGATTAGCAATCTTAGTTCCATCTGCAACCTCAAATCTTCTTATGCCATGGAATCTAACATATTCACAATCCTGAAGATCAGAGCATGAATATATTTGGAGGGGATCATTTTGCCTCCCACACACTATTACTTCAAAGAAATCGTTTATGACTCTGCAGCAAATGGTATGATTTATGTATAAGGCATCCTCCAAAAGTTTATGTGAGAGACAATGCAAGGATGTTCAGATTAGATTCTGAGAACTCATTAGTGGATTATATCCACTGACATGGATTGACTGAGTGGTAGCTGTAAGCAGGTGGGGCGTGGCTAAAAGAAACAGATCACGGGGGTATGGCTTTGGGGTTTATATTTTGTGCCTGGTGTGTAGAGCTCTTTCTGCTTCCTGATTGCCATGTCCTGAGTTGTGTTCCTCTGCCGTGCTCTTCCACCTTGAGGTTCTGCATTTTCTCAGACCCAGAGCTATGGGGTCAGGCAACCATGGACTGAACCTCTGCAACAATGAGCCAAAATAAACTTTTCCACCTCTAAACTTCTTGTCAGGTATTTTGGTCACAGTGATAAAGAGCTAACTAAAACAACAGATGAAATAATGCTCAAGGATCCAATGAACGACACTTGAGAATTCTCACATACCTCTTCTCCTGGTGTTTGTTATTGAATGAAACTTGAAAGCAGCGCTGGTGGGATGAATATGATTGTGGCTCTGCAAGAATTGCATATGAGCACAAGTGTTAATTAGAAAATTTGTTGACTGTCTCCGAGTTGGAACACTTTGTGGTATCTCGGTTTCTGGTTTTAGGAAAAGATCACGTGATAAGACAGTTTTCATTAACAGGTGTTCAGTCAAGTCTCCAAGGGAAGATCAGCTGATAGTGTAAATGATGTGTCTCTTTACAGAGTGAGAAAAGAAAATCTGTCCCTACCACTTCATACTAGTGTTTGTGCTTTCAGTGATTTACAACTTCTTTGCAAAACACAGATTCATATGAGGACCAAAAGAAATGCATATTTTGTCCTAATGGAAAGTGGACATTTTAAAGATGGACTTTCTATACATAGAAACCTTCAGTCATACATATACACATATGCATAATGTGTGTGTGTGTATGTTTATATATATATATATATATATATATATATGTTTCTTTGGTCGGGGGAGATACTGGGGAATGAACCCCAGGGGCATTCTATTATGCCACCGAGCTACATCCCAAGCCCTTTATATTTTGATTCAGGGTCTTGCTAATTTGTCTAGGATGACCTTGAACTTGTCATCCTCCTATTTCAGTCTCCTTAATTGCTGGATTACAGATGTGTAACACTGAACCTGGCTTTTCCATAAATTCTTAACTGATCCCCACTAGATCACCCATTTCTACTAGCAATGGACTGGTTCAGATTAAAGTTCAACTAACTGGTACATGTGCAATTTCACACTGTGTATGTTGAAGTATTCAAAACTTTATGACAGGTGTCATAAAATTCAGTAGTGAAACTTTTAAAGCCCACTAAAGAAAATTGCAAAGTTGACTTTTTGTTTATCAAGAGAAAATAATTTGTTGCCTGTAAAGTTGAGTTTTTCTGACTAGTGCAGGTTTACTGTACCATAAATATGACATACATTAAATGGAATCTGATTAGTATTCACTGAACTTAAGTATCAGGCATAGATTTTTCTTTGGGTATGTCTTCATAGGAATTATTCCAGAACTTCAGGCGAGAGTTGGGAGTTTTAAGGGGACTCCAAAGATTATCATTGGAACAAATTAAGATTTAAGACAAAAGAGGTAGGCAAATGGAAGACCAAAGAATACCCCCCATGTAAATCCCTTAGTACATGTGACACATGGAAAAGTGGTTAGACCATAGACTCCAGGACCGCATGAACTGTATTCAAATCCCATACCTGCTACTTTCTGACTGGGTAGTCTAAGGAGAAGACCTCACATTATCTATGTCTTACTTTCTTACATATAAACTTGGTTATAGCATGAGTACACCCATCTTAGAAGATTGCTGTGAGGATTGAGTTACTTATGCATGCAGCAAGTAGTGTCAAGAATTAGCTATTTTACATTATTGTTATTATTTCAAAAAGTAGATTGGAGGACTTTGTTCTTTTAGTAGGAAAGTAACCTTACTATTACAGAATTAATCCATACTCTGTGAGATGAAGTGAACAATAGCAGAGAACAGACCAAGAATGTTTAAGAAAAATATTCCTTACAGAGACCATAGGAGTAGAGAAATGATGTGCCTCCAAACAACTTATCTGACCAATATGGTAGAGGAAGAGAACTGAGAGGGACGGAGGACAGAAGAGCGTGGGAAACACTGAGGAATGAAATCTACCTAATTATGCTTTGTTCTATGCTATGAGTGAATATACTACAATGATCCTGCTTGCAAATATAATTATAATGCACTAATAATAATAATAATAATAATAACAGAAGAAAGATTCATAGAGTAGAGCAAGATCAGGGGGAGATGGAGGAGGGCAAGGAAAAGAAGGGCACTTGGGAATAAAATTGACCAAATAATGTTATGTGCATGTATGAATATGGCATAATAAATCCCACTATTATGAATAATTATAATACACCAATAAAAATAAACTCACCTTCCCCATAGAATACTACTTGGTGCCTTCCAGTGGAAAGTTACAGAAAACCCATTTTAGCATAAATGTAAAATAAAATTTTATACTCTAACTGGAAAGAATTGGAGCAGCAACCCTCAAGCATAAGTGTGCAGGTATTTGTAAAATTGAAAACCTCCCTTTGCTTCTCTCTCATCCCTGTTTTTCTGGGTTCACATTCATTTTCTCCACTGCAGACAAATTTTACCCATGTAGCTGAGAAGAAGGCTACTAGCAGACCTTCTAACTCTGACACAGAAGTCTAGATCCCTTCTCCTGTACCTTTAAACTGAAAAACCCTAAGCCTTTATTGGACAACTTATCACCTGCCTCTGAACTGTTTCCTTCTTCAGGGAAATGATCAGGCTGGGTCACCTAGCAGCCCCCGTGGTTAGAGAAAAGGTTTTGTGATTGGCAGCTCCACAAGAATCACACTAGACTTGAAGAAACTTCAACTTTTTTTCTGGGCTCCTGGGTTGGTCCCAAGTTTGTTCCTATCTGCTTGCATAGTATCTGTTTCGATATTGAAAAATGAATAAATGAATACTATTTGGAAATCTCTGACTCATTAGTTCTCATATTTTAAGCTATTGTTATCTATCTTTTGACGCTTTAAAATGTGTTTTAAAATACAACTTTCTGGATCTTTAATAAATAGCCATAATCACAGCTTTGGGGGATTTGTGGCAACAAAGGGTAAACTGTTTCTCATATGACTTGCGGCAACCAATTAATAATTCGGAACATCATTGAGTTCCTGGAAATCTTCTAAGTCAAGGGAGCAATTTGGCCAGATAAAGAGCCTGAAGAGGCCAATGCAGTTTAGAAATAATGGAAAGAGTACAGCAGTGAAAATACTGGCAAGTAAGTGTAGACTATTAAAACAGCTATTCAGACTAGGAGAACTGAGAGACTCATAAAATGAAATGTGTTTGTTCTTTTTCATGCACTTTTTGGACTTGTTCGTATTTGAGTTCCACCAGCTTCTACACACTTCTAGTTCAACTAAATAGTTTTTATGACATGGAATAAAAGAATGCTCAACCTTTTACTTGGTAATTAATAGACTGCAATGCTTAACCTAATTCCTTCCTTAAAAATGCAAAGGAAAGACTTTGACCCTCTGATTGAGATGTAAGAACAGAACCTGAAATTAAGTACCACAGAGCAGGTGATAACAGTAATGTGAAAATGCAATTCTAGGGTGTGGGATGCAGGGAAGAGAGTAAAATAACAACAGAGGAAAGTTTGGTACTGCTACAGGTGACTCTCTCTTGTAGGAGCCCTTATAAAACATGTCTAGGAGTCCATCCTCTACTATCCAAAGTTCCGTTGCAGGGGTATGATTTTTTTCTTACTTCCCATGTGCACACAGTGTGAGTTTTCATGGATCATCCACTCCACCTTGGGATGTTGTGCTGATGTTCATAAATGTTCTGTTTGTGGGGCCCTCATAGTGTCAGTAATTTTTCATCATGTCCCCAAGCCAAGGAGAAGCTCTTCCCAGGTGTCCCTGTTGAAGCTAGTCAAACTTGGCACTGTCCTTGTATACTGTAGCAAGAATAAACAGTGGGGTGGATCCCTAAGACTTTGAAGTGGTATACAAAGAGGTATGTGATGTGCTGTCTCCTCCTGTGAATGTTTCTAATGAGTTTATCTGAAGTCAGCAGCTTGCCTCCGGATGTTGCTAACAGTCATCTTCATCCCCTTTCCTACAACTGGTGTATTTGTCAGGAACTGTTATCTTGGGGAGGGGCTACATGTAGATGTGGTTCTCAGAATTTGGCAGGTCTTTGCCTGGGATTCCTAGAATCTACTTAGAGTTTTAGATATTTGGTCAAAGATTATTCTGTATATTTCTTTGATGGTGCTTTTGGATTTGACTTACTTTCAATTGATGGGCTTTGAGTGGTCTTTGTCAATCAGTTAAAGGTCTTAATAGAACAAGAGGCTGATTTTTCACACCTTCACCAAACTAAGAGGGAACTTCTTAGAGACTGCTTTTGGACTGCATCTGCAACTCCCACTCTTTCAGGGTTGTATAGCTGACTACTCTTGAACTCAAATGTCAGCTTTTTCTTATCTGAAGCCTACAGTCTTCTGCATTAGATTTTGAACTTAAGAAGCCTCTATAGTTGTATGTTGCCAATTCCTTAAACTAACATACCTTATCTATCTATAAGTATATATGTATATACATATATATGTGTATGTATATATATAATTTGTACATCTATGTTATCTATCTATCTATCACCTCATTTCTTCTGTTTTTCTGGGAACCCTGACTAATACAGTCTCCACCATCATTTTTTTCCAGGGCCTAGTGGATAGAGGTATTAAAGTGCCTGAATAGTCTATTGCCGAGAGGTCTTTGTCGTAACATTTGATAATTAATGATGGGAAAATACTACTTCTGTAATCTATTAGTTGCTAACTAGTTTAACTGTCAGAGCCTCTTAATATTTGAATGTTTTCCCAACATCACTTCCAATAACTTCACACAATCTTCCATCTTTGGATAGCTTTGCAGTTTCCCTTGGAGAACAATTTACCATACTTGCATTGTACTCTCGGCTGATATACACATAAACAGTTAAAGACTGTTCCAGAAGGACTTTGGTGTGACAGACTGAGACATTAACCAGGGGTGATGAGGGTGGTACAGTGTGGTTCTGGTTTATCAATGTTCAGTTCCTTAGTGTTCTGACTACTTTTGCTTCCCTCTAGAGGAAGTTAAAACACGTAACTAGGAGGACTCAGATAAGACTAGGAGGACTCAGATAAGGAAAATAACAAGAATTCCTTTTATATTAAGACTACTGCAGGACCTTCAGTCTGGATCTATCTACAACTCCCTAAGATTAGCAGAAGCCCCACTGAGAATCTTTTGACCTACAGGTTGCTGATCTCTGATTGAGCTGTTAACCTTCTAGAGGTTTTTCTTTTCTTTTCTTTCTTTATTTCCTCCCTCCTTCCCTTCCTCCCTCTCTTTCTTAATTGCTTTTGCTTCTCTTCTGCATTCATTTGCAATGGCTTAACTGTTTTCCAGGTTTTAAAACACATCAAAAAAATGGGTGCATCATGTTGCCTTTGGAACAGTTTACCAAATTCTACTCTTTTATCTGGGATTTCCACAGAGGCTCCTTCAGACAAGGGCCTGTGTACTTGGTAATGTTTGTTGAGCAAGTTGATAGAGTTGATGAACTCAAGCTGCCACTTTAGACAGTCTTCGATTTTCTTTGTTTGCCTGGATACAAGGTGACTTTCATCTAAAGCACACACACCATTTCAGGACGTTTTGAGCCTGTAATTTTAGCAAAACGGTTATTTTAGCAAATAGCTTTGAGAACCTGAGCCTTTGACAAGATGGCAGGAAAACATGTGGAGACTGTTATGTTTTACAGTCAGACTCAGCTCTGTATGGAAGTAGACATCTCTCTCCAAAGATGTCCAGTTTTGTCTGAACTAAATTATCTGATAGTCAGCTTTAGGTATGGTGTAGTGATTAAGAGTTGTGGTTTCAAAGTCACATGACTAGGTTTGAACAACTTAGGTCATTTGGGATCTTAACCTAGTCTCGTTATTGTTCATATCCTCAGTCCCCATATCTGTAAACCAGAAACTTTAACAGCACCTCACTCATTAGGTTGTTGCAAGGATTATAAAAGATCATACATATAAAAAGAATTTCAGCTGATGTTCATAAATGTTCTGTTTGTGGGGGCCTCATAGTCAGTGATTTTCCATTATGTCCCCAAGCCAAAAGAAATATCAGAGCATCCTATTTACTAAGTCTTTAGTTTCATGTAACTGAATACATATTTATGGTCTAACAACTTAGTACTGCCTTAAAAGACAGTACGTATAAATTGAAACAAAATATAACTTCATTCTTGTCCATAATTTCTCAGCAATATGAAGTATGTGCCTGTTGAGTACTGCTAAAATTCTTAAACTTTGAACTCAAGTTGGACATTGCCACTTTGATTTCCTGTCTACATTGATTTTTCCAGTGCTGCTTGCTTTTTATCACAGTATTATAGAACATGCAGCTTTACAAAGATTTAATGTTGTCAGAAAGAATGTGGTATGATCTAACATTGAAATTGTGAACCACCTCCATGTGGGGTTCCATGAATGGAGAGTACCATGATTTCCCTTAGCTCTTTTTTCACCTAGCTCTCTAATTTGGCCTATCTGTAACTCAATTGTAAACCATTACAACATATTATATTGTAACATTTGGTTATTACCAGCTTATTTTGCTACTTGAGAAAAGTTCAATGTCTAGCCTTGTTCTTTCCTCTCAATGTAGTGAGTCTACAAAGGTCAGTCAAGGAATTATGCCATATGCTTTCCAACTCCCCTGGTAGGTTTCCACCACATCTTTCTGCCTTCATAAATAGCAATGAATGATCTTTCCCTTTTACACTATCTCTTAACCACATGGTTATACTGGTGACATGGTTATAGGATTTCAGGCTTTGGGAGGGGAGGCGGTGAGATAGGAATATGCAAAGCCTGGGCCCATTGGGGCAGAACTGTGGAAAGGATACCCAAGTAGTCAGGATTCTGCACAAAGACCTGGGAAGCTAGTGCTCAGGACAGAGCAATGGAGAAGGGCCCTCAAAGAAAGAAAAGGGTAAAAGAAAGGGAAGAAGAGGTAGATTTTCTCTTTAATAATTAGCTTGGTTGAGCTGCATGGCAGCCATTGAGAGGGGAGGAAACAGAAGGGAAAGGCCCCTGACATTTACTAGTTTGCCAGGTATTGTGCTAAGCACTTTCACAAAATTAAACTTTTACATTCCAGGAGAACAATATTGTAATATAAATACCATTGAGCAGAATATATTTTTATTAGTCAGGAATCCAGAGAGACTGAGCAAATAGAATATGTACAGATAGATAGATGAGAAAGTATTTATTAGGAGAATTGACCGGCATGATTATGAAGACTGAGAAACTCCATGAGAGCCAGTCAGCAAGCTGGAGATCTTGAGATTGAAAGCCTCAGGAATTGGGAAACAAATGTTGTAATTCTCACACCGAAGCTGAAGGACTGAGGGCTAGAAGTTTACTGGTATTAAGTCCTGCAGTCCTAAGGCTAGAGAGGCTGGAACTTTGATGTTCAAGGCAGTAGAAAGAGCATTTTCAGTTCCAGGAGTCAGAATTCTGTTCACTTCTCATCTGTTTTTGTTCTACAGGTTCCACTTGATTGAATGATGTCCAGCCACATTGAGGGCAGATCCTTTCCACTTAGTCTACTCAAAATCCGAATTCAATCTCCTATGGAAACTCCTTCATGGACACACCCCAATATAATGTTTTCCCTGTATCTAATAGGTGTTGACCTATTCAAATAAGTTAAAATAACCAACACGGTGCAATGGGAGAAATCCAGAGAGCTCAAATAAATTACTTAAGGAACAGTGCTCACAAGTAGTAGATTTCAGAACCTCTATCCCCTCTCTCCACTATGTTATGGAATACTTGAGGTGACCATCAAAATTTTCCATAGTTATGATTGCTTTAAATAACCAGTGGTGTGCTAATTTGCAAGAGCTAGTTATGCTTGTTTCTTATCAACAAGTTCAAGTGACATCATGCTGGTAGTCTGAAATTGACATGGTGTGACTCAGTTTGCTTTGGCTGCTATAACAAAATACCATAAATTGAATATTTTAAGTAACAGGCTGCTATTTTTCATAGTTCTAGAGGCTAGGAAGTCTCAGATCAAGGTGCTTGTTGATTTGTTTGTTGGTGAGGACTCTTCTTCCTAGCTTGCAGACAAACGCCTTCTTGTTGTGCCCTTCCATGATTGAAGGGGGGTTGAAAGTAGTGTCTCTTCTTATAAAGGCACTAATCCCATAATGAGGGCCCCACCTTCATGACCTCATCAAACTTAATTTGAATGTACCCAATTAATTTTTCAATAAGCACATATTCACAGAATTCAAAGTAGGTTAAAATATGTTTTGTAAACATATATCAACATGTATTTAGAGATATAAACAATTTTCAAGTCATTTCAAATATTGATCCTTCTTTGTGCTCATGTGATCACTTGGGATGATAAGGAGAGAGAAAAGCATCTATAGAAGGGAAAATTGAAAAGAAAAATGTGAATGAGTTCTCAGGCAGATCTATTTTAGGAAAAATATGTATTAGGTATGAAAGTTGAAAATCTGAAAATTGATTCCCATGCAATTATGATACAGGTGCTTGCATTTCCCTTGGGCAATATTTGTGTACACTAAAATTTAGTTTGGAAAGATCTAGTATTAAAAAGAAGAAAGATCCAGTCTCTTTAAGTAGCTAACAGTGTAACACGAGAGACAGATACGTAAGCAGACAACTAGACATGATATACATAATATAATCATGTTGTAGAGTGTGGTTATGTCCCTCTTGAGGAGAAAGTTCTACAGTGTCAAATGCTATAGAACTGTCAATCAAAATACATATGGAAAAGTGTCCATTGGATTTTGCTGGACAGGTTGAGTATCCCCTTTAATGTTAGGAAGAACTTGACACAGGCCACACCATTTTGCAACATATCCCCCGCCTTAGAACAAGAGTCACCTCATGATCACTCTGATTCTACCTGACCTAAACCCCAGAAAATACTCCATCATCATACAAAAAAAAAAAATAAAAAAAAATAAAGAAATTGTTAACTGAGACTGAAATTATTACCTAGTTTGACATGGAACAATGACCACCTCAAAGAATAGAGATGATGACCGAAAGGACCCTTCCCTGACAACCATTTAGCAATAGCCTAACTGCAAAATTTCCCACACTCCCTCCTGCCCCTGTGTTTACTCCAGGTTATAAGTGGAAAATAGGGTCTCAGCCATTGGATTTCTGATATTTTCCTAATTTTGGAATATTTTCATGTACACAAAAAAATATCTTGGGGATAAGTCTAAATATGAAATTCATTTATGTCTCATATATAACTATAGCTTTGCATTAATTTTATAGAATATTTTTCGTGTACCCACATTTGTACTGTGACATGTTGACTGAGGTCAGGCGTGGGGTTTTCTACTAACAGTGCCATGTTGGCACTCAAAAAATTCTGAACTTTGCAACATTTTAAATTTTATATTTTCAGATTAAGATGCTTGCTTTAGAGGCTGGGATTGTGGCTCAGTGGTAAAGCACTCGCCCAGCACAGGTGAGGCTCTGAGTTCAATCCTTGGCACCACAAAAAAATAAAATAAAGGTTATTGTGTACACATACAACTAAAACAAATATTTTTTTAAAAAAAGATGCTTGCTTTATATTTCACATTGATTTAATCTGCCCAGTAAATATTGAATGACTATATGTTGAACAATAGGGGGAAAGTAAATGTGTAAAGAAAGAAGTAACAAAATATTCACCACCATAAGGGCTTAATTTCCCCAGGACACGTTCTTCAAGTAATGTTGAACTTACATCATCATTATATTGCTAAATATTTGTCACTGGCCAAGAGTCAAGCACATCCTTAGGTATTGTGCTTGACATCTGTATTGTGCAAATGTTAATAATCTGAACCATGCTGATTGTTTTAAAAGGGGCGAAACTAAATAAAATAAGCAGATGAAATAAATTTGGGGGCAATGTTCTCTACATTGTAATGTCAATCAGTGTCATTTGAATGTAATGCATTCCACTATTGTCATGTATGTAAGAAATAAATTTTCAAAAAAGAACTTATAGAGTGAAATTGTATTGATAAATTTGAGTGAATAAAACATTGAAAGGGGGAAGAAAAAAAGAAAAACAGAACAGTGAGTCCAGTTGAAGGGGAAAAAAACTACTAAATTCTTTCAAACTATACACAACCAGAACTAATGTAATCTTTTATTACCTGATCCATAAAAAGACTATTTTACTTTAAAAATTTATGAGATATTTTCTTTACTAAAAAGTATTATTAAATAATATGTCAACTGAAAACACATCATAATTATCATGTTGAAGGCAATTTGGCCAGGGAGAAGAGTCATTTCAATTGGTTGTTTTCCTCCTCAGTTCCACTTCATGACACTCTTGCTCCTGATGTGAAATTATATGTGGATTTTTGCCAGTGAATCTTGGTCCACAAGGTATTTCCTGAGCTGCTGCTTTCTGCCTAACTAAATCCTACCTTCCTCTATAATCCTTACTGCTCCCAAAATGTCTGCTTAAGCTTTCCCAAGGAGCTTGACTTTTCTGCTCTATTCCCTTTTTGTCTTTTATTTCAGTGTTGGGTACCAAAGCCGGGGTCTTGATAGTAGACAAATACTCTACCATTGAGCTATAGCCCCAGCCTTCATCTACGGCTCCTTGACACCATCTAAGTGACTACCTTTGTATGAATAATTTATTTGGGCGATCTAATCCCCCTAATATTTTAAGGACTTTGTCATCATCTCTATTTCCAACAGTAGCTAGCATCATGGTTAGTAAAATCTCAAAAATGTTTTTAGAGGAATATTTAAATGGCAAAGGAGAGTAAATGTGCCAAGTGAGAGGTGCCAAGGAGACCCACAAAGGCTACCTCTTCATGTCTTAGAAGTGAATAATCCAAGAACTTCAGGGGCCTGGTCGAACTCCAAGGTATATTTATAATGAATTAAGTGTTCAGAGTGATCAGGTCGTGAACAGGGATTTGAGGCAGGTGTAGGTTTAGGGACGTAAGACGTTAGGAGCTGCGCCAGCCATCAGCCTTTTGCTCTCATATTCATTCTTAGCTTTCCTCAGAATGATAGGGAGCCTGACCCAAGTAGATCCCATTTTTCAGGCTTCCAACTGAGTTTAGCCAAAGAGAGGCTGATGGGAGACTGGAAGATTGAAAAAGAAGAAGGTATTGTACTTGCTCTGCCTTCTGTTTCCATGTTTCCAATGACCCTCTCTCCTCCATGGCCCCACAACCTACAATTTTGCTGGACAGGCCACTGTGTGTTCTGGTAATCCTGTCTTGCTGCTCCTGAGAGGGACAGAGAGGGAGATGGAGAGAGCATAGCCAAATCTCCAAATAGATCTGTTTTAGCCCTGATGATGAGGAAGTCCCCTCTGCTCCTTTATGAGGAAAGTAACTTTGAAATGACCAACACTTTTTTTTCCCCCTGCTTTTGCTTTCTTCAGTTTTTTTGATGTCTGTAAATACTCAAAAGCCACCTTGCAGGATTCTCTGTTCAAATAAACTCTGCTGAATTTATTTTGATCAACTTTTTAAAATCATCTTCTAAATTAATTCTCCAATGAGTAATCAATCACATTTCCCCTATTCAATTCTCTTGTTTGAAATCCATAAGGACAATCACAAAAACAGAGGTATAAAGAAAGGGAGAGGGCACCGAAGAGAAGATGAAAAGCACAGAAAAATGAAGGTTTTTATTTTCCCCAGGAAAGAAACACAAGAATAGGTTACTGAAAACAACACGTGCAAAAACATTGAAAACAAATGTGAGACCTCACTAGAATTACTGGCAGAAGAAAAGATTTTATCACTGGAGTAACTTGAGAATCGATTTCTCTGACTGAGCTCAGTGAAGCCAGAAAGGAGACAAAGAAGACCTTGTGATCTGATGGAGATGAGCTGGGAAAATTGACTTTGGCACTTTGGCCCATGGAAGGAAATGAACCATACATAAGTACATAAGTAGTGAAAAGGGAGTCAGCTGCTACTTGGATGAATCTTGATTCTGTCTTGATGCCACTGACATGTATTTGACATCAGGGGACAATTTTTGCTGATACTAGATTAGCAATGCAGTCGGCTAAATAACCATGAACAATGACTGGTGACAGAACAGAAATTCAGATTTGCACTGTTTTTCTTTTTCTTTTTCTTTTCTTTTCTTTCTTTCTTTCTTTTTTTAAAATAAAACACCAGTGGATACATTTCCCTTTTTTGAAATCCAAAGATGGTCTTCAGGGTATGCAATTTCTCTGTGGCTGTGGCCAGTCTGAGTGTCTGTCTGTCTCTCTCTCTTCTTTTTTTTTCTTAAAATGAAACTATAAGTTCATATTCATTGAACTGGAAAGTTGAAAAGATGAAAGTATCTCAAGGGCTGTAGAGACTGTATGCTTAGAAGAAAGAGAAAAATATTCTCATTGAAAAAAGAAAATTCTAGTTATCATTTTCTTTAACCTTGCCTTTGTAATTGAACCCAAGGCTCTAGAAAATAAAAGCAACTTCTTGATCTGAAGAAGGATGCATACACCATGATTCTGAAACTCTGGCCAAGGAGATGAAGTCTGGGAACAGGCTGGGTTGAAGGCGTTTACTCTTTGCAAAAGCTTTTCCAGGAAATGCTGCCTAGACACTGGCCCTTTCAAACCCTTTTGTTTTCTGCCTTTCCTGGAGTAGGGAGAACAGTAGTTTGCTGGTGGGATTAGGATTAGTTCCTAGGCTTTTGTGATGTAAATGGAATGTTAATATTCTGCCAAACACAGCCTTGTATTATTATTTGACTTTTCCTCAGGATTCTCCAAAAGAGAAGCCTGCCTAGTGAAAGGCAATGGGACTTTTTGCCCAAATTTTGGGAGAAATCAGTCATTTCCCTTTGAGTCACAGCTGTTCTGATTTTGTGAACACCAGTCAGTTAGGAATGTTCCAGATATTGAATTTTGCATTCATGTTTTTCTCCTCTTATCATTGTTATTATCATCATTTTATTCAAAGTCATTCAAATGCTTAAAAAAATATTTCTTTAACCTTTTTTTTAAACTGAATTTTCATAGGAAAGATTGACACAGACATAGAATTTTTCTTTACTTTGTATCATACATCAATTTTTTAAAAATAATTTTCAACCTGCAATGTGATTTCAAATACCAAAACAAGGCTCAAGATCATAATAACAGTGAAATCTGTTTAGTCCTGTACACACTCAGGCACAAATTCCTTAGATAACAAAGTGTGTAGTTGTTTTTTTGGGAAAAGCCTCTAGAATACAGACAAGGACCATTTGAAATGGACTTTTCAAGAAAGGGCATGCATAGAAGCAGTGAGATTGTCTGGTCAGTGACCTTTTGACATCATAAGCTCAAAATTTCCTGGGGCCCAGAACATAATCACCTCCAACCCAAAAAGAAAGAGACAACCTGTGAAGAGGCAAGATGACCATCTATGCCTTCAGGAAAAGCCCTAAAAGCCTCCTTCTCCCCAGGCAACTCACAGGCAGCATCTTCCCTCTCCATTTCAAGTTTACAGCTAGTTTCTGGCTTCCTTGTCAGTGACCACGCAATAAAGCTTTTACTTTTTGCAAAAACCTGGTGCCATAGTATTGACTTCTATATGCATGGGGCAGTGAGGCCTTGCTTCCTATCATTAGCAACGGGACTCTAATTTGCCAATCATTTGGATCTTCCTTTTTATAATTTCTCGGGTGTATTTTCTGAAAAAAATATTTCCACAAATCTTAAAAGAATAAGGACTCACCACTGTATTAATAAAATCAGTAAAAATGTAAGTGCCTGCCTGGGAGAAGAGTTGTTCTATTTGTTAGTCTCTGAACAGTTGTGCTAGGCATTGAGATTTGGAATTGAGAGTTTTGTTTCTCAAGAATTTCACAATAGAGACAAATAACAATTGAAATTCTAGTTGTTTGCCTTTTTAAATCTCAGTTTCTTCATTGCCAATTAAATCATTTACTGAGTTTCTCCATGCAGTGCCTTAAGCATGCTTTCAGGCTGCTTTTCAAGGTAGGCAATGACTTCAATACATGTAGTTTCCTGAAACTTGTCTCTAAGCTTGGGAAGGGATTGAGCAGAAGCTTTAAATACTGGCAGGAAGTCCTCATGCATTCTTTTTAAGGAGCTTTGTGTCACAAAGAGGCAATGCAAACACTCTTGGATTTATTTATCTGTTATTTTTGCAAGTGTCTTCATTACCGTATATGACAATAAAGAAAGATCAGTTTGCAGCTCTGTGCCTTACAAACCTACACAGATTTTAGTCTTTCACATCTTTCAAGGAAAGCTATGCTTGAGAACTCCTGTTGCCTAGCATCCCACCAGGGGATAGCTTGTGGCCACACAGGCTGCTGCACCACCAGACTGGGGTCTCCACTAAACAGAGGTTGACCAAAAGCTGACCCAGCACAAAGCCCAACTTTCCACACCAACAGTTACTACTAGCCAAGCTTTCAATTACAGTATCAGCTTTCTGGAGAATGACTAGAAAAGAATCATTCTCCTGTTCCCAGATATATCTGAAACAAGGGCACAATAATAGTCATTAACCATAAAGATGAGGAGGTTAATTTGCTTTGCCTCTAAATATGAATGCTAATGTAACCATTTACATAGTGCCAACAATGGAAATAAACAGAAGACTGAGTTAAACCACAAATGTACAGGCCGGTACCACTTGGCAAAACATAAGAGCTAGCAGTATTGAAATCATGGCATTAAGGCTTCCATGTAAAATGAATCGTAGAATTGTATGGGGCCAGCAGAGCAATTTATCAAATTGAACCAATGTGACCCTGAAGATAGAACTATGTCCTATTTGAAATAAGGGAATTTGATTCCATAACATTTCTTAGAAACTGAGTACTTAAGTCTCTCCTAGCCCAAATCTCCTTCCTTGTTCTCTGCATTATGCCAGTCCTTGCAATACTGGAGGGCAGGTTGGGAGATACCCAAGGTGCACATGAGCTTCCCAGAGTGAAGAGGGAAAGGTAAAGGGGTGAGGAACTAATGGGAAATGGCTCCACTACTGTTGCTCCTGAAGAACAATAGGGTCTTTCTTCTGCTTGTCATGGTTTCTAAATATTTTCATAACTCTTAATTATGCACAGCTCCTCTTGCTTCTACAAGGTGGAAATGGACAATGATTTCTAGAGCACTTCCCTGCAAATACATTTTTCTTTTTTTTTTTTTTTTGTGGGAGTAAAACCCAGCATTCTACATTAAGCTTTGCACATGAGAAAAAAGAAAAGGCCCAGTTCCTATGCTTCAGTCAAGTGTTCGTGGGATTTATCACGTGTACTGTGGATGTCATTGTGTGATGGCCAGCATAGCTAGTGGAAATGACACCAGTGTTATTTGGGGCAAGTTGATTGTAATTACTTGTAAATATAACTATGTAAATTATTCTGTCTCTCTATACCTCAGTTTCATCATTTGTACAATGGGTGTGGTGATCCCAACCTTATAGAGTAATCATAAGAATTGAGATTAATTATTAATTAATCCTTAGCAAATAACTATAACTCTATTACACTATAACACTGACATCAAGTGCTACCTCCACAGATTTAGTGAAATAGTAATAAGGCTATTTATTTGTGAAATAGTGAGTAAGCATGGCTTTTTCCCAAATTGGGAGTCATTTCTCTTCTCAATAGCCCTGTGTGAGTTTGTTTTTCTCAGGATGGACTGCTGGGACTCTTGTAGGCACAGGGCTGAATCTATCCTCATGTCTTCATTGGCTGTCCTTGGCTATGTTGCTTAATTTCTTGGCTTCACCATTTTTTCATCTATGACATAAGAATATTACCATAGTTTCCTCATAGGATATTGGTGAGTTCAGAGAGATCATGAAATCCTTGAGTCCTGAGGTTTATTATGAAATGCAAAGCACTGTTAATATTGTGTTGTGGTAATTTACCAAGGTGTCTTGTATCTTAGCCTACACAGAAGATTTCAGAACATGCTGACCTGAAAAACTAGACTCACTGAGAGAATTGTGGTAGAGAAGCTACTAGCTAAGCCTTTCCACCCCATCTCTTAGTCCATTGAGGATTGCTTCTTTTTCCATACAAATTATTTTTATTTCCCAAGGAGAACCTGGTGAAGGAGAAAATGGATGGTTGGGATTATCCGGGACAGTTTTTGGGATCCAAGACCAGGAAGGCTGGACAATATGGGCAGACAATCAACAATAATGAAAGACTGAGGTACTCTCTTGTTGGGGTGAGTTTTGAGTTATGATGGTATATGGAGTGCATTTATCTTCCTGTTCCCAGCACAAAGAATCGAGATCAAAGCAAATAAAGAAAAAACAATCAACAACAACTAAACAAACCATCAACAACTGCCCTATTCAACATCATAAGAGCCAAATGAATCACAAGTACTTTTAAGTTGCTTCTCCCTGAATGGCACAGAATTTAAAAATCTCTTTGATGCTTAAGTCAAAAACCTTCAATTATGGACAGCCACAGCTTGGAACTCTGACTACTTATATGTCTGGTGCCCTTGTACTGGGCACCTAAGAGAAACCAACAATGCTTTTTGAGTAACTGTAGTACTTTCCTATAGTGACTAGAAAGAGAGGTTGATTCTTTCTTATTGCCACCCTCTATGAGTGTAACAGGGTCCTGATTTGGAGTAACCCCAGTCCCAAAGCTAACAGGTTCTTTAGAGCAATGTTTTGTTAGTATGTGTAGGGCTCCCATTTGAAAGTCATGAGCTAGCATAATTTACACATAAAACCAGGAAATGTTGTACCTCTAGTATACTGCTCAGGAAAATTATTAATCATTCTTAAGCATACAGTTGCCCATGTGAGAGGAGGTTGCTTACGGATTCTGAGAGACTGCTCTTGTGACTTCTATTGGGACTTATTTTTGAAACCATAGAAGCTTAAGATGTCTTCTAATCAATAGACATTTTGGCCCTTACTACTCCAGTTTCAGCTGTTCTGGAAAACATGGACTCATTCCCCCAAGATCCTACCCCCAAGTCCTCCCAAGCCCTCCTAAGCAAATTTCTTAAATGCTTTGTAGCTTATAATTTAAGTCAGATCCTCCCAGACATACTATCCATGCAGTGGTTTTCACATGATGTAATAACTCCGTTTTCATTTTTGTAGATCTCATCAGTAAAAAGACCCAGATGACAGTGATTAAAGAGCAGATCTGGAAGTTCAGTTCCAGTAAAAATGACAGAATCGATCAATGTGTAAGCAGAGAGTAGCTGAATGTTCGCTGTGATCCCAAGGCAGAGGTAGAGAATTTTCAGGTCTTCATACTTTGTCCTCATGACAACCCTGTGAAGGAGGCATTGTTGTTTTTGTTTTAATGATAAGAAATGTGAGGATCAAAAATATCAAGTAATTTTTCCACTGTCACATGGTTAATGCTGCAAATTATTAAATCTGATCATGAATCTACTGTTTCTGAAAGTGTAGTTTTTTGCTTTCATTTTTGGCTTTTGGGAAGCACGTTGAAGATTCCACCCTGGCTTTTTATCAGTACTTGAAGGACTTTGATTGCTTCAGGGCACACATTTGTGAGAGGCCTATGCAAAACTATGTACATTGTGATATATATTTTTTCAATGGAGAGACTTCTTCATGGCTACTTTTAATTATGTTTTAGAGAACTATTCTTGTCATTTAACTATCACAGATTCCTACATATATTGAGTAGAAGGGCATGTTCCTATAAGAAAGGCAATCATAATTTTGGAGATATCAATTGAAAAAAATAATCCTACTTGGATCATAAAAGCTACCATGATTTAATTATAGATTAAAATCCAATATTGGGCTCCATGGTAGAGCAATTGCCTCATATGTGTGAGGGACTGAGTTCGATCCTCAGCATCACATCAATCAATCAATCAATCAGATAAGATATTAGGTCCATTTACAACTAAAAGAAATTTTAAAAAATATGCCTAAATTCAGGCAACTTGTACTATTTAGCTTTTTTTGTATATTTTAAGTAATTGGTTTGGGGCTGGTTTATTTCTGACACCAATGCATTATCAGATAATGAAAGATTTACTGGCAAAGTGGTAGTATTTCCATCAACAATTCTCTGAATCAGATAATATTTAGCAAAATCAGTATGGCAGAACATTTTTTAATTGAAAACATTTTGGAGACATATACTGAATATCCCTTCCTGGAATACTTCATAAAGTTTTTTATTTGAAAACTTAATCAATGCAGTGTTTAGTTGAGAGGGTTTCTCTATGTTCCATAATCCAAGATCATAACAAGAAAAATGGAATTCTTTCTTATGGTACTGGAGGTTGAACACAGGGTGCTCTACCACTGAGCTATATTCTCCTTCCTTGTTTTTGTTTTATTTTGAGACAGGGTATTGCTAAGTTGCTTAGGCTGGCCGTGAACTTGTGATCCTCCTGCCTCAGCCACCCAAGTAACTGGGATTACATGTATTTGCCACAGAGCCTGGTGAAAAATGGGATTCTTTAGGAAGTAAATTCTTTTCTCTGAAGCCTCATATTGGTGGTTCAAATGCTTTACTCATTTTCCCCATGATTGACACCCCAAGCCCCAGAGTCACTACTTTATGTGAGACATTAAAGGTCAGAGGCACATGAATATAGATCCAAAGCCACTGTAAATATTTTAGTAAGAGTCCAGAGTATTTCTGTAGGCAACTTATTATCAATTTTTACCAGTTCTTATCAAATGAGAGAGCACAATGAATGAGGGGTAATTGGACAGAAACATGAGGCTGAGCTCGCCCAAACTGTGAATTTGGCCAAGCATGTACTGAATTCCCCTTCCTCCTTTCTTCCTGCAGTCCCTTCTCACTATGACCACTTAACCTAATTACTCAGTGTTGATCCAGTTTTTCTGCATTTTAAGCTTCTTTTTGTTGAACCTCAACTTTCCCTCCATCTCTTTCTGCCCAACAGTGCCAATGTCTTGGCTGGGCACAGAATCACGAGCCACCACACACCTTGTAGATTCAAACAGCAATTCTTTATTCCCGAACTCACACCGGCCTCTACACACGTTCTGGGGAAATCCCAGTTCTGCCGCGGCCCAATTCACCTACTCCACGAGGGTTTCTTTTCCAATACTTTCTGAATCTCATGAGAACTCAACGGGAACTCAAGGATCGGGCGTGCCTGAGGCAGCAGGATACGCCCTATTCCCCCCCCCCTCCCCCGCAGGGTACACCTTAAACCTGGAACTTCCCTAAACCCAAGTCTTAAACCGGAACGCCTTAAACCCAAATTATCCTAAACCGGGATACCTCCTAAAACCTGATCAGCTCTAAACCCGGATCTGCCCTGGTCCTTGAGCAAGGTCACCTTACATGCAATGTCAACAGCGAAATTCCAAGGCAAGTCCATTTAACATGGGGTACGCTGGCAAGGAAATTTCGATGCGTCATTCCTACTTGGCAATGGCCCTCAGCACAACAATAATTCTGTATCCACTGAATACCTCTCTGAATCTGATGCTTGACATTATTTTATCCTCTTGACAACCTTAAGGCATTGTTGAAGGACATCGCTCCCATTTTACACAGGAGGTTCATATATATTAAGCAACTTATATCATTAGTAAGTTGGAACTGGTGATCTGAATCCACATCTGAGTGGTAGCTCATATGCTTTCCATTATGACATGTTGCTTCCCAGTCTAACTTACTAATGCACTTTTTTCTACACTAGTAAGAAATTTCAGAGGACAAAATTTCTGACAAGACCAACTTATCAACCTGCTCCAGATAGGGTGCTAATGGCTGAGGTCAAGTCAGTGGAGAAGGGTTACCACTTGTCTGACAGTAATTCTTTCTCCTGAGGTCAGATGTCCTGGCTCCTGGGTAATCAAGGCAGTGTCCCTCTTGAGCCTTGATGTCAGGAAGTGAGTCCTTCGCCCATCTCACTTTGCTCCTAAGAGTATTTGTGAATGATCCTCACTCAACGTATATTCTTCATAGACAATATCTATCTTGCGTTAAATGTCTTAACGCAAGTATAGTGCAAGGGAGAGACACTGTTTTTATGCACTCTTCTCCTGACTACCCTCTCTGCTGACACCATCTCATCCCACAGAAGTGACCTACAGTACCTGCATACAGAACCAGTCCTTGTGTCATTCTTGAAGCTCCATCAAGCCTAATGTCATCTACCTTCAGAAACAGAGAGGAATAAGTATAGGAATGGGGATGCAGCAAAAACAATTAGTACAAGCTAAATATTGCTATGTTTATCTAAATATCTTCACTTCCCTACAATCAAGACTATGAGACTATTTTGAACTGATGGATGTAAGAAGCCAAAAAGTCAGTATTCTTTTCCCATTTTGTCTCCTGTCTATGGAAAGGTAGAGTCAACCTGGAGGTCTAGTTACCAAATGAAGAAGAGCAATCCTGGAAAATTTGCCCAATCCATATCATACTTTACCTGAGAGAGAAAAATGTCTTTGTTTTGTTAATCCTCTGTGATTTTAGGGGCTATTTGTTACCGCAGCATGGCCTATAATATTCTGAAGAAGAGAGAAAGATTTTTAGGTAAAATGACCTCCTCATTCTCAGGATACATGCTCTCAAACTGACCTTGCTAAAATAGTCTTGTTGTTTGGAGGAAGGACTTGCCTATAAATTTGGAATTTATTGTAACTTTATAATTACAGTCTGAGAATTTCAACCAGCAGTCATTTTTATCTGATTATTGAGAGTACTCCATATTAAGGCACAAAATTATTTGAGTCTTAGCTTCGAGGTAATGACTGAGTTTGTATCACAGACACTGTGATTCTCTGTTCTTGCAGGCTGACCAATAAAGGCTGATGTTTTTACATATGATGCAGCATGGCAGAAACCACTTCCTCATGTCAATGGCCTGGGTGATAGAGCCCCTACTTAACAAGAGATGCTACTGTGGTCAGTAATGGATGGTTTCATCTTGGTCACTGGCTCCTCTACTTTCTCAGATACTTCCATGGTTAAAGTAGAAGCTATTTTCTGTATCATTCTTACAAAGACAATAAATAGATCAGATCACTATTCAGGAAGCTTACAACATTGCTCCCCGCTCCCTGGGCCAGTTGGCCAGGATGCTGCTGCTTATTTGACAGAAGGTTGCCTGCCTCTCTCAGCCTCCAAGCTCCGTGTCATGCTCCAAGGAATATGCAGACAGCAAAGATACCAGATGCACTAACCGCATTTTTCTGGGTTGAAGATGTTCTAAAATTTGCAAGCAACTTTTTGTATTTTATTTCTTTTCTCTCTGTTAAGATTTTCCTTATTTATTTATTTATTTTTTGGTTAAAACCATCTCTCAAATGGGAGCTTTCTACTTCTGGAATTTTCCCCTTGGGCATTTTGGGCTTTGTTTTTGGAATAGTTTTAGCTTCATCTCTCCAGGGCTTGTCTGCTGTTAAGATAGTTCTGAGGGGCTGGGGTTGTAGATCAGTGTTAGAGCATCCGCCATGCTCATGTGAGGTACTGAGTTTGATCCTCAGCACCACATAAAAATAAATAAAGATTTTGTGTAAAAAAATAAAAGGTAGTTCTGAGCAGGGTCAGCAGGGTTGGCTTCTGAGATCTTTGCTCAGTTTGTGCTGAGGCTTACTGCACCAATATTTGCTGCCTCTTCCTTTTTATTTTTATATTTTAACTATCTTAGTGTCTCAGTTATCTGCATCAGATTCAGCCAGAATCCTTCACATATGGGGCTGTTCCAGCGTCATCATCTCCATTTGCCCACACTTGATTGACTCTCAGTTCCAACTGAACTCTAAGCTTCCACCTGTGGTGTCTTTACAGGGAGACAGCAAAAACTAATCTCAAACATAGATGGCAGGTCACTTTGGAATTCAAGTTCAGTCAAGTATCCAGGAAATAACATAACTGTATTTTGAAATATCTGTGCCCTGCTTCTTTTAAGGGCTATTTAGGAATAGCACTAATGCAGAGTTTAAAGACAAGGAATTCACAATACTTACAAAACAGTACAAAGCCAAAGAGCTGAGCGGACTTAACGCCTTCCTTTCACTGAGGAGAGAGACAATGTTCCTTTCAGGTAATACCTTTTTACTGTTCTTCACCCACATTACTAATCTCCTGTTTGAGTGGCTGACATACCAGCCTCAGGAGGAGTTTACAGGGAGTCTCAGAGAGGGGAAGTGGCAGCTTTCCTGATTTGTCTGTTTTTGTTATTGCTTCAAGACAATGTATGGGGAGTATTGGGAGAAAAATCACAATGGTTTATCAAACTCCAGTCAAGAATGGAGTAGAGTAGGGACACTTTAGGAGGAGGAGGACCAAATTCCAAAGGCGGTGAGTAAGTGAAAAATCACATGGAGACAAAATAATTCTTGGAAATCTTTAAGGAAGATGCTCTGTTGGAAACCAAGATAGAGCCAGTTTTCCTTCTGATTTTCAGGCAGATGAGCTCCAGATGAAGATGTTGGCTTGTATTTCAGGGCCATGCTATTCCCAAAATATGTATTTTTCAATACTATAATCACACTTATGGGAAAAATCAGACTTGTCTCTCCCAACTCTGGGGCATTTCCTCATCGAGTAGAAGGACAGGTAAGATAACCCTCAATTGCAATCACAAACTCAGTTCCCAAATTTATGTGATTTAGATGCACATATGTGAGTCCAAGTTACTTCCTTTAAGAAAAGTTGTCAGTCCTCATTGTTGAGAAATAGGAAGGAGATCCAGATCTTTCCTGGTGAATTATAGAAGCAAGGTCCCCAGAAGTAGATTAAAGGAAGAACTAGAGAACATGCACTCTGTGTGAAGACAAAAATCCCATCTTCTTGAAGAGTCTGTTCTTACAGAAGTTTATGAGACAAAGAGAGAATGAAGTGTCTGTGGAGAGAATCTCTGGTTCTATAGTGGAGCTAAGGGTCTATGTGGATGAGCTTTTAGTATTTGCCAATTCAGGAGGTAAACTGAAGGGTACCTTCTTAAAATCTGGAGAGCTCAAGTGGGGTTGTGGGTGGCCTGAATGATGGAGATCCTTGTTCACCATCTGAGCAGACCACTGTGTAGAAAGCGAGGGTGTCAAGGGAAGGTCTTTGTATTATGGCCCCTGGTCTGGAAAGATTCTCTTCCTTGAACTTTTTAAAGTAAATTGGTAAAGTTTCACTGAAAGACTATAATATTTTAAGTTACTGTAAGTTAACTTTTGTGATTTCCGCAGTAGCTAACAAAAACTCTTCTAAATAGTTTTACTCAGACTAGGGTAGTTGCAAGTGGCAGTCGTGAGCTGCCAAGAAGGGACATTTAACAGGTTTCTGGGTAGGACCTAAAGAAAGAAACCTAGTTCACACATCCAAGGGCTTCTATGCTATAATGTGGGCAGAGGAAACAGATGACCAATGACTTTTTCCTCCAGACTTGATCCTCCAGAGGGCACATTTGTGGAGGCTGCCTTGTACCATGTTGGGGAATCTAAACCCTGTATTGAAGACATTGCCATTTCTCAGATAAAGAAACCTGAGACAACATAATAATTGGTGAGCTTTGATTCTTTGACAAGTCAATGGCCTTGTCACCATGTATTCTCTGGCTCACACTTACCTAGAAATACTAGTGAGCAAGTTTGTGGATAAGAATCCCATATTGAGTAATAAAAAAAAAATTCATGCACTGTGAGATCCCAGATTTGGTTCTGCATAGCTTCTAAATTTGAATCAATGAGGTTAAAACCCAAAATACTCACTGTATTTTTATTCTTTTATACAGTAAGGTGATAGAGAATGGGGTGGTGTAGTGGTGGTAGGTGTTGGATATTGTCTAGCCTAAGCTCTATTGCTGGCTCTGGGATAATTTTTGCAAAAACTGAAAGTGAAGTGTGTCCTAAAGTGTGTTCTTTAACTGACTCTCTAGGTGAAGCAATTCTCTGTTGACAACTGTGGTTCTCTATTTTGAACTTTGGTAAATAAAAAGAACCATATGCTTTTTAATAACCCCCGTGCTAATAGGATTCCATGAGCAGTATGTCTCCAGAGTTGGGGCCATAGGGAAAATGTGTGGATCAGTTAGCTGATACCAAATCTCAGAAGAGATTGACAAGTAGTAACTGTGTCCTGACCAGGGCCAGGCATTTGATTGATTGCTCTACCTGCTTTGTTGTATCTGTGCTCACAATAACCCTATGAGTTCAAGATTATTTTTATCTCCCTCAATAGGTGGTTTCAGTAAGGTTTAGCAGACAAATTCCTCAAGTTCACAGAGCTAGGAGGTGGCAAGGCAAGATTTCAATGAAGGTTGCCTGTTGCTGGGAAGATTCTTTTAAACACAGTGTGATGGTCTATTGACTTTTTATGTTTATTGCATTGAACTTGCTTTCTGAAGTGCTTTGAAAAATGGAAAGTATCTTAAAAAGTTTCATGTGATAAATGTTTTAAAATTGCCGTCTAAAAACAAGCATGTAACTTAGCCAACTATTAAAAAAATTTATATAAACCTACTGTACAATAAAATATTGTTCCAATTTTAAATTAAACAGATTAAAGCAAATATGCAGTGTAATTCCCAGAACTGTCAGTTCCTCACTATCTATTCAGTCAATTAGACATTATCAGCTATTTGTGTGCTCAAGAGTTTTATTGAATTAACCACCAGCCTTTTGGTGTTTTGATTGTTGCTATGGTGGCTGTTGCTCTGCTCTGCTTTGAGAATTGCTGTCAGAAAGAGACAAGCACACACATCCAAACTGGTGTTTTTTTCCAATGAAAAGACTTTGACGGAAGACTAGCTTATTGCTCATTACTTTTGATAAAGACTGCAGACAGGGAAACTGCCTCTAACATTCTCACAAGTTATCTTTCTCTGCATGTACATTTAAAACCCCAAACAAAAGCCAAAGTCAACAATATCCCCTTTGGCCTATTTCTTTCATGAAGTGTCCAAAAGCCTTAAATAGCTCAGTTTTTTTTTTTCACAAGTGACTTTGTACATTTTCTAAGAATGAGTGAGAAGCTTTTGAGGGACAGACCCAGAAAAGTGTGGAAGAATGACTTGGAAGAATGACTGTCACATTTTCATTTGCTTTTCCTTTCAGACAGGTTTTGATCATCAGGACCTCTTTTTTTTTTAATTTTTTTTTTTTTATTTTTTAAGCAAAGTAACAAGGATTTATTAGAATAATGGAAAGAAAGCAATCAGAGGTCCCAAAGGAGAGGGATCCCAAGTAAATATTGCCCCAGGACCTCTTATTTGGGCAAGTAGGACATTTTCTTATTTTTCATGGTATGACAAAATATTGAAAATTTCTCACTTCACAGGAGGAAGAGTTATCCTAAGACACATTATGGGCATTTTTGGTTTTAAGCTGCACTAGTTTAATGTCCTCCTTCTATAGGTCACAAGGGCCAGCCCCCAGCCTCTCTATGGATTTGGGGATATCACTTCTGTTTGTGGAGTTTATGAGCAGGGAGCGTCTGATGATAAGATAGAGAACACATTCTCAGCACGAACTGCACTTCCTGATGAATCCACAGCAGGGTGAGCTTTTAGGAAGACCAGCTCAAACTCTGTGCATGTTTCCCGCAGTCCTGCTCGGTCTTCCCCATTGTTTCTGCTGGCTCTGGGCCTCTCCTGCCTTTCTCTGGCTGCTCCTCCTGCGTTGATTTTCTCACTGCACTGGCTGGTTAGCATGTTAAGTATCGTGAGAATAAGCTGCTCCCTGTCCTGGCACAGCTTTCTGAAGGAAACATTTCCTTCCCTCACGCAAGCCAAGGAGTCCCTTCCTAGGGAGAAGGCTGGAGCGCTGATTGAAAACACGCACGATTGCTGGTTGACATTTGGCTCACTTGCAGCAGACAGAGGTTGGGAGAGATGGGAGAAGGGGCTTGTCCTGGTTCTGAGGTGGTTCTCACATCTGCTTCAAATTAGGAGTGCTCTGGAGTAGAGATTTTAAACTTAACTTAGTTGTGGAATAATAAGTAGGCTTCTTAATAGGGGGGGATTATAAATGATTACCCTCGAAAATGAAGGGACAGTTTTTCATCCTCTGGGTACCTTACTTTTTCAAGGTGGTTTGGCATTACATAGAAACTGGAGAGCATCCCATACTTCTCCAACCCCCAGGTGGTGAAGGTGCATTTCACTCCCTCTTCCTCAGGAGGCTAAGTTCAGGCTTTTAGGGCACAGTGCCATCAGAGGCCATCAGCCCCCTCCTCCACTCCAATTCTCTGGGACCCACAGTAACCAAGGGTGTCCTTGCCTACATGTACAGACTGGTGTCCACTGGGACAAGGCAGTGTTCCTGGCCTTACCTGTCCTGGAGTTCTCAGGGGGTACTCTAGATAAAGACATTATGGCACGGTTGTGCAAAATGGAAAAGCATATTTTAAAACTTTCTTGTCGTTTTAAAACTTGATCTCTTTGGAGGTCAGCCTAGTAATCTGAAGACACCCAACCCTCATAAGTGCTATATTCAACATATTCTCATTTGTTTAATTGTTTTTTTTCTTTTTTCCCTCCTTATATAAAATATTGAATGGCACAGATGTTGTTACTGTCTTATATTACCTTGGCTCAGGGCAATTTGGAAATTAGAAACACTTCACATTTGGCTATTGGCTGGATGAATCAAGAAAGCAAAGGAAGAAGTGCTGTACCCATAAAAGGTAATTATGGAAGCTTCCTTAGACTTTTGCATTGTTAACTGATGACCCTGGCTATGGAACAAAAGCTCTGAAGTTGCCATAGATCAGAATGACCCATCTGAGGTCAACTTGACTTATTTGGGGGTCAGGCAGGAAGAAGTGTGCCCTGGACAAATCAGAAGGTCAATGAACTTCCAGACCTCTTTTCAAATGACTGTCAATAATCCAAGACTTGGGGAATTCTTACATTCACTAGGAGGTGCTTCATCCGGACTGCTCAAAATATGAACAGTGGTGATCCATTATGTTGTATGTAAGTTTTACAGGCAAAGGACTCAATGAGTTCTCTTCTTTAACAACCATTTAATTTCATGATTCTCTAATTTTCCCTCATTAAAGAACCCCTGGATTATTGATAGTAGAGTTGTAACTATCAGAGTCTGCTCATAAAATCCCTCAGATTACCTTAGGAAATGGAGGCTTACTGTAAAGACAGGTTTTATATATTGTCATGAGAATGTTGGCATGGCTACTTTGTACTTTCTTTGCTATGGGTCGCCTCTTTATGGCTCAACTGCGAGAAGAGAAATTGTCATCAAAATTATTTCTATTAATCCCTTCCCTGGAAGAGGGAAGCAGGCTAAGAGAACTCAACATATATCCAAGCTTAGCCCTCCTGAGGCAGGGATGTCTTCAGTTTGTACTCACAATTCTGAAATGGTTATGGAAAGAAATGTTACCACCGAAGGCTATGACAAATCACAACCTTTGTGACTAATATTTTTTTCAGTACTACTGGGGATTGAACCCAGGGATCGTTTAACATCCCAGTCCTTTTTAATTTTTTATTTCCAGACAGAGTCTCACTAAATTGCCCAGGCTGGCCTTGAACTTACAATCCTCCTGGTTCAGCTTTCCATGCTGGTAGGTTTTCGCGTGTGTGCCACCATGTCTGACTCTAACAATTCATTATTTTTTAAAAATATTTTCTTGAGTAGAAAGAAAGGGGGCCTTTCTGAAGTAATTGAAATGATGTTCTGCATCTTTTATTTTTTAGCTTATACTAAAAGGTCTAATTAGTGTGATACTGGTAATGAGAAGTTAATCTCTCTAATCTTTTGATAAAATTGTTTTAAATTTCTGAGTTTATACATAATCCACTTTTGCTCTCCAGCTTCTCTGCTTGCAATGACTTCCAAATTCTGTGAGCAATGACTTATTTTATTCTCCAATATTTCCAGACATTCAGAGACTCTTATTGGTCATGCTCATTTAGACACAGGACATGGCCAGTATCTGGATCTCTACCTGTGGGCCAAGTGACCATTCCAGGTTCCGTCATACTGGCTTCCATGGGACTGTCCCTGGAGACCTCTAAACAGAAATTTTCCTTCTAGAAGCAGCCATGCACATAGCAGTGATTCAGAATCCTGGCATATTCAAGACAAGGTAGAATCAGAAACCTGGCTGATTCAGGCCTGTTAATTCTTCCAAAGTCAACTCATTAAAAAGCAATGTGTAAGAATTTAACTTGCATTGCAATTGAAAGGAAACTTGGATATTGAGATGAACTTCTACATTTTAAAGATCAGGAATCTAATGAACAAATGTCCTGGCCAAGATCACAAGGTAAAGGGAGGACTGGGAAAACGCAGGTAAGAGTCATTTGAGGAGTGATGATGTGTTTCTGGCGATTATCTGTAGAGCATTTGCTCTCCATGTAACACCCACCCTCCATTTTCTTTGGTAAAGAGCAAAGTTTAATTTCCAAATGAATACATTAAAATTTTAATTAGGAAACCAAGTAAGAAGGCAATAAATAGTCACGTTTTAAAATATTTACCTCATCTACTTTGTGAAATTAAAATAACTTTATCCAAACTTTGGAAATGTCAGTGGCTCTTTGACTTTTCTCTATAGACATAATATATCCCAGACTACTTCAGTGCAACAAGATTGATAATTAGTATTAAACCCCTAACTTTCATGTATCTGAGGAAGATGTCCAAGTTGACAAAAAGAAACAATTTTTAGAGCAAATAGTCATAATCCATTGTTCTCAAGTACATAAAGGAAACAGAGCCAGACGAACCATACACACACACTCACATATACATACATAGACACATATGTACATACATATATAAAATTATATATAAATTAAACACATATATTTAATGGAGTTTCTTAGAAGAAATTTTATGAGTATGTAATTAATATGCTACTCATCATCTTTAATTTTTATGTTCATAAATTTCATAAATTATACTTTTGGAGTGCATGTAAGTAATCCAGAAATGGGAATACTATAAAACTAAATTTCATTCCAAACCCTGTACTAATGAATAGCAATTTTTACTTAGTATAACCAGACTTAAAAGTTTATATAATTTTGAGTATTTTGGTTTTAAAATGATAGTTATCTCTCAGTATTTAGGGAAGACTGGTTCTAGAATCTGTGGATATCTAAATCTGCAGATGCTTAAGTCCCTTTGTTGTGTTATTTGCTTATAACCTACTCATTCCTCCTGTGTTCTTTATTTTTATTTATTTATTAAATTTTTAATTGATTTTTTTAAAAATAAATGACAACGGAATGCATTACAATTCTTATTACACATATAAAGCACAGTTTTTCATATCTCTGGTCGTATATAAAGTATGTTCATACCAATTCGTGTCTTCATATATGTACTTTGGATAATGATGTCTATCACATTCCATCATCCTTGCTAACCTCCTGGCCCCTCCCTTCCCCTTCTACCCTTCTGCCCTATCTAGCGTTCATCTATTCCTCCCATGCTTCCCCTCCCTACCCCACTATGAATCAGTCACCTTATATCAGAGAAAACATTCGGCATTTGTTTTTTTGGGATTGGCTAACTTCACTTAATATTATCTTCTCCAACGCCATCCACTTACCTACAAATGCCATGATTTTATTCTCTTTTGTTGCTGAATAAAATTCTATTGTGTATATATGCTACATTTTAAAATCATCTCTAGGTTACCTATAATGCCTAATGCAATATAAATAACAGGTAAATGTTGCTATACACATAGTTTAGAGAATAACAAAGAAAAGTAGTCTGCAAATATTTAGTACAGACACAAGTTTTCTTTCTGAATGTTTCTATCTGTGCTTGGTTGAACCCTAGAAGCAGAATCCCTGGATATATAGGAGTGAGTCCATTTTTCTGAAAGATCTCTACAAACTTTACCACAACTAGGTGAATACGAATAAATATTATATCTGGGCTATATTTTGCTGAAGGGTATCTGAGTCTCAGGACAAAGAGGGAAAAGGAAAGGTGGCATTCACTAACCAATTCTTAGACTAATGACTGCCTTAGGCAGGACACCACACCCTGCTGTTCCCATTTATTTTTCATTTAATTCTTGAGGAGTTTGGAATATGCAAATGGGAAATAAAATAAGGTAAGGGCTAATTATTATTAGAATGTAGAAATTTTAAAGAAAAAGCAGTCATTTCTCTTCTTTCACCCTCCGACAAGTGCTAAAAAACAGGAAGAACAATGCCTTGTAAATTGATATTTAGGGCATGTGTGATTCATCTCCTTTCTACTTCAGGAACAACTTAATCTCTGCTGGTCAGTATAAAGCTCTGGAAAACAACAAAGCCAAACTAGTCACTTCTGTCCTGTTTGAGTATTGCTGACTTTGTATCCCTAGTCTTGTAGGAAAGTTTCACTTTGATGGATTTGTCTTGGCAGGTTAGCTTGATGTAAGCCCACCAACACACACACACACACACACACACACACACACACACACACACACCACTGTTTAATTACAAGAAATGAAAAGAAAGTTCCCTAATGGCTGCTGCCATTACAGAGGTAATCATGGCACTGTTCTTAAAATTTTCCATTCTCTACCATTTTAAACAATCCAAAGTAGAAAGAGGGCCTGCTGTGTGTACTGCCAGCCAGCTAGAGACTAAGAGCAAGCACACCAGTGATGCGTATGTCAGTTTCTCTTGAGAAATTCTGTTCTAAAGAACCACAAGCTTAAGAAATCTGGGAGAAACCACTGAGAAAAAAAGTTTGACAATATTAAAGGACTTTCTGCAAATCGAAGGTATTTATTTCACTTTTTTAAAAGAGCTCTTATTAATTTGATTCTATTTTATGTGTACAGTCAGCATAATTCCCTTGCTCCCTCCCCACACCCAAGACTGATGCCAACTCAAATCACTAGAGAATATAGCTACAAGAATCTCAAAAGCACTGGGTGCAGTGGCTTGTGCCTGTAATCCCAGTGACCTGGGAGGCTGAGGCAGGAGGTTCCTGAGTTCAAAGCCAGTCTCAGCAATTTAACGAGGCCCTGAGCAACTTAGTGAGACCCTTTCTCAAAATAAAAAAGAAAATAAAAAGGATGTGGTTTAGTGGTTAAGCACCTCTGGTACAAAAAACCCCCCAAAACCCCCCCAGAAAACCAGAATCTTGTTTCCAGCTGTATCACACCCTTTTCTCTCCTTAGCTAACACATACTCTTAACAAAAAATATACAGGGTCTTTTTTTAAGCCATCTTTGAGACAATGGAAGTAGCAACAGGTGACATTCCAACGGCAGCTGTGGTGGCCAGAGAATTATTGCTTCCTTTACTTTGTGGCTCTGTCAAATTATCCAAAAAGTACAAGGAAAAAATTAAAGCCAGATGACTTTGTTCTATAGGAAATATTTCTCTAGATCCTGCTATGACTAGTAAGATGAAGGACTTTGCAGATCGTCAACCTTCACCTATTCATTCACTTGTTCATTATTCAAAAGTAGTATTGAGCACTGGCTTGTGCTGGTCATTATGTTAAGTGGTGTGTTGCAATTGTGAGTAAAGTAATAATGAGATCTTTCCCTCCCTTCAATTTTACATGTATTGTAACATTAAATCCTATTTGACCACCCTATGCAAGTTAGTCCCTCATGCACATACTTATTATCACCACTGCTTGCCTTTATTATTCTTAGTCCTTATTGGTATCTATGGTATGATGTATTTTACTTATGTACAGCTTGTCTTCTCTATCATAATGTGAGCTGTGGTTGTGTGTGTGTGTGTGTACAGTTATATACCCCACACCTCAAAATGTGCCTGCAAATAGATACACAATAAATATTTGTGTAAGTAAAGAAGGAAGGAAGAAGAAGTGGAGGCAACACATAGCTACAGAGTGGAACCAAAGACTCTTCTGTTTTTTATTTGGATTCATTAATTAGAATTTATTGTATTGATTTGTCAGCTTCCTAGATATTTTATCATTTCTTTTCCAAAAACATCAGGAGTGATAGCATATAAAGATGTGGTAAAAACACAATTAATAATGTTTGTGGATTCTTCTGATCTACATATCAAAGGTGCCTAGCCATAAAGATTGGATTTTCCTGGAAAAGCTTGTTCTTGATAAATTGATAATTATGTGTTTCCAAAAAACTTCAAATTAATTTACTAAACTTTTCTAATTGCTTTAAAGGTTTTCAAAGGGCCCTTATTACTTTGACTCTATTTTATGTGTAGAGTCAGCATCATTCCCTTGCTCCCTCTACACACCCAAGACTGATTCCAACTTAAATCACTATAGAATATAGCTCTAGCTTGCTGGCAGTACCCACTTTGCTGAGTTCTTATGAAAAGTGTGTGTAATAAAGTATATGAAAACTTTTAAAATCAGCATTAGCAGTGAGTGGAACACAGAAGCAGCTGGGAGAAAGACTGAAAAGGGAAAGTCAGAGAGGTCAATATAACGAGGCTCAGTGGGGTCCAAAAGACAAGTGACAAACTTTGTCAGTACAGTTGACAGCTCAACTTAATGCTTATTAATAAAGTGAAGGTTACTGATGACTTTCCAACAGGCAGCTTCAGTGGAGTGGTAGGGGAAAAACTTTCTTAAATTCCAGATAGACTGGAAGTAAACAAGTTGGAGACAATGGGCATAGACGATACTTTTGCAAACTTTTGTTATGAAGAAAAGGAAAGATATGGGATATAAATTCATGATGTTTTGTATTATTTTATGGTCCCCAAAATAGTAGCCTGTTGATATGTTATTACAATTATTTATTATAAAAAATTATTGATGTTATTTATAGAAAAGATGATGCTTGAAAGAGTGTTCTTTGTACATGAGGAATGGGGTCCCATAGGGGTAGCTGGCAATATTGGCCTTAGCTAGAATAGAGGAGAAGCCCTAGTAGTTTTGCTCAGAATCTAGAGAAAGATGTTAATTAATACTGTAAGTTTAGTAAATATGGATTATCCTTAACACTAAAATTGAAATTTAAATATCTTTCATTTATGAATATAAAGCAGGAATAGATAATCTGAAAACTGAGGACCTACCTAAAAAGATATAAAATGCAGATAATAAAAGTATGTAACTTGGGAGGGAGATGATTTACACTAAAATGTTCTAAAATTTACATATGCTTTTTCAAGATGGATAAAAGTTTCCATTAGATTTAGAATATATTAAATTAATTAACAATTTTTAAGTGAAATCACTAAGATAAAGAAATAAAGTATATATAACAGGGAAAATAATGGAATTACAAATAAAAATAGCTTTGTCAATTAGAATACATTTTCCTTAGAAGAGTAACTGATATCAAAGAGTCTGGGAAAATGGTTAAAGGTATAAAAATGGGTAGTTTGGGTAAGAAAAAACTTTTTCTGTGGGGGTCTTAATGTTCTAATCATTTTTTCAGTTTCATAGTCTTCATATATTTTAAGATCTATCATGAAAGAAATAAATTAAATATATTAATTAATGTTAGAGAATTGCACTAGGGCTATGGGATATGAGTTATCCAGGGAAAGACTTGAGGGTTTATGCTAAGGGAACTATTTATAAAAATGGAATAGCTACATATGAGATACTGAACTCTCCATCAAGGTTGTAGAATCATCTGGAAGGAAATGTTTTATAGGTCATTGGGTTGGATTAAATAAACTCTTTCCCAACTCTAAGATTGCAAAATACTAGTAATAATTTTCTAAAAATTAGTTAATTACCATAACATAATTGCTTTATTTAATCTTTAAAATAATACCACAAGATCAGTGTTATGATTGAGATATGAAATGTCCCCCAAAGACTCATTTGTTGAAGGCATGATCCCAGATTACTGCAATATTCAGAGGTGGATCCCTTTAGAAGTGATTGGATCATATGGGCTTTAATCTCACCAGTGGATATATCTTATTGAGGGATTCATATTGTGAACAGACTATTAGGAGGTGTTAGACAGTGTTGGAGGTGGGACCTAGTGAAAGGGAGTGGGTCCTTGGGGCCATTCCCTTACAGACTATATCTTGTCCCAAGTCTTGTCTCTCTGCTTCTCAGCTGCAAGGACCTGAACCACTTTGACTTCCACTCTTCCACTCTGAGGTTTTGCCTCAGTTTAGACCCAAAGTACTGGAGCTGGCTGACCATGAACTGAAACCTTTGAAACCAGGAATCAAAATAAATTTTTCCTTCTTTAAGTTTGTTTATGTAAGATATTTTGGTTACAGTAACGAAAGGATGATTAACACACACACACACACACACACACACACAAAACAAAACAACAACAATTTTTTTTCCAGATGAAGATGCTAAAGTTCAGAGAGTTTTAACAACTTTAACAACTGAGAATAAGTGGCTTACATGGAATATAGTTGAGATTTAAATCCAGAATTGCCTTACTCCAAATTGAGAAACTTTTCATTTTATTATGCTTCTCTTAATCCCAGGAATAAGATAATTAATAGTCATCATCATAGGCATGTGCTCTGCTCATCTTCTCCCCACCCCTGTCCTCTTCCCCACCCTCCTCTTCTCTTCCTCTCCTCCTCTCCTCCTCCTCTCCTCCTCCTCCTCTCCTCCTCCTCCTCTTCTCTTCCTCCTCCCCTCCTCCTCCTCCTCTCCTCCTCCTCTCCTCCTCCTCCTCTTCTCTTCCTCCTCCCCTCCTCCTCCTCCTCTCCTCCTCCTCCTCTTCTCTTCCTCCTCCTCTCCTCCTCCTCCTCTCCTCCTCCTCCTCTTCTCTTCCTCCTCCCCTCCTCCTCCTCCTCTTCTCTTCCTCCTCCTCTCCTCCTCCTCCTCTTCTCTTCCTCCTCCCCTCCTCCTCCTCCTCTTCTCTTCCTCCTCCCCTCCTCCTCCTCTCCTCCTCCTCCTCTTCCTCCTCCCCTCCTCCTCCTCCTCTCCTCCTCCTCCTCTTCTCTTCCTCCTCCCCTCCTCCTCCTCCTCTTCTCTTCCTCCTCCCCTCCTCCTCCTCTCCTCCTCCTCCTCTTCCTCCTCCCCTCCTCCTCCTCCTCTCCTCCTCCTCCTCTTCTCTTCCTCCTCCCCTCCTCCTCCTCCTCTCCTCCTCCTCCTCTTCTCTTCCTCCTCTCCTCCTCCTCCTCTTCTCTTCCTCCTCTCCTCCTCCTCCTCCTCTTCTCTTCCTCCTCCTCTCCTCCTCCTCTCCTCATCTTCTCCTCCTCCTCCTCTTCTCCTCCTCCTCCTTTTTTCCTCCTCCTTTTCTTCTCCTCCTCTTTGCCTCCTCCTCCTCTTCTCCTCCTCCTCTCCTCCTCCTCCTCTTTGCCTCCTCTTCTTCTCCTCCTCCTCCTTCTCCTTTTCTCCTCCTTTTCTCCTCTCCTCCTTTTCTCCTCCTCCTCTTCTTCTCCTCCTCCTCCTCCTCCCCTTCTTCTCCCCCTCCTCCTCTTCTCCTCCTCTCCTCTTCTCCTCCTCCTCTCCTCCTCCTCCTCCTCTCCTCCTCCTCCTCTTCTCCTCCTCTCCTCTTCTCCTCCTCCTCTCCTCCTCCTCCTCCCCTTCTCCTCCTCCTCTTCCTTCTTCTTCTTCCCTTTCCTTTTCCCCTCCCTCTTCTCCTTCTCCTTCTTTTTTCCCCTTTGTTGGTATTGGGAATTGAATCCAGTGGTGCTTTATCACTGAGCTACATCACTAACTGCTTTTTAAAAATTTGAGACAGGGCCTTGTTAAATTACTTAGGTTGGCCTTAGTCTCTGAAATTACTGGGATTACAGGCCTGTGCCACATTCAGGGCTCATCAACTGAATTCTAATCTTGCCTAATTCTCAACGAAAAAGTCCCCTGTGTCTTAAAAGAATTGTGTAGGATATTATAAGACAAAATTGGCAAGAGCAGTTAGATATATATGCATATATATACACACACATACATTTGTAAAACATTACATATTCATTTATAATTTGTACTATATATACAATATATATAAGATGAATTGTCTGTACACACATACACAATACATAGGAAAAAATGCTGGTAAGGACAGTCCTCTTTTCTGGAGACAAAAGTATTGCAAATGACCTAAAAGAAGCCATCTTCATCCCTCAAAAATAGATTTCTCAAAGTGAATTTTGGGGATAATTTTTTTGCATTAAATGCTCCAAAAGTACAAAAGAAACTTATTAATTTTCTTATAATTGCTTCTTTTATGCTTGGCCCATATATAATTGCTCTTCTTTTCCTTTTTTTTAAACATTTGATCCTTTAACAAGTCTGATGATATTGATATTCTAGTACAAACACTGATAATAAATTTTAATATTGACTTGTCTACTAATGGGAGAGTCTTGGCTTAAACACATTACTACTTTATATAAGAAATTTAATTGAAAGATTTCTTTTAGTAAATCAGTTGGTGTGTAGTGACATTTAAGATAGGTACAAGGTAGATAGGAGTAAAGTTATTTTAGACAAAATAGAACAAAAATATCTCTAATCTGAATTTGTACTAACTGAAAAAGCTTGAAGCAACTAAATGTTAAAAATATCCATTGTAATCCTGAACTGAGATAGATAGAAAGTAGATATTCTAATATGCTGATTTGAGATGCAATATTTCCAGGATATTTTCCACAGACTTGAGTTAGATGGAACTTTCCTGGGAGCAAATTTTCTAGTGAGATTTCCAAACTCAATTTAATGGCATTTGGTTGGATTGGATGAACTTCAAAACAAACAGCTCAAATCTTATTTCTTGTCTGGACTGACTGGTAAATCTGTTGGGTGCATGTCACTGAAGAAAAATGGCTTTGTTTGGGTGAATAGATTTGGCTACAGCTTCTAGTAATTATCTCTTGGCTTGGAAAAGCCATGGAAAAATTCAGCCCCAAAGGAAACTGAAATGTGGAATGGTGAGGTTGGGACCTTGTCATCCTGAAGTTCTAGTTCACATTTAGAATTAGCGTAGATCTCTTCTTTAGTTCTGTAGGGGTTGAATTCCAACTTCAATAGTTGACTTCTATGGATGTCATTTTTACTCTTCTTTGAAAATAATCAATATGCAACCATTGCTATAATTATGATTGGATTTTAGAACTGCACTTCAACCTGAACACATAGTAAGCTTACTGTGGGGAACTGAAGATGGTGACAGGGCTGCTCATTGCCTTTCTGTTCCTGCTGATGGAAATTCAGAGATGGAGAAGAAGGGAAATGAAATCATTTGTTGAGAGTCATGGTCCATTTTGACTTAGTAAAAAAAAAAAAAAAAAAAAAAAAAGATCCCAAATCTGGTGTGGTGGGGGGGGGGGGTGGTAGTGTTGATAACAGGTATGTGTTAGGGATATTATTTGGAGGTCTCTTCTAAAGGAATATTGGCAGAGGTTCAAGCATGTGACTCATTAATAGTATTGTTGAGGACCTGTTGTTTTCATTTTTCAGCAGTCCTTCATTGGAGAAGTATACCTTTTTTGCTTTATACAGTTAGGCAAGGAAAGCCATGCTCAATTAGGGGGAGGCTATGCTAAAATATGCCTCTTTCACTGTATTCAGGTGAACAAAGGAAACTACTCTTAGATGACAACGTTTTGAGACTTTGGCTATTAGTGATAATCTTGCCTCCCATGTAAGGGAGCCCACATGGAGAATAAAGTCAAAGAGAATTACAGTTTAGATACTGAGGGAGAAACTCATTGAAAGCAGCTTTGCCCAAATCCAGCTCTATCTCTCCATATCCAAGTGACATGAGTGGATAAACTTTCCTTGCATAAGTTTAGCTTGAGTTGCATTGTGTCACTGGCAGCTAAACTATGCGAACACACCTACAACTTCCAAGATTCAGAGTAAGACAGAAGTAGATCCTTACTTCATCTCAATGATTACAATAACAAAATGTTCTATTTACCTAGAGTTCTGGGACTTGCACTACCAAACCAGTACTTAACATTTCCAAATGAACTCTTTTGCATTGCTCAGAAAGTGGTGACTAATTTGTTAGTATGACCTGAAACTGTGAGAAACACCAGTTTTCCCCAGAGGTAATCCCTGAGAACCCCTAATATGAATGCATGGACTTAATAATTCAATGAGGGGCAATCCAGGTGCCCATCAGCCTTTGGCCATTTTTCAGTCATTTTGTTTAAATGGGACCTTTACTTCCTTATTCTTGACATATTGTTTTATGGCTCCTAGTTACTACCCCATACTATATAGTTCTTACATTTCTGAAGTATTTCTGAAAGCATTATTATTTTTTTTTGTAATACTCTTCACTCACCGTCCTCTCCCATTTACCAGCTAGAAGGCATAAGCTTTCTAGAAGGCATAAGCCTTTTTTTATAAAAAGAAAGATGCTCTTTATATTTTTAGTATTATTAGAATGTGATAAACATGGAATGCTAAGTTAAACCTGACATTCTTTTTAGCTCAGTCAACTATGCCCTTTATATTGCAAGCACATAAGTTAAGGATGCACTGTTAGCTTTAATTGAATTTCCTGAGAGCTTTCATGATTTAACCTTATTCTACCATCAGATTTTTTTTTTAAAAAAGTGAGGCCCATATTTTTACTAGATATGTGTTTATAGTCATGTTCACTTTACCAATTCTTCTGCCAACGTGGCAGATTTTCATTTTGAGTACCATAAAAATGCATTTGTTTTAGTGGACAGAATTATGGAATTACTGTATTTTAATGATGATGTTTTCTTTGTTCAGCATCCAGGCCATTGCTATAATTTTCCAGTCCGGTCATGGCTAAAATGTTTTAGGCAGTATTTAGGATGGCTAGACTCCACCATGAAAAAAAACATGCTTCTAATATCATAAACCCTTGTAACGTTGGAGATTTTCTCAAGTGTAAATACAAAAGTGTTGGATAGATTTTGCTTTTGGTAGTTTCAGAGGGGTAGCCATGCAATAAATTGTTTTCAAAACAATCACCCTTACCATCTGTACAGCAGAAAACAGTTTCAAGGGGCTGATAGTAACCCTTGGGCACTGCAAGCATAGACGAACTCAGGAAGCCAAAGACCACCTACTCTTTATGAGAAAATAACTGGAATCGCCTGGCTTTACACAACTGACTCTGCCTGGTGGAGGACATGGCAAAGGGTTTAGGATAAGGCTTATTTTTGATGTTTTTGTTTTTTCAACAAAGCCTATTGCTACCTTACTTGCTAAGCATTATCTTCACTTCTCTTTTTTAATAAAAGTTTCATACCTTTACTATTAGAGGTTCTGCAAGAAGCTCAACTTTAAAAAAAAAAACAAAAAAGAAGAGGATAAGTGAGCAAAGACCTTAGAAACGTTGAATTTACAAAGATAGACTGTTTTCCTTAGGTAAAAATATCCTCCTATTTCCAACCCTCTCCAGGGGGCTAAGGAAAGCTTTAAATATCCATTCAAAATTCTTCACAGCCAGACATCCCTTTTAAAGGAATTGGGTTACATCAGTTGATGTAATTAACTCAGATTGTTTGGGTGATTCAAGTCCCAAAGGCAGTGATACATCTGTGCAGCATACACATCACCCCTTCTGTGCAAAGGCGCCAGTGGTTTCGATTTTGGGTGTATATTTGAGGGGGAACGAGAGTAGGGGCAACAGAAGGAGCTGGTGAAAGGTAATATAGGAGAGAATCATGTACTAAAAATTTTTTTTGATGCTATCTGATTTCCGTTTAAGTCATTCTTTGAAAAAAGAAATAAAAACATTTTAAGAATATGGTAGTGGCAAACATGTTAAAATAAACCATCTTTTGTTTCATTAGCCCAGTTATTCTTTACTGCCCTTTGAGCATCTGGCCAGCAGTACAGAGCTTGTTGAACTGGAAGATGTACCATTTTTTCATCTCTGACTTACAGGAAGGGGGCTCAGGAATCTGTGTTTTTGGAGAAAATCCAGTTGCATTGTTTTATATTTGAATTTCATCTCACGTAGAATCTTTAAACTATAAATGCATATTCATACTTAAATATTTCTGTCTCCAGATGGTGTTGCACCTGACCCATTTCATGTCGTTTTCTGTTTAATAACTCTTAAAGATACTAAGAGCATTGGATTGTGTTATCTTTCATGATAATTATTAGAAAGCCTCAACTCCACAACAACCCACTCTATTTCTTGACCAGAATCTTCATGGCGTGGCTATTCTCTTCTTAATTTTAGTGTCACTTCAGCAAATGTGGGAAAACAGGTTACTATCTTTATCTATTGATTTTTTTTTGTTATTTAAAATTTGCAAGTCTGTTAAAATAAGAAGAATTTTAACAAGAGGTGTATATACTGCACTCAACATAACATGGTGTATATTATTAGACTTCTACTGAATATGACAAGATTGCCAAAATTAAAAATATACGGATATGTTCACAAGATAATTTTTGTTCATAGTTTATGCTGCTTAGTTCAGTATTGCATATTCATTTATGGTGGAAAGATACCATTTTAAGAAAAAGTAAGAAATCAACACACATTTTTGACTAATTAAAATCAACGGTTTTTAGTTTGGGGGTACTCTTCTGGAGTAAAAGTCCCCCCACCCCCATTACCACTTTCTTCATGTTCCTAAGAAGGCTGGTAAAAAGATATCTGATTCTTAGTCAAAGGGTATAAAATATACGAATTCCAGGGCTAATCTACACAATTCTGGCCAGCTGCTCTCTTCCTCTCCCATTCAGTCGATATCCCTTCAGGGGATTTTCCTGATTGGTAATGAAAAGGAATTTACCTCTCACTCTGTGTCAGGCCAGAGAAGGGGCTGTGGTTAGTTCTTATGTGCTAGTCCAAACTGCCTCCATCATTCTTGGTGGTCGCCAGGCATCTAGCATATGATGGGTCCTGTCAGTAGTCTGAGGTAAGATAGGAGCCAGTCCCTCCAGCAACACCCATAAGAGTTGGAACATTGGATGTAAGGTCCCATGTTTTCCTATGTCAGGGTGAAGCTGAAATTGAAAGTTTCTTCTTGATTGTATAGCAGTGTACTGGGCTGGAGATTATGGCAGGAGGAGCGACTCCAGTCTTCATATGTTTTGATGTGGCTCCCTTGCCTGGGGTGCAGGAGCCTCTCAACTAGGTTTTCAGTTTCTCAAAAAAGACATTGACACATGTGTTGCTGTTGAGTCAGTTTGACCATGGAGGGAAGGAGAGTCCAGGGATTTCTTCTCCATTACCTTTCTACGTTACTAACTCTTCCTTTTGTATTTGAGGATAATGAGTTCCACAGAGGAGAAATTTTCTAATATTATATCAGGAATCTCTGTCAAAATTGGACTTGAAGATCACTGATCATTCATTTTTAGCCTCTGGAATCATTGTTCTAAATAGATTTATACATTTTCTTTCCAGATATGGACAAATTGTACATTCCTGTAAGTTTCAGGACATTTAAAAAATAAGAATCATCCCCTATGTGGTGATATCATGGACACATCTGATTTTGAATTAAGAGACATTCTGTTTAAGTGTAACTGATATTTAGTAGAATAGTGTTATACAAATTTTTGTAAACTATTACAATCCTTCAGTTGGGCAAGTTTCAGTTCCTTCATTTGCGAGTCAGGAAATATTTCTGCATAACTAGTGCCGCTTCCTTCTGTGTAAAGGCTTGGGTCAATGACTAGTTTACCTCGTCCACAGATAAATCAAGAAATTTTATCAGCAAAATCCTTAATCAAATTATTTCATCCTCCCTAGGAGCATGTCTATTAGTTACATCGGGCTTTCCTAGAATAATATTCAAGTGGAAGCCAGAACTACACGGGGCCATGGTGGAGGGAATTCTCAAAAATCATCCTTGTTCTGTGTGCTACTGTCATAGATGTGAATTGTGTGGAAGGATTGATTTTTCTAGGCTTTAAAATTATTTCTTTCAGGAGAGAGAGAGATTCTCATAAAATATATAGAAAGGAAATTCTATAATCAGCAAAATGTAGATTTTTCTTAGATATACAACATACCAGGAATTTTTATAAAAGGGTGCTCAAGTTTGAAATATGTAATAGAACCTTCTAAAAATCATGTTTGCATGTAGCAGGTTTTCATGATCAATATTTCATGAATTTTATTTTAACAAATCACAACCCAATTTAGGTAGCAACAATTAGTTAGACACAGCAAATATAATATCAGCAAACATTGTCTTTGGTACATTCCAAATGGACTAAATTTCCTTTTCTAATAATAATCTCTTTTTACGGCGCTTGAGGTAGCAACCATTAAAGGTATTTTATTATAAAAACTACATTGTTCTTACTGTTCTACAGAACAACCATTTTATTTATAAAAGTCTTAAGACCATAATAACCCTTGACACAGAATTTCCTTGAAGAGGTGCATTCTAAATGTATAATTAAACAAATTAGAAAAAGCATAAATATACAAAGAACTTAATCACACTGCCATTTGTAATAGTAAAAAAGTGTAATGAAATTTTTAACATTTGACAACTGGAAAAATAAAGCATAATCCATACATTTATATATGCAATACGTAAAAGTGGACATATATATGCATATTTTTGACATGAAAGATGTTTATGATCCACATTACTAAGCAAAAAATAAATTATAGACTAGTTTGTATGACATGATTACATTTTGGTAAAAAATAGACACACACACACACACACACACACACACACACATAGAGACACACAAACAATTTGGAAGGATACACCCAAATATAAAAATATATACATACATGCATATGTACTTATTATACAGGTACACACACACACTATACATACACATATGCACACACACATGCATGCATTGGTAAGATGTAGCCTAAAATATTGACAGTAATAATTTTATTCTTTTTCTATTTTTCTCTAGAAACAATATGTTTATTTCCATACATTAAAAATATTCCATAGAAAATTTAAACTATTTTCTCTCTAAGAGATAGTTTGTTAATTTCTGTTCTTGGCCTAAGAATAGGAATATCCATGGTGAAATTGCCTGCTTCTCTCAGAACCATTTCTGGGTTTCTAATGGAAGGACTTTGAGTGTGAAGAGCCCAATGGTTGTTTTCATTGCTTATTTGTGGGGGTAGTTAATGAATGATGACCCTTTAACTGAGCAGAGTGAATTGGTAGAGAACAGTGTTGGGGGGTGATGAAATAAATAATTCTGTTTTGGCATATTGAGTGTGAATTCTCTTTTAAGAAATCCAAGTGGTGATGTCAATTGAACTGTTGAATATTTTAGTCTAAGTTCAGGGCAGAAATCTGGGCTAGGGATGCACATTTGGGAATCATCAGCAGCAGAGTTGATGTTTAAAACCATGTGTCTGGATAAAATAACCAAATGAGTAAATGCATATGTAGAAGAGAATTATACTCTGAAAGAGTAGGGCAATCAGAAATCAAGCATTGCATGGTAGATTACCTATTTAGTCAAAGAAGCAACCTGAGTTCATTCTCTGGGATGAGAATATATTTTTTATTGAATCTAAATTTGTTAGTGAAAAACACCAATAAATGTCAGGAATCAGCCCTGGGGCTCTAGTGCTGTTGTTCAGATGGCATTTTACAGTGGACTTTTGCCCTCGAAGCTACCAAAGGCTTTGGCTTACAACATAGGATGTTGCATAATGACAGGGAAGTCAAGAGATACAGGTTCCAGTCTATGATCTTACTTCTAACTAGCTGTGTGACATTTACCAGACTTATGTTTTTCATCTGTTGAATGCCCTTTAATATTGAACATCATGAATTATAAACCAGAAAGCTACCACTGAATTAGTTTGCTCATTTATTTGTTTTTCAGGTAGAGAATTAAGTGACAAATTTTGACATATTTAATTACTTCAAGAAGAGCAAAGCAGCTTCAAACTCTGGTCCCAGTGGAAATCCTCTAGAAGAGAACTCATCCTCCAATCTGGACTCTTGAGCCTGCTGGAAAGCAGAATGGGGTTTGTAGCACGGTGATGAGCAACATAGTTATTTAATGACTTTAGAAAGCTCTTTGCTGAGGCGTGGCTTTCTCTACTGAAACATGTCTGCAGAAAAGGTACCAAGAGAAGGTACCAATGAGATATCCAGCCTCACTCTCTAGGAAAAAAAAATGAAGGTACACTGCTAGTAATGTGGGTGGAAGAAAATCTGCAGGAAAGAATAACAATTAGCAGAAAGCAATTAGGTAGCAAGGACGAGCCAGAAACCATAGCTCGACAGCTGAAAAAAAGCCAGCAGACACATAGAGAATGTTCACAGAGGAATGACTTTTTAACATTAAGAAATGGAAAGGGAAGAGGTGGTAGTGGAAAGAATGATGAAATAGAGCAGAAGAATGAAGTTAAACAACAAATTTGAGAGAACTCATTCATTCATTCCACAATGTGTATCGAACACATATTCTGTGTCGGGCACTGCAATAGACTTCAGGACACAGTGGTTAATACAATCAAAATGGCCCTTGGTCCTCATTAATGGGGGAGACAAAGAATTTAAGAAGACAAATAAGTAGACAGACTTTATCAAGTTATAACAAATGCTCTTAAGTACATACTGGTGAGCTAGAGAAGAAACATTCTACTTTTGAGAATTTGGTCAGGAAAGGTATTCTTGAGTAGGAGAAGTCATTTTGGGTGAAAGAGATGAGGAAAACTTAACAGAAGAGACTGAAACCAGGCCTTGAGGGAGAGCAGAAATTAGGTAAAGAGAGAATAGGGCAGAGGAATGTGGAGGGAAATGTTAAGAGGCTGGAAACCATGGTGTATTCACAGCATTGTGAGTCGTAATGTGGGATCATTTTGGTCAATATAGATGTAGGCTAAGGTGTGGCTACTCTTACTTAACATAATGAAGACCTAGAAAAATTAACATAGAAAAATTAGTCCATACTGGCCCTATTTTCTTCTCTGCCATATGTCAGGTCTCAATGACATAAATTGGTTTACATCAACAACCATTGAATTTGGGTGCATTCCTATACTCTCAGTGACTTGGGTGGTTGAGGCAGTAGGAACCTAAGTTTCAGGCCAGCCTGAAACTTGGTGAGACCCTGTCTGAAAATTAATAAATAAATAAATAAATAAAAAGGGCTGTGTATGTAACTCAGTGTTAGATTTAATTTCCACTATCACAATAAAATAAAATGGTTAAATTAAAATTGTTCTGAGAAAATGAGAAATTATATCCCATCTGATTCAAATGTATGATATGTCAAGGTCATTGTACTGTCATGTGTAACTAATTAAAACAAATTAAAAAAATAAAATAGAATTGTTCTGAGAAATGATCTATAATCCCAGAAAAACCATTCAAGCAAAATCCATTCCAAAACTTTGTAACTGCTTTAGTATATTTGTTCTTGGCATATACATACACATGTACATTTGTGTGTTGTGAATTTAAAAGAACTGGTTTCTTGGGCTTAAAAAAACAATATTAAGTACTAAAGAAGATGCTGCTTATAAGTAGAGCATGACGTGTCTTGGTACTTTGCCTTGGGAAGCCTGGAGCTGCCTTATTAGTTTAACACCTCTTATGTCTCCTTACTATAGTCAAACTTTCTAAAATGGATAAAAATTATTATTATAAACTGCTAAAATAATTTTCAACACACCTTTATTTTTCCAAAGTATAGTTAGCTTAGCTCAAAAAAATAGCAGTTTTATTTTCTAAAAATAGTTTGGCGAATACATTGACCTCAATATCAGAAATTTATTTAAATACATAACTGAAACAATAAATTTGAATTAATTAGTTTCCATCATCAGATTGGACTCTGACTTACAAAATCACCAACCACTTTGATCTGATTCTGTTTTTTGACATTAGTTCTAATACATTCCAAGACTGTCTCCATTCCCATCACTCCCTTTCAAAAATAGTATACACACACAAACATATTTAGGCACTTAGGCTCACTTTCTAAAATGCTTGATAATATGGAGGATCATTAATGTTTTGATAATTACATATAAATAAGATCTAATCTTCCATAAGCAGAGACAGCTGCATCCTGGAGAGAATGACAGAAAAAAAAAAAAAAAAAAAAAAAACCCTTGGACTCTTGGATGGTGTGGCTCTAAGTCCTGACTAACTTTTGTACTTTCTTTAAAGCATATCTCAGAGACACAGAAATAGTTAAAAGTTGGCCAATTCAATAAATTAACTTCTCAGATGAATCAGAAAGTTAGATTCGAATAGTATTTTGTGATCCCCTAAAGCTTCTCTGTATCATCTCACCGTTATAACCTCTTTCAACATCTTCTACCACTGTTTGTCCCATTTCTGGTGGGAAACAACAGGTATATATGCCATTGCTAAATATGACTTTTCCTGTGGTCTTGGAGCCCTCTATGTCTTCCGACTATCCCTATCGAGTGTACTAAGATTATAAACTAGTTTTCACCCTTGACTTGGAACCCATTTTGAGGGTTACAAAAGACATAGTTGGGGCCATCCAAGATGATTTGCTAGAGATAGCTGTAGATGTACTGTGTATCACTGAACACCCTGTCTTGAGGTGAGGTGGTGATGAGTTGTCTGCTTCCCCTAATTTTAATGCAAATGAGAGGGATTTCAGAGAACAACTTGGTAAGCATGCTATTTGTTCTCACAAGGTGGGGATATGAAGATTGGATCATTTCTGAAAAAATTCAAAGGTGAGCTTTTAATTCCTTTTTTTTTTTTTTTTTTTTTTTTTTTTTGGTGGTGCTGAGGATTGAACCCAGGGGCTTAGTGCATGTGATGCAAGCAATCTACCAACTGAGCTATATTTCCAGCCCCTGAACTTTTAACTCTCTTGGTGGGAAAGAAACAGTGAGGACAGAGGGTGAATAGTACACCACTGACAGGGTGTAAAGTTGTGTCCCAGAAGCCAGACTTTAAAAGGGTAGAGCCAACTAGGAGCTAAACTAAAGTAGCCAAAAAGGACAACAGGAGCTGGGCCTCTAAATCAGGGGCTGAGAGGGGACCTGTGACCCATTGCAGAAGCCCCAGCCATTCTGAGGAATGGTATTCAGAGCTCTCTAGCTGGGCAGGTAGGGAAGAGAACTCCTCCATATGCCCCATCAGAGAAGAGTTAATGTTTTGCCATTTGATATAGAGCTCTGATGGCAGATGATGAATGCTCTTCTCAGTATGACATCTGCCTTTCACACACACACTTCCCCTGCAACAGCCCAAAAGGGACCAAAAGTATGTACTGAGTGAGAGAGGACTGCAGAGGCAGCTTGCAGAAACAGGGAAGAGGAAACCATGCCCCTTCTCCACCCCTGCATGGGGCTTCAGAGCTGGAAAAAGAGTAAATTGGATAAGCTTTGGGATCAGTTGGATTTTTTTTTTTTTAACCAAGCAATGGTATTGCCATGGGATTTTATCCAGGGATAGAAATAAGAGAGTTGATAAAGCTGGAGAGATAAAGGCAAAGTTTATAAGAAAGAAGAAATTCAAAGGTAAGCTTATTTTCTGTTTCTACTTTACTAAAAGTACTCAAATTAGCAATCTTTAGAAAATTTTCTTAGGTAACTTAGTAACTATAAAGGCCTTTCAGTTTTGCAGAACTCTGACTTTAAGGAAAACATGTTTTTAATAGTTGGAAATTAATCTTCCAATAGACTCAATACCATTAAAGCAAGTTCATATATTGGTCCATCCAGAATGAGGCCAATATATAGCTGTCCTAAAATTTAAAGGCAATTTTTAGTTCATCCTCTTTCTCCAAGTTGTTATTTTAAGCTCTTGGCCTTAGCTCTGAGTGTGTTCTGCTAAACTGTTAAATGGTAGTAACAGAGTTCAATGTAATTGCACTGGGAACAAATCATGATGAAATTAAAAAATTAAGAGGTTGGGATAGATGGGATTTAACTTTTGTAATAAAACAGTAGCCTTTTTAAGACTATGTTTTAAGGAGTAGCTCTGACTGAACATATAAGAAAATAATTCTGGACTTGGTGGTGACTAAATTCTAGCAGAAATCCCTTCCCTCCCAATTTCAAATATAATTTGTGGAAGAGGTAAAGCAGTGTCTTCCTTACTCCCTGTTTCCATGGCCACTTACCATCTCACAGAATCTCCACTACTCAGCCATTGTGAGTGATGAACCAGTTATGAATTGGGCAGGCTAGCTGAGAAAAGAAAAAAATGCAATCCAGCCAGATGTGTATCTTGCTTTAATTCTTTCATTATTTCTCCAGGTTGCCATTTCACCCCTGGCTTTCATTGAGTACTTAGCTCCAGCAGATCAACAACATTTTGGCAGTGCTGCACATTGAATGAAAGTAGGGTAAGAATTAATTTTGGGGGTGCTTCCAAACCACGGAATTGCTGGCTGAATGCCAGCTCTTCTGAATGCCTTTCACTGCTCAAATCAGCAAACTCTTGGCTGTTACAGTCAAATGAATGCTGCAGTTTTCAGGGGGTACCTGTTACATTAAATCACATGTTGATGGGGAAAGAAAGCAGAAACATCATGTTATTATGCACAAAAATATGAGGTCCAGAGGTTCTGTGCCAATAGTAGACTTTTTTAATAAGTGAGAAACAGGTTTTGAGTTTTATGGTACTCTTATTTAATTGGATGTAAACCAAAACACAATTTTTCACATGTTAATGTAAGTTTCTATGTTAGCTCTGAGGCTGTTTCTCCTCTGGCACAAGAAAGCCCTGGGGATCATGTTTTCTACACTGCTAAGTGTAGAAAGCAAATAGGTACATAAAGCAAAGCCTGAAAAGCATAGTTAATAATTCATTGAGTTGGCATACAGATTGGCATACAGATTATTAACAACTGTGTGGCCTTCGAATAAATCAGTAAGTTATCAGCATACTCTCGGAATGTGTGAGGAATAATGACACAGCCCAGACTTAATTTATGCTGGGCAATGAGGATTAGATTTGTGAAATTCAAAGTCATTCACATCCATCCTTTTAATCCATCTCCAAAGTGGTCACTGTTCTAATCCAGCCCATTTAGGTTGCGGGGTTGGCATGCATACACCATTAACCCTGAAGCACAGCTGTTGTTGCTCCTGGGTTGTATCTCAGTGGTACAGTGCTTTCCCAGTTACAAATTTAAGGCCCTGGGTTTGATCCCCAGAACCACAAAACAAAACAAACCAACAAAACAAACAAAAACCCCAGAAAACTCCAGCCCTTCTCTCCACTTCTGTCCTGTCCAGTTTCTTGGAACAGATGTCTTCACTTCTCCATTTCCTAGCCTCCCGTTCATTGCTCAGTCAGCTCCTATCCAGCTTCTATTCCCACTACGCTTTCCCAGGACTCCAAGGCCTAAGTTGCTATTTCCAAGGGATAGTTTTCAGTTCCTTTGGCTTCCTCCCCCTTTCTAGATATTGCTCCTCATCCTCCTTCTCAACATGGACTTCTCTACTTGGACCTTAAATGCATGAGCTCCTGAGAAGTGTTCACAGATTCTCTTCTTCTCATTTTACATGTATGGGCTAGTTCATGTCATCTGACCTGATACTTTCATTTATTGTGTGTATTCTCTTGACTCCCAAATATGGATTTCCTAACATATATATACATTTTCTGATTTTCAGATATGCGATAAATATACATCTCAATTTGGCCTCCTGGTCGAGTTATCACAAGAGTATAACTGAACTCACAAATTTCCCCCTCTCAAACTTTCTGTTGAATTTCTTTTCCTTCCTTCCTTCCCTGTCCTCCCTCCCTCCCTCCCTCTCCCCCACTCTTTCTTTCTTTCTTTCCAGGGAATAACGCCAAAATGAACTCACTTGCTCAAGATACAAACATTGGAGGCATCCAAGTTTTCCTGAATGCATCTTTTTTTCCTTTGCTTGCTTCCCCATTTCAAAACTAGAACCAGTTCTAATGAATTTTACTGTAAAAAGATCTCTTGGATAATCAAATTTTCTCCATGTGACTACCTCTACCATCATCAAGGATGTTATCACTGTCATCTCTTACTGGGGATATTAGTTCTTTATTTTTGCTATAACAATAGCACAAACTTGGTGGCTTCAAACAATACAAACTTTTTACCTTATGCTTCTGAAGTCAGGAATCCAAAGTGTTTCTCAAAGGGACAAAATCAAGTTCTACTCTGTAAATGAAGAGGTAGTGAAGTGATTAATTCAGATCAGTAGTAAAGAGTTAGTTTCTTACTACTGTTTACATTACTTCTGTAACAAACTACTACGAACTTAGTGACTTAAACAACACGAATTCATTATCCTACAGTCCTGCGGGTCAGATGCCTGCAATAAGTCTGCGGGCTGAATTCCCTGTAGAGGCCTTAAGAGACAATCCCTTTTCTTGCCTTTTCTGCCTCCCAGAAGCTTCCATATTCCTTGGTTTGTGACCCCCATCTTCACCTTCAAAGCCAGCAATGGCCAATCAAGCCTTTCTCATGTTACCTTATTTTGACACTTTCTTTTGCCTTCTGTTTTCACTTTTCAGGACTCTTGTGATGCATTAGGCCCTCTTAGATGATAGGGCAATCCCCCTGTGTTAAGGTCAATTGATTAACAAACCTAATACTTTTTACAACTTGAATTCCACTTAATGTAATCACAGGTGCCAGGGATTAGTATGTGGAGATCTTTGGCAGTAGAAAGGGATTATTTCCCTTAACACATTGACTCCATACAATAGCCTCTAAAATTGTCCCTCTAGTCATTTACTCTGTGGTTTCTGCCTAGGCTGCCAGCCACATTTTTGAATTGCAGCAAAATATGAAATTTACCATTTTAACTATTATGCAGTATATCTTGTGCAAGCATCTCTACTATCTAGTTTCAGAATATTTTCATCATCTCAGAGGAAAACCCATAAGCTACTTCAGACAATGAAGATAAAATACACAATCTTGAAAATAAAGTTGACCTCGCGGTGAAGATGGTAAGAAACCATGATCAGAATATCCAAGAATTATGGGATTTGAGATAGAGAAAGGTTCAGAGTTTCAAACCAAAGGAATGCACAATCTTTTCAATGAAATAATATCAGAAAATTTCCCAAGTATGAAGAATAAATTAGAAAATCAAATACAAGAGGCCTACAGAACATCAAATGTACAAAATTACAGCAGGTATCTGTACCAAGACACCTTATAATGAAAATGCCTAGCATACAGAAAAAGGATAGAATTTTAAGGGCTGCAAGAGAGAAAAATCAAATTACCTATAAAGGAAGACCAATTTGGATCTCAGCACATTTTTAAACCCAGACCCTCAAACCCAGGAGATCCTGGAGCAACATATACCAATCTCTAAAAGATAATGGATTCCAACCTAGAATCTTATATCCAGAAAAATTAAGCTTCAGACTTGATGATGAAATAAAAATATTCCATGATAAACAAAAGTTGGAAGAATTTACAGCATCTAGCATGCGTGAGGCACTAGATTCAATCCTCAGCACCAGATTAAAACTAAAATAAAGATATGGGGCTGCGGTTGTGGTACAGCACATGCCTAGCATGTGTGAGGCACTAGGTTCAATTCTCAGCACCACATATATATATATATATATATATATATATATATGTGTGTGTGTGTGTGTGTGTGTGTGTGTGTGTGTGTGTAACAGCAAGAAAGCCTTCACTACAGAACATTCTTGGCAAAATATTCCATGAGGAGGAAATGAAAAATGACAATGAAAATCAACAAAGGAAAGAACTACAATAACCAACCAAAGGAGAAAACAAGTCAAGTTAAATACCAAAAATGACCAGAAATACAAATCATGTCTCAATAATAATCCTGAATGTTAATGCCCTAAACTCACCAATCAAAAGACATATATTGATAGATTGTATTAAAAAAGACCCAACAATATGCTGCCTTTAAGAGACTCATCTCATAGGAAAAGACATCCATAGACTGAAGGTGAAAGGTTGGGATAAAATATACCATTCACATGGTCTCTGTAAATAAGCAGGGGTTTCCATCCTCATATCAAATAAAGTAGACTTCAAGCCAAAGTTAATCAAAAGGAATAAAAATGGACATTTCATACTGCTTAAGGGAACCATACATCAATAAGACATAACAGTTATGAATATATATGCCTGAAACAGTGGAACATCTACATTCATCAATCAAGTTCTAGAGTCAAATAGACCACAACACAATAATTCTGGGTGACTTTAACACACCTATTTCACCATTGGATAGATCTTACAGACAAAAGATAAAAAACCAAAACAAAATAAAAAACAAAATCATAGATTGAATAATACAATCAATAACTTAGACTTAACTGATATATATAGAATATATTATCCATCAATGAGTGAATACACTTTCTTCTCAGCAGCACATGGATCCTCCTCTAAAATACACCATATATTATGCCACAAAGAAACTCTTAGTAAATACAAAAAAGTAGAGCTACTACCCTGCATTCTATCAGACCACAATGGAATGAAATTAGAAACCAATGATAAAATAAAAAGTAAAAGCTACTCCAACACCTGGAGACTAAATAATATGCTATTGAGTGAACAAAGGGTTGCAAAAGATATCAAGGATAAGATTAAAACATTCTTAGAAGTAAATGAGAACACTGATACAACATATCAAAATCTCTGGGACACTATGAAGGAAGATCTAAGAGGCAAGTTCATTGCATGGAGTTCATTCCTTCACAGAAGAAAAAGTCAACAAATAAATGACCTAACATTACATCTCAAAGTCCTAGAAAAAAGAACAAATCAACCCCCAAAACACTGGAAGACAGGAAATAATTAAAATCAGAGCTGAAATCAATAAAATTGAAACAAAAGAAACAATTGAAAAAATTGACAAAACAAAAAGTTGGTTCTTTGAAAAAGTAAATAAAATTGACAAACTCTTAGCCACGCTAACAAAGAGAAGGAGAGAGAGAACTCAAATTACTATCATTCATGATGAAAAATGATCACAATGGACACTACAGAAATACAGAAGATAATTAGAAATTATTTTGAAAATTTGTACTCCAATAAAATAGAAAATATTGAGGGCATTGACAAATTTCTAGAGGCAAATGATGTGCCCAAACTAAATCAGAATGATATACACAATTTAAACAGATGAATTTCAAGCAAGGAAATAGAGTGCACCATCAGAAGCCTACCAACCAAGAAAAGCACAGGACTGGTGGATATAAACCTGAGTTCTACAAGACCTTTAAAGAAGAACTAACACCAATACTCCTCAAACTATTTCATGAAATAGAAAAAAGAGGGAACACTTCCAAACACATTCTATGAGGTCAATATCATCCTGATTCTGAAAAAAGACAAAGACACATCAAAGAAAGAAAATTTCAGACCAATATCTTTAGATGCAAAAACTCTCAATAAAATTCTGGAAAATCAAATAAAAAAACATATCAAAAAGATAGTGCACCACAATCAAGCAGGGTTCATCCCAGGGATGCAAGGTTAGTTCAACATACAGAAATCAATAAATGTAATTGATCACATCAATAGACTTAAAGATAAAAATAATATGATCATCTCAATAGATGCAGAGAATGCATTTGACAAAATACAGCACTGCTTCATGTTCAAAATATTAGAAAAACTCAGGTTATCAAGAACATATCTAAACATTGTAAAAGCTATGTATGACAAGCCCCAGGCCAACATCATTCTAAATGGAGAAAAATTGAAAGCATTCCGTCTAAAAACTGGAACCAGACAGGGATGCCTTCTTTCACCACTTCTATTTAACATACTTCTTGAAACTCTAGCCAGATCAATTAAACAAACAAAAGAAATTAAAGGGTTATGGATAGGAAAAGAAGCACTCAAATTAGCACTATTTGCTGATGATATGATTCTATACCTAGAAGACCCAAAAAATTCCACCAGACATCTTTTAGAACTAATAAATGAATTAAGCAAAGTAGCTGGATATAAAATCAACAACCATAAATCAAAGGCATTTCTGTATTATATCAGTGACAAATCCTCAGAAAGAGAAATTAGGAAAACCACCCCATTTACAATAGCCTCAAAAAAGAAAAGAAAAAAAAACCCTTGGAAATCAACTCAATTAAAGAGGTGAAAGACCTCTACAAGGAAAATTACAGAATGCTAAAGAAAGAAATTAAAGGAGACCTTAGAAGATGGAAAGATCTACCTTATACTTGGATAGGCAGAATTAATATTGTCAAAATGATCATATTACCAAAAGCACTATACAGATTCAATGCAATCACAATCAAAATCCCAGTAACATTCCTCATAGAAATAGAAAAAGCAATCATGAAATTCATTTGGAAAAATAAGAGACCCAGAATAGCCAGAGCAATCCTTAGCAAGAAGAGTGAAGCTGGTTGCATTACTTTTCCAGACCTTAAACTATACTACAGAGCAATAACAGCATGGTATTGGCACTTTGTGACTTTGTCTCTGTATTATTGTGTTTTAATTCCTTTGAGTATAAACTGAGGAGTGGGATAGCTGGGTCAAATGGTCAAACAATAAGTGTTGGCAAGAATGTGGGAAAAAAGGCACACTCATACATTGCTTGTGGGAATGCAAAATGGTGCAGCCAATTTGGAAAGCAGTATGGAGATTCCTTGGAAAACTTTTCCACAATAACAAAAACAGCATGGTATTGGCACCAAAATAGACATGTAGACCAATGGTACAGAATAGAGGACACAGAGACAAACCCACATAATTACAGTTATCTCATATTAGACAGTGGCACCAAAAACATATATTGGAGAAAAGATAGCCTCTTCAACAAATGGGTGCTGGGAAAACTGGAAATCCACATGTAACAAAATGAAATTAAACCTCTATCTCTCACCATGCACAAAACTCAAAGTGGATTGAGGGCCTAGGAATTAAACCAGAGACCTTGCGCCTAATGGAAGAAAAAGTAGGCCCAATCTCCATCATGTTGGATTAGGCCCCAACTTCCTTAATAAGACTCCTATTGCATAAGAATTAAAACCAAGAGTTAATAAGTGGGATGAATTCAAACTAAAAAGCTTCTTCTCAGCAAAAGAAACAAACAGTGAGGTGAATAGAGAGCCTACAGAATGGGGGTAAATCTTTACCACAAACACATAAGATAGAGCACTCATCTCTAGGTTATATAAAGCACTCAAAAATCTTAACACAAAACAACCCCAAATAACCTAATCAATGAATGGGCCAAGGAACTTAACAGACACTTCTCAGAAGAGAATATACAATCGATCACAAACATATGAAAAAATGTTCAACATCTCTAGCAATTAGAGAAATGCAAATCAAAACTACTCTTAAGATTTCATCTCACTCCAGTCAGAATGGCAGCTGTCAAGAATACAAATAACAATAAGTGTTGGCAAGAATATGGGGAAAAAGGCACACTCATACATTGCTGGTGGGAATGCAAAATGGTGCAGCCAATTTGGAAAGCAGTATGGAGATTCCTTGGAAAACTTAGAATGGAACCACCATTTGACCCAGCTATTCTACTCCTCAGTTTATACTCAAAGGACTTAAAACACAATACTACAGAGACAAAGCCACATCAATGTTTAGTAGCACAGTTCACAATACCTAAATTGTGGAACCAACCCAGATGCCCTTCAGTAGATGAATAGATAGGTAAACTTTAGTATATATATATATATATATATATATATATATATATATATATATATATACAATGGAATATGACTCAGCAATAAAAGAGAATAAAATCATGGCATTTGCAGGTAAATGGATGGAGTTGGAGAATATAATGCTAAGTGAAGTATGTCAATCCCCCCAAAACCAAAGACTGAATGTTTTCTTTGATATGAGAATGCTGACTCATAATGGTGATGGGGATGTGGTCCTGGGAGGAATGGAGGAACTTTTTATAGGGCAAAGGGGAGGGAAGGGAAGAGAGGGGGAATTGGGGTAGGGAAGATGGTGGAATGAGTTAGACATCATTACCCTAAATACATGTATGAAGACACGAATGGTGTGAAAATACTTTGTGTACAACCAGTGACTTGAAAAATTGTGCTCTATATGTGTAATATGAAATGAATTGCATTTTGCTATCATATATAACAAATTAAATAAATAATTTAATAACAAATATCCAGAATCAAGTTAAAACCCCCCAAAAAAAAGAAAAAGAAAAAAGAATATATTTGACAAATATAAAATTATAGACAACAATTTTTAATAACATGAACATAAAACAAATCAGCTTGCAAGAAATTGGTAAATTACATCTTTACATAATTAAAAAAAAAACAATTTTTTTTATTAATTTGCCACCTGGCTCACCTACTTAATTTTTTTTCCAAACTTTTTTTTGTTTTAATAGTGTATACAGTCTTTAATCATGATAAATGTTTTTGTAACATCATTACAAAAAACCTAGGAATGCAATTCAATATTTCCTTTAGTGTACTGATTGAAAAATTTATGCTTAATAATTTACCAATAATATGTAAAGATTTAGGATTTTTCTCACATATGGAAAAATCTCTACCTAATTTTTACAATAAGCTGTGAGACTTCTTGTGCATTGACTAATCTTAAATAATTTTCAAATTGATAACATACTATCAATTAACTTGTTTTCTATTATGCCCTTATTGTAAATAGTAAGTTAGGATTTTTATATAAAATTCATTGATAGTGAAATTCTGGGTCTAATCAGCAACAAATTTAAATAACTTCCCCATATATTCATATGATTTCCTTCTCTTCTTTAATTAGATTATTAAACAAAGAAACTGCTTATTACTTCAACTTGAAATTTCTATCTTCTTACTGAATCATTCCTTTTGGCATGATTTAAAAATTTTTCATTACTCTACTACTCAATGCCAGAAAAACAATTGATGTTGAATTTATTACTCATCTTTATCATTAATATTTTTAATAACCTCTTAATTCTTCAATAAATAGAACTGTAGACCAAAAAATCCTGGTCCTTTCATGAGCGTTTAAATCAGGAGTCTGTGAGACATTTATTTATTTCCACAGCATTTTTGAACCCACTATCCTATAATACTCAGGTATAATAATGTAAGAGAAGAGTTCACAACTGGGGAAACTGAGTTTAATAAGAATTTCATAGATATTTTGTCCACAGTGTGACTGAGAATACAAATTATTGTTACTCAAATGACTCTCCATTTTTGTCCATTTTGAGAACAAACTGCCCAAAGCATTAAGCATTGTCACGGCCCGGAAACTGTTAAACTCCAGAGCTTATTTCTCACTCTGTGGGAATGATCTAAGATCTGAGATGCTAACCTAAAAATATAGTTCTCATGACATGGTACACTATGATAAATTGGTCTAGGACGAGTTCTGTTTTACCATCTCTTTGTTTCATAAAGTATTCAGTAAGAGGTCATTGATTGACAGGTTCTTCATAATGTGAAGTCTCAATGTGTTTTCAAAGTCTAGGAACAATTTTTAAAGATTTAAATGGACTTCTGAATATTAATAAGCTTTAAGTAAAATGTGTGTGTGTGTGTTTGTGTGTGTGTGTGTGTGTGTGTGTTGCTGGGCATCAAACTCAGAGCCTTGTGTATGCTAGGCAAGCACACTTTTGCTGAGCTACATTCTCAGCCCTTAGTGAAACATTTTTTAAAAATGGACATCTCAAATATCTTTCATCAAGATTTAGCCACTGAGCCACATCTCAGCCCTTTTTATTTTTTATTTTGAGACAGGGTCTTGCTAAGTTGCTTATGGCATTGCTAAATTGCTGAGGCTGGCTTTCAACTTGTCATCCTCCTGCCTCAGTCTCCCAAGCTGAGGCATACACCACTGCTCATTATTCTAGTTTTTAATCTGCTTTCAAAAAATATAGTTATGACTAATTGATAATTCAAAATTAAAGGAATAATCACTAAATGATAGCGGAGAAAGTCTTATTTATGGAAATAATAAAGCAAAGGCAATTATAAGGAAACAATGAATTGAAATTTTTATTAATTATTATATATCTGTTATAATGCTGTTTTGTTAATTAATACAAACATATATTGAATAGATAGAGAAATACCCTCATGGAACACATAAAGATTTCTACTTTCTACTCAAATAGATACTGTGGGTCCTCCTTGATGTGTTATAATGGGGTTTTAAATAAATAATCTATTAAATCATCTATTAACATTCTGGGCACATTTCCATAGAAAATGTAGTAAGAGAAAGCATTCTTTGAACTCCTTAGCATGTATGTTCTGAAGAACTCCTCAGCATGTATGTTCTGACATCACCAAGGAGCTCAGATATGTATCTGTGTCTGTGCAATGACAGGCTTGTGGTAGTGTCTCCATGAAAGTTCAGTGAACGTAAAATGGTACATCTGCCCTCTCTAATTCCACATGTATCTATAATGGGACACACATACACATCACAGAGGGACTTTATAGTTTTAGCTATTATATAATTTTTCCTTATTTTGAAATCAGATTTGTTGCCCTTAACCTTTTATGAATTGCCTTCCTTTTTTCAAGTCTGTGGGATTAAAGATAGAAAATCCAATTTTTCTTGCCCATTCAAATGGGAGAAGAAACTACTGTATCTCTTGAACTGTTTTTGTTCCTTTAATTATATGGTAATGATATTTTTGATGGTCTAAAGTTTCAAATCAAATCTTCACAGAAAGGAGTCTCCTAGTCATATTGGAATAAGATAGGTATTTTTTTTTTGCTCCCTCCTTCCTGAAGATAGCCAGAGGCAAATTAGACAGAAGGCAGCTAGACTAAGTCTCCTGGAAACTAATTCTTTTTCATTTGCACAAGTATCACCACCACATTTTAAGGAACTTTGAGGCTACAAGAAATTATATCCTACTAGTGGGAGTTCTCTGTCCTTTCCTAGGGTCACGTAATACTTTAATTGGAGACTGTGCAGAGCTGGCTTGTTTAAAAGGTCAGGTGTCTTTGCTTAGCACTTGTATTATTGTGGAGTGATTTTTGAGGTTTCCAGTCTGAACAGATTTAGTTTGCATTGTAGAATATTCTCAGACTTTAGGAAAGGTTTGTAAATATGTACTGAACACTTGAAAGGACCTCGTGGTAAATTGCCATTGAATTTGTTGAGGTCACTAGGAAAGGTCAGTGAATAAAAGCAGCATTGTGTTCCTATTTTATTAAGGTAACTCATTAAGCCAAGAAATCGTGTTATCAGATAGTCGTTAATTGTTTAGCAATGGTCATTAGGTTAAAAATAGAGCAATGTGTTTTTATATTACTTGTATGTGAGTAGAAAATCACTTTTATGAAAATGATCAATCAGTCTAACAGGGCACATGCCAGAAATGTCATAGAAACATCAGAAATGTCATGTACATGCATTAAATTTCTTTCTCTCTCTCTTTCAGGTATTATTTTGGTCAGCTCTGCATCCCGGTGACCCAAAGACCTAATAAGAACAACTTAGGAAAAGGGAAATTTTATTTTGGCTCATGGTTTTAGAGGTTCAGTCCACAGTCAGCTGACTCCACAGCTTTGAGTTTGAGGTGAGCCAGAATATCATGGCAGAAGGGTGTGGGAGAGGAAAACTCAGAACATGGTAATCAGGAAGCAGAGAGAGAGCTCCACTCACCAAGGATAAACTATAAACCCTAAAGTCATGGCCTTTACGGACCTACTTCTTCCGGTCACATCTGCCTACAGCTACCACTCTGTTAATCCATATCAGTGGATTAATTCATTGATTAGGTCACACCTCTCATAATCTAATGATTTCACCCCTCTGAATATTCATTGTCTAAAACATGAGCTTTTGGGGGATACTGCATATCTGAACCATAATTGTTACACAAGGGTAGAAACGTGTTCTCATGTTCTTTGTTCTTGGGCCATCAGCCCCAATGACCACAAATAATTTATTTAAGTTTCGCTTAATGTGCCCTTGCAGGACTTTGTAGAAACATTCCAATGCCTGGCACTTTCATATAGGAGGAGGTAGTTGGCACAAATGTGCAAAAAGAGCACTCTTGGATGTTTACCTAAGTGAAGAAGTTCCTTCTTCTTTTCTATTCATGGCATATGTGTATACTACACAGCTCCCAACCTATATAGGGTCTACATAGAAAAATTTGGCCTGCGGTAGCTGGCTTTCCTCCTGACTGATGTTCTTAGTGAATGCAGCAGAGGGAAAGAAAACACCATAATCTGGGCAAAGGGAATAACTCCTTTTCTGGTAACTACTCAACTGGATAAAGGCTGAATTTCTCTCTCCACCAAAAGGCTGCATGTAGAGAGGTCCATTTCTCCTCCATGTTTAGGAGATGTTACCTTCCCCCCCCCTCACCTCTTCATCTTCATAAAATCTAGCACTTCCAATAAAAACCTTAATCATCAACATGAAAATCTTTCCCAGGTCAGCGCCATTCTAGGATGGATGGTGCCATATGCTTCCCAGTGTGCCTGTGGTCCGGGAGCAGCCCTTGTGGCTCTGGGGCAAGCTTCCCATGATTATGCCGGAGGGTGGAAACACACCACAGGGAGTGTTTTGCTGTTAATTCTGCAAGGAGACTTTGAGAGGCTTTACATGTATCTGACAATTACCTAAAATGCTGCTCAATGTAATGATGCATTGGGAAGTGGAAAATGCTGAGGGGTTATTTAGCAATCATATCCTGATAGTGTTCTTTCCGCAGATTATAGCTTTCTTCCTCACTCTCTCTTAGTAACATATAGAAATAAATATAAAAACTTTTCACAGGAACAAGGAATTCATATTCAGATGGCAATCAGTCCTATCAAATTTGAGCCATTAGAAAAATTATCTGAGAAGAAATCTCTTGGAAGTGTCTCTGGGTATTCATCTACCTATCTTTAGCACTAAAAGAGTTTTGAGCTTGTAAAATGCACACAGTTATGGGTGCCAATGTTCATATAGGTTTCTGCTATTTCTCATAATTTCCTGTCATAATTACTGTGAAAAGTGAATTCAAGTGCATGGCATTAACACTCAGTTCTCATGCAAGTCTGTCCATTTTGCTAACAGCTTGCTTAATTTTCAAGGCCACTTCTAAATCCAAAATTCAGTAACTCTTAAGGTTACCAAGCTGAGATCTTAACTTGCTTGAAAGTGCATGGCCTCTAAGTTTCATACCAGTATTTTTAGAAAAAGAGATGTGAGAAGACTTTGAAAATGTTTACATTTTAAATAGACATACAGTTCTATTTTATTATATATGAATTAATGATGCATTTGAATTGAGTTTTGCCTGAAAATAAATGTCATAGTTATTGGATAAATAACATTATTTTTAAATCACTAATATGAAATTATATGTGTTATCAGATGCCTGTATGGAATGTAACTTAATTTTCCTCTCACTTTGTTTAAATCTCTTTTTAAGACAATAAATCATGCCAAGTAGTTTTTCTTGTCTTAAATATCAATAAAAATGTTTCTTTTTTGAAACTTGATCAATTATATGCCTTTAATTCCCTCTCTTCCTTGAAATTTAAAGAAAAGCTATAGAGATTTCCTACATCATTTGCTTCTTCAATTTTGTACTGCAATCCCACAAACCACAGTATTTACTAAATAAGGTCCTCAGAGTAATCCATTGTTTACCAAGGCATGTAAATATGGTTTTCAGTTAATAGGTACTATTTACTGAGGAGAACCATCGTTTATACAGCACAGTTACAAAGGATACTTTATATCACATGAATAAAAGTTTTGCACTAGATTATTGGGTTTTTCTGGTTTTTTTTCCTGTACATTAGGTGAGGAGAATTAGTGGGTTGGAGAAAGACTATATGTTCAATAGTAAAAATGGTGTGTAACTGTCTTAGAGTTCTTTTATGTTGCCAATCACCCATAGGAGATTGCATCGCTAAAGAAGTTGTCAACTTCTAAATACAAATTGGCAAAATTTTTTGGCACACTGGCCATACATATATGTATTGATCTAAAGCTACATTGTGAAATGTCCAGCTTGTTTATTTTTGTTGTACTACATTGAAATATGATGATTATATCAATATGTATTGCATACTTAATATATATACATATGCATATATATATATATGTATATGTGTGTGTGTATATTACTGTTTAGAAATTCTGGATGCATTATCATTTTATTTACTCATCCCTGCACTTCTATGGCATTATCTTTAGTATCATGTATTCAGAGATCTGACTTGGTAGCAGTTTGCACAGAAAAGAAGAAATATCTTTGCAGTCTTCCTGAAGACTCGTTACCCATCTCTTACATTTTTCCCTGGGGTATACATAAGACTACCTCCTAAAACTTTGTTTGAAATGTGCTTTGCTGTCTTTGCTTCTTGTAAGTTCATTCACTCTGACTCTGCAGCCCAGGTAAATTACATCACAGAGGCCATCCTTTTCCCCTTCCTACCTCTCTCCAACACCTGCCCACAGCATTACTGGCACTTCTAAAGAACAACAGAAGGTTTTTACATGGGCACAGCCACTTCTTAGCTCAACTTGTCAGAATGGGATAATGTTACTCTAATGTGACAGAGTCTGCATTTTTAAATGAGAAGATAGAGACCTAGGTATTTTTATAAGATTTCTAATATTGCAATAAAAGTTCTATTTGGGGGGAAAGTCCATGAAAATATGAGAATAAGTTTGAGGTCTTCATTTAAACTTCCATCAACTTGCATCAGTACTTAGCTCAGAGATTATGTTTATAGATGCTAATAAGCAACTGCTACTCTTATAGTTAAAGACATACAGTTCACAAATTATTAACCTCAAAAAGGTAACAGACAACACATATGGCATTGCAAAAGTCATTAAGAAATTAATTCAAGAACACTAAATTTCTCTATTATAAGTCCTTTGTTTTCTAAACCTTTTGCTTCTCCAAGCATATTTCTTATTCTTTTCCTTTATTTAGGAATATTCCTTAAGGACATTAAGAGTTTAATTGAGAATTCCATGTCAATTTTAGAGGGAAAAGCAAAGGGAGCTTGAGATTCAATGATTATGATTCCATTGGTATTTGAGACCCTCAGAGAAAAATTTTGAAATAAACTTAGCAAATGCTCATGGGCTCATCAGTTTGCCTTGGAGATTTTCAGCATCCCTTCTGTTAAATGAGAGTGTCACTATTCCTAGTGTCCTTTACTCTTTCCTCAGTCATATCCATGAGACCTGACAGTATTAGTTCTATCAAGAGGGAAATCATGAATTTTTTTTTATCAAGATGCTTACTCTGCTGTCTTTGAGCCCACAGGAGCTCTTTCAGGCTCCCACCTCTATGACTGAGTGATAGGGTGTTTATCCCTCCTCTCTTGTGAGTCCAGGCTTCTATAACAAAATACAATAGACAAGCATCTATTCCTCACAGATCTAGAGGCTGTTAAGTTTAAGATTAAGGCACCAACATGGTCGTGTTCTTGGTGAATTATTGATGGCCATTTCCTTGGTTTATCCTCGTGCAGAGAAGAGCGAGCTCTTTTTTTTTTTTTTTTTAAATAATCTCCTTTAAAGGCACCACTCTCATCATGGGCACTTCATCCTATGACCTTATACAAACCCAATTACCTCCCAATGTCCCCACTTCAAATACCATTGCTGTGGGGTTAGAGCTTTGACGTATGAATTTTGAGGAAACACAAACACTAATTCCACAGCACCTTCCAGTGAAAAGTAGCACAGACATTAAACTTAATCACTGTGTGAATTTGGTCAAGTTACTCAACTTCTCTGTGCCTGTATTTCTTCATTTTTAGAATGAGGATATGGATATCACCTATCTTATAATTTTTTTTTTGTGTGTGTGTGTGTGTGAGCGTGTGTGAGCACTGAAGGAGTTAATAATATAAATAGCCCTTAGAATAATGACTGACACAAATTAATATTTAATAAGTGTTTGCTGTTACCCACAGACCACAACAAGAAAAACGATTCACCCAGCTGGATACCACACATCAAAGATGGCATCTCTCTCACTCATTTCTGTGGCCAGGACTGCCAAATGGCTTACGTCATGGCAAAAACATTAAGTCGGTGTTTGAGTCTGGGTGGGTCTGAGAAAGCCTTCTGAGTTTTACCATCCTGTTTAAGTATGCAAGCACCTTTGCAAGCCATTAGCTCTTTCTCCCAGGCTCTTGTCCAAGCAGCTACGGAGAACAATTATGTAAGCCCTCCTCAGGAGTTCCTCACTCCCAGCTCATGGATTCCAGGTGACATGAGAGGTGGTGGGCTGAGTCTCCAAGTTGCATGGTGGAGGGATATCCAGGCAATAGGCTGGCATCCCTGCAGCTTCTGGTTAGAAGTTGTTTACACACCTAAGGAGAAGGAAGGGAGGACACGAGAGAAGATCTAAGTCTTCGAGTAGAGAACAAATGTTAAATCTTCCTCAACACAAGGCTTGCCTCCAACAAACCTGATGGCAGCAATTTACGTAGACTGTCTCATTAGTACCTAGAAAATGAAAACAGTGCTACAGATTTTTAATATTCTGCATTTCTTTAGCAATGGACTTTCTTCTTTGTTGCATACTAGAACCATTCTTTTATAAATGTGTCTTTGATTTTTTATTTTAAGTTAGAAACCAAAATATTCATCAAGCTTGAAGGAATTACCTACAATGGCACTTTGAAAAATAATGAACATCAATTAAGCATTGTCCAAAATCCTAATGTCTAATATAGTTTTAAGTGAATGGTTAAATTGCTTTCAGTTTAGGGAGAAGTTGAGATGACCTTGTTCTTCAATATACAGTCTAAGTTTATGAAGCCTATCGTGGGAAAAATAATGCTATTGTATAAAAAATAAAGGCTTTCTGGCAAGGGAATCATTCCAGATTAAACTAAAGAGATTGGACAACTAAGAAAATGCCAAATACTAGAGTAGCTCCTGTAGGGGAAACTGCTATAAAAGATATTTTTGGGTCTATTGAGAAGTAAAAGAGTAGATTAAATAAAAAGACTGTATCAATATCAACATATACTTTTATTGTTAAATAATATACACTCAGGTTTTGAGGGTTAAATAGCCAGTGTGCATGCATGCAACTTACTTTCAAATGACATAGAAGAATATTGCATCATTTATATATTTAATATTATATGTGCATATACACACACACATATATATGATATATATATATATATATATATAAACACATATAAATACAAACAGATGTGTGTTTGTGCTTGTGTAGAGAGAGAGGAGAGAGAGTGCATGTGTGTAGGGCAAGAAAATGATATAACAGTGATGCAATAAGTTATCAGCAGGTGAATGTAGCCAAGGATATTTCTATGGTGTGGGTATATCCCCTGCAGTTTATGTGTTGCAAAGCCAATCTCTAAATCATGGAGTTACAAAGTGATTAGATCATGTGGGCTCTGCCCTCATGAAAGGATTGATGCTGTTATCCTGAGAGTAGATTAGTTATTGTGGGAGTAGTCTCTTGATGGGAGAATGAATTTGTTTCTCTTTCCTCCCCACTCCTAACCCATGCTTGTGTTCTTTCTTGCTCTTCTGTGTTTTGCCATAGAGTGATGCTGCAAGAAGGGTTTCCACAAGATGCAGCCCCTTAATCTTAGATTTCCCAGCTTCCAGAACTGTAAGCCAAGGAAATTTCTGTTCATAAATTGCCCAGTGGAAAATATTCTGTTATAGCAGCATGAAGTAGACTAAGACAGGCATACACGTATTCTGTGTACTCTTCTTATTCATGAAGCTTTTCTGTAAGGGTTAAATGATTTCCAAATTTTAAAAATGCAACTAAAATTAAATAACAATAAAAAATTAAGACTTTTGAATTTTCAGTATCCTATTATTTGTATGGCCATAGGATCCATGCAGTGCACTTCAGTATTAGCAAAGTGTTTTAGAGAATGCTACAGGTGAAAGGTAAACTTCAATTTGCACTCTAAAAGAGGACCGTTTAAATAAGCAAAAACATATAGATGGTGTTTACAAGTTGGCGAAAGACATCCTGTGGTGGAAAAGCTGACAGAGTCTTGAAGGAGAGCCAGTGGGGTCTCCAGGCAGAGGGGCTGCTTCTGCAGGGACTGTGGATCTTCTCAGACGTTCCTGGGAAATCTGAGGCAGAGACTGGGTACAAAGGAAAGGGGAGAAGGAGGAGGAAGGGAAAAGAAGAGAAAAGGAATGCTAACAGACCAAAGAGGAGAGTTATAATAAATAGCTACTATTCACTGAATGCTTACTCCATGCTAGCTCTATTTTTTGTCTTGTTTATTCTCATTTAACCCCCAGTAACCTTACAAGGTTAGTGTTACGGTCTCCATTTTATAGGTAAAGAACCCGGGACACATCTTTTGTACTAGTTAGACAGTGGCAGAACTATTATTAAACTGAAGTCTGTCTGACCTCAAAACTATTAACTACCACATTATATGGTCCCCTTAATGTCTCTCATGGAAAAGGGTGGGTGAGCAATGTGCCCCAACAGTTCCCTCAAGAGCCTCTTGATAGCTCCTGGTCTGGGTTATAGGTGTCAGGATGTTAAAAACAAGCACCTTGACTTTGGCTGTTGCAGTGTTTGTAACAAAGAACTGAGGGTGTGTCCCAGGGCAGCTTCTTAGATGGTCTAGTACCTAATGCCAAGAGAAGCCAATACCACTGCTCCCATGTGGTTCCCACTCCCTTTCCTTCCTTGCTGTACAGACCTGCACTGTGGGGTGTAAACAGTGATTTGGGTGCCAAATGCTGCACTATCAATGGAAAACCCTTGCTTTGTGCAGAAGCAGCTGTAGGGTCCTTGGTATTATTCTTTCTTCTCCAACAGTTAAAGAAGCCAAGTGAAAATGTACTCTCTGGGATGATAGGCAGTTTATTCAAGGAGCTATATGCATCACAGGAGGATTAACTTGACTGCTAGGTTTTCAGTGGGATTTCTAGGTAGAGGCAATAACACTCATTTACTGACAGATATCTTCATTTTCAGGTTCTATTTTCTCTGACTCCCCAAACAAAATTGTGGTTCAAACACACTCCTACCATAGTTAGGACTTATATGTTTATTTCTCTTTTCAGAGACCAGGCATGCCCAAATTTAAGTGGGAAATTACTTTTCAAAGATTTTTTTGTCTGCCTTAAAAATAAGCTAAAAGCAAAGTTTCTCATGCACATACCACCTGGAAAAGAGAACTGGCTAAACTAGCTACTATAGGTCACGTAACCTATTAAAATTTTTTTTGATTCTAAGAAACAGGACTTCCTTAGTCTTAGTATTTTTGTGTCTTTTGCATCTGTAGCTTATAGACAGTATATCCCATATATTTAAGTGAAATCTTTCACAAAGACCCCCAAATGATCACTATTATTAGTCTCCAGTGTAGGGCCTAAACTCCAATTAGTTTGTCTTTGTTTTTTTGTTTGTTAGTTGACTGATAATCTGAGTTTTTATTTATCTACCTATTTTTGTTGTTAATATAAATATTAAACAGTTTTGTGATTAAGCAGTGATTTAAAAAATGTACTGAACATTTATCCTGGGTTAGATATGGTAGCACCATGATGTAGTTCCTGCTCTCAAGATTCCCATCGTTTATTGGGAGAGATAAGGAAATATATAAATACCACACAGTAAGATAAGTAATTAGGGCTCTTAACATGGAAGCCAACTATGTTTTCATTTCAATGAAAATATCTTCTTAACTCAAAAATGGAACACTAAAAGACAGAGTTTTTTTTTTTTCTCTCAATGTGTGTTCATGGGAAAGGGAATTCAGAGAGCATCTGGAGGCCAGAGGAAAGAACTGACGTGAGGTGGGGGGGTGTTCTTCCAGTTTCATGATAAGCCATGGACAAAGAAAACTCTTCTTCGTAAAGAACTTCCAAAGGGTGAAGGCCCTTCTTTTCCTTCGCAGCAACAATGCTGTTGGAGAGAGGTTGCCAGTGGAACACTGTGACATCCATTTAAAGCTAATTAAACAGAATATGAGGAACAGGAATGCCACTGAGAGCTTTATGTCAAACTTAGTTCCCTGTCCCTTGAGTGTGGAGTACAAGAGGTGATGAAAGGAGAAGCATAGTTTCTGGGATGTAATTTCCAGTTTCAGAGCTAGAGTAACTAAAACAGAGAAAAATAAGATATAGCCAATTTTTGTTGCAAAAGAAAAAGAAAAAGAAAAAAAATTCACTACATGAACGAAGCAAAAGTGATTTACTACATATTTATTTCATGTGGAAAAGTATTGTTTCAAGTACTTGCTAGAACTTCTTCACATAGGTCTGTATTTGATACATGTACAGAAATGTAGGTTTTGAGGTATGATTTGTCAGCCAAAAAAAAAAAAAAAAGATTGTATTTGGCTTCTTAAGAGGTGGTTGTGTGCAATAAGTGGAAGAAATTATGTCATATTTTTGGCTATTTTGAATTTAAATGATAGAATCATGAACTGGAATCAAGGGCTATTTAGGTCAATGTTTTCTGAGAAATTCACCAGATGTTTTGTGATTATATATTAGCACACCTGAAAAGGATTTTAAGCACTAGTAAAAGTCTAAATCCCAAACTATTCTTTAAATTATTTAATTTTTCTTATAAGGATGCTTTAGATTGAAGAATAATAATGTTAGGAGGTGAACTTACCTGGCCCAATCAGTAAAGCCAGATCTGCATGAAGCACACAATCCCCTTCTTCCTGGTGGGGGTTAGAATTGTCTTAAATGAAAAAGTGTCCATAACTGCAAGTAGAAGTAGTCAGTAAAACAGGTACAATCATACCCAAACAGGGCACTTTTTAAAATATGTTTCATTAATGGACACTATGATAAACACCAAACTGAACAACAATGGAATTAGTTCCTAAGAAATCCTTTCCTTTCTTCTCTATTGTTTGATACTTCAACACCTCACACAGGAGACATTATAGACAGCAAAGAAAAGAAAATCATTACACCTGACTCCATCATACATGAGAAGTAAAGTATAACTGTAAAGCTTTCAGGCTGTAGAACTGGCCGAACATACTGTGTTGTCAGTCAGATTCCCTGGATAGCACAGAGTCCATGAGGGCCACTTGACAAGATTCAACCGGCTCTCTGGTAAGGGCAGCGGATCTTGACCAAGCGTTTCTTTGGTGCTCCTTTTTCTTCTTTGGCCTGATGCCTTCTTTGCTAGCAGCCAGGAGCTTTTGCTCCTGGGATGGCAACAATAGAAAATGGTCCCATGTCTTCTTTTGCAACCATTTATTTACAGAAGATTTGCAAAGACAGTCAAAGAATCTCTGTCTGCCTTTCACCAAGCTTTCTCTAATCTTAGCCATTCTACATATTACCACCTCATGGTTTGAATTTATATTTCCCTAAGGACTAGTGTGGTCAACATTCTTTCATATGCTTATTTGCCATTCCAAATTCTTCTTTGTTTAGGAGATGAGCTTACCTGGGCCCAATCAATGAAGCCAGATCTACAAGAATCACCCAATCCCTTTTTTGGGGGGGAGGAGAGGATAACAGAAGATTGAACTCAGGGGCACTCCACTACTGAGCCACATCCCCAGCCCTATTTTGTATTTTATTTAGAGATAGGGTCTCACTGAGTTGCTTAGTGCCTCACTTTTTGCTAAAGCTGGCCTTAAACTCATGATCCTCCTGTCTCAGCCTTCCAAACCGCAGGGATTACAGGCATGTGCCACCGCTGCGGCTCCTAGTCCCCTGGAATCTTACTGGCATTCGATTGCTTTTAACCCAAGCAATAAAAACTCATACCTCTTCTCCTTTGGCAGAATTTTAAAAATTGTTAACCTCTGTTAATTGTATATAGTGATGGGGTTTGGTGTGATGTTTCCATATATGCATATAATGTGCACCAATTAAATACAACCTCCCCTTTTTCACAACTCACCCCCATATACACCCTTCCCAATCTCTATTAATTGCTATCCTCCTTTCAGGTTATCTTTTTTTCAACTTCCACATATTAGAAAGAACATGTGGCTGTTGTCTTTCTGCATCTGGCTTATTTCACCAAATGCAGTGTCTTCCAGTTCCATCCATCATGCAGCAAATGACACAAATTCATTCTTCTTTATGGCTGAATATACCCCATCATGTATATATGTCATATTTCTTTGCTCATTCATCTGTTGATAGGTAGGTAGGTTGATTCTATGTCTTAGTTATAGTGAATAATGCTACAATAAATATGAGTATGCTGATTATCTCTTTGGCATGCTGATTTCATTTCCCAAAAGTGGAATAGCTGGATCATATGGTAGCTGCACTATTAGTGTTTTGAAAGCCCTCCACACTGTTCTCCACAAGGACTGTGCTAATTTAAATTCCTACCAACAGTGCATGAGGGTTCCTTTTCTCCACATCTTCTCCAGAACTTATTTCTTTTCTTTAATTTTTTTTTATTATAGCCATTCTAACTGGTGAGATGTGAGATATTAACACATTTGTAGTCTTGAGTTTTGATTTGCTTTTCCTTGATGGCTGATATGCATCATTTTTCATATAATTATGGGTCATGCATTATTTCTTCTTTTAGAAAGTATTCAGATCATTTGTCCATCTTTTATTGGATTACATGGTTTTTTTTTGTTTAGTTTTTTTAGTTCCTTACATATTCTGGATATTAACCCTCTGTTACATGAATAATTGGCAAATAATTGGCAAACATTTTCTCCCTTTTTATAGATTATCTCTTCAGTCTCGTTTCCTTTGTTGTACAGAAGCTTTTTAGTTTGATGTAATCCCATTTGCCAATTTTTACTTTTGTTTCTTGAAGTTCTAGCCAGCAAATCCATTCCTATACCAATGTCTTGAAGGGCTTCCCCTGTGTTTTTTTCTAATTTTTCAGAGTATCAGGGCTTAAATTGCTTTTGGGTCCATCTTGAGTTGATTTTTTGTTCAACGTGAGAGATAGAGATCAAGTTTCAGTTTTCTGAATGTGGATTTTCAGTTTTTCCAGCACCATTTTTTTTTTAATTAAAGTTTCTGTTTTTCCTCCAATGTCTATTTTTGACACCTACATCAAAAAAATAGTTGACTATAAATGTGTAGATTTATTTCTAGAATCTCTATTCTGTTCCATTTGTCTATGTTCTTATGCCAATGCTATCTACCCAAACTTTTGAGGAAGTTACTCAATTTCAGTTCCCCAATGGTGTCAAAATAAAGTCATGAATTTGAATCTTATTTGGCAGTTTTTTTCCCTTATAAGACCGAGAGTAATATTCTTTTCATTTTAGAATGCCAGATGAAATACAGGACACCCAGTTAAATTTTAATTTCAGATACATAATGAAGAATTTCTCAGAGTAAGTACATCCAATACAAAATTTAAATTTAACTGAATCGTTTATATTTTTATTTGCTAAATCTGGGAACCTCACTTTGAGCTCCCTGTTATCCTAGTGGGAAAGTGGGAGTCCCATTTTTTTCATTTTCTGTGATGTTCCATTACAAATAAGTTCCATGATTTCATTTTTAAAACCAAAGACACTTTTATAAAGGAGTTGAAAGAAGATGTTATAATGAGCACAAAGGAATCCAGTAATAGTGACAGCTGGGATTTCAACATAGAGGATAATTTTTACTTGTGATTCTTTTATTTTACTCCTCTGTCACCCCTTCCAATCATAACATAAAAGTGGACTGAAATTTAGATTTAATGATCAGTTTCACTTTTCCCCCCACTTATTGTGATTTTTCTTACTCTGCAACTATGGAGTTGTGTGAGAAACTGTTGGTAATGGTGGATACTCTTCTGAGAAAAAGTGGTATAGCAATTTTCATTTACAATTTCAGAGTTTCATTTACCTTGTAAAGACCTTATACAAAATCTTGGATGAGATGGAGGGAAAAATTATAGAATGTCACCTATCATGTCAGATACATGGAGCCATGCCATGTGTGACAGCATGCTGATCACTTTAAGAATAACACATACCTATTTCGGTCAAGAGGATACTTATTTAGCTATCTATTACACAGAACAGTATTTTACTTGGATTTCCAAAGTTCAGGAGACACACTGTGAAGCTAAGCTTGGATAAGATGTCAGTGCAGACAGGTCCTTATTATTTCCAGTTGTGTTTCTTGTTGCTGAAGTTTTTCAAAACTATGTTTTCATTTTCATATGTACCACAAAGTACATATGGAAAGAGGGGAGATACATTTTAATGTATTTAAATATATTTTAATGTACTTTATTTCCATGTATTTTAATGTATTAATATATTTTAATGTATTAAAATATTTTTTCCATATATTTTAATGTATTAAAATAATGTGACTGAACCTTTGGGAGGGGACGAAGGATATTGGAAGCAAACAAATTACAGTTATTTAAGTTCTTTTTGTTCTGGATAGGAGTTGGAAAGACTGCCGGAAGGCTAGCCTTGTATTTATAAATAAAGTTTTATTGGAACACAGCCACATTCATTTGCTCTTATTTATTTATTTATTTATTTATTTATTTATTTATTTATTTATTTATTTATTTATTTTTGCTATGACTATTTTTCTGCTTCAGGGGCAGCCCAGCTATTGCAACAAAGACAATATGCTTCACAACCATGTTTAGTATCTGGCCCTTTAAGAAATCATTTGCTGACCTTTGTTTTAGACAAAGGACAAAGAAATATAAGAAAAGAACAAATTTATACATGACTAACGGCTGTTGTGTGACTCATTTAGTTTCCACAGCAAGGTTGTTGCTATGTGAAAATTGCTTATTTATACTTAAATTCTTTAGAAGGCCCCAAGTTGCCCTGAGAGGCTCAGAGGCGATTTGAATAGCCTCTTCAGGCTCGTTTGGAAAATCTCCTCAATTCTCTTTTCTGCTTTCATCCCTCATTAGTGTTGGGATAAAAACCAAGTAGAGTTGAGAGCCAATCAACTTGGCTTTTAGGATTAAAAATGAAGCATAGTTGAGAGAGAGAATTAGAAGTTTTATCTCAGCATGAGCTCAGGAAGGGAAAGAGGGAGAGCCATGTAATCCAAGAACAAATACGTTTATTTGGGGGCTTCTTTTATTATTATTGGAAATTTTGCCAATGACTTTAAAATGAAGACTAATTATCTTTCTAAATTCAGAAATACTAAGAGAGTATCACACTTTTCTTTTCAAATATATATTGAAATTTATTGGAAGGTCAATTGTAAAATGGTCTCTATTTTCCCCTGCTCCACACAGACACATGTAGATACACACACCCAAACACACATGCAGACACACAGTCAACGTTTATAAAAATTGTTACCTGGATTCTGGGGTAAAGACCATGTGTTTACCATCTGAGAATTGGCCTTCTCTCTACCCAGAGCTGTCAGGCATTATAGGAAGCTCTACAGGAACCAGTATTGTTTTGGAAACTGTCTGAGTATCTGTGTATCTTGAAGTCTAGATGTAGTTGTCCAGATATCTGATCCTATAAAAAAATTAAAGGTGTTATTTTATTCATATATTTGTAAAAATAACAAAAGATTAACTGAGAATCAAATCCATACCACGGAATTAACTAAAACAAATACATTTCGTAAAGATTCTCAATTGGTAAATAATAGGCTGATGCCTCATAAGCATTTCAAGATGGTCAGTACATTTTGGTCCAGTGTGCAGTGTATACGAGTTGAGACTGAGTGTACACAATGTTGTGGCAACATCTATCAGAGAGAATGTTGAGCCTGTAAGACAAGAAATGCTATCAATAAAAGAGGCATTGGGTAATAGTAAGGCAAAGAAAGAATATGTGTCTATTAGAATATGCTGGAAATTTCCTTCCTCATATATAAGAAACAGAGTCATTAATTCCTTAACTCCTTCACTTGGAAACACCACCATAAAAGGAGACAAAATATTTGAGCTTGAGTTCCTGCTCCCCCATAAAAAAATCAGAGCCTGAAACTAGAGTTTGAGCAGTAGTTCATTTTGTAAAATAACTTCTCTGAGAAGAGGTTGAAAGGTAGGCGAGAAAGCTAATGAAGGATGCTGTAGCCAGTGCATGATCACACCAGGTCCTTATGAGGGTCTCTATAGACTATATGCAGAACTATCCATCTGTGAAGCAGAAGATGAAAGATGTCTCTATTGGTTCCTGTCTTGCTTGGCTAGATTTGTCCATTGAGCAATAGCTCTCTTGTATTTCTTGGTTTGTGCATGTGCAATGCTGAACAGGTTCCCACAGGAGTCCCATTGTTGTCGTGTTATATGAGGGCACAAAGTGAGGAAATGTGTATACAGTTGAGATAAATGTGTGTACAGCTGGACTAAAAGGTGTAATGTAAGAATATAAGGTAGGAACTAAAGAATGCATTAGAGTTATCTATTGCTATGTAACAAATTTCCCTTAAAGCCAAATGCTTGAAATAGTATCTTTTATTATCTCCATTTCTGTAGGCCAGGAATCCAGACATAGCTTAGTTGAGTCCTCTGTTCCTCTTGAAGGCTATGTTCAAGATCTTAGTCAAAGAAATAATCATTATAAAGTTCTGCTTGGGAAATAGCCGCTCCCAAGCTCACTCACATGGCTATTGGTAGGATTCAGTTCCTTTCAGGCTGTTGCTAGTCTATGGTATATAATACAGTGTGGTGGCATGTTGGAAGGGCCAGACTTACAACAATAAAGAATCTCTCGCTTCATCTCTACTTTCTTAATATCTTCACTTGGCCAGTCCAGTTGTTGCTCAAAATAATCTCAAAGTTATTATATTGTGGAATATCTTTTCCCCTCCTGTTTATTAAATAAACCTTATTTATTCTTTAAAGTCCAACCCAAAAGATACTACCTTCTGGAAGTGCTTCAGATTCTCCAGGTTTCATCATCAGACCTTCTAAAGCTTTATCCTCCCGTGTTTTACTTGTCCATCTCTCTCCTACTGGACAGTGCACACAGTAGTATTCATTCTAAGTGTTTCATCTGCAACTGGAAGGCACAGGTTTTCAGATGTTTGTGTGTTTATTTCTGTGTCTTTCTGTATTACTATATTTGGAGCCATTTAGCTCTAGTGAATCAACAAGGCTGAGTCACAACGTTATTATATATTAAGATGAGTAAATGTTCTTCTGTTCTTTCACATTGTGTTTGTTGTTGAATTTATTATCAAGAACTTGAAATATATTTCTAGAAGTAAATTACATAACAAAAGAATAAAGGCGGGAAAATAGCAAAATATGAAATCTAGTAGGTCTGATTTTGTGATCCAAGTCTCACCATACTCTGGAATTTTTCTTTTCATTTAACAATTTTGGATATGCATGTGTAAATATATATAGTTTAAATTATAGCTAATTTCCTCATAAGAAACTGAAGACATGGAAGAGGGAACTGGATTCTGTTTCACTAAATCAAGCTGACAGCTCTGGTCTGATCCCCAAATTGTACAGGCCACAAAGAGAGAAAACAGCCCCGCTTGCAGCTCAAATCATGAGTGAGTTTGCCAAGCTACACGTTAACAGCAAGCTTACTGGGTTTATAAACTACCCAAACTTGGAACACACTGGACTTGATTTTATTCTTAGTCTGTTCACACTTCACTATCATGTTTTAGAATAATCCAAAATATCATGTTTAGGAAGAGCAATATGGTTCGCTGGGAAATAACATCTCCCAAATACACATGGATGTCTATGTTTTAATTTCATTTCTCTCCAAGGCATAACAGATGCTTCAAAGACAGTAAATAGAAACTCAGAATCGGTGTCCACTGTTCTGTCAATCTAAATTGATTTTTACTTAAACTTTTAAATCAGAATTGAAAATTTTAGAAATTCTCAAAAAGTTTGAGGACAGAAGACAATTCACATTGTCTCTCACTTTAAGCTTCAACACAGCTTCTGGTGTGGAGAGAATTGTTTAATTTGGTCAATAGCTGCCAGTGCTAGACAATAGTTAGCAAGACTCTAATGTGGAGAAGCATCAATTATATCAAAGCAAGCATTAGAGGGAAACGAAGCAGTTCTTCATTAACAGCTAAGTGCCAGCAAAAATGAAAAATCAAAATCAAAATGAATCAAAAGGAAAGTGTATGACTGCAAAAATCACTGGTGTGAAATGGACTTTCTGCTGAATCAACTGTCATTTTGTTATACTCAGCTGTACATTAGGAATGAAAAGTAGTCCAATTATATCAAAACTTGTCTTGGAAAATCTTATCACCTATGCTGGTTGTTTTCTGCCTACCAGCCCTCTCCTGAAGTCAGTTCCATCCTCTGTTGTTCTCTGTTCTATTTTGGACCATAGGAAACTGACCCCCAAGCACACCATCAACTGGGCTCCCTGGTATATGAGGTTGGTCAGTGTTGGGCACCAACAGGACAGAGAAGGGTGACATGAGAAAAAGAATGAGGCACGTCTTCCCTGAATGCTGCTCACTTTGGGATGTGTTTTCTGGCATTGGAAACACCACCCTCCACCATTGGCAGTTCTGCCAAATGGATCTTTGTTCATGGTTCTTTCTTTCATTGAGCTTTAGGTTCTTCTACCTCTTTAAGCAGGGGCATGATAATGGCTTCTTACGTTGCTGGTTCCTGGAGGATACAATGTTTCTTTGGGTTCCCTTAGCCCTGCTTATACATCTTCATTAAAGTCTACTTTATCGTGAAAGTGGGATTCTATTTCCCAATGAGGAATCTATAATATAGTCCTCCTGTACACCCTGAGAGGTTGTTAAACTTACTCCTAAAGCAGAAAGACTTTTGCATCTTTAACTCTCTTTTCTTGTCCTGGAAAATTTTAATACCTGTGTTGCTATTTTCTGCATACCTCCTGAAAAACTGTCCTCAACTATGTAAGAAAATATGCCTGTTGACAATAACTTGCTGCAGTACTTCACACCCTACTTCTTCCTCACTCCCCTTCCTGAAGTTTTCAAAATGCCTCTAGTCACCTCCATCTGGTTATGTTGCTGCCTATATTACCAAACCACAGCCAGTCTTGCTCCACGACTGATCTTATGCACAGGATGGTCGGGCAGTGATCATTCCAAGGTGTTGGGACACATATATTGTTGCATGTAAAATTGGACCAGTGTTGGAAGCCTTCTTTAAGAGGGGGTGGTGGTGCAGACCCCTCTGTATTAGGAAAAGGTGTGATAAAATATTTTTCTATCTCCCACTATATTTGAAAAATTAAATTAAATTTCAGACAGATAACAGAATCTTTTTGCTGGAGAAGGTAGAATTCATTAAGTCCAATGACATCACTTTACAGATAAGAAAAAATGAGGGTCAGAGAAATTAAATGACTTTTTTAAGTTTAAAAGATCAATTAGTACTGAATGAGACCTAAAAATCCAATTCCAAATCTGTGCTGAGTTCTTTGTGCTTATTACACTGTTCATTAGACCTTATTGTGATTTCATACACTCTTATAGACTATAGAATAGAGAAGTAATGTGTCAAAGTTTATGTTTAAAATCATATATATATATATATATATATATATATATATATATATATATATATAAAATATCATAGAGATTAGCAATTAGGAATTTACCTTTATTTCATTCCCTTACTGGGATATCAGACCGTCACGGGATGAACGCTGAAACCTTAATTTCATAGTCTTGCTATATTATAAAATGGTTTCTGTTGACTAAAGTTTCAGTGATCCAAAATTGAGAGGGAAGGAAGGAAAGGAAGAAAGAGGAAGGAAAAACTAGTTTATTTTTGACTAAACTCTCTGGAAAATAAAAAAAAAGCCTACATCTTCTATTCTATATTATTTTATCTGCCAAGTAGACATTGTCACTCATCCACGATGAAACATGCTGTTTCTTCATGATACCAGAGAGTTCCTGGCTCATTTAACATGGCCTCAAAATAAAAACCAATTTTTCAGCCATCTTTTAAGTCTCAAGTGTGAAGATGTGTATACACTCAGTCATAAATCTTCTTTTCATTTATTTATGAAGGTATCACATTTATTTGTGGAAAATTTAGGCTTATGTTCTATTATAACACATGTTCCTCAGAGTCTAGGCAGTATCACGTAGTGTTGTGTTCAAGGATTTGAAGTCGGACAGCCTGGATTTAGGTCCTTCTCTGATACTTTTAACCACATGACTCAGAGAAAATAAAAAGTCTTTCTGAGCCTCAGTTGCTTGTCCTGATAGCCAGACGGAAATGATTATAATAGCGCTTACCTTTTGAGAATATTGAAATAAGATGTTTTTTTAAAAGTACTGACCTTTAAAAATAATGCCCAGAGCATAATGTGTGCATAATATAACAATTATTAATGGGGATATTTATAAGCACAATCTTCCCTCTTGCAAATTCTTAATTTCCTAATTAATAAGGAAAAAATCCAAAATCCTTTCCATATAAACAATATTTCATTAAATGTATAGTATCTTACTGAGAGAATTAATTGCCCATTATTGAGCTTGAATTTTCTTGTTCCACACAAGTAATAATGGTTATTAAAAGGCAAAGTTGCTTTTTTAGTTCTAACTTTTTTATATATCTAAAAACAAAGAACCCATTTGAAATACTAACCAGGAGGAAATTACCTTTGGTTTCTGTGTGGCTATGGGAGCTACTGTTTTATTTTTGTTTTTTCTCTTGAAACTAATTCTATTTTGTTATGATTATAAATACAGTTCAACTAATTCTATTGCCTAACTTAGTTTCATTTTGTATTCAAAATTAAAGACTAACAAGAATATTTTCTGACAAGGAAATATTGGCCTGGAATATTGAAGTAAGTGGCTGTATAATTTAGGTCTATAATCTTTCTTCCTTTTATATTCTAATCATTTAAACCAAAGTTTTGATATACCTGTTAAGTGAATTTTTATCTTTAATTATTTGGCTCTTATACTTTAGCCTCCCAAGTAGCTTGAATTATAGGGGCACGTTATTGTGCCTGAGTACAATAAAAAAATTTTAGTTTGAACTCCAACAACAGTAATTAAATGTATAACCCATGGCCAGAATAGTCTTTCCCATTTGGTCCAATCTCCAAATCAGTCCGTCATTCCAAGGACTTGTTGTGATTCTTCCATTATGATTTTTTTAATCCTAAATTTGTCCTTATTCCTACTTCTACATTTGTACAAGTCATCATATACCAACTCTATTATATATTTATGTAATATTCTTCCCCATTGAGGATAAGTATGGTTATTCCTGTTGCTTTTGAATAAGAACTAAGCTTAAAAATCAAGTTTAACCAGTGGATGTTGCTGCCTTTCAAACACTTTCCATTGCTAAAAGTTTCAGCAGGGATTTGGTTGAGCTGGAAATGCTAGATATTCAAATAAGGATGGTTTGATCACATGAAAACTTAGTTTTCTCAAACTATAAGATGTTCAGGAAAAACATTTGCTGGCTAGTATGTCTTAATCAAACTCTTTAAGATTCTCTTTACCTTTTGATAATCAAAGATGGTTGTTGGAGGTTCTGTGATGATTTTCATTCCCCAGGTAGCAAGAAGGAAAAAGAACCAGATGACAAAAATGCTTTACTAGATGCCACTCCATATCTTTTGCTTTTATATCATTTGATACCTTTGTCTGTAAGGAAGGCAGGAAAATAATCTACTTATAAGAAGAAAAAGAGTAAAGATTTATCACAGTAAATCCCATTAATTTGTATAATCTAAAGGTTAATTTTACAGTTAATATGTGTCAATAAATATAATAAAAATAATATGAAAGAGAAGGCAAGAATAAATGCTTAGTTGGCAACTACCAGTTCTCCTACACCATTCAGTCTTGGTTGATTCAAATTCTTCCATCCCAACATTCCTAGAATATTAAAATTCTGTAAAAGTCTATCCTTACATTATTACCATATTTTATATATTTGATTTTTTCACTAAAATCCACTGCCCATGCTTATAACTTTATGTTATCTTCAAAAACTTTAAAACCAGAACAAAAAATGTAATTTCAGTAGAGGAGAAAGAACAAACATATTATTTAGTCACAAATGAAAAATAAATAGGCAGGAGGACAAATGAGTACAAAAGATCACTAATGTGTGTTTGGGAAAATGAATGACAAATGTGGATACAGAACAGATTGCTCTATCACAGCCTAAAAAGTCTCCAGGGACTGGAGGAAACAATTGCAATTATATAACACTCTTTTTTTAAGTATTTTTAGTTACAGATAGATATAAAACCTTTATTATTTTATTTATTTATTTTTATGTGGTGCAGAGAATCGAACCTGGTGCCTAATATGTGCAGGCAATCGCTCTACCACTGAGCCACAAGTCCAGCCCCAATTTCATAACTCTTATTCCTTCTGCTTCTTCTGATTTGACGCTCCATTACATATATTTTTGTGCTCCTCTAACAAAACACCTGAGACTGGGTGATTTATGAAGAACAGAAATTCTTTGCTTGTATTTCTGGAAGCCAGGAAATCAAAAATTGAGCCGCTATTACGTTTAGTGTCTGGCGAGGGCTGCTCTCTGTTTCCAAGATGGTGTTTTGCTACTATATTTTCTGGAAGGGATGATTGTTGTATCCTGAAATTGTGGGAGGGATGAAAAGGCAAAAAGGACTTCAGTTAGTTTCTTTCAACATTTTATAAGGCACTACTTCATCAATTCCACCAAATCTTCACTTTTTTGTATGTGTTATACTGGAGATTGTACCCAGTACCTCACACTAAGCAAGTTCTCGGTCACTGAGCTAAATCTCTAGTCCTTTTTATTTTATTTTAAGACCAGATCTCATTAAGTTCCTTAGACTTGCCTCAAAATTGTGATTCTTCTGCCTCGGTCTCCCTAGTAGCTGGAATATAATTATATGCCACCAAATTGGCTAGTCCTCACCTTTTAATATTATCACAAGGATAATTATAATTCAACATGACCTTTGGAAGGGACACATTCAAACCACAGCAATACATTTTGGGTTAGCTTGACTTTTGTGTATAGAGCCAGCTGCAATGCAATTCCTGGACTCTGTACAATGATTTGATGTCTTTAAAGTTGTTAATGTTTAAACCAATAAGAATATATACATATATATCTATATCTATCTATCTATTTATCTATCTATCTATCTATCCATCCATCCATCCATGTAAAAGGCCAAACTAATCCATGTTGTTCATAAAGTAACAAAAGCAAAAACATTTAAATAACTTCAGAAGTGGAGAACAGTATTACATACTTGAAAGTTTGTTGTTAAGGTGTAGTTTTCCTGGAAAGTCTGTGGAAAAATGGAAAATAGTTAACTAGAACTAGGAACACTGAACTGCTGGGCTATAATTAAAAGTGACATTTGTCATACTTGCTTAAAATACAGTGAAACTCATGTGTAATTCTGAGATTGTGATAGGATAAACATTGCCCTTTGAGCTCTTAAAATCTGTAGCACTTGGAATTCTATTTTTGTTCACATTGTCCCAGTACACGAAACAATAAGCTAAATCATTATGGAGTCCACAGGTCTATGATTTATTGAAGATTTTGTACCAGAGACTTAGAGGTTGCATTTGATGAAAAGCACTGACTCTTTACTTGGGCCTGCAGATGTCCAGTGGGTAATTAAAAGCAGGACAAAAGCTTGGCATCTTTGCTTTAGTTTACATTTGTCTCCTTTGCTACCTTTAACTTTGGATCAGTTTCCTCCTCAGATCTGCATGTAGACATGTTACTCATTTAAAGAGTATTCATCTAAAACTGGTAATCCTCCCTTTCAAGAGTGAAAATATCAAGATAAGAGTAACCAGGATATTTTTAAGATTTTCAGGGGCACCACAATCAACAGAGTATTAACATCTAGCTTTTACCATGTCTTGTTCCCAACTACCAGGACCATCAGAGTGGCACCTGGATTGCCCTAAACCTGAAGGAATTAACTTAACTCGTCCCTTTAACTTGTGCCTTTCTCTGATTAGTTCTCACCTGCAGTCATTATTGGATTCCAGGAGCAAGGGTCTGATCAATAAACATCTTATGACAAGAGTTGGGACTACCCTCAGGCAGCAGCAATGTTCTTATTGCTGACAAGGCTCCACATGGCATCCTGAGTTAATCATCAACCTAACAGTTTGACCAAGATGGGTTGAGGATGCCTGCTTCTTGCTCTTCCACTTTTGTTCCTCCCCTTAGTACCCTGAAGACTAGGGCTGAGGTTGGAGGTCCTTTTGTTTCTTTCCAGTTTATGGCTATACTGAAAAAATTCCTTTCATAACATACTTCAACATGACTTTTTTTGTTTGTTTTTGTTTTGGGACATATGACAGGACAGGGTCAATTAGAATCCTTCAGAGCCAGGCCTCTGTCCTGGGACTATGGTAACAAATTTAGGGATTTATAATCGTGTTTTCCTAGCTACCTTTTCAGTGTCTGCCTTTTAATGTCTATTATTTCTGTGAAATAAGAAAATAATGTTTAATCCTCCTTGGAGTTCTGTTTTCAGACTCTGAGTCATCTACTGAACAGATTAAATCAGCTCAGTGTGCGTACTTAGGGAAGAAGTTACTTCCTCTGCCCTCAGGAAGCTCTCAAACAAATAGATGGCACAGATTACCGTACCTCTAAGTCTCTGAGTAGCCTAGTATTTTTGAGTGGAAGGTTTTAAACAATGCAATCATCCTTTTTAGTTAGAAAAGTTAGCTATAACCAAAAGGTAATGTAGTTTAAACTATTTTTAGCATATAAAAAGGTGTTCTATATCATTGGCCATTAGAACAATGCAAAATGAGAACACAGTTCTGGTTTTGGGTTTGGCATATAAAGAGTTAAAAAGTCTCCTTCCATTCTAACAACAAGTAAAGGCTGGAAAACCTGAAAAATCAACAGCTCCTCTTATATCTGCCAGAGAAGTGAGGTTACAGGGTACACCACTGTACCCCAAACTGAAGAGACCCATAGATCAGAGAACCACAACTTACTAAAACAGAAACTCATAGATTAAAACCCTCTGAGGAATCAGTGTTAGAGTAGGAAAACTAGTACTGTGGTCAATAAATTGTTGGAGGCTTAGGGTGGAAAAATCTGAGAGTCAAAACTTCAGGGAGAACCAGTCAGAAGGTAATACTCCCACTTTAGTGAGTTTTATCTCTACCAGGTTCTCATTGTGAATATTGGAGAAAAATTGCCTCATGCTTTTGATCTTCTGACAGAGGGAGGAGAAAACAATCCAATTTGAAACATGTCAGAGCATTCTGTCCTTTTTAACAAGAGAAAATGTTTAACCAGAGCATATTCTGTTGGAGTTTTATCAGAGCCTCACTTACCTGGGGAAAGGAAAATACCTAACTCTAACTCTTCATAGACATTCAGTCCACATAAGTAGAAAGAACAAAAGCTAAGATGAACTGGAGAAATTCACAATCCAGAGGCATAGGCTCAGCAAGAGTCAGATATAATCATAGAGCTAGCTTTAGGATGCTTCTTCTTCTGCTACACCCTACCACCACATTAACAAAGGCCTATCAACTGGACTTTCTTTTACCCAATAATTATGTCCATCTTTCAACAAAAAAATTACTAGAAACAACAAAAATAGCCTGAAAAGACCAAAGAAGAACCATACTCACATGTGGCAGGAATGTTGGAATAAATAGACCAGGTATCTAAATAAACTATAATTATTATATTAAGGGCTTAAAGGGAAAAAGAAAAAAACACAAAAGGATAGATAACGTGAGCAAAGAGAATGACAGATCTAAAAAGAAATCAAAGAGGAATTGATACAGATAAATAACATCATAACATAAAAGAAAAAGGCATTTGATGGGTTCAAGAGTGATGGAGGAAAGAATCTCTGAACTTGAGGTTACAACAATAAATATATCCACAACTGAAAATCAAGGAGAAAAAGATGGAGAGAAAACACTGAGTAGGATATCCCAAGAACTGTGGGATGACTACAAAAGGTACAACAAGTGAGTCAAGGGAAAGCCAGAAGGAAACACAAAAATATTTGAAATAATATTGACTGGGAATCTTCCAAAGTAGTACCAGACATCAAACTATAGATCAAGGAAGCTTAGAGAACACCAAGCAGGATAAATGGCAAAATAAAATATAAAAAGTAAGAAAAAGCAAAAAATAACTGCCCCCCAACAAAAATGATACCAAGTTATATCATATTCAAACATCAGAAAATCAAAGATGAAAAAGAAATCTTCAAAGAAGCCAAAGGAAAAGGCACTCTATCTACAGAGGATCAAATAAAATAATTTTGCTAGACTCCTTCAAAACCACACACGAATGAGAATAGAGTGAGACATATAAAGTGTTTAGAGAAAAAGCACCAACCAAGAATCATGCTGTATGATTTTGTATTTTAAAAATGAAGTAACATTATTTGACTTTAAAGGAATTTGATGCCAGTATATTGCCTTACAAGAAATGTTGAAAGAGATTCTTTAGAGAGAAGGAAAATGATACTAGTCAAAAACCTGAGTCTACCTAGAGAAAAGAAGGAAAAAAGAAGGCAAAACAAAAAGTTAATTTTTTCATATTCTTAATTGATCTAACAGTTAACAGTGTATTCAAATAACAATAACAGCACTGTATTCTATTATATATGACACACATACATGTATATGGAGGTGTCCTGTGATATTCACAAGGGATAGGTTCCGGGACCTCCTACAGATACCAAACTTGTGGATGCTTAAATTCCTTATGTAAAATGGCACAATATTTGTATGTAACCCATACATCCTCTAGTGTACTTTAAATTGTAAATGCTACTTAAACAATTGTTATACTGTGTTGATGTAATGATGGTAAGAGACAGAGTCTCCACATATTCAGTACAGATGGAACTATCTTTGCCCTAACTACATTTATAATCCATGCATGGTTTGTTGAATCCCTGGATTTGGAGTTGGTAGATATGAATGAATATCCATTTATCTATCTATCTATCTATCTATCTATCTATCTATCTATCTATCTCCCTACCTATCTATCTGTGTTTATATGTGCTTATTCATAAGTGAAAGAAGGATATAGAAGACAGAATGGAAAATTGAGAATATTTTATTATTATAAGATACTAGCACTACTTTGGAAGTGATATAGTATTATTTGAAAGTGGACTTGGATTAGTTGTAAAGATATATTGCACACTCAGGACAATGTCCAAAAAACAAGTTTTTTAAAAAGAAGCATAATTGATATTGGAAAGAAACTGGAACACTTTTAAAACCACAAAAATAAATAAATATGTGAATGACAAAAAAAATACAAACAAAGAACAAGGGAAATAAATAGAAAACAATAACACCATCCATATTAAGAATCACTTTAAACACCAGTGGTTTAAACACGCCAATTAAAAGAGATTATCAGAACGGATCAAAAAACACAAACCAACTGTATGTTGTCTCTAAGAAACTCACTTTAGTCAGGTGCAGTGATGCTTGCCTAAAATCCTAGTAGTGACTCTGGATGCTGAGACAGAGAATCACTAATTTGCAGTCAGGCTTAGCAATTTTGCAAGATCCTCTGAAATTTAACAGACCTTGTCCCAAAATTTAAAAAATGAAAAACACTGGCAAAGAAGCTCAATGATAAAGTACTCTCAAAAAGAAAAAATAAAACCAAACTCACTTTAAATATAAAGGCACAGGTAAAAAGCAAAGGGATGAAGTTATACCATTCTAATAATAACCAAAAAGTAGTCAAAGAATATAAATTTCAAACAGATTTTAGAACAAGGAAATTTGCTGGGAACAAAGGCAAGTGTTACTTAATGATAAAGGGGACAAGATTCCAAGGAGGTAAAATAATTCATAATACATCATAAGTGTCTAGCAAATATATACTAAGCATCAAAATATATGAAGCAAAAACTGATGGAAGTTCAAAGAGAAATAGATTAATCTATCATTTTAATTAGTGATTTTAACACCTTTCTATCAGTTCCAGCAGGCAGAAAATCAGGACAAAGTTGAAGTCAATATTACCATTAATCAATGAGATATAATTGACATCTGTATCCTATTTTACCCAACAATAACTAATTACACATACTTCTCAAACAAACAATAAATATTCATCAAGATATATCATATTCTGGGTCATAAAACACATCTCAAAGGTAGAATAGAATTCATGCTATGTCTGCCCTCAGACCACAGTGGAATTAAGCTAAAAATCAGTAACAGAAAATTAGGTGAAAGATCCTCAAATACCTGGAGAGGAATAACAAGCTTCTAAGTAACACGTGGGTCAAAGAAGACATTTCAAGAGAAAATTTAAAATAGTTTGAACTAAGTGAAATGTGAGATGCAGCCAAAACAGTGCTTAGAGAGAAACTTATAACATCAAATACATGTATTAGAATAGAAGAAATATTTTAAGTCTATAGTCAAATATTTCATCTTATAAAATTAGGGAAAACATGCCTACTAACTCCAAAAGCAAGCAGAAGAAAAAAAAAATGCAAATCAAAGCAAAAGTCAATAGAAATTAGAAAATCAATAGGGAAAATCAACAAAACCAAATGACAGCGTTTTGAAAACATAAATTAAACAAATAAACCTGTAGGAAGACTAAGAAAAAAGAACACAGAAATTACAAGTATAAGAAATGAAAGAAGGGACATTACTATAGATCTTGTGAACATTAAAACAGTAATAAAAAAGTGTTGTGAACAACTTCATGCCCACAAATTTGATCAATTTATTGGAAGACAATCTGCGAAAAATTACAAATGAATATATAGACAATCTGCCTGGGCTTAAACCTATTAAAAGAGTCCAGTCAATAATTAATATCCTTATAAAACAAAAAGCACAAGTATGAGAAAAGAAAACTCTAGACCATCTCTTGTGATTATAGGTGTAAAAAACTCATAAAACAAGATATAAGAAAATCAAATCCAATAATGAAAAATAACTACACACCATGATTAAGTGGTATCTTAGTCCATTTGAGCTTCTCTAACAAGATAGCTGATGCTGGGTAATTGATAAACATCCGAAATTTATTTCCTCATAATTCTAGAGGCTGGGAAATTAAAAGTCAAAATGCTTGCAGTTTCAATTATCTGGTGAGGACAGCATTTCACTTCCAACTTGGCACCCCATTGCTGCATCCTAAAGGTGGGATGATGTCCTCATGTGGCAGAAGGGCAACAGACAGTGAGGGTGAAAGCCACATACAGCTTATTTACAAAGATTTTAATCCCATTTACAGGGGAAGAGCCCTCATGGCCCAAATACCTCTTAATGGCCCCAGCTCTTACCACTATCACATTGCCAACACCTGAATTTTGGAGGGGCACATTTAAACTACAGAAAGGATTTATCCCAAGTAGACAGGTTATTTTAACATTAAATAAATCAATTAACATAATCAATCACTAGCAGACTAAAGATTTAAAATTTATGATTGTATTAATAAATGGAGAAAAAGCATCTGACAAAATCCAACATCCACTCATGATAAAAACTTTTAGAAAGCTAGAAATAAAGGGAAATTTGCTCAAATTGATAAATAAAATTTACCCCAAACCCAATAGTTAACATCATATATGATGATGAGAAGCTTGAAGCTTTCCTAGTAATATCAGGATTAAAGAAAGGGCATTCCTTCTCACCACTTTTTGTTTTGTTTTGTTTTTGTTTTGGGTACCAGGATTGAATCCAGGGGTGCTTAACCACCGTGCCATATCCCCAGCCCTTTTTTATATTTTATTTAGAGACAGGATCTCATTAAGTTCCTTAGGGCCTCACTAAGTTGCTGAGACCTGGCTTTAAATTGGTAATCCCCCTGCCTCAGTCTCCAAAGCTGCTGAGATTACAGGCATGTGCAACCATGGCTGGCTCACAAATTCTTTTAAATGCCATACTGGATGGCCTAGCTATGAAATAAGACAAGAAAATGTAAAAGTAAGCAGATCATAAAGGAAAACAATAAACTGTGTTTATTTACAGATGATAAAACTGTCTATGTAGAAAATCTGAAAGAATTGACAAAAAAAAAAAAAAAAAGAACAACAACAGAAACTCCTGGAACTAATAATTATTATAAGGTTGCACAATATGAAGTTATTGTGCAAAAGTCACCTTCCTATAAACTGGCAACCTCAACAAGTAGAATTTGAAAGTAAAACTACTTTATCATTTACTCCTTTATCATTTAACACCCCCCCAAAAAATCAAAATAGGCATAAAACTAACAAATTATGTATAGGATGTATATGAGGGAAATTACAAAATTCCACTGACAGATATCAAAGAAGAACTAAATAAATTAAGAACTGTTCCATGCTCATGGATAGGAAAATTCATAATTGTCAAGATGTCAGTTCTTCACAATATGATCTATACAGTCAATACAATCCTGACCAATAACCTAGCAAGTTATTTTGTGAATTTTGAGAAACAAGTTTTAAAGTTTATAGGCAGAGGCAAAAGACCCAGAACAGCCAACTCAATATTGAAGGAGAAGAATAGAGTTGGAGGACAGATATTAACTGACTTCAAGATGTATTAAAATGCTACAGCATTAGAGAAGTGTGATTCTGGCCAAATAACAAAAAGACCAGTAGAACGGAAGACAGGGCCCAGAATTAGAATCATTTAAATATAATCAAGTGATTTTAATAAAGAAGGAAAGGCAATATAATGGAGCAGAGATACTCTTTTCAACAGATGGTGCTGGAACATCAGGACATCCTCATACAATAAAAAATATCAAGAATCTAGACCCAGACCTTGTACCTTTCACAAGAATTAGTGCAAAATATTTTATAGGCATAAATGTAAAATACAAAACTATATCTGGTCTCAGGTATAACTAATGAAGAACTTGCCTAGCATGGAGGAGATTCTGGGTTTGATCTCCATAACTAGAAAAACAAAAAATAATGAGCCCCCCAAATACACAAAACTATAAAACTCCTAGAAGATAACATAGGGAAAACCTAGATGACTTTGGGGATACAATGACTTTTTATAGATACAACACCAAAGGCAATTTTCATGAAGGAAATAACTAGTAAGATAAACTTCACTAAGATTAAAAACTTATCTTTGAAAGATAATGCCAAGAGAATGAGAAGACAAGTCAAGGGGGAAGAAAAATGTTTGCCAAAGAAACATCTTATAAAGGATTATTATCTAAAATACATAAAATAAAATATCTGTACTACTCAGCAATAAGAAAACAAACAACCTGATTAAAAAAATCAGGTCCCAAATCCTCACAATAACTCATCAGAGAAAGTATAGAGAAAAGAAATAAGTAAAAACACGTTTAACATCATAGGAATGCATCACTGGGGAACTGCAAAGTAAAGGGAGATACCACTACCCATCAATTACAATGGCCAAGTCCAAAACACTGACAGCACCAAATGCTGTTGAGACTGTGGAGCAACAGGAACTTTAATTAATTGTTCTTGGTAATGCCAGGGCACAGCCACTTTGAAGACAATTTGTCAGGCTTTTCCAAAACTGAACTTACTCTTACCATACATCCCTTGGTACTTACCTATATGAATCCAACTTGGTCTATTTGCACTGTTATAACAAAAACCATAGTGTATGTAAAAACAGGAATTTATTTCTCACATTCCAAAGGCTGAGATGTCCATGATCAAGGAACATGGCTGATTCAAGTCTGGTAAGGGCCTGCTTCCTGTTTTATAGGTAGCCATTGTTTTGCTGTGTCCTCATGGTGGGGAGGACAAGGAGCCTCTCTTGGATCTCTTTTACCTGAACAATAATTCCATTCCTGAGAGTGACCCTGCAAAAAGTGCAACTGCTACAAAATCAGTTATAGAAGAATAGCTACTAATTGGGAATATGCATACTATAAATTAGTACATGAAAACATAGGCAAAAACGTACAAATTGTAAAATATCTACATTCATGAATTCATCCACTATATTTAACAACAAAAAAATGAACTGAGCACCTGAGATGAGTATCAGGGACACCACAGTGAGCAGAAAACCCCTCACAGTGCCAGTTCATGGAACTCAGTTTATTGGATACATGAATTTCCTGTTCTTCTTTCAGTATCATTATATTTCACTTCTCGATAAATATTTATTGAGTACAGATTTTATACTCAATACTCTGAGAAGTTTTATGGAAGATTCAAAGGGCATATTTTATATAATTTGTGACCTTAAAGTGGTTATTGATTTAGATGTGAGGAAAAGATGTCATGGGCACATCATAAAAATTGGAGAACGTTGATTCATTGGCCATTTGTATGTCTTCCTTTGTGAAAAGTCTGTTCAGGTCTTTTGCTCATTTTTAAAAATCAGGTTATTTGTTTTCTTGCTATTGAATTGTCTAAGTTTCTTATGTAGGTTTTGAATATTAACCCCTTATCAGAAATATGGTTTACAGTATCCTCTCCCAGTCTGTATGTTACCACTTCACTCTTCTGTATCTTTTCCTTTACAGAAGTTTTTCCAGTTTGATATAATTCCATTTGTCATTTTTTTGCCTGAGCTTTTGGCATCAGATCAAAAAAATAATTGCTCAGACCAATGCCATGTAGTTTTTTCCTTTTTTTTTTAAGTCGGTTTACTATTTAAAGTTTTACCTTTGATACATTTTGAGTTGGGTTTTGTATATGGTGTGAAATGAGAGTCCAATTTCATTCTTCTGCATGTGAATTCCAGTTTTCCCAGTACTCTATATTAGATTGTCCTTTTTAAATTTTTAGTTATAGATGGACACAACTTTTATTTTATTTATTTATTTTTATGCAATGCTGAGGGTCAAACTCAGTACCTCACACTTTCTAGACAAGTACTCTACCACTGAGCTACACACACAGATTATCCTTGTCAAAAAAAGAGAACAAAATTATTTAACATCACCAACCATCAGGAAAATGCAAATTATTTGTTTTTTTTGTTTGTTCGTTTTTGAGATGGGTCTTGATATATTACCCAGGCGGACCTGGAACTCATAATCCTCCTGCTTCAACATCCCAAGTAGCTATAATTACAGGCATGTGATATTGTGCCTAGCTGGGAAATGCAAACTAAAACCATAGTGAAATATCACCTCACACATGTCAGATTTGTTATAATCACAAAGATGAAAGATAACAAATGCTGTTGAGAATGTAGACAGAAAAGAGCCCTAATACATTGTTGGTGGGTTATTGTAAATTAAAATAGCCATTATGGAAAACAGTATGGAGGTTTCTCAAAATCACTAAAACCAACAATTTCCATTTTGGGTATATCTCCTAAGGACTTGAAATCAGTATGTTGAAGAGATAGCTGCACCTTCTATTCAGCAAAGTGTTGTTCATAAGAGCCCAGTTATGGAATAACCTAAATGTCCACTAGCCAATCAATGGACAAGGAATGTGTAAGGAGGGCATATACACATTACTGTTCAGCCTCTACAAAGAGGGAAATACTGTCCTTTGTGACAACATGGAAAAACATGGAGGAGATTATGCTAAACAACACAAGCCAGGCACAGAAAGACAAATTCTGCATGCTCTTTCATGCAGAAACTACAAAAATCAAAGACACAGAAGCTGAGTGTATAATGATGGTTACTAGAGGCTGAGGAATGGGCTGAATGAGGAAAAGTTGGCTACAAGGTTTTGATTAGGCAGGAAGAACAAATAATATGTATATAAAGTGACAGATATGCTGATATGCTTTGGATGTGGCTTGTCTCCCCAAAATTTCATGTTATGGAAGCTGAGTCCCCAGTGTGGCACTATTAAGAGGTAGTTGTACCTTTAAGTAGTGGGGCCTACTGGGAGATTGTTAATGGCCCCTCCTCATACTATGGCTTTCTGACTTACCCTGTGATCTCTCCAGTTCAGATGTTCTACCACCATGATGCCATCTGCAATGATGTACTACAGTCAAGGGTGGTGGTCATACTTGTCAAGCTGGTGCCATGTTGTTTGGACTTTGCACCTACAAAACTGGGAATTAAATAATAATTCTTTATGAAGTATTTAACCGCAGGTATTTTATTTCAGTCACAGTAAATGAATCAATAGAGTTAATTAGCTTTATTCAATCATTTCACACCTGTATAGGTATTATATCTTTTACAATTTGTCAGTATCCAATACAAATTTGTTAATTAATTAAAAAATCAGAGAATATAGGATATAAAACTATTTAATACAATATTGTAAATCTAAGACACTACCCTGGGTGGGCACAGTGGGAAGTTAACTCTGCTCAAGGTGGTTAGGCATCTCACAGTTCATTATAGGCAAACAGAAAAAAAAAATTCTGATTGTAGAATCTTGCCAGAGTTTCTCTGTGTATCCAGCACTTCACTGATTTTTAAAATCCAGTGTTATTGTTTGAGCAATGTTGCTGTGACTGATCTCCTCCTGGTTGATGTCAGCATTACAGTTTGATGTCATCTGTTCATTTTCTGCTTTTGAATTTGTTGAGTCTAAGTGCAGTTTCTCTGTGACTTTCCAAAGGCATTGAGAAGTACTTGATTCTTTTTATGTGTTGGTGACACCACTGAACACTCTGAAACCTACTCTGTAATTAGATCCAAGGAGAGCCCTGGATTTACCCCCTGCCCAATTTTTGGGTCATTAGTGACTGATAGAGACATTTCCCAAAGCAGTTATGACAGGCTGGAGAAGTGGAAGCTATGGCCAATTGAGTTTCTGCACTAGCATATGAAAGGGAAGCCCTTAATTCAAAAGCACAGAAAATGGCACATGGAGAAATGAATTCAGAACACTTGCTAATAATGCAATTGAATAGGTATGCTATTGACTGTCCAAAATGGAACAGTACTGCATGGCATAGCCCCCATTATGCCTTGGAAATAAGAGGACCACGCATTTCACCCTAGAGCATCTGTACACTTTCTATTAAGACTATTTGTGGACACTTGCCTCCACTGTTTGTACTAAGGCCTTTTCCCACTACCAGAAATACACCATTTCTGTTGGTTTTTGTGACCCTAAGAACTTATACATCCCACCACAACTCAAAATTCCATGTAGACCATAATAGTTTTGACATTGTTTAGATAAGGGGTGGAAATTGTGATGCGTCTCACTCATCAACTGGGGATGCACTGCTTTGTGTTCTGTTTTGCCCTAGTTTGTGGAATAAGCCTTAATAAAATTACATGCCTAAGACGTGTGGTTGCCTGTGAAACTGTTTCATCCAACAATGGAATATTTGGATTGGCTGATGTGGGCTACCAGCTGGCTAAACATTGGTGAGGCCGACTGTGTTGAAATGCCATCATTAGTGGAAATTGGCAGATGGTTCACAGAGATACCAACCATTCTGACAGGACAGTGTCCATCAAATAATGGGAAATATATTATAAGAGTGGAAGTGAAAACTCAGGCCTACAATATTTACAAAGTGCTTTGAAATTGCAATTGCGAATGGAATTTCTAAGGGGCCCTTTTCCCCCCTTTTAATAGTTTAATTGTATATCCCACATCATGATACCCTGATATACAAGTAAAAAATTTTTCTATGGAAACAATGATGGTTTGTTAGGAGCCCCAGACCAGATTTCCCAAGAGATCGTCTCATTGTTATTGTTTAAGTCATATTGACCTGGGCTCGGAAAATGCACTCTCACAGCAGCCTTTAATCTTCAAGCTGTTATGTCTCTCATGACGAACCTTTCAGGTTACAAAAAATGTACACTGAAAACTCTCATTGTTTGTTTTTCCTGAAGTTCCCTATAAAACGTCAGTATTTTTGAAGAGGTGCTCCTTGAATTGAACTGAGGTTGGAGACTTACCAAGTTGATTTAGGAGTTTGAAATTCTGGAGTGTTTCCATAAAGGGAGGATTTACAGTTCATAAATATAATGACAAAAGTGTGAAGATACATTTTTTTTTTGTCCTTGAAAAAATATTGGAACAAAGGTACTTTTCATAAAAAGCTCAAGAGCTGCCATTTCCTTTAGACAGAAGTCTACCTTTTTTACTGCCATTTGGTTAAGATAGTCTCTTTCCCTGCTTCATGGAGGGTACCTCCTCCCAAAAGGTATGCAGATGAAGAGAACGGTACACTGGGAAATTTAACCAGTTACAAACATTTTTAAATGACAGGAAAACAGAGTATATTTCTGCTGTTTGCTTCCTCCCTGAATAGGATCAGCCTCCAGATCTTTACAGTTTGGTTTTTATATTTACTCTCAGATTGTTACCTATATTTTTTTCTTTTATGTAGCAGCAAATGACCTGGTTATTAATTGATGTTAAATTGTCTGCAATGACTAACTGTTTGGGGAAAGAAAAATATGCCACACTCTGGCCTCATATAGTGTTAAGGGGAACAATATGAGAATTGTGTCACAGTGGACCTTCTCAACAGATGACAGAAGTGGTGTCAGACTAGCAGTTACGTAGCTCAGCAGGAAAAGGACTGGGTTGAAAAATAGCAGTGGCTTCATGAGTCTGGGGAAAAACCTCTGGACTTCCTTTTAATTTAGTTTTGAATTGAATTGACATAATTTCCAAACTTAGGTTAAATGTTGGAGTTTACCTTGGGGTTAAAAAAGGGACAGCCTTCCAGACTTGCTTACTTTATTCTTAGAAGGGCAGAACCATGGCTTTATTCTGCTCTGACTAAATCACCTCTCTAAAAGTCTAGTAACCCACAGGAAGGAGGGAGTGTTGTACCTACCCCACAACCCACCCTCTTGGTGCAAATGTTTGGATGTGTTTAGAAATAGCTTGATATTGCAGTTAGATCCCTAAACCATGAGTCAGGGGGCACAAGGTTCTAGTCTTGGATTCCTGATTGATAGTACTTTACTTTTCAAACTGGGATACTCTGCGAGTAAAAGGGAATGCTATTAATACTTATATTGGTCCAACAGGCACAAACCAAATTTGTCTTAGAAAACTGGGATGTATGGTTATTCTTTACTTCTGTGTTTTTGCATAAAATATTTCTATAAGAGAATAGTGAAGGAACCAAAATAGATGGACTATTTTTATAGTCTTTTCTTTTAAATTAATGCATTTTTTATGAAGAAGTGAGACCTAAGTAAGGAGGGAGATATACTTAAGGAAATACTAGGGAATGTCATAGATCCCAATGGTATAGTTAGGAAAGCCTGTGTAGGGTATGTTCATGTTCTAACCTGAAACATAAAGGTCTGACATTTGGGGATTTAACTTGGCTGTTAAGTTGCTGCAGCCCTGGAGCTTAAAACTCAAGGACTATTGGTCCTTCTCATGTCATAATTTGATGGCTTGGGCCAAACTTTGCTGATTAGCCTCTGGCCTTCCGCTCCAGCACTGTTTTATTTTATTCATTTTTTTTCAGGATTAGAAGGAATCAAGATTCCTGTTTTAGAGCCGCTGCTACCAAACTGACAACTGTGTATTCATGGTCCATGCACCCCAAATCCCCTCAGCCATCTGCTCAGCCTACTGGTCATGGTTCTGAATTAAGCAACTGGAGTCCAGTCATTAACAAACACCTTCTGTTGGCTCACATACCATGACCAAGGAACTTCAACTGGCAGTTTGAGGTCATACAAGACACTTAACTTTAATGTTTTATGTAAAAAATTCAACTCACAGACACTTTCATGGAAATACTATATATACGTTAGTTAATAATAATAGCACAAGGTCCATAGACAGGTGTACACATAATGACTCTTTTGCCAAAAGAAAGATTGTAACTATATTAGAATCCCTTGAAAACACCCAGCAAATGTTTTGGTATATCTTTCAAGGCTAGGTAAATGAGCAACAAAAATGTGTGCCGTGCACCTCTGCTCTGCACAGAAAGCTGGGTGTTAGGAGGCTGTTTCCAACTCAGAATCAAGATTTTCTCCCACATCTAGAATAGGTGAAGTCTAGTGTCTTGTTTCCTGGCAGTGAAATATGAGTGGAAGGAGAAGTATCTTCCTGGTCTTATCTCCATAAACTGGAGGAATGCAAATGTCTCCTGGATCTTGGAAGGAGGAGCTGGGTGCCTGAATAACTATGTGGAGGACTAACCACAAATCAATGTGATTGAGAAATACGACTCTTCTGTTAAATAGGGTTATCTCTTAATTAAGGTAATGCAGTATCAAGTAACATAGCTAGGCATGGGGAATTAGTTAATAATTTGCTACAGAAAATATTTGAGACAACCTGTAATATTGCATAAGTTCAAGTAGAAGTAAAAATAAATAAAAATGATAACATATAAATTAGACTATTAAGTCAAGATAAATGGGAATCTAGAGCAGAAAGTTTCAGGCTAACCTCAATTCTGTAGCTTATCCAACAAGTTTTTCTCCTGACATCCTGGAAACCAAAGCAATACTAATTTTATAAAAATTTATCTGATTCATGTTGTATATAATGTATTAATTTCTGAGGCACAAAAAGACTGTCCTGGCACTGCGATTTTTCATGTAAGGAATACTGTGTAGTACAGGGAGCGATGTCTTCAATCACATCTCGTAGTGAATACAGATATCAAAGCTTGTAAAGATATTTCTTCAAAGTCATTGTCCTCCTCCACAGGGCAGCTTGTCAGTTTGATTATGGAAGTGATGGCTAGTTACAGAGATAAATAACTAGAGAAACCTGCTAGTTACAGAGATAAATAACTAGAGAAAACCTGAGCTGGAGAAACTCAGTTTTTCATGGGAAACAAAGGTATGTTACCCAGAAAATGACAATACTGAGGCCAAGTACTGGGAGAAATATTAACTAGCATGTTCTGATCGATTCTATAAAGATTTTCCTTCTTTCCTAAATGATTCAAGGAATAGCAGGTTCATTTTTGTTGGTTTTATTTAATTTTAATAATATATATTTTCCAAAGCAAAAACAGATGACTCCACGTGTGAGTCAGTTGTAAGGTGATAACTCAGAGGCATCTGACGACTACTCTTGGAAACATACCTGGGAACAGCACAGAGGAAACACAAGGAGGAGTTGCCAGGGGCTACAGAAAATGCAAGGGCTCCGGGTTATATGTCCCCGAGGTGAATTCCAGTGCTCACATTTGTCAGTTGTGTGATCTTGGTCAAGTTACTTCACATTTCTCAACTACATTTTGCATTAAAAGGAGACCATAATACTTAATTCAATGATAATATATATGAAAAATCTTATACTTCATCCAATCACAAGTCTACTCTCATTTAAATACAATAAAATTAAACGTGTATGTTTGCCCCCAATCCTACTTTCAACATATTTTTAGAGGATAGAAATAAATGGCAATTGTGCATATATATCACATTTTCTTTATCCATACATACATCTATGGATGGGCACCTGGGCTGATTCTGTAACTTGAGTACTATGAATTGTGCTGCAATAAACATGGATATGCAGGTATCTCTGCAGACTTTAATTCCTTCAGGTATATTCCAAGGAGTAATACAGCTAGATCACATGGCAGTTCTATTGTTAGTATTTTGAAGAACTTCCCTGCTGATTTTTATAGTGGCTGCACCAATTTACATCCTCACTCAAAGTGTATGAGCTTTCCTTTCTCTCCTCATCCTTGCTAGCATTTAATGATTTTTTTGTTTTGTTTTGTTGTATTCTTGATGATTGCCATTCTGACTGAGGGGAGATAAAATCTCAACGTAGTCTTGATTTGAATTTTCCTGATGTCCAAAGATGTTGACCATTTTACAATATAATTATTGACCACTGTACATCTTTTAAGAAGTGTCCGTTTGGTTCTTTTGTCCAATTATTGATTGGGTTATTTGTTTTGGGTGTTAATTTTTTTGAGATCTTTACCTATTTTGAATATTAATGCTCTGTCAGAATATTTGCTGGAAAAGATTTTCTCCCATTCTGTGGACGGTTTCTTTGCTCTGTTAATTTTTGTCTTTGCTCTGCAGAAGTTTTTAGTTTGATAAAGTCCCATTTGTTTATTCTTGCTATTATTTCTTGAACTATTGTAGTTCTAGTCAGGAAGTCATTGCCTGTGCCTGTCTTGAAGTATTTACCCTATGATTTCTTCTAGCAGCTTCAAATTTTCAGGTCTCACATTTAGGTCTTTGATTCATTTTGAGTTTATTTTTGTACAGGGCAAGAAATAGTGATTTAGTATCAATCCTCTACATATATCTAAGTTTCTCAGACCCATTTGTTAAAAAGTTAATCTTTTCTATAATGTACTTTTTTGGCACTATTGTCAAGAATCAGATGGTGTCTATCAATAGATGTGTAGATAAAGATAATGTAGTCGTTGTAAATAAAAACTTTAAAAATGTAGCAGATGGATGCAATGAAGTTTTATGCAGCTATAGAAATAAAGGATGAAATCATGTCGTTTGCAGTAAAATGAATGGATGGAATGTTAAGTGAAATAAACCAGAAACAGAAAGACTAGTGCCATGAGTTTTCTCTCCTGCAGGTGCTTTACGTGGGGAGGGAGAAGACATGAAAGTAGCTGCAAGACTATTAGAGAAGAGGAAGGGAGTCAGGGGGAGAGGATGAGGAGGCAAGAGAGAATAGTGTGGAGATAAGATCAAAGTATGTTATTTGCATATAAGAATGTGTCACACTGAAACTCATTATTTTTTATAATTAAAATGCACTAATAAGAAAGAAAAGATGGATTTAAAAAAAAAAGAAATGAAATGAATGTCAAGCAAACTTGCCTCGTTTGAATCTCTGCAGGTATCTTCCAGTCAGTTCAACCCAGCAGTTTCTCAAAGTGTGCTCTTCACATCACCTATATAAAAATTCGGAGGGATTCTTGTTGACACATTCTCTGGAGCTTTACTCCATTTTACTGAATCTGAATATTTGGAATGGGGTAGGAAACTTTCATTTTAAATAAATTCCCCAGGTAATTTTTATGAGTATTTAAGTTTGCAAAACATTGCTTTAATACCATTGAACTTAGAACTACTTCAGTGAGAATGGCTATTAGCATTGTAAACGTTGAGAAACAGTAACATCTTAAATCACAAAAATAAATTTCCCAAATAGCTTTTAGAAAGGCAGAAAAATCTTTTACTATATTATTTAGAAATTAGTATGAAATATAAGATATTAAGATGTAAGTGGTAGAAGGATAAGCAATCATTAAGAGTCAATGATTACAAACAACTGAATTTTCACAAAATCAACCTGATACATAAGCAAAGATATTATTGTAAGTAAATACTCCTTGTAAATGGATGTGATTGCTTTACTTTTCTACTGCTACATTTACCCTTTCTCTTTCCTTTAATTATTCTGCATTGTCTGTTTACCTTGATACACCTCTAGTTCTTGTTATCATCTATATTGGCAATGATGCTTAGTTACTAGATGAGAAGACCTGTCCTTAGGAAGGCAACTTTTATGAATTCAGTCTACAAGAGAAAAAGTCACTGTATGTCCAGCCAATCCCCTGTCTTCAGAGTCATAAACCATTTTCTTATCACTCCTATGTTTACTTACAGAATTATTCCAGATATAGATTCATCACCTATCTCTGAGCTTTTCTTTCTCACTTCCCTACCACTTCACCAGATTTGATAAACCCAATGCTGAATTGTTGAGAAAATCATAGCATTTCTTGTTAGAAAGCATACAGACAAAAAGGCAGTGGAACAATATTTGTAAAGTGCTAAAGTAAAATGCTTTCAATTCAGAATTCTGTACCTGGAAAAAACATCTTTCTGAAATGGAGGCAAAATTTAAAAAATTTTCAGACTAACTAAATAGGAGAGAATTCACAACTAGTAGATCTGCTCTGTAGGAAACATTAAAGAAATTTTTTCCTTGTTAAAAAAAAAAAAAATGATTGCAGGTGGAAATCCAGATCTTCAGGATGGAGTAAAGAGGAGGAAGAGGTAACTATGTATACAAAAAAAAAAAAAAAAAAAAACCTTGATCTTATTTTCAATCTCATTAAAAGATAATTTATCATTGGGAATTGAGCTGCTATAAATATTGATGTGGCTGTGTCACTGTAGTATGCTGATTTTAAATTCTTTAGGTAGAAACCAAGGAATGGGATAGCTGGGTCAAGTGGTGATTCCATTTCAAGTTTTCTGAGGAATCTCCATACTGCCTTCCATAATTGTTGCACCAATTTGCAGTCCCACCAGCAATATATGGGTGTACTCTATTCCCCATCTCCTCGCCAACATTTATTGTTGCTTTTGTACTTGATAATTGCCGTTCTTACTGGAGTGAGAAGAAATCTTAAGAGTATTTTTCATCTGCAGTTCTCTAATTGCTAGAAATGTAAAATTTTTTTCTGTTGATTGACTGTATTTCTTATTCTGTGAAGTGTCTGTTCAGTTTCTTAACCCATTTATTGATTGGGTTGTTTGGTTTTTTTGTTTTGTTTTGTTTTTGGTGTTAAGTTTCTTGAGTTCTTTAGATGAGTGGAAAAAGAAAATGTGGTATATATACACAACAATATTACATGGCCTTAAATAAGAATGAAATTATGGCATTTTCAGGTAAATGGATGGAGCTAGAGAATATCGTGCTAAGTGAAATAAGCCAATATAAAAAACCTAAATACTGAGCATTTTCTTTGATATGTGGGTGCTAGTTCACAATAAGGGGTGGTGCTATGGAAAAATAGAGCTACTTTGGATTTGTCAGAGGGGAGTGAAAGGAAGGGAAGGGGTATGAGGGTAGAAAGACTAGTAGAGTAAATTGTATATTATTACCCTATGTACATATATATACATGTCTGGTGTGATGCTACAATGTGTACAACCAGAAGAATGAATTGTACTCCATTTATGTATGATTGTGTCAAAATGCATTCTACTGTCATGTATAACTAATTAGAACAAATAAAGAAATTTTTTAAAATTGGCTATTTTAAGGGGAAAATAATAACAATGTACTGCAGGGTTTATAATTCAGAAATATATGTCCAGAATGGCAGAAAAGAGAAGGGAAGTAGAAGTATGATTGGGCCTCTTGCTCTCTGTATCCTGAGTTTCACGTCTGTAACTCAAACAAACAAGACCAAAAATAATCAGAAAAAATAATTGCATCTGTGCTAAATCTGTGGAATTTTTCTTCCTTGCCATTATCACCTAAACAATATAAGAACTACTTACATTTAACATAGCTTTACATTACATTAGCTATTATAAGTAATCTAGATATTTGAAGTATATAGGAGGATGTGCTTAGGCTCTGTGCAAATAATATACCATTTAATACATGAGACTTGACCATCTGCAGATTTTGGGATTTGGTGTTTTGATATACACTGAGAGATCAATGTACCCTGTTGGAAGATTCTTATACATAAAATGATGTAACATTATGGTAAGGTAGATTATGATATGTTAAGGATGTATATTATAAACCTTAAAACACCCACTATAGTAACACAACAAGGAGATTTAACTAAAATAGTCAGCAAAAGAAAAGAAGTAAAACAAGGTCAAAACTATCAAATATAAAAGCAGAGAAAGAGCAAAAGTTTTTTAAAAAATCATGAGATAAAGAAACAAACAAAAAACCAATGGTAGATTAAAACTTAACCTCATGAATAGTTGCATTAAATGAAAGCAGTCCACAGTCCTTATTAATGACAGAGGTTGCCATTTTGGATTTAAAAGGAAGACCAAACAATATACTGTCTAAAAGAAACCCTATATAAAGACATCAGTAAGTTAAAAGTAAAGGAACAGAAAAAAAGACATATTATGAAAATAATATAAAAATGTTCAAAAAACTTGAAATGCCTCTATTAGTATTAGCCAAGAAGATTTCAAAACAAGAAATACTGCCAAAGATAGAGAAATTTCATGAAAATAAACATCTCAATACTCAAGAATAAATAATAATCCTAAATTTATGTGCAACTAATGAAAGAACATCAAATTTCATCAACCATAGCTTGATACAACGGAAAAGGCAAACAAAACTCAATTACAACAGGAAATTTCAACACTTCTTTTTTATTAATTTGACAGAACAAAAAAAAAATTCTATACAGTGTGGTGAAATAATTCCAGATACTCAAGAGGTTGAGACAGGAGGATTGTGAAAGCTAGCCTGGGCAACTTAGTAAGACATTATCTCAAAATAAAAAATAAAACAAGGGCTAGAATGTAATTCCATGGTAAAGTGCTTGCTTCTGAGTTCAATCCCCAGTAAACTCCAGGCAATTTCTTAAAGAGGTAAACAAACACTTACCCTATGTATTTTCCCCAATTAAATAAAACCTATGTCCACATACAGATATATTTATGAAAGTTCATAGCATGTTCACTTGTAATAGCCTTGAACTAATTGTGATATATCCATATATTGGTATGCTATTCAGCAAGAAAAAGGGAGATACTGATTCATGTGACAACATGGATAAAATTTCAAAGCATCATGCCAAGTGAGTGAAAAGAAAGAAACCAGGCACAAAACAATGGGTATTACATGATACTATGCTCTGATTTTGATGTGGTTTGTCCACTAAAGGTCTGGTGTTGGAAGCTTGGTCCCCAGTGTGGCAATGCTATAACTGGTGGGATCTTTAAGAGGTGGAGCTTAGTGGAATGTTATAAGGGTCACTGTGCTCTGGAAGGATTAAGGTAGTTCTCATAGGAAAGGACAGGATTCTGAGTTAGTTATCTCTAGATGGTTTTTATAAAAGAGTGAGTTTGACCCCCACGCCCCCACCCCACTTCCTGTCTAGCATGTAATCTCTCCTTCTAATCTGTGCTCCAACTAGGATTCCATCTGCCCTGAGATGATGGAGCCAAGAGGGTCCTCATCAGAACTGATGCCACACTGTTTGGATTTTCAGCCTCCAAAACTGTGAGGTAAATAATCTTTGCTTTATAAGGTGAACAGTGTCAGGTATTTCATTATAATAGAGGACAATGGAGTAATAACATTTACCCAAAATTCTGTAAATGACAGAACTATAGTGACAGAAAACAGATCAACTGTGGCCAGGAGCAGAGGAATGGAGAGGATTAACAGGAAAGTGTGTAGGGAAGTTTCCGAGGTGATGAAAATGACTTGACCAAAGCAGTGTTTGTAAAACTGTGTTCACATCGGGCTGCACAGTTGTGGGAGTTTTATATATGTGAATTATTTCTAAAAAAAAAAAAAAAAACCTGATTAAAAAAAAGAATCAGAAGTGGCAAATTCCAGCTCTATGCTAGAAAAATTACAGAATGAACCTAAGATATCTTTTCATCTCAGAAATAGAGAAATGCTCTACTTTCTTTTTTTTCATTGTAATATTAATGCATATTAATGTTAAAATTAGTGGGTTTCACTGTGACATTTCCATACATTCCACTCCCCCTTCTACCCTCTCCCCCTAGTCCTGTTCCTCTTCCCTACTATTTCCCTTCTATTTCCAAATTCTTTTATTTTTATTAATTAATTAATTTTTTTAAGTTTCCACATATAAGAGAAATCATGCAATACTTATCTTTCTTTCTGGCTTATTTTGCTTAACATTATGATCTACAGTTCCACCCATTTTTTTTCTGCAAATGACACAATTTCCTTCTTTTTTTATAACTAAATAATGTTCCATTTTGAATATATACCATATTTTTTTTTATTCATTCCTCTAATCAGGTGCACAGTGTGATTCCACATCAGAGCTTTGTGAATAATGCTGTAATAAACTTGGTTATGCAGGTGTCTCTTTTCTATGCAGATTTCATTTCTTTAGGAGGATATTATAGATGCTTGTTGAGTAGTGAGATAGCTGAATCATGTGGTAATTCTTTTCAGTCCTTTGGAAAACCTCTATACTTATTTACATTCACACCCATAGTGTATAAGTGTTTCTTTTTCTCCACATCCTCACCAGCACATGTATATGAGACACTTTATCCTGACTTATTAATATGTCAGGATAAAGTGTTTCAAAGTGTCTTATAAAGGAAAAAAATAGTAATTCTGCAGTGGAGACAGCTGGCCTCCTTAACCAAGTGATCACAGGAAGCATGTGAGAAGGGAGAGTGGTACCACACAGATAAGGGAGGCAAAAGCTATCATAAAGGTGATGACCTTTGAGCCATGTATGGAAAATTGAATGGGAGTTAACCAGCGAGGAAGGTAGAGGAGGTTTCCAGGCAGAAGATGCACCAAATACAAAGGAATGGTGGGGACAAAGGATACCGCATGTTCAAGGAAATGCGAACAGGTTGTTATGAAAGCCTGGGTAGGTGTGAGGGGAGGGAGGTAAAACATGAGCCTAGAGAAGGGCCAGCCAAAGTTATGGGAATCCTCAATGCCATGTGTGGAAGAAATTGCACTGTACCCGGAATGGGGCAGTTCTGGACAACACTCAGGTGGACGTGGTCTTCAAGACAGAAGAGTCTGTGATTCAGAAAGTAGTTCTAGGGTTGAAAATAATTAGAAGCCATCAAAAAATAGTGCTTGGTGAGGTCAGAGCTTAGGTGGGTTCACCTGGAGAGGGAGATAGAGCGAGGAGAAAAGGAACATCAGTATTTACAGGACATCAGGAGAGAGAGAGGAGACAAGTTCAGAAAAATAGGCTGAAATGTTGAAGGAAAACCAGGAAAGAATGGGATGGAAGTGAACACACACATACACCCCCCCCAAAAAAAAAAAAAACAGAATGAAACACTTTCACCCCCAGATGAAAATCCCACATATCTCTGAACTAAAAGTTGATATTCCTTACCATCTCACACTCCTTGAAATGCAATTTGTTGAGATATATGGATAAGTAGGAGTTATCTTAACATTTATATTTATGGATCTTCATTCAGAAAAATAAGGAATTCCTACCACCTGATCTCTGAGGTCTTTTCTGCTTTAAATCTCTCTAATATTGTAGATGCTTGTCGAGGATGCAGAACTCAGGTTTTCTACATTAATAGAAAACAAAGCTAAATGTGTTTTAACTATACCACAACGTGGCAGGAAGTGCAGCTAGCTGGATATGAGTTATTTTCAAAGAAGGCAGAGGCAAGACTTTGGAAACATACTTCAAATAATTCTAACAGGCTGCAGTCATGTGAAACTTCAAGGCTTTAAAGCAGCAGAAGAAATGAGACTGCTATTTGTTAGGGATGCTAGACCACATGGCTTCATTTACATTGTCACATTGTGCTGCAATGTGGAGCTGAGGTTAAAAGTTTAGTCTTCAGACAAAACAGGTGATTCAGGCCCTGTCACAGACGAAGCACTCAGCCAGATACCCTCACATACACAGGTTCTGGATTTTACAATGAAACCTGTTTGCATCTACTTGAAAGTGTTTGTACACACATGTCATTTGTCTGCCTTTCCTGAATCAGATTTGCTCAGCACAGAGCTTGTGAGTATGTGCCATGTGTAAACACTGTGCTACCCTCGGCTGAGGGATAGAAAGATGAATCCAGCACAGCCCCAGGCCACAAGGAACTTACAGTCTAACAAGGGCAGGCAGACGTCTACATATGTGTGCTACTCCGCATGGTAAAAAGGAGCTGATGTTATGGTAGAGGAAGAAAAGAAATCTTGGCTACCATGTTCCATTACAGGCACAAACCATGTATCAAATTTCTAGATTTGGATTGTTATAGCAGAGGGTTTTTGAAGGCTAGTGGTAATGTGTGTTCGAGCTTTGTTCTCAGATAAATTAGTTGGAGGACATACAAATTTACATGAGGACTATTATTTCAGGGCAGGAAAAAATTCCATTCCCCTTTGCTCCTTCCTGAGGGAAGAAAGAACTTCTAGAAGGATAAGGTAGTTGTATATTGAGGCTCTAAAGTTTTGGTAATCTTTGCAATTCCTTAGCTCCCTGGTTTAGGTGGTTTATGTGTGAAGAAGGGTTCTGGAAAAGCAAGACATCATGTATTTAACAACCACTTAAATAGCACTCTGTGTTAGGCACTGTTCCAAGTCACTTACAAATATTAACTATATACTCTTGATAAACATGAAAAGCCATATTATTCCCATTTTGCAGGTAAAAATTGAGACAGAGAAGTTAAGTAATTTACCACAGTCACATTTTTTTCTCCTTCATTTTGTTGAAAAGTCTCAGAGGTAAAAGCCTAACACACTGTAAAGAGGGAAACGGAAGCTCCTGACAAATGCCACTGAATATTTTAGTCCCCAGGCACAGAACTTCACTGTCATGTTCTATGCCTCTCTCCACTATGTGTGCATGCTTCAGTTCCTATTGTCATTCTGCAAGTCCCTCAAAGTACTGCCCTTAGACCTAGGCACGTGGGATCTCTGCCCTGGGTCTCACAGCTCAGGGCCCCCATACTTTAGAATGTCTTCCTCAATCTTTTCTAAGTTTCCTTCTGGCTTCTGGAGCTGGCTTGGGCCATAAATGGTATTCTTGGAGTGTCCCCAAGTCCATGTACTAGCTACTTTCTGTCCCTTAAGAAAAATCTCTGACCCTCATCATTTGCATAGGTAAGCACAGGCCCTAAGGAACTTCTGGACTTGTGCCTATAAGGTCTCTTAGAAAAGATACCATATTCTTGCTGGTCAGCATATTGCTTTCTTGGGATTGTACAAAATTGGACTACAAGAAAGGTGCTTCAAACTGATTTGGAGTTACTCCCACCTGTGAGATACACAGGATGAATTCCAGACTCTGGTCCATTGCTAACCATATATGTGAGCCATGCATTGGATTTTACCCAACTATGTTCTGGTTATTAGTGCTACAGTAGTAATGGCACTGGTAATCATTTCTCCTTGTGTCTTTCCACTGCTGGAACCAGAATGGTCACTACATTGACATTGGTGCTCTAGATCAGAGATCTGGGGTGGCCACACCTAATACATCTAAAGGCTTGTAAGACTACTGTTTCCCAATACTAACAGACTCATCTCAAGGGTATCTTCTCTTGTTTTGGATTGATGTGCAGATGCTGTGTTATCCTGAGTCAGTCTTAAGCCAGAAAAGATGAGGGACATAAATTTGTGACATGAATGAAACAACTTTTTCTCTGCCTGGGCCCCTTATCTGTCTTTCTTGCTATTATTGGCATTAAAAATAGGTTGAAATAAATCACATTATAAAAATATAATGACTAAAAACCAAAGGATTCCAGAGAAGATGAGATGGGAAGATGAATTGTTCTATGTTTACACTATAAAATTCCAAATGGTAAACTGAAAACGACCAGAAAGCAAAGTATTGTTCATCTTTCAAACAAACTATGTGAGACTTGCACCATCAATAAAGGATCATAACAATATTTGAGAGTCATTGGACTCTGCTGTTCTAAGGAAACACAGTGGATGACTCAGCATCTTAAATAATAATGTAGTAGTGCTCAGCAAGTGGTATAAGGGAACCAGTGGCAAAAAGGGCCTATTGTTTAAATACAAATAGATTCTGAAGAGTCACGGCATTGTGTTAACACCATCCCACCTTTTCCTGTGGTAGAAATAGGAAATTAGACAGTGCATGTGACAATAAAAAGAGATGGTCCCTGGACACTACACAAAATCCTCACATGTACTGAGTAGACAATAAAAAAATTTATATGTACTTCTCCATCCATTGTTCTACGTTTTCAATCAATAGTTGTATTTCATGAGTCTATGAATTCTGCAGAGGATTTTGTTGTTGTTGTAAATTAAGTTGTTCATATAGAGAAGGGCCCTACCAAAAACAAAACAAAAGGAAAAAAAAAACTTGCCAATGATTCCTCACATCCAAGAGTAGCTACAGCCCCATATTGCTGTTCCTTTATTTTCATTCTCATTGCTTTTCCTTAGCCCATTGCAATAATTATTCTAACAAGGTGTGTTGTACTTTCTGTCCCCATCCTCCTCCTTGAACACATCTGCCCAATTCCTCTGTATGTTTTGGAGTTACTCCTTTATTTTAAACTTTCATTGACTCTCTCCATTGTTCACCAACCATGTACAGACCTCTTTTTTCATGTGATTCAATCTGACTACAAGCCATCTTTCCAACTCTCTCTCTCTCTCAGCATGTGGTGTTACCACACACTAAGTCTATAACAAAACTGAAATCCTGGCTGTTCTGCAACATGTTTGTCCCTTTCTTGTCACTTCACATTTGCTTTTCATATTGCTACCCTACTCTGTCTCTCTCATTTCGCTTCATTGAAATTATACCCAATCTTGAAGGCCTCAAAGCATTCATTTCCCCACATACACTTAAGTCCGATGTCTCTTTTCAACCCTTTGCTGATTTAGATGTACATCTTCGGTCAGTTTTTTTTTTTTTTTTTTTTTTTTTTTTTTTTTTTTTTTGCTTTGTTTTGTTTTTGCTTTGCCTCTTTAGAAACTGACTTAAATGACATGAAGACATAGGGATTTGGCCATGGTTAGAGTTCAGATGAATCAAATAGTTGTTCATATTGGAAGAAACATATTTTTACTGCTGCCAACCTTTGGCACTTGGATTATGAGTTTTATTAAAGAGAATCACAGACAGTAAAGAAGATCACAAAACTATGCAGTTAGTGGAAGCTGATAACAGGAATAGACTTGTAGTTTTTAAGACAAAAAGCCAAAATGCTAGGTTGAATAAAACCAGTTTAAACCAAGAAGGCTAAAATCTTATTAAATGTCCTGTATCCACACAGACATTATTTTTTTTTCTTTTGGAAAAGACTAGAGACAGAGAAAAGCAGATTTCTACTTATTTGCTTTGTTGTCTTAAAAGAGAAGACTCTGCCAAAGCTATAGCAGTCATGCAGATCTTGGCATCTGCAATCTCTAACAGGTTTCAGATTTCCAAAAATGACTAAAAAATCACCTGTCAGCAAACTAAAGGAGCAAGAGGAAATGCTAATAGGGAACAAGTGAGTTGTATGTGCTCTTTGAAATTTTATGAAAAAAAAATATGCAAAAGACTAATCAGAAAGTTTGCAATCTTTCATTTTCTCTTCATGACAATGATTAAGCTCCTAATGTCTTTCAGAGACTTTAGTAAAGAAAACAAGCTGGAAAATCAATACAGCAAATGACAAACACGCCAAGGGTGTGGATTAGACTGGGAACCAGAGTCAATAAGAACATGGTATTTGGGTAACACTGTCCCTGGGTTGGCAAACTTAGATCTGTTATATTTTGTGTCAAAAATACATTCAAACACAGATGTGCCTGTAAAGGCACAGATGTGGTTAGAATAGGAAGTTCAGAGATAAAAATTCAGATTCCTCTGATTTAATCTAAGTCCAGCCATGCCTATCACAGACGAGCAAAGGAAATCTCCAGAACTGTAAAGTGACATGCTCCAGTCAACTGCCTTGTTGGCAACAGGACCACAGTTAGAATCTAGGTCTATTACTTTATATTGCCTCTCCTTTTAAATTTCTTTCCATTCATTTTAGTAAGCACTGTTAGAGCCTCAAAGCTTGTGTACATGTGTGGTCATGAAGCAGGTCAGAGACTTCCACCCCAAAGACCCTTGCCATAATCAAGCTTCTCCTCTTATCAGATCAGCAGGATGTCTGCAGAGGTTATTGGGGTTGGTAGCTTTCTCTTTCTTGTAAATGCCAGATTTGCACACAAAAGATGTGGTAGAATTAGTCTACAAGCTTGTTGTGCACAAAGATATTACCTCTATTTTCGTGGTTAAAACTTACAAAACCCATGTCTGGTCTAGGGGATGGAACAGAGAGCACTTGTCATGTGAACCTCCAATTCCCCCCCAACCCCACTAGGTATAAAGTTCAAAAAATGTCCAAGATCTTTGTTCAGAGGAAGAATTCTTAGGCGAGAGCCATCTCTGGACCCTGTCATCAATAAACCTGCTTCCTGAAAATTCCTCAGGTGTCCAGCCTCTTCTGTCCTACTTCAGGCATATTACTGTCCATGGAAGGGCAATTAGGAAACAGATCAAAGTTGTATTTACACTTCCATTGTGAAGGAACCCAGCTGGGTTGTTTAAGGATGTCACAGTGTCAACCATCAGTAAGGTAACCTATGACAGTGTTCTCTCAGGACTATTGTGTTCTTGGATATTCTGCCTAGCCAATAGTGGACTGTTGGCTTTGATAACAGAATTAGGAGGATATTCTTATGTTTTACAGACTTACAATGTGTACACACACACACACACACACACAGACAAAGAGAGAGAGATGCATGTAATTTACATATAATCTATGTTGATTAAAAAAAAGGTATTTCCTTTATTTCTTTTTATTTTGAAGGTCAGTACCTGCTATTTACTAAAATCAGCCATGGTTGAGGGTGCCAAGAAACAAAGGGCTATCACTTCTTTGCCAAAGTGCTTTGTAATCTGGATGAAGGGGGTGGAAAGAATAGGGAAATACAGGAAAGATTATGATCAACCAAGAAAGTTGAATTTTCCAGGTAAACATATATATTGGGCCCTGAAGAAAATCTAGAAGGTAATTTAACATTGTATTTATTTGTCTGAAATAAATTTGTAATGGATCCATAACCAGAGCATCTTCAGGCCTACTTGAGCACACCACTTGTAAGAAGTAGACTTTCTTGTAAGAAAACAAGGGACTATTTATGTAGTTGAGTATAAACTACAGATTTTTCAAGAAACTATCCCCCAAGGCACTTTAGTTTCTGACTCTAAAGCAGAATTTGAGTGAAGATATAAAACAGGACCTTAAAGATGCTTCTTCCCTGCTCACACAGCCCCTGGAGTCCGGCAAGAGCTCTATGCTCCAGTAAGTTCACTTTCAGGAGGAGGAGGGGGCCTTGTTATGTGGACAGGCCTGACTGTTCCTGAGATCAGCCCACATGAATAACAGTTCCCAGAATCCATTTCAGAAATCCTTTGTAAAGCCCTCATTTTTGATCTCAGAAATCCGTTCTTTTATTTGTTTTCATCCCTATTCTTCTCAAAGGGGAGCAAATGGCAAAACAATGTCAAGGGTATACAGATAGCATCATCTTCATGCAGTTATATTTTCAGAAGGGTGTGGCTCCTATGTATTTTTTCTTCAAACTGGATTAGAAATATGACCTAATGCTAGAAAAGCCCGTCTCTCCCAAGGAGGAGGGAGCTGGGAAATGTGGTGCTGGCAAAGATGGCAGCTTGCCATCCTGACAGAATCCCACAATCAGCTTCTTGGACACGTTTTTCTCTAGACTTAAGGAACAAGTAAGCTACGCTAGAGGGCAGACTAACCTAGACCTTTTTTTTTCCCCTCAAGTGAGAATCTAATGCATTGTACTTGACATGAAGCATCATCGAAGTAGAATCCTACAAGTGAATAAAATTGTGACATCATTTCATTATCACTTATGGGGACTGGGCCCCAGGTGGCATGTCCTTATTTATCCTCCAGGCATATAGTGTCTTAAATACTTAATTTAGTTGAGATTTAAGGTGAACAGCAACAAAAAGAACCTGTGAAAATAATGAATGTCATATGGTTATTATAGATATGTTATTGAAAAACAAGTATTACTATAAGAACATGGTAATGATGAGGAACATGCAGAAACCTTTTAAAAAGAAACAGAAACTTCATGAGACATTGTCAAAGTGAAGTAAATTGAATTCATAATTCCAACTTATATCTAATTCAGTGTTGGGTAATTTCTCGTGTTTTAAATTATGAAATATCATTTCCTTCCCTTTTGTGTGACTGTGCAATAGCCTAGGGATCAAGAAGACAAGCTGAGTAAAAGTGGTCTGTCCCAGAAACCTACTCAGCATTGTTCAGACAGGGAAGTTCTATCCTACTTCAGAATCCTCCGCCCTTTTCATAGTTTTAGAATGTGATAGTGGTATAAACCTTTCAGACAGATCATTGGGCATAGATATTGTCATGAAATTGGTTGATTGCCATAACTGCCCACTAGTCATTATTTTAAATTACCCAACTAACAGATATAAAGAATCCACATTTTTTTTCATAGCTAGTATATTAGTCAAGATTCTCTGGAGAAACAGAATCAATAGTATATGCATAAAGAAATTTATTATAGAAAATTGGCATATGTGTTTATGGAAGCTGAGAAATCCTGACATCTGTAATCCACAGTGGTATAATTCCAAGTCCAAGTTTGAAGGCCTGAGAACCAGGAGAGCTGATGGGATAAGTTCCTGACTGAGTCAGAGTCTGAAGGTGGACAGGGGTGGTGCAGGGGTGTGGGTCTGTGGGGTGTGGGCATGCTCAAAATATTTCCTTATTCAGTCTTTGGTTCTGTTCAGTCCTTCAACAGACTGAATGAAATTGATGCATGTCATTGAGGGCAATCCGTTTTACTTGGGCTACAGATCCGAATTTTAATTTCATCCAGAAACACGCTCATAGACACAACCAGAATAATGTTTAATGTTTCATGGCCAGGTCAAGTTGACACAAAATCAACCATCACAGCTAGTGTCTTGCTTCATATTTACTTCACATGTTAGAGATGATAAAGCACTTTCATAAACATTATCTTTTTTTGGTCTTCAACTGCAAACCTGTGACCTAGGAAGGGTATGTTGTTATTAATATTATCACAAAGTGTTATTATCACAAAGAGTAACTATTAAGACATGGGGTGAGCTTCATGCTTTTTTCTGAAAATGAAGTGTGGAGAGATTTTGTAACTTGAGTAATGTGGAACTTTTATTAGTTCTTCCAACTCTTATTCCTAGGCTCTTTTGACTACATTTTACATTTATTTCCAGGTCTAAACAATAATAGTTACGACAACTAAAGCCCCCAAAGATGAACCCTCTGATATATAATGTAAAAGTCTTCTTGGCCAAATCTGTTCTGGGCATAATGTGCATAGTGTACCTCTAGTATTTGGCATATCAGGATAAAAGTAACTTGAACTCAGTAATGCCAGAGGTTGAAATGAGCAAGAAAAAAGCAAATGGAATAAATGTCTCTGTGTCATTAATAATCACAGAACTACAGGAACATCTTCTGCTCAGAGATTTCCTTGTTTGTTACTTCCCCAGACATTACCTTTCCCCAGATGAAAATATTCTGGGAATATACAGCACACATTATGTTTATCTGATGCTGTCATTTGGTGACCAGGGACATGAAGGACCCTTTAAGGGTAGAATCTTTTAGTGATGGCAGAGGTACTAAATAGGAGGCAAAGAACAGAGAAAGGGAAAAAGTGAAAAACAAAATGTTAAGGTATTAATTCGTGTAGCTTTCCTTTATCCTATGAGAATTCAGTTGAGTCACACCTTACTTAAGGAGATAACCTGAAGTTATATGCAAGGCAAAAATCACATACAGTCAAAATCACCCTTGAAAACCTTAAATGACCCTGGAACTAGAGTGTACAGGGCTTATAGACTCTATTTAATGATTTGCATATATAAATTTATAATATGTAGTATATAATAAAACAGCATATGCAAAATTTTTTAAATAGTTTCATACCAAAAATACATATTTTGGAACACTGTTTTCACACTCAGCACTACTGAGGAACATATTTACTGTGGCTGACTGAAGATTTCATGTCCAGTCTTCTCTCACCTCATGACCTCTCCTCATTTAGTGGAATGACAGCCTGACTTGCAAGGCAACTTTTTTCTTTTAATTTTTAATATTTATGCAATTTCAGGCAATCAAATATTGCAAATATGGGCAATATTTTATATAACATTCTAACAGTGTTTGCCTTGTTGTTTCCTATTTCTTTCGTGTATTTTTGCAGTATATTTTTAAGCATGATTTTCCTTGTTTGTATATTTATTATTAAATTCACATATTTTAAATGCACAAATGATGTGCATTTAAAATATGTGAATTTAATAATAAATACACATTCCACACCTCAGAGAAATTATGGGAGTGATTTAATCAATGTTGCTAAAATGCATTAGAAGCTGATAAAAATGGGTAAATAAACACTAAGCAAAATAAAGATGCCCTGATTATTGACCTGGCCAAGTAAAACCAATCTTAGTAACTTTAAAGAATAAAAAACAGGCATTTCATTGCTAGTAAGGATGCTTTTTGGACTGAATTATGAAAATCATCACTAAGCCAGAATAAAGTCTGCACTTCTGTAATTTGCATTACTAATGTTCTGTTACACTCTAGTGAGTTTTTTTTAACGTACAGATGCGAATGACATGTATGATCTCATGAATAATTCATATATCCACTGTGAGTTCTTACCTCTTGGATTCTATTGTTCCTCAGCCAAGGAGGATGGTTTGTAGTTCTGCTGGAGCTGGAAGAATTGTCAGCATGCAATATTATTGCTATTAACATTATTTGCCAGTGATTATTGTGATTACAAGTGATTATTCTTACCAGTAATTATTAAGGACCTGCATTATCTATTTTTCAAACATCAAGATTCAACTCATGGATTTCAAAACATAACTCATTGCCTCTTAATGTCTGCTAGCCACTGGCCCTAGCTAACTTGACTATCTTTGTGCTCTTGTACAACCTTAGCATATAAATTATACTTTATTAAACAGTTTGGTTCAGATAATATAAATGCAAAAAGCTTGTGAGAGCATAGTAAGGAATATTCAAGGAAGAAGAGACTCCAATGAATAAGTTGAGTCAATTGAAGTTTCCTACTTCTTAAGAAATAACACTGTCAGCCAGTCGCCTTATGGCTTAATGATGTACTTCTAGTATGGTTTTCAAATCTGAGTATATAACTAATCCTCAGGACTTCCACTATTTGTAGACTACCTTGGTTTATTTGAGTCAGTATGTCTCACTGATATCCTATTTTATTTATTTATTTTTAAATGAAATCATCCGTCATTGTTTCATATCTCACAGAGAAGCTAGCCTTTTAAAAGAAGGGTCTTGGGAATGCTGAGGAACACCAGCTACTTACTTATATTTATTATATAGCATGAACTTTAGACATATGATTAATTGAACTGCAATAAATGCTTATGAAGAGAGGAAAACGCTTATTGACATGCTGCATAACACCAGCATATTGTGAAAGGAGACCTGGAGCAACCCAAAAGCGTAGAAGCAGAGGGCAGGGGTCTTGTCCTCGATCTTCCAGGGGTTAGCTGCCTTGCTTTGGGTAATTCATCCTAAAAGAAAGAGGGAGAAAAAGAAACCACCAGTAATGGATTCTTCACCAGGGCATGAGTTTGACAAAAGCCAGGTAATTTAATTCACACAACATTTTCAGAGATATGTTGTCTGCATGTTGTCTATGGGGAAACTGAAGCTCAGGGAGGTTGAGTAACTTGCCAAATTCCAAGAACTAGGTAAATGGAAGAGGGTGAGCTACTGTAATGGTTAAGGTCAAGGGCTCTGTGTCAGACACACTGTGTCAAATTCTCTATCCTAACTCTACCCACCTACTTACTGTCTGTGTTCTGAGGCAAGTTATTGAAAAAATTTTATTTTTTTCTTTTAAAAAATAAGAATATAATTATACCTCTATTACACCTTTGTTGTGAACTATAACTAAGATATTGTATATAATTGTTTATTTTAATGCCTGACCCTATTAAATACTTAATTCTTTAATTATATTATTTTATAGCACAACTGGGTGTTTTCAAACCTAAAAGCCAACATTGCCTGTTTTGTCACATAAAAAATGCAGATAAAAACAATGGCTGTCCTCTCTCCCCACATCAAAAGATTATTGTGGGGCTGGTGAAATAATGATGGAAAGTCCCTTGTGAATGGATGTGAACACACATCTTCAAAATTGTCTCCTACTGGTTTCTTATATGCCTTTAGTCTCTAGATACAGCACAGGCTTCTGAAAAGCAGGAATCATATTTTTGCTTCTTCTGGACCCTGTGTCTTTAATTCAGATTTCTGAAAACATAAAGCTCCCAATAAAAGTTAATACAGTTAACTTGTACAATCATTTATCAGCAGCACTCACTCAAATTAGAAACTGTTTTTATTTCATGTTTATTATTTTTGATGGAAAGCTATATAATCCATTTTGTTTTTTACAGAATAAGGGTATTATTGAGACTCAAGAATGCTACTAGAGTCCAGCAATCAGACTTTTATGATATTATAAATCTCCCTCTTCCACATGTCTTGAATATTGTTCTTAGCAACAGAAACATTTTAAAGGGGCATATTACCATTTTTAATACCCACAGGTGTTTCATTCTTAAACCTCTTTCTTGCCCACATTAATTGCTATGCTTATCCAGTACTGAAATAAATGCATATTAATTTTTAGTATTGTTTATTTTATTTCTGCAGGTGCATATTAATTTTGGAGTACAGTTAAGCCTGTCTAGACCTTAAATGCCACCAGATCTCTTAAGCACACATTTATTTTTTATTGTTTTTGTTACATTCTTTATTATCAGAATTAACGAATGTAGTTTTTATAAAGCTTATTACTTACCCTTAAGACTGGATTTGAACGTGCCGTTCTGGTCTGCTGAGTAAATGGAGATTTAATTACAGATATTTAATTGCTTATTATGAACTTTATGGAGTGGAACTGAATAAGCCCTTCTTCCTTACTTTCCATCTTTAAATCCAGTACACGAACTCATCGTGGGCTAGCTGCCATTCTATACAATGTTCAATACCAAGCCATCAATCATCACTACCTGGGACTTGGTGTAAAATGTATGTGTGCTTAACACAGACAGTCCCTAGCTTTCTGAAAGTATGTGAAGGTATTGGTATTTGATCACAGAAAACAAAGTCAGGGAGAAATGAACTCATAAATCAAAGAGGAAGACAATCTTCATTTTGGAGAAAGTAGATTTGGAGTTTGGAAATTAGAAAACCCACTCAAAGATACAAGTGAAATTTAGAATAAAATGAAATTCTAATATGCAGCTACATTTATTCTTGTAAAAAGTCAAATACAAAATGGGATATGATTTATAGGGACCTTACTTGTACTAGAACTCATAGTAATGAATAATAACAGTGGCTGATAAAATTCAGCTACAATTCCCTTTCACATTATTTTATGGTGCAGCACTATGGAAAAATTATATTTGATACACATTCACTGACCTGAATTTTTGTCCATTTTCTTGCACTGAAAAGGTCTATTCTACAGTATGAAATAAACTTAAAATTTATGTGATCTTGTGGGTTGATTGTATTTTAATCTGAAGGATTTTTGTGATTAAATTTTCACTTCGAATGAGAACAAGTATTCACATTTTGAACTTAGAATTTGTGGACTACTTATATTGACTCAAATGCAGGAAGTTAAAAAACCTGGTTTCAGGAAAACAGTCCCAATCAATATGACTCCCAAAATATTATAAGTTCACAATATGACTGCCAAAAATATCATAAATTCACAAATAAGTTTTTTTTAACTTAAATTCTCATTGAATATTGGGTATTGCTGTGGTCCCTTTTGCATTTGGATGTGACTAGGCTTTGCAAAGCTTTCCTTCATTAGGAATTCTGTCTGTTTTCCACATCCTGCCCCTGGTTTGTCAGACAGTCTCTTTGGATGTTAACTTGCATCTTCTGAAGGGTCAGTCTGCCTCTGTGCTAAATCCAACCTCAGCTAGGCCAGCAAATCTGTGAGGCTGGGATACTCCACAATTGTCACTCAAGGTAATTGCTTTGGAATTGCTGCTCGAGTAGTTCTCATGTCAAACCCAGATAGTCATAGAGTTGTTCTTTTCCTGCAAGGACCATACACCCTCCTTTTCTCTCTCTCTCTCTCTCTCTCTCTCTCTCTCTCTCTCTCTCTCTTTCTTTCTTTCTTTCCTTCTTGTCTTTCTTTCCTTCTTTCCTTGGGATTAAATCCAGGGCCTCACAATGCTATGCAAGGGCTCTGTCGTTGAGCTGCAGCCTCAGCCCTTTTCATTTTTTTAAACAGAATCTTGCTAATTTGCCCAGGCTGGTCTTGAACTTATGCTCCTCCTGACTCAGCCTCCCAAGTAGCTGGAATTACAGGTCTGTGACACCACTGCCGGTTTGAATCACTTTATAACACTGAGGAGAGACACTGCTTCCTGCTATATGCCCCAGTTTTGACCCTGAGAGTGAGCTTTCTGTTGCAGTGGCTGCCACTAAGACCGGTGTTGATTCCTTTCTTGGCAGCAGAGGTTCAAGACATGATACCATCCAGGGCAGTGGAGTAAGTCTTTATTTAATTACATAAACATTCTTAACATACAAGCTGGCTTCCTCTTGGGTACTGGAGTATGTATTAGGGCCTGAGACTTCATAAATCTAGGACATTCGGTCCTTTGTGTCCCCTTATTGGGTACCTAGCCAGCTTTTATTTCTCTCTCATGGTGATTTAATTTCAGGGTTCTCATTGTCCCTCTCTGTCCATTATCCTTTGTCAGAAGTGTCTCATCCATCCTGTTAGGTTTTAATAAAATGAATCTTTAGAAACATTATGAAGAATTGCCAACCACCTGCCCTATAATCTTCAAGATGTTCATCCAACGTCTATAAAGTATCAATTCTGCCTCCCTGGATTGCCCACTGCAAATGCTTTCATTGAAGTGATAGTTTTCATAAAATATATAACATTTCATGAGCCTTTCAATTTGTGAAATTACAGTATTTTTGTTTGGGATAATGATCAAGATGTAACATAAAATTACCTGAATAACAGTAACTTAGTAGAAATGATTTCATTTTAAAAAATTTATTTACACTTAAAACAACTCTTTGTATCATTTAAAAATGTATAATATTTTCTTAAAAATATAAAGAAACAACGTAAGACTGCACATAGGGTGTGATGCTACATCGTATATAGCCAGAGAAATGAAAAGTTGTGCTGCAATTGTGTACAATAAATCAAAATGCATTTTGCTGTCATATACACCTAATTAAAACAAATAAATAAATAATATAAATAAATATAAATACCCATGAAACCGTTTTATATTTGATGTAATAATTTAATTATTATTAGATATATTTCATGTTATATCTTTATAATTTTCTCATTTACTATGAGGGTGACAAAAAGAACATAAACTGTATTCACAAAATGTAACACATTCTCCTTTTTTGACCTTCAGTAATTCAGATATGCATGGTAAGCTCTTAAAAATAATTCTGAATCACAAGTTGTCTATTGGGCACAAACCTAAAAATCAGTTAATGGTCTTCACAGATCCAGTTTGAGATATAAGTGAGTTGTGGATGTAAGCAGATGAAAGGAGGCTTCCTGAAGGTGACTGGCTGGGAGAGGGGTGGACTGCAGGTTGGTGACCTCATGGTGACAAAGGGTAAATATATAAACCCTTTCTTATATTACTGTTAAAGAAGGGTGGAAGTCTGCTTGAACAGATGTTGGAATATAAGACATCAGATACACCTAACTATCACAAAAACATTTAGTAGTATTTCTGAGACAGAAAAACATTTTCATTTTGGTCTTTGACTCACCCAAGAGTGCCATGGCACTGATTGCAGCATCTGAAGGATGTTAGTCAGTCACAGGGGACTGTCCCAAGACCTCAGGGTGAAGGTCAGTCATCAGCAAATATAAGCAAGTCAATATTCAAGACAACACTTTTTATTAAAATGAAGCTTATTAAAAATGTATATGCATATTTCTCTTGAATAATATTCTTGTAAAGAATTATTTGGCACACAGCTTGAGGAAGGCAATGTCAAGCATTCCGTTATTTCAGGGATTATTTTGAAAGACTAGTTTGGTTGGTTTGCTGGAAATGTCAGCAGAGAAAGGAGGTCAACTTTTACCACCTCTGTCTTTCTTGGTGAATATGGCATCATGGACTCAGAATAATGGAAGTGATTTTTCATCTCATATTTCTTTGCACTTGGATGCAATTTTAGCTGATTACTCTTGGATATCTGACAGCCCAAGGACATCTAACACATCAAAGTCATAGTCATGGGAATGGGATCCCATTATTTTTGAATAGGAAGGGACTCTAATATGTGTATAGTTAAATGCCCTTATTTTAGAGCTAAGGCTCATAAAATTACTGGTAATAAGAATAATAACTTTAGCCAATATTTATGAGCAGTGTCCTAAGTGAATAACGTGGCTTATTTCATTTATTCCTTATGTCAATTCTGCGAGATAAGGACTCTGATTCCTACTTTAGAGTGGGAAAACTGAAGCACATGGATTAAGAATCTTGCCCAGAGTCAAAGAATTCTGAAGTATAAAATGAGATGTGATCTCATTAGTCTGGCTATGAAGGCAAAAACTTAATACTGTACCATATCACTGTTTTATTTTCAAAATCAACTCACTTGCAGAATATTACAAAATAATTTAGTAGAATTGCAATCCATATATATGTATGTTATGTATGTATGTGGTGTGTGTGTGTGTGTGTGTGTGTGTATTTGTTTCCCAGACCTTGGTAATTAAAGAATAGCATTGATAAATGGTAATAGCTACTGATTTTAATGTATTCTCACACACACACACACACACACACACACACACTATATATATATATATATATATATATGTATATATATATATATATACATACATACAATCAGTAATCCTTACTTCATTTTCTTGTTTTTTTCTCTTTTCTTTTATGCTTCTTAAAAACCTTTTCCAGGAGTTTAATATATCTACCCTTAAGAACTTTGTACTGGAAATTAGGAGCATCTTTTTATCCTTCTCAGCACCAATTTCCACCTTTGAGTTCTCTTTCCATCTTTTACCCTTTAAACAGGAGACTGATTCTCATTTGAATATTTTCCTATTGAACAATTATTCTCCTTCAGTTCAAACATAAGTTCCACACTCTTGCAAGTATCTCTGGCAATTTGATTGAATTTTTGATTGGATTTTTTCTTACAACTGTACCATACAGGAAAGTGCATGAACATATTCAGAGATTAATCACAGAATGTAGCTGCCTAGATGAAGAAATAAAAAATTTACAACATGCAAAACTATTTGTGGAGTTCTCCCTTTTTATAAGCTCCAAATTTCCATAAGGTAGCCTCTATCCTCAACATTATATTAAATTTTCTCTGAGTTTTTTTTTAAATATACAGTTTTACTAGTTATGCATACATACATTGGGTTTAATCTGATCTATATGATATTTGTCTTCTTATTTTTGTCTCTTATAAATGTCTGATGTTCTTCCTCTTATCACCACATTCTGCATACAGAAACATTTGTTTTTTACTGTTCTTCTTTCTTAACTTTATTGAGACAATGTATATACAATACAATGAAGCCATCTTATGTGTGCAATTTCAAAAGTCAGAAACCCTTTCTGAAATCTTTTTGAAGTGCATATTTAATCACCAGTTTAATTAATGCTTGTCATTATCTCTACTACAGCAGTGTGCTTGTGAATTCATTCTTGCTTCCTTTCTTCAATATGACCTGTCATTCCTTAACATCCTGATAAGAAAGCAGAAATTCAGAAACATGCTAGGGAAGGGGAAAGAGACAGGGTGTGGCACTTACAGTGTCTTACCTTTGGAGACAGAGCACTGATTCCCCAAAGTCTGCAGATCCACTTCCCTTATTACTCCAAGAACCTCCTGCACAGTTCTCCCACCTTCACCCCACTGCAGGAAAACTCCTAATGGAAAATGGAATAAAAAGAATAAAAGCAAAGAACTACTGATACCTATTAGCAAAGGCTTATGATCCTACCCAGCCCCAAACCTTTCAATACTGGTCCATTAAAGAAAATGACTATGTCGTCATCCCAAATCATGGTTTGAAGACCATTTAGTAGTTTGTGGGTTATGCTCAGATTATGTTTAAATGCATAAAGCAGAGACCCATACTCTCTAAAGAGCATAATTCCAATTTTGTCAAATAAATGCATGGGGAAGAAATGGTGGAGGAAAATACTCTAAAATATTAACAGCATTTATCTCTGGGTCATTTTTATTTTCTTTACATGTTCTGTATGCACAGGGTTTTCTGTAAGAAACATGTTATTTTGGTAACCAAAGAGGTTATGAAAAAAATGAAAATTAACGGTTTTGTCAGATTTGTCTGAGAACAACAACAAAACCAAGACTGAAGGGTGCAGACACAGTGAACAAAGGGCCAAGGCTGTCTGAGTTCTCAACCTGGAGGGGACTTTTGTTTTGGTGACCGGATCTTGGGCACTTTCTAGTCTTGCTTGCCTCCTGGAATTCTTACCTTACCTGCCTGTAAGTGTTCTGATGTGACTTGAGAGCCATGTATTCTAGATGAGAGATGCAGAAATGTGCTGCTTAAGCTTATTATCCTCTCTGCATCCAAGCTGCACCCTCGTGTCTGTGAGGGATTTGAAAGTCACCAGATGCTAAAAGGAGACTGAATGAAGGTGTCTGCTCAGTCAGTTGGCACTTTCATGCCCCTCTGAGATCATGACTCTTCCTTTGCCAGGAACTGTCAAGTGATGAGCAACACCAGGAGGCTAATAGGAGTGCTGGGTCCCCATGCAAATGGGAGTTTGGGTGACAGTGTTAACTGCAGTTTTCCTCAGGATCAAAATATCCAGATGTGAGAGAGAATGAAGTTCATTCCTGTGCCATGGAACAGACGATTGAACTAAAAGAAACATTTATTTTGTGAGGAAAGAAAATGAATACACCTGTGCTATCTTCTGTCGACTCTCATGTTCCTTAAATTAAATTAAACCATGAAACAGGTCTTACTCACTCAAAAACAAATGGACTCCTGTGCTCAGAGCTTTTGATGTAAATTTTTAATAAGGAAAGAACAATAATGTATTGATTATTGTACTTATAGATGTTATCAACCTTGCAAGATGTTTACACAAATTTCATATTTATAAACCTATCATGTAAATGTGCTGAATCTGTTCTGTATATTTTCAATAGAATTTTGTGAGATGTTATGTGTAAGGATAATTTTAATGTGTGGCTGGTGTCTCATTTCTTTATAGCAATATCTTACAAAATTACTAGCTTGACCAGAATTTAGGTGTTGAGTCTCAGTGGCTAAGATTATGTAGTTGGTTTTTTATATAGTTTAAAAAAAACTCCATTGCTAAGGTCCAGAAATAAATACACATATATAATGTGCATGCATATATAAGTAAGAGACATATTGAAGTTAATAGGGTTTTCTTCAATTTCTAACATATGCTACAAGTTCAGAGCTGTTATATTCACAGTTGTTGATTGCCTAGTTGATAGCTGCAACCATGATGGAAAAAAAATTACATTCAGCAAGAGAAGTAAAAAAACCACTAAAAGAAAAGTTATTTATCTTGAATGTAGAAACCATAGCTAGGCATAGGAAGGGAGTAACTTTTTTTTTATTGCTACTATTTACATGGTATAATTTTTAGCAGTATTCTCAGCCTATATTACAAAATTCACCATCACACTCAAAATAACGAAACACATGGAGTGTGGATTTAAAAAAAAATACAGGAAGAGAGATGGAGTTTTGGCCAAGTCTAGAGAAAAGAGGTTCAAATGTCTTATAAAGTATCAGACCAAACTGAAGTGTTTCAAAATTTGGAACAGTTTGTGTTTGGCAGAGTCCAGCTTCCTGTTATAAGAGTGACGGCTTCAGATTAATTTTTGAACATCAAACAGGTTTCTTTCAGGGCCTCATTTTGATGAGTTTTGATGGGTAATCAGAAATACATGGATTAACTCTGCTTTCAAATAAACATGGGTTTAGCAATTAAAGAGAAGAAAGCTTGGCACAATGAGTTCTGAGTCCTGCCAAATGCTAAACATGGGACTACTCAGTTCAGGGTATTGGATGAGAACATATGATTAAACTAGGCCTCTCTCCCAGAGGATTGTCTTAATAAGCGTCATGTCACCCTGCTTTGCTCAGCCTTATCCTGGGGGTTTCGGATGAGGATACCATAAGCTGGGGGTCTCCCCACACTCTTTGCATTTGGCAAACCACTCATTATGCCTGTGTCCTAGAGTGACTGGAGGAGTTGAGAATACCCTCTGGGCTGCTCCCCATAGGTGTGCAGGAACCCCCCCCCCCACCTTTCCTGTGGCTTTTCTTTGAGTTTTTGGGCTAATAAAGCATATTTATTCTACTTGTACAGCTGTTTTACTCTTCTGAGTTCTTAGTTTCTTGGCTGTTGGTTTCTATGATCAGAAAACAAACTGACCAAAAATTTCAAGAAAGATGGTTCTTTTCAGAATGCCGTGTTGTAACTCTGCGGGCCTGTCTTGGGAGGTGCGCTGTTTCCAAATAGCTCCACGGTGTTCATCGTCTGTCAGAGTCATACATATGCTGCACTGAATTCCAAATTTGAAGTGTCTCAACTTTTTGCTGGAATCTTGCAAGACCTGAACTTTAGATTAGTGCTCCCCTATTCTGCCATTCTTTTTGTTTGTTTTGTTTTTCCTGGCTTGTTGATCAACTCTTCCACCTTTTTTTACTTGGAGGACCACTAATGTGAGGGTGACTCTTGTCTTCAGTTCTTCAGGCATTGATTGGACCATGGTGCTCCTTTTTTTCTTCCTTTAAAAATTTTGGGATCTCAGTCTCAGAAAGTTGAATAAATTCTACCATCCAATACAGGGCAGTAGACAGACAGGGTACATTATCAATTGAACCCAGGGTTTCATACATTAGCAAATGCTCTACAATTAAGATACATCTCCACCACCACTACCCCCTACATTTAAATTTTTTGAGACAATGTCTCCTTAAGTTTCCCAGGCTCACCAACAACTTGTGATCATCCTGCCTCGGCCTCCAGAGTATCTAGAATTCCAGAAGTGTACCCCACACCCAAATTCCTTTCTCTTTCTCTTCTTCTTCCTCCTCTCTCTCTCCTTTTGCCTCCTACTCCATCTCCTTTCTTTTTCTTGCCTAGTCAACCATTGATGCACATACTTGAACTTGCCTGTATCCATAAAAACATGCAGCATGTTTTGTGCCCATGATTTAAAAATTTTTATACAAAAGCTATAGTGCTCATCAACATTCTTTTTTTCTATATAGCTTCATAGTTTAAGATCATACATGTTGCTCTGTCACAAACTAGTCCTGAGCTTCTAACTTCTGCCTACTGTTTCATATTATATAACTTCTAGCTTTCATATATCCTTTGTGATGGAACATCAGCATGCTAGGCATGCCCCCTTCCATACCATAGGCCTATAAAAAGACCTATCATTTAGAAAAGCACTCAGCTAATTGATTGGTTTGGAAAGAACCTGACTAACTAATCCATTTTGAAATATTAATATTAATAAGTATGTGCAAGAATGGAAAATTGAGGAACCTCCTTCTCAAGTCATCATTCTCCCTTTACAGATTGTAAAATAATGGGCAATTTATTTAATCTCCCTCAAACCTCAGTCTCTTCATTTGTCCATAGGAGGTAATAAAGCCTTTTGAACAGAGTTGGTGAAAGAAGGAAAGAGATAATGTGCTTAGGGTTTCTTATATAATTTCTGCTGTCTGCTAGACACTCAGTGATTTTTGCTCTTATACATTACTTCTTATAGAGAAAAAGAATAGCATGCGATAGAAAAAAATAAAGATAAAAATGTGTTAAATATTCTAAGAATCTTTAATTTTAACAATATATAATCTTTTAAAAATCTTTTTTACTAATTTTATTACTTTTTAATTTAATTTTATTAAATTTATATATGACAGTGTAATGCATTACAATTCACATTACACATATATAGCACAAATTTTTCATATCTCTGGTTGTATACAAAGTACATTCACACCAATTTGTGTCTTCATACATGTACTTTGGATAATGATGTCCATCACATTCCACCATCATTTCTAACCCCCTGCCTCCTCCCCTCCCCTCCCATCCTTCTGCTCTATCAATATCTTAATACAGCTGAAGAAATTGCTAATTATAGCACTTCAAATATTCCTTGGGAGAGTTCATAGGGACAGAGAGTATCCTCAAAGCCCAACACATAGTCACCCATTTGTGATGTCTTTCAAAAGGTATAACTATTGACCCATGTCAGCTTATCATTGCTAACTTTCTTAAGGCAGCTTTAAGAAGTAAGTATATACAGAGACAATTCCCAGTGCTAGGATATTTGAAACTATTCATCCACATATATATATGCAGAGATTCAGATAACTGGGATGGTGCCATCAACTGTATACTCTTAGATATATTGCTACAAACTTCATTAACTCTCAGAACAGTACCATCTAGTGAGTAAGGGTAAATTCTGGAATAAGATTCAAATCACAGCTTAGCCACTTTCTATTTGTGTGACCTTCATCATGTTACTTAACCTCTCTCAGTTTACTTACTTACAAATTGGGAATGATAATACTGCCTATTTCATAGTGTTTCTATGATCAGTTAATGAAGAATAAACAAGCACCCAATACATGTTAACTATTATTAGTATCTGTTTAAATTCTGGGAATGTTATTGTAATGTTAAAAAAAATGTCTCAGGCAATTAAAATTAGGCATCACTATTAACTCTCTAATGATGTGATATTTCCAAATATAGCTGGACTAGAAAATGGTTAGCACTTTTAAAAGCCACATTAGATAAGAGATGGATATGGGAATGCTGCTATTCTGAGCTTTCTGGTTATGAATTTACAATCTTCAGGAAGAAACCAAATTGACTAGCTTGTGCATTGTCAGAAAAAAAATGATAAACGAATAAACACTTAAAAGGAGGAAGATAAGGATTTTTCTTTAAGGCTGATCTACATGAGTAGATAGATATTTGAGATGTGGTTAGAAGAGAATTTCCCTAAGGAATACTGTTCTCATGAGACGTACTTTGAAGAAAGCATTCCATTTTCCAACATACCTGGAAAATGGTACTTTCCATTATGCCATTTTGGAAATTCATGATGTATCTTAGCATATTAAAGTTTTGATTAGTCCTACTTCAACAGGAATCTGTTTAACTTTAATCCAGAATTCCTCAAAGTTATCTAATTACTTATCCCAAGGGAATTTTCCTTGGAACACATTTTGGAATATAAAATATGCTGCACAAGGAAGGGTTGGGAACTCATGGTGTTATCCAGACATTCTAGGAGAACACTGGACTACTCTGAATTTTGTGGGGTTTTGGGAATAGAGTTTTGTTTTTTGTTCCACCAAAAAGCCATGCCTTAAGTTTTTCCTCATCTGAAATTACAAATAAACTGAAAAATTTGCAGATAATCTCCCAAGAATTGAACTTCTATAGTTTTAGATTCATCCAATTCAATGAGTATTCTTTCTGTTTTGTGCTTCCTTTCTTACTTTCAAAGTAATGTGGAGTAAGTGTAGCATATTCAGACTTTTGTGAACCCAACCAACCAGAATGCTAGCAGGTGGGGATCCAATGGGATTATGAGCCAAAAAACAAAGTAAGAATGACCACACACCAGCTCCCTTAGTTACTGAGAAGAAAGGTGTCTCTCTCCAGTTACCAACAGAATACAGAGAACTAATTCCTACATGGGAAATTGTGGGAACCAGAGGTTAGGGCCTATTGCTTCTATTACATGGCAGAGATGCTCAGATATTTTTTCTCAAATCTCTTCTAATCAGTGCAGGAGTACTTAGGAAATGAAGAAGCAATGAAAATCAAATCAAATTTTGAGCCCCTCAGAATGTCTGAAAAAATTTCTGTCAAGCTCAGCAGGTAAATTTACAACTGTGTGTATCATTGGTGGTCACAGACACAGACCTTGCTCTTCACTTCTAAAAGGTAAGAGCAGCAGATGGGAGAAGTGAAACACCAGGCCATTCACAGTGAAGGAGCAGCATTTTACAGATACTCATGTGTACTACAAGCTATGACAGCAACAAAGGCAGTACGTCTGGGATCTCCAGGACGTTCTTGTCCTAAGAACCATGGGGATAGTGATTTGGCATCAGGGGGTGTGAGAAGGGACCACACTTGAAACTGAGACTTCCCCACCACAAAATTCTCCTGCAATTAGTAATTAGATAAATGGGAAATTCTGAGTTAAAGTCAAATAGATTTCCATTGAAGTAGGATTATTCAGAGCTTTAATATTCTAAGATATATCATGATGGTGGGAGGAAACCATAGAATTAATGATTATCACAGAGTTATTGCCTGATGTCCCAAGAAAAACTCACTAAATTTGTAAATTCCTGATGAATTTCTGTTCATGTTCCGCCTTCCATTCCACTTGCAGACATCAATCTGCCATCCATCTACTCTATGTGCCTTAAGGGCAGTAACCACATTTGGTCTCCTGGCATAATTTCCTTGCATAATTCCCCAGCACAGTGCCTTTCAAACAGCAACTACTCAAGCAAGTGCATGTGAAACTAAAGTTAATATTTGATTTTTCATTTTGCTTACCCTAGGTGAGGCAGCACATCTACTAAGAAAATAATGCTGGCATCAATAGAGCATTAGGCCTTCAAGAGGGCAGAGAAAGGTATGCCATTGAGTGAAGTGTGGCCGATAGATTCCCATGTGGCAGGAATAGGATGACAATTATGCATGGCTAACAGTGTCAGCCAAGTTGTAGAAGAGTGCTGGGGTCCTGAAGCAAAGACAGTCTGTGCAATCATTAATCTTGTTCTTACTGAGGGTTAGACTTTCATTTCAGTGTGTGTTTTCTGGGAACAAAGAGGACTCTGAATTCAGATCTGGGTTTAAATTTCTCCTGTGCTGAATATGACCTATGCAATAAGGTTCTGTAGTGGCAATAGGTCTTGCCCTTAAGGATCTTTGGGCTGAGGGTAATAAGCAAAGAAGTTCACAGAAGAAGCATATTTGGGGAGGTCAGTTATGCTAGTAATGTATAAGGCAGAACAGACTTTATAAAACTTGTTTTGGGTGAGAAAACTTGTAGGTAGTTTAAATGATTGTGTGTGAAAGAATCTCAGAGTCAAAAGGAGTATCATGGACAAAGTTCAAGAGGTTAACTATAATGAAGATTATTTGGTGGGGAAGACAGGAGAGAAGGCTTGGCTGAGTAGGGCTGATTGGGAGATATTGGACAAATAACCAGACGTAGTTCACAGAGGTCTCACATACCTCTCCAAGTAAAGAGAGAGAAGTCTCTGATGACTTTTCAGCTGGATTTGGAATTGTGCACTTTTAAAGACCAGTCACAAAAGAGAGAGAGGGGGTTGGGGGAGCAAAGACTGCAAGACTAAAAGTAGAGATATTGGTTAGAAAAATCTGGTAATAACCAGATATAAGACACTACAATGGCAGAAATAATGGTAAAAGAGAAAGAGAGGACTGGCATACAACAATCAGTAAGACAAAAATATGAGAATTTAATTACTTGTTTTACTTGTTTGTGGCTTGGCTTGAGTGTCTCTCTGCTCAAATGTCATGTCTTCCAGAACACCCTTGACCACCCTTTCCATAAAAATACTACCCTCCACCCTTCCTGGTGACTCTCTGTCTCATATTTTCCTGCCTGTCTTCATAGATCTCATTGCTTTCTGAGAGGACAGCTATGTCCTCACTTGGTTATTGCCTTTGAGGGCAAGGACTTGGCCTAATTCTTCATCTCTGTATCTCTCACTATGAAAATTGTCTAGTAAGAACTGGACAATACATATTTGTTGAAAGAATGAATAAATGATACTAGAGTTTCCAATGAGATTCCTGCTAATAGAGGAGTAACTTTTTAGGAGGAAATTAAATAAGGTTAGTGTTTGATATAGTGGGTTTGAGAAGAGTCATCAGACAGAAATATTTGTGGGAGTCATAAGAATGAGACCTCCCTCCATGAGCTCTGGGGTGGGAAGAGGGCCAATTTCATAATAATGGAGACAACAGCAACAAGTAATATTTACTGCATGCTTACTACATGGCAGGAAGTATTTTATGTACATTCCACATGCTGATTCACTTAATCATAAAAAAAGCTTTCCAGGTAGATATGATTCTTCTCATTTTAAAAATGAAAAATAAAATCCCAAGGCTCAGAGTGACTTAAGATACTTATCCAGTTCAGACAATCAAGAAGTGGTAGAACTTGAACTCTTGCTACTCCTGTAGAAAAGTTATTATTTAAGAATTGAGTAGCAGAAGGACAGTAGGTAAAGGACACTAGAAGGAGGATGTCAAAGACGTTATTAAACATCCTTTAGGAAAAAAAAAGAAAGTTGGACACAAATGGCGTGACTTTACTTTGTGTACAACCAGAGATAGGAAAAAATGTGCTCTATATGTGTAATATGAATTGTAATGCATTCTTCTGTCATATATAACAAATTCAAATAAAAATAAATAAATAAATAGAAAATTGGCATTATCAAATTCTGCAAGGTAAGAAATTAATATAATTCCTTTATTTGGAGGTTTTATTTACCTTTTCCCAAAGCTGTTTCAGTGACAGCACTATATGGACAATCCAGGTAGGTTATTATTCTTTTGAGGAGTTTAGCTATGAAGGGTAAAGGAAAATGACAGATGTAACTAGAAGAAAGTATGGAGTAAGGGAGACCATGTACATACAGATACACATCACATAGTCATATCCCCCACTCTCATACATGTATTACATGTTTATCTGTGCCTGCAGGGTGCATGTATGTATGTTGTATATGTATGATAGTGGGGCATATGACTATGTGATTTAATACATGTAATATACATGTGTAAGTTACATATGATATATGTATGCTGATCATATGTATGTATATGTGATAGTGGAGGATATGACTATGGAATGTGTGGTAGAAAAAAATTGAGAGAGAAAAAAATGAAATTATAGGAGAAAGATAAAAGTCCTGCTTTTGAAAAAGATGGGGAAAATAATGTGACTAAGAACTCAGAAGGCATATAGATAACATCCAGGAGACTTGGAAAATAAGGTTATGAGTAGGGAGATGAGAAGGGGTATGAGGAAGAAGAAGAGGTTTTGAAACTGGGACTGAGGAGTCAAGGTTGCTGGGGTCTCGGGCTGGGCTCAGAGATTTCTAGATGGAACAGCCCTAGGAGATAATGGTGCCTGGGATGTTTCAGCAGTGGTGACTGGGGTGGAGTAGAGGGGAAAATTGTTGAGGTCTGAGGTCTCCATCCACTGCTTTGAGGAAGTTGAGAAACTCTGTGGGTTGGTGGATGGTTTTGCCACCCACACAATTGTGGAAGTTTTCCAGGATGATAGCAGGACTTGGAGTCGAGAGGAGAACTGTAACCAAGGGACTCCATGAATTTTCTCTGGCAATGAGACTTAGGAGGAGTGTCTTCAAGGTCAGTGACATTGGGCAAAATACAAACTTCAAGGAAGAGCAGATGGTCCAAGAAGGTGAAGGGTGCATAGAACAAAGCAAAAGCTATAAGCTGGATATTTTCCCATTTTAGTTCTGACTTTAAATCAAAATTGACACTTCTTGGTTCTGTCAATTTAGGATACTCTAAATGCATCCATAAGGATCGGGTTTCCGCACATAGAGCACAAGTGCTCTGCCTCCTTCTGCCTCTCCGCGCCCCCCCCCCCCACCCGGGCTCACTTTCTTCCAGGGGCACAATGAATGCAAGTTTTACTGTGCCTCTCTACATTTTCAGCTATTGTCAATGATAAACTTGGTCCTGATCAGCTTGTCAACTTGAATAAAGAACAAAGAGCTGAGAAATGAGACAGATGACAAATGAGATTGGCCAAAGAGGCACCCACAAGTAAAAGTCCAATGCAGAGCAGCTATCTCTGGCTGCTCTGTGTTTCAATCTGTATATGAATCTGAGCCTGCAGGGTGCTGGCATGGAGATGGCACAGAGCCCTGTGATACTGAGGGGCTGTGGAGACACACATGGAAAATTCAGGACACTTGACAAGTCGGTGACAAGAAACGGAGCCTCAGTCATTCACAACATTTCTTAAGCCCATGTGATGGATGCTCAGGCTTCCGAGTGGCAGTACATAGGGAAGATATGGTTTTGTTATACATAAAATATTCCTCTCATTTCTGCCATTTCTTATAGTGGTACCTAACTTTTAAAAAGAGGAACAAAGAGTTGTCTACATAGATGAGCTAGCAGTTATAAGAATGGATTGGAAGCGTTTTGTGAGTCCCCATTTCTGTGTTTTGCTGGATGAGAGATGTGAGATTCTAAGACAGTCTGAGGTCTCCATCCACTGCTGTCTGTGCTCAGAGATTTCTGACCCTGTGTCCAGGGGCCTTCGTTCAGACACTTCCACCGTGACCGAGTGACAGTCTAGCACTCCACCTGGGCTCTGAGGAACAATCTGCTTTCCTCTGTTGAAACCTCTCTAGTCCTCTGACCTCCTAGGAAGAATCAAACCAAACAGCACTGTTTGCACAGGTGCTGTGGTGAGATCCCGCTCCCATTGTTAAGAAATAAACAAAGACCCAGAGACACCAGGGGCTCATGAAAAACAGTCCATCCAGAGACAGGAGAGAAAACTTCTGCTCTCCAAATGTTTCATCATCCTCCTTGTTATTTTTAGTGAGTTATCTCAAAACAAGCATAGGCAAACCAAGAGGTGGCAAAGCAAATATATAACTTCAGACTGTGTGATTTTATTGGGTGGCAAAAGGCACTAGGTGGTGAAAAGGGCCTTGAGTGGCTTGAACACTGAGCAGTACCATGAATATTCAGTCCAGGTTTTTTTTTTTTTTTCCATAAGAGTAAGCTGCTAGCTCACAGGGAGAACTCCCAGTACCCAATACTCAGGTGCTTCTTTGCCCTTTTACCTCCTTCAGATTCATCAGTTGATTTTGACTAGAGTCTCCCTCCTCATTTGAGCTTATATACATTTTAAGAGGAGCTGTCTTTCCAACAGGTGGCTTCCCATTCTCCCAGGTCTCTCCATTACTGAAAAAACAGGTCGAATTTCAAGTTTCCAGCCAGAAGAGGCAATTGTTATTGCTATTACTGTGGGGAATAGGAACGGGAAATGAAAGGCAAATTAGGGTAGATGGGCTTGCTCAAAACCTTCTTTTAGATTTCTCTGGTCCTGCTAGAATTTACTTGATGTTTGTCCATTCAGAAACCTCACATAAGCATTTGGTCACCATGAAGACATTTTTCTCTTTCATATCATGAAGAAAATTAAAAAAATAATAGTCTGGTGATGCATTGGGGAGTTATGCTTTTCATAGTGTGTGGTTCTTGGCCCCAAATATATGATGGTTGGAAAAAAATCAACACAAGGCTGCTCTGTCTAATATTATGTCTCTGGTAGAAAGTGGTTTGGAGGGTTTTATGGAGCAAAGATTCTAAAGGTAAAACCTTTAAAGAGTCACAACTCGGAGAGCATGATCAAACCTTACATTCAAACTTAACATAAATAAACTTGAAAATCTCTGAAAGACAGCAAGTTGCCAAGTGCTGACATGATTTGGATATTGCATTTAAAAATTCTTTGAGTTTGATATTTCTACCCTCTTTTTCGTAAAAGGAATCAAACGAACATACATGCATACATGTTGGTAATGCATGTAATTTATTTATGTGATAGCTTGATGTCTGTTAGGATTTTATTACATTTCTTCTAAAATTGTTTGTCATTCTTATTTCTCCCAGGGGGTCTTGAGGATTGGCTTTCAAGTAGAATTTGCTAAAGGATATTTTGAACATGCTTCTCCACTAAACTTATATGACTTTTATATTTAATGGCCTTCACTTACCATTTATCTTGGGTTTCATTCCCTTAACACCATTTCAGTTATGTTCAGAGTATTCCACAAGCCCCTTACTAACATATGGCAAAGAAGTCTTATCCAGCAACATAAAGTTTCATATGGTTGAAAGGATTGAGGTAGAAGTAACAGATTCCAGGGGTATTAACAGCCCTTTGTAAAGCAGGATGTTAGTCTAAGGGCAAGGACTGTGGTAAAGACGATATAAGATTTGATCCTGAGGCTACTTTGGTACAATACAGGATTTCATTTGGCTTCCTTGATGAGTTATCTCTGCCAAGAGAAGGACTTATTGTGAGAATCCCAGGAGTCATCTTTGACTCCTCCCACCTTGTCATCACCTACCAACATCCATTCATCTGTCAATTCTTTTGAATCTTCTAAAGTACTTCTTGAGCCCATCCCCTTTGATCCACCCATATGGCCACCACTGTAGTTCAGGTTGTCATTCAAACTGTACTACCTCTAAGCTCCTGTGGCTGCCTTGGGTGCCTCCCCATTTTCAGCCAGTTATCATCCTGTCACAATGAAATCTAGGTCTGACCATGCACTGTCCCTGATGAAATATGTCATTGACCTCCCAGAACCTATGGAAGGAAGGAAAAAAAATCTTTTTTCTAAAGCCTCACCCCTCACCAGCCTCCCTCTTACCTTCCACTTCTAGCCCAATCTTTTCATTCAAATATCCGGTTTGCAGAAGCCAAACTGGTTAGAGTTTCTGCCCAGAAGTCATGCTGCTTCCATCCCTGGATCTCTACTCATGCTGAGGTTTCTCCTTTCTTCCCTGTCCTTAAGTATCTAAGCCCACTTCTGTTTCCTTTGCCCTCCTCTTTCTCATTACTAGAAACTCTACTCAGGGGACTACTTCACTAGGGAGGCTTCCATGAGATCCTTACCACCACATGCCCCAGGCCAGATGAGCTACAGTCCTCCCTCAGTAGGTCAGGACTATCCTGAATCCCCCACCCCCACAAAAATATGTGATGCTCAATCCCTTATGTAAAAATGGCACAGTATTTGCTTGAACACCGAGTAGTACCTACATGTATCCTCCCATATATTTTAAAACATCTCTAGAGTATTTGTAATACCTAATATATTGTAAATGTTACACAAATTCTTTTTATATCATGTTATTTAGGGAATAATGAGAAGAATATTTCTTTGCATGTTCAGTATAGATGTAATTATTTCTAGTATTTTTCCATCTACATTGGTTGAATCTCCAGATGTAAAACCCACAGATATGGAGGGTCAGCTATACTTATGCTTTGTGCCATGAATGCTGTCTCTGAATCTCACTAACATCTTATTCTTTGTGTCCCTAGTACTGAGTACAGAGTAAGTGTTCAAAATGAGTTGGCTGTTAGATAAATAAATGGATGATTGAAAATTTGGTGAACAAATAGATACGGTGTGATTCTGCAAAATAATTGCTTATAGATAGTTTGTTTCTAGTTAGGCCATTTTTATCACATTTGCCCTCTTTCTGTTGTTAAAAAAGATAAAACTTTAAACTTAAGTTGAAGGCTCCATGCATCCTACCCTGATTCCTCTCTATCCAAAAGTTTTTCTGAATTTGGCTTATATATATGTATGTGTGTGTATGTGTATATATATATATATATATATATATATATATATATATATATATAACTGTAAGTAATGTGTTGTTTTGCTTGCCTTTGGACTTTACAAAAATGATATCACACTTAAATGTTATGCTTCAACTGTTCTCTTCAATCAGTGTTATGCTGTGAAGATTTAAAAGTATCAATCCGTAGGACTCAAGTTCATTCACTTTAATTCCTATATCATATTGCATTGTGTAAAATACCACATTCTTTTATTGGACAAGACTATTCTAGACTATAAATTTTCATCTCTTTGTGTGTAGGGTAAATATTCAGAAGAGAAGGTGTTAGCTTGGAAAGTATTGTATGGAGTATAATAGATACCGCTGAATTTCCTAGTGAGTTGTATCAGCGGGTTCTTCCACCAGCAGTGCTTATGAAAATATCTACTACTCTGTGACATTGCTGACATTACTGTCAGACATTAAAATAATTTGAGATAAATTTGAAATTTATCCTATTTAAATGTACCTATTTCTGATATTAAATATCTTACCATATTTATTGGACATTTGGATTTTGTCTTCTGTGAATAGATTTAGACAATCAAAAATAAAAAGTAAATAATCTAATAGATTTGATGCCTGACTAAAATTGGCTATTGACAGTTAGGAGGGTTGGAAATTGTTCAGTAACCCACAATGTCTGCTGTAGTCATAAGAGCATGTCAGTTAGTGAACACTGTTCTTGGTCGTAGATTTTCCAAATTTTGCTTTTATTCCTGCTTAGGAAGTATGGACAAGGAAAGAAAAAGATATGTTCATATTTCATACTGATGTCGTGAATCAAAGTGTCTGTAGTTTTAAAAAAAGTAAACCTAATGAGGGAGAGATGCTTAGATACTAAAAACAAAACAAAAGACAAACCCAATATTGCTTGACTTATAATGCAGTCAAAGAAGCAAACAGATGCAAACGCAAGTACACCTTTTGACATGAACCCATACAACTCCAGGCATAATGATAAAGTGTTTTTTTTTTCTCCCAACCAACCTCCCCTATATTTTCTTTCTTTTATTATTAAGATTCATTTTATTTTTTCATATTAAATATTTTTAAAAATTAGGCTATATCTTGTCATCAATAGCATCTTTTTAAAAAAATGTGTTCTTTATATATAAATGACAGTAGAGTGTATTTTGACATATTATACATACATGGAGTATAACTTATTCTAATTAGGATCCCATTCTTGTAGTTGTACATGATGCAGAATTTCACTGGTCCCTTCTACTTTCAGTCCTATCCTTTAGTCTCAGTCTTGCTTCTTGGTTACACAATAAGTAACATAAATTTTTCAGGGTATATAGAAAGCCAGCAAGATGCCTAAAACAGCAACTGCCCACTAGAAACACAATCTGAGACATGCATGTGATCTTAGATTTTCAGGTGGGTACCTTTCAAAAAGTAAAAGGAAACAAGTAAAATTAATGGTAATGAAACACATATTGTATTCAAAACATAATCACTTCAACATATAATCAGTATAAAACTTGAGATTTTTTACATTTCTTTTTTCACACCAAGTCTTTAAAAAAAAGCTGTGGTATAAGGTCCACACATATCAAATCCCACTAGCCACATTTTAAAGAGTTCAATAGCCAAGTGGCTACTGCCCAACTTAATGGAAAGCACAGGCCTAAATCATTTGTAGTTCATTGCAAATTAACCCAGTATAAATTTCCATTCTTCCATTTTTCGTCCCTTACTATAATCTACTGGTATTCTGTGTTATGCATTCTGGTATCTTTTCAAAGCAAGACTTAACCTAGGGGATTAAGGGACCAAGAATGTCTCCAGAGGACTGTAGAACAAGATTTCTTTCTTCTCACAAACAAAATGACCTGTAGCTTCATTCCCTATCTGTCGTTTATTTTAGCAATTCAGAGACTCCTGATATGGGATTTGGGGCAATCACTCTAGTTTTAGTTTCTCTCAGAACAACCGCATTCCAAAGGGCTAAAGTATTATCATTAATTCAGTGAGAATCCTAAACACAATTTACCTACAAATTATTGATGGTTCCTTATCAGAATCCAAGTGTAAAGCTAGAAGACATCCTGATTTTTATCTAATGCGACTCTGAGTGGTTCTGTAGCTTGCTGAAGAAGACATGACCTAAACTTAGATTTTTGGACTCCTGAACCAGTGTTTATTTTCCCTGTTACTCAACATGAATAATAAAATCCATCATAAGGACTCTGAGACCCAGTGAATACTATCTTTTAACACTGTTAAAAGCACCACACAGTTTGATTTCCTCTCAGCAAATAACATTGGCAAATGTGAATGTCAACTTAGGCTATGGAGAAAGGTTGTGGGTAGCACAGTATTAAGCAAAATGAACTATATGAAAAGCAACATTTCTTTCAGTGTAACTGACTTAGTTATATAGCCAGTGTTTAATCAAAATAAGGGTTACCTGTTGTGGTTTTTCTTGAGATAAAGTTACTCTTTTCTCTGCACTTCAACATTTTCTTCCTATTCGATTTTCAATAAAGAGTGGCATGAAAATAATGGGTTTTCTTTTAGTTAAATTTAGCTGCCCTTCAACCCATGAATCACACCTAATATCCTCATCAGAGAATGAGAGTATCCAGCTATTTACACTCCATTTTTTGCTTTTGTTTCAAGTTTCTCTATTTGAAAAGCCCCATATCATTTGCTCCACTTTCTAAGAATGTGTGAAAAATGCCCTCATTATCATCAATCACTTCCTTGGAGCTTCTTTTATCCTGGTTCAGCAGTTCCATAGTAACTAATCTGAAAATTACTTCCATGCTAGGTTCTCTTTTATGTTAAATAATAAAATAATATGTAATTAAGCATGACTATGTTATTATTTTAAAGTAGGCTTGGTGGACACAGCATCTTGAAAAGATATGGATTATGCTGAGTCTATGCTTGACTTACTATAAATCATGAAGTGGGAAGAGCACACTCTGAGATCTATCTCTCTAAATTATCATCTATTCATCTATTGCACGTGCGCGCGCGCACACACACACACACACTTCAAATATAGTAGTGCAGTCTGAAAGTCACAAAATGTCTTTGTTGAAATACCTTAGAGTTTATTAGGGAGGTTTCTGTAGAAGTACTCTTCCCTGCAATGTGCCAGTGAAGCAAATAGAAAAGAATCCTGGCACACTAAACCATCAGAGTCATTACCACCGCCCTCTAGGCCAAGTGTTTCTCAAAGATTGCTATGAAGATTTCTCCCAAAGAAGATTATGTGATGACTGACTATTTGGCCACTTGAATAATTGGAAACACATTTCTTTATAGGCATGATTTTCCTTTGGATTGGCACAGTTAGAATTCTAGAATGTTAGACCTCTCCCATAGTAGATGGTACACTGAGGGACACACGTTTTGTGACTGAAAAGGGACCACTCTATGAGAGAGTGACGGAGCTTGGACCAAAACCCAAACTCTTCATAACGGTTCTTCAAAAGCAGAGGGACTGTAGTTTGTTTTACACACTCATGAAGAGACATATTTTATGGTGAACATGTAGAGAGTGAGGATACCAGATTCTTCTGACTAGAAAACTGTATGGACCTATACTGGTATTACTTTTGTCCTACAGTTTTTATTAGATAAACAGAATAGCCACTTAATGCTCATGAAATTAATTCTGGCTTTATGACTTCCCATCATAGAACATAGGTAAGGCCTTGGAAACAAAAGTGAGTTTGACCCTAGTGTGCTTTCACTAATAACTTTAGTGAAATTTCATATTTTCTCCTGCCTTTGCTCTTTCTCTTTCAGCCCACCCAAACTGAGAATAACTAGCTCGGAAGAATTACAACATGCCAATGTTTTCTAATTCAGCTCCTATTGTAAAAAACATGGAGATTAATCCTCTTAAATTTCTGCCAATTATTTCAAGAAATCCCTACAGCTTGTTTCCGTACATGCAAACGTTCCTCCTGGCCATTAGATGAAGCCTTCCATTCTCTCCAGCATTACTTGGAGGTGCTGGTTTCTTAGTTCATCATGTACTATTTGCTTTCTCAATACTTGTCATCTTCCATCTGTCTATTACAGTGATGTTAAACCCTCACCACCTCACCTTATCCACCATTATGCCGAATGTCCTCCAGAATGTAGAGTCAACTCCAGCTATAAGCTGGTTAGACTAATCTGGCTGCTGCGACTTCTCTTACTTTGCATCTTGTGTTGGGTTCCCTAAGTCCCAATTACCCTCCTGTTGAACTGAAGGAACATTCTCTACCCTAACTCATGTCTCATGAGATTCTTTATTTTCTTACAAAACCCTTGCTTTTGAGAGCCCCTTCCCATACACACCTTACTGAGACACCAAGGTTCACTGCATTTCCTATGTTATAATAACAAAAGAATGCGTTTGACTTAAAGATGTTTCTGATTTCTACTAGAGGTTAAGACACAGAGAAGATTTTTTTATACATAATTATCCACAAAATTTGTAGTCAATGATATGATTTGCAAAAGGCATGGAAAAATTTAGCCACTGTGTGCTGGTAAAATATCAGCATCCAGCTCTCTAGCTCACTGGAGGGTAAAAGTCCTGAATTATATCATTTATTGAATTCATGCTATAAATATTCCCATTGGTGCCAATTTTAAGCCACCAACACAACATCAGTGAAAGTGGAATTGGGAAGAGATGATCAGTAGAATACAGTTTTGAATTATTCCCCTAAACAAATGAAGTGGTTGTAAATAATCTCAAGAATAAAGACACTAGAAAAATGTAGTAAAATAATCAGGAATTGTGAAATTTGAGCATTAGTTACTTTTGCTTTGCTTATAATTTCTTTTTTTAAAAAATATTTTTTTTCAGGTGTAGATGGACACAACACAATGCCTTTATTTTTATGTGGTGGTGAGGACAGAATCCGGGTCCCACCTATGCTAAGCGAGTGCTCTACCGTTGAGCCATAATCCCAGCCCCTGCTTATAATTTCTTTAACTGCAAACTTATATAATGTAATTTTAAATAATGACTATGTTGAATAAGTACTCAAAAAATTCCTGAAAATTTAACAATTGGCTTTCACAAGCCAGCACACCCCAGCTCCAGCGCTGCTCCACTGAGTGCAATACAATGAATCGTGTCCAATACTTATTTTCCAGAACTGTGTAAGCTACCGTTGCAAGTTGTTGTGAATGGAAATATGAAATAGAAATGTTTAGTTCAGTGCTTAGCATATTGGTGCTCAATAAATTTTTGGTAAATGCAAAAGAATAGTCTTGGATGGTAGAGGGGGCAGGAATTATTTGGTAAAATGTATAAGTACTCGGTGTTCTGAAGCAAATCAAAGTTTTCACTTTAACAGTTCTGGGACTGTGTGCGTAGTTTTGTCCCATTCAGAGTAGATCATATCCTGCAGTTAGAGAGGGAAAGGGAGGAGAGAGCCCAAATGACATCATTTCTCTTATGCTCCTCAAATGGTCCTCATTAAGTTGACTGCACAGACTATAAAAAGGGATTTTAAAAGCCTGGAAAAGTTGAAGGCAGACAATCTCTTGTTCAGAGGATGAAATGGGGTAAACCATAACATATGTACCACATAATATAGTCTTTGTTTTAGGTAATAATTTATTTTCCTCCCTCCTTTTCCTCTACATGGAAGACATAACTTGAGGTCAACTCTCAGTACCCCTGAAAACTGAAGAAAGAGCAGGACTGATTTGATGGCTTCTCTGGCAGGCACACGGCTGGAGCCCACTGCTCGGTGGCAGCCTCCCCAGTTGAATTATGGTGGCTGCTTTGACCAGACAGGTTTCATGCTTTATGAGGCTGATAGTATTCAATGTTTAAACCATTAAATTTGCATCTGGGAAAGGCCTGATCAGGAAAAGGTAAAAAGGTCAAATTTTCATAATGGTTCTCAGAGCCAAAAATGGTATCTTCCCTGAGGGGCTGACTGGAAAACATTCAGCTTTTTGTTGCAATGAGGGTCTTGCTAAATTGCAAAGTAGTAAGATAAAAAGATCTTTTAACAAGAGTACTTAAACTCATTGAAAGATATTTTCCCACTACTTTTTGGAACTAGTGGCTAAATACAGTGTGGTGCCCTGAGCAGAACGAATCTTCACATTTAAGCTTGCAAGGCTCTTTTTCCTTGGAATTTCATCAATACTGTCAAATTAGCCAGCTAATTGTCAACCACCAAGGAACTTAGTGCAATAAGGAACCAGAAAAAAATCAGTTTTCAGGCTCTCAGGGCTTTCATAATTTTATGGAGTCCTTGATAACTTATTTGAAGATAATAGGCTTGCTGCCCTAATTGTTTCTATTTCAATTTCTCTCAAGTACAATTAATTAAATTAGATATGGCATGGGCATGCCTAAACACTACCATGCTACATACAATCATGCAGTGGGTACCAACACATGAGCCAACTCCCTCCAAAAGAAAAAAAAATGATAAGCTGAACTTCCCTAAAATGGAAAACTTTTCATCTATGAATACTCTGTTAAGAACATGAAAAGACCAGTGATAGACTGTGAAAAAAGTCTTGTAAACCACACTTCTGATGAGGAAATAGTGTCTAGAATATATAAAGAACTCTGAAAACTGAGCACACAAATCCAATTAAAAAATGAGCAAGAGACACAAAGAGACATTTTAGAGCAGAGGTTATACAGATGGCAAATGAGCACATGAAAAATGTTCAACATTAGCCTCAGGAGAAATGCAAATTAGATTCACAATGAGATATCGCACATGATACTGCAATGAGATACACACACCTATCAGAATTACTAATATAGGAAAGAAAGACAGCACTAGTTGCTGATGAGGCTGTGGAGACACTGGGTCACTCATGCATTGCTATTGGGAATGTAAAATGGCATAGGCACACTGGAAAACAGTTTAGCAACTCCAGAAACTAAGCACTCAATTTCCATGAGGTCCCCCAATTAAACTCATGGACATTTACCCCAGAGAAATTAATACTTACCTTCCTGCAGAAACTGATACATGGATGTTTATGGTAGCTATATATGTAATAGTCCAAAATTAGGAACAATTTAAGTATCCTCCAACCCTGAATGATTGAAAAACTGTAGTAACCCACACAATGGATACTATTCAGCAATAAAAGGGAACAAATTTATAGATGCAAGAACTCAAATGAACTCCTGTGGAATTATTGCTAAGTGACAAAAGTAATTCAAAATAGTATATACTAAAGATTTCATTTATGTAACATTCTTAAAAAATAGTATATACTAAAGATTTCATTTATGTAGCATTAGAAGTTGCCAGGGGTTAGAGACAAGAAAGGGGACCAAGAGGGAAGTGGGCATGGCTATACAATAACAACAGGAGAGATCCCTGTGGCAATGGAATTAATTGTTCAGCATCTTGACCAACTCCATACCCATATCCTGGTTGTAATATCAGATTATAGTTTTGCAAGGTAGTATCATTAGGGGAACTATTTGGGTAAAGGACAAACTGAATCTATGTAATTTCTTACAACTGTATGTGAATCTGTAATTATCTCAAAATGAAAGTATTGTTTTGTGTGTGTGTCTCTCTCTACCACTGAGCCATATCCCCAGCTCTAAAAGTGCAACTTAAAAACTCTAAGTTCCTCCATTTTTCCCATGCCACCCACCTATTATGGATCACAGAGAACATTCAGCCTTTGGTTTTGGGGGATTGGCTTACTTTGCTTAGCATGATATTCTCCAACTCCATCCATTTACCTGAAAAATGTCATAATTGTATTCTCTTTTAATGAAAGGAGATGAACATCATTACTTTAGGTACCTGTGTGACTGCATATATGGTGTGATGCTGCATCATGTACAAACAGAGAAATGAAAAGTTGTTTTGCAGTTGTGTACAATGAATCCAAATGCATTCTGCTGTCATATATACCTAATTAGAATAAATAAATAAATAAATAAATAATTTTAAAAACTCTAGGAAACCCCCAAAACCAAAGACCAAATGTTTTATCTGATATGCAGATGTTAATTCACAATGGAGATGGTGCTAGGGATAAATAGAGGTATTTAGGATTAGACAGAGGAGAGTGAAGGGAAGGGAGGGAGTACAGGGGTAGCCAGGATAGTAGAATGAATCGGATATTATTACCCTATGTACGTATATGATTACAGGATAAATGTAACTCTACATTATGTACAACCAGAAGAATGAGAAGTTATACTCCATTTATGTGTTTATTTACTGTCATGTATAACTAATTAGAACAAATTAAAAAATCTAGGAAAAAGTGGGATTAGGAGCACCATACTAAAAAATCGCATGAAAAAAGAAGAAGAATAAGAAACTTGTAAAACCAGTAGTACAGTTTTACACATGTTAAATAGTTGAGAAATACATGAATACTTCAGTAACCATCACACTGTACCTTGAAAAAGCCTGAAGTTTGCTTGTGGAAGTGAGCATGGCCAGGGTGACAGCTAACAAGTAACCCTGAAATGGTAGAAGCAGGGTAGTCTGAAATAGAACAAAAAGTTTTAATACCAGATAAAGATTTTAATACATAGAGTGAACAGAGGTAGCTGGTAGATATTTGAAAACTGGTGTGTGTGTGTGTGTGTGTGTGTGTGTGTGTGTGTGTGTGTGTATGTGTTCCTATGTATCTCATTTTGGGGCAATTTTCTGTGTTCACCTACTGTTTCTTACAGACAAAATCACAAAGACAAAATAGTGTTATGCTCAAATTATGTTCTAATCTATTAATGGCTTTGAAACAAATTTGCATCTTGCAAAACAAGCATTAAAGCAGAACTAATCGCATATTCAGTATATACTAACGGCATAACGCCCAGATAATGAAGGAAAAGGAAGAAAATTCTACTTTGAATTATAGGTAATGTTATCAAAGATTTCAGAGAATTTCAACTGTCCTGATCCTATACAAGCTACTATTTACATCTGGAAAAGATGTTTAAAAATTTGGCAAGATTTGTTCCCCTTTGTTTTCCCAGAGGGGAAAAATTGATAAAAATCTAAAAACAACTAAAACCTTCTAGACTTTGATTTAAAGACAATATTATAGTGGTATCAGATAAAGGTTAAAGGGAGGTTAAAAAAAAACAGAATTGTCGCATTTTTAGAAAAGGTAGAGGGAATGAAATATTCATGTTTAGTTTCTCCCTATTTTCATTTGTTAGTTTACCTACATTCTAAGCTAACAAATAAGGGAGAGAAAAGTAGATATTGTGGAAAACAATACTCACATTTCCATTGCCTTTTAAAGGAGCTTAAATATGTTACACACATTTTTGTTATTGAAAATACCACACCTATGGGCAGTAGATGGAAACACAAATAGATTGAATATTATAGCACATTACTTAGGGAATAATAAATTTAGTCTGTGGTTGATTGGCAGATTCAAATAGAAATACAGAGATAATACAACAAAAGTCATTTGATTCCTATGGTGGTTTGTTCTTGTTTCTCTTGTTAGGGATGGCTTATCTAACCTAAATTTCCATCTTGCTACGCTATGGTCACCAGAGAGATTTATGAAATTATACATTGTTTCAATCCGTTACCACTTGGAAATCTTACAGACTGTAGATCAATAGCATAAAGAGATTCAATTTCAACATCCGGGCAATCTGGCTGTCCACTAGGCATTGCTGTAATCACAGATTCACTTTTGTGTAAGCAGTCCCAGAGCTCAGACACTGACATATCATGTGATGAAACACAAATTATAGGGAAAAAGCACCAACCGCTTTTCTTGATCCCAATTTAAAGTTAAAAACCCTCATAGAGTGTGGGATCAAAAGTGGTCGTGGAGGAAAAGGCTGAGCCTGATGCCAAAATTATTCAAAAGAAAGGTGCAGTGCTTTCTAGAATGAGAAGACGGACCACAGTAATGAGAGAAAGAGGGGGGTGTCCTGGGGCAGGTTGACTCCAGGAGAGGAAGGACAACATGGGTTACAGCTGACACTCCTTCACAAACTGAAAATAACAAATTAGCAAAGATTAGAAGGGATCAATCTCCATTTTCTATATTAGAAGGAAGTAGCCACAACCTCAAACCACAAGTTATAGAGCAAACCTTCCAAATACTAAGAATTCTGTACCAGTGAAAATAGGAGGAAGCGGACTGCCCACACAGGCCTCTTCAGACATCAATCGGTAGACAAATCTCCTTAAAAGTCACTGTTACAGTCCTGAAAAGTCTATCCATTGATCCTTTAATTAAAGGGACAGTGTCTCCAGATTGTGGGCAAACCTAGAAATAAGACTGTCCCTTGTGGACACGTAGTTCAAGTAGCTCAGAATGGTCAGGGAGGTAAAGTTTTTTTGATCTAGCCTCCTCGATTAGGTGAATGGCAGGACAAGGAGAAAAACAGTCTGGTACAGGAGAAATCTTCCTATGAAGAAGCCTGAAATTTCAAATAACAAATTTGAAGGAAGAGAAATATGCATCCATGTAAGAGGAAAAAAAATCAGACACAATGGCAAGTGTTCAAGAAACAAACCGGGGTTGTGGAGTTGTCCACCCATTCACTCAAAAAATTTGTATTGAAAACCTACGTGGTGTCAGAATCAATATTCTATGTTTGTGACAAAGCCAGGATGAGGAGAATGATCTCCATCTTCATGGAGTTTCTTTCTGGGGGATGCAAATGCTCCATCTCAAAATCTCCCCCTTTAACAAAAATCTGGCTCTGTTCCCAGACGAGTGATTACCAGTAAAAGTGAAAAAAAATGGACTATCTACATGAAAGGTGAATAAAAATAAGGCAGAAAAGGAACTTTGGCCAATGGAGAATATAGTTTTGATTTCTAGCAATAGAAAAAACTGATTTCTTATCAATAAAATAAAAGTCTATGAATTCTTGCCAGGTGTGGTGGTGTACACCTATAATCCCAGAGACTTGAGAGGCTGAGGCAGGAGGATCTCAAGTTCAAAGCCAGTTTCAGCAATTTAATGAGACCCTGTCTCAAAATAATAAAAAAGTATAGGGGGAATAGCTGGAGTGTACAGCACCCCTGGGTTCAATACCCAATAACAATAAACATAAAAATAAAAGAATCTGAATTCTTTAGAACCAAAATTGATAGTTGGGAAAAAAAACTGTCCCAGGGCTAAGGCAGCCCTAAAAGTGGGTGCTAGCACCAGAAATATATATTCATTCATAAATGTCAACATCCACATGTAGAACAGAAACAAGACCAGAGGTTTGTGCAAAGCGGGGGTTGGAACTAAAGAATGATGTAGGGTAGACAAGGCAAGTACATGCCTTTCTGGGAAAGACAATAACAAGTTAATTTGTATTTTCAATGGAAAAAGAAATTCACCATTGAGAATTTTGTGAGTCTAGGCTTGTCATCACATACATTTAGAGTTTTGAATTTGTATTCTATGTGTAGCCCAGGTACACAGGACAGAATATTAAATTGAAGTGTGGTCTTAAATTGACAATTTTCTAAGATCTCTGCAAGAAAAAAATACAAAACTTCTCTGGACAAATAATCCACCATAATTTCCACAGATTTAGATCACCAAATAGGATCATACAACTCCAATTATAGATACATAACAAAACAAACTCACAAGTCAGTAGAAACAATAAACAGCAGAATTTTGGAAATAGCATGTAAGAACCATGAAAGAATTTTGATAGGCAGTACTTGGAATTGAACCCAGGGCACTTAACCAGCAAGCTACATCCCTAGTCCTTTTTTACTTTTTATTTTGAGATAAGGTCTTGCTAAGTTACTTAGGGCCTTACTAAGTTACTGAGGCTGGCCTCAAACCTGTGATCCTCCTGCCTCAGCCTCCCAAGTCACTGGGATTACAGGTGTGCACCACCATGTTCAGCCAAATGATTACCTTTTAATGTGTAAAAAGGTAATACTTAGATCTTTTAAAAATTGAATAGGGAGATCAGAAAAAGAACTTATGGAAATGAAAGTAAAAATTTTAAAATTCAATTAATAAAAATAAAGATTAAATGCAATAAAATGAATTAATAAAAATGGAAAGTAGTTCTAAGAAAATCATACAGAATGTACATCAAAGGGAGAAAAAAGTGAGAGAAAATATCAAAGTGAGTTAAAGAAACATGAAAAATGGGATAGAATGAGAAAGTCTAATTGGAGTTTCAAAAATAAAAGACAGGAAATGATGGGAACTATTGTTAGAAATAAATGGTGAAAAATTTTTGGAACTCAAGAGAAACCTTAACCCAAAGACTTAGGACTCTTGATGGATGCCAAGAATAGTAAAGTAAATACGTACATTGCTACACGCATTGCTGTTAAACTGCAGGATATTCAAGCTAATGAAAAATTTGAGTGTTCCAAGATAAAACACAATCTGTAAAGGAACAATAGTTATACTGATGATTGACTTCTCAACTATGACTTAAGTCAGAAGGTAGTGAAATAAATTGTTCAAACAGCTGAGAGAAAATTAGTTCTAACTTGGAGGGTTTGTTTTTGTTCGTTTGTTTGTTTTTTTTGTTTTGTTTTGTTTTGCTACAGAACAGAATAGGACATTTCTAGACCAGTCAAAACTGAAAGTAGGCTAGTAAAGGATGTTTGGTAGGCCTTTTTAAATGATGTATTCCAAGAAAAAGGAACTTGAACCCAGAAAGGAATCAGATTCAAGGGGGAAAAGAGGAAAAGAAAAATTTAAATAAGATGATAAATCCTTAAAAATGATATTTTATAAAACAAGCTTATGAATGAGCACAGAAAAATGAACAAGAATGAAATGTGAGCTGAACACAGTGGCACACAACTGTAATCCCCAGCAGATCGGGAGGCTGAGACAGGAGGATTGCCTCAGCAAAGGTGAGGTGCTAAGCAACTCAGTGAGACCCTGTCTCTAAATAAAAAATATAACACTGGGCTGGGGATGTGGCTCAGTGGTCAAGTGCCCCTGAGTTCAATCCCCTGTACCAAAAACAAACGAACAAACAAATAAATAAAATAATTAAAAATAAAAATAAAGAAAGAAATGTGAAATCAGAAGCAGCTCCAGGAATTAAGAGATCAAGGTCTTTGTATTGTATGATAGGAAGGCAAAAAATTATTAACTTCAGACTGTAAAGAACAGGGAATAGTTATGGGGACTATCAAACATTGCATATGACTTAAAAATGAATATAAGAAGAAAAATGAAAACAGCATAACAGCAGCAAATGGAGAAAGCAACAAAACAAAACAAAACAAAACTGGGTGGCGAGGGGAGGAAATCAGGAAAAATACGACGAAAGTACAAAATGAGATTTAGAAACAATAAAAACTAAATCAACAATAAATGTTAACAGATCAAGCTCCTTGGTTACAAGATGGATATTATCATATTCGTGACATGATAATATGAAAAATAGTACTTCTATGGTCGATATAGATCAACCTAAAATGTCCAAATAATACATACAGTAAGAGGTATCTTTTTTGATTATTAAAACATGAATAACATTACTATATACTGCTTCAGAAGATAAGCACAGAAATGACAAAAAAACATTTTTTTTTGCTTGTAGCAGTAGGGGGCACATAAATAGATTCAGGAGAGCCTTCAACTATATTAAGAATATCGTAGTTCTTAAGTTAGCTACTACTTAAGTGTATGTTCAATAATTTACTCTTGCCTAAGGATGTGGCTCTGTGATAGAACACTTAGCTAGCATGCACGAGGCCCTGGGTTTGATTCCTAGCACTGCAGGAAAAAAAGGTCTTTATATCTTTTAATGTGTCAAATATTGTTTAAGTCATTCTAAAAAATGTTGACAAAATAAAGGTTTTTTTAAATACAGATAACATAATTTTTAATATTAAAAGTGCTCAGAAATATATAGTACTAAAGGGAGAGATCAGAGTACAGTTTATGGAAAGAAAGAGCTTAAGAAAAAGATGGAAGAAGAAAAATCGCTGGAGGTGAAAGTTACCTGAGAAGCAACAAAAAAACACGTGATTATATCAACCAGCATAAGAACTTCGCTTCCTGACTCATGACTATGTCCTCATCACCTAGAACAGAACCTTGTTCTTAGAAGACTTTTGGTATATATTTATTTAATTGTGGCCAGTGATTTTAGAGAAGAATGAGACACTGAAATAATTATGAAGGTGACTGACATGGAGAACAATCTGTGGTTCAGAAGAATGGAACAAGCTTTCAGCCACGGTGACTTAGGGAGTTAAGGCTTTGAAGTACACTCTCTGCTCCAAAGGTATGGTAATGAAAGATACAAGAACAAGAAACAAACAAACATCAAAGATTATATATATATCCTTTGATTAGAGATGGAAAAGCAATGCAAAAATATGTGCAGTGATGATGATGGGCAGCCGCATTTTGGTACTTTGAGGAATAAAGATGATTGAAAGGTCTTTGCAAGAGATGAGAGCAAGGGACTTTCTAGTTCCTGGAAAGAGGCTAATAAAATATGTGAGCAAGTTAAGTCTAAAGGAAGGGCATGGTGCAGGTAGTGGGCCTGGACCTCTGTACACTTCATTTCATCAAAGCTCAAAATAATAAAAAAACTTAACTCCAAATAGTGGTTTAGAGACCTGAATAAATGCACCCAAAATGTCACACTCCAAATGAGTCCATCAGGATTCTGAGACATATTAAGAAGCATAGTCAAGAGGAATATAAAAATGAGATAAGTTGAAAACCCTTTAGCTAAACTTAGAAATACTGAGTGTGACGTAACAAATAAATAAAATGAAGACTTACAACCAGAGATATGAAAAATTGTGCTACATACATGTAATAAGAATTGTAATGTATTCTGCTGTCATTTTTTAAAAAATAAATTTAAAAATAAATAAATAAATGAAGATGATTTTAAGGAGATATGTCATATGTTTTGTCAGGCAATGGTTAAAATTGTGTAAAGTGCTCTTGGTAGTACTAGGGCAGTGCCTGAGATGAGTGACAGTGGAGTTCTAACCATTCTTAACTCTGAAGTCAGGAAGGAACTTGCAGGAGAAAGTTGTGTCAAGAGTTTGTAGTATGAATTACTTTTATTGATTTCTGTACGTTGAAAAAAACCTTGCATACCTGGGTTGAACCCTACTTGATCATGGTGCACTATATTTTCAATATTTTTGTATGCGATTTTCCAGTATTTTACCAATAAGTTTTGCATCTATGCTCATCAGAGGTATTGATTGGTCTGAAGTTTTCTTTCTTTGATGTGTCAAGGTCTGGTTTTGATATCAGGGTGATACTAGCTTTATAGAGTGAGTTTGGAAGGGTTCCCTCCTTTTCTATTACATGGAATAATTTGAGGAGCTTTGATATAAGTTCTTATTTGAAGGTTTGGTAGAACTCGACTGAGAATCCATCTGGTCTTGGGCTTTTCTTTGTTGGTAGGCTTTTGGGGGAATCTTTAATTTCATTGCCAGAAATAATCTGTTTAAATTTTCTATGTCCTCCTGATTCAATTGGGGTAGGTCATATGTCTCTAGAAATTTGTCAGTGTCTTCATAGTTTTTCATTTTTTTGGAGTATAGATTTTTCAAGAAGTTTCTGATTATCACCTGTGTTTCAGTTGTGTACCAGGTGATTTTGCCTTTTTCATCACAAATTTCAGTAATTTGATTTTTTTCTCTTTTTTACTTTGTTTGCTTGATTAAGGTTTTATCCATTTTGTTTATTTTTTTTTGAAGAACCAACTTTCTGTTTCATTGATCTTTTAATTTTTTTTCTGTTTCAATTTCATTAATTTTGGCTCTGATTTTAATCATTTCCTGTTTTCTACTGCTCACATCAATACAATTAAAGACAAGAATCACATGATTATCTCAATAGATGAAGAAAAAGCATTTCACAAAATTCAGCATCCATTCATGTTCAAAATACTAGAAAAACTAGGGATAGTAGGAACATGCCTCAATATTGTAAAAGCTAAATATAAAAACTATATATACTAAACCTAAAGCCCAAATCATTGTAAATGGAGAAAAATTGAAAGAACTCCCTCTAAAAACTGGAATAAAACAAGGATGCCCTCGTTCACTGCTTCTATTCAACATAGTCCTTGAAACCTTAGCCAGAGCAATTAGACAAAAGAAATAAATTAAAGGGATACTAGTAGGAAAAGAAGAGCTCAAACTACCCCTATTTGTGGATTACATAATTTTATATCTAGAAGATCCCAAAAAAACTTCTCCAGAAAACTTCTAGAACTCATAAATAAATTCATCAAAATAGCAGGATATAATATTAACGTCCATAAATCAATTGCATTTCTATACCCTAATGACAAATCAACAGAAACAGAAATCAGGGAAATTATCCCATTCACAATAGCCTCAAAAGAAAAAAAAACTTGGGAATCAACATAACAAAATAGGTGAAAGACCTCTGAAATGAAAACTACACAAGACTAAAGAAAGTAATTGAAGAATACCTTAGAAGATAGAAAGATCTCCCATGTTCTTACAGAGACAGAATTAATATTTTCAAAATGGCCATACTACCAAAAGCTCCATTGAATGCAATTCCTATTAATATTACAAAGACATTCTTTATAGAAAAGGAAAAGGCAGTCATGAAATTCATTTGGAAAAATAAGAGGTCCAAAATAGCTAAAGCAATCTTTAGCAAGAAAAGAGAAGCAGTGGGCATCACAATACCAGATGTTAAATTATAATAAAAAGCTGTAGTAACGAAACTGGCATGGTATTGCAACAAAAACAGACACGAAGACCAATGGAAGAGAATAGAAGACACAGAGACATACCCACATAAATACAGTTATCTCATACTAGATGAAGACGCCATAAACATACACTGGAGCAAAGACAGCCTCTTCCACAAATGATGCTGGGAAAACTAGAAATCCATATGGCAGAATGAAATTGAACCCTCATCTCTCACCCGGCACAAAATACAACTTAAAGTGAACCTAGGCATTAGACAGTGACCCTGCACCAACCAGAAGAAAATGTAGGCCCAACTTTCCATCATGAAGGCTTAAGAACCAACTTCCTCAACAAGACTCCTAAAGTACAAGAAGTAAAATCAAGAATCAATAAATGGGATGGTATCAAACTAAAAAGCTTCTTCACAGCAAAGGAAACAATCAAAAATGCAAAGAAAGAGCCTAGAGAATGGGAGAAAAATCTTTGCCAACTGCACCTCAGAGCACTAATCTCCAGGATATATAAAGAACTCAAAACACTTAATACCAAAAAACTCGAAATAACCCAATCAATAAATGGGCAAAGGAGCTGAACAGGTACTTCACAGAAGAAATACAAATGGTCAGAAAATATATAAAAAATGTTCAGCATCTATAGCAATTAGAGAAATGCAAATCAAAGCTACACTGAGATTCCATCTCACTCCAGTCAGAATGACAATTATCAAGGATTTAGGTTAAAATAAATGTTGACAAGGATGTGGGGAAAAAGGTACAGTCATACATTGCTGGTGGGACTGCAAATAAGCTTTGAAGCAGTCTGGAAATTCCTTAAAAAACTTGGAATAGAACCACCATTGACCCAGTTATTCCACTCATTGGAAAATACTCAGAGGAATTAAAATCAGCATACTACAGTGACTCAGCCACATCAATGTTTATAGTAGTTCAATTCACAATAGCCAAGTTATAAAACCAACTTAGGTTCCCTTCAGCAGGTGGATAAAGAAAGTATTATATATTTATAGGCATATATGTATATATACACACACACACATATATACATACACACACATACACACACAATGATGGAATATTATTCAGCCATAAAGAAGAATGAAATTATGGCATTACTGGTAAATGGTTGGAAATGGAATCTATCATTCTAAGTGAAATAAGCCAGCCTCCCCAAAACCAAAATACAAACACAGAATGTCTCTCTGATATGTGAATACTAACATAATAAAGGTGAGGGAGAGAAGAATAGAAGTGCGTTGGATTAGACAAAGTAGAGAGAAGGAAAGGGTAGGGGATGAGAATAGGGAAGACAGTAGAATGAATTGGACATATCTTTACTGTGTTCATATATCAATACAGGACCAGTTAAACTCCACATCATGTACAGCTGCAAAAATGGGATCCTAATAAGAATAATTAATATTCCATTTATGTATAATATATCAAAATATACTCTACTGTCACCTATATCTAAAAGAACAAATTAAGAAGAAAATTTTAAAAGACTGTTCTAAGTGGAATGGTGATCTTCACTGTAGGACATAGTAGGTCTCACATGACTCCAAAGGAAGAGAACAAGAAGCTACCTTCCTGATATCCTTATTTTTGCCTTCTTTCCATTTACCATTAAAATTCCTATTAGCCCAACCAGTTGAAAGCCAGAGAGTATGAGCAAATGTACCTAAGAAAGTATCCTAGCAAAAGTACCCCCACTCCATGAGCTTGCCTTTAGGTAGAAACATGGAAAAGGGAGGCCAATAGATGCTAACTCAGAGTGAACCATCCTGTGTTCCTTTAGGAGGAGAAATGTATTGAGAATCCATAAAAATCCATCCAATATACAATCTACAGGCTTCAGATCCTGGTAATATGGTAAGCACATGCCTTCCTATGGTTACTACAAAGCAGAGCTAAAAATCTTGGAGAATTCACATATATTATGCACACATATATAAGACTAACATATGTTTTATATATAGTTGTATATAGAGTTTTATTATTATGTATATAGCTATATGCCTTATATATGCATATATAAAACATTCTATATACATATTTATGTACACACATGTGTGTGTATATAAATATGAGAAAGCTGAAAATTGGAAGAAGAAATCAAACCAACTAGGAACCTTGAGATCATTCATTTTTGTTTTTTTGGTTTTTTCTGGTCGAGTTCCCTTACAATTGTTTCTAATGTGGCTTTGATCTCTATTAAGATTTTCTTTCTCCCCTTTCTTTGCTAGTTTTAACTATTTGTTGATCTTCTCATGGTGTTTTATTATCTCTTCTTTGATCTCCTGCATAATTCATTTAACTTCTTTTTCAGGGACCACACATGTTTCAACCTCTCAAGAGAATATAAAGATTATACAATGTGAGCTTACTCTGGTATAAGGTTTTCATCTCCTTTCTCTTGGAAGTTTATATGTGCCTATATGTGTATAATGTCTGTGTCTAAGTGCTATGTTAGGTTTTTCTGGCGACTTACATGTCTTTGGACCTAAGTTGCAATCTCAAAGCTAGTTTTTCTGATGAATGCTGTGCAGGGTGGTTAGGGCAGGGATCCAAATAAGTTTTAGTCCTCAATTCAGGTTTGCTGCCTTAAACATTTTTCCAAAACCTGTTTTCCCTGTTATGTGACTACTAGGAAAATGACCAGTAAACACAAAGTACTCACCACCATTAATCACCAAGGAAATGCAAAATCAAATCACAATGCAAAACTACTACACACACACTTAAATGGGTATAGTAAAAATGACAGATTTTATCAAGAGTTGGAGATCCTATGGAGACTCTCACAAACCACTGGTGGGAAGTGTCAACTGATATAAACATTTTTTTTATATCAGCTGACACTTGGTTTAACTACTGCAGTTAAATACATATTTATTTTCACTCAGAAATTCTGTGGTAGTGATTGGGTTGAGATAAAGTAAGGGATGTTTGTAATGTTCCAAGTGATAATTATATGGGTGGGTTAACTTTGGAAAAAATTGTTAATCATTTTTTATGATTCATGAACTTCTACATATATGTTATTGTTCAATAAAAATGTTTATTATAAGAATACAACATATATGTATTTTTTTTAAAAAATGACTACTCTGTGCAAATAATTTCTTGCATTTAACTTTATATTTCTCTTTTCTTCTTTCTTGACTTACTACTAATAAATGTGCTAAAATAAATGCAGAACAATAAATGAGTGGTTCAGATTTAGATTGATTTATGAAAATTATCTGCTAGATTTAGAAAGTCATTAGTATTTCTTTAAGTCAGGCAGTCATTGAATGTTGGTGAGCTATTTGACACATTCTTCTACCAACCTCTAATTATTGTCCTATGAATTGCAAATTAATTGCAGGCTGACCATAGCTCTCCCATCTGTCTTAATTTTTAAATTTTCACAAGCTTGCCATAAGTGTAGGTAGCAGACAGGGCTCTGATGAGCAGGATTACCAGCACTTGATTGGGTGTCAGGATGACAGAATAGAAAAAGGAAAGGTGAGAGGCTTTATCTGCTACCGTGTCTTTATTCTGAGTGGTCAAATATTCAATCTTTTTAGGGAAAAGCATTTTTTAATATAAAATATTAGTATTGACTACATGTTACATTGATGTACCAAACTGTTAATTATTAATTATTTACTAATTTCTTTAGTTCTGGAATCATTCAACAACTATTTGTTGGGATTCGTGACGTTCCTGCAGTGTGACTGCCATTACAAGAAGCTAATGCCTAGTAGCAGAAAGTGGGTGCTGTAGAAACAACACAGATACACACGGTGAATGTTGTGTAGCCAGGATAGTCAAGTGAGTAGTTTGAGGGGGGCCATGAAGGAGAAAGTAGTTAGGCTTACCTGAGTCAGAAAAGATTTCATGGGAGATCACCTAAAATTGAATATAGATGATTACTATTGTTATTGATATTTTCAGAATTATTAATTATACAATTCAGAAATTTGCAAGCCTGGCAAAGGTGGCCAATTAACTAGCATTTTTGAGTTGTAGAGCAACCCCCAGACTGCTGAGGAACAAAAAAGAAATCTGAGGGAGGGAAGGGGGGGAATAATTTGGGGAGTAGATCCTTTAGTTAGAGCTTTGTCCCTTGGAGTTTGTGTCTGTTTCTCGTGCCCCTCCAGGTCGGACCAGTCACTGAAACCTTTCAGGACCACCCTTTTCAAATGTCCCTTTCCCCCACGCTGTTTGTCAAAGCATAAGTAGATACAAAGTGCACACCTGTGAGATCAGTTTTCCAGTCTGAACATCTTATATAAAATCTTTTGAAAGAAAGCCATAGGGTGCACCCATTTAGAGCTTTAGGAATAGGAGCCAATTTTTAATTTGTTCCTCCTGTTTGCTGAAAATATAGCATTTCTTTTTCAAAGACTATTAGAAATCTGGTTTTCTTATGGGAACACAGACAAGCAATTTAGAGTGAGGCATTAGTGATGATGGTTATTAGGTTCTTAGTTATTAGGGGTTTGTATTTTAAAAAATGAAGGCTTTGCAATGGCACCAGGACTTCAGATTTTAAAGGAACTGTGGCAACCATGGTGACAACAAATATGATGAAGACCACAGCAATTGCTGCTGATACGCCGGCCACCATAGACAGCATTTTACATGTCATTTCTCTTGTGAGGATAAGTGCAAGGAGCCAGCACAGCACTATTAAATTCATGTCAGGAAGTCTATTGTAAAAATGTTGATAGCGGAAAGAAAAGGAGAAAAGAAAAAAAAAACTTGCTTTAAGTCATTTTTAAAAGCGTAACAGCAAAGGAAAAGTAGGCCTTCTGACTAAGGACAATGGTGCAGTTTGGGAGGAGACAAAAACCTAAACTCCACATTCTATTTTGCTTTTCTCTTACATTAAGAAGGAGACTGATCCAGAGATAGAAAACAGGATAAATATGGAAAAGTGAAAATACATACAGAATAAATCTGGCATGTTTTTTAAAACCTCTAAAGGACTCTACCAAATGGCTAGAATGAGTTAAACCAGAAGGTATAAGACCTTTCAAGGAGAGCAGCAGGAATCTTAGACCATAGAGAACTGCTGAAAGACTAGGGATCCATGTGTGTAACTCAGTTATTTTGCAAAGGGAGAGAATACATGTCATGAACCACTTTGAGATTTGAAGAAAGGTTATTGTACTTTTATTTAAGTCACATTTTTTGTTGTTGTTTTTAACACATTAACATCTTAGAAAATGTTAACATCTTGGTATCTTATAACCAAAGACAAAATGTACTCTTCAGCCACGAGATACAAATTGTTACTGTCTACAGTGATTTTTAGCTATGGCATGTTCTTCCATTAGATTATTTGCATTTTACACATGGTTGGATTTGGTCTCTAATTTAGATCCATTTTTTGTCATGTAAATATCTTAAAAACCAAAGACACAGGCTGGGGTTGTGGCTACTACAGCACTTGCCTAGTACATATGAGACAATGTGTTCAATTCTCAGCACTATATACAAATAAATAAAAGAAATAAAGGTATTGTGTCCATCTACAAATAAATAAATGAAATAAAGGTATTGTGTCCATCTACAAATATATATATATATATATATATATATATATATATATATATATATACACACCAAAGACTATAACATAAAAATAAAAATTATGGATTAAAAATGAATGAAATAATGAGTGGTAGGAATGATCACACTTGGTGTGGTATATCCATGTGATGCCCTTTACTTGTCAAAAACTTCTGAATATATTTTAAATTTTATTTAAAAACAATTATAGTTGGGTGTGGTGATGCACACCTGTAATGCCAGAGGTTCAGAAGACTAAGGCAGAAGGATCACAAGTTCAAAGCCAGCCTCAGCAAAAGTGAGGCGCTAAGCAAATCAGTGAACTGACCCTGTCTCTAAATAAAATACAAAATAAGGCTGGGGATGTGGCTCAGTGGTTGAGTGCCCCTGAGTTCAATCCCTGATACTGTCCCCACTGCCCTGCAAAAAATAAAACAATTATAAAGATTAGAACAGATTATGATCTTGAGGATTTTGAAAAGGAAAAATGTCACATGTTTGTCTCCATAAAGCTCATGTGCTTGTACCACGAAGTGCAGTGGCATAAACCTGTAATCCCACTGACTCAGAGGCTGAGGCAGGAGGATCAGAGCAAATTCAACACCAGCCTAAGCAATTTAGCGAGGCCGTAAGCAACTTAGCGAGACCCTGCCTCAAAATAAAAAATAAAAAGGACTGGGGAAGTGGTTCAATAGGAAAACACCCCTGGGTTCAATGTGCACTACCAAAAAGAAAAGGAAAAAAATAAATAAATAAAGATCTTGTGTGTTTAGGGCTTGGTACCCAGCCTATATACTATTGGGAAGTGGTTGAACCTTTAGGAGGTGAGGCCTAGAGGAAGAAAAGGCCATGGTGGTGTGCCTTTAAGAGGACACTGGAATCCTGACTTCTCTCTCTTTGTTTCCCAGACTCCAAGAGGTAAGCAACTTTACTCTACCACACTTTTCAGCCACAATGCACTGCTTTGCCACAGGCCACAAAGGAAGGGGCCAATCAACCAAAGTCTGAGACTCTCAAACTAAGATCCAAAATAAATCTTTCTTCTTTTAGGTTATTACAGGTGTTATATCACAGCTATGGAAAGCTGACAAACACATCACAGCAAAGTCAAAATGATTGAAAAGGATCCTTAGGCTCTGAATGTAAAGAAAGTGAAGATATTTTTTAAAAGAGGAAAATAATAGTAAGGTACATATTTTCAATGAAAATAAAAAAAAAATTCCCCAAATACATTAGGTACATTAGAATTAGTAAGAAGTGGCATTAAAAAAAAACCTTCTAACATTCTTTTTACATTTATGATTAAATGGTTTTAAAAAATGTCTCAATCAAGACACTCAAAGAGGTCAACACAGTTTCCAAAATTTCATGTAGGTACAAAGTACCTACTTACAAAGGAGTTAATTTAGACACCTACTTCATACCATGCATAATCCATTAACTCAAAGTGGATTTTTAAACATGAATGCAAGAGTTAAAACAAGAAAAGTATTAGAAAACACAGAAGTCATCTTCTCCATCTTGGGTTAGCAAATGAGTTTTTAGATATGATCCCCAGAACTCAAGAGATAAAAGATTGGTAAACAATACAATATTATTAACTATAGTCATCATGCTGTGCACTAGAGCCCCAAGATTTATTTGTCTTGGATACAGTTGAGACACGGTGTGTGCCCTGAAAGCTCATGTGTGAGACAATGCAAGAAAGCTTAGAGGTGAAATGATAGGGTTATGAGAGCCTTAACCTAGTGAGTGCATTACTGAATGGATTGACTAGAGGCTAGCTCTAGGCAGGTGGGGAGTGCTGGAGGAAGTGGGTCACTGGAGGCATGCCTTTGAGGTCAGTATTTTGTCTCTAGTGTGTGGAGCAGTCTCTATACTTCCTAATTGTCAAGTCCTGAAATGTTTTCTTCCTCCACATACACTTCCTCTAGAGTGTTATGCCTCAGCTTGGCCTAAAGCAATGGAGTTGACTGTTTATGGACCAAGACCTCTGAAAATATGAGCCCCAAATAAATTCTTTTTCCTCTAAAGTTATTCTTGTCAGATCTTTTGGTTACAGAGATGAAAAAGCTGGATAAAACAATCTTATAATTGAAAATTTGTCCCCTTTGACTAATATTTCCCCATTACCCTACCACCACCAGACACAATTCTACTCATTGTTTCAGTGAGTTCACTTTCTTAGATTCCACATGTGAGATCATACAGTATTTATCTTTCTATGTCTAGTTTATTTCACCTACCATAATGTTTTCTGGTTTTATTCATGTTGTAAAAAATGGTGGAATTTCCATATTTTACTGCTGAATAATATTCCATTGGGTATACATAAGACATTTTCTTTCTCCATCGATGGATGCTTAGGTTTTTCTCCCATATCTTGGTTATTGTGAATAGTGCTAAAATGAGCCAGGGGATACAGATACCTCTTTGGGATACTGATTTTCTTTCCTTTGGATACACATTGGTGGGATTTTGGGGTCATGCAGTAGTTCTAATTTTATTTTTTTTTGAGGAAATAATACCATTTTGCATAATGGCTATACCTATTTATGTTTTCATGAACAGTATACAAGGTATCTGGTTTACAGCGTGATAACTATAGTTAATAAAGTTATATTAGGAACTTAAAATTTGATGAAAGCAAATTTTAATTGTTCTCACCTCCCCCCCCACAAATTTACACAAAGGCACATATATTCAATGGAAAATATGGGTGGTGATCAATATGTTAGTTAATTTTACTGACCATGGTAATGATAAAAAAATTAAACATGTATCAGAGCATCTCATTACACACCTTGAGGTGTGTGTGTGTGTGTATATATATATATATATATATATATATATATTCATATATTCATGTATATTCATATATATATGTTCACATATATATACATATATGTATATATATAGTATGTGTATATATGTATATACACAAATATATTGTCACTTAAATATTTTTAAATTAAAAGTAATTTTAATTTAATCAGTTAAAATAATTAATAAATCAATATTTTAAAAACTTGTACTTGGAAGAACATCACCAAGAAAGTAAAAGACAAACAATAAAATACTTAGTAATAATCACTCTGTTAAGGGACCTGTAGTTAGAATATAAAAGGAACTCTTAAAAGTCTACAACAAGGGGGCTGGGGTTGTGGCTCAGCAGCACAGCGCATCCCAAGCATGTGTGAGGCCCTGGATTTGATCCTGGGCACCACGTAAAAATAAATAAAATAAAGGTATTATGTCCAATTACAACTAGAAAATAAATATTAAAAATTTTTTTTTTTTAAATGTCAACAACAGGGGCTGGGATTGTGGCTCAGCGGCAGAGTGCTCATCTAGAACGGGCAAAGCCCTGGGTTTGATCCTCAGCACCACATAAAAATAAGTAAATAAAATAAAGGTATTGTTTTTTTTTTAAGTCAACAATAGGGCTGGGGATGTAGCTCAGTGATGGTGCACTTGCCTAGCATGTGGTTTGATCCTCAGCACCACATAAAAATAAATAAAATAATCGTCCATCAAGAACTACAACTAAAAAATATATATTAAAAAAAGTCAACAACAAAAAGACAAACAAGTTTTTTAAATGTAAAAGGATTTGAATAGTCATTTCTCTGAAGATAATTAACAGCTAATTATCCCATAAAAAGAGTTCAACATCATTAGTCTTTAGGAAAATCTAATTGAAACCACACAATAGCACTTCATACCCAGTAGAGTGGCTATAATAAAAAGGAAATAGAAAAGAATGCTGAGAAATTGAAAATGTTGTCAAGTATTCTGAGAAATTGAAATTCTGACACATCAGTGGTGAGGATATAAAATGGTTGGCCATTTTGGAAGACAGTTTGGTGGTGTCTCAAAATGTTACATGTAGAGTGATCTAGTAATTCCAGTCTTTACACAAGAAAAATGAAACATGTTCTCACAAAAATTTGCATACAGATGTACATAGCAGCATTGTTCCAGAATAGCTTAAAAGTGGAAACAACCCAAATGTCCATTATCTGAAACATTTATACATATAATAGGGTATTATTCAGACTTTAAAAGGAAGTAAGTTCTGATACACAGTACAGCATGGATAAACCTCAAAAACCTACTAAATGAGAGAAGCCAGTCAGAAAAGAATACAATTTGTATAATGAATACTGAAAGACAGTGCATAGAATTGGCAAATCTGAAGAGACAGAAAGCAGATCAATGTTTAACTGGAGCTGGGTAGAAGATTATGGGCTGGGTCTATTAATGGGTACAAAATATCATTTGGGGATGACAAAAATGTAAAGTTAGGTATAACTCTGTAAATATACCAAGCACCACTTAATTGTTTACTGTAAAAGGTGAACATTATGGTATATATTTTCATTATCAATAAACATATTTTATTGGAAAGATGTAAAAAGCAAACAGTTCTTGAGCAGCTAAAAGAAAGACCAGGGGTCATAGGAGCCAGATGAGTTCAGGAAATTAATTGAGCTGAACATGGTGGTGCATGTCTGTGATCTCAGCAGCTCAGGAGTCTGAGGCAGGGAGATAACAAGTTTAAGACCAACTTTAGCAACTCAGTGAGGCTCTAAGCAACTCAGTGAGGCCCTGTCTCCAAGAAAATAAATACATACAAAAAAAGCACTGGGGATTGCTCAGTGGTTAAGGACTTCTGGGTTCAATCCCTGGTAAAAGAGGAAGGAAGGAAGGAAGGAAGGAAGGAAGGAAGGAAGGAAGGAAGGAAGGAAGGTAGGAAGGGAGGGAGGGAGGGAGGGAGGAAGGAAAAAAGGGAGGGGAGGGAGTGCTGGAGGAAGGGAAGGAGGAAGGGATGAAGGAAGAAAGGGGAAATAAATTGAACTAATTACCTTTGTTCATGGATGGAGTGGTATACCTAGTAAAACCAGAAAGGTTGCAAGCCTAGTGTATATGGATTTTATTAAAGTATATTACAAAGTTTCTCATAATTTCCTATTGGTCAAGAGGACAATATTGAGGAGCATTATTTGCAGTCACAGAGAGTTTGGTGGTTTCATAACTGAACAAATAAACTAGAAAAGGAACTGATGGAAGAATATAGATTATTGTTAGAGCAGTTCTTCATTGTGAAATGCATTAATGTGTATTCATATTACTCTGATTATCACTTTTATTGATGAGTTGGTAGATGACAGAACATGGAGAATAATCACTTACAGAATCCCAGAAACAAAATTCTAAATATTATTGACAAAAGATCTCAATATATTTATTGGTTAACATTTATGGATGCACCTAGTGAGATAATAAAAATAAAAGGCAAAAACTATTTCTTAGGAATAAAGTCTTGCAGCTGATCAGGTATTCATATGCTACCAATAACTTTTTAAAAAGTTAAAATTTAGAAAAATGTGGTCTCATGTATCAAGTTATATTTTTCCTTCAGTGTGCTCCAAAATTTCAGTCCTGAAGTCAGTCACTCAAGCCACTAGAACAGACTTGCATATGGACCAACACTGTTAGTCTTGGCCAGGCACAGGCCCTCAGCTCTAGAGCTGCACACTGGCCATAACCAATCCTGGCCTTAGTTTCTAGGCAGAATTCACTTCCTAAGAGAGGAAAGGATAAGAGCCACTAGGGGAGTTAACAGCCTAAAAGAACCCATTAAGTCAACCTTCTCCTCTTCCATCCTGTTACAAGCAAAATTGATGGTTGTATGCAAGTTGTCTTTCCCTTGGATTTGGGGCTGGCTGCTCCATGATATTTATTAAAGGTGGAAAAGCCAAGTACAACATGTTTTTGAAACCAAATACCTGGTGTTCTGACACACACTTTCTGGATGAGCCATGACTCAGTGGCTTCTTCACAAGCACTGCTCTGTTCATTCATTCAGTGTTTACTGGAAAAGATGTTGTCTCCTGTTTTCTTCTTTCTTTCTTTCTTATTATTGTTGTGTTGTTAGGATATATTTTTTCTTTGGGGCTTTGAATGAAGTTGGAAATTATAGTCCTGCCAAGACACAGGTTGCAAAACACTTCTAAGTGACCTAAGCTACTACACCAAGCATGAATCACCAAAGCCCCCGCTTTCAACACAATAGCAGAGATCTTTCAAGTACAGGGTCTGGACTATTCTCCCACGAAATAAATATTCTATGCTTCTCTTCAGGCTTTTCTCGGTAACTTGCTTAAACAATGAAAAGCAGAAAAGTGGCAGCATTTTACAGGGTAAATGCTGAAGATTACATTTTCCTCCTAAAGAAGATACAGTATGTGATGGCTCTAAAAATTAATTTAAAGGATTTCAAAACATTGTAATTTCTGCCTAGAATTTTATGATTACATTTGTTTCTTTAGTCATAATAACATGATTTAGGTCAAACCACATGATTGCTTTGGTTTGATTCTAGAGTTTTCAATGACTCTAATAATAATACGTACATACCATTTATTCAGAGAAGTGCCAAGTAGTTGTGCCAAGTGCGTGACAGGCAGCGTTTCCAAACCTTGGAACTTCCCTATAAGATAGATGTTACTGCTATTTTCTATATGAAGACACTGATGCTCAGAGGGATTGAGTACTTGCTCAGACTCACAGATAGTGAAAGGTAGAGTCAGGACAGACGATGTTTGTCTGACTCCATTTTGCCTACTTCCTTTGATTTGGGAAAACCAATTTCTTATTCCTTTTCCTTCCAATTGGCAAAGCTTTGTTGTCACTTAAGTGGGATGTATAGATAGATATCCTTAACTGACTATGTTACATATTAAGAAGAGTAACAGATTTTAGATGAGGAAAAGCATATTCCACCCAGGGTTATATACATATTTTAATTCTTCATTTTATAAACACTATAGTTATCCCCCCTCCATTTTTTCCATGACATGGATTATTTCTTAATTTAAAACTGCACAATTTTCCTACCTATGTTAAATACTGGATCTTATGTCCTGCTTTTTGATTTGATTCCTTGTTGTCATTCCTTCTTATATATTCTGAACTGTGTACTTCTTTTTTCCTATTATCTTGTTTCTGCCTTCACATTTTTCTCAGATAACTTACACATAAAAACAATACTGTGGACTGCAGGATAGAGATGGCGGCCAAGGGAGTACAGCACACCAGTACGCTGCGCCACTGTGTGGGAGAAACACGAGGTGAAATGGCTGAAGGCTACCTTGGTGGGAATCCCCAGTGAAATTGAAGTGCTCCAGAATCTAGAGGTCAAAATTCCAGCGCGCGGGATTCGGCTGCAGGGGCTTGGTAGCGGGCGATTTTTCCACACGGAGCGAAGCAGTACTTGGTCGGCGGACCGCCCCGTGGATGGAGTCTGGGACGCGCCCGAGTTAATTAGCCGCGAGTTACCAGAGAGGGATTACAGCGAAGCGGATTCTGCAGGCTCCTGCCAGTGGCACACTAGCCGCGCTGAGTGCTGAATTCCAGCTTTGAAATACAGGAGAGAATCGGTCCAGTTCGTTTCCCGACACCGGTCGGAACACGCAGGAGAACTGCAGCCGCCATCATGGAGAGCTGACGCAATCATCCCTGTTTTCTACTGATCTCAGCTCATTCAACTACAGAACAGGTGATTCCAGGCTGGTATTTGCCTGCGTCGCGCAGACAGATCGCTCAGGCTCGGGATTGGAAACTCTGAGGAGAATACTCTTCAGGCCTCACCCCTGGCAAGGCGGGCGCCGGGCTTTGAGCGGCCAGATTCTAGTTCCCCGGGTTGCTTTGGCCCAGGGCGGGAGATCCTTCTTGGCCCGGGGCTACGGAACCCGTGGCGACTGTGTCTTTGACCCTGCCCCTGTCTGAGCATACACTGAGCTGGGAGAGGTTGGAGCTGCCAGGTCCGGGCGGGGGCCGCCTGGGCCTGAGGTTGGGGTACCTCTGTGGACCCTGCTCCGAGCAGAGTGTGGCAGGGATCGGAGAGGCTGGGTTCTGGCCCTCGTGGCTGCTTGAGCCCAGGGCCGCGGAGCCTGTGGGGACCGCGAGCTGAGGCCACCCACAAGTGAAACTTGCGACGAGGGGCAGCGGGACTCTGTCTCCTGGAACAGTTTTGACCCGGAGCTGGAGAGCCCGCGGGAAGTGCGTCTTAGACTCTGCTCCAAGGGGAGCGTACACCGAGCAGGGAGAGTTTGGTGTGGCCAGGCTTGGGCACCTAGCAGGGAGAGTCTGGTGCGGCCAGGCTTGGGCTCCCGGGGCGGCTCTGGCCTGGGTTTGGGGAACCCGCGGCGGTTGCCCTGAGGAGCCTGCTCCTAGCAGAAAGTGGCGGGGATCGGAGAGACCGGCTCCTGGCTCCCGAAGCGGCTCTGGCTCAGGGTTGGGGATCCTACAGGGACTGCTTCTTGGTCCGGGTCCTGCTGGGTACTGCGGGGGCCTGGAGGGCAGAGTGGAGCTGCCTCCTGTGCCCAGAGCAGGCTAAGGGTCCCGCCGGTGTGGTATCGCGACACCCCAACTGCAGCTGGGGCCGAGGAGAGTAGCCGCCCACGCCTGGAACAGGACCAGCGACCCGACGGCAGGGTAGCCAAGTCAACCCACTTGGAGTAGAGGCCGTGAAGAGCTGCTGTCTGACCCTGCAAGGTAGGCAGTCCTGCGTCCCACTGGCAGGACAGGCTCGGCAGCCGGCCAGTGTAGTGGACGAGTAGCATCGAGGCAGTCACGTCACACTGGTTGGAGTGGGGGTTGAACAGAGCCGCCGCCAGCATCCGGAAGGAGCCCAGAGACCCGTTGGAGAGGCAGTTAGGTACCCCCACTGGGAATGGGGGTTGAGCAGAACTGCCGCCCAGGCCCGCAGGGTGGGCAGATCTGAGACCCACCGGCGGAACAGGCTTGGAGGCCGACCAGCGTGGTAGACACGTCACATCAATTGGAGTAGGGGTGGAGAAGAGCTGCTGCCCACGTCCGGATCAGGACCAACGATCCGAGGACGTGGCAGGAACGTCACCGCAATTGGAGTGGGGGCAGAGTAGAGCAGCCACCCGTGCCCGCGGGGCGGGCAGACCTACGACCAACCAGCGTAGTATATAGATCACCCTGATTAGAGGAGGATCACAGCCACTACCCGCCCTACAAGAGAGATATCCTAAATATACAAGAGCAACAAAAATAAACAGGGGGAAAAATTTCAAAAACACAACAGTTTCACGAAGCAGAAAGAAACGCAAGCAACATGAAAAGACAAGGAAAGAAAGGACCACAAGCAATGCAGGTCAACTCAACCCTAGAAGAGGTAATAGCTGCAACAGACGGAATGTCAGATAAAGAGTTCAGGATATACATGCTTCAGATGATCTGGACTCTCAAGGAAGACATGAGACAGCAAAACCAGACAATGAAAGATCACATTGACAAGGAACTACAGAAACAAATCCAGGAAGTAAAAGATCAATTTCACAGGGAGTTAGAAGTAATAAAAAAGAAACAAATAGAAATCCTAGAAATGCAGGAAGCAATAAACCAACTTAAAACCTCAATTGACAATACTACCAGCAGAATAGATCACTTAGAAGATAGAACATCAGACAATGAAGACAAAGTATTTCAACTTGAGAAGAACATAGACAGTTCAGCAAGACTGCTAAGAAACCATGAGCAGAACATCCAAGAGATATGGGATAACATTAAAAGGCCAAACTTAAGAGTCATTGGGATACAGGAGGGCACAGAGCTCCAAACCAGAGGAATGAACAATCTATTCAATGAAATAATACGAGAAAACTTCCCAGACTTGAAGAATGAAACAGAATCCCATATCCTAGAAGCCTACAGGACGCCAAAAGTGCAAAATCATAAGAGATCCACACCTAGACACATTATAGTGAAGATGCCCAACATACAGAATAAGGAGAGAATTTTAAAAGCTACAAGAGAAAGAAAGCAGGTTACATTTAGGGGCAAACCAATCAGAATAACAACTGATCTCTCAACACAGACTCTGAAAGCTAGAAGATCCTGGAATAACATATTTCAAACACTGAAAGAAAATGGGCTCCAACCAAGAATCGTGTATCCGGCGAAATTAAGCTTCAGGATGGAAGATGAAATTAAAACCTTTCACGATAAACAAAAGTTAAAAGAATTCGCAGCTAGAAAACCATCTCTTCAAAAAATCCTTGGCAAAACATTACAGGAAGAGGAAACTGAAAATAACATTGAAAACCATCAGTGGGAGATAGGACAGTAAAGGGGGGAAAGTAACCAAAGAGGAAAACTAATCAGGTTTAGTAACATAAATAAACAAATATGACTAGAGGAACAAACCTAATCTCAATAATAACCCTAAATGTTAATGGCTTAAACTCACCAATTAAGAGACACATGCTAGTCGAATGGATCACAAAACAAGATCCAACAATATGTTGCCTACAGGAGACGCATTTGATAGGAAAAGATATACATAGACTGAAGGTGAAAGGCTGGGAAAAATCATTCCACTCATATGGATTGCGGAAACAAGCAGGAGTGTCCATACTCATATCAAACAAAATAGATTTCAAGCCAAAATTAATCAAAAACGATAAAGAGGGACACTGCATACTGCTCAAGGGAACCATACACCAACAAGACATAACAATCATAAATATATATGCCCCAAACAATGGTGCACCTACGTTCATCAAGCAAACTCTTCTCAAGTACAAGAGTCTAATAGACCACCATACAATAATCATGGGAGACTTCAACACACCTCTCTCACCACTGGACAGATCTTCCAAACAAAAGTTAAATAAGGAAACTATAGAACTCAACAACACAATTAACAACCTAGACTTAATTGACATATATAGAATATACCACCCAACATCAAGTAGTTACACATTTTTCTCAGCAGCACATGGATCCTTCACAAAAATAGATCATATATTATGTCACAGGGCAACTCTTAGACAATATAAAGGAGTAGAAATAATACCATGCATCCTATCTGATCATAATGGAATGAAACTGAAAATCAATGATAAAAGAAGGAAGGAAAAATCATGCACCACGTGGAGAATGAACAATAGGTTACTGAATGACCAATGGGTCATAGAAGACATCAAGGAGGAAATTAAAAAATTCTTAGAGATAAATGAAAACACTGACACAACATATCGGAATCTATGGGACACATTGAAAGCAGTTTTAAGAGGAAAATTCATTGCTTGGAGTTCATTCCTTAAAAAAAGAAAAAACCAACAAATAAATGATCTCATACTTCATCTCAAAATCCTAGAAAAAGAAGAGCAAAATAACAGCAAAAGAAGTAGAAGGCAAGAAATAATTAAAATCAGAGCTGAAATTAATGAAATTGAAACAAAAGAAACAATTGAAAAAATTGACAAAACCAAAAGTTGGTTCTTTGAAAAAATAAATAAAATTGACAGACCCTTAGCCATGCTAACGAAGAGAAGAAGAGAGAGAACCCAAATTACTAGCATACGGGATGAAAAAGGCAATATCACAACAGACACTTCAGAAATACAGAAGATAATCAGAAATTACTTTGAATCCTTATACTCCAATAAAATAGAAGATAGTGAAGGCATCGATAAATTTCTTAAGTCATATGATCTGCCCAGATTGAGTCAGGAAGATATAGACAACCTAAACAGACTAATAACAATAGAGGAAATAGAAGAAACCATCAAAAGACTACCAACTAAGAAAAGCCCAGGACCGGATGGGTATACAGCAGAATTTTACAAAACCTTTAAAGAGGAACTAACACCAATACTTTTCAAGTTATTTCAGGAAATAGAAAAAGAGGGAGAACTTCCAAATACATTCTACGAGGCCAACATCACCCTGATTCCTAAACCAGACAAAGACACTTCAAAGAAAGAAAACTACAGACCAATATCTCTAATGAACCTAGATGCAAAAATCCTCAATAAAATTCTGGCGAATCGGATTCAAAAACATATCAAAAAAATTATACACCATGATCAAGTAGGATTCATCCCTGGGATGCAAGGCTGGTTCAATATACGGAAATCAATAAATGTTATTCACCACATCAATAGACTTAAAAATAAGAACCATATGATCATCTCGATAGATGCAGAAAAGGCATTCGACAAAGTACAGCATCCCTTTATGTTCAAAACTCTAGAAAAATTAGGGATAACAGGATCATTCCTCAACATTGTTAAAGCAATCTATGATAAGCCACAGGCCAGCATCATCCTAAATGGAGAAAAATTGAAGGCATTCCCTCTAAGATCTGGTACAAGACAGGGATGCCCTCTCTCACCACTTCTGTTCAACATAGTCCTCGAAACACTGGCCAGAGCAATTAGACAGACGAAAGAAATTAAAGGCATAAAAATAGGAAAAGAAGAACTTAAATTATCACTATTTGCAGACGATATGATTCTATACCTAACAGACCCAAAAGGGTCTACAAAGAAACTATTAGAGTTAATAAATGAATTCAGCAAAGTGGCGGGATATAAAATCAACACGCATAAATCAAATGCATTCCTGTATATCAGCGACAAATCCTCTGAAACAGAAATGAGGACAACTACTCCATTCACAATATCCCCCCAAAAAATAAAATACCTGGGAATCAATCTAACAAAAGAGGTGAAAGACCTATACAATGAAAACTACAGAACCCTAAAAAGAGACATAGAAGAAGACCTCAGAAGATGGAAAAATATACCCTGCTCATGGATAGGCAGAACTAACATCATCAAAATGGCGATATTACCAAAAGTTCTCTATAAGTTCAATGCTATCCCAATCTAAATCCCAACAGCATTTCTTGTAGAAATAGATAAAACAATCAGGAAATTCATATGGAATAATAAAAGACCCAGAATAGCAAAAACAATGCTAAGCAGGAAGTGTGAATCAGGTGGTATAGCGATACCAGACTTCAAACTATACTACAGAGCAATAGTAACAAAAACAGCATGGTACTGGTACCAAAACAGGCGAGCGGACCAATGGTACAGAATAGAAGACACAGTAACCAATCCGCAAAACTACAACTATCTTATATTTGATAAAGGGGCTAAAAGCATGCAATGGAGGAAGGATAGCATCTTCAACAAATGGTGCTGGGAAAACTGGAAATCCATTTGCATCAAAATGAAACTGAATCCCTTTCTCTCGCCATGCACAAAAGTTAACTCAAAATGGATCAAGGAGCTCGATATTAAATCAGAGACACGGCGTCTGATAGAAGAAAAAGTCGGCTATGATCTACATACTGTGGGGTCAGGCCCCAAATTCCTCAATAGGACACCCATAGAGCAAGAGTTAACAACCAGAATCAACAAATGGGACTTACTCAAACTAAGAAGTTTTCTCTCAACAAAAGAAACAATAAGAGAGATAAACAGGGAGCCTACATCCTGGGAACAAATCTTTACCCCACACACTTCAGATAGAGCCCTAATATCCAGAGTATACAAAGAACTCAAAAAATTAGATAGTAAGATAACAAATAACCCAATCAACAAATGGGCCAAGGACCTGTACAGACACTTCTCAGAGGAAGACATACAATCAATCAACAAGTACATGAAAAAATGCTCAACATCGCTAGCAGTCAGAGAAATGCAAATCAAAACCACCCTAAGATACCATCTCACTCCAGTAAGATTGGCAGCCATTAAAAAATCCAACAACAACAAGTGCTGGCGAGGATGTGGGGAAATGGGTACACTTGTTCATTGTTGGTGGGACTGCAAAATGGTGCAGCCAATTTGGAAAGCAGTATGGAGATTCCTTGGAAAGTTGGGAATGGAACCACCATTTGACCCAGCTATTCCCCTCCTCGGTCTATTCCCTAAAGACCTAACAAGAGCATGCTACAGGGACACTGCTATATCGATGTTCATAGCAGCACAATTCACGATAGCAAGACTGTGGAACCAACCTAGAAGCCCTTCAATAGATGAATGGATTAAAAAATGTGGCATTTATACACAATGGAGTATTACTCTGCAATAAGAAATGACAAAATCATAGAATTTGGAGGGAAATGGATGGCATTAGAGCAGATTATGCTAAGTGAAGCTAGCCAATCCTTAAAAAACAAATGTCAAATGTCTTCTTTGATATAAGGGGAGTAACCAAGGACAGGGTAGAGACGAAGAGCTTGAGGAAGATTAACATTAAACAGGGATGATAGGCGGGAGGGAAAGTGAGAGTTAAGGGAAATTGCATGGAACTGGAAGGTGAGCCTCAGGGTTATACACAATTACATATAAGAGGAAAGGAGGAGTAGGAGGAAAATTATATAAGTGGAAGAAACGATTTATAGTAGAGGGGATGGAGAGAGAGTAGGGGAGGGGAGGGGAAGGGAGGGGTGAGGGGACAGTGGAGAATGGGATAAACAGCAGAATACATCAGTCACTAGAAAGGCAATTTGTAAATCAATGGAAATGTAACTGATGTGACACAGCAATCTGTATACGGGGTAAAAATGGGAGTTCATAACCCACTTGAATCAATCTGTGAAAAATGGTATGTTAAGAACTATGTAATGTTATGAACAACCAACAATAAAATAATAATAAAAAAAAACAATACTGTGGATCAAAAATGTCATAAAAGATAAAACTACCAAAGATTTAAAAAATGCTCAAAATTCCCATGCACATCCTAGCCTTTGTTTATTCAATAGAAAGAATATGAGAAATGCTTTTGATCTAATATTTAAGAATTGCTGGCATACCAGTATTTTCTAATCAAACAGACCCTCCAAAAAACTTGATCTAAAGGAGAGAAATAATAAGATCATACGAATAGATTTTTTTTCTTCTCTTTCTTGTGCTGGAGAGCCAATCCAAGCACTCATGCATGCTAAGAACATGCCCTGTCATTGAACTACGTCCTCAGCCTTTAAATATATTTCTTATTGATTTGTTTGCTACCTTGCCATTATGCTATAAGAGCCAATAAGGCACAAACTTAGTTTTGTTTAATGAAATGCCTGACATGAAAGAGGTACTTGACACAGAGCAAGTTCAGTTTAAGTTATGTTGAGTTTGAGGTGCTTATGGGTCACTTGTATATGACATAGAGATATACAAGAAACTAAAAGGAACAAGCCAAGTACAAATTGTGGTCATCTCTGATTGTTAGGATTGTGATCATTTTATCCTTAATATATTTAAAAAATTCCAGAGAGATCAAATGAACATATGATACCTTTATTTTAGAATGTGTTAGTTTACTTATTACTTTAAAAAAATAGTTTGAAGATAAATCTAGAACCACTAGAACAGCCTACAGGGACAAATACTATGTTTCAGAGAAATTGTTAGCTATTTGATCAGAAAATTTATATTAATTTATACTATTATACCAATTTTGATAGTGCCTGTCACCATACAATGCAGCACTGGTATCATAGCTTATCTACAAATTTTATATGTTCCCTTACTACTTATTAGGGGAATCAGTGTTCTGGACTAAATCATTTTGTCCTTCAAATTCCAAAAAGTGCAGGAAGCTGGTACCACCCCTTGTCAACAGCTCTATTCCCGCTGTTGCCCTCTCCTTTTGCTTTGGGATTCTGACAATCTTTCACATAAAGGCCAAAGAAGCAGTGATGACTGTCCGTAACTCTCCAAAATGCCTTCCAAATGCACATTTTATAGTAAAATTTCTTACATTAGTGAGATCATTTTACAACAGAACTAAGTATGAGAGAAATGAAATAATGCCATCCATTTAAATTAGACATTCATGAAACCATGTTTTGTTGTTGTTCCTGTCTTTCCAGCCTAGAAAGAAACTCAGGATTAAGTTGCTCTGAAACAGAAAAGATGAAACCTAAATTTATATATAAGCTAAAACAGCTGCTTTCCATAGCAGCCCATAAAAAGAATAAACAAAGAAGGCTCTTCCAAGAACTATAGGAAACAAAGAATTGAAGAGTGTATAGTAGAGAAGAGAGGAAGAATGGCTGACACCCATGAGGGAGGTTTAACAAGAGACCAGGACAAAACTTAGACGTGCCTTCTCTTGGCATTAATATATGAAATGCTAGGGATTCGTTACAGAAAGCAGTGAGAGCAAAGTAGGAGAGCGGGAGACAACAGCAAAAGCAAGTTTGTAAAAATGTCCTGTTTTATTTCTTGTCATTGTATCACTTTCAACTAACCAGGTGGATGAGATTTTGTTGTTGTTGTTGTTGCTTTGTTTTTGTTTGTTTTTTGTTTTGTTTTAACTGCAGCTGTATAATATGAACACATACATTTTATATATATATTTTAAAACCTGGCTTTTCCTATTAACATACTTCCTCTGTGTAATGTTTCTTAGAGACAGATGAACATAGTTTTGTGAGATTTAATAAATTATTGTTATACCAAGAACTGAAGATAACATTTCTAAAAAGGTCTTTAACATTCCAAGAAGAGATAAGGGAAACTCATCTCAAAACCTTTGCATTATTGATTCAACATCAGAATGAAGTTCCAAGAAGTTATCAAGTACATCCTTAAGGACTGTACTGTGGGCATCTTCATTTGTAAAATTATTGAAATATTGCAAATACCAAATATGAAGAATCCCAATCTAAGACTCAGCAAAGAAAGTCATGACTCACTTTTGAAAACTCATGTAGAAGGAAACAGTTAAAACTGCTGGCTGGAAATATGCCATGAAGACATGGATATGTATTGTTGATGTATTATTTGCAGGTAAAAATGTTGCCAGCGCAGTCATCATTGCACATGACAGACACGTGGTATTGTTACAGAAGTCAGCTGTGGACCAGATTGTAGGTAGATTTGAGGTATTTATAGAAGAATATAAATGTAAGAGACAATTGCGTCTAAGAGATTCTATTATAAACCATCAATCATGACTCTTTCATAACAGTGAAATCCTACAGAAGATATATTTGCCCTTCAGGTACTACCATAAATTTGGGTTTTAGGTGCATTTAAATTTGACTTGTGCAAAATGTAAATGTTTCAGCTACAGTCAATAGAGGCACACTAGAACTAGAGAAAATGTATATGTATTGTGTTATTTTCTTGAAAATAAATGTATATTTATTCTAGTAAAAGATAATGAGACAGAAATTAGGGTAAGATACTACTTGTGAGAGAAATTAATAAATACAGAAAAGGGAGAAGGTGGTACAGGCAGCATTCAAAGGGCAGTGAACACATATTATCATGATGCATGTCAGTTACTGGTCCAAGCTGTGAACTATATGAGAAGTGAAATGTGGCAATGATCTACATGGTGATGGGTCTGGCAGACTGGTAGCATTAGTGGTGGTGGTTCTTTATTCTTAACTGAGTCCATGACTTTCCATCTTTTGTTCTTAGGAGGTGAAATATGTTTTTCTGCCTCTTGATTCTGAGCTTGTTATGGCTAGCTTTAGCCTGTAGGATTTCGACAATATGACCAAGCTTGGTAAAGTATATACACACTTCTGTTTGTGCCTTTGCCTTCTACATCATGAAGACAATATGTTTAAGCTAACCTGAGTCAGAAGATTCATGTGCATAGAGTGGAGTCATCCCAGGCAACCTAAACACAGCCATTCTAGATCAGTTATTAGCTAAACAATCTTCAGCTGGGTGAATGAACCCTGCGTATATCACAGAGATGCTTCACATCTCAATTCCATGAGCAAAATACATGCATATTGATGTATGATACTGAAGGTTTGAATATAATCTCTTTTTTCAATACCTTATTTTACTTATTTATTTTTATGTGGTGCTGAGGATTAAACCCAATGCCTCATATGTGCTAGGCAAGTGCTCTACCACTGAACCCCAGCCCCAGCCCCTTGAATATGATCTTTACAGAGCATTTCATGACTGCAGGAAACCAATTCAGTGAGTAAGGCAATTGTACTTGTAGTGGTGATGATGGTCAAATGACTTCTTATAGGTAGACAGAGAGCAGAATATTTATGTTTTGGTTATTTGTCACTCAAATATTTCTCACTGGGAAATGCCATTTTGGATGATTAAGTTTTCAAAGATTTTTATAAGAATGCCTTCCTTTGAACTAATTAAATATTTTAAATATTTTATCCAATGCGTTAAGAACCAATGTTAACCATCTGGTTCTTAATTTAGAAGGGTGAATTATCATAAATAAATAAATAAAGCCACAAATTATTTTCACTTATACGTGGAACCAAAATTAAACCATAATGTTTACCTGCATCTGTTTTCTAAAGGTTTGAGTGGTTTACAATAGCTATCCCAGAGGGCTTGTTGTGCCTGTCTAGAAGTTACCAACATTACCTTCAGTTTACAAGGAGAAAAGTGAGCCTCAGAGAGGGTAAGAGACTTATTCTGAAATACAAAACCAGGAAGTAGTTGAGCTAGGAATTAGTAAGACTTTAAACTCCATACTTTTAACCACCATGCTTCATTAGTATGAAAAACAACAGAATAATTAAGTGCTGAACTTGGCAATACAATTGTGGTTTTATTTTTATTTTTATTTTTAAGGCAGTATTGCAGTCTAAATATATTTTAATCATTTGCAAGTGTTCAATACTTGTAATTAGTTTTTAATTCAACAAACTGATAAAAAGGAATGTGGAGTTAGGCATTTTGGCACCTTCTGCCAATTCTATTAAATACATTTTTAGACATTTTTATAGGAGTAGTTTAACCATTTCTGTTTTTTATTTCCTCCATATACATAATTTGAACAATACCACTTCTTCCATTAAAAAAATAAAACAGTCCTTTGCATTTCTTATATTAAAAGACACAGAGACAAACCTACACAGATAAAGCTATCTGATACTTGACAAAGGGATCAAAAACACATGTTGAAGAAAAGACAGTCTCTTTCATAAATGGTTCTAGAAGAAATGGATGTCCATATGAAGAAGGAGGGAACTCCATCCCTATCACTCACCCTGCCCAAAAGTCAACTCAAAATGAATAAAATTACGAGGAATTAGACCAGAAACTTTGCGACTGTGAGAAGAAAATAGGGGGAAACATTCCCACATATAGGAATAGACAACAACTTCCTGAATTGTATGCCAATATCTGAGGAAATAATACCAAGAATCAATAAATAGGATGACATCAAATTTAAAAAGTTTCTGCACAGCAAAGAAACAACTGTTGAGAGCCACAGCCGAAGGGGCCCCCGCAAACTTCCAGCTGCCAGTTGATGATTGGCTCACAGTGGCCCCAGCAACTTCTAGCTGATTGGCTCCTCTGCGGTGATGCTCATTGGGCTGTTTCCCCGCCCTTTCAGACTACAGAGCTGCTCATTGGGGGACTTTTTTTGGCTCCGCCCACGCAACCCAGCCAATGGGCCTCAAGAGCAGGAGGAGGGGGGGAGGTTGAGAGGCTTGTGGGAAGCCGGTGGTGGCAGTTGGGCTCTGAAGGTTTTTCCTGAGGAGCTGTTTTGTTTGGCGTGTGTGGTTCTAAAAATAAAGTTTGTTTCTTTTGATAAGTGGCTCCTGAATTGTGCCCAGCCAGACTGCGGCAAACAACAATGTGAAGAGAGTCTATAGAATGTGAAAAAAATCTTTACCAGTTACTCTTCCAACAGATAAATATCCAGAAAACATAAAGAACTGGAAAAACTCAACACCAAAAAGACAAATAACCCATTCAATAAATGGGCAAATGAACTAAACAGACGCTTCTCAAAAGAAGTACAAATGGCCAACAGTTATGAGAAAAAACATATTCAACATCTTTAACCAACAGGGAAATGCAAATCTGAACTACACTTGAGGTTTAATCTCACTCAGAAAGGCAATACAAATGACAATAAATGCTGGTGAAGATATGGGGGGTGGTGGTAAACACTTATATACTGTGGGAATGTAAATTAGTATATGCCCTATGGAAATCAGTATGGAGTTACTAAAAAAATGGAACTATCATATGATTCAGCTATACCACTTTTTGGTATTTACTCAAAATAATTAAAGACAACATATTTTAAATATACTGGTACACCATGTTAATAGCAGCACAATCCACAATATCCAAATTATGGAACCAGCATAGGTGTCCATCAATGAATTAATGGACAAAAAAATATAGTATTTATATACAATGGGGTTTCATTCAGCCATAAAGAATGAAATTATTTATTAACTGTAGGAAAAATGTATAGAACTGGAAAGCATTATGTGAAGCAAAATAAGCCAGACTCAGAAAGATAATATGTTTTCTCTCACTTATGTAAAGCTAGAGATAGAAAAAAAAATAAGTAGGAATCTTATGAAAGTAGAAGGGAGGCCATTAGGTAGAGGAAAGGTATCAAGGAGGAGGGAAGAAGGAAAGGTAAGTGGAGTTATTGGGAGTGATATAGATTGATTTATGTTATATGAATGTATTAATATGCTACAAAACCCCCACTATTCTGTATAATTAGTATGTACCAACAATGCAACTATAATGTAATTATAAATGAAATTTGAGGATATAGTATACTCAATCAAAATATTGTGATTAAACTCATCCTAACTGAAAAAGATACAGTATAATTAAATCATCATCATCATCATCATCATATGTTGCATTAATTCTTAAACACAGATACTGTATGCCAAACCTTATTGGGTCACCTGATGTTGCAATGTGTTGGTGGCATATTGACCTACTGATAGTGCAACCATCAGTACAGACGCCAAAACTATGTTCATTGTTGATGGTCCCACAGTGATAAGTGACTGCTTTGCATTTGTAGGCAGTTAGGACTAACAGCAACAGTTAGGAGGGAAGTTGCAATTCGGCATATGTTTGCCTGAGTTGGTCCTTAGATCTAGAAAACAATAAGTTAAAATGTTCCATTGGAGTTCTAGGCAATAGCTAGAGAAAATGAATGATGCAGATCACGAAGTTTTTCCTTTTTTTTCAGAGTTTTCCTAAATTTGTTCCTGTTTTTTTAAATATAGTGAAATATTCACATATTAGAAAAAGCAGAAGTATTAAGCTGAGGTTCTTAATTGTTTATTCCATGGTCCCCTTTGGTAGTTTAATGAAACCTATGAATATCTTCTCAGAAGAGTGTTTTTAAAGTATAAAATAAAATGCATACAACATCAAAGGAAACTACTTGTAATGAAATGAAGTTCGAGTACTTAAAAATATTGTGAGAAAGTAAAATGTTTCTTTATTAATTAATTTTTAATAACAATATTTGATATTAGAAGCGTGAAAATAATAATGTATCTGTCAATGTAAAATGCATTTTAAATATATGATTTTAAATAAGAATGCTAAGGTTTAAATATTGCATTTTAAAGATACAGCGTGTGAAGCTAGAAGGAAAACACTAACACTAGGTAGGATTTGATCTTGGATTCACCTCCTTCCAAGTATTGACCACCAACAGTTAGAGGTATGAAATGCTGAAAAAGACCTAAATGTCTGGGTCACAGTGAGAACTCTCGTCTCCAATGTGGTGATGGACCCACAATGTGCCAAATGCCCAGACAGCTTTTGTGAGCATCACAGCTTTTGTGAAGAAAGGCTTCAATCACATGCAATCTAGTAGTGACTTCAGAGCTGTTCTGTATATAAATGATAGTTCAAGATTGATTTTCAACTATAAGATGTGCCTGTTGTTATTTCTATTGGTGACAAAGTCACAGTACCGTCAGTACTACAGAGGTTTGCTGCACACATTTATAATAGAGAGATATGCTTAGTTAGAAGTTATAAAAATAAAGATACATATTATTTTTCCAAATTGTTGCTGGATCGCCTAAATCAAAGTAATAAATCTGGGTTAAAAAAAAAAGAGGTCCACAAAGTTACAACTATCTTATATTTGATAAAGGGGCTAAAAGCATGCAATGGAGGAAGGATAGCATCTTCAACAAATGGTGCTGGGAAAATTGGAAATCCATATGCAACAAAATGAAATGAATCCCTTTCTCTCGCCATCCACAAAAATTAACTCAAAATGGATCAGGGAGCTAGATATCAAATCAGAGACACTGCGTCTGATAGAAGAAAAAGTTGGCTACGATCTACATATTGTGGGGTCGGGCTCCAAATTCCTTAATAGGCTATGGAGCCCAAGAGTTAATAACAAGAATAAACAAATGGGACTTACTTAAACTAAAAAGTTTTTTCTCAGCAAGAGAAACAATAAAAGAGGTAAATAGAGAGCCTACATCCTGGGAACAAATTTTTACCCCCCACACCTCAGATAGAGCCCTAATATCTAGAATGTACAAAGAACTCAAAAAATTAAACAATAAGATGACAAATAACCCAATCAACAAATGGGCCAAGGACCTGAACAGACACTTCTCAGAGGAGGACATACAATCTATCAACAAGTACATGAAAAAATACTCACCATCTCTAGCAATCAGAGAAATGCAAATCAAAACCACCCTAAGATACCATCTCACTCCAGTAAGATTGGCAGCCATTAGGAAGTCAAACAACAATAAGTGTTGGCGGGGATGTGGGGAAAAGGGTACACTTGTACATTGTTGGTGGGACTGCAAATTGGTGCAACCAATTTGGAAAGCAGTATGGAGATTCCTGGGAAAGCTGGGAATGGATCCACCATTTGACCCAGCTATTGCACTTCTCGGACTATTCCCTGAGGACCTTAAAAGAGCGCACTATAGGGATACGGCTGCATCAATGATTATAGCGGCACAATTCACAATAGCTAGACTGTGGAACCAACCTAGATGCCCCTCAATAGATGAATGGATAAAAAAAATGTGGCATCTATACACAATGGAGTATTATGCAGCACTAAGAAATGACAAAATCATAGAATTTGCAGGGAAATGGATGGCATTAGAGCAGATTATGCTAAGCAAAGCTAGCCAAGCCCTAAAAAACAAATGCCAAATGTCTGCTTTGATATAAAGAGAGCAACTAAGAACAGAACAGGAAGGAAGAGCATGAGGAAAAGACTACAGTAAACAAAGACGAATGGGGGGAGAGAAAGGGAGAGAGAAGGGAAAGCATATGGAAATGGTAGGAGACCTTCAATGATACATAAAATTATAAGAGGTTATGAGGGGCAAGGGGGAGGGAAAAAAAGGGAGAGAATTGAACAACAGCAGAGGAGGTAGAGAGGGAAGATGGGAGTGGAGGGGAGGGGAGGGGGGATAGTAGGGGATAGGAAAGGTAGCAGAATACAACAGTCACTAATATGGCATTATGTAAAAATGTGAATATGTAACAGATGTGATTCTGCAATCTGTATTTGAGGTGAAAATGGGAGTTCAAAACCCAATTTGAGTCAAATGTATGAAAGATGATATATCATGAGCTATGTAATGTTTTAAATAATAAATAAAAAAAGAGGGGGTTAACTTACTCTTATTATGTCATGACTTTGTCATTTTAATTTTCTGAGAAAAGGGTTTTTTGTTTTTTTAATCTATAAAATGATGACATGAATACATATTTTATAGTGTTATTGATATGATCAAATGAGATAATGAATCTGGAAGTGCTTTGGAAACTTTAAAGTGATAAACTAGTTAATTTTATCACTTTTTTGTACTTACTTCCTTAAGGAAATCAAGATTCGAATGCAGTTTATTCTCTCTCTCTGACCAACCTCCCATCACCTTTTATTTGAGATGTGAAGAGAAAACAGTGAAAGAAAAAAGATGAAAAAATAAAGAGAAGCTAAATAAAATAAGAACTAAAGAAAAGAGACTACCTTTGACATGTACTTAAAAAATAAAAACAATTAAAAAAAAGATCTTGCTGAGTTGTCCAGGTTGGCCTTGAACTTGTGATGCTCTTGCCTCAGCCTCCTGAGTCACTGATATGTAGACTTTTATGTCCCAATATGTAGACTTTTATGTCTAACTTTGTTTACCAATAAATGTCTGTGATATTTATCTATTTTATTGCATATTATCAATAGTTCATTGTTTTTATTGCTGTGTAGGGAGCCCCTTTTCACTTCTATTATTAGTTTTATCTTGCTCAGAATCTTACTAATTCAATTAGTAATCTGTGTCTGCACTTTAGAACTGGTGCAAATGTTATGACTAATTGTCCTCTTAAAGGAAGTAGAGTTTTTAATATCAATTTATCATTCCCATATAATTCCAAACTAGGAAGAAAGTCTTCCATTTCTTATGGGTGTCCTTTATTTCTCTAGGTCTGGAATGCATGAAAATGCAAATAATCTATCATGTGAAATCAGATAATAGGAACTTTTTTGGTCTTTTCTGTTACCATCTTTGAGCAATCTCCCAATAGACTAAATCAACATTTAATCAATAATAATCATAGTTGTAAGTTTAAAAAAAATCTACATCTAATATTGACAATAATAAAGCAGAAAACACCTGAGAATCTAATACAAACCTCTTTGGGAATTTATAAGTATAACCCTTGTTCCACCACATTTAAGATTGTTATGCTTGTATAAAAGTTGAGACACTGGAATCTGCTTGCAATTACCAAATCAAAATGCAATTAACTAGTCACTGGGAACAAACAATGATGTCTTTAAATGCCCTTTTGGAAATGTAGAATTGGTAACAGGGATCAGGTTCCCAGGATTCGGATGTTTTCACTTACAAGCCTTCCTATGAAATATTATTCTGGGGACACGCAATAGTTTGTCCTAGGAGAGAGGAAGAGAAGGAGATATGGCATTTGATCTGGGCATTGGGGCTTCTCTTATTCTTAGAACACTTCAAAGAAAACTTTCCATCTGTTCCCCAAGTCCTTTTCTTCTGAATTCCCATACACTATATAAATACATTTCAAATTGAGGATTGAATTTTGCTGGCACATGATCTTTTTTTTTTCCTTACAAAATTATTGTAAGACATGTCTCTGGTACAGTTGAGATGTGTAATTTCGGGTTTAGAACAAAACGCTGCTTTGTGAAAGTAAAAATATTTCATTTCTTTTTCAATAAAAGCATAGCTGAAAAGCTAGAAATGTTCCCTTCCTGCTTCTTGTTTGCAAAAGTGTTCTTCCAGTGTATGATTTTTTAATATTTTCATTTGGCTTGCATTAGCTATTTGTTGTATCTCCTAAAAATAGCCCTTAGTCATCGTTTGGCTATACCATTTAATGGAAAGCAAAAAATGTTGAAATATTTTCACAATAGTGTCAATAATAACAAAATATAATATTTTTATAGTTCCATTACCAGTATACTTGTCCATTACAAGGAACTTTAATGCAGTGAAATTAATGGCCATTTTTTTCTTTATGTTTCTTATGCTACTGAACTGGCAGGGGTGGGGAAGAGCAGTGAAATGGCCAAAAACTGAGTAGAAGGAGAAACAGTGGGAGCTTGAATGATCTCTAGTATTTCTCAGACTGCAGTGGAATTCACTTGTGACCATGTGGTGATGGAATCAGAGAGGAATATGGAAGCTGTGAAGGATTCCCCTGAATTTGGTTGGCTTCTCAAATCAATGCTTAGCTTATTCAGGAAGAGTGGGCTCTAGTAGATTAGTTGGCACTTAGCACTTTATGGGAAAAAAACGAGTGGGGGGGGGAATGAAACAAAACCCTTTTCTTTAAGAAGTGCTTCTCTCAACAATCTGAAGTGGCTGCAGAGTCTTCCCAGGTGATTATGGGCTTGGGGTAAAAATACAAATACAGACCCTACATACTAATGGGGATGTGGCTCAGTGGTTGAGTGTCTGAGTTCAATCCTGGTACCACTTCCCCCCCCCCCACACACACACACACAGAGAGAGAGAGAGAGAGAGAGAGAGAGAGAGAGAGAAACACCACTAAACAAAATGTTCTAGCCTCCTACCTTGACAGACACACCTTCCTAATAAGCTAGGAGGCCAGCTTTGATTTTGAACTCTTTTGATTCCTTTGGTTCCCAGTTGAAATGTGACAGGCTTGGGGCAGCCGGTCCAGAACTATAGACTTCTCTTTCCATCCTTAGCTCCACCCCAAATCTCAATTCAAATGTGGATACCCTGTCCTCTGGTCCATGCTCCACCTACAATCCTTGAAATTACTGTCCTGTGGCCAGCCTTCAGACCTAGAAATGCAGTTACTGTGGCTCAGGAAAACCCCTCAGGAAATTATACATGCCAAGAGATCCACTCAAGTTCTACAAATGCATTTGTGCCCATTGGAGCAGTGAATTCCAGGGCTAGCAGCAAATTCCAGGGCCCATATAAGTACAATATTATCTAGAAAGTAGAGGTGTGCCCTGGGTTGGGCACACTTCCTTAGCCCAGAAAAACTTCACTTCAATGAAGGGAATGACTGGAGGAGGCCAGCACAGAGCTCCCAAAGGAAGGGCTTGGGTTTAGATGGTATTGAATAGCTGCTCATGATCATGCATCAGAGATGTCAGACACCTCCAAAAGTCATGTCTTGAACTGTACCAGGAGCCGTGTCAAGTACTGCAGATTCAGAGATGAGTCGGTTACCACCCTTGAGTGAATTATGCCCTTCTGAAAAGGCCACTCTAAAACACAAACATGAGCACTGGCAGAGAGGGAGTTCCTTCATCTCTCAGGACTGCTGTAATGTGAATTTGCCTCCCAAATGGGGTAATTGCTCCCATTCAAGAGTAGTGCAGTAAGCCAAACCCTGGTCATCAGAGCTACTGATTCTTGTTTTCTGAGAGACTTACAGGCTCCAATAAACAGATCTCCACTAGTTCCTCCTTCAATGTTGGCCCACTACCTGCTCCTACTCTCTTTCCTCTGACAATTTTCCAATCACAGACTCCTGAGAAGGGACCCTCTCCTGCCAGCCAGTTCTCAGATTAATTTATCTAAAATTTAGACTCTTCTATAGCTCCACCTACCAGAGGTTGCCCAGATCAGTATGTGCATGCCTGAATGCCATCTCTGTGGCTTAGAACAAGACCTGAAGGAGATGGCATCTGGGTCCCTTGAATTTTTTAATGGTCACTCTCACTAAATTATCTAATAACCAAACAACTTTGCAAGTTTGAACACTACAGGAGTGCTGCCTCTGTCCTTTCAACAAGTTAAGGTCAGGAAGGAAGGAAGGAAGGAAGGAAGGAAGGAAGGAAGGAAGGAAGGAAGGAAGGAAGGAAGGAAGGAAGGAAGAAACTGCTGAAAAGAGACTAAGGGGACCCAATAATCAAATGCAGTACCTTCCTCATTTAGATTCTGGTTTGGACAAAAGTATTTTAGGGGCAACTGGGGAAATTTAAATGCTGTTTCAGTATTAGATGAAATGAAATTTTATTGAATTGGAAAGAGGTAGATTGTTGATTGGAAAAAAATGGCAAGTTGGCAAAAAAAAAAAAAAAAAAAAAAAGCAAAGCCTCAACAAAACAACAACAAAACCCCATATACACAAAAATATCTGGAAAGATGTGTCTGAGAATTTGTAATGGTAATCATTGTGGAGCAGCAATGGAAAGTTTTAATTTTGTATTATAGAATGATTAGTTCTATAATAAAGTACTATATATTAACAATCGGAAGATGTACTATTATGCTCCTATTTGGTTAGATAATTACTTCATAACCCTGTACCTCCCAGCCTAAACAACCAGACCAACTCAGGTCTGTTGCAGACCCAACAGCAAGCTGAAAATCAGGAGTTCCCAGATTGCTCAGACAGAACATTAATCTTTTACCCATGTGACTGTACTGAGTTACAGTTTGATGTTATTCCTTTAGTTTTTACAGAAAGATGAAATGGGAATTTCCACATGAAGAATGATATACAAAATTATAATTACAGGTAATTTTCTATTAATTCATGTGGTTTTCTTTAGTAAGCACCCAAATCATGAATTCTTTCTAGAGTTTAGGGCCTGAAAGAAGTTTTTTGGTTTTTTTTTTTATTGATTTTTTCTTTTTTGATTATAGAACTCTATATAAGGTTTCCCTATTTACTTGGCTACTGGGGGACTCAGATGTAAATTAAGCACATAATTGGATTAACAAATTTATGGCCTAATAGCTTCAAAGAGTAATCTCCTTTTTCTGCACATTTCATTATTATATTATAAAACTCTAATTTGAAAGCACCAATTCTAAGTCCCCTTTTCAGGTCATGTGATCATTTTCCGTAATATTTTTAATTCATTTGGAGGAAAGTAGGATATCAATAAATAATAAGGCTTCTCTATAGAAATATATAGCTCTCACTCATAGAGCCTGGCCATGCAGTTTCACAAGTGGTAGAGGGATTTTAAGCTGCCTGCCCAGCCCTCAATCATCCCATCTTCTCTGAATGGTGAGGCCCAAAAGGGTGAACCTCTCTCAACACTAGCCACAACTTCCCAGTTGGATCAGATGACCACACAACCAAATCCAGGTGTGAGAGTCTCTGTTCTGGGCATTTGGAATTGACAAAGTGATTCTAACCTTGATTCATTACTTAGGAAGCTGTGGGGCATAAATTGGCCACCATAAAACAACCCATAGTAGTAGTCTCGTTTTATCTTGGGGAAAAAAAATTCAATTTAAAACAAACCATGATGAATCATCATATTTTGCTTTTTTTCCAAAAGACAGACACTAGAAATAGAACAATATTCTGGAACCAAAGAGAAGAATAATTACACAGTAGTATAAATACTCACTCTGCAAAATTTAGTGGAGCAGCCTCAGGGAGGGGGATAGGGAGGTAGCCAAGGTGACTGTCATCCTCACTGAAGGAGTTCTGACCAAAAGCAAATTTCACTCCTGCATCTTCCACTTACCTGCCAACAAAGTAGCCTACAGGAACATTTGTTTTTAAGGGTCTCGATAACTCCCATGCCTACCTTACCTGCTTCCCTACCTCCTTAAAGAATGAAGCCAAGAAACATTTGTGTCCTTTTGAACATTCTTTCCTTGCCAAGACGGTGATATATATACAGCAAAGTCCCTATCAAGAAAGAGCACTTGTTTCCCTGTGCGATATTAGCATTCTCAGCTGATTTCATCTCTGTAGTGTCTCCAGCAACTTTTATTGTGGCTTAGTGTGTCACTGAGTGGTTCGCAGCATTAGGTTTATTGGAGTTGTTCCTCAGAAACTATGAGTTACACTAAGTGCATGTCTTGTCTCATCATTCCAATCTTTCTAATATAGTGAGTTGGAGTAAGAATCCTTTTCTCCCAAGCAGAACTAATAAAATAAGCCTACAATAAATGGTCACTGCTTTTAATTAATTAGAATTAAGACCACACTGTTTTAGAGGCATGAGATAACAGCAACTCATCAAATAAGCAGATTTGGAAGTGTCAATGAGCTTCTCGTATGGGAAAGGCTCAGAGCCCTTGTAACTAAAATGCCTTGAAAGGACATTCAGTGATGGGTGTTTCAGTATTGGCTAAGGCTCTACCAGTCCAGGAATCACTGTGAATCCACTCCACTCTCCACCCCCATCCATAACACACAGATTCAGATTCTCTGCACAGATTTCTGACTCCTCCATTTTATGATTTTCACATATCTGTTAAAAAATGTGATGTATTGTCAAAACACTCAAAATAGAAACAGATGTGAAATCTAATATTTTATTGGAAGTGACAAAACATATAAAGATTTGGCAGAATATGTATCTTGCATATTCCAAGATTTCAAAAGCAGTCACTAAGCAAATTAAAAAAGAGCTAGATATCAGGGTGGTCTTTTTCTGGTTTCTATGTTCTCTTTTGTAAGATTTCATGATAATCTATTGTCAGTGAAACATAGAAAATACAGAAATGTCACATGTGTAATAGGAAACATATATTTGTTTCAAAAATTAATGATTTTTTTAAAAAAGCAAATGTTTCTTCTAATTTGAAAGAACTGAATTTGATAATTTCTACATTGATTTCTCTGTGAACTTTCATAAAGTCACCTTTGACCACATAAGCTTTTTCTATCAAAAAAGAAATAAGTTCAGAAATGAATTATTTTACTCATTAAATTTTAAGGGCAGCTGCTGTACAGAGCAAAGTAGATATAATAGCTTTTAAGAAAGAAAGATGTGAGGCAGCAGATACCGAAGAGTATGTGTGATTGTAGTGAGTAAGTAAATTTGCATTTATATAGCTCCATTTTTCAGGTGAGACAATTGGTAATATGTTTGCTACAATGCATTGCTGTGATGTAAAATCCATACTAAATTGAAATTGTATAGCTCTTTTTTTTAAAAAAAAATAGTCATTTGGATTTGATGAACATTTATCTAGTGACTACAATGTTCCAACCATTGGGCTAGGTAGGGGCTTCTTGCTGTTGTTACTTTTCATGACAAGCCTACTTGCTATTACTACCCCCAGTTTTGAAAATGAGGCTCCAGGAAAATGAAATGACTTAATTAAAGTCCCACATTTACTAAATTGCAGAGCTGAGATTGAAATGTATACCTTTCTGAGTCTAAAATTATTTTCACTCTACCTCAATTAACTCAAGAGAAAATGCTACAAATTTTCAGGAGTTCTTAGAATATTCTTTACATTTGCAAATTAATTTTAAGTTTCACAATAACTCATAAGGCACACCGGACAGCCATGTTAGAGATGGGGAGTGTTCAGAAGGTTTCAGGGACATGCCCAGTTTGGCATGGTTTGTGACAAAACAGTAGCTGGGCAGCTTCTGCTGCATCCTGAGAAATGTTTGGGGTTCCCCAGCAAGACCTCAGGAAGGAGCCTAAGAGGAAGGTGAAAAGGCAGTCAGGGGACTGGGATGGGCTCTATGAAATGTTGCTCTAACCCACCTTTCCTTAGACCAGAAAAGTTTTGCTTCAATTTGTTTTGTATAAGTTAATTTCCTCATAAGATTTTGTTTGAATATAAGACTTCTCCTGACTTTAAAATATTTTGAAACTTTATCTTTATCCCACAGGCATATTGCATCATTCTGAAGTTTTTGTACTTAGCCATTTGAAAAACCCAGATGAGCCAGTGATTAGGATACACATAAAAAAGGAGAGTGGGCCACAGCATTAAGAGCACTTGAGGCTGTGCATCGTTTAACATGTGTGTTACAGTCTTCACAAACTGGTTACTTTATCAATAATCAGATTATTGATATGTTCATGGTTCTGACATCAAACCTAATAAATATCGTTAACAGGAGCTTGTTAGTATATCCTAACAGCGATCTGTAGAGCCTAAGAAAATGGGCATTATGTTATTAGTTGGACCTCCAGTTTTTAGGGCAACAATGGGTGTTAGAAGTAAGATATAATGGGGGCTGCAGTTGTGGCTCAGTGGCAGAGCACTTGCCTAGCATGTATAAGGCACTGGGTTTGATCCTCAGCACAACATAAAAATAAATAAAGGTATAAAAGTAAGATATACTGATTTCATAGGAAGAAACAAATGGACCCCATTGTTCTTTCCTAATTTATCAAGAACTTGGGGACATTCACGCATACATATGTTAACATGTGCACACACACACACACACACATACACCCCTTTTGTGTTACTTCTGACTCCATGCCCTAAAAGATTTACACATGTCTTCAGAATAGCCCCTATTCCAGTGGTGTTTGTGATTTTTTTCTCCCACTGCCCTGTGAGTTTCTGAAAAAGGTTTTAATCTTACTCAGCATGATAGCCTGAAAAGTTAATACTGGGTATGCTAAAAAATAATTTTTAATATTACATGACTATATTCAAAGAAAATGAAACATATATGTTGCTGTTAGGAACATACTAATTCTCATTTTGTCCTCATTAATGCAAAGAAGGAGCGGGGTTTCTCTTCAGGTCTTGAAAAACAGTATTTCACAACTTGACTATTACTTAGATCTTCCAATTTCAGAAGTTTTGGTACAATTGGGAAATACTGGAAAATATTGGTTAATTAGGAAATGGGTTAGGAAGTTAAAAAAAAATGCCAACTTTCTTTACAAGATCTTTGACATGATTAGGAGTCAGTTTCTAGAAGACTAGTTGTAGAAAGAATGCTATAATCTCTATCTACATTCCAAAGTCAGTTTGTTTTACACACATCTGTGTAACAGGGATGTAGCCTGTTAAAGCTTTGAGAGAAGAACATGGGAAGAACATTCATGTTTCTGTAATATGAACATCAAAAGTTATCCTGACTGCTGTACATTGATTTTTTTTAAACCCCCTTATTATTTTACTTTCTTGAAGTTCTAGTTGAGTTGAAGTTAAATGATGTGGTGTCTGTCTTTTGTGACTGTGACTGTCTTTTTTCCCCATTGACAACCTTGGTGACCGAGAAGCCTCCCAGTGGACACCTTTCCCTCTGTGGCACCCATAGAGTATACATAAGCCAGCCAGGAAAAGAGCTGTGGGAAGGGATGATCCTGCACATTACAAAGATCTTACTACTTAGGGAGGGGCAGGGCCACTGTGACCAATGCTCCCACCCTGCACTATTTGGCACCCACTTTATTTTTGCTTAAATATCCATCCCCACTTTCTTTTGGGAGGGAAAGGAAAACATGAATACCTTCACTTTCAGAGCAAGTCAAAAGAAACGATGAAAGATGTCCTGTCTAAAGTTATTTCCACTGATTTGTTCCTTAACTAATCTTCCTTTTTCCTTTCTGGCATGTGTGTTTCCACTTAAATTTCTCATCAAATGTGTGCAGATTGAGTGTGTGTGTGTGTGTGTGTGTTTGATAGGTGATGAACTGAGTATTCAGGCTGCCCACTAACATTTAGAGTTACAAAAACTTTACTCAGTAAATTCTGTAGGAGTTCAGGGTTCACCTTCTATGCTGCTCTCAGGAATGCTGTCAGTCTCGTTTCTCAACTGATGCTAATCGAGACATGTGGGGCAGCTTAAATAATGAAGCACCTTGTAACTCCTTGTTGGTGTCTGCAGCATGATGAGCAGTTTGTACCACACATTCTGGAGCAGAGAATCTTAATATCAGTGGCATAAGAGAGTGCCACCAACCCATGGATGGGCCCAATCACATCACAACCCCTGGCAGTGGCAACATGCATTGTTTTTGTTTTTGTTTTTTAAAGTTCTTCAGGTGATTCCAAAGTACAGCCAAGTAATTATTTTTCTAGAGATTGCTAATATTCATCAACAAAAGTGATAATTTGGATGAATTCATTAAACTTATTACATGGTTTGTTTCTTACTATTAACAGTAGACATCTTTCTGTATTAAATGCAAATCCATCCTATCCAAATCCAAATTGCCACAAGAAATTTGACCAAGCCAGATTGATTTCTTTCAAAACTAGGTACATCATATAAGCAGTAGAGTTTGAAATACTGTTCTCTTAGATGAGCTCAGAGGCAAATAAAAAGGCTTTGTGAGAAAGAATGCTACATTTAACACTCATAAATCATTTTCATTGCCATTAAAAATAAATTGCCCAATCACTGATGATTCTGTTTCTTGACTCATATAAGGTGATGGAAAACAAACGTGTTTGGGTCCCAAAAGCTTTCTCTTTCTGCCTGCTTTTCTCCTTCTTCTCCTTCCTGTGAAAATTTGTTGTTCAGGATGAAGATTTATTACGAAGTAGATTTAGAAAAATTAATGTCAGACAACAGCCATAGATGTTTTGAAATAGTATGCTAGGTTACATTTTTCAATTTTAAATTCTCAGTGTTTAGAAAGTCATGAATCATATGAATACCTACATATTTCTCTTTTCACTCAAGTACAGAAACATTTTCTTCTCCTTTTTGGAATGGGACAAGGTAGGGATGTTTGTTATTTAGAATGCTTCTTACAGGAAGAAGGTAAGACCTCCATGCTTAAAATGAAGAAAGATTCCAGAGAGTTGATGTCATAGAAATGAGAATTTTACAAAAAAAAAGGGGAAAATATAATTTTCAGGCATCATTTTACAAAAAGAGACAGGCTAAATTTGCTTTGTCACATTTGACGAATATGCTATGAATGGAAAGCCAGACTTGTTTTCTAGAGAAGGATGATTGGTCTCTGGTTAGTAACTACATTCTGCAAATTATTTTAGCTTTAAAGTGTTTAAAGATTGGGTGTACAGCCTATAGCGTGGAGTAGAACCTTGGGAGGGTTACTCATCATAATGGCTTAATCAGTAATTGTCCAGTAGCTTTGTCTTTACAGTAGAGGGAAAGAACACTGCTTGCTCTCCCCACTAGAAGCTGTCTGAATTAATTAATTAGGCTGATAAGTCTATGAATGTTCATTTATTTTTTTGGAAGAGAATTAGGGATAAGTCTAAATATAGTCTCAAAACTGGGCTGAGGGAGAATTTCTCTTTAAAAATTAGCAGCTCCTCTCCAGACATTGATAAAAGAAGGAGAGGTCATTTCTATTTTAAGGGAACATAATATGTTCTTAACAAAACTGTGAAATACTTTGGTTCTTTCCTTTTTGAAGAAGTTAGAAGTCTACTAAGTACTCAAGGTCTTTCTGCTTTCAGTTTTGATCCTGAGAAAAATCAAGACTTAACTTCATTGAGAGAAAATGATACAAGCAAATTGAAGAAGATCCTGCATAGAAGGAAATTCTCCTTGCCCACTCAACTTGAGATCTCTGTCCTATCACATAAGACCATTTCCCACACTGTATCTACTAGTCTCTGCCTAACCCATATACCTATTGCCAGTTTGAAATATTTTCATCTGCAATGATTTCTCTGCTTGATTTACAACTTTCAAAGCTGATGACTATTAACTTTGAGAGAGTCAGACACCAGAATTGCTGGATCTTTAAAGCTTAAGTTCACCTTGTTTATTTAACACTTTGCTACTATTTCATGACCTAAAACAGGAAAGGGAAGAAGATTATGGGGGAGAGAGAAGGAGAAGGAAAACAACCCTGATATGAGCTTCTATATGCAAGATTGGCATTATTGTTTAGTGCAGGAGCATTGTCAAAGAAAGAGTAAACTGAGGTGTGGAGTGGACTAAAAATGTATGGCAGAGGAGTATCACATAGTGGAAAGAGAAAAATAACATGAACATGGGGACAAATTATAGTTCAGTAGCTTGTGGCAGAAAATACTTTGTTCAAATCATTTTCAATCTGTGGGGTTTGGGGTTTTGTTTGTTTTCTCGTTTGCAAAATGGAAATATTTAATCTTCAAGGTTGTGACTACAATTTTTAAAAAATGAAACATTTATAAGACACCAGGACATATCATTATATATCCTTCAACAAGCTAGAGGAGGTAAGTTATCTATTATTATCATTAGTGCTTTACAAATGAGGAAAAGTGAGGAAATTTGACCCAGTACAGACAGTCCTGCTCAAGGTTGTGCAGGTGGGGTGTCAGAGCTGGGTGGTCTCTCTAGAGCCTGCCTTCCTGGCCATTTTCCCAGCCTGCCTCTCTCCACTTGTACCGTACCACACTGCACAGGGCCCATAATTGTGGCTGGAATGCCCATCAGGGAGATTTTTCAGGGTAGTATGAGAAGCTCAGAGCAACAAAAGGTGTCACCTCATTATATCATTTTGTTCAGTTGCCTGTTATATAATGACAGTGTCATTCACATAATAAACATTTAGATAGCCCTGAAACATGTCAAACACTGTTCTAAGAACTTGAAATAGATTGATGAATAAAACAGAAATTTCAACTTTTGTGAACCTTACATTCTAGCAGAGCAGACATGATAGATATACCAAAATTAAATTATAAAATATATTTAGGAGGCGATAGGAAAACCACCAAAGAGTTTTTAGGACTCTTTTAGGCCGGGATGCTTGCATTTAAGGAAACACTTGAAGAAAGTGAGGTGGCTGCCCAGGTGGATATGTGGGGGAGAACACTCTAGGCCAATAAAACAGCTCATGTGAGTGCTGTAAAGTAGAATTTTGTTTGATTTGTCAGCACACAGAAAAGGGACCTGTGTGGCAGAAGAAGAGGGAACAAATTAGAGTGGTGGCAGAAAGAAAAGAGGAAAAAATGATGGCCACCTTATGTTGGGTTTGTCAACCATTGTAAGTAAGATCTCTGTCTCATATTGCTAAGTGAAATGGGGACCACTTCAGGAGTTTTGACTTGGACAGAGAGATGCTGATTCACATTTCCAACTGAAAAAAAATGTGTTCAGAACTAACTGGAAGTTGGAAAGCAAGGAAGGAGACTCATGGTAAGCTATCAGAGTAATCCAGGTGAGAGATAATGGCAATTTGGAACAGGAAGATAGCAATAATTGTGGTGCAGAAATAGATGGCTCCTAGACATATTGTTAATGTAGAGTGACAAAGATTTGCAGATGGTTGAAAAATATTAGAGAACAAGAAATGTAAAGGCCGACTCCAAGGTTTTTTGAAATGGAGCAACTGGAAATGTATAGTTACTGAATGGGAAGACTTGGGGTAGATCTTACTTTTAAGGAAAAATAAGTTTAATTGGGGACATATTAAGTTTGAATTGAGTATTAGGTATTTTTTTAAGTATAAGGCGTGGATATTTAGTATACATTTGTACAGACAAATTTACTTCAGAGCAGGTATATGGCTTACATACAAATTTGGATTTCTCAACATATAAAAAGTATCTAAAGCCATGACTATGAGATCACTGAGCCAGGATTGTAGATAGAGAGGGGGATGTCATTGCTGTCTTTCAGAACCACTCCAGAGTAAGGCTTCAGTGGATCACAATCTGTTTTTGACTTACAATCACATACAAGTCAACTCATCTCTGTACCAATTTCAGTCTTTTTCCTCCTTAGTCAGTTGGAAATAAGGGACCCTACCACAATCACTGCACATGACCATACATTTGAACAGGTATAGGTACAATATTGACGAAAGACATGGGAGTCTGAGACATCTCATTTACACCTTACTGTTTCCTATGGCCCTATTCATGCCCAATCCCAAATGTGCCATCACTGTGGGCCTACCTGACCTTCAGAATGATGGGTCTGGCAGAACTTAGCTTGAGATGGATTCAAGATGCATAGTTATTGATATATAGTTAATTCACATGCCATAGTCAGGGCTCCATTTGTACTGGGGCACAGGAGCATATCACAATTTCTTTTGAGTGGTTGACAATTCTCTACTGCTGATGATATCCTCTTGTTGCAGAACCCTGGGGCATCTCCTCCTCTGCAGGGCACTTGCACTGCAACCTAGAGATATTGTAGAATCTTCTCTGCTCTGGCTTCTACAGAATCTGACAGCCTTCCAAGTCATTCATTTAAGAGTCAAAGCTGCCTGTCTCTAGACCATAAATAAACTAAAAGGTGGGATGATTTTTTAATGGTGGGAGATGCAAAATGAAATCATTTTTCCTTTACTTTGGAAAGGTATATAGATATTCCTTAAACTGGATCCTGAATACTTCAATGATATGGCTGATCCCTGAGTCCTGGTAGGATTTATATCTGGACTGTGTATGTCTTGCAATGACTGATAAACTTGAAAACACAATCAAATATACAGGATATTAGCAATGTAGTAAGCAAGATCAATTTTTGCAGAATGTCCGGAAATGCCAACAAGTTTCTTCGGACTACTCCATGACAAAGAATGGGTAAGTTACAGTCATGGAACAAAATCACAAATGTGTACTATTGTCATCTTGTGACATGAACAGCTTCTGCCCTCCACTATGATAGGGATGCAAAAGAATGTATTCTCCAGACCAAATTATCATGGATCATGCGCCTAAGGCTGGGTTAATCTGGTCTCATGAAAATCCCACAGAAACAAAAATGTGGACTTCTGTTGTATTGAGTCCACTGTCACTGGAATAAAATGCAGGTAATATGAAGGCGTGGGTACTGCATTCTTTGGGGTAGTGCTAATCTATGCCATAAAGATACAATATTTGTTTTGATTTACTATCTGTTATGGTTAATTTTATCTGCCAACTTGACTAAGTCATAAGAGGACCAGATATTTAGTTCAACATTGCTCTGGGTATGTTTATGAAGGTGTTTTGGGATGACATTAACACTTGAATTATAGATTGATTAAAGCAGATTGCCCTCCACAGTGTGGTTGGGTTTTATCCAATCCAATGAAGGCCTTAATGGAACAAAAAGGTGGAGTAAGAGAAAGTTCTCTGCCTGACTTTGAGTGGAAATGTGTTCTCTCCTACCTTTTTTTTTTTTTTTTGTATACCTTTATTTTAAATATTTTTTTATGTGATGCTAAGGATCGAACCCAGTGTCTCACACATGCAAGGCAAGTGCTCTACCACTGAGCTACAACCCCAGCCTCTGTCTTCTCCTACATTTTGACTTGGATGCCTTTTCTGCTTCTCAGGCCTTTGACCTAGGTTTGGAGCTCTACCATTGACTCTTCTGAATCTCCATCTTGTCAACTGCAGATTTTGGGTGTTCTCAGCCTATTGTATGAACCAAATGCTGATCATTTGTCCCCTGACGCCCACTATATATATATATATATATATATATATATATATATATATATATATATATATATATATATATATCCTATTCCTTCCATTTTTCTGGAAACCCTGACAAACACACTAGCTAGGGTTTGAAAGAACTGAAACTCAATTATAAGTCTATACTTTGCCTTCCTCATAGCAATAATTCTTAATCCACAGTACATAGAACTTAGTAAGGTTCTGCCAACTACTAAGTATACCAACTGTAATTATATACTTGGCCATCCAGAGAACAACCACTGGATAGGTTAATGGTCCTAATGGATCCACTGTCAACCAAATGTAAGGCCTGACTTCATTTGTTACTTAGCTGCCATACACTCCACTCCTGCTTTAAGAAGGAGACATGATGATCCAATAGGTCCATAGGTATAGTGTCTACTTGATTCCTGAGTAACAGTTATTTAAATGTCTTATTTTATGGTTATCAGGTAGGTAGTAAAGTCATTGTGAAGGTGGTATTGGAAGAATTGTGTATGTACCTACTATGGTGTTATGAAATCCTCTTTCCTGGGGACCTTCTGCCAATAGATTGAGGATCTGAAAATTGGCTCATGTTCAGAAACCATGCAAGAGATTTTATCTTTTTATTTTGGCATCTTCCTTTAGCTTCTCTAATGTCCTCTAATTGTACATATTGTGCAATATATTTGTTCTATATTTTTTTAATGAGATCTCAACTAAATTAACTCCAGGCCTGAGACTAAAATGCTTTTGTTTTGCTGAGAACCCACCTATATTGTGCAAGCAACTCACTGGAAAAGAATTAAAAAGGTGGAAAGCATCATAGGAATCTGGGGTTGAATTGAATCACCCACTGTGGCTGCAGGTCATAAAATCTCTGGTATGCATTCATGCTGCTGTTTTAATAGGGGATAAAGCCAATGACTGCTGTACAATAATGAGGATCCTTATGAACATTTGATTAGCCTCTCATTTCTCTCTAGGACTCACTGTAGTTGAGTCTGGATAAGGAAAAATGCTGCTTTTCAAATTTTGAGCTGTAGACAAAATTATCTTGGTTTTAAGGCTTAGTTGAGGCGATAAAGGTTAAAAAAAGGGCAAAGTAGTGAAAGCTGGGAATATAATTGATATTAATTAGAACAAGGCCAAATTTTTAACTTCACTATTGATTATCTTAGATGCATTTTAAAAAGTAATTTGAGATGACACAAAACAATATAGAAAAGATGCACAAGTTCAATGATACTTGAACAAAAAATGCAAATGAATGCAATTTAGCAATCAACTCTTTTTCTCAAAGTACTTTCACCTGCACTTTGGACTCCAATACCTTCCCTAACATACCAGACACTCCTTGATGTCTTTTTGTTGGATTTTCTTCATGTTTGTAACTTCTGAATATTCTCTAGTTACATTTACTGCCTTGGTTATCTTATTCAGTTCTGCACTCTAATACTCTCTACAACCCAGAATGTTCATCTCCATTCCAGATCTCTCCACTGAACTTTGGCCCACTATTTACCTGATATCAGCACTTGAATGTTTAAAATTCATGCCAAAGTCAATATGTTAAAACCCAAACTCCCTATTTGTCACTCTTCCTTGCTCCCATACCAGCCATCCAATGTTTTCCTAAATTTGCGGGGGGGGGGGGGGGATGGTGGTGGTGGGAAGAACTCCTTTTCCCTAGTTGCCAAATATTTTTACATCTTTTTTGTTGCTGTTGTTCTAATTAGTTATATATGACAGTAGAATGTATTTCAACTCAATGCACGAGAACAACTTCTCAGTTCTCTGGCTGTACATGATGCAAAGTCACACTGTTTGTGCAATCATACATGAACATAGGGTAATAACGTCCATCTCATTCCACCATTATTCCTACCCCCGCATCCCCTCCCCTCCCCTTCCCTCACTCCCCTCTGCCCAATCTAAGTTCCTCCATTCTTCCCTAGCCCCCCTCCATTATGGATCAGCATCCACATATCAGAAAACATTTGGCCTTTGGTTTGGGGGGCATGGCTTATTTCGCTTAGCATAATATTCTTTTACTCTCATACCCAAAAACCAAACAACAGAAGTTCTTCTCAGCTTTAACTTCAACACATATCCAAAATCCTGTCACTTCTCATTATCTTCATTGTTTGCTAAGGGAAATGGTCTTACTGCTTCAACCCCTGTCTCCCTACAATCTGTCCTCCCCATAGCAATGAGTATATGAGCAAAATACTATTAAAACATAAGTTAGATTATTCTAGATAAGATGAAATTATAGGCAGCCACATAGTCTTTGAATTCCTTTGGCCACCCTGAATCAAGCACATACACAAAAGACAGAGCAATTAGTATGTAAAAATTTAAAACTCGTGGACAACACATGCAAACAAGGCATCTCAACAGTCCTGACAATAGAAGCAGGTAGGGACAAACCCCTGAGATAGCAGCATTTGCATCAGAGGGGGCAGTCAAAAGAATCTTGGTTGGCATGAAAAACTAGAGATCTCAAATTTACCAACACATATTTAGTGAAAAGTATCATAGATCAATCTATGTTTGTGGTTGAGTAGAAGAGGCTATAGAAAGGCTGGGCAGGGCTGGGACTATCTTGACTCAGGAAATCTTAAAACTAACCTAATGAATCCTGCTTGCAGGGCAAAACATATCCCTGAAGAGAAAATGCAATGAGTATACAGAATGAAACAAATGGCAAAAAGGCTTAAAAATGATGGGGGGATGGTGGGGAGAAGAAGAAGAAGAAGAAGAAGAAGAAGGAAGAGGAGGAAGAGGGAGAGATGATGATGATTATGGTCACATATCTTATAAAATTAAGTGCAGAAAAAAAAAACAAATAATAAGCAGAGTATTATTGTGGAGACAATAAACTTATACCAAACAGATATTTTCACAAAGTTGATTTTGACTATATCTGAATGTTCTAAAACTGGTGAAAAAAATTGAAAAATTTGTAATTATGAAACAACAGTGTAAAGAAAAATTCAGAAAGAACTCAGAAAATAAATTATTATGAAATAACAACTTTAAATGAAAATTGATAGAAGCCAGGAAAATAATTAAAAATAAAGAGAATAGGAGCTGGGGTTGTAGTTCAGTGTTAGAGTGCTTGTCTAGCATGAGTGAGGCACTGGGTTTGATACTCAGCACTGTATAAAAAAGTAAACTAATAAAATAAAGTTTAAAAAATAAAGAGAATAGAAATATTTCAAAATGAGGCTTAAAGAAATTCAAAAGCAAATAAATCTGATAGGCAATAGCATAAAAAAGAAAGTGAAAAGGAGGAAAATAAAAGACAAATTAATTTGAAGAGATAGAACTAGAGAGGAATGAGTGGTACATATAAAAGCAGACAGAGAAGATCTAATATAAGAATAATAGGAGTTCTCAAAGAATTAAAGCAACAAACAGAAGAAAACCAGAACTATAACTCAAGAAAATTTTCCTAAAACAATATTTAAGAAAGGTTTGTAGTTATATAATGAAAGGGCACACAGTGCAGCAGGAAAATTTGACCCCAAAATGACAAGACCACGAGATATTCTAGAAGAATTATTCAAATTTTGGAAAAAGAAAAAAAATCCTTCAGGAATCTAGGAAAAGAATGACAAAATTGCTTATAAGAGGAAGAAATTGGATTGACCATAGCTTTCTTGAAAGAAATGACTTATGTCAAAATAAAACTGAATACTGTGTTTAATACATGCATGAGAAAACTATATGCTAAAGATTTCATGAACAGCCACACTGACTTTCATATGCAGATTCTGGAATAACCAATATGAGCATGAAAATATTTAAAGAATATTGTTCTTATGAACCCATCCTGAAAAATGTATTACAGAAGGCTTTTATAAATCTTCACATACCCCTTAGCCCTTTTGTTCATCTGTCTTTTGCCATGGTAAGATATAATGCTCCTTCCCTCCAGAGGGTGCAACATTCAAGGTGCCATCTTGGAAGCAGAAAGCAGACTTCCCTAGACACTGAACTTGCCAGAAACTTGATCTGAAATTTCCTAGACTTCAAACTGTAAGAGATAAATTTCTGTTCATTAAAATTTTCTAAGTCAGTGCTATTCTGTTATAATAGCACAAACAGACTAAGACAAAAGGGATATTACCTAAAATTAAATGTTGATTGAGAAGGAGGAGGATTTTTTTATGGGAAGAAAGCAGCAAGCAGTTCCCAAAATAAGAGGGAATAAGGATAGTATATAAAGAGTTATATTAAATGCAAACATTGCCAAAAATTAAAAAAACCACTTCAAATGTTAAAATATATATGGGAAAGAGAGAGAATAAGATGGAATGTTGTACAGTCATATCAGCAACATAAATGAAGTTAATATACCTATTTTTAAAATAAATTTCACATTTTTCTAACAAAGCAAAATACAATAAAATCTACAAATCAAATACAAGTCAATGGTACAAAAATATATACCAGAAAAAAATGCAAATAAAAAGAAAACATGTTTTATTTGACAAGACAGGATTCAGACCAAAATGAAATAAAAGAAGTACATTTTAAATTCCAAAGGATACAATTTATAATAAAGTTGTAATAGTTATTATTGTTTGAATGACCAAAAATACGTCAACACTTTTTATAAAGCAAGAAATATAAGGGGAAATGGGGAAATATAGATAGAAACACACCTAAAATCAAGAACTTTAACATAACCACTCTCAGTCTAAGCCAGAGCAAATGGACAAAAATTCAGAATAAAACCTAAAAAACATGATGAAAATAATTACTAGAATAGATCTTATAGATTTATCAAACTCTGTGTTGCAATACTAAAGAATATATCTTATTTTCAGTTGCACAGGGAACATTCATGAAAACTATTTCTTAGGCCACCCAAAGAATTAAAACTTCAATAAAATCTGAAGAATAGAAATGACATGGATAGCACTTTCCAAACGTAAACCATTAAACTAGAAATTAATAACACATTTTAAAGGCTTTCCAATGTGCAAACTTTTAATAGTTATACTTTATTAAACAACTCTCAAGTCAAGGAAAAATAAACCAAATTTGCAGATTTTCCCCTCTCCACAATAATAAAATATGAAGTACTTTTTGAAACTAAGTAAGACAAATCATTTCAGTTTTAAATTGTTGCTATGTGTCTGTCCAATATATCAGTAAGGCTAAATGTGTTTTTCTTTCTCATATTTTCAGCTGAATTCATCAGTGTGTAATTTTAGAAATATTTATAAAAGCATGACCTTACCTGTTATAGTTTGGTTATAAAGAGTGCTCCCAAAACCTCACACACTGTAAACACAATAAACAAGAGAAGAATGTTCAGAAGTGAAATTATTAGATTATGAGAACTGTAACTTAATCAATGGATTAATCCACTTGATGGATTGATAATTTGAAAGCACTACTTTACTGAGTAATAACTGTAGGCAAGGAAGCATGGGTGGAGGACGTAGATCACTAGGAATGTTCCCTTGAAGATTGCATTTTGTCCTTTTTGTTCTCTTTTTCTCTGCTTCTTGGATGTCATGAGGTGAGTGATTTGCTTTTGTAAAGCCCTTCCCCTATCATATCTGCTTTATTCTGGGCCCAGAGCAATGGAGTTGGCCAACCACGGACTAAACTTCTGAAACAATGAACCAAAATAAATCTTTTCTCCTCTAAGTTGTTCTTGTTAGACATTTTGGTCGGAATGACAAAAAGTGGGCTAACATATTAGTAAAAGCAGTATTCATTATTATTCACTTTGCTTCTTATGGCACAAGAAGAAATAAAATCAAACATCAGCCAAATGTCCAAAATAATATTTCCATGATTAAAAAAGAAAAGCGTGGTCAGAATTATTACCCTGAAATGGATTTCTCAATCAGTGAATTCACAATGGTTTAAAGTAATTATTTCCAAACCTTGACTAATGGTAAGATTTACTTTGGTGTGTCTGTTTAAAGTAGAGATTCCAAGGCTCTCCTCTGAAGATTCTAATTCAATTCCACTGGATTATAAATAGACTAGATATTTGAATTTTAACTCAACTCAACAATTGATTATTATGATCAACCAAGTCTGGAAAAGCTAGATCAAGGGATGATTTGTCAGTCATGTGTCACCATGGGCTTCGCTTAAGAGTTGCAGAGGCTGGAAAGATGGAGGACTTATGGAGAGAAGACAGCTTCTAACCACTCACTCTCAGCACCTGAACAGGAATGGGGCTGGGAGTGGGGGAGTAGTGGAAGGTAAGGTTAGATGATCAGGGTTTGACTGAAAGGAATCTGTCCTCTAAAAATTAGAAAATTATACACCAGTGTTTCTACAACTTGAGTGAGCATCAGAATCCCCTAGGATAAAATTCAGTGAGTCAGAGCTGGGGGTGGCCATGTGTTTTTTAAAATAAGCACTCTGTAATTCTGTTGTAGATTTTCCACAGGCCTCACTTAGAGAAAAACTAATATAAATAAATTTTGAGACATGTAATAGCCATCAGCCACCTCAGTCTTTCCTGATGAATTCACCCTCTTTCCCTTACTCTGCAGACTTACTCACTGGTACTTTTGTATGTGTGTGTTCTCTCTCTTTAAATAGACTAACAAGTTTGTTTAACAATGGTGATGTGTTTAATCTATTAGAACCCCCACATAGTAGATGTTAGTGACAATTTGCTGATTGATTCCTTCTACGGACATTTACCAACCAAGAATTTACTGGACATAGGAAAGGCACTGAGCTAAATGTGGAGTACTTGATATTTGATGATAGATTCTCCTATGCTTCTCTGATCTCTTACCATGTTTGAGGAAAGGAGATGATATCAAGGGCACAGCAACATTTTCTTAAATGTGTGTTTATTGCATGTATGTGTGTGCACCCATATATTCACAGCACAATTGAGACTTAGGTTATTTGCAATAGTAGATAAGTACAGGAGGAAGAGGAATGGAGTCTTTGTGATGTTCATGCCTCCTCTTGTTGGAGCTAAATACTGTGAGCACCATGAGTGGGAGCAGTATGATACTATAGAAGAGTAGGGAAATTCCAGTTCCTGTCTGTATGGGCATCAGCTCTTTCGCATAAAAAGAGTTACTGCCCTTTCATTATGTGCCAGACATTGTATATAATTTCCATGCATTTTCTCACATAATGGGTACAGAAACTCTATAAGGTAATATTACATCTATTCCTAATTTTCAGAAAGGAAATGGTAGTGAAGAAAGTTGAGTGATTTTTCCCAAGACAAAGAAACTTGAGCTTGGCTCCAGAATCTGGTCCAACTCTTCTCCATGCTGTTTGAGTTTAATCCCCTGGGAAGGGAGTTGCCCTGGGAAGTGCCTTTGGGATGTGTACAAAGCAGATTCATACTTAAACTCATCTCTCCATCAGATCTCTAGTGAAGAGGGTGGTTCTTAGTTCTAAAACACATATCTCATCACATTATCTAGTTAGGTGGCATCAGTATCCACCCCAGACTCATTAGAAAAACAACTGAAGCCCTTTAAAATTCGGTCTTGGATTTCCTCAAAAGTGTGTTGCAAATTATATTCTGCCTCTAATTGGAATGGCTTCTTTTACCCAAAATCTCCTGCAATAGGGAAGGAAGGATTCAACTCTCTTAATTGGATCTCTGAAGGCCTTTAAAATCTTATCTTCGAATGGAAATTCTCCCCACCCTCAGTCACCCAGACTGGGTTAAGTTCCCCATTTCTCCTCTTCAACACATTCTGGGCCTACCTCCTGCTATAGCTATGATTTACAACTAATTAATAAAATTCCTCTTGTTTATCTGGGAACTCCTTCTCATCTCTATTTTCCTCCAGTGCCTATCGCCAATTAGGGGTAGCAACCAGGCTCAGCCATTCTTCCTTGGTAGAAGGATTGGGGGCATATGAGTCCAGTAGAGGGTGTCTCTGGAAATGGAGGGTCCAGTTGGATGGTTCAAGGTTCTCTAGGAGTTTGAAAGAGAGACTGGCATCTCCTAGAGAGACTGCATGCCAATGAACTCTGGTTCCTTGGCAGAGGTTGCTATTTAAGGAGTCTGAACCTTTTTGGAGAGAATCACCTTGAAATCATATAACCTCTTTAAAAATTCTTATTGTCTTTTTAGGGCTATATGGAAATTCTGCTGAGTATACTCTTCTTCATTTTAGCTCTGGTATCTAGCTACATTTTCTTTTCTTTTGAACCCCTAAGCCAACTTTTGCCTTCATCACCCAACATTCAGTCCTTGTAGTCTGCATTCTTGCCCAGCTTTACCCCAAAACCCTCCACTTAGGCCAGCTTCCTAGTGCACAATTTCCTACACACAGAAACCTCTTGAATTGGTCATTATCATAGGAAAAATTGAATCTCACTTTTTTAATCCATTGTTTTTCTTGTTTTTGGTTAATTAAAAAAATTATTTTGCTCATACTTCCTATGCCTATCTACCTTCATTCCTTTCACTCTCTCACTTTTTTTCCTCTTTCTCTTAATCTTTCAGATTTCCTTCTGCCCTTTATCATTTATCCTTTTTTACTGGTCAGATTCCTTTAATGGTTCACCACAGAATATCCAAAGTGTGGCTAACAATATGTCTATAGCCAAAAATGATTCACATTCCATAGATATTGTTTGGAGGAGGAGACAGTGTTATCACAAGGCCTTACTTTTTTTTGGTATCTAATAGCAGACTTAAAATGATTCCAGGCCTAGATCTAAAAGTTTTAGGTCCTTTTGGTTGAAGGGTGATTTTAGATTTGATCTAAAATGCTTCCTTTTTAATTTTTTCAGGAAGGGAAAGCACCAGTGGGTAGGGACTGATACACTGGCTTAACATTTCAGTATCTTGGATTCTAAAATTAATAAATAATAGGTTTATTACAGGATTGGTCTAACTCAAGTTGAAGGATAGTATAAATTAAAGACTGAGTGAATTATTCTTCTAGTCAGTTCCATAGCTTATTTTCCATGTGAAAGTACAAAAGGTAAGGAAGAATCTCAGCCTAAGTTAAAAAAATGCATTGTTAGTAATATAGGGTAGCATTAAAAAAGATTTTCATCAAAGCTTGTTTAACCTTCTGAATTTAAAGGATTAGAAGATACCATTGAAGAGTTCTTGGAATGGCCTTAGAGTATATAGCTAAGTATTCAAACTCTAAAAGGACTATGTGTATTCTATATGCCAGTAACTTGTGCATAATTTACAATCTAGAAAGTCATAAGAATAACATGATGTCATTGGATTAGCATGGCATGGTGGCACACACCTGTAATCTTAGCTATTTGGAAGGCCTCAGCCTCAGCAGGAAGATCATAAATTCAAGGCCAGACCCTTAGCAACTTAGCAAGACCCTGTCTCAGAGTAAAATATAAAAAGGGCTGTGTATGTAGCTCAGTGGTAAGACACACCTGAGTTCAATCCCACTACTGAAAAAGAAAAGAAAAAGAATATTCTATCATTGAATTGAATTGATTGTGGTTTTGGAGTGTGTGTGTGTGTGTGTGTGTGTGTGTATGTGTGTGTGTGTGTGTGTGTGTGTGTGTGAGTGTGTGTGTGTGTGTGTATATATATGAACAGAGAAGGTAGCATGAAGTGGGAAATGGGAAAGGAGAGAAAGATCTTCATAGTAAAAGATGATTACATCTACTTTGTTGATAATCTGGAAAAAGTCCAACCAGAAATTCATATAATCTTGATGGTCTTACAGAAATTTTAAAAATCTTAATCCAAGTGTCTAAAACATGTGTTGTATTTAACATGTAAATGAAAAACCCCAAATACAAATCTTAAGTGTAGGTAGATTTAAGTAAATCTTAACTTAAATTTATGTCAACTAAGATTTGTTCATTATTTACTTTCTTGGGATCTTTTTGAGTGTTTTTAAAAATATTAAATCAATTTATTTGTTACACACTGTGTAGTACATGACAATATTATCATTTTAAATAGGAGCAAACAAGCTCAAATGTAAAAACATTTGCCTTAGGTCATTGCATGATGACAACACACAAGAGTTCTAGTTTCAGATTAAATTTTTTAAAATTGTAAATTGGTGCTCTGCATTAGTACATGGAGTAGTGAACCCTTCGGGACATAAAAACCTGATGCACAGAGTCTGCCACTGGCCAGCTATGCCACAAATGACATCATCTAAGACCCTGGACCTCCTTTTCCTCATTTGTAGGAAGAAGGATGGGAGAGTAGACAGCAATGCCAGTGGGCACCAGCACTAGTCTGTCTGCCACAGAAGGCCTCACTTATAAAAACCCAAACATACCAGAAAAGAGAAAAGTGTAAGAATTCAAATAAAAATTGCCATTCAGACTACTCATCTTTCAGGAAAATAAAAGATAACCTAGAGAAAATGTATGAAAACCAATTTTAAAAGGTCAACCTAACTGTTAAACATATTTTAAAATTAATAGCAGTCTTCTAGGCCTGAAAAAAAAAACAATTAGAAGATGTGAAAGGAGAAACATGTAACATTTGCCATAGCAGTAAAAACCATGAGATACCTGGCCATAATCCTTTAACAACCATGTAAGATCTTTATGGAAAAAAATTACAAAATTTTATTGAGACATGAAAAAAGATCTAAATAAGTGGAGATTCATAAAGCAATATTTCATGCATATTTTGTGCCTGTCATCTTTTTAGACTCCTTTAGTAGCAAGTCAGGAGAGAGAAAATAAAACATAAACAAATAATCTAATGTTGAGTGCTTATAAGTGATAAAGGTGAAAAAGAAGAAATATGGGGTGAGGTAAGGTTCAGGTAGGTTGAGAAGGTAAGGCTTTTCCAGGTAGGGACATTTGAGCAGATTCCTGAAGCAAAGGAGTAAGCTATTTGGATACCTGGGGCAGAGTTTCCCAGACAAAGGGAGAAAAATGAACAAAATAATGTGCTTGGCATTGTTTAGAACAGCAGCAGGGGCAGAGTGAGTGTGGGTGGGAGATGAGGTCAGAGAAAGTAGGACCAGACCATTTTACTGTCCCATACAATGTTACTCTTAGAAGTAATGCTGAAGTAAGGGCTGGGGTTGTGGCTCAGTGGTGGAGCACTTGCCTCTCACATGTGAGGCACTGGGTTCCATCCTTAGCACCACATAAAATAAATAAAGGTATTGTGTTTATCTACAACTAAATATATATATATGAAGTAATGCTAAAGTGAGTAAAATTATGTTTACTTACTTTGACTATTTTCTTGGGGTATGTTCTTAGAGAACAGAAGAAAGAAAAATAAACTTCCTTCTGTATTATTTATCCTTGGAGAGACCATGAGTTGCCAACCTAACAGCCATTCTTCTTTTGTTTTATTACCACAAGAACAGCTTTCTCAAGTGTGGGGTGGGGGCCAGGGTGGCAGAATGACATCTTCCAGCTTCTTTGTTGCTAGGGATGAGCGAGGCATGCACCAGACCAGGGAGCACTGAGCTAGCATGCCTCATTTGTTTCTTGCTCTTCTCTTTATCTTCTGTTTGAATGTCTTCTTGCAGAACTTGGGAGCCCTATTCCCTGAGAGCATAAGACTTCCCTTACCACTCCTTAACTGTGACACCTGGTACATTTTTCTTTTATCCGGTGAAAAAAACTCTAAAAGCCAAACCCTTCAGGAATAAAAGAAAGTTAAAAACCTCTGATGCTCCAGGTTATCCCCAAAGCTGCTAGAGCAGGACTAGATAACTGATATCTCTCAGAAATTCACAGCACATAATCTCTCATTGCCATAGAGAGAAACTATACAGCAACTCCTTGGAACTCTGTTATTCCTGGAAAATACTTTAGAATCTGTAGACGAGTCTGTGAGATTCTATTCTTCCCAAATAGTTATTTTTTAAAGCAAATAAAATCCTACCAATTTTAAGGCCAATTTGCATACACACATATATGCATATATAGGGAAAATGTATGCATATATATCCAGTATATCATATGTTTACCTCAATCATATTAGTTTTGTATAGGTATTTAATTAGACTTTCAAAAGATATTCATTGACTAATAATAAGTTGTCTGTTGATATGAGAGTCTCTCTAAATAATAAATGAAATGCTTTTGAGTCAGTTTGAACAGTATATACACAAGGAATGAAGAATGAGCTAAACTAAGGTTTTAACACCTGGGCTAAGTTCCCAGAACTATGACCCATTTTTGGACTTTGGTAGAGATGATTCTGATAGGCAGACCTTGAACTGGGAAAAGGAGAAGTTCAAGCTCAATGGCTAGAGAAGACATCAGGTATTTGTGTATGTGTGTCTATATGTTAATATGAGATTGGCTTACTAGAACTTTACCTGGGAAGTCATGCAAGTCCTGTAGCTATGGTGGCAGTCAGGGTTCTGTCAGGATAGAACCACTAAGATACAGAAAGATAGTGGATAGTAGGTAAATGGATACATATGTACATAGAAATATCATCCATTCTTATTTATTTACATTTCTATAGCAATCTGACCTTATACAACCATGAAAGAGAGCTACGCATCTCTGCTGTTTTATCTGATGCTGGATTCTGAAGTTCACAAGGCAGGTAGTGAGGAAGAATATGTGGATATAAAATGGGGGTGAGCAGGCACAGTGTGGATGGAAGTCACAAGCACAAACTGGAACATATGAGGAAGCACTGGAACCCGTGTCATTTATTATTGTCAAAACTTGATGGTGTATGTGACTCACATGTGCCAGGGGCTATTTGTCATGGGACCAATATAGACAGTTGAATCTGAAAACAGAGAAGCTGAAGGAAGATTCAGGGAAGGAGGTATAGTTTCTGTCTCCTCAAGTGTGAGCTACAAAATGGCTGCTACATTAGTTTTGGTCGCCAATTCTCACTGTCTCATGTGGTCCATCCTAACAGGTAATGCACAGGAAAATTAATTCTGGAAAATATGGTTGACACTTTATAAAACCACTGCACTTATGATGTGCAAGGCTATAAAAATTACCCCAAGTGTTCTAACAACTTACTTGCTTACCTAGGTACCTCCAAGAAATTATTAAATTATCTAAAGTAAAAAAAAAAAAATTCCCAAAAGATAAAATTGTTGGTATTACACAAACTTGCATGAGCATGAGTCTGGGGGCGCATGCACACACACACAGAGAAATACACATTTATTGATAATGGCTACTAGTAAGGTTCCTATTCTCAACTTTCCATTCATCTGAGTTTCTACCTTAAACATATTCTCAAATTTCTATTATTCCACGGCAACAAAAAAGTCTTACGAATGCAATTTCTGTGTCATCTGGTTTTTAAAATAAGGTCATCTTTTATATTTACTTTTAAAATATAGTGAAATGCATCACAGGTCAATGTTGGCTTTTGTTAAAAGTTCTTAAAGTATTTCATCTGTTTGTGCTATTGTGATATTTCCAAACTCTGTTGGACACACTAGAGTTTTTGAGACCATGAGTATCTTGGATGAAAGAGGACTGCTCTCCTGGTCACACCATGTCTTGTTGACAGCAATGCTTTTTCACCTGAGTGAGCTTTGATTCAAAGGACACTTCTGTTTTTTATGACTAATATTATATTGAGCCAAAAGTCTCTTTGTTCTTGAATCACTAACATAAGACATACAAGAGTGGTTTTGAAAATGTAAGAAGCTAAAATCTTAGAAAATATCGATATATTCCTTTGGATCTTAGTAGAAATATTATTGAACTCACACCAAGTGTAGCTATATTTCCATGGAATTTTTAAAGTTGAACATAAATGACCTCTTGGCTTCCAGTTCTGATATTTCATTGCTCACACGTATTTTAGTTGAGATTGCATAAAAATGTGCACTCTTTTCCACCTTGTGTTCTGAGATTGATTAATATTCTTAGTCTTTCTAGGCTAGCTTAGGTGAGGTACCTTCTAGTTAACCTTACTTCATCCTCTTCCAGCACTCACCTTTCTGTTATGTAGTAAAGTTACTATTGAAAACTTCAGGACAAGCATAACAGCTTGTGCCAGCAGAATCTAAGTGCACATTGGAAGGATTTGACAAATACATCAGAAACCACATAAAGAAAAGGCAGTAATGTGGCAAAATATTTAAGGAAAAAGTAGATTTTCTGCTTTCTAAAGTTCGTCCTACCAGGCTATGGGTGGGAGAAGCCTTCTTTTTATTAAGACAGATAGTAGAAGCCAAAGGTCCCAAAATGTAGAATCTGATTATCTTGGAAACTTGAAAAATATTCAGATTTTCAAGAAACATTCTAAAAAATTCTTATCAGCAAGTCTGCAGAAACCATGTTAGAGAAATGTCTCAGATGGATGAGTCTAATGCACAATCGTGTGCAGAAGCAACTGATGTGTTCTGTCTATAAAGCTGCATTTCTAGGGCCTCTGACTATTTCAGAGAATTTATCTCCAAATTTTTAGAGATTTGTATCGTGCTAAAGCAGAGAACTATTGGGTTTTCCTGTGGAGGTGGATATTTTGATTTGAGCAATTGGTAACCAAAAAATTAGGATTCAACATCTAAAAAATAGAAGAGCGCATAGGCACAGTCTATGTCATGCTAGAGGAAGCATTCTTGCACAGAATATGTCCCTGTCAATCAGGACTGTAGTTTTTGTCTAACTTGAAAAACATGTACATTTTTTTTTCTAATGGCTTGATATCCTTTTCTTCTGAAAGCCTTAAATTGAGGGTTGATAAGAATTTTCCAGAAGCCACTCACTTCAGAAATGGACTCACCATGATGATGAAACAAGATTAAATTTCTGATTCTTCAACACCTATTTCTGTCTCTTTACTCCACTATGAGACTTTCCTATTATTTCACATTATTTCACACAAGAGAAGAATCCCTGGGTGAAATTTGTCAATATTCAATCAAGAGTGGACTGTAACAAGAAAAGGTCTAACTATTCTCTTTATAATTGAGAAAGAAATGTGAGGGAGGAATGCCCTTGATTACAGATTGGTAACTCTCCTACTGATATTGTAGGAGAGTTAATTCTGATATGATTGTCAAGATCACAACAATATAAAATATGGATGTCGAGCCATGTCCCTTACAGATATCAGGATTATCTTCTCTCTCCTATGAGGGAAGCAGACAACCACATCTGCCATTTATGCTGAGAATAAGTGAATCTTGGGAGAAGAAATGAAGAAACAGAAGGTTGACATAATCTGGATTTTAGGTCTGTTTTATATTCACAGACTGAGTAAATTATGGTTTAAAAAATTCATTTTATAGTTTTGGAAGCTAGGAAGTCCAAGGCTGAGGAAGTCCCCATCTAGAAATCATATATATATATATATATATATATATATATATATATATATATATATATAATTTTTTTAGTTGTAGATGAACACAATACCTTTATTTTACTTTTATGTGGTGCCCAGGATCAAACCCAGCACCTCACACATGCTAGGCAAGCGCTCCGCCACTGGGTCACAACCTCGGCAACCCTAGAAAAGACCTTTTACTGTGTCATCCCATGGCTACAGGGGTAAGGACAAGAATGTGTGTGTGGATGTGTGAGAAGTGGGGGAAGAGTCAAGCTCAATCTGTTTTAAGTTTTAATTGGAAATCCTCTTTGTGATAAATAATCTGCTTTTGTAATAATAGCATCAAGCTATTCATGAAGTCAGAGCCTCTATAACCTAATCACCTCTTTTTTTTTAAATTTTTTTTTTAGTTGTAGATGGACAAATACCTTTAATTTGCTATTTATTTTTATGCTTGCTGAGGATGGAACCCAGGGCCCCTCACGTGCTACGCAAGTGCTCTACTGCTGAGCCACAACCTCAGCCCACATATCACCTCTTAAAGGTCAAAACTGTTGTATTGGGAATGAAGTTTCCAGTTCACATACTTTGGGGAAATACATTCAAACACAGCAGTCTGGAGGGCAGCTGAGAGTGAGAAGATCATAGGAAAGGGAAGAGAACCTCTGCCAAACAGAGACACAAGAACGAGGAAGGGAGGAAAACTGGACAGGGAGGGGCCTGTATTCTGGCATAGAGGCACCACCAAGAGTTTTCCTTAGCACTAAGTCAGTGTCTGTGCTGCAGGATCAGCTCTAGAGCCAGTTTTGTATCTCTGTTATCATTCTCTTCTGTTCCTTGGAAACTTTAAGACTTGCTAAACTTTATAATCTTAGATGTAGAAAAGCATGATGCTTCCCTGCAGTCATGATAAGGATAAAGGCCAAAAATCCTATAACAAAAGAAAGGTTAACAAGTGAAAAAAAAAAAAATAACACATGTATTTCATCAAACATACATGTGATGCAAGAGCCTTTGGAAATGAAGAGTCAAAGACCCAGGGAAAACTCTCTTTTTATGCTTAGGTTTGATGAATAATAAACATTGTGCAGAAATGTCATTGGACAAAAGAGTGTGATCTAATGGGAACACACTGAGGAGTAAACCCAGCAAGGCCTAACTGTTCAGATGCCTTTGGCCTTTCTGTAGCATTTGTTCTCCCCTCTGGAATGACATTCTTCAGGGGAAAGGGAGAAGGGGAGAGGGAAAGCTTTCTAGGTTTTATGGCCTGCTCTGGGGGAGAGGAGTTTAGTATCTGCTTACAGGAAATGGAATTCTGGCTTCTGCAACCCACTCGGCGAAAAGATGAGGAGTAAGAGAAAGGAGAGCAGAAGGACAGAGACCTTACATTTGAAGCCCTGCAGTCTTTTTTCAGTTCAAAGTACTCAGCACACCCAAGTACCATATTTTGAGGTATCACATTCTGTGACAGAAAAAACTTACATTCACCTGAAGTAATAAAGGTCATTTTTTTTGGCTCACAAAACTGCAAAGTCAAGGAGACCACTTGCTTCATTTCCTTGCTAGACTTTGACATGCAGAGGGGTTTGTGGGCTCTCTTGGTCCACCTCTTCACTGCTTCTGTCTCCCTTGACTCTGCATTGTCCCTCACCTGCTGTAGCCCTTCCTACAGTATCAGGACACACACTGGCAGCCCTGAGCCTTGGTCTCTCACCAGTCCTTGTTTGACCTTGCTTGTTAACAATCAAGAATTTGAGTCCCAGTTCTGGAAAGGAAAAAGAAAGTCTTGCATATTCTAAGTTCTTTATACTTCTGATGAGAAGAGTAAGAAAATGAAATAGAGTTTTCTGCATTAAGAAGAAAAAAACATGAATATGACAAACTGCCTTCTTTATGTTTTGGGAAAAAAATCACTTATTTCACAATCTGGGTAAGAAGAAAGCAAATGTTACCAAATATGTTACACTGAAAACTGCAATATCAACTTCTGAAAATAAAATTTAAAGTCATTTTTATTGATCTTAAGATAACTGCAGTAACAAAGAGAATATGGCCAGGACCTAAAACAAGAATGCAAAGCTGCCATTTCCTGGGGAGGGGAGGGGGGGACAAAAAAAAAAAACAAAACAGTGGGATGAAAATGAGATGCACGTAAGCCTTGAAATGAGGTAAATCTGTCTTACAGCCACAAAGTACCATCCTGCTTTCCTCTCAGAAATCAGTCATTTTTACCTGCTAAGACCTCTTCCCCTCCTCAAACTGTGATGGTAAATAGGTGTGGCAAATCACTATAGAAATAAGATCATCATACTACAGTTGGGCCTCCTTTCCTCCATCTGTCGTCATTCCACCTGGAGGAAGTTGGGACTGACACAGCTGACCTCCGTCTCTTCCTCCCCGACTCCTGTCCAGGCAAGGGGAAAGACAGAGACGACAGGGCCTGGGGGCTCAGAGCTGCGGAGCTGTCTGATGAGACTACCCACCTGTGACCTGCGAGGCTCACTGGGGCCTGACACTGCAGGGGAGACCTGCAGAGGCCCAGCTTTGTCAGGAACTGTGGGGGGTGTCCACTTCATGCTGGGGCATAAAATTACAAGCCCCTTTCTTCTGTGGATCAGAAGGGATGTTGTCCAGTTTATCAGCAATAAAATTGATACTTTCACCTTCATCTGTCTGACCCTTGGTTCTCTTTCCCAACTGGTTCAGATCTCAGGTAGTAAAAAACAGTGTTAGATATTGACCCCCTCAATCCCAACATGAGTGTTATGGTAAACTACTGTAAAATTCATAAAATGAAGGACCACGTCTTAGGAAGTTGTTTTTTCACAGTAGTAAGTACAGGACCACATACAAACATTGAAGGTGAAGTTTTCCAACACTGAATTAGAACAGATGCCAAATAGTTTTCCTCCTTGTGGAGCCAAAAGAGAAGAGTAATTCAGGCTAAATTCCAACACACACTTCCAACCCCAAGTAGACTCATTGAGTAGCCCTGAGAAAACCAACTGCTTTGTCACTGACTTCCTGCTTTGCTAATGCTTGTCTTATCTCTATTTTTCTGAAAAAAAAAAACTTATAATTCGATCTAATCTAAAGACAAATTCAGAAACATTTTTCATTTTGTTTTATTTTACCTACCAACTTTAATATATAAAGGGGAAATTTGTCTTTCTTTCTTTTTTTTTTTTTAAATTGGTTGTTCACAACATTAAAAAGCTCTTGACATATGACATATCATATTTCATACATTAGATTCAAGTGGGTTATGAACTCCCAATTTTTACCCCAAATGCAGATTGCAGAATCACGTCGGTTACACATCCACAATTTTACATAATGCCCTATTAGTAATTGTTGTATTCTGCTACCTTTCCTATCCCCTACTATCCCCCCTCCCCTCCCCTCCCATCTTCTCTCTCTACCCCATCTACTGTAATTCATTTCTCTCCTTGTTCTTTCTTTGTTAATTTTTTTTATTGGTTGTTCAAAACATTACAAAGCTCTTGACATATCATATTTCATACATTAGATTCAAGTGGGTTATGAACTCCCATTTTTAAACTTTTATTAATCTTTTATTATCTCCCAGAAAAACATGGAAAAACAGTTTAATGAGATGATAAGACATTTATGCACTTGGGTTAGATGAATTAATAAATCAATTTGGGTTAAACACTGGAAAAAAGCATTTAAATGTTTGGAATATCAAAAGGCTCCTTTTTCATATTTTTTTAATTTGTTTTAATTAGATACACATGACAGTACAATGATCTTGACATATCATACATTTGAATCTGATGGGGTATAATTTCTCATTTTTCTGAGTGTACAGGTTGCAGAATCACATTGGTCATGCAGTCACCTATACATATACAGCAATCATAATGTCTATTCTATTCTGCTGCCCTTCCTATCCCCCCTTCCCTTCCCCTCCCCTCCCATCATTTCTCTCTATCCAATCTAACATGACACACTTTTTTTTCTTTTTCTCATCACAATATCATACATGTATTCTGTATAACGATGAGGGTCTCCTTCCATCTTCCGTGTAATTCCCCTTCTCCCTCCCTTTCTCTCCCACCTCTCTTCCTTATTTAGTGATAATCATCTTCTCATGCTCTTCCTTCCTACCCCATTTTGAGCACTAAAAAATAACAAGATCATGGCATTTACAGGAAAATGGATGGCATCAGAGCAGATTATGCTAAGTGAAGTTAGCCAATCCCTAAAAAACAAATGCCGAATGTCTTCTCTGATATAAGGGAAATTTGTCTTTCTAAGGAGAAAGAAAGAATACAATTGAATTTTAAAATTGTGTGACCTCCCCCCCCAGCCCTTACCTGTTCTCCTTCTCAGTAACACAGCATTATGTTTACTTTGCAGTTGAAAAAAAAATAAATATATAAAAGCCGGATTCATTAGACTTTTGGGTGTGATCCAAAATGCTTTCAAACTCTCAGCCCAGTAGGTGACTAAAATAGCATAACCCCAGGAGAACTGAGCACTCGCTCACTAGTTATGCTTAGCTCCTAAACTCAATTTGTTTACTTACTTAGGAAACTATACAAAAGTTAAACATAGTTATCACATGTAGAGGTTGCTTCTTCACTTGTTTTAGATTGCTTTTCCTGTATTTCCAAGTTGCTGAGACTCATTCTGCTCCCAAATCAAGTTAGAGTTCTAGACTGTGGTAATGCTTAGTCCTTTTAAATTATGTGTTCCATCTCCCCTTAGCTTGTCTCTCATGTGTAGACTCTAACAACTCAGCTGCCCAACTAACAGCTTGTGCACAAGGCACACCTGAAAACAAACGCACCACAAACCACTTTTTCATTATTGCTTGCTCGTTTTCTCACAAACACATGTCTAAGAACATTCTCAGAAGATCTTTGAGGAGATGCATGTTTGTGTTTACTAGTTTCAACATAAAAAAAGCATACAGAAAGATCTGCAAAGTCTGGGTATATCTCCTTCCTCCCTGTGTCCTGATTCATAATGCCTAGTTAAAATGCATACAACAAGTTTACTTCTAAAAAGAAATTCAGCACAATGAAATTTTTCTGCAAAAAGAAGCCACAACATACAAAACAGTACCCAGCACTTTGCACCCTCCATCTCTTGCTCTGTTAATTCTTTGCCCCTGGATGTTTTTCTTCTCCAACAAATTTCTGACAGCTAAAGGATGGGAAGAAGGGAAAGTTCTCTCACCTAGTTTTGGAATTACAAGAGCTAGTAAGTCTCATGCTTAAGGTGTCACTTCTTCCAACTTATTTCATATTTATCTGGTCATCCTTTCTGTGTCCCTTTCCCTTCTTTTAAGCACCTTGTACAGTTCAACCATTGATAAAAATTTAACAGACACAGTTTATGATGTCTCCAATTCAACCCAATTTAAGCTCCAAACTCCAGTACTGGAGACTTTCTTTTTATTTTTTGTACACTTTTTATTGGTGCATTAGAGTTTTACATATTGATAGAATTCGTTGTTACATATTTGTACATGTGCTGGGTATGATGGCACACACCTGTAATCCCAGTGGCTTGGGCTGAGGCAGGAGAATAACAAGTTCAAAGCCAGCCTCAGCAATGGCAGGCAGGGTGCTAAACAGCTCAGTGAGACCCTATCTCTAAATAAAATACAAAATAGAGCTGGGGATGTGGCTCAGTGACCAAGTGCACCTGAGTTCAATCCCTGGTACCAAAAACATATTTTGTACATGCACAGAGTATAACAATATAATTTGGTTAATATCACTTCTCAGCACTTTCTTGACTTTCTTTTGTGATTGTGCTGCTTTAAATAGATTTTTTGAAAGAGGCTTGACCCAAAAGCCTTTCTTCCACTCATTTTTTTGATCTCCCCACCCTCCTTATTTTGGATTAGCTTCTGCATAACAGAGAAAACATTTGATCTTTGAATGTGGGGGATTGGCATATTTCACTTAGCCTCATAGTCTTTAGTTCCATCCATGAGTGTACCTTTCCCAAACATCCTCACCAATATTTAGTGTTCCTTATACTCTCAGCACTTGTCATTCTGACTGGAGTGAGATGAAATCTCGGTGTAGTTTTAATTTTCGTTTCTCTAATTGCTAGAGATGTTGAACATTTTTTCTTTTTTTTTTATTGGTTGTTCACAACTTTACAAAGCTCTTGACATATCATACTTCATACATTAGATTGAAGTGGGTTATGAACCCCCAATTTTACCCCAAATGCAGATTGCAGAATCACTTCGGTTACACATCCACAATTTTACATAATGCCCTATTAGTAATTGTTGTATTCTGCTACCTTTCCTATCCCCTACTATCCCCCCTCCCCTCCCCTCCCTTCTTCTCTCTCTACCCCATCTACTGTAATTCATTTCTCTCCTTGTTTATTTTCCCATTCCCCTCACAACCTCTTATATGTAATTTTGTATAGCAATGAGGGTCTCCCTTCATTTCCATGCAATTTTCCTCATCTCTCCCTTTCCCTCCCATCTCATGTCACTGATTAATGTTACTCTTTTCTTCCTACTCTTCCTCCCTGCTCTGTTCATATTTGCTCTCATTATATCAAAGATTATGCTTCACTAAGCATAATCTGCTCTAGTGCCGTCCATTTCCCTGCAAATTCTATGATTTTGTCATCTTTTATTGCTGCATAGTACTCCATTATGTATAGATGCCACATTTTTTTTATCCATTCATCTATTGAGGGGCATCTGGGTTGGTTCCACAGTCTAGCAATTGTGAATTGTGCTGCTATGAACATCGATGTGGCAGTATCCCTGTAGCATGCTCTTTTAAGGTCTTCAGGGAATAGTCTGAGAAGGGCAATAGCAGGGTCAAATGGTGGTTCCATTCCCAGCTTTCCCAGGAATCTCCAAACTGCTTTCCAAATTGGCCGCACCAATTTGCAGTCCCACCAGCAATGTACAAGTGTACCCTTTTCTCCACATCCTCGCCAGCACTTGTTGTTGTTTGACTTCATAGTGGCTGCCAATCTTACTGGAGTGAGATGGTATCTTAGGGTGGTTTTGATTTGCATTTCTCTGACTGCTAGAGATGGTGAGCATTTTTTCATGTACTTGTTGATTGATTGTATATCCTCCTCTGAGAAGTGTCTGTTCAGGTCCTTGGCCCATTTGTTGATTGGGTTATTTGTTATCTTATTGTCTAATTTTTTGAGTTCTTTGTATACTCTGGATATTAGGGCTCTATCTGAAGTGTGAGGAGTAAAAATTTGTTCCCATGATGTAGGCTCCCTATTTACCTTTCTTATTGTTTCTCTTGCTGAGAAAAAACTTTTAAGTTTAATTAAGTCCCATTTGTTGATTCTTGTTGTTAACTCTTGTGCTATGGGTGTCCTATTAAGGAATTTGGAGCCCGACCCCACAATATGTAGATCGGAGCCAACTTTTTCTTCTATCAGATGCAGAGTCTCTGATTTGATATCAAGCTCCTTGATCCATTTTGAGTTAACTTTTGTGCATGGTGAGAGAAAGGGATTCAGTTTCATTTTGTTGCATATGGATTTCCAGTTTTCCCAACACCATTTGTTGAAGATGCTATCCTTCCTCCATTGCATGCTTTTAGCCCCTTTATCAAATATAAGATAGTTGTAACTTTGTGGATTAGTCTCTATGTCCTCTATTCTAAACCATTGGTCCACCCGCCTGTTTTGGTACCAGTACCATGCTGTTTTTGTCACTATTGCTCTGTAATATAGTTTGAAATCTGGTATTGCTATACCACCTGATTCACACTTCCTGTTTAGAATTGCTTTTGCTATTCTGGGTCTTTTATTTTTCCATATGAATTTCATGATTGCTTTATCAATTTCTAGAAGATATGCCATTGGGATTTTGATTGGCATTGCATTAAACCTATAGAGAACTTTTGGTAATATCGCCATTTTGAAGATGTTAGTTCTGCCTATCCATGAACAGGGTATGTTTTTCCATCTTCTAAGATCTTCATCAACTTCTCTCTTTAGGGTTCTGTAGTTTTCATTATATAAATCTTTCACCTCTTTTGTTAGGTTAATTCCCAAGTATTTTATTTTTTTTTTTTTGAGGATATTGTGAATGGAGTGTTTTTCCTCATTTCCGTTTCAGAAGTTTTGTCGCTGATATACAGAAATGCCTTTGATTTATGCATGTTGATTTTATATCCTGCCACTTTGCTGAATTCATTTATTAGTTCTAGTAGTTTCTTTGTAGACCCTTTTGGGTCTTCTAGGTATAGAATCATGTCATCTGCAAATAGTGATAATTTAAGTTCTTCTTTTCCAATTTTTATGCCTTTAATTTCTTTCATCTGTTTCATTGCTCTGGCCAGTGTTTCGAGAACTATATTGAATAGAAGTGGAGATAGAGGGCATCCCTGTCTTGTTCCGGATTTTAGAGGGAATGCCTTCAACTTTTGTCCATTCAGAATGATGCTAGCCTGAGGCTTAGCATAGATAGCTTTTACAATGTCAAGGTAATTTCCTGTTATCCCTAATTTTTCTAATGTTTTGAACATAAAGGGATGCTGTACTTTGTCAAATGCTTTCTCTGCATCTATCGAGATGATCATATGGTTCTTATCTTTAAGTCTATTGATGTGGTGAATAACATTTATTGATTTCCGTATGTTGAACCATCCTTGCATCCCAGGGATGAATTCTACTTGATCATGGTGCACAGTTTTTTTGATGTGTTTTTGTATTCGATTCACCAGAATTTTATTGAGGATTTTTGCATCTAGGTTCATTAGAGATATTGGTCTGTAGTTTTCTTTCTTTGAGGTGTCTTTGTCTGGTTTCAGAATCAGGGTGATGTTGGCCTCATAGAATGAATTTGGAAGAGCTCCCTCTTTTTCTATTTCCTGAAATAACTTGAAAAGTATTGGTATTAATTCTTCTTTAAAGGTTTTGTAAAACTCCGCTGTATACCCATCCGGTCCTGGGCTTTTCTTGGTTGGTAGTCTTTTGATGGCTTCTTCAATTTCATCCATTGATATTGGTCTGTTCAAATTGTGTGTATCCTCCTGACTCAGTCTGGGTAAATCATGACTTAAGAAATTTATCGATGTCTTCACTATCTTCTATTTTGTTGGAATATAGGTTTTCAAAATAATTTCTAATTGTCTTCTGTATTTCTGTAGCATCTGTTGTGATATTGCCTTTTTCATCCCATATGTTAGTAATTTGAGTTCTCTCTCTTCTTCTCTTCGTTAGCATGGCTAAATGTCTGTCGATCTTATTTATTTTTTCGAAGAACCAACTTTTAGTTTTGTTAATTTTTTCAATAGTTTCTTTTGTTTCCATTTCATTGATTTCCGCTCTGATTTTAATTATTTCTAGCCTTCTGCTACATTTGCTGTTGTTTTGCTCTTCCTTTTCTAGGGCTTTGAGATGAAGTGTGAGCTCATTTATTTGTTGGTTTTTTCTTTTTTTGAGGAATGACCACCAGGCGATGAATTTTCCTCTTAAAACTGCTTTCATTGTGTCCCATAGATTCCGATATGTTGTGTCTGTATTTTCATTTATCTCTAAGAATTTTTTGATTTCCTCCTTTATGTCTTCTGTAACCCATTGATCATTCAGTAACATATTGTTCATTTTCCATGTGATGTAGGATTTTTCCTTCCTTCTTTTATCATTGATTTCCAGTTTCATTCCATTATGATCAGATAAAATGCATGGTATTATCTCCACCCCTTTATATTTACTGAGGGTTGCCCTATGGCATAATATATGGTCTATTTTTGAGAAGGATCCATGTGCTGCTGAGAAAAAAGTATATCCATTTGATGATGGTTGATATATTCTATATATGTCAGTTAAGTCTAGGTTATTGATTGTGATATTGAGTTCTATAGTTTCTTTATTCAATTTTTGTTTGGAGGATCTGTCCAATGGTGAGAGAGGTGTGTTGAAGTCACCCATAATTATTGTGTTGTGGTCTATTTGATTCTTGAACTTGAGGAGAATTTGTTTTATGAATGTCGCAGCACCATTGTTTGGTGCATAAATATTGATAATTGTTATGTCTTGTTGGTGAATGGTTCCTTTTAACAGTATATAATGACCTTCTTTATCCCTTTTGATTAACTTAGTCTTGAAGTCGATTTTATTCGATATGAGGATGGCCACTCCTGCTTGCTTACGAGAACTGTGTGTGTTGTATATTTTTTTTCATCCTTTCACCTTCAGCCTGTGTATGTCTTTTCCAATCAGATGTGTCTCCTGGAGGCAGCATATTGTTGGATTTGTTTTTTTAATCCATGATACCAGCCTATGTCGCTTTATTGGAGAGTTTAGGCCATTAACATTCAGAGTTACTATTGATATATGGTTTGAACTTCCATCCATGTTTGATTGTTTATCCTTTTTTTAAAAAAAAAAAAATTTAGTTTGTTTCTCCGTGATTATCTTTCCCCTCGCCCTCTGTCTTTACCGAGGCACTTCCCACTGATGGTTTTGGTTATTGTTTTTCATTTCTTCCTCGTGTAGTGTTTTGCTCAAAATGCTTTGCAATGCTGGTTTTCTGGCTGCAAATTCTTTTAACTTTTGTTTATCATGAAAGATTTTTATTTCGTTGTCATACCTGAAGCTTAATTTTGCTGGATACAGAATTCTTGGTTGGCATCCATTGTCTTTCAGTTTTTGAAATACATTGTTCCATGACCTTCTTGCTTTCAGCGTCTGTGATGAAAAATCCGGTGTTAACCTTATTGGTTTACCCCTGAATGTAATCTGTCTCCTTTCTCTTGTAGCTTTTAATATTTTCTCTTTGTTCTGTATATTGGATATCTTCATAACAATGTGTCTTGACGTTGGTCTACTGTGATTTTGTGTGCTCGGTGTCCTGTATGCATCTTCAATTTGTATATCTGTTTCCTTTTTTATTTCTGGAAAGTTTTCTGTAATTATTTCATTCAGCAGGTTTCTCATTCCCTTGGTTTGAATCTCTGTACCTTCTTCTATCCCGATGACTCGTAAGTTTGGTTTCTTCATGTTAACCCATAACTCATGGATGTTTTTCTCGTGATTTTTTACCAGCCTTTCTGAGTTGGCTAGACTCTTTTCAAGATGGTATATTTTGTCTTCATTATCTGACGTTCTGGTTTCTACTTGCTCCACTCTGTTAGTGATACTCTCAATTAAGTTTTTAATTTGGTTTATCATTTCCTTCATTTCTAGAATTATTGTTTGATTACTTTTTATAATCTCTATCTCCTGATAAAGATGCTTAACTTCTTCTTTTAGCTGTTTATGTAATTCATTCTCAATGTGTTCTTTCGCTGCTTGAATTTGCTGTCTTGTATCCTCTTTAAGGTTCCATTCCATCTGTCTAAGGTGTTCCTTGAGGTCTTTATATGACCATTTTTCTGATGACTCTAGGTCCTCCTGAATATTTAGGCTGTCCTGCATTGTTTGTACTCCTTTTCTTCCTTGCTTCTTGAAGCTGCTCATGTTGCTTCTTGTTCTGTTTGACTGCTGAGTTACTGTTTATTCCTATAAATTTATTTGATGCTTGGGAGGAAAGGTATTAGAAGGGAAGGGAAGAAGTCACTAAAGAGAATGAGAGTAGGCAGGTAGAATTCAAGGAAGGGGGGATAAGAAAAATGAAAAGACAAAAGAAGAAAGAAATAGGAACTAAAAAAAGAAAAAAATTTTAAAAAATAATAATAATAATTAAAAAAATTAAAATTAGAAGAGAAAGAAGAAGAAAAAAAAAGAAAAAAAAACTAATAAATGCCGTCTTAGAGTTTGATTAACTTCTCTTCCACTAGGTGGCGCTGTGCCCACCAGGTCAAGTGTCTCCTGTCAGTACGTGGGAACCAATCACTGTGCAGCAGCTCCTCCCAGACTGGGCGAGTCTCCAATCCTGAGTGCCTAGGGCCTCCTCTTGTGTCCAATCACTTCCACTTTTCCTCTAGCCAGGCCCCTCTCACGGGTGCCGCTCACCACAATACTGGCTACGTGCCAGGTCTGCTGCTCCCGGGAGCCCTGTTTTCATGAACGACTGGGCTCACTCCTCCAGATTGCCATTCCCTCAGACCCTAAGTTTGTAGAGCTTGGTGCTGAGAATCCTCAGCGAATTTTACTTGCCCTCTGGTAGCCACTCCCCCGTAGCTGGTGCAAGAGACCTCAGCAGTCAGCCCAGGCGGGAGCAGCAGTCCCGCGCCACGGGTCCCGCACCACCTCTGACTCCCTCGGGCTGGCTGTAGCACTCACGGGAGAGCTGGGAGTGGCCCTTAAGGTTTCCCCGATGCGTGGAGAGGGAAAGCCAGGGGACCACACACCTGTAGCAGCAGGCTTCAATGAAGTTATCTCCTCTGCCGCAGTCCTGTGACGCCAGCCCTCCGCCACAGTGGTATCCCTCGCAAACGGCGACAGTTCGCCTCCCCCTGCCGGGCGACCAACGCCACGGGTGGGTCCCCACTGTCTCTCCCCAACCCCGCCTGGAACCTGCAGCCACTACCCACGAAGGCCCGGCAGGCATCCACCTCCGTAGGATGGGAAGGGCTGATCTACCACCTCAGCCGGATGGATTAATGCTGAGTTGCAGCTGTCTGTCTCAGCTTTTCAGACGCGGCGGCGCGGGGCATGGAGCACAGAGAGGCTTACTCACTTCCCGCCGCCATCTTCCTCTTCTCGCTATTTCGGGATGATGGCGGGGCGCTCGCTCTGCTCCCTCCGGTGTGTCTCAGCCTCGGGCTCCCGCGCCTCTCTCCGCCGCGGCCTCCACAGCCAGCGCTGCCCCAGTCGCTCTCTCCACCCCCGGCGTTTCCCTGTTGAACATTTTTTCATATATTCGTTGGCCATTCATATTTCTTCTTTTTAGAAGTACCTGTTCATTTTCTTTGCCCATTTATTGATTGGGTTATTAACATTTTTGGTGTTAAGTTTTTTAGTTCTTTGTATGTCCTGGATATTAATGTCCTATTTGAGGAGCAGGTGGCAAATATTTTCTCTCATTCTGCAGGCTGTCTTCACACTCTTGTTTGTTTCCTTTGCTGTGAGGAAGTTTTTCAATTTGATGCCACCCCATTTATTGATTTTTAATTTTACTTCTTGTCCTAAGGAGTCTTGTGAAGGAAGTCAGCTCTTGAACTGACACGATGGAGTGTTGGGACCCACATTTTCTTCTAGTAGGTGCAGGATTTCTGGTCTAATTGCTAGATCTTTGATCCATCTTGAGTTTTATGCAGGGTGAGTGATAGGAGTTAAATTTCATTCTACTACATTTGAATTTCCACTTTTCCAAGCATCATTTGTTGAAGAGCCTATCTTTTCTTTAATGTATGTTTTTGGCATCCTTGTTTACTATCACATAACTGTATTTACAAGGGTTTTTCTCTGTATCTTCTATTCTGTCCACTGGACTTCATGTGTGTTTTGGGGCCAGCACAATGCTGACTTTGTTACTGTGCTCTGTAGCATAATTTGAGGTGTAGTATTGTGACGCTTCCTGTTTCACTTTCCTTGCCAAGGATTGCTTTTGCTATTCTGAGTCTCTTACTTTGCCAGATGAATTTCATAACTGCTTTTCCTATTTCAGTAAAGAACATTATTGGGATTTTGATGAAAATTGCATTAAAACTGTAGAGCACTTTTTGTACTATAGCCATTTTGATAATGTTAATTCTGCCTATACAAGAACATGGGAGATTTTTCCATTTTCTAAAGTTTTCTTCAATTTCTTTCTTTAGTGTTTTATAGTTTTTATTGTAGAAGCCTTTAACCCCTTTTGTTAGATTTCAAGTCATTTTTTGAATTCCAGGTCTTAAAGGCATTTTTTTTCTGACAATATTATATAATTTCTTAGCATGGGCAGATAGGAGTGTCACCTATGTTACCACACAGCTGACATGTATTTAGTGTCTATTGCTTATTATCTTGGTGGTTTTATGGCATGTATTATGTACCATTACCAACTATTGCCTAAAAGAAGTGTGTAAGACAATGTGTTTGCAACCATTGTTACAAGTGGATGATGTATTTTTATATTGTTTTATATATATACACACACATATACATACTCACACACTTACATATATATTACATAACATTTGCAAATTATTTTTCTGGATTAAGGATACAAAAAGCAAAATTCACGATTCTGATAACTAAAGATCAATTGTTTTGCCATACTTTATGGTATTGGGTGTCTTGTCTCTGTTGGGTTTTTAGTTGGATGATGAATTAGACACCTTTAAATTTTACTTGGCGTTTTACATGGATTGCATCTTCTTGTTTTTATTCATTGCTGTTTCTATTGATCCAGAAAATTCTTTTAATATAAGTTGTGATACCAATCTAAAAATATTCTAAATTTCTGAGACTCAACTTCTGGGGTGGGATCTCTGAGATGTGCTGTGATCACAAGCATTTTACTGTCACCTAGAGAGTTCTCTCCAGACAGCACAAACCTCCTCCAAACATTCAAAAAATAAATTCCTGGTCATAATGTAAAAACACCATGCAAACAGAGTCCTTGTTCTCTGAAACAAGATAGTTTTCTCCAGTTTCTCTGTCTTGAGAGCACCTCTGCTTTTCTCCCATATTTTATTATTACCACACACACACACACACACACGCTTGCGCATGCACACATACCTCTGTGGAAACACACTCTAGGCATTTTATTTTCTCTCACCCTAGCCAGTGATAAGAACCATAACCTCCCTTATGGGCTAATGCATAAATGCCATATAGAAAAAAGGTTGATTCGATCACTACTGACTTTGTTAAATAAGGGATCCCTAACGTGGTCGTGATCAAACTTACTTCCTTGTTAAGAGCATGAGTGTAAGAAAAGACAGAGCCCTCTTTGTTTAAAAGAGGCTCTGTGAACACTGCCATGGGTCCCCAGATGCCCCTAAGTCCTCTGTTCTGAAAACATAATTAATTCATAAGAAACCAGGTACCAGAGCAGCCATGGTTTGACAGTAGATTCATTCAGCACCCTCCAGATGTGAAAGACTTTCAAAGAGACCGAAAGGCACTCCTATTGCCCAGAGAAGCAGGAGACGGGTAACCTCTGGTTTGCAGCCTTACCATCACCCGCTAATGCCATTTCTAATGTATTTCAATTCACTCTTAACAGTCACAGATGTTTTTTTCCCCCTCCTTTTCAAAATGAAACTTTATTGATTAACCCAGAGCAGGTAGAAGGTCTCTATTTGAGCTTTCATACTTTTCAGTCTAAGATTCATTTTTATTTTTGACTTCTATCAGCAATTTTGAAGATATGGAAATCTTTTTGCCATTTGAAACGATCCAAGCTGGGAGGGATATTTAATGAAATAAGGTAACTCAAGCTGAAAATTTATTTTGACATCAGAATCAATAATACTGAATTAATCAGCAATTAATACAAAGATTTACATTTAGGATATAAAAATCAATAAAGCAAGAGTAATGAAGGTAAGATTTCTTTGAATTTACATGAGGAAAAAATCTAGGAGTTTTACTTTATCATAAACTCATGAAAAGTTGGAAATAAGGTTTTGCTATTTATTTAACACAATTTTGGACTCCATTAATAAGAAGTCCATTTGTGTATCAGTTATTTTGTATTCTGAGCTAACCAGATCATACCTGAAATACCACATTAAACTCTGGACATGCACTGTAAGAAGGACCTAGCTAGTCCAGAAGCTTCAAATGGCAAAGAATTCAGCAGCTTTGTCAAACAGTGTTAAACAAACTAATATTTCTCTTAACCAGCCTAGGAATGTACTGTTCAGCACCCATGTGTGAGAGTCATTTATCTTTGCCTAGAATGTGTTTAGCAATAAGAAGCTCATTACTCTGCATTGTGGGGCAGTTTCATTTAAAAAGAACTTTCTAACTCTGCCTTCTGTCATTGTCACTCTTAAATCTTCACCTATTACTAATCTATTTCTCTGTGCACTTCCTCTTAACAAGTCATTAGAGATCCCAAAGCCTATAATGACGACTTCCAAAAGCATGTAAAGAGATTATTTCTTTCCTTCAACAAATCAACTTGTGAGAAAAATGTATTGATACAAAGATAAAGATGTCCATAAAGTATTCAGAATTCCATGGTAGATTGGAATTCTCAAGGGTTATTGTAATTATCAATGGGTAATAATGTTATTTTAAAAACATCATGTATGAAAATTATCACTTTTTTTTTTCATTTCTGAGCCTGGGATGATCTTCAAATGTGGTTAGCAAATTTACATGAAGGAGAATCTTTGACTCACTAAAGGATTCTCCTCAGCATTCACCTCTCTAATCAATTTCATGATTCGGGCACGATGAAGCTGGTGTTTTGAGAATGAGTTCATGATGTTTTTAGGGATATTTAACAAGGCAGAGGAAAGTAATAATTTACTGTTTAAAATGAACTTAACTGCTATTTACTCAACCAAAGACCCACTACAAAAGGGTAAACTATTAAAGATCATGGACTTTTGTGTTACACCAGGTTTTTAATTAATTGTTTAAGGTCTATTGAAAGAGAGAGGGAGATTGAGTCAGACAAACTGAGATCAAGTTTGTCATGAGAGAAAGCAATGGGTGAAAACCAGAAGTTAAAGGATTCAGAATTTGAACCAGCACTAATACTTTAAATATCAATACCAAACTTGTTTTCAAAAATCTCACATGTCTGCCCTCATCTGTTAAATCTTACATCTACCTCTGACAAAGGAAGACGGGTCAGAGCCCTTGGACTTATCTCTCAGAGGTAGTTTGTTATCTAATACTTTCCCACATTCTTCCAACAGCTCTGGTTGTTCCAAGCAGAATTTTCTTCAATTTATCTCCAAAGACAGTAGAAAATATTTCCTTGGTTTCTGAATTCAAGGAGAATTGAATATGGAAATTCTATTTCCTTTAAATTTTGCTACATCTTACTGGCTAGAGGTAAACTTCAAGGTCCCTTGAGGTTCTTTTGGGAACTGAAGATTCCCCCATTTGAGATGTCCCCATGCTTGAAAAAGGCTCTGGGCAGTAAAGAGAAAAGAAAGAAAAAAAGAAAGGAACCACATGGAGACTGGAGGTCTCGCACCACTTGGGTGGGAGCGCTGACAGGCAGTAGCTGAGGGGGAGGCTGTGGTTATTGCCCTGTTAACAGGTTCCTCTGTAAATCCATCATTTGAGGGGAGTCCTGAAGCAAGATGTGGGAATTGAGAAAAAAGAAAACAGGAAATATACACCAACAATAAAAAGGAGGTTTTCTAATGAAAAACATAACATCCAAGCTTCAGCAATGAGAGATGTAACATTCATGGAAACATTTAGTGGTGAGGTGAAGTAGGCATAGTTCAACACTCTTAGCTTAGTGTCTCTTTCCTCTCCTCAAAGGGCAGTATAAGGAGGAAGTGCATAAGATGAAAAAATTATCTATAAATATATAATATCAAATGAAGTCTATTTCAAAGACTTGTACAGAATGGATTTCCTTACTATTTGCAGTGCTAAAGTTAATTAGTCTGGCTTATGTGAATAAATGAGAAATGGGAGAACAATGTAATGAAGCAGATGCCAAAAGATTCTGGAATGAGAACAAAGACAAGGGAATGAGACAATTAGCAGCCACAGAGCACTAATTCATTGGCAAATTTCCAGGAGAGGTTCACAGAAGATAATTCGGAAATATTATTCAGCATTTATTTTATTTAGTAGTGTCCTAAGTACTGTTTTAAGATAATTATATTTATTATCATATATTATATATATTATATGCAAAAAGCTGAAGAGCAAAACAAAGCCTTTTGTCTCCAATGAATGCATAATTGTATAAAATTATGGGTGAGTTAGATACAGACAGAGAGGAATCTAAAAATGACATAACATTTTAAGGTTTTGAATTTCATTTCAGAGAATCCAATAATAGAAAACATTCAGAAATTAGACACTTCCCTTCTAATTTCTTTTCAATATCTGTGTAAGAACAGTAGGCCTTTGTTCCTGTGTATGGTATATTGAGTATATATATGGCAAATATACTTTGAGACTTAAGATGAAACAAACAACGCTTTGGGGTCATAAGCAACACTTCCTCAAAATGGCACTAAGAAAATAGCCATCTTTAAGCATGGGATTTGGAATCACTTGATTATTAACATTGTTATAAGACAGTTTAAGTTTTAGATGAACATTAAAAACAAGTATTGAACAACCCTAATTTCAGAGATTGTGCCCCCATGTATCTTAAAGAAAAGTGTCGGAAAGCTCTCCCCATTTTAGAAGTACTAGAGAGACAGAGGAAATGAGTCATGAAGATAATTTATGATCTTTCTCAAGACTTGCGATGTCTGACCATAAAAATCCTTTGTTATTCAGTTGATTCACTGACCAAATGCCAGGACCCCGATGGAACAGAACCCCAATAGGTTTTCCCTAAGTTCAAATCTCTTGTTTTACGTGCCACAGTGGTTTTGCCTTACTGCAAAATCCTCAATTAATACCATTTACTGTTTTCCACTTGTCTAGTATATGATAACACCAAACTAGTCCCACTGAGAAATTATTTTTAAATGAATGAAATAAACTTCTTATTTCCTAAGAGTTTATAATCTGAAGGAGAGAAAGAGATGCCCCAAAGAAAAGGAAAATTCAGTATATACTAAGAGTCACAGATGAGCTTCTAAGTATTAGAAGAGAGAGATAATTTGCATTCCAACCTGGAGTTTTTGTTTTGTATAAGATTCAAAAATTCTGGAACATTGCTAATTAGGTTTAATTTTTAAGATGCTGCTTATTTTTTGAGAATCCTTTGCTAGGAAACCTAAAGGATATTCTTCAACTCATTTCTAGTGGGAAAAGATGTTCAATAATCTTAAAGACTGAATAAGTGTATAGAGTCTTATAGTACTAAAAATAGCCTTGTGTTTTCCATAGGCTTGTAAAATTGCACTTTTTAAAATGCATTTTTATAGTGCATATTACCATAAATATTTCCCCATCTCTGAAGATGATTTAGCCTGACTAGGTATTTAAAGTCATCCTCTAGGCCTAGAGAGAGAATAGTCTTTCACATCCTGTCTTCTCACAAACACCTAGTCTTAGCTGCACTTATCCCTAACACCTCAGAAAATTGGGCAAGGCCTGACCTTCTACCTGCTACATTATTTATCATATAGATGCAGTTCATTGACAATTCCTGACACAACACATAGGAAAGGTGGTTTCTAAATTAGCCCATCAAGTTCCCTGGTGAACAGCAGAAATCTCCATTCCATGTGAGAGTATGTGCTGAGTCAAACTCTGCCTTTATGCAGTGAAGAACATTTTTTTGGACATCATTTAGGCCAGCAAATCAGTCCTGGATTTGCTAGCTCACTTACCTGTGCTCCGGGATACATTAGACCACAGGCCTGCACATGAGCACACATTTATATACCCCACACACAATTCTTATGTTACACAATATTAGCTTCCAATTGCTCATTGAAATACTAAATGCACTTTCCTTAATTATGTAAAGTGCTTAAGATTTAAAATATGTTTTCCTATGTCTAGGCAATGAATCCCAAGTTTTCGTTTAGAAAATATTGTTGGGCTGGGGATATAGCTCAGTTGGTAGAGTGCTTGCCTCTCATGCACAAGGCCCTGGGTTCAATCCTTAGAAAGAAAGAAAGAAAGAAAGAAAGAAAGAAAGAAAGAAAGAAAGAAAGAAAGAAAGAAAGAAAGAAAGAAAGACGGACGGACAGTGTCCTAGTAATAATCATATGAGAATAATAAGTGTATTTGTAAGATGCTTGGCTAGACTTTAAGACATCATCTACCAAGTATGGCCCCTACAATGAATAAATGGGACATAATGCACCACACAATCAGAGAACAGGTCAATGTTTATGTGTTCCTTATGGAACTAAGAGTCTAAAATCAGTCAACCTATTCCAAGACTATCCCTCCATTTTTCTCTTCTTACCGGGTATTTATCTCTTTCCTAGAAAATTTTTTTCAAAATCCGACTTGTTTAAGGCACACAATTTCTGCTCCCATGTGGTGCTTCCCAAGTTGTGGACTTTTATTTAGAAATATTTCTACAACATAAAGGACAAATTCTAAATTGTGAGTTTTAATAATCACAAAACATCTAAACCAGTAATTCAGGTCCTAACCTTAATGCTACACTAGCCAACTTCACAAATAATCAAAAATCATTTTCTTACTTAAAGTAAGGAGGAATGAAAGAAGTATAACAGGGTTTTTTTTTAATAGTCTTCTTTGAGAAATGGCACTTTACACAGAGTATTTCACTTCCACTGCATTTCATATAGTGTTTGTATCCCTACTTTACTGAAGAGGAGGCCAGGGAGACTCAAGAAATTAGCAGCTAGCCTGAGATCACCCAGCTAGTAGTAGAGCTGGAATTTGAATTTTAGTTGACTGCAACATCCAGTATTTTTTCAAAACTTAGGCTGCCTCATTATCCAAGTTGAGTTGACATCACACAATTGAAGAATAGTAAATCAAAAACTTACAACCAAAGAAAGGCGGTGGGGGTAGGGGGGGGATGTCGTTGTATGTTTCACATTTATTTCGTTCCTTCATGGCAGCTCCAATAACCATGGCATCCCTGGTGATCCTAAGCATTTGAAGATGAATACAAGAAGCACTTGCACTGAAGGACTAACTTATCAACTAATCATTCCAACATGTAGTACACTCCAGCTTTGCTTCACTGTGTGCCTGGGAAAATGAGATATAAAAGAGAAAAAGTAATCCAGTTCTTTTATTGGAATGGAAACATAAAAGAGGAGGTTAAGCAATAACACATACGAACATTCATTTGCAATTACTTCTCTTCTGACTCAGTGTAGAGCCATGCGTCGTATGAAAAACTAACAGTGGGCACTTCAAGGCATAATAACTTCCTCTCTTCTCATAGATCAGAGTCATAGAATAATTCTCCCAAGTTGTAAGTTCCTGTGTCTCTACAATTAGCCTTTTGGCGATAGCCAGTTTGTGTTTTTTTAGCCTTTTAAGTGATCTTCAAACACTTTTCTCCAAAACCTTGTGCTTGTGGCTTGCCAAAACTTCCACAGATCTTTTCTTTAAGAATTGCTTTCCTTTGCCTTATTCTGCATTGCTCTCTCCTTTTTAATGATAATTCTAAGTTTACCAGTTGGGACTCTTCTTAAGGACAGCATGTAGGCTAGATATTTGAAATTAAAGTGATTTGCCAGAAGAATGGTTAAATATCCAGACGAACCCTACAAGTCCAGGTAATAACAATCTCTGAGCTGTGAAACTGAGATCCATTCAACTTATCTCTAACCAGAATTGTTTTTAATCAGAAAACACTGAGTTCTCAGGTCTATGTTGATTTATGTACTCATTAAATAATTAATGAATGCCTACTCAGAGCCAGATAGTGTGAATAAAATAGTAAGTAAAATTTATGATCTAATGGATCATTCATCCTAGTGGTTAAACCAGTCAATTGAACTTATTAGCGCCCACATATCATATGCACACACAATGTGATCAGGGGAGGTGCAGGATGCTACTGAACAGACTGCAGGGGCATGCATGATGAACAATAGGAAGCCAAGTAAAAGTAATGACTAAGAGGAGGGGAGAGGGCACAAGCAGAAAGAACCCATGTGAAGGGTGAAGTAGAAGAGAACACAGATCACTGAAAACAGTTTAGAAAGTTGACCAAATTGGAAGTCAGGTGAAAAGGGGGCTAGAGGAAGGGTGAAGCAGGTAGGTGAACATTATTTGGGGCTCATAGATTTTAGAAACTAAGTGAAAGTGCTTAAGCTTATGCCCAGGGAAAAAAGAAGAGTTAAAGCAAGTCAGTAACAACATTCCCTTAGGACCTACAGGGAAACAGACATGTTCATATGTATCAGTCAGCTTCCCATTGCCATGAGATAAATCCACTTAAATAGAAAAGATTTATTTGGGGTCACGACTTTGGAGGTTTAAGTCAATGGTTGGGTGAACAATATTCTGTGATATTTCTGTAAGGGCTTCTGGTAGGGGAGCAGCACATGGAAGGTGCATGAAGTAGAACAAAACTATCCCCATGGCTAGAAAACAAAAGAAAGAGCTGGGTTCCCACTGGAACATCCCCCATGACCTGAAGACCACCCATGAGGTCCCACTTAAGGATTCCAGTACCCCCATGGGCTTTAACACGTGGTTCTTTGGGAGTCCGTTCCAGATCCCAACTTGCATGCTATATTGTCACATATTGTTGATGGGGTCATACGTTGAGGAACATGAGATCTGACTTACTAATTTTAAAGGCTTGGTTTTCTATAAAAAAAATTCAGTTGATTTTATGACCATTAAATAGAGTATTTTCAGAAATACTCTATAATTTTATTCCAAAAGCAAGTTTTTCATAAAAACATTTTTTACTGCCTTGGCAGTATAGATTATTTGTATAATCACTCTAAAATAAAATATTAAAAACCACATTAGAATTTTTTTAGATAATCATGTTCAAGTTGATCTCTTCCCACCCTTTCCCCCATAAAAACAATCCTCACTCTTTTTTTTTTCCTTTCCATCTGTACCCACCTCTAGATTGTGGTTGTTTCTGCTACAGACTTCTTCATCAGTCTACCAAAGTGACTAGGTATCTATCTATCTTAGAACTGAATGAATTTATTGATTCACTTATTAATTTTCAACCCAAGAAATTCAATAAAAACTTTGCCTAAGTTGCTAAAATTTCAAATTTGGGATATTCACAATTGGAAAATGAGTCTGTATTTTCCTATAGTAGCAATTTACCAGAGCTGAGGAAGAGCCGTTGGAGAGCAGCTTAGGAAACATGGAATATGGCTGTGCAGTCATGTGCTCAGCAATGAACTGACTCTATTCCTGTGCAAGAAAGGAAGACGGGATTCTGTTGATCTGTAGCAGTCTCCCCCATGCCTTCAGATATTTGTGTAAAACAAAAACAAGATGCTGCAATGTTCAGTATTTTTAAAGACGGTTTTTTCCTCATTACAGGAAGTCTTCTCAAGACTGAGAACTCCATATTCATGAAGAAATTTGATGAAGAAAGTTACTTGCTATAAACATGCCCAACCTTTTAGGGCTGATACCACACACAGGACTGTGCTTCTTGGTGACCATCTATTTATGGTGCACCGTAGGAATCGTATTGTGATTTACTTGGGGTTTCTCAACTTTGGCACTGTTGACACTTGGGAATGGGTCACTTTGCTATAAAAGGTTGTCCTGAGCATTTCAGGGTGTTCAACAGCATCCTTGGTCTCTACCCATTAGATTCCAGGAGCATTCCCCCTCTCGTTCTCCACTGTGACTACCAAAAGTTCTCTAGACAATGCCACATGTCCCTTGGAGACAAAATTGATAACAGCTGAGAACACTGGTTTAACGATAGTCAAAAACCATAGAAAATATAGGTTTTGATAAAAAATGTATTTTGATTGATCTCTTCCTATGGACACATAATTAAACTTCTATTTCATATCTAAACAGTTTCAACAAGGCAACAACTGTATTATGAAAGAGATTTCTGTTAGTATCAATAATCTTTTCCCTTATCTTAGATTAGGTTGTGTTTCTTCAGATGTTTTCAGTCATAATTTATGAATCATGCTTGGCATCAAGGTTTAGATTATTGGGTTAAGTAAAAAGTAATTTAAAAATGGTTCCATGGTAACAAAGAGTAAGACGTTTAAGCAGGAATGTAAATTATGCAGGATCTTAAGGTCACAAGGAGCCAGCCACCCCTGTTTTTGAAGAAAGTTTGACTGCACATCAATTGAGCTTTTGTTCAATATTAACACCTCAAGCACAGAATTTGTCTAATCCTGTTAAAGTCATTATTCATCTCTGACAAGATCAAAATTTTACTTTAGAAGGAAGGTTTAAAAAAAGTTCTACTTAATCTTTCTGCCTTTGGAGTTAAACAAGTATTTGATTGTCAAAGCACTAAGATAGATTCTGAGAAGCCTAGAGGGTTCCTTCTTTCAAGGGCTTGGCAGTGAAGGAATGGGGACAGTGACATTATGCTCCTTCCCTTACAACTCTTCTGAAGGAACTTAAAGGGAAAGAAATTGTCACCTAGTGTGGAGTAGTATTTTCATGTGGCTTTGTCCCATTAGAACCAGCCTGGCTGCAGGGACTGCCATTCCTGCCTCATAGGAAATGTTTCCACAACTACAGTCCCTTATGCTGGGCTAGGTATGTTTTCTCTCTCCTGAACCCACATTAGCAACTGTGGCTGACTAGATCAGGCACAGACAAGTGACCCAAGAATATCCAATTCCTGGAAATAACTGGACATTTTCTGGTCCTAAAAGATGACCTCTACCAAAGGTATTTCTTTCTGAGAATTTAAACTAGGAAAAAAAATGTAGTAGATGTCATAGTTAATTAACTGCATAAAGAAATGGGTAGTGAAGGCCTAGAGTTAGACTCAGAGCTATAAGGTACTATATCCAACCAAGCTTATGAATAAGAAAAACACTTATGTGTATACAGGTACTAAAAATTAAAAGAAACAGAATAGATGAAAATAATAAGTTTTTGACTATTATTTGAGGGGAAATTATAAACTATTTTTAAATTTTCACCTCTCTCATTTCACTAGAATTATTGTAAGAACTCTGGCAAAAGAAATGAGATTTTGAAATGCTTGGGTATGCCAGCTTTGGAATGGGCTAATCTAGGTTTGAATGGCAGTTTGTCTACTTAGTAGACAAAGACTTGTAGATATGTGAATTTGAAACTCTCTGTGCCCTGGTTTTCTCCTCCTCAGAATAAGAGAAGGAGGAAACTGAAAGGACCCTTTCAAAAATCTTATTGGTTAATGAGTCTTTGAGGAAGCTCACCTTCTTTTTCTTCTAAGACTCTAACATTTTCAAGGTCCTCTGTGTTCAGTTGCCTTCCTAGTTCCTGAATCCACTTATAAAAAACCTATCCACTATATTCTTGTCACAGCTGAGATATTGGCCCCTCCTCGGAGGCTTTGAGGCATAACGTCACTTTTTAGCTCACTGACTGCTCAAAACTCCCATGTCCCTACAGAAGACAGCTCAATCTTTTCAAGCCTAAAATAATCACTCAAGTTCTGACAAATTTATTGGTTTCAAATTTTTAAAATACAAATTTCCAAGTTCTTCTCATTTATATCCCTAATTGGAATCCCACATATATTCCTCCTCTCTGTCTCCTCTCTCCTCCTACAAGGTCCTGCAGGAACCCATCCCCAATCATACCATCCCACATTGGTCTTGCCTTCTAATCTCCCTGTGTGGGACACTTGTTTTCGCCTTTCTATGTGCTCTATGCAGAACAATTACAATGTGACCTCTGCAGATCCTATAGGTGGCACTGAAGGCAGGATAACTGATTAGAGTCTTCCGAAATTGGATCAGCGAGAGGATGAGTCCTTTTATGCTCACTTCTACTACATTGACACATTTTTAGATATGGGCTGCCCCAAGAAGGGACAAGCAACTCTGTTCCACTGAGGCAGTTTCCAGAGAGGTCTGACAAAAGAGGTCTGTCTGTAGGCAGAATTCCTAGCTACCAAAGAAATAGATTCTTTAGTCCTGAAGGGCAATCTGGGAGGCATAGGACAAGGTTTAAAGCAGACCTGTCTGCAGGGACCTTGAGGTTAGAAAAATCTAGTCTAGATCATATCAGACAAGTTCATGTCTGTATCCAACAATATGCTTTAAACTTTTGAGCATGTTTTCTCATTCCCACGTAATTAAGTTCACATGGTTCTGACTGCCATCCAAGCCCTACAAGGGACACATCCCCAAACATCAGAATTACTGCTCCTTAGCTCCTGGGTTTTCCACTGCATGGAATATCCTTTGGTAATTGAAGCCCTCTGCATCATTGAAGGCAACTCATTTGTTTCATCTCTGAGCCTCCCCCAGCCTTTGCTGCAGTTACTTTTCCAAAACACACAGATCATTCCACCTGCTCCACTCATTCAGGTCTTGTGTATGCCCCACTCCATGGGGCCCTGTGTCTGAGACATGTATGTAACTTGCTCTGTCTCTCACTTCACTACTTGCAGGTGAGAACGGTGTCTATTGCACCTGGTGTGTTGGAGTCATCCAAAACACATTTACTTAAATACTGACCCATCTCAGGTCTGCTAGTAGAAGAAAGAACTGGCTTCTTAAATATGCTCATGAATGGGCCTCGTTTAGTTCTCTCACATGGGGGGGGGCTCCTGCCTCAGTGGGAACTCATAAAGCACAGCTTAGCAGACAACAAAAGAAAACAGAGAAGAAGCAAGGGATGAGCCCCCGTTCAGATATTGTTCTCACTCACAGAACCCTGCAGGGCAAGAAATAGAGACTCCCTACAAATTCAAATGGCAGTATTTTTGTGGAAGTTCATCCACAGCCCTGTATAAAGACAGGCACAAAAATTAAGTTTGTCATGCATTGTATGCATTAGATAAAATCAAGTTCAAGTTAATCAGAAATTTTTAAAAAGTCAACACAATTTCAAAATTCAGTCATTTCCCGAAAATACCGTCTGGTAAAATTGGCTTATCACCTCACTTTTAATGCACATATGTGATTTCCTGCTTACAGCATTTCCCCAAGGGATGAGGGGAAAAATCATAACTAGAGAAGTTTTATAAGAGGGATTATCTATAGTTCCTGAGTAAGAAGACTTCTCCCTCTCCAAGCACACCTGCAGCTCCTAATAACCGATTTGCGCAATTTCCCTCTTGACTTGAATCAAAATTGGCAATAAATGTTGTATATGTCTCGAAATGTGAATTTTTAAATCTTGTATTTACTGGTTCATGAAACTGGTTCCCTCCACCTTACCGGCATGGAGGGGTGGGTTTGTAAGGAGCAATTAGGGATAAGATAGCCAAAGAAACAGCGTTAGTTAGAAAAAGAAATCTGTGTGTCTGGCTCTCTCTATGAATTATGACTATTCAAAGGGGAAAAAAAATCTGAACATTTGCCAAAAAGACTGGCGTGTAAAGGGACAGCTGGAGTTTTCTGTGAGGGGTTACAATGCATTACTTGTTCCATAAGGGAAGAACGGAACCACTTACCACAGCAACTCACACATTGCTTGAGACACTGGCACATCGCTACCTCATGATGCATTTTCTTCAAAGGAAAAGAACTGGGTATTTCAGGAAGGTCATTGATGATGCTTTGGGTACAGACACGCTGACCTTCCTGGTAGAGATTTGCAGCCTTTTTGGTGTGTGGACTGGATCTCTGTAGATGCCTTCATTGTGCTATAACTTTTATACAGGATGCATTGTTTAAACGGCCAACCCTAATTCTAATTCCCTTGGGGACTCAGGAAATTCTAACTAAATGAAATAAAACCCCACTGTATTTGTCTTTGGTTGAGATACAAATAACATTTTTTAACAAGAATGTGAACAAACGCATAAACATGGCATGAGGTTGGAACTTTGAATGGGACTCTAAAATTTAAATGTTTCAAACAGCAAAGTACAAATGAGTGACGAAGAATGGGAAGGCAATCATAAACACATTTAAAATTCTGTCTTAGGACCCAGAGACTCTGCCACCACTGTTATGTCCTGGAATCCGTGTTCTCAGTAGGTCCATTTACTCCTCAGATGGGCCCTGAGAACAGTACTCAGCAGTAGAAAGCACCTCTCTACTAGGGTCACACGCCAGCTCCTGGCAACAGTTTAACATCTTTTCCTAACTCCTAGATTTAAACAAACGACAAACTTGAAAGACAGCTTGGGCAAATAAGTTTCCATGAACTGTTTATTGTATGCAATTGAAGTTTGTTTCTTAGATTTTCCATCTTTGTAGAAGTGTTAGACTCCCTTTTAGTTTGATGGAGACTATTAGGGCATATTAATTTTACAAACTCATACTTGATTTGCCTTAGTCACATGTGTAAATACTCACTCCTGATGCAGATATAGACAGAAAAATATTTGGTACATAAACTACTCCCAAACAAAAGGGAATGGGTTCCAGGTTCATACTGAGAGCCTTCTAGAGGGGCAGTTCCATTTTGGTTTCCTTAAGTGTGGAGTATTAACCAGTGCTCCTTCCAAGATCGTAGCCAGCATTAAAGCTGCACTCATGGCCCAGGACTTGTTCCAATTCAAGGTGATCCCCAATCATAGAAGCAGAGACTGCCACTTATTTGAATTTAGATAGCTCTTCACATAAATAGGAAATAACCCCTCATTTCCATAAAGTGTTTTCTATAAAGGTCTCTGCTACCAAAAATTTACTACCATTAAAAATTCTGTTGGCAGAGGTACTGAGTAAAAAAGATTTTATTCTCACCAGGCTTTTATAAAATTGTTGAAAACTTATAATAATGATAAAAGATCTGAAAATAAGAGAATCTCACACTGCCCTTAATGCTCTGTTTGGAGCATATATTCATGTTTCGGAAAATAGCTTATAACCACTTCTTTGCAACAAGTCATTTTCAATTTCATTAGCCAACTTTATTTCCTTTATTATTCCATGGGCTAAAGGAGCCTTCTTAGTGTGTTTGTCATTAAGCTTCTACGTTTATTCACATTTTAATCAATGGTATCTTGGAATATATATTTCCTAAAATGGTTACTAAATTTTTTATTATATAATATAAAGAAAAAAAAGCAGAAATACTTAGTGGTTGATTGAAGAACTATAGTTTGCACAAATATGCAAACTATAATAATACAGTTGTTATTATTATTATCCTGTCTTAATTTTTAAAATTTTTTTACAAAATACATATAATTTACCATCTTAACTTTATTTAAATGAGCATTCCAGTAATGTTAACTATAAACACAGTGTTCTGCAACCAATCTTGAAGTTATTTTATCTTACAAACTGAAACTCTGTGCCCATGAAACACCTTCCCATACCCCTCTCCCTCCAGCCCCTAGCAGCCATCATTCTGTTTCTAAGAACTTGACTGCACTAGACACCTTCAATAAGTGGAACCCATATAGTATTTGTCTTTTTGTCATCGGTTTATTTCACTTAGCACAATGTTCTCAAGGTTCATCTATATTGTAGCATTTGTAGAATTTTTTTCCTTTTTAAGACAAAATAACATGTTTATATCACATTTTGTATTCCAGTTATCCATCAGTGAATACATGGGTTGCTTTTGTCTTTTGGCTACTGTTGATAATGCTGCTGTGGACATAGATAAGCAAATATATTTTCAAGACCTCAATTTTAATTCTTTTAAATATATTCTTAAGCGCAAAGTTGCTGAATTATATGATAACTCTATTTTTAAATTTTTTTGAGGAACCATCATACTGTCTTACATGGCAGCTCTGCCATTTTATATTCCCATCAATGGTTCCTAAGCATTCCAATTTTGCCACATTCTTTCCAGCACCTATTTTTCTTTTTATTTAAAAAGCCATTCTGATGGTGTGTAATGATAGCTCATTGTGATTTTTGATTTTCTTTTTTCTTTTTTTAATATTGTTGTTTAGTTGTAGTTGAACACAACACTTTTATTTTACTTATTCATTTTTATGTGGTGCTGAGGATGGAACCCAGGGCCTTGCACCTGCGCACCTGGGAAGCAAGTGCTCTATTGCTAACCACAACCCCAGCCTCATGAATTGCATTTTTCTAATAATTAATTCTGGGGAACATCTTTTCATATGCTTGTTGACCATTTGTATGCCTTCTTTAGACTAGTAATTTTTTTTAAGTCTTTTGCCATGCTTTAGTCCAGTTACAGAATGCTTTTGTGTTGAGTTGTATGAGTTCTTTATGTATTCTAGAAGTTAACCTCTCAGCACATATAGGATTTGCTAGTATTTTCCCCTATTCTGGTAGGTTGTATTTCACTGTATGGATATTGTCCTTTGAGGCACAGATTTTAATTTTGATGTAGTCCAGTTAATCTATTTTCACCTTTATTATCTACAACCACAATTCTTCAGTTGAGATTTTTACATTTTATACAAATTAATCAGAATTCTACCATCATAATTGAATTTATAGCTGCTCTCATTTGTCAATATTTTCTTCAAGTTTTTCAGATATTTAGGCTTGATGAACAAGATAACGCCTCTATCCTTTTTAAAGGGTTGAATTGATGCAAATATAGAGATTATAGTGTATGTAAAGAACAACATTTTTTTCATATAGTCAAAGTTATGCTACTAATTTTTTTCCAGTGAAAGACTAAAGGGAATTTTTTATTATCATATATTTTATCTCTTTTAAATATACTTAAAGAAGAGAAAATAATACTTTTAATATGAAATCAGGAATCTGCATATTCAAAACCAACGACGAATAACAAGTGGTATTGTCCCTCTCAGTAACTACAATTAACACAGTCTGCCTTTCTCCACAAATTAAATTTATTTATCTACATTGAGAAGAATCTTTATATTCCCTTAGAAGCCCCGAATGTTGGGAAACATTGAAGAAGCTCTCATTGTGTTAAAAGAGTTGCTGTTCAAGCCAAACTCAGGAAGTCAAGGGCTGTATGTTTTCTCTATGTAGAAACTAGAGAGAAAAAGGAAAAGAAAGGGTAGAAAATCTCATGAAAATCGAAGGGAGATTGAGTAGAAAAAAGATGCTAGGGGGAGGGAGGAAGGAAGGAAGGAAAGGAAAAATACTTGGGAATGATACTGGCCAACTTATATTGTTATAATTTGTGCATGTACAAGAATGTAACAACAAATCCCTCCATTATGCACGATTATACTGCACCAATTAAAAATACAGAATAAAAAAAGAGTTGTTGCTCAAAATTTGTTCAAGACTTAGTTACTCTAAGTATAACTGTAGGATTGTAAATTCCTTGTGGAAAATATGGTTACAAACTGCTAATAAAGTATAAGAAGAAAATGCAAACATTTGTTAGTCTTTTCAAATCACTACCATTGAAATCTTCTTTTTCTTTTTTTTTTCCTCTCCATTTTTGTAGCACACATGTTAAAATAATGGATCTACAACATGGAACATTTTATTGCTGTTTTCATTTCAAAGCTATATTGAAGCAGTGAGAAGAATTTAATTCCCCTCCCCCCCCCCCGCTTTTTTTTCTCCAGGACAATCCAGCAGTTACAAGTGGATAAAGTGCAAGGTTTGAAGTATCTGAAATGTTCCCTGTCTTTCATAACAGATAGACTCTATCAGTCAAATTCTCTGCAGATCATTCAAGCTCCTAAGGTTCCTTTTGATTTTCAATTTATGAGGAAGAAAATAGTCATTGATGACTTTTCATTCCCATGTATGCAAGATTTATAAATAATATCTCAATGACCATATGTCACCTTCTAGAGATGAGTGTCTGGTCAGATGACACATCTATGGCTCCTCCTGCAAATATTTCGATATTCATCGAAAGACAAATTGGGCTTAGTACATTCCACGGAATATTTGTTTTGATATTAACATTGCCCTCATTGTATGTGTTCTTGTATTTAAAAGAATAACTGTGAGGAAATTTAGAAATAAATGGAAAGGAAAGAAATATAATTATAATAAATGATGAAGAAGGAGGGAGAATTATTAGGAGTGTAGAGTAGGAAAGAGAATAAGATGCAAGACAACAACTATTAACTCTACAAAGTTGGACCTGCCCCTCCACTAGTTTCCTACAGCTTTGGATTTTATACTGCATATATCATTTAAATGACCCCACATATCCAGATGGTGAACTCAGAAAAGCTGAGTACAAATTTGAGCTGAATAAACCTTTCAAAGAACTTCATCTATCATCGTTTATAACTTGCAAGGAGAGAAACCATCCTGAGAAGTGGTTTTCCTTGGTGGGCAGGAGAATTGGAATGAGAACTAATGATAGTCTATGTTATGCATTCACAAACAGAGGATAATAGAAATTCAGATATTGAACCAACTCAAATTTTTAATGAAAATGACTCCCTGTATGTGATACATTCTAAATTGTGTCATGGGAGTCCATGTGAATAGTGTCCTTGAGATTGCACAGCACAATTGAACTGCTTCAGAGGTTCTGAATAAGAATACAGGAAAATTAGGATTGGACCCTGCCACAGTAGACAAATTGCTTCACCTTTCTTGTCTTTAGTTTCCTCATCTGTAAAGCATAAGGGTCAGACAGATGTCTTCTGATGTATTTCCCAGATCTGAAAATAAGTCTCTACGATTATTCTCATCCATGCACAGATACAGCTCCTACCATCCCCAGTTCTGGAACATTTTCCCTAGAGCAACATTTGCCCTGTAGACCTCGCTGGCATTCAGGCTGCCACATCAACACAGTCAGCTTGGGTGACCAATTGGGGTTTGGAAGAACTTTTTGTTTTATTCACTTTGAAGCAAGTAGAGCTGCACTCCTTTTCTGCACCCACACGACTCAAGTATGTGTTCCTGATTCAGCCAAGTGTTGCTAAATAGCTCAAAAGAGAAGGAATTTCTTTTTCTTTCTTTCTTTATTTTATTTTTGTTGTTGTTGTTGTTTTGTTATTTTTTTAAAGTTCTCAACAAAGAATAAAACAAAGAGCATTAGAAGGGACCAGGTATATCTGTTACTCTGCTATACTCTACATGGTGTTAGAGAGAAACAGGTTTTTCTTCTTCAGTCCGAACAGTCTCTAAAGAAAATCTTAAATTTCTGCAGCTTGAAGTCAACTCCATTGCACTGTGGAAAGAACCTCAAAAATAGACTTGGTTTATTGAAGAACAAAAGAATGAAAACAGATGTAAGGATTTTGTAAACAGTAGAAAATGATCTGCAGATGGAGGGAGGGATGGCCGTGAGAGCTGACATACTTGTAACTAAGTAGGGTGAGTATAGATCCTATTTTTCTGGAGACAGTCCTGATTATTCCTGTTATCCCAAGTTAATTATTTATTGGACCTCAGTTCACTCCAAAAATGTCCCAGTTGGGGCACGAAATAACATGGTCACCTTTCAAACAAGACGTATTACTGAAAGAAGTTGCCCCATACCAGAGTTGGGGGGACTGCCCCCTGCAAGGCTCTCTTTCAGTATCTTCACCTTAATTTCAAAGTTCAGGAATATTTTCCACCTATATGCTCACTACAACCAAGTTTTATTTTCCCTCCTCAGTGGCCCATGAGCCACCATGAGAAAGTCATACATGTATGACCATGTATTTGGTCATACATCTGGTTGATCCCACCCATATCTAACCCCATATGAAAGCCAGTTCATAGTGGTAGCACATGCTCCCCCATGGACCATGGCACTGAGAGAACTTTGTTAAGACACACTGACTAGCCAAAGTTTAAGAGCAGCCTAGTCTTCCACTTCTCCGTGGCTAAGAGAAAACTAAACTCCCCAAAGTAAGAGATGGGGAGGGAGTAGTATGCTAACATGTACATAATCCAACAAGAAGTGATAGTTTTAAATTGGTATACAAAATAATGAAAGTTTGCTTGTGGGCAAGAGAAGTAGACTGCCAGTCTACTGTGTTTTGTAAACATGGGCCAAAATAAAGTTTGATATATTTCTTATGGCTCCTATACTCACGAAGAGAAATGGTCATTGGCGTACAAAATAGGACTTATAGAATGGTAACTCAAAGGGAAATTCAGATCATCACAGAGAAACATGTGAATAATATGGCATCTGCCACTCACTGGAAACCCAGAAGCATCTTGAGGGGACAAAGAAAAGGGGTGAACCATCCACAGGAGATGTGTTTACAGTTATTTTTTTCTCCCTCTCTGGAAAGGATAAATTAGGCAGATTCCTGTTTGCTTTTTAACAAATGGAGTTGTTCTATGTAGGCCTATGTCCCTGCCTTAGACAAAAGTCATGCAAATCAAGTGCATCTAAAGAGCAAAAATGATAGCTGTCTGTGACTATGGACAAAGAAAGTGTTTTGTTTTTATTTATATATGCATAATATATATTTGTCTGCATAAAATACTAAGTGGAAATTGAAAGGGACCATATCAGACTCTAGGAGGTATTTTAAATTTTAAAGCTTTGATAAAGTGTTTTAAGACTTTTCATAGTAGCATAATCAGGGTTAAATAAAAAAATCCACCTTTTCATAAGACAATAAATATTAGTCCTATTATTAATGGTATTCATATTTAAGAAGAAGAAAAAAAGAAGCCATTTGTTATGAAAATATTTTAGTAGACTCGGATTTAGTTTTCTGGAAACACCACCACTCTCATGTCAGGTTTGTTTATGTCTAAACTTCAGGGGGTTTTAATGGAAATTTGTCACCAGCCATAATCCTTAAAGCCATGCTTTTCTATAATGTTCCTTTGATGACTTTCAAGCAAGGCTTTTCTTCCTATGTCTGGGAGCCATTTCAACCAACCTGTAAACATTCTTAAAGATCACAAAAGGAGCAGGATTGAACTAACGCACATTCTTTTTCAACTTTGGTTACTGGTCCAATAGTTTCTAGGGAATTTTCCTTAAGATATACAATGAAGATAATCAAATAGGAGGCCTTAATTATTTGTGCATAACATTGCCATTGTGTTTTCAATTAAACTCCACAGAGCACAAAGTTTGCTTTGTGCCTAAAATATTTGCTTAGGTTTGCTTTTCCCTCCTCCCCTAAATTTCATATCTTACTTATTTTTATCTATCATATCTTTTATTTAAAAATATTTATTAGACATAGCTATGTGCCACAAATTGATGAGAATAAGTAGGTCAAGACAATTTTGGGGAGGTTTTTCACAGTAGAAATTATTCCAATTTTTGGCATTTCAAATTTTTTTCTCTTTCCATCTTTCCTTAAAATTTATTTCATTTCCATTCAAAAGAAAATTCAAAGGAGGAGACTCTTAAATGACAGTGTGAATCCCGTTCATCCCCCTTCACATTTATTTTTTTTTTAATGCTTTGGCTCATTAAGAAAATCTAGAAGTTTAAGAGAAACAGGAGGGAGAAAAACAACTGGGGTGGGGTCAGGGGAGAGACTTTGAGGAGCAGGATGTCAGAGCCTCACCTTGATTCTCATCTCCTGCACTCCTGTGGTCCCTGAAGCATTCCATGCCACTATATAGAATGCACATCACTCTGACATGACCATTTCCCTCTTCTTTTAATGGTTTGTTTTTGAGAGATTGCCCCAAGAATATAAATGGAAGAATCTTGAGCTACTGCTGAAGCTATAGACCTTGCTTACGGGAGTTTATAACAGTTTTCAAAAATGAAATTGAAACCACATCATTTGTTCTTACTTACAAAAGAAACTAGAAAGATGTGATGACTAATTCTTATTAAAACATCACACTGCTATAAAATCCCTCTCAGCTGTACCAGCTATCTGTAAAATAGATACTTTCTTTGCCTTCCAGACCAAAGTAACAATCTTTTTTTTTTTTTTCTATCTGATCTGGGTTTAGTTTTATTTGACATGAAGTGAGATTCTTGCCCAATTTTCTCACACATTAGTTTTCTTTTATATGAAGATGTTAGCTTTTTTACTTCAGAGCAATGGTCTGATTATTGTCTTTTAAAAAATCAAGTTTTGGAAAGCTAGAGTTCACTAATATTTGTGTTCCAATTATTTAGATTTTGTCTCTTCAAGAAAATGGTAAGTCCTGGGACTGGGGTTATAGCTCAGTGGTAGAGCACTTTCCAAGCATGTGTGAGTCATTGGGTTCAATTCACAGCACCACAATAAATAAATAAAATAAAGAAACTGTGTTCAGCTGGGTGTGGTGGCGCACACCTATAATCCCAGCAGTTCAGGAGGCTGAGATAGGAGAATCAGAGTTCAAACGCAGCCTCCACAGTGGTTGAGGTGCCAAGCAACTCAGTGAGACCCTGTTGCTAAATAAAATACAAAGTGGGGCTGGGTGTGTAGCTCAGTGATTCAGTGCCCCTGATTTCAATCCCTAGCATCCACTCCCCCATAAAAGATATTGTGTTCATCTACAACTAAAAAATATCTTTAAAAAATTAAATGAAAAGGGCCAAGGACCTGAACAGACACTTCTCAGAAGATGATATACAATCAATCAACAAATATATGAAAAAATGTTCATCATTGCTAGCAATTAGAGAAATGCAAATCAAAACCACTCTAAGGTTTCATCTCACTCCAGTCAGAATGGCAGCTATTATGAAGACAAACAAATATAAGTATTGGCGAGGATGTGAGGGAAAACACACTCATATACTGTTGGTGGGACTACAAATTGGTAAAGCCAATATGGAAAGCAGTATGAAGATTTCTTGGAAAATTGGGAATGGAACCACCATTTTACCCAACTATCCCTCTCTTCGGTCTATACCCAAAGGACTTAAAAACAGCATACTACAGGGACACAGCCACATCAATGTGTATAGCAGCACAATTCACAATAGCTAAACTGTAGAACCAATCTAGATGCCCTTCAATAGATGAATGGATAAAAAAAATGTGGCTTATATACACAATGGAATATTACTCAGCAATAAAAGAGAATAAAATCATGGCATTTGCAGGTAAATGGATGGAGTTAGAGAAGATAATACTAAGTGAAGGTAGCCAATCCCCCTCTAAAAAAAAAACACATAAATGCTGAATGTTTTCTTTGATATAAGGAGACTGTTTCATATTGGAGTAGGGAGAGGGAGCATGGGAGGAATAGACAAACTCTAGATAAGGCAGAGTAGTGGGAGGGTAAGGGAGGGGCATGGGGTTATTAGTGATGGTGGAATGTTTTGGACATTATTATCCAAATTACATATATAAAGACACAATTTGGTGTGAATATATTTTATATACAACCAGAGATATGAAAATTTGTGCTGTATATGTGTAATAAGAATTGTAATGTATTCTGCTATCATATAAATTTTAAAAATTATTTAAATAAGAAAAGAAAAGAAAATGGTAAGTCCTTTTAGTATGTCAGCAGTAGAGGGAATGTGCTTATACACAAAAGCAATACATCTTTGTTTTTAGCAAATAATTTTTTCTTCTGGTTCAAACATGGATTTCTGCACATTCATCAATTGATTGTACCACACAGTAAATCCAATTTAATTCTTTAATTGACAGGTAACTAGTTTGAAAAGTTTTGTTTTTCTTTTTAATTGCAAAGAAAATAACTCAGTCTCCAGGAATACCACTTTGAAAAGCAGAATTCAATTTCTTCTAAGAATTACAATCATTCAATTCTCTCTCATTCCATATTTGTTTTTACTAAGTAGTTTCTAAATCACTTGTTAATCATGGTGCAGCTTTTATACTGCTTCATAAAGTAATTAATCATAATCCGTGTTCGTGAAGAGCCATTTACAAATGCCAATCAAACAAAACAACTTAACACTTTAATATTCATACAATTTTATGTAGCAAATGAATGGTTTCACCTGGTTTGGTTAGTCTGCCATTTTCTGTATTAAATGCACAATGCTAACCACTTTCTTCAACTTAATTTTATTTTCATTTTCTGTATTTCAAGAAATTCCTAAATGATATAAAATTCCTGGTTTAAAAAATGGAAAGTACTAAGCAGTATTGGAGAAAGACATTTTTTCTTGAGATTGTAACTTTTGTTGTTTATATATTTCATTTTGATAGAAAAAAAGGTAGCTCTCTATATTCTATTCCTAAAGCAAAATTTGTTTTTATTTCTGACACACATTTCTAAAAATGCAATTTTTCTTGAAATCTCAGAATAACTGAAGTTTTATCTGATTGACAAAGAGAAGCATAAAATCAGTGACTATTTTTGTCTTTTTTTTTACAGATTTTTGTTATGGTATAGAATTAAATAAGTAAGAACTTATAATGTAGCCAAGAACACATTATGGGTAACAACAAGAAGCCTTTCTGATACACAAACTGAGAAAAGTCACCTGATTTTTCTGGAATTTATTTTCATCATCAGTGAAGTGAGGGAATGGACGAAATGGCATTTTAAGTTTCTATGAATTCATTTTATTAAATATAAATCCATTTTACAAAGGATAAAAATTTCAATTTAATCATTGACTTAAAATTTAAAATAGTAACAGACCCCATCCTAAACATTTTGTATTTATTATCTCATTTAATTTATTTCTCAAAGCAACCTATGAAATACAAATATTTATCTCCATTGTACATGTGGGGAAAAGGGGGTTAGAATTGGAGTATAATAAAATGTTTACAATCTCTCTGTGTGGAGGGCTTTAGGGAAGTGATGGAAAATAAGTATTGATTATGAAGCAGACTTGGAACAATACTTCTCAGTATAAATTGTACATCAAATCTCCTGAGGATTCTGCTAAGATTCTGATTTTGATTTAGCAGCTTCATGGTAGAGGTGAGGTTCTGCATTTCTAGCAAGTTCCTAGATGCCAATGCTGCCCATCCATGGATCACACTGGAGAGCTTAGAAGTCAGTTCTAAATGTTTCTAAGTTGCCTTTTATCAAATCAAGCAAATTTTCTTCTATTGCTAATTTACTGAATGTTTTATCAGGAATCCATGTTGAATTTTGTCAAGTGCTTTTCTGCATATATCAATATCATCATGTAATTTTTCTTAAATAATCTATTAAAATTGTTTTTCTGTTTTTAAAATGTATTTCTGGGATAAATCACATTTGGTCATACTGTATTACACTTCTTATATATTGTTGAATTTGATTTGTTACTTTAAAAATTTATAACTATTTTTATGAGGGGATATTGTTCTATTTAAACTTTTTTTTATTTTCTTCACCACATTTTATTTCAGTTCAACACAAATCACTTGCTTAGATACAGAAGATTAAAGGCCCCATGAGCTATATAGTTTTGTGGTTGGTCACTGCACAATTTCACATTCATGTAATGTGAAAGATGTCCCCTGATTTACATCTTGCACATTGTGCACATCTGTATGAATTGATAATATTTATGTTTTTCCTCTTTTAAAAATTTTTACTACACATTATAAATTTGAGACTTTTTAATTCATTTGAGAAGTTATTGAGAATAAATCTACATAATAAGTGTATTAGAAGAGAAAGAGGAGATTATATTTATAAAAATGGTAAGGTCTGGGGTTTTTCGGTGTTTTCAAGTATTCGGTGTTGGATACATTCTTTCATAATAACACATTACATAAAATTGTGAAATACATATACACATATAAACATATGCATGCATGTACACACACACAAACACACACACACACACAATCTTGAAGGATATCTCTCATTTTTTAAATGTGCTTAACTAAGGAGAAGAGAAATTGGGAATGGTTAGGCCGAGGACTTTTACTTTTCATTTTACATATAATGATATTGTGATTTTTTTCATCGTGAACATTTGTTAAAACAAATGAAGTTTAAAAGTCTCAAATTGATCTATTTATTCTTGCCTTCAGATGTTTCTGCATGGTTTGAGTTTCAAATAATAGGCTCGCTGAATGGGTTGTAACGTATTGACTCTGAATTTTGGGGAAGAATTTGTATAGAATATTTCTTAATTATTTAGTAGAGTTTAATAGAAAAGCTATCTGGATCTGAACTTTTATCTGTGGGAGATTTTGATAACAAATTTAATTATTTGTAATAAAAAATGTATAAATTCAAGTATTTATTAGGTATAGATCTATTAAGCTAATCTATTTCTTTTTGAATGAGTTTTCTTAGTTTGTGTCTTTCAAGAAATTTGTCTAGGTCTATGGTTGTGGCTCAGTGGTAGAGCACTTGCCTTGCACATGTGAGGAACTGGGTTTGAACCTCGGCACCACCTAAAAATAAATAAATAAAATAAAGGTATTATGTTCATTTCTATCTAAAAAAATATTTAAAAAAATGTTTCATCTAGGTTGTCAAATTTTCTGGCATAACATTGTTTATAATATTCCTTTATTATCTTCTTGATATCTTTAATATCTGTAGAACTTGTAATTTGTGTCTTTTTTGGGGGTGTTGTCTTTATTTATCTGCCTAGAGGTTTATTAATTATGTAAATATTCCAAAGAACCAGTTTTTCATTTCATCAGTCTTTTCTAAAATTATTTTTCTATTGTCTATTTCTTTCTTCTGCCTATTTTGAACTTACTGTTCTTCTTCTTCTTTTTATTTTCTTTTCTCTAATTTCTTAAAACAGAATCTGTAAGGTCATTAATTAGAGAATATTTTGTAGGCATTTAAAGCTGTACATTTTCTTGTATGTATTACTTTTTAGCTACTTCTCACAAAGTTTAAAATGTTGTGTTCATTTTGTTCGTTTCAATATACTTTCTGGACTTCCTTTCAATTTTTTCTTTGATCCTCTTCTAAATAAGGCATTTTTAGAAGTATGTAATATTGTTTGCAAATATCTGAGGATTTTACAGATGTATTTTACTACAGATTTATTTACTTATTTATTTCCATTGTGGTCACAGAATATATGATTAATATTGTTTTAAAAAATGTAATCATTTTTATTGAATTGTTTTAACAACTCACAATAAGCTCTATCTTGATGATTTTTTTTAAAGAGAGAGAGAGAGAATTTTAATATTTTTTTTTCAGTTTTTCAGCAGACATAACATCTTTATTTGTATGTGGTGCTGAGGATCGAACCTGGGCCGCATTCATGCCAGGCAAGCGCGCTACCACTTGAGCCACACCTCCAGCCCTTGATGAATGTTTAGTCTGCATTTGAAAATAATGTATATTCTGCTACTGTAGGGTGAAATGGTCTATAAATGTTAATTAGGTCAGTTTGGTACGTAATGTTTAATTCTACTGATATTATATTATTATTATTATTATCAATTTCTCTATCTGTGTCCTATTATTGAGAATGTGTACTTGGAATCTAGCTCTAATTGTGCATATGTCTACATCTTCTTGCAACTCTAATAATTTTTGCTCTAAACATTTTGAGATCTGCTGGCTCAGATCCCCCCTGGCCCCCGGGGCTTGGTGCCGGCCCTGGTTTCTTGTTGTGCACGTCAAAGAGGCCAGCTCCCAAGGCCTTGAAAGATTTGTGGTGTCTGTTTTCATATTCAGCCTATAATGGTCATGTGGGAACGTCCTGACCTGCTTGGTCTGATAAGGTTCCTGGTTGAAGGCTTAGTATGAGTCGACAAGGACCACCTGCCCCCCTCCGTCCTTGCTTCCGCCTACCAGTAACTTTCCATTCTGTCTGAAAGAAATATATAAGTATGAGCTGAGATAATAAAGACAGACTCTCCCTGGATGAAGAACCTTGGTGTCCTGTGAAATCTTTTAACCCTGACGTCTCCCGCCGGACTCGGTCCATTTCTGCCGGACGCGGCAGTTTGGAGGTTCCGCCGACCGGAAAGAGGAGGTAAGCGGACAGGGGCTCCCTCCACGGAGAGGGGGGACTGGAAGCCTTCCATAAGCAGAAGGGGTCCTTCCATAAAGTAAAGAGACTGGAAGCCTTCCATTAGAAGAAGGGGTCCTTCCATAAGAAACAGAGACAGAGACCTTCCGTAAGAGAAGGGGGAAAAGTTGCAACTTAAATAAATAAGGAACCATGGGTAACTCAGCAGCAAAAGTTCGTCTGGCCAACGAACTCAGGGAGCTGCTGAACACACAAGGAACAGGAATAAAAACAAAAACTGTAACAGAATTCGTTGAAGTTATTGCCCAGGCATGTCCTTGGTTTCTGACAGGGGGATTTCTTAATAACAATGATTGGGATCAGGTCAGATGTGATTTACAAAGATTGTTGAGGGATCAAGGTCCGGAAAGTATCCCAATCGCCACTTTCTCTTTATGGAGACTGGTTAAAGATGCTTTGTTAATAGATAAAATAAAGATTAAGGAACAGCTTGCAGAATGTGAACAGGTCCTTAACCAGGTCCAGGAAGAGCAAATGGCAGAGTCCTTACCCCTTTCCCATTATTCTTTCACATCTCCTTCTTCATTCTTAGATCCACCCTAGCTGCTCTCAACCCTGCCTTCTCATCTTCCCCCTCCCTAATAGGCCCACAGAAAAGTCTTAACTGACCTTCTCCAGAATATTCACCACGGCTTATTTTAGGATTTTCAACAAAAGAATCTCTACAAAAAAGTTCAATGTGGATAAATTTCCTATTTTCATATTACCCTGTTTTATTTGGCTACTGTCTGAAAAAATCAGCACTCCAGGCACTGGACACTCCCTTACTAGTTTTTCACAAAAATATGTAAACAAGGCCTCTGGCCTTGAGCTGGGCTTCACAGTGCTGAGAACATTTCTAAGATAAGGGAGTTACTAACTGGGCTCCATGGTAACAGCTGGCAGGAGGAGGAACTGGAAAGGGAGATAGAGGAACTAGAGGGTCGAATGAAGAAGTCAAGATTTAAAGCACCTACGGCCCCGATCCCTGTTGTGCTCCCTCCTTATAACCCCGATTGGGACGAGGACAACCCCAGAAGGTGGGGGGGGGGAGAGGTTCAGTGGCAGCCTAAGACGGCCCAAACTTTTCCAGTAATTGAAAACCTGGATGCCGATGGACAGCCAGCCAGAGTGCATTTCCTTTAGCCTTTAAAGATATCAAACAACTTAAGGAGGCAATTATAAATTATGGGCCTCATGCTCCCTTTACATTGACTCTCTTCAAGTCTTTCTCTGCCAATCAGCTGACACCTAGTGACTGGCAACAGCTTTGTAGGGCTGTGTTGTTCGGAGGGGATTTTTTTGTTATGAAAAGGTGAAAATCAAGAGAGGTGTCGCGAGCTAGCCCGAGTCAATCAGGACGCCGGCTTCCCACGGCGTAACCTTGAAATGTTAACAGGCTCGGGACAATATGCTATCATAAATCAACAAATTAATTATGATCCTGGGGTCTATGCTCAGATAGCTACAGCAGCCGTTCAGGCTTGGAAGGCTCTACCTATTTCAAATGCTGAAACAAAAATTTCAAAAATTGTTCAAAGACCCTCTGAGCCTTATTCTGACTTCATAGCCCGATTGATGCAGATAGAAAGAAATGAAATTGTCCCGAGGGGGATAGGTGGGGTCGGGAAGGCATGCCTGGCCCCTGTCCCCAATGTGGCAAGGGGAATCATTGGAGCAGCGAGTGTCCTTCCAAGTTTGTTGCTCAGGGACGCCCATTGCAGCCGGGAAACGGGAACGGGGGCCCACCCCGGGCCCCGAAAGCCAGAGTGTACGGGGCGATACAGAGACAAAACAAGCTGCTACCGCAGTAAGATCTTGGCCAGGCAGGGAAAAATGCAGACAAAATCAAACAAAATGCAATCGGCTAAGAAAACTTGGAGAACTTTTACCCTGAAAATGGGCAGCGAACTCCATGCTGTTTGCATCACCATGGTAACCATGGGCTGCCTGGCCGGAAGAGCGGCTTCCTGGTCCCACCTCCCACACTTTTGGGGCTACTGATTGGTTCTTCCACAGTCACTCAGACAGGACTTCTAGTCCCGCCTTCCAGCCACTAACCTGTACTGCTGTGTTTCAGATTTCTACCGGAGCTGCTCAGAGCCTGTATTTTTAAAAAGATGCCTACCTGTAAATGCTAACGAAAGATATCTTTTTCAGACAAAATTTAATTCTACAGGTTTCTATGTTACAGACCTAAATTTAAGCTAGTTCTAAGTTAAATAACCTGACCTTTTCTTTATAGTTGTGTTACTAAATAATGTTCTATTGATGAGAGATATCAAATATGCTTCTTTATATTTTACTTTTAATTTTGGAAGTTATGAGGATGCATTTGCTTGCCACAGGAACAAGCCGGCAAAGTTCCTGTGATGACCAAAAAATCCTTATTCTAATTGCTAACTATGAAAATAAAAATGTATACTCAAGGATCTTATTTCAGTACATCAAGTGACGTCACATAGAAGAGTGCACTCCTAGTTAAAAATAAATTAAAATGGATCCAAATATTTTAAGACCACGTGGTTACATAAAGTTAATACAATTATAAGTTAAGTTCTTATTCTTAATATATATTTTTTAGATATTTAAATAACCTATATTTGTTAATCTATAAATTAATTAGCACATGCCTAATTGATTAGTTAATATATATTTGCCTAATTGTTTTCCTTCAACAGGAAACCCATAATTTATGTTTTATATCTACATTTATCAGATACTCTGCCTTTTCAGTTACAGATATTTGAGATAAATGTGTTTACTATAAATTTGCTTTTAAGTGAAAATACAATCAAGTAGTTTCTAATTCTCAAGGTTACTGTTTAAACTTATAAGATGATAAATTATTATAATTATTTCTACAAAATATCTAAGGGTTTTAACTATATTTTCATTGATATTTCTTATCAAAGTATAATAATTTGTTTATAGATTCTAAGGTTTTCAGAAATTGTTCCAAAGTATATTTTTTCTTAAAAAGAAAAGGATGCTTCAACAAAGAAAAAGCACACATAGATCCTAAAAAGAAGAAAGAAATCATCTTTGGGTAAAACAAGGTCTTTATATTCATTTTCCTAAAGGGAAAAAAAAAAAAAAAAAAAAAAAAAAAAAAAAAAAGAGAGAGAGAGAGAGATTTTTATATTGTTATCTAAACAGATGATGTAAAAAGTTAGAACAATTAAAAAAGAGATTTATATATACTAAACTGACTATAATTAATTTAAGGGTATTTCAGGTTATTTTCCTAATTTAACTATACTAATGTGAGCAAAAATTTTGTCCATATTTTGACATGATAAACACCTATTAAAATGTAAGTTTATTTCTTTAAAGAAAGATCCTTATTGCCTAATAATTCTTACTGTTTAAGATAAAGATTAAGTTTGGTAAATAAATTCACATTGTTGATTAAATATTAAGTATATTGAACTACTAACTTAAACCCCTGTATGACCTTTTGAGAGGAGACCCCTCACCCACCTCCCTGTAAAAACCTACTCCAAAAGCCTTGAAGGCACTCAGGTTAATAGAAACAACCTTATACCCAGGATATGATTTTAAAATTACAACAAGAACATGATCTTTGGTGTCTCTTCCTTTGTAATTTCAAAGGTCAAATTGATAATCACTTTCCCCGACATAAACTTCTAGAAGGCCTTAAAAAATGTCCTATTATTTTTCCTAAAATTATTAAAGGGGAACCTATCCCGGGAGCTCAGACTGTTTATACAGACGGAGCAAAAAGGGGGTTTGCTGTTGTTTTTGATGGATCTCAAGTAATTCGACACCCTGTTCCTAAACTGTCTGCCCAAAGATCAGAAGTTGAGGCTCTAATTATGGCTCTTAAACTTTACAATTCCACCCCACTTAATGTGTATACTGATAGTCTCTATGTTGCCAATTTAGCCTTAGTTATTGAAACAGCCCCTTATATTGGCAGGCAATCTACTATCATGGAACAATTACAAACGGTTCAGCTTCTTGTTTGGGCTAGACGAGATCCTTTATTCATTGGACATATCCGAGGACAGTCAGAGCTTCCTGGGCCTCTGGCGGAAGGCAATGCTAAAGCAAATGCCGCCACTCACAATATGGGACCGCTTTTCGGTCTCCTCCTTAGAGTTGCTGTAGGCCCCTGCCTTGTCAAGAGAATGACACAATTTATTAAAGATCAAATTAACATTCTGACTTCTAAGCCAATACAGGTTCATTATCAACGCCTACAAACCAAGGATGATCTTGCTGAAGTTTGTCTCCGACCGATTCGAAGATGATTTTTCTACAATGATCCCTGCTTCATGCCTTCCTCCTTTTACCCCCTTTTCCTTCTTTATTTTTATTATTCTTCTCCTCTGACTCTATGCCTTGTCGAACCGGAACCAATTAGAGACCCAGTAATGACTGGCTGGATCGCTACCACTAAATGCCTTGGTAATAACGAGCTGATCTTGTAGTACCCAGAGACGGGCAACTTTCACGCTTGCACTGCAACCTAAGACAGGGGAATGGGGCCTCCCCAGAGACGGGTAAGCACTGTAAGGGCAGTGAACGACCTAAGACAGGGGCTACTTGATTCCCTTTGACGTGCAACAAACAAGAGAGGGGGAACTGCTGGCTCAGATCCCCCCTGGCCCCCGGGGCTTGGTGCCGGCCCTGGTTTCTTGTTGTGCACGTCAAAGAGGCCAGCTCCCAAGGCCTTGAAAGATTTGTGGTGTCTGTTTTCATATTCAGCCTATAATGGTCATGTGGGAACGTCCTGACCTGCTTGGTCTGATAAGGTTCCTGGTTGAAGGCTTAGTATGAGTCGACAAGGACCACCTGCCCCCCTCCGTCCTTGCTTCCGCCTACCAGTAACTTTCCATTCTGTCTGAAAGAAATATATAAGTATGAGCTGAGATAATAAAGACAGACTCTCCCTGGATGAAGAACCTTGGTGTCCTGTGAAATCTTTTAACCCTGACGTCTCCCGCCGGACTCGGTCCATTTCTGCCGGACGCGGCAGAGATCATGATATTCAGCATATAAATAAGTCTGGTTATATTCTCTTAAAGAATTGGCCTTTTGAGGGGGCTGTGGCTGTGGCTCAATGGTAGAGTGCTTGCCTTGCATGTGTGAGGCACTGGGTTCAATTCTCAGCATCCCGTAGAAATAAATGAATAAGATAAGGTCCATCAACCTCTGAAAAAAATTTTTAAAAAAAAATAATTGGCCTTTTTATCATTATGAATGACCCTCTTTATCTCTGACAATATCCTTTAGGCTGAAGTCTATTTCAGTAAACCTGCTAATAATAAGGTCATTTAAACTGTATTTTTATTAGTTTTACATGACTTATTTTGTCTGCTCTCTTACTTTTTAGCCTACTTTTGCCTATACATTTAAATTATTAATTAGCCCTTGATTTTTAATTCATTTGTCTATCTCTGCCTTTTAGTGTATGTCTTTAGACAATTTACATTTAATATAATTATTGATATGATAGGGTTTAAATCTACCTGCTTGCTTTTGATTTCTATTTGTACCATTTTTTTCTTTGTTAATATTTTTCTTTATTCTTATAGGTTGAATAATTTTATGATTCTATTCTATCTTCATTTCTGGCTTACTAGCCATTCCTGGTTGTGTTTTCCTTTGGTGACAGCTTTGTCATTTATAATATATAAATTTTACTTATCACAGTCTACTTTTGATTACATTATTCCACCTCTCAATTAGTGTAGGAATTTCAATTGTATTCATCTATTTCTTCCTCCTAGCCTTCATGTTATTAAAGTCCTATACTTTAATTATATATGTTACAAGCAGTGTATTGCTATTACTTTTGCTTTAAATGAGTAATAGTTATTTTATGTAAGATCTTTTTATTATTTTAAAAATCATTCACAAAACACCATGTACATAGATTTTTTTGTTATATACCTGAATATGTTAAGTTTTTGGAATTCCATTTTTATCTTTAAAACTCAACTGTACTGCTGGGTGTTGTGCCACATGCCTGTAATCCCAATGGCTCAGGAAGCTGAGGCAGGAGGATCGTGAGTTCAAAGCCAGCCTCAGCAACAGCGAAGCTCTAAGCAACTCAGTGAGATCTTGTCTCTAAATAAAATACAAAATAGGGCTTGGATGTGGCTTAGTGCTTGAGTGCCCCTGAGTTCAATCCCCAGTACCACATCCCAAAACAAACTTCAACTGTACTGACCAGAAATTTACAATTTGTTTTGTTCTTTATCTTTTCCACATTGAAAGTGTTAAGTAGGTTACCTGTGAAAGCATTGGGTTTGATGACAACCACACAGCACATGTCATTCTTCAGTATAAATGTTACACAAAGGATTCTTATCTCAGAATTGGAGAAGATGACAGGTAGGAGGAAGGAGAGTTTTGTGGATTGCTGAGAACTTCTAACAAAGACCAAGTAAGAGCAGCCAAGAATGACAGCGAGTGATAGATTACTACCTAACTACACTGCACTGTCTATGCCAGGCGTTTAGCCCTCCAGTCATCCTGGCAAGGGATTCTTTTCTCTAGGGCTGTAGATGCTGGCTGACCCCAAACTGTGCCTAGTGGGATAGAATGGAACTTGGTGCTAAAGAATTTTTTTATTTGTTCCCTCACAGATGTTCAAGCCTAAAAGCAATTTTCTAACTCTTTATTCCCAGGTAAGCACTAAACACTAGGCGTGGGAACAATAAAATTTGTTCCAAAGATGAGGCAACAAACCTACAAATTTATAGTCATCCATAGTTGTTTTAAGGTGTTTGACAGCTCTGCATAGTAAAATTTTCAGTTCATCAAGTGAAATAAACTGCCAGATTCCAGACCCATTTTCACTATGAATTTAAGGGGTAGTGGAAAGCACAATATCTTATTATGTTACTTATACAGAGAAACAGAGAAACACAGAAAGAAATGCAAAATTCAGGGCCACAGGGATTTAGAGTAAAGCAACATCAGCACCTAACACAGTGAGCCTAGCACAGCTCTGGCACCATGAAAGTGGGTGATTCGTTTTTCTAAGCTCTTCAAACATTAAGGGGAAAAAATCACTTTACATATATGCAGGTATCTCATATTTCTGTTCCTTTCATTCCTTTGTAAAATCCACAGTTTCATCTAGTATCATTTTTTTGAAGGATGTCTGTTCTTCAACATATCATCATCCAGGTGTGCTGATGAAAAATTACTTCTTTAAATTTCTTAAATCATTTCTACTTTGCATTCCTTTTTCAAAGATATTTAAATGTGTTAAAGAATTCTGGGTTGACAGCATTTTAATGACACTGCCCATTTTCTTTCATGGGTGTTGTTTCTCATGTAACCTGGATGCTCACCTTATGACTCTTCCTCTATGTGTAATGTATGTAATGTATCTTTTGTTTGTTTGTTTGTTTTACCTCTGACTAACTTTTTTTCTGTCAATTGGTCATGATGTGCCTTGTAATTTTCATCACATTTCTTGGACTTGAGGCTTATTGAGCTTCTTGGATCTGTTCATTTGTTGCTTCATTCAGTTAGAAAATTGTCACTAATTGTTTCTTCCAACATGTTTTATGTCTCTCTGCTCTTCTCTGGAAACTCTAATTGCATGTATATTTGGCCATTTGATCTCATCCCACACACCGTTATGCTCTGTTCTTTTTTATTTAATCTTTTTCCTTTGATTTTATTTTAGTCTGTGTCTATTACTCTATGTTTAAGCTTTTTAATCTTTCCTATGACAACATCCAATCTGCTATTAATTCCATTTAATGAATATTTTAAATCATACATTATAGTTTTCATATCTATAAACTAAATTTGGTTTGTTTTAACCAGTTAAATCTCAATTCTCTGTTGTCTGAATTTAAATAAGCCCAATGGTGACTTTAAATATTGCAATCTGCTAATTCCATCATCAGCCATCAGCGTCAACTATATGGTTCAGGGTCAGTTCTAAGTGATTCATTTGCTTCTAAATTTTTTTATTCTTTGATTGCCTTGAGATACCAGATATTGTGAATTTTATCTTGTAGGGTGCTAAATATGTTTCTATTCCTATTCCTATTCTCTTTTACTGGTTCTTTTTAGTTATACATGACTATCACATGACTCTATGGTTCATATTAACATGATTATAAAAGTATAGAATATAATTTGTTTTAATTCAGTCCCCCATACCTCCCCTTTCCCTTAACTCCTCACTCGCCCTATTCCTTTCTCTCTACTGGACTGATCTTTTTGCCATTTACTTATAATTGTTGTTTTCAATTAGTGTCGTGGATGTACATGATGTGGAGATTCACTGTGGTGTATTCATACATGTGCATGGGAAAGTTAGGTCAGATGCACTCAGCTGTCTTTCCCCAACTTTGGGCTTTGTATTGGTCCTCAGTCTATTCTTACTTAAGCGTCTTGTCTTTAAGCTTTATTAGCAGGATCACAGTAGCAGGGATGCCACGCTAATTTTATCCACAGTTGTTACAAGGCTCTTCTTAGTGCTCTCATCAATGAGGGTTTCCCTCTAGCTGTGGGAAAGACACAATTTCTGGCCCTGCGTCAGTTGTTGTTACTGTTTCCTCTCATTCTTTTGGGAACAATTGCTCCCCAGATCTGGGAACTTTACTCTCACACTGTTCTAATCAGTACTAAGCTGGAGACTCAGGGGGGTCCTCTGCACACTTCTGGTTTCTCTGTTTGAGTAGCTCTCTCCTCTTTAGATCTCTGCTCTGTGAGCTTTAGCTACTTTGGCTTCCCCATATTCACATCTTCCCTCAACTCATGAGAGCCCTGGACTGTGCCTACATTCCCCGTCCTTGTACTGTGGCCTGGAAACTTCCTCCAAGTAGTTAGCTGGGCAATTTTAAGACTCACTACATTTGCGTTCCATCTCTCAGACATCTTTCTCTGTGATGTTCAACTTCTTGAGAGGTGTTGCATAAGTTTTGTCCAGTCTTTCAGTTATTTCAGGGTAAATAGGAGGGTACATTATTGTTATCTAATCTTTTCATTACTCAGGGCAAAAGGGTAAATCCAATCCCTATTATTCCATCAGAAGCGACCTTTCCAGAATTGTTTGTAAAACTTTCATGTCATGTCCTTGCTTCAAGTCTTCCAACATTAACTCTTCAAACACTCCTTATTGAGGCGCACAAGACTCTCTGTTCTGCCCCATACTTCCCTTCTATTGCTCATCCACCTTCTCACCTCACTTTACTCTCAAGCATTGTCACGCTTTTCTTCCCATATGCCATGGTTGCCCCTACCTCAGGACCTTTGCTGTAGCAAGCCTCTCTGAGGCATCCTGTCCCCAGGTTTCCCAACAGCTGCCTCCTTGTCTTCCCTCAGATGCTACTCAAACCTCCCTCCTCATTAGGGCTGTTCTATCTAGAATAGCTCCCTTCCACAGTATTTCCTTACACTGCTGTATACGTCTAAGGAGCCCTTGTTCCTGACGTTATTTTATATAATTATTTATTTATTTGCTGACTAACTGTTTTCCATATAAAATAAGGGGAATCACTTTGTCTCATTCACTGCTCTATCTCCAGAGATTGCAACCTTGCCTGGAACAAGGCAGGTGCTCATGACACAGTCACTGGATGGATGGATGGATGGATGGATGGATGGATGGATGGATGGATATAACCTCAAAGTTAAGAGGCAACAGAAGATCCTATAGAGAAACTTCGGTACTGATTCACATCTCAGATGGCTTTTGTATCTTCAGTGGGTAGCAGGTAGACAGAGAAAAGAAATGGGTTTTCATAGCAAATTGGATTTTTAAAAAATTGCTGCCTTCTTTTTGCCCCTTCTGAATTAAAAGAAAATCCCCAGCTCAGCAGTCAGAAGCTGAGAGTGTTGAGGGTTTGCTCTAATGACCCCTCACCTCTGATTTTTGTTTCTTCTCTTGTTGCCTCAGCTGTTGTTTTTCTTTCCTTTCGTCTAACCTCTGTGTGACTTGAAAAGCAGGTCCTCTACTCCATGGATGTCTGCGATCATGGTTCTTTTGTGTTAAGTCCTAGAGGGCTGCTTACTTTGTCTCTGGGGCTCAACACCTCATTACTTTGTGGAGCCCGATGCAGCTTTGTAAGTTTATAAGGCATAAAGATAAGTCTTTAGCTGTAGAGGACATCATTTCATTTATAGAGGAATCCTTTCAAACTCCTATGCCATCTTTCAAAGTCATCTTCATTCACCCATCTCCCTCCACTAATACATCTCTCATATAGCCCTACAATTTGACTGAAGTCACTGTCACTTGGATTTATTACTGAAATGTCATGCATCCTCAAAAATGACATGTTCTATGCCATTTTTGAGATAATAAATACTAACTTGCTATTGTATATGGCTGTATCTGATACATTGGATATTATTAACTGGATTTTAAGATTTTAAGTCCGAAATCTTTTTTTTTTTTTAGGCTGGAAGTAATTCTGCTAGAAAGTGAATATGTGGGTTTCATCCGTGCCCCTCATTTATAAATACCCACATCTATAAAATGTAAGCTTGGAGAGAAGCTTCTTTCATTCCCCACCCCAAATCATGCAGGATAAACTTAAATTGAATGACTTACCAAGTTATGCACTAATGTATAGACTATTCACATGGATATTCTTGTCCTAAAAGGTTGCTATGGTAAGGGGAGGAAAGACCTTTGAGGAGATAGCACCTGATTAATTATTTGGAGGGCAGGGAGACTGAATTTACAAGTGAAGTTTTTCTGACTTTATAAACTCCGGTTTCTATGACTGTTATATATGATCACATTCCTTCAGGAATTTTTACGATTGAAGTTTTACACGAATTGGCCTGGGAATCTAACTACCATATATTACACTGTTTCTCTTGGCGAGTTTATGCTGAATCACAAATAATCATCTTTTATATCTGAACTTGTGGAACGCAATTCCTTTATAAACTGGAAGCTCTCCATACTCAGATAAGGAAAAGACATGATTACCAGTAAGGGCCGCCAGGGACAAGAAAGAGCATCTGTTGCCATAGAACAAAGAAAATCCAAAAGAAGTGTTTACTTGAATAAGAACCTTGGGAAGTGAGAAGTGGTGTGGGCTAGGACAGACTCCAGGCTCTGGGTCCCATCTCTGTGGTTCCTAGTCTCAGGTCCCTTGTTTATTAGTTCATGGTCCTGGCCTGATCTTCTCTCTGATCTTCAAACATGAAGCACTGGAAGAACAGCTGGCAGTGGGTCTTCTTCCTACTTCCAAGTAACTAAATCTTGAGTCTTCTCATTTTCAGAGATAAAGGTCCCAACTCACAAGTTGCCTGAATCTGTCCATCTGCAGAGGTCAAGCTTGGAATCAGCTCCACACCAAATTAAGGAGAAGACTAATTTAGTCTTTAATTCCCTTTCCCTGACCTTCTTCTAGTGCTGCACACCCTGGTACCTTAATACTTCCTCTGACTCTATAGTCTCTCCTTCCTCTGTTAAAATACAAAGAGAAGTTTGAGTGACTGTTATCAGCTCCACACACGCCTTTTTGAAGTGTGTGCTTTATCACAAAGAATCTAGTCTCTTTGATTAAGCCAAAGGAATATATCTCTAATTGTAGAATGTCAGGCATTAAAATATAGATGCAGGATAAACTCAGGGAATGTTTTTGTTTTTGTTGTTGTTGTTGTTTTTATGTTTTTTGTTTTTTTAAGCACTCAAGAGAACATATTACATAAATAGCCAACCTATTTCACTCATCCTTTAAGAAGTTGAGAATACAGTAATCATTCTCAACCCTGGCAGTCCTTCAAAATCTCCAAGTTTTAAAGAACCATTTCATGCCACAGACTTTCCCCATAAATATGCTGACTTAATTGAACCTAATGGAACAAGAGTATTGGGATATGTTTAAAACTTTGCAGCTAATTATGAAGGTAAGTGAGAATTGCAAATCATTCTTGTGTAGGTACATAGTCCCTTGTGACTTTTCCGGAGACCTTTTTCTCCATGCCTCTTCCCTGTCTCTAGGTCTGCAGCAAGACTAACAGTGCTCTACTTTCTCACCTCTGCCACATACACCCCCACACACAGGGTCATAGAGCTGAGCAGGTCTGAGTGTTTGCGTCCAACAGCCCTGTAATGGAGAAGGAGGGCTTCCTGCCTGAAAAGGGAGTTTCTCTAGGATAGGAGGATTCGTTCCCAACGTGCTGGCTCTGTGAACCTGAGCCGGCGAGATTGGGTCTATGGGGTGGGACCACGTGCTCCTTATTGTCTAAGTATGCTCCTCTAGTAGATGGAGTCTGCAGGGAAATTTTCTGAGCAATTTGATTCAAATTACAAGCTATTTCTATCCCTGTTAATACCACGGATCAATATAGCAGTTTCTCTTGTAAGTCAGTGAGATCCAGATTTGTATTAAAGTTTCATGTGCTGAGAAATCTATCCATTCACTCAGATATTTTCAGAAAATCTTAATCATATAGATCCCCTTTTTTTGTAAGTTCCTGAAAAAGTTAGTCACACCATATGGGCATTTGAAAAAATCAGGTAAAATTAAATTTCCTGGCTCATTAACGCTCACTTGATTAATTATTCCTTCAAAGAACTAGATTTATTTGCAGCGATCTCTTAATAGTTTTCAATTCTGATTTCACATGGAATCACTTGGAGAGCTTTTTAAAGTATATTAGTATTTTATTTTATAATTTTATATTATTTTATATTTTATAATTTTTCCCACCCCCAGAGGAGAAAGAAATCTCTGGCCCAGGGCATAGTTCATAAGTCCCTGGGCCAGGAGATATCAATATGGAGACGGAGCTGGAAATGCTGCTCCCTGGCAAAGCTCAACAGACTTGTGTTGGGGGCAAGTCTACCTACCACCTCAGCCAGTTCACCCACACCTGTGCCACATATGGTAGAATCCTTTCCAGAAGTGGCACGTTTCATTTTGTTTTGTTTGTTTGGTAAATTCCACAGTGCTGATTCTTAAGGAAGAAGCAAGTGTAAGCAAACCTTTGAGAATTATCTATTTTGTTCAGATTTGGGAAGCTGTTCCATATTTGTTATAGAATGTACCAGCATTTTTGCTTTTCCTGCCCAACAACTCAACATGAAACTTTGCAAGAAAGAATTTGGCCCACGGTGAGGATGGTATATTTCTTTAGCAATTCTAAAACACAGGGCTCCTGACATCCCTGCCAGCAGAAGGAAGGGACTTCAGGAGATGACATGAGAAGTGAGTGTTAGCGGAAATGTTCTGGTATCAGAGGCTATTCTGGGAGGAAGACTTTTTTTTTTTCCTCTGTCAGAAATAACACCCAGGAGTTTTCCTTGTCTTTGACATTTAGAAGAGCCCTTTAAGTTTCTATATTAAAACTTTGAATAGTAGGTTCTGAATGCCCTTTTCACCAGCCTTACTGTAAATGTCCCATACTATTGCAATGGAAACTTTTCTTGGGTGAAGAAGAGATGTGATCCAGTCACTTCTGATGGCACCCTGACAGTCAGACAACAGGCCAGGTCCCGCCATAGGCTTTACTGTATGTGCTAGACAAGGATAAAAATCAAATACACTTTTCTACACTATATGAACATTTGAATATTTTATTTATTAACCAGTTCTGGTAGGAATCTCATTCTGATTGGGTAATTATATTTTTAAAAGTATATATATATATATATATATATATATATATATATATATATATACACATACACACACACACATATATGTATACATATATAGGTATTTTTTACAAAGAACTAGAAAAATACTATTTAAAGATTATATTTAACCATTCTCATATATGAATACACTACCAGTGTAATTCCACTTCATGTTCAACCACAAGAATTGGATCAAAATTGTAAAGGTTGCACTCCATATAGGTATAATATGTCAAAATACCCTGTCATGTATATCTAAAAACAACAAAGAGAACTCAAGAAAGGTAAAAAAATAAAATAAAAATTATATTTAAAATATGTAAAGAGAATTTTATTAATTTGAAAACAAGACAGGGAAGAAAGAGGGAAGGAAAGGAGGGAAGAAGGGAAGAAGGACGGGAGGACATGGAGAAGTTCTCTGTCTGGACAGGCCATATCCATTCCAGTCCTATAAGACACACTTCACAGGAAGACAGAGAGGGCATGAGAGTTCTTGGCTCTGTCCCTAATCAACTGTTTGACCTGGAACAAGCCTTTCTTCACTTCTTAGGGCCTCAATTTTTGGAAAAGAACTAAATTTCTTTAGCGTTTTGAGATTTTCTGAAAAAAAAAAAAGATATAAGAATGAGGAAAGGAGCCTCACCTAGAAGGCAAAAGAAGAAAGGTGTTAACAAAAAATAAGAAAAATGCTAGTTAAACTCAGAACAAGTGAAGGCAAGCTCCCTACTCCTGGAGAAGAATGAGTGTGAGCTTTCTCCAGTCCTGATGAGTGGACCTGAGCAATATTGGGGCTCTTAAGGTTGACTGAGTTGTGCATTATACAACTGCTGTGCTGTAATCAGTAGCTCACAGTACCCCAAGAAAGGAGCATTTTAAATGCTGTGCATGGAAAAGAAATTGTGGAAGCATAGTCTGTTTTTTTTTTTTTTTTAGCCTTAAAACTAGATTATTCTATGTTTTTAGGTGATTTTTTTAGGAATTTCTTTGAATAATGGAAAAATCAGCATTTTCTTTTGAGGAATATGGGATCGTTGCCCTTTTCCTTCCTGCTACATCAGAACTTCTAGTTGAGGTGCTAGTACTTGGGATTTTCATCAGAATTGATAAAATAGCCATAAAATCTAATCATTATTTTAAAACTGCTGTGCTGATTAGTGCTGTGCTTAGGGAAAACACATACAGATCTGGTCTCATCCCACCCCAAGGAGAAGAAGCTGTTATTGGAAATGAACTGCAGGCATTCAGTCTCCATCAAGGATGAAAAATTGCATGCAACCCAATCTTCTTATTTGACATTTAGAAGCCTCTTGCAGTAATTAGCAGTAGAGCCACTTGACTTAGCAAGATCTATCCTCTTGGGAAAGTTGGGAAGCTACCCATGGAAAGCTGGGAGCTCTCTGCCCAAGGAAGGGATTACATCCTGATCCTTTGGGAGATAGCCTCTGGTTTGTCCTTTGAAGTGACTGCTTCTCTGAAGGTATCAAGTAGCTCTACTCTGGGGACTAGCTTTCAAATGGGAGCTCTTGGCTAAGTACTCCAAATGACCTTTCTCCTTGGGCCTTTGGGAAATTTACCTGGTAATCCCTTAAAAGCATTACAGAGTCAGAAACAGTTCTGAAAGTAAAATGGAAGAAGCCTGGCCAGAACTCTTGCTGGTTAGAGATTACCCAGGTAAAGCCTTCTCAGCATTCTCATCGCCCCAGCTGACACTCAATGCCCTGCTTTCTGGCTCACAGGCTAGCACATGGATTCAGATGCCATGTCTTCCACACTTGGCCATTCTCCATTAAAGGTCCTATGTCAGGATCGACTCCACCAAGGAGGAGGCACTAGGTAGTCCCATTTCTGTGTCTGTCTCCTGTGACTTCCCTAGCTCAGCCTAGGACTCTGGGACCAGCCCCATCTCTCAAGCCAGCCCAGCTGCTCTTTTTCTGTTCTCCTGACTCTCTTCAGCTGCTATTCCAGTTGCCTCTCAGGAAAAGGAAATGAGATCCCTATTTACTTCTTTCTGTACTTGGAGCATTAGTAGTTTTCCAGGCTTTGTTGATGATGTCCATTCATGGATATCTTTCCAAAGGCAGGGTAAGGACAGGGGAAGGCCACAATAGGACAGAAGTTTCTGATCCTTTCCTATTGTCCCTTTTTGAAATTAACACCATTGATTGTGCTCCTTTGTTTAGTTATTTCTGGAAAACATTTTTTTTTAAACTTGGTCTTACAACACATACATTTTATCTAAAATTTGCATTAACTAAGTAATGAATTTTGTTACTTTCATTTCACAGCAGATGAGTTAGATTTCTTTTATTAGTGCATTTTAATTATATAGAATAGTGGGTTTCATTGTGGCACACTCTTACATGGAAATGACATACTTTGGTCATATCCACCCCTCTATTACCTTTCCTTCCTTTCTCCTGCCTCCTCTAAACCCCTCCCTCTTTCCTTGTTACTTTCATGTCTTTTTGGAAAGATCTCAAAAAATTTTATTGGTGCATTATACTTATACAGAATACTGGGTTTCATTGTGACATAGTTGTAGATGCACATAATGTAATTTGATCAATTTCATTCCTGAGTACTTCCCTTCCCGGGTTCCCCTTCCTCTACTGATTTGTCATATTTCTCCCACCCTCTTTTTTTTTTCTCTCCAGCTTCCACATATGAGAGAAAACCTGACTCTTGACTTTCTGAGTGTGACTTATTTTGGTTAGGATAATGTTCTTAAATTCCAGGGAAGTAAGATTTTTGATGGTTTAACCTTTCACCATCTTTAGTCAGAATAATTAATTATTAAAATTGAGGCTTCAGGGGCTAATTGATCACTTTACTTAAAAATTAATGTGTTTAGATTCACCTCTCTAAGACTCAATTTTCTGATCTTTAAGAACCCAGATAGCCAGGTGCGGTAGCACATGCCTGTAATCCCCTAGGCTCCGGAGGCTGATGCAGGAGGATCACGAATTCAAAGTCAGCCTCAGCAACTGAGCAAGGTCCTAAGCAACTTAGCAATTTGTCTCTAAGTAAAATATTTTTAAAATGGGTTGGTATGTGGCTCAGTGGTTAAACTCCCCTGGGTTCAATCCCTGGTACCAAAAGCAAAACAAAACAAAAAACAGATCATCCACAACACAAATATGCTGTAGTTATTGCATGAGGGAATGGTGTCTAACTTTCAAAAGAATATCTAATAATGATAAGTCATCCATAAATGATAGTGACAAAGAAGGTTTTAATTGAATGCACCTTGGGAGGAAGGCACAGACTTGATGATAGAAGAAAATATCAATTTGGGGGGAATCTGCAAGGTTGAAGGAGACATAAAAGGAAACATTTTTTAAAAAACATTGTAGTGATAACAGAGAAAAGCTCCAATAACACCTATGTCCAGTGGTGGGATGGACCCCACTCATATGTACATCTCATCTCCCCACACAAGCACACCCCTTCCCTCCCCACTCCAATCACACCCATGTACACAGTCACCCATTCCCCACCTACCCACATATATGTACAAAGAAGGGATGATTAGGAAAGCTGTTGGAAGTGAGAACTTTTCAATTACATGTTTGGCTTCAACAGTCAACAGGCCCTCATCTCACTTTCAGGAGCATCCCTGGCTATTTTTGACACAGTTCAGTCCCAGATACATCTCATTCTCTTGACTGCACTTTGAACTGACCTTGTAAACAGGCTTCTTCCCCTTCTGTGGTCCATGTGGTTTCTGTGATCTTTATTTTTTAACCTGTTAAAACACTTTTAAGTTCAGCTTTGTGGATTTGACATTCAATTCCCACTGGCACCTGGTAGTGGTTTCCTATTTCTCATTTATGGCTGAGGATGTGATGGGAAAGAGAGCAGAAAAGCAAGGTCACCATAACACACTAAGTAAGAAATATGTCCATGGTGAACATTTTCAAGGCAAAACAAAAAGAGCTTCCTCTCCGGGTGATTTTCTCTTTGTCCTGTCATAGAAAATGAGCTATAATTCTCTGAATTATTTGCCACATTACTTACTTTATCAACCATGATATTTCAATCTTCACATCTGGTTGTAATTAAAGAGAAGACTCTCTGAATGTCACAAGGACACTGGAGTACATGCAGTGGGATTGGAAGCTGCTGCTGGAAGATTTTGGTTAAATTTCTCTGATACTTGGTTTTTGAGCGCGGATGCGCTGATCTGCCGTTTTTCTTCTAGAGACAGGCCTGGGAGAGCCGAGATTTCTTCTTTCCACAGCGGAGGTTTGCGGAGGACACAACATCTTTGTTGGTATGTGGTGCTGAGGATGGAACCCGGGCTGCATGCATGCCAGTGCTGGGGATGAACCCTAGGACCTCACATATGCCAGATCTCTATCTCCTGGTAAAGCTCATTCTTTGCAGTTTGAATTTGTTTGTTTAGTTTGTTTTCAAAGTATACTTTCAAGAGGCCGCTGTGAGGAGCTCCGCACTCTAGCCGCCGCCCTCCATTGCCCTCGCTCCCGGCGCGGATCACTAGGCAATGCTGAACTGACGTGGATCTGGGACGAACAGTCTGGGCCTCTCAGAACACATACTGAGCCCGAATCAGCTGAATTCCCGCAGACAAACAGCTGTGACTCAGCACTAATCCATCCGGCTGAAACAACTGGTCGGCCCTTCTGTTCCTACGGAGGTAAATGCCAACCGAGCCTTCATAGGTAGTGGCCACAGGTTTGAAACGGGGCTTGGGAGAGACAGTAAGGACCCACCCGTTGCATTGGTCACCCGGCAAAGGGAAACGAACTGTCGCCATTTGCAAGAAATACCACCATGGCAGAGAACTGACATCACCAGACTGCGGCGGAAGAGATAACTTCATTGAAACCTGCAGCTACAGCATCAAATAAATTTATAGGAGTAAACAGTAACTCAGCAGTCAAACAGAACAAGAAGTAACATGAGCAACTTGAAAAAGCAAGGAAGACAAGGAGTACAAACAATGCAGGACAGCCTAAATATTCAGGAGGACCTAGAGTCATCAGAAAAATGGTCATATAAAGAACTCAAGGAACACCTTAGACAGATGGAATGGAAACTTAAAGAGGATACGAGACAGCAAATTCAAGCAGCGAAAGAACACATTGAGAATGAATTACACAAACGGATAAAAGAAGAAGTTAAGCATCTTTATCAGGAGATAGAGATTATAAAAAATAATCAAACAATAATTCTAGAAAGGAAGGAAACGATAAACCAAATTAAAAATTCAATTGAGAGTATCACTAACAGAGTGGAGCAAGTAGAAGCCAGAACGTCAGATAATGAAGACAAAATATATCATCTTGAAAAGAGTCTAGCCAACTCAGAAAGGCTGGTAAAAAATCACGAGAAAAACATCCAAGAGTTATGGGATAACATAAAAAAACCAAACTTACAAGTCATCGGGATAGAAGAAGGTACAGAGATTCAAACCAAGGGAATGAGTAACCTGCTGAATGAAATACTTACGGAAAACTTTCCAGAAATAAAAAAGGAAACAGATATACAAATTGAAGATGCATACAGGACACCGAGCACACAAAATCACAGTAGACCAACGTCAAGACACATTGTTATGAAGATATCCAATATACAGAACAAAGAGAAAATATTAAAAGATACAAGAGAAAGGAGACAGATTACATTCAGGGGTAAACCAATAAGGTTAACACCGGATTTTTCATCACAGACACTGAAACCAAGAAGGTCATGGAACAATGTATTTCAAACACTGAAAGACAATGGATGCCAACCAAGAATTCTGTATCCAGCAAAATTAAGCTTCAGGTATGACAACGAAATAAAAATCTTTCATGATAAACAAAAGTTAAAAGAATTTGCAGCCAGAAAACCAGCATTGCAAAGCATTTTGAGCAAAACACTACACAAGGAAGAAATGAAAAACAATAACCAAAACCATCAGTGGGAAGTGCCTTGGTAAAGACAGAGGGCGAGGGGAAAGATAACCACGGAGAAACAAACTAAATTTTTTTTTTTTTAAAAAAGGATAAACAATCAAACATGGATGGAAGTTCAAACCATATATCAATAGTAACTCTGAATGTTAATGGCCTAAACTCTCCAATAAAGCGACATAGGCTGGTATCATGGATTAAAAAAACAAATCCAACAATATGCTGCCTCTAGGAGACACATCTCATTGGAAAAGACATACACAGGCTGAAGGTGAAAGGATGGGAAAAAATATACCACGAATACGGTCCTCGTAAGCAAGCAGGGGTGGCCATCCTCATATCGAATAAAATCGACTTCAAGACTAAGTTAATCAAAAGGGATAAGGAAGGACATTATATACTGTTAAAAGGAACCATTCACCAACAAGACATAACAATTATCAATAGTTATGCACCAAATAATGGTGCTGCGACATTCATAAAACAAACTCTCCTCAAGTTCAAGAATCAAATAGACCACAACACAATAATTATGGGTGACTTCAACACACCTCTCTCACCATTGGACAGATCCTCCAAACAAAAGATGAATAAAGAAACTATAGAACTCAATACCACAATCAATAACCTAGACTTAACTGACATATATAGAATATATCAACCATCATCAAATGGATATACTTTTTTCTCAGCAGCACATGGATCCTTCTCAAAGATACACCATATATTATGCCATAGGGCAAACCTCAGTAAATATAAAGGGGTGGAGATAATACCATGCATTTTATCTGATCATAATGGAATGAAACTGGAAATCAATGATAAAAGAAGGAAGGAAAAATCCTACATCACATGGAAAATGAACAATATGTTACTGAATGATCAATGGGTTACAGAAGACATAAAGGAGGAAATAAAAAAGTTCTTAGAGATAAATGAAAATACAGACACAATATATCAGAATCTATGGGACACAATGAAAGCAGTTTTAAGAGGGAAATTCATTGCCTGGTGGTCATTCCTCAAAAAAAGAAAAAAACAACAAATAAATGAGCTCACACTTCATCTCAAAGCCCTAGAAAAGGAAGAGCAAACCAACAACAAATGTAGCAGAAGGCAAGATACAATTAAAATCAGAGCGGAAATCAATGAAATGGAAACAAAAGAAACTACTGAAAAAATTAACAAAACTAAAAGTTGGTTCTTCAAAAAAATAAATAAGATCGACAGACATTTAGCCATGCTAACGAAGAGAAGAAGAGAGAGAACTCAAATTACTAACATACGGGATGAAAAAGGCAATATCACAACAGATGCTACAGAAATACAGAAGACAATTACAAATTACTTTGAAAACCTATATTCCAATAAAATAGAAGATAGTGAAGACATCGATAAATTTCTTAAGTCATATGATTTGCCCAGACTAAGTCAGGAGGATACACAGAATTTGAACAGACCAATATCAATGGATGAAATTGAAGAAGCCATCAAAAGACTACCAACCAAGAAAAGCCCAGGACCGGATGGGTATACAGCGGAGTTTTACAAAACCTTTAAAGAAGAATTAATACCAATACTTTTCAAGTTATTTCAGGAAATAGAAAAAGAGGGAGCTCTTCCAAATTCATTCTATGAGGCCAACATCACCCTGATTCCTAAACCAGACAAAGACACCTCAAAGAAAGAAAACTACAGACCAATATCTCTAATGAACCTAGATGCAAAAATCCTCAATAAAATTCTGGTGAATCGAATACAAAAACACATCAAAAAAATTGTGCACCATGATCAAGTAGGATTCATCCCTGAGATGCAAGGATGGTTCAATATACGGAAATCAATAAATGTTATTCACCACATCAATAGACTTAAAGATAAGAACCATATGATCATCTCGATAGACGCAGAGAAAGCATTCAACAAAGTACAGCATCCCGTTATGTTCAAAACATTAGAAAAACTAGGGATAACAGGAACTTACCTTGACATTGTAAAAGCTATCTATGCTAAGCCTCAGGCTAGCATCATTCTGAATGGACAAAAGTTGAAGGCATTCCCTCTAAAATCTGGAACAAGACAGGGATGCCCTCTCTCACCACTTCTATTTAATTTAGTCCTTGAAATACTAGCCAGAGCAATTAGACAGACAAAAGAAATTAAAGGCATAAAAATAGGAAAAGAAGAACTTAAATTATCACTATTTGCGGATGACATGATTCTATACCTAGAAGACCCAAAAGGATCTACAAAGAAACTACTAGAACTAATAAATGAATTCAGCAAAGTGGCAGGATATAAAATCAACACGCATAAATCAAAGGCATTTCTGTATATCAGCGACAAAACTTCTGAAACGCAAATGAGGAAAAACACTCCATTCACAATATCCTCAAAAAAAAATAAAATACTTGGGAATCAACCTAACAAAAGAGGTGAAAGATTTATACAATGAAAACTACAGAACCCTAAAGAGAGAAGTAGAAGAACATCTTAGAAGATGGAAAAATATACCCTGTTCATGGATAGGCAGAACTAACATTATCAAAATGGCGATATTACCAAAAGTTCTCTATAGGTTTAATGCAATGCCAATCAAAATCCCAATGGCATTTCTTGTAGAAATAGATAAAGCAATCATGAAATTCATATGGAAAAATAAAAGACCCAGAATAGCAAAAGCAATTCTAAGCAGGAAGTGTGAATCAGGCGGTATAGCGATACCAGATTTCAAACTATATTACAGAGCAATAGTGACAAAAACAGCATGGTACTGGTACCAAAACAGGCGGGTGGACCAATGGTTTAGAATAGAGGACACAGAGACTAATCCACAAAGTTACAACTATCTTATATTTGATAAAGGGGCTAAAAGCATGCAATGGAGGAAGGATAGCATCTTCAACAAATGGTGTTGGGAAAACTGGAAATCCATATGCAACAAAATGAAACTGAATCCCTTTCTCTCGCCATGCACAAAAGTTAACTCAATATACAAGAACTCAGAATACAAGGAGCTTGATATCAAATCAGAGACTCTGCATCTGATAGAAGAAAAAGTTGGCTCCGATCTACATATTGTGGGGTCGGGCTCCAAATTCCTTAATAGGACACCCATAGCACAAGAGTTAATAACAAGAATCAACAAATGGGACTTATTTAAACTAAAAAGTTTTTTCTCAGCAAGAGAAACAATAAGAGAGGTAAATAGGGAGCCTACATCATGGGAACAAATTTTTACCCCCCACACCTCAGATAGAGCCCTAATATCCAGAATGTACAAAGAACTCAAAAAATTAAACAATAAGATAACAAATAACCCAATCAACAAATGGGCCAAGGACCTGAACAGACACTTCTCAGAGGAGGACATACAATCAATCAACAAGTACATGAAAAAATGCTCACCATCTCTAGCAGTCAGAGAAATGCAAATCAAAACCACCCTAAGATACCATCTCACTCCAGTAAGATTGGCAGCCACTATGAAGTCAAACAACAACAAGTGCTGGCGAGGATGTGGAGAAAAGGGTACACTTGTACATTGCTGGTGGGACTACAAATTGGTGCGGCCAATTTGGAAAGCAGTTTGGAGATTCCTGGGAAAGCTGGGAATGGATCCACCATTTGACCCTGCTATTGCCCTTCTCGGACTATTCCCTGAAGACCTTAAAAGAGCATGCTACAGGGATACTGCCACATCGATGTTCATAGCAGCACAATTCACAATAGCTAGACTGTGGAACCAACCCAGATGCCCTTCAATAGATGAATGGATAAAAAAAATGTGGCATTTATACACCATGGAGTATTACGCAGCACTAAAAAATGACAAAATCATGGAATTTGCAGGGAAATGGACGGCACTAGAGCAGATTATGCTTAGTGAAGCTAGCCAATCCCTAAGAAACAAATACCAAATGTCTTCTTTGATATAATGAGAGCAACTATGAACAGAGTAGGGAGGAAGAGCAGGAAGAAAAGATTAACTTTAAATGGAGACATGAGATGGGAGGGAAAGAGAGAGAAAAGGGAAATTGCATGTAAATGAAGGGAGACCCTCATTGCTATACAAAAATACATATAAGAGGTTGTGAGGGGAATGGGAAAATAAACAAGGAGAGAAATGAATTACAGTAGATGGGGTAGAGAGAGAAGATATGAGGGAAGGGGAGGGGGGATAGTAGGGGATAGGAAAGGTAGCAGAATACAACAGTTACTAATAGGGCATTATGTAAAATTGTGGATGTGTAACAGATGTGATTCTGCAATCTGCATTTGGGGTAAAATTGGGAGTTCATAACCCACTTGAATCTAATGTATGAAATATGATATGTCAAGAGCTTTGTAATGTTGTGAACAACCAATAAAAAAAGAAAAAAATATAAAAAAAATTTAAAAAAATAAATTTCTCTGATATTTTAAAACACTGATACTCAAAAACAAAACAAAACAAAATAAAAATGCCCCACTAACACCTTTTCTTCTGAGTACTGCTTGATATGCAGGTCTGTGCCAAGCTGCTAACACAGGTATCTATTTGGCCAGATGATGTTTGTTCAAGAGATCCCAAAAGCAACAAAGAAGATGAAAGGGTAGAACTAACCATTATTGAAAGGCTCCATAATCCAGGATAAAAACATAAAACATACCCAAGTGAAACATCCTAACGTTACCAACAGAGGAATCTTTTGATAGTGTTTATACTCATGAATTTCCAAAGTTAATTGTTAAAGTTCATCTAATAAATATTGCTGAGACACATGGATATGGACCCTGTGTGCCTGTAATAGGTCCACACTACTTAATGGGTCCAGCACAAATATTTGAAAGTCAAGTGGAGGCAAGCAGAAACGAAGGCAAGGTATGATGTCGTAAAGGCCAAGCTGTTACTGGCTGGCTATTGCAGACCTCAAGAGAACTATTCTCAGAAATAAATTGTTATGGTTTAGATATAAGTTATTCCCAATGTCAGGTGTAAGATATTGCAAAAAAGTTTAGTGATGAAGTGACTGGGTTATGAGAGCTTTAACCTAATCCGCACAGTAATTCCCTGATAGGGACTAACTGGATGGTAACTCTGGGCTGGTAAAGTGTGGCTGGAGGAGGTGGGTCACTGAGGGTATGCCTTTAGCATATATATTTTATCTTTGGTGAGCAAGAATCTCTCTTTCTCTGGCCATGTCTTGAGCCACTTTCCTCTGCCACACTTCCATCGTGATGTTCTGTTACACCTGTGCCCAGAAAAATGGAGCCAGCCATCTCTGGACTGAGATATTTGAAACCATGAGATCCCAAATAAACTTTTCTTCTGCTAAAATTGTTCTTGTCAGGTCTTTTGGTTACAGTAATGAGATAGCTGATTAAAACAGAAGGGTTTTGGAACCCTGAGGGAGGTGTTAATGGATACATTTTCTGTCCTGAAATTCCAATCGATTCTCAGGTTATGTTCAGAAAGCAAATGATTTTTAACGTGAAAGTACATCATGGGGAAAAGACAAAAATTCTTACAAGAAATGATTTTATGCATTTAAAACAACATAACTCTCTGAAGACATGATAAGAAAGATGTACCTGAAAGTTCAGACAGTTATATGAGATCCAGTATAAGAGGGGGAAAAAATCTAAGAAAATAAAAGTTTTTCAAAAGAAGTAAATCATTTTAAAATGGTTTTTCTCCCAATACATATGTAACAAAATGAAATTAGATCCCCATCTCTGACTGTGAATAAAACTCAATTCAAAGTGGATCAAGGACCTAAGCATTGAACCAGAGACCCTACACCTAATAGACGAAAAAGTAGGCCCAAATCTCCATCATGTCAGCTTAAGAATTGAATTCCTCAACCAGACTCTTAAAGTGCAAGAAGAAAAATTAAGAATCAATAAATGGAATGGTATCAAACTAAACTATTTCCTGAAGAAGCAAAGGAAACAATCAAGAACTTGAAGAGAAAGCCTACAAAATAGGAGAAAGTCTTTACCACATGCATCTCAGGTAGAGCACTAATGTCCAGGATATATAAAGAACTCAAAAAGCTCAACACCAAAACAACAAACGACTAATAAATAAATGTGAAAAGGAACTGAACATGCACTTCACAGAAGAAAATCTATGATCGGTCAACAAATATATGAAAAAAATGTTCAATGTATTTTGCAATTAGAGAAATGCAAATTAAAACAACACAGATTTCATCTCTAGTCAGAATGGCAATTATCAAGTTTACAAGTAACAAAAATATTGGTGAGGATGTAGGGGAAATGTTACACTTATACATTGCTGGTGGGACTGAAAATTTGTGCAACCATTATGGAAAGCAGTATGGAGATCCCTCTGAAAATGTGGAATGAAATCACCATTTGACCCAGTTATCCTACTCCTCAGTTTATACCCAAAGGACTTAAAAAGAGCATATTATAGTGACTTGCCCACATCAATAGCAGCACAATTCACAATAGCTGCACTATGGAACAAAACTAGGTGCCCTTCAATAATAAAGAAAATTCGGTATATATATATATATTATTTGATGGAATATCACTCAGCTTTAAAGAAGAATGAAATTGTGGCATTTGTCAGTAAACGGATGGAGTTGGAGATATCATGCTAAGTGAAATAAGCCAATCCACCCACCCCCTGCCCCCCCCGCCGAAAAAAAAAAACAAAAGCTGAATATTTTCTCTGATATGTGGATGCTAATTCACAATAAGAGGGGTGGGGACTAGGAAAGCATATAGTTACTTTAGATTAGGTAGAAAGGAGTGAAGGGAGGAGAGGGGATATGGGGATATGAAGGACAGTAGAATGAAACAGACATTATTATCTTATGTACATATATGATTGCATGACCAATGTGATTCTACAACATGTACAATCAGAAAAATAAGAAATTATACCCCATTTATGTATAATATATCAAAGTGCATAAATGTATTTTACTGTCATGTATAACCAATTAAAACAAATTTTAAAAATTGTAAAGTAAAAAATAATGTTTTTTCCTGAAAAAATAAAACAGCTCAACTAAATAATTATCATCTATAATTTTCAATTTTTTTAGATTAATAAATGTACTGAATTGTAAGCAAAAATCCCTGTAATATGTCAGCTATGTTCCCCCAGGACATAATTAAATCTATGAATGAACTTCTGCTGCATGGTATGATTTGAAAGTGCAAACTCACAAAATAATCAGTAGACACCTAAAAACAGAAATAAATAATATAAAAATTAGATCTATAGAATCATACTATTCCTCTTCTGCTCTCGTCTTCTCAAGCAGTAGGGCTCCTGAAGCTTATAATTACATGGTGAAAAATGGCATAACATCTTTCAATATGAACTCTTTATATTCAGTATAAAATATATATAAATAATGTAATGCCCTTTGTTCTGTTTATGTTGCCTTTAGTCCTAGAGCTTCAACAAGTTTCATCTTTAGCTCTTTTGCTTTTATTCTTTTTTTCCCAGATACCACACCAATTCATTATTCATTTACTCATTCAATAAATATTTAACATTGACTGTACAACTGACCTCATGGCCTGAATAACCATGTCCTGTATAGATGATGGCTTGATAGAGACCACAGCTCATTGGATACAATGTAACAATTGATCCAAAGGTAATGCTTCCAAATGATTGATATGACTCAATACTTAAGCCTTGGGAGACTTGGCCAAAAATCATAAGTGGGGTTAATATTCCCTAGAAATCTGGAGACAGAGGCACTTGTCTAGGTAGCAGATGGGATTAGAAATGTAGGATTGCATGATGAAATAAGGGCTAGATAAACCCTCCAACTGTGAACAAGCTGAATAAAAGGCAGGGAAAGATGAATATAGGCCATAAACACAGAGAGTTGCAGAGACCCATAACTCTACAGGTCCCAGGGAGAGAGAAAGAGAGAAAGAGAAGTCTTTGATTCCTAGCAGATTCACAATTTTAGGTCCCAGCGCCTGATTACATAGTGGGTACAGTTTTGGGATTTCTATGAACCTTGATGTGTCTTTTTAATTCAATTCTTGAGTCAAATTAGGTGAGTTTCTGCTTCTTGTCACAAAAGGGCTCTTACTGAAACATTGCTGGATCATATGGTGTCCTGAATAATATGGCTGAGTTCATGAACTCCAAAGGAGGATTTTTGGTGTAGGCCAACTGGATGACTGGACATACATTCTTCCCCATTAGCCACAGGCATATTTGTAATGACTTACATTCTAATCTGTAATCAAAGCAAATACAGCTATCAATTTATATGTAAAAAGTGAATCTGTTACTTCATCATTGTGTTAAGTATAGATGTGGATATGTGGAATATATAACATATAGCAATTTATGGTTAAGCCTATTTCACTGGTAACTCTGAAGCATGAAGAGGCAGATAAGAAAGAAAAAATTCATGCTAGGGATATAACTCAGTGGAAGAGGACTTCCTTGGCATGCTTAAAGCCCTGCGTTCAATCCTCAGCATCATGCACACACACACACACACACACACACACACACACACGGAAAAAAGGAAGAAAGAAAAAAAAAGAAAGAAACTAAATCCCCCATGAACATAACACTACATATTTAAAACCTCTCCTATATTTACTTTATAAAATATTAATCTAGAATCCTTGCTGGGTGTCTGTATGGTTATTATCAAAGAAGGGTGTTCTACAGTCCAGAAATATCTGGAAGATTTACCTTTTTATAGGATTAAGTTGCGTTCTTCCTTATATAAAATAAGTGAGAACTTTTTAAATACATGAAAATGTCAGTACAGTTTGCATTCTCCTGGAATAAAAGAAATAGCCACTATATTAATATTTACCTATGGGCTTTTGCAGTAAAATAAAATTTGTAAGGATTTTAATAGTCATGAGTTTTACTGAAGTTCATGTAATACTTTTTTATACATATTTATAAAAGGAGCATCTTCCACACTATAAGACAAAACAGAAGAATTAATTGGAATACAACTAATTAGATACTTGCTAAGTAGAAAAAAAAACTCTGTGTTCAATAAAATCACATACTTAAGAGAAGTATTAATAAAATGACAAGTCAGAGAAAGTCAGACGAATTATAGTTGCCGTGACATGACCTCATAACATATAAATAGAAATTTAAGGGACATAGAATAATTAAGGCAATATTGAAAAAGTCAAACCAAGTTAGAGAACTTACTAATATCTGATTTCAAGAATTACTGTACTATTCTAATCAAGATAGTATGGTGCTTGTATGTTGCTCAATATAAAGAAATTTAAAAGAAATCCATAAATATCTTGTTATTGACAAAGAAACTAAAGACATACAGTTTAATTTTTTTAAAGTAGGCAGAAGATTTGAACAGACATTTTACACAAATATATAAATATATGTACAGACATATATGGCCAACAAATACGTGGGAGTATGTTCAAAATTACTAATCATCAGAAAAATATAAATTAAGACCGCATGAGATGCCACTTTACATTCACTAAAAGGGATAACTTTTTTTTTAAAATCTGAAAACATTAGTGATAATATGGAGAAACTGGAACTGCCATAACTTGTTGATGCAAATGTAAAACTGGTAAGATCAAAATATACATTCACCATACTACCCAGCAATTCCACTCAGATATTTACTTGGTTTCACTCAGAGATATTTACTCAAACAAATTGAAAACTGTTCTCGTAAAGACATATATGCAACTGTTTAGAGCAGCTTATTCATAAAAAATACTATTATTAACCCATATAGTCATAAATGGATGCATAGATAAACTATGGAGTGTTCGGACACTAAAATATTATAATACTATTTAAAGGAACAAATAACTGGTACTTGCAACACCTTGGATGAACCACAAAAACATCATGTAATTGAAAGGAGTCAAACACAAAATATTCCATTTAAGTGAAATTACAGAAAGAAGAAAATTAATCAATAGTGACTGAAAGCAAATCAATAATTTCTTGGGATTCAGTGTGTCTTGTGTGTGTTGGGGATGGGTAACTGGCAGCATACACAGGGGAATTTGGGAACTGATAGGAACATTCTATTTATTAATGGTTAAGGTGGTTCCATAAATCGACATAGTGAATACATGAAAAACTAAGACCCATTTAGATGTATAATTTACAGTCCTTTGACCAAACCAGTAAAATTTAATTTAATTAAAAAGGATGTCCAGCTAAATGACCTGTGTGTGTCAGTGGGGAAGGGACATCCAAGTTCCATTGTCCTAACAAGAAATCAGCCCATTGATCATGGAGATCTTGTGGCTTCGTGGTCAGAAGAGGTATTCTTGTTTTTGTGTGTATTAGGTTTTTTGTTGGGGAGGGTGGGAATCTGGTAGTATATGTGCAACTCTAAGAAGGTTATATTATTGAAACATTTGGACAACAGCAAAATCAGTATATTTAAATCCCAAGATGATAGAGAAACCAGCATAGGGGTGGAAAATAAAGGGAATGATGATTTTAAATCTGTATTGTTAGTGTTTGAGAATAAATTTATGTATAAATTGATTTGTTTATCTGTCTGATTTTTAAACATTTGATGTAAGCAACAAAACCAATATTTTAGTTGTTTAAAATGTTTTGAGAAACTTCATTGATCATGCTGGTGATTAATGACTAAATGCTCAGGAAACAACAATTTTCAAAAATTATTTGATAAAGGAATTTAGTATCAACAGTATTAAGTGGTTAAATGTGATTTTATATGTTTGAAAATGTAAATGTATCATGTCCTGTAAATATGACAGATTATCTCAGCACAGAGAGCCTAGAGAAAGGGAGAAAATCCTTGCCACCTGCACCTCAGAGCATTGATCTCCAGGATATTTACAGAATTTTAAAAAAATTAACACCAAAAAAACAAATAACTCAATCAATAAATGTGCAAAGGAACTGAACAGGAACTTCACAGAAGAAAATATAGGATCAGTCAACAAATATATGAAAAAATGTACAACATCTCTAGCAATTAGAGAAATGCAAATTAAAATTACATTGAAATCTCATGTCACTCCAGTCAGAATGACAGTTATCAAGAATACAAGTCACAATAAATGTTGGCGAGAATGTGGGAAAAAAGGTGCATTCATACATTTCTGGTGGGATTGCAAATTGGTACAACCACTCTGGAAAGCAGTATGGAGATTCCTCAGAACACCTGGAATGAAACCACTATTTGACCCAGTTATCCCACTCCTTGGCTTATACCCAAAGGACTTAAAATCAGCATACTATAGTGAAAGGGCCACACTTAACATTTATAGCAGCTCAATTCATAATAGCTAAGCTATGGAACCGACCTAGGTACCCTTCAACAGATGAATGAATAAGAAAAATGTGGTACTTATACACAATCCAATATTGTGGCAAAATTATGGCATTTGTCAGTAAATGGAGGGATCTGGAGACTATCATGCTAAGTGAAATAAGCCAATCTAAAATAACAAAGGCAGAATGTTTTCTCTAATATGCAGATGCTAACACACAATAATGGTGGGTATGGAAGAATAGAAGTTTATTGGATTAGACAAAGGGGAAGGGAGGGGAGATGGGAACAGGAAAGATAGTAGAATGAATTGGACATAACTTTCCTATGTTCATATATGAATATATGACCAGTGAAACCCCACATAATGTACAACCACATGAATGGAATACTAATTAGAATAAGTTATACTCCATGTTTGTATAATATATAAAAATATACTTTACTCTCATGTATATCTAAAAAGAACAAATAAAAATATTTTTTAAATTGTAAAAAATAATTTTAAAAAGCAAGATTATCTCAGTACAATTAAAGAATTACTACACTTTGGCTCCTCATGGACATCTAAGGATCTGGGATTTCCAGCATTGTCTGTGCTTTGTGCTTTGGATTTGGGCTTTGTTAGGATCATCCCAGTTTCAAGGAAATGGTTTAGACAAACAGGGCAAAGAGGAAGAACCGGCAGCATCTCAGCAGCTTACACTTCTTAGCACTCCTAAAACTGAACTATGCAGCTATAACTTGACTAATAGTGTGGGCACCTTGTTATCATAGTATGGGTTTATCCCAAACACAAATCTGAGCAAAGACTGAGCTACAGTGATTTAGGAGAGAGCAGGATTAAGAGTGGAAAAGCAGAAGAGGGAAGGGGAAGATGCTAAGAGAAAGTGTGATTTCAGCTTCATCTCTAGGTCAGTTGCCTCAGGTCGAGGGCTTGTGTTCCTACCCCTATCAAGCATCGTCTAAAGCATACTCAGGAGACAGGATAGGGACGGTTGGGAAGGAAACTGTTGTATTTCAGTCTCCGCTGTGCAGGGAAGGCAGCTCCCAGCTCCAATGTCCAAGGGAAGTTGTGTCAGTTGCTAGGAGCAAAATGAAGCAACTGGGGATAGGTTCAGAGAGCTAGTGAAAGCAAACCAAGAGAATCTGGGGTGTGGCAACACAGCCCCCGACACACATGTATAGTCTAATAACGTCACCCATGCAGCCCAATATTCTACAATATTAAAAGAGATGCTAAAAATTACTTGGGAAAATAGCAAAAGAAATTCAACTCTGAATGTCAGATTCACCCAATGAATGAAACATTCCTCCAAATAAAAACCTACAGATAAAGAAACTTATTTATCCTTCTTAGAAGTTTAAGAACTTAGTTAAGGCTACAAGACATGATATATTTCTGGAAGCTGGTCTCACTTCTGTAAACACATTTTTCAAGAATTTCTTTCTACCACCTGTAATACTGTTTCTCAGAGAAGTTCTGGCAAGTGTACCTTGCTATATTTCCAGTTCTATCTTAGCACTCTTTGTAGATTGGTGCCACAGGTAGCTTTCAAGCCTGCCTCCCTTTAATCTAAATCAATATAGGAAGCCCCAGAATGAACTGGAACCCTGAGTCATTGTCCATTGGTTATCTATATACCTCACTTCCTGCAAGTGTTGGTTCAAATGTCTTCTTAGTAAAACAGTCCCATGTACCATCATCATCAGTTTGGTTGATCCCCATTACCAAGCTGTACCCATTTTTTATAATCCATAGAACACTTATCATCTTCAAACCTACTATTTATCTATCCCATTACTAGCTTATTATCAGTTTAATTTCCCACTAAAATGAAACTATACAAAGTTAGGGCTTCATATATTTTAAATACTTTGTCACAAGCAGCTCATACAGTGCACAGTACACTATAAATATTTACTGCTTTAACAATCCTATAGTTTAAGTGACCCAGATAACTTATTGTTCTCCAAGAGGATGAGTCCTTTGCTTCTGTCTTGGTGATTCAGCCATCCCCAGGATTTACCACAGCTCCCAACTCTTCTCTCTCTCTCTCTCTCTCTCTCTCTCTCTCTCTCTCTCTCTCTCTCTTCTTTTTCAGAAATCTTTATGAGAAAAGTAATATAATTGATTAGTTGGCTTCTGATTAGTTGGCAGATCCATGAGCCTCAACTGTGGCTACCATAACAGGATCACAGGACATGAAAACTGACAACTTTTCCATACTAAATGTCCTGTGGCTACCTTCTCTTATATGCCAGGGGGGTTGTGTGTAGAAAGGTGGAGCATGGGCTGTCTGGGGAAGTTGAAGCTGTTCCTGAGCCCTTTTCCACAGTGCTGAATTTTTTTCAACAATTTATTCTCTCTTCCTTCTAAATGAGGTCAGTGGGAAAAACTGATAGTTGGGCTGTGCCTGAAACACTCATTTTAATAAAAGCATATAACGTGTAAATATGTATGGATATTAGCTGATGGCCTCAGGGCTCTGGCCCTCTGTCAGTTGGCTCCCAAAATCACCTCTTTCGGGAACCCTTGAGAGAAATCATATGTTATGACAGACTTGCTGGCAAGTAAAATAGCACAGAAGAGAGGCCCAGAGCTTGGTAGAAAACTGTGATCATGTTTAAGTAAATGTGTTTATAGATTGTAGTCTGGATGTGGGCTTAAAAAGTGATGTGAATACAGCAATTCTTTTGACTTCCATGAGTTCATAAAAATTAGAAAGGAAAAATAAAAGTTAATGTTGTGGAAAGAAATGGACACCAGTATTCTCATCTAGCTTCTGTCTTTAAAAAGTGGTGCAACCCAGGCCAAGTACTACCTCTCTAGAATCCAGTCTTCACATCTTTAAACAATGAGGTTGGAAGACTGAACCACCAAGGCTGGCCAGCTGGGAGCCACAGTCACAGTGACTTGGAAATCTGGATTCAGTGATTGGGGTTGTAGTTTAGTGATAGAGTACTTGCCTAGCATATGTGAGGCACTGTGTTTGATCCTCAGCACCCTCCCAAAAAATAAACAAATAAGATAAAGCTACTGTGTCTATCTACAACTAAAAGAAAAGAAATCTGGATTTAGAACACATGGACAAGCAACGTGCTAAATTCCCCCCAGTAGAGCAGCTATCCAGTACATTCTTCGTAGATTACATTTTGAAACCACTGCACACATTTTACATTTTAAAAGACTAATTCCGGCAGAAACTCAGGAATAAAGAAATAATATTTTCAAAACAAATCTTTTATTCATCATCTGGCATTGTTTTATGCCAAGTGGACAATTTGTACCACTTAAGGATGCTGCTTTTTACTGCATAAATATTAAACATGGTACTAATCTATTGTAATGCAAAATGCCAAGGGTCATAGATAACCCTGCCAGTGCAAACTTTCTGCATTATAGTGAGAGAGATGGATTATACAGCACAATGCATGAGGGATATGATTAGGACAGAGGATTAAGAAGTGATGGGCCACTTTATGTCTTTTAACCCAAATACTGCCACATGCTCACATTTATGCTACACAGGCTGTTCAGTGGCTACTATTCAGCTATTTTTGCCCATCATTTCATTAAAACTCATGAAAGTATAACTAATATTTTATTTGTAAAATTGTCTATCTTTTTGGTTTCTCTCTGGGATTATACACAATATGTAATTAGAAAACTCGAAACTCTCATATTCTGAAAATACAGCACTGTCTTCAAGACTAAATAAACTTTAGAATAAACTTGGTGCCCAGCTTATCTAAATTCATCATGGGACATGTGAATAACCTTGTAGATGAAGTGACAAGTTATACTGTCATTTTAAAAAAGCCTACAGCAATATCAACAGTGATATAGTCCCTATACGTGCCAAGCACTTTTCAAAGAGTTATACATGTATTAATGCATTTAATTTATTTTACAAGTCAACTTTTGAAATACTATGTGGTGCATATTATTTAAACTCCACTTTATGTATAATAAAATCGAAGGCAGAGAGGGTAAGTAACCTAGTAAGTAAAAAGGCCAGTGTTTGAACCCAAGCAATATGTCTTCGTGTATAAACTTATATGTGTCATCAAAGGGAAAACAGAAACCCAACAAAGGCTTTCTCTAGAATTTAAATACATGCATATTTGCATTTCAGTCATTCACACTTCTGTACCAAAGATAACAATCTCTCTCAGGGTGAGTTTTCTTTTGTTGGCTCATGAAAGTCACACTGGAGCATTACACGGTGGATCTACTTTTAATACCAGCTTGGTACACTGGGAGCTCAGTTTGGATTTACAATATGCTCATCACATGTCATGTTAAATAGAGAGAGAGACAGCTAACTTTCTAGCTTTTAGTAAGACTAATTATGTGTGTTTAGTACACTCTAGTATGCACTGAATGAATTTCACATAAGGAATATGCTATTTGGCACAAAGTAAAAGAATTCAAATTTTCAGCATGATTCAAAGGAATGAGGAGAAAGAAAGCATATCCTGAACTTCCTTATCAAATGTTAAAGAAAGAAAAATCAAGGAGACACAATGCAGCTAGTAGAATCTCATCCACAAAAACAGACCTTCAGAGTGGTCAGTTCAATTTCTTTCATCTCTGACCAAAGAAGAGTTTCTCCACATTCTTCTCTGAAAACATCCTCACATGGATGGTGGTTGTGATGGTTAATTGGACGTTTCAAGTTGACTGGGCCATGGATGCCCAGATATCTAACCTAACATTATTTTGGGGTGTATCTGTGAGGGCATATCTGGAAGGCATTAGCACTGGAATTGGTGAGCTGAGTAAGCAGATGGATCTCCTCCCTGTGGGTGGCAACATCCAATCCATTAAGGGTCTGAATTGTGCAAGGCAGAGGAAGGTTGGATCTTCTCTCTGCCTAACTGCTTTAGCAAAGACATTGTTCTGCTTTTGTCCTCGGTCCTCCTGGTTCTCAGGTCTTCAAGCTTGAGCTGAAATCTACACCACAGGCTTTCCCAGACCTCTAGCTTATAGATTTCAAGTGTGGGACTTCTCAGCCTCCCTAATCACATGAATCAGACTTTATAATAAATCTCATTTGGGACATATTTATTCTATTGTTTTTCTTTCTCTAGAGAACCCTGACTAATAAATTTACCACAGTTCTTACAGATCTTATTGATTTTCTAGTACTAGATAACTTCATACATTATTTCTCATTTCTAGTTCTTATCATAATCTTGCAAATTAAATATCACTTTCCTAATTTTCAATTTAGGAATCTAAGTTTCTAAGAGACAGAACAACTTGACTACATTTATACTGTTATTCCTCAGGAAGGCAGAGATGAATTGACCACATTGAGTTTGTCATTATTAATCCCCAAACCTAACTTTACCCAATGAAATATCATCTCACAACCATTAGGATTCTTAGTACTAAATGAAAATTAATGAGTATTGTTAATAATATGGAAAAAATGTGCACTATTGGTAGGAATGTGAAATGCTGATTCCCCTATGGAAGATAGTATGACATTTTCTCAAAAAAAAGAAAACATTAATTAGAATTACAATATGGTCCAGAAAATTCATGCATTGGCATATACCCAAAAGAATGAAAAGCAGGGTCTCAAAGAGCTATCTGTATAATCATCATGTTCACCTCAGCACCATCCCAATAGCCAACAAGCAGAAGCAGCCATTGTTCATTGATGGATGAATAGAAAAATATGATGTAGTATATGCACAACTTAGCCTTAAAATAAAGGAAATTTTGATATGTGCAATAATAAGGATGAACCTTGAGAATCTTAGATATGGGAAATAAATGAGTAACAAAAAGATAAATAATGTATGATTCTGCTTATGTGTGGTAGCCACTGTAGTCAAATTCACCAAGAAGAAGGGTAGCTTCCAGCAGCTGGGGAGAGAAGGAAATGGGAATTGGTTTATTGGGTATAGAATTTCAATTTTGCAAGATGAAAAAAATTTGACAGATTACAGATTACTGAACCTCTGAAACCACGAGCTGAAAATAAACATTTTCTCCTCAGTGTGAATGTACTTAACACTACTGGGTTATACATTTAAAAACATTAAGATAGTAAATTTTATGTTATGTATATTTTGCAACAATTTCAAACATTTTTTTTTTCTTTTCGGATCAAGTCTCACTGTGGTTCCCAGGTTGGCCACCAACCCCTGGACTCAAGTTCCCTATTGCCCCAGACACTGTGTAACTGAGTAACTGTGTGTATGGCATGACATCCAGCTTAAAAAAAATTTAACCAACTTTATTGCATGTTCCAAGTATTCTACACTATTCAGCTTATTTAATTATTACAATAATTATATAAGGTGAGCGTTTTATTGATGATAAATGTGATAATCCCCCCAAAGGTATTGGTACTCAAATTTCCAGAACCTATGAATATGTGATTTTATACTTAGTAGTTGTGACTAGGTAAAAATCTTGCAATGGGGAGATTATGCTAGATAATTGTATGGACCCCATGTAACCAGAAGTATCCTTATAAGAGGGATGTAGGGAGAGATTTGACATAGAAGAGGATTATCAGAGTGATGCAGCTTGAGAAAGACTCATTTAGCCACTGCTGGCTTTGAAGGTGGCAGAAGGGACCATGAGCCAAGGAATGTATCAGAGCTTCAGAAACTGGAAAAGGCAAGGAAATAGATTCTACTCTAGATCCTCCAAAGGACACACAGCTTTATTTCCTCATTTTAGGGCTTCTAGTCTCCTGAACTATAAGATAATAAATTTGTGTTGTTTGAAATCGCTAAGCTTGCCATGATTTGCTATAATATCAGCAATAGGAAACCAACAGGAGGAGCTGCATAGGATGCTTAATATCACACACTTACTAAATGGTAGATTTTAGATTCAAACTCAGATCTGTTTAACTATAGAACCTGAGTTCTTATTATTGTTTGGATATGAGGTGTCCCTTTAAACGCTCGTGTTAGGTAATGGTGGAATGTTTAGAAGTGAAATTATTAGATTATGAGAACTATAACCTCATTAGTGAATTAATACATTTAAAATATTAATAATTTGAATTAAACTACTAGATGGTAATTATAGACAAGTGGGGTATGGCCTTGGACTATATCTTGTCCCTGGATTCCATCTCCCTCTGTGTGTGTGTGTGTGTGTGTGTGTGTGTCTGTGTTTCACTACTTTCCAGTTGCTATGAGCCAGACAACTTTCCTCCACCATACTCTTTAGCTATGATGTTCTGCTTCACCATAGGCCCAGAGCAACAGTCAGCCAACATAGACTGAACCTCTGAAACCATGAGCTGAAAATAAACTTTTTCTCCTCTAGGATGTTTTTGTCAGGGATTTTCGTCAAAACAATAAAAAGCTGCCAGACAGTTCTCAACCACTGAAACTATAACAGAGTAATTCAAATGAGCTACTTGGCACAGCATACTGGGGAAAATGCTCAACCCAATCATCTGGAAATACCTGTGTGGCCCTTATTTATATATACATTCCTCTTCTTAAGAGTTCTCAGACTGGTTGAGGTGGTGTGCATCTGCAATCCCAGTGATTTAGGAGGCTTGGGCAGGAGAATCACAAGTTGAATACCAGCCTTAGCATGTTTGAGGCCAGCCTGGGCATCTTAGAGAGACTGTGTCTCAACAAAAGGGGGCACCTGGTAAAGCACCCCTGAGTTCAAACCCTGGTGAAAGAAAAAAAGGAAGAAAGAAAGAAAGGAAGGAAGGAAGGGGAGAGAAAAGAGAGAAGAAAGAAATAGGGAAAGAAAAGAAAGAAAGGAGTTCTCAGAATGTTTGACATTTATTTTTAAATTACTTGAAATTTATGTTGTCTAGCAGCTCTGGGAAAAAGATTGGCATATGAGAACTGGTCATATGCTTACTAAATGTCATCCATACACAAATCAGAACTGAAAATAGATTGCTTTCTCATGGAAATATTTTTCTGGAAATAACTGCTTAAATTGAGGAGAGAAGAAAATATTTGGCCAAAAAAAATCAATAAACATAACCTAATGCTACAAAAAATATAAATTTCATCTAGCCCAGAAACATTTCCACTTAAAGTTTTAATTAAAGCTTCATTATTGTAATCTTGGTTATATGACGATATTTGCTGTTTTCTAACTTTTTGAAAGTACAATCTGGTCAGTTTTGGCTTATGGCTCTTAGTGAACTCCCATTTCTATGGTTTGGATATTATTTGAATGTGTCCTCCAAAGATTCATGTGTTGGAAACTTGATTCTCAGTTGTGGTGATGTTGGGAGCTGGTGGAACGTAGTAGAAGGTGATTGGGACATTGAGGGCTTTGTCCTTATAAGGAATTAAATGTAGTTCTGTGCAGTGAGTTAGTTTTCAAGAGAGTGGGTTGTTAGAACAGAGCAGGTCTAGCATCTTGCTCACTGGTTTCCTGTCTTACCATGTGATTTCTTCCGTATGCATTTCTGCCATGATTCCATCTATCCTTAGACCTTCACCAGATATCAAAAAATAGGGCCACCCAATCATGGGCTTTAAGCCTCTAAAACTGTGAGTTAAATGAATCTGTTTTCTTTATAAACTATCAAGTCTCTGGTATTTTGTTATAGCAATAGAAAAATGGCCTAATATGTGCAGTCAAGATAAAACACTTTATTACTCTAGAATTCTTCATGCTACTTTTCATTTTTCATCTTAAGAGTAACTATTTAATATCAGATTGTAAACAGCCCATCTCTTACTCCCTAAGCCACAATTCTATACCATAGCTGATTATATACATATTTGGAGTAGAAATTAGTGTTGCATTATTTCGGGGACTCAAAGATAATACTATAGCTATTAATATTCAATATCATTTTATTTAATGTTCTCCATAGTTTGGTCTTTACCTTCCTCCCTGAGTTTCCCTTCTTACCTTTGAATTCTCCTCTGATATTATGCTTCCCATTCCCACAATTTTCTCCCACCCTATAACACCTAAAGAATATCTACTCACCTTTTAAATCAATTCAAGTTCTGTTTCTTTAGTGAAGCCTCTCTTCCAAAATTTATCAAGAAGTTTTTCCTCCTGTGTGCCACACTATGTCCCAATCAATCTGCTTCAATAAAATCCAATATTAGGGATGGGGTTGTAGCTCCAAGGTAGAGCTCTTGCCCAGCATGTGCAAGGGCCTGAGTGCAATCCCCAGAATCAACCACAAAAGCAAAAACAAAAACAACCATAATTTCATTCTTACATACACAGTTGCAAATTCAAATGCCTTTATGACTAGGGAAAGTAAAAATGAGTGAAGCAGTTGGAATTAATGTAATCTGTAATTGTCAGGGTATTGCAAAATGGAAACTAAATGTCATTATCAAGAGTATGCATTATCTGGAGGATGCAATTGTCTTTTTAAAAATTTGAGGCCAAAAATACATAACACTTTTCCTTTTATATTTAAGCCATTAAAGCATACTCTTCAATATGGAAGTTAACAAATACCTATGACCAGGTAAGGTTTAAGTAAGTCTATTAATCAAAGAGTTTCCTAGTTTGATCCCTGTCTAGCAATCTGCTCTACTGACTCAGAGAGTAAGCCACAATTAATTACCTTTACTTAAACTTCTAAGAATAATCTGAGACAACAGGAAACAATTTTTATCCCATACCTAATCACTCATAGATTAATATTATTTTTTAGAGAAAGTCAGGCAAAGATATGCTTTCTCAAAAAATACTGTATTATTCTGTTTGAAATCATACAACAGCTCTTTCTTATTAAGCAACATGTTTAAACTTGGGATTTTAAAATATCTTACAACATGTTCATGTTTAATAGGCAACTATTTTACATCATATGTTTAATTGGGATTAAATTTATGACACATTGTCAGATAATCTACACTGTGATGCTCACAAAAGTTTCTTATAAAATTTGTTCATTTTGACAGCTTTGTTTCCTTGAGTATTTTCATTTTCTTTGGGGTCTCACTTCAAACTACATTTTATGGAGTGTGTTGTAAGAATGAAATACAAGCCAAAAGTCTGAGCAATGCCACAAGTCAGATGTTGCTTTGAGGAAATCATGTCCCAGAACTTCCAAGGGAAGTTTGGTATGATGAATAAACCGTTCTGGTAAGTACTCTTTATGCCCCGAAAAGGCTCTGCTGAATGATCTTTGTTAGAATCTTAGATAGGGGTAATATAATTTGAATAATCTATTTAAATAGGCTGCACAGTTAAGATAAAATAGCATAGGCTCAAAATCAGAGGCTTATGTAAAATTCAAGGTCAGATAAAAAATCAAGGTCACTTAATCCTTTAAGGTTCTTCATCTGCAAAATAGGAATACTAGTATGTGATAGGCTCATAAAGTAAGATAATTTGCAAAGTACTTAACATCACTTCTGATACATGGCAAAACAGTAAATAATAGCATATACTACTATCATTATTTATCTGATAGTAGATGCATAAGAATTCAGATAACAATTAATTATTTTGGTTATAAATAAGTTTACCTTTTGCTATTCTTTATACTGACATTTTAAGAACTTTAACATCACTTAATGATCTCTTATGCAAACCCCATCAGCAGTGTTGGAAACAGCAGAAAACCATAGTGTAATTAGGACATATACAAGGCTCTGCATACTTACTCAATTACTGACTTCACTAACCTTTCCCAATTGTACTCAAACATGGTGAAGAGAATATAGTATATTCAATCTCTAGTTAGGTGATTACAAATAATTAAACATAATTTAACCCTAATTATGCACTGTGAAAACCTATCATTTCCTCGGGTTGTGGATATTCATGCAGTCTTATGACTAGCTTGGCTAACTGTACACTGGAGCCCAGGACTTGAAAATTGATAACAAACCTTAAAAATGATCCGATGCTTCTAACTCAAAATGTGCCTGAACAAGTCACTTGACTTCTGTGAGAATTAACTTCCTTATCTCCTTAGTCCAGGTAAGAACGAATTTCTTCCAAAATTTCTTTCCTACCTCAAGGTCTGTGTATATATGATCATCTACCTTTTTTCTATCCCAATACAACTTAGGGAAAGCAGCACAGTCTCATCCTGAGCAATGACAAAGATCCTCAATGAAATGACAGATGACCCAACTGAAGAGTATATATAAGGTTTACTAGAGAAGTAGGAAAGGGGGTTTGCGGATTGAAAAAATATTTCCAAGGAGGCTTTACTTCCAAATTGACTGCAACTACACAATTATTATTATTTTTAATTATTATATTATTTAGAAAACCTCTAATCCAGGGATCATAATGAGATATAAACAGCCTATGTCTATATTTTATACAATGTTCTTAAAGCATTTGAATTAATTGCCATAACTTACGACCTGAAAGAGCTCACAAACGTCTGAATTTCTAGTTTCTGCTGAAAGCTCAGAAGATCCAGTCATGAGAGCTTCACATCTCTAGTAGTGATTGAATCTTCCTGCCCCCCAGCTGTCCCCAAAACTCCTAGCCCCATGATCCCCTCAACACCCATTACTATGCACTCCTCTTTTATTTCATGAAGTGGAGAAACATTTCTCTGTGTCCTAGCCCTGTCAAAGGTAGGAAAATATCAAAAGGCTGAGCAGTGCCACCAGTCAAATATTACTTTGAGGAAATCAGTTCTGAGAACCTCCACAGGAAGTGTGGGATGAAGAATAAACAGTTCTGTAAACTTTCTTTAAAAACTGAAAGGCTCTGCTGAATGGTCTTTGCTTCCTATACAATCTGATTTTATTCCTTCATCATAAGTGCATCATATTTTATCCACTAACATTGCACACTCTGGACAATCTCATATCAAAATGTTTTTTCTGCTTTATTACTTCAAGAAGTAATAATCTGACTAAATTTTACTCTAATATTTCTTATTCATATATTCTCAGGGATATTACCAGATTTTTCTTTCCTTTGAAACTCACTTATTTTAATAAAGTATAATTGTATATATACAGAAAAATGTACAAATCATATATATGTAATAGAAAAAATTAGCAATACCCACAATAGCTTTGTAAATATCAGAAAATATAAGAATTCCCTATACAATATAAAAAGTTTCTGAAAGATATAAAAAGTACCTAGGTACTAGGAACAATATACCATATTCATGAATAGGAAGATGTATCAACAAAGATGTCATTTATTCCAAATTTACTTATAAAGTCAGTAATATTTTTTAAAAGTTTTTCAGTGGTTTTATGAAATGATAAACTGATCCTCAAATTTATACATAATGCCTAAAAGTTCAATTCTATTAAAGAGAATCTTCAAGAAGAAAAAGAACTTGTCCTAAAAATGTCATGATTTTATGATGTTTTCTCTTGCTTTTGTGTTTGTTTAAAGAAAGTTCAAAAGTGAACATCAAGTTTCGCAAGGTTGTAGAGCACTAAGAATCTCCTTTGTGCAGCAATTTTACACCTGGATAATACACCCTAGAGCATATTTTCTACCTACATATGAATGAGGATATACATACAAAATTGCTGCTGTTCCCCATCCCCTGAAATTGGAAATAACCTATATGTTCATTAACAGAAAAGAGGATAAGTGAATCTATACAAACAAAAGATACTCCACAAATGTTTTAAAAAACTAAAAGAGAACTGCATATATTATAATGATCAAATCCTAAAGTACTAATTTTGAGTCAAAAGAAAGCAAGTTGCAAAAAAGATGAACATAACATTTATGCATAACCTTATGTAAAGTTTAAAGCAGGCAAAATTGAACTGTAGAATATTTTAAAATATATAATTATGTAATAAGTGTAGAAAATACATGCAGTTGTGATGAACATCAAATCCAGGACAGCAGTTACCTCTGGGAAAGTAGGTGGCTCAGTTCATTTTGTATTGTGTAATAGACCATAGACTGGAAAATTGAAAAGAAAAGAAATTTAGTCCTTAAAGTTCTGGTAGCTAAGAAATTAATGGTCGAGGAGCTCATATGTAGTGAAGTGACTTCTGGCTATGTCATCCCTTGGAAGGATGTAGAAGGGCAAGAGAACAGGAGAGAGAAGGAGACACAGATGAGAAAGGGGCCACACTCCTCCTTTTATGGGGAACCCAATCTCATGGTAATTAACCCATTCACCTGATAATACACTGATCCATTCATGCTGACTGAGAAATGGTGACCTGATCATTTCTTGAAGGTCCCGCCTCTCAACACTGTTGCATCGGAATTAAATTTCTAACATATGAACAACTTTGAAGGACACAGTGAACCATGGCAAAAAGTATAGAATGATACAGAATCTCAGTAAATTCTCCAGGAGAAAAATACATAATGCTTTCTCTCTAAAACAAACACAAAAACAAAATTGAAGCAAAAAGATTGCTAACTGGGGATGGCAAGTACTTTGTTGTTTGCTATATTATTTGCAGTAGTTGAGATCATGTTTAAAATAGTTCATTCTAAGATAAAATGATGGTGTATTCTGTGTCCATAATGCATTAGGCCATTTTAGCTTCTTCAAAATGGCCTAAAAATAGATAAATAATTGAAGCCAACGTGAACCCAATGATCAGTCACGAGGGCTGGAACCTCTATGTTTTCAAATGGGCGTTATGACACACAACTGGCCTCTTTTCAAAGGGTTAGTTTTACCTGCTGTTAGAGGGGGAAACCTGTGTCATTATACTAGCTTCTATGTTCAGTGTATACAATGAAGATTACTGTTTGTTCCTCCCCAGGACTTTTGAAAATCATAGTTTCCACTTCAAATGTAAAACCTTTTTATTCCTGGTTTGATTTTACTCGATGTCTGAATTATTAGATGTCCCATACATATAATTGCTTACTCATAAAAAATTTTAAAGAGCCCAAAAGAAACATTTGCTTCTCTTTTAACATTACATTTGAAACTAGGCTGCAGAAAACAGACATTTTAGTGATTACTATATGCAAATACTAAAGGCAATAAGGAGCTGCAGAACAATTCCTTCCTTGTTGGTTACAATGGTTTCTTTCCTAATGAAAAAGATATTTTAAATACTCAGGTTTTTTTTCTTTCTCCTTTACAGTCTTATTTTGTCTTTCCTTTTTGTTATTAGTGTTATGCTAGAAAGGATGACCTATGACGTCTCTTAAATTCTGAAACATTTCTTTTATTGCTGTAGCCCTATTATAACATCAGCAGTTGGCACTTAGCATGTTCATTCTCACGGAGAGCAATGTGTGAAATGTGCCGTAGAATCGTCCCACATGCAAGACTCCACACAGATGCCTTCTGTTGCCATGAAAGCCTGGCAGAGTATCTTCAGGGTACAGCAGTAAAAAATAATGGTGAATGGAGACAGGAGGCTAGCTTCTCAATCCCCTGCAAATGTTCAGACACTATAGGGGGCTATTATTTGTATCTTGCTAAGGAAGCTTTGGAAAGACTTAAAATATGCTTGATAGAACCTCTGAAAGAAAGTTAGGTCAAAAGAATCTCTATAAAGTTCCCACTCCCATAATTTTAGACTATTAATACAAGAAAGACCTAGCTGTGTATCAGGATGAATGATGAACCAGCACCACCACCCTGGGTGACATGCTTGGAGATCACACTGCATTCATGGTGTTGGATAGTGTACATGATCTTCAGAAGCAAGACCCTCGATAATGATATTCTTCTCTTCAACCAATGAAGCAAAAAAAAAAAAAAAAAACCAGAAAATCACCTCTGGTTGGGGATGAATCATCAGATTGTAAACGTCTTCATTTCCCTAAACTGGAAAATAGAATGCAGGGTATGCAAGAGTAATGCTGTGCTCATGCCAAGGCAGACAAGCTTTTTCCATCCTCCTCTGCCATCCTTCCATCAGTGTGAGGGGAACTGAGCACATGCGTGAACTCTTTCTTACTTTTTATTGATCTATTTTTTTTTGCCTTACAGTTTCTCTTTCTTGTTCTGTTCTCATTTCTTTCTTCTGCTTCTGGCTTGACATACATAAGAATCTTTTCATCTGGGTTATACCCCAAACCACATGTTTGAATATTTATTCTTATGACTTCTGGTTATTGCAATTGTCATAATTCTTTGCCAGCTGCTTTTGCATCTTATAACAACTTCATCATTACTTGGATGTCTTTAAGAAAATAAAACAATATAAACTATCTCTCATACTAAATTGCAATCTTTCAAAGTAAGCCAAAAATCATGATTTTTTTAAAGAGTCCTAGGAGTTAATAGGTCAGTAAATAATTACAGGATTTTCTTAAGAAATATAACACAAAAAGGAAAAAAAGTATTTTTACAACCAAAGTGAACAGAAATGCATATTTATTACTTGAGACTAAGAAAAATATGTAAATAATTAATTCCTGCAAACAAAATTTTCATTCCATGGTTGCAATTAATTTGACTGAAATCTTAGATTTATTCCTGAGCATTTCTTGGGTTTGCAGAGTCTGCAGTCTATTCCTAGGGGTCATCACAGTTTGTACCAGTTCTTGAAATTACAAAAAAAAATCACTGCATATGTTTATCATTTCTTTGACTATCTGTGAACATTCACTGGTCTAACATTTTGTCAATAGTTCATCAAAGCAAGTAATGAGCAGTCTTAAAGTTCTATCTCATGGTGCTACCATTTCCACCTGTGAGTGCTTGAAGTTGTCTCTCCAGGAAAGAGTGAGTAAACAAGATTGTTGTGGGGGCTGACTGGAAGAACACTCTTCTATCTTTAGGAGTCTAATTCAATACTGATAATAGGCTCGCGTAATTTCTTCTTTCTCAAAATCAGTTTACAGAAGAATGTCTGTTCAAACTCTGTTGATTATATGTTATGGTGCATTTAGCAGTCATTTTTTTGTTTCTGACGAGCCTTGAAAATGAGAGGTCCTGACTGAAATTGTATCTTTTTCATTATTATACCTCCTTTTCCAGCACAAGTTCTATCTAATTTAATAACAGTATGTAGAGCTTTACAAACATTAACACATTTAACATCCACCGCATCCCTGTATAATAAGTTTGACTTTTGCCCTCATTTCAAGGATGAAGAAACTAAGGCAATGAGATGTTTAGTGATCTTGCTTAAGGCCTAGACTGCAAGTGACAGAATCTGGTTGCAAAGTCTCCACTACTACAGTGTTAATTCATGTATCCATGCTAAATTCTACTGGTAGTTGTAAATATTCAGTGAAGTCTTTGGATGCAAGAGCAAGTAGAAAAGAAAAATGGAGAAAGAGGGAAATAGTGAGAAGGAAGCAATTTAAAAACAGGTGAACCTAAAAATATCATTAGTGACTCACAGACAAAATTTGGATTTGAGTTACTTATTAAATAGTGCCATCTGGAATAAACTACTTCATTTTATTTTGCAATAAAATGTTGATAGTTAAAAATACTGGTGATTTATCTTTTAGAGCATAATAATATAGTGAATACCCACAAACCTGTCACTTACCTAAATACTACAATGGGATCCATAAATATTACATGATCTTGCTCTATCTCATTTTCTGTCTCCCCCATGAACTAACAGCTACACAGAATTTTGTGCATATCATTTTCTTTCATTCTTTACCTAAATAGCCTAACATTAGACTATCTAGTTTTGCTTATTTTTGAGCTTTATCAAAATGGTATGATGCTATATAAAATCCCCTATCATTTATTTTTTTCCATTTAACATTTTATTTCCAAGATTCATCTATGTCGATTAGAATAAGCTCTTCTTTATAAAATGTGTTAGAGTTTTCAAGGAACTTTTATATAAACTGTCTCATTTGATTCACATAAAAATCAAGTGGAAACAAATAGATTTAGTCTATTTTTTTCTACTCTTTTTGTAACAATAGTATCAAAGATCCCGCTGGAAGCCATTAATAAGGCCAATTATTATGCTGGGCCCCTGCATGCATCAAGACCCACACTGGGATCTAGGTCTTGCCATAAACACTGACACTACAGACCTCACATATCAGCGAATTTGTTTGAATGCTTGTAACTCTGAATTTACTCTCCATGTGCTATGAGTGTTCCCACATCGTATGGAGAAAGGAAAAAGTAAATTAAAAATGAGTCAAAGTACTTTGCGTAGAACTTCTTGGAAATTCATCTTATTTCCATGTGTAAGGCACATAAATAAAGCTTTGTGTTTCTTCCAAATGTGACTGTCATGGCTATTTCTCCATATCTGATAGGACATGGTAAAGAACAGCATGTGTAAATTCCTGGAAAAATCTATTCAAGGGAGATTCTGTCTTTTATTACCTTCCAAATATCTTTTCTAGACATTTTTTCAGCTTCTTGGCAAGCATATGGGGCAGGAAGAAAACCAATACTCCTGTAGGTTTTTTTTTGTTGTTATTTATTACTCAGTGATGGGCTAATATCCACCTTACAAAACAATGCCAGTCACCAGAGAAATTATAATTCGTTATACAATTTTCAAAGCCAATGTGCCAGTGGACCATAATGCCTATGAGAAGATGAAGAATCCGAACATTTTCTGTTGACTAAATTAAAAGCATACCAAACCTTCTGTTTGTACCCTCCATGGACTGATAGTTCCTTGTCTAGTGTGGTAAATTTCATGAAAGGTGAACTCCTTTCTTCATAACTTCCTCCTGAAGTGATGTCTTCATAGAGGAATTTGTTAATGATTGAAGAAACTAATAGGATAATTCAGAGCAACCTTCCCTGACTGTAAGGAAATGGGCAAGAGATGGATTTTCCACATAAAATATTCAAGTTTATTCTTACTTCTTACATGTGGATGGATTCATTGATGTATTTCCCTAGCTACAAAGAGATTGATCATTACCAGCCAATGAGTAAAATGCAACATGCACTAGCATCACTGTTTTATGCAAAAATACAGCTGTCTTGTGCCAAACAGACTAAAGCATTGGCCAGGGGAGTTGACTAAAGACAAGAACAGGGCATCCAATGTTCTTTAATCAGCCAAAAGATCTTCTTCTTTCTGAGTTATTTGACCTAAGAGGTAATTGACGAGCAAGAGTTGTTTCTTCTTTCCTTATTGGCCTGCAATACAGGATCACATGATTTGAAATCAAAAGACATGGGTTCAAGTCCTATCTTTGCCACTTAGCAAACTCGGAGCTTAAAAATGCTAATTATTTGTACCTCAATTCGGAAAATAATAAAATGAGAACTTTTTTCTGATCTTTATCTAATGAGGTTGTTGCGTATATTAAATGAGGGTTGGGGGGCTCAGAAAAATGATGCCTCAAAGTGAAAGCCTCAGAAGCAGCTTCCAAAGTGAAGCTGATCTCTCTCTGCCTCACCCCTCATTTTTCCCTGAGATAAACTCTAGACTAGAATTTCTCTTCCCTGGGAGGGCCACAGAAACCAGAATCCCTTTTCCCCAAAGCCAGCCATGAATCTTAAAACTCTTACTCTAACTTTCTCCTCTCTTTCTGTATAAGAGTTGGCCATAAAGAAACTCTCTGTCCTACCTTGTTTCATTGTAGACCATAAGACTCCCATTCCCCAAAGGGTCCTGCTATACACCTAGAAGGAAAAAATACTGTACAGAAAGGTCAAGAAGGATCTGAAAGGATGGGACTTGCTGGGTTTTTCACCCTCATGTTTCATTCAATCTAAGGGTAAAAATGAAAAATTTACCTTGGGTCTTTTTGTCTTCAATCTGAAGACTCCTATGCCAAATAAAATTATAACCAATAAATTTTCTCTTCTCTGATTAGCTCATCTTTTGTTCATAGGGTGTCAGTCATGACCCTTTATGATAGGATCACCACCTTTTCCACCCCTACAAGATAAACCACATGACAATGCCTGGTAAGAAGAAAGGGCTTCTGAGAGTAGAGCATCCCACTTGGTGACCTGATCAGCCTACTGATTTACAGGAACTCCTGCTCTTCTAAAACCATGTTTCCCTGCAGGCAGAGAGTTGGTGGTCACAGTCTCAGGTATCACTTAGCCTGTGGTTGCCTTGTGGCCCCAGCTGGAGTGAAGGAACAGGAATTGGTGCTCAGCTCCACATGGGGAACAGCCAGTTTGCACCAGGGTTGTACTTCCTTTGCTCAGCCATCTGAACAGCTGGAAGGGGACCAGCAGGCTCCTCTCTTCCAAGTGCAGTTCCTATGGAGAGTCAGTATACACAACCTACTTTCATTTTGCCTCCACATGGTGATTGTTGGTCTTTTTGAGGGCTTTGTGTTTTCTTTCTTACCAAGTCCTTTTCATGTTAAAGTTGGGCAAGGCATGCACACACAGCATGTATGCTCTCCCCTCCTGAGCAGTATCTATTCCTTGTTTCTGCCCAGCATGATTAAAGATGGTTGTTTTGGGAAACAAATGGGAGAGGCCAAGGTTAGGGCATACAAGATGTGTTGCCACTCAGGGGGTGAAGAGAGGGAGAGGTCTTGCAGGAAATATGCAAACTCAATTACTCTGTCTGAACCCTAGGAAAAGAGTGAAGAAAACATAGACAAAAGGAATAAAATTGATACAAGTGAGATTTGCTGGTTTTCATCAGAGTTTGTCTTGCCTCAGAAACAAAGCACGACATGGTATTTTAAAGATAGAATTCACTTGGAAACTATAATCAAGTAGCATAAATGTACTTATGATATGAAACTGAAATTAGGAGTTCCATTCTCAAAATTGATGATTTCAAAGAGCTTCCAATGACTGGTATTTAACTAAAACATGATGATTTTAGGTCACCACTGAATAATATGTATCTCAGAGAGGCAAAGGAGAAAAAATAAATAAATAAATAGAAAGAGAGAGAGAGAGAGAGAGAGAGAGAGAGAGAGAGAGAGAGAGAGAGAGAGAACCTTCTGATTCCGTTCAGAAATGGAACTTGAGGGCTGGGGTTGTAGCTCAGTGGTGGAGCGCTTGCCTCATAGGTAAGAGGTACTTGGTTCTATTCTCAGCACCACATAAAAATAAATAAATAAAAGGCATTGTGTCCATCTACAACTAAAAATATTTTTTTAAAAAGAAATGGAAATTGAAATAGACAAGCGCAGAGTGGAGAAAGGAAAAAAAAACGTCATGCAGCAGTTCAAAGAACTATATGTCTAATGACAAACGGCCATTCCCAGGCTTCAGAGGGCTTTTTCCTTTTGAGTTTCCTTCCCAGGACTAAATTCTAAAAGTTGTCCATTGCCTCCATCCTCCTCCTCTATCTTTAGTTGTACACGTACAGGTTGTTAGTTTTAGGTGACAGCCCCAGCAGGCAATTTCTTCTCTTGTGTACTCTCATGGAGTAGCTTTGGCTGTTTTCTCAGTATCATTCTTCTACATACAGTTAGCCCTGAATCTCTACAGTCAGCTACATTGATCAAGACTGCTGAAGGTTCTCAATATAAACAGATTTTAAATTCAAATGGATTTCTTTTTTTTTAATATTGTTTTAATTGTAGATGACACAACACCTTTATTTTTATTTATTTATTTATCTATCTATCTATCTATTTATCTATTTTTATGTGGTGCTGAGGATCAAACCCAGTGCCTTACACACGCCATGGGCTCCGGTTGTGGCTCAGTGGTAGCGCACTAGTCTGGCATGTGTGAGGCACTGGGTTCAAATGGATTTCTATTGTAACTCTCTTAATGAGTTCTAGCATATATTTTTAAAAATGTAGTTTCTTTAAAGAAATATAGGAGCCTGTTAATTTGGTACTGATAGAATGGTACACTAAAAGGGGTAAAATTTACTTTCTGTGAATTTTGCCTTAGTTTTTAAAAAGTTTTTTAAACTGAGGTAAATGTCAAATTATCAGCTATGGGTAAACAGAACAAGTTGGGTACAATGTCCTGAAGATTAGAACACCATAAGCCCTATATTTTAGGCCCAAATAAGCCACTAATTAACCTTAGGATCTTAGGCATGAAATGTAATCTCCAAGGACTGTTTCATTATCTACAAAATGGGAGCTTTTTCCAGATAAGCATTTCTGAAAGTATGTTTGGCAAAATGCTAATCTTCAGAATATTTTTAGTTTTTATGTGGGAAAAAAGGGGTTCCCCTGTCAACTATTTTTAACAATGATATATCAAGCACAATCACACAGCTTTACTTAGGGTAGGACTTGTTATGGCTTTCTGACCAACATGCAAATGTATACAACAGTTCCTAAGCTTCTCTAATCATTATAACCTTTATCTGTTCCACCCTAGCTAGCCTCCTGTAGCTGTGTTAACTTTGGAATACACTTAACAAATCCTTCTTGATAATTACCTCCCACACAATGATTCTGATAACTTTCTCAGGCACCAATTTCCTTTGGAGACATAAGTCCATACTAAAAAGCAAAATGAAGGCATTAATTGGCTATTCTAATAAAGTGATTTGCCACAAGGACTCGGGATAATTGGGACAGTTTTTTCATTTCATATTGTGTAAGTAGACACAGACATGGTCAGTGGATTAGCTATATAAATACGTTGCACAATGCCCCCAGAGTCTTTTGAGTGAGGTGCATATAGAAAGCAGACTGAGTGGAGCAGAGGTAAGAGGTAACAGTAGAGAAAGGCAGAGTCAAACCTAATTCTACTGCAAAGTAAAAACAATAATGAGTGTGAAAAGTGTTTGAACCCTGTTCCCAACTTCTATCAACTATTTCTCTTTCCTTCCAACAAATGTAAGAGCCAAGTTATGTTATAAAAAAAGATACCACTTTTACTGGATTCTTAGAGACCATGTCTTATTGTTGGAGTGCAAAACTGGGAATTGGGGAAACTCGTTGAACTAGGAAAAAACAGTAGATTGTTTTTCCACACTGTTATCAGCAGCTTTATGCAGTCATGTCTCTAAAGAAAAACTCATCTTGACTTTTCCAAATTCCCTTTGATATACATCAAATTATTTATATGCTGTCAAAAATTGGCTGAAGCCAATGTATCCACAGCTATCTACAATTCCTAGAAAAGTTGGCCTATGATGATTATGGGCCCTTTCTGCAAGAAATTTCTCTAGTTATATTTTAATAGTTATTGGCCTCCTTTTTCATTCTTTTGCAAGAAAATCCTTCTGGACAGCATGAGTATAGAAAATGTAAATACGGCCACATACTATAAATGACTACTTTTATAATAGCTTAATTATATGCTGTAAATGATGAATTCCAGAAGTCTCCTCTCTTTCCTAGCTGTATTTATTAGCAACAGTGGTTGTTTTTCTTATGTTACCAGAAATAGTATTCTATTAAGCAATTCTCAACATGCATTTTTTATAGTTAAACATGAACAACAATCTCAATAAATAAATTAATAGCATGATATTCTTGGTGAAAAAAGTTGAACAAATGCACAGAGGAAAATTTGGAATCCTCAGCCAGAGCTGTAGAACATAATTAAAACATAACAATTGAAAATAGGAGTTAAATAGACATATATGGCTCTCCAAGGCAAAACTTCAAGAGTGGCCTCGGTAGCCCTTCACTTGAAACCAATTTAGGTGTCTCCTGCATCAAAATACTGTACATAATTAAGTTTCATTTAAGCCTAAATAGAAAGAAGGCAAATGGAAACAGATATTTTTCTCCTATATATTACAGCAGTGTTTAGACCCTGGCCAGCTAAATAACTGATTTTTAACAATAGGATACTTCCTTTCACGGCTGCCTCTACTTCTGCTAAGTATAAAAAGAAAGAAAGAAAATCTTGATTTAACTGACCTTTGACTTCTTGAACTAATGACTCACCTTCAGCCCCTGAGCTAAAACCTTTAATATTTCCATTCTGTTAAGGTTTGAATCTGACATGCCCCCAAAGTTTGTTATATTCAAAGACAATATTTTGGAGAAGTGATTGGATCATGAAGATTCTGACCTCATCAGTAAATTAATCCACTGATGGCTAAATGAACTACAGGGAGGTAGGACCTAGTTGCAGAAAAGAGGTCACTGGAGGAATGTCCTGGAAAAGATTATCTTGTCCTCAACCATGCCTTTCTGCCATGATATTTTGCCTCACCTCAGGCTCAGAGAAATGGAACCAGCTGATCATGGACTAAATCCTCTGAAATCATAAGCCAAAATGTATATTTCCTCCTCAAAGTTGTTCTTATCAGGTTTTTTGGTCATAGTGACAAAAAGATGAATAACATACATACTCTGCCTGGTCCTAAATATTTCTGGGCTTCCTGGATGAAAAATTGTATCCATCATTGTAATATCATTAATATGGATGAGATCTAAAAAATTAATACCATTATCATCTAATATAGAGATCAATTCTTGACTTAAACATCAATAGTAAAAATCTTATTAGAGAAAATTATATTGTTCTTTACATTTTTATTTTACTTAATTTATTATTATTATTATTATTATTATTATTATTATTATTATTATTAATGGACAGAATGCCTTTATTTTATTTGTTTATGTGGTGCCAAGGATCGAACCCAGTGGATCATGAAGTGCTCAGTGGCAAGTGCTGTGCCACTGAGCTACAGCCCCAGCCCTGATCTTTACATTTTAAATTTTTAATTTCTTTCAGTTCATATATTTAAAAGACAGCTAAAAAATGACATATTTGAATTTCTTCTGAGAGAAAATAACCATGAGATACATGTATCTTTTTCCCATTTTGCGAAGTAAAATGGGAATTGAAAACATCATTTCAACATTTACAGGGAATACAATCAAATCACATAAGGGATTTAAAATAGTTGTTGAATTGAAAGACTATCAGCTAATACATAATGACCCATGATACCTACATATCACACAAATCCAACATTGCCAAAATTAAACTGTGGTTTGAAAAGTTTCAAAAGAATCTAGAACAAAATAAATTATTGAGCCTTTCTTCTTGGTGCAGCAAAATAAAAGATTTCATATACCCCAGGCATGGAGCAAATTTTATCATTCTGGGAGTCTTCTACTTGCTATTTCTTTCAAATGCCATTGAATTACAAGCTATTTTCTGTGTTCATTGAACAAGGCAGGGAACATCTGTATTTTTCACAAACTCCCCTGCGTCGCCCGCCCTACCTTGTAGGGTATAGTAGAGAACTTCTGCACTGGGCTTCTGTCACAAGATGGTGATGTAGATGGAAGGAGCAAGAAAAACCATGTTCCTCATCCCAATTTTATTTATCTTAAATCTTTGCCCTTGATTCCCATACATTACTGCTTCAAGTGAATACCCTGAAGACTGATAAAATTCAAATATTCTAGTAAGCAATACCCTTTATGCCTACCATGAAATATAGGTTTGACCCCATGTGACAGCTCTAATCAAGTGGCAGAGACAGTCTGTCATGTTTGAAAAGTTTCTAAGACCACCTCCAAGCTCAGCGGGAAAGAACACTGTTTTGGATTAGTAATATCTGCTACAAGCATGGGATAAGAGGTTTACAACATGTAAGCTGAAGGTTTCCTGACCTTGTTGCTTTTGCTTCCTGGCATTTACTTCTTTTATTTTTGCCAATATTATGCTGATTTTCCTTTAAGGATCCATCCTTTCCCTAATAATTTCATTTATAGTCCAAAATTTTTGTATCTCTGTTCTTTTTATACATCTAAAATTCAGTTTGATTAAGCAAGAATGTCAATAATCATAGATGATCCTTCCTGGGAATAATGTAGGTGAACTGATTCATTGGTGTAAACAACAATGCATTTGCTCTGGCTTCAGCTTTATGATAAATGGATTGAAGATAAAGCCTTAATAATATGCATCATCATATCATCACACGACTTATGAGAATGACAATTTCAGAGCATTTTGCTAAGACTTTAAAAACAAAACAAAGAAGAATAAAAATCCAAGCATATTATACTTCAAATTAGCACAGGCTTATGCATAATACCACATTTTAAAAGTGTTCTAAACCTGGGTGTTATGGCACCTGCCTGTAATCTTGGTTGTTCATGAGGCTGAGGCAGGAGGATCATGTGTTTAAGACCAACTTCAGTAACTAGCAAGATCCTGGCTCAGAAAAAAAATAAATAAAAATAAATAATAACAGTGGTACAGAATTACATAGCAAAATATCATAAGATAATCTGCATGTAGTATGATTATTTCTCAAAAATTAAAGGTGTTTAAAGTCTTAACACCAATGTTTCTTCTCAGTATATTACTTTAAAGTATTCTAAAAAGACATTGACTTCCATATTTATTGTTTTTTCTCCTAATCATTTACTTTTCATGACCATTAGATCTTGTTATCCACGGCACTTTTGAAGAAGTAAGCCCAGAATTTTAGTCAAAAGTGTTAGATTTTCCTTGAGACAATATTTTAAGACTTCCTTAACAGAGCTTCTCTGGAGTTTCATGCTTTCAAAAATAAGTTTAAAGTTTCTGTTTCCCTCACTGCCCTGTTTATTGCCTTCATAACACTCATAATAATCTGTAATTATTTAATTTTCCCCCTGTTCCTTGTCCATGTCCCTACATGAGGTCAGGGACCTTGTCTGTTTTGTTCACTGCGTATCTCCACCACCAAGACGAGCACACAGTACAACAGTTATGTGTGTGAGAAGGGTGATGAATGAATGAATGAATGAGTGAATCAGTGAATCTGTGGAAAAAACAACAACAACAACAAATGAAACAGGTGGTAACAGAAAAGGGTGGAGGTACTTTCATTTTACAGGTAGTTTTGTCTATGAATTCTGGGAGTTCATCAGTGGAAAGCTCCTAAATGGAGGAGTTTCTATCCTCTTTCTTTTATATTGCAGACAAAACATTAATTCGCATCTCAAACAGGTCCCAGACAACCACTTCTGACAGATCCTGGCCATCCCTGGATTAAGCCAGTATCAACCCAAAGCAAGTTTTCATACCTGTTAAACCTGACCCTGCCTGGAACTTTATTCAGCAAACAAACTATGGGATAACTTCTTCTTATAGCTTTTTTTTATTTTAGTCTATACAAAATTTGAAACTTTCTGCGCTCTCCATACTACACATAACATCTGGCTCACAGCTCTAACAACTGACAGGATGTCTTGACATAAGCAACAGCTAATTCCATATTATGCAAGGTTTGAGTTGTATTATAAAATGAGATCATGTATTTGAAAGTGCATCAGAAACTATAAATTCCCATGCAAAATGAAATAAATAATGATAATGATTACTACTATCATCTTTGTTGCCTCAGCAAAAACAGAAACCTCTTTGACAAGGCTTTTCACATTCTGTTCTTTTGGCATGTAAGAAATATTGAGCTACATTCTTTGAGGGAAGAAATTGTTTCCTGGCATTAAAACAGAAATTTTAAGAAAAATCACATTAAATCTTCCCAACACTGCTACAGAACAGAAGAAAACAAACAAACAAACAACAGTTCCACCCAGATCTACCATTTAACCAAAATGTGAGGGACAAGCATTTCTTTGTAGTTTACATTTGCAAGAATCTAGCATAAGCTTTGAAGCATATTTTTTATTTTCTACTACGAAGGAAAACCCTGGTTCACCCTTTACACAAATCATCTTCTTAAGGAGGAGGCCTCACTATGCCAATTAACCCAGCAATAACTCAGGTCACATTAGACTCATAAGAGACGTAGAAGTTGCTTAAACACTATAATTTGCAGTATGTCACAAAGGTCCCCACATGTCTCTTCCTAGAAGTCTAGCTCTGAGTATTTGATAAATTGAATAACCCAAGTGTCCTTGAATACTTTCAGCTAAAAAGCAAAAACCACACTAAGCAAGTAGAAGTATGAAAACAAACATGCTTCCTTAACATACAAATGTTCCCAGGAGGCAGTGAATCGCATATTAGCAAAAGCACTAGCTGCAAAAAAGGGAGCCACAGAAAAGGTCAAAGAAGTAAATTTCTTTGTCTCATGATTCTGATCTTTGCTACTTCAGTTCTCTCATGCTACCTTGATCAATATCATCATTTTCTATTGATCCAAACTTTTAAAAATGTATTGTCAAGGGTCCCTGGTACCACAGGGGCCTGTCTAATTTAATTCAGATTCTAACTGGGTAATATACTCTTTGAGGAATCATATTTACAAAAGAATCTAGTTTATTAATTTTTGGAAGACCCCCAAAGATCTTATCAGAGCTTCCATTTGGAACATTAGATCTCCTTCAGCTTCCCTCCCCTTGTGATAAATCATAGGGGAAACTACTGAAACCTATCTCTGATTATAGGCATCTGAGAAGACCCTCATTATTATTATTTGCAATGATTTGACACTGGCTTGAGGCTTCACTGATGGCTGGGCTGGAAATTGCTATTTAAAAAGAAGCCTTTGCACAGCATTCAACAGACTTTTAAAAATATGTGTAATTTAGCTTTGGTAGTTTCCATAAAGTAGAGGTTTGTTTCTGCCAATGACCTTTCATGAACTTCTATGAGGGTACAGTCTTTTGGTGAAAAGGTAAAAAATAAAGACTCTATTTTCCTACAAAGGCGGTAATTACACTTAAGTTTATACAGCTCTTGTGTTCGTGGGAGATCTTTATAATTTACCCCTCAGTAGGCTCTCTCTTGAAGCTCCTTTTTTTTCCCCTTGAGAGAGCAAGTTAACAACAACAACAAAAAAAAATCTAACATCCTTGCAAATTGGATAAGTGTTGCATTACAGTGGTTTGCAACCCATTGACAGACCTAGGGGCTTTGAACTTCAGCAACGGCATTTGAAAGAGAGATTAACCAGCAAGCATTCACTTTCTAAAAGTTCCTATTTCAAGGCATAAAAGCCTTGAGTTTTGAAAGCTGTGTAAGCCCAAGCAAAGCAAAATGCTGCTCTCCCCGAATGAGTTCAATGGTGGTCGGGCCTTTTAGAAAACGACTTTTTTTGAGGATGTCTACAAATAGCCAAAGAAACTTGTCCTTCATTCAACATCTCGGGTACTTCTGCCATCTTGGTAATTGCACATGTTGCCAACCCAATTAAGATTGCAGGGGAAAAGATAATTATTCATTGTAGCAATTTCACTTTATAGCCAGTGGTAAATTCTGTGAGAAAACTTCATTGGGCAACTTTCCCATCCTCCTCCAAGGGGGGAGCGCTTGGTGGTCAGCCAGAAACATGCAAACCTATCAATATAATTCATGCTGCTTAGGATTAAAAAAAAAAAAAAGAACCCACCAGGCATTTCCCAAGCCAGGGCAAATTAGCCTTTGGCATTGGAACTCTAGATTATTTATCCACTCAGGCACATCTATACAATGAGAAACAACTGCCTTGAAAGGCAATAAAATGTTGCATACAGTTCCCAGGGGCCTGTCTGCCTGATGAAGCATTTAATCAAACAATCCACAGATGCATTTGCATTCTACGTTTCTAGCTAGGGGAGGTAGACAGTGAAACTGGTTAAGCAGTGCTCAGAAGAAACCATATAGCTCAGGGCTTGATTTTTGCCACAGGTTTATTTGGGAAAAGTCCCCAAACTATGGAGAGGTGTTTTCAAGCTCAAGAGGTCAGTTCTCTTTTTCAGAACATTCAGCTCAGGAAGGTGTTTGTTCTCTCAAACTCTTCCCAAACCTTTAGACCTGTGATAGGCACCTCCTGCTCTCATTTTAAGTGTTTTACTTTTCTTTCCCTAATAACAAAGCTGATGACATGAGGGTAAAATGATGGCATCCCCCTCCTCTGACCACGCCCTGACACACACATACAGCTTATTAAACTGTGATTGGATGCATACTTGGTTCTCAAAAAGTACATCATGATTGACCTACTACAAAATTCTCATTGGAAGATAGGAATCTCCCGCTCACTTGTGTAAATATGGTTTAACTTTTCTTTTGATCAAGGTCTTTCCTTCAATCTGAAATCTTTTCCATTCCCTCTGTACTCATGATGCTTCCTGATTCTGAAGTCTCATAAGTCAAAAATTTGTTAATTTTTTTTAACGTGTAAGCTTTCACAGATGCAAAGTAACTACTTGAGCAAAAGTAATTACTTACTTAAGCAAAAGCAGTTACTTGAGCAAAAGCACAAATACTCATTTACATAATGATAATCTGCATGTAAGAATAATAGGAAAAAGATCTTTTGGAACATACCACTACTCATCAATCCAAGAATGTCTATACAAATTATTGAGGTTTCTTATGTCATAAAGCACATAGAACAGTCCTTTATGTATTTGAAGGATTCATGTATTTCAATAAAATTGGCAGCCTCTAGGATGAGTTCTAATACCAATTCCTAGTTCCTTCTCACTGCAGAAGTGTTGCACCATTTGGGGTCTAGGTGCATTCAGATATCCTAGAAGACAATCTCAGTGCTCCTATTTATTAGCTGTATGTTTTGGCCACATAACTTACCCTTAGAGTCTCAGTTTCCAAATCTGTGAAGTATAAATAGCAGTAGCTTATAGGCTAATATGAGAATTAAATGAGTTAATGCATGGAAAGCACTCAGAGCCTGGAACTTGGTATGTACTTTGGAAGCATTCTCACGGGTCCACATACATTTTGTCCCCTACCAGCAGAAAGTTTGGGGATATGCCAGTTTTCAATTCGAGGTTCTAGTGTGGAATTTTTGACCTTTTGTTATGTACTTGCTCAAAATACAACCTTAAAATGATGATTCTATTTTGTTGGGGCTAAGTATGGTGCTTTGGCACGCTGAGTGCTTTGAATTAACAGAAAACCAAGGTCTTTTCTGACTTTCTCCTATCCTCCTCTCTCTTGCCCTCTTTCTGCCTCCAAGTTCAGGGGGTTTTCTCTGAACTTTCCTTACCTGCATAAAGATAGATCCTCCAAAACAGAACTCAAATTCCATGAGCCCCACCCATCAGGAATCTCATCAACAGGGAAGATTAACTATATCACAGGAGAAGAGATTGAAGGTCAACACATGCCCAGACAGACTTTATCACATCTTTGAAACATTATTTTTTTTTACCAGACTACTTATCTTTACAACAAGATAACTTATTTTCACTGTGTTTGTTCCACACATACCTCCATAACTTGTCGCCATTTTTCTCCAGAATCCTGAAGCCCCTATTCCTTTCTGTAGCTCAGGATGCTCTATAAACTTCAGTCATCAGGCTTCCCTTTGAGTTCTACCTTTTGTGGAATTCCTGTGCATATGCATATAATTGGAAAGGTTTATATCTTGTTAATCTGTCCATTTATTTCATAGACTTAGTTATCAAATCATCATAGTTTTCCCACTCCTACGATTTCCACTCTCCCCACTTGAATTGAGAGATTCCTAGGGAATATCCTAAGCTTCTGTGTAGTGCCTACCAAGTTTAACATGATGTCTCATCCAGAGCAAGAATTCCATATTTGTTTTTGTTGATCTATTTTTCTGCTCCTTTCTCTCCAGTTCCCCAAGGCTGATGATGGCGTCATTCTACTCTCTCGCCTTTCCCACACCATATGTGCTTTGATCTGATAGGGATTATAGAGCCTGTAAAACATGAAGCAATGGGATGCTTAACATATCAGTAAACAAATATGTGATCTTTGCCAGAACTCTTGGTGTTTAGATGGAAGAAAGGGCAGAGACTTTTGGACAGATTTGTGTTCTGGGTTATTTGTGGGCTGCCTGTGGTTTACTGATCATCTGGCAAGCTGATATAATTGAAAAGCAATTAAAAATTCTCACAAGCATTCCAGTGAAGATAAGAGACTTGTTGATTTTGAGCAACTTGGACTACATCATTGAAGGGAGATAACTCAATGTTGGAACTCAGAACATGATACGCCAAAGAATAGTGCTTTGGCATCCTGAGTGCTTTGAATTGAAAGACATATCAAGAGTCTCAGAAGTAGTCTCTTTCTGACTTCCTCCTGCCCTCCTTTCTTCTGTTCCCCTTTACCCCCAAGGCAGCCCATAACCTTCCCTAAGGAGGGCATAGGAACCCCTTTCCCCAAAAAAACACAGCCATAAATCCTGGAGATAGCATTCTAAACTGCCCTGCCTTTCTGAGTAAGAGCTGGCCATAAGGAAACTCTCTTGACCTGCTTGTCTGATGCTTCATCCTAAGGACTTCATTTCACAGGGACCTTGCCTTATACCTGGAAAAATGTAATGCTGCACAGAGGCCAGAAAGAATCTGAATGGACAGTTCTGACTGGGTTTCCCTCTCACTTTACTATTTTTAGATTATTCCCTTTTTGATCACTCACATTTCTACAGCTTTCCCAGTTTCATGGAACCTAAGCCTAAGAAGAATTTTCCTTGGGCCTTTCGGTCCTTGTTCTGAATGATCCTGTGCACATAAAATTTTTACTAAATAAAACGTTATACTTTTCTCTTGCTCATCTGTCTTTTGTTGCAGGAGTGTCCACCACAACCCTTAAGATGAGTGAGGACAGGGATCACACTTTCCTGTCCCTATACCATAAAGGTGGGTTAAATAGAAAACTCTATGCCTTGTGAATAAAACAGCTGTTCCACATGTTCTCAAGCAGTCCGAGTACACGTACTACTAGATGTACTACGATTTTGTTCTTACTTGCTCACTAAAACTTTGAATACAAATTCAATAGTAAGTAAGTTTCAAGGTGCTAGAAATGCATCAAGAGAAAACTGTTGCAGAGAAATTTCACTCCAGTGGAAAAAATCAACCCCACATGCTACCAGATTTTTTTTTTAACTAATTTTGTGGAAAGTCCCTTCTCTTGTTTAGTCCCCTGCCTCCCTATATGGGCTGGGTTTTGGTGACCACTTACACGTGTGACTGATTCCCTTTGTTTCTCTGCCTTCTATGTTCTAAAGCCCGACACATGACATGGTGCCATCATTTGTCAATCAGGTAAGAACTGAAATTTGGATCTTTTTTTTTTAATAAGACAGTTTTTCTAGTAAAGGGTATTCATGCTATGTTCTTTTGAATTTTACTCTTTTAAATGCCTTTCTAAATTTCGGATGTTGTTTAAAATTTTTAAGACATTTGAAGGGTACTACTGAAGAAGCATGACTTGTCATCCTCTGAGCTACATGTATTTTTGAATATATAAAATGCAAGCTCCTTGTGATTAATAGTGACTCTTAAATGAGAAGAATGTGTACTACAATGAGAATTATTTAATGCTTTGTTCAGCAATGAGAATTAGTAAAGAGATCTCAAATAAGGAAATCTTTCATTCAAACTGGCTCAACATTAGAAGATAGTCATATACGTTTCAGTGGTAGCTGCCAAAGGGGTCAGGAAGATCCTTAATGATGTGAACTAGGGCAGAGATCATTGGAGAAAGCAAAAACTCCCCGATTCCCTGAGCCTGAGGGAAGCCAGGAGAGGAAGTTCCTGAAAGAGGGGACAAGATCTTTCTCCCTCTCCTCTAAGCCACCTCTTTCCACAGAGGAGTACATACTTACCATTAAATGCTGAATCTAATTTTTAGTTTCAGTAAGAGTAAAAGCCTCCCATCTCTCCTGGAGGTGATCAACACCCCTATAATAGCAAGGGCTTAGCCTCTCTGTGCTTCACCGTCCTCATCTTTAAAAGCTAAGAAATACCATTATCATACTAGACAAAAATGCCCAAAACATACATTGGAGAAAAGATAGCCTATTCAACAAATGGGTGCTGGGAAAACTGGAAATCCATATGTGGCCTAATAAAATTAAACCTTTATCTCTCACCCTGCACAAAAATCAACTCATAGTGGATCAAAGACTTAGGCACTAAGAGAGACCTTGCACCTAATAGAAAAAAAAAAAGTAGGACCAAATCTCCATCATGTGGGCTTAGGAACTGACTTCCTTAACAAGACTCCTAAAGTACAAGAAGCAAAATCAAAAATTAATAAATGGATGGATTCAAACTAAAAAGCTTCTTCTCAGCAAAGGAAACAATCAATAATGTGAAGAGGAGAATAGGAGAAAATCTTTACCACCTGCAACTCAAATAGAGCACTAATCTCCAAGATATATAAAGAATTCAAACAACTTAGCACCAAAAAAAAAAAAATGAATAACCCAATCAATAAATGGGCTAAGGAACTGAACAGACATTTCACAGAAAAAGAAATAAAATCAATCAACAAACATGAAAAAAATGTTCATCATCTCTAGCAGTTACAGAAATGAAAATCAAAACTACTCTAAGATTTTACCTGACTCCAGACAGAATGGCAATTATCAAGAATACAAGCAACAATAAGTGTTGGCAAGAATGTGAGGAAAAAGGTACACTCATACATTGCTGGTGGGACAGCAAATTAGTGCAAATTGGGAAAGCAGTATGGAGGTTCCTCAAAAATCTTGGACTGGAACCTCCATTTGTCCCAGTTATCCCAACTCTCTGCTTATATCCAAATGCTTTAAAATCAGCATAGTACAGTGATGCAACCACATCAATGTTTATAGCAACTCAATTCACAATAGCTAAACTATGGAACCAACCTAGATGACCTTCAACAGATGAATGGATAAAAAAAATGAGTTACATATACACAATGGAATATTACTCAGCCTGAAGGAAGAATGAAAATTTGGTAAATGGATGGAGCTGGAGAACATCATTCGAAATGAAATAAGCCAAACCAAAAACTAAAGGCTGAATGTTTTCTCTGATAAGTAGATGCTAATTCATAATTGGTTGGTGGGTGGAGTGGGTAGCAAAGAATGAAGGAAATTCGGATTGTGCAGACAGGAGTGAGGGGAGGGAAGGGATGGAAAGGATGGTGGAATGGATGGACATTATCACCCTACATACAAATATGATTACACTACCAATTTAACTTTGTACCATATTCAGAAGTTGTGCTCCATTTGTGTACAATGTGTCAAAATGTGTTCTACTGACATGTATAACTAATTAAACCAAATTTTAAATTTTTTTAAAAGCTAAGTAGCATACGTTTTTAAAACCTCCATATGATTTTGCTGGGAGTAGTGGTGCATGCTTATAATCCCAGTAACTCGGGAGACTGAGCAGGATGATTTCAAGTTCAAAGCCAGACTCAGCGTCTTAGCGAGCCACTGTCTCAAAATAAAAAGGGCTGAGATGTAGTTCACTGGTTAGGTACCCCTGGGTTCAACCCTTGGTAACAACAACAACAAAAACCTGTTATACAGCTTCAAAGTTAAAGTGGAGTTTTTAAGTCTCATGCTCATTTTTATTCTTGCAGCATTCAAAGAATGACTGTCTTTTGAAAATCTATTTAAGTTTTCTGGAACCGAGCCATGTGGCAAATAAAGAAAGTAGAAGGGATATAAGTGATATTCAGGGTCTCCTTTGCTTCCAACTTCAAATTCTCAGACATGACTCTTGCTAAGATCACCAGTATCCTCCTAATTACTAAATTCAATGAGCATTTTGCATTCATTACCTTAATTGACCTCTCTGGACCAGATGGGCCACCCTCTCCATATGAAAACTATTTCTTCCTCTTACTTTGGTGAGGTCTTGTAGGAGAGACAAGGGTGCTGATTCTGACATCAGATGAGTTTACTCCCAACCCTACCACCTGCCAGCTAGCAAGTTACTTCCCGGCTCCAGAGTCCTCATCTTAAAGAGGAGATAAAGAACTTACTTTATATGATTGTTGTATTATTTAACTTATGCCCAAGGTTTAAATAGAGCTCTCCCACATCACTGGTGTTATAATTAGCTTTTTGTTGCTGTGACCAAAATACCTAGCCAGAACTTATAGGAGGAAAAGTTTATTTGTAGCTCACAGTTCCAGAGGTTTCAGTCTGTAAGTGGTTGACTCCATTGCTCTGGGCCCAGGATGAGGCAGCCCATTGTGGGAAGGGCGTGGCAGAGGAGCTGCTCAACACCTGACGGTGATGGCGTCAGAAGCAGAAAGAGAGGGAGGAGCCCCCAGTGACCCTCCTCTCCAGTCACACCCCACCTGCCTGTAATTACCACCCAGTTCATTTAAACTAGGCTGGACTGATAAGCTACAGCTCCATAACTCAGTCATTGTACCTCTGAATACTCCTGTAGAAACATAGGTGTTTGGGGCAGGACACCTCATATCAAAACCATAACTGATAATATTCAGTAAATATTAGCTTTATTTCATAGCACTTTTTCCCTTGCTTTTCTTCCTACTCTGATCATTATCCCATGGTCTCTGGTGTCTGTTGATTCTAATTCTTCTGCCTATTCCAAGAAATAGGTGATCTTGTGTCTTCTTGTTCTACACACTCACCTGAGATGGTCTCTTTCTCTCCATACCTTTACACAGAATAAATAGGTGAAAATGTCTCAAATCATAGTCACCAGTCAGATCTCTCTTGAGGGTCAAGCTAGCTCTCCTGTGTTTCAAAATGCCCCTTGGTTGTACCATAAGCTCCTCAAATTTAACATATACAAAAAGGAATGCATTGACCCCTTTCCTAAAACTTCAACCACCAGAGCTGAGGGCCTTCCACTCAAAGCAGCATGGCAGGATACAGTGTTCAGTGTTCCGGGAACAGTGACTGTTCTCCAGGTCGGTGGATGGTACTGGGGATTAAATTCAGGAGTGTTGTACCACTGAGCTACACCCCCACCTTTTTCTATTTTCTTAATTATTATTTTGAGGCAGGGTCTCACTAAGTTGCTGAATCTGACCTCAAACTTGTGATCTTGGTGCCTCAGTCTCCCGAGTTGCTAAGATAGATAGGCATGGGCCATGATACCAGGCGAAGAAACTTCACTCTGAGACTCTAGGTCTGACTTAGATATTTACAAACTTGCAATCCTGGATTCCATTCTGTAGTGAATGAGGAATCATTGACTATTCCTTATTAAAGGAGTTCCTAAAAAATATTGTACCGTTTCTAGCTCTCAAGTTGTCAGACTTTAGTGACATCGTGGGTTGTGTCAGTCTTTTCCTTTGTTTGTTTATCTGTTTTTGTGGTGCTGGGGATTGAACTCAGAGCTTCAAACATGATAGGTAAATGCTCTACCACTGAGCTACACTGCCAGTCCTCAAATCCTTCTTTTTATTCCATATATTCCAAGAAAAATCAGAGTCTGCTGCTTTTAGTTTTTCTGAGTAGACTGAAAAGATCCAATATGTGAACCTGAATCCTTTTTGCTACAAAAACCTGAAAACCAGCTTACCTGCCCATCTGCTACTGTCAGAAAGTCTCCCCTGAAAGGAGATAATCCAGTTCCAGTTTCAGGAATTGAGCTGGTCTACAGCTGTTGTTTCATGACCAGTGGTGCTATGCTATTTTATGAAAGAGGGTATCTTTTAAGGACTTTTGGGGTTTTAATAGGATATCTCAGTAAACAATAGGTTCCAATTCTTCTACTATCAGTAAATTCATGTAAATTCCTGTGCCCAGGGTCCAAGTCAATAGTTTAAATAACACTAGAGAATTGGCAGGAGGGTCTGATATCTCACAGAAGAAGGCACCTGTGCTTTGTCATCTAATAAGTAAATGTAGCAAAAGGCATAGAAGGCATTCACACCAAGAACCATCATCCTAACCTGGTGTATGTCAGCTCAGGAAAAAAAAAATATCTCAACCATCTCCTGGTGAGTGTGACAATGTCATCCACAGACAGGAAGAGCAATTTTTGACTGCTATGAATTGCCATGTAAAAATTAGCTCAGGAGGAACACCAATATTAACACCACCTCATTCAATAAACATTTTTTAGTACATACTATATTCCAAACACTGTTCCAGATGTCAGGAATGCACCAAATGCACAAAAAGATAAAAATACCCATGCTCAAGAAATGTCTCTCCCATTCCACTGAGAAAGAATTTGACATGGGCTGAGCTGAGTTAGAGACTTTTGCTTAGTTGTGTTATTGAGACCAGATTCCTTGAGTGTACGTCTATGCTCTAGTATTTTAAAATAGAAAGAAAAAGTATACATACAGATATATCACACACAAATATCTACCTATCTATGTATACATTCATGCATAATCATATGTATAATTAACACCCTTCCCCTCACACCACATATATTCCTATATGGGAGAAGGTTTCATTCTCTCAGATGGTTTCACAGTTGAAAAGCAAAGCAGATGGTGCTTCTAGAGAAGGCAGCTTGCTTGCTGAAATGTCATGGATATACAGAAATAAAACCAAAAATGAAAGGCAAGAAAATATTCTCATTTGAATAATGAACTATCTGATGTTTCCTCAGAGCCACAGAGCTCAGATAATGTATGTAAAGAAACACTCTCAGACTCTTTGTTCTGTGTTTAAAACAAAACTCAAACCACATGTCTGTCATGTAACAAGCTACTCTGGATAATTTCTTGAAGAATAATAATGATTGTTTGATGGAACCACTTGTAAAACCCAGAAGGTACCCAGAAAAGTTGGCACTTGTAGTAAACTATCCAAGGGGTAATTTGTGGTGACAAATGATACATTGAGTATTGCATTTAAACTTTAAAACATTGCTCACACACAAAAGAAAACTAATGGCTGAGCCAGTGCTCCACCCCATCTTCCTGTCCCTGTTCATTTCTCAGTGTTTCTAACAGTTGAAGAAAAGCCTAGGGACTCATGACAGCGGATAGTTCAAAACAATGCCTGTAGAGCTTTAGTGATTATTATTATGTTAAACACATAATTTGATTGCTTTGTTCTGTGACTATATGTGCTTACTTCAGCTACATAATAGTTGCCAGATTTGGCTGTGTGGTTTGTATTCTGCAATAAAATGCACGGACCACAAGTTTGCCCTTCCGCACCCACTGTTCCATCAGCATGAAGCACACTAACAATGCCCACTAGAGTCTCCCAGGAGCTTTGTGTTGACCTGAAGTGACAAAAGGGAGTCACTTCAAATAAATCAGCAGAATTTAATTATAGGTAAGGAGCTGGCTTTACTCCCTCCAAAAGTCTTTGAGGTGTGGGATAAATTTTGACTCAATATCAGTGGAACTGGTTTGGAAATCAGTTGTTTACTTAACTCTATTGCATCCACTTGCAAAGCCTGACCAAAGTTTACTCTCTTTCCAACTACCTTCTGGGAAGGGGAAACCCTAGCAAAAGATTAAGTAAAAGATGGTGGAGATGGGATCTCTTGCACCATTGAGGTGGACTAGAACAAAGTTGCCCTGACCCCTGGAATACCCCTGGCTGAGACAAACATTGTGTAAGCCCCAGCAAAGGCTGTCCTACCTCAGGCTCCCTCCTCCCAAAGCTGTTTCTGAGAACAAAGCAATTTGTCTGCTGTAGGGAATAAATCATTCCAGGTCTGTCCAGACAGCAGACACTTCTTTTACAGAAGGAAAAGCAAGATACCCTAAAAGCAATGTGTTTCAGAAAGGGAAAAGGTTTGAAAAATGGATTGAATTTCTTTCCCTTAAGAATTATTTAATTGACTGGTGAGAGCCAATTGTTAGGATTTGAAAACAATTCAGAACCTATAGAAATCCTTTGACTATAACCTCCCTGGTGCAGACCTTGGCCTCATGAAAGAGAAAACTCTCTTCCATTAAAGTCATAGCAAATAATGGCCCCACTAAGATTCCCAATGAGGGCAGATGAATCTGTCAACAGGAGGTAACTGTAGCAATGCTTTGCAACCTGACAAATTCTGGTTTTAAAAATCAGTTTCTCTCCCATTAAATACAGAGAAGTAAAACAACAAAGTTGTCATAATTAAAATTATCCAGAGTAAATAAAAATTTGGTGCCTCTGGACATAATATCCTTGTAGAGAACAGGGCACAATGTCACCTAGGTAGACTTCTAACAGGACATACATATACTGAATCTAATCATGAGGAAAATAATTAGGAGTACTTTATTTTTATAAAATTAGAAGCATTCTTTTTAAAGTGGGGGGATTAGACTGAAGAGTTCAAAAATAGTGATGTGATAAATTCAAGAGACTGAGGAACATGTTCAGGTTAAAAAAATTAAAGAGATACAAAATCTAAATATAATATGTGATCATCAACTTGATTCTATATGAAAGGAGAAATGCTATAAAGAACATTATAAAGTCATTGGAAAAATGAAATGTTAATTATAAATTTAATGTTAAGTTTCCTAACGTTGATAACTATACTATGGTTCTGTAAGAAAATGTCTTTGTCCTTAGAGAAACACACTGAAGTATTGGAAGCAAAGGGGTATAATATATCAACATATACTCAAATAGTCTGAATTATACACGTCTTTCTGAACTTTTTTGAGTGTGTGTGTGTGTGTGTGTGTGTGTGTGTGTGAGAGAGAGAGAGAGAGAGAGAGAGAGAGAAGAGGGATGTGTGTATTGATAACATAGCTAGGGAAAAATATAAATAACAAGAGACATTGGGAAAAGAGTATAGGGGTGTCCTTTGTAATTTTTATGCAACTGTTCTATAAATTTGAAATGTTTTCTAAATAAAAGGGATTTTTAAAAAATCTCTTTGACACACTGTACCAGTGTTCTTTAAGAGAAGTCAAATTGGTTCCTCTATTTATATGTTCTAACTTATCTCAGAGAATCATCTCAGATTAAGAGTGATCAATACTATTTTAATAGAAAAATTTTTAAAAATTTAACAACCTTATTAAAAATGGAAAAAAAAATAAAGTGATCAGGTGATAAAGGAAGATGTACCTGGCATTCAGCACTAACTAAAACCTGTATATAAGGAGAAATGAGTCTATTTTCAGGTTAGGATCTTCAGCTAAGAAAATATTCAAAAGACAATTCATAAACTTTTAACCATGAAATAAATAATACTATAATATTTATTAAACATGTATTGATTTCTCAACTGAAAAATGTATCAGGCATCCTACAGCCTGCATCCCTGTCCAGGATGCTCCTCTTCTTTGTTTTCCTTACAGTAAACTAGAGATAATAACACTACCTTATCTTCTTCTCAGGTTTATGAGATAATATATGTATCAGTGGAAAACTTTTACTATAAGGGACTAAAAACATAACTCAAAATGATTTTGCTAGTAAAAGATTCTTTATCTTCCTTATCAGGGTATTCCAAAACAGGAAATTGTATCAGAACCGATGGGTCCAATATGCTTTCTCCCTCCTTTCCATCTCCTACCACTGTTCCCGTTGTTTATGGCCAACTCTAAAGCAGAAGGGAAGACAGAACATTGTCACAATCCACACACACAGGTCAGCCATTCAGGGCACAGAGCAGGTTGGGGAGGGTGGAGAGCAGAGATGGAGAGCAAACAGAAGATAATCTACTACAAAAGTGGTTTTGGCTTGGTCGATTGAATTAGTTACACAGTGACATTGAGGATCTAGAGCTGTCCATTAATCTACTGCCCACAGCTTTGGCTCCAAGCTAAATTCTTCCCCAAAAGGGGAACAAAATATTTTCCTTCAGTTGAAATGTTCAATTTAGATCTCATGCCCAACCATAATCCAAGGACTCTTTAAGTAAATGAAAAGTTGTGATTGATGTAAGCACCCTTGTTGCCAGAATCTGTCTAGCAGGGGAATAGGTTATCATGATATGATTACACAATTTAGAAATCATTCCTTCGTTGTTGCACAAGAAAAGGATGGTAATGGAGGCTATAAGAGCAGCTTTGTTGTCCACTACCAATGTAAAATATTCATCACATTTACTGGCACAGAATAGATGCTTACTAAAAATTTCCCTCCCTATTTAGCAAGGCTCTGAAAAGCACTGTTCTTGTTTCTGTGATCATTAAAATGTGTGACACCTCACCTCTTGAAGGCTTCACCTCTTAACATCATCATGACACTATGAAACAAGCATCCAACACAGGAACTCCTAACCTCTACACCTGCCCTATGAGGGTACAGATCTAAGGTATTTAGAATAATGACTTCCCAGGCATGGTCAGTTTTGGACTGGGAGAGCAGGTAAATAATTTTAAGAGTTTGGGAGCTCACCAAGCATAAACAGAGGCTCTAGGCTGCACGGGGCAGTTACTAATATGCAATCTAACCCCCCACCTCCTCTGTGGTTTCACTCTCCATGTGTCAGTCACCATGTCAACTATGTTCCAAAAATATTAAATGGAAAGTTTCAGAAATAAACAATATGTTTGAAATTGCATGCCTTCCTAGGTACATGATAAAATTCTTCCAGCACCCTGCCTCATTCTGCTGGGACATGAACTGTGCCTCTTTCCTACAGATCCATGCTGTACTAGCTACCAAGCCAGCCAATCTGAAGTCATCTTGATTATCAGAGCAACTGTCTATATTTGGGATGCTACATTCAAAGAACACTTATTTTACTCAATAATGGCCCCAAAATTTAATAGCAGTGATCTTGGCAACTGGAACATGCCAAAGAGAAGATATAAAGTGTTCCTTTAAGTATCATTTCACATTATCACAAGAAAAAGAACAGTGTGTACAGAACAAGAAGACATTTTGAAAGAGAGAGACTACATTCGTATAACTTTTATTGCAGCATATTTCTATAATTGTTCTGTTTTATTTTTAATTATTGTTGTTAGTTTTTTTAATGTTCCTACTTTATGAATTGACCTTCATCATAGGTATGAATGTGTAGGAGAAGCACATTTTCCTTCCCTCACAGGATTGAAGCATGCTTCTATCAGGACCCTCTCCTTAGTGGAGGGAAGGAAGAGCAGAGGTAGATGGAGGGTCACAGTATCTGCATAGTTCTAGAGCGGTGTTCCACACAGTGTGGTCTGAGAATCGTGCACTTCAGCAACACCTGAGGCTCTGGGTTATGTGCAAGTTGATCAGAGCTGTCCCAGCCACTGAGTTAGAACTGCAGAGGCAAATGTGGGGATGAGAATTTTGACAAAATCCTCAGTTGATCTCCTCTCTTCTGAAGTTTTAGGGCCATTTCAGTAGAAGATACATTTTAATCTACTTAAATAAGGCTAAGCCTATCTTCATGTTAATTTCAAATACATCTTTATAAGCTGATTTGTGTTCCCTGAGTTTAAGGCTGTGAGCATCCAAGGAGTAGTTACAGAAGTTATCTCCTTTTACATTGTTACCTGTGTGGCAGGCAAGAAATGAAAGAGGAAAACTCAGGTTGATTACCCAGATATTACAAAAACAGTTCACCATTCCTTTACACACAAAAGCAAAAAGAGTAAAAGAAAAGAAAAGTTAGAAGTAAATCCAAGAAATTAGTTTTTATTGGTATTTCTTGACATTGGCAATAGAACAGTAACTGAGCTAGTATCAGTTTTAATTATGCATTGTTACATGTTATTCCTTCCTCCACCAAACACATGGCAACTCTCCAGATACTCTTGGTCTGTTCATACACTATAATATTCTTCGATATAGAAGGAAAAGCATTTTTCTCTATTTTCCCCCTTTCAAATTTTCCTTTGAAATTATTTCTCATGCTTTTCATGGACCTTGGTAATGTTCCAAAACTTTTCTAATCAGCCTAACATTATAAGCTGTCAGAATGGATTTTCTTCGCTAGCATTATCTGTTCTACATAAATTCTTCTTTTCTTTTGGTATTGACTTCTTTGTTTCTTTAGAAAGTGTTTTTGTTCTTTTTGGATCTATTGAGTTATTTTCAATTTTAAAGGCTTTATTAAAGTAGCTTTAGAATTCCATTTCCAGAAAAACTGAATCAGTAAAATCTTGACAATTTTCTATTGCATGACTTGGGATTGTGACTCTCTTCATTTGCAAGAAGTCTAAGAGCAGGACGTAGAACTTTGAGAGGGATGGACTCATTTGACTGAAATGGTTAGTGCATTTAGTCCCATAACCAGTGAATTCTGATAACAAAGTTTGATGTTTATGTAATTGCTTTGCAGTTCTATATTTTGAGTGGTTGACTTAGCAAATGTACCAACATACTGGGGTTTTATTTGTTTATTTTGGTATTGCTTCATCATAGACTATAATCATAAAATTAACCACCTATTTAACATACAAATAAAGCTCTTTGTGTAAACATCTTATAACTCTTTCATGCTTCACAAGTTGTTTTTGCTGTTTTGTTAATTAGAATTGCTGACACATACAAACATCATGCTGCCCAAGCTCCATTTTATATTTCCATCATATGGGCCTCTGTTCCTAAAGAAAACTCTCTATGTGGTTTATCTTGAGTATTAAATTTAATAATCTAAACAGAAAAATAATACTTGCCTGAAAACACAGAACGTAACAGCTGCCTATGGTAATTCAAATAATAGATCAAAGAATAAGGTTTGGGTCAAGAGATTGCTATTGTTTTGTTGTGTGGTTTGGGTTTTGTAATTTCTGTTATCTTTTTATCTTGAACTGCAATTCAGTGAGATTTAGAAATCACTGGAAATTGTTTGGTTCCTCAGGGGTTCACATCTTCACTACTTACCAGCTGACCTAGGAACCAGCAACATCTGTGTAACCTGGAAGCTAATCAGACATGCAGAATTCCTGGACTTATTTGGATCTTCTGAGTCAGAATATGCATTTGAACAGGATCTTCAAATAATTTGTGTGCTCTTTAAAGTTCTTTTCCATGGTCAACTTCCTGTTTTTTTCTTACCTTCCTGTTACTAACATGACTTCAATTTCTGGGATAAATTATTTTTTATTATGTTAATAAAAACAATTATGATCCCATCAGTAAAATGTTTCTGTATTTTTTGTGGATTTCTTTTTCACTATATGCAATGTGAAAGCATAAACTTAACTTGCTTGAATTGTGTCTCTCCCCCTTGTGCATTAAATCACAGAGTCATGTTAAATGGACTTTACCTTAGGTTCTGTCCTAAGGAATATCCTTAGATATAACTTTACTATTATCTCAGAGCTCAGGTCCACACATGTCTGTTAACAGGTGAAAGGGTTATAAAAGCCAAAATATAAATGTTAAGTGAAGGAAAGAATGGCTGCAGCAAGGAAGAGCGCCTTAGAATGTCCTACCCATTCTCCCTTCAGTCCAGGGGCATTTCACAAGTATTTTAAAAGCAGAAGGGTATATATAGCTGCTGGAATCTGCACTGTAACTTTCCTTTGATTCTTCCTCAAGTTTAGTTTAGCAGTTTACAAACTTTAACATGCTGAAAGATTGGTATACAGAAATTGTACACAGTAAAACTAATCTGGGACTCTATAGCTCACTGACAATATCTAAAGGCAGTATTGACTACATGATTTTTTTCCCCTCACATGCTCATTTAACCTAATCTCTGTATAAATAATTCTGTGCCTTATTTTCTCTTTTAAAATTGTTTTAAATTGTAGATGGACACAATACCATTATTTTATTTATTTATTTTCTTTGGTGCTGAGGATTGAACTCTGTGCTTCACACATGCTAGGCAAGCACTCTACCACTGAGCCACAACTGAAGCCCTGAACTTTATCTTCTAACATGAATAACAGAAGATTCTAAAATGTTTGTGTAATATGATTAAATATTCAAAATTGCTAGGTTATTTTGGCATCCATTTAGGTTTTCTTGATACAGGATGAGCTCAAGAAAGATTCTCCCACTTCAGCCTCATATGTAACCTGGACTATAGACACGTGCCTTAGTGCCTGGCTCGTTTAGCATTTTTAAACAGTACATACGTTAGTTAGATAAAATGACTTATAATTTGGGAAATTGTTCTAATGTTTAGTCAAGTGTCTTGAAAGGATATAAAATAGCATTTAATAGAAGACCAAAAATGGAAAAAAAATAATTCAGATAGGTTTGATACTATTTTTCTATAATTTTTCCTTAGCTATATTATATTTAAACATTATATTAATTTTGTGTGTTGTTGGTTGTTTTTAGAATGTTGCATTCCACTATTGTCATGTATGAAATAAAAGAAAGAAAGAATGAATGAGTGAACATTGGAGAATATATGTGGAATTCCATATATTTGCATTTATTAAAGACCAAGCTATCAAACCATGGGAAGTTGCAGAATGGTTATATACTAATCTTTGAACCACTCACCTTTGTGCTATTCTCCTATTTTAACATGGAAAAAAATATCTAGTTTTTTAAAGAGTGAACATGCAGGAGCGTGTGATTGACTAAGAATAGCAGGGACCAGCCAAGTCAGTGTTTATGAGTTGGTAAAAATGTTGGTTATTTTGCAAGATGATCCTTTCTGTTAATTTAGGTTTAAGGCTAAATAAGCATTACATAAATACATTGAAGTTAGAATGCTGACAGAGTGGAAATGTTTTGTTTTCTGGAACTACCACAGACTTTCTGAAACATTTAAACTTTGGCATTAACTTAATATGTTTTCCAAGCACCTTTCCCCCATTTCAAAATAGGAAAACATATAGCCCACATGTTTCTGATTCATTTGCAACTAATTTATCAAAATTGGCAAAATTTTGCTAACCACAAGGCCTATGGAGCCAGTTTATTAAAAAAGAAAAATTCTCAAATCTTCCATCTGGACCAACTCAGTTAATTCAGGGGGGACTCAAACTCTGATTATGAGAGTTCATTAAAAGCTGAGCAGACATTGAGTGTTTCTTTTCGTTCCACTTTTTCAATTTGCTCTCTTTTGCCAATCTGCAAGGTCCCAATTCTCCTTTGTTTACTCTGCTCTCAGGGTAGGTAGGACGTGTTCATTAATAATATTAGCAATAATAAAGTCCAAAAGTATTTATTCTTAGTAGTTACACTTCCATTTCCCATAAATCTTATTTTCCAATAAAAAAGTTTACAAGTCAACTGTATAATAAATTCATGACATTTAGTTTCTTTCATACTTAACTGATGGTGTGTGTCAGTACAGATGTCTTATCCTTAAACTTTCCCTGAAGAGTCAATACAAAGGCTGAGTCTGCACATTAATAATATCTACCCATTAATTAACAAATACTTCAGGTGTTTCCCATATTTTCCCATCTCCCAAATGTTCCAAATCATGACTTACCTGGACACTTATTTAACACACAAAGATCCCCAGTCTCTACTTGAGGGTCAGGTTAGGAGTAATGTTTAACCAATGCTCCAAAATGATTCTTGGCTACAGAGAAAGAGTATGGTGGTTAATGGTGCTGAATATCTGAAATAACTCTGCTTTCATGTTAATCTTTTCAATAATGATAATGTTTTCAGTATATAATTATATATTATTTAATATTTAAACATCATAAGATCTTTTCTCTTAATATAGTCACCAACTGGAAATTTTCTTTTGTCTGACTTCTTGTCATAATCTTTACTTTGGAAAAGAGATCTCCCTAATATCAAGCATGACCGATTTTTTCAAAAAATATTGAAGGGACTGTTTACAAAGAAGACAGCATCTGGTGGTGACAGCCATGACCTTACATTGTGAATTTTAGGTCAAATCATTTTGTCTGGACTTTGAGGCAAATATCAAAGTTGGAAATATAGTTTTATACATTTTGAAAACAAAGCCACCTTTTATATCATTGTTTTAATTTCTTTGTCTAAATATTTAATTTATTTTGTGTTTCAGGTAACATGAAGAAGAGGTAAATACATATATTTACATTTATGAAATGGAGGCATATATTTTAAAAGATTAAAAGGTGTTTTTATTGCTATAACAAATTACCACTAATGTAGCAGCTTCAAACCACACACACCTGTGCTATAGTTGTTGTGGGTGAAGTCTGGACACAGCTAGATGTTTCTTCTGCTCAAGGTCCCATACAGTCACAGTCAATGTGCTGTCCTGAATTGGAGCTCCAGGAGGGAAGAATCTGCCTCCAAGCTCCTTTGGGATGTTGGGGGGATTTGTTTCCTCGAGACTGTGTGACTGTGATTGGCTGTCAGCTGGAGGCTGCCCACAGTTCCCAGGCCTCTTGCTGGGCTGCTTGTATCATGGCATTTTTCTTCTTCAAGGCCAGCAGGAGAATCTCTCTCCAACAACAAAACAGTGACAAGGTGACATTCCATCATCGTCCTATTCTATTGGTTAAAACAGATTACAGGTCCCTTTGCTTGAGAGGAGGGAATTTTAACAGGCCATGAATGATTGGGGTCACCCTAGAAGGCTTGAAATATAGTCCTTAGACACTATACAAGGAAATCTCCTGGATAGCTTATGTAGAATGCAGTTTTCTGGGTCCATACCTATAATTTATTTTTACTATTATTAGTTCTTTTTAGTTCTGCATAACATTAGGATTCATTTTGACGTTGTCATAAAGCATGGGATAAAATTTGTTCTAATTCAGTCCCAAGTATTTCTGCTTTCCCTCTCCTCCTCCCTCTTCCTGTTCCCTTACCTCCAGTCTATTGATCTTTCTATCTTTCTGCTATTTGCTTTTAAGTTTTGGGCTTTTATTTGGTTTGGGTTTTGGTTTTGGTTTTTCAGTGTCTTGTGAATATACATGATGGTGAGATTCACTGTGGTATATTCAAATATGTACAGAGGAAAGTTAGATCAGATTCATTCTGCTGTTCTTCCTTTACCTTGTCCCTTCTCCTTACCCCATAGGCCCCTTCATCTACTCCACAGATCTTTTATTTTGATGGAATCTGTCGCCTCCACTTTTCCTTTCTCTTTTTCTTCCTCTATTTTCCCCCACCCCCTTATTTTGTTTAGCTTTCACAAATTAGTGAAAACATTTGACCTTTGACTTTCTGAGTCTGGCTTATTTGACTTACCATGAAACTCTCCAGTTTCATTCATTTACCAGCAAATGGTATGATTTCATTCTTCTTTATGGCTTAGTAATACTCCTTTTTCTTTATGGATTCATCTGTAGAAAGACACTTTGTTGGTTCCATAGTTTAACTATTGTGAATTGTGCTGTTATAAATACTGATGTAGCCATCTCTCTATAATATGATGATTTTAGATCTTTTGGATATATACCAAAGAGTGGAAGAGCTGGATCATATGGTAGTTCCATTCCTAGTATTTTGAGAAATCTCCATACTGCTTTCCAAGTGATTGCACTAATTTGTAGTCCTGCCAATAATGTATGGGTGTACCTTTTCCCCCACATCCTCACCAAAATTTATTATATTTCTATCCTTGATAATTGCCATTCTGACTAGAGTGAGATGAAATCTCAATGTAGTTTTGATTTGCATTTCTCTGATTGCTATATATGTTGAACATTCTTTAATATATTTGTTGATTTTATTTTTTTTTTTGAGAAGTATGTGTTTAGTTCTTTTGCCCACTCCACTTATTGATTGGGTTATTTGTTTGGGTTTTGTTTGGTTTGGTATTTAATTCTTTGAGTTCTTTATATATTCTGGATATTAATGCCCTATCTGAGAAACAGGTGGCAAAGATCTTCTTCCATTCTATAGGTTCTCTCTTTCATTCTTTTTTTAAATACCTTTATTTGACTTATTTATTTTTATGTGATACTAAGGATCAAACCCAGTGCCTCACATATGCTAGGCGAGAGCTCTACTGCTGAGCTACAACCCCAGCCCTCTCTTTCAGTCCTAATTCAGACCTATACCTTCCTTTTTTGGGGGGATGGAGTACTGGGTATTGAAATCATGGGCACTTAACCACTAAGCCACATCTCCAGCCCTATTTAGGGCCTCACTTTTGATCTTATGAACTGATTATGAAACTTTGACTTTTAAAAGACAATGAGGGGCTGGGGTGATGATTCAGTGGTAGATCACTTGCCTAACATGTTTGAGGCCCTGGGTTCGATCCCCAGCACCACATACAAAATAAATAAAATAAAGGTATTGTGTCCATCTACAACTAAAAAATAAATTTAAAAATGAAGACAATGAAAACATAAAAGAAAACAACCAAAGAGAAAGTTAATTGAACTTCATCAAAATCAAACCTTTGTACCTTAAAGGATGACATTTAAACAGCAAAAAGACAGCCCATAAAATGGTAGATAATATTTATAAACCATGTGTCTTAAACTCTAACTTCCATAATATTTAAAGGATTTTTATAACTTAAGGATAAAAAAGGCAATTAAAAATAAGCAGAGAATTTGAATAGAATTGTTTTCAAATAAAACATAAAAATAACCAATAAGCACATGAAAAGATATTCCACTTCATTCCTCACTAGTGAAATGCAAATTGAAACAGCAGTGAGACACATCCCACCCACCAGGATCACTATGATCAACAAGAGAGGCAATAACAAGTTTTAGAGAAGATGTGGAGGAACTGGAATCCTTATTCATTGCTAGTGACAAGGACCCCTCCTTGATCAAATCCCAGTCAGCCTCTTCTGTATTAGACATCATCCTTGGCTGACTGTGCCCAATTCAGCAAGATTGTGCCAAGCCAGAAGAACAAAGCCTTGGTTCCCCAAAAAGTTCTTCATAGTGATTTTCCATCCACTGACTCCCTTGTTTTCCCATTGGTGACAAATCTCCAGCTGACCTTGTTATATTCAGAGTTGAATTTAATTTTTCTCTTCTATTGCAATAGTACTGAATAAAGTCTTCCTTACCTGATTGACTCTATTCAATGCAATAGATCTTTGCATTGCTTTACAAATAAGATTTTCATCATCCAGAGCAATATTTATTACACTGGTGAGAATTTTAAATGTCACAGCTGCTTTGGAAAGCAGTTCAGCAGTTTCTTAAAAGGTTTAACGTAGAGTTCCCAGAAATCCCTCTCCTAGATATAAACCCAAGAGAAATGAAAACACATGTTTTTACAAATAGCTGCACATGAATGTTCATAGCAAAATTATTCATAATTACCAAAAAGCAGAACAATTCAAATGTCTGTGGGCTGATAAATAAACAAAATATAATAATTCCATAAGCAGAATATTGTTTATCCACATTTACATATGCAAAAACATGGGTGACCATGAAACATGATACTTGATGAAAGAAGCTAAACACAAAAGACCACATGTTGTAAATTTCATTTATGTGAAATGTCCAGAGGGGACAAATCCATAAAGACAGAACAGAGGTAAGTGGTTGATAGTAGCTAGAAGAGAAAGAGAATAAAGAGTGACTACTGATGTGTATGAGTGTTCTTTTGGGTTGATGAAAATGTTCTAGAATTAGATGTCAGTGATGGTTGCATAATTACGTGAAAACCATAAAGGGCTACAATTTAAAAGTGCATATTTAATGGTATTTGAATTTTACCTCAATTATCAAGCATATAAAAAGCAAGAAAAAAATCATATTCTAAATGAACTTGCTTCAGTATGTGTTTGTATTGTTATGCTTGAATTCGGGACCCCCAAAAGACCACCAGAGACCAAGATCGATGTAAGCCGCAAAGAGGCCTTTATTGCGAGCTAGCTCCGTCCTCCACGCACACAGCAACTGGTGATGCTGAGAGGCCCTGAGCCCAGGGTTTGCAGCAGTTTTATACACTCTTTGGGGAAGGCAGGGACCCCCACATACATCACAGCATCTCTTAGCAAATCATCACACACCCCGGGAAAATCAAATAACAACTCTAAAACATGATTAGCACATTCACTGGCAGGAACAAGTTGGGTAGGGGTGATTGGTTAGTACAACAGGGGGATTCGTTTGAACTGAGTGGTTTAAGCCAAGAGGGGTGTTCATGCTGAACTACATGGTTTCCCAACATGTTATCAACCACCATAAACTACTGGGAGGGTCATCTGGCATCCCAGGTATTTTCCCTGTCTCATGCTGATTGGTGGTTGCTAGGGGTTGCTATGGGTCCTCACCTAGCCTGAGTCAGGGACACCTGGTGCAGCAGATCTCTCCTGATATTTGTAGATAAACAACTCAACAGGGTGAGTATGTGCCTAGGAGTGCTCTGTGGGTTTTTCCAAGGACAAGGGTCATGCCCCCTTCTTTGGAAAGGCTTTGCTCTGAGGTAGAGGCTGGTTTCTCAAAAATGAAGTCACATCAGTTTCTCAGTATGGTGCGTGTATATGTGATTGTTGAAAATGAATATTAATTATAACTCCAAAAACAAAAAAAATGGAAGAGGTAATACTTTTAAACAGGGGAAGTATACAGGTTGGTTCTCTTATCACCACATCAAACCCACCTTGCAGTAAGCTTTTAAGGATTCAGCATCTCCAAATAATTAAAAGAAAAGGGACAAGTAATTAATGTATAATGCACAAAGCACTTTTTAGCATGTTGTCAGAGAGGTTCAGATTTACTCAGGTACATAGCTTGTCTCATTCATGCATCTATGAAGCATTGTGCTATATAATGGGGAAGGGGAAGAAAAGAAAAGGAGCAGGAGGGAGGAGCAGGGAGAAGAAAGGTCAATTGGAAAGGAAAAGAGAGGAAACAATCACTAAATCTCATCCAGAGCTTCTGCCTTAGTATCTTCAAGCCACTGCTGTTTTTCCCCAACACCTTATTGAGATGACACATTTGGGCTGTAGAGCATTCTGTTATGTACTTTGCAATATTAATTTGTATCTGTTGAGTTGCAAATCTAACAGTTTGAAAGGAGACTACAAAACCCAGAGAGAAATAAACTGCTTTGCACAAGAAAGAAACAGGAAATTTATAGGTGAGGGGCATTCAGTTTAAAAATAGCTTAAATAAAAGAGGGAGGACTTATGGAAAAAGTAGAATGCTGGTAAAATGGTGAGACATCTGGCTCTGCACAAGGTACTAGCCACTGAGAATGCAGAGGGACTTCTTAAAAACACGAATGTCTAATTATGCAATTTTAAGTCACTTTCTGAGTAGCACTATAATATGACATCTGGCTTTCCCTTGAAGTGTGCCAAAGGCACAGCCTTGAGTCCATGGTACTTTGGGAAATTAATAAGTGGCTGGAATGGGAAGGGATGGCCAGTGTAAAAGATGAGAAGAAGCTGTGTAGGTAGCAAAGAAACCACAGACAAAATGAAAGATGAGAGACAGGAGATCCATAAAAAAGCAAGAGGTAAATGTGCTGCGGAAATCTCTCTGACCATACTGAAAGAAGCCCCACATTGACCGCTAGAGGTTCTTCTCATCTCTTTTGTCTCAGAAGTGATTATGGCAGGACCCACAAAGAACAAAAACTAAAATTATAAAGTTTACATGTTTTTTTCCTATAGACTGGTCACAATTGTTTCTATTGTAATCTTTGTTTTGTTTGGGGCAGGGGAGGGGGGTACCTGGGATTTAACTCAGGAACACTCAACCACTGAGCCACATCCCCAGCCCTATTTTCTATTTTATTTAGAGACAGGGTCTCACTGAGTTGCTTAGAGCCTCCCCATTGCTGAGGCTGGCTTTGAACTCACAATCCTCCTGCCTAAGCCTTCTGAGCCACTGGGATTACAGGTGTATATGACATAAAAAGCCCCCACCTCTATTGTAATCTTAAGAAAAACTGGCAAGAATGAAATGTGCAGAAGGTTACATGGAAGGAACGACATAGTCCTACAAAGGGCTGAGACTGGGTTGGTTTTTCCTGGTGTCTCCACCCATCCTACAGCTTAGGTGGCCACATTGGGTGCTAATGATGTGCTAGATGCCTTGATAGATGTTTTGACATAAAAATCAATAAAAGACAGACTCCACCACGAAGAAAATAATATGCTTAAAATACAAACTGAGTGTTAATGGTACTCAACTTAATGCTACTCACATCACAACCCCTGGACCACTGCTAGTCTCCTTGATGTTTATTGCTACACATGTAAGGGAGAAGTATCTTCTTCTCACCCATCTTAGGTTCATGGTGGAGGCCCCATGACAGATTAACCAGAGGAAAACATAAAAGTTTATTGAATCTAACTTTAACATGACCCAGCAGGCTTCATCAGGAAATGAAGACCTGAAGAAATGGTTAAACCTGTGTATTTGGGCTGGGGATGTGGCTCAAGCGGTAGCGCGCTCGCCTGGCATGCGTGTGGCCCGGGTTCGATCCTCAGCACCACATACCAACAAAGATGTTGTGTCCGCCGAGAACTAAAAAATAAATATTAAAAATTCTCTCTCTCTCTCTCTCTCTCTCTCTCTCTCTCTCAAAAAAAAAAAACCTGTGTATTTGTTAATGCTGGGTTTGATGAAAAGGTGAAGAAATGTAATTGGACACAGGGTTTGATCTATTGGTAATAAACTAGAACTTAGCAAGGTACTTAGCAAGGCTGTTTTCTCAGATTCTTTTCTGTGACCCTGTGTCTTCCAAGATAAGGAAGTTCCTTTCCTTTAGTACAAAGTGGGAACCTCTCAGATGGGGGTCTTATGACCTCTCTTAAGGAGAAGGGTGGAGAGAAAATGAAAGTGGCCTTATTGCTTCTGCTGTTTTCTCAAATGCAAAGTTTGTTAAGCCATCAACCTGAAGATTATGGCTATGACCAAGGCAGTATAAAAATGATGCACAATGCACCTGGAGAGCACAGGATGAATAAGAGAGTCAAAAATCCATGAGGTTTCAAGGGGCACACAGAGAGAGGAACCTGCTTAAGAAACTGTAAAGCACTGTCATCAATGGAGAAGGAGAAGGAGAATGTGGAGTAAAGGGAACAAGAGAAAAGAATTTCAAGAAGGGCTTATTAACAAAGTACTGAAAGATTCATGTGAACCCACAGTCCCTCTTGTTAGCCAACACTTTGCTTAACAATTTGCCATCTGATCATCCACAATGCCAGCAACCAGCAAAAATGCAAGAATATCTTGGCTCAGCCTAGTTTAAGTTTAAACTTTGCTACTTTTTGGCTATCAGCAAATGACTCAGCTACTTGAAACTGTAGCTTTGTCACTTATAAAACCAGGATGATATTTCTAGCCACATGTTTTCTTTCACCAGATTGTTGTGAATATTGAGGGAAATCATATATACAAAGTGAAAATATTTCAAAAGCCTCCTGCTACATTGCAATATTAGCTGAGAAGAGCCTACCCTCGTCCCCGTCACATTTGCAGATGACTCATTCTCATCAGCCTCCTCTCAGAGATATAGCACATCCGTGGTGGATCTCAGAAAATGTCCGTGGAAGGAAGCACAAAAGTAGGCATTAGAAGGACTCTGAGAATAGGGATGTTGCAGGAAACTTGTTCAGGACCAGAATTACTGGGAATGGAATGGGCTGTGAATTCAGAGCATTTCAAAGTCCCTAGAATTTAGTGAAAGGAGAAGTGGTTTCTTCAAACTCAAGTCTTAAAAACATACATTAAAAGACTTATGCATTGGAAAAGGAACTTTCAAAGAAACAACAGCATAAGTTCTAGGACAATATCAAGTAGGTTTTCTAGTCTTAAACATACATTCTGAAAATAGGAAAGAATTTCCTAAAACTTCCCCTCTACCCAATCAAGAAGCATGAGGTATAGCTCTCAGACCTTTGAATAATAATTACTGACCAGAGGGATGAGGAATGTTTCTTTCCTGGGACCACTAGCAATATGATAGAGGAAAAACATGTCAAGTAAAAAGAGTGAAAGGCACTGATTTCCCTGTGAAATTATTAAGCATTTTATAGTTACTTGGCCAAATGTATTCTCACATGAAGTTAGGAAAACATATTGTGATACCTTTCATTTTTTCTTTTTTACTATTATTATTAGCTTATTACAAAAAAATATCAAAATTGTTAGGTAGAACAGAATACAGAGTAGATGTCTTTACGGTCTAATTGGTTTTGACTAAGGCAGTTGCTCTTACGGAATTTCCCATAAAGGGATTTAAGTTTTCCAGCCTTGGGCATAAGGAGCAGAAGGAGTTCTTGGTGTAGAAATAAAGAAAGCAAGAAGAATAGGGAGATCCTTTGCCAAGTGAAGGATTCTAAAGAGAGCCAAGTTTTCTTCAATTCACTTATTCATTCATAAATTGAATCTACAGATCAATTATTTATTGAGCCCTTTTACACACTAGACACATTGCCAATGATGGGGAGAGAGTAGGAGGGAGTTGGATGGGGTCCTTGCTCTTATGAAGGTTCCAGCAGAGAGAGAAGAATCATATTAAACAAGTGATTAAGCAAAAACAGCACATGATTGCTTGGATACAGAGTGGGGTGTTAGAGGGACGTGAATGGAAACTCAGTAGGGCCTACGGATATAATTTCATTAATGTCGTCAACCTCTTCTTTTCCTTCAATTGTTATTTGCCTCAATTCTCTTGATTCTCTCTGTTCCTTTCCCTCACTCCCAGCTTTTAACAACAACAACAAAGGAAAGATTTGGGTTGCATGTCAAAAGCTGAGCAAACTTCTTGGCGCAGCACAGAATCAAGTGCTAGGTTCTTTAGCAGCCAAAGTATATCTGTCAAACTCATGACATGCACAATCTATATTGTGCTCCGTTGCAATTAACCTTAAGTGGTTTGGGTAAATCACTTTAATTCACAATATGTTGACAGAATCAAACTATTTTCTTTCTGTTTGTTTTTCTTTTTGCCTTCTAGTTTGATCTTGTTATTACTGACATCATAGCTTATGTTAGGAAACTATCAGTGCTTCCTCCAGTTTGCTACTGACTACTGATTCCTTCCACAATGGAAAGAAAAGACAGTTATGTCTTGTGTTTCTCTATGACCTCCAGAATGAATGAAACCAAAGAGCCCTCTTTCCAAGCCCCCTTTGTATTGTAATATGGTATTCTTTTTCTTGAAGATGGTCCTGGAACCCTGGATTTACCCTCAAATGAGATATTCACACCTAAAAATAAAAGTGTGTATCAATAAGAATAAAGAGTGCTGACTAAAATACATTCATATCATACAAGTTGGGCATCAGAGTAAAAGACACATTTGCAAGTGGGACAGAATCATCAAGGAAGGAAAAGGTATACAAATAAAGGTAGCTGGCTTATACTACCCTTGTTTGTGATGGGCACTTTTCAAACATTCAATCATTAGACATATATTTCCTGGGCAACCACCATGTGCCAGACACTATTCTAGAAAAGTGAGATAGCTTGAAGCAAAACATCCAGTAATGCCTGCTTTGTGGAGCTTACATTCTGGCATGGGAAGCTAGATAACACTAAGTGTAATAATTAAGCATATACCACACAGGGATTAGAAGGTGACAAATACAAGCAGGGATTAGAGTAAGGGGAACTGAAAGTTAGGGGTGAGAAGAAACAACCACATTGCTAAGAAAACAACGATGATTCTCCTGCATGGCTCTCGTGATAGGAAAACTTTCAATGAATCAAAACAACACACTTCAGTGATTACATTTTTTACAAGTCAACCAACCAGCACAAGCTTCCTGATTCTAAAAGTAACCAATCAGAAAGGAACTAATTAAAAAAAAATGCTTCTGAGTACACACCCAGCAATCAACAGCAGTCTCCTTGAATAATTTCATTTCTTCAAATGAAATTCATGCCTCTTAAATTCTGCCAATCCCTGAACCTCATGTCCCCCAAAAATGACATAAGAGGAACATAGCCAGTCATGGTGGTGCACACTTGTAATCCCAGCAGCTAGGGAGACTGAGGCAGGAGGATTGCAAGTTCAAAGCCAGCCTCTGCAACTTAGTGAAGTCTTAAACAACTTAGCAAGACCCTGTCTCAAAACAAAAATAAATAAATGAATAAAGGTCTGGGGATGTTAGTCCATGTTTAAGTGTTCTTGGGTTCAATCCTCAATATAAATAAATAAATAAAAGCTTAATAGTCTGTTCTCTGCTCTTCTTGGAGAGACTGGCGATGAGAGGCATAGCTCTCCCTTGCTATAGTAAATCTAACAATCGGGATTTGTCTTTTTATCCCATTCCTGAGTAGTGGACAGTTGGGTAGAGTAGACCCCACCAAAAAAGACGATATTTGAGCAAAAAAAAAAAAAAAAATGAAGAAAGCTAGGGAGTTGCCCAAGCAAATGTCTGGAAGGAGAAAATTCTAAGAAAGGGGAACTTCAGAGCATGCCTGAAATGCTTTAGAAAAGGAAAGGAAAGGTTGGGCCAGAGCAAGCAAGAGGCAAATAGGAGATAAGAGAAGAGAAATAGTGGGATTGGTCACCTAAGGCTTGTAGGTCACTGAATAGACTGGATTTCTAGTTCAGGCAAGATTCCACAGGCTGCTTTCTCCCTGTGCTTTCCTGAAAAGTACAACCATAAAATCTAGATGCAATATAGAAGATAGATAACCAAAGGACAACTCTGAAAGGTGGAAAGAGGAAACCAAACTGGTTTCAGACCTTAGGACTAGAGGAACAACATAGCAGCATGGCACCTTACAACTTGCCACCCAACAGAAGGCCTAGCATTTTCTGACTTCCAGTCTAGCAACAGATAAGTCCATTTCCCCCTAGATCAAATAGGAGTCTCTCCAGCAACACCAGGTAAGCCTGGCATAGAGGACGGATCAGAAGCCTCATTGAGAACAAGTGGTCAGGGGAGGCATTTGTCCTCCACAGCAGGCTTAAGGCTCTCCTTCCTCATCCAAAAACACCTTGTGACCTGGGATTATCAACCAAAGGAACAATATCACAGTAAACAGTGCCAGTTTCAAAAACCTCCTTCTCCCTGACATTCCCCCATCCATTCTGAGATGCCACAGGTTTGGGGGGCATCACAAGAGGGATTGGGTCACAGAAACTGGCCCCAGCCCAAGGAGTACTCTCCTTCCTAACCCAAAGATATCAGCAAGGGGTCCCACCACCGTGGCACAGGAAGCATTCTTCATCCATACATGCCAAAGACTTCTTTCTTACCAAGAGGCTCTGGGCAGAGTGACCTGGGTAATTTCCTTGTACTCCTTCAAGTTCCACGTGCTGGTAGCAGTGGGAGACCCAAGACACAAGATAAACCAAGCAAAACAGTACTGCAAAGACCTTGCAAATTAGTTTACCATTGAAACCACAGCTCATGAAAGTGGACTGGGGCCTTAATGCTAATCCTAACCAGGGTGACTTCATGCTACAATTAAAAATTTAAATAGTTCCCAGAGTCTCCAACAAAATAGCAAGATATTAAGGATATATGAAAAAATCACTCAAAATACAAAAAACCATGAAATTATAATTTGTATGAGAAAAGAAAATGAACTGACACTAGTACCAAAATGAATCATATATTGGAATTATCTCAAGAAGTTTCAAGCAACTAACAAAAATGATTCAACAATTACAAAAAAATACAATTTGTTTTGAAATAAATGAAAGAATAGAAAATCTTAGCAAAGAAATAGATGTTTTAAAAACAAACCAAATGAAATTATGTAGTTTTATAGTAACAGTAAGCAAATGGAAAACAAATAATAAAATGGCATAACAAAATATCAATAATTAACTTAAATGCAAATGATCTAAACTTATCAATGAAAACACAGAGAATGGTAGAGCATATTTTTTAAATGACTTAACTATATGCTGGTTAAAAGAAATTCACTGCAAATTCAACAACCCAGATAAGTTAAAAGAAGACAAAGTAGAAGATAAAAAATATAAGTCATTAAAACATTGGTTTTCACACAGATAATCCCCAATTTTTGATGATACTACATGATTTTTGGCTTTTTGATAGTATGAAAACAATACACATTCAGTAGGAAATGTGCTTTGAATTTTGAATTTTGATCTTTTCTGGAACTAGAAATATGCAGTACAATTCCCTCCTACATGATACTGGGCAGCCTCAGTGATGGGTACCCTATCACCGAAGGGTAGCAATGTAATTGTGAGGTTAAAAAAAAACAATGTTTTACAGTGAACTGTGATGCCAGCATTTTTTTAATACAAGTATTCATTAGATTATAAGAGCTAATCAATATCTGATCATAATATAGGCTTTCTGATAGATGATTTTGCCCTACAATAAACTAGTGTGTTCTCTGAGCACATTTAAGGAAGGCTAGGCTAAGCTATGAAGCTCACTATGGTAGCTGTATTAAATGAATTTTTAACAAGACATTTTCAACATATGATAGGTTTATCAGTACATAGCCCCATATACCCAAAGGACTTAAAATCAGCACACTACAGTGACACAGCCACATCAATGTTTATAGCAGCTCAATTCACAAGAGCTAAACTATGGAACCAACGTAGGTACCCTTCCACAGATGAAGGGATAATAAAAAATGTGGTATATATACACAATGAAATATTACTCAGCCTTAAAGAAGAATGGAATTGTGACATTTGCTGGTAAATGGATAGAACTGGAGAATATTATGCTAAGTGAAATAAACCAATCCCAAAGAACCAAATGCTGAATGTTTTTTTTCTGATATGTGGATGTTAATTCACAATAAGGGAGGTGGGTAGGGAAGAAGAGAGGTACTTTAGATTAGACAAAGGGGAGTGAAGGGAGGGGAATGGGCATGGGGGGTAGGAAGGATAGTAGAATGAGTCAGACATTATGACCCTATGTACATATATGATTACACAACCAGTGTAACTCTACATCATGTACAACCAGAAGAATGAGAAGTTATGCTCCATTTATGTATGATGTGTCAAAATGCATTCTATTATCAGGTATAAGTAGTTAGAACAAATAAAACATGGAAACAAAGAAAAACGAGATCATTGTTATCAGCAACTGAAAGAGCACAAGACAGAAATTTAGCAACAATATATATTTGAACCCCAAAAAAATATATGGAGTGCTCTGTATATGAATACTCCCCTGACAATAGAAGAAAACACAATTTTTTCATGTACCTGTAGATTTTCACCAAGTTTAAACAATATCATGAATTATGTAATGAGCTTCAACATTTTCTTTTTTAAAAGACCTTTGTCTTTTATTGTGAGAAAATGTAGACTCACTGTAAGGTGCTGAACATGAGGGAACTTGCAAAGAGAGTCTACCTACCGCGTTTTCTCTTACAGCAAATAGGGCAAAGGCAGAGATTGAGGGACCAATTAGGAGGCAGTGCCATCCTCTGGGCAAGAGATGGTGGTGGTTTTGGATCAAGGTCTAAGTGTTGTTCAATTCTGGTAACATTTGAGAAAGTAAAAAAAAAAAAAAATGGTTTAATATTTCTATCATTTGAAATAATATGGTGAATAAAAGCAGAATGCTTGTCTCAAAAGAGAAAAATGATTTGATACTTCTGAGCAAAAGAAAAATTCCTGTCCATCTTCTGGCAGTCAGTATGAAGTTACTGAATTTATTATGTAGCCAGAAAGGTAGTTAAACTTTGGGTTATTTTTTAAAAGTATAGAACATATGGATCCCTGCTATTGAGAAAAATGGAAAAGTCTTTAAGACAATAGAGTTGGCCTCCTCAGATGCCTAGAGGCATTCTAGTGCGTTCCAGGAATTAATCATCTGCCTCCAAGCTCCTCCCCTCCAGTCTTTCCAGATTGCCAACACCTCAGTGGGTAGAGCTCTATTCTTTTACACAGCATGGAATTCTAAGTGACCACTAAGTATTAGCACATAATAAATACTTTAAAATTGCAATAAAGTACTTAAATGAATAAAAAAGAATAAATTGTGATTTAGACGATAATCAAAATTTTGTTCTTTATATCTCTCTGAGTCAAACATGCAACCATGCATTATTCAGCAACCTTGAGGCTGCTGGTTTTCACCTTTTACCCAGCTCAGGTAATTATGCTGTCTTGGAAACACCCATCAAAGCCTTATGCAAAACCATCAGATGTTTATCCCTAGAGGCCTTAAGTGACCTAAGGCAATTTTTAGAAGCAATGAAAGTGCCATTATAACTAATTGCAAGTGGTCACTTTCTTTTATATATGTGGTAAGTTTGCTGTCTTTATTGCCACCTTCTTAGTTACTAAGAAGAGAACGGTATTTTCAAGTACAGAAAATGAAATGGTGAGGGAGAGGCCAGATTCTTTGCTGACTTCTAATGATTAGTAACAAAGACAGAGTTCAAAGGTGTTCCCTCTGAGGCAGAGTTTTTCACCTCAAGGCAATCTGTGTGAAAGGAAACCTGCTAATTGGTATCCTCCTCTGACAATGCTCTACTGGGTCCCTGGAGCCCAGTCAGTACCTAGATCTCTCAGCTACCCAGCAGTAATAGGTACAAAAGGGGAATCCATTATCATTAAAGACTCTAAAGCTGGGAGCTTTGGCATTTTCCCACATTGAAGTACGCTAGGTCATTTAATAACTCACTTCCTGAAGTGCATTCTAATTCTAATTGAAATGAATGTTCTAATTAGCCCTACCTAGGAAACTTAAAATAGATCCACACTTCTAAAGGTATATCTTTGAAAACTGCTGGCTTCCGTTTTATTGGACCGCTTTCCCTTCATCTTCAAAACTGTGTAGTTTATAGAGATTTTATAAAGATAACTATTCTTGTGAATCTGGCATAGGGTTCATCCCCCCCCCCCCCCCCACGCTTTGCTCACTCTCAGAATTCTGATGCCTGACTCAGGAACAGAAAGTGAACATGAGTGCTTTGCAGATGAATTTTACTAAAACATATGGCTATTCCGTTGTACATTTTAAAAAATTATAGAGAATGCACTAAATTCAAGTGCTTTCCATATGTTTTTTTATTCCCTTCAATTCCATGCAGGTTAGTTCTTCCTCTAACCTCATGGGATGTGCTAATTAGGGCCAAAGAATAACCATGTATCAACTTGCCCAGTGATTATAAGTCAGTTTAAACAATTTGGACAATTATTATGACACTAGATAGAAAGACCAGTGTCAGTGCAAATTCCAAGTTTGATAAGCAACCCTACCAGTAATATCACCAACATCTCTCTATCTGCCTTTCCTCTCTGCTGATTTCAATGTCAGCTTCATCTAAAGACTGGTTCTCCTCATAGTCCCAAGAAGGTTGATGGGTTAATCAGACCATTGTTCTTTCTTCTTGATATACAGTTGGAGAGAAAGAAAATACTTGCCTATTGCTGTCAACTTGGAGGGACCATCTTGGGCTCTATGCCAATCATAGTTGCCAGAGGAATGGGAATTAGTTCAGACCTTCAGCGTCCAATGTGGTGACCATTCACCATATGTGGCTATTATGCACTTGAAATGTGGCTCATCCAAAATGCCCTGTACTGTAAGTGAAAAAAAAAAAATACACTGGATTTTAAAGATTATATAAAAATATAAAGTATAATAATAATATCTATGTTGATTATATGTTGACAAGATAGATAGTATTTTAGATATTTGGATTAAATAAAATATATTATCAGGATTAATTATATCTGATGCAATTTACTTTTTAAAAAACGTGACTAGTGGGAAATTTTAAATTGCATGAGTGGTTCCCTGTATTTCCCTTGAACAGTGGTTGTTAACCAATCAGAATTCTGTCCCCCCCACCTTGAATGGGGGTCAGTTACACACCTGAATAAAAAGCAGGGTTTTCTTGGGAGGAGAAAAGGGAGAATCAGTGGTAGGTAAGCGATGACATGGTCTAACTTAGCTGGAAAAATCATTTATTTAATTACTCTCTTGCTATTTTTATTCTAATTTCTAATTGGTGACTAGAGATTATGGAAAATCAGTTGCCATATGTGGGTTTCATCTGGGACTAGAGTAGTTTTCTCTAAGCAATCCAAACCTAAAGCCACTGTACTGTGCAGGAGTTTTGAGAGAACAGAGATTTCAAATGCTTTCTGATTTCTCCGTAAGTCCACTTACAACTGGAAACAAAGCTGGATTGATCTCACAAGCCTGAGTCCTCTTCCACTACTTTTCCTTAAACAGTTTTAGTCAGCTTTTTCAATGCTGTGACTAAATGATCTGACAAACACAACTGTAGAGGAGAAAGAGTTTATTTGAGAGCTCATGGTTTCAGAGGTCTCAATCCACAGACAGCCAGCTCCATTCCTCAGGGCTCCATGTGAGACAGGAACAACATAGCAGAAGAGTGTGGTAGAGGATAGCAGCTTATATGGTGATCAGAAAGCAGAGAAAGACTCAGCTCTCCAGATACAAAATATATGCCTAAAGCCATGCCCCAATTCTCACCTCCTCCAGCCATACTCCACCACTTCAGTTACCCATCAGTTAATCCCTGTCAGGGGATTAATTCACTGATTGGGTTAAGACTCTTACAACCCAATCATTTCTCCTTTGAACTTTCTTGCATTGTCTCACACATGAGCTTTTGGAGGACACCTCACATCCAAACTATAGCAAGTTTATTTTGTTTCATATTCAACATTTATTCTGTTATTAAATAATATTAAAGTAACAGCAGCTGGTTAACATGCTGAGACACAGTAGACTTGCCCTGGGGGTTGCTCACTGTTTTCTATTCTGTACCATTTTTTTTTTTCTCCTGTTATTTCCTGCTTTGCACTCACAGGTAAAGGATCTTTTTTCATACTTACCTTATTGTAAGGCAGCCCCTGCTTCTCAGTTCAATAGCTAACTGTGCAGTTGCGCTAAAATCAAGGAATCAATAGTTTACAGAATAATCATGAGGTCTACAGAAATTAGTAAAGTAAGTGTGAATTATCAACAAATCGTATGTAATGGTCAAGATATTGGATTGTAAAGCAAAGACTCTTCCTTGAAAAAGGTCAGCCTTTCTCTTCATGGAAGGTATTGTCAGAATAGGACTACGTACATTTTATTTTAGGTTCCACTCAACCCAGGGCTGAGTGAGTGGAAGGTGCTTTTGATGTCAAGCTATTGAACTTTTCAATGTGGACAACAATATTGTACATACCTTGGTGGGCTTTAGCAATTTAAAATGTTTGGGTGAGTTGCTCTCTAAGTTGGAGAGCATATGATAGATTAAGCAGGGACAAGTTAAGGGTAAACACAAAATTACCTATTCACTCTGCAAAGGTGCATTGACATCCAACTTGGTGAACCAAGCAGCGATGAGGACGTTACATTTGAGAATGTGGTTCCTGCTTTCCAGGAGTTTTAGCAAAGGAGCAACAGAAGCAAAATGGGAGAACCACCATCTCGGCATCAGCAAGTAGACTGGTTTCTTCTATTCTACCAATGAAACTGAAGCCTAGGGTAGGGGTGAACTGGGGAAGGTCATAGACACCTGGCTAAGAATTTCTGAGGGCATTATGGAGCCTGCCATTCATGACTTTGGAGTAAAGTGTAAGAAGGTGAAAATATTCTTATTGTGGAAGATGATTAGAAGAAAGAGTGATTGGCCTCTGAAAATCAGGTAGGAGGCTCTCGGAAACAATCTAGGCTGATGGAGTGTCCGAATCACCTGGAGCATTTGTTAAGCCATGGCTTGCTGGGCCCTTTCCCAGGGTGTCTACTTCAGAGGGTGTAGGTTGGGATCAGAGAATTTATAATTCTAACAAGTCCTCTGTTGCTGCTGGTCTTTGTACTATGCTTAGAGAATCACTATTCTGAACTCATGGTTTTCAACTCTCACAACACATTAGATTCACCTCTAAAGTGTTTTTAAAACACTTATGTGCCCACACTTCATCTCAAAAAAAAAAGTAAAAGAAAAAGAAAAAGAAAAAATCTGGGGTCGAGGTCAAACCTGAGCATAGAAATTTTAAATGTGATTCTATTTTGTAGCCAAGTATAAAAATCACTCATCTACAGTGATTCTGAAATGTGGCTGTGTATTAGAATTACCCAAGCAGTTGTTCACCAGCTTCCTGGGCATCACCCCAGGACACACTGATGAAGTCCTGGCTTTTCAACGTTTCATCTTCATAGACTGGTTGGTAATTCTGATGCAGCCAGTTCCCACACTGGCTTTTGGGAACTGCTAGTCTGGAAAGAAAAGTGAAGACATGAATCCTGGAAACAAAGTATAAGAGGTGACAATAGAAGAGAAGAAAGTTCCTAGGCTTTGCTGGCTGGTTAGATGGGCAGATCCTGGGAAAAGGAATTGAAGCCAAAAGGGTGGAAAATCCACCTAAAAGATCACAAGAAAGACTTGTGTGGCAATCAAGGTGTTGCCATGGAAAACTGCTGGTGACTCAAAGAGTCACTACTTGAATAAAATCTCTTTTTTTCCTACAGATGGCACATCCAGACACCCCATCTTGTTGGATCCTGACAATCAGTGGAAGCTAATTCATGCTGACTCAGCTCCAGGAAGTTCAAGTCTCTAAAACAGCACAAAATTGTTAATTTTCAATGAGAAGCAATAATGACCAAGGGAGAAAAGCATTTGTATTCTCCCTATGGGCAAATTATAGAGAAAGCCAGATTGTAATCAGAAAGTCCCTGGGTAGGATTGGAATCATAGTAAAGAAAATTTAATGGCATGGCTCAAATGTGTAGGGGCATCCACTTGTGATAACTGCTGATCCTTCTCAACGAGTAAATATTAGCAGGAACCTTAAAAGAGTCTCTGATGGACAGGTCCTTATGCACACAACCAGTTTGCTCTAGGGACTCTGCTATGCTTATATTCCACCTTCAACAGACTATCTCATTGTTTCTTTAGATATAAGAATATTCTCAAACTGGTGAGATTCTCATCTTGCTTACTTGTAAGACATTGTGTTTCTTAAGGTGAGTTTATGTATCCTTCCCTTGCATGATGATGCATTTTATAGTTTAGTTCTCAGAGAACAAATCTATTTTCCTTAATTCAGCACTTCTGAGGTGATTCCTGAACCTCACCATTGCTACAAACAGTTCAATTTCAGTCTTTTGACAATAGTCTCTTTTTATATAGAAGAATTAGAAGCTAATATTTTAATTAAGAATCATATAATTTTTTTCTTCTAAAAGTATGACTTACTTTTGTGAAAAGTAAGGCCTAGTTAACCATGGGCATATGAAGCCTTTATGCTCAGATCATGAGGCCACAATACCTGGGTCACTTTTGACCTAAGAGTGTCCTTGAAAGCAAGCAAGAAATTATTATTAGAAGGCACAGAATTAAGCTCTGCAAATGAGCATGCCAACCTAAACCTGCAAAGTGATGGCAAATGGTCCCAGCCATGTTTTATCTTTACAGTTATATTGATATTGAAAAGGCTCTTTATGAAAGCCCAGACTAGAACAAAGCGTTCTTACCATGTTACAGATAACAAGAGAAATCAATCCAAACTATAGCATTTGGTGGGCCTTTTCAAGGGGAGGACAGGAGTGGGAGTGGTTGAGAATGGACTCTCCAAATGTATATTTGCTGTTTGAGTGATATCAGGAGCAGCTCTTTACCAAAGGGGGAAGAAGATGCAGGTGGGGAAGCCTTGGATCTGTTTTCAATAGGAGCAGACAGGATGGATCTTCTCTGACCTCTTGATACTCTCCTATTTATGCCAGTTCTCCTTCCTGATTGTGCTCAGATTCTTATTTAAATCCAATTAAATCTGAAACCTGAGTAAACACACATGTATATTCTTCAGAAGATTATATTAAAGGATTTTGCATGGAGACCAGAGCAGCTGTACATTTCTGCTATTTAAGATTTGATATTTTTCTTAGTATCTTTTGGAGGGATACAAAATGGGGGGGGGAATGGCAATAAATATTGGTGCTTTTAATTTCATTAAAACCAGAGTATTCCCTTTTGCTAGTCTCTCCTACTTTTTGGCTTATACCAGATTGATGGTCTTAAAACTGATCAGGTCCCTCTCCTTCCTGTGGCTCCCCATTGTCCACAGAATGAAGTTCAGCTCTCTGGGAGGACTTCAGATTCCTTTTGTGATGGGTTCCCTCCTTGACTATCATATCCTGCTACTTTTCTTCTCACATAGAATATTCCATCAAATCCAGAGTCTTGCAGTTTCCTTAGCTTAGATGTATTTCACCCCCGACATACTTGACCTACCTCTTCAACCATGCCTGGAAGTGAGAATTATACAAAGTGTGAGAAAGGGTGAGCAAAACTGCCACACATCATGGCTCTGGTACGTTGTTAGTAGCAGGACCTTAGGTGAATTACTTAGCCTCTCTGTGCCTCAGCTTTCTCTTCTCTAGAGCAAGGGTGGTCATATCAATATTCTAAGGTTGTTGGTAGATTAAATGAATTTATACATGTAAAATGCCCAGAGCAGTGCCTAGCAGAGAGGAAGTGTACTTCATATTTTTAACTTCCATTGAGCATGCAAGATTAAACCCAGTGTTTCCTGTGGAAAGCCTTATCTAACAAAGCCTCCTCCCACTGTCTAAGAGGGTTGATTTAATTTTTTCATCATACCTATATCTCCTGTCACTACATCTACCCCTTCAATTCCCAAATCAAGTTCTCATCTCTATTACCATGATGGTGTTTCTGGGTGTGACTGATACTCACCTAGCTTGTAGACATTCTATAAGGGACCGTGCTTCATCTTCATTGGCTTTTACTCCCCAGTGGGTAGCAAAATGATAGCTACATGGTAGATGTTCAGTGAATGTCCAATGAAAGAAGAAGCAGGCATGTTCTTGAGGAAGAAAGGCATTTATATACACTATCATTGTTGCTGAGCCACTTCTAGGAATAATGCTTCCTATAAAGAGGAAGATTTTAAATTTATAATGCTTACCAAAGTAAACTATAAAAATCCATCAGACATCACAAAGCTTTAGATTGTATACATTAATGTTTCAGTACTTCATGGACCTGGATGTGGAGTGTATCAATCAGTCAAGAACTAAGCATAGAGTACAACCATCCTGAGAACTAGCTAGGTGACCTTGGTTAAGCCTCTTAACCTCTGTACAATCTGATTTGTCAACTGTGAGCAATTATAGAATATCTGCCCTCCCTAACTCAGGGAAGTTTAAGAAACTAATGTTTTTGGACACCTTTGAAACTTTACACTGATAGATGCAAGGTACTTCTTAACCAGGAGTGATTTTACACCATCTATCAGAGAACATTGCTGACCTGGAGACATTGTTGGTCACTCAAGTAGGGGATGCTACTGTTAGAGATCAAGGATATGGATTTTTAAAAAGACTACAATTTACAGAACAGCCACTCACAACAAAAAATTATCAGTCTCAAAATATCAACAGTACTAAATTTGAAAAGTCCTGATGAAAGTTATGGTATGACATTTCTTCATATTTGGTTCTATAATATTTGTTCTTATATCACTATTGAAGACAACAAATGATGACAATCATACTTAAGTTTCATAACTAAATCTTGGTGACTTACTGAACAGCAGCTTTCTAATAAGCGTTCTAGCTACCATAATACTGAGCAAGGTGACATTCTAAGCAGTTTACTTGTATTAACTCATTTAACCTTAACAACAATCCCTAGGGGTACTCTACTACCCCTATTTTACCCATGAGGACTGAGACAAAGTTGCAAAGCTGGGTTTGAATTAAGTCTTTCTCCAGGCACGACTAAGACAAAGTCTCTCCATGTAAAGGCATCCCACTAGGAACCATTTCTACAATGATTTTTGTTTGTTTTTGTTTGTTTGTTTGTTTTTTAGTATTTTTTTAGTTGTCAATGGACCTTTATCTTATTTATTTATATGCAGTGCTGAGAATCAATCCCAGTGCCTCACACATGCTAGACAAGCGCTCTACCACTGAGCCACAACCCCAGCAATGTTTTTTAAAGGTTATTTTACTTTATTTTCATTGTCTTCTTTGGCAGACAAATTAACTCTGGTTTACCCAGTCTTCTTACCTGCTGATTTTGAGGTTTTGAACTGATTGGAAGGGAGAACAACACAGCACAGAAAGGTATACAAGACGCTCTCTGGAGAACTTGGTGTTGGAGCTTGGTAATGTGTAAAAGCAGTCTGCAAGTTGTAAAGCAGAAGCTTTCAAACAATAAAACATTAACCAGGAGAGCTTGCTTAAAATGCTGATTTCCCAGGGTCACCCTCAGAAATTCTGATTCAGTGAGTCTGGGGTGTTGCCCAAGAATCTGCCTTTTTAACTAGTTTGCAGGTGACCTTGATGCAGGTGGTCCTTGGTGCACACCTTGAGAAACACTGCTATAATGCAGGGCTTGGAAAGGAGAGCTAGCTAATCCCAGAAGAATACTTAGGTTTTTGTCTGTTCATTAATTCAAACCATCTGGGTGGGAGCTTATTAGTGCTTTTCTGGTTCCACAGTAACTCACAAGCTTTAGGCCAAGGAGCTTGATTGAGAGGGCATTGATGGGGAGGGAGGAAAGGAAAAGAAAGGGGTAGGGGCAATTAAAACCACCTTCCAACTGAGGCGATTGTTTCCCCGTGGACAATGAAGGAGCTCTGGAGCACCTTCCTCCTCCTTCAGTGTCTCTCTAATTGGCTGTTGTGGCTATCATTCTGCCCCAGGGAGGTTAACAGAAACAAGGAGAGAGAGAAAAAAAAAAAGGGAAAAAAAAGATGCCAAATAACTTAGAGCAGAAACGAAAGAGAAGCCAAGCTCATTTCCACCAAGATGAGGAAAGCCTGATTGGTCTCTTTCCCCAAGGTCCTCTTTCACACCATCCCTGTGACATTTCTCTCTTTTTTCTTTTCTTCCTTAGAGGGACCAATAAATATGGGTTGTCTGGACAAGCAGTGCTGTATTAATTACCCAGGGAAAATTCCAATAGCTCCAAATTCTGCCATAAAATGATATTGTGTTTTTAAATTTCTTGCTGAATCACATCGTCTTGGAGACGAACACCAGGCAAAGGCAATTTTATTTTGAGCATCTTTCCAAGAGACCAAGTTGATTTTACTACTTGACCATTATATGACATGCATTAACCATGTATGCTATAGACAACTTACCTTTCACTGAACTAAGTAATTTAAAGTAATTTCAGCAATGTAGTAAAGCAGTGATTAAGACTTCCTGGCTTCAGTCCCAGCCCTGCAAATGGCTAGCTGTGTGACCTTGAAGATTACTTTACATCTCTAAACTGCAAGTACTAATCTGTAAAATTGAGATAATAATAGGATCCCCTCCCAACACACACACACACACACACACACACACACACACACAGACACACTTTCAACCTCATTGCATTGCTCTGACCACCAAATGAGACAGTACATGTAAAATATACTGTACCACCCACAGTAAATCTGCATCATGTTTGCCTTCATTATTTCCATCTTTTATTCCTGAGTTATTAATGTTTGATATTTTTACCCTAATATCTGAACAAAAAGAAACAAACAAAAAGAAAGGATGGAAGAAAGAGAACAATGAAAGTATTTCCACTGCATTAGCATCGCATCTCAAATGCTTATGGCACATGGAGCAGAAAAAGAGATGAATTTCATTCAAAGGAAAGGACACACAACTTAGGAACTAAATAGATATAGGAGAATAAGATAAATCAATCACTCAGTTGCTTGCTGCACACATTGTGAGGTATTGAATATGTATTACATGTTTCTTACCAATACTTTAGTCTCCATTTCTTGAATGGTTTTATATTTTCCAGATTGCAAAGAAGTGACTCTATGTGGGGAAAAACATACCTCGTAGGCTGGAGGACAAATTCAAATGTGCCAGAATGTCAGGGGCTCTGGCCTTCTGGTATGTTCTCTGGAAGCCCTCTGCACCAGCAAATTCTCTGTGTGTACTGTAGCTAGTGGCCCTCTCACTCACATGCAGGTTCCCCAGGTACAGGGAGAGAGCAACAGTTCCAGGTCAGTGGAGGGCTACTAAACACACTGAGATATGCAATGAGAGTAAGTCTTAATTTCAAAAACAAAGGAAAACCAAAAGCCCCTCCAAGCAGAACCAATAAAATAACCTGTTCTTATCGGTGAATTAACTCTTAAGCTAGTTTATCTTTACCAGATATCACCACCTCTTGAGAATCAAATTAAAAGCATGCTGCAATTTTATAAATTAACTTAAAGCAATGTTTTAAATGATTGTTAGCAAATTTTGTATTACAGTGGAACCCCACACAGTGAAGCATATTACATGTATCATCTCTCAGTTGGGCACCTGATGGAAAGCATGTGTCATTTAAATTATATTTTTAGCAATTAAATTACTCAACTTTTAGTTTTAGACTTAAAATTGTTCTATCATTTTTCATGTTGTCTGAATTACACAGTCTTATGTCAAAAATCACATCCTCTGATATAGCCAATAATACAAAACTGATGACAAAGAGTAGTTGACTGGATCATTAGAGATTCACAACTTTAAATAGGCCAGGTACAAGGGCACACATTTGTAATCCCAGCAATTGGAAGGCTGAAACAGGAGGATTGTGGGTTCAAAGCCAGCCTCATCAACTTAGCAAGGCCCTAAGCCACTTAGTGAGACTCTGCCTCACAAAAAACAGAAAAGGGCTGGGAAGATGGCTTAGTGGCTAAGTGCCCCTCGGTTTAATCCCCAGTACCCCATGTACATATATACACACTTATACATGTACCATCCAAATATGTCATAGTTTTATTTTATAATGCATCAAAGCAAAAGGATGTGTGTCAGAGGGTAATGAGGTCCCAGTAAACTAGGTCTCATCTAACTGCTTCCAAGGATGACAGTAATGGCACACCTGTAACCAATATACCCCTGGAGAAGCTTTGTGCATTTGAGATATGCTGTTTACATGGTTTTTCCCATTAAAGATCCAGAATCTCAAATATAATATGGAGGAATATCACTTCAGCACAGTCAAGTACAGTATGTGTGATGTGGCGTGCTTACCAAAGCAATCTGAGCTAGAACAAAATCCTGGTCCAAACACTCACTAGCTTCCCTGACCTTGGGCAAGTTAGCTCATTTCTGAGCTTCAGGAAAATGCCACTAATAATATGCAAGGCCCTGCCAATATTTTAACCTGAGACAAAGAAGAATATATGCTCATATAGATATATATATATATACCTATCAAAATATCCTCCCATATTTCGAATCAAGTAAGAAAATTTCACAGAAGCCCATCAGTGAAAAAACATGATTCCATAAAACTCTGCATTGCCCAAACTGTTTGCACACCACTATCAACCCTAATAAGCTGCTGATTGGGAATGACCGTTCCTGTTGCACAACAGCAGAAATGTAGAACAAACAACAGCCTGTTTTTATTTAAAATTATGATGTTTTGTTCTTCATGACTTTTTTTTTTTACTTTTTTTAAAAAAATATTCTATAAAATGTTATTTATTTTGAGTGTTGAGTTTATTGAGCCTGTGTGAATGAATCACTTTCCTCACCCTGATCCTGGTCTTAAAAAAAAAACACATTTTCAAGGACTAGGAATAAAGATTGTAAAATAGCTTCATAAAATTCATACTTAAAAATAGTAATCATTGGGGCTGGGGGTGTGGCTCAAGCGGTAGCGCGCTCGCCTGGCATGCGTGCGGCCCGGGTTCGATCCTCAGCACCACATACCAACAAAGATGTTGGGTCCGCGGAGAACTAAAAAATAAATATTAGAAATTCTCTCACTCTCTCTCCTCTCTCACTCTCTCTAAAAAAAAAAAATAGTAATCATTGCTATATAATTTTTATAATGCCTGCAGAGTTTTCATAGGCATTATAGAATACATCTGCAGAATCCTCAAAGCAGATTATTAAATATGCTTAAAAGATATACAGCAAGTTCAGCAATCAGCCTCTTGATCCTATCATGACGGAGTTATGATATGTGTAGGAGAGGGATGCTGGTCCAGGTGGGATCTCTCCTCTTCCAAGTCAGTCTGCACTCTGAATGAAGCTCACGCTGTAGACCCCCATCGATTATATTCAAGTAGCCTTTAGTCTTTGCCCACACCAAGAATAGTCTGTAAGTACTGAATTTACCGATAGATTTCCATAAACAGCTCTGAAGGCCTGTTTGACTGTGTTATATAGTCTTGTCCAGTCCCTCCTGTGTCCCCAACCGGGTAACTCTTCTCTGCAGCCCAAAATTGATTCTCAGTGAACAGACCTGAGAATTTTAAATCTCCCTTTTTCAAGAAAAATAACTTCCAGATAGGAGTTTTGTAAAAGTGTCCCCTGCTGTGAAGTTCTTTGACATTACCTGAGCCACCACTGAGCTGCTTTCCCCAGCAGCAGCAGCAACAGCAGCAGCAACAACAACTCAAAGCTTTCTTGCTGAGCCCCTGCGTTATTGCTTGGATCTGGAACATCCTGTGTAAAAGCCTTGGTCCCTAGATTGGCACTACTGGGAGGTGGCGGAAGTGGGGAAGCTTCAAGAGGTGCGCCCAGGTGCACACCTGTAATCCCAGGAGCTTGAGAGCCTAGGAAAGAGGATTGTGAGTTCAAAGCCAGCCTCAGCAATTTATCAAGGCCCTAAGCAACTCAGCAAGACCCTCTCTAAATAAAACACAAAAAAGGGTTGGGGATATTACTCAGTGGTTAAGTGCCCCGGGATTCAATCCCTAGTACCAAAAAAAAAAAAAAAAAAAAAAAAAAAAAAGAGGTATACCTACTTTGAGATCTTCCAGTCTTTGAGGCTATGCCCTCAAAGGAGACTATTAACCCATCTTATCCATTTTTCTCACTTGCCAGTTGCCATGAGATGAGTCACTTGGTCCACCACACCTTCCCTGCCATGATGCATTGCTTCAGCATAGACTCTGGGCTTAGTGAGGATGAACTGAAACCTTCAAAACAGTGAGCCAAAATAAACTTTAGCTCTTTATAAACTGATTATTTGGGGGCATTTGCTACAGTAACAGAAAGCTAACTACCACCCACTGTGCATGCAAAACTGTGGGAACTGCAGAAAATAAACCTGTCTTCACTTCCAGGATATCCCAGGGCAATTTGATGAAAAACACAAGAAAAAGCACTCTTGTTCATCTATGTTCAACAATTACTGAAAAATCAGTGCCTCAACTATTTCTAACTACCTCCATTCATTTGCTCACATAGTGTCTGCAGGAAACAGTTCTAAGGAACTCTCTTTTCACCAAAGGAAGACAAATACATACATGTTGCCTTTGCTTCTACATTTTCAGAGAATGTAGAAGACTCAACTTGTTAAATATTGAAAAACTAGTCATCAAGAGAAAAAGTGCTTATTAAAGGAAAGACTTGACAAAAAGTAGTACATAGACATAGCACAGGACTTCTCACTTCTGATGAATTTGCAGCCTAAACAGTAAAATATGCAATTTTCCATTTTACCTTGTTCCACAGAGACCCAGTCTGACAAACAGTCCGTCACCAGCAGTTATTGCCCTTTGTCTGCCCCCAGTGCTGTAGAGTGTGTGAGCAGAGAATGAGCAAAGGCGGGGTAAATGTTAGCTGCTGAGTTGGAACCTTATATCTCTCACTTTGAGTCACTAAGGAGCTTGTGGACATGCTTCAATCTGACTCATTTTACATTCTGGCTTTACTTCCATCTACGTGTGTATGTGTACGTGTGTATGTGCATGTGTGTGTGTGTGTGTGTGTGTGTGTGTGTGTGTGTGAAATAAAAATAACACAAAATAACATATGGAAAGATAGAAGGTAGAAAGTTAAAAATCCTTGATAATATTCAAATTTTGGTGGGGAAGAATCATTGAAAAATAAATAAAGTAACACTTTGGTGTAACTTCCAAATTTTTTCTTTGGTTCCCTCTTCTTATTTATTTATTTATTATCCATCCATTTTATACCTCCTTTATTTGAAACACCACTTACATAGTAAATTCCCAATTATTCTTAGATGTATATCTAGACAGTTCCAATGACTTTTTTCATATTGACCCAGAGAGTTCTGAGAACTCTTTAGATCCTTTGAATGTGATCTGAGGGGAGGCGGGCAGAGGGTCAGTCTCTATGAGAATGTGGAGTTTGAGTTCTCCTAGGCTTCCCTTTATCAGACTGACTTTTATCTCTTCATGTAGTTGGGCTTCTGTGTGTTTTTGTTTGAATAAAGGATCTGTGGCAAAAATAAAACAAAAACTATATATATAGTTTCATTTTTCTATTTTATTTTTTCATTTTTCTATTAGGCATATGGAATTTTTCCATTTCATTTTTCTATTACCATATGAAATTTTGATGGTGTACTTTTGTCACAGACATTGGGATGCTTTTGATGTGTATTTCTTGGTGATAAAAACATACTTGATACTTTTATGATCATTTTAGTGTGATTATTTAAAATTATCTCAGATTGAAGGCTTACGCCAAACCACAGTTTCAATTGTGGTAGCTTTAGAATAAAATTAAATATCAGTTCAATATCCAGCAGGGAAAAGCCCCACTTATCATTCATTTTTCCTTAGGATTTTATTGATGGATTTTCTTGCTTTATTATGCCAGATGCACTTTAGAAGCATTCGGCTAGGAATTGAATTAAACTTCGACTTTACAGATACAGTATTTTTGCAGCTAAAGAAATGACAGTATCTGAAGTCGTGATCTTTAAATGCAACTCGATTAAAAGCTGGAGACATTTGCTTCAGCGAGGCTTCCCTTCTAGAAGCTGTGTTGACCTTTAATGCCTAACATTTGTCCTGATGGTGAATTAGGATTTGTGAACACAGTGGGTGGTTCGTTCTAGCTTGACGCTCTGCTTTTCCCAGGAGACTATGTGAGAGGTGTGAGTCTGTTGTCTGATCTGTCAGCACCTCATGAAGGTGAGGTGTTACTGGATTCTAAAGTGCACTGCTGCTCTCTTAATAGAAATCATACGGTATAAGCTGTTGTTAGGAAAAAGAATAGTCAAGTAGATGTGGAAAGGGGGAAGAAACTTTAAATTGCAAATTGGAATAAGGACTATTGAAGACTCATTTTGGTTTTCCTGCAGGTTATATTTGTAGTATTTCAGAAAATGCATCAATTTCTGGAGGGCAGCACAAACTCATTCATCCCTTAACCTTAAGCTGTTTTAGGTTGCAGAAACTAAAACAGAACAGAAACTCACTCAAGTTGCCTCAGGTTATGATGTATTTTAAAGATGGATGGTATAATAAAGAATCAATATGCTCTTTTAAGATGCAAGAAACAGGGAAACTTGTGATGGGGTCTTGATATAAGAATGCCAATGAAATAAGAATGACAGGAAATAACACAGGAGTTTCACATTGGCATACATTAAATATTGTGAAGTCTAGGTTATAAATACTTTGTACTCATAAATAGTCTGTCACACAAAGTAAGCAACAACAACAACAAAAAAAACCTAAACTAAATTCAAATCTGTGCGTTTTCTAATAGTTCACTTCTATATGAAATGGTGCACTTCTCAAATACATTGACTTCTCTCTTGACTTTACTGTGATTTTTTTTCATTTGTCTTGTTAAATTGCCTGTTTACTAATAGAGCTACCTATTGAAGCCTCAAGTAACTGGAACAGGAATTAAAGTAGCATTCAGAATACAATGCTTCCTGTTCTAGCATGCCATCCTGATCAGAACTTCAGTTTTCTCTGATTTCACTTCTTTTTGAGACTCCTGACGACCTCTGTCTGGCATCTTTCAACGTTATCCTCTTTGCCTCTGAGCATCTTGTTACTAGTGGCAGATGACTTCTTCTTATTGCCTTTGTCTCCCGCATCTTGAGCCATTCCACTCTGCCAAATCTCTGGATGTCTGGCATTCAAACTCATCAAGAGAGAGAATCTGATTAGTTCAGCCCGTCACCATCCAAGCTGTGGTAGTGGCCTCTAAATGGCCTGCTTTTTGTATCAGCCATCATTCCCGGGTCCCATTCACTGTGGCCAGGGCAGGGTCACATGGCAGAAGGCATGAGGATGGATGCCTAGGGAAGCCCCCTGCAGCTACTTTTCTCATAAAGTCACCATGCTTACGTCAGCCTGCAGAGTAGAATGGCCTGTTTGGTATGGGAAAGTTGCTCCTCGTGTTCATTATGGACATCAACTCCTATTCTACCACAAACATCTTGGCATTGGTCATTGAAATGACAGAGCACCACAGAAAGCAGTTCAAAGCAACATGTTTTGGCAGCAGAGATTTCTTAGCCTTTGCCCATCAAACACCAATGTGTGACTTCAATCAGCAAAGTGCAGTGGCTGTCAGGGTGCATGTGTGACCTGTACTTCCTAAATCATATCAGCCTGCAGACAGCACATAAGCATCAGCTGAGTAGCATTTGTCAAGGCCCACCCTCTTGTGCACTAAAGGAACTGCTTGCTCCTTTAACATTCTCACCAACAGAGCTGGGTGTCCCAGAGGGTTTCTGCTGTGTATGCTGAGATCTAGTTCTCTTGAATCCTATCCCCCTTGGTTATGACTCCTTTCAATGAACACCCTGGCTGCAGCTGATGACAAGAGTAGCAGCTGTGCATCCTGCCAGAAACGCCACTGCAGCTACTCTTGCTGCCATCACTGCCCTCCAGGACAAGGCTACTCCTATCTGTAGAAAAGAGGTCACTAGATCTACATGCTCAATGTCAAAGGCATGAACATCCAGCCACAGCTGCAGCAAACTGTTTCCAGTAACATTTCTGTTTCAATGCCAGTAGTGCCGTCACCACTGTCAGGGCCACTTCTGGGGCCTGTGAGCCTGGACCCATAATGTCTCAGAGATAGCCAAGGGGAAAAAAAGAGTATTTTTACTTATTTCTTCTTTTATTAAAATTTCATCTTCTAAAGACTCAGTCCTAAGCCCATAGGAGACGAGCCAGGGCATAAACGAGGTGACAAATATTGTTCAGAATCACCCTTTCCTTATGCTATCAGAACACTGGTTTCCCTATGTGTCTCTTTTTTGCTTTGGGATGAATTATTTCAAGGACATAGGAACAAGGAAAGATTCACTCATCCTAACAGCAGCAAAGCAATTACTTGATAGAGCCACACTTGTTATATAACTGACAAGTTTAGAGGTTATTCAGGCTGAAATTTAAAAAAAATTGTCTATAAATATGTATTTGAGGAAATTTAGGGATAGTCTCTCTCTCTCTCTCTCTCTCTCTCTCTCTCTCTCTCTCACACACACACACACACACACATATATGTATATATATGCATATGTACATATATATATATATATATATATGTGAAGAAGAAGAAGAATTATATCAGCTGCATTCTTTCAAGTCTTAAGAAAGAATGCAAAAGGTGGGTGGTCTGCTGAGACTATGAAAATGGGAAGATCAAGATGCAAGAGTTTTTACATTTATTAAACATCATAAGGAAAAAGACAGATGTGGTCAACAAAATTATCTGAACTATGACAAATGTATATTCTACTTTAGCACAAATATTTGATTACACTTTACCAAGGTCTGAGTAAAATATTTCCTCAAGATTATTCAAGTATTTTTGCTGTATTTCTATCTTCACCAAGAAAGTCATACAGACTATTAAATATGTTCAATTTTGAGAATTTACAAATTTAGGGTGGTGTGAATCACCCAGATGGATATTTTGTGTAGATACCTAGATGTACAAAAAGGGAGGACATATAAATTTACTTAGACATGTAAATTGGTGGGTTTCAGCATCTGGGTAAATGCAGGAGAGTGGATGAAATCACCGGGAGAGAGAATATTAAAAAACCAAGTTCCAAGGAACTCCAGTACTAATAATAAATAGAAGGGACTATCTGTCAAACAAAAGAAAGGAAGAGTGGCCCAAACTGAAAGGAAAAAACTAGAATTGGTTTTCGAAGAAAGCAATTTAAGAGATGGTTTCAAGCTGGAGGGAGTGGAGTACTGTCCCATGCTCTCCCAAAAAATCCAAAAGAATAATTTGCAAAAAGTTAAGAACATGACTCTTGTAAAAATATAAAATTAACTCTAGTCAAAGAATTTACTCAACTCATTAAATAAAGAGAAAAACAGTATGCTACTAAGACTGGTTCAAAGAGAATTTGAAGACTTAAACAGAAAATTGACTAATAACCTACAGGGCAATAAACTGTAATATTTGGGGCTATCTTTTCTATGTGATGGAAATCAGTTTCATGTGTTTTAAATCAAATTAATTTATCATAGTATGCAGGAATCCTTTGCATTTTTTTTTCAGTCACGAATCTGTTGCATTGACTTCTTAGCCTTATGTCTTAACTTGTATTGACTTCTTAGTTTTATGTCTACCCTTACTGAGTTACAAAATGGCCTTATCATTAAAAACTTAATCAAAGGTGTATACCTCTATAGACTTATATGTAGCCAGAGGAATATAACTTACATTCTGCCTAGGACAATCAATAATCTTTCTTGTTTATTTCTAAATTTTGGTTAATTTTCTTAACTGTGCTCATGTAATAGAACTCAAAGTGTCTACAGTATTTAGTATATGAAAATCACTTAGCTAAAATAATTGTAGTTGAATGGAAGTGGGGGCAACAGGAAAACTGGGTAAATCAAAGACTCTATGGAAGGTGGGATACCAGACATAGTGAATGCAGGTGGAGAAGATGTAAGGCAGTAGAGCAGGTAAACCTTCCTGTTCCTTTGGCAACGTGAACGTTTTCCAATTTCTCCTTTTTATTTCACACCCCATTTCAAATACTCCAAAAAGTTCTGTGGTTTTGTTTTTTTCTCACAGCTGTCTTTAAACTGCAGCAGAAGAATTACCAAAGGAGCCTGAATGCATGTTGTTCCAAATGGCCCTCATGCAACAAATTCCTTAAGAAATTGACCACATGAACTTGCCATTCTAGGTGCTGCTAATTAAAACATGAGCTTCTGACTCAAGAGGAGATCATCCATGAGTTGACCAATAACCAGTGAGGTAGCCTTTCATAAAAGCCTCCCTGCTCCTGAAAGATTAATAGCAGCTATCAGAACCAAAAGATCTCTCTTGGAAAGATTGCAAATAAGATATACTGAAGGAATGAGCAATTGGAAATGGGAAAAGAAACTGAATGAGACAATTAAAGGAGAAAAAAAAAAGAGGCTATGAGAAACTGCAAGTTTAAAGGAAGTGGGAACAGTGGCAGACAGGAGTGGTCAAGAAAGGTATGCTCATTACAAGAATGTTGGAGTCTCTAGTATGTTGACAGGCGTGAGCATCTGAGGGGACACTACCAGACTTGCCCTTGTACATCTCCAGCACGGCTGTGACAAGCACTGATGTCCAATGCACCAGTTGTACACAGGTTTTCAGCAGGAAGAATTTTAAGCTGCTTTTAATTGACCTTTTTTTTTTCCCTGGACCAAGAATTGCAACTTCATAATCTGACAATAAAAACATGCTTATGGGCCCAAATACATAAAAAAGAATTATTCAAGAAAGCCCATTGGCATGTTTAGTACTGAACACTGAGTTAGCATTCTGTTTAATATTGAGTAAGAGTACATTATATTTACTAATTATTTTCTACTTTGAAGATTTAGAAAGTTACTCAAACTCTTTACTGGGAATTACAAAGACTCTTGATTCACAAACATCTTTATCTCCTTCACTGTTCCTATTTATGATACTTACTTTAAATGAGAAATTAGAGATTGTACTTAGTTTCTTTAAAAATAATACTTTTTCTGAAACTATGGAGAATGTTTCTTTTGTGGGGGGAAGAAAAGTATTTACATTGTCGTTTTCCCCTTAGGCTACTAAGCACTGTGGTAGTCCTTTATCAGCAGTGTTTATGCTGCATGATTTTGCTTATTTAGATGCTTGTAGAGTGTAAAATTATGGGTTTAGTGGTTTGTAACCAGAATTTGCTTCTCCACTTCCATCCTTTTTTTACTTCAATTTTAAAGATTTTTTCCCCTAGTATGTTTTTGTTTTCCCTATAAAGTAGATAAGGAGTATGCAAATTCCCCAAGAAATGTCCCATGGATTGGTAATTAGGAAGGATTCTTTGGAGGTACACAATTTTCTAGTCAACTCACATAAAAGAAGTACAGCTCAGGTGAGGATGCAGGTAGAATTTGTGATATCTACAGCTGTTTCATATCAGGGTAGTTTATCTATTTGCCTTTCACTCCCCTGCAGAAGGGATCCTGCTCTTGCTTTAACTTAGAAACCTGCTTAGAAAAGCTAATTGGCTCAAAAAAATGTAAATTCATTTGCTCTCAGAGTGAAAAAATGCAAAACCTGCTTTGAAAGAAGCATGTAGAACTGAATTGTTCCCCTCTCTGTCTCTACATAGGCGTGTTGCTATGTACTCTTAGAGAGGCAAACAAAGACTTGTTAACTTTTTAGATTTTTCTCACCTCACCCTAATTTTGTGACTTCTACACTCTTCTGTCTCAGGCATTCTTGAGAGCCAAAGTCAACCTGCCTTTCATAAATCTGCATGAAGCTATAGTTGTTGAATCTAACCAGACACACAGCTGTACAGCACAAATCAAATTCGTTTTTATTGTGAATTTTCTTAAAATTTTGTTTTGTTTAGGAGGGATGGAAAGGTCTGTTTTTGTTTTTGTTGTTTTGTTTTTATTTTTGGTTGCAAGTAAAAGAAAAGCAACTTTAATTAGTTCAGACAACCAAAATAAGCAAGGGGTTCATGGAAATAAATAAATATTGGTTCTTGGAAACTAAGGATTGAAGAAACAGGATGGATATAAATGCATGTGAATCTTATGCCAACAGGAAAACATGGCCTGAATTTTTCAAGGTCTTTCTCTCCCCTTGCCCCTCTCTTTTTTGCTACAGCTTTCTTTTGTTCTTGTGGGAGCAGGGCGGGGTTGTCTTCTCTTTCCTGAAGACTGACCTTCTTCATGGGGCAAAGCAAGAGGGTGAAATTCATTTCCTATTTGGTAGTTCCTATGTACCAGAGAGGTATTGACTCTCTTCTTTACCTGAAGATTGAAATCTCTCAGGAAAGAGTGTTGAATGGGTTAGCTTAAAGGATGTGTCCACCGCTGAACTAACCAGAGGACAAATCAACCAAGTGGCTTATGAGAATTTAGTAGCTTTCATAGGAACCACAGATTGGATTGGAGAGGTGGGGGGTAATGGGGAAGAAACTCTCAAAAAAGAGGAAAGGCAGGGATACTTTGTATTCACAGTAAGAGGAACAACACTTGCTAGGAAAATGTAGTATAGTTATATGGGTCCAAGAATATTTTCTACCTTTGTGTGAGTGAGTTGACATAAGCTAATTTGTCACTGTCCCACATTCACTCCCAAGATTGTTTTTCTATCTTTTAAACATTTTTGGGGGGGGGGGGGATAAGGCTTATTTGTATTTATTAAATGAAAATTCAAGATTTGAGTGTGTGTGTGTGTGTGTGTGTGTGTGTGTGTATTATGAAATATTATCCCATAAAATTCCAAATTTTTTTTCTTCATTGATTGTTTACTAGTTGACTCTAGCTTCACCAAGAAGTTTTGAAGTGATTTACCATGTGTAATAAGATGAAAATAAAAATCTTTCATCAAGCCAGTGCTGCAAAGCTATGATTTCAATCCCAAAAATTAAAGTATCATCCCAAAACCCACCCTGCAGAAGTCTCATAGAACTACCATTTGAGCCATTTTTTTTCAGCCTTTATACTGAAGGTTACTTAAGCACTGTGCAGCCTGTGGCTCCTCCCATTAGTGGATAAAGAAAAACTTCAAAAATCTTCCAAGAATTTTCTCTGCTTACAAATGAATAGAGAGGGTGGAAATTCTGATGGTCAATGGATAAATTTGACAAAAAGCTTCTCATCAAAAGCAAACAAAAATAAGCTGAAGTCACCCTGGCTTTAAGAACTAACCTCACTAACAAGACTATTTCTCCCACTTCCCTTCCCTTTTATCCCTTTTTTTTTTTTTTTTTTGGTTGACTATACTGCAAAATACACTGTTGAAAAGTCGAACAAACCAGTTATCTCAGCACACCTTTCTTGTTTTCCTTTCTCCAGCATCCGTCTTTTCATAACCAGTTGCAGACAGTCTCTATCTTGATAGGCAGGTGAACAGTGCTCCCTGGAAGGAAATTTGGCAATACTTCATCCACATGAGGTACAGACACTTCTGAGAACCTACCAGATGCCAGGTGCAATGCTAGATGCTGGGGTTACAGTGTGAACAATCAGGCTGAGTACCAGTCCTCACAAAATTCACAATACTCTCATGGCTTCTCTTCCTTTTCCTATCAAACTTCCATCCTTGGATTTTTCTTTTTTACTTGGTCTCATTTGATCATTACAAACAATTTTCTAAGTATATAACTTCCAAATTTATAGTTTCATGTATCAAATAGAGACCAACAGATCTAGTGGCATTGAAAGCATGCCTGAATTTCTGGTCACCACTTCAAATTCAATACATCCTAGAAAGGATTCACTCCTCGCCTTCATCGTCTTTGTTCCTGCATGTTCTCTACATTTGATGATTATGGTTCCACTATCCCCGCCTATTTTTCAAATTGAAAATCAGCCCAATGGCTTCAAACAACTCTTCTATCTCTAGTATCTATGAAATATTGGTGCCAGAGGAAAGTTCATAACAACAACAAAACACACACACACACACACACACACACACACACACACACACACTAGCTAAATAAGATCACACAGGGGAAAGAATTGTATAAACTCTGAAAGGGTATCCCAGTTTGGCTCATTTTTGTTTAAGTTATTATGTTACTAACCAGTTGAGAAGTTTCCAAGGGCTACCTCCACTTGCCAAATAAACTCCAAACTCTCAAACTGGATGTTTGAGGTCCTACAGAATCTACTCCCTGACTACCTTTCACATTATTTGCCTTTAAAGTTTCTGTGTATTGGACACTCAAATTGTCCACTCTTTTTCTTCAGAGTCGCAGAGAAGAGACTCTTTGCTTAGGTTATGCTATTCCTTTGCCCAAGAATGTATAACTCCTAATCCACTTTTTTCCTTATGTCTCTCTTCTTGCTAGCAACAACTTAACTCTGCCACAATGAGTGGGGAGTAATGGTATTCCATAGGCATTGGGTAACTTGTGACTTCATTAGCCAGTTAGCATACACATCGGGTTAGAAATTTCTGGTCACGTGAAAAAGCTAGGAAGGCTGGGCATGGCGGAACTCACCTGTAATTCCAGCAACTCAAGCAGCTGAGACAGGAGGATGGCAAGTTTGAGGCCAGTCTCAGCAACTTACCAAGGCCCTGCCTCAAAATAAAAAGAAAAGAAAAGAAAAGAAGAAGAAGAAGGGCTGAGGATGTAGCTCAGTGTTAAAGTGGGCCAAGGTTCAATTCCTACCATTTCCCCTCCCCACCAAGAAAATCTAGGAAGGAATGTCTGATTTGGGGACAAAGTGTGGAAAGCTTTATGAGACTTTAGCAACAATAACTGCTGGTTGTACAAATGGGAATAGAAGATTGTTCTTATAGTCTGAATATTTGGATAGCATAGAGCTTACTGAGAGTGGTGGGAGAAGATCAGTTAGTGATTAAAGTCCTATTCAAAGAGGGTAGGGAGAAAGAGTTCAAGGAACAAGGATCTGTGAGGGCTTCAGTAGAAAAATTTTAGGCCTCCAATCCTACAAAAGGTCTTATAATAGACTATGTCTACAGTGGATCTGCCCTAAAACACAGAGCTAATCACGCCTCTTCCAAATCACAAAAACAGACTGTAAAATCTTAAGTAAAGAGAAAATGGATAAATTAACGTCTGCCTTTCTAATTTTTTTTTTATTTTGTATTTCATCCAACTTGCATGGACAAAGCAAACTAAATTTTGGAAATTTCCCAAGGATTTATTGTTTGTGCTTGCCAGCACACCTGAGTAAAATCAAACCCTTAAGAATTATCTAATCTACCTTTACAGGTGGCTTCAGGGAGAAATAAATATCTGAATGCTTAAGGCAAGTCAAGTATAAAATATGCCTTGTGAAAATACCAGATGAATTTTGACATGACATGTTTTATTATAACAATGGACCATCTGATAGTAATGGCCCTCAGGCTTTTGAGGCTCATTGGTGTCAATTTTGGGAACAAGGGTAAAAAGATTTTATCTTTGAGCTTCACTGTTATGCTTTATTTTGAGGATCTTCTTAGGAATGTTCTTCACTGTCATTCAACTAAAATAAAACACTAAAGATCTGTTACGGCATTTGTATATATATATATAATATGGTCCCAAATTATCATGAAGCTATAAATTCATCTTGTGATATTTAGTTCATATGAACTTGGCTTTAAAAATCAATATTAAAAAGTTAGAAATCTATTTCTTACTCATATTAACTTCCCATTTCTATGTGTGGCAGATTTTTCAAATTTGATACACGTTATACTGAATTTCTGTTCTGTCTCCACCAACCCAAGGCATTTTCATCTCAGTAAACGGCAACTTCATTCTTCCATTTGCTTAGGCCATGACCTTGGTATCATCCTTGACTCCTCTCTTTCTCTTATATTCCAACATTCAGATAATTGGCCTATCCTATTGGTCCTATCTTTAAAATAGATCAAGAATACACTCACTTCTCATTTATTTCATCCCTATCTTCCTGACCCCAACAGCCACAATGTGCAGACTACCTTATTGTAATTGGCCTCTGTCTTTAACTTTTACTCCATGTGATCCTCTCTATGCAGCAGCCAGAGTGATCCTTGAAAAACCTGCTCTTTTTCTGCTTCAAACTTTTCAATAACTTTCCAGTTCTCCAAGAATAATAGTCCTTCAAAGTCCTCCAAAGTCCTAGGAAATCTAACTCCCTTCCCTCAACAACCCATTTCTGTCGTTAAAATCACCTCCCAGTACCATCTCCTTTGTGGCCTTCAACCACATTGTCTTCCTTACTCTTCCTCCATTCTGAAGGGCTGAGGGCAACTCGGGGGCTCATTTCTCCAACTGTGTTTTCTGTTCCTGATCCCACAGGACCCAACCTAAGAACTACCAGCCCTAAAACTAGCAGTGTATAGTCCCCAAGAGAGAACAGTTCCTAACAAACTCCTCTAAAGTCTCCTGTTGAAGGTACATATTTCTTCTAGCATGATGATCAGAAAGATAATGTGTGAGAGAGAGAAAAGAAAGGGAAGATGGGGACACTTCATGTAACTGTAAAGTAAGGAGAATGGAATCATAAGCCACTTATAAAATTACTTCCAAAAGGAGCTTGTATTTATATTTTATGGTCTCATCCTTCATTAAAGCTAGAAATTTCATGTGAGCCTTCTACAACATTTAGAAGAGAGGTGGGAGTTAGAGATTTTCAACAAGCAGCATTTCTTAGCCAACCTTTTGAAACACAGACATATGAAACATGTGGGTCCTAGGCATCCAACCAGAGCTGCCAGGGTGGGGTTTCCTTCCAGTTTCTGAGAAACCCTGGTTAGCTTTGGCAGATAAATGTATTTTCATCATTGACACGTCTAGCCTATGCAAACAATGGAACAGAAATAAAATTTTAATGTCTTACAATCTGACCAAAGAATAAAGACATCAAATAGCAATTTAAGAAAAAAATGAATGTTCTATGAAGCACACATTAAGAAGCATTGATAAAATTTACCAAAGTAAACATTGTTGTTGTTTTAAGTAAGTATTCCTCATTTTCTTAATTAAAAAAAGAAAAAAGAATGACCATCTGATCCATCTCTAATGGCTTTTCAGCAGATATTTCAGGATAAAGATCAAGTTTCTAGGACCAATTACATATGTGCTCATCTTTTAGGAACACAGGAAAGAAAATTTGATGATGCAGAAATATTCACAGAGCAGCCAGGAAAGACACTAGAAGAAAGAGAACAGACTGGACATAAAGGATAGTCCAAAGATTCTTAAATTTGTAATTGAACACCTCCCAACTAAGCTATATGATGGATTGAAGAAACAGTGGAAGTTAAAACAAAAAAAGTTTTTGACATTAGATTTCACTTGTTTTCAGATTAACTGTGATTTTTGCTTGACTTCATCCAAAAAAGTAAGCATTATCTCTACCTTTCATGATCAATTCAAATTTTCAGAAATTGGCACTCCTTCCTTATAGTTTTCCTATATCCCATTTTTTTTTTTTGAGTTTCTTGAAATTCCTAGAAAGAATTCTGGATATTTTATCATGAATTTTATTTCTTGTTAAAATGTTTATCTTTTCATAGAATAATGAATGGGTTAAAATATAAAATGGTACTAAAGTGTTTATTTCACCAAACCCACCTTTACTTTCCTCTATCCTCAGGAAGAACCATTTTTATTTCTGTTGAATTTTCTTCCTTATCTCTGTACGTTTATAAGCTAGCTTTTGATTCATAATTATAGTCATAAACTATCATTGACTTTCTGCCAGTATGTGTCATGATTTAACTCTTTTGCACATTTATAGTCCTTATTTTTGTTTCTCTGATTTGCCTTGGTTATTTTTTCCTATCAACTATAAACCGTATCCTTTGACTCTGAGTCATGATTCATCCCCACTTTCGGAAATCTGTACCTATACATTTATACTGTCAAATTTGATAACATTTCATTTTTGCTCTGTGTCAATGAATCCTTGTATTTTTATATGTACTTTGTTCTTGTTTTAATTCGTAGCTTCTGATGACTTACTAAGTGTCAAGCATTATTCTAAGTATTTTGTGTGTAGATAAGTATTATTATTTCCATGTTGCAGAAAGAAAATTTAGGAACTTAGAACCAAAGTAAATTTATGGATTCACATACTCAGTAATATTTTTAGAGCCTGTTTTTTTTTTAACAATTTTCATATTTGGTGTATTTGCTTTTTATATATATATTTTTCTTACATTGCCTATCTTTTCTATTTCCTAAATTCTCCCAAAAGTAGGATTAAATCTCTCTCTTTCCCTTGATACTTCTCCCCCAAGTCTCCCATCATCCAGCTCCCAGTGGTTCTGATTTCTCTTTATGACTGCTTTCTGCATGGTCCTCTCCTGGATTGGATCCTTTGTTTCCTAGATCTCATGTGGTCCTCATCTTGGTTTACCATCTCACTGTGCTACAACATATCCTCAAGCAACATCCTAAGAAAGGGTAGCAGAAAGTACCTTTCAGGGTCCTTACATTTAGGAAGGTTCTAAAAATGTGTCTTTGAACAGTTGGACTTCTTATAGGATTCTAAATTAAAACATTTCACTCAAAACTTTGACAGCATTACTCTAATGCCTTTTAGCATTCAAAATTATTGAATGGATGATCAATGTTAACCTTACACTTGTTATTATGTTGATGTCTGTTTCTATTCACTGGAAACTACTAGGATAACTTTCTCCTTGGTGCTCTGAAATTTTGTTACAATATGCTAGTGACAGTAATAATGGGGCTTAGGTACACTCATACATTGCTGGTGGGACTGCAACTTGGTGCATCCACTCTGGAAACTAGAGATTTCTCAGAAAATCTTCAAGGGAACCACCAATTGATCCAGCTATCCCACTCCTCGGTTTATATCCACTTAGGCCTTAAAATCAGCATACTATAGCAGCTATCCCAATGTTTATAGCAGCTCAGTTCTCAATAGTTAAACTATGGAACCAACCTAGGTGCCCTTCAATGGATGAATGAATAAAGAAAATGTGGCATATATACAAAATGAAATATTACTCACTTAAAGAAGAATGAAATTATGGCATTTGCTGGTAAATGGATGGAGCTGGGGAATATCATGCTAAGAGAAATAAGCTACTCCCAAAGAACCAAAGCCGATAGTTTTCTCTGATATGTAGACACTAATTCACAATAAGGGGGGGAGCAGGGAAGAATAGAGACTCTTTGGATTAGATAGAGGGGAGTGAAGGGAGCAGAGGGGGTGTGGGAATAGGAAGGATAATAGAATAAATCAAACATTATTACCCTGTGTGCATATATGATTACACAACTGGTGTGATTCTACATCATGTACAATCAGAAGAATAAGAATTTATCCTCCATTTATTTATGTTGTGTCAAAATGTCATGTATAATTAATGAGAATTTTTAAAAAGAATGGGGATTAGTATTTGATGAACTGGGGACTCACTGGGCTTTTTAGCCTGAAGACATTTATTATCTCACACTCTGGGATATCTCTTTCTTTGCTGCATCCCTTGTATTCTCTCTGTTCTCTTTCTAAAATGCCTACAATTGAGATGTTGACATTTTATTGACCTTTAAATAAATATCTATGTTAATATGTATCACCACATTTCTCTCATATTTCTATCTTCTTGACTTTTTTATCTTTTCTCTAGGCTTATTTAACAGTCTCTTGCAATCATTCTATTTTTCTGCAGTTTCAGAAAACATTAAGTATCTAGAGTTGTTTTTCTTCTATACTTGTTCATTTTTCGTAGCATTGTGATTTTGTTTAATAGATGCAGAATCTACTCTGGTGTCTCTAATATTCATTAGGAGGATTTTCCCCTAAATTCTGTTTAGCTCTATTTCCTCTGATCACTTTTTCAGTTTGTTAATTTTGATCTGTTTGTTTTTGCAGGATTTTCTCATGTTCAGTGACTATTGTATTTATATATTTATTTTTTAAATACACACACACACACACACACACACACACAGGTCACAGAAGAGACTATGAGCTCTGTGAGGCAGATAGGTAGAGCTTGTCAATTGGCAGGGTGAGTGGTCAGGAAGCCAGCTCTAACAAAAGTGGATACCAGAGTGACATTACACCAAGAGCATTTGTTCAGATACTCTTCCTTGTCCAGATTTTCCTTAGATTGTTCATTTAATTCTATAGGATCTTTCTTCCTTTTCTCATTTGCTTGTTTGAGTACATGCCATGCCTGACTATCAGAAGTGTTGTGTGTAGGGGAAGGGAAGGCTATGGCAAGGCCCCTGGTTCTGTGTCTGGGACTTCAATCAACCCCCTCTTCTGTGTCCATTGTTTTGTTCCTTCTCAGAGCCACACATCTCTGGTGCTATGAGGACTGATGTGCAGCACTCTCTCCTCATGCTTCAGGTTTCAGCTTCTTCGCATCAACAAACACTAGTCATCTTTGCTCTTCCAAAAGAGTGTAGAACTCTCCATCCTGCTGATGGTACCTTGCTGCTTTCTTTATGGTCTTGGGTTTATACCTTTACTAGCAGTGTTCCACACTGTGATCTTCACTGACACAACATGCTGACTGTTGTGGTTCGATTATTAAACTGTTTATGTCATTCTTCTTTTTTTCCCCCTCAAATTGTACTCCTTTTCAGCTTCAGCCTCTGTGACTAAAAATTTTCCTTTCCAGCTATTCTCATTTTTCTTCTACCTCAGATTATTTAAATCCAAATTTCTGGGGTGAGGCGAAGGCATGAGGTTTTTGTTTTTGTGGGTGATTATAATGTGCATCTGGGGTGAGAACCACTACCCTTGCTGTAAGCAGAGGAGGCAAGTTGCAGCCTATCTCAGAGCTGATGTCTCTTTGTATGACCTAAATCAAATTTCTTGACTTTGTAGACAGTTCTGAAAGACTTACTTTATTATATACTAATAGTCATCAACCAAGTTTGTAGCTCTATCAAGCTACTGAAATGTTATTATCAAGTGGGTTAGTTGTCAAATACAAGTAACTGTGTGCTTCACAGTCCTAGGATCAGGACATTGCTGGTTCTATATCTCTCTGATTCAATGAGACAGAAAAATCTCCTGTGATACACATTCATAGGGATGCTGGTCTCTGAGAATACTGATGCAATGATGTACTCTTATGTCATTTTTAACTTTATATAATTTAAAGTATATATTCTTTATGTTAAGATGTATCTGATAATGCCCATTCAATTATGCTGAAAAATTAACAATATGATAAGTTCGTCTAAGACATGATTAAAAATATGACTTTTTAAATTTTTTTTGTTTTAATTAGTTATACCTGAGTGTAGAATGCACTTCAATATATCATATATAATGGAGTATAATTTCTTCTGGTTTTACATGATGTAGAATCACACTGGTCGTAGCCTTTTTAAGTGCATACATTTATAGAACTTCTTTGAAATATGATTGAATTCCCTTAGCTGGAAAGGAGTGAATTCCCTACCATGCTTCACTTTTAATTAAAGTTGCTATTTCCTCAAAAGTAAAATTTCCTGCTATGAAAGAATTCTGAAATTCTAGTGTGCATTTACCAATTAATTTATTGAATATACAAGATTGTGTACCTCAACCACAGAAAGTTTGATTCATAAAATCTGGACCAGAAGCCCAGAAGTCTGCATTGAACTATACCAGTTATTCAGATGCACAGGGTATTTAGACCTTAATTTAAGAATCCCATTCTAAAGCATCAAGGAAGAAGAAGCAGATCAATTAATAAGCTTGTACCTTCTGATAAGTACCTTAAGAGGAAATAGACCATAGAAAATCAATATTCAAAAGTCTCTAAGATACCTGTATTCCATTAGAGTTAAATAGATGCTAATTCTTCACGTTATAAATATAAATAACCCGAAATGATATGAATGTCATTATCAAGATAATTTCATTTTTAAAGAAAAACTCATCTATATATACATAAAAAACTCTCAAAAACACCATACTTAGAAAAGATAGTATTTCTATTTGATAATGTGAAACACTAATTTTACATCATAAAATATCTTGTACATATTGGACTAATTTGCCTCTTCCAATTGCAAAAAGTATACATCCTCAATCTGTCCTTTTACAATAAATAGCAGTTTTCACACTTATCTTTTTCCAAGAATAACTTCTACTCTCTGAATCCCTATATACTACTAGCTCATTGTGCCAGGGCAAACTACAGACTCACAGACAAGCAGATAACGTGTTGAAACTGGAGAACTTTCTTTGCTGTCAATTATTTGACAGAGAGGAAAGATCACCAAAGGGAGCTATTTGTTTGAATATAAATATTCATATAAAGGCCAGATTACACCCAAGCTATTTTATTCACTTTTAAAAAAAACACAACCTGCTATTTTCCACTGTTATTATAAATGTGAACAGGTAGAAACTTGCAAACTCAAACTGTGAGGTAAGTCAAGGTGACAGAAGTCTTTGTTAGATTCTTGAAGCAGATTGGCTTATCTTCCTCTAGTGTCTATCCAGCAGACAGGTAGTTATGATTGCTTTGCAGATATTAATTTCTGCAGGGAAGTTACTCACTTTGATTGAAAGGTCGAATGTGATTGGGCCCCAAATAACCATGGCCAGATGCCAGCTGAAATTTTCCCTAAATATGAATGTCTTGTCTGTTTCCACAATCCCAAACAACGGTTGCTTCAAATCCATTCCCCTCCCCCTCTGTACCTCTGCTAGTTTGAGCAAAAGTCCTGCCTTTCCTCCCCTTAAGTTGCTTCTTCTATCCTACATTTTTTACCTAGTTGCACATGTAGCCAGTATTTAAAGGATGAAATGTACTTTGATTTAGCAGTGATGACATAGGCTCAATTTGCAGTTTTAAAGATTTTCAAACCAAAAGCTATTAACTTATTTGTAGACATAGAAATGAATTCACTTTTTAGCTATTCACTATGCAGGAGAGAGGGGGCAAAGGAAAAAAGGAGAGAATGTCACTGGAGGAGACGTGGAAAGTGTCCTCCAGGAAGCCAGGAACAGTTCTATCTTTAAACCCTCTACTCCCCTCTGAACCAATAGCTCTTTCACGTTGAATTTGGAAATGGGCTTACATCTTCTCTCTCTATTGTTTATCTTGCGATTCAATTTTTTTAAAAAAATAAATTTTCTGTGGCATATTATAAACAAAAAATAAGACTGAAATCAAGAGAAGAAAAGTGTGATAATCCACATACATATCAGAGAGGGATGGAAATATGCTGAGAATTCAGCCAATTGTGCATCAGTAGACCAACCATTTTTACTCAATAAAAATGCATTTGTTGATAGCCCACTCCATGTTCAACTACACTGAGGTGAAATGAAGTCCCGTTAAATATTGTATTCATCTCACCCAAACTTAGAAGAAAATATAATCTTAATTTCTGCCTGTAATTTGTACTTACTCATTCTATTTCACAAAACCAGTTTTTCATTTCCTGCCCCATGTTCTTACAAAAGAATAAGTCTTATGTTTTCAATTTTTTAAATAATAATTCATTATGTAATCCATCCACAGACTATGGTACAAGCTGAAATGAACTACCATTCAAGTCCTCATAGTCTACTTGGGGGGATGGACTAGGCAAAATATCATCATTTAGCCTTGTAATCATGTTTGCAATTTCAAGTGAATCTTTTGCCCAATAGGTATCGACAACAACTATTTCCTAGTTTTTTTCCCTGAATACTAATAACCAACATTAGAGATGTATAAAATTGTGGTATATATGTGTATTAAGAATTGTAATGCAAAAAAGTACATGTATAATGGCATAAAATTAAAAAAAATAGTCAAATTAAAAAAGAGAGATGTATAATATTAGAATAGATAACACAAAATACTGATAGTCAAAATATTTCCATTTGTTTTCCATTTTTTCTTTAATTACAATAAAATATGAGCTTGGCTGTCTTCATTTCATAATACTTCTAATTAATGGAAATAGGTGGTCTTCCCTGACCCTATAATTGAGTTCTCCAGGCCTGAGTGTAGGAAGGGGTAGCTCTGTCAGAGGGCTGGAAGGATGACAGCACATGAAAGGTGAAATGTAGCAGAACAAAGAGAGGTGACCAGACTGAAGAGTACAGACCAATAGTGTCAAGTAAATAATGTAATTAAGATCTTTTCTATTAATGCTAAAAAGCTAGGAAGTCAAAGAGTTTGTGCTCTTTCTGGTACACATTAACTACAAGGGTAGCATTTAAAATTTCTGTTGCCAGCCTAGATTTATAGGGATTAGGTTAGCAATACAAGATTTGAGACTATTGCATAGGATTTTGACTCATAATTTAAATATTCTTTTCAGTAATATATTTTGATCTTCAGGAAGAAATGTTTTGCTGAAATAACTCTTTGTAGGACACAGAGAGAAAGAATGGGGTATACTATGGAATCCCAGTAGAATCTTTGACTTTAGTCTTCAAGATCCAAGTGTGAGCAGCTGTCACAAACAGCAAGGTCTCAGCCGAGATGTGTGTGGACACAAAGGTGAGCAGAGGTTGGAAGGAATAGGAAGGAATGTCTCTTTCTTCTCCCCTGTCCTGCCCCAGGCTAATATGTACCTGTGACCCACTCAAAATCCATTTTGAAAGTAGAAATAGCACTTGCAGTATGTCTGGTTAGTCACAAAAGTGTTGCTTGCAATCTGAAATTCAGAGCAACTGGAATCCTTGATCTCTAGATTTAACCAGAGATTTAAAACAGCTTTATGTGAAGAGAAAGACTTAGCCGATTCATTGCTTTTCTAAGTAATTTTCTAATCTGTTCTCCAATCTTATGACAAAATCAGGCATAATTTAAACACACTTTAAAAACTTGTTTTCAGATACTACTATAAAACATATAAGTAATTAGTTGATAAAACTAACATGATATGGAGAACAGAAATTGAGTTTTTTTACAATAATAGAAAGCACAAAAATACTACATTCAATGAAAGTATTTAAGCACATATTTTCTTCTTTTCTGGAATTGATAGATGACAGTAAAGAAGTGGAGATAATTCTGTGAAAAACAACCAATTAGATAGATCAAATGACACCATCAATCACTTACATCTAGATATTCCATTAACTTTTACAATCTGATAAAAGTTTTGGCTCTCTAGCTATTCCCCATAAATTATATTTACAACACCCAAAATTTGCAGAGTGTTCAGCTTTAATTTAAAGTTACTTGAAATTAAGTGGGCTGGGGTATGGTAGATGACGATTGAAATGCAAAGCAATATCAGTGAAAGGTAAAGTTAAATTTGAACCAGAGTCACAGCATCTTATTATAAATATGCTTCAAACTTAGAGTCTTTGTCTTTACTAAATGGTCCAGGAAACTGTGGAAATTCTTTGGTGCTCGCCAGAACAAGGTAATGAGAAATCCAAAAGTCCCATTCAATTTGAGATATCTAGAAAGTGCATGTGAAGATTTTTGGTTTGGTTTCATTTTTAATTATCTAAATATAATTGCTGCAGATTCCTCTCTTTACTTGTTGTGTGTCCCTTAGAAAAGGGAGTGAAGGATTCTATTTAGAGACATGTGTTAAACAATAGCAAAAGGAGATTGACATGTATAGTCTGTATAGATACAAACACCCAACATTTTGCTTCCTTCTCTTCACTTTTTCACTTTCTTATTTATTTATTTATTTATTTATTTTTTAGTGCTAGGGATTGAACCCTGGACCTTGTGCATGCAGGCAAGCACTCTACCAACTGAGCTATATACCCAGCCCTCTCTTTACTTTCTTAAGAATCTCTGGAATTTTTGTTGACAATTATTACTTTTTTTTTAAGAGAGAAAGAGAGAGAATTTTTTAATATTTATTTTTTAGTTTTTGGTGGACACAACATCTTTATTTTATTTTTATGTGGTGCTGAGGATCGAACCCAGCGCCCTGTGTATGCCAGGCGAGCGCGTTACCGCTTGAGCCACATCCCCAGCCCAACAATTATTACTTTTTTAAAGGAAGAATCAAACACTATGTAGACTTATGTGTAATGTTTTTAGAATTTTCCTCTCTCAATTACTATTTTTTTTTTGAGGGGGGGGGCACGAGAGAGATAACTTTTTTTTTTAAATATTTATCTTTTAGTTCTCGGCGGACACACCATCTTTGTTGGTATGTGGTGCTGAGGATCGAACCCAGGCCTCACGCATGCCAGGCGAGCATGCTACCGCTTGAGCCACATCCCTAGCCCTCAATTACTATTTTTTAACCTATGATTTTTATTCCCTAATACTTATTTTTGGTTTTTTGTTTTGTTTTGGTTTGTTTTAATTCTGGAGATTGATCTTTAGTAATTTTTCCACAGAAATTTTATGGGTGATAAACTTCATACATCCTTGCAAAGCTTAAAGTTAGTTTAGATTTTTGGTTCACATCATTTTCCCACAGAAATTTTGAGGTTTTTTCACTATCTTGCATTCAGTGTTGCTGATAGAAAGTCAATAGAAGAACATGTTGTCAGAGCACAAAATAGTAAAATCTTGAGTTCAAAAAGTGAGCAGTGAAAGAGTTCATGTATTTGCAGAATGCTAAGAGCCACAGCCAAGTAATATGATGCATGGCACTTTTGGTTGTAAGGTGACGCCAGCTAGCCATTGAGATGATATGATTATGTTAAGATTTGCATTCATATGGATATTGGACTCCTGCTGTTCACCTTGCCTGCTACCGGACTCCTGGAGAGTTCCCATTGGTTGGGGAAGTACAGTAGGAGGGAATTCCAGGGGAGGAACATGTGTTCCCGGGTTCCGGTAGAACACCACCGCGTGGGTGGACCGGCTTCTTCCCACGTGTACGGGGTATTGGCGGCATTTTCAAAAATAAAGTTTTGTTCCTGCTTGAGTGGCTCGTGATTCTGTGCCCAGCCAGACTGCGGCAACAGAAAGTGATTAATCTCAGCAAAACGGGAGAAATGGACACATGGGAGGCGACTGACAGTTTAAAATTAGCAGGATCAATGAATTGGACATCATATTAAGGTTAATACCTCACTGGAGTGGGTATACAGGGCATTTGTGATGGTTAATTTTGTTTTAATTTGGCTGGGTCATGATGCCCAGATGATGATGGTCAAACATCATTCTGGATATTTCTATAAGAGTGTTTTTGGATGAAATTCACATTTAAAATTGGTGTACTTTGAGTAAAACAGATCATCCTCTATAATGTGGTGGGTCTTACCCAATCAGCTAATGATTTAAATAGAACAAAAGACTACCTACCCCAACAAGAGGGAATTTTGTCAACAGATGACCTTTAGAATTAGATGCCAACATTTGCTCTTCTCTGGGTCTTGAGACTGCCTACCTACACCACGGATTTTGGACTTGCTAACCTTTATAATCACATGAGCCAATTCCTTAAAATCAATCTCTTTTTCCCCATACACACCCACATTCTGTTGGTTCTATATCTCTGGAGAACCGAAATAATAGGTGAGTTGGAAGCACAAGAGATCATGGTCATAGAGGAAGTGAAAGACTTTGAATTATCTAAATAAAAAAAAAATATATAATCTGTGGTAGGTCAAAAGTATTACTGACAATTTTCTAAAATGGTCACCCCACTCAGATACCATAGCCATGCATAGTATCTCAGGTTTTTAGAATATACAGTTCTTCAGGATGTACTCCACAGGAGAAAAATAAAGAAAACTAATAGAATTACTAATAATGATAATGATGATAATATCAGCAGCAATAGTAATACTAAAAGCTAACAAGTGTCTTGTGTCATGTTCTGTGTTAAACCCCTCAGGTATATTACTTCATTTAAACTTCATAATTAATTAGCTTCATTTTTGTGAATAAAGAAACTGAAACTTATAAAGTTTAAATGAACTGTTCAAGACCAGGCAACAGCTAAGTGCAGCATTGGTGATTGAAAACATCTATGTTTTAGCATCCATGAACTTACCTCTTTGCTTCTTTAACTGAGATAATAATGTAGAGTAATATGGAATCTCTATTATTCTTTTCTCTCCTTCTGACAATATCTTACCTATACGTATTTGTTTCTCCTGTTGTTCCTTGGCTCTAGTGACTCTGTGTCACTAACTACACGTTTATCCCTGGGTGTTTCACATTACTTCTCTAGACCTTGCTCTCTTCCAAAATGGGAAGGAGTTGGCCAAGGTAACCTCTATGCTCCTGCCTGTCCATCACTTGAAATGATTGTTCATTTTCCTAACATTTTCTTCAGTAGTTTTATTAGATTTCCTTTGCTGAGTAACAAATTACCACAAATGTAGTGGCTTGAAACAACACAAATTTATCATACTAATTTCTGTAGGTAGACAGTTTAGGTTCCACATGACTGAATTCCCTGCTCAGGGCCTCACAAGGCCAAAATCAAGATGTCACTTAAGGTTTTGAGCTCATCTGAGGCTCAGGGGCCCCTTCTAAACTCATCCACTGTTGACAAATTTCAGTTCCTTGAAGTTGTAGATTAGGGTCCCTATTTTCTTGCGGATTGTCAGTCAGGATTGCTCTCAGATTTTGGAGGTCACCTCTAATTCCCTGACATGTGTCGTTTCCACAGTAGCAGCTTATGATCTGAGGGCCAGCAGGAGAATCTCGCTGACTTCTGTCTGTCTCTCTGAAACTTCTTTAATAGGGTTCAGCTGATTAGAGCAACCCATTCACAATTAAAGAGAAGAAATTACATATAGAACAGGCATATCCAGGAGCAGGAATCTTGAGAGCCATCTCAGAATTCTGCTTTCTATAACAAAATAAATATCTATTGTTAGCCCTAACGTAATTGATAATTATCTTGCATAGATGTTCATGAGAGATAACTAACTTGTTGACAAAACTCAGATTTCAGGAACTTTTTACCCTGGTACTCAGACATTTAACCAAATCATCTTGGTTTGAAAAGAACTAGCAGAAAATAGAGATCTAGAAAGAGAGGTTTTTAAGGGATGAGCTCACATGATGGGTACCAGGGAAGTCCATAATGTGCAGGTCAGGACATTAGGCTGGAGACCCAGAAAAGCAGTGTTGTTGCAGGACTTGGTCCAAAGACAATCTGGGGGTAGAATTCCTTCTTCCTTAAGGAGTCTTAGTCTTTTTTTCTTCAGTCTTTCATCTGATTAGATGAGGCCAACCTACAATGTGAAAGATAATCTGCTTTACTCAAAGTCTACTAATCTAAATATTGATCTCATCCAAAAATATATTTCATAGAAACATCTGGATTTTTTTAGACTATACAACTAGGTACTGTAGCCTGTTCAATTGACATATAAAATTAATCATCACAGCATGTATGCAAAAAGGTGAAAGCCACCCTAAGTCTTAGCCGCTATTAAAAGCTGTAGGAATGGAGGGGCAGCACAAGATTTGAAGTTTTTTAACTCCAATCCCTTGAAGCTTTACTTAAAAACATTCTATTTTAACATGCACAGAATAATATGCTAAATACTTGCTTATCTATCCAGTCCTATTGATTTATTTTGCCAATTATACTTTAGGTTTCCATTTTGTTTGTAAGAAATGAACATCATAGTCAGGCAACATGGTGTACTCCTATAATCCCAGAAGCAGAAAGATTGTGAGTTCAAAGCCAACCTCAAAAAAAAAAAAAAAAAAAAATAGTGAGGCACTAAGCAACTCAGTGAGACCCTGTCTCTAAATAAATACAAAAAAGGGCTGTGGATGTGGCTCAGTGGTTAAGTACCCCTGGGTTCAATCCCCAGTATGAGAAGAAAGAAAGGAAGGGAAAAAAAGGAAAAAAGAAATGATCATTATAGATACTTTTGAAAATAGCAATCTATTCAATGGCTATCAAAAATCTGATACATTAGTGTATCTTTCCCATTCCTGTTTTTATGCTATTAAAGTACATGTGTAACCATATATAATACATCCTTTTGTTTTATAGATTTTCAAACTTTACATAAATTGTATTATATTGTATGGACTTGTGTTGTTGACTATTGCCACAATTATACCATACAGCAAACCAACTCCAAACTTACTGCTTTACAGTTAAGTATTTATTCTCACACTCAGTGGAGTATAGGCCAAGTGCATTTTGGCTGATGTGGAATGGGTACATTAATAACTGTGCAGAGTCATGTAGGCCTGGTTGTGTTCACGTCTACTCTGTGTATTTATTCTGGATTAGGGATGAAGAGGCAAAGGCCTCCTGAGCTTTGCTCATCTCACAGATCACCAGAATACAAGAGGGCAAGAAGAAAAATCAATGTCTTTTGAGCCTCCCCGGAATTGGCATACTTTGTAACACCTGCCCACGTTCCATGGACCAAAGTCAATCATACAGCTAAACCCAATTTCAATTTTGTGTAGAGAAATATAATCTGCTATTTTAGTGGAAGGTATTACCAAGGCACATGGCAAAAATCACAAGGAATATATGAAGTGAAAAAATTATTCAGTATGTTTTTGCAACTTGATTTTCACCAAACATTATGATTGAAAGGACCATCCACTCTGATATATATTGTTCTTCAGTCACTTTAATTGCTATATTGAACCCTGTGTATTAACAAACCAATCATCCATCAGATTAGAAAAACATACCTGTTGGCTTGTATAAATCACATTCCTAATAAGACTTTCTCATAGTGACTGATGGTTTTCTTTATAATGTTTTTACTATATTTAGTAGTAGATTATTCTAACTATTTGGTGAATTTCTTTCTTTCCCCACATGCCTGTTAGCCTCATGAAGAAAACACCACATCTATTTTGTTCACTATGTTATTCTCAGTGCCTAACACAAAAGAAATCAATATACTTACTGAACGGAAAATGTTCCTGAGCAGTCATCTCTACCAGAATAATTTCATTAGAGTTAGATGGTTGTGTGTTAGATGGTGAATCTTGTGGGAGGCAGGATTTCAAAGGCAAAATGCCTGTCAGACAAAGCAAGACGCTGAAGTCCAGGGCACACAGAGCATCCACCCAGGGCTGCAATGAGGCTGGAGTCTCCGCGGTTGGCAGCAGCCATTGCTTTTCTCTCTTCTGTCAATAAAGAACTAAGTGTGTGTGTGTTAATGGGGCTCAAGGTTATTTTCCCTTGAGAGTGTTAATTGATGGAAGGTTAAATAAAGCCACAAATTTTTACTTAAAGGAAATGGAGAAAATGAAGAATTACTTTAATTATGAGCAATGTGTCAAAAGAAATGTTTCCCAAATTAATCTTTTCTAGTGAAATAAATCTTACTATAATTCATTTTAATTCCCAGTCCTCTTCTGAAACACACACACACACACACACACACACACACACACATAATGTTCAAGTCAACTCCCACTTAGATTACAATAAACAACATGAATTAATTATAAGCATCAAAGTTTTTGTCCCAGACTAATTGCTTTCAACAATTAGTTTCCATGTTAGCTATAGGAGTACCCCATTCTGGTTAAACAAGAGATTCTATAGTGGCTGCAAAAGCCTTACCCCTTCCTACCCAGCACCCGACATCACATCATGTCACATCACAAAGCAGAATCCAATTTATCTTTTAATGGGAACACAACTTAAATACTCTTCAGAGAAAGGAAGCAGAATATTCTTGAAATAGCTTGACTGTTACATTTGTTCTTAATCTATCAAATCTCCCCTGCTCGTGTTCAGAGTTTCTGAATGTTCTTGACTCTCTTCAGAGTCGGAAATTAGTCCCGATTCCAGTAGTAGGGTAGACTTAAAAGGATGAAGTTGATGAACATCTGAAAACTTTTTTCCTTTAATGTCAACAAGAAACACTAAGACCTTTATCTCTCAACGTCAATGTCCCCTAGAATCCTCCATCTACTTAAAGAAAATGTGTTGGAAAGAGAGAGTAGTAAGAAAAATAACAGGGAGAAGGGGAAGTATGGAAAGAGTGAGGTATAGATCTAAGATTGAGGATGGTAAAGATGGGGTGAAATTGTCAGGATGTAAGTAGCTTTCTCTGCCTGCCATGAACTCTGTGTGGTGACATTGTAATGCTTCTGCAGTCTCAAACTCCAGGAAAAGCAGTGAGTAGGAAAATCTGAGGTTTCCCATATGATAAGCTTTCATGGCCAAGAGCCAAAACCTTTCTGGGTTTCAAAGTCATTTTCAGACTGGCCACGTTTTGCTGATTGGTTTTTAACTTCACATATCTAGACGTATTCTCTGGAGGTTCAGGAAGAGTTAACCATGATATTGGCTTTGCCCGATGCAATCTGTGATAAATGGCAACTTTCTTTTAACACTTGGATAAAGCACACTTCGAAGAATGCAGAACAACTTTCGAACAACTTTGTACAGGACTCAGGGGTGGTCAACTGGAAAGCCCAGGTAATATGAGGTCTCTGGATGCAGACTAGACTCATAATAAGCAGAATGACTGGGGATAGAGATGTGGCTAATCCTGAAATTGAAGGAAAGCAGGCAGCCTGGAATAAAATGCCAAAAGAAGCAGATTGTAGGGTCTACTCCTATCTCATCTGGGAAGGTCACCAGATATACCCAAACAACTAACCAAGGGTCTGGAAGAGAACACTGGGTCCTTTCTTCCTTCTCACAAACAAGGGAAACGGACATAATCTTATAAATGAGTGAGAAATAAATATTCCTTGTTCACCACACACCACTCCATGGAACCAACACTGGACATCATTTTTGGGCATTTACTTAGGGTCAATTAATCTTCAGAGGCTCTTAGCACTGAGAATATTATGAGGCATTTTCTATTGATAGTTCAGAATAACACCAAAAGAGTGAAACACAACTTGAGGGAATGCTGAAATTAAAAATATTTCTTTCTGGAGTTTGGATTGTCAGATCCCGGATGAGCTCATTGAAACTTAACTTTTCTTACTGGGGTGGGGTGGGTAGCTCAGCTTTGCTGGTCTCCTCCAGGTCCAAACAGAGACTGGAAAGGACAGAGAGAGAAGGGTAGGGACTCGTATCCAGAGCTTGCACTGGATCGTCATGGAAAGACTTTGTGAATCCCTGAGGAGGCCACATTGTGCATCACTCAGCACACCTGGGCCATGAGGAGGGCATGTAGCAGCCCTCTTCCTCACCATACACGCTGCATTTGAGGTCAGGTGGGCAAAGGTGGAGCCATGGCTGTGCCACAGTGATCATTTTGCATCTTAACTTCTAGGCACAGTAACTAAACTGAAGGAAAAATGTCTTGCTTGAAGTAATCATAGGCTCTCTCCCCTAATTCCAGCCTGCCCTGCCAAAGTGTCAGCGGCACAAAGGGCCCCACTATTCTCCCTCCATCACAGAGTTAATTGGTGCAGACTCCTGCCACTTGGCTCCTAACTCCCTGTTTGGACCAGACACAGCTGGGCTTTCATCTAATGATGGGTGTATTCAAGCTGATTATTTTTGTTTGGTTTTTATTGAAGACAACAAAGCAGGAGGTATTTTACATTTGTCTCATGTTGGAAGACCTAATGTGAGATAAATAAAATTTTCTTCTTGAAGAAAAGGCTGATGGTAAAAAGTCACAGATGATCTATTCCTGAAAGAAAATGATGGTAGAATGAGATGGATATCGTTACCCTAAGTACATGTATGAAGACATGAATGGTGTGATATACCTTATGTACAACCACAGATATGAAAAATTATGTTCTTTATGTGTAATATGAATTGTAATGCATTCTGCTGTCATATATAACAAATTACAATTAAAAAATCAAAAATAAATAAATAAATAAGAAAATGATTATTAAGAAAATCAGCCAGAAAATTTTACGTAGAAATTATACATTTTTTTTTAATTTGCAATATCAGAAAAAGTAAAACATTGTTAATTTAGAAGAGTAAATTACCTAAATATTTTAAGTAATTGTATTAGGATATTTTGTTGCTCTAAGTACTGGAGGCAGGCTACTTATGAAGAAAAAAAATGTTTATTTAGCTTACAGTTTTGGAGGCTGAAGTTCAATCAGCATGGTGTTGCCTCTGATGAAGGCCCCATAGTAAGGTGGTAGGAGTTCATGTGGGAGGCAGAGCTGGCATCTTCAAACAGGATGCCAGGAAGAGATTCAGGGTCAGGGTCAGGTTCAGCTTTCATAACAACTCACTGTCCCAAGAACTCACTCCAGAAGACCAGTAATATTCCATTCCTAGGGAAGCACCTCCAATGACCTAAGAACCTCCCACTAAGCCCACCTCTCTAAGTTTCTGCACCCCCTCACATTGCCATGCTGGACTAAATCTCAGACACCTGAGTCTTTGGGATACAAAACATATCTAAATAATGGCAATAATTTTCTTAAAGATAAATTGTTTTCTCCTGACTCTCCTTGGCAGTCTCAACACCTTTGCCTCAACTTTCGCCTAAAGGCTGGTGGTTTCTAAATCTATACTCAGCCCCATCTTTCCTGTGAGCTTCAAATAGACATATGCAACAAGCTACTCAATCTATTTGCATTATAGTTCCTCAGATTAATACCTCAAACACTGAAATTCTTCCTTCTTTCATGAACTTCTTCAAATTTTCACCTCCTTCCCGATGCTTTACTCATTAATCATGCAATCAATAATGACTCCAACTGTTCAAATTATCCTGTCTCTTCCTCATTTATCCTATCAATTTTATCAGTCTATTATCATAAAAACTACCTTTTACTGAGCATGTATTCTATGCCAGACACTATTCTAATTTATTTATTGGTACTATTTCACTTTATTCTCACAATAATTCTGAAAAAGTACTACTATAACCTCTTACAGATGAAGAAACTGAGGTACAGAGAAATATCTCTGTAAAAATACATCTGTATTGGGGCTGGGGATGTGGCTCAAGCGGTAGCGCACTTGCCTGGCATGCGTGCGGCCCGGGTTCGATCCTCAGCACCACATACCAACAAAGATGTTGTGTCCACCGAGAACTTAAATAAATAAATAAATAAATTCTCTCTCTCTCTCTCTCTCTCTCTCTCTCTCTCTCTCTCTAAAAAAAAATACATCTGTATTGGCTAGGCGTGGCGATGCATTAAATGTTATATATTATATATAAAATATATATATATATGTGTGTGTGTGTGTAATATATATATGATATAGCCAATGTTTTCGTATCACCTTCTTGCATAATTATTTCAGTAGATTTCTAGGAAGAATTCTCAATTGATCATCTTCTCAACAGATCATTTTCATAGAAATATTACCAGATTTGGAAGCAACACACACATGTTTTGTTTTGGTAGCTCTAGCAAAGGATAACCCTCTGACAGTGGCCCCTGTCACACAGAGCACTGAGTTAGGGACTCACAGGTGGAGGAGAGTGATGCAGGTGGAGCAAGTAATCTGGGTGGCATAGGATGTCAGTTGGGCCAAGGAATTCATATGAGGAGGATTCTTTTGTGTAATCAGGGCAAAATGCCTGAGTTCTATTTAAACTGTGACTGAAAAAGCTCTGAAGTAACTACACATGCAAATTAACTTCTTTGGAGCGCCCCTGGAAGTTCCAGTATGCAAAAGTACATGGAAACTCATGTAAGCTAGGAAAGAAAGTCCAAAGACCTTCTCATGTTTACCATGCCATTCATCTGTTTTGTGGTCTTCTCTATTGCCATTTAACTTTTCCTTCATCCCACTTTGCTCCATTTCTAAGGGCACTATGTTCTGAGCACATTTTCTTCTTTCATGTCACTCTATTTAAAAATAGTCATACCTCACTATTTGGGGGGTGGGGTTGACTCCAGAATCCCCCACAGTTTCTAAAATCTGCATATTCTCAAGTCCCTTATATAAAATGCCACAGTATTTGCAAATAGCCTATGAATATCCTCCCATAGACTTTTTTTTTTTTCTGTACCAAGGATTGAACTCAGGGTTATTCAAATGCTGAGTCACATCCCTAACCCTATTCTGTGCTTTTTTATTTAGACACAGGGTATCACTCAGTTGCTTAGCACCTCACATTCGCTGAGACTGCCTTTGATCTTGTGATCCTCCTGTCTCAGTACCCCAAACTGCTGTGATTAAAAGAATGCACCACCATGCCAGCCAGTACAGATGCATTTTTACAAAACATTTTCAAGGCACAGTTGGTTGAATTTAAGGTTGTGAATATGGAGGGCCCACTAGATTCGATTTCCTCTGTCTAGAATTCCCTTTCTTGACTTTCTGGAAAGTCTGTATTTGTTTTTTAAAAATTTACAGAGATCAGCTCTCATGCTTCACCCATTGATCCTTGCACTCAGTAGACAAACTGCTGTTCTTTGTCATCCTCTATTTGTTCATATTCTCTCCTAATAACATCCCATCCATGATAATATGTACCATAAGTAACATTGTTCAATCTCCTCTTTCTCTCTCACTAGACTGTGGGCTCCTTAATAGTCGGGTCCTAGAAAACTCTGAGTGTGTGTGTGTGTATGTATGTGTGTGTGTGTGTATATATATATATATATATATATATATATATATATATATAGTAGGTGTTCTATAAATATTCAAGTAATGGAGATATTACTGTTTCTAAACTATTCAGACTATCAGGTCACAAACGTTATTTCGATTTGACTGAATTAACCTAGATAGTACACTCTGACTTTATAATTTTTATACTATGGAGGACAAAATCCTAGAAAAAGTTCACTTATTTGTTCCCTTTTACTGAAATAACATGAAAATGTCCATTACAACAACCTCAAGTAAAGGGCTAATACCTTTTACCTTGAGATACTTTAATGGAATCACAGGGTGAAGGAAAGGAGTTTGCAAGAAACTTAATGTCTTCCAGTTTTAGCTGTCCTGCCAGGGACTGTAATTTAGGAATTGATCTCAGGCTGAGAAGGGGAAAAACTGAGATGCTTCATGAAAATGGCCAAATGTCATCACCAACTATTTTGTGAGTGGAACTGTGTCAGGAGCTATCCACACATAAAATGGACTTTTGCCAAAGCCCAGCCATCTGCAAGGTCATGAAAACTCATAACACTTATATCTCCTGAGGGAACCTTTTCAGTTTTGTGTTTTTCTGGCACAAAGGAATACAGACAATTGTGATTTACTACTGGGCACTTATAGGTAATGAGTGAGTATTTCCTAGGAAACTTAGAAACTCAGAAAATAAAAATATTTTCTATAATAGAAAACTACATGCCAGAAAGACTGAAAAGTGGAAAAAATGCACATAACTCTTGTGGATAAAATGTTGTGGATTACTGAGAACATGAAAATCCTTTTATTTCCAGTTATTTGTTGTTTTTGTGTTTTTTGAATATTTTTTGTGGGCTTTTTTTTGGGGGGGGGGCATTTCTATACTTGTTCCCTTTCTTGCCTTAGGAATTACACTATGGCAATGATGTGAGAGAGTGTAATTCTAAGTAAATATGATTCATTTCATTGAATGCATCTTTGAAGATTTAGTATTTTGATGTTTAATGTCATAGTACTAAGGTAGAAAGAAATATAGTATAAATAACAAATTAAAGGGCTCCGATTTAGACATGCTAGAGTCTAGTTGTATCATTTAGCAATTCTGTGCATTTGTCAATTCTGTGCAAGTCACTTAACCTTCCCAAGTTTCCTGTACTTTCTCTATAAAATACTTAGGAAAGGCTATCCATACCACTCCAGCTCTTTTGTTTCCTTCTCAGTTTACAAAATACAGATGTACCAATATTTCTCTCTCACAGGCAAGATTTGAGGAGCAGGAATTGGGTATTTTCTTTGTTTCCTACTTCTTCCCCCAGGAGGAAGGAGTGATTTAATTAATTGAAGCAATTAGAGAGAACTGAACATCTATTAGTCTTGGTTCTGTTTTTAGAAGGAATAATGCATCAATTGTCACTAAACAGTGTGTATTTTTTTTTTTTTTTGTATCAGGGATTGAACTCAGGGGCACTCAACCACTGGGCCACATCCCCAGCCCTGTTTTGTATTTTCTTTAGAGATAGGGTCTCACTGAGTTGCTTAGCACCTCACTTTGAACTTGTGATCCTCCTGCCTCAGCATCCCAAGCTTCTGGGATTTCAGGTGTATACCACTACACCCAGCTGATCATTATTTTTTTGAGGTGGAAACCTATTATCTTTGTCATCAATTGTTACAGGATCAAGAAAAAGGGATGAGTGATGAACTGGTAATCTTCAGTGTTCCCTACAATAATATTTGTGATGTCAGTTCCAGGACTCCATGACAATTCCAGTGATATTACAAAAGGAAATTAATTTCATTAACAAAGCAGATAATGGGGTAGGAAGTTTTAACATTGGAACACATATTGCAACATAATTTGGAATTTGAGAGACAGTGAATAAAAGCCTATTGCATTATGAAAAAGAGCAGAGAAAAGTACAGATCCCAACCCACTAAGATCAGGCAGGTGAAGATGGAGGTGGGAGAAACCATATTGAAGTCTGAATAACATAGAAGGTGAAAATGAGAAATAGAGCTAATAGGAAGACTGAGGTCTAAGAACCAAAAAACTGCAATGTCTCTCATCCCTTCTTCCTGACACCAACAAGTAAAGGCAGTCTCTATGAGAAAGTAGTTAAACCACTTAGGCTTTCATCCCCAATGGAAGTTTAAAATCCCTTTTTCTGACATTTAGGGAAATTGCAGCCTGTCAACTGATGTTCATATCACTCATGAAATAACATAGGTCATTGAACATGTCCTTGCCTACATACATAAAACTGCTAGACAAATTTCAGTGTAATGAAATAAACTTCTTGGAAAAAGACCTATTCATACAACAGCAGAGGAAAATTACAAAAATTATCTGCAGTAATTAGCCTGATTCATTATTCTTAAAATGATTGGATAACAAAAAATACATATATAGGGAAACCAGAAACACAAAACAAAATGACCAAAATAGTAAACGACAAGATTCTACCCTATAGAAAACAGAAGAGAACTTAATAATGCAATCTATATGGTACTTACATAGTATTAGGCATTGTTCCAAGAACTTTATGTATATTAAACTTACTTATTCCTCACAACTATCTTACAAAGCATGTATTAACTATTACAGTCCCCTTGCCCTGCACAGTGGCACATGCCTGTAATCCTAGTGGCTCAGGAGGCTGAGGCAGGAGGATCACGAGTTCAAAGCCAGCTTCAGCAAAAGTGAAGTGCTAAGCAACTCAGTGAGATCCTGTTCAATCCCTGGTAGCTCCACCAAAATATATATATATATTTATAGCCCCTATTTTACAGATATGGAATCTGAGGCACAAGAGGTACATTGAATTATCAGAGACACAAACCTGTTCAGTGGTGGAACCATGATTCAATCAGGGAGACCTGATTGCTCTCTTAATTATCTGATAATTCTAATTTGTATCCTGGACATGATATGAGAAATCATTATAATAATATAATGCAATTTTAAAAATACAGATGCAACAAGAGATTTTAGAGTCCAAACCCATAGTAGCTAAATAGAAAAATTCAGTAGGATCTAGAGGACTGAAAGATAAAGTTGAAGAAATGGGGTTGTAGCTCCATAGTGGAGAGTTTGCCTAGCACATGTGAGGCATTGGGTTCAATTGCACCATGTAAAAATAAATAGACAAACAAACAAACAAATAAAGGTATTGTATCCATCTACAACTTTAAAAACCATTTATAAAAAATTGAAGAAATGAGGTAAAATAAATATGAAATATAAGGAAAAACCAAAAATAAGAGACATAAATGTTCATTCAGAAAACCCAATATCTAATAAAAGACTCTCTAGAAAGAATAAAAAATATAAAACAAAAGAAATTTGCAAAGACGTTATTTGAAAATACAACAGGAAGAAATTTTCCTGAACTAAAAAGATAATAATTTGGGTATTAAAATGACGACCTTGTATTAAGTATGTGAGTGTGTGTGTTTGCTTCAAGATTTTGAAGGAAAATATTTTCTAACCTAGATTTCCATACCCATCCAAAATATCAGCATGCATGAGAGAAGAGTTAAGACATTCTGAACCATGAAGATCTAAGAATATTGACAGCCATGGTCAAGACTATACTCAAACACACACAGGATAGATGACTTAAAGAAGGATACAGAATCCCGAAAACAAAAGTTCCATCCTAGGAGGGCACCAAAGAGAAGTTCAAGGATGACTTTCCTGCTGAGCTACAGAGCCCTGGTCCAGACTGAACATGGGGACAAAGATCCCAGGAGCTGGAATAAGTAGGGGGAGATTAAGGCAATATATTCTAAAGACTGGATAAACTTTATGATAGAAGCTGATTGGAAGCTCCAAGACAAACAAATACTCTTATTCCAAATATCAAGCCCTAAATGACATAATTTAGGTAATTTATTTTAAGTAATTAATGCCATGAAGGAAAGAGAATCTATTTAACCTGGATTCTAAAAACTGGTCCCTTTCAAGTATCTCAATGGCCATGACACAAACACAGAGAAAGTTAAAGGTAATTATGACATTGTAGTGAAACATATCTATACCATCTGCTGTGGTCTGCACATCTTTTCCAAAGTCCCATGTGCTAAAGGCTTGGTAAACAGACTGTGGCCCTACTGGGAAGTGGTGGAACATTTAAGAGGTGGAACCTAGTGATAGGGAATTAAGTCATTTCCTAAGCAGAAGGAAATTAGGTGGGGCACATCCTTGAAGGGTATGTTGGGACCTATGGACCTATTCTGTCTCTCTTTTTGCTTCCTCCAATATGTTTCCACCATGATACATTGTGATGCCATAGGCCCAAAGCAACAAGGTCAAAGTACCACTGACTTGAACCTCTGACACTGTAAACCAATAATTTTTCTCTCTTTGTATTGTCTCAGAAACTTTCTCACAGTGATGGAAAACTGACACACTGTCATGATGTATAAAATATTCATTGACTTCTGAATTTTATAATCAAACTATAGAGAAACCACAAGCCTTAACTCTAATTACAGAAGATAGTGTAAATGCCAATAACTGTGATGATTCAAAATCAAAGGTATAATCAGCAGAAAGTGGGAGAGGAAAAGAGAAGATGTAGTATAGTGAAATTTTCTCTTACTTACAAAGGGCACCAGATGTAGTCAAAATAACAAATTAGAGATATTGTTATAGAATTTAAAATTATAAAGATAAAAACCTAAGAATACTAATATAAATAATCAACACTGAAGAAAAGAAAAGAGGTAATTTTTTTTATTTTTCATAGCAGGGAGCCAAGAAATAGTATCAAACCATCATAAATCAGGAAAAAGATGTAAAAAAATCTATGCTTTAAAAATATAAATGTAAGCATCTGAGTAACCAAAACCAGAAATTTTAAATAGGTTGCTTTTCAATTCATAACAGCTAAATAGGGAACCAAGATAGATGCCCTTCAATAGATGAATGAATAAAGAAACTCTGGTATATATACATAATAGCATTAAAAGAGAATAAAATCATGACATTTGCAAGTAAATGGATGGAGCTGGAGAATATAATGCTAAGTGAAGTAAGAGAATCTCAAAAAGGCCAAATGTTTTCTCTGATAAGTGAATGCTGATCCATAATGGAGGGGGGTGAGCATGGGAGAAATGGAGGAACTTTGGATGGGGCAAAAGGGAGGGAGAAGAATGTAGGGGAAATGGGGGTAGGAAAGATGGAAGAATGAGATGGACATCATTACCCTAAGTAAATGTAGGTTAACATGAATGGTGTGACTCTACTCTATGCACCACCAGAGAAATGAAAATTGTGCTCTATATGTGCACTATGAACTGAAATTCATTCTGTTGTCATGTATAACTAATTAAACAAATTAATTAATTAATTAACTAATTTTACAAAATAAAATGAGTTGCTTTTTGGGAGTAGCACTGAGTTGAAGGAGGAAGTGATAAATTTGCTTTTCAACATTGGTTCTGTATTACTTACATTTTCAGCATTTGAAAGTATTAGTTTGGTTTTAAAATGATATTTGTACTTTTAAATAACAATTCATCTATTTTACAGGACTAGTCTAAAGGCTGGATGGGGTAATAGATCTCCTAATGTGCCACACACCTAAAATAATATGCAAGCAAAGGATTCCAAAGAAACAAGATAGTACTAATATAAAAAGATATTTTATATGCTATTCAAATATCAGTTTCTGAAGAAAATTAAGGAGTAAAGGAAAACCACTCTACTTTAGAATGTACCCATATTGGGCCTGGCCATGTCCATTACTTTGAAATCACTCGGATATTCATGCAACCTTACTATGTTTTCAGTTCTTTATCTGTAAAATAGAATCTGCATAGAAGTTAGGAACTCAGCCTCTATGGTCAGACTGCCTGAGTTTAAATCCCACCTATACCAGTTAGGAGCCGGATGACCTAGGTAGACCGCTGAACCATTCTGTGCTTCAATTTTCTCATTAGTAAAATGGGAAAGATTTGAAGTTTAAATGAAATTATGTATATAAAGCCTCTCTCAAAGTAATTCTATATACATGTTTGCTATTACTATTGCATAACTCATAGTCTTTAAGTTTTATTGTGTAGGCTCTGGGAAATCCTGATACATGGTGATTAAGAAATATGGCTGGGCCACTGGCAAGTCATGAAGTACAAAAATATAAAACATAATTAACCTTTAAAAATATGGACATTGGGATATAACACACGTACAAGTTCATGTCTACATAAGTTAGCCAGGAACTGAACATTGATTAGGTGTCTTCCCATGTTGGAAAAATGTGAGAGATTATGAGGGCTACAGATATGTCCAAGAACTGTCCATCACTGAGCTTATAGTCACTGCATGGATCTATATATACATGGGGAGGAAACAAGCAAACTCATTCTAAGACTCAGCAGCAGCTTGGCAGCTTGTTACAGAAAAGTCCAAGGGAAAGTTGTGCTTAACATCCTCTGTGTGGAGCCAGTAATGAACTACTAGGAACACAGAAGAGAGAACCTGCTTTTCCACCACTCTCATTCACTCCTCTGCCCACATACAAACTTGTTACCACACAACACAGCTTAGCCAAATACAAAATTACTTCGTAGATGAAAGTGGCTTTTAAAGTCTTAAATGGAGATTGCCTTTGCCCTAGAAGTGGCACAGCAAAGCTCTGTTAGGAAGAGTAACTGAGAACGTCCCTGTGAAGGTGCTGACTTCCTTATGCTCCCCTCTTATAACCATTTCAGAATCTGGAGTCCCCACCATTATGAACGCCTAGCGCACACAGCTATATGAAGGCATCATATAGAGGCTTGGGGGAAAAGTCTCTCTGACTACATCCTCTGTCTAGCTCTCCTGTGTCCAAAGCATTTTGTTCCCTAATCCAGGGAAGGGGAAAATCATCTACTGGAAGAATCAATAAAAGGAGAGAGTGCCCCTGGTATTAGTCAGAGTTTTTAAAAGCAGATGATAGAATCTGTTGTAGCTGGTGTAAGTAGGAAGGGATTTATTAGAGGATAATAAGTAGTTTGTAGAGTAACAGGAGGAACAGAAAGCACAATCTGAGCTGAGATTCAAAGATTAACTCTCCTCTCACCTCACCAGAGGACTAGCCTGGACCAGGACCTTCTTCTCTCCAACACAGTGAGAAAGCTGCTCCCACTCCACCAACCACCCGGCCATGGGTACCCAATCTCTCCCATCCTGTCCCAAACAAACAGAGGTCAATGGCCTGCTCTTCCTCACAGAACTTATTTCTGGTCACAGAACTTACTTCTGGACACAGGAATCACCTAGGTGTGCCCAAACAGAGGACCCATATCCTCACTTTACTGGCAAAAGGCCTGGGAAGGCAGTACTGTAGGCTCTATGTTGGGAAGGAAGGTGGAGGTCACTCTGTGAGTGACCGTCAATATGTCCCCAAACCCAAATTCTTAGAAACAGGAAATAGAATAGAGGTTACTATTAACCCTGGGTAGAGAGCACTGGGAAGTGGTTATTTAATGAATGTAGAGTTTCAATTTAGGATAATGAAAAAGTTTTAGAGATGAATAATTCTGAAAGTCAAACAATAATGTGAATGTACTTAATGAATCTTACACTTAAAATGGATAACATGACAAATTCTGTTATATTCTACCACACAATTTTAAAAAATCAAGGGAAAATTCCCCCCAAAGTATTAAAAAATATTGAGGTAGTCACAAATGAGAAATATTGACTAAAGTTCCAGTCTATTTTATTAATTGCCAAAGTAAATACATACACATTTGAGAAAAGTTGTGATTACTTTATTTAAACCACTCTAGATGGGTAGAATCTCTCCTAATATGGAAAGATTGATACAGAAGGAAATTCCACAAATTTCCTTTCTAAACTCTTCCAATATTTTACAACCCACAATATTAAGAAATTCCTTGTATCTAACCTAAATCCCTCTTACTATATCTAAAAGCATTCCCTTGTTGCCCTCTTTGGTGAAGATGGAGAACAGCTGGCCGGCATTTTGCATTCTTTGCCTTTAAGCTAAAATAATTTTATTTGTTTTAACCCTTCCTGGGAGGCCTTGATTTCATCTTATATCTCTTCTGAAACCAGCTTCCATTGTCTCTGCAATTCCCTTTCATGGTTAGGGCCTGTCTGGGGACTGAGCACTGTGAATCAAAAAAAAAAAAAAAAAGACAATCCTTTTTTGACATTATCAACACTAACTCCTGGTTCATAAACAATATTAAAGTACTTGGATTCATATTGAGTCATAGTGAGTTAATTTCATCCTGAGAACATGGATAATGAGAGAGAAATTAAAATGATATTTCCAAGACATGAAAACACTAGTAAGAGGCAACAGGGACCAGAAAGTGGCGGTGAAGAGAAAACTGTGGGTGTAGCATGTGGACAATGAAAGGTGTTAGGAATGAGCGTAGGGGAGCCAGCTACTCTCCTGTATCCTGGGGTGTGTGCTTGGGGAGGAAAGCTCTGTGTGTGGTGAGTTGACTGAGTCACATCTCTAGGGTGGTGGCTTCTGCACACAATGGAAACTAGATGTGGTGGGATAAATGAACCATGTGGATGGAAAACACTAGCTCTGAGGATGAGTTTGTCTTCTGGCTGCCAAGGAAGGGGCTCCTGCTGTTACTCTCGAGGTGAGATACAGATATTGATGCAGGCAGTGTGGAGAAACTCTGTAGCAGGTAGAGCAGGGCCTCTGTGGAATCAGATACAAATACCTTGTACTTGTCCAGCACCTTGTGGCCTGAGAAACCAGTTACACATTCTTCATCTAATTTACATCCTGCATTGCCCTGTGCAAATGTTGGCAGGCCACAGGTTACCACCACTCCACAGGGAAGAGGATCCACATGTCATATGACCAGAGGAGGAGAGAACAAGTGTGTAACCCTCTGGACTTCTACTTTGTGCTCTTTGCTCCACACCATGCTGCCTTTTCTGGGAACTTTGTCAGGGTAGGACTCAGTGGACACTGTTGAGATTCTTCTTGCAGGAGCAGAGTGTTGCTTAATTAGCTGAGACCTCCATCGGCAGAACCTAAGCCATGGACAAAGTATCAGCTATAAGGTGAAAAGGAGGTGGTATTCGATATGAAGAATGGTGGGAAGGAGTAAATTGTAAATTGGCACATTGAATGGAAGCCTATGGATTCCCTAAATGACTGATTACCTTCAGAAAACATCATTTACTGTGGTTTAGAACTGGATGAAGTTTCCTTTGACTATTGTCGCACTTCTTGGTAAATAAGTACTGAAAAGAAAGAAGACAATTTCTTTAAATAAGTATTCTTTAATTATATAAAAGACTATATTCAATGAATTATTAATCTCATTTCTTAGTAACAATACCCTAAAACTAAATATTATCCCAGACTGAATAGCCTGGGCATACTGAATTGTTCATGAGTCAAATGAGAAATGAATACTCTATTGAAACCAAAGCAAAATTAAGTTTTTTTTCCCCAGTAAGAAAATGTTCCTTCTTACCACCCCCAGAGTCTCCATACAGATTAGATAATGGCCTATTTTATTTTAACAAAGCTTTTGGCAAAATGTGGACAAGCCACACATGTGCCCTCTGAACTCAGAGACCAAAGAGACTATTACTGTTCCTTTGAGAAACACATTGTTCAATAGATCAGAAGAATAGAAAATCATATTTGTATCCAACTTGGAGTCACAAGTTAGTAAATTCAACTATCCCAACAAAAGTATAGAATTTCTTAAAAGCCTGCTGCCATTGAGTCATAGAGCACAATATCAATTTTTTATCATATTTTTGGTGATCCCTAATATAAATTAATGGTAAACATGGTGTGTTTGGTTGTTTATTCACTCACCACTCTTATGGGAACATGGAAAACATTCAGCCTGCACATCAGACAGACCACATGAAACCAGCAGTAAATAACCAGAGATATCTGGCCCCTCCTCCATGGGGACAATCATAGAGTTGGCTGGAGCCACATGTGTTGGACTAATCAGAAGAAACAGAAACTAGACATCTTATGTCCAACCATGGATGCCTAGCTATGATCAATGAAAGAAAATTTATTCTAGCCCCTCTGAGGTTTTCAGGGGGAAAATACATAAAATGTATTTTGTATGTGACTTCATAGTTATATCACTTTAACCAAAATGTTATTTTTGGTCCCAAGAAGGCAACATCCCTTAATGGTATTTTTCTTACACAAAGTGCCTCTACATATTCATGTTATCTTTAGGCTTAAAACTCTAATCTTGGAAGGATGATATTTATAGTAGTGTGCAGGTTTACATCTACCATCCCTTATGTCTGAAGAACATTCAGGTTTCTTTGTTTAATGCCTCAACAGAAAAACAAGCCAACAAAAAAATACCCAACAACAACACTACACCATTTTATCAAGTCATTCATCTTCTATCTTAGTTTATGCTGAAAATAAGGACAGGTAGCTTGCTCAGTTTCTCTGAAATCCAAACATTTTATACTTTAAACAGCACTTTTGTGGTAGGAAAAATCATGACTACCCTTAAATAGGCCACAGAGGAGAATGGACATGTATGGATAGTTCTTTCCAGACCTATTGACTGGCAATAAAAAAAAAAGCTCTTGGAATAACTAATGGGAGGTCCTGTCCTTATTGTATGAACTGAAATCATAGCCCCTTTCACATAACCATTGAACTCACAACAGGAAGCCCTCAGAGCCCCTGGGAAGTCAGTCTATGTCCAAAGCTTCCATTGAGAGCCATCTGCACTGGCTGTACCATTTCTGTGCCCTGGCCCAGCGTGGGCACCCTTTTTTGGACATTTTCTGGTCTGGCAATGTTCCTTGTTCCCTGTGATCATGATTCTACAATGCTTTATTTACTGAGCCAAGAAGAGCAAGCAATTTATACCAGAGCCAAACTAACATATGGTAGAAATTCCTGAGAATAATAAACTGAACATATTTTCTCCTTCCTATGAGAGATAAAGTCAGGAGAGTGACGAATCTTGAGTTCCACTTCATTACACAGAACATACATCTCTCATGGCTTTATTGGTCAGGAATCTACGGACTAATAAAATATGGACATTCCGTAGTATTAGTGAAGAAACTAATAAACCAAGAAGTGGTGATGTGATTATTCCATGTTAGTGGTAGAAGAATGTAATCGTTTCTTATTGCTGCTATAAAAAAATTAACAAATTTAAAACAACACTCATTTATTGTCTTAGAGTTCTGAAGGTCATGGGCTATATTTCCTCTGTAGGTTCCAGTAAAGAATACATTTCCTGCTCTTTGCTTCTAGGGGTTACTGGCATTCCTTGTCTCATGGACCCATTGTCCATCTTCAAAGCCGGAAACATGGTATTATCAAGTTTATTTTCTCTGCTTCTGCTATCAAACCCCTTTCAGTGTCTCCGACCCTTCTGCCTCCTTCTCATAAGAACCCTTGTGGTTACATTTGGCTCACCAAGATTATCCAGAATAATCTTCCCATGTCAAGAGCCTTAATTTAACCACAAGCGCAAAAGAATTTTGGTTTTTTTCTGTTTTTCCATGTAAGGAAACATAATCACAAATTTCAGTGATTAAATCATGGAATTTATAGGGGAGGGGGGGCATTATTTGTCCTACCACAATTAACAATCAAAAAAATCTAAACCTCATCAGCAACAAATAATCTATTGAACACATGTGTTAATTTCATTCAAATTACATTTAGTAATTACTTACCTAGAAACCAGGTACTGAGATTGATAAACATAGCAGAGCAAACTATAGATCTAAAGTACTCTTTATTAATCTCCGAAGATATGTTTTAAATATAATTCATAATTATAAGATATCCAAGGTATTTTAGAAAGAAAAAAATGTTAATAATGAAACTGCACAGAAATACAGGAAACAAAGAGCCATATTACCAATATTTTTTTAAAATACCTTTTTATTTTTTTATTTTTATGTGGTGCTGGGGATCGAACCCAGTGCCCCACACAAGCTATGCAAGCATTCTACTGCTGAGCCACAACCCCAGCCCCTTGTCAATATTTTTTTAATCATTTTACAAATCAAAAAGAATGGGATGAGCAATCCACTAGAAAACATGTACAAATATATGCAATTTAGATAAGGCATACAAATTTCTATAAGATGTGAAGAATTTTTTCTCTCTCAGATTGTCAAGTGCCAAAGAGTGCTTGTTTGTATCTCTCCAACATTCAGATTCAAACTCCAAGGTGATGGTACTTTGAGGTTGGGACTTTGGGAAATAATAAAAGTTGGATGTATCTTGCAGGTAGGTCCTCCATAATTGAATAAGTGCTCTTAGAAAGAGATAAAAGGACCAGAGCTTGTTCTCTCCTCCAGTGAGGATATAAGGAGAAGATGATTCTCTACACACTAGGAGGAGTGCCTTCATTGGACAGCTGCTTACTTCCAGAGCTGTGAGAAGTAGATGTTAGTTTTTAAGCCACCCAATATGTTATTCTGATATAGCAGCTTGAACCAAGATAGTAAAATTTAAAAGATTAATGATAGTCTTTACAATGGCTTATCAGACCTGCACCGAGTGGCATCTCTGTCCCTCTCTGCCTCTCTGATTTAATCTTCTTCTCCCCATTTCATTAGTGGCTTCAGCCAGAAAAAAAAATGCCTTTTCACACATTCCATACACACTCACATACTTTCACACACACCTAACAATTTGAGCTAGCAATGTCATTTATAGGAATTTAATTTTCATAAATATTTATATAAATAAGAGAGGTTAAACATACAAAATAAAGTTGAAAACACTTGGGAACACCCTAAATATTCATAAGTAAAGATTTGGTTAAGTTACTGTACATTCCTAAAGACAAATACTATGTAATACCTAACTAAGTGTGTGTGGAAATTAGTTCTCATGTGTACTGACGTGGAAAGATTTCTGAAATGTATCCTTTAATATAATTAATAATGTGTGTTTATGTATTACATGTTAATCATGTTTTGTGTTATTTATAAAATAAATATATTCCCATGAATGTTCCTTCCAACACATCAGAAAATGGATGAATGAAGAATGAAAGTTATTTTATATTAGCTGAGTATTAGCATATATAACCTCAGTACAGGGAAAAGGTATAGCGTTAACAGTAAAGAAGATTGAAGATAGTCCCTAGAAGCTGTCAAGGAGCAAATTGCTAAAAGCATTTAAAAAAAAATCCCAATATAAAAGACTCGTATATTATGTATCAGAAGTAATAACCCAGAAGAGTCAAAATCAAGACACATCCATAATGGATATTAAGATAAGAAAAGAATTATAGACAAAATAATCAGGTAATTTGTAATGGAAAACAATGTTAGGTGGTCCTCAGGCTTCCCCACACCTTAATCCCATGCCAGAAATAAACAATAACTATAAGAGTCTCAAGGAAAGAAAATGTGAGATAAGATTTTTTTATATAGAGTCAAACCAGCCTTTAAGTACAAAGGGTACAAACACTTTTGAACAGACAGACATCCAGAAGTTATTATTCTCTAAAGTCTTTGTTGCTGTAAGACAAACTTCAGCCAACCAAAGTCTTGGAGTTGGTGGTGATCACAGAACATATTTAAAAAACGCAACTCAAAATCAGAAGCAAATGTGGAGCTGAATGTGACCAAATAGAATATAAATTTTATAAATGCTGACAGTGTAGAAATGACATAGCTAAGAAAAATTGAGAAAGAAAATGGAAAAGAAGGGAACTTGAGCAATTTTACCCATTGCCTCTTTTAAAGTTGCTGAAAGTAAAAGGAAAGCATTTGAAATAAATGAATCAAGAAATCAGCATTCTAAATCTATCTAGCATAAAAATTAAGCATTAAGAAAGACAATGTTATTAAATTGCATGGTTGATGATACAACACCAAAGGTATAATCCATGAAAGAAATAATTAATAAACTGGACTTCATTAAAATGAAAAATACCAGCTTTTTAAAGACACAGTGAAGAAGACAACAAGACAAGCCACAAACTGAGAGGAAATACTTACAAAAAACTACATATATGTAAAAGACTGATAGTCAAAATATACAAAAAACTCTTAAAAATCTGTAATAAAAAATGAACAGCAGAACTAAAAAATGGGCCTAAATCCTGAAAAGACAACTTCATCAAGGATTGCAGATATCAGGTAATGTCACAGACTGGGGAAATCATAAACAATACAAGTTTATGCAGCACACAGACCTGAAGGCCAGGAGGTACAAGCGCATAGTGCCTACTGCTAGCATCCAGTGAGGGTCTTTTTGCTGCGTCATAACATGGTGAAGTGGAATTGAGCAAAAAACATCAGGCAAACTCATCCTTTTTATCACTAACACACCTTTTTTGTTCATTTGTTGTTGTTGTTGTTGTTGATGATGATGATGATGTTTTGATACTGGCAATTGAATCCAGGGGCATTTAACCACTGAGCCACATCCCCAGCCCATTTTATGTTTTATTTAAAGACAGGGTCTCACTAAGTTGCTCAGAGCCTTGCTAAGTTACTGAGGCTGGCTTTGAACTCACAATCCTCCTGCCTCAGCCTCCTAAGCAGCTTAAATTACAGGTGTGTGCCACTGCCCCTAGTAACACACTCTCTTGTATAAATCCATTCATGAAGTAAGAACCCTCAAGACCTAATATCTTCTTAAAGGTCCTATTTTTCAACACTGAGACAACGAGAGTTAAATTTCAAAATGAGCATTGGAGAGGACATTCAAATCATAGCACATACAATCACAGGTTTACATAATGTGTCATTAGGGAATTATAAATTAAAACCACAATGAGAAAATACACCTATTAGAAGAACCAATATCCAAACCACTGACAATATCAAATGCTGACAAGGAAATAGAACCGATGGGAGCTCTCTAATTCATTGCTGGTAGGAATACAAAATGGTACAGGCACTCTGGGAAACAGTTTGGTAGCTTTTTATAAAACTAAACCTATTCTTCTCACATGATCCAGCATTATCATTCCTTGTTACTTATTTAAAGGAGTTGAAAATTTATGTTGAAACTAAAACTTACACCATGGATGTTTATAGAAGCTTTATTTATAATAGCCAAAACTTGAAGCAATCACGCTATCCTTCAGTAGGTAAGTGGATAAACTGTAGTCTATACAGACAGTGGAATATCATTCAGTACTAAAAAGACATGAGCTATCAAGCCATGAAAAAAAACAGAGGATACTTAAATACACATTACTAAGTGAATAAAGCCAATTTGAAAGACTATATAATGTATGATTCCTACTATAAAACAATATGAGAAAAGTAAAATGATAGAGCAGTATGAAGATTAGTGGTTGTTAGAGGTCAGGGAAAGGAAAAGATGAATAAGCAGAGCACAGAGGATTTTCAGAGTGTTAATCTGTCTTAGTTCATTTGCTATTGCTAATAATACAATATTACAGCTAGGTAAGTTATTTTAAAAAAATAGAGAGATTTATTTTGGCTTTTGATTCTGGTCTAAGGTCAAGGGGCTACATCTAATCTTCTTGCTGACAGAGGCCTGAGGTAATTCCGGGCATCACATAACTATGGACAGCAAGTGAGCAACAGATCCAGTCAAAACTCTTTTTTAAAAAATAGTAGACCCACTCTGAAGATGACCCATTAATCCTTGCATTCATGAAGGCAAGTCCTAAGCACCTCTTGAAGGTCTTACCTGTTCTTACCTCATATTTTATAATGGGAATTAACTTTCAACCTGAGTTTCAGAGAGGACAAACTATATTGAAATCGTGGAAAAAACTGCTCTGTGTAATACTTCAGTGGTGGATGCCTGTCATCATACACTTGCCCAACTCTATTGTAAACTGCTGACTTTGGGTGATAAAATGTGTCAATGTAGCTTCATAGACTATAAAAAACATATATTTTGGTGTGCGGTGTCAACAGTGGGGAAGGGTGTGAGGTGGGGGACACACACCATGTGAGACTTCTCTGTACTTTCCACTAAATTTTGGCCTTGAATTTGTTCCAAATAATAAATTTTATTGGTTTAAATAATAAAAAATTAAGTAGTAGAGCAAAGGAAGGGGATATGAAAGAAAAAGGAAAATGCTTACTCTGAATTGTTTTTAGGAGAGATTAAAGAAATAGGAAACTAAGAGTACTACATAGCATAATAATTGTAAAAGTAAATCCTTGAATAAAAATATAAAACTTTTTTAATTTTAGAGTTACTACACAACTAAAGCAAAAATACGAGAGATCACATCATGAGTTTGGTTTTAATTTTTAATGATAAAAATGTGCAATACAGAACTCCAGAATGGCACAATAAGAACTTCCAAAAATTCATAAAAACAATCTATAAAACCATAAAACCAATGAGAACACTAGAAAAAAAGTAGCCAAAGTCAACTTTGAAGAGCTCTAAAAACTAAATTCTAAAGACTTGCAATAACTTGAGGGTTTGTTCAAGAAAAATGTCTGAATCTCAAGAAGAGTAGTGGGTTTTGTGGTTCTTTAACTTTTTTATTTCTACCATCCTTAGTTCCATGGTTTCCTTACAAACAATAGCCTCATAACTAAGTTAACTGTGAAAACCTACAGGCTACTAGTCACTGGAGGGGAGATGTTTTAGAATTCTCTGCAAAAACCACCCCAGAAAATTGTCACTATTTTGAATCATCTGAAAACTCACTAAAAAGCTCCACTCTCAGGATTTGCCTTTATTTCACTTGAGTCAGCCTATATACTGTGTTAAAATCTACCCACAGGGAATTGGGTGAAAACAATCAGTAACAATTTTTAGTATTGTAGCTGCTTGAGATAGCATTGTTATTTGGGCTGACCAAAAAACAAAAAAATTTAAAGAATAAACTGAGAAGTGGGAGGTCCAAAGGAGACTTGGAAAAGCTTGGACATATTCCTGGTTACCTAGTATGTTATGCACATGTATGAATACACATGTATGAAGACTGTATGAATGCACAAGATAGACCTAAGAATGCTTTCCTCTCTCACTTTTGCATGACCTTAAGGCTTTGTGAAAACAGGAAGAAAAGACTAAGGCAGAGTTGTAAACTGTCTGCCAACCATCGAAAATGTTCTCCAACATAAATAGGCCCTTCACAAAGATTGGGAGACTAATATTTCAAGAAAATTGTAAAAACATTGTCCAATCATCAACTGACCAGTGATCTAACTTTAGTAGCCAAATGTGACAAAAAATACACACTTTATAGAATTAACCCATAAAAGTCACTAAAAAAATTATAACACCCATAATGACATATGCTAGAAAAAAAAGGGTAAATCTGGTTTCCATTTACTTACATTATATTGTTTTGAATGTTTAATTTTCAACAAAATATCATAAGATATAGAAATAAACAGGAAAGTGTAGTCCATTCACAGAAAAAATAAAAAGGAAGAAAAGAAAAGCAGTCAAATAGAAACTGCTTCAAAGAAAGCCAAGTCTTAGAGAAAAAGAAATTAAATTAGTATTATAAATATATCTAAATAGCTAAAGAGAACCACGTTTAAAGGATTAGAAGACAGTCAGAGAGTAATGTTCTCCAAATAAAGATTAACAGAATATATATATAGTTTGTGTGTATCATATAATAGTTCTGGAGTTGAAAAGTACAATAATTGAAATAAGAAATTTATGAAAAGGAATCACTAATACATTTTAGCTAGCAGAAGAAAGAGTCAGTAACATGAAGCTAAGTTAATTGAAATAGTCCAGTCTCAGGAATAAAAAGAAAAAGAATAAAGAACAATGAGCAGAGCCTCAGAGACTTATGGTGCATCATCAATGGAGACAACACAAGCACAACAGGACTCTGGAATATGCTAGAGAAGTGAAAACAAAAATAAAGGAAGATTCATGGTTTAGAATTCTGGTTAAAAAGTATTAAGTGAAACAAGAAGCCCTTTTATAATGGAAAAAATGAGTAAATATTTAATGAAGATAAAAACCAATATCTGTATCCCAATAATCAAGCAGTAACACTAAGTAAGCATATATTAGATTTGTCAAGAAATAAAGCACATCAATATTAGGAGAACTTATTAGTCTTTCATTCTATGACATCTCAAGTAGGAAAAAAATTAAGGTATGGAAGTCCCAAATAAAATGGTAAAAAGATGTTTTCAAGCGTTTTATATCAAGTTCTTAGCACAAAAAAAAAAAAAAAAAAAAAACAGGAAAATCCACTTTGCTTGGAACATTCATGAAATATTGCCATCATTAGGCCACGATCAAACTACAACAAATTCTAAAAGGTATAAGTGTTACAGAGCTCTCTTTACTTACCATATAATTAGAATAGAAATGAATAACAAAATTTGGACCCATATCTCACATTGATATCATGAAAAATGCAAAGTAAGTAAAGCATTTTATGTAAAACATGAAACTATAAAGGAATTAGAACAAACTATTAGTGAATATATTTTAAAATTATTTTTAATATGAATTTTCAAATTATGACTAAAAACAGATGCCACAAAACATAAGTAGCACATTAAAATACATACTATAATATTCACAAAAAAAGATACAAGTGTAATGACAATGATAATCTTGGAGAATATCACACATCATATGGCAAGCAATAGTTTAATATGTAAGAAGTTCTTAGAAGTTGATTTTTTTAAAACAAGCAATAGTTCAGTAGAAACAACAAAAGATCTCAATAGATCATTCCTAAAAGAGTAAATACAAATGATTACTAAACATATAAACTTTTCTGATGAATGAAGTAATAACAGAAACATTTAGAATAAATTTGGAGGAAATTTCATAAACACTTGAAATTTGTAATTCAATCCAGTTTTAAAGACAATACTATATTTTTAATAACAGATTAATAGTGACTTATGCACAGTACATATTCAATAAATACTTGATGAAAATGCATTACAAATTTCTTTTATCCCCTTTGTTATACAAACTTTGAAAATTTGTACCTTTCTATATCAGTGAACCATTGTTATAATGTCAACCCCAAATTTATCAGTTTAAGTATCAATTAGGTATTGTTATTCACAAGTCTAAAAGTTGCTTAGGCAATGCTGAAAATCAGGGCCTGGCTCAGCTGATCTTGGTTGAGCTCAATAAAGCATCTATAGTCATACAGGTCTGGCTTATTGCTTGGGCTAATGGGATGACGAGGCACTGGTCTCTCAGACTAGTCTACACCTATTTTGTTCCTGTTGTAGCAGGAGCATTTCAAGAGAATATGGAAAGCACTCCAGAAACCTTGAGGTATATAGATTTAGAACTGAAATTTTCCTATGAACTTTATACATGGAAGCAAGTTACAGGAGCAGTTCAGATTCTTAGAATGAAGAAACAGAGTCCAAGTCTGTCTGTCTTGTCTGTGTGTGTGTGTGTGTGTGTGTGTGTGTCTGTCTGTCTGTCTGTCTGTCTGTCTACCTCTCTGTGATTAAACCCAGAACCTTATGCATGCTAGACCTCTACCACTGAGCTACACCCCCAACCTCAGACTCCAGATCTTGATGGGAAATACACCAAGTCCATATTCCAAAGCCCATGGATATACAGAATGTTAAGATTAGAAAATGTTTTTGCAGTCTATGCTGTCAATTGATGACGGCGTAGTCAGAAAGGGGTATACAGAAATAGAGGAACACTGGAAAGATTTTTAAATAGCAAAAGAGTCTTACAACTCTAATTGCCTTTAAAAATCTGCCCCACTCTCATTGATTCTTTTATTTTACACGCTTTGAATTGTGCTCTCTCCGCATTTTGTTTAATTTTTTAATATTGCCATGCATATACACTCCCATCTAAACTCTTATATGTCTTTCCTTTTCCTTACAGAAATCTCTCTCTCTCTTTCAACTTCTTTATTAATATCTCCTTCTCCTCACAATGTTTGCTGAATTTAACTCTAATTAATTTATTTTGTGGTTTCATTATTAATTTTTATTATAAATTAATATTGTCAATAACTATGGTTGCAAAGTTCAGGGTGACTTATTTCTAGTCATTCATATATATCTTATAAAATCAATGGATAAAGTGCTATGCAAGAAGATATTTATAACAATGGTGATCAAACAACTGATATTGCTTTCAAAGCCTTTCAAATATTTCCAAACATATTTTCTTACATTGCTTTCAAAGCCTTTCAAATATTTCCAAACATATTTTCTTATTCATTACATCATTTATTTTTCCTCTCAAAAGTTATTTCTGCCTGGTTTACCTTTAGTTTGAGAACTTTCTGCATTTAGGTCAGAGTTTTATAAATTTCAGTAAAATGTAGTTTTAAAGGGAAAAAATTGTCATGAACCACTAATACTAACAATAATTTTTTTATATTTTATTATATTGTTTTATTATATTGTTAGAATACACATATGAAAAAATTGATTACAAGCTGTTTATCACAAGTTCTGATACAACTATAAAATCAAATAGATTTAAAACTGCTTTAAACAAAATTATAAAATTATAAGAGGTTATGAGGGGCAAGGGGGAGGGAAAAAAAGGGAGAGAATTGAACAACAGCAGGGGAGGTAGAGAGGGAAGATGGGAGGGGAGGGGAGGGGAGGGGGGATAGTAGGGGATAGGAAAGGTAGCAGAATACAACAGTCACTAATATGGCATTATTTAAAATGTGAATATGTAACAGATGTGATTCTGCAATCTGTATTTGGGGTGAAAATGGGAGTTCAAAACACAATTTGAGTCAAATGTATGAAAGATGATATATCATGAGCTATGTAATGCTTTAAATAATCAATTAAAAAAAGAAAAAAAGTGATAAAAATATAACAGAAATTAACAGTTTATGTAACAGAAGATAATTTGTGGAAATGAAGTTGCCTCTCACAAGGCCAATAGTGTTCATTTGCCAACTCCACTATGGGCCTTTTGAAGATTCAATTTTCTTCTAGGTTTTGTTGTGTTTTGTTTTTTTAATTGTTGTTGTTCAATTTGAAACCATGCCTAAAGATATTATTTGTTGTTTACCTAGTACAAGTTGCCATTTGATCTTTTTCTAATCAGCACACAATAGTAAGATGGAACTTGTTATGGTTGGATCTGGAATGTCCCCTAAAACCTAATTATTAAAGAGCTGGTCCATAGTGTAGCAATGTCCACAGATACAGCTTTTGGGAAGTGAATGGATCATTAGGTCTTTGACCTCATCAGTGGATTAATTCATTTTATAGACTAATAATTTGAGTGGACTACTGGGAGGTGGTAGATACTATAGACAAGTGAGGCATGATTGGCAGAGATAGGTCATTGAAGACGTTTTCTTAGGAACTATATCTTGTCTATGGCATCCCTTCCTCTCCTCTTTCCTTTCTCTGTATTTCCTGGGTGCCATGACCCAGCATTTTCTGCCATACCCTTCTGCCATGATATTCTGCCTCACCTCAGCCCCAAAGCAATGGATCTAGACAACTACGAACTGAAATCTCTGAAGCAATGAGCTAGAATTAACCTTTCCTCCTTTAAGTTGCTTCTCTTAGGTATTTTTCACAGCAACAAAAAGGTGACTAACAGTACTTCTTGATGCCAATAACATACAGTAGTTGACCCAAATGCAAATACTGAGGTCTTATGGTATTATTCAAATTGTATCTTTCAGAATATGCAGATAAGCTTCTATTGATTTTATTTTAGCTTGTTGAATTCAAAACTTCAAATTTTAAAATTATGTTTTAGTGATATTTCAGAGACCTCTTAGAAAACATTAATTTTGAGTTTTAGAGCTTTTTTCCCAAAATAATTTCCAGATAACCAGACTTCATATATCCTGGTGAGTGAAATCTGATTTGGAGGCATCTTATGACATTTGTTGCCTCAGGAGTATAATTTTGTGGCATGGTAGCATGATGTCCAAATGAAAATCTCAGGAATTCAATGTTTCACCTTTTCTGATAATAATAAAGAGTTTGAAAAATAAGAACTCAGGGTAAATCTCTGCAGATTTTTTTTTTTGAAGAGGGATTAAACTCAGTGACATTTCACCACTGAGTCACATCCCCAACCTATTTTGTATTTTATTTAGAGACAGGGTCTCACGAAGCTGCTTAATGCCTCGCTTTTGCTGAGGCTGGTTTTGAATTCGCAATCCTCCTGCCTCAACCTCTCAAGCTGCTGGGATTACAGGTGTGTGTGCCACCACACTCAGCCTCTCTGCAGATTTATAGTGGAATCACTTAGAAAACTTGTCAAAACTCTAGCATATGTAGTTGAGGTCAGTGTGGGTTAGAACAGAGTCTTCCCCAAAAAATAGCTTTGGATTCTGTCAGTCTCTATGCCAGGAATGAATGTGTGAATTCTTTGGGCTTTCAACAGTGACCCTGACACTTCAACTTCTTTGGATGCAGAAGCCCACAAGCTACCTGCTGGCCACAGCTGGGATTTCAGAGCTGCCTCTTTGAGAGAGTTGTTATGCCCCCTTCTTACTGCCTCTCCTTTCTTTGCCCCCCTGTTCTCGAAAGAACTGCTCTAGAAATCCCTTCAAAGCAATGTGTTTTCAGAAGTAAAACAGATAGAAGCAAGTGCTTAAAAGTTGCTTCTTCAATGAGACTAAGATAGGAAATATTCCAGGTCTCTCTGAAAAGATAATCATTAGGTCATGACGAAGTAACAACTATAGACAGAATTGATTAGTTCTTGACCACATTCTTCATGCGCTTATAACTGATTGTAATATAAATTCAAATAAGCAAACAAACAAATAAATAAATAAATGTTCAGGTTAAGAACCCCAGGAACTAGATTACTTATTGCTTTGTTATAGAGAGTACATTTAAGCATCAATAATACCAAATACTAACAAAAATAGCAGACTCAAACCATATTGTTTTTATCATAAAATATGGCAAAAGCAGAGCCAGCGCAGTAAAAGCATAATAACTACACAGATGTTATCATGCAAGCCTGGTTTATTGAAGGAAACCCTCAAAAAAAACTGTCTAGACCCAATTCTGGGTTGCCTAGTAATAACACACTACAATTTATAAAAGTAAGGATTTATCCCTCCATGTGCTTAGAAATAAAACCTAAGGAAAGTAAATCTAAGTTTAAGGTATTCAGGTCAGTGCTAACCCCAGTCTGCAATATACTTGTAATAACTTACAATATCCAAAGTAATGGCTAATATTCTAAAGAGTTCTTCTATTAGCTAAGTCCTTAAAGTAACATGAAAATTCAGCAACATGTATCTTGAATAGGTAGAAATACACATGGGAGCAAATATTGTCTTGTTTCATTTAGTTCTACATTAAGTTTTTTCAACATCATGCCCAAAGAACCCGTAGTAAACTTCCAGTTTTCTTCTTTTCCCCATTGTAGATATGGAGATAATTATATGACACAGGCATTTTCAAATTCTTAACTATGCACATACACACATCTAGTCCCTGCGGCCATACCATTTTCAATGTCCAGATGGTATACTCTCCCTGCATCCTGCTGTTGGAAGTAGTCTTTGCATACTAAGGAAATAACTTTAAATGTATAAGTTTGCTAGGCTACAACAACAAAATGCCACAGACATTATGGTTCAGACAAGACATATTAATTTTCTGACAGTTTTGGAGGTTGAAAGCCCAAGATCAAGGTGATAGCAACATAATTATCTCTTTAAGGAGATAATCTGTCTCTCCAGATATAGTCACATTGTAGGTTAGGACTTTAATTAAGGAATTTGAGGAGGACATGAGTTAATCCACAAAAAGCTACAACCTCAGGGACATAATGGAAAGATGTTTTTTGTTTGTTTGCTTGTTTGTTTGTTTGTTTTTGCTCACATGCTTCCAGATGCTACAGATTTTCTCATGATGTATCATTCTAACCCCAGGATTCCATGTCATGTACCTGTGCACCCAGTATTATAATAGAAATACATATTCCCAAGTGTTCTCTACTGCATGAACCAACCTAGAGCTGGCTTCATGCTAGAGATGCAGAAACAATTCTACTGTGTGTTTCAACTGATCAGTGTATAAGTGGATGGAGTTACCTCAAGTGTATCTTTTTCTGTCTGATCAAAAATTAAAATACAGCCTTATAAAGCAAAGAAAGTTGAAATTATCCAGATGAGAGACTATAGACCATGCCAACAGACTCTGATAGGAGAGATATTGAAGCAAGATCCTGATGGTCCTCCAAGACAACAAAGCATATCAAATCATAAGGACATTTTAAAACAAGGGTTATTTGAGTCAAAATAGGAATGTCTCCTCCTTATTTAAATAAAAAGATTTTGGGATTATTACTTTTTTATAAAATGGTAGCACAAACCCAATTGTTCTATAAGTGAGGGACTGCACAGTATAGAAAAATGTGGGTATAATCGCTTGACAGCCAGACAAAAGACAGGAGACTGTGCTCTACAATAAAGACTCTTTTGTGAGCACAAAAAAAGTGAAAATTCTGCAGACTCTTTGTCCCTTACACTGGAAGATACATGATGGTACAAACTAGATCAGGAAAACAGAAAAGAACATGTACAAGACCTCATTTCCTATTCATTAACCATTTGGGTTTCATTTTGAAGTCCAAGAGGGATAGAACCTCCCAGAAACAACTTTATCATTGTTGACAGCTCTCCAGATATGTGATTTCTTCCTTAGTATTCTGAATCAGAAAAGAGCCACATAAGACTGTGAGCACAAACCAAATCATATAGATCAATGGGTTAAATGCTGATTTGTGCAATTAGCCAGCCCTGAAAGCTCAGTAAAAACTGCTTTGATTTTTGACTTTTAGAAAGTTACTCTACCGGAGGATTATTATAGTAATTGAAATTAGGAACGGAATTATGGTTGAACCCTAAATAACATGATGTAGATGCTAAAGCTGCTATTTAGCTGTTATGCTGAACTATTTGGAACAATGAGAGACAGGGTCAACTTGTGAGAGCACTAATTTTAATTTGGGGATGGCTGATTTGTTGGCCTTTCACTGCTTCCTTAAAGGAAATGCAAGGTCTGAAGGAGCTTGCCCAAGGGCTATATTCAAGTAGAAAATTAGAGCTTCCCTTCCCTAGGAAGACATATTTAACTTCTTCCTCCTTTGAGGGTGGTTCAGGCTTCACATTCACAGGTCTCATTGAGAGATTCTCTGTGATGGATCAGTTGTAATAATAGCTAATTACTTTAGGAATGATCTCTCCTTGTATAAGTGTTTGCAGAGCACAATTTATTTATGAAAAAAAAAGGAGTGCATCGAGGTGGTACCACAAAGACATGACTGATAAGCATAATGTAGCACAGAAGATCTGGGTTAAAGTTTCATTATCATAAAGCTTAATTCTGACAGTTAATTTGCTCTTATCTTCATCAGCTAAGATAGCAGCACACATTTAATGAATGGGTATCAATGGCAAACATTCATTATAACATTCCTCATCAGATGATTGAGAGGATTATTATGGTAATTGAAATCAAGAGTCACAAAGAAGCAAATTAGAAACTGGAGTCAAAAGGAGCAAATCAGTGAAAATGGGGCAAATTTTGGGAAAAAAGTTAGGCACAGTCTGTACTATATTTCCCCAAAATTGGCCATGAATTTCACAGTTTGTTCCTGCCTTTTAAAAATATTAAAAATGATACATGTATATTGCGATATCTAAGCACATAAAAGTAGGTAAGAGTCCTTAGTAACATCAGCTTCCCAAGAGACAAGCACAATTAACATGTGGTATTGTATCATTTCACATTTATTTTAAGAATACATACTCTAACATTGCTATTGTTATAAGAACAGGCATGTATAATACATATCATTCTGCAGTATTTCATGTTTTATGAGAAAGAAAGTAACTGATTACACACATATGCTAATAGATGCATTAATTGTTTTTGAACAAAACACACGAACATATGGACTGTGCTTTCTTTACAAAGAAGAAATAAAGAAGAGGATGGTGGTTAGAGGACTTTTAACTCTTCATTTTATACTCATCTGAATGATTAAATTTTATTAATAACTATTATTTTTATGATAGGCAGCAAGATAAAGCAAGTGAGCAATAGAGGAAAAAAGAGGCTAAATTTCAAAGAATAAAGTAGAAAAACAACACAGATTGCCTGGTCGTTATTTTTCTTAACCAAAAATTTTTAAAATACCAAATATTTAAATACTAAATTTTGATTATTTGTAGAAAAGTGTATATGCCAGGCAAAAATTTTATATAGATACCCAAGATAAATCATTGCCTCTGGTACAAACAAAATCAACCCTCATCTAATCTTCTTAGGTGAATTCCTGTTCTGAGCATCCTGATCCTGTTTGCTATCTTTGTATATACTCTATTAATGTGAAGGGAAATTCTGATTCAGAGCTTTTTGTGTGGCCAACCTAATGACTTTAAAGAATACAAGGGCCAGTAAATTCCCTGAGAAGTTCAATTTCTAAAGCCTACTTCTTTTATTACTTTTTATTCTGAAGTAATACTTGGACACAGTAGAAGAAAATCTTTGTTTATTTACTTTGATCTTACCAAGCACTCATTGAAAGCAGAGGTCCCAGTTGGGGAAAGGCTTGTGAGGACAAATATACTAAAAAGTATGGTTGCTTGGCATTGTGTTTCTTTCCAGCACACTACACAGAATCCCCTCTATGTGGACTCTTGAGAGAAATTTCTGGTCTCAAGTACAGTTGAAAGTAACTGAGCAATTAATTTGTTTTTACATTATGGACAATACAGATTTTGCAACAAACTCATCTCTGGTTTTACAGTATTTAAAATGTGTAATCTAGATGTCCTTAGAATCTACAAGCTTAGGGGTACATAAAAACTCCTGGCTGATGGGCCTCAACCCTCTACAGAAAAGACCCCTGTTCCAAACCTGCCTGCCATTCTTCAGGGCATGTCACATAAGTTTATGTCTATGGGCTGTAAGCAGAAACCAACTGTTCTAGCTTAAACAAAGAAAAATGTTTTCATAATTACAGGTAATCCTTGGAGCATAAAGTCAGGGAGGCACCTTTGACTCAGAAAAGTCTAGAACTAGAGATTCAAGTGTCATCAAGAAACAGCCAGGCATGTGATGCATGTTTGTAATCCCAGAAGCTTGGGAGGCTGAGACAGGAGGATCATGAGTTCAAAGCCAGCCTCAACAAACATGAGGCACTAAGCAACTCAGTGAAACCCTGTCTCTAAATAAAATACAAAATAGGGCTAGGGAGATGGCTCAGTGGTCAAGTGTCCCTGAGTTTAATCCCTGGTACAAACAAACAAACAAACAAACCTCTGCCTTTCATCTGTTTCTTGCCGTTTCTCTCTCCCACCTACCTCTGTTTTTCTCCTTTCTCCCCTATCTCATTGGCTGCTCCAGCTGGTTCAACCTGCTAGGAAATTAAAAAGCCTCACAAGTTTATTTGACACAGATCCAGCTACCTAATGGAAATATTCCCTCTTCCCAACTTTGAATTTATGGAGAAGATATCAATAGTGAACAAAACAGCCACCTTTTCTCCAGCACATTGTGGCAAGACTGGCAAGGCCATGTAGCCTTCAAATGGCCTGGTCACCAGGTAGGCAAAAGAGTGTATTTCCAGAGAAGGGGACAAGCAGTGCTACATTGAAAGTTTATGAAAGCTCAAGGTAGAAAGTGTTTGACTTCTGGATGTGGCTGCTCATCTCATCCACAGTGGCTTCCACAATTTTCAAGGTCACACTGCCCACACAACATACCCCTACCCTGCCTTGTTGTAAAGCCTTTCCTACAAATATCAAAACTGCAAACTCTCAAAAAACAGAAGCATTATAAAATACATTCAGTCCTTTTGCTTTGAAGCTATCGGTGGACCTGCAGAAGATGAGAAGAAAGTCTTTCTCCATAAGAGGCAGATGTCATCTATGAAGCTAGGCTAGATTTATTTTGTCCAAGTGCAAACAAAAACAGTGCAAATATTATTTGACCCCACATCTGTCTGATTCTGAATTCTCCTGTTTTTTTCCCATTTAAAAATAAAAATTTCAGTGTACATTTTGTCCTAATCAAATCTTACAAGGAGGACCATGTGCAGAAGAAATAAAAGTTGAGCTGGTTTGGCAGAACTGGGATGAAGGAAAAGTATAAAAGAGACCTATCTTATGCTGTCCTTCTCCTAACATGAGAACTCAGAGGACTCTGGAACCTCTGTGCTCTGTTGCCTCTGAGACTAGGTGGGTAGAAAAACTGAACTAAATTTTCAAATTTTAATTGAAGTTCACTTTTGTTAAAGAATGCAGGACAAGTACAAGCTGTTGTTGAAGAAATGACCATTTTCTTTCAGGCAATGTACAGATTCTCCTACCCCATTGAAATAACCTTTCTTATTCTTCCCTGAAGGGTGTTAGGTTGCCTCTAAGCAAAACTATGAGGAAGGAAGATTAGATCCTATTTCCCTTTAAAAGAGATGCCCCAATTTCCTCAAAACTTACCCTTCCTAGCATCCATTTTCTAAAGGTGAAGATTCCTACAAGCTCCATACAAAATATATTTGATTAATCAGATAAACTAATTTATGCTAATATATAATGCTAGTGCTGGAACAAAAATGGAGAACACTTGAGGGGATTCAAGATGGCGGGCTGGAGGAAGGTTCAATCCCTAGTGGCTCAGCAGCTTAGAATTCAAGCACCATGAGTACTGCTTCTCTGCAAGGTGGGTGAAAGAAATAGTTGACTAAAACTCAATATTAGACAGAGTGTTTTAGAGACTATGAAGTTCGGGTACATCAAACAAAGAAGAAACACTACACTGGAGTCAAACTGGTTGTGGCAGCAGCAGCAGCACTGGTTCAGCACAGAGGAAGGGGAAACAGAGAGGAATAATGGACAGATTTAGTATGGAAAAAACTGAGATCAGAAAAGTGGCTTGCCCTTAGTTGATCCAGAGGCTGCACTGTGCACTGGTGCTTGAACATTGTCCTGTGTTTCTGGCCAAGGAGGTGGGAGTCATCTTGAGTAGCCATGTTACAGCTGCTGCTGAAGGAACTTGGAGATCAGAGAAAACATGGCTACCCTGTCCTGACAAGCACCTTCTGTGTAGCCCAGGGTATACCTAGCAGAATGTGAGAAGAACAAGCACAGAGAATATTATACCCAGGATGATTCAAGTCAGAAAAACAAAGGGGTCCCAACTCACTTCCCCCTTTGAGTCTGGCAGCTCAGGTGACCAGCTGAAGTAGATAGGGAATCTGAACAGCGTAATGTGAATACACTGAGGGAATAGGCCTGCAAAGCCTGAAAAGGTTGTTTGTGGGCCACATAGGAGTGAAGGATTGGCTCCCCTGCCCCTTGAGTAGAACCCTTGGAGGCTCCCAAGATCCAGACTCCCAGCAGAGATTGCCAAATGCCACCAGGCCCTAGGGGTGTGTTGATCTAATCCTTAAGGAGCAGAAGAAACCACCCAGAAAAGATCCTGAGGCCTGATTAGCTAAACCCAACCTGCTGGAACGCCCCTCACAAAACCCTGCAGCAGTCTCACCCTGGGAGTGCATCATCTGATCTCTGTAGACAAAACTCCAACTGAAAGTACTTCCTATCCCATCCTACCTCATACTGGGGAGAAGAAAAACTGAGAACTATTTGAACCGGCTTCAGCCTTAGGCCACTCTAACTGGCAGCTTAGTGAGCAGTGCAAACAGAGGAAGGGTTAATGATTCCTAGCCCTTGCTCTCACTCTCAGGATTCAGTCCAAGAAGAAATGGAAAGAAAGACAGTGTCCATCTATTTCCATTGACTAGTTTGACCACCTCAAACAATTTCATTTTTCATTGAGAACTTTTTTTTTCATTTCTCTTTTTGTTTTTGTGTGGTTTTTTTTGCTGTGCTAATTGGTTCGTGTGTGTGTGTGTGTGTATTTGTGCATATTTGTGTCTTTTCCTCACTTTCAGCATTTTTTAAAATGTAGTTATTTTTCCTTACCTTTTCTTTTGAGGGTTAGGATTTTGATTAGAATTTTTTGGTTTTGTTTTGTATTGTTTTTTATTTGTCTGTTTCTCTTTCTCCCTCTTCTTCTGCTAACTTTCATGGCTACACTGTCCTGACAAGCATCTTCTGTGTAGCCCACTTTCTCTTTATTATTTATATTTTTTCTCCTTCCTCTTTAAAATGATCTCATCTGCCTCTCTTCCTTTTTGAAACTATGAACTCTTTTCTAACTTGCAATCACATTTTCTTTTTATTAAATGTATTCTTACCATCTTTTAGTGTTAATTGATTTATATTAGTCCTGCCCCCACCACCAATGTGGTTGCTATTACCACTGTTGTGGATGACACATGGTGGCTTATTTTTGCTGTTGACAATTGCTGACCTTATCATTTCTGGGTTTGGTGGCAGTTAATGTCATAGATATCATAATAGGAACTAAGAATTTAGTTTAATGGTATATATTCTTTGCATTTATAATTGCTATTGTATATTTCTTTATATTCTGTGGGGAACCTAAAGCAACACTACAAGTTCACAGGGTAGAAATTCTAAGGCTGACCTAAATTTAAAAAAAAAAGTGCACCTTACTCCACACACAAATTAGTGACACTCAATTGTCAGCTATACTTTAATCAAAGAATAGAAGAGACAAAAACACAAACTAATGAACAGGTCCCAAGCCAGGGGATGGCCCCCAGTTCCTACCTGTGGACCTCCATTGCTATAGCAAAAACAGAGAGAAATTATAAAAAAACTCTGGATACCACATGTATGAGTGGATCTCAAATCAGATCACTCAAGGACACTTTGGCAAGTTAATACTGTGTCCTACAAAGATCTACACATAAGAGTGGAAGAGAAATCCCTTCCAACAGATGTATAGAACCCAACACATGAATACAAGAAATATAAAAAAGCAAGCTAACACAACAACTCCTAAAGTTTATAATTCACAAGCAAATTACCCCCAAAGATATCAAAATGGATAAAATATCAAACAAGGAATTCTAAACAATCATTAAAAATGGTCAATGAATTTCAAGAGAACACAGAAAAACAACTGAATGAATGAAGGAAGTCAGTACAGAATATGGATGAGAAATTCAATAAGGTCATAGAAATATCAAAAAGAACTAAAGAGAAATCTTGAAAATGAAAGACACAATAAATCAAAACAGTTGAAAGTTTCTGTAATATAGTAGGTCACATTGAAGACAGAATCCCACAGCTAAAAGACAAAGTAGCCACAAAGTATTAAAGAAGAAAGAAAGAAAGAAAGAAAGAAAGAAAGAAATAAAGGGAGGGAGGGAGGGAGGGAAGAAGGAGAGAGAGAAAAGGAAAGAAAGAAACTATGGCCAGAATATACAAGAACTCCAGGATAACATAAAGTTACCAAATTTAAGAATCATTGGAACTGAGGAGGGCTATGAGATGTAATGGAATGGATAAACTCTTCAGAAAAATAATAACAGAAAAATTTTGAAATCTTTAGAATGAGATGGACATCCACATACAGGAGGCATTCAGAATCCCAAATAAACAAAATCGAAAAGAACCTCTCTATGATACATTATAATTAAAATGTCTAAGAGAAAAATGTCAGGTCACATGTAGAGGCAAGCCAATCAGAATCACTTCTAATTTATCAACCCAAAACTCTACAAGCCAGGAGGGCTTGAAATGATGTGTTCCAAGTCCTTAAAGAAAATAATTGTCAATCAAGACTGCTATATCTAGCAAAGCTATCATTTCAATATTGAAGATGAAATAAAAAACCTTCCAAGATAAGCAGAGACTAAAATAATGTATGACTACTAAACTGGCACTATAAAACTTACTTAAATAAGAAATAAAAAACAAACTTCAGAGTTCAAAAAAAAAAAAAAAAAAACCAAATCTCATTTGAAGAGTAGCTAAGAAAATTAGAAGTAGGAACAAATTAAGCATGATGGATAAATCAAAATGGTGGGAATTAATAAGCAGCACTCTATAAAAACATTGAATATAAATGGGTTCAACTGTCCAAATAAAAAACTTAAGCTGGCAAAATGGATTAAAATACAAGACCCAACTATATATTGTTTTCAAGAGATGCATCTTACAGGCAAAGACAGCCAAGATGAAAGTGAAAGGATGCAAATTGATATAACCTGTGAATAGAGCCCCCAAACAAGCAGGAGTAGCTACTTTCATATTTGACAAAGCAGATTTCACACCAGAATTAATCAAAAGAGACAAAGAAGGTCACTTTATATAGGCAAAGAAAAAAATCCATCAAGAAGATATAACCATAATAAATATTTATATTTTTTGTCCCAAATGTGGGTGCAAAAAATTGCGTAAAAGAGAAACTACTCAAATTGAACCCCTGATAGATGCAAGTACAATAATGATCATAAAATAATGAGGGTGATTTCAACACACCTCTCTCACCATTGGATAGGTCATCCAGATATAAACTTATTAAAGACTCTGAGCCTGAAGAATGTTATAAATAAATGGAACTAATAGACATCTTTAGAATATCTCATCCAACAAGAGCTGAATACATTCTTCTCAGTGGATTATGAAACCTTCTCCAAAATACACCATATTTTAGACCTCAAAGAAATTCTCAGCAAATACAAAAAAATTTATATAATTCCTTGCATCCTATTTATCATAATGGAATGAAATTAAAAATAAATATGACCAAACCCTACAGAAACTATATAAACACATGGAGATTAAACAATATTGTTTTGAATGATGAATGGGTGATACAAGAAACCAAGGGAGAAATTTCTTAGGCTCAAATGAGAATAGTGATACAACATATCAGAACTTCTGGGACACTATGAAGGCAGTTCTAAAAGGGTAGATTATATCAATAAGTACCTACATAAGAAAATCAGAAAGTTCCAAATAAAAAAATCTAATGATGCTTCTCAAGGCCCTTGAAAAAGAAGAACAAACCATTTCAAAAACAAGTAAAAGAAAGGAAATAATTAAGATCACAGCAAAAATTACTCAATTTAAAGATAAAACAACAACAAAGGATTGATGAAGAAAAGGGTTGGTTCTTTAAAAAGATAAACTAGATTGATAAACCCTTAACCAAACTAACCAAAATTAAAAGGGAGAAAAAAACAAATTAATAAAATTAGAGATAAAAAAGGAGAAATCACCACAGACATAGATAAGTAGGGAGTATTTTGAAAACTTAATTTCCAATAAATTATAAAATCTAGATGAAATGGATACATTTCTAGACAATCTGCCAAAACTGGATCAAAAGGATGTGGAAAACCTAAACAAACCAATAAATTGTAATGAGATACAAGCCATAATAAAAAGCATTGCAATTAAGAAAAGCCCAGGACCAGATGGATTCTCAGCTGAATTCTACCAAGATTTATAAAAGAACTAGTGACAGTACTCCTCAAATGATTCCATAAGATGGAAAAGGATAGAACATTTCCAAATTTATTCTGTAAAGCCAGTATCATGCTCAAACCAAAACCAGATAAGGACACATAAAGGATAGAAAACTACAGACTGATATCCTTGAGAAATTTAGATGCAAATGCAAAAATACTAAAGTAATAGCAAATCATGTTCAACAACATATTAAGAAGGTTGTACACCATAATCAAGTTGTTTTTTTCTCACAGATATAAGGATGGTTAATATATGCAAATCAATAAATGTAATTCACCACATTAACAGAATTAAGAAAAAAAAATCACTTAGTTAATCTCAATAGATAAAGAGAAGGCCTTCAAAAAATGAAAAACAAAAGCTGTGTTTAGAAGAACAATAAAACTGATAGATTGCTGGCTGGGGTTATAGCTCAGTAGTAGACTGCTTGCCTTGAATATGTGAGGCACTGGGTTCAATTCTAAGCATTGCATTTAAATAAAACATAAAGGTCCATTAACAAGTAAATAAATAATTTTTTAAAAAAGATTAATAAATCTACATTGAGACTAATGAAAGAATAAGAAGAAAGCTATTAGTAATATCAGTAATGAGAGAGGTTACATTATTACAGTTTGTTTCTTTTTTTGGTCCTGAGGATTGAACATAGGGCCTCATGCATGCTAAGTAAGTGTTATATCACTAAGCTACATCTCCAGATGATGGCAGTTATTATATGAAATAGAGAAACACTAAGAACAAATTTATGCCAATAAATTTGGTAACTTACAGGATATGGAGAAAGGTCTTTAAAGAAAACAAACTAGTAAGACCCACATAGGGGTGATAGATAACCAAAATAGTCCTATATTTATTAAAGAAATGAAAATTATAATTACAATGTTTGACATGCAAACAACTTAATTTAATTAAGTAAACTTCCATGCATAGGTACCTTTACTGATAAATACTACAGAATATTTCAGGAAATAAACAATACCATTGCTACCCACATTATTCCAAGCATTTGAGGTGGAGGAAGTACTTCTCAATTTATTCTATGAGTTCAATAATTTCTGGAGAGCAAAACCTTAAAAATATATAAAAAGGAAAACTATAAATAAATATATTTCATAAGCACAGAGTCAAAAATTCTAAACAATGTCATACCAAAACAAATCAAACATTATAATTTTAGAAATAATATATTATACTCCAAAAGGAATTATTTCAAGAATGGAAGTTTTACTTGACATTTGAAAATCAATCACTCACTGTAATTTAAAGAAGACCAAAAAAAAAAAAACCCACATAAATCATGTCAATGGATACATAAAAATATTTGACAAAATCAAACATTCATTCTTTTTTTTTATTGTTGGTTTTCAAAACATTACATAGTTCTTGACATATCATATTTCACACTTTGATTCAAGTGGGTTATAAACTCCCATTTTTACCCCGTATACAGATTGCAGAGTCACATCAGTTACACTTCCACTGATTTACATATTGACATACTCATGTCTGTTGTATTCTGCTGCCTTTCCTATCCTCTACTATCCCTCCTCCCCTCCCCTCCCCTCCCCTCTTCTCTCTCTACCCCCTCTACTGTAATTCATTTCTCCCCCTTGTATTATTTTTCCTTTTCCTCTCACTTCCTCTTGTATGTAATTTTGTATAACCCTGAGGGTCTCCTTCCATTTCCATGCAATTTCCCTTCTCTCTCGCTTTCCCTCCCACCTCTCATCCCTGTTTAATGTTAATCATCTTCTCATGCTCTTCGTCCCTACTCTGTTCTTAGTTACTCTCCTTATATCAAAGAAGACATTTGGCATTTGTTTTTTAGGGATTGGCTAGCTTCACTTAGCATAATCTGCTCTAATGCCATCCATTTCCCTCCAAATTCTATGATTTTGTCATTTTTTAATGCAGAGTAATACTCCATTGTGTATAAATGCCACATTTTTTTTATCCATTCATCTATTGAAGGGCATCTAGGTTGGGGTCGGGCTCCAAATTCCTCAATAGGAAACCCATAGCACAAGAGTTAATAACTAGAATCAACAAATGGGACTTACTCAAACTAAAAAGTTTTTTCTCAGCAAAAGAAACAATAAGAGAGGTAGATAGGGAGCCTACATCCTGGGAACAAATCTTTACTCCTCACACTTCAGATAGAGCCCTAATATCCAGAGTATACAAAGAACTCAAAAAATTAGACAATAAGAAAACAAATAACCCAATCAACAAATGGGCCAAGGACCTGAACAGACACTTCTCAGAGGAGGACATACAATCAATCAACAAGTACATGAAAAAATGCTCAACATCTCTAGCAGTCAGAGAAATGCAAATCAAAACCACCCTAAGATACCATCTCACTCCAGTAAGATTGGCAGCCATTAGGAAGTCAAACAACAACAAGTGCTGGTGAGGATGTGAGGAAAAGGGTACACTTGTTCATTGTTGGTAGGACTGCAAATTGGTGCAACCAATTTGGAAAGCAGTATGGAGATTTCTTGGAAAGCTGGGAATGGAACCACCATTTGACCCAGCTATTCCCCTTCTCGGTCTATTCCCTAAAGACCTAAAAAGAGCATGCTACAGGGACACTGCTACATCGATGTTCATAGCAGCACAATTGACAATAGCAAACATTCATTCTTGATTAAAAAAGGAAAAACTATTTAGAACTGAGGTTATGGCTCAGTGGTAGAGCACTCGCCTAGCATGTGCATGACACTGGTTCGATCCTCAGCACCACAAAAAAATAAATAAATAAAATAAAGATATTGTGTTCAACTACAACTAAAAAATAAATATTTTTTAAAAAGGAAAAACTATTAAAAATGTAAAAACAAGTAAAATTTTTAAAAAATTCTTGTCACAGTTGGAACTTAACATTTATCAACCTGATGAAGGGCATCTATGAAAAATTCACAGCTAGTGCAGTTAGTGGTGAAAGAGTGAATGCTTTACCCCCTAATCTGAGAAACAAGATAATGTTACCAGTCTGAATACTTTCTATTCAACATTGTACTGGAAATTCTAACCAATGAAGTAAGACAAGATAAAGAAATGACAGCATCCAGATTGAAAAGGATGAAGCAAAATTGTTTTGTTCACAGAACAAATAGCCATCTATGTAAAAATATCATGGGCTTATCAAAAAGTCAATTGGAACTGACAAGTGAGTTTGTTGAGGTTGCAGGATAAAATATCAATAGTCTAATATTAATAGCAATCATAAATTGAAATTTGAAAAGAATAATATTATGTAATTAATAATAACCTCAAAAACATTAATTCTTAGAAATAAATCTATGATGCCTATGATGTCTATTGAAAAATCATGAAACCACTAAGAAAATTTTTAAAAACAACTAAAAAACTAGGAACCTGACATATTTACAAATTAAAAAAAACCCTCAATATTATAAAGATTCAAATTCTCCCCTAACTTAATCTATAAACTCAAGGCAATCCTTCTTGAAATGCTTTTATTATTTTCTAGAAATTGACAAGCTGTTTCTAAAAATTATTTGGAAAGAAATACAAAAGGGTAAAAAGAGCCGACACTCCTGATGGAAAAGAACAAGGCTGGAGCATTATAATCTAACATATCCAGGGCTACAATAAAGCTATTATAATCATGGTAATGTTTTTGGCACAAGAATAGACAAATGATTTATAAGGGGAAACAGAATACAGAAATATCCACATATGTAGCTGCCTAACTTATAACAAAGACAGCAATGCAGAAAGATCAATATTGGAATAATACTCTGGAACAATTGCTTTGTGTGTGCCAAAATAAAAGATCTGAACCTCTACCTCATACCATACAAAAAAAAAAAAAAATACTTAATTTTAGATGGAGTGTAGACCTAAATGCTCAATAAGGTGTTTAGATCCAAATATAAGGAACATTTTGCAATCCTTGAGTAGGTTTAAAAAAAATTCTTAAATAGGACACTGAAAAGCATAAACCAAAACTTATTTATTTACTTATTTATTTATTTATTTGGAATCAGAGATTGAACTCAGGGGCCCTTAACCACTGATCCACATTCCTAGCCCTTTTTATATATTTTATTTAGAGGCAGGGTCTCATGTTTTGCTTAGGGCCTCGCAAATTGCTATGATTGGCTTTGAACTCAGGAATCTCCTGCCTCAGACTCCCAAGCCACTAGGATTACAGGCATTTGCCACTGTGCCTAGCCGAAAATATTTTCTAAAATACTAAATTATATTTTATGAAAATTGAGAATTTCTACTTGTCTAAAACTACTGTAAAAACAGTCAGCAGTCAAATCTTGTAGTGGAAGAAAATATTTGCTATACTATACCCACAAAAGATACTTATATAGATGCCATAAAGAGCTTCTACAATTCTACAAGAAACAATTTCAGTTGTTTAAAATGTGGAATAACACTTAAATATATTCTTCACAAAATCAAAGAGACGACCAATAAACATGAGACAATGTCATTGAGTCAAAAAGAAAATGCAAATAAAACTATAATTATAGAACACTATATCCTAAGTAAAATGGTGAAGGTGGAAAATACAGTGTATTGGTCAAGGTTCCTGAGAGGAACAGAATCAATAGAACACATATAATTATAAAAGTGGATTTATTAGATTTATCTGCATCCTGGAGAGCCAGGACCTGAGTAGCTGCTCAATCCAAGAAGCCAGAAGCTCAGAATGGAAGGATGAATGATGAAGCCTCCATTGGAGGATGAAGGCCTGCACACCCCCTGGAGAGTCATGGGTGCAAGCCTGATTTCAAAGGTTGAAGAATTTGGAGCCTAACATTCACAGGTGACATAAGAGCAAAAAATGCATCTATGCAAGAAAAGTTTAACATGCACACACAAGTTCCTCCTTCTTCCACTTTGGTTTTTTTTTTTTTTTTTTTTTTTTGAGAGAGAGAATTATTTAATATTTATTTTTAGTTTTTTCGGTGGACACAACATTTTTATTTTATTTGTATGTGGTGCTGAGGATCGAACCCAGCACCTGGCGCATGCCAGGCAAGGGCAGTACCGCTTGAGCCACATCCCCAGCCCCACTTTGTTTTTCATACAGGTCAAAGAAACTGAAACCTCCAAGCCACAGAAGATTATAGCTGAAAATCACACTATGATCATCATCATTTCAAAATATAATTGCTCTTTGTCAAGTGGCAGCAGTTGAAAAATATGGTATTTTTTTATGTACCTGTGCTTTTCTTCAAAAGCTTATGCCATTTTATGGTAAATTGAGTGAACTCTTTAAGTGCTCAGTCCTTAAGGGTAAAAATGTTCACATTTTCCTACTGCGTCTTAAAGACTGAAGTGCATTTCTTCTAATTGCACTCTAAATATCTCTATTTAATAGCTTTTTAAAAAGAAAATCCCTTGAGAATAGTCAATAACAGTTATTCTGTTTAGGGTTTATTTTCACCATTTAGGTTTTATAATAGAAAAACATCTGATGCAAAGTTTTCAAGTAAATTTTTTTTGATTACCAAAATCAATTTTTTTACCAACATTCTAAATTTAACATCAGAAAAAAAGACCAAGGAAAGAAAAGTGATGTTTATACAGGGAAGTTGGTCAGCTGCTCAGCAATGAATTCCAGATGCTACAGCCTTAAAGATCTTGGCTCCCATGTGGGACTTTGTGTCTCATGATGTAAGAAGCTCAGGATGATACATTTGCTTTCAAAACCAAATGACTGGACCCCTTCAGTAGCTGCAACTTGAAAGAAGAGGATTTACTTGCTGGCAAGTTATGTCAGTCCACACAACAGGCCCATGGTAGAGCCAGGTTTGTCAGAGAAATCAGAACACTTCCAAGGAATTTGGATGTATGAAATGTCAAATTTATTATTGACCCTGATACTATTTTATTTTATTTTATTTTTTTTTCCAGTTTTTTTTTTTTTATTGGTTGTTCACAACATTACAAAGCTCTTGACATAACATACTTCATACATTGGACTGAAATGGGTTATGAACCCCCAATTTTACCCCAAATGCAGATTGCAGAGTCACATCGGTTACACTTCCACAATTTTACATAATGTCCTATTGGTCATTGTTGTATTCTGCTACCTTTCCTATCCCCTACTATCCCCCCTCCCCACCCCTCCCAACTTCTCTCTCTACCCCATCTACTGTAATTCATTTCTCTCCTTGTTTATTTTCCCATTCCCTCACAACCTCTTGTATGTAATTTTGTATAGCAATGAGGGTCTCCCTTCATTTCCATGCAATTTCCCTTTTCTCACCCTTTCCCTCCCATCTCATGTCTCTGTTTAATGTTAATCTTTTCTTCCTACTCTTCCTCCCTGTTCTGTTCATAGTTGCTCTCATTATATCAAAGAAGACATTTGGTATTTGTTTTTTAGGGATTGGCTAGCTTCACTAAGCATAATCTGCTCTAGTGCCATCCATTTCCCTGTAAATTCTATGATTTTGTCATTTTTTATTGCTGCATAGTACTCCATTGTGTATAGATGCCACATTTTTTTTATCCATTCATCTACTGAGGGGCATCTGGGTTGGTTCCACAGTCTAGCAATTGTGAATTGTGCTGCTATGAACATCGATGTGGCAGTCCTGATACTATTTTAATTCTACTGGTCATTTGTCACAATTCAAAGGAATGGAAAATTTTCTGTAACCCCACGTATAAAAAACATCAAAAATCAGTACTTATTTACAAATTCCCTTCTTCTAAGGAAAACCCTAAACACATAATTCAGTATGGCTTCGTGTTTAGGATTTTCCTTAGAAGATTTTACCTTCCAAACTCATTCTATAAAGCTTGTATCACCCTGATACCAAAACCAGACAAAGACAATAAAGAAAAGAAAACTTGAGACCAATATGATGAACATAGGTACAAAAATTCTTAATACAATATTAGCAAACTACATACAAAAACATATTAAAAGGATAGGGCACCATGCTCAATTGTGTTTACTAAGGATGCAAGGTTGGTTCAACATATGGAAATCAATAAACATAATTCATCACATCAACGGACTTAAAAGCAAGAATCACATAATTGTCTCAATAGATGCAGAAAAAGTACTTGACAAAATACAGCATCCATTCATGTTCAAAACACTGGAAAAACTAGGGATAGTAGGAACATATTTCAACATTCTAAAGCTATATGTATTAAGCCCAAAGCCAACATCATTGTAAATGGAGAAAAATTAAAAGCATTCCCTCTAAAAAGTGGAACAAGACAAGGATGTCCTCTTTCACCACTTCTATTCAATATAGTCCTTGAAACTCTAGCCAGAGATATTAGAAGAAATTAATGGGATATGAGTAGGAAAAGAAGAACTCAAACCATCCCTATTTGCCAATGACATGATTCTATATTTAGAAGACCCTAAAAACTCCACCAGGAAACTTAAAGAACTCATAAATGAATTCAGGAAAGTAGCAGGATTAACACACATAAATCAATTGCATTCCTATACATCAGTGATGAATCAACTGAAAGAGAAATTGGGAAAACTATCCCATTCATAATAGTCTCAAAAACATAAAATATTTGGGAATAAATCTAACAAAAGAGGTGAAAAACCTCTTCAATGAAAACTATAGAACACTAAATAAAGAAATTGAAGAAGACCTTAGAAAATGAAAAGATTTCTCATGTTCTTAGGCAGAATAAATATTGTCAAAATGGTTATATTACCAAAAGTTCTATACAGATTTAATTCCATTCCTATTAAAATTCTAATGACATTCTTCATAGAAAAATAAAAATCAGTTATGAAATTCATTTGGAAAAATAAGAGACCCAGAATAGCCAAAGCAATCCTTAGTATGAAAAGCAAAGCAGGAGACATCACAATACCAGACCTCAAGTATACTACAGAGCCATAGTTACAAAAATGACATAGCATTGGCACCAAAACAGATATGAAAACCAATGATAAAGAATAGAGAACACAGAGATATAACAACATAAATACAGTTACCTCATACTAGACAAAGGTGTTGTTAACATACATTGGAGAAAAGATAATCTCTTCAACAAATGGTGCTGGGAAAACTGGACATCCATATGTAACAAAATGAAATTAAACCCTATCTGTTACCCTGCACAAAACTCAACTCTAAGTGGATAAAGGACCTAGGAATTAGTCCACAGACGTTTTTCTTACTAGAAGAAAGGGGTAGCCCAAATCTCTATCAAGTCAGCTTAGGAACTAAATTCCTCAATAAGACTCCTAAAGTGAAAGAAGGAAAATTTAAAAATCAATTAATGGGATGGTATCAAACTAAAAAGCTTCTTCATAGCAAAAGAAACTATCAAGATGGTGAAGAAAGAGCCTACAGAATGGGAGAAAAATCTTTTCCACCTGCACATCAAGGACAGCATCATTCTCCAGGATATATAAAGAACTCAAAAACCTTAACACCAATAAGTACAAATAACCCAGTCAATAAATGGGACAAGGAGCTGAACAGACACTTCACAGAAAAAAAATACAGTTAAGAAATATATGAAACAATGTTCAACATGTCTAGCAATTACAGAAATGTAAATTAAAATTACACTATGATTTCATCTCACTCCAGTCAGAATGGCAATTATCAAGAACACGAGTAACAATAAATGTTGGTGTAGAAGTAGGGGAAAAGGAACACTCATACATTGCTGGTAGAACTGCAAATTGGTGCAAATGCTGGAAAGCAATATGGAGATTCCTCAGAAATCTTGGAATGGAATCACCATTTGATCCAGTTATTCCACTCCTGAGCATATACTTAAAGGACTTAAAATTAGCATACTGTAGTGACTCAGCCACATCTATGTTTATAGCAGCTCAATTCACAATAGCTAAACTATGGAACCAACCTAGGTGCCCTTCAACAGATGAATGGATAAAGTGTGGTATTACTCAGCCATAAAGAAGAATAAAATTGGGGCTAGAGTTGTGGCTCAGCAGTACAGCACTCACCTAGCACATGCGGGGTGCTGGGTTTGATCCTCAGCACCACATAAAATAAAATAAAGATAAGGTATTGTGTCCAACTACAACTAAAACAAAATATAAAAAAAAAGAAGAAGAAGAATGAAATTTTGGCATTTGCGGGAAAATGGCTGGAACTGGAGGATATCATGCTAAATGCAATAAGCCAACCTACAAAACCAAAGGCTGAATGTTCTCTCTATTATGTGGATGCTAACTCATAATGGTGGGGACAGGGGATAGGGGATGGGGATAGGCGGGGAGGATAGAAGTTCATTGGATTGAGAAAGGGGAATAAAGGGAATAGGGGTGGGGAGTGATGGGAATAGAAAAGATAGTAGAGTGTGTCATGAGCCAGCCATTGGCTGTATATATTGAGAACCTGAGAGGACTGGACTGATGTTGCTGCTCTGACTGGGCTGTGCGAGGTATTATGTCCTTTTCACTGGCTCGGTCTTTGATCCTACGCAGCACCTGAGATGGGTGTGGCTTTCCAAGCTGTCAGTCAATATGCTGAAGGCTAACAACCCCCTGAAACCCAATCCCTTGCCTTATTTGGGTTGAACTTTTTCGAATGTCTTTCCTCCAAGTAAATAGGATGGCTTCAGACGTGTTCTCTCTCTTTTGCCGGCCTCTCTTGCCTCCCTTGTGGGAGCTAGGGCAGAGGAACCATCACTGAACCCCAAGAAAAAGGTACTTTCTGTGTCTGTGTGATTATTTAGTGCCAGCCCAATTCACCTGGAGTGACCCTGATTGATTTAGTCGAGTGTTGTGGCAGAATGAATTGGACGTAACTTTTCTATGTGCATTTATGATTCATGACTAGTGTAACTCCACATCATGTACAACGCACTTTATGCATATTATGATATTTATATCAAACATACTTTGTGTGATTCTTTCAAAGTGAGGCTTTCTGTTATCAATTTTACAGACTTGTTAAATCATGATGAATTTACTGAGTGACAGTGTAAAGCACTGACATTCAAATTTAGAGCTCATCTCTTGTCTCCCAGCCTGCACCATTGAACTCTTACAATCTATTCTCCAAATTAAAATAGTCAATATGTCAAAAGCTCATGTCTTTTCTCTACTGAAGTCTATCATTGCACTTACAATTAAATGAAAACTCCTTATTCTGGCTTTTGAAGTTTCCCATATGCTAACCCCAGCTGGGCTCTCCATCTCCTTCCCTTTACTCTGCTCTGGCCATATCGCCACTCAAGTCATGAACTCTATGCATTAAAGGCATTTAATTTATCTATGGGCTTCCTACCACCAGTTCTCACCTTGAACACTCAAGGAGCCCCTAACTAATATCCCTACGTCCTGCCTTGGTTGCCACAGGGCAACCACAGTGATCTTTTGAAAACATTAATCTGATTATATCAATTTAATTCTTAAAAATATTTAAACGGAACCTTATGACAACTGTGATAACATAAAAATTTATTAACCTGGCTAATGAAATGCTTATAGTATGGCTGCTTTTTATCTCTCTTGCCTAATTTCCATATCTGATACTCTCTTCCTGCCCATAGCCCACAGTTGCCACACTTCTGCTATAATGTACAGTTTTTAGTCACAGTCACAAATCTCCCTCCGAAGTCTTTTTTCCTTGGACTGAAATGACCTTCTCATCTTTCTTTGCCTTAAAATTTTCCCACCTATGTCCACTTTATGATCCCAAAACCACCTTTTACTTTTTTATATAATAAAGAGGCATCATCTGGTATAATTATTTTACCCTTTAGACCAGAAACTGGCAAACAATTGACTATGGGCTAAATTCCATCCCACCACTTGTTTTAGTAAATAAAGTTCTATTGGAACACAGCCACACCTGGTCTTTTGCATATTGTGTATAGCTGCTTGTTTGCTACAACAGCAGAGTTGAGCAGTTAAGACAGAAAGCATAAGGCATGCAAAGTAAAAATTATTTACTATTTGGTCCTTTATAGAAAAGATTTGCCTTTGTATTGTTATATTATATGCATGTACAAATATGTAAAACAAATCCTATATTATGTACAACTATAATGCATCAATACAAAAATATGGGGGGGTCACCAGTGTCTGCTTTATACTTTTGTGGGGGGTTTTGTTTTTGTTGTTGTTTGTTTTGTTTTCAGTACTAGGGATTGAATCCAGGGATGATCAACCATTGGACTACGTCCTCAGCCCTTTTTTAAAAAAATTGTCTTTATATATATTTTGAGACAGGGTCTTGCTAAATTGTGGAGGCTAACTTAGAACTTGCAATCTTCCTGCCTCAGCCTTTTGAGTAACTGGTATTACCCATGTGGGACACCATGCCCAGCTACTTTAAACTCTTGAAAACAATGGATCATGTATCTTTCATAACTTTATCTCCCATACTGGTATGATATCTGAAACCGAAAAACAAATTCAATAAATAATTATTAAATGAATGTTTGATTGAATGAGAACACATATATATCCTGTTCTAAAAAAGAGCATAGACTTTAGAGTCACCTAGAGAATCAAATCCTAGTTCAAGCTTTGTGACCACAGAAAGTCACTTATCTATCTGAATCTTACTTTCTACTTGAAGATGGTAATATTTATATTGCAGGGTTTTGGAGAAAATCCAATAAACCCATATATAGTATGCATCTGGAACTCTGATCCCTAATAGCTAACAGTTTCTCAATAAAATATGATATCTGATAATTCAACATTAACAAATGTTTATAAAGTACCATTATGTACCCAACATATTGTTTTGATACTGGGTATCAAGTAACCATTGATAGTTTCAGAGTCCAAGACCTCACAGAACTTACACTAGTGGGGAAGAGAGTCAATATGTAAACAAATAAGTTTAAATATTTTAGATTATGTCAATTGCCAATGAAGTAATTGACTATGGAGAGAAGCTACTTTAGAGGGGATAGCCAGTGGGGCTGATAACAAGGTAACATTTGATCTGATGCTCTGTTAAAAAAAAAAAAAAAAAAAAAAAAAAAAAAAAAAAAAACAATGAAGAGAGCATTCAAATTCAAGGCAAAGGGTAAGTTATAAGCAACTCTGGAGAGGGACTGAGCATGACCTCGTCAAGAAAGTGAGGAAAAACCAGTTGTGTCTGTGGCACAGGAGGCTGTAGAAGAACAAAGTAGAAGTTGAGGTCAAGAAATAAGCAGAGATAACCAACCATGAAGAATCTGCCAGCCATAGAAAAGAATGTGAACTCAATTATATAGAAACTAGAAAACTATTGCAGGATTTCACACAAGGAATAAAAACATCCAATTCATGTTAGTAATTAAGAAATGGATTAAATCAAAGCAGGAATGGAAACTAGAAGAGCAGTTTGGAGGTTACCACAGTAGAATAAACAAAAAAAGATGATAGTATGGCTCAGAATTGTAGAGATGGTGAGATAGAAATAAGTGGTGGGTGACCTAGTCATCTGTAAGTCTCAGATTCTTAGACAGCCAAAGCTGTATTGCCATATAGAATTTAATAATGCTATACTTAATTATGAAAGTATGCTTTTTTAAAAATCAAATAATATGATTTTATGCTAGTGTGCTGAGATTAAGGAATATTTTTTCTAAACAAATCTAAATACTAAACTATTTTTAGATTGCTCTGGTATACTTACGGCAAAATTTCTCTACCTATCACCTTTCACCTTCTTTTTTTTTTTTTTTTTTTTTTTTTTGATACCAAGGATTGAACTTAACCACTGAGCCACATGTGTCCAGCTCTATTTTGTCTTTTTTTTTTTTTTTTTAATTTAGAGTCGAGGTCTCACTGAGTTGCTTAGCGCCTTGAGGTTGCTGAGGCTGGCTTTGAACTGCCTCAGCCTCCTGAGCCACTGGGATGACAGTCAAGCTCTACCACGCTCACACTTTAATATGTTATTTTGACAAGAAATTGTGTTGTGTTGAGATTATTCTTTCTCTTGGGTTCTGAAAGGCCAGAACCTACCTGAGGAATCTAGACACTTAGAACTTATTTGCTTTCAAAGACCTGTAATTTTATAAAACTCAGTATCTCACCTTCAAGATTATTGGTAAATTAGAGTTATTGGGTAATGGATGCTGTTCTGTAAGAAAACAGAGGATAGAAGGTGACTTCTACCCATGGTTTTGTAGACAGTGCTAGCATAAGTTTCCATTTTTTATGCAAACATGAAAACATGGTGCTTATTCTAAATCAAAATAATGTGCATGCCAATGTGTTATTCCATAGGTGTAGACTTTAAATATGCCTGGAGAGTCTTCTCTTAAGCTTTTTCTTCTACTTGTAGATGAACTTACACTCTTACTTTAATTTCTTCCTTGTATAACACTGTTGTATGAGTATTATGAAGAAAGAGATGGCTAAAAGGAGTTGGGGGCAGTTAAGAAGTCCTCACCTAGCTGTGGGGGATAAGGTACACAAATACATTGCTGGTGGGACTGCAAATTAGCATAACCACTGTAGAAAGCAGTGTGCAGATTCCTCAATAAACTAGAATTGGAGCCACTGTATGATCAAACTATCTTAGTATTTATCCAGAAGGACCAAAATCATCATACTATAACAATATAGTTACTTCAATGTTTATAACAGCACAATTCACAGTAGCCAAATTTTGAAATCAACCCAGATGTCTGTTGACAGATGAATGGATCAAGAAAATATGACCTGCACATACAATGAAATTTACTCAGCCATAAAGAAGAATGTAAATAATGGCATTTGCCAGTAAATGATAGAAATAGAGAAAAAAATCACGTTGAGTAAAATAAGCCAGACTTAGAAAATCAAAAGCCAGAAATTTTCTCTCATAGGTGGGTGCTAGAGTAAAATAAGGGAAAGAAGGAGATGGGGAAAGGGATGGGGCATCATAAAGATATAGGGAAAATCAAGGGGATAGAAAAAGGAGAACAAAAGGGAGGAAAGAAAGAGTAAAATGGAAAGAAGTAAATGAATTTAAGAAAATCATAATATATACATATATAAATATACCAAAAAGAATTGTACTTTTATGGACATATAGCAAATACCAATCAAATATAAATAAATCAAGGAGTGAAAGGAAGATAAATAGAAGAGAAAGAGGAGAAGAGGGAGAGGGAAGAGGAGAGTGAAAGGGAGGATGGGAATTGAAATTAAATGTTTTACATATTATTTGGTCAAAATTAACCCAAATACTATATAATTATAATGTTCCAGTTTAAAAAAAGAAGTCCACCCTCAAAATAAAGCAGGTGTAAAAATTAGTGTGTTTCTTACTTTATATTCTTATGTTATATATACCCCTTCTCAATAGCTTATACCTCCATTCACAGATTAAGTGTTATTAATGGGAAATTCCATAGAGGAATGAATAATGTTTGGGGAATTCTGGCCATGATATTCTTATACTATTTGTATTCTGACTGGTTTGCATTTGTTTACTAAGGGACAAGGAGAGGAAAGGGAAATATCACTTTGCTTTTATATCCTCTGAGCCACAGCCCAAGCCCTCACATTTGTCTATGTTATTAAATTTCCTATACATTAAAAAGCAATACTTAATTTTCAATTCAGTTTTTACCACCACTCAAAATACTGAACACTTGCCAAGGGCCAGAATCTAATCTGCATGGTGTAAATTTATTATTACAAAGCAACTAGCAGATGTTTTGCAAGGTGAAATCATAGTGGCCATTTTATGCTTGAGAAAACTGAGGGTTTGAGGGGCTTTTCCAGATGCATACATCTGATAAATACAACTGGTTTGAACAACCAAGGAACATTCTTTTATCCTAGGCTAATAAGTAGTTGTGGCTGGCTAAAGGTTAAAGTTCTTTGTTAATGAGGTCAAAGTCATCAATGTGAATGTTAAGTGGAGGCTTTCCTCTGTTTCATAATTGGAAGTTTAACATTTAACCCTAGCTGGGCCACATGTGCTGCTGCTCACAGGAGTCATGAGGGAAAGAGTGGGTGGTGCAATATAAATCCATCACCAATGCTGAAGCAGGACTCAGAACACGTTTCCTGGTAGCTAAAATCATCATCTTTTTCTAAAAACAGTAATGTTCTACTTTAGCTAGGAAATCTTCTGTAGTTTTTCACTTCAGTAGTCAGGCATGGAAAAAGAAAATCATAGAATGGTTAGGGTGGATGTCACCAGTGTATCTAGAGTTTAGTCTTTTCATTTGACAGATAAGAGAACAAATTAAAATTCATATAGGGAGGGGCTGGGGTTGTAGCTCAATGGTAGAGCACTTGCCTATCATGTATGAGGCACTGGGTTTGATTCTCAGCAGCACATATAAATAAATAAAATAAAGGTCCATTGAAAACTAAAAATCATTTTTTAAAAAATTATATAGGGACAGAAGCAGGGGTTATTGGATTATTTCCTCTAAAGTCTCTAAGCCAGAGGTAGCAAGCAAAAAATAGAATTCATTTTTTTCTGACTGGTTCATAACTCCTACAAAACTAGGGAGAGGAGGTACCATAGTCCCAGGCCTGAGGGAAATGATTTGTTAGCCCACATATGAATATGGGGAACATGTAGCTAATTGCTACCTCCAGATGTAGAAGGAAAAATGGAGATCATTTTTTTTGTGTGTCTTTTCCCAATTTCCAGTGTGTTGTAGTCAGCTTTTTCACTGCTATGACTGAAAGATCTGACCAGAACAATTTTAGGGAAGAAAAGTTTATTTGAGGGCTCACAGTTTCAGAGGTCTTAGTCCATAAAATGGTGGCTCTGCTCCTCAGGGTTCAAGGTGAGGCAGAACATCTTGGCAGAATAGTGTAGCAGAGGGAACCAGTTCACATGATGATCAGAAAGTGGGGTGGTGGGGGAAGAAAGAGAGAGAGAGAGAGAGAGAAAGAGAGTCCACTATTCATATACAAAATATATACCCCATAGCCACGCCCCCCAATGAACTACTTCCTCCAACCACACCCCACCTGCCTCCAGTTACCACTTCGTTAACCCCATCGGGGATTAATCCACTGATTAGGTTAAGGCTAAAACCCAATTGTTCCTCCTCCAAACCTTCTTTATTGTCTCACACATGAGAAGACACCACATCTAAACAATAACACAGTGAAAACCTATACATTTATTTATTTCCCATAAGCTTATTGAAATTTACATTTAAAATTTTCCTTCTTTACATTATTTGTTTCCTCTTTCTTCTTTTTAGAATCCTAAACCCCTTTCTATAAACAATAATCACAAGGTTGTCTTTCATCTATAAAATACCAACCAGCCTCTCCCCACTTGTATTGTTTCAAGAATCATTCATATTCTGGATTCCTTGACTGTCTTCACATAGAAAATTCTAGAAAAATTTTAAAAAGTGAGTGATTTTATAGAAGTTCTGATTTCTAGCGGATGTCTTTGTGTAGGTGAATTGTCCTTTCACCTTTAAATTGTATAGTATGGCAGGCAGTTAACAATGATAAGCAAGAAACCAGCAGTTGTACAGAAAGAAAAGTAAGGTCAGGATCTAAATTTTTAGTATATACACAACTTATGATGATTCCACTATGTTAAAATCACTTTTTTTCCTCAAATGAACTCAGCATAAGTGAAGAGAAAGGAATTGGATGGGATACCATTAATAAAAAGACTTAATTCAACATCAGATTTCAGTATTACTTTTAAAATTAACTTTATATCTCCATGACATCTAACTGAAAACTACAAATAAAATAACTATATAGGTCTTATTCAGATTTATGACATTGTTGTTTGAATTACTCATAAACATGAAACAACAAAGAAAGAATCCTTTTTGATTTATTTGTGCCTGTGTTTCTCAACTATAATAAGCATCAGGGTTACCTAGAGGGCTTACTAAATACATAGATTACTGGGCTTCCCCTTCTAGAATTTAGGATTCTATAGATATGGGAAGGACCTGAGAAGTTGCATTTCCAACAAATTCTCACGTGAGACTTGTCCTGAGATCACAGTTTGAGAACTGAATTAGACCAATAAAGAGTCTAATTCTGTTTTGGTGTGGGTAGACACCTTAATACAAAAATAACTGTAAACACTAACCATTTGGCAAGAATCAGATTTGGATTTTATAAATACTTGAGGGAATTATTATAGGCAATTTTACTTTGCCTCTTTTTGAAAAATTACTCTAGTACAGGCAAGCTTCGAGTTACTCATTCCCAATAAGAATATCAAATCTAATTCCAAATAGATATTTGGAAAACAATAAAATATTTATGAATGCAACTGATCTTGTGTTCACCTACCAACTGTTCTTGGATACTTGGAGTTTGTAGCTCAAATTATGCGAATGATACATAATTTTCATAATGTACAAATGAGAAATACTAAAAGAAAGAAGAGACAAACACTCAACAGTTTTGTTATTAGGAACTACCTGGGTGGTACCATTCATTCTGCCGTGTTATCCTCCTGGTTGAAGTTAAAGTCACCCTGCAAAGTAGTCAAAATAAATATTAGCAAGATAAGAAGGAAAAAAATAATCAAGAAAAGATTTATGTAAATAATTGCTTTGTAACAACTTGCAATATGATTGTAGTTTCTAAGCACTATAGAAATAGTCCCAGGTTTTCTTCCATTTACAAAAAAATTCAGAATTGTAAACATAAATCATGATCATTTATTTCCACAGTCACAGTGTCTGCTTCAACAATGCAGTCTGCAGAGATTTATTGTGCTAGGCAACTGTTTCAGATCCATAGAAGCTGTTTGGGGAGACAGATAAACACAACTTAACTTGAGAAACACTTAAGTTTACTTCAGTGTGGTCTTTATGAATTCTTCCTGGGACTATTTCCTGGATGAAAATAATCTGTTTTGCAGTAAATTTTAGTACCTTTTGTTATAGACTTTCTATGCTCACAGCCTTAAGCAGGAACTTCAGACTTCACTGCCTCAGGTTTCTGCAGAAAAGCCAGTAACCATCATGAAAGGATTTTATAATTTAAGGTGAAAAGGCATGATTATGAGTCTCAAAACCCTAAGTGCCAAAAAGCATTTTAAACAGGAGAAGACTGACAGGCCTGTCAGTGGTAATGCATCTATATTTGCATCTGACCTAAAAGCCCTTTCAACATCTGCAAGGACGAAAAAGAAAGAAATAAAAAAAAAAAGATCAACCAAAGAAAGGTTGTCTCAAGATGAAAGGTTAACAATGCAGGAAACTATCTGGTTCTGGCAGGAGATCCTGACATCCCAAATGCAATTGTATCCTAGAATCCCACACTCATTGGAAGAAGCTTTATCTTTGGGATTATATATTTGTTTTCTTTCGGCTAAAGTCAGGGCAAAGTGGACAAAAACAACATATTTTACAACTTTTAAACTGCAGTGAACCCACAGGCAGTGGTTCAAAGATGAAGACTGAGTTGTCTGTCAACTTGGATAGATGTCTTCTTTAGTGACTAGCTTCCCTCAGGTTTGGTCATGGTATTTGTAATTATTTCTTAGCATAAGGGATTGGGGAAAAAAGTATCAGTTTCACCAAATCGACAACAGGTCAAAGTCTTTGTTGACAAAGTTTGGATGGCAGAAGTAAAAAATATTTTAAACTTGACTTTTTAATTCTGTTTAGCATAAAAAATGCATGAAATCTATGAATAAGTCTTTCAAAGGCATGTCCAAATTGAGAAAAAATATTATTGTTTCATTTATAGATATCTGCCCATTATTCTCAGCTGGCATTGTATCTGGTACATGATGTGGATTCACAGCTTTTCATGCAGAATTTGAAGATAATCTTACTACAGTACAGATTGTAAAAGCATCGAAAATTGATCAAATACATATGCCTTTGTAAGAAGGAAAGTTTTGAAGTAATTTTACAGCATTTTCCAGATATACTTAAGTCCAGTTTCAGCTATAATTAACATAAGGAGAGCTCTCTAGGAGCTATTTACAGAAAGAAATGTCTCTAGGGGTTAGTAAATTGCATGCTTTTGAGGTAATTTCCTTAGGAAGAAGCTTTTATACCTTACTATGAAATCTTTTTGACACCTCCTATGGAGCTTCAGTTGACTTTCATAAACAACATAATGACTACGTGTCAAAGAAAGAGTGATAAACTGTGGGTCTTCAAAGAAATAGAAGGAGTCTATGAGCTTTCTTTCGGCTGTTGACAGGTATAACATAAAATTAACCACAAAGGCATTTGGAAATATGTTTTCTTTTGCAAAGGTAGGTAATTATTTTCAATATTGCAAAGCAATTGTAGCTTTTGTTTTAAATATTCTGTTTATTACTGTTTTGTTAGAGTAGCAGTCCTTCAAAAATGTAAGGATTTTTAAAATATACACATCTTTATTTAAAATCATACTACTGCTCCTCCATAGTATGTGTAAGAATATCATATAATACAATCTGAATTAAAAACTGTCTTTTATTCCCTTTGACACACTTAGTCCTTTTTCATTTACAAACTATCAATTATTGACAACCATGAAATGTAAACATTAAATGATATACCTCAGCTCAGGTGTTCAATATTGATACTGTACATCTCTGATGTTTAATAACACAGATTTCACTTGTTTCTTGTGAGAGAAACAAGGTGTGGAAGATCATGGAATCTTTCATGCAACTTAAAGAAAAAACAGGCTAAATATCTCTTAGTCTAAAGTTCTTAGGAACTTAACAATTAAAGACTATGAAGGGATAAATTCATATATGCAAGTCAATACCCATTTCATTAAAACTTGGAGAATCCGAAATACTCTTCATGTTTTTGACTAGCATCATATCTTCTGTCTGTCCTTTCCTGAGTGTATACAAATGGGTGTCACTGAAGTTCAAGAATATCTCATCATTTTATGGTAGTTTAGTGTAGAATTACATTCAGGTCTGAGCACTTTTCGTATGCTGTGTTCTTTTTATAATTTTTTAAATTTATTGAGCTATTCTAAGTGCAACCAAATACTATAAACCAAGATTTTAAGAAAGAAATTATTCTGCCAAAACCAATTCATTAAAAGAAATATAAAATATTTTGAATGAATTAGTTTCAAGAGTAAATATTTCTATATATAATAGAAACATTAGAAATAATCATATTATCTTGAGAATTTAATTCAAAATAGAGTAGGTGTTAGGTTCTAAAAATTAAAATAATGATTATTATATTGAGAAATTGGGTGGCATAATAACATTGCATTAAATTTCTCTAGTGTTTTTTTGGAGTTTTCAAAATACTTTCAAATATATCCTCTTGTCTAGTCTTCACAGCAGCTTCATGAGATGAACAGGGCTGGTTACCATTTTCCAAATGGGAGATTAATACTCAAAGTGCTTAAGTTACTTGTTCAAGTTTATGCAACAAATTATGATAAAGCCAAGTCTAGCATTCATATTATCCAGTTTCCAGTCCAATGTTTCTTCTGTGCAGATTCCTAGTATAACAAGACATGGAAATATTTTCAAAGGAAACTCATTGCCAAATTTTATAAACAGATTGATTTCTCACAACACCTGCACAAAAAGCCACTCTCTAAGTCCTCCTTCCCAACATTTATATCATTCACAGTCACTCCCCTAGGACTATAGTGACTTCCTGTGATTGAGCAAAATGGAAGGGTTAAGCTCTATCTAGCTAAGTAGGAAGCCTCACGAACCTTCCTCCAGCCTTGTAGCTGGAGTCTTTTTTGAATGATCAGTGGCCATGGGAAACTGTTTGAAAATCAATGTTAAATTAAATGTTTGAAAATCACTTTTGGTTTCACCTCCTCAAAATGTACATGTCCAAATCAGTCAGCATGAAAACCACGATAGCTATTTCTAAACTGCTTAGTTCCCTTTGTTTCTTATCATAGTGTGCTTCAAAATAAATTGCCTTAAAGAGCAAAAGTGGGGCTGGGGATGTGGCTCAAGCGGTAGCGCGCTCGCCTGGCATGCGTGCGGCCCGGGTTCGATCCTCAGCACCACATACAAACAAAGATGTTGTGTCCGCCAAATACTAAAAAATAAATATTAAAAAAAAAAAGAGTAAAAGTGAAGAAAGTTGTGAAGGTTTTTTTTTTTTTTTGGTCATTGACAAGAAACATGTAGAATCTGTGATATATTAAACATCAGAAGTTCACAGCATAATTGGATACATGAGGTGGGGCATAGTGTTTAAAGCTTGCACATGGTAATTGCCACTAATAGTTAATAGTTTAAAGATAAACAAGGAGTACTGTATCTAGGAGGAAATGAAAATTTCCTCAATTTTAATTCAATAAATCAAACGAATATATGGGGGGCTTCCCAAAACGTAGCCTCTTTATTAGGCATTATCGATTCAAATATGGAAAAGAAGGCTTCTTAAGAAGACCAATGTGATACAACACCCTTAGAACAGCCTTTCTTCTTTCCTTTTTCCACTCTGGGTTTCTAACTCTTATGCCCTGGAACCACATCCCCAAATAAACTGTCTTGACTCAGATTCTACTTTCCAGGGAGAATCAAGTTAAAATAGATAAAAGATTTTCAGCAAGCAGTTGGAAGTATAATCTTACAGCACAACAGAGTAGATATTTGAGATACATATTTGGAAATATTTTTTTAAAAGCAGTATTTAAAGGCTTAGGAGTAGATGGTAGTAAAAGAAAAAGACTGAAAAGGAAAAAACCTGAAAAAAAAGAGAAGAGCTATAAACAAACAAGGAAAAGTATTATTATCAAGGGCCAAAGAGGAAAGGTATCTAGTAAAAACTGGAAAAGAAAGAACAGAGAAATAAAGAAAACCAGAAGAAGGTAGTCATGAAGGCCAAGAAAGGAGTTCCTACCAGAAGTTGTTTTCCTTCTGGGTTAGCGCTGTGTTCCACGAGGCCCAACATGAAGGAAAGAGGAAATGGAGAAAACAGCAGGGATGGACTGGGGTTTTATCTCAGTGGTTGAGGACTTGGCTCACATATGTGAGGCACTGGGTTCGATCCTCAGCACCACATAAAAAAAATAAATAAAGATATTGTGTCCATTTACAACTAAAAAACAAAATTAAAAAAGAAAACAGTAGGGGAAAACATAGAAAGGGAAAACAGTGTGCTACATTAGACACAAACTGTTCTTAGTCATGCTACAGAGCATAACCCATGGGCACACGGACAATGCTGGCCTTTCTTCCAGGCCTATGGGACAAGGAGCTTCTCACCATGACCTCCTGTAGCCTGAGCTGGGGAACAATTCACAGTGGATGCCTCTGTACATTTTCCTGAGCATAATTTACAAAATAAAGTGTCAATTGCCTGGAAAGTTTATCATCCTCAGTTGATAGTCATCCCAAAATAATCTAGTATATGATAGCAGAATGACTTTTCAAATTATTTTTTTTAAATATTTATTTATTTATTTTCTAGTTTTCGGTGGACACAACTTCTTTGTTGGTATGTGGTGCTGAGGATCGAACCCGGGCCGCACGCACGCCAGGCGAGCGTGCTACCGCTTGAGCCACATCCCCAGCCCGACTTTTCAAATTATTAATCTTTTTCCATAAAAGAAATTTTTGCAATCCTTTATTTACCTGTGCATATCTCTGTGTGTGTATGTGTGTACAGTTTTTAAAAAATTGGATATATGCCAGTATAATAATGATTGTCATTGGGTGCTGGAATTACTAAAAATTTTATCTTTTAAAAATAAATACCTTTATGTATTTTTTGATTTTTTTATATAAGGCATGTTTTGCTCTTATAATTATATAAAAACTGCAACAATTGTTAGGAAAAAAATCAGTTGCATTATATTAAAAAATCTTTCATAAATTATTTTCTACTTAGCACATTTTATCTTCAATGTGTTGCCCTAAATTTGCTGATGCTTCTATATTGAGACTAGATAAATGCAGATAGATGGGTTTTCATGTCAAAGCAGTTACCTGCAAGTGGAGGTAAAAGTGGAACAGAAAAGTCTCTTGAGTGCTTAGTCAAATAGATTAAGGCAGGAAAACTGTACACTAAAGCAGTTTTCATTGTCCAAGGATTAAAATGTATTAGTCCTTATTGTAAATACGTGGGGCATTAGTTATGCATTTACTTTTCCCTCTAAAGAAAGGTAAAAGAGGAAACTAACAAAACTTAATCCTCAAATTACCTAATTTTGAATCATAGTTATTCTCTTCAGAAGATGATGAGTGGATTTCTTTTGGTTTAGTTTGGTTTTTATTAATTTCATTGGTTCAGGTTAGTGAATGTGTTCACTTTCATCTGGGATGCTGAACATTGAATAGGTTCAGGAGAAGTTAATTGATTTTTCTCTGATAGGAACTTAACATGTTTTCTTTTTAAAAGTTTTAAGTGTGAAGAAAATTTAGTAGAAGAAGTGACATTCTTCAACAAAAGGCTTTAATTTACAAGAGACAACTTGTGCTTCCAAAGACACAACTTTGGGGATTTAGTGATGGGTGAAACCTGCAAGTATTAAGAGTCTCCTTGGTTTACTGCATGGGCACCAAATCCCTTCCAGAGTGGTTTGCAACTCCTCAACTCTAAGACCTCTTTCAACCAAGAATAAATAAATTAAAATTGAGGGAAAAAAGAATCAGGAGAATTCTATGTAACAGTTGTTAAAGAAATATATAATGTCAGAGAGCTACTATAAATTCACTGATTTTGGGATAAATGTTTTATTTTAAAAAATTACAACAGCATCCACATGCATGTGAAAATACAGATTACTTATTTAGGAGTCTAAACAATGAACACATCAAAAATAGAACTTTCCAGTTTTTCTACATGAAGATCATTTAAAAAAAAAACATGGTCATAATAACTGAAGGGCTGTTCATGATAATGTGTGATTTACAGTGAAGACATACTGCAGTAGCAAGTGGAGCATTTACAGGATATGCAATTAATAAACATGGCCTCTAAGAATCCAGCTTTTGTAGTTAGACTGTCAGAGTTCAAGTCCCCACCTCAAGAAAATAAACAAAAAATATGTTTCACCACTTTCTAGTTGTGTGGTCTTGGCAAAGCTAATTAACTTTTATAAATCTCAGTTCCTCATCTTTAAAATAAAAGCAGTACCTACCTCCCAGGTTGAAATAAGGATTAATAAAGCTATTTCTTAAAAGATGTTAACATACTTGATGTATAGTAACTTCTCAATAAATGTGAAGTGCTATTATCAATCCCCAAGAAAGTATGAAAGGGTCACGAGTTTCTATCACCACATTTCAGGCACCGATACAAATTCTTAGCCTAGGAACCAGAGGTGCAGTTGGTTGGATTAGTTGAAAGACAGATTTGCCCAGGAGTGGAGAAGAGATGTAATGCTAGTTTTATTTGTAATTATTGTAACCCAGATATCAGCTGGATATCTTCCTGCCTTCACTTGCAGCCATCAAGCAATCAACATATCTCCCTGCAGCCACCTATGTTCTCCTGTCACAAGATTTAGGCACACTTCAAATAAACTCTCAATTTTCATGACCAGGAGTTTTCATGCTTTCCACCAATTTCGGAAAATTCACACTGAGATCTTCTCTCTGAAAATTCACACTGAGATCATCTCTCTGAAAATTCACACTGAGATCTTCTCTCTGAGACCGTATGCACTGCCTTGTTTCAGTCTCTTCTGATCTAGATCCAAAATTCAGCTTCTTAGCTGATTTCCACAAAAGTTCAATTCAAGCCAACAATTTCACGCATACTAAAACTTTCCTGAAGTTTCAGAAGGTCATGGGAAGAGGTCGCATTTCATTCTGTCAATTGACTAGATGTATCGCACCCACTCTCTTCTTCCTTTGCTCTGACCTCTCTGGAATAACAAGCAATCCTTACTCATATCCCTTGGAATGAACTTAGAACTTCCAAGTAAAATTATCAAGATTATTTTCCCCAAAAAATATAGTTTTCTTACTAAGGAATTCTGTCTCCAGTGTTACACAAATAATATTTTTAACCTCATAACATTATGTTGGACTTGATTACATACGTCCATTCAGGAGTGTTATACTGTGCAGCCTCTGCAAAGGAGCAGAGCAGGAACTGAGACCATGAGCAAAGACACTACAACCTGATCCACCACTAATGCAAAATGCTACACCTTAAAGTATCAATAAAGACTTTCATGGGCTGGGGTTATGACTCAGTGGTAGAGTACTCACCTAGCACGTTCGATCCTGAGCACCACATAAAAAAATAAATAAATAAATAAAATAAAGGTATTATATCCAACTACCACTAAAAAATAAATATAAAAAGAGAATTTCAAAAGTGCAATGAACCTGCAAGAAATTTAAAATGAAATACTAATATGTTTCAACACTCAGATGATTATGGATATTTAAATTTGACAATTGTCAGATTTTTGCTTTTATGTCTACTTTCAAAGCTTCATATAAATCGTATTAATTTAATTAAGCTCTGGGGATTGCAACTAAAAAAAAAAAAAAAAAACTTGATTTTCCAGCCTATAGGAAATTAAGATTGCCTCATATTATCTGCATCCAAGGGAACTCTGAGATTACAAATTACATCTATTTTGAAAGATAAAGATAAAGATAAAGGCAGCTTTGGCCTTTTTTGTTTACTAATATATTCCAAACTCCTAGAAGAGGACTCAGCAGGAACTCAATCCACATTTCGCAAGTTAGCAAACACAATTATTTATACAATTTCATTTATCCAACGTACATTTATTACAAGCCTATTGTATGTTTTTCTGGTCTTAGACAAATTAGATATTCAATTTCATTTGAAGGTCCCCAAATATTGAGATTTCTATCACTTTCTTGGGAAAATTAACTGCTCTTACAACTAGAAAGTTTTCCCCAACAGTTATTGTTTCATTATTCTTTTTATCTTTCCTCACAACTCATTTTTTTTTTCAATTTCCTTCTGAGTTTTCTTCACTGGCTCATAAAATTAGCCAGTCATTTTTTCTGAACTGTATGGCATGCCTGAAACAAAGCATCATGTTCCAGCCATGACCTTACAAGTCATTTTGCAAGGAACCCTCAGTTCTCTAATTTTAGGGACAGTAATTGTTTAAGTGCAATTTTGAGGCATTAAGGTTTGTATTTTTCACTGACATAACTGCTGTTGAGAATTACCTTTCTATCTTGCCCTCATTTGAAGCTGTTTCAGAATGACCATCATATGGCCACTGGAAATTTCAGTCTGTGTGTTTTGATTCACACCTTCTACCTCTTTTTCTCTGCTATTATTGTCCCACATGTTAGATCAAGTTTATTTACACTGTCTTTCCTTTAGTACTTTAGGTTAATATTTCTAACTGCTGCTGAACTAATAGTTATATATGCCAATAAAATTTTTCTTTATTTGAGTAGGCTTTTCTGTTACTTGGAAATGATATCTTTCTAGTGGATATAACCATTTTCACTTTTATATCTAAATGTAATTTTTGTTTTGTTTTACTTAACTAAGAATTTTCTTCAAATTCCTTTAAAAAATAACTTCCATGCTTAATTGTCTCGTAGAAATAATTTAATTTTTAAAACTCATTCAAGTTGGTTTCTAGATTTCTCTAGTTTCCTGTTCTTTCTCAAGTTCAGTTCACTTGAAATTATTTCCCCAAGATTCATTTAGTAGTGCTGTAAATTATCACAGTTCAAGGTCACCAATAGCAAAGTCTTTTAACTTCACATTGGAAATTAATTTGTTCCTGCCAATAAGCTGTGAATATATGTCTTTACTTCCATTTAAGCTACAGAAACCGTATAATGTTAGTGGTGGAAGAAACCTTAGGCATCATCTAATCCTAATTAATTATTTTACAGATGGGAAAATTGGGGACAAAAGAAATTAAGTGACCTGACTAATGCTGCGCAGTTAATTGGAGGTATCCTGTGATTCGTGACTTATTCCATTAAATCATGCTTCCTCATGTGCAATGAAGCCTATCAAAATAAATAAATAAAAATCAGTATTTCAGAAACATAGAATTCCATAATATCTGATAAAATAAATATGCCATAAATCATGGAGTCAACAGAAAATGAACACTAAATTGAATTCAATTGATTTTCAAGTCTCAATGGAAATTAATACAGTTTTCCATAGTTAAAATTCTACTTCAACTTTTACTAGTCACTAACATGAATCTTCAAATACTTTTTGGATCATAAAGTTGACTTAATACTAGGAAAATTGGTTGAAGATCCAATATTGATTGCTTTTATAAAACAATAGAAATTTTAGACATGAAAGAAAATATTTGATAGACTTTCCTTACCTTAAGACAGTGATATTTAAATATTGAAATATTTTTAATATGCCTCTTATAAAGAAGATAGACATTCTTTTGCTCTGCATATCTGTTTCATGGTTCTTAAAACCTTTCTGATCATCAGAATCAGCCCTGGAGCTTTCTAAAAGTGCAGATTCTCAGATACATCAAAAACTAGAACCTCAGAAGAATTCAGATATCTGCATTGTTTCTAAAAACTTCTCCGGAAGTACAACTGTATAACATTCTATAACATAAGCATCTGGGAATTTTTACTATTAAAAAAGAAATTGCTAGCATACAAATACACCCACATAAAAAAACACACTCATTCAATAGACAATGGATGATAGGTAAAATAGTCATCAAGATAAATAGTCAAAGCCTAGAGCAGTGCTGCACGCCTGTAATCCCAGCTGCTTGCGAGGCTGAGGCAGGAGGATCTCGAGTTCAAAGCTTTGCCTCAGCAAAAGTGAGGCACTAAACAACTCAGTGAGACCCTTTCTCTAAATAAAATATAAAATAGGGCTGGGGATGTGGCTCAGTGGCTGAGTGTCCCTGAGTTCAATCCCTGGTACAAAAAAAAAAATCATATTTGCTGTATTAGTAAGAATAAACATATCAATAAAATCAAATTTTCATTGAGTCTGAAATGGCATTGATTGTTAAATGCATCATCATTTATGTATCACTAAGAAAAAAGAAGTCTTAGCCCAGTGGCACACATGCCTCTAATCCCAGCAACTAGGAAGGATGATCACAGGTTCAGGGCCAGCCTGACTGCCTCAAAATAAAAAAAAAAATAAAAAGGACTGGGGATGGGACTTGATAATAGAGTTGCTCTGGGTTCAATCCCTGAATACCACACACACACAAAAGAAAGTTACAAAGTTGACATGCCATCAATTATAAGATGCCTTGTGATTTCAACAATGATAAAACAATGCGTCTTAAAATGTGAATGTACATGCAAATGTAAAAGTACAGTAAAACTTAACTTTTAAACTCTTATAAGTACCATATGTTTTACTCTTATAATTGGAGTTATAATAGTGCCTACCAGTTTAGAAGTGAGTAAAAAATGGGGATTAAACTTTAACAACTTCTGGGATAGTAGAAGGGAAATCCAGATTACAAATTCTACCAAGACTTCTCTGTGGCTGTTCATGGTGATGCACAACTATAATTCCAGTGATTCAAGAGGCTGAGGCAGGAGGATTGCAAGTTCAAGGTGAGCCTCAGCAACTTAGGGAAGCCCTAAGCAACTTAGTGAGACCCTGTCTCAACATAAAAAATAAAAAGGACTGGAGATGTAGCTCAGTAGTAAAGTGTCCCTGGGTTCAATCCTCAGTACCAAAAAATAAAATAAAATAAAATCTCTGTGGATGTCATATGCATTTACTTCAAAACTTTTCTTATAACTAGTAATCTAACCTACCAAGCTCTGAGCTCCCATAATGTCTTGGGGAGCTTTCAATAAAATTTATGACAAAATGGGGACCTTCGTCTATACATCTAACTCTGAGACCCACACTTGGGCATACATATACACAAACACACATCTCTGAGAGGTCACTAAGAAACAGCATTGAAGGCAAAATATGCCACAAAAAAAAGTAATTTTTCAGAAGGATGGTATTCAATTTTTTAATGTATTGAGTGAAAGTATATAATTTTAATGGATTTTATATTATCATTGCTCCTACCAGAAAAGTAGGAGTTATATTTCCTATTGTCTTACTCAATTTGACTCTTCTGACCAAATATATAAATGCTTTTAGTGTCTCATTAAAACAAATAATTTAAATGGAAAGTTTTTACTTTTAAAAGGAGAATAGTTATTGAAAAAATACTAACCTTGTACTCTGGCCAAAGTGAACTTCTTTTCCATTCTTCCTCCTTGATATTCATTTTGAATAATGATATAGTTGGGTCTATCTGTCTTTTTAGTATCATAACTACCCATTTTAATTTCATGGACATGATAGCCTTCTTTAATTGTTATGTTAATTGTATATATTTTTAAATTGTATACTGGTCACTCTGTTTCTTTTGGTATTGAGAGTTGTACCCCTCATTATGCTTGTGGCATTCCTTAAGTGTATTATATTTTGGGGTTGTGCATTTATTTTTATTATTGGGAGTCCTCATTAGGTTACCTGAAGCATCTGTTTTTGTAGTTTCCTTGGGAGAAAGTAGGAAGAATGCCTGAGCTTGCACACCATGCTGTTTTCAGGGAGGAAATGGGAGGGGAAAGACATGCCACTGGGCAGCGACTGTTTTCATGATAAGGGGAGTTAGCCGTTTGGCTAAGCAAACAGTGCCATCAGAAGCACTGCCCTTCCTTTTCAACCAGGGTGCCCATTTGTATTGTTTCCAATTAGAGGCAGACTTCCTAAGTTTTGTGGTTCATAGTAGGAAGATGAACTGAGCTCAGTGTGCATTGTTGCCCCCTACTAACGAATTCCAAAGAGTGATCCTGTCCAATCCCTCAGCCCCAATGTGCGGCTTTCTCTAACTCTGTGGCTCACCATTTGTACTCTCCTACACACGTTCTGATCTATAATTTCTCATTCAATTTGATCCCATCCTCTGTCTAATATTCATGAATTCATTGCAGGTTTTGGTCTTCTGAATTGTGTATCTTATTTTTAAGAGCAGTTATATACTTGTGCATGCTGTGCATATATTTTTAGAGGTTCAATGAAGAAGGATTGAATCTCAGTTTGCTCTTTTCTCATCTCTGCTTCATATTTCAGCAACTTCAATTTCTAGATCTCCCTGTCTACTTACTTCTGGGTCAGTTTGCAAATAACAGACACTGGCAGAGAGTAGAATATAGAAGGAGGCAGAAAGCCAGGGTATTTTCTTCCCTCTCTCTTGTTTCTTTTGGCATCTCAGCAATGGCTCTGTTTTTCCCTATGTCTTCAGCACCCACTCCCTGACTCCTTTTAGAGTCCTTGGCAAAGGCTGGAACAAATTGGATGGCCCTCTGTTCCAAGTTGTTATGAGAGCATAGGAACAGTGACATCCTGATGGCTTATATCTTTTATTTCTCTCATTGTCTATTTTCTCGTCTGCATTTCTATCATGTGGTGACTAGTATGTGTTAAAATTCCTTCCTTTAAAGGATCTAGAATGGTTTGCTTTCATGATGATTGCTGAATGATACAGAATGGGAGACTATAGCATATTTTCAAGTCACCATCTTGAAAGGTGTGTCTGGACATGTTAATATATTTTAAAAGCACCATTTAGGTGCTATTTTAAAATCATATGGAAGACCTAGAACCCATTCTCTATTTCAAGTCCAAAACTGCCTAGCCAAGTAATGTGACAGCAGTCAGGACCATTTAATGTATAGTCCTCTATTCTCTAGTGTACTTGAAGTAGAGTCCTGGGGACAATGACAATTATTTATCTAATACTGCCAGTATCTGTTTTGATATTTGCAATATGGTCTAAATAAAAACCATTTTCAACTTGGACTTCACCTGTTTGCGTGTTCCAAAGAAATGTGATATTAACTCCAGTCAGGATTTACAGCTTATCACTTTGGGGTTACCCTGCTTGGTATGAAAGACATTGATTTGGCCACCAACAACATTTAATGATCAATGTATTTTAATTGCTTTGAAAAGGACTTAACTTCTGCTTGTTGCCTGTTTACCCCCAAGAAATGAAAATCTTTGTACCTTCAATGTCCAAAGAGAACTTCCACCCCACATTCTCCCTATCCCACAACAGGACAGGAAGACACAGTTATATAGGAACCACTATTGTGCAAGCCATATTTCTCCAGGGCCCTTTTCCTTTCAAGAATAAATCCATCTATAGGGTTTGGTTTGTAGTTCAGTGGTAGAGCGCTTGCCTAGTACAAGAGAGACCCTGGGTTCGATCCTGAGCACCACATGAAAATAAATTCATAAAATAAAAGGTATTTTTAAAAAGAAGAATCAATCCATCTATAGCTCCTCTTCCTATTTACTCTTAGTTCTCACCTAAAATTTGAAGTTCATTATGTATTACTTTCTATAAATGATTCAAAATTACTAGTTCAGCAAGATATTTTTAACTAGTCATTCTTAAATGGTCAAACTTCTTTATATGTGTGTCTGTGTGAATTTATACTGTTGAACCAAACACAAGAGCTTTAAGTCATCCGGGTGACTATTTTTTCCTAGGTATTTGCAATTAAGGCAAATCTACTTTAAAGTAACAGTTTATATATGGATATGTTTTATACCATGAATTATAAGCATTCATTATAATTAAACATAAAAATTAAATTTTTTAGTTTGGATATTTCTTATCTTAATTGTAAAAACAACTTCAGATTTTTTTCAAGGCTTTGAGAAACTGCTGTTTTATAGCCACACAGAAGCTTTTTAAAAAGTGATCTGTAACAAAACATCTTCCAGTTTCCCTAGTGAGTTGAAACACCAGATCCAAAGTACCTGTTGATTTATTTGGCCTCAAAGATCCCATAGGGATGAATCCTTTGAAGATGAAGAAAGAGTGGTTACAATGTATGAGAAAGAGTTTTCATTTGTCATTCTGTAATTTATAATAGCTACTCTGCCTTCTGTTCAATCTAACTCACCAGCAGAGTTTCTTTTGCCCACTGACCTGACAAGTCAGTATGCCCAAACTCAGACATGGTTCTGATGCAAAACACCTTGTTTCTGGGGACTAAAGCAAATCATGGTGGAATATCAGTGCCTTTGTGGTTAAGATCCTCTACCAAGGAAGTACACAATGTGTGTCATTTTCTATACTGATTTATTTTCCTCCACTTTCCATCTGGAACTACAATTTTTGAGCAATCACCACAAATATGTGGAGGGCCAATTTGGCAGGCTGCATAAGTACTTATGCTTCAGAAAACTTTTTTATTCATGGCAAGGCTGAATTCCAAAGGGACAGCCAATATGGGCACATTTAGCACCAGTGTTTAGTCCCAGCTCGCTCCTTCCTGCCTGAGTTTCTGAGCTACATATGCTTTAATCATTCCAGCCCACTGACTCATTGAAAAATAAATACTAAAGTGATAATTAATTAGAAAGCCTGCATATTCCTTTCTTACAACAAGCGTATCTTCCTGCCAGAATTTGGTTTTCAGAAAAGGAGGTGTGTAATGTCCTCATGTTTTGGTTTACATTGGTTCATTTTCCATCAGATTCTCTGAGCTTTGATACCTGTGGCTTCATATTCATAACATTTTGCTTGGATTTTCAACTTTATTCAAAACCCATATAACTTCCACCACTAGTTGAGACAAACCAGATGAAAGGTTCCAACCACATCCACTCACCAAACCAATTTGTTGCTATTTTTTTTAGGTTTCTAGTTTCCCATCTTTGTGGCTTGGTTCATGTGAGGCTGGGATTCAGCCATGGGTGGGAAAATGTTGCCTAACTGAAGGAGTGTTAATCATTTCCACTTAATAGAGGTAACATTTTTATTGCTACTTTACTGATGAAATCTTTCCCCAAGGCAAGAAACAATAACAATCCCTCCTACCTGCCTGTCTCAAAAGAATTCTAATTTGTCTGAGAAATAACCATCCCCAAGAGACATTGACTGAATGTTCTCAGGGGGTTGGTGCTCTTTTGGATGCGCTGAAGAATTGTGGTACAGTTTAAATAAGCATCAAATCAGCCAGATGGAAAGAATAAATTCTGAATTTGGACTCAAGAGGTTCTGGGCTCTGTTTCTGGTCTGATTTTGTCAACTGTGACCTTAGAACAGTGCCAAACAGTAAACATTTACTGAGCACCTTAAATTCGCAAGTATTTACATTCTTTCTGAAAAATATCAATAATGCTGCCATATTTATTGAGCCCCATGTTGCAGATTAATATGAAATAAGGCACAGAGAAGTGCAATGATCTGCTCAAGTCCAAAGAACTAGCAATTTGCTGAGCCACAAACTAGCTCCAGGTTTTATTTTTCTGACTCCAAAACCTACTGCCTTTCACGATACTATGTAATAGTAATTTTGCTTTTCTGGGTTTTAGTTTTGATTTATTGTAATCTGAAAAATAAGGTGATTGGGCTAAACCTCAAAAACTCCTTTGAACTTGGATACTCTGTGATCCTATAATTAAGTATAATCTTTAAACATGGAGAGAATAAAGTTTGGTTCAGTTCAACACAAACAATACACATATTTATAAACTAAAGTTTAACAGCATTGCGTAGGAGGTAGTATGAGATTAAGGGTCTGGTATTAATCTGGGAAAGCTTCCGCAATAAAGGGTTTTCATCTGGTACAGGCAGGAAGAGTCACAAAGTCAGGTGGCAGATGGGAGAGAGTCAGTCCAAGTCTCCAATCTCTGGAAGAGGATTTAAAGTAAGAACAGGTCTACCTAACTGAGTGACAGACTCTCGGATCAGGCATCATGCTGAGGAAAATGAAATGGAACCCTCAGTCGGAATTCTTTCCTTCAAGGGAATTCAGAAAACATTATTGACTAAGGTGAACTGAACTGTAGAATTGCTTTGAAGCCCACAGTTAGAAGCTATAATTGAGAAGCTGTCAAGAGACTCAAATTCATGGAAAACCATGAAAGAATAATGTTTCCATGTTTCAGAGCTTGCCAAAATATAAAGTTTCCTTTCTGCTGTTAATTTCCTCCTCCTTCTAATTCATTTTTTAAAGCTTTTCCATCAAGGACAATTCTATTTTGTAACTATGTATAATTAATGTTTAGCATCTCTCCTTTCTGAAACTTCAAATGTTAGCTAATGTGGATGATGTAACTTTTCTAGTATCCTAGCAAGGAAAGCACACTAGTTGTAAAAAGTGCTCTGTATTTTCCAGATTACAAAACTATTAAGAAAGGAAATTGAAGATCCACAGGATGACCAGCAACAAAGTAACCATAAAGAAATGCAGGCTGGAAAATTATAGCAAAATTCTTTACAGTGAGTTCTTGATGTTCTTTTCCTCTAACATGATATTAATCATTTCCTCCTAAGTGTGGATTAGAAATTATGGTCTTTAAACCTATAAAAAAATTATGTCTATTAATGTGCCAGAAATATTTGATGAAACACTTTACATATATTATTTTTAATCCTCAGAGAAATTCTTTAAAATAGAGAAAATGTAAAAACAGAGTTGTTCAGTAACATATCTAAGGTGACAAAGCCAGGGTTGCAACACTGATCTGTTTGACCCTGGATTCCATGTTCCTTCTATCCTGTGTCTTATAAATAAGTACATGTGTGGACCAACAGGTGTCTATGCTTATCTTCTAACAAAAGTTACTGACATGATAGTTAGTAATTATTTCAGAATATTTTTATACTAGTCCTTTACAGTATTACTTTATATGTACCATAAAGTGCAGCAACTTCAAAATATTTCCCTCACCTTACCTGAAGAAAATTTTCAATTTTGAAGCTTATGGGTGAAACCATTAAGAAGGATAATTGTGAAGAAATATTTTCCAGAAAATTTTTTTAAATTGCTGTTTAAATGGATATCGTTGTTAAGAAATAAAAGCAAACCTGTGGTCAGACAACCTTGGATGATGGGGATCCTTTTACATGTCTGAATTGTCACCTCAGAAGATGGAAGATCTTGCCCTTATACAGTAACTAGATTTGGTTATGTGGGATTTTGTACAGAAATGCGTTGTGGAGTTATTGTTCTAGATTTGAGAAGGAAGAAAAGTCAGAGCTGGGGATGTGGCTCAAGCCGTAGCTCGCTCGCCTGGCATGCATGCGACCCGGGTTCGAGCCTCAGCACCACATACAAACAAAGATGTTGTGTCTGCCAAAAAACTAAAAAAAAAAAAAAAAAAAAAATATTAAAATTCTCTCTCTTTAAAAAAAAAAGAATCAAGGATCTTCATGGTTGCTTTTGTGAGTGTGTAACCGATGTGATTCTGCAATTTGTATTTGGGGTAAAAATGGGAGTTCATAACCCAATTGAGTCAGATGTATGAAAGATGATATATCATGAGCTTTGTAATGTCTTGAAAACCAATAAAAAAAGAAAAAAAAAGAAAAGTCAGAAAAGAACAAAGAGTAGGAGAAGAAATGTCAAGTATCTACCATGGAGTGGCATCTACTCAAAGCAAAGCAACCTTCTTTTTTTTTTTTTTTTTTTAATTTAATCTCACCATTAAATAAAAAGGGAGAACTAAATGTCTTTCAATTAAAAAATAGTCCTGTTCTATGTTTCAATGAATTTATTTTGCAAAAGAAAATAAATACAAGGAACTGTGGCAAAGTGGCTACAAGACCAATATTTCTCAAATAAGAAGTTTATATAGCTTAAGATTTCAGCCAGAAGCATCAGTGGAATTATGAACTCATCTATCTCTACAGGTGACTACATCCAAGCTTTCCATGTTGTTTACTTGGCATAGTATGTATATTAACTCACTCTGTACCTGTTATAATTCTTCTTAGTGCACTCTCTTTGCCTTCAGATCTGAAAAGCACCTTCCATTGAAGCTAAGGGCAACCTTGTAGTCTTGTGATTACTTCTGTCCAATGAGCTGAAGTCTCTGGTGAGTACTTTCCTCCTCCACATAAAAAGATGAAATTTTCCTTTTCCTTTTTTTCTGTTATTCCTGCCAGGAATTCAAGTGCAATGCTACTTAATCCTCAGAAATTTATAGGCTTGATTAGAAGGACCTCTCAGGAATGATGAAAGAGCAGGAAAACAAGTAGGTCTTGATGACAATTGGTCCCAGTCTTCTTACTGACTGTTTCTTAGATTAGAAAAGTAAGTTACTTACTGTTGTTAGCTATTGCCTATTATGCTTTTTGTTACTTGCAACCAAAGGCAATCCTAACTAATAATATATGCATCTCTGAAACACAATTCTAAGTTTCCTATAATCTTGCAAACTCACTCAGGTGTTCTTCTCCCACAGATGAATAATTGCCTTACAAGTGCACACAGTATATTGATATGAAGACACATCAGGTAAATTCCATTTCTTCCAAAGATAAACAATGGCATGGTGTAATGTAAAACCAAATACAGCTGCATTTAAACATAAGTTCCTCTGTGAGTTTGAATGGGTGTGGGTACGTGCAATATATTAGATGGCTTTCATTTGACAATTTTGTAATTGATTAACTTTTTTTCACAATTTGACTTTCAAATGAAAACCAGTGATTGATTTCCTTTGTGGGTCAAAATACTATTTTGCCCTTCTCAAATAATCCTTATAAAAAATAAGAAAACTTCAGAGAGGATTTGTCAATGGGCTCATCTTAAGTATAGGAAAAGTTTTCAGAAATCACAATAATGTGCTCATTTCACTTTATTCAAGAAAAATTATAAACAACACGGGGAATATAAGCTGCAGACAAAGCTAAGAAAACAAGTGGATCACGCTGTGTGAGGAAATTCCTGGAATGTGGAGAGCAATTTTCCTGATCGGTTGATTATAGTTCTTTTGCCTTCTGTGTGTGTCTTCACACTCTCTAAGTCTGTGATTCTCTTTGAAAATTGCTCCTGTTTTTAAAGACAGAAGTTAAGTGCAAATTCTAGGAATAAAATAGAGGTAAATGGTTTTGGGACCATGAAGTCAGAGCAACACACCAAGCAAATTTAAAAAACAAAAATGAAAACAAACATGTAAACTAAAAAAGATTTCTTGGCAAATGGCACCACCCTATTTCTGGAGGCAGTCAAAAGGCCTCAACTGTAAAACTTCCAAGGAAGGGATGGTTATTGGGAGACTGCAAGTGGGTAGCTGCATTTGGATCAATAACCACTACAAAAATAAGGACTCCAAATGCAATCAATTGGCTTCTTTTTGTTTACATCTGATGGGGTGTTTGTTGTTGTTCTTAATTATTTGTGCATTTTCTCTTGCTGCTAAAATAGTAAGTCCTTTATCCAACTAAAAAAGACATTATTTAATTTTTTATATCTTTATGGTTAATGTATTATCCTCTTACTATTGTACCATTCTAATAAACTTGTGTGTTCTTTTTTTATATAAATTCTTAAAAATAGATATTCAATAGAAAGAAATTTTAAATTTCTTAAGATATACACGGACACACTTTTTTGGTGTTTTCCTATATAATTTTTCCTTTTTCTTAATGTTTTTAAACATAAGACATAAAATATGATTCAGGAAGAATTTTTTTCAAATTTCAAAATTGATTTAGAAAACCTCAACTTACAGCCATTGAATATACAGCCATTTTCCCCACTAAGCGTTGGCAGTATAGATGGTAGACTTTGACATTTTCAGATGCACCACACACCTACCATTTTTAGCCTTTCCATTCTGTAAAAGAACACATCCATATGAGTGTTTCACTATGGCTTTATCAAGGAACCTAGTAATTATTACTTTGATAACAATCCAGAGATCTGTGCTTACCCTGACCTTGGCTCACTATTCTGAAAACTTTTAACATGTATTGCCTTCATGTCTTAAACCGTATCCTGGGGGCTGGGAAGATAACTCAGTGGCAAAGCATTTTCCTAGCATGCAGGAGGGCCTGGGTTCAATCTCCATTACCAAATGAAAAATAAACACAAAATTGATTTTAAAAGATTAAAAATAAAATAAAAAACATATCCTAACAAAGACTTGCCTATCTCTGGGGTAAGAACCATATTCACAGCACTTACTGCTCTGAGTGTCTAATAGCTGTATTATCATTAATCTCCCTCAGTAGCCTCACATTTTATTACAAAATAAATACGAAATTTTCATTTTATGGACCTATATTAGGTATCACAAAATTAAACTTGGGGTGACTCAAAATGGGGTTGGGAGGGAGAGCAAGGGAGGAAGATTACCACTAGATAGGGAATAGGGGTGGGAGGGAAAGGGAGGGAGAAGGGGAATAGCACGGATGGTGAAAGGAGAACCTCATCATTATGCAAAATACATGTATGAAGATGTGAATTTGGTGTCAACATACCTTATATATAATCAGAGACATGATAAATTATTGTATAATGGTGTATTAAGAATTGTAATGAAAAAATAAATTTTAAAAATTAAACTTAACAAATATTATCTCCTCCTTTTAACAGCTTCAAAAATAAGAATGATTATATCTTCTTATCACCATACGTATGTGCAGTAATTCCATTAATGTGATTTAAGTCCTGATTGCTAATCTGCTTTAGCATTTTTAAAATGTGTTTACCAGAATTCATTTCAGAGAGGTAAATTAAATTCTATAAAAAAAAATTATGAATAGCTGGGGTTGAAGGGATGCATAAGATTTTTTTTCATAGTGTTCTGCAAAAGCAAAGTCGAGGGATTTCCTGGTTATGTCAGAAAGGTATGAAAAAGAGTGGAAAGTAAAGGAAGTGAGGGGAAGAGGGGAAAAACATGACAAAAAGCTGACACTCCCCAGTGAGATATTCTTCTCCTAACATTATCAGTAAAGCTACAGGACCCCAATCTGCTTCTTTTGGTTTAGATTGATGTGATCAATTTATTGATTTATGTATTTGGTTACTTATTAAAACAGATGACAATAAGAACAGCTTTAGCAGAGAGGTGCAAGAAGTGAAAGGAAGACAAGTAATCATTAAATTTAGGAAGTTTGAGTCATGTTTTGCTTATATTTCAAGGACAAAATGGCATATGGGTTTCATAATGTTTTCCCAGACAGAGAATAGTGAGATTCTCAGGGATCGTAGTCTCATCTCTGAAAAAATATCTGCCAAAAAAATAGTACTCATTGCTATTAGTGCTAGATAAAAAGTGTTATGCTAATCTTTCTCAGTGAATATTTTTATATCCTATAGATTTACCCTCTGTTCCTATAATCCTATAACTCTGAAATTCTCCAGTGGAATCATGCTTGTGTTAGTTATGGACAGATAGAGGTGTCCTTTTCTGTAACCGAAATAGATTTCAAATAATGTTTTTCTCTCAAAATGTTTAAAATTTGTCAGAAATCATGTTTTTTCAGTGTATGAAGATGAAATAAATTACAAATTCTCTTTATGCTGTTACCACGTGGCAGTCCCATTTTAGCTGACAAATGGAAGTGCTTGCCACCCCTTTGGATTCATATGAGAAAATTAGTCTTGAATTATGCATGTTATTCAAGGTAATCAAGAATGCTTCTTTGGAATAGACTATGAAAATCCTGTTATTAAAGAAATTGTGAAAATCATCAGTGAGTGGTTGGCATGAGATATGGAACTTGAATGACAGACCTGTAAGAGACATGTTACAATGTCATTTTAGAAAGAAAGAAGACAGAAACAAGAAGTTTGAGTATGTATGGTCCCATTCATTAGAGAATGAGGTACAAGACTCAGCTTTAGGAGCCAGCACTTGGCACAAGTATTGATGTTCTCATGATGGAACAGTGGTTGGGCTCCTTCAATGAACTTTTTATGTAGCAGGCATTGACAAGTAAAAACCAGAAAGCAAGAAGTTGGAGGATGCCAAGTGTTGACTACAGCTGGCAAATGGGTGTGATTGAGACCAAAATTATTAATGCATGACTATTGTCAGTCTTCACCATCCATGTATTTGCTCAAGTGGAATTCAACTTTCCTATACCATTTCTTGCCTTTTTCCAACAACCTAGGAGAATTCTGCCTCATCAGTCCAATTCTTTCTGCTCTCACTGTCAAGAATAAAAGCTAGGCAAAAGGCAACTTGTGCCCCTGTTATGGAGATGTGATCTCCCGGAAAATCTCAATACATAAAATGAAAACAGTTTTCCTTAGAAAATAAAATCCAATGCAAAGTTAGAAAATCAAAACCACAAGTTTAAGAAATACTCTCTACAGAGGGTGGCTCAGCATTGTAGTTCAGTCCTAAATAAAATTTATTATTCATTAGTTAATGTGATCAGGGGCTATTATAGAAAGTGTAAATGACAGGCTGGGAAGATTTTACTTAATTAAACAGGGACTAGGTAGCCACTGAGAGCTGATGAACAAGGTGGTGATGTGATTAGTATTCTTCTTTAAAAAGAATAATCAAATAGTTAATTCAGTTAAATGAGAGAAACAAGAAATAGAAGATAAGTGAAATCAGGTGACAGACTTCTAAATATGCCAGGTGAAAGGCAAGGAGAAATTGTACTAAGAGGGGGAGTACAAGAATTGAAAAGAGAAGATAGCAAGGTATTTGGAAAGCAAAAATGAAAACAAGTATAAGAGAGAAGCAAAGAAAAAAAGTGAACTCTGCAATGTTTGAGGCCTCAGGAATTGAAGCAATGAAGTGCTACTAACAGAAGTGGCACTGCTAGAGTGAAAAGCCAACTTCAGGATTTAGATAATTAGCTCAGTCTTTGCTGAGTTGTTTCTGAAGCACAGGTGGAACATCTAGAGGAAGCTTCTCAGTGGACCTCAGTAAGTGTACACTAAGAGGAGAGGTCTGTGTCCATCGTGCTCAGCTGGAGATAATATTAGATGATGAATACATGCTGCTAAGTAAATGAAGGGTGAGTGTAAGTCTCTTTGATACTCACAGTTTTTATGATAGGGTAGTACAGTTTTATCATGCTATTATTATATTAATAGATTCTGAGTTTTACATATTCTTCTTAGATCTCTGTTATAGAGTGCCTGGTATATGTTAGGCCTTCAATACATTTTGTTGAATTAATTATTTAGTAGGTGCTTTTTGAGTTTATATATAACCCTAGTTACAATTCTCCTGTACATTTTTATATGTAAATAAGATAGAATCACTGGATATTTTATTAACAAAATGATGAATATACATATCCAAAGAGCTTATTTGAAAGAAAGAGTGGTAAGTCACAGATTTGTCCCATTGCTTTGTGAATACAACTTCTCACATTTTAACACACTTGTACACTGCTGGTGGGGCTGCAAAATGGTGAGGCCAATTTGGAAAGCAGTATGGAGATTCCTAGGAAAGCTGGGAATGGATCCACCATTTGACCCAGCTATCGCCCTTCTCGGACTATTCCCTGAGGACCTTAAAAGAGCGCTCTATAGGGATACGGCTGCATCAATGATTATAGCGGCACAATTCACAATAGCTAGACTGTGGAACCAACCTAGATGTCCCTCAATAGATGAATGGATAAAAAAAATGTGGCATATATACACAATGGAGTATTATGCAGCACTAAGAAATGACAAAATCATAGAATTTGCAGGGAAATGGATGGCATTAGAGCAGATTTTGCTAAGTGAAGCTAGCCAAGCCCTAAAAAACAAATGCCAAACGTCTGCTTTGATATAATGAGAACAACTAAGAACAGAACAGGAAGGAAGAGCATGAGGAAAAGACTACAGTAAACAAAGACGAATGGGGGGAGAGAAACGGGGAGAGAAGGGAAAGCACATGGAAATGGTAGGAGACCTTCAATGATACATAAAATTATAAGAGGATATGAGGGGCAAGGGGGAAGGAAAAAGAGGGAGAGAATTGAACAACAGCAGGGGAGGTAGAGAGGGAAGATGGGAGGGGAGGGGAGGGGAGGGGGGATAGTAGGGGATAGGAAAGGTAGCAGAATACAACAGTCACTAATATGGCATTATGTAAAAATGTGAATATGTAACAGATGTGATTCTGCAATCTGTATTTGGGGTGAAAATGGGAGTTCAAAACACAATTTGAGTCAAATGTATGAAAGATGATATATCATGAGCTATGTAATGCTTTAAATAATCAATAAAAAAAAAAAACATTTAGTGATTCTACTTGGGATCATGGTCTATTTGCAGTTCTCAGAAATTATATTTCCTTTCAACTCTAAAAAGCCTGAAAAAGACCTTTGGGCAACAATTTGGAAATATTTTTTTCAGGGTAGATATCTTCTAATTTTATGAATGGCTGTAGCATCTCCATGCTTAGCACTAACAGATGACTCCCATTTGTCCCTAGCATAAGTTTCAAGAGCAAACAAAGACTACAAGGATGATGGCCCCACAAGGTTGCTGTAATGCTGATCTCTGCCCAAGATGCTCCCTAGATCACAGCAGCATGTGAGGAGCTTCATAAGGAGCATAATACTTCTATTTGGGACAAACTTGTCATTCTGAATTCTAGATTAAAAGGTGTTAACAATCTCTGGGCCTTGCATATAATACATTTATATTGAAAGGGTCTCTCTGGTCATTATGGATCATTCACTCTCTACATGTTTCTCATAAGCATGGCTTAATAGTAAAATATAAAATTCCAAAATTTAGATTTTAGTCTGTCATGATTTTTACCCTTTGGGCTGAGATATCTTTGTGAAAGTTAAAAGGCATGGGATGGGGTGAACCTTGAAAACAGCATCTGGTGTTGAGCTCAGAAATGAGAACCAGATACGCTTCCTTATCCATATTTCAATTCGCATGGTTAGTGTGCCAAGATGGTAAAAGAAAAAAGGTTTGATAATTTTATTTTAGTTTTTTACTGTTTTGAAGAAGGAAAAGAAATATTTGAATGCTCAAAGTATTGGTGGGTCATTTTTTTAAGTATGCAGAACATCTCTGAATATGAGAATTAATATGTTTATAAAGTTAACAGTATTACAATTCACATTCAAAGGATTTTGCTAAGGATTAAGTAACAACAGCCAAACAGCATCAGGGACTTACAGATTGCTTTAAAAAGTGGTTTTTCAGGAAATTTGTGGTATATGGGTTTGTAAATAAAAACTGAGAGAAAATAGCCGTTTGATTCATACATCTCATTGTTAGTAAATATCCCATCCAGAATGCCATCTTAAGAGAGCAAATGGGGTTTGTTTTTGAAAACTTCAGATAATGAATTGAATGATGAAAATAATAATAGAAGATACATCCAGAAACTTTCGGGAAGGTGATTTAAATTTTCAAGTTGATGTTTATAATTTACCAAGCACCTTTATGCCCATTGTATTTTACTTATACAGTAATTTTAAAGTAAACTGAGTACATACAGCTATTCCAATTGTGCAGATGATGATAACTGAAATCTACCAACATAGTTGTTTTACTTACTTTAACAGAGCCAATAAGTACTAGAACCTAGAACGCTTATATCTTAGATCAGACCTTTGTCTATTATTTCATGCTGCCTTTCTAAAAATAACTGAAAATCCAGTAAGCTATATCTCAAATGGCTAGTATTTGGGACTGAATTTAATTGCACTCAATCCTAGAAAAACCTACAAGTGAACTATCAGTATTAAAAAATAAACATATTGATATTGCTCTTGGAATATTAATATGGTAAAGAATCCAACAGAACTGGACCTTATTACTTAGATGGGTTATCTTTATTAATGGATTTTTCTAATTGGCTTTGAAAATATGATTCCATTTAAAACTTGTTCAGTTATTTCACCTATAACCTTCTCCATAATCTTTCCATTCCAAACAAGTCAATGGCCGAAAAAAAAAAAAAAAGATCCTTTGTTCATTCAAGTGTAGAAAAGAATAAAATTGTCTAATGCATATTCTGCATTAACAAGATTTATTTTCCTTTTTTGGGGGGGATGGAAAGCATCTTTTGAAGTCTGCTCTACATCTTATAAATGAGAAAATTGAAATGGAATGTTTCCCTTTTTAGAAGTGGTATTTTTTAGGTTTCACGGTGGCACAACCCTTTGGCTATTCTTCTTAGGTCAGTTCTAAAGTCCTATTTCAGTACTAGATCATCAAGTTTCCCAAAATGAGCATGAACCCTGGACAATTTTCCTTCTTCTTACCCCACTCCCCAATTAATGGATAATTAATTCTGTCTCTTTGTGTAGGTTGAGTAACACTGATAGACAGCTCTCATTATTACAATTTAGTATTTCCAGGTGTGGAAAAGCAGAAAGGATGAAAAAAAAATGATAAAACAATGGCTACATATTAATTTTTGTGTTTTACAGTATATACAGTTCAGCTTACTCTTTAAACCCTATCATATAGACAGTGAAGTTCATATTCTTTCTGTGCTAAAGAAATAGAAATAGGAGCTAAGAAAAAGTGAGATATGCAGGGCTCATTTATCAGTAGATGAGAGAGTTGAATTAAGAATCCAAGTATGATATGCAGGGGTCTTGTTCTATCAAGTTGTCTAATTCTGAGGCTACATTCACTTTAAAAACAACAACAACGACGACTACTACTAGGTTTTATTTGCCTTTGAAAATTTAATTAATATTTTATTCAAAGTTAAACATTAACAGAATTTTAAAAAATAAATTAATACTATAAAGCTTAAAAACAGCAATCCTTTGCTTCACCCTAGAGTCCTGCTCTGTAGAGATACCTCCCTATTCCTTCCTTCCTTCCTTCCTTCCTTCCTTCCTTTCTTCCTTCCTTCCTTCCTTCCTTTCTTCCTTCCTTTCTTCCTTCCTTTCTTCTTTCCTTTCTTCCTTCCTTCCTTCCTTCCTTCCTTCCTTCCTTCCTTCCTCTCTCCTTCCCTCACTCCCCCCCTTTCTTTCTTATTTTTTCTCTTTCTTAAATAGCCAAGTGTGGACCTTTCTAAAATTCAGGTCCTGTGAATTCTAGTCTCAGTTCCACACAGCCTGATTTAGTATTCTCAAGCAATATGACATCATAGTTAAGGGCATGGGCCCTCAGACACTTACAGCTTGCTTCACCTCCTTATTCTACCACTTACTAGCTCACTGAGCTAGCTCGCTGAGCAAGCTAGTTTCTGCCATTCTCAGTTTCCTCATCTATAAGTTGGACAATTAAGAAGCATAAATATACAAACAAATGTAAGAGCTGGTAATATAGTTCAGTGGTAGCACACCTGCCTAGCATGCCCCAGGTTCCATCCATGATGTCTTGGGTTCCATCTCTGACACCACCAAAAAAAAAAAAAAAAAAAAAAAAAAGGTAAAATTCTTGGCTACAATAAGTGTTACATAAACCCTTGCTACTGTATTTCAATTTTTGCTAATTTTTATTTTTGCAAAAGGCTCAGCAATTTATAACATGCATATAAAAATTTTTGGAGGAAAGAAAATTAAAATCCATACAGTTTTTATCACACACAAAATGCTGAACACACATGGACACCTTTCCCCTAGGGAGTTTTATTCTACCTCTTGAAATTACTGGAAAAAAATCCTTGAATCTATATGTACATAAAGCCTTTCTTTACATTAAATAAATAGTATGTCTTGAACAATTATGTGATTCCATATTGTATATTTCTAGTTTTTTCCTGTTATATTAAATACATTTAAAATTTACGGAACTATGCTACTAAATCCCATTATGGATTTTCTTGAACAACAAGTAGCTGAAGTATCATTATAATTATAGATGGAATAGAAAGTCATTGCTTTGAGAAAACATTTGACATATTCAAAAGAGTCGGAAAGCAATGTTCTAGGGAATTTAAGCTTCCAAACCTCAATCAATATGAATTTATACAAATCATATTTTTTAAATCAGATGGTTCCATTTGATACTCAGTCCTAGAGATTAGAGGATTCCTTTTCATTTATGGGTTGGCTCTCTTTCCTTGAAAGTATCCCATCAAATACATCAAGACTGTATTTGATAAAATAATCATAACTGACAATGAACACCTGTTTTTTTTTTCCTTTAATTTTGTTACCATCCCCAAAATGTAGATATGATATACAGTGGTAGTAAATTTAAAGGTGAAAAACTCAATCCTAATTCCAAGAATTCACTCAAACATCCCAAACTTTTTATACAAAAGTTAGATAATGATGAATTTATTGAAGTATTTGTGTGATAAATTCATGTTTCTGTATCTTTTAGTGTGCTCTCAGTCAGAAATGATAGAAAATTTAAAATGCTTTGCACATTAAAGGAATTAGTTGACTTGCATAGCCAAGAATTCAGCGATCGGGTGAGCTTTAGGGAAGATGTTATGACTGATTGTGACAGGATTCCCCTACAGTTCTCTCATTCTGTCCCACTGCACATACAATATGATCCTCCAGTTGGAGCAGGGTGGCTTTCAGATGACACAGACCCCACAATTACAAATGATTGTAGCCAAGAAAAAAAAAAAAAAAAACGTAGCTCTTAGCGAGGCATGGTGGTACACGCCTGAAATGCCAACACTCTGAGAGTCTGAGGTAGGAGGATCGCAAGTTCAACAACTTATGGCCTCAGCAACATAGAGAGCCCCTCAGCAACTAAGACCCTCATCAACTTAGTAAGACCCTGTTTCAAAATAAAAAGGATTGTTGAGGTAGCTCAGTGGTAGGGCACCCCTGGGTTCAATTCTCAATCCTCCTGAAAAAGACAATAGTCTTCAGAACTCTCTCGTAAATGAAAAAACTTTTAAAATTCCCCAGAAAAGCCCTTACCCAGATATTATTTATCAAAATTGAATCACAGGACCACTTGTGTTTCAATACTTGAGACAGTGAGGTGGTAGAACTACAGTCCACTGAAGGTCAATTTTCCTTGAAGTAGTTGGCCATATCAGAACAAGGCGAGGAAGAAAACAAAATTAGGATTCCCTGGGAAGAAAAAGGTGGAGAATACATATTAACTTACAGACATTCATCAGAACCCTCTACTTCTTCTGTATCTGCCCATTCATATTTTCTAAAGGGAATGAAGATCTTGAAAAGCAAATAAATATCCCTTCTTCGGAAGAAAATACAAATGTTTTAAATATTAAATAGATTGGCTTGAGAGGCAAAATTATACTCTTGGCAAGAAACCATGTCATAAGGCATGGATGAGATTAAACCTTTGGGTTTAATGGCTGGGATAAGTCCAAGTGTAGGAAAACAGACCCCTGCAAATGTTTCATGTAACATAGCAGTGCGTATCACCTCTTAAAAAATGTAAGCCAGAATATTTCATGCAAACTAGCATTAAAAAGGAAAAATGAGACTTCTTATGAAAAGTAATCCTTTTTTGGGATTAAGAATGCAGGAGTGCTGCAGCACTCAGTTTCCTGTTATGCCATCGGCCATGCAGCCAGAAAGTAGTGATAAAAACGAACTTCCCAGGAAATAAGATTTTACTTATCAGAAGATTCATACACTAGTTGTAATGTTTACTGTACTTCTAAAAAGCAAGAAATAATGGATTTTCAAAGTTCTAAGGAAGCCAACAGGGAAATATAGATCTTCTAGAAATGGTACTTTGGACATTAATGACTTTAGCAAAGCAGAATTTTTTTAGAGTTTATTTTTGATTCACTGTCTTATAATTATTTAAAAGTGCTAATAAAAACACCTCTTTCAAAAAATCAATTAAGAATTATCTAAGTCTAATTTGAGGTTGAAAATTAATTCATTATTTGCATTAATTGATTATTTTAAGTATTTCTAAAAAGAGGCACTCTATGCCCAGCAAGAGTTATAATGTTTCGTCTTTGCCAGAAAAGATTTTAATCTGTTTGAAATCAATCAAAAGATATAAGGAACAATTAGCAAACAAATAAACGGTAGCATTGAATTGATCACTAAATTATACATTATAACATGTTGATGTAGAAAAACCCAGATGAGGAAAACTGTGTGCTTCAGGAAAACCCCAGGCACCTTCCCATCACACTAATATCTACTCAGCACTCATCACGTACCAGGAATGTTTCATAATATATCATTTAATCTCACAAAAACCTTATCAATTTCAGTCACTACCATCAATATTTTGTAGACAGAGAAATTAAGTTGTTGGAGAGATTAACTTGCCCAAAGTAAAGAAAATTAATAAAAAGCAGGATTAAGAATTGAGACATAGAATCAAATACTATGTTTTTTTTTTTTTTTTTTTATCTGTTGCTCAGCTACTAAGGAATTTTGCCTTCATGGAGTAAGACAAACTTAATGAGCACTTTATAGACTTATAAATCCTACATTCCTTCTTAATTAAGAATGAAGAAGAGTGTCTAAGGATAGAGGACCATTAGGAGTGAAGGCAGTGTTACTGAAGTGCATGGTATATTGGGATGGGGTAAAGGGCTGTTAAAGAAATTGTCCAAACTCAGTGTAATGTTTAGACAAGATAGTAAGGGGAAAAAGATTGGACATATCGAGCAGGTTTGAATTATAGAAGTTAACAAAGGAATTGATGAGGTGCTTTTTTCTCCCAAAATATTCTTAGTATAAAAACTGTTGAAACTCTGTCTTCTTTTTCATCCTTAGCTGCATTTTTGAACTCCAAAGCACTTAAAATGGATCATCAGGGACTACCCAACATCTTTCAGATGTTTAGATTAAGCTCAAAAGTACAGAAGTGTACTTAATAGCTAAAAGGTTAATACTTTTCAAATCCTAGGTCAGACTACCCTAGGGAGAAAGCAAGACACTTTCTGGTGACCTGGAAATCCTGCAGACCCCAGGTGGCCTCTCAGAGCCACTCCTCTGCATTCCGTGTATTTTGCAGCCTCGCCTGGCATTGTCATATCAGCTTGGAACACATCCTGACACAGCTGAAGTTCTCCTCCTAAATTGAAATGGAAAGAGCTCCAAAACTGAAGTAGCCCATAATGCTTGTTTGTAAATATGTGAGTAATCTCTGAGAGAAAACAAAAAAAGATATCCAGAATATATATAAAGAACTTTGTAACCTTAACATAAAAGGGATAAATAACCCAATCAACAAATGGGCAAATGAACAGACGTTTGTAAAGAAGATGTACAAATAGCCAATAATTACATGAAAAAAGTTTGACATGTTTAGTCATCAGAGAAATAAAAGTCAAAACTACACTGAGATTCCATCTCACCTTTGTCAGAATGTATATTATCAAGAGTACCAGGGGTGGGGGTTGTGGCTCAGCTGTAGCACACTTGCCTAGCATGTGTGAGGCGCTGGGTTTGATTCTCAGCACCACATATAAATAAAAAATAAATAAATAAAAATAAAAGTGGGCTGGGGATGTGGCTCAAGAGATAGCGCACTCTCCTGCCATGCGTGCAGCCCGGGTTCAATCCTCAGCACCACATACAAAACAAAGATGTTGTGTCCGCCAAAAACTAAAATATAAATATCAAAAAATTCTCTCTCTCTCTCTCACTTTCTCTTAAAAAAATAAGTAAAGGTTTACCAACTAAAAAATAAAAATAAAAAGTTGTAGAAAAAGAGTACCAAAAAAAAAAAAAAAGGTGTTGATGAGGTTGTGGGAAAAAGGAATACTTACACACTATTGTTGGGAATGTAAACTTGTATGGCCACTATGGAAATAAGTATGGAGGTTTCTCAAAAAACTAAAAACTACCATTTAATACAGTTAAAACATTTGTCAGTATATACCCAAAAGAATTCAGGTCAGTTTATACAGAGACACCTGAATACCCATGTTTATTATAGCACAATTTACAAAGGCCAAGTTAAAGAATAAGCCTAGGTGCCTTTCAGAAGAAAGGATAAAGAAAAATTGCTATTTATATACAGTGGAGTATGATTCAGTCATAAAGAAGAACTGAAATAATATTATTAACAGTTAAATGGAGAGAATAGGAGAACATCATGTTAAGCAAAATAAGCCAGACTCAGAAGGGCAAGTATTACATGTTTTCTCTCAATATGTAGAATCTAGGGGAAAAAAAATACAGCATAAAAATAGAAGGCAGACCACTGGATAAGAAGGGGGCCAGAGTGAGGGAGAAACAGAGGCATAGGAGGGCTGTAGAGGGGTAAATTTGATCAAAGTATGGGATGTGCATGTACAAATATGCCACGATGAAACCTCTTATTCTGTAAAATTAATATGCACTTACAAAAACATAGTTGTTTTGATTTTCCTGGGAAAGGTAGCTGGTACCAGGCATGAGAAGAGAGGAGACTTACATTTCCCAGTTGGGCTGTTATGGTTTGGATGTGAGGTGTCTCTCAAAAGCTCACATGTTAGACAATGCAAAAAGGTTCAGAGGAGAAATGATTGGATTGTGAGAGTATTAAACCAATCAGCAAATTAATTAATCCCCTGATAGAGATTAACTGAGAGGCCACTAGTGGTAGAGTGTGGCTGGAGAAGGTGGGAATTAGGGAGTGGCTTTGGGGTATATATATATATATATTTGTATCTGGCAATTGGAGAGCTCTCTCTGCTTCTGGATCACAATGATTTGAGCTGCTTCCCTCTGCCACTCTCTCCTGCCAGGATGTTCAGCTTCACCTCCAGCCCTAAGGAATGGAGCCTGTCTTCTATGGACTAAGACCTCTGAAACCTAGAGCCCTTAAACTTTTCCTCCTTGCAGTTGTTCTGGTCAGATCCTTTAGTCACAGCAGAAAAAAAAACAAAAACAAACAAAAAAAAACTGACTAAAACAAAGTCTGTATATTTGTCACTGTATATTAAAAAATATGTACATTGCAAGCAATTTAGCTTTTTATTGAAGACCCAAAGTCTTTCCATCTTCAGGCAAAATACCTCAAAACACCTCTGGGTTCTCTTTGATAGTATCCTCATTGTCATAGTCAAGTTTTCTCTAGTTTGTTGCATTACATCAGAAATGTTAGCATCTAAAACTGACATAGCATTCTAGGTATTGTCTGGTCCAAAAGAGTATAGAGAAACTACGCTGTGTCTCTATTACTGCAACTTCATTCATGTAAACTTGAAGTTTAATCAGACCTTTCATCCCCAAATCTCTGTTGACTCAAATTGTGATTGCAGCCAACTGGAACACCCAGTCCTGTTAAAGTTCAACTTCTCCAACACATGTACTTCCACAACTGGTACTTTTTTTACTTCATATTTATCCCTGTTAAATCTCATTGTATTTATTTCAGGCCATTATTTTATTTCAACCTGTCAAGGTTTTTCTTTTTCTTTTCTTTTCTTTCTTTCTTTCTTTCTTTCTTTCTTTCTTTCTTTCTTTTTTTTTTTTTTTGTGTGTGGGTGGGGGGAAGTTGATTCTAGAATTAACCCTTCTTGATTTTTCTCTTGCAAATGTAATGTAGATCTCAAGAATACATAATTCTTTCTTCCAGGTCATTAGTAAAGAAACAGAATAGAAAAGGACCTAGCTTCAGGGTATAGAGCCCTTCCTCAGTATTTCCAGATTATAGCTAGTCCTTCAATATTTTTTGAAAATCTCCTTTAACTGTCACTGATGCACCCAACTCTGTTATCTGTTTTCTTGCTTTGTGTTCAAGAATACTGTGGAAAAAAATTGTTTGAACTCCTTACTGAAATTAAACTGGCACAAGTGTGTGGATGAGTTTCATACAATGTAGCTGGGCTATAAAAATATTGTGTGTGTCTTCCTTGGGAGGGAATGCATAGTTTTCACTAGATTTTTAGAAGTTTTCAGACATAGGAGATTAAGAATCACAAATTGAGTAAATTCTGCTGATATATAAAATATGTTTAACAGTAACAAGTGCTAAAGTGCAAAAATAAATCAGAGCAAAGTAGTATGAGAAGGCAACCTTACCAAGATGATATTTGTGTAAAGACCTAAGCTCACTAAAGTGACTTAGGGGAAGAAGTTCCTAGGTACAGATGATAGAAAGGAAGTAGCACCTGGTGGCAACATTGTGTAGCCTACCCAGCAGCAAGCCTGCAGCACAGTAAGTAGAAAGAAGTAGGCAGAGGTGAGATAAAACAGAAGTGTGGGTAGGGAGCCATGGTTCTCCACTGGAGATTGTATTGTCTCCTTGAGGTGCATTTGGAAATGTATGGAAGTGTTTTTTGGTTGACCAATGACAATGGGGCCAGTGAATATCAAAGAACTTTATAATTGAGGAACATTTTGCATAGTGAAAATTTGTTTTATTCAATATGCCAACAGTGTCCCCATTGAGATTTAGCTATCATGTAAACTCTGGATTTTACTCTGAATAAGATGAGATACCATTAGAGGGCTTGGTGCAAAACGGTCTAATCTGTGTTTTCTAAGACTCAGTCTGGGCTTTTTGTTGAGGATGAAAGCGATTAAGGAAGAAGCAATTTAGAAGCTATAACAATAATCCAAGCAAGAGACAATGATGCCTGATGATATTTTCCAGCCAGGTCAGTAGGAAGGAATAGATGAGAATGGGCTGCATAAATACATAAGATGGAGCCAATGAATACTGCTGAAGAATTAGAAGTGTAGGGTGAGAGAGAAAAGAAAAGAAAATGAATCCAAGATTTTTGGCCTGAGCAATTAGAAAAACAGAATTGTCATCAGTTGTGATAGAAAACAGGGGAAAAGATATGCCACTTGGATTGATAGGTGTAAATTTATAAGGATATGAGTTGTATATAGAAATAGTTTTAGAGAGGTGAAGATTAAGTAAGGATATTGGCATAGATTAAAAACAGAGACAGAGATGTATAAATGTAGAAAGAGATCTAAAAAAGACCAAAAATGTTAACAAGAGCTCCCCAGTTTTGTAGGTCATTGATGATGTTTTCTTTTGTGTGTGTGTTTTCCAAATTATTTACATTAAAAATGTCTTAATTTTATGAAATGTAAATATTATTTTGAATACCTGCTATACAATGCTGCTTCCTAACATTGGCTTGTGAGAGAGCTCTCATCAATTTTTCTCTTTACTGGACTCTAATCCTCTTCCTCCAACTGCTTACTTATCAGCTACCAACTGGCTCTGGTCTTACAGGTGCCACCTTTAGGGATTGTAGGTCTCAGCCTTCCTCCACTGTGGTCATTATAATCACAGGATACATTTCCAGACCCCCAGGATTTCATTCCAAGGAGAAATGGTGGAATTGTTTGCAGCTGGATGCTCTTTGAAAAAGCAAGCTGCATATATTTACTAGCGCTTTGAGGGATTGTAGGAGAGAAGCCATTGTCACTCTGGTCCCCTTTCCTGGCAGCACCTCAAAGGTTAACTAGTGAGAACAGCAGTGCCCAGCTGCCCTGAGAAACTAAAGAGAGAGTGAAATTTAAAACTTGAATTGCTTCTTCCTTCTCATTATGTATTATTTGTCAATCATGGATAAAAAGTGGTTTTTGCCCTACAGCTATTAACCCTGGGGTGCATATATCACTCAGTGTGCCACTTTCTTGCAGAACATTGCAAGGGAAAAAAAATCAATGATTGTGCCTCTCTCCTCTCTCTGCCTCACTCTTTCTCTCTTTCATTTTTAACAATTTTAACCAAATGATTTAAACTAAGAAGGCAAGTCCTTTGGAAGGGAAAAAAAATACATAAACTTTGTTCTCATGGTAATTGACACCTTAGATTTTGAAAAGATAACCTATTAGAACATATCTGAGGAAAGTTTTTCCTCTTTCTTATGAAAGCCAGAATATCTGAATTATACTGGGTTACTTCAGCTTGTCCTCCTTTGTGCTGGAGCAATAAAATGGGCGCTGTCACTCAGTGTGAAATGAAGATCTTTAATAATAGATTCATTGCAATGCCCACATTCACGCTTATTTTTCAATATTAAGAGATACTGCTCTCTTTTTACATTTTATTCATATGTTACAGAAAGTGTCTTTAAAAGTGTTTATTTAGCACACTGTTTTAGGGCCTAAGTAACTTTTTGTGGAACTATGAAGGGATGTGAAGACATGAACCTCAGATATGTTTTAAGTTCATGTAACAAATACACATGAAGCTGTAATAACCATGACTTTATCTAATATTGCAAGAGAACACACCATAACATCATGTAAATAATCTAAGTACATTCATAAAAGAAGCTCTTTATCATCTATTTGTTTTATAAGTTTATATTTATGATTTTTTAAAAAATATTTTTAGTGTAGATGGACACAATATCTTTATTTTATTTTTTTTATGTGGTGCTGAGAATCAAACTCAGTGCCTTATATGTGCTAATCAAGCACTCTATCACTGAGCCACAACCCCAGCCCTGCAATTATGATTTTTATAAAGGAGAAAAATCGCAATGGGGGTAATGCTGTACTTTCCTTAAGCTTTAGTTCATCAGGGAGGTGCTCTAAAAAAATAAAAGATGAAGATACATTTTTTATTCTTTTATAAGCTGAATATCACTCCAAACAATTATAAACTATATGTAATAAAGTATGCATTTTAAACATGAATCAAAATGCTAATGTAATTGATAGCCTGCAATGAAAACAGAGCTAGTTTTGTAAGATAGAACATTTTCTTCCTCTTGTTATCTCTTTCTCTGTTTTGTAATTCCATCTATGAACAGAAGTTGATGGCAATTGGAAAAATTCAATAATGGAAGCACCAGCAATCCAAGCTTCTCTCGTGTGCTCTAATTTACATGGAGATGTGAGGTGATTGCATCAGCATCAATTTTACAAAATATAGGTTTAGGCAGTAAAGACAGTTCAACAGTTTGGTCCCACCTATTTCTTCAAGCTTCTTATTTTCTGGGCAGGTTGGGCACCCTGCAGTCAGCTGAGGATCAAATGAAATAAAATCACTGAGAGAGACCTGGTGGAAGGCACTAAACTCCTGCCCAGGCTTCCAGCTGAAGCTATTCAGTGTCATGGCTTTTCATATGGTTTCCATCTGAAGCTATGAAGGACTGAGGTCTATTTGTCTATACCTGGGAATGTATGTTTTTCAGGCCTTCACCTCGTCTGGTTCTGATTTATGACCAGCTCACTTCAGGTTCCTTAGAAATGAATGTTGGTGAACTTACTACCAGTTTAACATTCACAACCTGAAATCCCATAAATCATGTCTGGGATTCAATTTCAAAATGAGGACTTGTCTTCCCAGGGAACATTCTTCCTACTATTGTTGATTATTAGTCTCAATATCTGTCATTTTTAATGTTGTATATTCCTCAATAACTAGAATTCATAAGATAATTGAAACTTAGAGGACCAGCACAATGAGGTGGGGTAGTTGTAGGATACCCTAGATTTCAAAGTGTGTTCCACAAGAGCTTCCAAAGATGAGGATTCTACGGTGGTTCTTAACAACAGCATCTATAAGTTGCTTTGAACACTTTTTTTTTCTCTTCGTACCTCTACCTCCTTCCCAACCTACCCTTACAAAATAAGATCTGATGTCAGCCAAACTGAATGTTTACTCTGTTCCCAACTCAATGCCTTTTCCTGTCCTTTACCTGGGATAACTATTCTCCTTTTGCCATATGCTTATAACCTCCCTAACCATAAGGCCCAGTTACTGCTTTCTCATCCAAGGGCTCTTTCCTGACCTGTCAATCGGAAATGATCCCTCTTTTAAGTCAATTTCCATAATTCTTACAGAGTGGCCACATCATCGTGATGTATTTACATATGTTGTTTCCCACACTAGATCATAAGGTGCTTCAGGATAGGACTAATCACTCAACTGTTAGAAAGGTTATAGAAAAACTCAACTGATATTTGTTGAAAGAATGAATGAATGAATGTTCATTGTATATAAATATAAAGTAACAAGAGGATTTGGACATAGTCTGTAAGCCTGTAAGTCCCATAGCAGAAGAATGCAATGAAAGAGTATTTAAGAAGGAACTCACACTTTCAGTACCTTTATTGCTCTTTCGTGCTGTCTAATAATACCAATCTCACAACCACCCAGAAGGTAAGCACCTCATTGTCCTCATCCACTGCTGTAACATCAATTCCTAGCACAGAAACTAGCACATAACAGACATTCCATAAATGTTTATTGGGGCTGGCGATATAACTCAGTTGGTAGAGTGCTTATCTCACATGCACAAAGGCCTGGGTTCAATTCCCAGCACCACAAAAAAAAAAAAAAAAAAAAAAATATATATATATATATATATATATATATTACACATACACATACATATTTGTTCAAGTAGTAATAATAGTAAATTTTGAAAAGCAAGGACTCTTTATACATGCAAGCCATTGGGCTAAAAAAGGGAAAATTGGAGACATCAGAAGATAAGATATATAAAATAAAATCTAAAGCATCTTAAAGAAAACCACTAAAACTTGTCTTTCAATTTCTCCTTGTCCTTGTCTAAGCCCCTTTGAGTTTTGAGCTCCCCTGCACAATGTCAAGCCAATGACAGTCACAAGTGATAATCTATGTAAACTCAACCACTCCCTCATTATCCCAAAGCAGATTGTGAAAACTGATACTGGCTCCAGAGAGTTTTCTGCAGATCACTCTTATTTCCAAAATAGCTCCCAAGCTTGATGATATCTAAGAGAAGAGATTAACATCAGACCCAGTAGAGATTTTTAATCACATTAAAACAAGATAACGTGCTGTGAGAAAATTAATTCTCATTTCTAGGCTGTATTATTTGTGCAACTTGACACATGGGAATTCTTATAACTAGTTATCTGGTCCTTTTCATTTCATGGGCTTTCTTGCTTTGACATAAAAATATCTTTACTTTGCGAGTATTCAAGTGGTTCTTGATTAAAAGAACTAGAAATTTTATTATGCTTCACAAAATAAGTAATATAATTAAACTTCTAAAGATACCACATTAGTATCACATTTCTGATTATAACTTCAGGTTTATAACATCAGGTACACAAAACTGACAACATAATTTGTTTAGCCCTGTACTTACAATTTAATATTAGCAGAATGAGATCTACAGAAATTTGTACAGTGGCCTTCCTTCATTCAGGACAAGATGAAGAAAGTCTGATACAGGTGTGTGCCCCCTCACAGGCTTGAATCATCAATTCTTGAAATAGGCTTTATATCTTGTATTATGACAAACTGAAAAGCGAAGTCTGTGAAACAATTTAAACAGCCAATTGCACTCTCCTTTCCAACATCACTTTCTTCCTTCATGTAAATGATATTATGTCTAGCTGAATGTGGTGGTGCATGCCTGTGAGACAGGATGGCGATGTCAAGGGCAGCCTGGGCAATTTAGTGAGACCTTGTCTCCACAAAAAAAAAAAAAAAGAAAAGAAAAGAAAAGAAATTTAAAAGAGGTGGTAAAGCACCCCTGGCTTCAATCGCTAGCACTGGGGGGGAAATGCTGTTATCCTACTACAGGGACACAGCCACATCAATGTTTATAGCAGCACATTTCACAATAGGTAAATTGTGGAACCCACCTAGATGCACTTCAGTAGATGAATGGATAAAGAAAATGTGGCATGATACACAATGGAATATTACTCAGCAATAAAAGAGAATAAAATCATGACATTTGCAAGTAAATGAATGGAGTTGGAGAAGATAATGCTAAGTGAAAACCAAAAAACCAAATGTTGAATGTTTTTTCTGATAAAAGGAGGCTGATTCATAGTTGGGAGGGGAAGCATGGAATGATTAGAGGAACTATGAATAGGGCAAAGGGGTGGAGGGGAAGGGAGGGGGCATGGGGTTAGAAATGATGGTGGAATAAGATGGACATCATTATCCAAAGTACCTGTATGAAGACACGAATGGTGTGAGTATACTTTGTATACAACCAGAGATATGAAAAATTGTGCTCTATATGTGTAATATGAATCGTAATACATTCTGCTATCATATATAACAAATTAGAATAAAAATTTTTAAAAAAAAAGTCTGATACACATTTTAATGAACTCAGTAAAACAAGTAATCACTTGTTTAAAATTCCTCACATTTCCAGACAGTTCTTATGATTTTTGATGGCATTTTGTGCTATTTTAAATAGAAACTATATTTATAGAGCTAACCCCTGTTTTTGACAAATGATTTTAAAAATATAGACCTAATTAACATTATTTTATTAGAAAGAGAACCTATCTTCATTTAAAAACTTTATCCACCTAACTAATGAAAGTGAAAAGTGTAAATGAGATTATAGGGAACAGAGTTTAAGATATTTTAATACTTCAAATACCATCATCATTTTAATAAGCATTGTTCATATATTGACTACTTAGCCAGGAAATGCTCCTCAATCACTAATATGAAATGAGGTAAACACAGCCGAAATCTGTTTATATCATTTTCTGCAAATTATTGCTAATGAATTACTGGTTATTTTATTTGCAAATTATTTTTAAAAGTTATAAAAGTCCTCTTATTATGAGGAAAAAATAAAAGATCTCTCTATGATCTTAATTGTTATTTTTTATAACTGCAATTATCCTAGCAATCAAATTTCTATAAAATTGTTTAAAAGGCATACTATTATCACATTCTCACTCAAACTTCAGTTTTATAACACCAAGTACCAACAAGTAAGTTCAGTCATTTATTTCACTTAAAAAATTTTAGGTAATCTGGTACTGGTACTTTATGATATGCATGCCAGCAAATTACTCATGGAATGAGTTCTAATCTCCACATACAAACCATAACTACCTGCATCATTGTATATCTGAGTTTCACCAATGCAGTAATATACATTCAAACTTTTTGTAAGGAAAGACTTTTCTCAATAGTTTAGGTTCTTAATTTTTCATTTGAAAACACAAAGTAACTACTTCCTACCTTCTTGATGAGTTCAGGTATAATCATATGTATATAATGTAATCAAAGTGTTACATTAGTTAATATATCACAGCCAGAAAATCAGCATTTCTGCCTCATCCTTACTTATAAAAATACTATGACCAGGCCAAAAATATACTATCACATATTCCCTGATTTTTGAAAATTAAATAAACCCATGAGTTGGATAGGACTAGTATTTCCATTCAATTTTATATAGGAGGATTTTGAGGCACAGAGTCTGAATAAGTTCCTCAGGGATCAGAAGACACAGAAAGCCAGAATTGGGGTAAGGGGGATACTTGTCAGCAAAAATTAATAAAGTATTTCCATTCAGGGTGTCCAGACCACTAGTTCCATTTCTTTTTTTTTTTTTTTTCCAAGAGCCCTGGCTTGATTTCCTACGGGTTATCCTAATTGTTTTCTACTCATATGGTACCTGTCCTCCACATGTGTTCAATTTATTCCAGTAGGAGTTCCACTTTCCATTGTCCTTGGATTTAAGTAATGGTATTCTTACAGTTTCTTTTAGATTGCAAGTCAAAGATCTTACACATTTTACCTTCCTTTCAAAGACTTTGCACCTGACAGAAATGAGAAGACCAGGAATAAAATTCAGCTAGATCAAAAAGATTTCCCTTGAAGAAATTTGCTTTTCATATAGCCATTTAACAAATACATCCCTGCTTCTTCTTCCATGTCAAATTTATAGCTGATTATTTTTATTTTTTTATATTCCTGGGGATCAAACAGAGCCTTGCTCATGCAAGACATGGTTCAACCACTGAACTACACCCCCAATACATAAAACTGACATTTTTAAAAAGAAAAAAGTTACTTTTTTGCAGATCAGCCCAAGATTATAAAATACTTGAAGACTAAAAGTCTGAGTCTGAGTCTGGCTTCCTATTCCTTATTTGCTCCATTTCTAGACTATTAGTAGGCACCACAGAAAGAATCCACTGTTATCTTCCAAATCAGTATCCCAGCTTCACAGGAAATGAGCCCACCCGGCAGGTTCTTAATTGCCTCTGTGTCTAACCCTCCAAGTATCTCCACTATCTTGTCTTTGTATGAATAGCATGACTCATCAGACCACCAGGTAAAAAGCCCCAGGTCAGCAATCCAGCGGTCAAGAAGAGAATACAAGGATAGAAAACAGCTCCAAGTCTCTCATTTCAAAAAGCTTTTGAAGTTTTTCTTGATAAACAGAAAGCAACTTTTGAACAGTCCAGGCTCACCCAAATGAGACTCAATCTAATGTGAAAATACAAAATGACTTTTCATGCTAAAAAAAAAAAAAAAGAATGACATTTCCTCAGAAATCAATATTTCATCCATGTACTAACACCTTTTGTCTTGGATATAGGTCATGTGTCAACAAAAGCATTGTTTATTTTTTTAACCATGTGTCACATGACTCAACTGCATCATCTATAATACTTTTCTGGAGTGAATCACACAACCAGGACCCTGTCTCAAACACAGATTCCAAGAAGAGGTCAAATTGGCAGCTGCTGTGTGTTTCTGAATGGGTTGTTGCAATTTAAATGTCTCATTCCATGGGAAGCTAAGGGAGGTGACATAACCCAGAAAAAGCTAGGATGTGAGAGTGCTTGTGGGGGTGGCTGAACTGTGTGACCTTCAAGAGCTGCCCTCCAATCCCTGGTCTCTAGGGGTCAATGAATGTGCTTCAGAAGTGCTAGGAGCTTCTTGGGAGGTTTTTTTGAAAGAAGGAAAGTTATACTTCAAGTAGGCAGAATTGATGAAAGGATTTTCTTTCTATTGTCTTTCACAGAAAAGTGTTTTTAGGAGTTAAATTATAGATTTGTGTTATGAAGTCTATTTATGAGACAAGATGAAGTTGGTCTTCTTGAACCAAATCCTTACTACACTGGACAGTGATTGGGTAGCAGCAAAAATCAAGGACCAAGCTGATCTAGCCCAAGGCTTTAACTCTGTGCTACATACTCCCTCATCACTGCTGTTTCCAAATAAAGGAATGATAGAGGAGAAAGAAAGAGAGGAAGGAAAGAAGGAAGGAAGGAAGGAAGGAAGGAAGGAAGGAAGGAAGGAAGGAAGGAAGGAAAGAAGGAAGGAAGGAAAGAAAGAGGGAAGGAAGGAAAGAAGGAAGGAAGGAAGGAAGGAAGGGAGAGAGGGAGGGAGGAAGGAAGGAAGGAAGGGAGGGAGAGAGGGATAGAAGGAAAGAGTGGAGTGGAGGGGAGGGGAGGGGAGGGGAGGGAGGGAGAGAGGGAGGGAGGGAGGGAGAGAGGGAGGGAGGGAGGAAGTGGGAAGGGATGGGATGGAAGGGAGAAGAGAGGGAAAGAGGAGATGGATGGCCATGAAAACGGACGTTTCAGGATTGTGATCAAATTTTCTCACAGAGGATCTTACTTTGTATTCTAAAATTTTAATTCTTAAATTGCATCCTAAGTTGGAGTTTTACACTAAATGGCATCTTTCAGTTATTATTCAAGAATGCCTAATATGTTTGCACTTAGAATCTGGTTCATTTTATAAACATCGCTCTATGAAATGCCAAAGCATTACTCCCAATATTGGCTAAATATTCAAAGCAGAGATATTACTGTTAAAACTTACTTAAAACTCATTAGTATAATCTTTTGTTCAGCCAATGAGGTTTTATAGATTTAAATTTCATTAATTACTTTGAATAGCAGTATGCACAATAAATACTTTGGAAATATAAGAGTTAGTTTAGGCCTTTTGTCAATAAGGTTAAGGTGGTTTAAAAGCCAACATTTATGAAAGGATCATGATGAGATCAAGAAAGTATTTAAAGACTGTCCGTAAAAACATACAAGGTCACTGAGTATAAGGGCTTAATTAACATGCTATAAGGTCATGTGCCATATCCTAGACCTTAGTGTGAACTCTGAATTTATGTTCCAAGTGATATATAGTACCAATTTTAATTCTAAAGAATCTAGAAGTTACTCATATTTAATCATTTATGTTATATATTGAACCAATTTCTCACCCTCTCTGAGAACTGCCTCATAAGTTTTATGAGCCTGAAATTTCCCAGTAGGCCATCTCCGTGAGTATCCAAGTGCTCTGTGTTACTTGGATCCAGGTGTTCTATTTACATCTTTTAAAATATCACACAGCTTCCAGTGATTTCAGACCATGGGTGGGTGTTTGGATATAAAAGTTCTTGTCACTTTCCTAGTGGAACTTCATAGACCCTGTTTCTGTTTCTACCCTCTTTTGACCCCCAAATTTAAAACTGCTTCTAACCCACCAGAGCTTTAAAGACTGCTCCCCAAATCATGTTTTAAGAGTCAGTCTGGGGCTGAGGATATAGTTCAGTTGGTAGAGTGTTTGCCTAGCATGCACAAAGCCCTGGATTTAATCCTCAGCATCCCCACACCGGAAAAAAAAAAAATGTAAACTTGGGAATCTTCATCTTCTCAGCCTTCAGCTGAGCCTCTTGCTCTTTTCCAAATTAGTACTGTGGCTTTTTGTTTTTGGACTCAGAACTGGAAAAATTTCTTAAGTACTCTGAAGCTGTCTATCTTTCACCATGAGGAGAGAAGCAGGAAATGAAACTACCACCTCCACAGATCAAATCCCAAAGGCTAGAAGTGTTCAGAGATGGTTCAGCCCCCATTGCCTCCTTCTGCTTCTTCTGGCCCCTGTCTGCCTTAGTCCTTGGGTCCTGGCTTTGGCTTTGTTTTTATTCTCAAATTCTTGGCTTAGCCTGGTGCTTGCTTTGCAATGCTTAAGTAAAATTGTTTAAAGAACACTGGTTCATGGATTAATGTCAAACTCAGAGGAGTGCTTTGGAAGTCTGTACAGAGTATCTTCTTTGCGCTCCTCTCATATTTGTCTATTCCAATGACTTGTATAAGACTTCATTCTTGCTAAATGTTTCAATGGTATATGGTAGAAGTGATAATAATATATTTTGTATGTATTCAGTGCTTTGATGTTTCAAAAATTTTCTACAAATCATCCAATTTGATAGGTAATGATAGGTACAGAAGATAAGATAAATTTCATTTCCCTAGGATGAGCAACATTCCACAAATCAACCTAGCTAAGTGAAACAGCAAAGAAGTGACTCACAAATAAGTGAGTTCCAGGAATATGTTTGAGTGAATGGTAAAGATTTGTCATTCTGGGTTTTTGTAGAAAGATCCTTGGTTTTGGTTAAAGTTTGCATTAAATGAAAGAGGGTTTTCAGATTAATTCAAATATGTGATATAAGGAGATAGAACAATTGAAAATATAGGCTACATTTTCTTAAATAAGATTATGGAGCTGCACTTCTAAATACAGGTTTAATATAGGGCTTTAATCACATGTAATGGAGCAATTCCTAATTTTCTAGGTTTAGTTTCAAAAGTTTAATAAAAATATGAAGTAGAATAGGTTCAAATCCCAATCTCTGGACTACACCAGGGGTGTGTGCTTTACTCCTCCTCAGACTGAATTGACTAATAACTGAAGAATTAATGGGAAAATATGAAATGTTAAGTGGAAGAAAGATGCATGGGAGACTAAATATGAAACAGGTACAAAAGGAACAATAAGGGTTGGGAGAGACACAAGCTGCAGAAAATGCCAGGGTAGCCAGATGAAGGGAGTGGGATTTCTAAACCAGCATGGGGCAGGGCTAGAATGAGGTCACTGCCCTACTGAATTAGAAGCAGAGGAATCAAACCAAACACCAGAACTGGTTTGCATTAGTGCTTCCATAGTTGGAAGGAATGCCTCCCTTCATTATTCCAAGACCAGTTCCAGTGGAAAGTCTCAGTGATATATTCACTTGGCTCAGTCCAGCTTTGTCTTCAGAAATGAGCACTTCATGACTTACTTGAAAAAAAAAAAAAGAGTAAACTTGTGAATCTTCATCTTCTTAGCAGTATGTACAATAAATACTTGTAATGACTTTGCAGTACTGAGGCAATTGGGGCAATAGAGGAGCAGTATAAAAGGTTTGATAATTGAATAGATCTGAGTTCTATGCAAACTTCTATTCTCTGAAGAACATAAAGAAAAGCTTTATATTTCTTTTTCATTTGATTATTCCCAAACTGAATGCTTATAAATATAGTAATGTCTAGAAATTAGTGATAATTCAGTTTAGGAGTTTTAAAAACACTTGTATGCTATAGAGTAGGCACTGTGCTTACAAGTCTTTCACAGCATTAAAGATCTTACAACCTAATGAACATATACAAACACAAATACATAATCTTATTACGTAACCTTATTCCTTTTTCAGTTTGATAATAGTCTTTCATCTCCCTTTGTGCCAGTACATTTTTCTTTCTATTTCAATGAAGATTTTTATCCAGGTGTCATTTTTTTCCACATGGCATAACATCACAGAACATAGTATTCTAATATCTTGCCATCTCTCTTATTTGACTCACATAAAAAATTTTGTGAGAAGCCTAAATTTGTCTGATGTAGGTAAATTTTCTTACACATGAGATTATCAAGAATGCCTTGGTAATATTTGCTAGAGATTCCAGGTGCACTTCGAAGTCAAATCTTAACTTAATTGTTGGTTGCTTTACTTTTCTTCAATAGAAGAAACCAGAGTTCCTTGGAAAAACATGATTCTAAGACTAGGACAAGAAATATACAAATTAGCCTAGAGCATCTTGCAGTACCAGAAGACAAGAAAGTTCTCAAACAAACAAAATAAAACAAAACCCAAAGAAAAACAACAACAACAAACCAAAAGAACCCAAAAAGACCATCATGATAGGGATGTATCAGAGGAAAAAAAAAAAGTCAACCAAAAGCCCAATTGAAGCCAGATTTAAAGTTAGGTAGTCAGTGTAGTTAGGTAAATCGGGTCTAATACCGAGTGAAATCTAAAATGGAGGCCATGCTGGGAATGACTCAGGGAAAACACAGGACAACTCATGGAATGAATGTTAATGAAGTCCAGAAAAGGCCCTAGGCCAAAGTCCACCTCAAAGAAACAGCCCCCAACAGATTTGGAGATAGCCCATCCCAGAGGAGTGATAAGCCCATCCCAAAAGTCCTTCCTGCCCGTTTGGCCCACCTGTGTCCTAACCCTTCCCACCTACATTCCATCACCAAAACTACAAAAAGGGGAGACAACCGCACTTCCACGGATTCCACCTCTTGGGTCCCCTTCTTCCTCCGGGAGAAATCTTTTCTGCTGTCCTTTAATAAACTTCTAATTTCTACTCTGACCTTGCCTCGGCGTGCTTCTTTGGTGTTATTCTTCAACATCGGGGAAGCAAGGACTCGTCACTGGTCAACAGCGGTATCACAATCACCAATGCTGGAACATTTGAACATCAAAATAAAGTACTATTAGGTTATAACCCAAAGTGCAAAATAAATATTCATGAGTCCAAAACTAAGTAAAAAATTAAGTAGGGGAAAACAGACAAATTTCTAATGCAAAGTAATTTATATAGGTAGTCTGTGCTAAAAGAGAACTCTATTTTTAACCTTTTAAAGATTACAGCAAGGAAAAAGCAAAAAGGAGTAATTTTAGAAGGTGGAAACCTGACACACACAGCCACAACCAGATAATCAAGGTTAGCATCAGTTGTCCTGAGTCACAGAGAGTAGGCACTGTTGACATGGTGTGATAAGAATAAGAATAGTGCTTCACCTTCATGACCTTTCTTTCCATAACCCTAAACTGACCGTGAAAAAATTTTTTAACAAATCACAATTGAGGAATCGTCTACAAAATGCTTTATCAGTACATCTCCAAACTGTTGTCAAGGTTATTAAGAACAGGGAAGGTCATAAAAAATGGCCACAACCAAAAGAATCCTAAGGGGACATAATGGCAAAATACAATACAATATCTTAGATGTGATCCTGAAACAGAAAAAGGGCATAAGGAGAGGGGAAGATATTTGAATAAATCATGGAGTTTACATAATAACACTATATCGATATTGATTCATTACTTGTGATAAATGTACGATAATAGTGTAAAGAATTCTTATTTGGAAAAACCGGGCATGAAATCTATGAGAATTCTATACTAGCTCCACAATTATCTGAAAATAAAAAATCATTTTAAAATAAAACTTTATTAAAAGAAATCTAAGGCTGGGGCTGGGGCTCAGTGGCAGAGCCCTTGCCTAGCATGTGTGAGGCACTGAATTCGATCCTTAGCACCACATACAAAAATAAAGAAAATAAAGGCATGATGTTCATCTACAACTACCAAAAAAAAAAAAATAGAAAAAAAAGAAATCTATCTGATCCTGTCAGTAGGAAGAAATTCATTTTTTTTTACTTTTGTAAGTTGTGAGATCATGTAGCATTTGAGATAAGATCAGTATCCAGTAACCACTGCATATTGAAGGAATGAATGATTGAATGGTTCAGTACATCTAAGAGTCATTTTACTAATAATGCTTTAAAAAAAGATTTGGTAAAAACAAAAGGTAATGAACTGCTTATGGTTGAAATTCATATCAATTCCTTCTGATCCCTTAGGCACTATTACATGTCTTAGTCAAAGCAATGGATTAGATATGTATTTTCCAACATTGTTGCTGTTAGCTACATATGACTACTGAGCACTTGAAATGTGGCTGAACCAGAATGAGATGTGCTGTAAGTGCAAAGTACACACTAGATTTGAAGACAAAGAGAAATTCATTAGTATGCGACTTTCACATTAAAATAATGTTTTGGATATGGTGTTAAACTTGGTATATTAAACATTTATTTCATTTGTTTCTTTTCACTTTTTATAGTGAAACTAATAGTAGCCATTTAAAATTACACAGGTGGTTTACACTACATTTCTATAGACAGTATTGGATTAAACGGATCCCAGGACCTCAGAAGTTAACAGATCTCTCAGAAGCACACGGGAACTTTCCTAGAAACTGCCAGAATCCATTGTGTTTCTGGGCCTCCACTACAAAAAGCTGGAATTGTGCTATATTTTTTAAAATATTTTTGTTTTTAGTTGTAGATGGACACAATACCTTTATTTATTTTTATGTGGTGCTGAGGATCGAACCCAGTGCCTCACACATGCAAGACACATGCTCTATCACTGAGCCACAAACCCAGCCCTGGAATCATGCCATATTGAGATGATTTTGCTACTATGACAAATTGCCTACCAAATCAAGAGACTTCCTTGATTTTTCTTTCTTTTTTTCCTTGAAGAGCACACTTAAAAAGGAATGTTAGAGCCACTTCTTGAAAGATTTAGAGTGAGAAAATTAACATGTATAATGAAATATGTGATGCTACAGAGCATGTGTTTTTAACTGGGGATTGAACCCAGTAGCTTTACCACTGAGCTACATCCCAGTCCTTTTAATTTTTCCTTTTGAGACAGGATCTCACTAAATTGCTGAATTTGGCCTTGAACTCATAATCCTACTGCCTCAGCCTTCGGAGTCACTGAAATTACAGGCATGCACTAACATGCCTGGCTACTATACAGCACTTCTAAAAGGGTTTTTTTTGTCTTTTGTTTTTATGAGCTTTCCTTGAAGTTAATGTAGTTTCCCACAAATTCTATTTGGAACAACATTTTTAAAAGCATAAAAATATTCTAAAGAAGTATTCACATTACGACAAAGCAACTGGCAGAAAAATAAAATTTGTTAAATTAGTTGTTTGGACCACAGAAGCTTATCATACAATCAGCCAGAGCAATGAATAGGAGACGTCTTACTTTGCTTGCAGTAAATTTCCCCTTGGAAGATGAGTAAAAAAGAACAGGTTTCAGCTGTGGGGGAAATGTGTGTATGGGAGTATATTTGTTTTTAACAAAATTTTATTTTTTTAAAATTATGTTCCTTGAGAAGAAAAAGAGACAAGCCACATAGATTTTTTTTAGCTTTATGTAAGCAATACAGGAGTTCTAATCATAAGCTTCTAAATTTTACTAATGTTTGTCACTGTAAGCAAGGTAGCTCAATTGCCAGTGTTTATTATCACCATCTACTCTTGAGTGGTTCTTAGGAATAAATTATCTAAAGAAGAAGTAACCTGTTTTTAAGTGTAAAATCCTTGGAAAATAGGATTCAGTGTGGAGTTTGACCCACTCTGAGAGGTGTGGGATGTGGGGATGGGAAAGTATAAAACTATTATGTTATAATTTATGATTTGATTATTTATACAATGATATTATGTTGGATTTTCAGGAGATTCATCCTAAAATTTTAGGAAATAACCAGGACCAGCATTCTATATATTTGCACATGTAGGAGACAGGAGAGACAAGTGAGACCCAGAAATACTAAGTTATGGGTTGGGGAGTTGGGAAGACTGATATTCTAGTCCATCTATGAATCTCTTAAAAATACTGTGCCCAGGGCTGGGGATGTGGCTCAAGCGGTAGCGCACTTGCCTGGCATGCGTGCGGCCCGGGTTCGATCCTCAGCACCACATACCAACAAAGATGTTGTGTCCGCCGAGAACTAAAAAATAAATATTAAAAAAAAATTCTCTCCTCTCTCTCTCTCTCTCTCTCTCTCTCTCTCTCTCTCTCTCTCGCTCTCTCTCACTCTCTCTTAAAAAAAAAATACTGTGCCCAGCAGACAAACCCAACTAGTATACAGTACTGGATCACTACAGGACACATCACGCCAGGTTGGGAAAGCAAAGGTTGATTGGGCTTTTCTTTAGGTAGAAGCAATAAAGTCACTTATACCCTTTTACTGAGACCATCCCTCCTCAACATTATGAAGACTGCTTTTATGCTTTGTTACCTGCTCTGGCTGAATAGTGTTACTTTGCCTCAGAAGCTCAATTTGATCAATTCGTATACCTGTGCAAAAACTACTGAGCTTCTAAAGCAGTCACATTGGGCTTACCGTGTGAATCTCTACTTATATCCTCATGCACATGGAGAACAGGAAACATGCCGGGCTTGATGGCCCAAGCCTGTAATCCCAGCTACTCAGGGAGCTGAGGCAGGAGGACCACAAATTGAAGGCCAACCTGGGCAACTTAGTGAGACCCTGTCTCAAAATTTTAAAAAGCCCATGAGACACCCCCCATCTCCCCTGACCCCCCGCAACCTCCCTCCCCGTATTCCCTCCGCCCCTCCCCCCCCCCCCCCCCCCCCCGGGGAAAAAAAAAACAACAGGAAACCTTCAACATCTTGCAGGACAGATATGTTCATCACTCTGCTCTTGCAGAGGGCATCTCAGTTTGATGCTTTATTACAGTTCTGATACTCAAATGCCATTTTAAAGAACAAGAGAGGCTCTTGCTGCATTAAGCCAGTCCTGCAGTGCATGGCTGAAAAAATATATCAGAAATAATTTAGCACTCAGTTGCAGGAGCAGAGGTTCCTGCCAAGTGCCAGTGTTTGAGTCTTCTCCTCTACCAGGCAGTAGTTAGTTCATCCCCTGGGCACCCAGCCACATTGCAGAGAGAGTAGGTCTGGTGATGAATGGGACAACAGGGACACACAGCCCCCTGAACAAGACACTACTATGAACTAAGCTGCACCATTAACAATTTTCGAGAATTGAACCATTGGCAGCTAAGAGGATACAGTGAATGATCCATTTAAATAATTGTGCATCCAGTGATCAAATGTGAAGCTCTCAATACATTATAATAGGCAGAAGATCACTTAACATACTTGCTTTTAGGGTGACTTCTAAGTAAGACTCAATTTTAAATAAATAAAATCCTGGAACTCAATTTGTTTTCTAGTTAAAAAATAAATAAACAGCCCACCATTTCCTGTCAGATCTCAAGGGTGGTTCCTTGGAGTGAAACAGACATCAATCATTCCTAACACAAGGTCATCAATGGATTGGTGTGTGGGGGTGGGAAGGCAGGATCTATGAAATATTCTCACTCATTTCCTCCCTAATTTTTCACCCTCAATCTCATCTAGATCAGGTCTGTGATTTCTAAATCAAATGCTGTTCACTATGGTATTATTGCAGTCTAATACAGTTTTTATTGGAAAGGGCAGCTGTTTTTCCAACAGAACACTTGGCTTCCCTTTGTGGCAATCTGGGTTTTTGTTTGTTTTTTCAGCCTAAGGGGTTAAAATTCATTTTAAATAACAGCATGATGGATGCAATTCTTCCTTTCACTGCCTCAGGAACAGTTTGGCAATTTGCATTTAAAGTCACAGAACCTATTTGGGCTTGAGAGCAAATTGTATTATAATCAGATACACACTGAGCTAATACAGTGTGTGGCAGCAAAATTTCTGAATGCTAATAATAGGTTAATTCTGTAATATTTAAAATAGATGACAATGCTTTTGTAGTCAATATGTTTTAAAAATCTGCTTACATATATTTTTTATGAAATTAAAGCCTTGAAACACCCTGTGGTCTTGATCTCTTAGAAGTTCTAAGGAATGTGTTAGCCAATTAATAAAGAACCCCTTCACTTTGAAAGTCTTTGAAAGCCAACATTTGTAGAGAACAGGGAACATCAGTTAATTACATATTAGGGATGATTCCTTTGTTCACTGTGTGAAAGTGGTTTCTAGCAGACATTTTTATATTCCCATACACAATATTTATCTTCTGAAAACCAAACTAATTCCAACAAGCCAATGTGACCTTTAAATAGTGTTCTTTCTTCTGTCCCTTGGAAAACAATTTAAGGGGTTTCACTATATAAGTGGGGCTTTCCCTTTTTTCTAGTCTTCAAAAGATTTTCTTTCATCTTCATTTTCTTTCTCTCAGCTACAAAATGTGCTCAGTATAGGCCTATCTATTAACTACAAAAGGGAGGAGACTCCTTCTGTTTCAGCAGGTATGAATCCTAATAGCTGCTTTAATCTCCAGAGAGTTCACTTCTGCTCTACTTAATAAAACCCAACACTTGACTTATCAGAGTCATTAGGAGGAAGAAGCAGGATTGAAGAAGGAAAACCTTAATTTATTTTGGTGTCATTTGTAATTATATCATTTATTTTCCCAATGGGCTCGCTACTTTTCTATTACCTTTTCTTTTTCTCTTTTAGAATATTTCTGAAGCAAAACACTTTTTTATGAAAAAATGAAGACAAAGGAACAACCCAAATGAAAAAAATTATTCCTTTAGAAACCCAAGGAAATCTATTACCAGGCAATTAGCACAAGTTAGGGCCAGGATGCCATTCTTCCCTAAAAAGCCACCATTCAAGCAGCTACCATTTCCATTCTGATGACCAATTTACATGATTAAAACAATGGAATCATATCATCTGGGAATTTTTTAATCAAATAAAACCCTGAAAGTTCATCTATAGTCTGGAAGCTTTTTACCTGGGTTCCTAACCTCCTAAACATATAAGCAGAAATGTTTATAGACATTCTTCTGGGAAGAGGATGCTTAGTTTTAACCAGATTTTCTGAGAGAGCTGTGACCCAAGAATATGTGAAAATTATTCATTTACTTTATTTTTCATCTCTGTAAGAATGTGCCATATAATAGCGACATATATCATTGTATAATAATATATAAGATTTCCTTCCTAATGTGCCAGGCTAATCCATCAATTGATGATCATTCTGCACACAGTCAGCCTGTGTCACATTCTCTATATATAGTTTTGTGAGTGCATTCAATGAACAGAATCAGAAACATGGAAACACAAAGAAAAATTTCCTCTAACTTGCTCTTGGGTCAACTATTTTAATATAGCTATGTAGTTTAAATTAAAATGTTTATTCCTTAGAAATCAATGTTACTTCTTAATCTCTATCCCACTTGTAAAATGTATTTAAAAGTTTATTCTTATATTTTTTCAAACATTTTCAGTACATTATTAAGGTGTGCAGGGCTAACATTTGTAGTGCTTATGACTAGAATCAAAAATGTGAATTTTATCAAGGAGTGCTTATGACTAGAATCAAAAATGTGAATTTTATCAAGGAGTGAGCTGGAAACCTATAAAGACTGTGGATGACATATGGAAAACATTGTTGAAAATTCAAATTGTGTCTCTCACATCTCAACATGGTTTTTGTTTTTCTTAGTACAAAAGGGTCAGATCCCTGGTATTGGGTGTTTTTTGTCTAGATTTGACATCCTGCAGCACCAAGAGTCTGTTTTTGTTTTGTTTTCCTGCTTCTACCTCTCCTGCTGTTAGTTTGCTCTCCCTTTCTTCCCAACCTCCCTCATCTCATACACTGTCCCCTTCCTGCTCAGCTTTCCCATCCAGAAGAACAAAATAAAACTTCTAATGGCATGGAAATTCAACTAGTGTGAAATATACTGACAGTTATGTAAAAACAACAAAAGCAAAACACAGAGTGAGTATCCTTTATCCAAAATTATTGGGACCAGAAGTGTTTCAGAATTCAGATATTTTCAGATTTTGTAATATTTGCATATACATAATGAGATATCTTGAGAATGACACCCAAGTCCAAACACAAAGTCCATTTGTGTTTCATATACTTCAGATTCATTACCTAAAGATGATTTTATGCAATATTTTTTGTGTACTTGTATTGACTGTGACCTATTGCACAGGATCGAGTGTGAAATTTTCCACTTGTAGCATCATATATCAGTGCTCAAAAAGTTTCAGATCTTGGAGCATTTCAGATTTCATGTGTTAAACCTGTAATTTAAAAAAAGAGTCAAAGATTCCTGGTAATCTAAAACTAAAAGTGAGAGGGGAATCCTACTTTTTAAATTTATGTAAAATATAGAGAGAATGAACTAGGATGCAGAGCAGATGGCCACAGATGGTGGTAGGATTTTGTTCTAGTCAAGGAACAGCCACATGTTTGATATAGTTGGTATAGCTGGAACTAGGTCCATTGGCAAAAAGAGAAAGGCATTGTAAGTGCCTCTTATTTTATATAAATGCACTGATGTCAGCATTGATGACATATGTGGCTTTCTTTTTTAGTAATAATCCCATTTTTTTTCTAGCCTATGGGAATTAGAAGTGTTTGATATGAAGAGGTTTGACCCTGGTATTCCTCCCATTGTGGTTTCACCTTTTATATCTTCTTTCTCTACCAGTGATTCTTAAACTATAGCCAGAATCAAAATTAAGGCATAGATCTCTGAACTCTGCTTCTAGAGTTTCTGATTCAGAAGTCTGGGGTGAGCTTAAAACTTGATACTTCTAACAAGTTTCCAGATGGTAAAGATGATGTTAGTTGGGGATTACACTTTGAGTACATGTGTTCCATGCCAGAATTTGACAAAGTCTTTCTACAAAGCACCAGATAATAAATATTTCAAAGCAGCCATAGATAATATGTAGACAAATGGGTGTTGTTGTGTTTTAATCCATTTATTTATTCACAATAAAGTTTATATTTTGTAAAGTTTTCAATTCGTAATATTTGTTTCCTTTTTGATGACTTGAATATTTTAAAACATTAAAACCATTCTGAGCTTGTGAGTCATATAAAAAGTAACGGTGGGCCACATTTGGTCTATGAAAAATAGTTTGCAAATTTCCCTGATGCATAATGGAGATGCAGGGGCTCCTTGCCTGTCTAATCTGAGGCATGATCAGCTGTCTTTCTTCCTGGTTCACTGAACCTAATAGTTTACCCACTATTGATAAGATTCATCTAGGCAGGTTGGCTGAATTCTGGGTGAGCCATCCTGCTCAGTATTGTTATTCCTAGAAAATGCACATCCTGGTATTCTTGCTTATTTACTACTGCTTCAGCATCTATGAGAGCATATATGTGGTCTTATGTAGTAAAATTAGTTAGTTTTCTTTCTAGCATTGATACCTTCCTGCTTCTGGCAACTATATACCAACTTTCCTTTAGGGACCTAATTAATTGCATTGGTAGTAGCCTTATGATTTGGGAAAGTTAGGCTAATCTAAGCATCTGATTTTCCCTGGCCATAGTCAAGAACGAATAGCTGACCTTGTTCAGGCCAATGGAATGTAAAGAGATTTTTGCTGGAAAATTATGGAAATGGAGTTTGGATGCTCTTCATTGGGACCTAAGGAGAGAGATTTTTTCTTGCTCTTGACTTTATGGTAAAGTGCCAAAATCTGGAATTGTTACATCCACAAAAGCTATGATGAAAAAGGTGAGACAAAAGAAAATACAGGGAGAACAGTTCTGAGAAAACTATATAAAAGGACCAGAGTCTTATTACAATGTGAACTGTGGGATCATCTATTGAATTATGAGGCACTGTTTAGTTGTTTGAGTCAACATATAATCTTTTATTAATCAAAATTAAAGCTATTTATTTTCTAAACTGAGACTGAATTCATCCTAGGCAATGGAATTATTGTAATCTAGGGTAGGTATAATGGAAAAGAAAAATAAGGAAGTATGAGAATGCTTGTATTCTAGTTTCAGATTGACCAGCTATTAACTACATCTCTGAAATACTCTGAGGCCTCAGGTCAAGTGAAAGGAGCAGATTAGATTAATGGGTTTCACACATGTTCAAATGAAGTTACTGTGGTGTGAATGTGTCCCAAAAATCATATATTAAATTTAACTTCCAGTGAAATAGAGTTAAGTGTTAGGACTTAAAGAGGTATTTCAAGTCATGAGGACTCCACTCTTGTGAATGGATTAATGTCAATTATAAAATTGTTTGAGGCTGTGAGGTGCATCTCTTGTTCTCATTCTCATTTCTTTCCTTCTTTCATTTTCCACAGCTTTTTCCCTTCCCCATGGGATGTATAGCAAGAAAGCCCTAACCAGATGCCTCCTTCTCAACCTTGGACTCCCAGGCTCCAAGAGCTAATACATTTTCTTTGTTGTAAGTTACTCAATATCAAGAGTTCTGTATTAGCAGCACAAAATGGGCTAAGGTAGAAGAATCAGGCAGAATTCAAAGAATGGCTGCCCAAACAGAATTCCAAAGCTCTTACCATTTTTTTTCCCTTCTGTGACCTTAGGACATTATCTATAACTTTAAAGATCACTGTTTGAAAATAACTTGACATGGTGATCTGGATGCTGAAATTCAAGTCAAGAACATAGGTTTGGTTTTGAACAGATATGGGTTCCACTTGACTCTCTGTCATTCACTCTCTATCTGACCTTGGATAAGTTACTTAATTTACTGAGCTTATTGAGCTTCACTTGCCGTATGAGCCTTGTTGAGTGATTTCTAGGACTAGGAGTTGTCGTACTGGGAATTTTCTGCACAATTCCTGACACTGTGAGAGATCAAATGTAAACTGTGATTAAAGTTCTTTATAAAATTCTTTGATTTAAGCAAGAATTTAAAAAACATCATAAATCTTTTTTCCCTCCTCTTTTCTCTGGTGGGATACCTTCAATTAGTCATTACACCCAGGAATAAGGGATAAAAGGACAAGCAATTAAACCTTTTCTATGATCTTAATTACCACTAATTTAATGAAACTCTAGGTGTGGCCAAATAAAATGGTTTCTACCAGGATATTACATCAAAAGTGCATTTGGGGAGATGGAGATTCCCAAGGCAAGCCGGCAAGCATTATTAATTCCTTTTCACATGTTATTCTACATTAGGGAGCAATGACCTATGACTTATCTAGAAATATTTGGGTACTTTGAGGGGTCTTCCAGAAACTCTCTTTTTATGAAAGAACTTAAACATACATAGTGTCTGACAATACAAAGCGTAATACAAAGTGGAGTTAGATGTCACTTTAGACAAATCTTGTGGATTTTCCAGTATTTAAAAATATCACTAAGCTGTTACTTGATTTTATAGAGTTATCCCTTTCCCAGTAAGAAGATGAGAACAATCTGCTAGCCACTTGTTTTCAAGGCTGAAACTAGGAGGGGCACTTGACAATGAGCACTTCCTGGATTCTCCAGTTGGTGTAAGTAACATAATACTGCAGGACCATAAGTGTCTCTGGTGAGCTTTCATGTCTTTAACGCATGTTTGACACAGTTATTTTAGCTTCAAGCAACAGTCTTCAGTTAATTTAGGGGGAAAGAAGAAGGAAGAGGAGGAGAAAAAAAAAGGAGAGAGAGTTCACGTTAAGGGGAATTTGATGAGGAAAAGGAAGGTGAAGGAGAAGAAAAAGAGTTCAAAATAAAATTACTGAAAAGAAAATAATTATAAGAAAGCTCTTGGAGTTTTCATGATGACCTCATCAGAGTGTTTCCATTAATGCGTCTTAATTGCATTTATCCCAGGCCTCACTATATCTCAAAACTACATCTGAAGTAACTGGGAGAAAGAATATGCCTTTCTAGGTTGGTCAGTGTCACCTACACAGGAAGAATCAGCCCTATATGGGGTTGTTCTTGTAATAATAATAAAAGTAAGCCAGGCTGGTACTCAGGTTGAGCATAGAGATCTAGCTTCCACAGAAGGAAGAGTCCATTTTTTGTTTAATTCAATCAGACTTAAATATTTTTATTTGCTAAAGCAAAATTCAATACTGAGCCAAAACCTGCATTTGATGGCCAAGCCAAAGCAGATGGTTCATTGCTTATGTGTTCAGTACCTCATGTACACAGAATTGATAGGAAGATAGAATCTGCTTAAGATACTCCTTATGGACTGTGTAAAGTTAATAATAGACACTTGCCCAGATGGTAATGCAAGCCTGTAATCTCAGAGACTCAGGACGCTGAGGCAGGAGAGTTGCAATTTCAAGGCCAGCTTCAGCAACTTAATGAGTAAGCAACATAGGAAGAACCTGTCTCAAAAAAAAAAAAAAAAAAAAAAAAAAAAAAAAAAAGAAAGAAAGAAAAGGAACTTGGAATGTGGCTCAGTAATTAAGCACCCCTGGGTTCAATCCCTGGTACCTGTAGATTAGATAGATGGTAGATAGATAGATAGATAGATAGATAGATAGATAGATAGATAGACAGATGATAGATAACAGACACTTGGTGACTTTCAAGAGTCATCTTAGATCCTATTATTCTTCTAATATATGATCATCAATAGCAATAGCAATTGTAGCTTATTTACAAAATTGAGCCCTCTCATGAGGCCCTTTTGCCATACCACTTAGCAATATATCAATCTGCCCATCTCTAAGCCTAGCAAGCTTTCCCAACTTAATGATACTGATAACTTATTCTAGCAATACGAGAGGTAGGCCTTGTCCTGGTGGGTGGACAGTGGTGGCAGGAAGGACTCCATGTGAACTCAGTTTTCCAAAAGAACTTGAATCCTTCCTCACCAGGTGCTGAAAAGCTAGGGTGTCTTATTATTGCCCTAAACTACACACTGACTTATTTTTTTTACAACTGAATTAGCAACATTTATTCCCTCCAATCAAGATTGCCTTCATATTCAACCTGTAAAAAGAAAGAGCAAGAGGCTGGAGATGTAGCTTAGTGGAGGAACATTTGCCTAGCATGCGTAAGACCTGGGTTCAAACCCCAGCACCACAATACATACATACATACATACATACATACATACATACATACATAAAAAAAAGGATGAGCCCAACCATGCCCTTCTGAAGAATGTGTAGCAATGGATTACCCAAATATCAGCCCACGTTTCTGTCTCTTCTTTCTCATCTTCATCAAGTTATGTAATTCATCTTAATTATGGACACTGTGCTCAACACGTAGCCGTGTCTGAAGTCACATTTGGAAAGATTATAGAAGTCAAGAGAATAAGAGTAGAATCAAACAACATTTGCTCCATATATCTGGTTTGGTTCCTACAGTAAAGCCAGGGTAATGATTGTTCAAATTCTTAAGAGAAAGATAATTCAATGGCAGGATAATTCTCTGATGTGTTTTTGAGGAAGTTCCTGGGATGTGTGTATGTGGGGAATGGAACATCCTCATAAATAAGAGTGTTCTTTTCTTTCCATGTCACATAATGTTCTTTCAGGAAATACGAGATATGAGTACAAGAGAACAGCACATCGATTCAGGGTTCTGTTTAGAGCCATGGTAAATGTCTTACAAGTATGACAATCTTATCATCATTACTCTGAAGAAAATTATGTTTTCCACCGTTCTACTCTGTGGCCCAAATCTCCAAATCCCTACTCTCACTTAATTTCCATTTTTTTTCAGTATGCAAATTCTTTAGTATCTACCCGAACTCACTGAAGGGAAAGACAGCATAGTGATCAGGAACTTTGGATGCAGATTGATTGCTCTGCTGGCTGCTCAGCATTTGAACCCCTTTCTATATATGAGGATTCTACCATTGTGTGAATTATGGTAGAGGATAGGACCCTTTGTCTCCTATGGAAATAAAGTGGACCAGAAATGCCCTCCTCATCCCTAAGTAGCTAGGCACTGTCACAAAATCAGAACTTGACCAACAGGAATTGCCATTGAAATAAATTAAAATATTAGTCCCAATTTTCTACCCCATCCTGTGTTTAGGATTTTTGTTATGTGGTTTTACAACTCTTTTTACTAGAGGTAGGCTGATTTTCATATGACACTGCGTTTGTCATGTGACTTGATTTTTGTCAACGGATTGTTAAGAGATTATGTTGCAGAGGTTTGAAATGCTTTTACACAGCTTGGCTTGCCATTGTGAATTTCTGCCATCACTATGAGAAAAAGATGTCAGGGAACCCATTGATCCAAAAATAATGAGAGACATGACTTCAGGTGAACCCACCCTGAAGTTTGAGCCAAGCACATTTTTTATTAGCTAAGCTCTAGTTGACCCACAGACAAACGTGCTAGAACAACTTTTTGTTGGTTCAAGTCACTGATTTTGGAGTGACTTTTTTTTTTAATATAGCACTAATGTGGGGCTGGGGATGTGGCTCAAGTGGTAGCGCGCTCGCCTGGCGTGCGTGCGGCCCGGGTTCGATCCTCAGCACCACATACAAAGATGTTGTGTCCCCCGAGAACTAAAAAATAAATAAATATTAAAAATTCTCTCTCTCTCTCTCTCTCTCTCTCCCCCCTCTCTCACTCTCTCTTTAAAAAAAAAATATAGCACTAATGTGATAACTTGACTAATACTAATGTGAAAAGCATTTGAATGACACCTTCAATTTTGGGACTTCAAATCTGTAGCTCTTGATGCATGGGAAAAGAGATTGGAATTAAATTTATTTCATCTATAGAGATTCCACATTTGGGGCTAAGCAGTAGAGTGGCAGTGGCAAGGTCCAGTGCCAGTCCAGCATGCATCAGTGGCATTAACTTGACCGAGGTTTTAGCTAGCTACTCTCCCTATATGCTTTTCTGATTTTCCTCCCTGATTTGATGGCCTTCTGTGTTGACCTATGAGATAAATGATATTCTTCCCACAAATTTATTTTCTATTTAGTTTAACTTGGGTTAGTATCTATTATTTGCAAGGAAGATCCTTGCCTGGATCAGCCCTTCTGTTTCATTGGAAAAAGAGGATTGGGAAAAGCACAGAGCAAACTTTTCCAATAGTGGAGAAAGTGGGGTCCACAGTTCTGATGTCAGAGTGTAAGGAAAATTCTCTATAATGTAGGCAGGATTTTTATTTTATGCTTCTAAGGACTGTCAATGGTTTCTATGATCATGTAGAACATCCTGTAATAAAGTAGATGGAATAGGCTATGATTTGAAAGAAATGATCAAAGAGCTTTAAACAGTAAACTGCATTCCTCACCATCTGAAAACTAATAAATTGTGCCTCATTGACACTCCTTTATTATCTAATGGCTGATACTTAGACATTTTTCTAAAAACTAGTGAGGAACTGTGGAAAAAGTCATTAAGTGAAAAGAAGATTTCCATTGATAGGCATAAAACAAATATATAGAAGTATAGTCATTGATTAGCCTTATTTCAGAAATTTACATAATTATAGAAAAACATTTTTAAAATGGTCAATGCCAAACTTAGGTACTACGAAATCATTTATGTACAGATTTTTTAAAAACTTTTTTAACTCCTTTTTTCTGAGTGGGGGGGGCTTCTGACTCTTAGAAATGCTTCAGGTTTTTAAAAGTCTCAAAATGTATCTAATTGGGTGGCATAATAAATGCCAGATTCTCCAGTATTTTATAAGGTATGTACAGTGAATGGAGATATGTTTGCCATTATTGTCATAAACCAGAAAATTGTGGAAATTTATAAAGCTGAAATCTTTTTCTGTATAATCCCAGATAGATGCATTTAATTTCATTTAAGATAGATGGAAGAGAATTGAGTTTCATAACTCAAAAAATAAACTAATTTACTTGGCATTGATTTTTATATTCAATGCAAGGCATTTATTTCTGGAAATTGGATCACACTTACTTTGTTGTATAAGTAAAACTTTCATTGACTAGTATATACATTTTTAGTTTATTGTCTTTTGCCTTTACACAAAACCTTTGGCAGACAATTCTTAATGCATATATTTTGGAGATAACTGAGTCTGTTTCTTGTCAGTTCTAAATGTAAATTATTTGCTTTTCTTGATGGTTGAAAACGCTTGAAGTCAGGGCATTAGAGGGTAAATTTAGTTCATTTATGCTTCTTCAAAGAATTAAGAATTTACATGATAGATGGAAGTTTACTAAACCCTGTTCATATACTGGATTTCCAAAGGCAAATAAAGAGTGACCACCCTTTAAAGACTTTTAATTAAAATAAAACATTTAGTTTGAGAAAATAGTATGGGGGAGAGTAGAAAAAAAGTAGATAGAGAAACAAATTCAGAGAGAAAATGTCAAAGATCTTTCATATTCTCATGGAAGTAAAACAAAGAGAAAAAAATCAATAAAACAGCTGCAATAAGAATCTGATGGTCTGAAAATATCAAGCATGTATAAAAAAAGTAGGGCATGAAATTCAAATGTACACAGTTGCCATTTATTCTATCATGTATTTATACTATGAAAATGTTTATTTTAGAAAAGAAAAAATTATTATTATTTCCATTTCCTAAGTAAAACCATTATTAATACATTGGTATGTATTTTCACAGTTCGCGTGAATATGTGCATATGCACATATACATGCCTATACAGCAATTTTAACACCAAGGCATCATACTCCATAAAGTATTTTGTATTGTGAGTATCCTTTCAAAAATTTACTTCATTATATACATTTAATGTGCAAACATTTTTATTTTGTAGGGTAAAAAAATAATGAATTCTACCAATTTTTTTTATTGATTTCCTACATCTTCTATTATTAAAATTCAGCTAAAGCCCTGGGGCACCCTGAATGAAGGAATACTAGAAGCAATGGCTCTAAGAGAGATGGCCCATGACCCTTAGGCTGTTGTCTAAGGAGCTGCTTTGCTCAGTCAGCCTTTTCTATAGCACATCCTCCAGCTCAGCTCACTTCTGTCTGCTATTCAGTGTCTATCAGTTACCAGTGCTGAATTCCTTTTGACCAGCCTGGAGATCATCAGTTTCCACAACAACTTTGAAAACAGTTGCTCTTCTCAATTTTTTTTTTTTTTAATAGAACTGGATCAAATGCAGTACCTCAAGAAGCTGATTCCTTTACCTAATATTTGTAGGTATTACATCCAAGGACTCAGGGAGAAGGAAGGGACTTATTTAAAATGTTTTGTGCCCTTACTCTATAAACACTTATAAAACATGAATGTTAAGTTTTTTTTTTAAAGTGTAATTTCAGGTTTCAGGTAGGGTGGAAGGGAGAGATATTTCCAAGTGATCCTGAAATAATCAAAAGTAACAAACAGTTGACTCTTCTGCTTGCATGCTCCATGAGTGTTCCCTTCTGAAGTAACTGCTGGTGTAATCACAGAATGTCTTCTGTAACTCTTCAGAAACTACAGTGAACTGCACTACATTTCACAAATGTAGAACTTCCAGTCATGATGGGATTTTCAAGAACATATCTGGTAAAAAATACTGATTCTTCACTCTCAAAGGAGTTCTTTGTCCATGTTTAAGTAACTGCTGGTTAAGTGGGGACCAGTGAAGAAAATGTGTGCTATAAATACAGGATGTTTTTCAGAGCTGGGAAGGCTTTTAAAAATTTTCTAACCTAAATCTGGGGGAGGTGAGGATACTTACCACCAAGTTCTGTACCTACCATCTGGATTGTGGCTCCAATCCCACCATTTTCTCATCACATAAATGGAAAAGGCAAACTGCATTCACTTTCTTAAGCTGAAGTTCTATTCTCCATTCCTGTTTTCTCATAATGCCTTTCGGCATTTGTGTCAGAATTGCAACTGTATATACGTTGTTGAAAGGGAAAAGTGGCAGTAGGAAACATAACATTAGTTTTGACTAGATTATGTGAACAAGAATACTAAATAGGATGTATTCAGTGATATTTGTTCCCTCTAAAAAAAAAATAAAGAATTGGGGGCTTGTTTTAGTTGTAAAGCTCAACCAGTTTATTTTCTGAAGAATCATTTTTTCCACCCTGGACTTCTGTGACTAATTAAAAGATGACAAATTTGGATGGAGCAGAAAAGGTCCATAGGGGTGTTAATAAACTTAAGTAGGGAAAAAAAATCCCTCTGAGAGATTGGCAATATCATGACTCAGGTGATTGTGAGGTTTTGCAAAGTCCACTGATCACACATGCCAGCACTAGCTTACCATCATCTTCCTATGACCATTCGTTTCCTTGTAACTCCACTGGGTGTGATATGCAGTGTCCAAGATCATCTATCATTTTGTTGGACTTCTTCATAGCCCCTTGTTTCCTGGTTGAGTTATTTATGTAACATTATTCCACATGGGAAAGCCCAGCTGTTAAAGTTTTAGAATCAGGAGTAAGAACACATTTTTATTAGATCTTTCATGTTGTCTACAGTGTGTTTTTCTTGGTTTAAATAATGATAACAGCATGCTAGTTCCTCCACTGTAACTTATTGCCCTTTTTGTACTTCTGGGTTCCAGAAGGGGGCTGATATCAAACTAAATAAGAAATCAATATGTGTGTATAATGATTGTGAGTTTGAACTCAAGCAATGGGGTGGGTATTGCAAAAGTAAAACAATAGAATTCGGATCTAGACTGATGGAAGCAAGAGGGAGACATAGGAGAGAAGAATTTAGAAGATTAGAAAGTTTTGAGATGAAGGAATGTTACTGCTTATAAAAATAGGGAAACCCCAAAAGAAGCAGGTTTGGAAGGGAAATTAAAGAATTCTATTTGGCATACATTGTTTGAGTTTCTAGGAGGAATTCAGGCTGAAGAGTCTTACAGGACATGATTATTTTGTCATGTGTCAATGTGGTTATACTGGATCACATTTCCTAGAATTGCCTTCCTTATAAGGTTCTGGTTAGTATGAACCACAGGAGAGTCCTGAGTGAAATTTTTTCAGCAGAGGTGAAGCAGCATTCGTGGTAGTTCATAATGACACAGAGCTGCTGACTAATATTATTAGCATGAGGCAGGTATGGGACTGCAACTAACTCTACTTTGCCCTGGATCCTCCAGTTGTTCTGACTCCTGGGCTACGTGTGTTTAGCTCCAAGGTGAAGGATTCTGACTTCTTTCTGCAGGACGCCCACAGAATAAAGATTAGAAACAAAAACAGAAACTGACAGGGTTCAGTTTACCCTGAAACTTTTACCTTTCCTTTCTCAAAAACTGTGGAGTTTTAATCTAACATTAGACACAAAGACTGCAGCTTTATAGACCAGACCAGCTCTTAAAGTTGTATAAGGTCAAATCCAGCCTGATTTTCTTTCCAACTTAAACTTTTCTATGTCGCACTCAGTACATTTATTCTCTATGCCAGTTTTCTTTCCATTTCTTCAAGTTGCAAGGTCTGTCCTGCCACTGCTCTTTGAAAACTTCCTTCTTCCTCTTTGCTCATGTTCTTAATCTGCAGTGGGTCTTTCTTAGTCTAACTATCAACTTTATGGATTGGTCTTCCTGACCATGACATTCAAATCATTTTTCAGGTTTGTTTTCTTCAGAGTTCTTATTGCAAGTTGTGTATGCCCCCCGCCCCCCTAATTTTGGCTAGTCTGTCTCCACTAGAATCTAGGTTCTATGAGCTGTATTTGTCTTATTCCACACTGAATACTCTGATTTCACACTGTCTGGCACATGACATTTCTCAAAGGATTCATCTAGGAATAGAATGGGAGATATGAAGGACTCTACCTTGTAGGTCAGATATGACAGAGAAATTAATTTTCCATTCTTTGGAAAGCTTGCAGTTTAACCTGAACTCTTGTTTTTCATGACTGCTCAAGTTAATGCTTATTGATTCAGGGACTACCTCAATAGTATTTAACATGAAATTTCTGTTACATGTTAACAGATTTGATTAGACTTCCATGAAAATACTTGTGATGGGAATCCTGAAAAATTAAAAAAAAAAAAAACAATTCAACTACCATTATGGATCTAAAACCATCATTATTATTTTGGCCTTTGATTCACTTAAATGTTAAGAATGATTAACACACTCACAGATCTGAACATTTACTTAGTTAAAAACTAAGGTTTTAGAAAAACGCATCCAACTTTATCAGCCTATGTGTGCTCTACAGTTTTTAACTGCATATTGTCAACTTTAAAACTATATTTTACAACTCAAAATTCTCTCATCGCTTTCCAGGAAGTCCTCTTTGTGTCTAATATTAGTAAATCAGCAAGCTGATTGGTGGTTCCAAAAGGGATACAAGAATTTATAAGATTGAAAACTGTTAATGTTTATAAAAATAAGGAAGTGCAGAAGGAAAAATAGTTTTCTCTTTGGCATGAGTCTGAGTTGCTGGGAGGAAATGAGGCTGAAGGGTCTTAGAAGGTGTGATGACCGTCAGGTTAAGATGGTTAGCCAGTACCATTCTGCTTAGTGTGGACCAGAGGAGTTTTAGGTGAAATTTGATAATATTCCTATCAAATAAAATCAAAAGAAAAACACCATCTTGAAAATCAGTATTTTCCTAACTTTATAATTTCCAAGGCTCAATCTTCTCATTTCATCAAGATACCTGCAAATCACTTTGTTTAAATGTGGATACTACAAAGGTTCTTCGATACTGGCCTTCTTGAAATCCTGTCTTAAAATGTTTAAAATTTTAATGCCTTCGTACATTACTTTTTCAGTATATAACCTAAAATGAATAGTTGGCGAAATATGTTAAAATGGCAGATAAATTACAGGTTTTCATACTTTGGGGAACCTGCCCTAGATACTTAAACATTTGCTCCTAGACCATTCTCTTTGTGAAATAAAGCTCAAATAGTAGTTTCCAGATATTACACAGTTCTTTAATGTTCTCATCCTCTACAAAACGTGTGAAGTAACTTACTTTTATTTTCAGTATTTATGCTTTTGACTCCCTGCACACCCAGATGATTCTGCAGTGGTGGACACTGATGTAAAACCACTGAAATGAAGACAAATTTTGTTTTCCTGGGTGTTAAGTTCAATGGTTTAAAGCAAAGTTTTTTTGACTTAGAAAAAAAAAAAGTAATTTTTCCTGTAAGGTTTTGTATCAATTGACAGTTATAATGGAACATGAAAGTTTACAAATATACACTGAGGAAACAACTTATCTTCCTATTCATATCTGAATTATTTTTTGAGTTCTAAACCTACCTAAAAACAGTTGTAGAGATTCATTTGATAAGGTAAAATTTTTCTAGTAATTTGTTTAATAAAGTTTGTGTTGATTCAATTCTGGGGAAAAAATAGTACTTAGAAACGCTGATGCAAGGGACAAATCTTTTTCAGTAAGTAGTATATACTGGCTAAATAATCTCTGATGGATACTCCTCACAAGCAAATTTTCGACATAGAATGACAGCTCCTTGCCAGAATGTTTGGGTATCTGAAGGCTCTTATTTGAGAAGAAGGTTAAAATTAACTTGTCAGTAATTAATAATTGTCACTTTTTCTAAAAACCAGATTTCAACTGTCTCTGGTAGAATTAAAGATTTCATATCCAAAGAAAACCACCCAATTCACTTAGGCTGCTAGAAGAAAAAGCAATGAGAGATTTTATAGTTTTCAGATAAAAACCAATAGAAACACTAGTTCCCCAAACCACTTGGCCAGCCATGAATTAAAATAGAAAATTTATTCAAACCTGTCTTACTACAAAGGTGACAACTTCAATTTTTTAACTTCTAAAAACTTTTCATCATTCTGGCAAAAAGACAACATTAAGAGGCTCTTGAAAGTTCACTTTAATTTTTATTACACACCAGACATATGAACTAACCAGAGATTAGGATGAGTATCTCTATACTCTTAAAAATCACAGGACATATCTCTCTTCCTTTTCCTAATATTGAAGTAGTATTTCAGATTATTTTGGGATTAGTCTGGGCAAAGTAAAAGCAATCAAGGGAAGGCAGTATATGATGTTGGAGGTACTTTTCAGAAGCTATTAGTGATGTGCAGATTATCAAGGTTGAGTAGAACTCACAATGCTAATATTAGCTACATATTTTGAACATTTATTGTTAATGGATGGATACCAAGGAAGTGAAGAGTGGTCCCTAAGAGTCTTCCAGTCTTGTTTGAGCTTGTTAAGATTCAGTGATTTCTCAAAAGCTTGATAAAAGCGCAAGTCCCTGCTTACTGGAAATATTTTCTGGGCATCAAGACAGTGTAGTCACCCTAACTTCTTGGGGAGATGTGTGCTTTAACATCAGGGATGCTTTTGGCATAGAGTACAAGCTCCTGAAAATACTAACCTAACAGGTTATTGTCTCTAGCTACCTTCTTCTTAAAGGAGTTTTGTAATAGGCAGGAGGCAAAACATATTCAACTTCAATTTTGAGGTAGGTGATGGATAGGAATGAGAAAAATAAAAGACCCTTTAGGATTTAACGTCCGTCCAGCTTTTTGGTTTCTGTCTTAATACTCTGCAATGGGCACAAAAAACTAGGTATTATAGATCCTGGGACTATCTCAGTAACTGCTATCCATTATATACATAACTTCATTTCTTACTACATTATGACTACAGAGAAGAAACTGAGTACTTATCGCTTCTATTTTCAATATCTAACATATGCATTCTATAAATGCCTTTTGACACATGAATATTTTATTTACAAGTGTTAAATCTTTTTCACAAAAGGAAGCAGAGATCTGTTTTTTACTTTGTAAACTTGGAAAACTTATTTCATTCAAAGCTGTTTTGTCCTAAGGTAAAACTAGACTAATCATCTTATTACTAAGATGAAGAAGTCTATTACAAATTACATATTGCTATTTTTCCCCAGCATGGAAAACTATTTTGAATGTGAACATGTAAGAACATTCAGGCGAGTGCCTGGAACAGTAGAACAAGCTTTAACAAGACACTTTTGGACTTGAATCTCAACTTTTAAGCTTATGGGGGAATTCTATAGACTCTGGCTTTTTGATTGACCCTCTTTTAAGACTGCCCAGAAAGGAGACCTACTCCTGTTGCTAGCACAGCTGAAGCTAACCAGGAACTAAGTGTAAGCACAAAACAAAATCTCAGAGAGATGGAATTAAAAGAAGCAAAAGCATGAAATGAAGCTAGGAAGAGCATCTGAACCTAGCATGCTACGAACTTCTGCAAGCATCCTAACTTCAAGTTCTGTGGCAAGTCTATGTGACAGATGTAGGGGAGAGCATTTGATGCTTAGGTCAATCTTTAATCCTCTTTTACATCCCACCACCTTCCACCTACTAGTAGGCAAATATCTGAATATTCTGTGGGCTTAAAACCATCTACACTGCCCTTGGGTTAGAAAACAAGATTCAATGGTAACTCCTTGAAAAACATACATTAAACAAAATGCTAATTGCATTTCTTCATAGATCTTGTGTCTTTTCCCCACCTCTCAAAGAGCTTGTGTTTCAAAAGGTCAGAATGTTTTGGGTTAGGAATAAGCTGCCTCCCACTCTGTTCAACACCTATACACAGTAAAATTTTATATGTCACCACAAAATTTTTTTTCTTTTTTTCAATTTACTGAGCCACATCTCCAATCCTGTTTTGTATTTTATTTAGAGACAGGGTCTCACTGAGTTGTATAGCACCTCACTGTAGTTTAGGCTGGCTTTGAACTTGCGTACCTACTGCCTCAGCCTCCCAAGCTGCTGGGATTATAGGCATGCACTACCGCTCTGGGTACCAAAAATTTTCCCAAGAAAATCATTTTTTCCTTTGCTTTCCACCTCCTCCTTGAAGATGCCAAATTAAAAATGTCTTAGAACTGATTTCTAGAATCCTCTTTCCTTTTTCATACTAGATTTGTGTTATCATTAAAAAAAAAAAAAAAAAGCTGACAAAGCTTTTGTGGAAAGTCCAGTTGGCAGCAGAGTTGGATAACAGATGGCCACCCAGAAATTAGACCTAGAAAGGTGACTTCTCTGCATGGGTATGCTGACAAGTGTCCTATTTTGGGGATAGCCTAAAGATCCTTGACCTAATGCAAAGCCCAAGATGTAGTTCAGAGTAGAAACAATTATCATAACCAGATTGCTTGTCCAAAATAAAATGCCACTTTTAACCAACCATAGACAGGGCAATACATTAGCTATACTAGATATTTCCTAGAATTCATTACAAGTAGTTTAAAGTGGCCTTTAAACTGATAACCAACCATAGACAGGGCAATACATAAGCTGTACTAGATGTTTCCTAGGATTCAGTCCAAGTAGTTTAAAGTGGCTTTTAAAAATTGATAGTTTCAAATTCTATACTGTTTCTATAGAAGCAGATACTAATAGATTAAAAATAACATCTAATTAATAAATACTACCTACAATGGGGAAATTTTTGGTAAGATTTAAGCTCCTCTTAGCTTTGAAATAGTATGTAAATTTCAGCTTGACCTAAAGAAATGTTAACCATAAATTTATAACTGTCCTCTTGTGAGATCTGTAAGTCATATTCCCAATATTTGTTTTATCGACTAAAAATTAAGTCTTCCTTCGATATAAAAGCTCAAAGAAAGATATTTATGCCATTAGTGTAGATGGTAGATATGAGATCTGTTTATCATCTAAAAAGTTATGAGAGATTCTAGTTCAAGTTGGCAGAACATAAACTAGATTGAAAGTGCTGTATTAAATTCAGTTCATTTTGGGGGGCAACTAAAATAAATGAACATTTTGAAAAGTCAACATTAAAAAGAATAAAAACCACTGAATTATCATCCTACAAATCATTCTGTTTTGTTCTTTTCATTCTAAGAATGTTATCTTTTTCAGAGAACAACAGCTAGCTGGTCAAACTCATGCTTAAGACATATCCATAGTCAATCAGGCTAGTCTAAACCCTCTTATATTAAATATAAACATTTTCCTAGTACTGCTTTTAAGTCACATTCCATTTATCTGACTCCTTAAGAACTGCATGGGCTTGTTTTAAATATTTTAAACACCTGTAATAAACTACAAAATTTGTTAAGAGTTGAGGCACTCTGGTTAATGGTCAAACTCGTGTGGCCAGAGGAAAAGCAAACATTATTGAATATGAATGCAATCCTTACCAACACAAAATTGAACCATTTCTCAATTAAAAAGCTAATCCAAAAAGGTCTCATTCTGTAAAGACTTATCATTTCCAAATCACAGTGAAAGGAACTTGAGTAATTCACCAATTTTGTTTTCTACTATGTGCCTTAAAAATACCCTACTAAAAACTGATATCAGACACAACAGAATGACATTTGCACAAAATGTAATATTGTAGCAACAGTACTGAGGTTGATTGTTACAGACTATTAAACTCTGTGTATCAAATGGTTGTATCTTAGTTATTTATACAGAACATTGGTCCAATAACATAAAAATAGAGAACACCATCTGGAAATTTCTCTCATTCAATGTTCAGAGATAAAAGGCTTAACCATTCTTTCCATTATTTTCTGCAGATAAGTCCTTGTTCACACTGAAGTCTGACGGCAATTAAATTCTGGCATTTTTCCAAGCTACTGTATGAAAAGGATGCTGAAGGCCATCACTACACAGCATACTGCAACATAAGGACTCTTTCGTTCACCTGTTGAAGAAAAGAAGATATTCATTTTGATAAAATGACTAACATGGACGTGACAAGGCTATTACTATAGGAGAGAAATACACATGAATCAAGATAAAATTCTTGCCTCTGACTCCTACATACTGGGGTAGGGAGGAAGGAGAGAAACATAAAAAACATGTCAAATATGGAATGATTTAAGCTGTACTGACTTATTTCTGAGACTACCTTCTTTTTAAGTATTTAGAAAACTCTGAAAGTGCCATTTCTATGTCACTGCATTAAGACAAAATATTAAAAAATATAATGCAGGATATGTAGGACAGAGATCCAAGAGAAATGATCTTAAGTAACTCAATGGAAGTCAAAGAGATAATTTTCTTCTTGTAAAAAAGAATTTCTACCAATAAAAAGAAATTCACCATACAATATTTAGCTATAATTTTTTTTTTCAATCACTGGTAGCAGTTCATTACATGTACAGGAATATGAAGAAGAGGCATTCATGTATTAAAAAAAGGATATAAAATGTATAATAAAAAATGTAGGAGAGAATATTTCTGAGATAGATATTCACATAAAGTCTTTTATTAGGTGAGTATCCCTTGTCTGAAATACTTGAAATAAGAAGTATTTCAAATTTCAGATTTTGGAATATTTGTATAGACTTTACTGTTGAAGCATCCCTAGTCTAAAATCCTTAAATGCTCCTAAATCCAAAAGTGTTTGAGCATCACCTCTGTGCTCAAAAAAATTTCAGATTTTGGAGCATTTTGATTTTCAGATAGGGATGCTCAATCATAGTCTGATTACTCAGGATCAGAAATACCTAATTTCAATTTCCACATTGTTTAAGGAGTATTTATATTTGAAGACTTTCCTTTGCATGATGTGTACCTGAAGTTGGCTTGGGAAATTACCTTGCAAACAGATCCAGTGATAGTAAGTTAATTCAAATTCATCTTGACCTTTTCTGTTTCTTTAGTAACTGCAAGGCTGTACTAGTTCATAATGCACTAGGCATAAAAACAAAGGAAGGAGGAAGAAATCACATCTAGAAATAATCCTGAGCTATACCTAATGTCCTTTAGTAGAGATGGATTATAATTCCCTCATTTGTATTTTTCTATCATGTTTACAGTCAACTCTTGCCCAATAACCAAGTTCCTTTCTTAATCTAGGAAGTTCAGTTAACTAGCACTAGAAAATGTCAGTCTTGATCACCCTTACTAACTAAAATCCTCAAGGCCATTTCCATTTTCAGAGTTTCCTCATCAAGTTCACACTGCCATACTATCAGTAAGTTTATATCTTTGGGCCTGTTCAATGACAATAGTTATAAAAATATTACACATATATACAAAAGCCAACATTTGGTATTTTTCTGAAAGTGGTTTTATATTCACAGACATATAATGGACTGCCTTCCATTTAAAGGAAAACCCAGAACGTGAGAAAAATGTTTTTTACTGTACCATCACTTCAACTGAAAATTTTTTTTTTAAAACTATAAAATATATTGGATCATAATTTTAAACAATGCTAACATTTTTAAGGTAAAAAAGCCAAGTCATTACATAAAACAAAAACACCTCCTTCTTCCAGAGATTTCAGGAGGATTTCATAAGCAAGTCTGTCACTTATTAGGGCCACTCTCCTTGTTTAGGACAGTCTTATTAAACACCTAAAGGAAGCAATTAATTCTGATCTAAGTTTTCCATCTGCTGAAAATTAATTTTTTAGGAAGTTCTTCTCTTCCTAATCCTCTGACTTAGAATGCTATAATTTACATATGGGTTTCATTTTCCTGTTTTTAATTTTCTTAAAAGAGATTGCCATCTGGTAGAGTTAAACATCTCTGGTTGAACTTGGATAAGAATGTTACTTCTTGTCTGGTCTTAGGTCTGTGTAAGTGAATGTGAAACAGTTGCTGTAATGTGATGTGTAACATGATCAGATGATTTGGCTAGGTCTTTTCCCATTAAACAGCATCCTTTCTTTGTGGATATATTGTGTGTCAAGAAAAGAAGAGCATGTGCTTGAGAAAGCAGCATATAACATAAACATTTTCAAAGCTACTTTGCTAAAATAAAAAGCTAATGTTTTCCACAACTGGCAAGAGGAATACTTTTAATTGACCCATTCAACCTAAGGTATTCATATAGCCAAGGGAGGAAAATAGAAATAATAAGAGCAAGCCAAGACAAAAATTATAATTACATATTAAAATTACAAAATTATAATTAGACATAGAAATAGATTATAGGAGATCATTAATAAAGCTACAAACTATATTTCTTCACCTTCAACTATACTTTCTTTAGGCAATTGTGAACAGAAGTGTCACTCAGGCTGGCTACTGACTGGAGCTATACACATTTTTCTAATTTATTACATAAAATGGACTTAAAATGCCTTAACATTTTCTTTATAAGTTAGCAATTAAACAATACAATTGAGATGGAACTTGGTCTAATTCCAGATCCGCTTTTCCATTGTTTTCTTTTTTTGCAGTTTACTTGAAGTATTCTTATTACTCCATTCCTTGGCAATGTTTTTGTTTCTTTTTCAGGAAGATTTGCCTCCTCAGCAAGCAGTTTGGTTTAATATATTTACATTAACCATTAGATATTAGCTATTAGCATTAACTATCAAGGGTGATATTTTCTCTCTATCTTTGTCTTCTGAGTTTTCTTTGAAGTGCTTAAGACTTTTTTTTTTTGTTATTTCAGGGTTTGCAGCTGTCGTGAAAGACCGAGTGCCAGATTAAGTATGCACCACAGATCTCTGTAAATCTAGGCCAGGCCTTCCCAACTCCAGCATTACAGAATCTTGGCATGCATAGTTCTGTTGTGAGGGGCTGTCCTGCACACCCTTGGATGTTTAGCAAGATCCTAGACTTACACTCACTGTATGTCTCCTATTCTGCTTTTGACAATTAGAACTTTCTTTAGACAATGCCAAATGTTTCTTAATAACCACTTATCTAGGCTACATCTGTGCTTTTACTAATTTAAGGTCAATGCTATTCTTACAAAAGATCCTCATGCCTGACTTCCTAAGAGAGAATACAGTATGATCAGAGAAAAGGCAACTTAACATTTAAAAGCACATTGAATATTCTGGAAGATAATGTCAATTGCAAAAGTTACTATAGTATATGAGGGCCTTTATGCTTATACTATCATTTTCTACAAACTTGAGAGGCCAAAGAATGTCATAATCTCATTATCACAGATTTAGAAAGGAATTCTGGATAATTTAGTATGCTTACAACTTATGGAAGTTGTTAATGGGGTCTTGCCTATCATTAAACATTCAATAGAGAAAAAACTGTTGTGAAATTAGTTCAATGGTTAACATATGAATTTGGAAGAAGTGTTAAAGACTTCAGATACATTATATTGATTCCCAGATCATCTTCAGAAAAATTTGGAAAGTGGTATGAGAACTTAGTTTATATGTTTCCATCTCTAATAATTTTGTTTCAATCTTGTAAAATTTCTACATCTCCATGGAGATGAAAACCAAAGTAAAACATAATATTCTAAGGGGAACACAGTTTATCTGAGGAAATAACTTTAAATTCCCCAGCCTGTTTATTAAAGTTATATATTTGAGGCATCCAGGCTGTTGTTAGGCTGGCTAACTAGATTAAATATCTAATGCAGAAAATTATTCTGCATTATGAAAGTGCACAGCTTAGTGAAAGAAAAAAGTAGGTACGCATATATTCAATGTTAAAAGAGGAGTAATAAAAATTTTTTGGTTTGCATATAATCCTAATATTCATTTTCTGTCCAAGTGTTGTTAATTAAGTACAAATTCAGATGCCATGGAATTTTTTTTTTTTTGAATCAGGCATGCTAAAAAAGGGTATAATTTATTATTCAACCATTTTGAATTTTCTAATCATTTTGAGTATACTATATGATGTGTGTAGTGATATTTTATATATATATATGTGTGTGTGTGTGTGTGTGTGTGTGAGAGAGAGAGAGAGAGAGAGAGAGAGAATGGGATAAGAATTTAATATTATTTACATATAGAAACATACAAGTTTTGAATTATGTTAAGCTTTTCATTAGATGAGAAATCCTCTTATCAAAATGGTACATAAGATACAGAACACCATGCTCTATACTATGAATATGTATATATAAAATTATATATACATTTGATTAACATCTCAAAATTAGGGATGCAAGATATTTGATATCTGAATTAGAGTGACTTTTTTTCTATTTTTTTAAATGTAGATGGACACAATACCTTTACTTTATGTGGTGCTGAGGATTGAACCCAGTGCCTCATATGTGCAAGGTGAGTGCTCCACCACTGAGCTATAACTCCAGCCCCTTTCTTCTATTTTCTAACTCCCTATTAATGAAATATTATGAAGTATTCATGAATCTAGTTTTAAATAGCATAAAAAAAAGAACTTGGAGCTCTACAAATTTTTGCAAAAGTGCATGTAATTGGGAAGTCTGCACTTTTAAAACTGACATTTGATTTTTTGAGTATGACGTAAGTAAACTGATCAACATTTGTAGCTGAAGAAATGAAGAGAAATCATAGACACTTACCAATTCTGGCACACTTCCAAAATATTCCCAATAGTCTGCACAGAATAAAAAAAAGTGGCTATTGATTACTGGGAAGGGTTAACTCATTCTGTCAATATCATATAGAAAATTAATTATACACTGTCATTTTAACACTTAAAACTCAGCTTCAAATCTGAAATCTGCTTGTTTGATGCTGAGCCACCAGTTATGTATCAAAATAGGACACAATAGCATATCAACCATTAGTGGATAATGTTATGAACTAGAATATAGGTAGCATAATAAGTCAAACCAAGTGTAAATTAACGTGAGAGTGGCAAAAGTTTGCATAAGGGCTTCTTGTACTGATTTCAGTCAACTTTATTCAAGTGCTTTACCACCTTCAAAAGCAGGGAAAAAAAAGGAAAGAAAAGCAGAAAATTGCTCAATGGTGCATGCTTCTAATCCCAGTTACTTAGAAGGCTGAGGAGGGAGGACTGCAAGTTTGAGGCCAGCCTAAGTAAATCAGGAAGACTCTGTCTCAAAATTAAGATATTAAAAGGGCTCGGGATGCAGTTCAGTGGTGGAGCACTTGCTTGCACATGCATGACGCCCTTGTTCAATCCCTAGTACCACCAAAAGAAAAAAAAAAAAGGGGTAGAAACTTTGACAATTTAAGTATTAATTTTGAAAAAATGATACATAAACATAGGTTTTCGCTGAATTTTGACATTATATAATAATCTATAATCATGAACTGCAGTGATACTGCTTACCTATGTCATTCAATAAAGGGAAATACAGTATATAGCAGTTTTTTAAAAAAATATTTCTTAGCTGTTTTTAATGAAAGACAAAAGTATGTAGCTTTTTTTAATTCACGAAAAAGTTTCAGAGTTTAGGAGAAACTAAGTATGAGTTCACTAAATATTACCTTTAAAACACATATTCCATAAATAAGAACTGGAATGAAGGTGTTCTTTTCAACTCCATGAAAATTAAATAAATTAAATACATATAAATGGATACATTAGTTATTTGGCACATACGAAAAAGCAACAACTTTGAAAAGAATAAAGCAACTCTAACATCAATGAACAGAGATATCTAAAAAATAAAAACAAAAACATTGTAGACACCATTTTGCTGGTCTGACAAGACTAGAATTATAAATAGAATTACATGTGGTACAAATTAAGATAAACCAACAATATTTTCCCCTAACATAAAGACTGGCTCAACAAAATCACAATACTTAAATTTCAGGGAAATTTATATGATACTTTTTTTTTTTTTTTTTGGATAAATGGCTGGTGAATGAATCATTATGTTAGGATTTAAAAAAATTCTAAAATATTGGTTCAATTAATTCCCATATATGTTCTTCCTCCAAAAGTGTAACAACTTCCTGACCTCAAAGCATAGTCTCTCAGTTCATTTTAAATTAATGAGCAAAAATATAAGTTTATTTCAAAGGATGGACATTCTGAAAAGTAAAACAAATTTACTGTAGGAATGAAAGGACAGTAACATTTCTGAAAGGAAGATAAGCTAATATAAAAGGCTAGACTGTATTTAAATTTAGTCCTACTTACTGATGCATAACAGTGGGGAGGTTATTTGTTCTCTTTAATATTAGCATAATTACTCTCATGAAGTTGTTTTGAGGAAAAAATGAGGGATTATATGGAAAGTCCTTATAATAGTGACTAATATGCTGTTTAGTAATATACAGGCTAAAGGCACATATGACACTAACACTAGACATTACTTAAAATTGGCTAACATTTCTTCATCTAAACAGAAGAAAAACAAGTTAAGCATATGTAAAACCATATAGGTTCCTTGATTCTAAAAGCCGATTGATCATAATACCTCTAATAATTTAAAGCTACTCTGGTTGAAGAGATAGGCTGAAGTGCCTGGAGCAGGTTATCTGAAGCTCCTCCAAGACCCTCCATGGAAGAGTTTCAGCAGGCACTCCAATGAACATAGTCAGAAATCATTATATCACAGAAGCCATATATTTACAAGTCTTATGTTCTAGAATAAACAAAGTATCATCAAGAAAATGATTTTGGATTTTTCAACGTATTTCTCTACCTAGATATATTTCTGCAATATCACAAGCATTTGTTAAAAAAATAGGAACTATTAAAATAGTTGATAAAAACTTAGTGTTATGGCTGTACATCAGTAAATAAATCTGTTGATATAGCTATAAGTTCAATAAAACTAGGAAAAAGATAAATAGCAATGTTTTACTGCTGCTTAGTTCTATATTATTTGAAGCAGCAAAAATGAAGTTATTTAAATAGTGCAGTTATCAAGAACCTGCTTTATCCAATCTGTCTAGACATCTCCACCTAAACATGGTATATATAATAAAGAAAAGGTGATTATGAATCTCATAAAAAAACATGTAATTGTAACAGAAAGGGACAGTCTGTAAAAATTTCTTCTAAGGAAAACACATGTACAAATCAAAATAGTGCTTAACATTTATAAAGAAGAAACAAGGACTTTCAGAAAACTTTTGAATAGTAGACTGTATTAATCTAGACATTAAAATGTAAAAACAGGAATGCTTTTTTTGGGTTCTTTATGTTGGAGAAATATACTACCACTCAACCTCTACTGTAAGGTTGGCAGCCCTGAGAACTCCTTTGTTAATGTAGCATGTTATGGATACATTTCTGCACCTAAAGCATTGAGGGGCAGACATTTCCACATGCAACCTTTCTTTTGAAAGAAAAATTTCATAATAGCACCAGAAAAGTACAAATAGCCTATTGAACTATTATGTGACTATTCTTTTAGTGACATGAACTCTTAATATTTTATTAGGTAGATATTATGTATTATATTAGACTTCTCAACACCTGATTAATGAAAATAAAGTGTTGAATCGTAAGTGCAATAGGAATTCAGAGAAAAGGGCAGAATGGAGATGACAATGTGTACAAAGAAGATAGGACATTGTCATAAAAGCTGATGGACAATTAATGTTTTCATCTTCAGTAGGTTAAACATAATCCCTCAAATACATTTTTTTAATAGGTTAAATTTCAGGTCATACTTCAGATCACTTGTGAAATTTATCTTGTATTTAGTAAGATACTGTAAGTATAAAGTTTTGGATTTTTAAAGATAGGGAGAAAATATAAAAAGTGATTATAAACTAAACTACAAACAGAATTAAATTATCTAATGGCTTTCATGGTAATTTACATTCAATGTCTGTAAGATCAGACATCATTAGTAACATACCCAGTTTTATTTCTGTCCAGGAGGCTGGGTGCCAAGGACCGGATATAAGCACAGGTACATATAAGCAGCAAGATTACAGTCAACAGACTCTGAAAATTGAAAATGGCAGACTAAAAAGAGAAAAAAACAAATTAATATCACAGGAAAAACTGTCTAAATAAGACATGCCAGACAAATACTTATTAAAACTCATGCTTTTAATTCTTCAACAAGGCAAACAGAATGACATGTCTGACAACACATAAAACCAGAATTATGAACTGTTCCACAGGTGTATATTCCTCTGCATTCTTTGGGCTAAGGAATGCAGGAGACGCAACAGAAACTGTCAATTCCAAAACTTGTAAAATTTTGTAAATTCAAAATAGCTGATCACAGCAAATCAATATGTAATAAACACAGACATTCTAGACAGAACACGATGGTCTCCAAGCTCTTCCAGTAGCTAGCCATATGATCAGTGAAATTACTGGCGTAAATTTCGGTTTTAAATCTGTAAAGCTGGGGAAGTTTGGGGAAAAAAGATTAAATGTTGACTAAAGCTTCTTTCAATTTTGAACCTTTTCTGGGATAAATATGCTTTAAGAGATCATGTTCCATGCCTGGACAAACAGTAGGCAATTAGACAATGCTTGCTTTTCTTTTCTATTTCTTTTTTTTTCCCCTGTAGACTCTTTTAAAGTCATTAGTCAATAGTTCTTATTCTAAAGGTTAACAAAGGAATCATAAGAAACCATAAGTTTTCACAGTCAAGGTATGCTTACTCTTTAAAAAAGCTCAACCGTCATCATCGTTTTCAGGATGTCTCCTTGAACATATCTGCTTCCGCTCTCATATTTCATTTAGTATACTCTTTTCTATTTCCACACAAAAATGCAACTTTTGTTATAATAGTCATTCCTGAAAGGTGGACACTGTTATCAGACTCTCAAGTCTCTAGCAACTGACCATGTGCTTGATACAGGCAGAAAGCCAAACAAAAATGTTTGAAAATTTTTTTTTTTTGCTATATTTTGCTTATAGGTTGCTATTTAAACCTATAAGTTTTATCTAATTCCTAACTCTGAATTCCTCAAATTTTCTGTTACTTAATATAGTCTGAAAAAGATAAAAATGATTTGTAATTACCATTTAATACTTCTCTATGCAAATAACTACATGGATATAGCAAAGGTTAAGTTTAATGTGACTTGAATTTAAATTGAATTGGGTTTTAATTTTGTACCCTTCAAAGCAAGTGATAACTACAGATTGATTTTAGATAGAACACACAGTAGTACCTCAAAATGCTCATCTTTCAAAGGTCACATTTTGAACATGTACATGAATATTTTAATAAACAGTATTAGATAATAACCTCACGAAATACAAAGCAAACTGCCTCCTAGCCAACATGACTAAATGTATTCTGTTTGGGGAATGAGGCTAGATGCTGGGGGGCATGATGCCTTCCTTCCAGTAGTTTATGGCTAACAACAATTAGTGATATTCACTAAGTGCTTGTTTTGTACTATTTATCTTCATTATCTGATATAGACATTATTATTACCTTTCCATTATAGATGAAAGGTACAACCGAGCTAGAAAAGGACACACCCTTTTAAAACTAAATACACTGTAGCATGTGCAAGTAATGGCTTGAGCCATGGGGACAAAGAACGTTTCCATGAAGAAAAGTTGAGAAGAAAGCAGGAACAATTATATTTCAAGAGGGAACAATTTAGAATAGAGGACAGGCTCCAGAAGAGACAAAAACATGGGATGGGGTAGATGGGGGGGTGCAACACAGAAGAAGGAATCTATATGTTCAAGAAATAATGAGCAGATTTACTGTATTAAACAGAACAAAGATTCCTGTAGTTAAGTGGTTGGAAAAGAAATCTGCAAAGTGCATTTATCATCTTTCTAATGGAGTATGTTAATTCACAATTTTGTCATGTGTTTTTCTTTCCTCTCCTGAATGCCTTCTTAAATATGCTTAAATGATGATGTCCAAGACTAGTTTCTTAGTATTTGTGTGGTAGGAGAGGGGTAGGGTCAATGATGAAACACTGGTTATATGAAGATTTATCTTACCCTTGTTTTTACCTTTGTGTGTTTTAACTTTTTTCATAATAAAAGATAAAGAGGCACTTAAAAACATGCCTGCTATTAAACTGGAGTATGTATATATACATTTGTGTTTGAAACTATTTACAAATGGAAATTGTTTAGAAGTACAAAATATATGATACATACATCTTGGCTTTGGGGTTTAAAGGCTCTAAAATTTAAACAAATAATCTTAGATGGCAAAGTTTTATAGATGTACTTAGACTCTGGTCAAAAGAGTGTTTCTAAATTACAGACATTAGCCTGTTACCTATAGCATTATTCTTAATGTTTTGCATCTGCAAACCCCTGACACAAAATTGTAGTCTCAGGGATAAAGGAAACAGATGTCCCTATTCAGTAATAATAACTAGGATCTTCAATATGAAAATGTTATTAAAGATGATGAGTATATATGATCACAAAAAATAAGTAAAACTCATTTACTGAGTTTAATTTTTTCAGATCCTTTAAATCATTAAGTCTTTTTCAAAATACTGTTTTTCCGAATATGCCATCTGTTTTCAACTGACTGGTACACTGATTCATTCTTCCAGTCTTAATTCCAGAATCACCTGCTCTACACACCAATCAGAATCTTAGTACGTTCACATACTATATACATATCTTCCTATGTTAGCACCCCTCAACTATTTTATAATTGTTTCCTCCATTTTGATTTTTTTTATCTTTCCTATATTATTAAATGAATATATAGCAGTTGCTAAAAAATCACGAATGAACAATAATATTTTAACAAATACAAAGCACACAGAGATTTCAAATTAACAATAAGCATTACTTAAAAACAGACAAAAAAAAGTGTAGATCAGATGGCTGACTACATTAATTTAAATATTCAAGAGAAACACCCACATATTTCTGTACCTTTATATTTATTTGTCAAAGATATTTTGGAAAATGAAGTGAAAAAAAATTCTCAGGTCCAGGGTCCACCTAAGTTTCAGTCGTAGTCTAATAGCTAACAATCTTCATTTTTGTGCCTGATGAAACCAATGTTTTAAGACTATACACAGTTCCCAATTTACAATGGTTTGATTTTTTCAACTTTATAATTGTGCCAAAGCAATACACATTCAGTAGAAACTATACTTCCAAGTGTGGAATTTTTTTCTAGGCTAGTGATATGTAGTATGATACTCTTCCTGATGCTGATCAGTGGTAGTGAGTGCAGCTATACTTTAAAGTGCTATGTTACTAAACTATGATGTTGAGAATGTTAGGTGTATTAAATGCTTTTGCAACTTTATTTTCAACTTATGATCTACTTACTAAGGACATTATCTCACTGTAAATGCATAAGCACCTATACATAAAATTAAGAGCTACCTTAATAAAAATACAAATAGAGCACTCACACAATAAAGACTAATCCTTCATTTTAAAGATCAGGCTTTTATCAATAACATCAGTGAGAAAATACACTTTCATTATATACACTTATTAAAACAAAATCTAACTAGATGTGATGGCATCCTAGCTACTTAGTAGGCTGAGGCAGGAAAATTTTAAGTTTAAAGCCATCTTTTGCAAATTAGTGAAAGCCTGTCTCCAAATAAAAAATAAAAAGGGCTGAGAATGTATCTATCTCAGTGGTAAAGCACTGAAAAGTTCAATCTCTAGCACCACAATTAAAAAAAAAAAAAAAAAAAGCCTAAGTCTATACCAAGAATGACTTAAGAAGATTACTGATGTTAAAACATGGGAGCTGGGGCTGGAGCTCTGTAGCAGAGCACTTGCCTACCATGTGTGACTCACCAGGTTCAATCCCTAGGACCACATAAAAATAAATAAAGCCATGCTGTCTATCTACAACTACAAAAATTAAAAAAAAATTAAAAAATGCACAGTAGGAAAGGAAATATTTATAAAACAACTTTTATCTCATAATTTCTTAGTTCTGATTTATGTTATTTAATGTTAACAGTTAACTAAAATTATTTAACTGGGATGCATTCTTTTTCTTTTTTATGCTTTTTCTTTATGCCTCTCAGGTACTGTCAAAGGGTCTCTGAGACTCCTCATCAATTAAGTCAAAACTAGTATGAATACAGCAATATATTTTAAAGGCAGACACTGGTCACATTATCTGGCATACTTTTTTGTAAAACTTGATTTTTATGATTTAAATACATTTTTCTCTCATACTGGCACTCTATTTTAGGAATTCTTATTTAATAGGTGAATAGAAATATGGATAACATCATATTTATAGTATTCCCACTGCTAGTACTTTGAATTCAAAATAAGAAGGCAGGTGTTGTATGGCTGCTTTCTTAGCTTCCTACAAATTCACATTAATCTTGGTTTGATTCTCCCTAAAGAAATAAATGCTTATTTTTCACGTTGCTGACCAAAATAAGCTGACTTTGAAAATAAAAAAGGAATTCTCTACGGCAAACAGATCTTTCTGTACAGTTTTTTGCCAACTGTACTAAAATAATAATCAAGGGACAGAATTTTACAACCAAAGATATTAAAGATACAGATTCATTTTAACATAGATGTATATTATTCATGATTAAAGATATTATATTGATAGTTGATATTTTACATACGTAATTATAATTTAAAAAACAAAAATATGCAATAAGTTACTTAATATATCATAAAATCAAAGTACATTTTATACTTTTCAATACCTTTGTTTCTAAAAATGCCACATTTTCCTCATAGGAAATGCAGTTTATAGGAAAAATACTGTAAAAACTTAATCCTATGTCTGAACATCAAAAAATCAAGTTGTGAAAAACAGTGTCATAAAAGCAAAGATAAAGACTTCTAATGACCTCTATAATCATTTATAAAATAGTAGTTATGACACTGGCTCTTCTTTGCATAAACATGTATTCATGCCGGTTTCTTTTTGTTTCTTTTTTAAAACAAGATATCACTATATGAGTAAGTTTCCTAAAACTATCCTTAAAAAACAACAGACAACAAAGAATGAACAACTTTCCTTAAGTACGCAGAGCTCTTTGATCTTTTTAGTAGTGGAGGATTGTGCAATGATTAAGGTCAATGGCCTCTAGACTAGTTCTGAAAGTACTTTTTCCTAGCTGTATGATTTTGGCTATGCTTACTTTGTGCTTTAGTTTCCTATCTATAAAAAAGGAGATTATTTTACTGTTATTGATAGCCAAATTAATCTATTCTCTAACCAGTAGAGGTGTTTTGAGGTTGTTAGACGGGGAAGGGAGTACTAGAATTGCTGGATGGAAAACAAGTCACATTTTGCATTTTGATGGGTTCTCTAGTTTGCATTCTATAAAAGTTGTACACACACACACACATATTTGTAGTTTTACTGAATTTAAGAGTTTTTGTGACAGAATTTAGATAGTTCAAATATTTTATATGCACTGTAGAAGATGTTGGAAAGTAAGACTTTCCTCTCTAAATCAAAAATGGGTTTGGTAGTTCCTTCTAGAGACTCTGGGAAAGAACCTGTTTCCTTGCTTCTAGAGAAACCCCCCCCCCCCCAATTCCCTCTTAAGTATCCTTGTAATTAAACTGCCCCTTCTCCTCATAATCCAGAATAATGTCTATATATTAAAATTCTGAACTTAAATCATATAGGCAAAGTCACTCTTGTGATGTATGATAACATTCATTGGTTTGGGGTGGGGAGACATTCTGTGTACTATACCTATAAATATTTCTTTTCTATAAAGGATATCAATGACATTTCCTTGAAATTGTGCTGCATATGGCATCCTCTGGTACACAATTTCCAATAAAATCAGAATAGTAACCCTTGAGGTTGTGAATTGTACCTACCCTGCCTTGACTTGTGCTGATTCTTCTAAAATGGCATTGTAGGCCCTCAATTTTTCTTCCAAATCTCTTCTATTATTACTCTGTATTGCAGAGCTATCCTCCTGCTTATAACTAATCAGAACTTCTGATAAGCTTTAAAGTAATTAGTGCTATGGCACCAAGTTAATTTATCCAAACCAGAAAAAATAAACTTGTTGACCCAATTACTTTGTATAAGCATTATGAAATAAATAATTAGTAAGGTATTTTGAAAGAAATACAATAATTGAGATTTTTCATTGCTTACCTATCATTATATGCAATCATTTATTAATGAATAGATGGACACTGCTTAATGCAACACTAATGTTTTGAACATGAAATTACTTGCAATGTTGCTAAACCTTTACAATTCTATATTCTTAAGTCCATTTAAAAATTAGGAATATTTTCTTCAGATTCAATTTGTTATTATATTTTATCTATTAAGATAAAATTTCTTGAGTCCTTCTTGAATGCTAAAATTATATTCATTGAGTTCAAATGTAAGAATGAAAATTCTATATAGGAGATTTTTTTTTTTAAGATGACCAAGTTGAAAAGCTCAACGTATTAAAAAAAATTTTAATGGGGAAAGAGCCAAACAATACAAAGGTACAAAAATACCCCATGAGAAAAGCAGAATTATACACATCAGTATGCTAAACACGCTTTGCTTAGGCAATGCTCAATGATTGGCTATTAACCATACTTAATCTATAGAAAGAACTTTGAACCTATAGTATTTTCATTAGTATTCAATCACTTTGGCTCATTGTAGTGTATTTAACTATAGAATTATGTTGACTGTTTCTTATGCTGGAAATAAGTTTTTAAAAAATATTTCTTTCTTAGTTTTAGATGGACACATCTTTATTTTTATGTGGTGCTGAGGATTGAACCCAGCGCCTCAGGCATGCTAGGTGAGCACTCTACCACTGAGCCACAACCCCAGCCCAGAAATAAGTTTTACTGACATAATTCCTCTAGCATAAATCAAGACCTTTTAAAACAAACACTGAATACTAAACACAGAATTTAGAAACTTTTATTAATATCTACTTCTTTTATTTCAAACTATTTTATTCCTCTCTGGTGGTACAGAGGAACAAAGAAATGACATTCCTGACCTAATTATGATAAAAATTATACACTACTAGAAAAGTGGGTCAGTATTTATCATTTACAAATATAGGTCAGGTTAGCATTTTCCAATTAGTTTCTACTTGTAAACTCACATATGCCACTACTGTCTCTTAAAATGGAAAACACGAAAATGCAGGATAAACATTAGCCTCAAATGAATGTACATAACTTGTTTCCTTAGCACCAGTGGCTACTAAACATTTGCATTATTTAATATATAAAATTTGTCCTTGGACAAATTTATATTTTTACTTATCAGTTTCATTTGTAAAGTGAGGGTTCTGGGTTAAATGTTCATTTGACCTTACCAGTCTTGTTTCAAAAAGCTATACCCTTCTCTCCTCTATTTAGGAGTATACTTAAAAACCTCCCATGGTTATGAGTAAAGCTGCAGTCTGTTGTAGATATACTTCAACTGTTCTCCACCAGCAAAACCTGTGGCCATTTATAGTAATCTTCACTGAAAGATATCTACAGTGAATTTACTATTTGTGCTGCTCAGTTTTGAAGGTATTTTATATACAACTCAGATTTAAATATAAGACTATGAGGATGTCAAAAATTTTTAAGAAATATGCAAAACTATGAAGAACAGAGTGAAAAAGAATGAATAAATGCTTCATATGAGTCTGATAAAATGATGTGACAAAAGGTTATTCTGAAGGACCAAGAGTAAATCATGCTATAAGGGAGCATTTGACCATGGAATCAGGAAAAGACAAAGACTGATAAAATGGTAATGCTTCTGAAAACTGGAGGTCAGACATGGTATAAACCCTGGCTGCTCATCATAATCATCTAGGGCTTTTAAAAACAATGTCCCCAAATATGTTATTATCTGGTCTGGAATCTGTTGTTTCTCAAAACTCCCTGAAAGTTTTTACTTGCAAAGTTAAAAGCACTTTGGTAAGAGGACTTACATTCCATTAGATTTCTATTAGTCTAATGCTGTGGTTCTCACAGTGAAGTTTATATAACTCTTTCAAGGGTTTATGGGGTCAAAACTATTTTAATAATACATGAAGACATCTGCCTTTCTACTGTGATGCCACATTGACAGATGATGCAAAAGGAATAGTGGCAACAGAATTATTACCTTAATCCCCCCACCCTATTCAAACCTTGCTTTTTCTTTTAAATTTTTAGCAGAATTTATGGCATTATTTTGTAGTACACACAGCACAGATTTGGTGACAAAAGGAGTCATTAAGTTTAAATCTTAGCTTCACTATTTACATGTGCTGTGATCTTAGACAAGAGACTTAATATTTTTATCTATTTCTTTTTTCATTTATAAAATATGGCCAGTAGTACTTTTAATATAAAACTGCACAAGCTTCTTTTTTCTTAAAAGAATTAAAATCTATGTATGAGTTTTTTTTTTTTGTTTGTTTGTTTTAAATTTTAACAGTTTCAGGGAATATCCAGCAGGTTATCCCTGTCTCAGTTCAAGTTCCTCTTCAATATTACCAGTTACCTGTGTATCCTTTCACAGCCATTCTACACATACAAGAATACCTATAGTTGGTCCTCTGTATCTGTGGGTTCCAAATCCATGGATTCAACCAAGCATAGACTGAAAATACTGGGAAAAAATTGCACATCTGTACTGAACACGTTTCTTGTCATCATTCCCTAAACAATACAGTATAACAACTATTTACCCAGCATTTATCATATTGGGTACTAAAAGTAATACACAGAGAATTTAAAGTACATGGGAGGATGTGTCTGTACTGTATGCAAATATACCATTTTATATAGGGGGGTGAGTATCTGAGATTTTAGTATACTTCAGAGGGTCCTAGAATCAATCTCCCATGGATAATAAGGGACAATTGTATGTTTGAGAGCAACAAATCACTAGACTTATTTTATCCATAATTCTATTGTTTCTATTCACAGCATGAAGATTTCCAGCACCTACATATTAAAATATTTGGGTTCTGGCTTCACTATTTGCTAGGTGCATGATTCCAGGTCCTTTCTTATACCTCATTTCCTTTATCCATAAACATCTACTCAGAAGTTGTGAGCATTAAATAAAACAATGCATATAAATTATTTTTTGAATAGAACCTAGTATATAGTAAGTACTAATGAATGAAAGCTATTATTGTTATTTTTGGAAAAGGAAGCACAGCAACATAGTTTACTGCTGATCTTAAACTATATCTTGCTTTTAGCTGGTATATTGATAGATATTGAAAAGAAGGATGTATCTTTGACTTGTATTATGAGTAAAACAATTCAATTTCAGCTTCTAGGAAGATATGCAAGAACGAGTCTTCCTAATTCTTTTAAATTGAAAAATGAACACAGTTTTTGCTAAATTAAATAAGTTAAATGATACCCTTAAAAGCAAATGTATTGTATACTGTAATAGGTGGGAAAAGAAGCTGAAAGAGGAAATAAAACCAATACTCAGAGAAGGATTAATGTACTAATAAACTTATCTCCTTTAATAGAGAAATTTGACTTATGCCTAATTATAATCAAACTTGCCAGAACAATGTAGGTGAGATTAATAATTATTTTTCAACTATAAGTCTGAGATTTGTGTGGTTTATGGGATTCTGCAGAAACTTCTAAGAACACAAACTCAGTAATATTTTGCCATGGAAATTCTTAGCTTTTGGAAGGGTCATGGTTGCTTTTGACTCTATAAAAACAGGCATACATTGGGTTGGCATGCTCATAAAGGCTGTATTTGGCATACTGATTTCATAACTTCACCATGAGGGCTTTGTGGAAGGCTGTTGGCATTGACCATAACAAAAGTAAAATGCTTTCAGATATAGCTTCAGAGATTTACATTACACCCATCTCCTGGTGGCCCGGGCTTTACTTCTTTCCTTTGCAAATGTCTTTTGCGATTATTCTGACTTAATATTAACACTTTTTTATGAGACCTAAATTACCAAAGGAATCTACAATAAAACAAAATAAAATAAAATACATTTAAGAAAGTAATGCAGGCAGGGATGGAAGCTGAGGTCAAACATAACTATGAGAAGTACATTAAGCTATTAGACGAGAAACCAATTTTTGCTGTGAACTTCAATTATTAAAACCTACAGTTTGGAATGAAGCATCTTTAGGATTATGGAAAATAATTTGGAAAGGGTACAAAAGGCCACTGATTCAACGGGTGAAATTAAAGATGCTGAGTCTGATGTAGAAAAAACAAACAAACAAACAAACAAACAAAAGAACAAATAAAAACCCGGGTCAAGCACGTAGGGAGAGCTAAGGAAACACAAAAAAGAATTATAAAAAAAAAAAAAAAGCAGATGCTAGAGAAGCTCTAAAATTCCAAAAAGTCAATGTCCACAGATAACCTATATAACCGACCGGTTAAGTCAAAACAGCGCATTCTCCCTAAACAAGGAAGGGAGAGCCTCAGCTAGAAGGGCTGGGATCCGAGACTACGGGGTCCTCTTTGGAAGGTCAGCCCGGATTCTCCCTGGTTGGACGTGCAGGGGCACATGGCTCCATGGCCTGTGCACCCTCCGAGTCCCGGGAAAATCAAGTTAGTGACAGAACACTTTGGCTCGTGCACCCAGGGCGCCCGCACAAACCCGCTGCCCTACTGCGGGGAACAGACCCTGCTCGAAGCTAAGTCGCAACCCGGTAGCCCCGATTCTTACCATAGTGAAGCCAGCGATGCCCCAGCCACATCACCCTTCCGGGCCCAAGGCGGAAGAGGCGTGCACGCCCCACATGCCCTTCTTGATCTCTTCAGCAGTCCGGTTGGGCCTATCACGGCACCTCCTCCGCAGCTTCTCGAGACCGACGCTAGGATAGGCTTCTCCTAACCGGAAAAGGCGGGACTTAGATACATCATGAGGCGCTGCGGAAGTAACTGAGACTCTCATTGGTTGTGGGGCTTATCAGTGGGAGCCGGCGTTTCTTAGAAGACCCGGAAGTGGAGTAACTCTGAGGTAGGGTCCGGAAGTGGCCGCGGCCTTTTGAATAATAAGTAATATTCTGTTCTGTTTTCCTTTTTTTCTTTCCTACTTTTTTCTTTAATTTTTAAAAATCTCTTACATTTACCTCTAAAAGTACACACTGCGCGAACCTTCCCCTCCTCGAATCTTCTTCATTGTGTGAGCTCCTGTACCTAATGCTTGTGGGTTTTGGGGGATCCCAGGGCTCCAGGCCTCATCTACAAGGCTTGTCGCAGTGGAGTCCCCTTTTAATTTTTTCCCTTTTTCTCTGAGTGATTTTTAGAAATGCAATGTGCTTTTGAAATGCTCTGTATTAGTTGTGGGATGAGGGGGGCACTTGAATCCGGATGATTGTTTTCAGTAGGTTTATATTTTCCCCAACACTTGCCTTTTTTGTTTCCAAGCCTTTTTTTTTTTTTTTTTTTTTTTTTTTTGTAGACTGTCAGTAGGTCCTAAATGTTCTTAGGAAAGAACTTTTCTGTAGTAACCTTGGTAAGGAATTGCACTTTTCTGAGTGCAGTAATTGATAGGTATTGTAGAGAAATGGTAAACCAGCAAAATAAATTACATACCAACTTTGTTTTTATCAATAATGGTGTTATTGAGTCTCCTCAGATTTTGATAATTCCATTAGATGAGGCTTTATTTTGCCCACATTTGTTTTCTGTGTTTTATAGATGAAGAAGCAGGTACTTTGATATGTTCAAGTTTACATTGTTCTTGGAATTTTTCAGAAGTCAGAGGGGCAGAGTTTTTCCATTCTTTATCCCCTTAGTGTATCAGAAAATTATTGCAATTCTTAGTTTCCAAATGCGTGGTTAATTTTTTTTTAGACACCATAGGGGTCTTTTCAGAATGTTATCAGTTCTTTGTGTACTCAGAAGGTGAAATATGAAGAGTAAAGAAGCTCCTGAGGTGTTGATTAATGAACAGTATTCAGCCAAACTATAAAGAGATTATTTAGTATTTAGGGCAACACCGTGCTTAGAAGATTTGCCTTTTTGTTGTATGTGATTACTTCTTTGATAACTATTGTTTGCTACTATACACAAAGAGTTTTTTTGAGGGGGGGGGTTAAACCACGACTAATTTGATTTTAATAACCGTTATACGGAATAGTCAAAAGAATTGGTAAAATATTTAAATTAATAGACATTTACTGAATATCTTCTTTATTCATAGTACCATGAGATTGCAGCAGAAAAATAAAGATGGTCTGTTCCTTTAAAGAATTTACTGGGGATGTTGAAGATGGGATTAAGAAATTATAAAAATACTTGGTACCTTCCACTAATCAAAAGCAAGTCTTGGAGCTAGGATTGTGGCTCTGTGATAGAGTGCTTGCCTAGCATGTGTGAGGCACTGGGTTCATCTTCAGCACCACATAAAAATAAATTAATAAACTAAAGGTATGGTGTCTACCTACAACTAAAAATATTTTTTAAAAAAGCAAGTCTTAATGCTTGCACTTGGAATTGCCTTACATTATGACTTACCATTCAAACTAAACAAAGTTAGTTTATTTATGGAAATTATGTTGTGCAACTGATCAAGTTTGGTTTCCAGAATAGTAAATGTGTCTGTAGATGTTACAACTGCTTTTGCTTTCATGTGAATATCATCTTGATCATTTGGCACTTCAGAGTGATAATTCTGCATGAAGCTATATGCTTCAGGCTTCCTGTAAAGAGCACCAGGAAACTGAAGTTGTGGGAGATTGCAATTGATTTGTTATATTTATGGGTTACTATTAATTTTAGGTAATAGATTCTTATGTACCTCAGCTTCAAAATAATAGAGAACATCATTTTTCAGTTATTCATAGAGGATCAGAATTGCCAATGGATGAGACTGATCATGTGTATAATGTTTATTGTATTCATGTAAGAATACGACAAAGTTAATCTGATGTGAGGGTATCTTTTGGGAGGCGGGAATTGATCTGCATGATCATTAAGTTAATCGGCACCCTGCTTTTGGTTTTCATTATTGAAAAATTATTTCAAGTACTAGCTTATATCAGTTGCCCCAAACTAATCTTTTTGGTAGTACTGCTGTGGATTCTCTTTTCAAATCATCTTGGATCATTTTCTTACTACGAAGAAAATTTGACTTTGTCATTCCCCTGCTCAAAAATCCTCTCTCCTGCATCTCGAAGAGTATATTCAACTTTGGTTTCATGGTTTCCCCAGGATTGTATGTAAAAATAGTACATATTTTAATTTTTCTATGGAGATGGTCATATGCTTCCTCAGAGTTGTGAGGATTAAATGAGTTAATACAAATGAAATAATCTAGCCAAATATTTGTCAAACAGTAAACACACAGGACATTTTGGTTATCCTTTTATTTATTATTTTTACACTACCGAGGTTGGAACTCTGGATCTTGCTCATGCTAGGGAAGCTCTCTACCTCTGAGCTCCATGCCCAGGCCTAAGTGTTAGTTATTATTGTGTGAGTGGCTTAGTTTTTGACAGAAATAAAAGCCCCCTGAGTTGAGGAATAAGTTTGGAAGATGATTGATTTGCATTATTATTATGTTAGGCACATAATAAAAGGGCTTTGAATTAAATTGTTATAGCTTTTATACCACTAGACCACTTTGTTAATCTATTTTCTTTTTATTTTGTATCTTGTATTTTTAAAAATATTTTTAGTTGTGGATGGACACAATACCTTTATTTAATTATTTATTTATGTGATGCTGAGGTTCAAATCCAGTGTCTCACACATGCTAGGTGAGTGTTCTAACACTGAACCATAATCACAGTTCTTGTATCTTGTATTAATAGTAGTGTTAGTACTTTCCTTTTACATTAGTTATCTTTTTTCTTTCTTAATATTCACAGTGATTTGTGACAGTGATTTGTTTGCTTTCTCTGATCCTCCAGTAGACTCCATAGCCTAAGTTGAGGTTCTTTGTGTTGGAGTGTTTGTCTTTGAGTCCCACAACCCCTTTTCATCCTTTCCCCCCATGGCTCTTGGATTACCATCTGTAAAAATGCCTATAAAAGTTTTGTTTTTTTCTGCACTTATTTTTGTTTTTTTTACCTTAAGAAATGCTTTTGGGGGGGGGCTGGGGTTGTAGCTCAGTGGTTCAGTGCTTGCCTTGCATGCATGAGGCACTGAGTTCAATCCTCAGCACCACATTAAAAATAAATAAATAAAAACAAAGATATTGTGTCCATCTACAACTAGAAAAAATAATTAAACAAAAAGAAATGCTGTTTTTGCCTTGCAAGGCTTGTTGAGGTACAGTTGTAGTTCAGGCTAGTTGGAGGTTAAGGCAAGAGTTTCACAAGTTGCTTAGCAATACCCTATCTCAAAATTAAATAGAAAAAAAAAAAAGATAGGTATGTAGCTTAGTGCTGGAGCACTTGCCTGATATGCAGGAAGCCCTGGGTTCAATTCCTAGTAATAAGTAGGGTGTCGGGAAGATATGCTTCTTTTATTATCTTTCTATTTTCTACACATTTGTTTGATCTTTTCTATAACAAAAATTCTTGAAAGTGTTCTTTATGCTCCATGTCCCAATTTCTCTTTTTCTGTTCTGTTCTTAAAGCTCACTCTTACATGGCTATTTCTTCTATGCTGCCACAAGATTCTCTTATTAGTATCACCAGTGATCTGGGTGTTGGTCATTCTCGGTCATCACCATAATTGACTTGTCAGTAACTTTGGACACAGTTTATTGCTCCTCCATGATATGCTTACTTTACTTGATTTCCAGGACCGTATTTCTTTCTTTCTTTTTTTTTTCCTACCTCTTTGATTGCTCTTTCTGTCTGCTATGCTGAATTTTCTATTTGTCCATACATTTTATGTTGAAGTGTTCTGGAGCTCAATCTTTGGTTCCTTTCTTTTCCTCTTTCCTTCCTTGTGATAATGGTATCAAGTCTTTTGACTTAATCATCTGTTTATCCGAGGCTTCCATATTCATATCCTTAGTTCCTTCTCTTTCTGAACTCTAGAATTATATATCCAGTCCAGTTGTCTACCTCTGCATCACCATTTGTATATTTATAAGACTTTAGATGTCCCAAATGAACTCTTCTCTCCAAATTTGTCCTCTTTCTCACTTCAGTTGATGACATGCCTATACAATCAGTTGCTCTGAAGTTATCCTTGACGCCTTTCTTTTATATTCTGTCAAAATCCATCTGCAAATTTTTTGGCTTCCTTTACAAAATATATCATGAATTCAACAGTTTACTACTATTGCAGTCATTAGTGCCCTGATCATCTTGAGCTTGAACTTCTGTCATTAGCAACTAACATTTCTTTCTTGGGTTATAGTAATGCGCTTTATTCAGTCAGACAGGTTATTCTCATAGACTAGCCAGAATGTTACTTTTACATATGTTAAAAATTGCATTAAGGTATAGGACTCTAAAGATAATGTGTTACCCTAGATTAACAGAAAAAGAACATTAATGAAAAAACTCTTGAAATCCAAATAAAGTCTGGAGTTTAGTTAATAGCAATGTATCAGTGTTTTCTAGTTTTGATTAATTTACCATGGTAATATAATCAGGTACATGAGGGAAATTGGATGAGAGGTATATGGGAAGTCTGTAACTTTGCTGTAAATTCAGAATGATCCCCAAATAAAGTTTATTTTTTAAAAAAGAAGGTAACTTTACTTCTTTGTCTAAAAATCTTAATAAGTTCTGGTTTGACCAATGGTAAGAGCCAACTTCTGTATATTGGTCTACAGGAACACATGATCTGATCTCTACTCTCATGTCTTTAATTTGCTCCCTCCATTACTTTTTCCTAGCCATACTGGCCACCCTTTTTCTTAAGTGCACTAAGCCTACTTCTATTTTATTACCTGTGTTTTGGCTGCTTTCCTTACTCAGGATGTTTTTTCTTAGACGTCTACACAGGCAGTTTCTTCATCTTTTATCCATTTGCTAAGATGTTACTTTTTCAACAAAGCCTATCTCAACCTATTTAAATTTTCAGTTTTGAAATAATCCACACCCTGCCTCTGTACTCTCAGTCTTGAACCTGTTTTTTCTTCTTTTACTAGTATACTATGTATTTTGCGTATTTATTACATGTATATTTAATTGTTTCTCTTCTATTAATATATAAAATCCATGAAGGTAAAGAGTTTTATCTGTATTGCTTTCTTAGGCCAAGATCAAAGTATTTTTCTGAGGTACAGAAATATTCAGTAGGTTTTGGCTATCTGAATAAACTTGACTGAGCATTCAAATTTATAATTCCTGATTTGTAGCCTAAAAGCACTCAATTATTTGTTTTTATGTACCATTCTGTTATAATTTTATGATTCATTTTTTTCCCTTTGGTATTGGGGATTTAACCCAGTGGCACTTTATCCTCAGATAAATCCCCAGATCTTTATTTTTATTTTTTTAAATTTTGAGACAGGATCTCATTAAGTTGCTGAGAGTCTCACTGAGTTGCGGAGGTTGTACTCGAACTTGCACTCCTCCTGCCTCCTCCTCCTGATTTGCTGAGATTACATGTGTTGGCCACTCTATCCGACTCTGTATCATTTTTTGCCTCTAAGCCTTTGTTCACTCAGACTGGAGAATGTCCTTCCTTATTTTTCTTTTACCCCTAAGCACTTTTACCTATCCATTTCTCGTTTAAGAGTAATATTAGATCTAAGTTAAGGAAACTGTCCTTAAAACGTCAGACTGGCTCAAGCACTACTTTTCAGAGGCATTTTCACCTGGCCTCTGCACTTCACAAGCTTATATTATGTTTCTATTTAGGTGTTTCTATCTCACTAGAGAACTGGGAATGTCTTACTATGGTAGACAATGAATGCTTTAATACATTAATTGCATGATCAAGGATACTCAACTAAGAAGCATTCAAGTTCTGATTTCAAACTGGATCTTCTGAGTATAAAGTCAATGCTTTATTTGCTCTCTAACTTGTTTCCTACAAAAAGATGGCTGCCATTAAAGTAAGGGAGAGAGATCTTTTATACAGGTAGGAGGTAGCTATTACATTTTATTGCCCTTTGTCATTTGTGAACCAGTCATCACAGGTGAGAAAGTGATCATGTGTTTTTTTTCCTAAAGCGTTGGCTGAAATCATTGACCAGGGGACAGTTGCCATCACCAAATTTTTCATGTTATGACATTTGATTCTTTTGGAGAAAACTAAGACTTATTTTGCCAAATAGAAGAAATCCATGATAGAATTTCAAATTGCTTATTAGTCATTCATGTTTTTGTTAGATGCCATTACTACCACTAACTATATCATAGATTTGTTTCTGTACTATTGGCAAATCCCAAGGTGCTTGTAAGACTTTTCAAAAATTTTATCCCAGTGATATGGACATTTGCTCTTAAGGTTGATTCAGACATTTGCACTCAAGGTTGATTAGTTTGTTAATGTAATTTTTGACACTCAGCACAAAAATTAGGTAAAACTTCTCATTTAAAACACTCTTTAATCTTGGATAATGAACCAGACTTCATAACTATTATTTGTACTGAATTCAGACTGTGCCCTCTGGATATAATTATCGTTACTGCAGCCTATAAACCAGCAGAAGGACAAAGGGAAATTTCTCCTTTGCCCTCTGAAGGTTTGCTGGTACAAACTGACAAAGATTAAAAAGGAGAAAAGGCATACAAATTTATTAAAATGCCAAAGGGGAAACATTCATAGTAAGGGGAAATTATATCAGTTTGATTATTCAATAGTCCCCAATACTCAGAAACTTATATATCCCTTTTTCTATAGTGAAGAGGGAGAATAGGGAAAGTCAGAACAGTAAATGATTTTTTTTTTTAGGGGGACTGGGTGGGTTTGGAGTACATATGATGGCCTGGGATAAAGTCTCTGGCCTGTAAATCACACAGTGATTTATTAGTGAACCTTTTTAGGACCCAAATAGAACACAATGGTGTGTGAAATAGTCAGTCCAGGTGTGTTGACAGACTTCAGTCTCTCTTCCTGTGATATGAGTTTAGTTAATGGAAACTTGCAGAAAGAACCAGAGGTAATTGTTTTCTTCATTCAGATTCCAGACTCTAAGCAGAAAAGGAGATATCAAAGGAAAGCCTCTTACATCATTTGCTGTTTCCTAAGTTTCTTTAATTTAAAATAATTAACTCACCAAGACTCCTTCTCCTGTGTATTATATCTTCACCTAGCCTTTAAGACTAATAAAATAGGATATAGTTTAATTTCTATGAATCTTGAAACAGCTTCAGCCTTAACAATACCTTAATAGGATTGAAGTGACGATAAGACTTGGGATTAAGTAATCAAAAACAAATATTACTTGGAGGACATTATTGTATTCTGAATTTGTGTGCCACTTTCAGAGCTTTTCTAACCCAACAGAAGTGACCACAATGTTGGAATTGCATTCTACCTTGTGTAAGAGAATGCTATTAGGTTACTTGTGATTTTTATCTGAGCAGTGAACAAAAAGTTTATTGGATAAAGACTTTGATCAATTGAAATAGAAATGAGTGACTGCTAAGAAGTAAAGTACAGCCATTGTTGAAGAAACTTATCAAAGTCCTGACAGTATAAATATTGACATACTGAGATGTGTCAATGTTTATCATAGAATTTGGAAGTTCCTGTTTAAGAAATGTGACCCTAGCATTGAACACAGTGTATCAATAAATAAAGAACGTGTCCAAATGAACAGCTGCTCAGAGAAAATAGGATTATGTTTGACTACATTTAAAAAAATGAAGTTTAAAAGTTTATGATGTTTCTTTGTCAATTTATTAGTAGATGCTTTTACTATATAGTTTACTAATGTATTTACATATGTGAGTTATCTTAAGTGGTTTTAAAAAATGACAGCACAGTTATTTATAACTTTGTAAATTAGTATTGCTCTGATACTTATCTGTAAATTGAATTAAAAAATCTTGCCTTGACATTGTGTTTAGGAACCAATTTCTGATTTTTTAAACATTGTTCTTATAGAGAAATTGGTTGAAACTATGACTTAGATATTGCTTTTGAGAACCAAAAGTTTGTGCTCTGAGAACTTTTCCAAATAGCAACAGAGAAAACATAAATTTCTGAAGTTTAGATATGATGAGGAAATCTGTCTTGTTTCTCATTATCTGACAACTATATATTAGAAGAAAGTCTATGGAAGAAATAGTAAAGTTGGTATGTTTGGTTGAATATCACAGATGAACACTGTTAACTCTCATTTGAGTATTGTTGTAATTTAAGAAAAAAAACAATTAGATGCAAATTTAAACATTTGTAGCTTTCATATGAAGTCATTGGAATCACATCAACAATTGTACATCTGTTTTGCAGGTTTCTTGAAGAAGGTTAAACTTAACATTCTTTGAATGACAGTTCTAAAATAGTCTATCATACAACTTGGGTATCAGGACTTTTACTCTCATTGCTTCTTTTCTGATGGCTTTTACATAGTTATTTAATCACTTAACCACATTATGATGTTACTTTTGTATTGTGAAGAATGAATGAAAAATAACTTGAAACTGGGCATGGTGGCATATGCCTGTAATCCCCCCATGTCCAGAGGCTGAGGCAGAGGATTGCAGAGGCCACCTTTTGCAACTGAACGAGACCCTGTCTTAAAATAAAAATTAAAAGGTATGGGGTGTTGGAAATGCAGCTCAGTGGCATAGCACTTGTTGTATGAAGCTCTGGGTTCAATTACTAATACCTCAAAAAAAATGTTTAAAAAGACGGATTGGAGATGTAGCTCAGTTGCAGATGTATGGCTAGTAAATATGTCAATATTTTTTGACATATATTCCTCAGTTCAATCACCAATACCTTAACAAAAAAATAAGAGATAAAGAAAAAAGAAAAAAAAGGAAGAAAAATATAATTGAGATAATATAATCTGTCAGAATCTACATTTGTTTCTATAAATTATAACAAACATGAAAAAACAAATGTGCTTAAGGTTAATGAAAGACTTTTAACTTACTCTCAGTTTTATTGGTCAAATATTGAAAAAAAATTACAGTTTTAAAATGTAAATTGACTAGCTCCTTTCAGAGAATTTGCCAGTATTCTGAGATAAGGTGTTGAGTTTTACAGTGAAAATATTAGACTTATTAATTGGTGACTTAAAAATTTGGAAAACCCTTTTCACCATGTACCGTAGATTTATATCCGTGTTTAAATAGATACTTATGATTTTTTTTGGAATTATTAGAGCCTTAGCCAAAATGTTCTCAATGGTCTCCTTGAACCTCCTATTATTACCAGTATTTATTCTGTAGTGATAACAAAATTGCCAGTGTTTTCAAAATCTCAGGTGATTTAGATTTGATATTACTGTAAGTATAGTAAGCTGAAAATGAAAAACTTTTCACTTGTTAAATATGAATTTAATGTAGTGTTTCCCAAAGTATACAACTTATACTGCTAACAATATGTATATTACTTATTTAATAACATTTTTGTAGGTACTGTGAGATAATTGAGATAGAATTGAGTAATTTGCTGAAGTCCACATAATTAATGAGTAATAGTGAGGGTTTATATTGATGTCTAATTTCAAAACCTGATGACACAAAGAAGCTTAAGCAAAATGGAATTCCTTGGCCTCATAATTAAAACATCCATGGTAAGGTTTGTGTTCTGATGAAGCTGAAATCAAGTCTGAGCTATTGACTATCTCTCAATTCAGTTTTCTAATATGTCAATTTTGTTCTCAAAAGCTCTAGGATCCACAGTGGTGGGTGCCTGTAATCTCAGTACCTTGGGAGTCTGAGGCAGGAGGATTGTGAGTTCAAAGTCAGCCTTAGCAACAGTGAGGCACTAAGTTACTCAGTGAGACCCTATCTCTAAATAAAATACAAAATAAAAAAAAAAATAGGAATGAGGATGTGGCTGAGTTCAATCCCTGGTACCGGAAAAAAAAATGCTCTAGGCTCACAACATCATAACATCAAATAAGTAGGGAAGAATCTATGTCCTTTATAATGTAGAAAGAAACCTTGCAGTTGAGCTTTGTTGGACTTAGTTGTTCATAACTAGAATCCTGTGCCTGTCTGAATTATCACTGATCCTATGTTTAATAGAACAGAATGTTGGTTTAGCTTGTGTCTCTGTTCTGTCCCTAGAACCTGGTGCCAGAGTAAGTCTGTTCAAGGTCTGTGGGCTGAGAATAGCAGAGGTGGGAATCATTCAAAACTTTGTTGCTACAATGAGGAAAAAATCTGCATTTGATGGCAAAATCAGCAATTTCTTTTTATATCTTGAGTGAATGAGCACACTTCCAAACCAAAATGTTGTGGGACATGGACCATGGCACTAATGTCATTGTGTGACCAGTACTTAGTGATAGCTAACAATGATTTATCTAGTTGAGAGCCTGTGTTTTTTTAAGGCAGTGAAAAGGAAAAGTATTAGTACAGATTAAATGCATGAGTTAAATGAATTCAGCCATTTGAGTTAGGGCCATTTATTGATTATGTGCCAGGGACTAGATAATACATATTTGATTCATATTGGTTGGATCAAAAATATAAGATTACATGATTCTAATTATATGCTACAATGTGGGAATTATTGAAAATATCAGTATTCTTACTACTTCTAGTATCTGTAGTTTGAGTATTACATGCTATGATTATTATGAGTATTACATGCTATGATTGAGGATACATATGAAGTGGCTCATATTGAATTTTTTGTTATATTAATTTTTCATGCATTTTGATTTTAAGAAAAAATTAAGTGCAAGCAATTTACTCTCTCACACACCCACACACACCTCCCCCCTCCACCCCGGATTGAACCTAGGGCCCCTTAGCCACTGAGCCATGTCCCCAGCCATTTTTATATTTTTATTTTGAGATGAGGTTTCGTGAAGTTGCTTAGAGCCTTGCTAAACTGCTGATGCTGGCTTTGAACTTGCATTTCTCCTGCCCCAGCAGTTGTGATCAAATCATATTGAATTTTTTTAGCATGTCTATTTAATAGGTAGTGTTGTAGAGAGAATTTTATGAATTTTATCAGAGAAACATTTAAATTAATGGGTTATGAGTTCTTTCTATTTATGTTGCAAGTTTGGTTTCAAGAACTTTTATCAGGAAAGAAAAGTAGTCGTAGAAGGGGAGGAAAATACTTAATTTATTGACATATTTATTGGCCATACATCAATAATTACTTTAGTAATTCTTCACCTCTTTAGTTTTGAAAAACATTAATTTAGGAGTTCCTGTAGTTTCTTGAGCCATATAAAGATTTGAAAAAATATTTTTGTTTGTGATTACATTAGTCCTTTCCATTAGCATAGGAACTATTAGACTGTATGCTATGAAAATTCCATTGTTAGAATTTGTTAGAATAAAACAGATAAGTGGGGATAAATTATAATAATCTTATGTAAAGAACTGTGTCTGTAATATTTGAAGTCCCAACATGGGAAATTCTAGGTTCTACATCAGCTCAAGGTTGAGATCTGTGTTGTACATTTTATAACTTTTTCCATAGGTTAAGCAGAATGGAAAACATTGAAAGAGTTAGTAGTCCATTACCTATGTAGTAAAGTGAGAAAATTTGCAGAGAAGGCTGAGAGCCAGAAATTGAGGTCAGTTATGAGATTTATATAGAGTCTCTCCAGGGTTGAACTTTCCCTCTATGTAGTAGATTTGCATACACTTCCACCCCTTTTCAACCTGCTGTATTTAAGGGTTCTCATTTTGGCCTCATAATTAAAACATCCGTGGTAAGGATGTTTTTGTTTGGGATTCCATTAGAATAGGAACTAATGGACAGTATACTTTGAAAAGTAATATATGTATATAAGTGATAAGGCCAAAGGTTATTATCTAAGTTATTAGATAAGGTTATTATCTAAGGTCTGTCTGCCTAGATTTTTCTTGGTCTCTAGTTTAGCTTTCCTTCCTCCAAGGTATGGGGCAGGATCAGTTAGACAATTTCTTTCTGGCCAGCTCTTACACAGAAAGGAGGAGGAAGCTTAGAGTAATATTTTGAATTTTTTGTGGATGACTTGAGGGGGATAGAGGTTCTAGTTTCTGTAACCTGTATTGGAAAAAAAGAATTCTAGTTTCAATGGCCTGCCTTTGGGGAGAAAGGAAAGGAGAGAAAGAAGGGAAGGAGAAAGAAAATTAACTTCTCAAGTTCTTCCAGTGTCCTTCAGTTTATAAGTACATAGCATGCCAAAGTGCCATACTTTGGGGTATTGATTTTTGAGATCCAACAATTCATTCAAATGTTGTGAAGACCAAAACAAGGGATTCCAATAGACTGGTACTGGAATTCCGAAGCTATTAAAGTTCCATTTCAAAGAGTACTGCCTACAAACTCTGTGCTTCCTGCTTAGTAAATCAGTATGCATACATACCGTATGCTCAGGGCCTATTTGAAAGAAAGAGCTGGCAGAGTCTGTCTGAGCATGGTTTTCCTGATGTCTTCTCTGTGTTATACACCCCCTAAGCAACACCACCCCCCACCCCGATTTCTTAAAGGAATAAAATGATTAACACCTGGGAGCCTTGTTGGCAGATCAAAACTGCTTTCAAGGCTTTTCAAACCTTGAAAAAAGATGAGTAGATTTTGACAGGTGTGGGCTGATAGTGGGTATTTCAGGATGTGGAATAGCATAAGTGAAAGGGAATAGCAATGATGGATTTAGAGCCCTTCCTATTCATCCTTTAAGCCTTATTAGATTCCCTTTCTCATAAAGCTTTCTGACTTTTCAGTCCAGGTGTGACTCATCTTGTTTATCCTGTCACCTTTTATGACCCTGTTGTGGCTCTCACCAGAATATTGTAATGTATTTATTTGACTCTCTTGTCATGAGAGTATAAATATTCTGAAATGAGAAGATATATCTATTTTATTTGTATATAATAGTCTTCTTTTTTTGGGAAGAATCCACGGATTGAATTTAGAGACACTTGAGTGCTGAACCATATTCCCAGCCCAGCCATATGTTGTATTTTATTTAGAGACAGGGTCTCACTGAGTTGTTTAGTGCCTCACTTTTGCTGAGGCTGGCTTGGAACTCGCCATCTTCTGGCCTTAGCCTCCCGAGTTGCTGGAATTATAGATGTGTGCCACCATGTCCAGCAATAATAATCTCAGTACCTAGCACAGTACCTTGCATTTGGTAGGATCTAAATAAGTATTCATGCCTGACTAGTTGCATTTCAAAAGTCAGTAGCAATTAGAGAATGCAAATTAAAACTGTGCTGAGATTTCATCTCCAGTCAGAATGGCTGGTGAGGATGTAGGAAAAAACGTACACTCATAAGTTGCTGGTGGGACTGCAAAATGGTGCAACCACACTGGAAAGCAGTATTCCTCAGAAAACGGAGAAAGGCAGCACCATTTGATCTGGTTATCCCATCCTCAGCATATACCCAGAGTACCTAAAATCAGCATACTATAGAGAAGTGGCTACATAAGTGTTTATAACAGCTCAATTCACAACAGCTAAGCTATGGAACCAACCCTAGGCACCCTTCAGTAGAAGAATCGATAAAGAAAACGTGATATGTGTACACAGTGGGCTATTTATTCATCCATAAATAAGAGTGAAACTATGTCAATTGCTGGTAAATGGATGGAACTGGAGACTCTCAGGCTAAGTGAAATAAGCCATTCCCAGAAAACCAAAAATATTCTCTATGCTATGCAGATGCTAACTCACATAAGAGGTGCGTTGGAGGTTCACCCTTTAGGGACGGGAGGGAGGGTAATGGGAGGGAAGAGAGGAAGAATGGGATTGGGAAAGACAGTAGAATGAATTAGACATAACTTTCTTATTTTCATATGTGAATACGTGACTGGTGTAACTTCACATCATGCACAACCACAAGAGTGGAAGTTACACTCCATATATGTATGATATGTCAAAATACATTCTAGTGTCTTATATAACTAAAAAGAATAAAACACATGAAAAAAAGTCATTTGATTTGTGAGAAGCTACTTGGTCTTCTTTTAGCCAGTGACAATGAAAGCATTAGATTTGTCTGGTAAAGGTACACTATTCTAAGGGTTTCAGGACAAAGAATTTGGTTTCATACCCAGTATAGGTTTCAAACTGATGGCTTTAAAATTTGCAGTAAAATTGTTTTGTTCATCATTCTGAGATATTTTCCAGCATGAACAACCATTTCTGTGATTCTCCAATACAAAGTGGATGTCCAAAAAATCAGTATTGATTGTCCCTCTACTATTGGTATCAGATCCCTCAGGTTAATGGAGTTAGGCCCATAAGACTGTCCTCACTTCAGATGCCAATTACAAGTCCTAGGGCACCTGTATTTCTGACCAAACTGTTTATAGATTTCATGAATCTCATCTTCAGGTCTGGTAATTTGTTTAAATGGCTCACAAAGCTCAAACACACACACACACATGCACACGCTCACACTATATATGTATATCTATTGATTAGTATCAGTGGAGGAAAGCGAGATGGAAGAGATGCATAGGGCAATGTTTTAGATGTGGGGGCAAAGAGGTACTGTATCCTCCTAACATCCTGATAAATTTATCAGTCGGCAACTCTTCAGATCTCCTTGTTCAATATGCAATACCAGAGTTGAGAATGGGAATGGGGTAAGGGTGGAGGAGGGCTGAAAGTTGCAGCTCTCTAATCATTTTTGTCTTCCTGGTGTGACCAACTCCTCTGAGGCTTTTCAGGGGAGGCTTTTTCCACCTAATAAACTCAGGTGGGTTCAAAGGGATTCATGAAGAACAAAAAGTCATTTCTATCATTCAGGAAATTTCAAGGATTTTAGAATTCTGTGTCAGGAACCAGGGACAAAGGCCAAATTTATTATAGTGAACATAACAGTGTTTTTTTTTTTTTAAAAAAAAAAACATATAAAACAACGTATTAAGCCAGGTGACTTCTGCATAAAATATAGAAATTTGTCAATTTCTTGCATAATTAGAATGATAGACCAGCAAACGGCCAATACTTTGCCATGCCAACAATTTGTTTTATAGTAGCTATGATTGTTATAAGATCTGATAGTTGTCCAGGCTACCTTACTCTCCACCCCTCATGCAATGAATGCTTATGATTTATATAGTCTTTGGAGGTATTAGAACTTGCACTTTTGCTAAAGATAAGAGGTCTTGATTTGAATTTTAGGTACAAAGTTTCAGTTCAGTTTGAGACTGCATCACCCCAGGGAACTCAAAATATATTTTTTCCTTATATCTTGATTCTTCCTCCTGCTAGTTGTCTGAAATATGTTCGGGAATATGTAGTTGAAAATGACTTAGAAATTGCAGCCTTGGAAATAAATATGTAATTACTCATCCAAGTAGGATAACTACTTATATGCTGTTTATAACTCTTAATGTTATTCAAATAATATGCAACTGCTGTTTTTGTTAAAAAATTTTAAGCATTGGCAATTTCATATGATTCCTAAGTATATTTGTGTATTGAATTAGATAGTATTGACAATTGAGGATATGTTATAGGATCAGCCCTATCCCCAGATTAACTCCCATTGTCTTGCACCCGAGTCTTGTCATTCAGCCTCTTGTTTTCCATTTATAAGTAGACAGATAAATGAGTATGGTTGTCAGTAAATGTTGGTTTTGTGAATGGGAGGAAAACACACAGTGCAAGTCTTGTTCCTTTTCCATACAAGTACTTTTAGTTACATTTCAGTTCTCAGTAACACATTTTTCAAGTAGGAGAAAGACTAAATGTGCTTAGCTGATGGTATTTCATGATGTCTAATTTCTTCTGAAATTAAAACATTAGAGAGGTGAAGCTTAAGAAATCATAATTACAAAGTTATTATTGAAAAAAGACTGTTGTTTAGTTAATTCTGTATTTTATAATCCTGTTTAGTTCTGTTAAATTTCTTTCTCTCACAAAACTGAAGTATTTCTGTGATAGTCTAGAAAATTTCTAAAATGAGAAGTACTCTCTCTCTCTTTTGTTGATGTTACTTGTAATCGAGAGTGGCCTTTTGATGAATCTGAAGGAAGTCATAGTCTTGGAACTTCAGGCCCAATGTTAAGGGCATTTTTCATCCAGATCTTCAATTCAGTGGAGGAAATTCATTAAACCATTAGGTCATTTTGTTGCTTAACACTTATAGAGTAAAAGAAAAGAAAGCAGAGGAAGTAAAATTTAAATAAATTACTGAAACTAATGATTATTAATGGTGTTACTGAGAGATAGAGGAAATGATTAGTAATATGATATTAGTAATGGCAACCTTTGGCATTATATAGTCATTAGAGGTAATTGAAAATAGACTGCCCATGGCAAAGATGCTTTATTTTTTAGATTTATAGTTCTAATGTTTTATTCTTGAAGCATCAGATTAATTAATGTCTTTCTTGAATATCAGCAGTATAGTTCAAGTTTTTGAACAAAATTGTGCTAACAGTTGTTAACTGTATTTTACTCCCTGGAATGATCAACTGTTTTGATTTTCTAGAACATGGAACTTTCAGTTATAAAACAGGGAAAATTCCAAGTAAACCTGGAAAAGTGGCTGGTAACCTAACTTTCATTTTGAAGTTATTAGCATGAAATCAATCCTGGTATTTTTAGAAAGATATTTAATAATACTATAAAATGTTTACCTTTAAAGTTTAGAAAATTTAATTTGAAAGTATTTTTCTATGCAAGGGTTGCTTGATTTTTTGTTGCTTTGGAAATAAGCAGTTTGCTTTGCTTTGTTTGTTTTGTTGCTTTGGAAATAAGGTAAACTGAATTTGTAATTTTTTTAAAATCTTAATTTACTCTTTAGTAGACTCTTGCTATTAATAATTGAAATGCTTGGAATAAATTATTAAGTTAAAAAAATTCAGTGTGGGAATTCTGACAAAAAAGGTAAAAATGATTAGTACTTTAAAAAACACTAAACAGGTAATAGTCTTTTTCTTTGCATTTGTTTTTTTTAAATAATATGTGATGGTTGTCTTTTCAAAAGCAAATACTATTGTGATTGTTGCATCAACTTTTCTTTCCTTTTATCTAACAATCATATATATATATATTTCTGCTTTTCAATTTTATAATACTAATAGGATTTTTGAAAACACTGTGACCATATTTTGGTCTTGCAATTACATTTTCTTTTTATCTCTCTCTTTACAAAAATAAATAAATAAATAAAGTCATACAGAAAAATGTAACCAGGATTCTAATTACAGACTATTAACAGTTTGTGCTGTGTGCTAATTTTTATTCTGAACTCACTTTTGGTATCATCCTACTCTTCTCAACAAGGGGCACTTAAGTTAATTGCTTCATTAGAAACATGCATTTATCTCTTTCTGATCTGTAAGTACAAGTCTTTGGCAAAGCTGCAGAAGTTTGAACACCTGCAGCCCAAGTAGCTTGAAAAGAAGCCATAACTAACTCTAAAGGAAAATAAAAGAAGTTCAAGTTCAAAATGGTATTATCAATGATATAGTGTTGTAACTAACTTGAGGTGACCTAAGAGTTGGCTTCTGTACTGTTCCTTATCAGCATCTAAAAGGGCATACAAAATTCTTTGTAAACTAATTTAAAAAGTGTCTTGTTTATTCAGAAGCAACTGTGAATGGTATTTGTTCAGACCGTAGATCACATCAGTTGCATACCAGCCAACAACTTAGTTCTCTTCTGAGAGAGGCCAAGTATCAAAGACACAGAGTACTAAAGATAAGCTTCTCAATTCTCAACTGTTCTGAGCTCTCAATAAAGCTACTGATGTACAAATTGGGGTGGGGCCCAAACTTTCCACCTGCAGGCTTGTCTTAGATCCTTGGCTCTGACTGGGAGGGGTAGTGATACTATCCTGACCTTTAGTGGCCTTAGAGAACAAAACATGACTTTCTCAATAGCCCTAATCAGTGGGTCCTTCTGAAGAGGATTCCATCTCCTTTCTTTTAAGTAATCTCAGGGCAAAAAATTATGCCTATTGATATTTACAGGGATGGTGAGAGCAAAGAGATGGTTGATTTGCTCTTACTGAATCTTAAGATGTATATATTATGTATATATAAATATATATTATGTATAATATGTAACATAATTAATAATATGATAATAATTACATATATATTTCTTTCCATGTTTGATTCTTTGATATTTTATATTTTTATATCTTTATTTTACTTATATATTTTTATGTGGTTCTGAGGATTGAACACAGTGCCATGCAAATGCTCTACCACTGAGCTACAACCCCAGACCCTGATATTTTGTATTTAATATATAACGAGTGTGTGACCTCAGTAAATAAAACAGTGAAACACTTTAAAAACTAGTTCAAACTGGGCCCAGAGGCACATACCTGTAATCCCAGTGGATGAGGAGGCTGAGGAAGGAGGATAGCAAGTTCAAAGCCTGCCCAAGCAATTTAGCGAGGCCCTGTACAACTTAGTGAGACCCTGTCTCAAAATAAAAAAATCATAAAAAGGGTTGGGATGTGTTACAGTGGTTAAGCACCCCAGGGTTAGATCCCCAGTACCAAAAAAAACAAAACAAAGCAAAAAAAATCTGGTTCAAATAATATATTTTTAGAAAATTAAGACTTAATTCATTTAAAGAAAAATTTCTGGGACTACTGAGGCATAAAATACTGCGGATACTGAGTTATCACATGTAAGCTATTAATATTTGAAGTACTTAAATTTAGTTTATAATTAGCATCAAAATTTCAAATATAAGTATACTGAAATAATAGATTCTTTAAAATCAAAATTTTAATTTTGTGGTGAGTACCTAGAATAAATCAGAAAACTGGAAAACATTTGAAACGTGAATAATTTGGAGATATTTTTGAAACTAATCTATTCCCCAGTTATCTTTTTAACATTATTGAAATGAAAACCCTTTATATTACTGTGAAAGTAGCATGAGTGACTGACAGGCATCTGTAATATTAAATTTTAAATGAATTTTGCTATAATTAGAAATTTATCATTGTTCCAAATTTGGTTAAAAATAGTAATGAAACGAATCACTATTTAAAAATAATTTAGGGCTGGGGTTGTGGCTCAGTGGCCGAGTGCTTGCCTCACACATGTGAGGCACTGGGTTTGATCCTCAGCCCCACATGAACAATAAATAAATAAACAAAATAAAGATATTGTGTCCATGTTTAACTAAAAAAATAAAAATAAATAAAAATAATTTAAAGTGCTGTATTTTGCTTTCACAAAGTTAATGCTAACATAACCCTGGTACTTGAGGCATGTTTGAAAAGAAAGGATTCATGTAAATGTGTGGGCATCTGCATGTGTCTGTGTGTTTGCATGTAAATACTGTAGAGGCAAAAAAAAAAAAAAAAAAAAAAGGGGTGGGGGCTCCATAGTATTCTCTGTAACCTTTGCCCCTGAAAACAATTAAGGGTTTTGAGCCCATTAAAATTGTCTCTAACTATATGTGATTTTCAGTGATTGGCATTGAAAACAGTAACACATTTTCCAGTTATTAAAGGATTAGAGCATGTGAGTAATTTACTGAATGTTAAGTGTATTGAATTATTTACCTAAAAGTAATATAAGCACATCTGGGCAAAGAGGACTTCATTGTAGGAAAAAGTTTGTGTGTGTGTGTGTGTGTGTGTATGATGCTTGGGATTGAACCCAGGTCCTTGGCCATGTGAGGCCAGCACTCTGCCAACTGAGCTATATCTCCAGCCCCAGGAAAAGGTTTTGAATGAAATATTTAAAATAAATATTTTGAAATTAATTGATTATGATGCCAGGAATACAAATTTAATTATTTAAATATTTTACCTGCTTAATTGAGGGGTCTATAAGTGTTAGTTTTCAATTCATTTTTCTTTGGGAAGAATAAATTGTTTTCTAAGTAAACTTTAAGTAGAAGTTAGGATGATTGCTAATTTATCAATTTGTTATACTATTAATTTTATATTTTTTTTCTTTCATGTTGGGATTTTATCTGGATTCCTTGTGCCCTTTAGCCTTACTTTGTGAAGTGTCAAACTGGGCAATTTAGTAAAACCTTGTCCTCAAAATAAAGTAACAAAATAAAAAATTGGGGGATATAGCTCAGTGGCCTTGGGTAAAAAAAAGGATGAACATGTACTATATTAAAATTAAGAGCTTCTTTTCATTTATAAACAACCACTATGAGAATAACTCCGAGTGAAAGAAGATACAAAGCATGTGTCTATAAAAATGATTCATTCAAAATATTCAAAATGAAGAGCAATCAAACTAAAATATTTAAAAGACAGATTAATAACAATAGTAACAAAGAGAAAAATGAATCAGAAACATGGCAAGATTGAACAGATACTCCATAAACCAGTATATTTAAATGTCTAATAAATATATGAAAAGGGGTCAGTATTTATTATTCATTAAGGAAATATGAATTAAAATCTATGTAATACTACTACATACCTACCAGAATGGCTGAAATGCAGGTTTTGAACCAACCAGAATTCTCATATATTGATTATAAATTGGAACAACCTTTTTCAAAAATTGTTGGTTGTGTAGTACCCAATCCCAACAGATGCAGCTCCTCTGACCCAGTATTCCAACATATGTATATCCTAAATAAAAATGCATAGATATTTGCCAGAATGTTTATGGCAGTACTATTTGTACTATTTGTAATACTCCATAATACTTTAAACTGTAATACTGTAAACCACCAAACGTCTATCACTGGATATTGGATCAATAATTTTGCTATATTCATAATGGAAGATTACACAGCCCTGAGAATGATTTACAACTCTAAGAAACAAAATGGGTGAATCTCTCAAACATTATATTGAGCAAAAGAAGCTAGGCACAAAATAGAAAATGCTGTAAAATTATATTTACATAAAATACAAAACATTTAAAATTCTAATCTGTTAAGGTATAGGAGTTATTTGGGGAGGTAGTGATGAGAAGGGAGAGAGTGTGAGAATGAATTCTGCTTCTTGATAATGAGTATTGCCTTGCTTACATTTGTTCAGTTGTAAAATTCATCAATTTGTATTGTTGATACGTATTATTGAGTGGGGGGCTCAAACTCAGGAAACAGATTTGAGATCCCTGCAAGTGGAAGAAGATGTAAGATGCAGTTAGGATAGTAGACACTTTATTCAGAGGTGGCAACAGCCTTCAGCTTCAGATTTAGCCCCTATCCAGTTACATTTTGCTCCAGTTGTTTCCTTCAGCCCCAGCCTTTTCCATAGGCTTTTTTATACACAGGCCAAACAAAGAAGGCACACTGCCAACAGGTTAAAAAAGTGGGCACATATTCACAACCTAATTATCATGACCTCCAGTACATACACGGAATCAGAGTGTTTCTGACCCTGACTACACACTAACCATAGCATTGCCAACTTATGGCGTAGGCTACTACTGGCCATAACACCCAATCGTGGCCTTGGTCACGTACTGAAAACATAATTTAGCCTGCTGGAAGCCTTAGCAAGGGAGCCCAGTTATAGCCATTTTGGCCCACCTCAACACAAGTACTGTCTGTAGTTACACCTAAATAAAAAAATTAATAAAATGAAAACTTTTTTATTAGTCTTAAGCTGTGATAGTTTGCTATAACCCATCCAAATGTTTCTATTACAAGGTGCTCTTGTCTCAGGGAAAAGTGTGTAACTGACCATGGGCACAATTTAGAAAGGGCAACTGTTAGGTTTTGAGATTTTCTTTTCCTATTATTTATTCTTACCCTTCTTTTTTCATTCCTCCAGACAGACTTCCTCCTTACTAATTATGGTTACATTCCAGTTGTTAAGATTACTCCCAGGTCTTTCACACAAGTTCTTGTGACTGACACTCTCCAAAGATGAATTCTACATTTCATATTGTTGAGATGGTAATTTTTTTATGCTATAAGTAATATTTTTAATATGATAGAGCTACTGTAGTTAGAACACATACAATAAAAACACTTTGCAATTTTCGATCACTGTGAGGTTCAATAGCAATTATCCCACTTGAATGGTTAACAAGGTAACATGTTAATTAACTTCCTTAATAGCTCAAATAAATATAAATAAATCAGATCAATAAATGTAATTAACACATAATATAACAAACTTTAAGAAACTATTACAAATTAACTCCCATGTACTCTTGACATAGTATTTTTGTTCTACTGGCTTATGCTAAAGCAACTTTCTTTAAAAATAGAGATGGTAATTTTTATTTAGCTCCATTACTTGGACTAATCTTTTGCCATTTGTGGGCCTCTGTTTTTCTCATTTGTAAAAGCCTTGATTTGATATTGAACAAAAGTATGATTTATTGAGTTTTTGGTTGACTCTCTTATATATATTTTTTCGTTTTTGTTTTACTTATTTCCTTAGAATTTATATAGCTTAGGGACTTGGATAGAAAACATAGCCATTTGATAAATAAAGTTTTTTGTAAAATACTCATTTTATCTTTCATAACAGGTAACCAGAAATGGAGAGAAAAGTAAGCAAAATCTGTCTTGCCTCTGAAGCCAATATAATTCATTTTCTACAAGTGTCTTGGGAGAAAACACTAGGATCTGGTTTTGTTATTACACTTACTGATGGTCAGTCAGCATGGACTGGGACAGGTAATATTAAAAGTAAATTTTTAAAATGTAAAATTTAAATAATGTGTTATTATTCCATCCTCTCTTCAAATTGTAGTTTCTTCAATAGAGATGGGTAAAACTGATTACTTTTACTTGTAGTGACCAGTTTATATGCAGATTTGTAACATTGCCATTTTCTATAATTGTTATTAAATAAATTAGCATGTACCCAACTAATTCTGATTATCATTTGAATCTTAGTACTTAGACTTTGTTAAAAATTTGAAATGATCTCTTAATACAAGATGTGAATAGTACTTTTGACATATATCTCCTCTTGGGACCCCAGGGAAATATTGAGAGGCAGAGGAAGCAGGTTGGCCAGATCAAGAGTTTGTGTTGGATTGTGGCCATGGAGTTTTCTTTCTACTTCATCCACTTATATAGTTTGAAATATTTTCCAATGAACATGTACTATATTTGGAACAAAACAGAACCATAGCCTAAAACTTTATAATGCAGGGGTGAAAACTATATGTAGAATTTTGACTATTTTATAAAATGTACTTTTAATTTTTTAAGTCTTTTTTGATAATCTTTTAAAAATGTTTATAACCTTCAAATTGTATTTGGAACATGGCAGGTATAAAGTCAAAATATTTATAATTGTTTTACTAAATTACCAAAGTTTAAATAATCTTCTAAAGTATTTTATTAAAACATTTTTTAAAACTTTCTATGATTATGAAGTCATTTCTAAGTTATGTTGTGATATTTTACTTAAAATATTTTTTTATTTTACATACTATTTCTGTCTTCTAAATTTTGAAATATTTCTCTAAAATTTATTTCATATTTTATGCCTTTCCTTATTCATTTCTGTTCAAATTTTAGGGACAAACTAAGCATGTAATATTGATAATTATTTTATCATTTTTACAATTAAAATACATTGTAAAATTCTGTTTCTTTCTTGAATGTTACAAATTCTGTTTTATTTAGTCAATCTGAATTTACATTCACTGTTTTTTCCATTCATCTTTTATGATAATAAGAAATGTTAATACGGGCTGGGGATGTGGCTCAAGCGGTAGTGCGCTCGCCTGGCATGCGTGCGGCCCGGGTTCGATCCTCAGCACCACATACCAACAAAGATGTTGTGTCCGCCGAGAACTAAAAAATAAATATTAAAAAATTCTCTCTCTCTCTCTCTCTCTCTCTCTCCTCTCTCACTCTCTTTTTAAAAAAAAAAAAAAGAAATGTTAATATAAGGATTGCTGTAAAATAAAAAAATTTCAAGATAATATTTGCAATACTCATTATGGTATCTATTTAAGCTATATATTTCTGTGCAAGTGAAATCAGTAGTTGGTTGTTACAGTGTAGAAGTGGAATAAGATACATCAGGTTAACTATATATGCTGGTGAAAGTGTGTGACGGTTCTTGTTTTTGGATGAAGAGGTAAAACATTGCTAAAAACCATGGCAATGGGTTAATGCTGATCTATTTTGATTGAAATAATAAAAGAATATCTTAAATATAGAAAACTGGCTAGAAAAAAAACTGTTTACTTCAGAGTTGGCTTTTTTATTCTTTTATTTATATATAATAGCAGAATGCATTACAATTCATATTGCACATATAGAGCACACATTTTTCACATCTCTGGTTGTATACAAAGTATATTCACAACAATTCATGTCTTCATACATGTACTTTGGATAATGATTTCCATCACATTCCACCTTCATTGCTAACCCCATGCTCTCTCCCTTCCTCTCCCACCCCTCTGCCCTATCTAGAGTTAGTCTGTTCCAAATGTTTTCCCTGATATGTGGATGCTGATCCATAATGGGGGTTGGAGGAGCATGGGAGTAATGGAGGAACTTTAGGTGGGGCAAAGGAAGGGAGGGGAAGAGTGGGGGGACATGGGGTAGGAAAGATGGTGCAATGAGATGGACATCATTACCCTAAGTACATGTATGAAAACAAGAATGGTGTGACTCTACTTTTAGTACAACCAGAGACATGAAAAATTGTACTCTGTATGTGTACTATGAATTGAAATGCATTGTGCTGTCATGTATAACAAATAAAAATAAATAAATAAATTTAAAAAATGAAGTTAACTTACAAGATTGATGTCTAACTGGTGAAACCTCTAAGGACTCCAAGAAACCATCAACCTTCATTTAAGACCACTTTTGTGTGGAGTGTTTGCCACTCTGGCTAGGGAAATCCATGGTTGAACATCATAAGGCAGGAAGGGGAAAAAAAAAAAGCAGAACAAAAGGGTATCAGTAGATAAGAGAAACAGGATTAATGTCCCAGAACACAAACATAAAGACCAATTTGAAAAAGATGTGAATTATGTTTAAAACATTCAAATATTTTAAAGGTGTATTAGTTTGTTTTGTGTTACTGTCAGGAAATATCTGAGGCAGGCTATCCTTGAAGAAAAGAGGATTATTTAGTTCATAATTTTAGAGGCAATCCCATTGGTTTAGTCTCTAGTGCTGGCCTACTGGTGGGCAGCATCAAAACAGAGCATATGCAGGAGAAAGAGATTACATCACTTTTTAAAAAATATTTTTAGTTGTCGAAGCACCTTCATTTATTTATTTATATGTGGTATGGAGAATTGAACCTAGAGTCTCAGACATGGTAGGCAAGCACTGTACCACTGAGCTATAATCCCAGCCCCTAAGAGATTAATTACATCTCGAAACTGAAAGCCAGAGAGTAATTCAGTCTCATTCTTACAACTATTCACTCTCGCAAGAACTGACTCAGGATGCCATTAGAATTATTTTAATTCCTTCCCAGGGCAGCACTCTGAATGACCTAAGGACCTATGATCCATCTCTTAAAATTTCAACAACCTCTCATATAGCCACACTGAGGACCAAATTCGCAGTTCATAAACCCTTGGGGAACCCATGGACCCTTTGGACCACATCCAAACTGTATCAGAAAGGTAGAGTAAGAACAGTATATTATGAAAAAGAAATAAAGACTATACATAGACAAAGAGGATATATAGGGATAAATCAAGAAAATGTATAGATAGATAAGGATATTGGAAATCAGATCTATTGTATACTGTGTTTCATAGGTGAGGTATTGATGAATTTGAGTTCCTTTCCCAATTCTTATCACATTCCTTCATCCGTGTTTTCTTTTGTTAGCACACAAGATGAAAAGAATGAACTTCACTTTTACTTAATTTGACTGTGCCTATGTGAGTGATAAATAGACTATAGACCATTGAATCTTTGAGTCAAAGAAGAAAGATATTGGAAAATACTAAGCTTATTAATCATAACAGGAAATGATTTTATCTGGCTATGACTGAAGAGCAGGTTCACAAAATGGTAGTTTCCATGGTAATTTACAATGATATATTTTATCTAAGGACTGAGAAATTATTCCAGCCATCTCAAGATTTTCAGATGAAATTTGAGACTAAACCAATGCAGTTTTCAAAAATCACTAGTTTCATTAAAAGGTGTAATTTGACTTAGAAATGTGTGATATGGGAATTAATTTTACTTTTTGTTAAACTTCAGATATATGTGATAAAATGGTAGTAACAGATAAGCAAATATTTTTCATGTTTAGAAATATTCCTTTTAAACTCATTAATGTTTTCCATAGTTTCTGAATTGGCAATTTCCCAAGAAGCTGATGACATGGCAATGGAAAGAGAAAAATATGTGGATGAACTAAGAAAAGCATTGGTGTCAGGACCAGGACCAATGAATACATACAAGTTTGATTTTTCTAAAGAATCTTGTCATTTCTATTTTGAGAAAAACCTGAAAGATGTTTCAGTAAGTACAACTTTCCATAACTTTATAATTGTAAGATGTCATGGCTCTTATTGAGGAATTATGCTTAAGGTTCAAGAAACTCTCATATTATTCCCAGAACACTCAGAAGTAATAGCTTTGAAAGTACTTGGTTTCCAAATTGGAAGAATGCTTTAAAGTTAAAGTCATTGAACTGTATTAATGAATTATGAAAAGTTATTATTGGAAAATGTATTAGTTAATGCTTTAAAAATGTTAAGTATTATAATTATATTAAGCAATTATAAAACTAAAAAGGTAGAAATAACTGAAGCCAGTCACTCCATATTATTTCATATCTATTAAAACATATTTCATAATAATAATTTTGTTTTTTCCAATATTTTCAGCTGATTACTATCTTTAATCACTGTGGGTTAAAGAGGTTTTTAAATTTTTTAAACTAAATTTGTCTCAAAATTTTAATAACTAAAGTTAGTGTAGTAGAGATTTTCTTATCTTTTTTATACTATAGATCTCATATATCATTGATAAATAATTTAAAACTGTCAAACAACTCCATCTCTAATTAGTTTAGGTAAAATATAAAGATAGTATGTGAAGAACATTTAATAAATAAATCACCATGTTGATCTGAATTGGTATAGGAACTGAGGAGGATGAAGAACAGATGTTCTTGTCTGCAAAGTACGGAAACTTTGGAATATTTAAGCTGAAAGTTATTTTTATTTTAGAATTTCTAAGTCTGATAATAGTAAAACTGTTGATTTTGTATTAACAGTTGAACTATCTTGTGTTGAACTATCTTGCATCCCTAAAATGGAAGCAACCCATCATTATTTATCATCTTCTTAATGCATTAGTGAATATAATTTCTGAAAATTTTATTATAGATTTTGTATCTATGTTCATTAATAAGGATATTTATCTGCTCTTTTCTTTCCTTGACATTGCCTTATTTGGTGTTGGTATCAGGATGATATTGGTTTCAATGGGTTTTGGAAGTGTCCTCACCTACCTTTCTATTTCATGGAGTAATTTGAAGAACATTGTCCTTAGTTCTGCTTTAAAGGTCTGGTAGAACCAGTTGTGAATCCATCTGGTCCTGAACTTTTCTTTTTAGGAAGACTTTTTTCTTCAGTCTCATTGCTGCTTGTTGATCTGTTTAAGTTTCTTATATAATTTGGTTCAATTTAGGTAGGTTTTTTTCTATTTAGAAATTTTACCATTTTTTCCTAATTTTTCCAGTTTGCCAATATGTTTTTTTTTTAAATAGCACCTAATTATCCTTTTTTTCAGTGATATTTGTGATGATATTTCCTTTTTTTTATCTCTTACTTTATTAATTTGACTCTTCTCTTTCTTTTGGTTAATTTAGCAAAAGTTTTTTTTTTTTTTTTTAAATCAAGGTTGTTTATTCTTGAAAGAACCAACTCTTACATTGATCCTTTGTATTGTTTTTTAAATTTTTTCAATAACTTCAGCCCTGATATTAATTGTTTTCTTCCTTCTAAGGGTTTGGAATTATTTTTTCTAATTTATAATGGATCTTTATATTTTTTCTAATTTATAATTGAGACACATGGTTAGTTTATTTGGGATCTTTCCAATTTTTTTTTATGTAGGTACTCATAGCTATAATCTTTCCTCTTAGAATAACTTTTATAATATCCCAGAGATTTTTTTTGGCATGTTGTATTTCTATCCTTGTTAGATTCTAAAAATTTTAAAATTTCTTCTATGGCCCATTCATCATCAAAAGTATATTGCTTAAACTCCATGTATTATGTAGTTTCTATTGTTTTTTTTTTCCTGTTGGTTTTAATTTTATTTCATTGTTATCTTGATAAGATGTGCCGCAGTCTGGCTGGGCACAATTCAGGAGCCACTTGTCAAAAGAAACGAACTTTATTTTTAGAACCACACACGCCAAACAAAACAGCTCCTCAGGAAAAAACCCTCAGAGCCCAACTGCCACCACCGGCTTCCCACAAGCCTCTCAACCTCTCCCACTCCTCCTGCTCTTGAGGCCGATTGGCTGGGTCGTGTGGGCGGAGCCAAAAAAGTCCCCCAATGAGCAGCTCCGTAGTCTGAAAGGGCGGGGAAACAGCCCAATGAGCATCACCGCAGAGGAGCCAATCAGCTAGAAGTTGCTGGGGCCTCTGTGAGCCAATCATCAGCTGGCAGTCTGAAAGTTTGCTGGGGCCCCTTCGGCTGTGGCTCTCAACAAAGATGCAAGGAATTATATAGACCCTTTGTATTTGCTAAATCTTGCTTTGTGATTTATCCTATGGCCTATGTTGGAAAAAGTTTCAGGGCAGCTGAGAAGAAAGTGTATTCAGATGTCATCAGATGAAATATTGTACATATGTGTTAAGTACATCTGGTTTATAGTATTTTTCAGCTGTAAAGTTCTTTACCGATTTTGTCTGGATTACCCATCTATTGGTGAGAGAAGGATGCTGAAATCATATAGTATTATATTGGGATCAATGTGAGTATGTAGAGCAATACTTATTTTATGTAATTAGATGCATGGATGTTTTGGGCATAAATATTTGCTATTGTTATATCTTCTTGTTTGGTTTTTCATTTTAACCATTATGAAATCAGCTTTGTCTTTTCTGATTTGTTTTGGCTTTTAGTTGGCTTTGTTGAATATGAAAGTGATACTTTTGCTTGTTTTCATGCTCCATTTGAATGAAATACTACTTTTCATTTTTTTCCACTTGTGAACATCTTTGTGAAGTATGTTTCATGCAAGCAACATATAATTGGGTCTTGTGTTGTAAACCAATTGGACAGTCTATGTATTTTAATTGGAGAGGTGAGGCCATTTACATCCAGTGTTATGATAGAGTGTTGTTTATTATTTCCTGCTGTTTAAATTTGTTACTATTTAAATTTGCTTCTAATGTTTATTTTTAGCCTAATTCTCATCTGTTCAGCTACTCTTCTGTTGAGATTCATTCATTTGGGACCCTCTGAAGTTTGTTTTTAATTTCTTCTCTATGTAGTATTTCTTTTATTTTTTTTTTAAAGAGAGAGAGAGAGAGAGAGACAGAGAGAGAGAGAGAGAGAGAGAGAGAGAGAGAGAGAGAGAGAGAATTTTTTTAATATTTATTTTTTAGTTTTCGGTAGACACAACATCTTTGTTTGTATGTGGTGCTGAGGATCGAACCCGGGCCGCACGCATGCCAGGCGAGCGCGCTACCACTTGAGCCACACCTCCAGCCCCTATGTAGTATTTCTTGAAGTATTCTCTTTAGTTCTGGCATCTTGGAAGATTTTTAATTCTGTTTGCTGGATATAGCAATTTTGGTTGGCAATTAATTTTTTTGAGGACTGAGAATACTGAGTTATAATTCCTCCTGACTTAGAATCTTTTCTTAAAAATTCAAAGTAATTCTAATTGGCCTTTCTCTAAATGTCACCTGATGTTTTCATTTTGGTATCTGTAAAATTCTATCCTTGTTCTCTGTGTTAGGTATTTTAATTATAATGTGTCGGGGAGTTTGATCTTGTGTATTTGGGGTTCTGAATATGTCCTGTATCCAGATGTCCATCTCATTCCAAAGTTAGGGAAAATTTCTAAAATTATTTCTCTGATAAATTTATGCATGCCCTTAGCTTCTATATCAGATTCCTCTTTGTAGTGATTCGTAGATGCTGACTCTTGATGCTGTCTCACATTTCTTATATATTCTGATCATAGTTGATTATATTCTTTATTGCTGATTGAATTTTCAAAGTTATATACCTGTTTTCACTGGCTGAAATTCTGTCTTCCACAGAATATAATTCTGTTGGTGTGATTTTCAGCTGAATTTCTCCATGATTTACATTTGGTTCTTTATTCAGAATCTTTACTTTTTTATTGAAATACTCTTTTATATTCTGAATTTTCTACTTTAGTTGATTTCTTCCATCTTCTTTAATTCATTAATTATTTTAATAATCATCTTTTGTATTTTTTATTGGCATTTCCTTCATTTTGGTATCTCTGGCATCATTTATTGGAGTATTATTCACTTTTGGGAATGTCTTATTCCTTTTTTCTTATATTACCTGTTCTGTTGATTTTTTTTTCATCTACCAGGATGATTACCTCTTCTACTATTCTGCAAGAAACTTTCTAGTAATCTGCCTTTTCTTTACTAAGTTCCTGAGGGAGTATACAACTAAGTGTCAATACTTCCACTTGGCGTGAATCCACTGCTGTGTTCAGTACTCAAGCACAGCTTTGAGAGGAGATAATAATCACCAGTAGCTGATCACTTCCAAATAAAGTCATATACTAATAAAGCTTAAGAATGTACTGAAAATATTCTCCACAATTCCACTATCAAAATGGAAATTGAAAATGGTGTTCTAGAATAGACTAAGAAATTAGGTATTCAAAAAAGTGTAATTAACTATTAAAGTATATTGGGCATGAGAAGGAAAAATCAAAGAAAACAAAACATAAAATGGTGGTGGTAGAGGCAGGAGCATATACTGCAAGAAGAAAAAGAGAGACAGGAGAGAATATAAACATGAGTAAAGAGAAGAAAGAGTAATTCCAATTAATGCTTTAAAGCATTAAAATGAATACATAAAATTAGATTAATGATTGCATTGTCAAGTGATAAGAGAAAAAATGTCAAATCAATTTGCAAGATAAAAATCTGTAAAAATCAAAACTGAAATTAGGGTCTGGGATTATGGCTCAGTGATAGAGTGCTTGCCTAGCACCTGTGAGGCACTGGGTTCTATCCTCAGCACCATATAAATATAAATAAAATAAAGCTTAAAAAACTGAAATTAGAGAGATTTATTTTATTCCATGCTGAGCTATTTGAGATGGAGCCAATTCTTATTGAACCTTCCTGATTTGGATTTAGTCAGGCATTGGAAAGTTTAGTAAATGCCCACACCTCCTTGGATTTACTTCTGTGCTCTCTGCATATAGAGGAAGTAATCTTCACCATTCTGCCTCTGAATCAAATCTAGGAAGCTTCTTCTGTTCATTGGTATATCTGGGTATCTAATAGCTTTGTGGTGGATTAGAAGAGACACATAAGTGCCTTCCTTTGGCAGCAGCAACAGACTGTAGGGCCCTAACCTGGGGGTCCTATGGAACACAGTAATGCTAGGGCCAGGGGCCTCTGCACTGCTTGTTGCAAATTCTGTGGCTTCTGCCACCAATGGGGCTCATTGTTGGTGTGCCCACATGTGCAGCTGGCATCTTTGTGGCCAATGTCTGTGGACCCTCTGTGGTCATGGAGCCCTGGGGCTTGGCTTCTGTTGGCTGCTGTGGATCATCAGATTTCTGCTTGCTGCCAGGGCACACTGTTGGTGGGCCTGTGTATACAGGTGGTTGGTAGTGGTGGGGTCTGTGGAGCAAGTAGCCCGAAGGGCAGATAGCACTGCTGGGGCACAAGGACCTTTGCCCTCAGCTACTATAGATCCTGTGCCTTCTTACTAATGCCTGAGCATGTTCTCTAGTGGGTTCATGACTATGTGTGCTCAGTGATGTCTGGCATATATTGGGGGTACATGTGTGGGCACCTCTGTGGAGGACAGCACTGCAAGTTAGTATTGGTAATATATCCAGCTATTGGGGATCACACTGCTGTGGCCAACAGTTAGGCACTCCCTGAGAGTGACTTGTTCTCTGTTTTACTCTAGCCTATTCCCCTTGTGAGGGGAGGAGGGCTTGACAACCTTCAGATAGCAGTAATCTCTGTACAGATTACTGGAGTACCCTGTTTCAAAGGCTTTTCCTAGGACATTTTTCCTGCTGTCTGAAGTTTGGATGTAGTTGTATAGATTTAATTCCTCCTAGGGAGAGAGGCTTAGATGTGATCTCTACAAGATGGCTGGCAGTCACAGTTTTCACTAGAGTTTGAGATAGGTTGTATACTTCTAAGTGACTTAGCAGCTCCTGTCCTGGCTTAACTTGGCCTTTCTTTCTTTCTTTTTTTTTTTTCCTACCTTTGTTACTGAAGTAAGCATGTCACCTTTGCCTCACCTTCTTTCTCTCTTATCCCTCTAACCTGATCCTGGTTGGGATTGAGAAATTTCTACCTCTTTTCTCTTTCAGTAACCAGAATTTCTGAGTTTGCCTAAATCTCTTGACTGTTCAGTATTGTTCCATAGACCATTTCATCTGGCAACTACCTCTCTAATAAGTTGTTCTCTCACTGCTTTGATTTTGAACTGCTAGAGGAGTCAAAATTTGCTATCTAGTTCTTCTTTTCTATCTTCCCACCAGATTAGATGATAATTTAAGTAGGAAAAGTAAAAAGATTTCAACTGGTTACCAAAATTTTGCTATCTTATATTCTTTCCTGTAGTACAAATTCAGTCAGATGATATTAAACACTATAGAACTACTAACTAATTCTCTTAATATTTTGAAGTGAATCAGTATAAAATAGGGAGTAATAACATTCGTTCCATTCATTAAGCATTTGTATATAACAGTTGGCATTATTTTGTGCACCCAGTTTTTGTTTTTTATGTCGTTTGTATACACTGATGCATAACAGATTCATATTTACTGATATACCTGTTTGAGAGTTGGAAGGCTTTGGGTGTCTTTGACATAGTGAAAGGGGAGCTTGGTCCAGTGGGGATGGTTGGAGTACTTGCCAATACAAGTAATAGCAATTCATCTGTTTTTTCTGCTTTGGTGAAGAAAAACTTCCAAGTCCTCATGACTTAAATCTTTTACGGTTGACTTGTTACTTAGCATCATGAAACTAATCAACTTTAACAAAGCCAAGCCCTTAAACTACTATCATTTTGACAGGTTTCATTAAGAAATGAAAAAAGCATAAAAGACTCACAGTAATGCAGAATTGTATTGATTCTCAAAAGAAAATGTCTTAAAGCAGCATATTGCAGTTTAGAAGGCTGTCCCCTTGTTTATTCATTTATTTATTTGTTTATGAGAGAAAAAGGCTACTCTCAGAATAGTTTGACAAGGAGTTTATTCATGGTTTGGCTTACTTCTGAGCTATTTTTGGATATTTAAATGATATAAAACTGCTGCAGTAAGTCTTGTAGATCCAGCTTTCAGAAAAAAAAAATCACAATTTTATTTGGCAAACTACCATGGGAATCTTCTAGTATTTAGACAAACTGATTTCAGTGACAATATCTTCTAAATTTATCTGTGGGTAAAAATCTGCTAACAATTGGAAACATGGGTGAACACTTTTTAAGGCTAACTGTGTTTGGATGACCTAAAAATTGAAAAGGAGTTTGGAATTCTTTCCTTGATGACACAGGCATATGATTGTTGCCAAAAAGCCTAAACTTAGAAGAAAGGAAAAAGAGATTTTAGGCATTTAATGCCATCAATTCAAGAAGTTTATGTATCAAATTATGTTTTGGAGATCACTGCACAATTTGAACATTTTTAATGTGCGACTAAATTAAGATTTGTTTGGAATTTAGATCAAAATTTCCCTTTTTTCCCCCTAAAGAGAGTGACCACTAATTTTTTAATTAAAAAATACTGATCTTTGGGAAATGCTAACTTGTGTTTTGTCTGAGTGTTAAGATTTTCAATGTGAGGGAAATATTTTAAATGTATAATTTTTTGTCAGTGTTTATATACAGTAATTTTTAGCAGGAATAGGTCCACAGTTTTCATGAGATTGCTTTTGAGTTTATAATTCCCCAACTTTCATTTATGTTTGACTTTTTTTTTTTTTTTTGTACCAAGGATTGAACCCAGTGGAGCTTAATCACTGATCCAAATCCCCAACCCTTTTTATTTTATTTTATTTTTTTTGAGACAGAGTCTCACCAACACAGACTCTGAGAGCCTCACTTAGCAACTTAGCTGAGACTGGTTCGGCACTTGTGATCCTCCTGCGTCAGCCTCCCAAGACCTGGGATTATAGGTGTGTACCAACACATTAAACTCTAATTGTCTTTTTAAGATAGGTAACAAAGACATTTTAATTTAAGCTTAGTTACTATTGGAATATGTGTTGAATGACCAGCTAGACACTAATTCCTTTTCTCTGAAGAGTATGAACCAGTGTAACCCTTCTTGTTCGAGTATAGTGTTTTTCTGTTGACAGTAGGTTGTAGCCAAAGTGAACTCTAGTGTGCCAGCTTTTGAAGATCCTCATTTCTTTTAATATTTATTTTTTAGTTGTAGTTGGACACTTATACCTTTTATTTATTTATTTGTTTATTTATTTATTTTCATGTGGTGCTGAGGATCCAACCCAGGGCCTTGCACATGCTAGGCAAGCGCCCTACCACTGAGCCACAATCCCAGTCCTTCTCTTTTATTTTCTTTTCAACATTTTCTTTTCTCTTTAATATCTATTTTGTTGTAGGTGGACACAGTACCAGTACCTTTATTTTATTTTTATGTGGTACTGAGTATCAAACCAAGTGCTTCTTGTGCCACAACTCCAGCCCAGGTCCTCATTTCTTTTCTTTTTTTTTAGAAAGAGAGAGAGAGAGAGAGGAGAGAGAGAGAGAGAGAGAGAGAAAGAGAGAGAGAGAGAGAGAGAGAGAGAGAGAGAGAGAGATTTTAATATTTACTTTTTAGTTTTTGGTGGACACAGCATCTTTAATTGTATGTGGTGCTGAGGATCGAACCCAGCGCCACAAGCATACCAGGCGAGTGCGCTACCACTTGAGCCATATCCCCAGCCCCAGCTCCTCATTTCTTAACCACAAGCACTGTCTATCACTCAAGAAGCATTCCTATACTTTATGTCACTGTTTTACCTCTCCTTTCATGGTTCATACTGATTTTGAAATAGATTATTATCATTCTAACAACTCATTTTAATATTATTTTTTTCTTCCTTTTTTTCCTTTTGCTTTGTTTCTTCAGAAAAAAATTCCATTTATGAGTTATAAAAAACAACTTGATTATTTTTGACAAGAATAGTGATGGCTAGAATAACCTTGGACTAATCATTTAACTTGAAGTTGCTGATGATTCTTGTTTCCTCATCTCTAAAGTTTTATTTAAGGTGATTTCTTAAATTCACTGTAAGTCCTGAAATATACTTTAGTTTTATAAAAATATACTCTAGTTTTATAAAAATTTATAAAATATTATACATAAACACAGATAAGTTTTTGTGTATGTGATGTCACAGCCAACAAATATGAAACTTCAGTAATTAAATAGCATGAAGTTTTGTTTTCTATGTTGTAAAACTCTAAGTAGGCACCACTTGGTTAATATGATAGCTTTATGATGTCAGAGACCAGAACTTTTTGCTTATGTTGCTTTATCATATTTAACAGTTTTCATCTCGTGGTATAAGATTGCTGCTTTTGCTTCACTATTATGTTCATCTTTTAAGCATCAGGACAGAGTTATAGAGAAAGTAAAGAGCATATGCATTGTCTTTGCTGCCATCACTCCAAAATTGCACAAATTTCTTATGCACATATCCTGTTGTTCAGAACTTTGTCACATGACTTCTGTCTTCTCCTAGAGGCAAGGGAATCTGTGAAATCTGATCTTGTACTATGTCCTCTGCCCAGAAATTTCCATTACTGTGTGAAAAAGGAGAACATGGTTATTGATGGACAATTAACAATCTCTGAATATTCAGGAAAGATAGAAACATTATTCAGAGGGCTTGCTTTTATTGTTGCAAGGCCATTTCTCCAGTATTTTTATTACAAATAAGTATTTCAATCATATTTTAGTTTAATGTTATAAAGCAACATGTGGAAGGTACAGGATATTCTGTATCTTACTATATAATGTAACTTTTATTTACTTGTATTTTAGTAGAAAACTGGACTCTAAATTCAAACAGCCTCCTTATATTTAACTTCATTTCTCTGATATATGAAAATGAGATAAAATAAGTTAGCCAAAAAACCCAACCAAAGTTGTTTTTAAAAACAGCAGTCCAAAATCCTATATTATTGCCATGTGTTCCTGTGGTTTGAGAAACTCTGAATTCAGAGGGCCATTTCCAGATTAAATATCAGAATTGCAGAATTTATTGTGGTACTCTGCCAAAGACTTTGTCAAAAATAGTAATGACTTTCAGGTTTGTGGTAGTTTGAGTTTTCAAATGTGTTGTTTGAATGCCCCAAAAAAGAAGTTATAATAATCTTTATTTCTGTGATAAAAGTATTTGTGTATATATGTTATTCCTTACCCTTTTAGAGTGTGAGAACTAAATGAGTAATGTATGTGGGTCAGAAATTCTACTCAAAGTATATACTTTCTAGGTTAAGCTATAAAAGAGATTTTAGAATTACTACTTTAAACAAATTATTAATTTTTGGTTATACAGTTTTGTATTTGAGGACTATTTTCTTTTTCTTGTTTTTGTTATACTACTTTAATTTAAAATGATTTATTCTTTTTTAAGATGCAAGTCATTTTATCTGAATTCTTTGTTATTACAGGATTGTTCAGGAAAGAATTTATCGTAAGAACAAAAGTAGAAAGCAGCACGTGAAAAGTATGTTGTAAAATGACTTTTTTGTGTAATACTGTTAATGTTTTCTTTAGCATGTATTTTCCCTGTATTTCATTAGACTTGATATTGTCATTGTTTATTTTTGAGGAAATAGATGCCGAAAATATAAATGAGTGGCTAAGGAGAACAGAAATAAGTAAGTTAGCAAAGGTAGAATCCAGGCCTATGACTTATGAATCCAACATTAGTTTTGTTAAAATGTTAGTTTCAGGTGTGATTTATATGCAGTAAAAGATAATTGAGAGATCCAACATGGCGGCTGGTGCTGAGAGATCAAGTCTCTGACCTCTTCAGCTGTTCGGGCATAGGGAGTCGTAAACAGTCTAAATGCTGTTTGCTCAGGATCACTAGGCAATGCTGAGCTGACATGGATCTGGGGTGAACAGTCTGGGCCTCTCAGAACACACTCTGTGCCCGGATCGGCTGAACTCAAGCTCCCGTTCGCCTGCTTTCCGAAGACAAACAGCTGTGACTCAGCACTAATCCATCCCGCTGAAACAACTGGTCGGCCCTTCTGATCCTACGGAGGTAAATGCCAACCGAGCCTTCATAGGCAGTGGCCACAGGATTTAAACGGGGCTTGGGAGAGACAGTCAGGACCCACCCATTGCATTGGTCACCCGGCAAAGGGAAATGAACTGTCGCCATTTGCAAGAGATACCACCATGGCAGAGAACTGACGTCATCAGACTGCGGCGGAGGAGATAACTTCATTGAAACCTGTGGCTACAGGTGTGTAATCCCCTAGCCTTCCCTCTGCACACATCGGGGAAACCTTAAGGGCCCCTCCCAGCTCTCCCATAAGGGCCCCTCCCAGCTCTCCCGTGAGCGCAATAGCCAGACCGAGGGAATCAGACGTGGCGCGGGATCCGCGGCACGGAACTCCCGACTACCGCTCCCACCAGTGCTGACAACTGAGGTCTCTTGCACCAGCTTCCGGGGGTGTGGCTATTGGAGGGCAAGTAAAATTCACTGAGGATTCTCAGCCCCAAGCTCTACAAACTTAGGGTCTGAGGGAATGGCAAACAGGGAGAGTGTGCCCAGTCGTTCATGAAAACAGGGCTCCCGGGAGCAGCAGACCTGGCGTGTAGCCAGTATTGTGGTGAGCGTCACCGGTGAGCGGGGCCTGGCTAGAGGAAAAGTGGGGAAGTGACTAGACACAAGAGGAGGCCCTAGGCACTCAGGATTGGAGACTCGCCCAGTCTGGGAGGAGGAGCTGCTGCACAGTGATTGGTTCCCGCATATTGACAGGAGAAACTTGGCCTGGTGGGCACAGCGCCACCTACTGGAAGAGAAGTTAATCAAACTCTAAGACTGCATTTATTAGTTATTTTTTTTCTTTTTTTTCTTTTCTCTTTTTTTTTGATTTGGGTTTTTCTTTCATTTTCATTTTTCTTTCTTGTTGTTTTTAAAAATTTTTTTTTTACAATTTTTTTAAATTTTTTTCTTTTAATTTTAATTTCTTTTTATTATTTTTTTAAAAATTTTTTTTCTTTTTTTATTTCCTATTTTTTTCTTCTTTTCTCTTTTCATTTCTTTTCAATTATCTTATCCCCCCTTCCTTGAATTCTACCTGCTTACTCTCATTCTCTTTAGTGACTTTTTCCCTTCCCTTCTAATACCTTTCCTCTCAAGCATCTAATAAATTTATAGGAGTAAACAGTAACTCATCAGTCAAACAGAACAAGAAGTAACATGAGCAGCTTCAAAAAGCAAGGAAGAAAAGGAGTACAAACAATGAAGGACAGCCTAAATATTCAGGAGGACCTAGAGTCATCAGAAAAATGGTCATATAAAGAACTCAAGGAACACCTTAGACAGATGGAATGGAACCTTAAAGAGGATATGAGACAGCAAATTCACACAGTGAAAGAACACATTGAAAACGAATTACATAAACAGATAAAAGAAGAAGTTAAGCATCTTTATCAGGAGATAGAGATTATAAAAAAATCAAACAATAATTCTAGAAATGAAGGAAACTATAAACCAAATTAAAAACTCAAATGAGAGTATCACTAACAGAGTGGAGCAAGTAGAAGCTAGAACGTCAGATAATGAAGACAAAATATATCATCTTGAAAAGAGTCTAGAAAACTCAGAAAGGCATGTAAAAAATCACGAGAAAAACATCCAAGAGACATGGTATAACATAAAAAAAACAAACTTAAGAGTCATCGGGATAGAAGAAGGTATAGAGATTCAAACCAAGGGAATGAGTAACCTGCTGAATGAAATAATTACAGAAAACTTTCCAGAAATAAAAAAGGAAACGGACATACAAATTGTAGATGCATACAGGACACCGAGCATACAAAATCACAGTAGACCAACGCCAAGACACATTGTTATGAAGATATCCAATATACAGAACAAAGAGAAAATATTAAAAGCTACAAGAGAAAGGAGGCAGATTACATTCAGGGGTAAACCAATAAGGTTAACAACAGATTTTTTATCACAGACACTGAAAGCAAGAAGGTCCTGGAACAATGTATTTCGAACACTGAAAGACAATGGATGCCAACCAAGAATTCTGTATCCAGCAAAATTAAGCTTCAGGTATGACAACGAAATAAAAATCTTTCATGATAAACAAAAGTTAAAAGAATTTGCAGCCAGAAAACCAGCATTGCAAAGCATCTTGAAGAAACGAGAAAGAAATGAAAAACAATAACCAAAACCATCAGTGGGAAGTGCCTCGGTAAAGACAGAGGGCGGGGGGAAAGATAATCATGGAGAAACAAACTAAATTTAAAAAGAAAAAAAAGGATAAATAATCAAACATGGCTGGAAGTACAAACCATATATCAATAGTAACTCTAAATGTTAGTGGCTTAAACTCTCCAATAAAGCGACATAGGCTGGTATCATGGACTAAAAAAACAAATCTAACAATATGCTGCCTCCAGGAGACACATCTGATTGGAAAAGACATACACAGGCAGAAGGTGAAAGGATGGGAAAAAATATACCACGAACACGGTCCTCGTAAGCAAGCAGGGGTGGCCATCCTCATATCAAATAAAATCGACTTCAAGACTAAGTTAATCAAAAGGGATAAAGAAGTACATTATATACTGTTAAAAGGAACCATTCACCAACAAGACATAACAATTATCAGTATTTATGCACCAAATAATGGTGCTGCGACATTCATAAAACAAATTCTCCTCATGTTCAAGAATCAAATAGACCACAACACAATAATTATGGGTGACTTCAACACACCTCTCTCACTATTGGACAGATCCTCCAAACAAAAGTTGAATAAAGAAACTATAGAACTCAATACCACAATCAATAACCTGGACTTAACTGACATATATAGAATATATCAACCATCATCAAATGGATATACTTTTTTCTCAGCAGCACATGGGTCCTAATAATATTATGCCATAGGGCAACCCTCAGTAAATATAAAGGGGTGGAGATAATACCATGCATTTTATCTGATCATAATGGAATGAAACTGGAAATCAATGATAAAAGAAGGAAGGAAAAATCCTACATCACATGGAAAATGAACAATATGTTACTGAATGATCAATGGGTTACAGAAGACATAAAGGAGGAAATTAAAAAATTCTTAGAGATAAATGAAAATACAGACACAACATATCGGAATCTATGGGACACAATGAAAGCAGTTTTAAGAGGAAAATTCATCGCCTGGTGGTCATTCCTCAAAAAAAGAAAAAAACAACAAATAAATGAGTTCACACTTCATCTCAAAGCCCTAGAAAAGGAAGAGCAAACCAACAGCAAATGTAGCAGAAGGCAAGAAATAATTAAAATCAGAGCGGAAATCAATAAAATTGAAACAAAAGAAACTATTGAAAAAATTAACAAAACTAAAAGTTGGTTCTTCGAAAAAATAAATAAGATTGACACACCTTTAGCCATGCTAATGAAGAGAAGAAGAGAGAGAACTCAAATTACTAGCATATGGGATGAAAAAGGCAATATCACAACAGACACTTCAGAAATACAGAAGATAATCAGAAATTATTTTGAATCCTTATACTCCAATAAAATAGAAGATAGTGAAGACATCGATAAATTTCTTAAGTCATATGATTTGCCCAGACTGAGTCAGGAGGATACACACAATTTGAACAGACCAATATCAATGGATGAAATTGAAGAAGCCATCAAAAGACTACCAACCAAGAAAAGCCCTGGACCGGATGGGTATACAGCGGAGTTTTACAAAACCTTTAAAGAAGAATTAATACCAATACTTTTCAAGTTATTTCAAGAAATAGAAAAAGAGGGAGCTCTTCCAAATTCATTCTATGAGGCCAACATCACCCTGATTCCGAAACCAGACAAAGACACCTCAAAGAAAGAAAACTGCAGACCAATATCTCTAATGAGCCTAGATGCAAAAATCCTCAACAAAATTCAGGCGAATCGAATATAAAAACTCATCAAAAAAATTGTGCACCATGATAAAGTAGGATTCATCCCTGGGATGCAAGGATGGTTCAACATACGGAAATCAATAAATGTTATTCACCACATCAATAGACTTAAAGATAAGAACCATATGGTCATCTCGATAGATGCAGAAAAAGCATTCAATAAAGTACAGCATCCCTTTATGTTCAAAACATTAGAAAAACTAGGGATAACAGGAACTTACCTCGACATTGTAAAAGCTATCTATGCTAAGCCTCAGGCTAGCATCATTCTGAATGGAGAAAAATTGAAGGCATTCCCTCTAAAATCTGGAACAAGACAGGGATGCCCTCTATCACCACTTCTATTCAATATAGTTCTCGAAACACTGGCCAGAGCAATTAGACAGACGAAAGAAATTAAAGGCATAAAAATAGGAAAAGAAGAACTTAAATTATCACTATTTGCGGAACACCTGATTCTATACTTAGAAGACCCAAAAGGGTCTACAAAGAAACTGCTAGAACTAATAAATGAATTCAGCAAAGTGGCAGGATATAAAATCAACACGCATAAATCAAAGGCATTTCTGTATATCAGCGACAAAACTTCTGAAACGGAAATGAGGAAAAACACTCCATTCACAATATCCTGAAAAAAAAATTAAATACTTGGGAATGAACCTAACAAAAGGGGTGAAAGAACTATACAATGAAAACTACAGAACCCTAAAGAGAGAAGTAGAAGAAGATCTTAGAAGATGGAAAAATATACCCTGTTCATGGATAGGCAGAACTAACATTATCAAAATGGCGATATTACCAAAAGTTCTCTGTAGGTTTAATGCAATGCCAATCAAAATCCCAATGGCATTTCTTGTAGAAATAGATAAAGCAATCATGAAATTCATATGGAAAAATAAAAGACCCAGAATAGCAAAAGCAATTCTAAGCAGGAAGTGTGAATCAGGCGGTATAGCGATACCAGATTTCAAACTATACTACAGAGCAATAGTGACAAAAACAGCATGGTACTGGTACCAAAACAGGCAGGTGGACCAATGGTATAGAATAGAGGACACAGAGACTAATCCACAAAGTTACAACTATCTTATATTTGATAAAGGGGCTAAAAGCATGCAATGGAGGAAGGATAGCATCTTCAACAAATGGTATTGGGAAAACTGGAAATCCATATGCAACAAAATGAAACTGAATCTCTTTCTGTCGCCATGCACAAAAGTTAACTCAAAATGGATCAAGGAGCTTGATATCAAACCAGAGACAAGGCATCTGATAGAAGAAAAAGTTGGCTCTGATCTACATAATGTAGGGTCGGGCTCCAAATTCCTTAATAGGACACCCATAGCACAAGAGTTAATAACAAGAATCAACAAATGGGACTTACTTAAACTAAAAAGTTTTTTCTCAGCAAGAGAAACAATAAGAGAGGTAAATAGGGAGCCTACATCATGGGAACAAATTTTTACTCCTCACACTTCATATAGAGCCTCTTATCCAGAGTATAGAAAGAACTCAAAAAATTAGATAATATGAAAACAAATAACCCAATCAATAAATGGGCCAAGGACCTGAACAGACACTTCTCAGAGGAGGACATACAGTCAATCAACAAGTACATGAAAAAATGCTCACCACCTCTAGCAGTCAGAGAAATGCAAATCAAAACCACCCTAAGATACCATCTCACTCCAGTAAGATTAGCAGCCACTATGAAGTCAAACAACAACAAGTGCTGGTGAGGATGTGGAGAAAAGGGTACACTTCTACATTGCTGGTGGGACTGCAAATTGGTGCGGCCAATATGGAAAGCAGTATGGAGATTCCTGGGAAAGCTGGGAATGGAACCACCAGTTGACCCAGCTATTGCCCTTCTCGGACTATTCCCTGAAGACCTTAAAAGAGCGTACTACAGGGATACTGCCACATCTATGTTCACAGCAGCACAATTCACAATAGCTAGACTGTGGAACCAACCCAGATGCCCTTCAATAGATGAATGGATAAAAGAAATGTGGCATTTATACACCATGGAGTATTATGCAGCACTAAAAAATGACAACGTCATGGAATTTGCAGGGAAATGGATGGCACTAGAGCAGATTATGCTTAGTGAAGCTAGCCAATCCCTAAAAAACAAATACCAAATGTCTTCTTTGATATAATGAGAGCAACTATGAACAGAGCAGGGAGGAAGAGCCGGATGAATAGATTAACATTAAACAGAGACATGAGATGGGAGGGAAAGGGAGAGAAAAGGGAAATTGCATGGAAATGAAGGGAGACCCTCATTGCTATACAAAATTACATATAAGAGCTTGTGAGGGGATTGGGAAAATAAACAAGGAGAGAAATGAATTACAGTAGATGGGGTAGAGAGAGAAGGTGTGAGGGTAGGGGAGGGGGGATAGTAGAGGATAGAAAGGTATCAGAATACAACAGTTACTAATAGGGCATTATGTAAAATTGTGGATGTGTAACCGATGTGATTCTGCAATCTGCATTTGGGGTAAAAATTGGGAGTTCATAACCCACTTGAATCTAATGTATGAAATATGATATGTCAAGTGCTTTGTAATGTTTTGAACAACCAATAAAAAAAAAAGATAATTGAATGTGTGTCACAGAAGCCTGTTTCTTCGTGTTTCTTTGCAGTCAGTCTCCATCTGTCCCTTTTCTTGTCCCAACCCAAGCAACCACTGGACTATTTATGCCAGTATACATTAATTAGTTTTACCTGTTTTAGAATTTCATATAAAGGAATACAGTAGATACTGTTGCTTATAACTTTATTTGTAAAGCATAATGCCTTAGGTATTTATCATTATATATTACGTATCAGCAATTCATTCTTTCTAATTGCTGAATAGTATTCCTTTGTACAGATATACCACATTTACTATGAGTATTTGCATATGAATCTTAGTATAGGCATGTATTTCATTTTTATTGGATATTATTTAGGTATAGAATAGTTGGGTTAAATGGTATGTTACCATTTTAGGATACTGCTCCAGAATTTTCTAATAGAGATTATATATCATTTTATATTCCCACAAGCAGTATGTGAGTTCCATTCCTTCATATCCTTGTCAACATTTTGTATGGTCAAATTTTTAATTTTAGCCATCCTAGTGGGTATGTGATAGTATCTTACTGTATTTTAAATTTACAATTCCCAAATGCCTCTGGTGTTATTTTCTCTATGTATATCTACTGTGATGACATGTTTGTCAACATGCTTTACGTGTTTTTGTTGGGTTGCTTCTTTTATTATTGTGTTTTGAAGAGTTCTTTTTTACATTCTGGATACAAGTTCCATGACACATACATGATTTGGGAACACCTTCTAGTTTGTGGAGAAAGACGGAACATCTTAATTTTGAGGAATATTTTTTGAATGGATTGTAATTTAGGTGTTATATCTAATAAGATATACCTAACATAAATCACAGAGATTTTATCCTGTATTTTCTCTTATGAGTTTTGTAGCTTTTACATTTAGAGTCTGTGATATATTTTGAGTTGGTTTTTGTATAAGACATAAGGTATGGATTGACGTTCTCATTATGTACATGACTCTTCAGTCACTCTAGTACCATTTATTGAATTATCCACTTGTTTTCTTGCACCTTGTTGAAAATCAGCTGACTGACTGCATGTCTTCCTGTGTATAGATATGCACATTTTTATTTGGGCTCTGTTCTGCTTCATTAATCCATTTTTTAAAAAATCTCTGTGTTAACCATAATCTGTCTGTATTACTTGGCTTGTAACACCTTAAAATCAGGTAGTATAAGTTCTTCAACTTTGTTTCATTTTGAAGTTGCTTTGGCTATTCCATGTACTTCAAACAAATTTTGTAAGATTTAAAAGTGATTTGTCAATTTTTATAAATAAGTCTGCTGGGATATTAATTGGGAATACATGAGTCTATAGAATTGACAACTTAACATATTAAGTCTTTTTATCCCTAAACAAGATATACTCACTTGTTTAAGTTCATTTTCCCAAATGAGGGGACATTTTACATAACCAGGGACATTTGGCAATGTCTGGATACTTTTTGTTTGTTTGTTTTTGGTTTTCTTTCTTTCTTTCTTTCTTTCTTTCTTTCTTTCTTTCTTTCTTTCTTTCTTTCTTTTTGTTGTTGTTACAGCCTATGGCTGCTACTGGCTTCTAGTGAATAGGGGCCAAGGATGTTGCTGAATATCTTACAATGGTCAGGATAGCCTTCCATTACATTATATCAATATTGCAATAGTTTAGAAACACTAATTTAGGTCTCACTAATTATGCAGCGATTCCTTATAGTTTTCAAAGTACAGATCTTATAGATCTTGTATCACATTTATTACTTTAAAGTGGAAATAGAGGCCATTGATGAAATCTTTCTTCTTTACTAATAGAAGCAATAGAGTATTAATTCTCCTTTCAAGTGCTACTTTAATTACATTGTTGAGATTTTATGTTTTCATTTTCATTGAAAATACTTTTATAATTTCCCTTTTGGTTTGAGTTTTCTTTCTTTTTTTTTTTTAGAGAGAGAGTGAGAGAGAGGGGGACAGAGAGAGAGAGAGAATTTTTTTTAATATTTATTTATTTTTTCTTAGTTCTCGGCAGACACAACATCTTTGTTTGTATTTGGTGCTGAGGATCGAACCCGGGCCGCAAGCATGCCAGGCGAGCGCGCTACCGCTTGAGCCACATCCCCAGCCCGGTTTGAGTTTTCATTCTTAGATTATTTATAAGCTTATAATTTAGTTTATAGTTTTTAAAATATCTTTGTGTTAGTAGCTTTTAATATAGATCCATTATTGGTGGCAAAACTTTATGTGACTTGAATTCTTTTAAATTTATTGGAGCTTATGTTATGGCTTTGAATATTGTCTGTCTTGTTCAGTTTTTTTTTTTTGTGTGTGTCCTTTAAAGATATTTTGTTTTATTTTTGGGGGGGATACCAGGGATGGAACTCAGGCATACTCAACCACTGAGCCACATCCCCAGTCCTGTTTTTGTAATTTTATTATTTAGAGACAAGGTCGCACTGAATTCCTTATGGCCTCACTATTGATAAGGTTGGCTTTGAACTTCTAATCATCCTGCCTCAGCTTTCTGAGCCACTGGGATTACAGGCATAGGCCACCACGCCCATCTATTATGCTGTTGTTGGTTGGATTGTTTTATATTTGTCAGTTAGATCAGATTGGTTTCTGGTGTTATGTTTTCTATAATCTTGCTGCTTTTCTGTCTGTTTCTTGTAAGTTGATTGAAAATGTATTAAAATCTGGAATTGTAATCATGTGTTTGTTTGCCTCTCCTTAAAATAATTTCAGCTATTGCTTCATATGTTCTGAATCTTTGTTATTCAATAGAAAGTATTAAGTTTTGCCATGGGAATTTATCCTTTTACATTTGGAAATGCCCTCTAATTCTATTGATATTCTTTGATTTACTTTGCATGGAACAAGTACCATTCCATTTTTCATTTGATTGGAATGAGCATGTTATACCTTTCCTATTATTTTGCCTTTAACTATTTTTGTCTTTATTTAAATTAGGTTTCTTAGCTGGGCAGGTGGTGAATGACTGTAACCTCTGGAACTTCTTAGGCTGAAGTTGTAAGTTTGAGGCCTGCCTCAGCAACTTAGCAAGACCCTGTCTCAGAATAAAGGACTGGAGATGAAGCTCAGTTAGATTTTTTTTTTTTTTTTTTTTTTAGATTTCTTTTAGGAAGCATTTGGATCTTGCCATTTAAAACATTCAGTTTGGCGGTCTGTGTCTTTTAATTGGGCTGTTTAGGTCATTTATATTCTACCTAATTATTGATGGTGATAGTCTTAAAATCTGCTTGCTGTCTTCTTCTTTTTTTTTTTAGTATTTAATTTTTAGTTGTGGTTGGACACAATACCTTTATTTATTTATTTTTATGTGGTGCTGAGGATCGAACCCAGGGCCTTGCACATACTACACAAGTGCTCTGCCACTGAGCTACAATTCCAACCCATCACTCTCTTCTTATTTCATTTTATTTTATTTCCTTGTTCCTCTTGTTCTTTCTCCTTTTGTATTAATTATTTTTTTAATTTCATTTTTTTAAGTTATCTCATTAACTGTAACTTATTTGTATGCTATTTTTATGCTTACTTTAGGGCTCATACCTAAAAGGCTTTTACCTTTGTCACAGTTTTTGAAGTCACCTATCACTTTACTGATATTATAAGAACCCTATAGTAATATTCTTTTATTTCTTTTGTTCTGAGCTTTGTGTTATTATGGTCATATATTTTACTTTAGCATGTTACAAACTCCATATTTATTATTACCATTATCATCTTTGCTTTCTACAATTAATTAACTGTTAAAAACTATTTGGAAATAATTTTAGGCTCACAAGTTTCAAAAATAAACATAGAGTTTCATTGTGTCCATCACTCAGCTTCCCCAAGGAAAACAATATGTAACCAGTGAACATTATTAAAAGTAGGAAATTGACATTGATACAATATCATTAGCTGAATTATAGACTTTATATTAATGTCAATTTTTATATGCACTTTTTTATTTTCAATACCTATTTACATGAATTTTATTACGTATATGGATTTGTGTAATTACTATCACAATCAGGATACATTATCTAAAAGAAACCACTTAATTCCTTCATGTTACCCCTTCATAGTCTTGCCTCTCATTTGATATAATCCTTCTGTAACCATTTTTTTTTATCCTTATAGTTGTATCATTTTAAGAATATTATCATTGGAATTCTATACTATGTGACTTTAATATTGACTTTTTTTCACTGAGCATAATGCCATTGAGATTCGTCCAAATTGTTGCATGTAATAGTAGTTCATATTTATTTATTGCAAATAGTTTATTGTATGGATATATTTACTACATGTTGTTTATCCATTTTGTTCACAGAAGAAAAATTTGAGTGTTTTCAATATTTTGGTCTTGGCAAAAGTGCTTTGAACATTCATGTACAGTATTTAGTGTAAATTAAAAATTTCCTTTCTTGAGTAGAAGGGTTGGTAAACGAGAGTCTGTAAATTGGTTGCCCATTTTGGTAAATAAAGTTTTGCTGAAACACACACATGACCAGTTGCTTATCATATTTTCCATGTGTGCTTTTGTGCTACAATATCAATAGTTGAATAGTTGAAATAGAGACCTTATGGTGTATAATGACTGAATTGCTAAACCTGCTTTATGATAAATATTTAGGATTATGAAAGATGGATTTTATGATAGGATGTATTTAACTTCACAAGAAACTACTACCCTGTTTTCCAAAGTGTGTTTATACCATTTTACATTCCCACCAGAAATATATAGAATATCTTTATTGTCATTAGCACTTGGTATTGTCAGTATGTTTAATTTAGCCACTCTAATAAGTGTTATGATATGTGCTGTAGTCTCTTTTGTGCTAGTATAACAGAATGCCTGAGATTTGGTTATTTATAAAACATAGCAATGTAATTTTTCACAGTTCTTGAAGTTGGGAAATCTGTCTAGGTGTCAGCATCTTTTGAAGGCTTCTTTGCTGTACCTCAGAGGGGCAAAAAGGGGAACCTACTTCTTCCATCAAGACTTTCTAGAAGGGCATGGATAATTAACTCTGAAAGCCCCATCCTGAATTCAGTCACATTGGCAATACTTAAATTGTGGAGGAAACACATTCAAAATTTAACAGTTTTTTATTGAGCCCTTAACCTGCCTTTTCCCAGTGACTCAGAGCTGCAAATGATATATTAATGTGTTTATTTGCCATCTTCGTATCTTCCTTTTTGTAGTGTTTGTTTAATTTTTTTTAACCTATGTTTTTTGTCATCGATGTCGATGTATTGTTTATTTTCCTTTGTTTTATGTGTGATTTGCAATTACCTACTTCTAGTCTATTCCTGGTTGGTTCTAAATTGGTCTGAGATTATACATATGGTCATAGCTGATATTCTTTATATCAGCTTAAAATTGTAACCCATTAAAAGCCATATGAAGTGGACTCTGAATAACATTTTAATATCTCATTCCAGTTTTGAAATCTTGGGCTGGGGTTATTGCTCAATGGTAAAGTACTTCCCCACCATGTGGTTAGTCCTAGGTTTGATTTTTAGTACCACACACAAAAACATATAGCCTTTATTACTTTTTACTATATCAGGAACCTAAAGAATTTGTGGTGACTTGGGTCTCTCTTGACCTCAAAGAGACCCTGTTAAGTGTTTTCTATTGTTATGTTGAATACTTTATTGAATATGTATGTATTGATAGACCTAGAGCTTCAGTTTCCTTGTTGAATTTTTTGGTAGAGTAACATTTAACATGAATTGATTAAAATTGGTCACCTACTAAATATTTTTTATTAGAACTGGAAGCATTCAAATAAGATAATTATTCTAAAAGTGTTGAAAAGGTATACCATTATAATAAAGACTAATTATTCATATAACTCCTGGTGAAACTGATATTTCTGCCAACAAATGATCCAACAGCAGTTCATAAGAGACAAGGACAATAAGGGAGGATTGTAATGATGTTTTCTTTTCTTTTTTCTTTTTTTTTTTTTGGTGGTGCTAGGGATTGAACCCAGGGCTCTGGGCATGTGAGGCAAGCACTCTACCAACTGAGCTATATCCCCAGTCTGTAGTGATGTTTTCTAATATGTTATAGTTTATATGTTTGATGAATAATGCCTACTTTTAAAATGTTTTAATTTTAAGATGTAGAGAAAAATTGCAAAAATAGTAAAGGGAATTCATGTATGTGCTTCACCCTATGTCCTCAATGTTCCCATACATACCCATAGTATAGTTATTAAATTCCCATACATACCCATAGTATAGTTATTAAATTCAGGAAATTAACATTGACTCAGTGCTGTATAGATACTATTTTAAATTTTGCTAATTGTCACATTAAAAACCTTTTTCTGATTCAAAATACAATCCCGTGTCCTGAATTGTATTTAATTATCTTTTTAAACGTCTTTTATAGTCTGTTAAAGTTCCTCAATTTTTGTTTTTCATGACTTGACTCTTTTGAGAGGGGATGGCCAGTATTTTGTAGAATTTCCTTCAATTTGGGTTTCTCTGATATTTCTTCATGATCAGATTGAGTTTATTCATATTTTAAAATAAAATATTATCACACACACTTTTGACTATTTGGTTAAAGTGGTGTGTGCTGAGTTTTCTAGTGTAAATTTTCTGTTTTCTCCTTTTTAGTTAATAAGTATCTTATTTGGAATTTTATTTTGTTTTATACTGGAATTGAATCTAGGATCATTCCACTACTGAGCTACATTGCTATTTTTTTTGTTGGTGTTCTTATTGTTTGTTTGTTTTTACTTTTTATTTTGAGACTGAGTCTTGTTAAGTTGCTGAATATGACCTCAAATTTGTGATCCTCCTGCCCCAGCCTCATAAGTTGTTCTGATTACAGCTGTACACTTCCATACCTGACTTGTGGGGAGATATTTTGAAAGTATAACCTGTGTTTTTCATACTTTTACTCATTCATTTTAGCATCAGTGAATGATTTTTATCTTCCAAAATTATTACTTATTAAACCTAATTATGATTTTCTATTTTTATCATTTTCTTTTCTTAATCGGAGTTCTATTAAGAAGAGGTGCTTCTTCTTCATTTATTTGTAATTATTTCTTTTGGTAGGCTCATGAACATTTATTCTATTGTATGTGCTAAATAGTTATTATTATTTTGTTGCTCATATTTTCCTAAGTTTGGCTACTGGAAACTTTATAAACTTGGCTTTTTTTTAAAAAATCATATTCATTGGGCTGGGGATGTGGCTCAAGTGGTAGCGCCTGGCATGCGTGTGGCCTGGGTTTGATCCTCAGCACCACATACAAACAAAGATGTTGTGCCCGCCGAAAACTAAAAGATAAATATTAAAATTCTCTCTCTCTCTCTCTCTCTCTGTCTAAAAAAAATCATATTCATATGTCTCAATTATTTTTGAGCACCTTCTTTTTTGGCATGAACCAGGGTTATCTTGTCTGCTGGACCTTACTATGTAATCACTCATTTTTCCAAAAAAACAAAATATAATTTTATTTCAAATTGTATTTGGTCATCAAGATCTCGGGGTTAGGTTTGTTCATTGTTACAGAGGTGACATTACTCGAGGTCTTCTTAGCCATGAGCAGAGCTAGCAACTAAATGAGTGTACTCATACATTCATATGCACATATTTGCATATAGGTGTTTTGTCAGCATTTATTTTTAAAGCCATAGGTTAATCCAGTGTCATACAGTTTATTCTGGCCTTCTTTCTTCTTTATAACTTGCAAGACAAGTTTGACTTTATATATCCATGATATGTTTACTTATTTGCTTAGACCTAGAATAATTATAGTTTAAATATTGGTGATTTATATTCTTTAAAAAACAAATTTTCTAAATATGGTACAATTTTTATATAATTCTTTTTTGTATTTATTCCTAGAATATATTCAATTTTTCTTGAATTAATTTTGTTCTTTCCTGTGCCTTTCAACGTCTCTTTTTCATTTTGTGTTTATCTAAATTCTAGTTGATATTAGTTATTTATTTTTTGGTGTATGAATAATTATGAAAAATCAGAGCTATATAAAAAGCTATAGTTGTCCATTTGTCATTTCTCTATCATCCCCTACAACCTGATTCCCATTTTCTTACTTTTACCTGGTATTGCCACCCCAGTCATGTAGGTAACCAAGCTCCCTAGTTTTTGGTTTATATATTCTATATTTATTTTGTACGAATAAGCATATATATTTTCCTATATTATTTTTTCTCTGAAGAGTAATACTCTAGAAATATTTATTATTCATTTTGCTGTTTTTTTTTTCCCTGAACAACCTATCCTCTAAACCACTGTGGTACATAATACTCCATGTTGTGAATTTATCAATTTTTCAACGACTCTCCTATGTGTGGGCATTTAAATTGTTCCTGTATTTTGAATTTCAAACAGAGCTGTAATGAATAACCTATGTGTTTTTGCATTGTTGGAGGTTTACCTTTTTACCACCTCTCGCCATCAGATTGGAGAAAATTAACAGGTAAAAAGAATAGTATGTTCTGTTGATAAGGCTGTGCAGAACCATAATTTCATATGCTGCCAGTGGCATGCCAACTGGCCAGGTCTTCCAGAGAGGAATTTGTCAAGGGAGTGGCAGGAAAGGAAAAGCATGGTATGAGAGAAATTGCATGTCTACTTGCAGTCAATACACACTGACCTAATGTTGTCAAGTTCTTAAGAATGTCTGAAGTCTTGTTCAGGTGAAGCTCCTTGATTTTAAAGAAATTATCATTAATTCTGTTCACATCAGGAAAAGGAACCCATTCTGTAGATGGCAGGTGTGTGGGTAGTATCTCATAGCTACCCATTTCCTTTGCCCATTGTCTCAAAGTTGTGGTTCAGAGGTCCCAGCTGTAATTTTATTTTCATTTTCTAAGTGCTAAATGTTTGGCAATGTTAAAATTTTTTTAGAGAAATTATTTGTGTAAATATTTTAACAAAGCTCCAGTTATGATAAATGTTTTTCAGTAACCTTTTCCAGATTCCTTTACAGACTTCGTATAACATTGTAGAATATGTATGATTATTTGTTAGGATGATTTACAGGTTAATTGACTTTTCAAAACCCTATTCCAGAACTAATTTGGTATGTGGAGAATTAGTTCTTGTTTACTTTTTTGATATACTTTTATTCTGAAAATACTTTAAACAGTAAATTCTGTTGCAAGTATAAGTGAAAGGAAGATATGCAAATATAACATAAAAGAGCTACCTCACCAGTTTTAAGGGAATACACTACTTTATATTGCAAGTCTATCTATTTGGTTTACTTTTCCTCTTCATTAAAAAAAAAAAAGCATGACTCTTCAAAGCAAAAGTTTTAACAGTAATTATGGGATCAGTGTGTACCATTTCTTTTGCTTCTTATTCCTTTTTGTTGTTTCATATTTACATCTGGTATTATTTTATTTCAATTTGAAGAAGTTCCTCTAGTATTTCTTGTAAACAGTACAGGTTTGCTGGCTATGAATTCTCTTTTTATTTTATCTAAAATGCTTTTGTCTTCAATGTTGAAGAATGTTTTACTGGATAGCCGGTCCTAGACTGAATTTGTTTGTTTGCTTAATATGTTATTTTCCTGTTTTCTCATCTCTTTTTCCCCCCCTCAGGGTAGTTAGCATTCATTTTTATTGTTCTCCTGTACGTAAATGTTTTTGCCTTTCTACTTAAAATGTTTTCTCTTAATCTTTGACTTTCAGCATATTGACCGTGATGTACTTAGGAGTGGACTTTTTAAAATGTCTTTTATGCAAAGTAGGGTAAATTTGTGTCATTCACCAAAATTGGAAAATTCTTGACTATTATTTTTAAAATGTTTTTCTTCAACATTCTCTTCTTCTTTACTTCTGGAAGGTTGTAAAGCTTTATTCTTGCTGTGCTTCAGATCACATAATTTATATTGATTTTTCAAGTTCATTCTCTCTTCTTTCATTACAAACTATTGATTTTTAACAATGTCGTATTTTTAATTTCTATTATTTCCATTTGGTTATTTATAACTTCTCCTTGTAATTTTCTATCTTTTAATTTGTTATCATTACATTTTACTTTTAATCCTTGGTTAGAGTTATAATAGTTGATTTAAAAGCCTTTCTAATTCTGACTTCTGGATAAACTCATGTTAGTCTTTTCTGATTGTATATTCTCTTCATTAGGTTTTTATTTCTTTATTTGTTAAGAATGTTTAGATTTTATGTTGAGTGTTGTGAATGATGTATTATAGAGACTGTATCCTGTTACTCATTTGACAGGTGTTGATTTGTTTCTTTTTTTTTCATCTGTTTTCCAAGTTAAGTTAATTTGGCTGTATTCCAATTTCAAACTCTGTTTCTCATGTGGTCAGTATTAGTTGAAATTTCAGGTCAGTTATTTCAAACTCAGCAGTGCTACTAGGAGTCTTTCTCATATATGCATGGTTTAGCAAGAGATTTGAACTGTTTATCAATAGAATTTAGAGTTTCCTTTCTCTGGCTTTCCTCTTTCTAGAATTCTCACCTTCACTTTCCAAATGCTGTGATTTTCTTGGGAGCTTTTCCTCTGATTCATCAAGAGTATAAGGTTATGATTCCTATTAAATTTTAGCTGCTTTACGAGATTGAGTCCCTCACATTAAAAGCCCTAAGCTGGGTATCTTATTTAGTTATTCACTTTTATCCAAATAATTATTCAAAATCACTTTCCTATGTATTAATGTCCTTTTTAAAATATATTTTGTCCAGAGTTGGTAATTATTATCTCTTGTAAGTTTGCCCTTTGGGAACAACCTGACCATGACTAGAGGCAGAGCTCTGTATTTATTAGCTTTTGAGATCTCTAGTCCCTTATGTCTCATGAGTTTTTCTGTATTTCAACAAAAGTATGTTTATATTGTTGAACTTTCTACTTGTTCAGAAATTAGTATTCTGACCTAATTTCTTAGAATCAGTCTTTCTGCTGTCCTAGTTTATGTCTTGTCTAATTAAAGTCATGCTTGTATTTTAAAAATGGAACATTTCCAGAGAAAGTAAGCATCTGGTATTAACACTGAAAAGAGTTTTATGAAATGAAAGTAAGCAAAGGGCCAGTTAGGCTGAACTTTAGGAAAAAGTATCTAATGCTAAGATTTGTGAAACTAAACAATCTGGCAAGGGGACTTTCTCTGAACTATTTCAAACTGAATTGGAAAAGTCAGGGGAAAAACAAGTAATATACACAGGTCATGCATTGGCAGATGAATAGTTTATATGATCTCATAGTTACCTTTCCCAGTGACTGTTTCCCAGTGGTCATTAGAAGGAAAGTCCTTTAGCTTTTACATTATTAATATGAACATCTGATTTGGAATTGGAAAATGGATTTCTCTAAAGTGGTTAAAATTGATGCTAAAAATTCTTTTGAGGGTTGGGTTTGTAGTTCAGTGGTAGAACACTTGCCTCACACATGTAAGGCACTGGGTTTGATTTTTCAAGTTCATTATCTCTTCTTTCATTAAAATCTAGTGATTTTTAACAATGTCATATTTTTCATTTCTATTATTTCCAATTGGTTATTTATAACTTCTCCTCTGCAATTTTCTATCTTTTAATTTGTTTTCATTACATTTTACTTTTAATCCTTGGTTAGAGTTATAATAGCTGAGCATCACATAAAAATAAATAAATAAATAAAGATATTGTGTTCATCTACAACTAAAAAATTTAAAAAATTCTTCTGGAAAAGAATTATATGATACTATTCATTTTTATTTGGTCTTCATGAAATTCTGTGATATAAGGACTGAAAACCTCTGGTGTATTATTGTATTTCCTGCATCCAGAACAGTGCCTGGAACCTGTAGGCATTCAATAAGTATTTTTCTACTTTTCTATTTTATATTTTCTGTTCTGTGACCATTGACAACTTCATTAACATATTTGAACCTCAGTTTCATTATCTTTAAAATGTATGGATAGAGTCATCCTAGACACCTATCAATAGATGAATGGATAAAGAAAATCTCTCTCAGCACACACACAAACACACACACACACACACACACACACACACACACCCCGGAATAGAAGGAAATCCTGTTATTTGCAACAACATGGATGAACCTGGAGGATACTCTGTTATATGAACAAGTTAGGCACATAAAGACAAATCTGACATGATTGCATGTATATGTGGAATCTAAAAAGGTTGAACACATAGAAGTAGAGAATAGAATGGATTACCCAAGGTTGTTCAGAGGAGGGGTTTGAGGAAGTGTTGGTAAAAGCGTACAAAATTTTTGTTAGGAAAGTTCAAGGGATCTAGGGTACAACATGCTGACTATCGTTAATAACATATTCTTGAAAATCCCTAAGTGTAAATTTAAAGAGTTCTCAGGACAAAAGTATGTTATTTGAGGTAAAACATATGTTAATTTAATTGATTTAGTCATTCATTGCATATTTCAAGACATTATGAGCTGGGCAAAGTGGTAATCCCAGAGACTGGAGATGCTGATGCTAGAGACCAGCCTCAGCAATTTAGTGAGGCCTCAAGCAACTTAAGGAGACCCTGTCTCAAAATGAACAATAAAAAGGGCTGAGGATATGATTCAGTGCTTAAATTCCTCTGGATTAAATCCCAAGTAACAAAAAACAAAAAAGAAAAAAAAAGCATCATGTTGTAAGTGATAAGTGCATACAGCTTTTATCAATCAAAATAATTTAGAAGATTTAGATTAATATTTATTTTTTATGGAAAAAGTGAATTTAAAATGAGACTGGTCTGTAAAATTATCTAGCATCATACCAAATACACAGTAGGTGGTCAATGGAAGAGAGTGTGGGTATTCTTTTTTTTTTTTTTTTTTTTTGGTTATGGGGGATTGAACCCAGGGGCACTCAACCATGGGCCTATATCCCCAGCCCTTTTTATTTTTTATTTTAAGACAAGGTGTTACTAAATGGCCTAGGAACTTGCTAATTTGCTGAGACCAGTTTTGAACTTGTGATGCTCCTGCTTCAGCCTCTCAAACCACTGGGATTACAGGCACGTACCATCGTGCCCAACCTATTCTGTTCATCTTAATTTTATTGTGATTTCTTGTTTATTATTCTTTAGATAATTTTGTTTTAATATGAGACTGGTTATTTGCTCTGTAACTTTGAACATTTTTGGCTTTAGATTCTCAGTTACATTGTTTATGAAATGCTGGTTTCAGTTAACTCAGATTTTGTCCCCTGTGCAAACTCTAATTGTGGGACTATCTTGGAGTGCTCTTTAGGTACACTGAGATTACTTCCATGGCTCACTAGAAGATGTACTATAATGACAGGAGTTTGTGAATCAGATTTGACATGATTCACTATCTGTTCATAACCTCAATCTTCAACTTTTAGTTGATTAGAATATAAAACAAGTCCTCAGAGACTTGTTTATGTAGTCTTATTTTCTAAAACAAACTCCTACTGAGTACTCACTTTATGTAATCTTGTTAAGGTGCTTCCCTGGGGTTTGTGAAGGTTTAAGGTATGAGTTTTTCTGGATTAGCTTACTTTGGGTATTCAGAATAAGAGCAACAATATCAAGAAAATTGTATAAAAGACATAAGAAAAATTTTAAATGTATATTAGATATTTTTCAAATGAATAAATATACTTTGTATATCTATTTATCAAGAATTTACAAAGTTATAAATACTTACCAGCAAATGCAAGAGTTCATGATATTTTACTTTTGCAACATTGTACGGTGACTAGCATGATCCTGAATAAGAAACTTTATTACTAAAGTAAAATACTGAAATATAGTGCATTTTACTTTAATTATCAGAGCATATCATAGACTATTGATATGACTACAATGATTTACATTTTCATTTCTTACTAGTTTCTGCAACCAAGCATATATTTGTATCAATGCATTGATAGGCATTTTTGATGGATCTTTAAGAAAAGACTCCTCTGTACATGACATTCTGTTATTCAGAGAGCTTATTTTGGGCTCCTGTTCTTTTTAGTTAGTCAGGTTTAGCACATATTCTTCGAATGTGTGAACTACAATGAAGTTTGTTGCACTATCTTCTGGTGTACAATACTTTTGAGTTTTCTGAGATTAAGGAAATACATGTTGTGTATGTCATTGCATGTGATAGTTTTCTATATGTTATACTTTAATAGCATAATGATTAAAGGCGACTTTAAAGCAAAAATGAATAATTCATTTATCCCAACAAAATTCTATTTCTAGCATTTTAAATCACAATTATTACTGTCCTTTTCCTTTTTAAAATAATGATCAAAGAAGTTATATTTCTGTTTGATTCAGTATTTTGAAATATTTAGTCCCAATTCAAAGTAATATTTCATCAAAAGAGATAATGTTGTAGAACTTATTTATTAAAGGCACTGCTATATTAACCTACCAAACTGCTATCTGCTATGTAATATATGTTCTATGTGGTAATCCTTTTTAAGGGCTTTGGGTAGTGAGAACAGAGCATGGTATTTCTCTCTAATTTAACAAACTTCTCAATTTGGGGGAGAAAAACTTACTCAAAGATGAAATCATACTTTCAATGATCACAAAATATTGGTGCAGTGAAGACTGTATTGCTTGAGTATTAATTACTTATTAACTTTGTACTGTGGGTTCAACATGAGTACACACACACACACAACATGCATTGATGGGATATGATTGATGGGAGAAGATTGTTGGATTTATGTGTTCTGTAATTAATTTGAAAAATATATCCTATCCTTTTGGAAATTTATTCTGTGCTCTGTTATATAGCTGTAAATCCATGTGAAGTGTTTCTTGGATTTCCTGTGGCTGGAATTATTATATACATGATAAAGATAAACCTAATTATTTAAGAGAGTGTGGTTTTGTGTAATGCATAGTATCCTGCTTGAGAGGATTTTTTAAAAAAAATATTGGGGTTTATATTTTATCAGATACAGAAGTTGTATTTTTAAAACATCATATGTTTCAAAATAAGGTTTATTTAAAACAAAATCAAATTCCCAAATAAACATCCTTCTGTAAACATTAAGCAGATAACACTTTTAAAGTGATTTGTTCTCTTGTGGTTCAAAAAATAGAGTGGCAGGTTATGTGTAAATAAGTTAGTATAAATGATGGTAGATTATTTTACAGTTAGAGTCTTGAATGAGTGTTAAATTTTAAGTTCAGTGTGTAAGGTAAAATTTGAATGTCGTCAAAATTACCCTTAAAAATCCTTTAAAATATAATGTGCTAGTAAGGCAGTTTTTCCTCTAGTGATAGAAGACATTGCTATTTCTCTTACTGATTACCAAATAAAAAATGTTGATTTTAATGTAGGTGTTATATTGTACCAAAAGTATTTGGCCAAATAGATTAAGCCAGGCTTGGTCTTCTTAGGAAGGATGATAAACTAAATGAGGTATAAAATACTATAGCCACCCTTCTGCCTTGATTGCTATGAAACCTTACATGTTCATGGCAGCTTTATGCTTAATAGTCAGAACCTGGAAATAACTCATATATATATATCCTTTAGTGGGTGAATGGTTGAACAAACTTAGGTACATCCATTAATGGAATACTATGCAACAATAAAAATGAGTAAACTGTGTATGACTCTCAAGGAAATTGTGCTGACTGAAAAACAATCTGAAAATATTACACACTATTTTTTCATTTATATAAAAATCATTGAAGGGATAGTGTTATAGAGGTAATAAACATATTAGCAGTTGATGGGGCTTAAGGATAGGGCCACAAGAGGTGTTCTTGTGCTGATGTAATGTGTTGTTAATTCTAGTGATGGAGGTAAGATCCTAAAAGATAAGACATGTTTTCATATAAGAAAATATTTATAGGTTCCAGGGATTGAGAAGTGAATATATCTTTGGAAAATCATTATTTTCAGCCTATCAGAGTAGGAATTCATTAAATGTATAATTGTAGCCAAAATATACAGTTGTATTAGGGTTATTTTATGTGGGTGATTTCTTTACAAATATTGTAAAGGCTTAAAATTTGCTATAATAAAAGAGAAATTCAAAATACTGTAATTATTATTACTTTAAAATAGAGCGTGACAGGCATTTTATTTGTGAGTTGATGCAGTTATAGCTTTACTTCTAATTTAAAGGTAATTTTGATTATTTTATGATTCTTCTGGACTGTGACTATTTGAATTACATTGTTTTCTCTGATAATCAAAATTTTCCTAAGCAAGTGCTTTAACTTCTTTTTTGTTTTTCTTTTATGGTATGTGTCCTGGAATGGCTTATTTCCCCCCTCCTCCCCTTCCCTTCCCTTTCTTTTCCTCCCTTTCCTTTCTTTTCCCTTTCCTGTCCTTCCTCCACCCCTCCCTCCCTCCCTCCCTTCTCCCTTCTGCCCACTATTCTTGCTCTCTCCCTTCATCTTTTCTGTGTCTTAAATATTTTGGACATATTGTTTCTGTTTAAAAAATGCCACAATGTTCAGCAAAACGTGTGGATATTCATTAACCTTGACAGACTTCGGTAAATAGATTATCTGGGTTGCTTTATCTGTGAATCCTTATAATGAAATGTGAAATGCTGTCATAAGTTACAAAAAATAACTGTAGGAAGAAAATATTTACAAAAGACAAATAGGATAAAGGACTGTTTATACAAATAAATAGCCAAAGTATACGAAGAACTCTTAAAACTCAAAATAATAAACAGTGAGATGAAAAAAATTTTGCCACAGACTTCAAATGCTACTCACCAAAGAAGTTACAAATAAGTATATGCAAAGATGCTTTATATGTCATTAGGGAAAGATGGCTTCATATGTCATTAGGGAAGTAGAAATGAGAACAGTGAGGTACTGCTGCCCACCCATTAGAATGACCAAAATCCAAAACATTCATAACACTGAATGCTGGTGAGGATGTGGAACAACAGGAATTATCATCCATTGCTGGTGGGAATGCAAAATGTTTTGTTCTCTTTAAAAGGTGGTTTAGTAGTTTATTGTAAAAATTAAATGCTTAACATAGAATCCAGCAATCACAGTACTTGTTGTATAGTCAAAGGAATTGAAAACTTACATCCACACAAATTTCTGCACATGAATGTTTATAGTGGCTTTATTCATAATTGATGAAACTTGTATGCAACCAAGATGTTTCTCACAGATAAACTGTATTACTTCCACATGATGTATATTACTAAATTACTAAGAAGAAATGAGCTACCATGCCATGAAAAGACATAAAGTGAAGGAAGCCAATTTGAAAAATCCACTTATTGTATGATTCCAAGTGTGGAATTTATCTGTGAATGCTTGTAATGAAAAGTGAAATGCTGTCATAAGTTACAAAAAACAACTGTAGGGAGAAAATATTTACAGAAGGCAAATTGGATAAAGGACTGTTTATATAAATAAATAGCCAAAATATACAAAGAACTCTTAAAACTCAAAATAACAAACAATGAGATGAAAAAATTTACCCAGACTTCCAATGCTGCTCACCAAAGAAGTTATATACATGGTAAATAAGTACATGCAAAGACATTTTGGAAAAGGCAAAAAAAAAAAAAAAATTGGTGGTTGCCAGGGGAAGCAGTGAAAGCAGGATGAATAGGTAGACAGACCATAGAGGATTTTTAGATCATTGGAACTTTTCTGCACATGACATAAAGTATATTCATGTCAATATTCATTTCCCCAAATCCAAGTAATGTATAAGCACAAGAGTGAACTGTGTTAACTACAGAGTTTAGGTGATTAATATATATCAGTATAGTTTCATCAGATTTAACAAACTATACCACTCTATTGGGGAATGTTTATAATGGGAGAGATTGTACATGTGTAAAGCAGAGTGGTTATAGAAAATTTCTGTATCTTCTGCTTCATTTTTCTGTGAACCTTAAACTGCTGTAAAATCTATTTTAACAAATACTTGTGAAATAGAAATGGAGCCTTAAAAAACATTTAACATATTCCTCTTAAATTTTACATGTAAAAATTACTGGAGACTTACAAAAGTTTTAACATATTCTTCTTAAGTAAAATTTTATGTATAAAAATTTCTGTAAAAATATAAAATTTATATACAAAAACTAAAAAAAATTAAGCTGTTTTATTACTGTTATGAGTCTACATTTTCCATTTCTCATTTTCCATGACATTTGTTGCAAATAATCTTCATATGTGGCATCTCTGGTAACAAATATAACCATGTTTAAACTAGTGATTTATGTACTTCTCTTTTTTGTCAAGCTTCATATCTTAGAAATGTTGAATTTCTTATTTTTACATGATTGACATCCATTGTTACTGGTAGGAAACTCTTAAAAATTCTTATAATTGTGGTATTCTAATTGTATTTGTTTTTAGAATTTTGTTTATTAGATGAAAATACATGTGGTACCTAGATTTATTTGCTTTTGAGAGATTGAGAAGCATGTTCTGGAGAAAGCTTAATTGTATTTTAGACATCAGATATATCTTTTAAAGAAAATAGTGGCCACCAAAGACTATATTCAATTTATAAATATATATGAAATGACCTTTTGTTCCTTATATTTTTAGTTGCTTTGCGAGGGGTACATATTCAGGTCTCTTGGGAAATTTATGGTTGTGTATTTTTAGCCTAAGCCATACCTATTGCGAAGATGTCAATATTGATTTTTTTTTTTTTTAACATACCAAAGACCAACCTATGCTAACTTAGGGAAAAAGCTAAGGAAAATGTCAAATTGAAGGAACCTCAAGGATAATAATGTAGTTGAGCCTTAGGAATAATTAGAACAAGGGATAGTTTTAAACTATTTTTGTTCTTCCAGGGATCTGTCTGGTTTTAGTCATATTTTTATGGCCCAGGTACCCAAAGGAAACAGTACCTGTTTCATTGGACTTATTATTTCAGAATTGCAGAAGGTACTCCCTCCTGTTTTGCTCTGATACATGCGCTGGATAAATCAGCTATACAAAAGGTAACTACAGGGTAACTCTGAGTCACCTAAAGGGTACCTATGGTTCAAGTATCCTCACCAAACCATCAAGGCGTGCCCATTTTTCAGCCAATATCTTTATTCCATCTTCATCTTGAATGATTTCTGGTTTTATTCTTATATTCAGTCACACTAAGAGAGTGTTTTATTTTCTCCTTAGAAATCACACTGCCTTCCTATTCAAGTGCTCTTGTGCATTTCTTATTTTGTGCAGAATTCTTCCCTCTACCACAATATTTATTTTTTAAAAAAATAATTTTTGGCTTTGGGGTGGGGCAGGAGAAAGTGGACAGATACAGTTTTTAAAAGGATGTGCAGTATTATCAGATCACATATTTGGAAATTTAATATTTTTTAAAATTTAAAAGATTAAAACCACAATTTCTCCAAATCTTAACTGCTAGAAATACTCTCAACATAGTATTCCTGGGAGGAGTACTCCTCAGACTCTTTGCAGAAAGTTCATTGATGTATTTCTAAAGAGAGAAAGGACTAAAATAGTTGAACAAGTTGCACTTTAGTTACTCTTAGGGGGCTTTCCCTCAGTCCTTACATTCCAGCACGTAGTGTACAAATTGTTGATTGTTCCATTTACATCAATCAACTGCCTGTAGTATTCACTAACTTAAGAGGGGTTTGAAGCATTGACTTTGTTATTTTACTTTATATGATAAGAAGTTGGAAATAGTTACATGTAAAATATAAAATAAATAGATATTAGTTGAGTTTTGAATTCTGTCTTCAGTGGATTTAATTCAACATGAAGATTCTTTGTAGACTAGCCTATATTAGAGTGATTTAAAGTCTAAATCAGGAAGCGGTTCCTTAGATGATCTTTTGGAGGGTATGTATATATTTTTAATAAGAAACTGGTAACACTATTTTCAAAGGAGATCATAGGTAGTATTTTATACTCCCACTAGCACACAATCACTGTTTCAATAATTCCTTATTCTCACTAACATTTTGTATTGTCAGTCTCTTAAATTTTAGCCTTTCTGTATACTCCTGCAAATGCCAGTTGTTTTGGTTGCCCTAAACTCCAGTCTTTGCTTCATCAGCTTAATTAGATTGTAGCCCCTGAACTCAGTGAGATTTATCTTACTTCACTGTGGTAATAGTGTCCTTAGTCAGAAATCTGGATAAACTGGAGTTCAATTTGTGCATTTCTCCTATAACATGGATCAGAGTCATGTTTTACTATTGTCTGATGTCTGAAAAGTTACTTCATGTGTTTGTTTCCAGATTTGTAGTATTACAGTAGGAATATTGGCCTGTACAGTTCTCTGTCATGATCAAAGGAAAGGTGCCCACCTTCCCCCATTCTTGTTTTTTTTTTTTTTTTCTTTGTGGTGCTGGGGATTGAACCCAGGGCCTTGTACATGCTAGGCAAGTACTCTGCCACTGAACTATACCCCCAGTACTCCCCTTTTTAATTTATATTTCTGCATTACAAGAATTTTCTTTACTAAATTCTTGACAATGCTGTTTTTCGTGCTTTTGGTATCACCCTGTTTGAATATTGCAGGTATGCTGTATTTGCTGAGTTATAAATATGCATTTGATAACTGTAGCTTTATAGCTAAGTAGATGTTATATATGGTTATAATTCATATGTAATTATTTCAGGTAATATGTTGTATCATAAGTAAATTAGTATGATGATTGCACAAGTAATTTCTTTTGCTTTTATGTTGATATCCTATTTGGATTTTCAGAGAAGTGTGTTATGTTAAAGAACTTTAAAAATTTTGGGAACAAAATATCCAAACATGGATAGAGTGAATTTTGAAACCTGTAATGAGGGAGAGAAAAATTCAAATAAAATAAAATTTGCCTGATTTACTTTCACAATCTAGAAAGAGATTCAATCTTTCTTGTAAACTGTCATGGTGAAAATAGTTGTTTTTCTGAATTTATTAAGAAGAAAATAAGAATTCTTTAAGTGGGTGTAAGGCTTATTAGCCAGCATCAATGTAAATTTCTTAAAAGTGGCTTTTATTGCTTTAAATAATTTACCTGGGGCTTTCATTAACATAGCAGAAACAATGTAAATTCACAAAACCAAGAATAGTGCTTCTAAGAGGTAGCTGAAAGATTTTGGAAAGTGAAAGGCAAATGAATGATTTGTAATTCAGCAAGTGATATGGAAAAAAGATTTAAATGTTTTTAAGGGCATACTGATTCTTAAAGCAAGAATAGAGGTACCAGTCAGCTTTTAAAGTGAGTTTATAGAATGGTGCTAAACCCAAGAGGATTTATATAAGGTTCATTTGGGACACTGAGACCACCTAGGCAGCCATACACCTAATTCTCTCTCCTGTCCTTAGGGGGAAAAATTATCTAGATTCACAATACCAAACATAGCTGAAGGAAAGTTGAGGAATCCTACAAAAATCATAAGAATTAAGTGGGAATCTATATAACCAGAAAAGGAAATCAACTCCCCTTCCTTGCTTAGTGTTAAGAATAGTAACATCTACTCTTTTAATACTCAAGTATAAGAGTAAGTTGATTAAAAAAAAAAGACTCAAGATATTTGTACATGGAGCCTTGTCAGAGGTGTCTTTGATTGCATGAAGAATATATATGACTATGTATATGTATGACTACAGTATACTAAAGCTTCAACATATAGATTTTTTAAAGACCTTTAAAAAAATTTCTTCATGGGCAAAATACCTTTATTTTTATTTATTTATGTGGTGCTGAGGATCGAACCCAGTAACCCCATGCATACAAGACAAATACTCTACCACTGATACACAACCCCAGTCTCCACATATAGATTTTATAGTCAGTTTTTTAGTTCCTCACCATTAAATTTCTGTGTATAGACAGTTATCTCCAGGAATTTGGGGGAAGTCCAGAAATAGAAATACAGTGATCATATAAGACCAAAAAACGTAAAACAGTGTTGAGTAAACTGACTTTAAGGGACAGAATAATTTTTTAATTACTGATAATAGTTTCAGATAAGTAAGAGATGTTTGTATCAGTAAAGCAAAATTAGATACATGCTACAGAAATAATTGTCAGAGAAAGCAAAGAACTCCTGTATACTAAAATAAGATTTAAAAAATACTAGAATGGTAGAAGATTAATGGAGGCAGTCTTTCAGGAAGAAAAAAAAAAAAAGATAGATGACCACAAGAGGGAAAACATAAGAAAATATGATGATCAACTTGGAAGTTCATTCTCTAGGAAGTTCAAGAAAATGGAAAAGACAAAATGATAGAGAGCTAGTTTTACAAAAGATGAAGAACAAAAACATGAGATGTGAATGAAAAATTATTTTTAAAAACCTTCAGACAGTCTGTTATTAAAATGCCTATCCTTATTTTGAAATTTGTGGTCTGTCCTATTAACTGGTTATCAAGAATCCATATATATGTGGATAATACCTTATATGGTAATGTTTACTAAACTCAGTTTGTAAGTGTGCATATAGATAAGACTGCTTCATCTTAATCTCACTGTATGAGGAAGCACTCCTTAAATCTAAAGTTTTATGTGAGATTTTATCTCTTGAAAAGAGTTGGAGAAAAACTGAATATATTCAACAGCTTCTCATTTGTGAAATGATGTGATTTTTACCAAATAAAAGCCTACTACATCATCTTCTATCATGGTCTTTTCCTGTGCTAAGAGGAAGTGCTTGACAACAGATGCATTAGACAATCTATTTTTCCACTTAAAGAATTCTTATTTTCTTCTTAATAAATTCAGAAAACAACTATTTTCCCCATGACAGTTTACAAGAGAGATTGAACCTTTTTCTAGATTGTGAAAGTATCATTGTTTATATTCTAGTATTAATAGAATTGTCAACCTATGAAAGAGCCTTTGTCTTGAGTATATTCTAAAAGCAAATCAAGAGAACTAACCTAATATACACTAAATAAATAACAATTATTTCATGGAGAGATGTTAGTGAAGTTAAATGTTGTAAAATTAATGATTTTAAAAATGAGAGGAAAGTGAAGGGGAAGTAATATATGAATGGACAAAGACAACTCGATGTCTTGCTTTTATGATTCATAAGTATCATTTTTTCTCTCAGTACATCAGCATGTTTTTCTGAAGAAGTATAAATAAATTTAATTGTAGGGGCAGAAGGGAATTTTACCCAGTTGTATTCAAAGACACTGCTTTTTCCCTGTAGTTATAAAGTAGAAATTATGATAATCTCAGAGAACTAAGCTTGTATAAAATTGAGCAAAAATATTAAATGTTATTTTTTCTAATTTGTATAGTTATGTTCATTTTCTTTTTAATTCTCCTCTTTAACTCATCATTGAATTATATTAAGTGATGTATGGTACTGTGAACAAACATCAGGAATAGCTTAAGTTATACTATTCCTCTGTCATACAAATTAAGAGAAGAAACATTGTAAGTTAAATTTCTATAACTTACTTAGTTTTGTGGAATTTTTGTTAGGAGAGACTTTTGAGATTAGTGAGCAAAGAATTACTTAGAAAAGATGAAAATAATGATCATTTATTAAGTAATAGAATGTTTCAGACTTTTCAAAAATGTTACAATTCTTCCATACTTTCATTATTTAAAGAAGTAATGAATATTCATTGAGTTTTGCTTATATTTTCAAATCATTTTGATTTATGTGCAAGGCATTGTTTTTGGTTTAAAGAGTTGATAATCTAATGGGACTGTCAATCATTGAGATGAGTTTGTTGGTAAATCTGAGAAAGTTGAGGGCAGTGGGAATGTTTTCACCCAGAATGATAGTGAATACAATTAAATGGCCTCTATGAATATTTCAGAACAGTGCTGTGTGAGCAAAATAGGCAGGTACACTGAATGAAGAAATTTATGAATTTACAAAATTTGGTAAGGATGCAATTATTATGTTCATGACCCACAATTTTGTATATGGAGATGGAACTTTTTGCTGTGAAGAATCATTGTCTTATTTGACATAGGTTAAATTTCACTCTCTCTCCGTCCCTCTCTCTTTCTCTCACTCTCTTTCAACTGTGTCTTCCTATGTATAAAACATAGAAGTTACTCTGTAGTCATGAAAACTAGGAGGTGGGATTGGAAGAAGGAGTCGAAACTCATAAAAATTGAAAACTAAAATATATAATGATGAACCAAAATCTCTTGGGTCAGTATATTGAAATATTCTTGGTAGCAAATGTAGACACTTTGATATTATTTCCAAATAAAATTTTACCTGCAGTTCTAGAGAGATACCTCATAGGATAAAATAATGTTTTTTATCTTGCAACTTTAAAAAATTGAGTATCATTATTAGATTATATTACCTACCATGAATATTTTCAGTTTCTTTGTTTTCAGTTTCTTTGAGTATCATTATTAGATCATATTACCTACCATGATGAATATTTTCAGTTTCTTTAAGTAATTCTAAATTCTATTGTTCTTTCATTCTTCCTTTAATTTTTTACTTTTACTTTTTAGCTTCCCCCTCATAACAATCACAACCTACATCTCTTCTACGTTTTTCCTGCTCACCTTTTGTAATAATAAATGCTTTTTCTATCTATCTATATCTTCTTCTTTCCTCTTAATTAACTCTATTCTCAACATCTTTTAACACTAATTGGTTTGTATCATGCCAGTCTTCACCACTAATGCTGCAGCAATTATTAATATTGTGGAAGTCATAATAATACCTGTTGTTTGATTTTATGCTTAACAGTACATGATTATTTACTGTTTTTACTGATAGAAATTGCTGATTCTACCTTTTTTTTCTGTTTATTGTGTCAGTTAACATTGTAGATGTAATAGTAGGTATCAAGTATTCAGTTTAATGCTATATATTGTTTGCAAGGGTTGATGGTATAATTTGACTCCCCCTAATCTATGAGGCACTGGAAACCTTCGGGAACACTATAAGTTCATAGGGTATAAATTCTGCTGCTTCAAATCCATTTGGATAATGGTCTAAACTCATAAACAATATGAAAAAGCAAGGGAATAAACCACCCCCCCTAAATCCGGAATGCATCAATAACAGACTCCATTTACACCACAGTGGAGAAAATATCAGAGAAGAAATTTAGAAAGTTCATAGTTAAATTGATCTATAAGGTTAAAGATGACATAAGGAGTGAAATCAGAGAGAATATACAAGGGACAGATCACTTCAATAAGGAAATATTCTGAATAAGAATTGGAAATTCTCAAAATGAAAATATCGATAAACCAAATTAAAAATTCAATGGAAAGCATCACCAATAGATTAGACCACTAGAGTTCAGGCAAAGTATCTAATCTTGAAAATAAAGATGATTTTAGAGAAAAGATGTTAAGAGACCATGAACAGAATTTTCAAGAAATATGGGATAACATTAAGAAGCTAAATCTAAAATTTATCAGGATAGATGAAGGCTCCGAAGTACAGACTAAAGGAATGCACACTCTTATCAATGAAATAATAACAGAAAATTTCCCAAATCTTGAGAATGAAATAGAAAATCAAATATAGGAGGCAAACAGGATTCCAACTATACAAAATTACAACAGACTCACTCAGTGCAAGGTATACCATTATGAAATTGCATAATATATAGAATGAGTATAGAATTTTAAAAGCTGCTAGAGAAAAATGGTCACATTTAGACAATCCAGACCTCGGCCAATTTCTCAACTCAGACCCTAAAAGCTACCAGGTCTTGAAAGAAAATTGATGCCAACCAAGTATACTACATACAGCAAAATTAAGCTTCAGAATTGAAGATGAAGTAAAAACCTTCCATGATAAACAAAAGTTAAAAGGATTCACAAGAGTAAATCTTACTCTATAGAAAATACTCAATAAAATATTTCATGAGAACAAATGCAGAATAAATATGAGAAGGAGTAAGTAGGAACTACACTACAGAAACAGTCATTCAAAGGCATATCTAATCAACTTAAAAAACTAGTAATAAATCAGAATAACTAGAAATAAAATTCATCTCTCAATAGTGGTGTGAAATGTAATTGGTCAAACACACCAATCAAAAGACATGACATAGCCTGGCAGATTGGATTAAAAAAAGAAGACCCCAAAATATGCTGTCTCCATAGGCAAAGACATCCACAGTCTTATGGTAAAAAACATCATTCACATGCATCTAGTAAACAAAAAAGGATTTTTAATCTCATCAGATAAAGTGGACTTTAAGCTGAAATTAATCAGAAGAGACACAGAAGGTCATTTGATAATGCATAAGGGAATCATACAACAATAAGAAACAACAATTATAAATGTATATGCCCCAAACAATGGAACAATGCTGTTTTTAAGTCCTTTGGATATAGTAGGAGAAGAAGAAGAGCTGGGTCAAATGGTGGTTCCATTCCCAGATTTCCAAGAAATCTCCATACTGCTTTCCAAATTGGCTGCACCAATTTGCAGTCCCACCGGCAATGTATGAGAGTACCTTTTTCCCCACATCCTCACCAACACTTGTTGTTGTTTCCCTTCATAATAGCTGACATTCTGACTGGAGTGAGATGATATCTTAGAGTAGTTTTGATTTGCATTTCTCTGATTGCTAGAGATGATGAGAATTTTTTCATATATTTGTTAATTGATTGTATATCCTCTTCTGAGAAGTGTCTGTTCAGGTCCTTGGCCCATTCATTAATTGGATTATTTGTTTTCTTGGTGCTTAGCTTGTTGACTTCTTTATATAGCCTAGAGATTACCCTAGAGATACTACAGGGACACAGCCACATCAATGTTTATAGCAGCATAATTCACAATAGCTAAACTGTGGAGCCAACCTAGATGTCCTTCAGTGGATGAATGGATAAAAAAAAAATGTGGCATTTATACACAGTGGAATATTACACAGCACTAAAAAGGACAAAATCATGGCAGTTTCAGGTAAATGGATGGTGTTTGAGAAGATAATGCTAAGTGAAGTTAGCCAGTCCCCCAAAAACAAGTGCCGAATGTTTGTTCTTATATAAGGGGGAGGGGTGACTCATAGTGTGTTAGGGAGGGAGAACATGGAAGGATTAGATTAATTCTAGATAGGGAAGAGGGGTGGAATGGAAAGGGATGGGGAAGGGTATTAGCAAGGATGGTGGAATGTGATGGTCATCATTATACAAAATACATGTATGAAGGTTTGAATTTGGGGCCAACATACCTTATATACAAACAGAGATATGAAAAATGTAGTATATATTTGTATTAAGAATTGTAATGCTGGGCTGGGGATGTGGCTCAAGTGGTAGCGCGCTCGCCTGGCGTAAGTGCGGCCCGGGTTCGATCCTCAGCACCACATACCAACAAAGATGTTGTGTCTGCCGAGAACTGAAAATAAATATTAAAAAAAATTCTCTCTCTCTCTCTCTCTCTCTCTCTCTCTCTCCCTCCCTCTCCCTCTCCTCTTTCTTAAAAAAAAAAGAATTGTAATGCAAAAAAAAAGAGTACATGTATAATGGCATAAGTTGGCGTGAACATACTTTATATACAGATATATGAAAAATTGTGCTCTATATGTGTAATAAGGATTGTAATGAATTCTATTGTTGTCGTGTTTTTAAAAATAAAATAATCAAAAAGTTCCCTCCAAAGCAAAATCTATGATGAAAAAGAAAATATCCCCACTGACTGAATACAGATGATAATCAGGAAGTATTTTGAAAATTTATACTTTTGGTTAGAAAATCTTGAAGACATCTGCATATTCTAATATCAATCCTCTTTAAATTATTCTATGAAGTAGAAAAGAAGGGAACTCTTCCAAACTCATTCCATGAAGCTATGTGCCTTGTTGAATTAACAAAGAAAAGGTGGCAAAATACACAAAGGAGTATTACTCAGCTATGAAGCAGAATGACTTTATGACATTTTCCAGTAAATGGGTGGATCTGGAGACCACCATACTAAGTGAAATAAGCCAGTCCCCCCAATGAAAATCAAATGTTAGCCAGGCAGTGGCGCATGCCTGTCATCCCAGAAGCTCAGGAGGCTGAGACAGTAGTATCTCAAGTTCAAAGCCAACCTTAGCAAAAGTGAGGCGCTATTCAACTCAGTGAGACCCTGTCTCTAATAAAATACAAAATAGGACTGGGGATGTGGCTTAGAGTGCCCCTGAATTCAATCCCCAGTACCAAAAAAAAAAGTCTAATGTTTTCTGTAATAATTGGGAGCTAACCCACAATAAGTGGATGGGGGCAATGGCAAAATAGAAATTCTATAGATTAGACAAAAAGGAATGAAGGATAGGGAGGGAGATAGGAGTAATACAGTGGGATGAATTTGAAATAATTTACCCATGTGCATATAGGAATGCAGCACAGTGAATCCCACTATTATGTATGTCCCCTAGAATGGGGTCCTAATTAGAATAAGATATACTTCATGCTTGTATAATTGTATCAATGGATTCCTCTGTCGTGTATAACTAAAATGGGTTAATTAAAAACAATCAAAACTTTTGCACAAGACAATTCGTAAACCAAAGAAGGAATTAAAAGAAATATTGAGAAATACATAGAATTGAACAGCAGCCAAAGGACTGAAAATCAGAACTTGCAGCTAAAGAATTGGCATAGTGTTAAATGCACATTTTAGCAAATATTGACGATTCATGAAGATTCCAATTTCTAACTCATGATATTTACTCTAGGAAAAGCATGTATAACCAAAAGAATATCAGGATGAAGCTGAAGGGAGATTCAGGATGACCATAATACATTTGACATACACCAGTTCCTGCTGGTGCATGCAAGCTAGGGGGGGCCAAGAAGGATAAATTCAAGGAGCTGGTGGCAGGGGAAGGGGGGATTATCCGATGTTTGATTATTTTGAATTATCCTAAAAATGTTGAAACGTTTTAGTAAGTTTTATAGTCTGCACATTTTCTGCTTACATTTTTTAAAGGAATATATTTCATATTTATTTTCTAACTTCTTAGGAAATAGGGATCTAATGTATATTATTTATTTTTCTAAATTATAGATGACATTTGTTTTTGACTAAATTTTTTTTTTTTAGAGAGAGAGAGAGAGAGAGAGAGAATTTTTTTTAATATTTATTATTTTTTAGTTCTCGGCGGACACAACATCTTTGTTGGTATGTGGTGCTGAGGATCGAACCCGGGCCGCACGCATGCCAGGCGAGCGCGCTACCGCTTGAGCCACATCCTCAGCCCCTGTTTTTGACTAAATTTAAAGGAAGTAATTTTGTTCCATTTAAAATATATGCTGATTATATAACTCTGGATTTTAAATTATATTTCCTCAGAGATTGATTTTCCTATAGTATTTGATTTAGAATAAAATTGTCAGTTTTAAATATAAAGATAGGTTTTTTGGTTTTCTTTCAGGAGAAGAGAGTTGAAAGTTGAAAGAGAAAGATGAAAAGAAAGCAAAAGCTGTGCTGACTAACATAAAATGAACAAAGTAGACATAGTATGTCATGAGTTGCTTGTCTCTCTCAAGAGAAAAAGAGTAGGCCAAACTGGGCCATCCTTCCTTTAAGCTAGAACAGCTGGAGTTTCACATATTTCTTTCCTAATCTAAAGTCTGGATAATATTCATATTGGATCTTGTTTGTCTTTTTAATATTTGGTTTCCTGTGTTCTTTTTTGTCTTGGCAACTTTGTTAGAGTGCAGTATGAATTTGAAAAAAAAAAAAGAAATCTTTCTCCTTTCAGGATGAGATATTTAAAATAAACAGGCTGTGTGTTTATTACTGTGGAAACCAGACAGTAAGTATGCCTGTAAACAGAATGATTTCAAAAGACTAAATGATTAAATGCCAACAGGACTGTAATAATACTATTATCCTTTCATAACTTTTATTTCTACTCTAATTATTGAAGTGCTTTATGAAATAATTTAAGTATTTATGCATTAATTGTTTGCATTCATGTATCATTTTCATTTTCGAATTTTAGGATAAACTCTTGAATATATAGTTTGTTTCTGAAGTTCTTAGCCAGAACCTTCTGAGGGTATTCATTTTACAGGATTAGTTTATGACTTTATTTGTTAACTGCCAATGAGAACTGAGTGACATTGTGTCTTGTGAAGTTACTCTGTCTGCTTTCAGGTATATACACAGAAAACCTAGTTGTGACCCTCTACCTCATTTGCAGTTATATAACACAGTAATTACTCTCCTAGTAAATTATTTGTTTCCCAATATAATATTTACATATGTGTTGGTGAGATTAAGCCTGCTGCTTGATTTTTCATTCACCACATTCTACTAACCTGATTCTTTAAGCCATTCCCGTTGTTTAATTCAAAGAACTGTATTTTCTATTTGCTAAGTATATTAGTTTTATATTGGTATGTAGTACATCTTTACAAACTTAGAAGTTTATACCACCATTTATTATATTAATTTTTTTTTTTTTTAGGCCAGAAGTTCAGGCATGGCACAACTGGGTTTTATTCTCAGGATTTCATGAGGTTGAAATTAAAGTATGAGCTGGGCTGCATTGACATCTAACACTGAGGTTCTTTTTCCAAGTTTACATAGTTGTAGGTAGCATTCAATTCCTTGGTGTTTGTTAGCCATGGGTTGGTCTCAGCTTCTATTGGCCATTCTCTGTCATCCTCCATCTTCAAGACCAGCAACTGAGAACTTTCTTCAAATGTAATTCCAACTTTTAATGGAAAATCTAATCTTCTTTAAGACTCACTTGACTTGATCAGGCTCAAATGGCACAATTTTCTTTTTATAAGTCAACTTTGCCATAACCTAACCCAGTTATGAGAGTAAATACCTCATCAAATTAATAAATTCTTACCCACACACTAAAGGAAAGGATTAAACAGGATGTGTATTTCAGAGGGTTAGAATCTTGAGAGCCTCTTAGAATTCTGTGCATCACTAATTTAACAGAAGCAAGTAGGTATGCATTTCATTTTTTCAGTGATTTCCAAACGTATCTGTATTCTTTTCATCTTCTAGTTTCAGAAAATAATTCATATTCTCTTTTAAGTCTAAATTATTTTGTTCTAGTCTTTCTAAATTACACCTGCATGTGTTCCCACTCTCACACTCAGCTTAGCTTTTGTATTTTCACTTTCTTCTCTCTATTTGCTGCTACCTCTTAACATATTGCATGCTTAGTCTCAGTCCTCAGTCCTCAGAAACAATAAACCAAATAAAAAACTCAATAGAAAGCATTACCAACAGACTAGATGACTTGGAAGACAGAACCTCAGATAATGAAGGCAAAATATAAAATCTTGAAAATAAAGTTGCTGCCACAAAATCTTTTAAATTTTTTTTTCTTTTTGGTAAAACTTCTGCAAATAGCTAATCTTCCTGTCTTTAGTTCTTTCTACTTCAACTGTCACCAGGAGGCATTTCTAAAATGTAGATTTACCCTTATATTTTTTCTGTTTAAAATCTTTGGAATCTACTTCTTGTCTTTAGCAAAGGACCAAGTATGGCCTATAAACATGTCATGTGTTGCCCTATATGTAAGATAAAACTTTAAATGTGTTTCCAACAATTAAATCAGGAGATTATACCTCACAGAAATCTAAATTTCTAAATTCCTCAGTCTTGCAAAATTAAAAATCTGAGTATACTGGGCAATAATTCTACAACACAAAAACCTAGTACTACTACCTAATGGGAAGTATCTGCTTAGTTTGCCCCCACCTCCATTAACTTTGCTCATTTATCTTTTCAATCTAGCCCCTGAAGACATTTGACTTTGTAAGCCCTGGCTCAATGCCTTTCCATGGCATTCATGATTTTTTCTAACTTCATTTTATTTACTGTTTTCAAATCCTGTTGTATTTTAGTTGTATGAATACTTAAATTTCAGTTTCTCCTGCTAGAATATATTTTCCATAGGGATAGGAAGTGTGCTCTGTTTATGCTGACCTTTTCAACCCCTAGCAAAATTCCTAATATATACTAGAAACTAAGTTAATACATTTGAAGGGTGCTAAGTGTATTTTGGTACTAACATATTGATTTTTATGTGTCCATGTAAATCTGGCCCTACATATGCATGTGTGAGTTTTGCATTCATAGATTCAATTATCTGTAGATTGACAATGTTTTTTTATTTGTTCTTTTTAGTTGTATATGGCAGTGGTGTCTATTTTGACATATTTATACAAACATGGAATATATCTTATTCTAATTAGGATTCCAGTCTTGTGGTCGTACATGATGTTTGAGATTCACTGTGGTGTATTCATATATGTACATAAGAAAGTTATGTCAGATTAATTCCACTGTCTTTCCTATTCCTGTCCTCCCTCCCTTCCCTTCATTCCACTTTGTCTAATCCACTCAACATCTGTTCTTCCCCTCCCTTCCTTGTTGTGTGTTAGCATCCACATATCAGAGAGAGATTCAACCTTAGGTTTTCTTGGATGGAAATGTTTGTTTTATTTTTAGTTATATCCATATTGATCATTTATAATTTTTTGTCATTATTCTCTTAACAATATAGAATAACCATTTATATAACATTACATTATATTATGTATTATAAATCATCTAGAGATAATTGAAAGTACACGGGAGGATATGTATAGGTTAGTGTGCAAATTATTGTACCATTTTATATAAAGTATATAAATCCATTTGAACATGTATATATTTTTTTTACCTTCAAGAAGTCCTAGACCTGTCCACTATGGTTACTGAGGGATGACTGAAATGTTCATAAACCAATGTAGACAAAAGAGTATGCCTACTCTCTAATACTAATGAAAAATCTTAAAGCAAATCTTTATTCTATAAAGAAGGAGTCAATAGAGTAATTTTGATTTGCAGAGTATGTTGAAAACCCTTCAACATTATAAGTGTCTTGATCTTTTTTTTTTTTTTGCATGTGAGTGTGGGAATTGGAACTTTCCTGACAATGTTGTATATTCATCTTTGGGGATATATCAATAGAAATATGCTTCTAGCTGACTCCAGATCCTTCCTTTGTAGATATTGAGAGGCGTTCTATTTGCTGATATCTATCAATCAAGAAATACTTACAACTTTTCTAAATGGGCCTTCTAACCATTAGTTAAACTATATTTAACTAATTTATTTAAATTAATTAGTTTATTTAAAGAACACTTTTAAACTATGATTCTTTAAGGTCTTTTTGACAATAATGAGTTTGGTTATTGAGGGATTAAATTCAGATGATTAGTGGAATTTCCATGGTCACTTTTTATGATTAGATTAACTAATGAAAATGTAATTGGAATAATTAAATTAAACCTAGGAGGATAGAAATTGTATAGTGTGTTCAATTTACTTATATTTTCTTGTTGGATTTTGAGGATGGTCTTTCTTCTGTAGACTTCAGTTCTGTTTTTTAGAAGTGTCATATTGAACTATAAGAAAATATACCTTTTTACATATCTCACAAAAGTACTTTTTTATGAAATTAGAGTAGAGACTTGTGTTAAAAAGAATCATAGGGCTGGGGTTGTGGCTCAGTGGCAGAACAGTTGCCTCACACATCTGAGACACTGGGTTTGATCCTCAGCACCACATAAAAATAAATAAGCAAAATAAAGATATTGTGTCCATCTATAACTAAAAATATATAAAGAAAGAAAGAATCATAGAATACTCTTGGCAAGGAAAAGGAAATAATATTCCATCCAAGACAGGGTGGTTCCTCTAGCTTACTCACTGATGAGATAACAATGGAAAAATTTGCATCACTGCTCTTTCTCTGTCAAATTATGAACAAGTTCTTCTTGTGATCCTGTTTTTATGTTGTGTCTCACAGGTTCCAAACATTTATTCTGGAATGTTCCCTTTCCAGTGTAGTGTGTAGTGTGTAGTGATGATGTAAGGTGTCTACCAGAATGTTTTCGGTTCATGTTCCAACAGTGACATTTTTGTGATAGTTCTGGTTTTATGTTTCAATATTCTTCCAGGATATCTACATTTTGTTATTTCTAATTTTCACATGGAGAGAAATAGTTCTTAACCTCTTCATTTCTTTCTGTTGCATTGGCTAGAGGATAACAAGGCCACAGTTCGAGTATTTAGGAAATGAGGTATCTTTAGGATATAACTATATATTCTGAAAGGCTGCCGTTCTAAAAACTATTGCCTTGATATTGGGAGTCTTATTATGGTCCTATGTATGAATATCTCAATTTTTTCATGCTGCTAACAGTATCTCAAAAAATGTGCTTATTTATTTTGAGCTTGCTATACTTGTAAAAAATATTTGATTTGATATTAGTGAGTACTTTTTTATAACACTTTTCATACTATATAAAAGTTATTTCTTAATCTTTTTTTTTGCATTCTATACTGAGTGTTAACTACACAGAATCACAGGTATTGCTTTAGGAGTTTTCTGTGAGGCAATTATTATAAATACTTAATATCTAAATTTTATGGTTTGCACCTGGAACAGCCCTCCCCCAAACCTCATGTTTTGAAAGCATGATTCCCAATGAGACAAGGTTGGGATTTTAGGAAATGATTGGATCATGGAGACTGTATCCTTATCAGTGGATTAACCCATTTGACAAATTAATAATAATTTGAATGGATTGCTGGGTACTAACTGTAGGCAGAAGGATGTGACTGGAGGAAGTATGTCACTGGAAGAATGGCCTTGTGGACTTCATCTCTTCTTGTCCCCTTCCTGTATCTCTCTTTCTCTCTGCTTCCCACCTGCCATAAACTGAATAGCTTTCCTCTACTATGTTCTTTTGCCATAATGTTCTCTGCCTTGGAATCAGCGAACCATGGACTGAACCTCTGAAACCATGAGCTAAAATAAATCTTTCTTCTTCTGAAATTGTTCTTGATATATATTTTGGTTATACCAATGAAAGTCTAAATAAAAAAAGAATATTTTTTTAGATAGTAGTGTCGATTTGTTCAGAAATCCCAAAATCATAAAGGAAGAGATCTACATAGATGAGCTTTCAAGATAGGAGTGATCAGAAATATCCATATAAGCAATTATGATGCTTCAGGGGAAGGTAAGGTAAGGACAGTTTGAAATATATCTTCTTTTGACCTCTAGTCATACCTGGCTTTTATTTCCTAGAAGACTAATGTATGATGAACTGGAATATTAACCTCTGTCCCATTGGGGAGAATAACCCAACCTTATGGGACCCTCCTTCTATTTGCTTAAATCACTACTTCCTTGGTGATTCAAAGAGAACATGAAATCTAATAGCTGCTTTCACTGATTACATAGAATACTATTGAAAAGAGTTTGGTTAAGTCACTTCAGAAGCCATTGGCCAACCTTGTACCCAGTTCTTTTATGATTTCCTTTGAGTTGTGTGTTTTTCTAGTTAGGAATACTTGGGTGGAAAATTTGAATTTATTCATAGCATGAACTTGTAAAACCTTGCCATAAATTTGAAGATGTTTACTTACCAACGCTAAATATTAAATCAAAGTATAGGAGCTGTCTTTTAAAAAAAAGGCTCTGTATGTGACAGGCACACTAGGTATCATATTCCCTTCCTCTGTTTATCCCCAAACACTGATTTTAAAATCTATAATAATTTTCTAAGAACCTGTATTACATAACTTATATAAACTGATTTATTAGGGGGAGTGCTCTATTCCCTTACAATATCATAACCATGATGTTTATAACAGTTGAACATAAGTTATATATATATATATATAAATATATATATATATATATAAATATAATATATATATAAATAAATATATATATAAATTTTAACCAGTTATTATTATTTTTAGTTGTAGTTGGACACAATACCTTTATTTTATTTATTTGTTTTTATGTGGTGCTGAGGATTGAACCCAGGGCCTTGCATATGCTAGGCGAGTGCTCTACCACTGAGCCACAACCTCAGTCCAAGTTGTATTATGTTTTTATTATTGCATTGTTATACATAATAGTTGTTTTACTGATTCATAAGTGAATATTATACAATTTTCCATTTCAATCCCTACAACTTTCTCTTTGAATGTGCTTGACTTGAACTTCTGAGTCATTCAATCAAAGAAGAATTATCATTTTAAATGTTTTTTTGAGCTATCAATTTTTTATTCAACATTGTTTCTCCATGTATTTGATTTTTTAATGTAATTCTCAGTCTCAATTGCCGCAGTCTGGCTGGGCACAAAATCACGAGCCACTCAAGCAGGAACAAACTTTATTTTTGAAAATGCCGCCAATACCCTGTACACGTCTGGGAAGAAGCCGGTTCACCCGCGCCCGGAACCTGGAACAAGTTCCTCCCCCGGAATTCCCTCCTACTGTACTTCCCCAACCAATGGGAACTCTCCAGGAGTCCCATAGCAGGCCAAGGTGAACAGCAGGAGTCCAATATCCATATGAATGCAAATCTTAACATAATCATATCATCTCAATGGCTAGCTGGCATCACCTTACAACCAAAAGTGCCATGCATCATATTACTTGGCTGTGGCTCTTAGCACTCAATAAATACTGTATTTTCAGAATGCCACCTTCTCTTCTGTTGTGTCTTCATTTTAGTTTTTGGAATTCATCCCTTAGTACCCCATTGAATGAATTGTGATTACTAAATTTCCAAAATACAGTGACCGCTATACCATTTGAACATTTTCTTGGCAATGGGTAAGTGTTCTCATTTGAAATTGCTTTATAAAATACAGTTTGTAGAAATAGAGGTTTAGTATTCCAAAATGGTTGATTTCTTTTGGATACAGCTAAAACTAAGTTTCTAGTTTTAGTATTTGCTAATAGCAAGGTGCTATTCTATGTAAAATGGCTTATTTGCATAATTATCACAAAGCGTTTGTTATTTCATGTGAATGGACATTATTTTATTGCATACAGGAATATTAGTGCTGCCATATTTTAACATTTTTGTCTGACAACAATTATATTCTAAGTTGCTAAGTTTGAATATTCAGGACTGTGATATTAAGTCATGGTTTGTATTAATTTTTCTGAAATGAATTAACATCATCAACCTTATAAAATACTAGTGCTCTTTTTCTATTTGTAGGAAGAGTATATTCTATCTGATTTATATTTTTATAATAGACAACTATGTTCATATATGTCATAGGAACTAAGAAAAGAATGTTGAATTGAATTTCAAATTTTCACATAGGATTCTACAGAAACTTACTAACTACATTTCACCTATTCACTATACTATTATCATCTATAGTCTTAGATCCAGAACTCAAAAATTGAATTTATTACTTTATTAACTGTTATGATTTACATATTAGTTGTCCACTAGAAGCTCATGTGTGAGACAGTGCAAGAAAGTTAGAGGTGAAATGATTGGGTTATTAGAGCTTTAACCTAATCATTGCACTAATTCACTGATAGGGATTAACTGGGTGGTAACTGTAGGCAAGTAAAGTGTGGCTGGAGGAGGTGGATCAATATAGTACCTTTGGGATATATTTTTTTGTCAGTGGTGCAGGGTCGGTCTCTCTCTCTCTCTCTCTCTCTCTCTCTCTCTCTCTCTCTCTCTCTCTCCCTCCTGGTGTGATGTTCTGAGCCGCTTTCCTCTACCACATCTTTCTGCCATGATGTCCTGCCTTACCTCAGGCCATGAGGATTGGAGTCGACCATCTATGGACTGAGATCTCTGAAACCTTTATCCCCCAAATACCTAGTCCTCTAATATTCTTTTCAGATGTTTTGATCATAGTGGCAAGAAAACTGACTAGAACACTAACATAATGCCAGAAACATTGTAAATTCCCAATAAATATTACTTAGTAGCAATAGCAGTAATAGTAAGTAGTAGTAGTAGTAGTAGAAAAATGTTATGGTATAATTTTTAGATTTTTTATCCTACTTCATTCCAGTAAAAACTGCTTAGATTCACCTATTAAAATTAAAATGATAAATTTTGGTCTCATCCCATAATAAAAATATTTGGAATAAAGTGAACTATATATTTATGTATGTATTTTTAAGTGACAACTTATGAATGAATAAGCATTATTATTCACTTATAAATAATATATGTAGACATTAGTAGACTTTTACAAATATGATATTACTCTATTGGTAGTCTAAATTATTTGGCCATGGTAAATGCCACTAGTTGAAATAGATTAATGCTTACAACATAGCCACCCTTGGTTTGTCTGTTGGTTAGTGTTAAATTATAATCTATATTAATCATTTTAAATCCTTGTCCAATGTCCCTTTAAGTATAATCCACTCACCCCTTTATTCAACCAACAGTAGTTTTGGGGTGCTAAAAACATGTTGATAATGAACTTAGACATCTCTCATCGGAATTTTTAATTGGGAGTTGGTGGGTAGTTAATAACAGAGATAACATAAAGTAAAAAACAGTCAAAGTTATTTTAGTTGGTAAGAAGTGTTCATAAGAAAAATAAGGCAAGATGATTTGATATATGATGAAGGATAGAAGGCCTTTTCTGAGTTTTCCCAGTAGGGAGCATGGGGTTATATATGTCTCACCTTCTAGGGATGTATCTTATAACATGCTATCTTCTTTACTTGGTCTAATTTGCAAAGACACCTATATTTAGAAGTTAGTGTTTTTTGTTTGTTTGTTTTGTTTTGTTTGTAACAGGGATTGAACTAATTGATCCACATTCCAAGCCTTATTTTTTTTATTTTTATTTAGAGACAGGGTGTCACTAAGTTGCTTAGGGCCTCTCCATTGCTGAGGCTGACACTGATCTCACAATCCTCCTGCCTCAGCCTTCTGAGCCACTGGGATTACAGGTGGGGGCCACTGCACACAGCTAGAAATGATTTTAAGAGAAAATAGGCATAGAAAATGCTGGGAAATGAATCTCAATATAAAGGTTAATAAAGTTGTAGTATAATTTGATTTCCAGACAAAAATCACTAAACTTCTATTTATTTAATATTATTGAGTAATTAAAACAGTGCTGTTAGCAGATATGATAGAAATAATGAAGATTTACTGCAACAGGTTACCTCCCCATCTTTTTATTGTTTCTGTACCTAGATTTAAATGTCCATCCCCCTGCCCCCTGCTCCCCCCACAAAAGAGGGCTAAATGTGAAATTTGTGGGGTTTCTACTTTATAAGTTGATTATTGTCCCCTTACTTTGAAATAGCCTTTAAGATAGGTTTCAGTAAAAACAGATAAAGCTTATATGAAAAAAATAGTTTTAAAACAAAAGAGTAGAGCTCAGGGGGAAAAAAAAGAAAAAATGCCTTAGAAAAGCTTTTGTTTTAAAAAGTATAAACCTTAATTATGAGCTTTTTAGTACTCAAGGGAAGGACAATTTATTACATTGCTCTCAAAATCTATTATGCAGTAAAGCAATGAGAATATCTGTTCATTTCTTTTTAATGATTTATTGATTGATGGATTCTTAAATGAGTCTCACCATATCACAGGTATTAAGCAACATAAAATAAACAATGTTTTACATAACAATTATGGAGTTGTCTTTTCAATTAGCTTTTCTTTATAGGGACTCACTGAAATCTCAGGATAAAAAATTCTGAAAGGGTCAGAGTGCTGTGGCTTAAATATATAATAGATTCTTTTAGCATGGCAAGGAAACATGAGAAAAGAGCTTGAAGACTGGGGTTAGGATGCAGGACTGCAAATATTTTAGGACAGCAGATAATAGGCTTTGAAGTGGGTAGTTAGAAAAGATGAAACTTGAGTGATAAGCAGGCTACAACTACAAAGGGCCTTACCTTGCAAAAAGTCAGTAAGAAGGCTTTAGAATCTCAAGCCAGGATTGACATAGCCAGATTTCCATTTTAAAAGATTACTTTAGTAAATATGGCAAATGAAACAAGGGGACTAGAAAAAGCAGAAGGTGTAATTGAAAGGCTGTCACAGTAATCTAAATGACAGGTAATGGGGACTGAAACTAAGAAGTAATTCAGATAGAGATAAGAGGACAGATTTTAAGTATTTAGGATGTGGAGTAGACAAAAAAACAATCCTGGTGATTAGATGGGGTGATAAGGAAAAAAAAATCAAGGATAATGTTCTTGATTTTAATCTGAGCTACTAGCTGGGCAAAGCTTTTGTATATTAGAGATATAGCAGGTTTATCGGGCAAACGGATAAGTTTAGTTTTAGATATGGTAAATTTGAGTAGCCTCTGAGACATTGAAATGGAGACGTTTAGTACAAAACTTAGTATACAGATTTGAAGCTCAGAAGACTGATCTGGACTAGAAATGGAGACTTGGAAGTCACCAGTGTACTGTATAATAGGCAAAACCATAAGAGTACTTGAAAGCACTCAGAGCTAGGATGGGGAGAAAGAGGAGCTCAGTATGAAGATACAGTCATTAAGGAACTGGCACAAAAATAGAGTCCACAAAGGACACTGATAAAGAGAGTAAGGGGTATAGGATTAAAAACAGGCTGATTTTGTTTCATAGAAGCCAAGCCAGTGTAAATGAATTAAAAAATGTTACATGTCCTTTGGTTTTGAAAATGTAGGTTACTGGTGCATGTGGTTGCAAGAATTTCAGTGCAGATTTTAGGGAGAAGGGGAGAAAGAAGGCACTTGGATGAAGGGAAATTTTAAAAATGTAAAACATTGGAATTAATTTAGATATTTTTTAAAAATGCACAGTGAAGTATAAAAATTTTCAAATGCCAGAGAAAGAATAATTGACTTTGAAGCTTTTTACATGGCTTTCACAAACTGGTCTTGTTTTGCTTCTGCAGGTATATAATTTGCTATTTCCCATCTTAGTCATATATGGGGGGGAGGGGTTTACTGGAAATTGAACCTAGGAGTACTTTACTACTGATATTGGGTTACCCGCCCCAAGATGGCGCCAACTAGGTTTCTCTTCCTGGTCCGTTTTCCGCTCTATGCAGATTAAGGCACCAATAAGTCACCAATGGGCAACTTACAAAACCATTCTAATGACTGTAATCCAATGAGAATTTGCCTCCTGTCCTAAGGGGTTCCGCCTACCCTGGATAAAAGGCTCTGCTATACTAAAATAATCCGACTTCTCCAATGGGTAACTCCATGTCTCGGTTTCAGTTCTTTTAACTGAGCTGCATTCCCAGCCCATTTTATTAAGTTGCTGAGGTTGGCCTCAAACTTGTGATTCTTCTGCATCAGCTTCTTGAGTTCTGGGATTACAGGTGTGCACCACTGCTCTCAACAGCCATATTTTTAAAAAGGTTCAGATGTGCCACGTTCATGCTCAAATTTGAGCCTTTGCATCTGTTACTTTCTTCTGCCAAAAGAACTTCTGTATTCCTCATTCCCCTTGCATGGCTGTCTCTGATTTTGCCTTCAAGTCTTCATTTGGTGCCAGTTTACTCAACTGGAATAGATTCTTCTGTTACGTACTACCACAGCACTCAGCATTTCCCCATCATAACATCTATCATGCATTAAAGTAATTGCTGGGTGGGGTTGTGGCTCAGTGGTAGAGCACTTGCCTAGCATGTGTGAGGCACTGGGTATGATCCTCAGCACCATATAAAAATAAAAAATTAAAATAAAGGTATAAAAAAAGTAATTTCTGATTTAATTATTCACCTCTTCTTTAATATGATAAATGCCATGAAGAAAGGAAGCATCTAAAATGTCATGCATATTGCATTTCTAAGTGAGATATTGAATGAAGATGGGAAAGATGTAGAGTGGGATTCCTGAAGAGTCAAAGAGAATTTTTTTATCTAGTGTAAAGTTGGAGGAATGATAATGATTCTCCCCATGTAATAAGTATAGCTCTTTTACTAAAGTATTAGGCAAAGATATAAAGGTGATAGAAGGCTATTCAATTTTGTCTTCGAAAATGCTGGGCATGTGGTATGCTGGGGAAGTACAATTTAGGGGCACAAAGTAACAGAGAATCCTAATTGGGGTTTGTGGGGCTTACATGGAGTTATGTGTTACCATTTCAATTTTTGAGCATCTGTTCCAGTTTCTTGCTTCCAGTGCAAACTGACTTTGCTTCGCTGTTCTCATGGTGCAGTTAAAAAAAAAAAGTGCCTATAGGGCAGGGAATAGAAGAGGGAATGTTGCTTACTGATCTCTCTGAGAATTGGAATTGCAATGTGACAATTCTAGAATATTAAAAGAAGTGTGGAGTTGATACAAAATGCCATTGTGAGAGATAACGCTAATAAATGGTAAAAAATAAAAATAAATAAATAAATAAAACCTCTCGAAATCAGGGAGAACATCTCATTTCTTCATCCTACTTTCCAGTCTCCTTCTAGTATATCCTGTTGCTAGAATTTGCTTTTTTCTCAAGGCCATTAATTCAAAATACTTAATAGTTGGTTATTATATAATTAGCTAAGATAATACCATTTAGTCACTTCTATTTTACATAACTCGATTTCCTGTGTTACTTGAATTTTATCATTATGTGTTACAATACTTCTGTATATGCCAACAGTAGCTAAAATATTCTGCATTATAAACTACAATGAATAGATTTTGCTTTTTTTAAAGCATACCCATACTTAAATACAGCAAAACTTTGTTCTCATACAAGAAAACTTAAAAGCACATCATGAAAAAAGTGATATTCTATATTACCATTACTTACCTTGAAATAACATTCAGACATCTTTATCCCTTCTTTTCCTTTAATTCTACATATTATTTCACAGGCTATTAATGAAAATTGGTTCTGTAAGGTACTACTTTAATAATGTACCCAAACTGAAAACTTTTAGTTGATGTGTTCTATTTTGGAAATCAAATCACATCTTGATAATCCTCCTTTCCCTAGAAACACTTAGAATAGCCACAAACTCTTCCCCAGGAATTAGTTAATTAAGGTTATTTATAATATGTGTTTTGTATACTGTACGCATTCTGCCTATTCTTTATTCTTTGCACAGCCACTCCAAACAATGTAAAAACTGAGTACATGGCTTTATATATTCTTTTAAAATTGTTTCTTTAGCTTTAATTAAACCTACATATAACCACAGTTTTAAGTGCTATTAAGTAGTTTTAACTATGCCCTTTAAAAAAATTATACCAATAAATAAAATATACCTGAATTATTATGTTTTTGTTTTGTTTCATTTTTGGTGTTGGGTGTGGAATCCAGGGCTTTGCACATGCCAGGCAAGAGCTCTATTACTGAGGTACCTTCTCAGCCTTTGCCTTATATCTTTAAACAGCTTAAAGTATTTCATAGTTTGTATTTACAGAATCACTGTCAAATTTCTTCTCTTTATTAACCCCATTGTAATTATATTCCTTTATTAATGAGGATCATTCTAAAAAATTAATTATAAGATCTTTTTTATATACTGAACATGTCCAGAGCTGGACAAGATTCTTTAGTGGCTTTGGAAGAAATACATGATATGGCCCTCTGATCTCAAAAACCTTGAAGTGTAAAGGCAAGAAATGCATTTCTGAAATAACAAGGTAAAAACATAAGCAAAATGAATCCAAGTGATAAATTATGAGACTGAAGGCTAAAATTAGAGAAGTCGGGCTGGGCTTGTGTCTTAGTAGCAGAGCACTTGCCTAGTATGTGTGAGGCACTAGGTTAGATCCTTAGCACCACATTAAAAAAATAAATAAAATAAAGGCATGCTGTCATCTACAACTACTAAAAAAAAAAGAAGAAGAATAAAGAGGTCGTGACTGGGGCTGTTGCTCAGTGGTAGAGCACTTGCCTAGTATGTGTGAGGCCCTAGGTTCGATTCTCAGTACCACATAGAGGTTAATAAATAAGATAAAGGTATTGTGTTGAAGGAGGAGAAGGAGGAGAAGGAAGAAGAGGAGGAGGGGAAGGGTGGAAGAAGGAGAAGAGGAAGAAGGAGAGGAAGAAGGAGAAGGAGAGGAAGAAGAGGAGGGAAGAGGAGGAGGAGGAGGAAGAATAGGTCAGTGTAGGTTGAATTTGTTAAGAATTTGACCTGAGTTTTGAGGTGATGTGATAAGTGTGTGACATTTGATCTTGACTTGAAGGATTGGTAGATGGACACATATACAAAATAAATAAAGCCTTGGCTGAAAAACATGGGTAAATTTTCTGAAATTGAGAATTTCTAATGCAAATCACATTAAAAATGCTTAAAATTATTTATTAGCTAGCATGAACTATTAATAGCCAATTAATGCAACTTGCTGTGATTATCATTCACTTTTAAAGAGCTCATTGTCCTCAACCTTTTTATAAATAAAAATGAAGACATCTTAAAATTTTTGAAGATTATGGAGAAAAGCAGATTCCTATCTCCTCTGAATTCTCAATAAGATTGACTACAAAAGGAAAATTATTTTTGTCAACATGTCTATGCAAAAGAAAACATGCTTTCAAAATGCTTTAATTTGTGATTTCTGACTCTAGGTCAATAAATTGAAATCACTATTTTTATTATTTATTATTTTAAATAGTGTAACTAAGATGTGAAGGAAAGCTGTACTAATGCTCTACATGTCAAACAAGAAACTAGATCGAAAACCTAAAAATTTGTACAATATAATATAACTCTTGTGCTAATTTGCTAGTTAAAAAATAGATAGCATAGTTATCACTTTTCCATTGTGAACTTGATGTAGAGCTAGAGTAGGGAAATATTTTGTGTTCCTCAGTTCATTAGGCTTGAGATGAGACTCTTATTGAAGTTCAGTGCATACAGGCATATAGCCTCTTTTATCTGCAATAGTGTGGACAGGCTGGAACAGCAGTCATGAAGAGAGATTACTTCCAAAACTGACTCTGAACCATGTGCAGTACAAGCAGAATACTCCAGAAGACACAGCCACTTTCTTACTTTCTCATTCATTTGAAAATAAAAAAAAGAACAGAAAAGGAAAAAGAAGGAAAAAGGAAAAGTTAATCTGGATATTTCAAGTAGAATCCTTTTCTTAAAGTTTCTGAGACTTCCTTATTTTTATTTTTGGCAGAACAGATGTTCATATCTTTGAAAGATCCAGAGAATGGTGAATGAAATTAGAAAATCAATATGTAAAATTTTGCCTACTCTTAAGAAGAAATTATATTTAAATTTTTTTAAAAAAATATGAATAGCTAAGAGAAATAATTAAAATTTCTCTTTTGGGATTTTGAATAAATAAGTTTGAGTCATAGTTTGATAGCAATTTTTATTAGTGATATAGAATTAATCCTTTATTTGTTGTCTAAGATAGAAATGTAGAGTGCTAACCCTGTATCTATATCTGCATTTATGTTTTACAGATTGCTTAATTCAACATTGAATGTGAATAGGTTATTTATCCATTTGGCATTTTGAAACGTTCAAGTTCTGAAAAATTCTTTTCTAACATGCCCATCTTTGTCAGAGGTGCTTGACAATTGTGATAAGAGAATTCTAGATAAATTTGTAGGCTATGTTTTACTGATAATGTAATCTGTTGTCTAAAAATAAAACAAGCTTAATTATTCCTGTTTTACATTAACTTGAAAAAAAATAATGTTCTACAGATGACTTTGCCTTTAACTGTGTGTGTTTACAATCAGAAACATCATGAGGTAAATGCTCAAATTTACTTTCAAGTTATATATTCTTAATTTTTTTTTTGGTTGTTGGTTGTTTTTTTTAGCTAAACCTCAAGTTAAAAATCTTCATGTATAATTCGTTATTCCGAGCAGAGTGACTTAAAATTAGGCTTTAACAAACAGATGGTATAGTATGGCTAATGGTATTTACATTGCTTTCTTTTCTACTTAAAATTTTAAAAACATTATTTTTAGGCTGTTTGATGATTTATATGAAAATTAGTAAAAAAGTTGCGAGATTTTATGTTCACTTTATTTATATCTGATAAATGCAGTACATTTGATCTTTTACTTTTTCCCCCTCAGAAGAAATTATGTATTTTAAAATAGAACTGCTCCAGCTTGATATTATCTCCGAACTAATCATGTTCTCCTCTCATTATAGTTTAGAATTGGATCCTTTAATCTAGAGAAAGTAGAAAGCCCAGCTGAGGTCATCAGAGAACTTATTTGTTACTGCCTGGACACCATTGCTGAAAACCAAGCCAAAAATGAGCACCTGCAGAAAGAAAATGAAAGGTTTCTGAGAGATTGGAATGATGTTCAAGAACGGTGTGTACCCAATGTGCTTGCATTATAAAAACTTTGAGTTTCTTTAAATTATAGGTTTAAGTAATTATTTATAAATTTATAATATATGTACAATATCCTAGATGGAAAATAAAATCTGTCATTCATTATAGTTTTACTTAATAGTATTAAACCAAGGTCCTAATCACTATTGTGCATTATTGGTACATAAGAACAATTTTAGGTAATTTAGTATTTGTTTGCACCACCAATCTTATAAAAAATAAGAAGTAATTGGACATTGATTACCTCAATCCATTATTGTAATATTGATTAAAAAATTTAGGTAGTGAGACTGAGGAGTAACTCCATAGTAGAGTATATACTCAAACATGGATAAGCCATGGGTTCAATCCCCAATTCCTTCAAAAAATACTAGTGGATATTTATAAGAAAAGATTAGTTCAGCTTAATTTATAGGATTAATAATGAATAAAAAGATCTGGAATATAAATAAGCACTGTCAATTCTCTATTTGGAATTAATAAATGGTAACTATTTTAAATGATGTTTTGATTCCTAGTAGAAACTTATTTCTCCTGATTTATTGAAAATTCATATTACACTATTCATAGTTTTTTAAAAGCTAAAGTAACTGTAGCTATTGAATAAAACACTCAGTAGTCTTTTATTTTCCTGGCCTTTTTTCTTATTTTTTAATGATGATAAAAAGTTATATATTTTCTCAATTATTAACTTTTTCAACTAAATCTTTATTTAGGCTTAACTAGGGTATGACTTGTATTATTATACTGGGTAAAAGATGTTCGAAGGAAATAATATGTAAGTCATAAACACTTATATCCCTGAAGAGACATATATGATAGTCATATGTTTGTGTGTGTGTGTGGCAATGTCTGAAATAATCATGTGGTGTATATAAAATAATGATAAGAATCACTATGTAGAGTAGATTTTTAATCTTTCATTCAAGCTAATTGATCTAAAGGATAAGAACATGGTGTCTTATTTAGAGTTATTTTTAGGGCAGCTGTTGTGATTGTTCTATATGGACATTGTTCTATATGAGGCAACATGATATATAGCAAAGTGGTTTACAACTATTCATGTGTAAGTATATGAAAATGAGAGTAAGTAAAATAAGTTATTTTTCTGTACATTCAATAATATTTACTATTCAATGCAATTCATGCAAAATTTAGTTACTAATACTTGGTTATATTTTCCTTTTATTATACTAATCTGTCTTGCTCTCTTTTAGCCAAATTACCTTTTATCTCTACTTATTTATTTATATATAACTATATATAAATAATATAAAATATAATTATATATAAATAACGTAAAAGTAATGGAGACCAATTCAATATTTATATATCAAGAAGCTATACAGAAAAAAAAAATTTATCCTTATGTTCTGTTTTATTCATTTTGGTATAAGTCAGTATCAAATATCTGTCTCCAAAACATTTTTAATACCTGTATCTGTAGTTTGGGTGTGTTTTTCTATTTTATATGTGAAATGAATCAAATTAAAGGAGATGCACTGTGATTGTAACAAGCCATTATATTTTTATATTTAAAACTCAAATTACCCTCTGTATGATTGGAAATCTGATCCACAAATTGGCCACAAAAATACTGGCTGGTTACTTAGTACTTGAACAAATTGCTTTAAAATGTCTGCCAGAGGTTGAAAGAGGTTATTATCTCATCAGTATTCAACACCACTCCCACAGAATTGAAAGCAGCAGGAAATGAAGATGAGGCAGTGGAGACAATTGCACCCTATGCTGTGAAACAGTATGTAAGGAGTACATATGTTATGTGGACCACAGATGCTTGATTTGCTCTTCCTAGCTATCCAGATTTTGCTTTTGTTCTACTAAGCAAGAGATTTTCTATTTGTTCAAAAGCACAGTCATGTATTCCTTTACCTGCCTTATTATGCTTGCTCCTGCTATCTTTTTTGTTGTTGTAGTTTATACTGGATTAGATCTTCAGAGGCTGACAGTGTGTGCCATTTGGTTCAACTGGCAACCTGGGAGGAAAGAAAATCTACTCAGAATTCCAAGCTTTCATTTGTATATCAGATGTCAGATTAGACCTGTATGTATTTCCTGAATTTAGTTTTTCTCCTTTGAGAGGAGAAAGTGGCCTCTTTAAGGAGATTTAAATAAATACATCTTGGTCATGCCCAAGACTCTCCTCTAGAGTCTTAGGATTCTGGAAAATGAGCAGAGGATTTACAGCTCCAGCTTCCATAAGGCAGTGGTGCTGACCTAGAGTCTTTAAAAGATTAGAAGTGGGATAGGAGCATACTAAGCTAGGTAACTTATATTAGGGACACAAAAAGTAGAGAATCATTAGAAATGGGGCCATGATATTAAGCCCAGCTACAGTTCAGTTTTAGGGCAGCCTCTGACTATTCTTTTGTCAGCTATCCATCTTGTTATCAACTATTTCTTCCCTTCCATATTACAGACTGCATATGGAGGGGAGGAGGTGTTAGAAGGGGAAGAGGGGCAATCGTTTAATGCCTAGACTTTAACATATGTATTTACTATTATTTTTAGTTACTATTTAATAATTGTCTTTGCTCCATTTTGAATGTTTGAACAAGTGGCATTACTGGATTTTTTTTAGTTTATTAATAAAGGAGGAAAAATTAGACAACTTGAATATGAATCTTCAGCTTATTAGCTGTATTTAGTTCACTGGCTTTTCCAACTTAATTTCAAATAAGAACTTTCAAGTCCCGTGTTACTGAATAGGTTTTTGTTTGCTCTTAGAATTCAACTTAGAAATTCTGGCTTTATACTTAGTTACAGTTATTAAACACATAATTGGAGGCAGTTTTCTGTGAATTGAGTTGACACTGTGGAATAATCAGAATGGAAGACCTTGAAAGCTCTTCTACTTTGTCTCTTTGCCTTCAAGATAGAATCATATTATCTACAGATGAATTCAGTCAGATTTTTAAAGACCTCAAGAGATATCTTCCTGTCTCCTTGGTAGCCCTTTCCAGTGTTTAAAACACTCACAGTCAGAAAATTTTTTCTTACATTTATTGGTAATCTGAATCCTTCATGGTATAGTTGAAGGCCATTTCCTCTAGTGCTATCATAAGAAAAGATGAGGAACAGCTGTTTACCATCTTCAGGGCTTAAAGCCTTTTAAAATCTTTACTACTGCTTTCTTTTCCAGCTCTTTTTAGCATCCTTTGTCCTTTAAACTCTATTCAGATTTTCTTTTTCTGTACAACCCTAAACTGCATATAAATTTGGTCAGGACTGATTGTTAATATAATGATGATAACAGTGTTTCTGTTCCAGATCTTCATATTCATGTATCTGTTGTTTGGTTTTGAGCTATCATTTAATCTGTTGTTTTATTTTGTGTGTTGTTTTTACATGAAATTGCTTCATTTTTTGCTCTTATTTTCATTATTGTTTCAACATGTTTTTGTTCAATTGTTTTGCCACCCATAATTATTTCATTTTGAATATTCAGCATTTTTCTTTATTTAGTTTTTTATCTTTTTGTTATTTTTAAAAATTACTATTCTTTGGACTAAGACCATAGGTATACCTCAGTGCTAAGGGTACTAACAGCTTTATTATTCTGTTGTCTTAGTAACTGTTGAAAGAATGAAGTGTCATTAGGCCTTTCCTGTTTGATATTATTATCTGGTATGACTTTGTCTTGGAGATGATCCTTAGACTGGTTACAGTCTGCTCCAGTTGTAAGTGGGCTTACTTTTAGTGCTACTGGAATTAACAGTGAATCTTATGTCTCCACTTGACTAATACTTCCTACCCAGTTGTTAAGACAGAGTCTTGGCAGGGGCCAAGTAATATGAAAGTCACAGTAATATTGTAATGGCACTAGAAGAGGACTGGCATTAAAATCAGGTGGACAAATGCTATGTGTGTTTTACTTTCTAAATATTTAGAAATGGTTAGTGTTCTCCAAGTCTGTTGAGAAAGTAATAATGAAGAGTAAATTCACATCCTGCAATTGTTTAAAATAATACTTTATTCTAGCCAACTGTTACTATCAGTTTTTGTGGAAAATGTTATCCAGTTTGAGCATTAGAAGTGTTTTTTTAATAATTTATTTTAGTTGTAGTTGGACACAATACCTTTATTTTTATTTGTTTTTATTTTTATGTGGTGCTGAGGATTGAACCCAGCGCCTCACACATGCTAGGTGAGCACTCTACCACTGAGCCACAACCTCAGCCCCCAAAAGTGTTTTTTTGAAACAAAAGTATATCTTAAAGCTGTGCAAGCAGGGTTAACTCACATGATACCATTCATTCCATTGACTTTGTTTCATTGTTACAGACATGATGTCACTTTTGATAATGTAATTCTGGTATTCCTTATTTATATTAAAATGTTTTAATGAAAATTTAATGAAATTTCACTTTTATATTTATTTTTAATTTGAATGTCATACAAATATTAATTTAAATTAAACTTTAGAAATTAACTTGAAATTTATAAGTATACCCAATCTTTCCTGGCTATAATATTTGAAATGATATACATGGAAATTAAACATGGATTTAAATCATATAAGTTGCTAGTTGGTTGCTATTTCTAGAATTTTAAAAATGAAATTATAATATTATTTAAGGTTTTTATTGTTTATATATATTTTGGTTCTTACTTTGTATAAGTATTTCAAAGGTATGTATGTTCTATTGGCATTTTAAACAATTTTGTTATTATGTTACATTGGAAAATGTTACATAAAGATGAGAATATGCTTAGATAACCCTTTGCATTTGAAATATAGATACAGTAACATACTCCTTCTTAAAATAAGCCATGGACATTTTTGTACCTTTTCAATTTTGGCCCTAGTTTTTCCCCACATTTTTTGGTATACTTTTTTCTCAGAGATTTGATTGATCAATGAAATATTGTCATATTAATATTTATTTTTATTTCATTCATTCATTTTTGTAGTACTGGGGACTGAACTCAAGAACACTCTACCACCAAGCTATGCCCTCCCAGCTCTTTTTTGTTTTTTTGTTTGTTTGTTTTTTGAGGCAAAGTCTTACTAAGTCACCAAGACTGGCCTAAAACATGATCCTGCAATCTTGATGTCTTGAGTTACTGAAGTTATAGGAGTGTGCCATCATACCCAAATCTGGGTATGCACATAGGGTAATAATGCTCAGTTTATTATACTATCCTTTCTAACCCCTTCCCCTCCCTATGCCCCTGACAAATACCCAGATCCTGTTATATTAATATTATTTACCACAGATTATTTTAAAAGCCAAAGAATATAAAAACTATTACTGTTAAAATGATGTATAGCTGTTAAATGAGTGAAAAAATATTATCCAGTCATGTACTCTATGTTACATAAATCAGCAGTGGGCCGCACATATGACAGTGGTGCCAGAAGAATGAAATGGGGTTACAAAATACCTGTTGCCTAATGAAGTTTTAGATGTCCTGAGATTGTAGCAGAATGCATTACTAATGTGTTTGGGGAGATGCTGGGAAAACCAAACCTGTGTTCCTAGTAGTTTAAGGTATAGCACATATGTTTTAGTCTGCTGTTTTTTTTTTTTTTTTTTTTTTTTTTTTTTTTTTTTTTTTTTTTTTTTTTTTGTCACTGTGACCAAAATACCTGACAAGAACAACAGAGGACGAAATGTTTATTTGAGACTTTCAGAAGTCTCAGTCCAAAAATGACTGACTGAGCCCTGGGCCCAAATTGAAGCAGAAAGAACATCATGGTAGAAGGGGATGATAGAGGAAAGTAGCTTAGGACATGACAACAGGAAGCAGAGAAAAAGCACTGCTTAAAAGGGACAAAATATATATTTCAAATGTACACCTCCAGTGACCTAACAGCTCTAGCCACACCCTACCTGCCAAAGGTTACCATCCATTAATCCACTCAAATGGATTAATTAAGATGATTATGTTACAGCTTTCTTAGTCTAATCATTTCACCTCTGAAAATTCTTGCATTGTTTCAAACATGAACTTTTGGAGGACACCTCATACCTAAGCATAACAACATACAAATATGTATTGCATGTAACACTTGATAATGATAATAAACAACTATTTTGCTGGTTTATGTGTTTACTATCCTATACCTTTTTGTCATTATTTAAACTTTTTATTTCCTGCTCATAAAAAATGCATATTGTGTTCCTCTAGTAGCAACTCTGTACATCTCTTGTTTACTGTCTCTTGGTTGCATGAAGAGGCCACATCAAGTAATTGATATACCACCTAGGTTTGTACAAAGTACCTTCTATAGTGTTTACCAACAACAAAATTGCCTAGTGATGCATTTCTCGAAACAATGCATGACTGTGTTCAGAATAATTGGTTTTCCATTTCCTCATAAGGTGTCCATATTAGCTCTTCACTCAGCTATTCCCTTTTGGGAGGATAGCCATAGGCAGTTGTGGTGCCCATCTAGAATGGCCTTATTATTATTATTTTTAAAAATTTGTTCTATTTAGTTATACATGACAGTAGAATGCATTTTGACACATCATACATAAAAGAAGTATAACTTCTCATTCTTTTGGTTGTACATAATGTAGAATAATAGCGGTCAGGCGGTCATATATGCACATAGGGTAATAATGCTCAGTTTATTCTACTATCCTTCCTAACCCCAAACCCCCTCCCCTCCCTTTGCCCCTGACAAATCCAAAGGACCTTTATTTTTCATACCAGCCCCTTATTGTGAATTAGCATCTGCATATCAGAGAAAACATTCAGCCTTTGGTTTTGGGTGATTGGCTTATTTCACTTAGCATGATATCCTCCACCTTCATCCATTTACCTGCAAATGCCGTAATTTCATTATTCTTTATGTGTGAGTAATATTCATTGTATAGATATACAACACATTTTCTTTATCCATTCATCTGTTGAAAGGCACCTAGGCTGGTAACATAGTTTAGCTATTGTGAATTGAGCTGCTATAAACATGGATGTGTCACTAAAGTATGCTGATTTTAAGTCCTTTGGATGTCAATCAAGGAGTGGGATAGCTAGGTCAAATGGTGGTTCCATTCCAAGTTTTCTGAGGAATCTTTATACTGCTCTTCAGAGTGGTTATACTAATTTACAGTCCCACCAGCAATGTATGAGTGTTCCTTTTTTCCCACATCCTCGCTGATTTTTATTATTGCTTACATATTTGATAATTGCAATTCTGACTAGAGTAAGATGAAATCATAGAGTATTTTTGATTTGTATTTCTCTAATTGCTAGAGATGTTGAAAAATTTTTCATATATTTTTTGACCATTTGTATTTCTTCTTGCAAATCAATCTAACAAAGAGGTGAAAGACCTATACAATGAAAACTATAGAACACTAAAGACAGAAATTGAAGAAGACCTTAGAAGATGGAAAGATCTCCCATGCTCTTGGATAGGCAGAAGTAATTTGTCAAAATGGCCATATTATCAAAAGCATTATACAGATTTAATGCAATTTCTATTAAAATCCCAATGATATTCTTCATGGAACTAGAAAAAGCAATCATGAAATTCATATGGAAAAAGAAGAGACCCAGAATAGCTAAAGTAATCCTTAGCAAGAAGAGTGAAACAGGAGGCATCACAATACCAGACCTTAAACTATATAATAGAACCATAGTAACAAAAATGGCATGGCATTGACACCAAAACAGACACATAGACCAATGGTACAGAATAGACGACACAAAGACAAACCCATATAAATACAGTAATCTAATACTAGACAAAGGCATCAAAAACATATATTGAAGAAAAGATAGCCTCTTCAACAAATGGTACTCGGAAGACTGGAAATCCATATGTACCAAAATAAAATTAAACCCTTATCTCTCACCCTGCATGAAACTCAAAGTGGATCAAAGACTTAGGCACTAGAACAGAAAAAAAGGAGGCCCAAATCTTCACCATATTGGCTTAGGAACTGAATTTCCTTAACAAGATTCCTAAAACTCAAAAAGTAAAATCTAGAATGGCATTATTTTAAATTTTCATTTTTATAAGGACTGGCAATGAACTGGTTAAACCTGCTACCAGGAAGATCTACAGGTACAAGATCTATCAATCAAAAGCACATAGCATGGCTCTATATCCTGCACCTGGACCAATAGATATCATAGTATGATGCCCCACTGTAAAATATTAGACCAAAGAACAAACTGGAAGTCATTTTAGTTTGTTTGGAAGAGTTAAGGGTGGAGGCATGCACAAGAAAATGTCACAGAACAGAGTCCATGTAGGCCAATGTTCAGTGTCTGAAAGAGCTCATCCATGTTCATCCTATTCTCCAGGAAGCTCTTAACCCCAAGCAGGGATACAGTTCTGCTGAAGAACTCAAATTGGCCACTGAGCTGGCAGGACCAGTAATACAGATGTGGAGAATCTACAAGAAGGAGAAAGTCAGAATTGTTGCAAACCACCATCTCAAGGAGAACTTCCAGGCATTTGGAAGTCTTTGCATAGCCCAAGCCAATGCCAGGAAAAGGCATGGAAAAGGCATGGATCTTCATGGAAAAAAGGGCCAAGGAACTGCAGAATGGAATGTTGGAAAATAAAAATAATGTAGTCTTTGAGACATTTAATAAATCAGAAGTAAAGCTGGAAAAAAATATAAGCATATTAACTCCCTTGCTTTATTCATTTATCCAATAAATACCTACTAAACATCTGTCAAATTCCAAATACTCTCCTAGGTACTAAGGATAAACTACACAGTAAAACACATGCTCTTTGGAATTCACAGCAAAACTTTGCTATAAGAATTTGCTGTAGGGCTGGGGATGTGGCTCAAGCGGTAACACGCTCACCTGGCACGCGTGTGGCCCGGGTTCGATCCTCAGCACCACATACCAACAAAGATGTTGTGTCCGCCGAGAACTAAAAAATAGATATTAAAAAAAATTCTCTCATTCACACTCTCTCTCTCTCTCTCTCTCTTAAAAAATTTTTTCTTTAAAAAAAAAACAAGAATTTGCTGTAATTGATTCCAGAGATATATTGTCATATGTTCCTTTCATCCTATGAGAATTTTTCTCCAACTCTAAATAAGTAGATTGTAAACGCATTAAGGTCAAATAGGAAAAGTATCACATTTTGACATGTTTGTTTCTAGTTATTTCACTGTAATGTATATGTGTACACCCATATGTATATATTGCCTCTGATATACACATATATAATATGTAAATGCTAGGATGGCTATATGACTATCAGAATTACATATAAGCAGTATGGTAAGAGAATATCAGGCAGAACTAGACTACATTTAAAAGAATATTTTAAAAATTTATTTTAGTTGTATGTAGATGGACACAATAACTTTATTCTAAGTATTTATTTTTTATGTGGTACTGAGGATCGAATCCAGGGCCTCACATGTGCTAGGCAAGCTAGACCTCTGAGCTACAACCCCAGCCCAGAAAGAATTTTTTTTTTTTTTTTTGTGGTGCGGGGATTAAACCTGGAGCCTTGTGCATTGCATGTGAGGCAAGCACTCTGTAAACTGAGCTATAGCCACAGCCACAGCCCCAGCCCCTAAGAGAATATTTTATGTGAAATACCTTATATTTAAATCTATAAAAGAGTTAAAAGATTTTATATGTGTCCACATGAAGCAAGTGTATACAACTTCTCTAGTTTGCATTCTCTACCTTATATCTCATGTGAAGTTTAAATATAATCCCTTATTAGTTCATTTGAGCATTATATGAAGAATTATAAATAATGGAGAACTTTATAAGTTTTATAGCACATATTTAAGATATTTGTTGTTTTATTAATATCTCCTTGGAAATATCAAGTAGTTTATGTTTATTCTCTCTATATATATATGTTTGTGTATATGTATTTTTATGTATATTTGTTAAGTGTGTATGGTGCTGGGTTTTAAGGGTATAACTTGACAAGTCATTCTGTGGAACAGTTCATAGTCTAGTAGTGCAGTCATATATATTGGGTATATTGCTTTATCACAAACAAGATCATATGGTTGGTATTAAGATAATATTAGTAAAGTATTAGGGAAACAGATTACATTTGCTTATTTGAAATTTCTTCCATGAAACATTCTTTTGTATATAAACCATAGATTTGAATAAGTTTATATTTAGGCATCCAGATTTTTAAAGCTTTTTTCTATAAGTTTTCAATTTTGATCTTTACCTCAGTATATAAATTACAGATATTAATAACCAATAATTTCTAATTATTATTTAAGTAAATATAATTTCCAAGACAATGAAAGCATATGTAAAAATGATTTTTAATTTTTATTTTTCTTGAAGAGTTTTCTTGATATCTTCAGTATTAGTATGAATAGCATTGCTAAGAAAAATTGTATGATTAATTTAATTTTTTAGGTTTGAAAAATGTGTGAGTGCCAAAGAAGCCTTGGAGACTGATCTCTATAAACGGTTTATTCTGGTGTTGAATGAGAAGAAAACGAAGATCAGAAGCTTACATAATTTATTAAAAGAAGTTCAAGAATTGGAAAAGAATGCTGAAGATGAAAGGTATAGCATTTCTGCTTTTGGATGGTAGACAAGTAAATTTAAGTAGTACTTTTACACTAATGACGTTTTGGAAATGTAAGATCATTTGATAATCTGGGTTTGGACTGCTAGGGCAAGGATGTTGGCTTAGAGAATTCTTAACATGATTCTTCTGTGCCTACCTTCTGTCTTACCTACACTTAACTTATAAAACTGGCATAAGTCTTAACGTTATTTATTTAATTTAATTTATTTGTTTAATGTTTTTTATTTCTTAGACATCATTAAGGAAGAATTTAAAAATCTTTTCATCTCCTTCAAGGACTCCAGAATTTGATTTACATTTGTAATTTTTCTTTTATTAAATTTTTTTTTGGTACTGTGGATTGAACCCAAGATCACTCAACCAATGAACCCATCCTCAGCCTTTTTTTATTTTATATTTTTGAGACAGGGTCTGGCTAAGTTGTTTAGGGTCTCACTAAGTTGCTGAAGCTAGACGTGAATTTGGGATCCTCCTGCCTCAGCCTCCCAAGCAGCTGGGATTACAGGCGGGTACCACCATGCCTTGTTAATGCACATTTGTAATCTTGAGGTCTAATCATTGGTTAACTCTAGAATCAAATGTTTAATTTATGTTATCTGATTAGAGTGTGATCCTCTCTGTCATCATTCTGTCAAGTTTTCTCTGCAAGTGAATGTAAACTTGATTTTCTAAGGAGAAAAAATCAGATGGTTAGTATGACAAATCGTTAGTATGGCTTTGAACAATTTTTTTAAACATTAGAAGATATCTATTTCCCTGAACTGGAAAGAAAGCATAGTTATACCAATGACATGTTATAATAAAGATAACTTTTGATGTCAACTGATCCTAATTCAGATACTGATCTTACAATAATATCTGTTGTGTATTATATTGGCATATCATTTAATCTCTCTTTTCTTCACTTTTGGAACAATCTAAGGATGAAGAACTGGTTTAGGTTATTAGAATGCTAAATACATTGTGACCCACAGAAATATTCTTATAGAATAGTATTTTGATAGAATGATAATAAGCGATAAGATACTAATTTATGAATTAATTATAGTGAACATTAAATAATATTCAGATTGTTAACTAAGAGAACCTATTCTTAAATAAGTTATTATATAGTCTTTGAAGTGATTTCATCTAAATCATATATGCATATTTTTTCATTGTCTTATTAAAGAATCTTTTTCCAGAAATATTTTCTAAAATAACTGGCAAATTTGATACCTAGATGGTTGAATCAGTGACTTAATTCTTGCTTCTTTGTTTCTAGGGAAAACAAAGAAATAACTGCTGACCAAGGTGCAATCTATGATGAAAGCACTGATGAGGAAAGTGGACACATTTCTGAATCCTCTGTATTGGCTCAAGGTAAGAGCAATAGTTTATTTCCTTTGTTAAATATCTCACCAAGGCTTATTACTCTAGTGAAAAGTATTATAAAAATTTTTCCACAAAAATTCTCTACAGTTTTTATATACTACTCCAAATACTTAATGTTAAAAATGAGCATTTATTATAAAATACTGCAGTTCATTATCAACGCGGCAAAATGAGCATACATACACCCACACACAAAGGTTAAACCGGGTTAAATGGATGCATAGGCAGTGAGGATGATGTACCTTCATGCTAAATATCACCAGCTCAGAGCTGGTTGCCCTCAACATTTGAGGTCTTATCTGGCAAAGGCTATGGATAGGGCAGGGTGATTCTGAATGTTTTAGATTATCCTAAGGTTGTGGCATTCTGTCATTCTTCAGAAAAAGGTTTGTTATGATATAAAAGGTATAGAGGAAAAAGAAAGGAAAATGTCAGTTCAGTGTGAAATACTTGAATCTACCTTACTTAGTCCTGTAGATCAAGTACACAGCAGGTGTTTAAACCCATGGATTACTTTCCTAGATTCTATAAATTTCTGAGGGGCGGTGGAAATCTGAGCCCCTGAATTCATTTAATACTTAGAAGCTTTTGACCTAAACCTAATGTTATAAAATACAAATGTTTGATTCATTCGTTTAAGAAATACTTTTGAGTGCCTCTTATGCATCAGGAGCTTTTCTGGGCAATAGACAGCAAAACACAAAATTCTGTGCCAGTGTGGAATTTAAATTCTAGTCAGAGAAACAGATAATAATAAGATGAGTAAACTAAATATAAAGTATAAGCTATGTTAAGTGAAAGAGAAAAATAAAACAAGGAAGGATGATAGAAATGCCAGGATTCGGAGTAGATAAAGAAATTATGATTTTAGCCAGGGAACTAGGAAGGCCTGAGGGATAAGGTGCCAAGTCTATCTAGGGGAAGAGCATGCTGGACAGAAAAACCAGTTATGTACAGAGGCCTTGATGTCTTTAAGCCACAACATGGGAGGTTAGTAAGAGTTGAAAAATGAAGATTGGGAATTGGGAGAGGAGTTCAGAGAGATAATGGCCGCATTTTATGTAGGGTGTTGTATGCCATTTTAAAGACTTCAGCTTTTACCTTACATAAATTAGAAACTATTGGAGCATTTTAAACAGTCAAGTGGCATAATTAGACTTACATTTTAACAGGATTAGTTTGGCTATTATATTGGTTACAGACTATAGGGTGGCAAGTGCAGAAGAAGTTATAACAGAAAGCTAGTTCAACAATTGGGTGAAGAATGAGCGATAGTGAATATAATGAGCAATGAGTAGACTGCAGATATGTTTTCAAGAAGCACGATTTGCTGAAATAGTTATGGCAAAAGGAGAGTAAGCAAAGAAGACTAAAATAGAAAGGGGGCAGCCAGGAAGTTACAGGCAACTCTGTAGATATGCTATCCTGGAAGTGAAATTCATAAAGGAAGTATTTGAAGTGATAAATGTGAAACAGCTGAGTTGAATGCTGCTACAAACGGGGGAAAAGATGAGAACTGAGGACTTATTGACAGGTTCAACAATATAAACTTTATTAGACCTTAGTATAATATTTTCAGTGGGAGGTTGGAAGAGAAGAGCAAGTAGGATATTCAAAGGGAGGAGAGAATTGGGGATGAGACCACACAAATATAGGCAACACTTTAGCAAGTTTCACAAAGAAAAGAAATGATATGGGGCAGAGTTGAGGGGAAACTAGGTGAAGAGGTTTTTGTTTTTTTTTTTAAGATGGAAGAAAATGTATACTGATACAAGAGAGGGAAACAAACATCAACTCATTGACAGAAAGAAGAGCTGAAATACTGTCTTTAAGTAGATATGACAGAATCCAATGCACAACTAGTAGATTAGTTTAGCTAGGAACTTGGGCACTTCTCATAGTGACAGTAGAGAATGTAAAATTAATGGACACTGAGGAAGGTAACTAATGGAAGTCATGGAAACTTTCTGAGGTTTAGACTAGTTGATTGATTAATCTGACTCTAGACAAATTAGATTTGAATCACACAGTCACATGTTTACACTTGGGAATTAAATTTCTTCTCATTTGGAGGCAATGCTTTTTTTCATTTTGCCCCATTTAAAATGAAATCATGTAATCTCACAATGCTCACAAAGAAAATCCAGACTCTCTTCTCTTATTTAAACTTGGAGAATTTTTATTAAATATAATTACATTTAATATTGCTCTTATTCAGTGTATCCTACCAACATTTAAAGTAGGTCAAAATTATTGTTGAATAGGAAATTTGTGGTTAGATATGGGTCTATGAGAATGAGGTCTTTTATTAAGTAGAATTTTAAGCTATAATTGTACTATTTTAAATTTGGCAAAATTTCTCTCTTCGTTTATTCTGTATTTTTCCTATATTTTAGGTGTCATTATTTCTTTAATTCATTTTTAGAGTATTTCATATCAGATATATAAGTCTCTGGTTCTATTTTTTTGTTTTTGCTTTTACCTTTTTGGGGTACTTTTTTGATGTCAGAGGGTTAAAGCATTTTTATTACAAGTTTTATCTATTACATCTGCATAAGTAAAAAAAGTCAGGAAGTTGATATTCATTAAGATGAAAAATAAATAGGTCTGAAATGTTTGATAATTAAGAACTAGAGTCCATAGATCTGAGAAAGAGCATTATGTATGTTAAATAAGGAGATGGGCCTCCTTGTGATTTACCAGCTTCTACAATTAATTCTTTCATGTAAACAAAATATATTTTTAGTCCATTATATATTAACCTTTTGAGCACAGCTTTCTCTTTGTGGTATTTTCTATAGTATTACTATGTGAGTGTAATACTATATGTACTACATAGTAATACTACATAATATGGTATCTATGTGAGAGCAGGAGTGTTTTTTTCTAAACTTACTTTACCATCTTTCATAATAAATTGCTTTTTCTTTGAAAATAAGCAAAATTGTGGGTGTATTTTAGATATTGCTGTTTCATTTGTGTTTTGCCTATAGTCAAAGCAAGAGGAAGAGAGATTAATAGCGAATAATATATTACTGCCTTTCAGAAAGTCATTTGTTCAAGTGGCTGAATGTGTTATTTTATAGCAATTTTATTATGTAAATGGTTTTCATCATTAATTATTAAAATTTCATAGTCCCGTGGGTTGTTCACATTATTTAGTAGCCCCATTCCTAGACAAAAAAAAAAATAGGTTTAGTGAGATCAAGCTCATTAAGTGCTTCTGTCATATTCATTCACGGAGAAGATTTGTTTACTTTTATGCATAGAACTGGAAGTAGGGTAGTGATACAGTAGTTTTGAAAGAAATTGATAGCTAACATTTCTGTGAACAAAAAGTCAATTTTCTTGCTTTCATTTTGTTTTATTTTTTATATTACTAGGATTGCTGGGAAGATAACTAATGATAAATAGTCCAGTCTAATGAACTACATCTGTTCTTGTATACTACACAATATACCATGAAAGTTCTCAAAAACACTGAGCAGTTTAAGCAGTTTATTGGCTGAAAGTAGATCCCCATAGTATTCTGAGATTTGAATGTTAGAGGTAATACCACCCCATACTAAATCTTACATTTTTGTGTAGCAAGATTTACTTTCTCTGGGATGGCATTCTGGTTCAGTGGTTGAGTACTTGCCTAGCATGTGTGAGGAACTGGGTTTGAATCTCAGCACCGTGTATAAATAAATAAACAAATAAATACATAATTGTTCATCAGCAAGTAAAGAGAATTTTAAAAAAAGACTTACTTCTTTATGTCTTGATTTCCAGAATGTTCAGATAGTTTGAAAGGTTATTACTGACTTTATTTCTTATACCATGATTACATCCTAATGCCATAGAGTTCATAAGTTTCATTTTGTTTCTGTTTATGCTTAAAATATGTAAAATAGCTGCTGTGATTTATTTTATAGCTCAACACCTGGATTATAAAGATGGGTTATTTTCACCCCCATTACTTGATACGAACTCCGATGGCTGTTAAGAATTTTCTGGATTGTTTATATTCCCATGACTCCAATGCAGTATTGGTATTTGTCAATAGAAAACTGTCAGGTTATTAGATATTTTGTGAAACATCCTTCTCTACAGGAAATTAGTCATTTGGATCCAAATTGAAGAAACATCCCAATTTAACTTGATCACTAACAGAATGTCACAAAAATATAAAAGATGTAAGTGTCATTAGTATCTAGGACAACAAAACTCACAGCACCTTACCTAACTGGCCTTTCATTTGCCTCAACAGAATCAGATAAAACCTAAAAATAATTTATCATTGTGTAGTTTTTTTAGTAATTAATTTTTTATACAAATGCAGCACAACTTTTTATTTCTCTAGTTATACATGATGGAGAGTCACACCATTCGTGCAATCATACCTGCACCTAGAGGTTATAATGTCCATCTCATTTGTCCTGCATTATGTAGTTTTAAAATATTGTTTCAGAACGACTTTGATTGCATGTGAAAACAATTTTTAAATATGTATAAATATTCTAAGAATTAGCAACTTTTTTTTAAAGAATTTTTTTTCACAATACCTTTATTCTATTTATTTATTTTTATATGGTGCTGAGGATCGAACCCAGGGCCTTATACGTGGTATGCAAGTACTCTACCACTAAGCTCCAGCTCCAGCCCATAATTAGCAACTTTCACAAAATACTTTCTAATCTTAACATAATTAGAGAAGTATGTAAATATTTAGTAGAAAAATTGGGTTTATTTAATAGGGATAGAGTCTTTCTTGTAAAGTATTTTGAAGTTTTGCTTAATTCTCCTAATTAACTATCACAAGAGGAATTATTTTAATGACTCATTAATTATTTTATTAAATGATCAATGCTTTTAAATTATAATTCTGTTAATAGAAATTGACACTATTTGTTATAATTAGAGAATAATTGAATCAGCATTACTAAAAGTACAGATAAGAAAATATTTTTCTAGAATGTTAGAAAGGTATTTCTTTAGTTTCATATTAAAGGTAAACCACCATTAAAAAAAAAAACTTTACTTCTGCTTTTCTGCATAACTATTAGCCCGAGATTTAGCACATCAGTTTAATTTATCCTCTTTCTCAACTAACAGGAAGGTCCCTGTATAACTGCTATCAGTCATATGGGCTTCTACTTACTTGGTGGGCTTCCTGAAAGGAAGTGTGGTTATAGAATAGCCTTTTTGAAAATAAATGAATGGCTATGTCAACAGTTGATGAATACTGATATAGTTGCTTTTAAAAATAGAACAGAATCCAAAATCTCTAAGTATCAAAGGGCTCGTTGCTTCAAACAGTGAATGTGTACTCACAGAGGGGATAACAACATGTACTGCCAAAGAGATTACTCAGAAATTTAACTTTAGAATCACAGATTTTGCTCTTAATCTTCATCCAGCTTATTTATCATAAACACAATTATTTGTAAGTTCTGAATAAAAGTCTTAATTTCTGAATAAACAATTTGTATTTTCTAGCAATAGTAGGTTTTTACATGTAAGCATTGTTGCTAGGAATGACATTATATACTTCATCTGAATTTGTATGCTTATATGCTTCTAAATATTTTATAGTTCTAGATTCTTCAGTTCAAGTCCACCATTTTCCCAAATAGGAATAGAGAACTAGAAAGATTGGGTATCTTCCTCTTGGTTACACAGGTAATGAGAAAGAGAAAATCTTTGCCTTTTAAAGCAATATGTTATACATTTGCTCTTGTACTTTTGAGATGTTATAAAAACCCTTGGAAATTCCCTAATATTGAGGAAGTTGCCATTGACATATGAGAATAATGACAATATTTTTTCTTTGGAGAACAAAGATCTTATTTATGTATGTATAATTGCTCCAGAAACTTAGTCTACATCCTCAGATTACATTTATAAGATTCTAATACATGTAACTTGTAGACAGAATTATAGAATACATGAATTACTATTGGAGTCTTTACTCTATATGTTAATTGCTTCATACTCTTCCTGTTTAATTGCGAACTTTCAAAGTGCCAAAGGCTAGCAGAGAATTATGGTGCACACTTGTAATACCAACAGTTGGGGAGGCTGAGGCAGGAGGATCATGAGTTCAAAGTCAACCTCAGCAATTTAGCTGTACCCTGAGCAAATTAGTGAAACCCTGTCTCAAAATAAGATATAAAAAAAGGGTTGGGATGTGGCTCAGTGGTTAAGTGCCCCTGAGTTCAATCCCTGGTACCAAAAAAAAAAAAAAAAAAGTGTCAAAAGGTTGTCAGCTATGATAATTTCCCAATATCGTGTTGTTAAAATGTACCTTTGATATGATCTTCCAAGCACCTATTTTTATATCTTTATATATCCTTAGGCAAAAAGGAAGAAAGGAAAGGAGGGAGGGAGGAAGGGAGGGAGGGAGGGAGGAAGGAAGGAAGGAAGGAAGAAATCTGTTAAAAATACTTGTCTTTGACTAGTGATGAGTGAAAAGGTTGGCAAATTCTTTCCCCAGAAAACAACTATGAATCTAAGATTGACCCCCACCCCCAAAAAATAAATACATAAATTTTAAAACTTTGACAAAAGACAAACAGCAATAAGAGAATTGTTTATGCTGAAATTTGGGTAAGGAATAGTTGTCTGCGGCCTAGGATTGCCACTTTTGCCGCCTGAACTCTTTCCTTATCTTCATCAGTATCGAATTTTTGTCAGGATCTGGCAGGTCATGAGGACTGTACTGTGCCAAAAGAGGCTTGCTGTATTTTCAGCACAGAGTGATATTCATACCTGGTAGCATTTACAGTGGAGGTAATGATCTTGGCAGCAATGGATAAATGGGTTTGGCCAATAGATCCACCAGCTTGAGGTTATACTTATGTTTGAAGCAAACATATTCCTTCCTGAGACTGTGCACGTACATTTGCAATGAAGATTGAAGGAGGCAAAAGCTATTTATACATTTCTGATATACCCTAATGATATACACATGTATGTAGAAGAATGGAAATGTTGCAGTTGAACTTTAAATTGATACCCCAGCCCCATAGAAGAAAAAAGGAAAGAAACCTTATTGGTTTGAAGCATTTGAGTACAAACACCACTGTCAATTAAAGGCTTATCACTAAGTGATCCATACACAAAGGCAACCAATTTTACTCCAAGGTTAAATTTTTTAAAGAACATAAATAACCTAAAATGTGCAGAGACATTAGTGGCTGCTCCCTATAATAGAAATTGATTTCATGCATTTACCCAAGGCAAATTATTAAACAATCAAGAAAAATGATAGCAAACTTCAGAAAGAAAATAACAAAGACCTAGAGTTGTTATAATATATTATTTAAATTCTCTAGCTTTTTAAAAAATATTTATTTTTAAATTATAGGTGGACACTATCTTTATTTTATATTTATGTGATGCTGAAGATCAAACCCAGTGCCTCACACATGCTAAGCAAGACTATACCTCTGAGCCACAACCCCAGCCCAAATTCTGTAGCTTCTGACAAAACTAAACCTGTGTTGAAAGTGTTTCCTGTATTCATGAAAAAGAAAGTAGTCAATAGAAACTGTTTCACACTATCCCCAGTGTTACATTTCATAAACAAAGACTTCAAAGCACAATTATAACTATTCAGATAACTTAAGGAAAACACATTTAACTAACAAATGATGATTCTCTATAAGGAGATTAAAAATTAGTATTAAAAGAGCAAAAATAAAATCTGGAGTTTGAGTATAATTAGAAAACAGCAGATCAGCTTTACAACAGATTTAATATGGCAGATGAAAAAAAATTCAGTGCACTTGAAGATAGATCAATCAAATGTATAATACATTAAGAAAAAGAGCAAACAGTTCTAACTGAATAAATCATCAGAACTGTAGGTAAATATTAGGTGTACCTATATATGTGTAATACAAATTCAAGAAGGAAGACAAAACTAGGAAGAATACTTCAAACTAGATGATATCAGTATTACAGAACCTAAGAAATATTCTCACATATTATCAGCGAATAACTGCTTCATCCTTGGCTCAGTGGTCCGTTATATGCCTTTGCCAGCAGACAAGTGGACACACAGTTGCAACAGGATGCAGCAAACAAGGAAGCCCTGCAGCAGAAGCAGTAATTGTCACTGTTCCTTTTTCCCTCCCTTTTCTATTGCTTACTGTATAACCTATGTCCCCCGAATACTTGAGATGGGTTGTTTTTTTTTTTTTAAGTGATGGCTTTTTTTAAGGGATTTAGTGGATGAGAAGAATAATAGCAAAGAGCAGCTATCCTTTGTTGAGAAGGGAAAGATAGGTTGGGGAACTGCAAAGCCTTCCCTGTCCCTAGCACATCTTTCTCACTTCTTCCCGGAATATAGTGGGAGAGTTTTCTAAGTCTCATCAGGGCAGTATGTGATTCATTATGGGGATGGAAGGGATATTTCCCGTATTGGGAATAAAATTTATGATGCAAATTTTTAAAAAAGGATAACATTAATCTGAAATAGATTGATAAATACAGATATCAAATTAGTAGATTAAAATATTGCCACAAAGAAGACACAAGACCCAGATTTTTTTCATTCTATAAATATTAAGTATTTATAGAATAAATTATACAATTCCCTGATAGTCTCTTTCAGAAGACACAGGAGTTACCACATCCATGTTATTTTATGAGGCTAATATTGTCAAAGCCAGATGAGACATAATCTAGGAACACAAGGAAATCTATGCAACAACCCACAACTAATATCATCTTAAGTAAACATCTAATTTGATGTTTATCATAAAATTATACTTAATTGCAAATCATACCTAATGGTGAAATACTGAAATTAATTTCCATCAATATCAGAAAAATACAAGAGTGTCTGCTATTATAATCTCTATTCAACCTTTTACTGAAAGTTGTAGCCAGGTAAGAGAATAAATATAAGACATTCAGATTGGAGAAGAAATAGAATTCTCTGCCTCCTTTTTATTTTTGCAGATAATATAATCTGCTAAGAAATTTACTAAAGAACTATTAAAGCTAATAAATTTATTAAGCAAGAATATAGTTTACAGGACTAGTACAAAAGTCAATTGTATTTCTATACAGTTGCAGTAAAAAAATCTAAAAATAAAATTAAGAAAATAATTGCCTTAATGGAAACACCAAAAAGAATACAATACCTATGATGAAGCTCTGAAAAGGGACAATGGAATTTAAGCTGAAAGTGAACTATTTATCAAGGTAGCAAACACATTTGTTGGTTATCTCTAACAACATCTGAAGGGTCTCATTTTTGTACATTTGACAGAAGAGAGCCTTTCGGGAGGCTAATACGTCAGTATGCTTATTTTTGTTTAAGAAAGGAAAACTACACTTATTGTACATTAAAAAATGTTTGAATAAAATTTTCTGAAGAATTAAAAAAAAGAATACAATACCTAGGAATAAATTTAACAAATTCAAGAGCTGTATACTGAAAACTAAAAAAAAAAAAAATGTTGACAGAAAAAAGACTAAAATAAATGGGAAAACATCTTGTGTTCATAGATTGGAAAACTCAGTATTATTTAGTTAAATACTCCCCAATTAATACGCAGTTTCAATATAATTCCTGACAAACCCTCCACCCCTTTTTGGGCAGAAATTGACATACTCATGTAGAAATTCATATAGAATTTCAATGAACCACGATAGCCAAAACATTCTCAAAGGCAAGAACAAAGAAGAACTCTTCCTATTTCAAAAGTTACTACAGAAAAATCAAAACAGTGTGATTCTAGCATAAAGATAGTCATTATGTAAATTAAATGGACTTAAGAGTCTAGAAACAAATGTTTATCATTATGGTCAACTGATCCTCAGCAAAATTGCCAAGACAACTTAGTGAGGAAAGGATAGTCTTTTGCACAAAACAGTTCTTGGACATTTGAGTATCTACTTGAAAAGAAATCAAATGAGATCTTTTTTTAATTTTTTTTTATTGATTGTTCAAAACATTACAGAGCTCATGATATATCATTTTTCATACATTAGACTCGATTGGGTTTTGAACTCCCATTTTAACCCCAAATACAGATTGCAGAATCACAACTGTTACATACTCACATTATTACATAATGGCATATTAGTGACTGTTGTATTCTGCTACCTTTCCTATCCCCTACTATCCCCCCTCCCCTCCACTCCCATCTTCCCTTTCTATCTCCTCTGCTGTTGTTCAATTCTCTCCCCCTTTCCCCCCCTCCCTCTTGCCCCTCATAACCTCTTATAATTTTGTGTATCATTGAAGGTCTCCTACCATTTCCATATGCTTTCCCTTCTCTCTCCCTTTCTCTCCCCCCATTCGTCTTTGTTTACTGTTAGTCTTTTCCTCATGCTCTTCCTTCCTGTTCTGTTCTTATTTGCTCTCTTTATATCAAAGAAGACATTTGGCATTTGTTTTTTAGGGATTGGCTAGCTTCACTTAGCATAATCTGCTCTAATGTCATCCATTTCCCTGCAAATTCTATGATTTTGTCATTTCTTAGTGCTGCATAATACTCCATGGTGTATAGATGCCACATTTTTTTATCCATTCATCTATTGAAGGGCATCTGGGTTGGTTCCACAGTCTAGCTATTGTGAATTGTGTCGCTATAATCATTGATGCGGCCGTATCCCTATAGTGCGCTCTTTTAAGGTCCTCAGGGAATAGTCCGAGAAGTGCGATAGCTGGGTCAAATGGTGGATCCATTCTCAGCTTTCCCAGGAATCTCCATACTGCTTTCCAAATTGGCCTCACCATTTTGCAGTCCCACCAGCAGTGTACAAGTGTACCCTTTTCCCCACATCCCCGCCAACACTTATTGTTGTTTGACTTCATAATGGCTGCCAATCTTAGTGGAGTGAGATGGTATCTTAGGGTGGTTTTGATTTGAATTTCTCTGACTGCTAGAGATTGTGAGCATTTTTTCATGTACTTGTTGATTGATTGTATGTCCTCCTCTGAGAAGTGTCTGTTCAGGTCCTTGGCCCATTTGTTGATTGGGTTATTTGCTATCTTATTGTTTAATTTTTTGAGTTCTTTGTGCATTCTGGATATTAGGGCTCTATCTGAGGTGTGAGGGGTAAAAATTTGTTCCCAGGATGTAGGCTCTCTATTTACCTCTTTTATTGTTTCCCTTGCTGAGAAAAAACTTTTTAGTTTAAGTAAGTCCCATTTGTTTATTCTTGTTATTAACTCTTGGGCTATGGGCGTCCTATTAAGGAATTTGGAGCCCGACCCCACTATATATAGATCGGAGCCAACTTTTTCTTCTATCAGACGCAGCTTCTCTGATTTGATATCTAGCTCTTTGATCCATTTTGAGTTAACTTTTGTGCATGGTGAGAGAAAGGGGTTCAGTTTCATTTTGTTGCATATGGATTTCCAATTTTCCCAGCACCATTTGTTGAAGATGCTATCCTTCCTCCATTGCATGTTTTTAGCCCCTTTATCAAATATAAGATAGTTATAACTTTGTGAATTAGTCTCTGTGTCTTCTATTCTGTACCATTGGTCCACCTGCCTGTTTTGGTACCAGTACCATGCTGTTTTTGTTACTATTGCTTTGTAGTACAGTTTGAACTCTGGTATTGCTATACCTCCAGATTCACATTTCCTTCTTAGAATTGCTTTTGCTATTCTGGGTCTTTTGTTTTTCCATATGAATTTCATGATTGCTTTATCTATTTCTACAAGAAATGCCGTTGGGATTTTGATTGGCATCGCATTAAACCTGTAGAGAACTTTGGGTAATATCGCCATTTTGATGATGTTAGTTCTGCCTATCCATGAACAGGGTACATTTTTCCATCTTCTGAGATCTTCTTCTATCTCTCTCTTTTGGGTTCTGTAGTTTTCATTGTATAAATCTTTCACCTCTTTTGTTAGGTTGATTCCCAAGTATCTTATTTTCTTTGAGGATATTGTGAATGGAGTGGTTTTCCTTATTTCCATTTCAGAGGTTTTGTTGCTGATATACAGGAATGCCTTTGATTTATGCGTGTTGATTTTATAACCTGCCACTTTGCTGAATTCATTTATTAACTCTAGCAGCTTCTTTGTAGACCCTTTTGGGTCTGTTAAGTATATTATCATGTCATCCGCAAATAGCGATAATTTAATTTCTTCTTTTCCTATTTTTATGCCTTTAATTTCTTTTGTCTGTCTAATTGCTCTGGCTAGTACTTCGAGAACTAAATTGAATAGAAGTGGTGATAGAGGGCATCCCTGTCTTGTTCCAGATTTTAGAGGGAATGCCTTCAGTTTTTCTCCGTTTAGGATGATGCTAGCCTGAGGTTTAGCATATATAGCTTTTATAATGTTGAGGTAAGTTCCTGTTATCCCTAGTTTTTCTAGTGTTTTGAACATAAAGGGATGCTGTACTTTGTCAAATGCTTTTTCTGCATCTATCGAGATGATCATATGGTTCTTGTCTTTAAGTCTATTGATGTGGTGAATAGCATTTATTGATTTCCGCATATTGAACCAGCCTTGCATCCCAGGGATGAATCCTACTTGATCATGGTGCACAAGTGTTTTTGATATGTTTTTGTATTCGATTCGCCAGAATTTTATTGAGAATTTTTACATCCAAGTTCATTAGAGATATTGGTCTGTAGTTTTCTTTCTTTGAAGTGTCTTTGTCTGGTTTTGGGATCAGAGTGATGTTGGCCTCATAGAATGAATTTGGAAGAGCTCCTTCTTTTTCTATTTCTTGAAATAGCTTGAAAAGTATTGGTATTAATTCTTCTTTGAAGGTTTTGTAGAACTCCGCTGTATACCCATCCGGTCCAGGGCTTTTCTTGGTTGGTAGTCTTTTGATAGCTTCTTCAATTTCTTCCTTTGTTATTGGTCTGTTTAAATTGTGTGTGTCTTCCTTTCTCAATCTGGGCAGATCATATGCCTTAAGAAATTTATCAATATCTTCACTATCTTCTATTTTATTGGAATATAAGGTTTCAAAATACTTTCTAATTATCTTCTGTATTTCTGTAGTATCTGTTGTGATATTGCCTTTTTCATCTCGTATGTTGGTAATTTGAGTTCTCTCTCTTCTTCTCTTCGTTAGCATGGCTAAGGGCCTGTCTATCTTATTTATTTTTTTAAAGAACCAACTTTTAGTTTTATCAATTTTTTCAATGGTTTTTTTCATTTCAATTTCGTTGATTTCTGCTCTAATTTTAATTATTTATTGTCTTCTACTACATTTGCTGTTGTTTTGCTCTTCCTTTTCTAGGTTTTTGAGGTGTAGTGTGAGTTCATTTATTTGTTGTTTTTTTCTTTTTTTGAGGAAAGAACTCCAAGAAATGAATTTCCCTCTTAAAACTGCTTTCATTGTGTCCCATAGATTCCGGTATGTTGTGTCTGTATTATCATTTGTCTCTAAGAATTTTTTCATCTCCTCCTTTATGTCTTCTGTAACCCATTGATCATTCAGTAACATATTGTTCATTTTCCATGTGATGTAGGATTTTTCCTTCCTTCTTTTGTCATTGATTTCCAATTTCATTCCATTGTGATCAGATATGGTGCATGGTATTATCTCCACGCCTTTATACTTACTAAGAGTTCCCTTGTGGCATAATATATGGTCTATCTTTGAGTAGGATCCATGTGCTGCTGAGAAGAACGTGTATCCACTTGATGATGGTTGATATATTCTATATATGTCGGTTAAGTCTAGGTTATTGATTGTGCTGTTGAGTTCTATAGTTTCTTTATTCAGTTTTTGTCTAGAGGATCTGTCTAATGGCGAGAGCGGTGTGTTGAAGTCACCCATAATTATTGTGTTGTGGTCTATTTGACTCTTGAACTTGAGGAGAGTTTGTTTTATGAATGTTGCAGCTCCATTGTTTGGTGCATACAAATTGATAATTGTTATGTCTTGTTGGTGGATGGTTCCTTTTAACAGTATATAGTGTCCTTCTTTATCCTTCTTGATTAACTTAGGTTTAAAGTTGATTTTATTCGATATGAGTATGGCCACTCCTGCTTGCTTCCGAGGGCCATGTGAGTGGTATGATTTTTCCCAACCTTTTACCTTCAGCCTGTGTATGTCTTTTCCTATCATATGAGTCTCTTGAAGGCAGCATATTGTTGGATTTATTTTTTTGATCCAGGTTACTAGCCTATGTCTCTTGATTGGTGAGTTTAGGCCATTAACATTTAAGGTTACAATTGAGATATGATTTGTACTTCCAGTCATGCTTCTTTATTTATTTATTTTAGTTTGGCTGGTTTTACTTTTTGGTTATTTTCCTCCCCCTTTACTGAGATACCTCCTGCTGTTAGTTTTGGGCACTATTTTTCAATTCCTCTTCTTGTAGTATTTTGCTCAAGATTCTTTGCAGTGCTGGTTTTCTTGCTGCAAATTCTTTTAGCTTTTGTTTATCATGAAAGATTTTAATTTCATTGTCAAATCTGAACCTTAATTTTGCTGGATACAGTATTCTTGGTTGGAATCCATTATTTTTCAGCGTTTGAAATACTTTGTTCCAGGATCTTCTTGCTTTCAAAGTCTGTGATGAGAAGTCAGTCGTTAACGTAATTGTTTTACCCCTGAATGTAATCTGCCTCTTTTCTCTCGTAGCTTTTAATATTCTCTCCTTGTTCTGTACGATGGCTATCTTCATATTTATATGTCTTGGAGTTGGTCTATTACGGTTTTGAATGTTTGAGGTCCTGTAGGCTTCCAGGATTTGGCAATCCATTTCATCTTTCATCTCTGGGAAGTTTTCTAGAATTATTTCATTTAATATGCTGTCCATTCCTTTGGTTTGAGTCTCTGTGCCTTCTTCTATCCCGATGACCCTCAAATTTGTTTTTTTTATGACATCCCATATCTCTTGAATAGATTGCTCGTGGGATTTAAGCATCTTTTCTGTGTTGACTATATTCTTTTCAAGTTGATAAACCTTGTCTTCATTATCTGATGTTCTGACTTCTACTTGATCAAGTCTGTTTGTAATATTGTCGTTTGAGTTTTTAATTTGGTTTATATTTTCCTGCAATTCTAGGATTATTGTTTGATTTTTTTTTTAAGATCTCTATCTCCTGATAGAGCTCGTTCTTTGCCATTTGAATTTGTTTGTTTAATTCATTTTCAAAATATACTTTTATTGCTTGGACTTGCTGTCTCATGTCTTCCCTAATATTCCTTTCCATTCGAGTTAGGTATGCCTTGAGTTCTTTCCCTATCCCTGCTTCTGATGTTTCTATGTCCTCCTGTAGAATTAAGTTGTCCTGCATTGTTTGTACTCCTTTTTTCCCTTGTTTTCTCATGTTGTCCACGTTACTTTCTAGCTCTATTTGATTGCTGTGTTTCTGCTCTCTTCTATAGATTTGTTTTGGTTCTGTATTACTCTGTTGTTTCTTCTTTGTGTTGTTAAACTGTGCCTGCTAACGTGGATTCTGCTGGGAAGGAATTCCAACGGCCGAGCTCCAGTGACGTCACTACTCTGCTATGAGGGGCCCAGGCTCCTTGCTGGGATGTCCTAATGGGGCTGTGTGACTGGACTGTCTCTGTTTGGTTTCAGCTCCCCGTCGAGGCTGGCGGGCAGTCTCCAGCCGCCCAGTATTTCAGGCAGTGGGCGGGTGATCGGTCGCGGGCAGCAGGCTGGCTGTCGCCGGTGGGCGGGTGATCTGTAGGCACCCAGTCCAGCGGTCGGTAGTCGGCGGGCGTTCTCCTACCACCCAGTTACGCGGGCAGTGGGCTAACTGTCGCCAGCGGGCCTGCGGTTTCCAGCCATCCAGTTGCGAGGGCCTGGCCTCTAGTGCCCTAGTTTCTCCGGCTAGTCTTGGTTTCTCCTGCTAGACCAGATTTCCCCTGAGTGATGGCTCTCGGCAGTTCAAACTGTACTCTGGACCTGCCGTTTGTTGGGTGTGGAGGGTGTCTATTGGGGACCCCGGCACTCTATTGTTTTGTTTCTGTTGTGGGGGAGAGAACTGTACCGCTTCCTTCCCCCTCTGAAATCCCATAGTTAGCTCGGGGGTCAGTGCGGGCTCATCCGGCAGGATTACACAGAATTGCAGCTACTTTTCTCCCTGCTTGCTAATTAATCACTTCTCTGCGGCGCCCTGCCTTCTGTAGCCGCGGGGAAGGCCGGGCGAATCAGTCAGCCCGGATCCCCGGGGTCGCACAGTTGGGATCCCTGGCACTCTATCGTTTTGATTTTTTCTGCTTGCCCCTCCCCCAGCGCTGGCTAGACAGGTTTCGTTTTGTCTGTTGATGGGAGGGGGAGTTGAAGGTCAGGTGTCTCTAGTTTTCCCCTAGTCTTTATGCAGGCTCACTCTGATACTCCCTTCCCCTGATACTCCCTCCCCCGGAATGCCTAGGAGAGGTTTTATGCGGATTCCCCGATGTATGGGGGATGGGCTGAGTGACACAGACCTGTTTTATTGTTGCAGTCTGTCGGAGAGTGGCGGTGGATACTTCAGCTCTCCAAGATGGTGGCCGCTGATTGCCTTGGTGGAGTTTCCGTTGTGGGGGACGGGACTGTATCGCTTCCTTCCCCGTCTGAAATCCCGTACTCAGCCCGGGGGTCAGTGCGGTCTTGGCCAGCGGGGTTCCACCGAATGGCAGCCACTTTCCTCCCTGCCTGCTAATTAATCACTTCTCTGGGGCGTCCCACCTTCTGTAGCCGCGGGGCAGGCCGCGGGGATCAGTCAGCCCGGATCTCCGGGGTCGCACAATTGCCTCAAATGAGATCTTTACTTAAGATGAAATATCAAAAATTAACTTAAATCACAGACATAAATGTTGTAACTGAAACTATGAAAAAAAATAGAAAATCTTTGTGAACTTAGTTTAAGTAACAAGTTCTTATATATAACATAAAAGGCCCACTATATTAAAAAATATGATAGATGAGATTTAATCAAGTAAAATAAAACTTTTGTACTTCAAAAGGTACTGTTAAACTGGGCATGATGACACATTTCCAACTCAGGTGGATCGCAAGTTCTAGACCAGCCTCCACAAGTAAGGGAGCCCCTCAGCAATTTTGCAAGACGCTATTACAAAATAAAAAATAAAATGGACTGGGGATATATCTCAGTGGTGAGGCACCCTTGGGTTCAGTCTCTAGTACCAAAACACACACACACATACAAATCAAAAAATACATGGGCTGGGGATGTGGCTCAAGCGGTAACGTGCTCATCTGGCATGCGTGGTGTGCTGGGTTCGATCCTCAGCGCCACATAAAATAAATATGTTGTCTCCACCAAAAACTGAAAAATAAATATTAAAAAAAATCTCTCTCCCTCTCTGTCCCTCTCTCTCTCTCCCTCCCTTCTCTCTCTCTCCTCTCTTTCTCTCTTTAAAAAAAAATACAAAGGCACTGTTAAAAATGTGAAAATATGCCACAAATTGGGAGAAAATAATTGCAAACCTTATCTGATAAGGGAATTCTTTACAGAATATATAAAGACCACTTACATAGTAAGAAAATAAGCAACCCAGTTAAAACAACGGGTCAACGACTTGAAAAAGCATTTCATTGAAGAAGATACAAAAATGACTAAAAAACACATGAAAAAATGCACGTCTTCATTAGTCATGCAAAGAACAACTAAAATAAGATACTACTACATAGCCAAGAAAATGGGTATAATATTAAAAACAGATAGTACTGGTGAGACTGTAGAATGGTCCATCCACTTAAGACAGTTAGCAGTTTTCCAAAAAATAAAATATGTGATACTATGTGATCTAACTGTTTGACTGTATTTACTCAAGAGAAATAAGAACATAGGTCTACACAAAGACATGCTTGAACCTTCATCATGGCATTAATCATAGTAGCTCCAAAGTAGAATAAATTCATGTGTCCATCAACTGGTGATAGTGTAATTAAAGTATCACATATTCACACATTCAATTATCAGGAATAAAAACAAGTGAACCTCTGATACATACTGTGTCATGGATGAAAAGCAAGCAGTTTATGCTGAAGTGAAGGAAACCATATACAAAAAATCTGCTTATTGTGTAATTCTGTTCATATGTAATATACAAAGAAGGGGAAATTTATGGACAAAGCAGTCAGATTTGGTGTTTGTTAAGAATGGGGTGGGAATGACAATTAATTGCAAGAGGATCCAAGAGAATTTTTAGGAGTGACAAAAATGTCCTAAAACTGATTATGGCGATGATTGTACATATTTAAATTTGCTAAAATCATTAAATTATACATTTTCTTTTTTTAAATTTTTTATTAGTTGCTCAAAACATTACAATGATCTTGACATATCATACATTTGATTCAAACGGGGTATTCAAATTATACATTTTCAATGAGTGAATATTATGATATAAAAACAGTGCATCAATAAAACTGTTTCTTCAAAAAGAAGTATTTTTTCATAAGATATTTCAAAACTCACAAGAGCATTTGCAATAATTCAGTATATTTAAATGCATAAGATGCTGTACTTTTTAATTCTAGAATTTTTAATTCTAATTCTAAAAATTCTTTTTCTCCCCGAATGTTTTCTTTTTTGAAGTGGCATCACCATATCACTCACTGAGTTGAGTTCTTAGAATCTGACGCTGGAAAAAAATCATATTTTAATAAATTCAACTTAAAAATGCCTGCCTCACTAATTAGTTTGTCTTAGGAAAGTGAAGGAAAGCATTTTCATTGACCCCAAACTGCAAATCAGGACTAAGCTGAAACAAAAGGTGGTGTGAGTGTAGCAGCAGTCTCTAAATCAGCTGAATGTGTACAGTGTAGTATGTAGAATTCTCATATCTCTCTCTCTCTCTCTCTCTCTCTCTCTCTCTCTCTCTCTCTCTCTCTCGGATTGTGACAGGGATCTCTACTACAAACAGCACATCTGGTCCCTTAAGCTAATTCATCAACATCACCTAGAAGCCATATTTAAGATCAAAAGGATAGGCAAGGTTACCAGTGATGAGATTCTGGAATGTTGCCAGCCCACCAGCATTGATGTGATACTTGCTGCAATTTAGCTCTGAGAGCTTGGGGATGTGTGAAGGATGGATATCAGGAGGCTTGCCATGCAGATTCTGAATGCATGGTGTATGCAAATAAAACAGTTAAAAGTAGGGTCAGAAGAAAGGTTTAGTGGTAGACCCTAATTGCCAAATTCAAGCCTTGTGGTAAAACTGGGGAGTGCTCATGAATAGTAAACCTAGTAACACTTAGGATTTTATAAAGAGAGATTAGGAATATAATTTGAGGGATGAGAAAACAAAAAAGAACTTAGGGTAATACTTTTTCACATTACTTTTCAAGCTTTATATATTAGTAACCATATTATTTTGTAATTTAAATGCATAACTCGTACAAAATCAACATTTTAAATAATAAATTAGGCTATATATTCTGTTTTTCCTTGAGACATCAGTGTTTCAAACAATTGATATGAATAATACATTTAAACAAGGAATTAGTTCCCTAGTTTTCTGTAGTCTGAAATACTTAGATGTACCTCATTTTTTTTTTCATTAGTTGTGGTTTACTTGCATGACTTTGATTACTACAAATACAGTGTCCTTCTGTATTTATAGGGAATTATTTCCAGGAGCCCCCATTGATACCAAAATCTGTGAGTGCTTAAGTCCCCTATATAATAACATGGTATATATAGTATTTGTGCATAGTCTCGTATCACTTCCCCCAGCCCCCCAAACAGTTGGCTGTTTGTATTTCCAGGTTTCTTATCTACTGGTTCAATCAACCATGTATCAAAAATATTTAAATAAATGATCTCTTTACTGAACATGTAAAAAATATTTTCCTATCCCATTTCCCCCTAAATAATACAATTATTTCAATAGTATTTATGTTATATTTGTTATTCTAAATAATCTGGTTATAACTTATACAGGAGAAGTGTGTAGATTATATGTAAATATTATACCATCCCACGTAAGGGATTTGAGTATCTGAGGATTTTGGTATCTGTAGAGTTCCTGGAACTAATCCCCTGTCAATACTGAGGTATGACTAAACTTCAAATCATGTGGCATTAAGATTTTAATGAGTTTGGAATTAGGTCCCTCATCTAATGAATAGATTTAGGAATCATAATAGTAAGTTCAGCGCTGCTCTGAAAATGTTCAGCTGTTTCTGAAAATGTTGAGTCCACCTGGCATTTCAAAAGTTGGATGAGCATCAATTTACAATGGGTATCCAGATTTCCTGACACTGTTTTGAAAGATTGTTTTGATTTTCATTTGTTACATGTATACCTTGTCATAAACTTTCTTCATTAAAATAAAAATATTATCCCATTATGTTAAAAATCGAGATGATACTGGATGCTAGTTTTATGTATTAACTTTCTTTGCCAGTTTGGGCTACATTTTTTTTTTCTATAAAGCCTTTTGTGGTATCCTGTTTTTCTCTTTTATCTTAAACATTGTTCAGTTTCCTTTTTTATTAAAATATGACTATAGGTAATATTGTCCTTATATTGTTTGCAATATATAATCTGTGTGTGTGAATAATGACCAAATATTGGCAGTACTATGTGTTTCATCCTAATATTTACAGTTCCTGTGGTACAGAGTAACAGGAATCAGCTGCATTTGGAGATTCAATGAATGTACATAAGCATCAAAACTAAATCCCACAAAAAGGTGATTAAAATCAGAAGAAACATCACCAAAATATAAACACTGTATTTCATCCTTTTCGTTTTTCTTGGTATAAAACTCCACTTTCTATCATTGGAGAAAGGTTTTAAGATATTTGGAGGGAACTAAGAATGATGTACAATATGAATGAGAAATTCAAACGTATTATGTGAGCTGGATTTGAGTTATGAGGCACTGACATGTAATGATCCTCTTAGGCATTGTGATGCCAGATATTGTGATAACTCAAGATGCATTAACTAAGATTATACAAATCATCTGGAATTTTTTGTCCAGTATATAATCTTGGTGACTACATGAGTGCTGAGTAGCAGTGATAGTGGTGATGGGATATCAGGGATGCTAAGATTGTTAATTCAAAAGTCAGTGATAGAGTCTAAGAAGATGTTATCTGTCCTGCTTTGAATGCATTTCCATTGGTTTTTATTTGAAAAAAATTTATAACGTTAAAATTGAGTAGAGATAGGAAGGTAAATTTGAACTAGAGAAATATCTTCTGAGAAATGATCTTCATTTCATTGAAACTATGTTCTGAGAGACAAACTGTTTAAATATTTTTGGCTAAAGATGATTTGTGTGAGCAAATACATTTGGAAATAACTGAGTTAATGCAAATTAAACAAGTTTCTCTATTTATAAAATTTTCAGTTTTTAATACAGTAATTAAAATGCAGTTTCATTTCATTGAATTAGGAATATAAACTGCACTGTTTTCCATATTTCAATATTTGCAGTATTAGAAAGTTAATTAATTTCTAACAGATAATAAGAAATGAAAAATTAAGTAAGTGCCTAACAATGTTTGATATACTTTACTTTTTTATTTGTCCTCCTGTATTGGAATTAATTTTATTGATATTAAATCATTAGTAAACAATGTCTACTGAATATAAGGGTGAAATTAGGAAATTAGGTAATGTTATGTTTTAAAATTAAAATGTAATAGTATCAGTTTTAGAGAATTTGAAACATATCAAGTAGTTTTACTTTATCTGGAAATCTCTTACCACTTTCTTTTAAATTTTTTCAAAGGCTAATTAATGTAACTTCTTTTGAAAAATCTGAGGTTCTTTTCAGAACTTTCAATTGCATATCAAGCCTGCATAGGAGCTCCTTCTTTGTTGTATTATAGGAACTATATTATGATCTAATTTTCTAAAGTGGAATAAATCAGATGTTGCTACTATTAAAGTCAGTGTGCACATAAATAAGTTCTTTAAGGCATTATGTATACAAAGTATTGTATTTTGCTGTAATTTTGTTACAAAGGATATGAGAACTAATGAATCATTTATTTTTAAAACTCAATTGCTTTTGAATGAGTCTGTCTTTTATGCTTTTTTAATATCCAAAGATAAACAAAAGTAGCATCCGATAGTTACATGGACAACCTTCCATAGACATTCTATTTGTAGGAAAGTCTTATACTCCAAATAAAGTTTTTAGACCTTATGTTACAAAGATTATGATTGGAAGCTAGGTTTTTTAGTAACTCAGAAAAAGAAATTCCTTGCTTTGAGAAGATCAAATGGAAGTGCTAATATTTTAATAGCACCTTTCTATTGTTTCACTTCATGTTCATTTAGGGACCAAACATTATAAGCAAATTATGAGTTGGGCATGGTGGTACACACTTGAATCCTAGCTACTGACATGGATAATGCAGGAGAATCACAAGTATAAGGTAAACCTGGGCAATTTAGTGAGACCCTGTCTCCAAATAAAATAGGGATAGGGATGTGGCTTAGTGGTCAAGCACTGCTAGATTCAATTCTCAGTACTACAAATAATAATAATAGTCATACATTTAAAAAGAGCAAATTATAACTTTAGATTTAATCCCTTTCTCTCTTACAAGGCAAATATGACATCTTTTAAACTACCAATTGTAATTCTAAAAAGGGAAAATTATCCACTTGTAAGAATTATTATTATTATTATTATTATTATTATTATTATTATTATTTTACTAGGGGTTGCTTTTGTATTGTTCTACCACCATCTTGTTTAAATATGACATAAATTAGGATTAAGGATGAGTCTTAGTGGCATAGTGCTTGTCTAGCATTTGCAAAGTCCTGGATTCAACCCTCAGTACCACAAAAATAAATTAAATAAATAGATAAATATCCCATAAATTACAAGAACCAGTATATTTTAGATGGTACTTCATTTTAGTCCTATTTTCTTATTGTTTTTCAGCATTATGAAAATGATACATGTCTGTAAGGAGAGGCAGCATAACCTATTTTAATGGAAGAGATTCTGATTACAAGCTGAGAGCTCAAGTCTAATCTTTTTCTTCTTGTTGTGAATAATGATACTCATCCTTTACCCATATGTCAGACAGGGATTCTGGAAGCTGTGTATATGTAAATGTAATTGCACTTTGTAGATTATACATGTAGTATTTATACTAGTATTCTTTTAAGTTGAAGTAAGAATTTATAAATTTCAAAGAACTTTCAGATAAAGTTTTCTTTGTTTTCCACAGTCCACACTTTTTTTCCCTCCAGTACCAGTGATTGAACCCAAGGTTGCTGTACCACTGAGCTACCTCCCTATCCTTTTGTTGTTGTTGTTTTATTTTGAAGCAGGGTCTTGCTAAATTGCCCAGGCTGGCCTTGAATTTGAGCTCCTCCTTCCACAGCCTCCCTAATATCTAGCATTACAGGCAAGAACCACCATAGTGCATACTTTTGATTTCTGTTTAATAAAAGATAGTTGAGTTAATCTAGTGTTATTCCTGAATCACCCAGTTCAGTATTTTACACATAGTAAAAATTTTAAAATTGTTTAGTAAGTATTGAATCAATTCTTTATAATATAATTAAAATTCAAGACAAACATAATAACTGAAATTTAAATCATATTATTCTTTCTAAATCATTTTACCTGGTATATTTTTTTTCTTTTTTTATTGGTTGTTCACAACATTACAAAGCTCTTGACATATCATATTTCATACATTAGATTGAAGTGGATTATGAACCCCCAATTTTACCCCAAATGCAGATTGCAGAATCACGTCGGTTACACATCCACAATTTTACATAATGCCCTATTAGTAATTGTTGTATTCTGCTACCTTTCCTATCCCCTACTATTCCCCCTCCCCTCCCCTCCCATCTTCTCTCTCTACCCCATCTACTGTAATTCATTTCTCTCCTTGTTTATTTTCCCATTCCCCTCACAACCTCTTATATGTAATTTTGCATAGCAATGAGGGTCTCCCTTCATTTCCATGCAATTTCCCTTTTCTCTCCCTTTCCCTCCCATCTCATGTCTCTGTTTAATGTTAATCTTTTCTTCTGGCTCTTCCTCCCTGCTCTGTTCATAGTTGCTCTCATTATATCAAAGAAGACATTTGGTATTTGTTTTTTAGGGATTGGCTAGCTTCACTAAGCATAATCTGCTCTAGTGCCATCCATTTCCCTGCAAATTCTATGATTTTGTCATTTTTTATTGCTGCATAGTACTCCATTGTGTATAGATGCCACATTTTTTTTATCCATTCATCTATTGAAGGGCATCTGGGTTGGTTCCACAGTCTAGCTATTGTGAATTGTGCTGCTATGAACACCGATGTGGCAGTATCCCTGTAGCATGCTCTTTTAAGGTCTTCAGGGAATAGTCCGAGAAGGGCAATAGCAGGGTCAAATGGTGGTTCCATTCCCAGGTTTCCCAGGAATCTCCAAACTGCTTTCCAAATTGGCCGCACCAATTTGCAGTCCCACAAACAATGTACAAGTGTACCCTTTTCTCCACATCCTCGCCAGCACTTGTTGTTGTTTGACTTCATAGTGGCTGCCAATCTTACTGGAGTGAGATGGTATCTTAGGGTGGTTTTGATTTGCATTTCTCTGACTTTGTATATCTGACTGCTAGAGATGGTGAGCATTTTTTCATGTACTTGTTGATTGATTGTATATCCTCCTCTGAGAAGTGTCTGTTCAGGTCCTTGGCCCATTTGTTGATTGGGTTATTTGTTATCTTATTGTCTAATTTTTTGAGTTCTTTGTATACTCTGGATATTAGAGCTCTATCTGAAGTGTGAGGAGTAAAAATTTGTTCCCATGATGTAGGCTCCCTATTTACCTCTCTTATTTTTCCCCTCGCCCGCTGTCTTTACCGAGGCACTTCCTACTGATGGTTTTGGTTATTGTTTTTCATTTCTTCCTCGTGTAGTGTTTTGCTCAAAATGCTTTGCAATGCTGGTTTTCTGGCTGCAAATTCTTTTAACTTTTGTTTATCATGAAAGATTTTTATTTCGTTGTCATACCTGAAGCTTAATTTTGCTGAATACAGAATTCTTGGTTGGCATCCATTGTCTTTCAGTGTTTGAAATACATTGTTCCATGACCTTCTTGCTTTCAGTGTCTGTGATGAAAAATCCGTTGTTAACCTTATTGGTTTACCCCTGAATGTAATCTGTCTCCTTTCTCTTGTAGCTTTTAATATTTTCTCTTTGTTCTGTATATTGGATGTCTTCATAACAATGTGTCTTGGAGTTGGTCTACTGTGATTTTGTGTGCTCGGTGTCCTGTATGCATCTTCAATTTGTATATCTGTTTCCTTTTTTGTTTCTGGAAAGTTTTCTGTAATTATTTCATTCAGCAGGTTACTCATTCCCTTGGTTTGAATCTCTGTACCTTCTTCTATCCCGATGACTCGTAAGTTTGGTTTTTTTATGTTATCCCATAACTCTTGGATGCTTTTCTCGTGATTTTTTACCAGCCTTTCTGAGTTGGCTAGACTCTTTTCAAGATGATATATTCTGTCTTCATTATCTGATGTTCTGGCTTCTACTTGCTCCACTCTGTTAGTGATACTCTCAATTGAGTTTTTAATTTGGTTTATCGTTTCCTTCATTTCTAGAATTATTGTTTGATTATTTTTTATAATCTCTATCTCCTGATAAAGATGCTTAACTTCTTCTTTTATCTGTTTATGTAATTCATTCTCAATGTGTTCTTTTGCTGCTTGAATTTGCTGTCTCATATCCTCTTTAAGGTTCCATTCCATCTGTCTAAGGTGTTCCTTGAGTTCTTTATATGACCATTTTTCTGATGACTCTAGGTCCTCCTGAATATTTAGGCTGTCTTGCATTTTTTGTACTCCTTTTCTTCCTTGCTTTTTGAAGCTGCTCATGTTACTTCTTGTTCTGTTTGATGAGTTACTGTTTACTCCTATAAATTTATTAGATGCTTGGGAGGAAAGGTATTAGAAGGGAAGGGAAGAAGTCACTAAAGAGAATGAGAGTAAGCAGATAGAATTCAAGGAAGGGGGGATAAGATAATTGAAAAGAAATGAAAAGAGAAAAGAAGAAAAAAAAGGAAATAAAAAAAAATTTAAAAAAAATAATAAAAAGAAATTAAAATTAAAATTAGAAGAAAAAAATTTTAAAAAATTGTAAAAAAAAATTAAAAAAACAACAAGAAAGAAAAATGAAAATGAAAGAAAAACCCACATCAAAAAAAAAAGAGAAAAGAAAAAAAGAAAAAAAATAACTAATAAATGCAGTCTTAGAGTTTGATTAACTTCTCTTCCAGTAGGTGGCGCTGTGCCCACCAGGCCAAGTTTCTCCTGTCAATACGCGGGAACCAATCACTGTGCAGCAGCTCCTCCCAGACTGGGCGAGTCTCCAATCCTGAGTGCCTAGGGCCTCCTCTTGTGTCTAGTCACTTCCCACTTTTCCTCTAGCCAGGCCCCTCTCACGGGTGCCGCTCACCACAATACTGGCTACACGCCAGGTCTGCTGCTCCCGGGAGCCCTGTTTTCATGAACGACTGGGCACACTCTCCCAATTTGCCATTCCCTCAGACCCTAAGTTTGTAGAGCTTGGGGCTGAGAATCCTCAGCGAATTTTACTTGCTCTCCGGTAGACACTCCCCCGGTAGCTGGTGCAAGAGACCTCAGCTGTCAGCATTGGTGGGAGCGGTAGTTCCGCGCCGCGGGTCCCGCATCACCTCTGATTCCCTGGGTCTGGCTATCGTGCTCACGGGAGAGCTGGGAGGGGCCGTCAAGGTTTCCCCGTTGTGTGGAGAGGGAAGGCTAGGGAATTACACACCAGGTTTCAATGAAGTTATCTCCTCCGCCGCAGTCTGATGACGTCAGTTCTCTGCCATGGTGGTATCTCTTGCAAATGGCGACAGTTCATTTCCCTTTTCCGGGCGACCAATGCAACGGGTGGGTCCTTACTGTCTCTCCCAAGCCCCGTTTCAAACCTGTGGCCACTACCTATGAAGGCTCAGTAGGCATTTACCTCCGTAGGATGAGAAGGGCTGACCAGTTGTTTCAGCCGGATGGATTAGTGCTGAGTCACAGCTGTTTGTCTGCGGGAAGCAGGCGAACGGGAGCTTGAATTCAGCTGATCCGGGCTCAGAGTGTGTTCTGAGAGGCCCAGACTGTTCGCCCCAGATCCACATCAGCTCAGCATTGCCTAGTGATCCTGAGCAAACAGATTTAGTTTGTTTACGACTCCCTATGCCTGCACAGCTGAAGAGGTCAGAGACTTGATCTCTCTGCGCCCGCCGCCATGTTGGAATCCCTACCTGGTATGTTTTTAAAACACCATTTATAAAATGTTGACAAATTTGGGCTCTTATCATTATTACCTGACATGACATCAACACTGTCACATTGCTGACTAAATGAAGCTCAGCAGTTAGGACTTTTATTTCATAGAATTTCCTACCATTTGAGGAGGATAAAGTATGGTTTATATTAGTTGTTTTTCTCCAGGCTTCATAACACTTATTTAAACATTGTGTTATACCCAAATTAGCCTAAAAGACTCCATTCATTCTCTGTTGTTTGGATGGTATGCCACTTACTCACAGATTTTTTGACTATGATTGATTATGAACTGCCAGTGAGAGCCACTTTCATGGATTTGTCATTTTTTGCACTTTAAATGAGTCATAATTCCCTTTGCTTTTGGACATTATAACATGTAACAAGGTGTTTTTAATAACTTTCTCTACAAAGCGTGCTCCTTTTATCTGCAGGTCAGTCTATTTTGTTTGACATCACCCCATAGAATATTCTTACCCCTTATTATCTTTTTCATTTTGTGAAACCATATCCTAGAATATTTTTAAAGCCAGAATGCAAACTTGTTGTGCCCCCATAAAATATTTTCATAAAAATAAACAACAACAAATTTCTATAACAGCCTTTTTATGCAAATTATTTTTAAGAATAATTTTCGGAATTGATAAGTTTTAGAATGTGCAATAAAGCTACCCCTTTCGTTAATTTTATTCTTGCCCAATTGTGAGTTCTGTAAGAAAATGGATAAAATCATGGTTTACCATCCCAGCGTTAGCTAGTATTTTGTGTTTAATAAGTAGCCAACATAATTTGTCAAATTGAATTTTCCCAATACTTCCATAAAAATCCAAAGAAAAATCTTTACTAGGAATGTTCCAAAAAAGTCTTGGAATTATTGCCTAAAGCCCAAAACACAGAAGAACAGGAACTGAGCTATCACGTAATTCTTAGAATAATGAATAAAAGACTAGTTGGGAACATTGGGATATTCATCTGAAACTATCTGTTCTGTTGACTCTGAAGAACTGAAACTGTGAAGTTCAATCCAAATTCTTATCCCTATTTTAAAATGGTGTAAACTTAGGATGACTAGGATTATTGTAATCAAATCTTGTTCAAAGGCAAAGTTATTGAGTCTTATGTTTCTGGTCAAAAAGAGAAATGGAAAAGTGAACTAAAATTGGTTTTATGCTGTACTTTGTGGTAATGGGCGACTAGTTGCTGTACATAATTTATCTCATTTCAAGAAAGGTTAAGTGACTTGTCCAAAGTTACGCAATGATTAATAGGAACAGCCAAAATTTGAACTCATTTGTGAGTGACGACAAAGCCCATGCCGTTTAATTACTTACTTTCTTATTTTGGCTATTTTTTCATTCAATTAATACCTAGATTTAGTAGTTAAACAAATTCTAAATTATTGGTGAACTTACAAGATTTTAAATACAGAATATTGAAACAAAAAACAAAGTGTCATTTATCCTGCTAGAAAATAAAATTATTCAGCCATCATTTAAATGTTAACTAGATACACAGAAATGAACAATCTATACAGAAATTATCATTGTCTAATAATTCTGTTAGCACTATAAATCCTACTTGTTTCTCTACGTGTCATGGATAACCATGTGTTCTATGTCTGTGCAATAAGCCAATGGACCTTATAGATTCTGATTTTCTCTGGAAACAAATACAGAGAGAATAAGGTCCTCCTTTATTTTTTCTCGTCCTTACGATACTAGAGGAAGTTGTTAATAATCAGCTACATCTCTTTTGAATAGTCATTTTAGTTGAACGAAACTCAGTTCTTTGTTTAACAATTGCCTCATTAGTGGGGACACATTTTTCTTCAGAAAAGGGCAGTCCTCTTAGATTTTATTAACCAGAAACCTACTTCCTAAATCTTCTATATATTAAAAAATTCTGCTATCAACAATAATTACTAGAATCATAGATATCTGTTAGTTGTAGTTCTAACAATAACTTAGCTCTCTGATCAAGGCAATTTTTGTTAACCTTTCTGCAACTCATTTTGCTCATCTGTAAAATGTAAGAGTAAAATTAGATAATGACTGAAAAGCAATTTAATCTTAATGTGTAGTTTTCCAATGTATTTAATACCATTTTTTGTTCAAAAGGAGGTCGGGAAAATCTATAATGTGCTAGAAGGTAACTACATAATGGTACTTCAGGAAGGGTTGCCCCTAAGTTTTCTTTCATCTGTTGTTAATCCAATAATTTTGAAAGAAAGTATATAAGTGCCTTACTGCTGAAATCCCAGCTTTATATTCTTCCTTCTGATTTTTCAGAAGCCCTAAGGTATTTGATAATTCTGTTTATTGAGAAGGAAAATCCAGATATGTAAATAAAGGGAAAGTTACAATGATTATAAAGTCTACCAGCCTGGTTCAGAACATTTCTCCTATGATGCCAAGAAATTTATGGTTCACTTTATTTGTTTTCCTAATAGCTAGGTTTGGAGTCTATATTGGAGTCTATATTGGAGTCTATATTACTCTTGTGCTTTACACCTAGAGGTTGTCTCAATTATGAAATGGATAAATGAGTACTCTAGGTTTAAAGAGGTTTAAATTCAAACTTCCTTAAATAAGTAATTTTATGTGTTTTAAATATATGTTTGTTGTTATTACATCTGATTAAATATACATATATTGTGGTATAGTTCCTCTTATGTGCTAAAATAAGAATTAGTTGTTGTTCACATTATTATTAATACTACTTTTATTGTTGGTGTTGGTATGAAGTACCATTGTTAAGTGCAATTGCAATTATGGTTATAATATTTATTCTAGTAATTTAAAAATATTCCTGGAATTTAATATAAGTAGAAATTGACAGTAGAGTGACATCTTGCCCCTTTAAAAAATGCTTTTGATTTTGGGAAAGGATCTGTCAGGCTTCAGAAGAATGTGAGTTGTTGGGAGAAACAATGAGCCTTCACATCCCTGGTCATTTTCAAAATTTAGACAAAGCTACTATGCTCTAAAAGTTCTTTTAATGTTTGTTTGGGTCACTAGATGTTATTAAATTTTCAAAATGCTCTTTCCTGAGCCAGTGCTCTAATTTGTAGCCTGATTAAAGAAAAAAAAAAGTGACCAGAGGAAAAACTAACAATAATGTACACAGAGCTCTCATCTGTATGTATATATATATAAGCAAATGAGAGAATTATATTTACTTATATGATGCTACTGATGCTGGAAGTAAGTTTGATCTTGCTTTTTTGAATCAATTTAGTTTTCATAAAAGAAAGTAGCTTGGGTCATAATCCTTTTTAGTTGTAGGGTCCTTGGGTTCATTAGCAACAGACTCTGTTAACAGATAAATCATTGTATCAGGAATTGTAAAGGTGACTAAGATACAGAATTTCTGAACTGTCACAAAGTAGACAAAATCATGTTTAGTTTTCCTTTAAGAAATGACTGATTATTAGGAGAATATAAGTGGGTATTAATGATTCCATGTTTTAGGCAGTTCCTAAGTGGTCTGGTGTCTCTTTAGACAGGATGTTTAATTCCTGTTCACATAAGACTGTGCCTTCAATAATTAAATGCCTAATGATTCTGTTTTCACAGAATTTTAAAATTTTGGGGGAAGAATAGAATTAATTTGAAGGTACAAGAAAATAGTCTGTTAGCAGCAAATTATTTACTCTATTTGTTAAATGTCTACTAGGTGTCTGGCTCCAGGGATCCCACATTAAATAAGATGTTTTTCTTTCAGGAGTCCACCCTCTAGGGGAAGATAAAAACATTTAAACAACTGCAGTGCAAATTAGCAACTATAAACATTGTTCTTGGATCATGGGCAAAATGCAGTATATATTAAATGATTAGTACATGAATGTTTAAAATGCTATGTAGAGAATATTGTGAAGATAAAAAAGAAATAACTCTCCAACTATGGTTTAGAGAGATGATGTATGAACTCTACTTGAAAGAATAAGTAGTAGAACTAACAAGTGAGCTAGAACTAACAAGCAGCACAGAACACTTATATAGAGAAAATAAAATGGGCAGAGCCATGAAGGTGTTTAATAAATAAGCGAATAAGACATATTTACTTATTTATTAATAATAAGAAGAAGCAAGAGAGGTTGTGATTTGTGGGCTTAGAGTATGTGTGGCATAATGATGAGAAAGAAGTTCTATAGAATGTCTGAGAGTAATACAGTTTGGCTTTTTAGAAAGATAACTCTGATTAGACTCTGGAGGATGGACTAGAAAGAGAGAATCTGAAAGGCAGAAAGGAATTTAAAAGGTGGTAAATTAAAATGAGAGAAATGATGACCTGAGCTAAAACAGTATCCTCTGGGGCAGAGAAGGAAGAGATTGAAAACTGGCAACAGAATTGACAAAACTTAAGATTTATTTCTTACAAATGGGAGCATTCTGATTTTTAGGAGTTCTATCTTTAAATTAGTAGGTAGATAGCTCGAAAGGCTGGTAATCAAAACTAATAATAGGAAATGTTTAATTATTGAATTTTTGCTTTGAAGACCTCAGATTTTAAAAAGTGCCTACAAGACTGAGAACTCTGTAGCTAGAACAGCAAAAGCAAGCAAGGAAGGGTAGATTCTATGCTCTTATGTGTACCTCAAAATTGGAAGCTGCAAAAGTTGATTAAGATCACCTATATCATGGTATGTGGGGAGTTCTGAAACCTCTAAGGACTCTCTTAGGAAGAACAAAGGTTATTTTTGAGGCATTTTTTAAATAACCCATATTAAGTAATATGAGTATGTGAAATCTAGTGATTATAATTAATTAAATTTAGTGAATGTCTCATAGGACTTTCCAAGAGTGATTCATTCACCATGTTAAAATTCAGTAATTTCAAGTAAATAAAATACAAAAATAAAATTTGAGTTGATTTTTGTTAATACATTTATTTAATCATTAGCATATAATTTATTTTAAAATCTAATAATCACTACATAATTTTACATAGATCAGTTTTTTATAATGAGTATGACATACAAGTAAGTTAATTCTGTTAAATACAATATTTCCCTACTCCAAGTATATGGATCCTTTTTCCTCTCATCTCAGAGGAAGAATCTGTCTTTCAAAAATGACTTATGCTTTAGATAAGTTCTTAAACTTTTTACTTAAATTCATAGTAAAAATATATTTCACCTTTCCAATGAGTCTACATATTGTGTGCACATATGTATGTATGGGAATGTGAGTGTTTTTGTAAAACTGACACAAACATTGCAGAAAATACTACTTAACTTCATTTGTGCACTCTGATAGTGTCTAAAATAATTTATATTTCCAAATGTCCAAAGTTACCACTCTTCTAATCTCTTCTAATTTATTTTTTAATTTACTAATCGGTTATGACTTGTAGTTGGAAAATCTCTACTCTAGGCATTTTTCCACCTCTCTTCATCTGTTTCAGTGTTTTGTTTCATTGATGCTCATTCTGTTTGTCACCTTCATGAGGAGTTAGAGATTATAAATTTTATGAGATTGTAAATATGCAGTTCTCATTTGTCTTAAAGCAAATAATTAAGAAATCTTCCTTTATTTTAAAATTATTATTCATTTTAGCCTTCATATATTTACAAATTTTTAGAGTATTTATTATATGGCAGGGGGGAATGTGCTACTCTGTCCTTTCCATCACCAGTATTCTTTTCCTTTGCATTTACTCCCTTATAATCCTATCCAAAGTCAATTTCCTTAGCAAGCATTCACTGCAGCCCTAAGGAAGTAGAGATTCTATTATTGTCCATTTTGAAGTTAAGTCTGTTTTCCCCAAGATTGCACAGGCAGTAAACAGAGAAATTGGATTCAAGTTCAGGTATCATATAGAGTTGACTCTTATAAACAGATTTCTATTTTACCATATTGCTTTAGATATTTTCAAAATGATATACCTCTCACTTATCTCATTCTCTTTCTCTTTCTGTCTCCCTCCTTCCCTCCCCTTTTTCTTTTCTTTCTTTTCTGATACATTATTTCTCTTCAAAATAAAACTTATTATCCTTAAAGATAGATATGTAATATTGGAATAGTAGTCTACAAGCAGCTGTAGTTGATAAAAAGTCTGCCTATATGTTTGTATGACTTCAAGGGATGAGATTGTTTTTTAGTGATGTCATCAAGTTTGTTTCATAGTGATGAAGTGGTTGAGTAAAATCCTCAGGAGAAATGAAGATATATTCAGTAGTCTACTGGTTATTTAGGGCTACCATAACAAAATACCACAGACTGAATGTTTTAAACAACAAAAAGTATTTTCTTACATTCCTGGAGCCTAGAATTTGTACATAGCTGCCTTCTTCTCTATACATGCACATCCCTGGTGTCTCTTTCTCTTCTGATAAAGACACAAGTCATATTAGGTGAAGGTTCACCTATATCATCTCCGTTAGCCATAATTACCACTTTTAATAAAGGCTATATTTCCAAATACAACCTTATTCTTAGGTACACTGGGGATTTAGAACATTAGCAAAAGGATTTGGGGGCGGGGGCGGGAACACCATTCAGTTTATAACAAGGAGTTTCTTCTCAATGGAAAAGACTGTCTATTGTATAGTTACCTTTATAGGGATTATGGGTCAATTTAATGAAAATGAATGCTACGAAAGAGAGACTGGAGGAAGAGTATTAATCCCAAATACTATGGTAAGCAGTACAAAGGAAGCAGGAGATTGGAAAATTAGAAGTACATTTTAATGTGGAAAAAGGAAGGACAAGACAGGACGATGTGTTACATTTGTTGACCTAACTGGCCTCCCATGTTGCAACCAGGGAGTTGATATTCAGGGGACCCATCATGTTTACATTCCTGCTATATTCCTGCCACTGAGAACGTCTAAATTAATAGAATAGAGGAAGCAATAATGGAGATGTAGCAGATAAAGCCGGGTCTTAGTGCAAATCTTATTTTAAATATGCAAAAAATTATATTTTGGGGATTGAAATGGTATAATTAAATATATTATTTTTCTGTTTTCCAAAGTTTGTACCTTGTATGCATTATCATATGTAATAGAATAATAAATATAGCATTTCTTCATATATACTCAAAGTAGTAGTGATTTGTTCCTCTTTGTGGTTCAAATTTTTCTATTTCACATGTTTAGTAAATTTTTTATAACATACCAGACATTATTATATCTATGTTATGGAGAGGCTAGAGTTTATTGTCTTCCTTTAAAGGTTTTTGAGTTTTGTTTTGACCAACAGTTAATTTACTGGCAAATGAACTTGGTCCTTTTTCTTCTGCTTTTTAAGTGTACTTACAGTGTTTCTAGACCCCTTAGGGGTCTCACCTGAGTGCTCAGCATTTTCATGGAAGTCCTTTACTCTGCCAGTTGGAAGTTCTGTATCTCTCAATATATATGTGACTGGATCTCTATTCAGACTGCAGCTCAGGGTTCATCACCAAGCTCTATTCTGCCAGGCTTTAACAGAGTTTTGTTCTGTGCCTGTGCAGCTTAGTATTCATCTAGCAACTTATGATAACCCCTTTTTGGTTCCAGGTTTTGTCCATTTGTCTCTTCTGTACTCCACTGCCTTGAAAATTCTAAACAATTTAGTGGGACCAAATGCTAATTTCTATCAGTTGAGTAAAGTTACTGTGCTCTGCTTGAGCTCTGTCTACCTCCTTGTGATGAGGTTCAGAAAGTGCCTCAAGGTAGAAAAATGCCATGGTCCTGGGCTCACCCCGTCTGTCAGGAACTACAGCATTGCCCACACTGTTTTCCAGTGTTAGGAAATAATCACTTCTTTTTGAGAAATTGAAAGTGTTTTTAACATGAATCTTATCTAAAATTCATTTTCTTCGAGGGTGTCTCTTGCTGAAAATAACTTTATGTATTTCATAATTATATAACTACTGTTTTAAAGAAATTTTAAAAACTTGTGTATTAGCAACATATCAAAGATAAATTACATCAGCTTGAAACATCAATGTAAACTGCTTTATAAAAACCCCATCCTGAGAAAGAGCAGCATGTTAAAATCACTTGTGCTGAGAAAGTGTTCTGAGAATGGTTCTGTTAAGAAAGCTTGTTTTCTTAGCTTTTGATGTCCTCGGGTAACAAAATCAACATTCTTCTGTATTTAATGAAAATAAGTTGGGAAAAAGCAACAGGTGTTTTAGTAATAAAACAAAAACTATCAGGATTTAAATCATTAGAGTGCCCTGTTTTCTTTATTATAATTACTGAAACAAGAGATTTTGAAATTATTCTGATGCCTTATAGACTTGGAGAAGGAAATCTAGGAAATTAGTTATATGGCCTTATGGATTTGGGGACCTATTGTGTTTAGTATACTTTTCTAGAGTTAGTAAGAGTGATTTATTATCATAAAACATAAATCAGAAAGATGTGGTTATGAGAAAATAGGAATACAATTTTATTGTCATCATAGAAATAACACATTAGTAGGGGTAAATAGGAAAAATTAAATAAAAATTACTGTTTGAATGATTGTATATTTTTGGCCAAAAATTTATAGATTTTAAAATGTTCGTGTTTATTTAGATTACCAAGAAAAATGCCCACTTACTTTATTTATTTTAAAAGGAATATTTATTTACCTAAAGGAACAATTGTGGATAGAGTAAATAGTCATATAAAAGATGACTAAAATCATTTTATTTGATTAGAAAAGAAGTGAAAATTAATTTTAGAAAGGGTTCACCAAAAATCTCTTGATCTTTTCTCCCTCCCTGTCTTCTCCCTCTTCTCCCTCTCCTTTTTAGGATCTCTCTCACTTCCAGTCTGTCTTTCTTCTTCCCTTTGCAACAATCACAAGACCTATAAGAAATGTTTTATAATCTGTTGAATAGTCATTCTTGAAGAATACTGTTTTCTTTCACCCTCATTTCTCTATAGGTCTATATCTGCAGCTATCCGAACAGAAACACATATACAAACCTTTTCTTCTGCTGTACTTTCCCAGCTGTGTTATGATAACTTCCCCTGTGTAACTATGTTCCTTGGCTAAGATATCTGGTAACGATTATTTACAAATAATGTACTCCTTTGTACAACATTAGAAGATTCTCTGCAGGGACACTTTAAAGGTAGTCTGCAGTTTAATATGTTAGGTTTTGAATTTAGTGTTGGCCTTATGATGAAAATTATAGACTTTTTAGAAGTCATGTTTGCAGATAAATAAGTCAAACTTATTGCTTTTTTAAAAGTCTGTGTTTAATTAGAAAAGTTTTGTTGTCTTTTATATTCTATTTGTAAAATTTTCAGTATTTTTCTTGGTGCTATTTTCATCCAGCAGTAATTTTTAGGTAGCTAATATGTACTAAGCTGCATGATGAACCATTTTTCTAAATGTCAGCTTATTGTGGAAACATTAGTAATATAAAAAATGTTGGCTTTCATGGAGTATTTGCTTCATTGGAACACACTTATTATATAGGAGTTTTTACTTAACAATTTTTGCATTTCATTCAAAATGATAATTCTGAAAAATTACTAATACTCCATAGTAATAGTTTGTCCCTTTTCATTTATGACTAAACTTTAAGGTAAATGCATCTTTTAGAAATGTACATTTTTGTGAATTTCAGAAATAGCAAGATAGATAACTGTGAACTCTCCTATGATATGATACCCCCACTTCCAGTTTCAAGATGAAAATACTTAGGAAATTGAAATTTAGACTTCTTAGGTAGCGGTGAATCATAGTAGTTGACATCATATGTATCTTAACCTTCTTAATTGCATGTGCTTCTAATATGGATTTTACAATGGGGAAAGAGAGTGAAATTTTTAGTTATACTGATTGCCTGCAGTCCGAGTTAGCAAGTGTTAGTTCACAAAATAGATTTAATGAGGCCTGACTGGAGTGAATACCAGTTGGAAAAGCCAGAGGAAAGAAGTATTGGGAGCCTGGCTAGGGAAGTATCAGAGAAACTGATACATTTTCAACAGGAGATTTAAATGAAGATATTGGATTAATAAATGGAATCTTTCTGTATTGATAATGTGTTTATGTCTTTGAATGTCTTGAATGCTTTCCTTTATGAATGTAATTTCTCTATGAAACTATATATTTTGCAATCATTAAATATTTATGCATGTATACCACACTAAGTTATTATATACCTACCACTATGTATTACTTAATGAGGTATTTAAGGAATTTTATTTAAAAATAGTTTTGAGGAGCTGGGGTTGTGGCTCAGGAGTAGAGTGCTTGCCTTGTACATGTGAGGTACTGGGTTCTATACTCAGTGCCAATTAAAAATAAACAAAGTAAGGTTATTGTGTCCATCTAAAACTAAAAAAAAAAAAAAATGTTTAAAGTAGTTTTGATTGTGATTGATTGCCTTGTGTACTGATTTTATAATAATATTCAGCCCCATTGTAGAGACCACTTACTTGTTCTTCTAAACTTTTGTCTATATTTTTCTCAGTCAGTTTATTTTTCTTAAACTTAACTGACCTTCACCTTTCCTCCATACTACAATGATAGGAATAGTTAAAGGTATTGTGCTGTGGGAGCTCAGAGGAGGAACATCAAACCCAGGCTCTGGAATTGGGGAAGCCTTCTTCTTCTTCTTCTTTTTTTTTTTTTTAAAGAGAGAATGAGAGAGGGAGAGAGAGAGAATTTTAATATTTATTTATTTTTTTTATTTTATCGGCGGACACAACATCTTTGTTTGTATGTGGTGCTGAGGATCGAACCTGGGCTGCATGCACGCCAGGCGAGCGTGCTACCGCTTGAGCCACATCCCCAGCCCCTGGGGAAGCCTTCTTGACAGAAGTGATACCATTACTTGAGACACTACAGGGTGGGTGAGAATTGAGCATGGTGGTACACACTTATAAGCCCAACAACTTGGGAGGCTGAGATAGATAAGATTGGAGGACAGCAAGTTCCAGTCCAGTCTGGCAGTCTGAGCAAATTACAGAAACCCTGTCTTAAAAACAAACAAACAAACAAAAAATGGGTTAGAATTATAGAAGATGGTAGAACACTTTTTTAGGGCAGAAGGTCAGAGGAGTAAAGTTCATAAGAGGTTGAAGTAAGCTAGTAAACTGATTCAGGAAAGGAGGATACTTTAAAATAGTTTAGGGAGTATTAGGTTTGTCTTAAAGGCCATGGAAAAGAATACAGGATTGAGATGACTGAAGTTGTAGTTTTAGAAAAATATTCCACATTTGTATAATTATGTCAACCTGTATAACCAAAAGAATGAATAAAAAATCAAAATAACTAGAAGACAGAATTCTAAATGTACTCACTACATGAAATGATATGTTTGATAGATAGCTAAAATATTTTGAGTTGGTCATTATACAAAGTATGCAGTTACTGAAATCTCACACCATACCCCCATAAATATGTAGTTATTTTATTTCACTTAAAAAGAAATGTTATTTTAAAATTTAAAAAATGAAAAAATAATTCTTTTAGATATTTCAGGGAGATGTGATGGCAACTGCTTTGGTTATATAAACTATAGCAATAATCTAGGTCAGTGATTATGAAAGCATTGAGGATGTAGAGAATTATCAAATTTAAGAAGTTTTTAGGTACAGCAATTAAATTTGTATGATGAAGTTTTGAAATTTCCAGTTTGGAGCTGGGCAAGTTGTATGGAGAGTGATATTTTGAAAGCTTTGTCCTGGGCACATTACAAAGACAAAATGAGGAGCTCACTCATTGCTAGTGATGATTGTTAACAGTACTTTGAAGATTGCTAGACAATCTTTATAAATATAAATCTCATACTTAAAAAAGCATAAACCAGGGCTGGGGTTGTGTCTCAGAGGTAGAGCGCTTGCCTAGCATGCGTGAAGCACTGGATTTGATCCTCAGCACCACATAAAATAAAATAAAGATATTGGGTCCACCTAAACTAAAAAATGAATATTTTTTAAAAAGCATAAACCATAGTAAACTTTGTAGACATTATTCTTCTTGTCAAATTGATCCTGAAAATAACTTCGGCTTTTGTCTAATTCTAAACATCAATGAAAAAAAGGATCTACAAGTTTCTCTCCTTAAATAAATTGATAAAGACCTCTCATCTTCATGGATAGACAGAGCCAATATTGTTAAAATGGCCATTTTACCAAAAACTATCTTCAGATTCAGTGCAATCCCCATCAAAATGCCAAGGACATTCTTCACAGAACTAGAAAAAATAATCTCAAAATTCATCTGGACTAATAAATGTCCCAGAATAGCGAAAGCAATTCTAAGCCAAAAAAGCAATAATCAACTTTAAATTATACTATTGAGCTATAGTTAAAAAATAAAAAACAAAACACCTGCATGGTACTGGCATCAAAACAGACAAACCAGTGGATCAGAATAGAAGGCACAGAAACAAACCCACAGATCTACAGTCATCTGATCCTTGACAAAGGTGCCAAAAACATACATTGGAGAAAAGAAAGCCTTTTTAACAAATGCTGCTGGAAAAAGTGGTGGAAGAATAAAACTAGACCTTATCTCTCACCTTGCACAAAAATTAGCTCAAAATGGATCAAAGACCTTGGAATTAGAGCAGAAACATTGGATCTCCTAGAAGAAAATGTAAGAAACACTCCAGCTTATAGGCACAGGTAGTGACTTTCTCACAGGACTCCTGAAGCTGAGGAAATAATGTCAAGAGTTAATAAATGGGATGGCATCTAATTAAAAAAAAAAAAACTTCACAGCAAGGAAACAATTAGGAATGTTAAGACAGAACCTACAGAATGAGAAAAAAAATCTTTGCTAGCTACTCTTCTGACAGAAGATTAATATCTAAATATATAAAGAATTAAAAATCTTTACTCCAAAAAAATCAAATAATCCAATAATAAATGGGCAAATGAATAAACAGACACTTCTCAATAGAAGAAATACAAAAGGCCACAAATAAATAAAAAAAAATGTTCAACATCATTAGCAATTAGGGAAAGGCAAATCAAAACTACACTTAGATTTCATCTCACACGTATCAGAATGGTAGTCATCAAGAATACAAATAATAATAAATGCTAGAAAGGATTTGGAGGAAAAGGAATAGTTCTGAACTGTTGATGTGATTTCAAATTAGTATACCCCCTATGGAAATCATGTATAACCAAAAAGGAGGTTCCTTAAAAAGCTAAGGATTGACCCACTATATGACCCAACTATACCACTCCTTGGTATTTATCCCAAAGAATTAGAGTCATCATAATACAGTGATACATGCATACCCATGTTTATAGCAGTACAATATCCAAAGTTGGAAACAGCATAAGTGTCCATCAACAGATGAATGATCAAGAAAATGTGGTATATACAAACAATGGAGTTTTATTCAGTCATAAAGAAAAATGAAATTATAGCATTTATAGGAAAGTGGATGGAACTATGGAACTTTAGACAATTATGTTCAGGAAATAAGTCAAACTAAGAAGGTCAATTTTCATTATAATGTTTTCTCTCATAGACAGAAAGTAGAGAGGAAAAAAGATGGAGTGAATCTCATGAAAATCAAAGAGAGATCAATTAAGGAAAGGGATCAAAAAGTGGAAGGCAGGGAAGGAGGGGGAACTGCTGAGGAGTGATATTGTCCAAATTATATTGTTATATTGTGTGCATATATAAATATGTAAAAAGTACTCTTCTGAAAAAAATAAAAGGGATTTTTTCTTTAAAACTAAAAAGTTAATTTATAATATTAAGTAGTATCCTATATTGACAACATACTGATGCTAGAAAAGTTTCTATTTTTGGTCAACATGTTTCACCTAACACAAACTTAAAAGTGTTTCAGGATGGTCTAAATGTGCATTTAGTTTATCTAAAAAAATTAACACAACTTATTTTAAAGCATTTTAAGCTAAGTTATAGAATCAAGACATTTTTTATACCAGAAATAACTATTTGGTCTAACTTCACACTTAATTTTATAGATTAAAAAAAAACAACTTTTCATAGAATTATTATGTGACCTACCTATAGCCATGAGGAGTGATTAACTGAACCAAGTTTGAGATGCTTTTAACATATTTTATTAACTCTGCTATAAACATTATATTAGTTATTTAGTTTACCAGTGGTAGAGACATTTTCTTATTCGTATTTAGTTTACCAGTGGTAGAGACATTTTCTTATTCTAAGTAAAATTATTCCATTAATCATATTTGGTTTGAAAGCTTCTTTGACATATCTAACAACACAAATGGTGATCTCCTTTTTTAAAAATATTTTTTCAGTTGTTGATGGACCTTTCTTTTTTATTTATTCATTTATATGCGGTACTGAGAACCAAACCCAGTACCTCACACATGCTAAGAAAACACTCTACCACTGAGTTATCACCCCAGACTCCTGCTTTTTGCTTTATTTATTTGTTCTAATCAGTTATACATGACAGTAGAAAGCTCTTTGATTCATTGTACACAAATAGAGCAGAATTTTTCACTTCTCTGGTTGTGCATGAAGTGGACTCACACTATTCGTATTCATGTAACTAGGGTAATGGTGTCTATCTTATTCCCCCTCCTTTTTGAAAATCATTCCATACTTTTCAAGGAATGCTTCAAGAACCACTGCCAAATTTATATTACAAAGGCATTAACCTTACTACAAATGAGTTTAAAGTACAAATGGAGTGGTTTTTCCTTAATGTATCAAAATTAATCTAAAATTCCCTGACATTAACATGAACTCAGTCAAGTCCTTCTTCCTACTCCTGTTAATGATTGGAGTGCTTTTCTGGCCCATATTACTGATTTTCACCTACATGGTTCATGTTGTCTTTACTTTTGACGCTTTTATCAGATTATGATTTTAACTCACTGTTTAAGCTAATGATCTTGTCCTGGTTCTAAATAGTTAACCTAGAGTCTCTATAGATAAAATGCTGTAATATATTATTTGAAAAGAGGTTTTCTATACTACATTTTTTAAACTGGAAATCCATATGCAACAAAATGAAACTGAATCCCTTTCTCTCGCCATGCACAAAAGTTAACTCAAAATGGATCAAAGAGCATGATATCAAATCAGAGACTCTGTGCCTAATAGAAGAAAAAGTTGGCCCCCATCTACATATTGTGGGGTCAGGCTCCAAATTCCTTAAGAGGACACCCATAGCACAAGAGTTAATAACTAGAATCAACAAATGGGACTTACTCAAACTAAAAATTTTTTTCTCAGCAAGAGAAACAATAAGGAGGTAAATAGGGAGCCTACATCCTGGGAACAAATTTTTACTCCTCACACTTCAGATAGAGCCCTAATATCCAGAGTATACAAAGAACTCAAAAAATTAAACAATAAGATAACAAATATCAACAAATGGGTCAAAGACCTGAGCAGACACTTCTCAGAGGACGACATACAATCCATCAACAAGTACATGAAAAAATGCTCACCATCTCTAGCAATCAGAGAAATGCAAATCAAAACCACCCTAAGATACCATCTCACTCCAGTAAGATTAGCAGCCATTATGAAGGCAAACAACAACAAGTGCTGGAGAGGATGTGGGGAAAAGGGTACTCTTGTACATTGCTGGTAGGACTGCAAATTGGTGCAGCCAATTTGGAAAGCAGTTTGGAGATTCCTGGGAAAGCTGGGAATGGAACCACCATTTGACCCAGCTATTGCCCTTCTCGGACTATTCCCTGAAGACCTTAAAAGAGCATACTACAGGGATACTGCCGCATCGATGTTCATAGCAGCACAATTCACAATAGCTAGACTGTGGAACCAACCCAGATGCCCTTCAATAGATGAATGGATAAAAAAAAAATGTGGCATTTATACACAATGGAATATTACTCAGCACTAAAAAATGACAAAATCATGGAATATGCAGGGAAATGGATGGCATTAGAGCAGATTATGCTAAGTGAAGCTAGCCAATCCCTAAAACACAAATGCCAAATGTCTTCTTTGATATAATGAGAACAACTAAGAACAGAGCAGGGAGGAAGAGCAGGAGGAAAAGATCAACTTTAAACAGAGACATGAGGTGGGAGGGAAAGGGAGAGAAAAGGGAAATTGCATGGAAATGGAAGGAGACCCTCATTGATATACAAAATTACATATAAGAGAATTTGAGGGAGAAGGGAAAAAAACAAGAGAAAGAATTAAATTACAACAGATGGGGTAGAGAGAGAAGATGTGAGGGTAGGGGAGGGGGGATAGTAGAGGACAGGAAAGGTAGCAGAATACAACAGTTACTAATATGGCATTATGTAAAAATGTGGATGTGTAATTGATGTGATTCTGCAATCTGTATTTGGGGTAAAAATGGGAGTTCATAACCCACTTGAATCTAATGTATGAAATATGATGTATCAAGAGTTTTGTGATGTTTTGAATAACCAATAAAAAAAGTTTTATGCTTTATTTTTGTCCAATGTTTTCATTTTAGTGAAATGAAAGATTTCTAAGATTTCTAAAAAGTATAGGTATTATTAAAAGTTGACCAAAATAAAAAACAATGGAAATTTCAAAACTCTCTATGAACAAAACATTAACAAATGTTTTTAAGTGGACAAATGTTCATACTGACTCATAACCAATAGTGAAAGCTTTATGTTAGCTAACATTTCACAATATAGGTCTTTATTGAAAGCTGAGAAACTGTAGTTTTATTTTCTGAAAACTTATTAGCCATTTAATGTGCTTTCCAAGATAAGTTATTTTTAACTGCAAAATGATATTGATTGAAGGTATAGTGTTGCTGTTTCATAAACTGCTTTTCCCCAGTAATATATTTCTTTTCTTAGTGTTAACTGGATTGACAACAATAATCAATAGTGTAGTATTTCACATAGACACTTTCCCCCCACTGGTACTGTGGATTGAATCAAGGGGCTAAGCTACTCAGACTAGCCTCAAACTTTGATCCTTCTGCCTCAGCCTTCTGGGTATCTGGGATTACAGTCATGCACCATCATACCCAGTTTAATAAGTTATTTATTGTTAACTCCACTAGTATTTGAGAATTTATAGCAGTCAATCAATTTATGTTTATAGAGGAATTACAATGTATTGCACATTGTACTAATACTAACAGTGACTAGAATAAACTCAGCACTACTTTCATTGGGCTAATCAATATTAGATAAATTATTACAAATGTGATGAAATCTATTAAGGATGTTAAAAAACTATCCATGAGGACTCTGCTTTCTAAAAAGTGACTGTACGATTTCAATTCAGATTTGTTATTTGAGCATGCTCAAAACCTAATTTTAAATCCCAGTCTGTACTTAAATTAGCTAGCCTTTTAATTTTCTTTTAGAAAATCTATATAAGAGCCATCTGATAATAATTGTTATGCTTTCAAAACAAGTATGTATATGAGAATAAAAATATAAAAAAATATCAGGATATGAGTAGGTCTTTAACAACAGAAAAGAAAAGTTGAATCTTCACAGGTTAAGTTAGAAAATATAGTGAAAGGTTGGAAAACTGTGCCTTAAAACTTTTAAATCCATTCATTTATTATTCTGTGGTTTATGTGTTTTCTCCAAATAGTTCCATTCTTCTCTCCTACTTAATTTATAATTTTTTTTAATGTCTTCTCAAGCATGACTGTACCAGAAAGCATTCAACAAATATTTGTTAAATGAGAGAAGAAATGAATGAATCTGGGAGGTTTAAAAAACTAAAATCCTTTTGTAGTATAATTTTTTATTGGTTGCTCAAAACATCACAATGATCTTGCATATCATATTTCATACATTTGATTCAAGTGGGTTATGAACTCCCATTTTTACCACGTGTACAGGTTGCAGGACCACGTTGGTTACACATCCACGTTTATACATACTGCCATACTAGTATCTGTTGTATTCTGCTTCCTTTCCTATCCCCTTCCTACCCCCCCCCTTCCCCTTCCCTCCCATCATTTCTCTCTACCCCATCTACTGTAATTCATTTCTCTCTTTTTTCCCCTTTCCCCTCACATCCTCTTATATGTAATTTTGTATAACAATGAGGGTCTCCTTCCATCTTGTATGCAGTTCCCCTTCTCTCTCTCATTCCCTCCCACCTCTCATCCCTGTTTAATGGTAATCTTCTTCTCATGCTCTTCCTCCCTGCTCTGTTTTGAGTCGCCCTCCTTATATCAAAGAAGACATTCGGTATTTGTTTTTTTAGGGATTGGCTAACTTCACTCAGCATAATCTTCTCTGATGCCATCCATTTCCCTGCAAATGCCATGATTTTGTCATTTTTTAGAGCCGAGTAATATTCCATTGTGTATAAATGCCACATTTTTTTATCTGTTCATCTATTGACGGGCATCTAGGTAGGTTCCACAGTCTAGCTATTGTGAATTGTGCTGCTATGAACATTTATGTAGCAGTGTCCCTGTAACATGCTCTTTTTAGGTCTTTGGGGAATAGTCCGAGAAGGGGAATAGCTGTGTCGAATGGTGGTTCCATTCCCAGCTTTCCAAGGAATCTCCATACTGCTTTCCAAATTAGCCGCACCAATTTGCAGTCCCACCAGCAATGTACAATATACCATTTTCCCCACATCCTCGCCAGCACTTCTTGTTGTTTGACTTCATAATGGCTGCCATTCTTATTGGAGTGAGATGGTATCTTAGTGGTTTTAATTTGCATTTCTCTGACTGCTAGAGATGGTGAGCATTTTTTCGTGTATTTGATGATTGATTGTATATCCTTCTCTGAGAAGTGTCTGTTCAGATCCTTAGCCCATTTGTTGATTGGGTTATTTGTTTTCTTATTGTTTAATTTTTTGAGTTCTTCGCATACTTTGGATGTTAGGGCTCTATCTGAAGTGTGAGGGGTAAAAATTTGTTCCCAGGATGTAGGCTCCCTATTTACCTCTCTTATTGTTTCTCTTGCTGAGAAAAAACTTTTTAGTTTGAGTATGTCCCATTTGTTCATTCTTGATTTTAACTCTTGTGCTATAGGTGTGCTATTAAGGAATTTGGTGCCCAACCCCAGGAGATGAAGATTAGAGCCAACTTTTTCTTCTATCAGACACAGAGTTTCTGGTTTGATCCCTAGCTCCTTGATCCATTTTGAGTTAACTTTTGTGCATGGCGAGAGAAAGGGATTCAGTTTCATTTTGTTGCATATGGATTTCCAGTTTTCCCAGTACCATTGAAGATGCTATCCTTTCTCCATTGCATGCTTTTAGCACCTTTGTCTAATATAAGGTAGTTGTAATTTTGTGGATTGGTCTTTGTGTCCTCTATTTTGTACCATTGGTCTACCCGCCTGTTTAGGTACCAGTACCATGCTGTTTTTGTTACTATTACTCTGTAGTATAAAGTCTGAAATCGCTATACCGCCTATTTCACTCTTCCTGCTTAGAATTGCTTTTGCTATTCTGGGTCTTTTATTTTTCCAGATGAATTTCATGATTGCTTTTTCTATTTCTGCGAAAAATGCCATTGGGATTTTGATTGGCATTGCATTAAACCTATAGAGTACTTTTGATAATATCGCCATTTTAATGATGTTAGTTCTGCCTATCCATGAACAGGGTATATATTTCCATCTAAGGTCTTTTTCTATTTCTCTCTTTAGGGTTCTGTAGTTTTCATTGTATAGGTCTTTCACCTCTTTTGTTAGGTTGATTCCCAAGTATTTTTTTTTTTTGAGGATATTGTGAATGGGGTGGTTGTCCTCATTTCCATTTCAGAGGATTTGTCACTGGTATACAGGAATGCCTTCGATTTATGCGTGTTGATTTTATATCCTGCCACTTTGCTGAATTCATTTACTAGCTCTAGAAGTTTCTTGGTATAACCTTTTGAGTCTGCTGTATAATTTTAAGATTATATTTTCAAAAGTAAACATTAGGGTCTTGGGTTGTAGCTCAGTGGTAGAGCGCTTGCCCAGTATGTGTGAGGCACTGGATTCGATTCTCAGAACCACATATAAGTAAGTAAAATAAAGGTTCACTTACAACTTATGAATGGATGAATTAAACACTAGATTATTTTATAGATGAGGAACACACTTAATATAATCAATCAGCATTCTTTGTGCTGTGAATACTTCTGGAGTTTGTAATTTATCTTTAGTGCCCCATCCTGCCTTTGATATTGAAAGTATTGCATTACCCAAGATGAACTCATAGGTTACCCCAATTTTAGTAGGTATTTGTTAAGCCTAACCTCCAGCTGTGCTAGCTGAGAGACAAGCCAGACTATTGGGAAAGTGTGTACATGGATCCACACACTGACACACTTTTATGTGTTTAGTGGTATGTTAATTATCACTTCATTTGATGGTTGTTAATTAATAGGTTAGACTGTTGACCTTTTGTGGAAGATGGTCATCAGATATTCAAATTAGATTGTAAAAACTGGATAACAACTGATTACAAATTTTTAAAAGGCTATTTGATGAATAGGGAGGGAAAATAATGTTTGCCTGTTTGGTCAGATAAGAAATTTATTACCTCCAGATAGGTTACTTAAGAACTGCTTCTTGAAGTATGGCACAACTGGCCTTATCTCAGCTCCTTTTCCTGGTTATCTGTATTCTTGTCAGGAAGACATAATACAGAGACACACTAGTAGCCTGTGGTATTGGTTGGTTGTTTTCTCTGTGGATAGAAATATGTTTTTTGAAGTTTCTTATTTACCAAGGATTATGTTCTAAAGTTTAGATTTTGTTTGTTTTTTCCCTTAAAATTGTAAATCTTTTGAAATAAAACACAATGACTTACTGATTGTAAAGACTTAATAAAAACTTTTGAAATGATTAAAGCAGCCCCCAAAAGTGATAGCAGACTCAGTATTCTGTATTCATAATGGATGGTGATTCTGTAATTACCAAATTATTTTGAATTTAGAAAACAGCTAATTATAATGCTCTGTTTTTCTTTTTTTGTATTTGTGTAAAGATCTAAAAGATAGTAGTAAAGTTCTTCGAATTCATCAAAATGAATCTCATTTTGGTTTTTTATAAAGACTCACACATTTTGTTAATAATATTGTAATTATGACATAAAATATGTCTGATGCTTTTTTATTTATAAAACAATTTTCAAATGTATAAAATGTTTTATAAGCAATTTATTTACTTCATCATCTCCAAAATCATGGTTAGTATGCAACATCTTCACTGAGGAACTTAGAGAGTCTGTTATGTGCCCAAAGTAAATTCTGAAGACACACACCCATGTATTATCAATCTACTTTCCCCTTTATCTCATCTGGACATTCATACATAAGTAAGTTTTCATGACAAAAATAAAGAAATAACTCTTGAATATTAGAGTTCCAATCTTCATGTTTCTCATTGTACATAACTGTTGGGTTATATGTTAGTGATGTAACAAAGTTTAAGATGTGGACTCTCACTTGTTGAGTTTTCATACTCTAATTGGAGAAACAAAATAAATGCAAACAGACAAAAACAAATACAAGATAGTAGGTGTAAAATGAGTGATTAAAACTATAAGTACTGCCAGGAATCCTGGTTCTTGCTTGTAATCTCAATGAGTTGGGAGGCTTAGGCAGGAGGATCACCAGTTTGACACCAGACCCTCAGCAATATAACTGTTTCAAAATAAAAAGGATTTGGTATATAGCTCAGTGGTAGAGTACCCCTGGGTTCAAGTCCTAGTGCAACAAAAAATAAAAATAAAAATAACAAAATAAACTGTAAATCCTAGTGAAAAGAGGGATATTCCTTTCGATTGTTAACTACTAGGAATGACTAAAATGAGTTGGGCTATGCTAGATGACAGCACAAGCATGGATCATCAGTAAAGGAGTGAAGGATATTGAAAACAGGGAAAGTAAGAAACAATAATGAAAATGTAGGAGCTCTGAAGCTCTTGGAATAGTTACAGAGTATTTCAGGGAGGAGATGTCACAAAAACAAGTAAGGGTCACATTGTGAAGGGATTTGAACACAGAGCTAGGATCATGGGACTTTGTTATAGACACCAGGGAACCACTGATTTTTGTTGTTCTTGTTATTTGGTCTTGGCATTTGCAAATAGCACACATTTAAGGGACCCAAGATCAGAGCCTGCTTTGTTCTATAATTGAGTCTAACAACTTCATTGCCATTGCCATTAATAACATGCTTTAGGACACAGATAGATATCTATATAAGTGTGTGTATATATAAGGTAGGTAGAGATGTGTGGAGTCTGGGAAAGGGAGGAGAGGTGACCATTTCTGTTTGGGTACTTTAGACTCTTTCTGTGTGTCAAGATACACATAACATGAAAAGAAAAATTCCATAAAAGTGATAGAATGGGAACCTGATAAAACAAATTATAAAGGTGGAAAATAATTTTGAAATATATGAAGATCTAAGAGTTCATCATTGGTCAGACTGAAGTTTAACTCAAGGTAGTTTAACTCATGGGATTTATCCAAATTCCTGGCAGATTAGCCAAGGGTGTCATTTTATTTCAACATTCAGAATACCCAGGGAAGCCAACACTCTTCTCATGTCTGATCTGCTGCTGCCAACATCCTGCAGTTCTTCTGTCAGATGAGAAGAAGTGTGGCTTTTTGTGGAGCCACCTTCCACAATAGCAGGGCTTGTGTAAAGATTCCCCATTTTTTAGATGCAGTGAACCTAATGAAAACTTGAACTTCATCCCATAGCTATGCCAATCACCATTTTAACTGGGGTAGGTTAATTAGCAATAGCTTTTCTTTTTCTTTTGTTTTCTTAAAAAAAATCTGGAAATGGTGAAAGGCACATTGTTATGACAAATAAACTAATGATAATATTGAAAACTCAGAATTCTGGTAGTGGAATCATAGCAGAACACCTCCCTGGTCAATCCCAAATTCAGATTCTTCTGCCTGAATTTAAAAGTTTACAAATTTATTTAATATCCCTGTCTACTTTTCTTGCCACGTCTTCCCTAATGTTTTTACCTATATATTGTCTCATTTCCTATATCTTTCTCTCCTAAACACCACTCTATCCTGGCCATATTTTTCCTTATTGTTCTTAAACATTACAATTCTATTCAAATTATTCCTCATTTCTAAAACAAGTATGTATAAATAATAAACAATATGAATTGATGCTTTTATTTAAAATGTGATATTATGACTTAAAAATGAAAACTTGAATTGTTAAAGTTAAAAAAAAACAGTCATGCCTCTGTATCTAGTGGTACTGGTCTCAGGATCCCCATAAATATCTCTATGTGATTGGTTGAATCTATGGATGCAGAACCCAAGTGAACAGAGGGCCAACTGTACGTTGGCCAATGAATGGTATAGACATTTTGGAAAGTCCCTGTATTTAACTTCTTATCAATATAATTCTTTCCCTTCTGTGGTTTCACCACAGGTTTGATTGGAGACTCACAGCTATAGTTTAAGGGATCCAGTGTTCAGAATAGAAATGTAGTATCCAGTGTCAAGATCAAAGGGAATGAGAGGACTGAACATTATCATAGCTAGAGGAGAGAGGCAAGATGGTTTGAAATTGGAGAAATGCTTTCTTTAACTGAGTCATTTAATATTTAGGTTCCAGATATTGCAGTAGTGCCTCTTTTTCTTGGTTTCTGGCATTGCTGGGTAGAGAGGGGAGGATAGGCCAAAGTATTTTGCCAGACATTAAAGGTAGATGGGTATTTTAAGGGAATATTTAAAGAAGGAGAATTTACTACAATACAGTTGGCTACTATATGTGCCTGAAAAACTGAAGGGAACACAGTTTCCCATGGTGCAAACACAAACCAAAGAAGATATATTCTGTTTAAATAGTAACTAAGCTTATACAGCTGCCTTTTCTCCTCCTGCCAATTTTATAGAAAAGCGCCACTGTAATTGTCAAGAGAAATGAATCATAATGTTTGGGTGAACTGGCCAGAAATATTTGGTCATACACAAGTTCAGCTTCTTTGTGTTAAATAATGATAGTCACCAAGACGTTTAAAGTATGAGAATATTAGATGCTTTATAATTTGGCTACAAGGTAATACTACTACTAATAATAATAGTAATATATTTTCAGATTAAATTTTGTCACACATAAAACCATTAACTAGTGACTAAAAATAGTAAGTAGTTAGTAAAAATATTTACTAGAAAATAAGCACAAAATAATTTCTGCCTCAAAAGCTTGAATAAATTCCAAGCTTGGTGTCCTTTAAAGTTTCCTAGTCACCACCTCTTGTAAGAAGTTTCCCTTTTGGCACGCATAACATTTCCTGTAATAGGAATGACAGTCCTTACTCTGATAATGCAGTTACCTTGTCCCAGAGTTTGCGGACAAACACAGAGTCACTTCAAAATGTAGCATAAGAAATTATCTCTAAAAATAAATAGGCCTCATGGGATTTCTAGTCCTCATTCATAAAATGGTAGAGAGTATCTCTAAAATATTTTAGCCAATCTGTGTATCATGAGTATCTCTAATTTTGCTCATGAATAGCTATATGTAACATTTATTAATATAATTTATATGCCTTGATTTTAGTAGGTACACATATTTTTTTTTCATTCTTTAGAACAAGCAGTAAATCATCAGTTATTGATTGAAATGTGAATAACAAAATATGTATGATAATACTCTCAGGAATATGAATTTTTTGTTCTGTCAAATTTATGGTCTGTGCCTTCCTGATTAGAGCTAGAAACAACTGGGTTATAGCTCACCCTAACTAATGCACATTAGTCACATTTTATTTTAAAGTAAATTACAGACATTATAACAAATGGTGTGGCCATTTCACACATAAAATATCCATTTTGGTTGCTAATTTGTAAGGCTTCATTTGGAGTTTTGAAATGAATGACAAAAATTTTTTGGTAACTATTTTTTAAAAAGGTTTACTTTAAATTGTAATTAAAACAATATTCTATCTTCCTAGATTGAGGAATGACATCAGCTGTAATCTCTCCATTTTACAAGCCTATGTACAATTGCAATATCCTCTACCTTCAACACTTTTGGTAGTTTTCTTTTTCCTCATGGACCATATAGTTGTATTATAATTACTCATCTCTCAGCTTAATAAAATTTGGGAAATTATTCAGCTTGAATGTGTCAGACAAACAAAACAAAAAACCAAAATCCAAACTCCTTTTTTTTAAATTTACCTTTTCTACTCTCTGTACAATTTTTACAGGTTAACAAATTAATGTACAACATATCTAGAGGAAGTCATTTGTCCTAAAAACTTAAAATAGCCTTGGAAAGTAAAATATAATTTGATGGATATTCAGTTAATATTTTATCAAATAATATTTTACCCATGATTAAAAATAATTTTTTAATTGTTAAAGTTATGTTAAGAACAAAGGCTGTGTTATTTGGACAAGTCACTTAACCTCTTTGAAGCCCAGATTTCCCATAAGTAAAATAAAGACTGTAATAGTAAATGCTTCAAAAGGTCATTTAAGGATTAATAAAATAACACATGCAAAACCTATAGAAAAATGTCCAGCATATAATTTCTCAAAAATAATAGTTATTATTAAGACAAAAAAATGGAATCAAGGGAAGAATTTTAAGAGATTGACCAACAATGTGTAAGCAATTTCAGAGAGATCAAGTGTGAATTCCATAGAGTGAGAAGGCAACATGCAGGCTTTTCTGCTAGAATAATATAAATATAAATATACACACACACACAATACACACACACACACACACACACACACACACACACACACACACACATATACCTGAAAACCAGGTAATAAGGAAGTTAGGGCTGAAGCTTTTGCTCAGTGGCAGAGCATTTGCCTAGCACGTATGAAGCACTGGGTTGATCCTTAGCACTACATAAAAATAAATAAAATATAGGCACACTGTCCATCTACAACTACAAAAAAAGTAATGGAGTTTATGGGAGAAATATTAAAGTTTGAGCCCAAAGCCCCAAATTAGGCAGTTTTGTCATTATTGTTATACCTCCCATTAAAAGTCTAATAAAAATCCTAACTCCAATAAATCTCCAACAAAAATTACACTCAGAATCATAGTCAGCAGACCCTTTGCATCACTCTTTCTCTCAAAGGGAGAAGATGTAAGTTATTGCATGCATTTGATCCTAATAATTCCATCAAAATTAAATATCCAAGATATAGGGAGAAATGTTTTCATAACTATTTCAGCTCTGATGACCACTTAGCAAAGAAGTATACTTTTAAAAAGTGTAAAGTTCTTTTCTCATTTAGTTTATTAAACCAGCCTTTATTTGTGCTAAAGGAATTGACTTATACAGAATTTTCAGCTTTCTATCTCCTCCCTTTTAAACATTTTTACATGGTTAAGACACTCTCTCCTTATTTAGAAGGAAAGTTTATCCCTAATCACTTTTAAATATTACTATGCTAAAAAATATTGTATGAACCGACAGGATATCCTGAAGTTCAGATTATATTGACATCATTGCTGTGTTTACGAAGAGGAAAGCACCTCTTCTCATTTATAGAAGCATGTATCCTATCAGAATATACTGTGTATTGCATGGATGAATGAAAATTCTAAACTTCTCTTATTGTTAATAGAGAATAAGGGAACATAAATCAAACATGTTTCTATTCTTGCTTCTGTTTCACATGTACCAAATACTCTGAGGAGTAATTTAATGACTTAGCCATATTAGAGATATCTTTTAATACTTTTTATAGCTTTCTTGTTCTTATTTCAACATTTGGCTTTAAAGACTATGAAATTATCTCTGAGTTACTAAGAGAAGTTCCTGTACTTGCTAATAATTACGGTTTAATGTCAAATTGATTCATATAATCCCTATAACAGTTTGGGTTTTTTTCCCTTCACCCAAAATACCTTTTACAGTTGACTACAGTACCTCCAACCAGTTCCAACACCAACGTAGTAAACTGTGCTAATAATGTGTCTGGGAAATTTCTTCCTATGATGGGCAAAACTATTCTGATCAAATTATTCCAATTGTACAATATATCTAATATTTTATGTTGGTAATAAAAAGTATTACAAACCATTTTAACTGGCTCACTTCAAAAAATCTGCATGAAGTTATAGGAGAATAGTTTCGAGAAAATAGTTTTTCTGTATTTTAATTGTTCAACCTTATTTCAATGCTAAAGCAGCAAGTTGATACTTTACTTATATTATATGCATAATTTTGTTGGGTTACATTTTTTTTATTTTATTTTAGCCACTTTAAGTAAAGAGGACTCCATTATTTCAAGTCCTGATGTCACTGATATTGCACCAAGTAGAAAGAGGAGGCAGCTAATGCAAAAAAATCTTGGGACTGAACCTAAAATAACTCCTCAGGAGCTTCAACTTCAAGAGAAAGAAAAGTAAGTCATTTTATTCTTTGCCAAATGGTGAGATGAGATTTTTAAAAAGCTATTATATAATCTAAAAAACATTTTTATTTCTGAATTTAATTATTTTTAAGAACAAAAATTATGATTTTAGAAATTATAGAATATCTGAATCAGTACATTTTCTCTGGCATTTGGTTAATTCCTATTAATATTTAAAGCAGACATGCCATAAATATAAGAAAATTTTTTCTTGTGGTTTTTACAGATTAATTAGAAATGGCATGTAGGATACTAAAAATATTAGACTCCATCTTGTGTTTAGTGAAGTGTTCCAATCTAATTTACTGCTTAAAGGGGACCCATACATGTATTCAAATTAGCCACTTGGTTATGCTTGGTATTTTTTTCAAGTAAGATGTCATTTTCCTAATCATCTGTTTATTTCTATTAAATTTTAGCATTATATATTTTAATTTTACTGTGTTTCAATCTTTAGTTTAGTCTGCCTTCCATCAATCTGCATTCTAATTTACTTGTAATGAGTAGAAAAGTTAGAATAATAAACATTTTGTTACAACAAAACAACAAGTATTTATAATAACATTATCAGTTGAATCCAAAGTGAATGTGCAGATAATTTGGAGGTGTGTGTGTGTGTGTGTGTGTTTGGCTATATATATATTTATATGTATGTATACATGTTTGCTATCAGAATTTATTTTTGTCTAGATTTTCATTAATTTAGCATATAGTTAAGACATAATAACCATGGCAGATGATATTATTATAGTCTAATGATTTTTAAAGTGTGGAATGAGGATCCATGAGGGTTATGATGCCCTTTGTTCGTTCTACAAGGTCTTCCCTTCTTCAACTCCATACCTCTATGCAGCTAGATTTTCTTCATATCCTTCAGTAAAATAACATGCCACAGCTGATTGAATGCAGACGCTGATGAAAATTTAAATGTTTTTAATCATGCTAGTCATGCAAAAGAATAAAACAATGCTATAATAAGATTTTTTGCTTGTAAAATATATGATATTTCATAAAGAATGGTATTAGTGTTATCACATGATGCATGTTTCATGTTTTTGAATGAATTGATGAATATTTTTAGTTTTAATTTTGAATATGCAGAAATAATTCACAGAAACAAAATGTAGACACAAAACTCTTGAGGTGCTCAAGTGTTTTCACAAGTGTTTTTACAAGTATTCTGAGAGCAAAAAGTAGGGGCTGAGGATATGGCCAATGGTAGTATACTTGCCTAGTATCAACTAGACCCAGGCACACCAAAAACAACAACAAAAAAAAACATACACACAAAAAAAATCCAATTTCATCTGAGATCAAATGCTTCACAATTCTGTTATTGACAGTAAAAATATAAGGCTAAGTTTCACTGCATGCCTTGGGAAAGTGGAAAACTGATAGGAGAAAGTTTAAGTTTTTTAGAATAAAATAAATGTTTTATATGTAACAGTAAGATTATTTTGTCTATTTTTCCTTGAGTTTATTCTGTCCACAATTGGCCTGATCTACTTGTACTTAAAAAATGTCACCTGAAAATAAACTGAGTCTGTTATGTATACCTTATTTATGTGTAGAAAATATGCATGCAAAGGCTCAGTGTACGTTGAACTCTTGCTGGTTTGTGGTTATCATCTAAATTTAAAACCTCAGCTCTTAACCCCTTGAGAGAGTTCATTGAGTTTAAGGCAGAGTATAATCTATTTCCAAGTTACAAACATTAGAATAGCCAAACTATTCCTATATGTTATTATGGGAAAGAATAAAATTACCAGCAGTTTGAAATATTCAGAAAACTCTGCCCTTTATTAGGCAAATGGTAAGTCGTGAGTATTGGTTATGTGTCAGAATAATGAAATGCGGAGGATTCAGGGAGTGGAAAACAGACACAGGACTGTGTCCTCATGCAGCTTTTGATCTATTTTTCTTCCTCTGGTAAAAATTTCAGGGTGTATGTTAAGAAAGAAATATGTTCCTTTCATGTTGGATGCTACATCTTAGGACTTTTCACTGTATGTGTGAATTAAAGGTAAAATTTTGAGGTTACTGACATTTTAAAAGTATATTACATGCATGATAGAAGAATGAAAGCAATTTAACTCTGAATCATGACAAAATATTTTTAGCTTTTTAATAAAGGCAATAAGTTTGTTTCCACAAACATTCTAATGATTAAATTATGTTTCTTTCCCACTTTCAAATGATCATCTCAATGTTTATTTTGTGTGCTTTCACTATCTTAAAAGTTTAGATAAACTATATAAGCTTTTTTGAATTGCTTGATAAATATATTATTGTACGACCTGTTGGCAAGACTACCACTAATTACAAATGAAAAACATTACTAGATACCAGAGAGAATTTTGAAGATTAAAAAAAATTTAGTTTAACCTGTATCAATTAGACATCGAATGGTGATATCCTGCTTCATAATTCCTCTTCCTTTGCCCAAGTGTAAAAAAAATTACATATATTTTTCTTATTTTAAATAATATATCTAGGATTTTTAATCACATTTTAAATATAGTAGACTGAATTTTTATGACTCTTAAATTGTACTAGCTCTTCTCTCCCAATTCATTTTACCAGAAAAAAGAAGAAACTTTTATAAAATAAAAACATACTCTTTGCTCTTAAAAACAAATAAACAAAACTCTTAGAAGCCTTTATTTTATGCTTTTAATACTACTTCTTATAATATTGCATTCTTAAGCACTTTTTTTTCTCTTACAACTTATCAATAATTTATATAATTTAGGTGAATGTAATGTATTTATAGCTTCCCAGGCAAATGCAGATGTGGTTGAATAAATAGATAATTACTCAGACCACTAAACCTCACAGTTCCCTCTGTATACTTCCACAGTAGAGCTTATAATATTTCGAAAGACAAAGTGATTACAAGAACCAGAGTGGGAGACATATACCACCCATAAGGTTCCATATCAGAATCATTGAAATTTTTCCATATTTTAAAATATACTAATTACAAGGAATTTAGAGCATTTTATTTGTAGCTGAAAAGAATGCTGCTCCTTGTTAGTGGTATCACTGGGATCTAACTGGTAGGATCTCAAAAGCAAGGACATATAGAAAGTTACAGTGTATAACTCATATATCAGATTTGTATTTATTGTAAAAAACTATAGTAAACTTTTCCTTCTGAAAGAAATTGGTTCCTCCCAAGTTGGTGAAATAACATTATGAAGTAGTAGTTATAATTTAGTAGCATGTGATAAAAAGTGTGTTATTTTTCCTGAGAAAAGTTAATTTATTTATAAATTTTGACAATATCTGGGCAAAACTGTATATATCAAATGTAAAAATTTTAGTAGAATTGTTTGTGCCAGTAAAAAAACTAAATAGCTCAGTGGTACAGAGCCTGCCTCCCATGTGTAAGGCACTGGGTTCAATCCTCAGCACTACATAAAAATAAATAAATAAAGATATTGTATTCATCTACAACTAAAAAAATTTTATAAGTAGGTTTCATAAGAAAATGTGTCTGAAATTTACTATGGAAATATTTAACCATATTTTGTAAAATACTGTTGAAGTATGTAATATTTAAGATGGAAAAGCCCCCATGTTTGTTTTTGGTAGTAAGTATATCTAAATTTGGGGAATCAAGTTTAAATGAAAGGATGAAGTGACATAGCAGTGTCCAAGTTCTGTCCATTTCTTCGTTCCAACATAGTGTTAGCTCTTCTCTGTATATATTCATGGTAAAAAGACAGGTTTTCTTTTTTATTTAATTAATTTCATTTTTTGAAATACATGACAGTGGAATGCATTACAATTCTTATTACACATATAGAGCACAATTTTTCATATCTTTGTATATTAAGTGTGTTCATGTCAATTCATGTCTTTAAACATGTACTTTGGGTTTTTTTGCATTACAATTCTTATTACACATATATACCAAAATTTTTCATATCTCTGTTTGTATATAAAGTAGATTGACACCCAGTTCGTGTCTTCATACATTTTCTTTCAGAATAGATGAATTATAGATAGGGAAGAGAGGTGGGAGAGTAAGGGAGGAGGCAGGGAATTAGCAAGGATGGTGGGATGTGAAAAGACAGGTTTTCTCTCCAAACAGATCTTAAATACTAAGTAAAGGGAAGGTGACCTTTCAGAGTATCTGGGCTTTAAAATGCATTTATTGAATATATAGCAAAATAATTAGGGAACAATTAAAAATTGTTGATAGAGAAAAATTTAGTGCATTATTTAGGTTCTATAAATAAAGTTGAAAGCTATAATGCAAATAATTTCTGAACAGATTGTCAAACATATTTGAAAATATGATTTATAAAGCCAAATTCAGTTCTTATGTGAAAATAATTATTCTTCAACTACATTAGAAAACATTAACAAAAAATTATTAAGCTAAAAATGCATTTTTAATAGTCAGTTTTCAAAACAGTAGTCCTATGGATTTTAGAAGGTCTTCAAAATACCACTACTGATGTCTCAACAATATTTTATAATCCAAGATAGATGTACTAAATTTCTAAGTTTCCTCTGAAAAGTAACCATAACATATTAAGTGGAAACTATTCAATATGGAAATATTTACTCTGTTCAATAGTGTCAAAAACTATGTTGTAGAAAGAGACTAAGTAAGTTACCTAGGGTCACAAAACCAGAGAGTTATTTAAATAATTAAATAATCCAGTAGATCATTGAATTGACATACACTATTTCACATCAACATGTCATTTTAACCATTATATCTCACTGAATTCATTCAGTGTTTTCCTACCAATCATGTGCAGGATTCCAAACATTTTTGTCAGGCTGTTACATTTTTATTTCCACTGTATTTCCTATGATTGCCCCAGCATTCATTATAGGACTACCACATGATTTCAGATTGACTGAGGAAACACATAGTAGGCACTATTATTTGTTTGAAACAAAAGAATTCTGACTGACTTCCCTCACAGTACTGAGCAAAGTATTCATCATTCCTGATCTCAGATAGCCTAGTCTAAAGAGGACACAAACATTAATTAGATCATTGCATAGAACATATAATTGTAAACTTTTAAAGGAGTTCAGGATTTAGAGAAAACATTTTCAGGAGGATATTATTTGAAGAACCATCATTTATGATTTAAAGGATAAAGAGATGTAAAATAGCGGAATAGGGATTAGAGTGCACGGTTCAAAAGAGGAAGCAGCCTGTGAACACATGCTCAGGTAGAATGTGTGAGTGTAAGGAGGATAGAGAGCAAGAAAGAGAGGGTATGAGATGAGACTAAGCACTGAACCACAGCCAGATCAAGGAGTTGTGATTAAGAATTCAATCATTCCTCCTGCATAAATAAACGTTCTTGTTTCTCACGTTGTAGAGGAGATTTTGTCTGGTTTTTCTACCATTTGATGCTGATTTTTAACTCTTACGAGTTATCAAATTATGAAACTGAGAAGAAAATGTTGATATTTTGGCCATTATTACATCTTCTTAGATCTAATAATTTTTAAATTATCTAATGTTGTTATATTTAGTTTTGTTCTTTTAACTGTATTTCAAACCACACACTATATAAAACTTTCATTCTTTGGAAACTCAGGAAGATAGAAAATTGAAAACATACTGAAATTCATCAAGTTTCCATAGGGAAAAAAGCTTAAATTACCATGTGTAGGCAGTCCTGAGATTGAGAATTGTACTGCCATGTTGCCTTTTTCCTGCTTTTTTTCAGGAATACTTTTAGGTTGTTGATGATTTCCTGCTCTTACTTAATACTCTGAAATTCTTAAATCTGGTGTATATTGATAAACATTCATTTAAAAAATTTAGTGTGACTAATCCACACAATATGATTATTCTTAAGGAACACTCTTCCTGTTCTGTCAAGTAACATCAACACTAAGGGTTACTATTCAGCATAACCATATGCTATGCATTCCTTGCTATTTACTATCTTGCACCACTTAAAACTATTTGTTTGGTATGGCTTTTTTAGTTCTATATATTAAACAAAATAAAACCACTAACAAAGACTACAAAAATTGGGAAATTGCTTTCATATTTATATACTTCAATAATATTAGGTAAAATCCTGAGTATAAATAAGAACATTGAAAAAATTACTTTCTATGGAAATGTAATAGCATATACTGTGTACCTAAACAAAATTATACTATATCCAGGCTTTATTTGGCACCCAGCTTAAAATTTTAATTTTTATCAAACACCATAAAGCCAAAAAAGTATTTTTCATCTAGCACCGTGATTTAGACTTATATGTGATGGATATCTTCTGAAAACAGAATTCAAACATGTTTTTCAAAAGAATCTTTAAAATACTATTAAAAATTTTCACAGTATTTTTTATTTAAATCTTTTTTAAAAATTTAAGACCTTCTATTATTTCTTAAGACATCCTGTAAAAGCTAATACAAATAGGTCCAACTCTGTTCACACCAGTAAATGAAAGTCTAGTAATTCCATTCTGTTAATATGTCCCAATGTTACTTGTAGCCAATTTTAGTTGGATTTTTTTAAAGAAATTGATTAATTAACCAATTCATTATTTTCTTCTTTGCCAAATTGAGTCAATTTCCAATATTACTGAAATTATAAAGCAGGTAATAAAATCTAAGAAGATGCTTGAATTAAATGATTTAATTGACATCTTAATTCTCAACACTTCAAACTGTTTCAACATTTTTCCCTTCTTGGAAATTCTGCTTTGCCTTTTTCTAGGCGTTCTGTATTTATATATGTCATCTATCTCAAAATAAAACTAATTATAAGAGAATTTGACATTGCCATCTGACAAAAACTTGGTTGAGTTTTCACAGAGATGAACACTTTTGTCTCAGAATCAGGGCTCCAGACCCAAGGAGAGGTGGCCAAGAAGAGAACCAAATCCAAATTCAACCAATCCAGGTTTACCCTGAAAAGACCCAAGATGGGAAATCAAACATAGCTATATGCCACAGACACCCAGTTATCAAAACTGGACTATAAAATCCTCACATGGCCAGAAGAGCTAAATAGATAGGTATGATAAAGTCCTCCAGCTATTAGATTTGGATAGATGTAAAGAAGAATATCAGGAGATTTATTGAAATTGGATGATAATGAGTTCAGGATTTATTCATTTTGATACCATTAACAGACTTCATTCTGTTGAACTATATAAAGAATAAGGACCCTAGAAAGGATACCATATTGAAATACATATGGAAACTGCTTCATACCGTAGCTCCCACAGTCCTTTATGTTTCTACCCTTAAAACTTAGAGATTTACATATTAAAGGCTCTGCGAAAACCCCACAGTAAATCATTTATTTGACTTTGTTTGATTTTTAGAAAGCACTTAAGCATAGCATTCCTATACAGTCTGCTTCTGTCCCCCACCACCAGCACCACACACATACATAATATACAAACACTTCGTAACATCCCAAGGTTGTTCTTCAGGCTACTAGTTTGGGATATAGACTCTCAAAATTCTTGAATATCATTGATTTTTAAGATAATAAAATCTCAATCATAATTACTAACTGTGAGGAATTAAAACATTATAAGAAAAAATATTTGCTTTGTATTTGGCATCTTTCTATTATCCTGCCACACAATCCTGCTACTTAGGAAATATTCTTCTCGCTGTAATGATTACTCTGCTGAGAGTAGCAGTCATTTTTTAAAAATGATTCCAGTGATTGCAGTGAATTAGAAAACCCCTAAAAGTAGCAGTTCAACATCATCTCAGCTGCAGGTTGAAATCATTAAAGTTTTTTGTGTTAGAAGTAAATATAAATACCTATATAGGCTTTAGATACTATTATATATAATCTTTATTTCTATAGGCTAGAAAGTAAAAATATATAGGTTCACATATTTCATGCAGGGGTCTATGAACATGATTTAGTCTTCTATGTGATAGATGTCTTATGAAAATACAAAGTTCAAACATGTTTTTCAAAATAATCTTTAAGATGTTATTAAAACTTTCCACAGGTATTGCTCCTTTAATTGTATAGAAGGATTTTTAGCTGAGTGTTCTAGTCAACTTTTAAGTGGTCCCATTAAATAATTGTGATTTAATTTTTCCAGGTTATACAATCTTAGCAAAATCCTGTTGCCTCAAAGAAGCAGAAAAAGATGCAACATATCTCAGCCCAGTATTTCCCACCTCCATGGAGTGGAGTCTAGAATTACAAAGTTGCTACCATACCATTTGTGTAAGGCCTGGTCTTTCTGGACCTAGAACAATGCAATCCTTGAATTTTCATATTGGAAGAGTATATTATTGGAAAAGAAGTTGTACAATTTATGTACTTTTTTAGAGGAATAATTTATAAACATCAGACTCTTCTGGCTTCCAAACCAAATTACCATATCTATCAAAACTTTGCAGAATTTAACAGAGCTCATTTATCCAATCAAATAGAGTTTAAATTATCACTGTTAGTAAAGCTCTTCTTTTAGTGGTACTTTAAAGAAAACAATTAGTTTGCCTTCTGATGGCAGTTCTTCTTGTGTTTCTATTATCTATGTTACAGATTATAAAAAATTAAAACTTAGAGGGAAGCTAACCCTTAAACTATTTATTTATTTATTTATTGGGTTTTTGTTGTTGTTGTTGTTGTTGTTGTTTTGTTTTGAAAAACGAGCTTTTTATCATGGTCCTTCTTCAGTTTTCAGTACATTTCCACTTGCCCACGGGCATGTGGCTCTTACCATTTTTTAATTAATTAATTTATTTTAATCAGGTATACGTGATAGCAGAGTGCATTTTGGTTGATTGTACACAACTGCAGCACAACTTTTCATTTCTTTGGCTGTACACGATGTAGTGTCACACCATATGTGCAGTCACACATGTATCTAAGGTAATGATGTCCATCCTATTTCACCATCTTTCCTACCCCCATGCACCCTCCCTTCCCCTCCCTCCCCTTTGCCCAATCAAAGTTCCTCCACCCCCCACCGCCCCTGTTTATGAATCAGCATCCACTTATCAGAGAGAACATAAAGCCTTTAGTTATGGGGGATTGCCTTACTTCACTTAGCATGATATTCTCCAACTACATCTATTTACCTTCAAATGCCATTATTTTATTCTCTTTTAATACTGAGTAATATTTCATTGTGTATATATAACACAATTTCTTTATCCATTCATCTACTGAAGGACACCCATCCCCTCCCTCCCCTTTGCCCAATCAAAGTTCCTCCATCTCCCCCTGCCCCCGATTATGAATCAGCATCCACTTATCAGAGAGAACATAAAGCCTTTAGTTTTTTGGGATAAACTGTTGCTTCCACAGTTTAGCTATTGTGAATTGAACTGCTATGAACATTGACGTGGCTACGTTACTATAGTATGCTGATTTTAAGTCCTTTGGATATAGACTGAGGAGTGGGATAGCTGGGACAAGTGGTGGTTCCATTCCAAGTTTTCTAAGGAATCTCCGTACTGATTTCCAGAGTGATTGCACCAGTTTGCAGTCTCACCAGCAATGTAAGAGTATTCCTTTACTCCCACATCCTCGCCAACACCTATTTTTGTTTTTATTCTTAATAGCTGCCATTCTGATTGGAGTGAAATGAAATCTTAGAGTAGTTTTGATTTGCATTTCTCTAATTACTAGAGATGTTGAACACTTTTTCATATATTTGTTGATCGAATCTTCTTATTTGTAATAAAATAATGTTTATTATTTTGTTTCATAATTATAAAAGCAGTAAAAGTTTATTCCAGAAAATTAAGAAAATACACAGAAATAAAAGAATGAGCATATGGGAAACTCATTATCCTGCCCATCTGGAGATGACCACCATTAAAACAATAATATCCCATATCTTTGTAACTCTCTTCCTCTTCACACTATGTATGAAGTAATATGCTATTTTTTAACTTGAATAGATATTATAAACATTTTCCACTTTAATAGATATATTGCTTTAATATCATTTGACATTTATAGTATTTCATTTTATAAGTGTTCCATAATTTCTTCGATCAATCCCATGCTGGAAAGTAGGCTTTGTCTACATTTTTGTTATTGCAAAGATCATTTTATATATTTTTCCATATTTACTTTATGTAAATTTGCACATGTAAATGATTATTTCTTTAGATGAATTCCCAAAAGTGAAATGAATTAGGCCAGCAGACAGGTGTACATGTTAATCCTTTGTTATATTTATCCAGAATTCCTCCAGAAAAGCTATAACAATTTGTACTCTCAGAAACACTATGTTTGCCTTTTGTTCCTTTGTGTTCCAATTCACTTAGTCATTGCCAGGCCATTCTAATCAATACATTCTATTGTTGAATTTTTGTATTCATATTTTTAAGATATTTGTTGATTATTGATATTTCATTTTTATTAACCATTCATAACTTCAGTTGTTTTTCAAAGGAGGTCTTTGTCTCCTATTGCTTTTTAAGAGCTTCTTAAATCTTAAATATTAATTTTTGTTTTTCCCAGCTTGCAATTTGTCTTTAAATTTTATAAATTACATTTTGTATTCACACACCATTTTTGAATACTTATTATGCCTTAAACATTATACTAAGGTCTTTATATAAATTATATCATTAAACTGTTCATATTTTATAGATCAGAAAGCTCAGAACTTGAGAGGTTATATAACTTTCCCAAAGATAAGTGATTTTGAATATAGACTGTCTTATTCTAACGACCATACATTTTAGCTACTTACTATACTTCAAAAGTAACAATAGTAACTAATATTTATTTGATTACTATGTACCAGGTTTTGTATTAGTAAGCATTTGAATCTCATTGCATTGATTCATTGAAATCTCACTGCAACTTTATGATTTAGGGCTCTATTTGATATATTTTTAAAGACATTTGTAAATAGCTAAATAAAGATGAATTTTAGTGCTTTCTTAAAATTATTATAATAACACAGTAGAGAGAGAAATGTAAGCTCTGTGAATACAGGGTTTGGGTTAATAACACTTCCTCCCTGCCTTTCAAGATGGACATGAAGGTCACACGAAAATCTGTGTATAAAAGCACTAAATATAGGATGCTTTAGCAATATGATGTAATGTTATTCTTAAAAAGCAATATTTCTCCCAGATTTTGAGCTAAATCTTAGAAATATTTTATTGGGAAGGAAACTTTGTGAGATTTTCAAATCTAAAGTAATTCTTTTCCTTATAATTTTATGGAAATGAAGTTTGCCCATACCCTTTGATGTATTAACTCAGCAAATTTTCTTTCCTTCCTTTTAACAATCAATAAGGTAAAGTGTTGGATGAAAATAATATATTTGGAAGACTGTGTTTTAAAGGCAGTTTTATTTATAAATACTATAATATTATATATAAACATATACTTATAAGTATATAATTATATATATTATATATTTCATGTAATTAATTTTATATATTACATACACAGAGAGAGAAGAAATTGCATATGTCAGTGTGGCAACTGGTCATCATCTTATTCAGAAAGAACTTTTTTCATATTTATGGTGATTCTTTAAAATTTATAATAATTTACTTCTTTTCTCTCATTTAAATCTCAAAATATTTGAAAACTATATATGTTCAGTCTTTGTTCAGAATATAATCATTAAATTCAAATATCTAATTCTTGTAGATTTTTGGTATCTGAACTTTAAACTTCTTCATTGTCAAATTAGAAACATAAAGTGAATGTTCATTTGTTTACTTTGGTCATCATGAACAAACCTCATTTTTTTAAACAACTTTAATTTTATCATAATGTTTACATTAGTTACAAAAGTAAACACAGTGGTGGTTTTAAAATGAGATAGGTTTTTATTAGCTCCACTCTGTGTTTACCTAACTGTTCAGACTGCAGCTCTCACTTTCCTTGTTGCATGCTTTGATTAATGGCACCTTGGATTTGTTCCAGAGTATACTGATTATAGTCAGGGCACTTCAAAGATGATTTATTAATTGTGTTTGCAACTCAAAGTAAGTAAAGATTGGTCATATGCATTATTATATGTTTGCCAATAAAATCAAGAAGTTATATTTTAAAATAAATTTTGCCTGCCTTACTTTTAAGTATATAGGAAGGACAAAATATTAATATTTTAAAAAGTAATCACAGCTTTATGGTCTTTTAAAACATGATTATAAAATGTATCAGAAACTTAGTCTTATAAGTGCATACATTTTAAGTTCTATTTTAACTCAAGTTATTATGTTTCAATGGAACTTATAAAGGTGTTTAAAAATGTATTTCCATGTTTATAACTCACCCTGGGAAAAACCCTTACTACAATTCCCCCAGGCTAATACATGTATTTAAATTTCAAATTACTGATGGATTCAGATTTCTGTTTAAGAACAAATTTAATTTAATCTTTAAGAACAAATTTCAGTCTTTCTGAATTTTAGGTAGAGGGAATTTATCATATTTGTATGCTCCTAGTATTTGAAGGACTACGTCACATAAAATTTCTCTAAATTTGGCTTGATAATACTATTATTATTATGGGCACTTTAAACACCCTTAACCAGCATAAAATAATGTGTAAATATTCACTATACCTGTCAGTGAAGTTATTAATCAAAAGAAATGACTCCCTATTCATGATTTATAGTTCAATGGTTAAAGAAAAATAGGTACTTTGGAAATTATTTGATATTATATATTGAAAATTTACATTGTAATAGTGAAATTCTGTAGCTTAAATTATCTCTTATAATATGCAACTAAAAGGAAAATAGGTATTTGTTTATTAAAGTATTTTATCACTCCAAAACTAAAGGCTGTTTCATGTATTCAAAAAGTATAAGCTAGTTATGTAAAATAAGATATGAACTCCAAAAGTAATTGAGATGTTTTCAAATGGAATAAATCAATCAGATAAGAGAATAAAAAAACAATGAACCTAAGACGCTAAACATTTATATGTACTACATATATGTTAATTATTACTCAAAGATTTTTGTTTGCTTTTGGTAAATTGTTACTAACAGAGAATGTAGACATACTTTGTACATTATATTTAGGAAATATTTTTAATAAAATTTTAGAAGATATATTTTATTTACTTGAAAATCTTTTATAGTAATTCGCTTTTTTAAAAAAATTTTTTTAGTAATTTGCTTTTAAACAATTACTTAATGTCTCTAAATTAAATGTGTACATGTTACTTTTAAAAATTTATGTTCATATGGGCTGGGATTGTGGCTCAGCAGTAGTGCGCTCGCCTAGCATGGGTGGGACCCGGGTTCGATCCTCAGCACCACATAAAAATAAAGGCATTGTGTTGTGTCCATCTATACCTAAAACATAAATATTAAAAAGTTAACTTTTAAAAAAATTTATGTCCATAATAAATGAATATAAATTATGAATATATTAAATAAAGCAGTGTTATCATTGCCAGCACTATTGAATGCTAACTCTTGCATATACTACTTCTAGAAATACAGAATGAAAGGTTGATATAGGCTCTGTCTTCAGCAATCTTTACAAATAAAATAAAACAATGACAAAAGATCCGTTAATAGCACACATTTACTTGTTTATTGGTTATATTTTCTGACAGTCTTTCATATGTACATGACTAACAGTAGTATCTCTACAGTGTGCCAAATTACATAGTAGATACAAAATCTATGGAATTTCAGAGCAGAGAGTTCATATTGTATTTGGAAGACTATGAAATAAGGAGTTATGATAAAATCAGAGAAGACTGGCCAGGAGGAATTATTATCTGAGTTTGACTTTGAAGATGAATATGTTTCTACAGGAATAAACTGAAGAAAGATAATATAGTAATTGAACCCAGTCTACAGACGTCTGTTATTTCTTTTAGTAATGGAAACCTCCCTCCACCACTTGTTGCATCTGCAAGTTTTAGCAGGGCATGTGACTGCCAACCTAGAGGCTACATTTCCCAGTTTCCCTGTCAATAAGGTGTGGCTCTGTGACATAGTCAGTGCCAATAACATCTGATGGAAAATATTATGGAACCACAAAATGATTAGGCAGACATTCCCATGTCTTCTTCTCCCACTCGGCCTGTCTTCCACTAGCATTTAAGGAATGCATCTTTGGAAAAAGCTGAGAAGCAAAATAGGAGGAACCATAATTCCTGGACAAACTCATGGAGCAGGGCAACATACCCATGTGGATGGCTCAGCTATTCCTGGACTATTGTATAAGAGAAGTAAATGTCACACTTGATGGCAGCCGTGGTATATTTTGAATCTCTTTGTTAGAGAAACTTGGAATATTCCCTAACACAAACGAAGGCTATCCTACCAGGGGAACATACTGCATAAGTAAATACATAGGGAAAGAGTCTAGGAATTAGAGGATCAGTGCCCATATGTGGTACATAGAAATATGAATAAAGCTGGCACAGTAGGAAGAACTTAGATCACAACAATTAAATGCTAGGCTTATTTATTTTGACTTCTTTTATGAATGCAAGAAGAAACTGTTAAAAGTTTTGAGGCAAAGAATGGCACAATGAACAGTGCTTTAGGACAATTTTGCCGGAAACCATATATTGGATGGAGGGAAAGTTTACTGATTAGCAGTAAAGATAGGATGGTGTAGTAGTAACCTAGGAAGAGTTAGTTATCAGAAGAAGAACAGTAATTGTGTTTGTGAGTGGGATTGTAAAGGAACAGAAAGCTAGATTGAGAAACAATGTTGCTATTGTCTTACTCCCAAAGACTGGGAAGCCTCATCAGTTATTGAAAGCTATTTGGTGGACAGAGACTTTCGCAATGCAAGTCATCTGTATTTAGAAATCAGCCCACCACAAGTTGCATAAACAATACTTAGTGGTCATGGGCATTGATTTCCCGAAAGACTGAAAGAGTTCCCTTTTCTGTGCTGATATATTTATACTCAAGCATACAAGTTATAATACATTAATATTTTATTTCATTTTATTCATTTCATTTTATTTAACTTAGTTTACCATATATGTAAATATGTTAATCAGCATGCCATCTTCAAATCATACTTTAAGAAGGTCTGTCACTCTGGAAGGTGTTTTATTTAGCCTCTGAAAACCTTTCTTCAGATATAGGTTCCTTTTTACATAAGGAAATATTCTTTCTGAACATGAATTTTCATTGTAATCTGAAGTCATGGAATTTTTCTTGCTTGGGGATATATGATATTCTGCTTAGGGACTATAGAGAAAATTGACTTTTTTTTTTTTTACTGTCACAATCTGTTAAGGACATACTGCTGATTTTAAGAAGTGTTTTCCATAGATCCAGGATATATAACTTCTAGAAATTTCCAGATGATAAGGGATAAGATATTAATTGAATTTATTAATGAATTTGGCAAACTAATGAAGTAATGAGAGATGGTGTAAAACTAAACATATCAATGTATCACTATTTCAAGAAACCATGAAAAAATATTTTCTATCACTGAATGTTATTTTTTATTAAACAATAAATGGTACTATATAAAATAGAAACTGCTGATGAGAACATTTCATGTGTCTCACCTACTATGTGGGCAAGTAAAGCAGATGGAAATCTCAGTATTCTCCCTGGATAATTTGATGATTTTTCAAATTGTATACTTTTGGAGTCTTCTATATAAGCTATTAAGGAATGTAAAATAACTTCGAAAGGAAAAAAAAAAAACCTTTATAGGAAAGAAAACATTACAAGTCACCATCTAGACTGTAGTTCAAGGTCTCTGTCTTTTGCCTCTATCTTAATATAGTAATGATGTATCTGATATGTGTGAAGCACTGTGTTTGGTGCTAAGGCCATAGCACAAAAAAAGATAAATTAGGTACTTTCTCTCCAATAAAATATAATGTAGTTGTAGAATTAGGCTAATAATCATTATGATACAGTGTGATCATAAGTACATGTGATCAAGATGCATTTGGAAAGCCTAATGAAATGAATACTGGAGGTAGGCACAGATGACAAAGAAAAAAAGCATTACCTTTTCTTTCATTTACCAAGGATGGATACATGAAAATATGACTACCCATGAGAAAATATATTACTTTTGATAAAATCCAGAAATTAATTTCTAAAATTGATAATTTAATGCAAGTTGTTAGTTATCAAAAAAGTATTATGCATTAGCATAACACTTGTACATAGTCTTACTCAATTATTATCACATAAATGAAATTAAAATATATCTCTTATATTATGAGGGATATGAATTATTAAGTTGCTTTCATCTATCTGAATTTCTTTATTAAGTGATTGCATTGTCTACCCAGTAACTAAAACCTGAAACTTGTCAAATTTAATTTCTCCCTTTCCTTTACACTGACATCCAGTCTATCTTCTGTCTCATGTTTTCTGCTTGGCAAATATCTTTTAAAGTTTAATGACTTGTTTTACACTTCCTGCCATTTGTTTTCCACTCCCCTTACTTCATCCAAGCCACAGTCATCTTTGTTACCTGACTGCAACCTGTTGCCTTTGCCTCCCCAATCCAACTTCCCTGATCTCTAATCCAATGTCTAAAGTGAACTTCTGAAAACACAAATTAGATTATAACTTTATATTTTTTCCCATTTCAGAGTGTTCCCATTGTAATTAAAATCTAAATTCATTACCATAGTAAGGGATTATATGATTTGTTCATTTGTGTAACAAGTATTGGGGCTAGGTTGTAGCTCAATGGTATAGCACATGCTTGCTTAGTTTGCATGAGGCCCTAGGTTCAGTCTCTAGCACCAAATTCTCATACACACACACACACACACACACACACACACACACACACACACACATTTTTTTTAATACTCACCTTCTCATGCCAGGAAGAGTTATAGATGGTATAAGAAAAGTATGAACAAGAACCAAGGAACTTTCTTACATATGTGTGCGATGAAGCATATAATATTAGGGTGTAAAAGAAATTGTTTTTATATGTCAAGTAAAGAAATAAAATATGTGATGTGATAGTGCATTACTGGGTGGCTATTTCAGATTGTATCATGAAAGTCCTTTTCAGTGATGTTTAAGCTGAGGTGTGAATGACAATGAGATGGCTGAAGAGTATTGCAGGCAAAGAGAACAGCTAATAAAATTTTCCTAAAATGGGACTTAGCTTGACCTGTGTTACAGCAGAAGTAGTATTGGCATGAGTGAGTAACAAGGGATCAGAGATGTGAACAGACCTAGATCATATCAGACTATGGAGGTTGGATTAAAAATGTTGGCTTCTGTTTTTTTTTCCATTGTAACTCATTAGAGGGTTTTATTCAAGAGGATGACTTAATGTCATTACTTTTTTATAACAATTCAGTTGCTAGTACTAGAAATTTGAAGTGTAACATGCTTCTATGGAAGGATGTACAAATTATATACTTTACATCCTTATACTGTGATTCTGAGTGAGAGAGACAGACATTGTAGTAGGGGCAGTTAAGAGGTTATTCCAGGGACGAGATCATGAAGATGATGATGGTGGTGGTGTGAAGATGCTAGCTAAGGAAACAGTTTTGCTGATGGAATAGTTGGTGGAAGTTGCGGGGAGAGAAAGAATGAGACATGGTGCTAATGGATGAGAGGAAATAAAGAATGATTTCTGTGATTTGGGGTGGATGGAGAACTGAGAGTAGGGAGGTGAAAGAGGGAGCAGGTTTAAGGGTAGCACAGGGTATTAAGAGTACTATTCTTTCTAAGTTAAAATTGAGGTGCCTATTAAGTATTAAAGAGGATATGTGTCAGGAAAGCAGCTGGCTGTAGAGATTTATTGCTCTCTGGCTAGATTTTGAATAAAACAAAGATTCAGAGACCATAGGCATATATGATAAATTCTTGCAGTAGTCACTTTCTGTAAAGTAGCTTGGACAAATACTGATCCTTTTTCTTAGGGCAGATTCAGGGTTATGTTCCTGGAGACTCTGTTCACATTTTCATCAGCTGCTCAATATGTATCCTGGTTTTATGTGTGTTTCTGCTTAAAGACACACATATTCTTTCCATAAGGCAAGCCACAACCTTCTTTTACATTAGACAACCCTTCTTTTACATTAGACAGCCGCTGTATGTATGAAGGCCATTTTAAACAGCGAAATAACACACACACAAACACACACATACACATACACACACATAAACACACAAAAGGCACAAAAATTCAGAAATCATGGCACTAAACATATCACATAAAGAACATCTGTTCATATTATGAGAGCTGAAATAAGAAGTCAGTGCCTTGTTCAACGTCAGCTGACAACGTGTATGCTGCCGGACTCAGCTCTGTACTTGCATATGTCAGATGACCAAGAAAATGGCTAGAGCTAATGTTTGGGGGTTAAAATTGTATTTTAATGAGCAGGTGAATACTGAATTTATGAATAATTAAGATCAGTTATAGCACTCACCTAGCACGTGCGAGGCCCTGGATTTGATCCTCAGCACTACATAAAAATAAAATAAAGTTATTATGTTCAACTACAACTAAAAAATAAATATTAAAAAAGATCAATTATAGTTAGTATTTAAAGCATTGGGACCATAAGGATCATCGAGAATCTGAATAAAAGATGCCTAAGACCAATCACTGGTACTTTCCACAGTTTTGGAGTCAGGCTTTACATATATTATATTTCTTAGAGGCCAAGCTGTGAGGAAAAGAAACTAATAATATAGGAGGAAAACGATCTGATTTTAATTTAATAGCAAAAGCTAAATATGTCTCAAGAAGAAAGGGTCAACTCTCAAATGCTGCTGGAAACTCAAGTACAATAAGAACAGAGATCTCCCAGGGACCCTGAGATGGATGACTAATTAGAGTAGAATGAGGTGAGAAGTAGAATACACAGACTGTGGATAATGGGTAAGAGAATGTTTTTATGCTTTGGGTAATGACCAAGTCAAGTAAAAAATATGTTCATGACCAAGTAACTCAATATTTATTAGCCTTATTTTTTTTTCTCATATAATATGAAGGTCTTAACCAGATTTACTTTATGGGTAAGAAAACACCATACCATAGTGACCTATAGTTGGATTCCAAGATCTACATTCCTGTATCTGTGTTTTAGCTTCACTATTCACTACCAGTAAGATTTGGGGTATCCAAACTTAACATTTTTATACTTCTGTTTCCTTGATCAGTAGAAAGGGTAATGATATTACCATGTTGATTGGTGGGAATTATGAGATAGTGCATATAAATTCATTATCACAGTGCCTGGCATAAAATTAATACTTAGTACTATTAACAGTTTTTCATTGATCATTATTTTTAGCATCTCTAAGATGTTTGTGCCACTTATGCATATTGAACACACTCTCTATCCCTTTCTCTTAGCACAAAAATGGAGAGGGAGGAGACAAAGAAGGAAAAAAATAACATAATTTATTGCCAGATGTTTTACCCAGACATATACCCAGGAGTGAATATAAATGAGAAAAATATATCTTCTTTCCCCCTTTCTATCCAGGTTCTTGGATCCTTCCATAATGTAAGCAGGACATTTAAAGATAAACTTTTTTCTTAAAACGTGACCACTAAATGTAAAGTCAGTTTTACATTTTTCTGCTGCTCAGTGGAAAACAAATAGCTAGCTCAAAATGGAAGAGACCTATTGTTCCTATAAGACTAGACCAACTGAAACTGGTATATCATGCTGGAAGAAAATATTTTCCTAAGTATTTTTTAGGATAATTTGATTTTGACATGAAGACCTTAAATTAGAGCTCAACTTGTAAATAAGGTATAACCCCATTTAATTCAGAGACCATTTTATTCTGAGTTTTTTTCCTACAAGCAGAAGAGCCTCAGGGTATCAACATTCTTGTATACAATATAATTTTCACATGTCAGTCTCTTGGTGAGAACTACTTTACACTGAATGTACATAATTTGCTAATCATCCATTAAAGTTGTATCCACCAGACCTGCCTACATCTTATATGTGCTGTAATATTTACAGAGAATAATGGTATGCCACACTTGTTTTGGTGTGGGGTGTTCCCTTGCTGCTGCACCTTTCATTTCTGAGATATTACTAATTTTATAGTTGTAGCAGCTGCTGTTGCTCAGTCAGGACTCGCCACATAATGATCTAATAAGAGCATAGCATAAAGAATTAGACATAGATTTATATCCTAACTCCCGTAGTTTGCTATATGATTTGAAACAAGCTACTTAATCACTCTGGACCTCAATATCCAATACACTAATTTCTAAAATGGGAATAGCAATACCCACCTCATTAAAATTAATGATATGGCAAATATAATATGCCAAGCACCTGGTAAACATGCAGTAATGGTCACTGATACAGCTCTTTCCCCCATTCATTTTATCTTACCATACCAGTGTCCAATTGTCTAAGTAAATGCAAATTATTTTTCAAGTAATTTCATTTAATTGTGGTAAATCAACTACAAAAATATGTAATTTGTATTTTATTATGTTTAGTAACAGAATCATCAGCATTTCCTGAATCATTATTAAGTTTCCAAGAGTAATTTTATATTATCTAACTTTAATACCTTTCATGCTGATGCTATGTGTCTTTTGTATATTCAAGCCTTAAATATCTTTTCAACAAATATTTGCTGAGCACGTAATATGCACCACACACTCATCTAAACACAGAGGCATTGATATTTAGCAAAACTACAAAACAGCTAAATCTAAGTCCTAGCAGTGTGAAACAGGTAAATAAAGATATAAGCAAAGATATATCAGATAATAATAAAGAGAAATACAAATAATCAAAATAGGATCATGTAAAGAGAGTGATTGGATAGTGCCTCTTTGTATAGAATGCTCACAGAAGGTTCTCTAGGAATTGAAATTTACACTGAACCTAAGTGATTTAGGAACAATAAGAACGTCTCCCCCTTCTGTAGTTTTGATAATTGAATCTACCAAAGTAAACTCACAATTAGCAGAGTGACAGGAGAAAAGGCTTACAAATTTACATGCATGGGGTCATCATAGGAAAGTGAACACTCTAAAAACCAGTGATATTTAGAAGCTTATATACCCTCTTCATAGGGGAGAAGGAAGTGAGAAGAATTTCATTAGTTTAGAAAGAGACTAAATGATTTTAGGGAGGTAAATGGGCCCCAAATTGTGACAGATTCTATACTTCTGTTTCCTTGATCAATAGAAAGGGTAATGATATTACCATGTGACAGATTCTATCTGGACTCTGAGCCTGGTGTCAACTCCATTCTTTCTTCTTGTGATATGAGTTTGCCTCTTCTAGTTGATGAGCTTCTAAGGGAGTAGATTCACAACAATTGAACTTCAGAGAAAGCCACTTCCTGCATTTGTTGCTTTCTTAGCTCTTTCAGTGTGAAGTAATTAGTACACTAAAGCACTATACTTTATCCCTTCTTAGCCCCGTTAGTGATAGACAAACATCCTACAAAGATTAGGAGGGTACTAACACAGAAGCCCTAAGGCGACCCAAACCTACAAGTTGAAGGAATGAAGAGGTGGCCTTGTAGTGGGAAAGAGAAGTGGTAGGTGATATAAACATGTGATCAAGTCAGATCATGCAGGACTTTGAAGGCCAATGAACTTGAAATTTTATTCAGAAAGTAATGGTGGGTTTTAAGGAGGTAAAAGATGTGGTGTAACATTTGATTTGAAAAGGTTGCCATGAGTATTCTGTGGAAAATAGATTTGGATGTGGTGAGTTTGATGATAACAGAGAGATCAGTTAGGGGATTTTATAGTAGTCCAAGTGAAAGGTGATAGTAACTTAGGCTACTATTGGGAAAATGGAGTTTTCAAATCCTAGGTGTGTTCTAGCAGTAAAGTTACCAGGACTTGCTGAAAGTCTTGACTTAGGGGTGTAAGGCAGATAGGGAAATCAGAAGGATTCTTATCTTTTAACTTGAAAAGCTGGGTAAATGATGTAGTGTGCAGACATTGGGAAGGACTGACAAAGAACCAGGTTTACCAAGCCAAAAAAAAAAAAAAAAAATACATTCTGTTTTGGCTAGGTTGAGTTTTAAAAGACCTAACAGACATCAAATCAAATTTATTAAGATATATGAGTCTGGAGTTCCTAGGAGAATTGATATCTGTAGATAAGGATTTTAGAGTCCCAAGCATTTAGGATTTATGATTGTGATCTTAAAATGAGGACAGACAGCATGGGCGGGTGTTTTCTCCTTAACAGTGCATGAGTGATTTCTAATGTGGAACTTTAAACAGCAACCACAATAAAGGTAAAGAGAGCTATTATTGCAATTTCAGAGCTCTGCTCTGTTCTGTGACATCTGTGGAAAAATGAATCCAGTCAGGTTTTGAGTGTCTATTTGTTAATCATACCTAGATTTAATACCCATGTGGTTTCTTTCAGTATGATCAGCTGATTTAAATCATTTTATTATATTATCTGTCTCTGCCAACTTTACTGTTAAACAAGAACTAGATTCATTCATTCACACATACACACACACACACACACACACACACATACACATACACACACAATTGGGAGAAAAGTTCTAAGTATACATAATTACTTTATTTAAATCATATTTTAAATGGAGCTCTTCTCTTCATATATAATTAGTGAATCAAAAGAATTTCTTGGAAGCCTTTTAAGTCATATATTCTGATAGCCTAATCAGGTAGAGAAAATAAAGACACCTTAAACCATAATAGAGCAGTTATTTGGGTAACTGTGATAGTCATTAATTCTGTTCACCAAATATTTCCATTTCTCTTCTGTTCACCAAACATTTCCAGCTCTCTGCTTTCTGGGCACATGGTAACATTGAATTTCATAGCTATAGTTGAGTGAGGCTATTTATTAGACTAGATCTTGCCAACAAGTATTTTGATTAAAAGTGATATGTAACTTCTGAGCCAGAGAACTTTCTTTCCTTCTGCCATAGTGACTGGCAATGTTGGTGGCTGCCCTGTCATCTTAGGTCAAGGAATGAGAATAGCAGGGAGAGGAGCCCCCAGGATATACATGATAAGTATAGCAGGGATAAGAAATTAGATCTTTGCTATTTCTAGCAACTGAGATATTGCAGTGTTTGTTACTGTATGTAATCTAACTTTATTTATTTTTTATTTTTTTGTACTCAGGATTGAACCCAGGGGTGCTTTACTACTAGATACATCCTGAGACAGGATTTCACTAAGTTGCTCAGACTGGCCTCAATCTTGTGATTTCCTTGCCTTACCCTTTCAAGTCACTGGGATTACAGGTGTGCACCACCATACCCAGATAATCTAACCTATAGAGGCTTGTCTAAATAGGCATATTCTTAGTGCTAGCACACTCCTGTGTTTTTATAAAAGCGAGGAACCACAAGACAACATTGGCTGAAAGTATATTACTCCTGCTTTAAAGTGAATATTGACTTCTGAGTAGAAAGTAAACAAATGCTTAACTACATTGTGACAAACTTATGAACATGTAATATATTTCTAAATGTTGTAGTTGGGGAAGTTTTGTTTTCTCTCAATACCAGTGTAGTTATATAATATAGAAACTTTAGGACAACTAAAAATTCTTTGATGAGAATGCTTAATATTTTGTTTAATAAAGAACAAATACAGCTTTTTGTCAAGTAGGTTGTAGGAATAGACTTTATTATTCATGGAATTTTTTAACAAATGCTCTTTTGTAAGCTCATCATGTGCCAATTGGACAAGTGGAGTCAACCTTCCATCTTAAAGGTTAAGAGAGAAAACACTCACAGATTTGACATCACTTCGCCCCACCTAATGACTTCACTTTCCATTTGACTTGCTTGTTGTCTGGCTTACTCATTGAAATTTTTTAAAATATACTAACCAAATTTAAGCAGTAGTATTTACTTCCATTACATATGTAGAGATTAACCACAATGCAAATGATCTAGAAACTTACAAATTGAGCATTTTTATTCATAGAATTTGTGAGTCAGGAATAGAATAAGACAGCACTTTCTATTCATTTACCATGCATTTAATGATATTTATCTACTTGTGATGCTATACAAAATACCATGTCCTGGGTATAAGAAATATAGTTTATTTCTCACAGTTCTGAAGTCTGAGAAGTTGAAGATCAAGGTGAATGACATTCAGTGTCTGGTGAGAGCCTTCTTGCTGAATCCTCACATGGCAAAAGAGGTCGATGTGTGTGCTAATATGGCCAAAGGTTTAAGGGATCAGAAATCCTCAACTAATTTCCTCCAGCTTTTTTATAAGGCACTAATCCATTTATAAGAGCAAAGCTGTCATGATAATCTCCTCTGCCCATATCCCTGTGATTTACTGACCTCACAATGGAGATTAAGTTTCACCATGGATTTTGAAATGAATACCATCATTCAAGCAATAGAAATATCTTATCCATTGTTGAGTTGTAAACTGACATACAAAGTTACCCAAATAAAGCATGGTATGAGGAACTTTATTTATGGTCAGTGTTTGCCCAATGTCTTTTTCCTCTTAATTTCTCTGTGCATTCTCCTTCCTAGAACTTATTTTAATGCAGTGTTTCCCTACACTACACTAATGGTATCCATAGGAAAAAAATTTCTGATGTTTCAAGTTAATTTCACAAAGAATTTCCCCTGTACAAAGCTTATATATTGAAAACAAATAGTACTTCACTCAAAAAGACATCATATAATACTGCTATAGTTCTAAAAGTATCCAGCAAAACGGTCCTATGTTCAAGTTTTCACTGTGTTGTTTACTAAGATGTACGCCTTATTTAGTCTCGTTCAAATCTGTTTCCTTCTTTCCGTGTCCCATCACTGCCTTGGTTGAAGCCCTTTTTACAAAGCTCTCTTAGAATGATTCTACAACAGCCAGAACACACCCTCTAAGATGTTAGTTGGCCCCAAGTCTCTTACAGTTTTGAAGATAAAGTTCAAACCCCTTAATTTAGTATGTGGAGGTTTTGGTTAGCTGTGCCTTGACTGAATCTCTAGTCTGAGTTGTAAAAATGGCAGTAGCAGCATTGAGTTAACAAATGTGTTTGGTCTGATTTGCACAGTCTATTTTTTTTAACTTTGGTACCAATATTAATTTTAAATGTGAAATTTTTATTTCTCTTGATATTAAATATTATCCACTCAAATACTAGGAATTGGCTATACTGTCTATTCTGTTTAGAGTGGACATCACTCTGATTTATTACAAGTCCCAATTTGAGTTTGTATCCCTCTCTGGCCTCATCTCTAACCACATCTTTTTTTTTTTTTTTAGTTGTAGATAGATACATACCTTTATTTTATTTATTTAGTTTTATGTGGTGCTGAAGATTGAACCCAGTGCCTTACGCATGCTAGGCAAGCACTTTACCACTGAGCCACAACCCCAGTCCTGTAAACACATCTTAATATTCATCATTTACAACACTGGCCTATGCCAAGTTCCTCCAAAGGTTTATGAGTCCCCCTTCCCTGGAATGCCCTCCACCATTCTATTTGTTTATCTCACTGATTCATTTACTATCCTCTAAGTAAAGTGCAAGTGTTAGATTCTTCAGAAAACTCATCCAACCTTCCTTGCTGTGTACCTGCCTCGCTTTATTTTCTTATAGTGTGTTTCACAATACTGTATAATATTTGTTGAACATTTTTTGTCTGTATTCTCTACTAGGTTACAAAACACATGGGGGCAGTTACCATATATATAATGCATCTTTGGGTCATAATCTGGGCTTTACCCATCAAAGTATCTGCCATTTTGTGGCGAACAGTAACTGACTTAATGAAGGAGCCACGGGAGCCACGGTGGTCCTCAGTGTCATTGTCTATAAAATTTTGAACATAGATTGAATTAAAGTTCTCTTACCATTTGAAAATATGCTTTATACCATTCTTTTTTTTTTTTTGGATGCTGGAGACAAAGACTGTTCATCAATTAGGTATCCAGTGGCATTTAAGAGAAAAGATGTATTGGTGCTTCAAGGAGGATATTTATATAACCTTAATAGTAACCTTTTTAGCATATTGAGGAAGAAAAAGGAAAGATTAGTAATCTATCAGAAAGAAATGGAATCTGATTTAAATGCTATAAGTGAAGCTAGTTAGCCTTAAAAAGGAGAGTGGCAGTTTCCTGTGGCAAATGGTTCAGGGAGAAGTGATTGTTAAAGTCTGCTGGTATCATGATCATTGCTTTAAAACCATTTGACTGGAAATTTCACCTGCAGATGAAAAAAAATGAATGTACACAAAGTTATAAATGATGTTTATAGTAGCAAAAACAAAATATAAATTAATTTTAATTGACCAACTCAATTGATTTAAATCATTCTCAGAGTATAAGATTCAATAGGAGTGTGTTGACAACTATCTCAGAAACACTGTAGGCCCTTCATCATCACTTCAACTAGTGTAGTTTCATTTTTTAATGTAGTAATGTTAAAGTTCTATGTGAAATTCTTTTTAGGAAAATAAAATATTCCACTTATAAAAATTGAAAGCTATTATAATTCATATAACAATATATATTGAAACAAGTATACATACTAAATAAGACTTAAAGAAACTTAGGACCTGTCATAGAATTATTCATGAGTATATGGTGTCCTACAGTGCTAAGTAACAAAGGTAGTACCAGACTACATTATCTTTGGATAGTGATACTTGTTGTTTGTATTTGTCTGTAGAGAACAGGTAATTACTTCTGTTACCAGACCACCCAAAAAAAGTTTTAAAAAAATCGACAGCAATAAATGGCACACAGGCCACTGAAAAATGTCTTAGCTTGCCATTTTTGGCATCCAAATCATAAGCTTATAAATCTGCTATAGTTATGAAATATTTATACTGAATATCATATGTTGTAGAAAACATTGACAATGCAGTTTAGTCCTCTCATTTGATATATAAAGAAAAAATTATCCAAAATGTTTTACTATATTGAAACTAGGGACTTTGTGGTCTTCTGATTCTACTGCTTTTTCTACTATCACCCACTTTATAAAATAGATAATCATAGTTCTCACTTCTTCCATTTATGTCTACTTACCTGGAGCATCCATCTTTGTGTTTTATTTCCTGATCTTTCCTATGAGAGAAAACTAATATTTTTGAAGTACCAGTGGCCAAAATTTCTTTATTTAGAAAAAATTCATGCAAGCTAGGACATCAAAACAGGTCTTAAAACTGTCATATGACTCATTATTGTGATTTATTCTATTTGTGTTTTATATTCCATTTCATTCCACTAATTCACTAAATGTGTATGTTCACTCAGTTTATAATTTGGAATTGAACTAAATTGACCTAGATGTTCTTATTATTGGCCTTCATATTTGGCATTTAAAAGGAAGACATTAGATACATGTTCCATTCTGCCCCACCTTCCTTCTCAGACATGAATATACTTCTGAAGCACTTTGTCTTATTTTCAGGATCTTAACTCATCTCTGAGTTGTCTTACTTTGATCATAGTCACACACGTCACACATCCCCAACTTAATGGCTTTGTTTGATATTTTTTATTTATGTATATGTCAGGACTTTCCCATGGTTGATTTTATTTTAATGTTGATATGTAATTGGGTACTTACTTGAACTTGGAGAGTCTGAAGAAATAAGTGGGGCAATGTGTTTCAAATCAATGAAAACATAAAGGCTCAGGAACATCAATTATTCCTGCCAGGAACCCTCCTCATCCATAATTCACTCCCCTCTCCCAGAAACAAATACTTCATAATGCAAGACAATTAAAACAAATGCATGGAAATTTTATTTAAGGTTCATTATTGATGATCCTATTCATTAAAAAAAATACAAAAGAGAGGCGTTCTAGATCATTTTTTTCATCTGGTGTTTATTATGATAAAAACAAATTAATATGCCTGGTAAAAGATCTATAACCAACTTTACTGTATTGCTCTTTAATTCAAAGACTACAGAATTAATTAACTACTACAAGAATTGCAATGTTTTAATGTACTTAAAATTCTTGTATCATATAGAGGATATTTTGATTAAAAGAATTATAATTTAAACTGAAATAATTCATACAGTTGTTTTACTAAATAAATTTATTTGAAGATCACATTTAGGAAATTTGGAGTGAATTTTAAATATCTTTAAATATCACGTTGCACCCTCTTTTCTGATGTAGTCATTCTAAACTTTAATGCCTTTGAACAGTTGGTTATTTGCTCTGGAAATCAAGCTCAGAAGCTTATACATATAAAAATGGAGTTAAATTTTTAAGTGATTAATTTAATAATTTGAGTCTATAAACCAATATATTTTGGGGAGATTTTTTATTGGTTCTTTTTAGTTATACATAACATTAGGATTCATTTTGACATAATTATAAAAGCTTGGAATATAAAATTTGTTCTAATTCAGTCCCCAGTACTTTCCCTTTTGCTTTATTCCTCCCTTCTCCTGTTCCCTTCCCTCTGCTTGCTCTACTTATCTTTTTGCTGTTTACTTATATTTATGTGTGTGTGTGTCTTGTGGATACACATGATGGTGAGATTCCCTGGGTTATATTCATATATGTATATAGGAAAGTCAGATTCATTACACTGACATTCTTTCTCTCAGCCATCCTTTTTTCCCTTCATTCTGCATCATCTAGTCCACTGGTATTCTATTTTTTGCACACACACACACACCCACCTTATTTTGGATTAGCTTCTGCCTATCAGAGAAAATATTTTACCTTTGGTTTTTTGGGACTGGTTAATTTCCCTTAGCATGACAGTTTCCAGATCCATCCATTTACTAGCAAATGTCATTAAGATATTCTTAATGGCTGAGTAATACTCCATTGTGTATATATACCACATTTTGTTTATTCATTCATGTGTTGAAAGGTACCTTGGTTGGCTCTATAACTTAGCTATCGTGAATTGTGCTGCTAAACATTGATGTGGTTGCATCACAGTAGTATGCTGGTTTTAGATATTTTGGATATATACCAAGGAGTGTGATAGCTGGATTATTATGGTGGTTTCATTCCTCGTTTGTTTTTGTTTTGTTTTGGCTTTTTAATTAATTTATTGTGGAAGTACATGATGGTGAAATTCACTGTGGTCTATTCATATGTGTACATAGGAAAGTTATATCAGCTTCATTCCACTGTCTTTCCTTTTTCTATCCCTCCTACCTTCCCTCCATTCTCCTTTGTCTAATCCTCAGGAACTGATTTCAAGAAGTAAAATAAAAAATCAACAATGGGGACAGCATCAAACTAAAAAGTTTCTTCACAGCAAAGGAAACAATAAAGAGCATTAAGAGAAAGACTACAGAATGGGAGAAAAATCTTTGACACCTAAAACACAAGTAGGGTGTTGATTTCTAGAATATAAAAAGAACACAAATATTTAACACCAAAAAACCCCAAATAACCCATTCCTGATTTTTTGAGGAATCTCCATACTGTTTTCCAGAGTGGTTGCACTAATTTGCAGTCCCACATACAACGTGTACCTTTTCCCCCCAACATCCTCGCTAACATTTATTGTTACTTACATTCTTGGTAATTGCAATTCTGACTAGAATAAGATGAAATCTCAAGGTAGTTTTAATTTGCATTTGTCTAATTACTAGAGAGATTGAACATTTTTTTTCACATATTTGCTGACGATTTCTATTTCTTCTTTTGAGAAGTGTCTGCTTAGTTCTTTTGCCCACTTATCGATTGGGTTATTTACTTTTTTGATGTTAAATCTGTTGAGTTCTTTATGTATTCTGGATATTAATGCCCAATCTAAGGAGCAGGAGGCAAAGATTTTCTCCCTTCTGTAGGCTGTCTCTTCACACTCTCAATTGATTTCCTTCACTGTGAAGAAGCTTTTTAATTTGATGCCATCCTACTTCTTGATTTTTAAAATTTATTTCTTGTGCTTTATCTTGTTAAGGAAGTTGGTTCCTCTGCCAACATATTGGAGTATTAGACCTATGTTTTCTTCTTTAAATTGTAGAGTTTCTGATCTAATTCCTAGGGTTTTGAGCTACTTTTGAATTGAGTTTTGTGCAGGGTAAGAGATGGGGGTTAAATTTTATTCTTCTACATATGGATTTCCAGTTTTCCCTGCACTAATTTAAAAAAAAATCTTATCTTTTCTCCAATGTGTTTTTGGCACTTTTGTCTAGCATCAGAAAACTGTATGTATGTGGGTTTGTCTCTGTGTTTTTTATTCTATTCCATTAGTCTTTGTGCCTGTTTTGATGCCATTACCATGCTGTTTCTGTTACAGTAGTTCTATAGCATAATTTGAGATCTGGTATTATGATGCCTCCTGCTCTGTTTTCTCACTAAGGATTGCTTTGTTTCTTTTGGGTCTCTTGTTTTTCCAAATGAATTTCATAACTGCTTTTCCTAATTATGAGAAAAATAGCAAATATATTTTCTTATGATTAAGCCTTTGATATAATAGATCAAAATGTTTTCAATGGAGCATTTACATATAGGAATGACTGTGCCACTAGTAAAAATTTCAATATTGATGTATGCATGAGACACCCCTTGGATAAAAAATTAAATAGTTTTATTATATGCTTATAGAATGTCATACTACCTGATCTTTTCTAGATAATATTTGATAATAATATTGTGTATATATGCACATATGTATATGAAACTAGTTTTCAAAGCACACATGTACCTATTCATTTAGTTTTACACAAACACTGTGAGAGGAGGAAATGGGGATGACTATTTTAAAATAACTTATACACTGAAATTTTCTTGGCTATTATTTCATAAAGTGGGTGTAGAACCTACTGCTTGTACAGATTTATGTCTGCTAATCTTTTAACCTGTATAAATAAATGTTTACCTTAGAATTTCTTAGACTTTAATAAAAGGAAGTCACAGAGAGTTGTATATGCATTATAATAACAATTCATAAAATGGAAAATTCCAAATATTTTCTATTGGTACACAAATATAAATGGAGAAAGGAAACTGTTAAGAATGGTTATCTCTGGTACAGATTAGAGCTGCAGTTGGTGGGGAAGGGATGTCTCAAAGGAAAGTTGAGCCTCTTCTGAAATAAAATCTGAATACATTCCTGTATGTCTTGTGGATGAAAAATATCATTTAAAAAAACTTGCATAGGTAGACTATGTAAGTTACTGAATTATACCAAGAAGTAGGAAAGGTAAATGAAGGAGTCACTGCTATTTTATCAATAAAAACAGGTCATTACATAGTCTTTGGAATCTCCAAGTAATATTTTTCATCACTTGTTTTGACCTACTAGTTGGCAGAAACAAAGGAATTAAAAGTAAGCATCTTTTCAAAATAATTCTGATTTGTTCATAGTTTTGAGAAAAAATCAGCAAAGAAAAATTGGCTATGGTGCTATATTGTGCAACAAATTAATATCAATTGAAGGGGGGATTGTTTGTTTCATTACAATAGCCTTGATAAATTAAAAGTAATAAATTCAGTTGAAAACCACAAGTATGTTCTTGTAATTCTGAGTTGTACAATTTTTTCTGGTCCCATTGGTATTTCCTCTGGGCTTTATTCAGAGGGGCGGAGGTATGGTCTGTGATTCCCTCCACTGTCACTCCACCCTCCTGGAATGCAGCCTCCGATTTTCAAAAGCCAAAAACATGACTCTTCATAGGAGCTTACGGTTTTTTGGTTTTTTTTCAAAGTTTACTTGAATCAGAGGTGAGATTTGGGTAACATATCGCCTGCCTGCCCTTGGCATATATTTCTTTAGAAAAGCCAGACGATCCAGCCCTTAATTCCTACTTAGTAAGATAATATCCATAACTGGGTGAGGTTCTAGAGATGGAATAATTTGGCAAAACACATCTCTGACTGAAATCTAAATGCCACTCTTGGGACCTATGGACTGTGAGTTGGTCTGTCTGTGAATTTCAGTTTCCTTTCTCACTAATCAATTTCATGTCTGAAAATGTCTACAAGAAGCTCCCTGTTAGAATTCTCTGACCTCTCTGGCTCATACAATTGCTTTTCAGTATAACAGCTTTTTACTTTTATTCTATGATCAAAGCAACTATCAGTGGTCTTTGCTCTTGCTTAGTGGCTCTCTTATGTAATTTTTCAGATATCTTTTATTATAGTACAGAGGACCCTCTAAATTTGTGATACTAATAGAAATGATGGTAATAATAGGAACAATCATCGTTTATTTAGCACCTACTATTTTCATCATTATACCACACAAATTCTCTGTCTTTACCATGATAATCTTGGAAAGTAGGTCTTATTATCCACATTCAACACATAAAGGAACTGAGATACAGGGAAGGTAAGTAGCTTGCCCAAGAATGATAAACCCCAAGATAAGCCTGCCTAATAGTAAATCTCATTCTACAGTGGTTACAATGGTTAGCTAAGAAGTCAAACATTCACCTAATGAAAGGTTCCAATGAACACATATTGCTACCAAGATCATTTTCTTCTACCAAGATCAGTTTCTTCTTAATTTCAGTTTTTGCCAAAAATTAAACAGATATGTTTTAAGATACTTATAGATAGTTGCTATTATTTTTCCTGGCATTTTTCTGTTTCAAAAGCTATATTAAATGCTGTTTTTCAGATATTCATACTAGTCTGGTTATCTGCCATCATGCAAATGTTCTATCCTAGAAATGTTTCAGAGAAATTGTATATGACTGGCCTCTGTTCTTCTTAACTAAAATAATACCAACATTATTTGGTTTAGAAAAGTGAAATGGGTTATATTCAGTCAAAATTAGACCTTAAATAATTAAAAATACAGTTAAAAATACAGGCTTTTGAATCACAAGCTCTATTACCTACTAGATGTTTTGACCTTTGCCAAATTACTTCATATCACTAAATTTCATTTTCCTCTTCTATCAAAGGATATGAGATGTCTTTCTGAGAATTATGTTTTTCATGTTTTGTTTTAGTATTGAATAAGATAATCTTTGTAAAACACATAGCATGGGGAATGTAACATAGTAAAAACATGTTTGTCTTTATTGTTGATGTTATTTTTAATTGATAATGACTTTTAAATTTGAAGTTATATAACATAGTGACTTGACATTGGCACTCTAAACATTTATTGATGTACATCACAAAACACTGTTTAGAGTTTGGGCAGAAATTTGACATTCTTTCTTAGCTAGAATGCAGATACATATTAAGATAAAGTGTTTATCTTGAAACCTTAAATAATGTTCTTAATTTGTAGTGAAAGTGGAATTAAAAATCTATTGTTTGGGGTTTTCAACATGTGAAAATGTTCTTAGATCATTTGCTACTTTGATCAAATGAAGAAAAAATTATTAAGCATCATTATTCTAGAAGCATCAGCCATCTCCTTGGACCCCCAAAGCCAAAGACCTGAACCTTGCTTCAGTGTCAGAGGCCTCAAGCAGGAAAGAACAAATAAAGACCTGTGTACCAGGCAAAGTTATCCAGATAAATAAAACCAATAGAGTGTGTGTTTGTGAGTACACATATACAAATATGCATTGATTTATTTTAAGGAATTATTTCATACAATTGTGGGGGCTAGCAAGTCCTAAATATGTATAGCAGGTAGGCTGACTGGAAATTCAAATAGAAGTTAATGCTGCAGTCTTAAAGTGAACTTCTCTGGGAAACTTCAATTTTTGCTCATAAGGCCTTTCAACTGATTGGATGAGGCACAAAGTATTTTCAAAGGTAATCTCTGAATTTACTGAAAATCAAATGAGTGCAGATATTAACCACACCTACAGAACACCTTCACAGCAACACCTAGATTAGTGTAGAACTAAATAACTGGAGACTCTTACCTAGATAGTTGACAGGTAAAACTAACCATGACAAGCTAGAAACAGAGAGTATGTGAGAAGATGAAGACAAGGAGGGATCTTGAAAGAGATGGACAATGGAGTGTCATTGCAATAATGCAGATAACTGAAGATGAGCACCTAGACCAAAGTAGTTTAAGAATAAAGGTATGGGACTAACCAAACAATGTGAAGGGGGAGAGTTGAAAGTATTTGAAAATCAATTGAAGACTTAATGTAATCAGCAGGAAAAGGCTGCAAACATAAATTCATTGGCCATCAGTGTTCTAGGATGGCTTGTGCCAGATTTTAATTATATCTAAAAACAATATATAAAATGATTTTTAAAAGTAAATTGGTATAGGTTGTTAGGGATACTGCCAAGTAGTAATGACAGATTTTTGATGACTCTTCTCTAACCCATTCTCCTGCACTCTTTTACCCCACATTTTTATAGATGTAGTCATTATAGTCTTGGATACTGGAATGGCATGCATTTTGAAAATATCTTTCATCAGTTCTTGGCATTCTTCCCATTCATAAGCTTTCAGGGACAATATGAGAAAAAAAGTGCAAAAATCATTGCTGAAGCATATCCATATGTGTTTATGAACAGTCTACAACCCAAGAACCTTGGGTGCAGAAAAAAGGATAGCTCTCTCTGTTTTATTCCTTAAATGTTAATCTACAGAGGAAAAGCAAAACTAAGTTAAATTATATTAATATTGATGTTTGACTGTCCTAACCTGACAACAGTATGATTTTATAATCCAGAATAGTTTTCTATATTCACATTATAGATGATTCAGTAAAGAGGTAAAGACAGATATTTAAAAATCTAATCACAATTCCTCACAATATATTCTCATCCATATAATATTAAAAAGGTTGCTGTAAATGTTTTGACCCTCTTGTATTAAATCCCTTCCTAAAAATATTTAATTTCTTATTCAAACTTGTTTGAGATGAATAAACATTTGTTATGTAAAGTGTGAATAGGTTACAAAGTACTTTCACATACATTGCCTAATGTAGTAAATTGTATTCATCTTTTTAAAAAACAACTTTTGGATGTCTGTTTTCACTATTGTTCTCTTGTTTTCAAGTTTACTCATTGTTATTCTAATATTTATTATTTATTTTCTTCTACTTTCTATAGACTTAAACTTATCTTCTCTCTCTAATTTCTTAAGATAGAAGCTTAGGTTGTTGATTTTCAATCTTCTTTTCAAAGAGGTGTATTCAAGGAGACAAATTTCCCTCTAAGCAGTTCCTATAACTGCATCTTACAGATTTTGATAAGTTATATTTTCATTTGCATTTACTTAAACTATTTTAAAATTTCTCTTCTGTTTCTTCTTGCTTCATTATTTTTAGGAGGGTTTAAAAGCATAATATTTGCACTCCAAATATTTTGTGATTGTTGTACTTTTTGTGATTATTCTGCTTTTTGTAATTTTTTACCTTCTTTCCATTATGGTTTAAGAACGTATTTTGCATAATGGTTTAAAAGCGTATTTTGCATAATTTCTGTTCTTTTAAATGTGTTAAGTTATGTTTAATGACTAAGAATGTGGTTTGTGTGAATGTTTCATGTGAGTATGGAAAAGAATCTATATCAGGATGTTGTTGAGTAGAAGATTCTATAAATATCAATTAAATCAAGTTGATTGATAGTGCTATTTATCAGCATCCTTGCTGAGTTTTTGCTTTTTGATCTGTAAATGAATGAAAGAGGAGTATTGAAACCTATAACTCTAATAGTTGACTTGTCTGTTTCACCTTTTAATTCTGTCAGTTTTACATCATGTATTTTGATTCTGTTGATAGGTATATAAATGCTTAGCTAGGATTAGTATGTCTTTGTATCATGTCTATTTATTTGCCTGAGAAAGTCTTTATTTCCTCTATACTTTTGAAGGATAATTTCATTGAACATAAAATTCTAGATTGGTGGGTTTCTTGCAATACTTTTACTTATTTCACTCCATTCTTCTCTTCTTTACAGTTTTTCTGATGATAAATCTGCTGTGATTCCTACCTGCTCCTAAGTAATGTATTTCTCCTGATTTATTTCAAGATTTTCTCTTTTAATTGAGTTTTTTGCAGCTTTTAATACAGTACTCCTAGGGATAAACTGATTATTTCTGGAATTAATCCCACTTAGTGTTCCTGGGCTTCCTAGATACATAGTTTAGAAAATTCTTAGGGATTATTACTCCAAATAATTCTTACTCTGTTTTCTTTTCATTGTCCTTCTTATATTCCACTTCCACATATGTTATCCCTTTGGAAATTGACCCATAGTTCTTTGATATTCAGTTTTCTTTTTTCCTTCCTCTGTTTCTCTACATTTCAGTTTAAATAGGTTCTATTGACCTATTTTAAGTTCACTAACCTTTCATTTGTTGTATCCAATGTTACAGTGATTTTGATTTCTAACATATTATTTTATTCTTTGAACCATAATGACAGTCTGATATAGGAGAAAAGCTTTCTACATGTTTTTAATTAAAGCATAGTCTTATCATGGACCTGTGTCTTGGGGCCAAGACTTTGACAAGGATTTCTCTATTATTATAGCCTTCTCCTGCCCCACCTTAGTGTTAGACAAGGAAAGAAGACTGAAGCATGATAAATATCCCTACCCCAGGTGGAATAAAGCTCAGGTATTCATACCTCAAATGAGGTCTCAATTTTTCCCTGGAGAGTGTGTCTTTGTTATGAGAGGTCTCTAGGCATATTTCACAATGGAGACTTTTCTCCCTCCCTTGCCAAACTATAGAGAACTTCCTTGGATATTAACCTTGAAAATCTGGTGGGGATCCTGAAAGAAACACTTAGAACACTTAGAACACTTAGATAGTCACCAAGACTGTGTTACTTAGGGATTTCTTGCTATCATTCTAGTATGTATTTCACTTCTAGCAATTTTTAAAAATTCTCATTTAAGTTGTTCTACCAGTTTGGCTCCAGAGGCCTACCACTCCAAGTAATTAGATCTTAGCTACAGCTGACTCTCTGGGTTCACCTGTAATTTGAAATGGTAGTTTGCCCTCCAAGTTCAATGGTCTAAGAAAAGTTGTTGATTTTCAATTTGTACAGCTTTTTATGACTTCGTTCTGAATTACTTTCTTAACATATGAGGGGAAACCAAATATTTCCCTCATGTAATAAATTTATTGAATTAATAAATAAATATAAAGCCAACACATTCTTATTTTTTTCTCTATTTGTTTTTTTTACTAGAGATTTATAGTTATAACAGTAGTTGGGTTCATCCCAGAAAACTCATACATGCATGGAAATCAATTTCACTTCATGATCCCTCCCCTATTCCCTATCCCTCTTCCTTCCCTTTATCCCTTCCCTCTCCCATTCTCCTTTCTCTACTCTACTAGACTTCTTTCTCTCATCTCTGAATTTATATTTAATTTTTTATGTTATCCTAGTTTTCCCTCCCCCTTTCCATTATCATATTATAGCTTCCACATAAGAGAGAAGACATCATTCAATCTTTGAGTTTCTGATTTGGGCTATTGCACTTAGCATGATATTCTCAATTTCCATTCATTTACTGGCAAATGCTATAACATTCTTTTTTATTGCTGAGTAGAACTCCATTGTGTGTGTGTGTGTGTATTTATATATAAATGTATATATCGCAATTTTTAATCCATTCATCTATTGACAGGCATCTGGATTGATTTCATAATTACCTATTGTGAATTGTGCTGCTATAAACATTGATGTGGCTATATTGCTGTAGAATGCTGATTTTAGATCTTTTGGGAAAATAACTACCAAGGACTGGGATAGTTGAGTCCTATGGTGATTCCATTCCTAGATTTTTAAGGAATCTCCATACTGCTTTCCAGAGTGGTTATACTAATCTGTAATCCTACCAACAATGTATAAGTGTACATTTGTCCCCTCAATCTCACCAGCATATATTGTTGTTCATACTCTAGATCAATGCCATTACGACTGTAGTGAGATAAAATCTTGGTGTAGTTTTTATTTGCATTTCGCTGGTTGTTAGAAATGTTGAAAATTTTTTCATATATTTGTTGGCCATTTGTGTTTCTTATTTTCAGAAATTTCTGTTTACTTCTTTTGCACATTTATTACTTGGGCTATTTTGGGGTTTTATGGTATGAAGTTTTTTAAGTTTCTCACATATTTTGGATGTTAATCCCCTATCAGAGGAGTAGATGGTCAAGATTTATCCCATTCTATAAGACACTCTCTTCACAGTCTTAATTATTTCCTTTGCTTTGCAGAAGCTTTTTTTTTTTAATTTCATGGCATTCCACTTTTGATTCTTGGTTTTATTTGTTGTACTTTGGGGGTCTTGTTAAGGAAATAGGTACAAGCACCTATATGATGTAGTGTTGACCTTATGACCTTATGTTTTCTTCTAGCAGTTGCAAAGTTTCTGCAAAATTCCTAATTATTTTATCCATTTTGATTTGAGTTTTGTGCAGGGTGAGAGAGAGGGGTCTAATTTCATTTTTCTACATATAACTATCCAGTTTTCCCAGCACTATTTGTTAAAGGGGTGTTTTTTTCTCCAAGTGATATTTTTGGCAGCTTTGTCAAATATCAGACAGTTATAGATATGTGGATTTGTCTCTGTGTCTTCCATTCTGTTCCAATGTTCTTTATATCATTTTGTGCCAATGCTTATTTGTTTCTACAAGCTCTGTAGTATCAATTCAGAGGCAGGTATTATGATGCCTCCTACTTCACTTTTCTTGCTAAGTATTGCTTTGGCTATTCTGGGTTTCTTATTCTTCCATATGAATATAAGAATTTTTTTTCTAATTCCGTGAAGAATGTCATTGACATTATGATGGGGATTGCATTAAGCTGTGTATTGCTTTTGGGAGTACGGTCATTTTGACAATATTGATTCTGCCTGTCCAAGAACATGGGATGTATTTCCATCTTCTAAGGTCTTCTTCAATTTCTTTCTTCAGTGTTCTATAATTTTCATTGTAGAGCTCTTTTTACCTCCTTGGTTAGATTAATTCACAAGTATTTAATTTTTTTAGGTTATTGTGAATGAGATGGTTTTCCTGATTTCTTCCTCTGCTAAATTATTGTTAGAGTATAGGAAAGCTATTGAATTAAGGGTGTTGTTCTTGTATTGTGCTACTTTCATAAACTCATTTATAAGCTCTAGAAGTCTTCTGGTGGGGTTTTTTGGGGGTCTTCTAGATATAGGATGGTATTGTCAGTGAACAGATAGTTTTCTCCTTTTAGTATGATGCTGGCTTTGGGTTTATAATAAATGGCCATTATGATGTTGACAACTACTATCTTCAACATTTTTAATATGAATGGATATTGGATTTTATCAAAGACCTTTTCTGCATCTATTGAGATAATCATGTGATTTGTATCCTTAATTCTGTTTAAGTGATGAATTACATTTATTTGATTTGTGTATATTGAAACAACCTTGCATCCCAGGAATGGGATCATGGCATATTATCTTTTTGATGTGTCTTCAAATGTGGTTTTCTAATAATTTATTAAGGACTTTTTCACCTATGTTCATCAAGGATATTGATCTGTACTTTACTTTTTTTGATTAATCTTTGTCTGGTTTTGGTGCTGGGATTATATTGGCTTCATAAAATGTCTTTGGAGGTGTTTCTTTTCAAATTTCATGAATAATTTGAGAAAGACTGGTATTACTTCTTGTGTAAAAGTCTGGTAAAACTCAGTTGATAATCCATCAGATCCTGAAATTTTCTTTTTGGGGAGGCTTTTAATTTTGGTTTCAATTTCATTACTTGGTATTGATTTATTTAGTTTTTCTATATCTTCCTGATTCAACTTGGGCAGGTCATGTCTGTCTAGAAATTTTTCAGTGTCTTCCAGATTTTCCAGTTTATCAGAGTGTAAATTTTCAAAACATGTTCTGATAATCAGCTTGATTTCGGAAGGCTCTGTGGTGATATCTCCTTTTTTATCTTTGATGTTATTGACTTGGGTTTCTCACTCTTTCTTTTCGTTAGTTTGGCTAAGGGTTTGTGAATCTTCTTTGCCTTTTCAAATAATTAACTCTTCATTGCATTTTATTATTTTCTTATTCTCAACTTCATTCATTTTGGCAGTGATCTTAATTATTTGCTGTCTTCTACTGGTATTGGAGTAAGGTTGTTCTTCTTTTTGAAGGCCTTGCAATAGAGTATAAACTTATTTATTTGGTATCTCTCTAATTTTCAATGTATACACCCAGTCTAAATTTTCATTAAAACTACTTTATTGCTATACCAAATATATTGATGTTATATCTCTGTTCACACTCATTTCTAAGAATTTCTTGATTTCTATTCTCATTTCTTCTTTGATCCATTCTTCATTTAAGAAAGTATTGTTTGGGGCTGGGGTTGGGACTCAGTGGTAGAACACTTGCCTAGCATGTATGAGGCACTGGGTTCAATCCTCAGCACCACATAAAAATAAATAAAAATATAAAGATTCATCAACAACTAAAAAATATTTTTAAAAAGAAAGTATTGTTCGATCTCCATGTGTTTATATGATTTCTTTTCTATTTCTTAATTTTGATATCTAGCTTCATTCCATTATGATCTGATAAGATGCTTGGGATTTTATTGACTTTATTGTATTTGGTAAGATTTACTTTGTGATCCACAATATTTTGGAAAAAGTTTCATGAACAGCTGAGAATAAGGTAAATTCAGCTGTTTGGGGATGGAATATTCTGTAGATGTCCATTAGGTCCATTTGATTTATAGTGTTGTTTACAAAACAGATAGTTTATTGATTTTATATTTTAATGACCTCTCTATTGGTGATAAGGGTGTACTGAAATCATCTGGAATTATTGTATTGTACTCTATGTAGGATTTAATGTCATAGAGCATTTCTTCCATGTAATTGGGTGTGTTGACATTTGAGACATAAATGTTAACTGTCATTGTATCTTCTTGTTGCATTATTCCCTTTACTAGAATGCAGTTTTGAAATCTGCTTTACCGACAGAAAAATAGCTATTCCTGCTTGTTTTTTTTTTGTGGGGGGTGGGCATATGCACATAATATTTTTTGCCATTCTTTTACCTTCAGCCAATGTATATCTTTGCCTTCAAGATGAGTCTCTTGTAAATAGCATATTGTTGGATCCTGTTTTTTTTTTTTTTTTATCCATTCTGTTAATCTGTGTCTTTTAATTAGGGAGGATGATATGGGATGGAATTAGGACATACTATCCATTGGCATTTTGTCCATTTGGACCAGTTCGATGCACATTCAGGATATAGCTCCTTTAGTGTTCTGTGAAAGGAGTTCCAGCAGGTAGGATTTAGGTCTAATCAGGCCTCAAAGGACTTGTTGGGTGGTACCTTAGATTGACCTATCCCTAAGGCTAGACAGTAACTGATGTCTTCTACAGGTCTGGTTCTCACAGGAGCCTCCAACAAAATTCAGTTATGAGGCAGGGTTTTCAATCTTCCACTCATTGCTACCTAAGAGCACAGGCTTCCTGGGCTTAGCCCCTGAGTGTATCCACACCCACCTGCTCAAATTCTCAAAGCACTTCAGCTGGTCATATGAGCTGCCTGACACAAAGGAGAAGCAAGTTGGACTCTCTAGCATCCTTTTCCCTGGGTACAGTCTACTTCACACTTGTTTAACTCACATTCCATCAGGCCCAGCCTAGGTCACTCTGTAGATGCTTGTGGCTGTGGGGGTTTTGTTTGTTTGTTTGTTTTTTCTCTATCTCTCAGGTTCTGCAGTAGCAGCAGTGATATGCTTGCCCCATGAGGGCTCCTACCTCAGCTCTCCTTTGCCAATTGAGATACAGAGCAGACTTTTCAAGTACCAGCACACAGTGGAGCATTTTTTACTAAGGTTTCTCTGTACCAAGAGTATGTTCTCCCTCTCTCTGTCTATGGTGAATCTATACAGGCAGTGGAGCAGCTGGGTTGGCTTTCTATATATTATTTTTTCTTTGTTTATTATACCCAAATTTCTGAGTCCCTAAGCCACTTTGAGTGTCCAAAATTAAAATTTAGTGAAATCCCTCTTTCACCCACCTCACTAAGAAGCTATACAACCATTGCTTTAGTCCTATGCTTGGATGCAGCTTGGAATGCAGCTATCTTCCACTCCACCATCTTCCATCCTAAAAGGAGGTTTCAGAGATCTCAGGTAATATACAGTCAGCTCCATTGCTATGGATCTGAAGTGAGGCAGAACACCATGGTGGAAGAGTAGAGGAAAGCAGTTCAGGGCATGGCCTTCAGGAAGCAGAGCCTACACATTCTTATTTTAACTAATTTTTATTTTTAAAATTGAAAAGTTATAAAAATAGAATTGTATATTTATTGTATAGAATTATATACAAAGAGAATACTGTTTGTTTATTTCTAATTAAGAAAATAGAAACTTAGATATCTATATTTCATTCATTTTACTAAATTTATTCTGTGATCACTATATTTTAAATATTCTGATATTATTCTGTACTGTGTGATTTCTAAAGATTACCTGCTAAAAATCAAACCTCATTACTTTAATTCTTTATAAAGCATATTGAGGTTTAACCTGGCCGTGTCTTGTCTGAAAAAATAAATGAAAAGAATCTGTTTAATATTATCCATTTTTTTCATAAAGGGAAAATTTTCATTTAGATATATAATAGTTCATGTAGCAATTTAGAGAACTCAATGATTTTCTAAATTATTGCAAAGACATCTCAGTCTATTACAAAGACATCTTCAATTTTCTTTTTTCTAATACAAATAAATTGAATTTTTATTTATTTGTAAGTACTCATGATTAAGAGATTAGTAAATTGCTATAAAATCACCTATAAAATCACCCTAATGAATATTAGCAGGTAAAATGTGGCATTATAATGTATTATTAAGGGGAATGTAATTGTGTTAATCAGCTTTCCACCTCTGTGACAAAATACCTGATAAAAACCATGTAAAGAAGAAGGGATTTATTTAGGCTCACAATTTCATAGGTTTCAATCCATGGTCTGTTATCCCTACTATTTTTAGGTCTGTGAATAGACAGAAATACGATGAACAGTTTGGTGGAGGAAAACTGTCACATCATGACAGCCACAAAGCACAGAGAGAAAGGGGCCAGGCACAAGATGTAGTCCACAAGGGCATGCTTACAAGGACTCATTCCCTTCAGCTAGATCCTGTCTCCTATAGTTTTGACCACCTCACAATGTCCATTCAGCTGTGAATCATCAAAGGATCCATTAATGAAACTGGAGCCCTCATGATCAAATCACTTCCCCAAAGCCCTATCTCTGAATATTGCTGCATAGGGAATTAAGACTTTAACACATTAGTATTTGCAGAAAATTCCTGATAAAAACCATAATAGTAGTACACCTACAAAATTACTTTATTGAGTTTTGTATTTTTATTCATTTTTACCTAGATTATGTATGTATTTTCAAGACTTTAAGATCAGCACATGAATTTGAATAAATTCAGAGAGAAAAAATAATCTTTGCTAGTAATTTCCAATCTTTTAAAACTTGTAAGTATGTAAAATACAAATATATACACAAAAATTGATATCAAAGTGTGTGACAATTCTTAAAATAAAAAATAATAATGGGTGTCACCTGGTAAATTGGAAAATCTAAAAGACAAAAGTTTAAAGACCTAAGTTCTAACTTTGGTTATGCCACAAGTTAGTGTGACTTTTAAAATTTCATTCATAAATAAAAATATTGGTCTAGTTAATAAGAGATCATAAATACTACAATGCTGTCACAGAATATACCAATCTTATGAAATTATGAAATTTAGAAATATTTTAATGAATCCTTTTCTCTGAAAATTTGCCTGAATTTCCTTTTTATATTTTTTCTATATTTTGTATTGGGAAAGGTAGAAGAAGAATAATGTAAATTAAAAGACTTTTCCCAAAATATAATAGCAAAGCTTTTCTTGTATCAAAGTTTATTCATGGACTAACATGTTAACCAAATGAATGATGATTATGTAGAATAGTTGTTAGGGGAACAGAATAGAATATCTTCCCTCAGACTTTATCCATCCTTTTGTCATAATATTGTGTGTGACTTATTTCTTTAGGTTAAGCAGCCAGGCTTATTTTTTAAAACACGCATACATGTGATTACTCACCAACTTTATCTACTAAATAATCTCAATTAATTATAGGTTATTTACTCTATGGTAACTAATTTGAAGTCACTATATATTATGAGTTGATTTGGGAAAGATGACAGGAGGGAACAACAAGGTGCTGAGGTTCTTTCTAGGAAGTATGAATGTTGATCTCTAGAAATTTTTATATTAAATAGATGAGATATATATTTACATTAGTGTTTATATGTATATATATACAGTATATATTGTATACGTGTATGTGTTACATGATAAAGGGTAAGATAGAAGACTTATGAATACCCTGTGAATGAGATACAAGGAAAGGAAAAGGAAAACTAGCAAGGTTTGAAGAGAACGATGTAATTTCTCTTATTTCTTGAGCAGATTCTTATTTACAGTGTTCTTTTAAAATGATAAAAAGTGTCTGAAATATAATAGGTTCCATTCGCACATGCTTTGGGGAAACTTTATAACCAGCTCACTTGCCTGAGATTCACAGTACATACTGGCATGTTAGTTTTATTGAATCAACATTTCCCAAATGTGTTTGAATTTAAATTTTTTTTTAACTGTAATGCATCATGGGATTTTGGAAGACACTGGCCCATGCACTCCTCAAACTTAAGCTCAAAATCTAATTTAAAGCAAATCTTTAACTATGCGTTTGACTTTCCCACTGTTTACCTTATGGTAATGAAATGTAAATATTTTATTGAACACAAATGACATTTTTAATGGTATTATGTTCTCAAAAATAATGAAATGGTTTAGTTTCTTTTTGTAGATAAAATTAATTTATAGTTCTACAAATTAAACAAAACTGTACTCTTTCTTCTACTCCTCCAAATTAATTAACATCCCAATGAACTGAATACTCAGGACACTTTTCTTTTTCTTTTCTTTTCCCTCCTTCCTCCTCCTCCCCCTTCCCTTCTCCTTTTCTCCTCCTCCTCTTTTTTAGCTTTATTGTTTGAGCAATAAACATATTAACTAGATTGTTTTTCATAAATTTACAATTAAATCAAATGTGTGTCTTTTGTTATTTACTTTCTATACTTGATGACAAAATATCTTTTGGATTTGTCTGCATTCATAAGAAAAGAGGAAGTTGCCTTTATCTTACTGTAGTTGTAATGACAGAATAATGTGATCTTTTGAAACTCAACATATAGCAATCTGGGTAGAATTAGTCACAATTGTCATAAGCAATAAGAATAACAATGATAATTATTATTGGCTTGCTTCTTGCTTAATGTAATTTTATTTAACAATTATAATTTAAAATGTAAATGAGGACATGATCTCAGTGTTTGTCAGCTGACTAAGCTATTCATTCAATGGATTCATTCCCAGGGCACCACAGAGAAGACTCTGTGTCTCCAGTCATGGACCCAGTAGAATACATTCTTCTCTCTCTCTCTTACTTATCATCAGTTATAGTCCTCTTATGTATCAACATGATTTGTTCCATCCCTCCCTAAAGAAAATTATATTCTTTACCATGACCAAATCTCAACTACTCTAACTCTTAATATGTCCTTTAGCTTTACCTATTTGTACTTTTCAATTTAGACATACTCAAATTCCTTAATTATTTCTCTTAGCCTTTCAGCCCTTTAAGTTTTTCTTTCTTCCTTCCTTCTTTCCTTCCTTCCTTTCTTTCTTTCATTCTTTCTTCTTTCTCTTCTTTTCTTTTTTCCTTTCTTTCTTTTCTTTTCTTTTCTTTTTTCTTTTCTTTTCTTTCTTAAACTATTCTCTTAGCCCAACATGGTAGCACACGCCTGTAATCTCAGTAGCTCAGGAGACTGAGACAGGAGGATCATGACTTCAAAGCCAGCCTTAGCAACCCTGAGGTGCTAAGCAACTCAGTGAGACCCTGTCTGTAAATAAAATACACAATAATACTGGGATGTGGCTTAATGGTTGAGTTCACCTGAATTCAACCCCCAGTACCTACCTCAAAAAATATTTTTTCTTAAACTGTTCTCTTTGCCTGAAAATTATTTTCCTTGATTTCTTTTATTGTCTTGTCCTTCAAAAATTATCTCTTCTACCAATATTTCTTAAAAACCATAAGAACAATTTTCTTCTTTGTAAATTGGCAATCACATAATTTAATGTCTAACCCATTTTGCCTTGTATTTGTGTATATTCCTCACTTCCTGTTATGGTTTGGATATAAAAATGTTCCCTCAAATAGCTCATTATTAGGAAAGGAGGAAATATTCAGAGGTGAAAAGATTGGATTTTGAGAGATATAACTCTCTTAATATGGATTAATACATGTCATGGAATAATAATTTAAGTGAACTACTGGATGGTAACTCTAGTCAGGTGGGGAAAATTGCTGGAGGAAGTAGGTCACTGGGATCATGCCCTTGGTTTATATCTATCCTCGATACCAGCCTCCCTCTCCCCACACCCCCCTGTTCTTCCTGACTGCCCTGAACTGAGCTACTTTCCTCCACCACATCTTTCCACCATGAGGTTTGCCTCCCTCAAACCCAAAACAATGAAGCCTGCTGACCATGGACTGAACCTCTGAAACCATGAGCACAAAGTAAACTTTTCCTCTTATAGGTCGTTCTTGTCAGATATTTTGGTCACAGCAACAAAAGGCTAACCAATACATCTCAATTTTCATTATATAAACTTTACACCAGCTGAGATATGACTACTGTGTCTTCTGTATTCCATACCACTTCACATGATCCTTGTACATTGAATGATAGAGATGCAAGAGATATTTGTTGAATTAATAAGAAGTAAATGAATGCACTTTTACAACAGATTACCTAAGAAAAATATTAGAATATGTAAGTAGAGAAGTAGTTCTGGTTTTGAGCAGAATATACCAGGCAATTAAATTAATTTAACTAATGATAAAATTAACATATAGGTATTTTTAAAGTTGGTTTGTTATACACACACAAACACACACACACACACACACACACACACACTCTGATGATTAATATCCAACTAACTCTTCTGGCTTATTTTTAAATCCCTTTTTAAAAATGATAAAGGATATATGTCTTTTGGTTTTGTGTCTTCATTATAAACAGGTATAAATAGCATACTTTGTGAAGCAAAGAACAAAATTATGGCAAAAATAAAATCACTGTAACTGTTACTATCCTCTGTTGATAGTTATCAGACACACTGTGCTATATCCAATAACATGAATATCAACTAAATATCTTAAGTAAATCAGAGGACACCAGGGAATTTTTTCTGATCAAATATAAAGACATGTCATTAAAAGATAATGAGGGAGAGGAAAAGAAAGATTTGGAGCCAAGCATAGTGGCACACACTTATATTCCAGTTATTTGGAGGACTGAGACAGGAGGATCACAAGCTTGAGGCTAGCCTAGTAAATTTAGTGAGACCCTATCTCAAAAAAATATATATTTTTTAAATGTTCTGGGAGTGTACTTAGTGGTATAGTGCTTGTCCCATATGTACCAGGTCCTGAATTTAATCTCTAGTGTAAGAAGGTAGGAAGAAAGTAGAGGTGGGAGGAAGGGTAGAAAAACAAAGATTTAGTATTATTGGATTAAAAATTTGGAGATTTGATCAAAAATATATAATTTTGATTTGATTCAAAGATGGAATATCAAAAGAACTTTGCAAATGGAAATTTATCTTCATTATATAGTGCTATGAAAAGTCATGTTCTCCAAGTATTCATGGCTACTAGTGAAGTTTCTGGTATACTGCGTAAGCAAAAATGTTTTAGGAGATGTTTGTCTAAAAATAGTTGGACAACCAAAAAATATGAGAGGCTTACAACAATGGGCAGAGATTGCCATTAATAGCAACATATCTCTGCATAGCTTTATAGGAATTAATTGAGAAGACTCCTGGTTGTCTTACTAGCTCATGAAACAAAAACACTAATGATAAAAAAGCAGATATACTTACAATTAAATATCTGTGTATTCAAAAGAAAGCTCATGAAATACCCAGTCTGGATCAAGGCCTGAATTGGGGGTATTGATGGATTATTAGTGATTAATTACTAGTTCACATCAATTTAGTTAGCATCATTTCTCCTAACTGATGTATTTCCTGTGTAATTTTATACAGTAAGAGATATTTTGGGGTACACTATATGACACTGTGGTAAAATTTTGAATCCATTTAGGTAAGTAAATAGAAAAAATGATGGACCAATAGCTCTTCCCTGAAGCTCTAGAGCATCATTTCTCAAACTTTTACATGTTGAACATCAATCCCTCAGTTTGATAAACGCTAAATAAGAGAGTGAGGAGTTCACAGAATCTACAATTCAGGAGTCAATGGATTGAATAAAAGGCTTTTTTTTAACTTCTCAAAGATTTTAGTATCCTATCATTGACTGTAGAGGGACATAATATTTGTGGCACTTGAAAGAATTATTAATGACAGAACCACTTTACCATCAAACATCACACACTAGTTTGGAACATGTTTCATAGCATTGATTGACTGTATCATAAGTACAAAAAGTGATGATATGTGTGTAGAATAGTCTATATTACACATCTGTCATAAAAAGTTATACATAAATGATGCCATCAGAAGACACACATTATACTCATGATAGAGCCTACATGTTTAATGGAGAAACTTTTTGAATAAGCTGGCAAATACAATAGCCAGTTACACACTATGATATATGCTAAGAGGGAAACAGGGAACTGAGAGAATAACAGAAGGAATCTACCTTAGATAAGATGGTCAGGAAGGACTCCAGGCATGTATATTTTAGCTGCATGTATATTTTAGCTACATATAAACAGAAAGTCTATTTGAAGCGAAGTAGTCCACACAGAAAGGACATTTACAAAGGCTCTAAGGTAGAGAAATAAAACTCAGCCTGTTTAGATATATACCTACACAGCAAGTAATACACACACACACACACACACACACACACACACACACACACACACACGGCTAACATGGAGTAGACAGGATTCAGATCATGCAGACCCTAGATAAAGTTGAGGAGTTTGGAATTTATTCTCTGTGTTTTGGGAGGCTTTGGCAAGTTTTAATCAATGAGTTATGTTCCTTGATTTATATTGTGAAGTCACTTTTTTTCTGTTCTGTGTGATTGAAATTGGGCAGGAGTGGAAATCTAGAAAACCTGTTAAGAGACCATTGTTATCCAGATGAGAGATAAAAGGGATGATATGCTGTCAGACTCAAGATAGGTTGAAGCCTTCCAGTGGGAGATAAAGAGGAAAGTTCTCCTTTCCAAATACCAAGACAGACCAGTAATATTTACTACTGTTTTATGCCAAAATATAAAGTATATAAATTATACTTTTCTCTTTAATTTGACTTTAACACAATGATTGACAATGAATGTTGTATAAAATTCTTAAAGCTGCCTTTCCCCCTTTGCCCATTTTATTCATCTTATTCTGACATTTTCATTTATTTGAACACATTTCCACTTTGAAACTTTTTGTTTTCACCTTAATTATGACAGTCTTGTAATAAGGCATGCAAATGAAAATTAAATTGGTACCATGATAAATAAGAACTTATTTGCCTATATATTATCATGGGATTTTTCTATAAATGCTGTTCTTAATACTGTCATTTATACTAGCCAGATATTATTTTTGCTTTGAGTCAAAGCAAAAAATTAAAATTAAAGCTAAGTTTGGAGAAGCCTCTACTATGTAGAATGCTTTTGCTACACAGTCATATGGGGATTAATTTTAACTTCACCCATTCAAACTTACATTATATGCACTTTTGCTGAGAGCCATTGCCAAGTAGGAATGACGCATGGCAATTTCTTTGTCAGCCTACTCCATGTTGTTTAGAGGAAGGACTCTCCATTGTGGAAATGGGCTTGCCTTTGGACCCAGGTCATTTGCAGTGACATTGCATGTATGCTTGAGTAAGGTGACCTTGCTCAAGGACCAGGGCAGATGGGGGGGGGGGGTTAGGGCGGATCAGGTTTTAGGGAGTATCCTGCTCCTTGGGTTTAGGGCGGTTCCAGGTTTAAGGTGTGGTTCCAGGTTTAAGGTGTGCCCTGCTGGGAATAGGACATATCCTGCTGCCTCAGGCACGCCCACTCCTTGAGTTCCCTTTGAGTTCTCGAGAGTATTTGGGATTCAGAACGTGGATTTCCCCAGAACATGTGTAGAGTGCCGGTGTGAGTTTGGGAATAAAGAATTGCTGTTTGAATCTACAAGGCTGTGAGTGGCTCATGATTTTGTGCCCAGCCAGACTGCGGCACACTTTTATGTGTTAGCCAAATTCCATGTTAAATGAACATAACAAAGGACATAAATAGAGGGTTTGTTTCAGTGTTGCCTCCCCATGCATTTACAAACTAAATTTCCCCAAAACTCAGTGCTTAGGAACATTTTCTCTTGTGTTTTCTATGATTATTGAGTAAACACACTAATATATATTAATTTTAAGTAGCTGTTAATATCTGTTAACAATAGTCAGTATTTTTTGCTTTTGAGGATTGATTATAGAGAGAAACTACCTCACAGTGATGATTATTAACTTTAGACATTAAAGAGTGATGTTTAAAATAAGCTTTCAAAATAAACTTTCTTTCCTATATATTTAACCAAAACTACTATGACTCAGTTTCTTTTTCTTATAATTCATAGGTATATTTTCCTACGTAATTTGCTTTTTCAATTGTCTATTTTTAGGGAATGAAAAAATAACAATTTTAACATTCTTAATTTGTGTACCAAAGAATTTTAAAGTAATAGTCATATATTTTTAAATTTATTTTATTTTTTTAAATATAAGTTGGCAGAAAGTATTACAATTCTTATTACACATATAGAGCGCAATTTTTCATATCTTTATATAAAGTGTTTCAAGAACTATGTTGAATAGTAGTGGTGAAAGAGAGCATCCCTGTCTTATTCCAGTTTTAAGAGGGAATGCTTTCAATTTTTCTCCGTTTAGAATGATGTTGGCCTGAGGCTTAGCATAGATAGCCTTTAAAATAATATGATCTATTTTTGTGAAGGATCCATGTGCTGCTGAGAAAAAAGTGTAACTACTTGATGTTGGGTGGTATATTCTATATATGTCAATTAAGTCTAGGTTGTTAATTGTGTTGTTGAGTTCTATAGTTTCCTTATTTAACTTTTGTTTGGAAGATCTGTCCAGTGGTGAGAGAGGTGTGTTGAAGTCTCCCATGATTATTGTATGGTGGTCTATTAGACTCTTGTACTTGAGAAGAGTTTGCTTGATGAACGTAGCTGCACCATTGTTTGGGGCATATATATTTATGATTGTTATGTCTTGTTGGTGTATGGTTCCCTTGAGCAGTATGCAGTGTCCCTCTTTATCCTTTTTGGTTAACTTTGGCTTGAAATCTATTTTGTTTGATATGAGTATGGACACTCCTGCTTGTTTCCGCAGTCCATATGAGTGGAATGATTTTTCCCAGCCTTTCACCTTCAGTCTATGTATATCTTTTCCTATCAAATGCGTCTCCTGTAGGCAACATATTGTTGGATCTTGTTTTCTGATCCATTCGACTAGCCTGTGTCTCTTAATTGGTGAGTTTAAGCCATTAACATTTAGGGTTATTATTGAGATTTGGTTTGTTCCTCCAGTCATATTTGTTTATTTATGTTACTAAACCTGATTAGTTTTCCTCTTTGATTACTTTCCCCCCTTTACTGTCCTACCTCCCACTGATGGTTTTCAATGTTATTTTCAGTTTCCTCTTCCTGTAATGTTTTGCCAAGGATTTTTTGAAGAGATGGTTTTCTAGCTGCAAATTCTTTTAACTTTTGTTTATCGTGAAAGGTTTTAATTTCATCTTCCATCCTGAAGCTTAATTTCGCCGGATACACGATTCTTGGTTGGAGCCCATTTTCTTTCAGTGTTTGAAAAATGTTATTCCAGGATCTTCTAGCTTTCAGAGTCTGTATTGAGAGATAAGTGGAAGAAACGATTTATAGTAGAGGGGATGGAGAGAGAGAAGGGGAGGGGAGGGGAAGGGAGGGGAGGGGGGACAGTGGAGAATGGGATAGACAGCAGAATACATCAGTCACTAGAAAGGCAATTTGTAAATCAATGGAAATGTAACTGATGTGACACAGCAATCTGTATACGGGGTAAAACTGGGAGTTCATAACCCACTTGAATCAATCTGTGAAATATGGTATATTAAGAACTATGTAATGTTTTGAACAACCAACAATAAAATAATTAAAAAAAAATAAAAATAAAATAAAATAATGAGATATGTTCCTGTTATCCCTAGTTTTTCTAGTGTTTTAAACATAAAGGGGTGCTGTATTTTGTCAAATGCTGTTTCTGTGTCTATTGAGATGATCATATGATTCTTATCTTTAATAGTCATATATTTAATATTCATTTAGTTGGTCTACTTTCTATGAATTCTCTTTGAAACTGAAATTATTAAATTAAACATGAATATCTGAAGATAAATCCTTTTATACTCTCTTTAAGCCTTTGTATTTCTCATATTATTCATGATAATTTCTTCCTGGTGCACCTTCCTGCTTCTAGATTTTTCTTTTTCTAACATTCTCCACCTTGCTGTGAAAATTATTATTCTAAAACATTTTATGCTATTTCTTATTTAAATTCATTCAGGTTAAACTTGAGATTTTTTCTCATGTTGTATAGTATCCTTTAATTTATTATCTCTTTTGTGTCTTTGTTTTGCATAAAAAAGCATAGTATTTTTATCATTACCACTTTGCACTTTAGGAGATTGAAACTTAGAAAAGTTAAAGGACTGCAGCAATGATGTGAAGATGTAACAGATTTACATGGCTTATTATATGTATGCAACCTTTTAAGTTTGCTGAGAACTGTTTTATAGCATAATAAATACTCTGTAGGTGCTATAAAACATGTTTGTAGTTGTTTGGCAAAGTCTTATATATGTTCAGTGGTTCAAATTTGTTAATCTTGTTATGAAGTTCTTCTGTCTTCAACTCATTTTCCTTATAATTGTCAATTTGATACTATACTACTAGCTAAAATAGTGTATCTTCCTGTAGCACTTTTAATTATTATAAAATGGATCTCATTAATTCTAATAATGCTTTTTTTTACATTATAAACTATTGTAAGGGTAAAATTTCTAAGCTGATTCTAAGCCGCAAAGCCTGAGTTAAAGTGTAAGAGACCGGGCATTGTAAAGTTTCCAAGCTGCAGGGCCTGAGTTAAAAAAGTGAAGGACCAGGTATTGTTAAAATCCTCTGTTAGGACAATACCTGAACTGCCCAGTAAATATTTCCACTGACTCCCTGGTTGTATAATGACCTGGGACTCTGTGTAGTTTGTCACGTAGTTATTTAGGCCCTAAAACCAATCAGTTTGAATGTGTACCCCGCTTAGAAGTGACCAATCACCCCTGCCCAGCCTGTTCCCGCCAGTGAATGTACTAATCATGTCTCAGAGTTGTTGTTCAATTTTCCCGCGCCTCATGATGATTTGTTCTGATGTATGCAAAGCCCCCCGCCCTACCCAAAAAGTGTACTTAAGCTCTGCTTGACCACTGCTCTGGGCTCTGGGCTGCTCTGTCTTCCTGAGTGAGCCTGGAACCTCAGCATGCTGAATCAATAAATCCCCTTTTGCCAATTGCATGAAGTCAGTTTCTTGTGTGGTCTCTTCCTCCGACGCTTCGCCGGACCCTTACACTATTTATTTATTATTTCATTTACAGCAATCAAAAACCCATTAAATGTTAACATACGTAGCACATTCTTGAATACAAGCAACTATTTTCCTGAAAAAAAATAGTAAGAAGGGTTTATAATTTTGCACTAGCTTTAATTTCTAACTTAATAGATGGTGGTTGGATTTCATATCTACCTCGGTAGTTAATATGATACCATTTGCAATTTGTTGTTTTAGATGCTATATATAAAGAAAATCCATCTTCAAACATACATCAGGTTAGAACAAAGAAAGGTATTATTCTCGGATATCTGAGGGTATTTCTCTTTGATATTCCAAAAGCTGATATTAATGTTTTTTTAAAAAGCTAGTTGCAATGCAGAATATTCAACTGTTTCAACAAATTTTGAGCCCTGTATATTTTTTTTAAATTTATTTATTTAATTTTTTATTGGTTATTCAAAACATTACAAAGATTGCAGAATCACATCGGTTACACATCCACATTTTTACATAATGCCATAATAGTAACTGTTGTATTCTGCTACCTTTCCTATCCTCTACTATCCCCCCTCCCCTCCCCTCCCATCTTCTCTCTCTACCCCATCTACTGTAATTCATTTCTCTCTTTATTTTTTTCCCATTCCCCTCACAACCTCTTATATGTAATTTTGTATAACAGTGAGGGTCTCCTTCCATTTCCATGCAATTTCCCTTTCCTCTCCCTTTCCCTCCCACCTCATGACTCTATTTAATGTTAATCTTTTCCTCCTGCTCTTCCTCCCTGCTCTGTTCTTGGTTGCTCTCATTATATCAAAGAAGATATTTGGCATTTGTTTTTTAGGGATTGGCTAGCTTCACTTAGCATAATCTGCTCTAATGCCATCCATTTCCCTGCAAATTCCATGATTTTGTCATTTTTTAGTGCTGCGTAGTACTCCATTGTGTATAAATGCCACATTTTTTTATCCATTCATCTATTGAGGGACATCGGGGTTGGTTCCACAGTCTAGCTATTGTGAATTGTGCTGCTATGAACATCGATCGATGTGGCAGTATCCCTGTAGTACGCTCTTTTAAGGTCTTCAGGGACAAATGGGACTTACTTAAACTAAAAAGTTTTTTCTCAGCAAGAGACACCATAAGAGAGGTAAACAGGGAGCCTACATCATGGGAACAAATTTTTACTCCTCACACTTCAGATACAGCCCTAATATCCAGAGTATACAAAGAACTCAAAAAAGTAAACAATAAGAAGACAAATAACCCAATCAACAAATGGGCAAAAGACCTGAACAGACACTTCTCAGAGGAGGACATACAATCAATCAACAAGTACATGAAAAAATGCTCACCATCTCTAGCAGTCAGAAAAATGCAAATCAAAACCACCCTAAGATACCATCTCACTCCAGTAAGATTGGCAGCCATTCTGAAGTCAAACAACAACAAGTGCTGGCGAGGATGTGGGGAAAAGGGTACACTTGTACATTGCTGGTGGGACTGCAAATTGGTGCAGCCAATTTGGAAAGCAGTTTGGAGATTCCTGGGAAAGCTGGGAATGGAACCACCATTTGACCCAGCTATTGCCCTTCTCGGACTATTCCCTGAAGACCTTAAAAAAGCATGCTACAGGGATACTGCCACATCGATGTTCATAGCAGCACAATTCACAATAGCTAGACTGTGGAACCAACCCAGATGCCCTTCAATAGATGAATGGATAAAAAAAATGTGGCATCTATGCACAATGGAGTACTATGCAGCAATAAAAAATGACAAAATCATAGAATTTTCAGGGAAATGGATGGCACTAGAGCAGATTATGCTTATTTCTATATTCATTTCTATATTCATCTCACTTCATACAAGAAGAGAAAATATTTTCAGTACATGAAATCAAGATCATTATTGAATTCTTAAGTTAGGCTTTCTAGTCACATTTAAAAATATGGCCAAACTTAATAAAATCATCAAATGATCAAGTGAATTTCTTATGATTGTGTATTCTCTTAAGATTAACTTTTTAAGTACCAAATGATTGAGATTTTATGTTAGCATGAAGTATTTCTTAAGCAAAAGGAAATATTGGTGCCAAAGAAATTGAGTAATATAGTGTTCAACCATTGTGTTTGATACTTTGCATGGTTTAGAATTTTCAAGTTAAGTAAGCAATACATGGTACTGATGGAGAGTGGATGATGTGAGCAAAGCCATAGCAGCAGTATCTCCTCCTTGGGGACAGTGAGAGGAGTGATTAGGCAACAAGAGTCTGCATCATTGAAATGTTTCAGCTTGGGCAATGTCTGCATTAGGAAATCCTGACTCATCTTCTTGTGGCTACTTTTCCTCCATGAGGCACAAAATAGACCAGAATAGAGAACAAAATGCAGAAAAGAACCAGAGGAACAGAGAAAGGGAAATTTCATAACTCTCTAAAATATTTGTTCAACTCTGATCATACCTTGTTTCTGTGGAAGTTAAGTAGTTGAGCTTGCTCATGTTTTGTTATTCAGGGCTTTCACTATACAGAGGGAAATAACTTCATTCCCTCTCACCTTTTACATAGACCAGGCTCATCCTGACCAATTACTAAAGAAAAAATTTAAGGTTTTTTCTTAAGTGTTTCAGTCCAATATACTTTTTATCTATAGCGGTTTACACAAGCAATTTTGACAGATTATATATTATATATGACGGGTGTACATTCAACACCCAGGGACTACCAGCTTTCTAATATACCTCCTTGAATATACATATAATTTAGCAAAGGATTGAAAAAATGTACATCTGCACTTTTAAGACAAAATAGGATACATGCTTAAGAAAACTATAGAAAGTGCTTTTAACTGTTTTAAGAAAATTTTAAGTAAAGCCTCATAGACCAAGAGTGGAGAGGGTTGCTTATTCAGTTGTGACTTACACCAGAGTGAAAAAAAGGGGAGACTATAAATGATAAAGGCATAGACAGATTCAGAAGTACAGAAACCAAACCATTGAAACATGTAAATAGCAGAAAACAGGGTTTTTTAGTTGAAATGTAGGGCTCAGTGGAAAGGCTGAGAATGAATTATAAAGGCAAGATGAAAGCCAGGCAGCATTTATGTGTATATCTACTATATGTGCACACTGAAAGATTAGCTTACTAGGGTCTTATCAAATTGCAGGCAGAAATTTACAGATAAAATAAGAAAATAGCTACAAGTTAAGTCTTTATGCAGCATGTAATATCTACTGTATCTAACTAAAGTATAATATATATTCCTCTTTGTCTTTCTGCATTTCATGAAGCCCTAAAACCTCATCAAATAATTTTAGAGGACCAAGGAAGTTGGTGGTAAATGAAAGGGTCTTCTGCTACCTCTTCTCCCTTCATTCCCAACTTTTTAAAAGATATCTTTAAGATTTTTTTTTGAAGAAAGAGTTCCACCAATAAAACAAAATTTGAGTTCGGTGAAAAATTCTTGTGTAGTGGTATGACTAAGAAAGTGTTAACTCGTTCTGAGCATTCCATTTTTTAAAAATATAATAGACATAAATTTTATGGAGAGAGGCATGTATGGGAAGTTAAGCACATGAATGGATGGATGAATTGATGGATGAAAGGAAAGAAGGAAGGAAATAATCTGTGGTATGAGATGTTTGAATGAAAGTTGTGTGTACAGAATATACAGGAGTAAGTTAATATATATAAAAAATGAACCTCTTTTAACAGTGTATATTTTGAAGAATATAGAAATATTATTTAAATAAATAATTAATAAATAATTAAAATACATGGATTTGGGTGTATATAAAATACTTTCTTGGTTTCATTAGAAAAATCAGCCAAAAGTTCTCTACAAATTAGACATGATTTTTGTCCTTAATTGAAAGACACCTTTAACCAATTGGCTTTAATGGAAACCCTGTTTTCTTTTCTTTTTTTTTTTTTCTGCATTTATTTTGGATTTGCTGTCACATATCAGAAAAAAAAAACATTCAACCTTGACTTTCTGGGTCTGGCTTATTTTTATTTCACTTAGCATAATGTTCTCCAGTTCCATCCATTTACCAGCAATGCCATAATTTCATCTTTATGACCGAGTAGTACTTCATTTTCTTTATCCACTCATCTGTTTATGGGTACTTAGGATGGTTCAGAATGAATCTGACCTAACTTTATTATGTACATATATAAAGATACCACAGTGAATCTCACCTTTATATACATCCAAAAGGCACTAATTAAAAAAAGAAACAAACTTGCTGGCATGGTGGCACTCAACTGCAATCCCAATGGCTCAGGAAGCTGAGGCAGGAGGATCATGAGTTCAAAGCCAGCCTTAGAAATGGTGAGGCACTAAGCAACTCAGTGAGACCCTGTCTGTAAAAAATACAAAATAAGGCTAGGGATGTGGTTCAGTGGTCTAGTGCCCCTGAGTTCAATCCCCCACCTCAAAAAAAAAAAAAACCTATAAGTAAATAGCAGAAAGATCAATAAAGGGAACAGGGGCAAGGAAAAGAGAATACTACAAATTATATTCCATATTTTATGATTATATAAAAAATGAATCTGAATATTATGTATAGCTAATAAGAACCAATAAAATGTAAAATAAATAATTAAATTATATATATATATATATATATATGTATATATATATGACACACAAAAGAAATTGCATTGTATTTTCTATGACAATATAAGTACTTTTAATATTTGGGGCATTCTATACCTAGTAGAAAAAGATGCATTCTTCTAACCTTAAAACAACAGTAAACATAGTCCTAGGTATGTTTTAAAATGAAATATTTCAATCTAACTTGTATTCCTTATAAAATCTACAAGTTAAATTGCTAATTATTCAATTTTGTCCAGTTTAGTCTTGATTTATAATCATTTCTCTTATCTAATATTATCCAAATATCCAAATTTTGTATTTTCCATGCTTCTTCATGTGGGAATTTGTTACATGAGAATTCTTATTTTCCTTTGTTGCACAGCAAGGAGCAAATCTTTAGATAATACTAACCATAGAAACGTAATTTGCAATTTTTAAAAGATTATTCATGAAAATCACATTAACAAAGATTAAAATAACAAAGTTGATATTTTCACTGATCTCCATTAGACCACATATTAGTATTTACAGCATATGATTTTTGTATGCTTATTTATTTATTTATTATTGTAGTCATAGATGGACAGCATGCCCTCATATTTTTTGAATGTGGTGCTGAGGATCAAATCTAGTGCCTCACACATTCCAGGCAAGTACTCAGCCACTGAGCCACAACCGGCCCCTATTTGCTTTTTGAAAAGAAAAATTTGTGTTTGGACCCTGTTCTAAGAAATGGATTGAGCCTTCAAGGGAAAAGAGGACTTTTTCTATTTACTGCCATCCATCTGCAGTCACTGATTGATCTGAGTACAGTGTGAAAGTTAATATGAATTTTAAAATCAACTTTTATGTTATATTTAGAGAAAATAGCATATTTAAGATATTCTTTTAAAAAACTTAGTAGTACGAATTTTCCTTTAGTATATTCAGGAATGCCAAATTATTATTATTAACTACTGTGAATGCAAAAGAATATCTAACATCTAGGAATTTAGATTCTTGCTAAAGATAAGAGATATGATCTTACATAAAAATAGTTTACAAGATCATAAACCTTGTGTTAAGGCATTGCACCACAAAGTCCCCAAAACCTCTTTTAGCCAAAGTGATGGGGGAAGATTTCAGGGAGCAGGAAGTATTTCTGTTCATCATTGCAATAATAGGGAGGCTCTAAGTTGTAAGGAAAGGAAGGAGGCCAATCCACCTAGAGGAGCCAGACAAGCGAAGGCAGGATTTATTGGGGGATGTTTGATAATTTGCAGAGACTTGGTTGACTCCACCAGGAGATTTGTGTAGGAGAGATGTAGGAGTCAAAGCAAAAGGAAAATATGGGCCTGATGAGAGGAAGGTGATAAAAAGTAAAATTCCCCTGGTGGTACTTTAAGTTTCATTACTTTTATATCATAGTTTTACTTTTTTCTGTGCAAGCAGAATAGTGTCTCCTCCCTCCCTTCAAAAAGAAAAGATTTCAGTTTCTTAATGTCTGATACTTGTGATTCTTACCTCATATGGTGACATGTGAAAAGGGAGGGCATAGTGTGGTAGACTGAAGAATGGTTCCCAGAGATATCCAAGTGTAGTCCTTGGAACCTGTGAATGTTACTTTATATGACAAAATGAATTTTATAGCTGTGAATAAATTAAAGAAATAATCCCATATTATCCAGCTGAGCCTGAAATGAATAATAAATATCTTTATTAGAGGGAGGAGGAAGGAAATTTCAGACAGAAGATGAAGAGGCCATATGATAAAACCAGAGAGAGAGAGAAGATGCTAAACTGCTGGCTTTGAACCTACAGGAAAGGTTCATGAGCCAAGCAATGCAAGAACTGAAGCTCTAGACAGAGGAAAAGCCAAGGAAACTAATCATCTCCTGGAGCCTCTGAAGAAAGCTTCATCCTGTCAGCACCTTTTAGCTTCATAAAACTCATTCAGACTCGTGTCCTTCAGAATTATAAGGCAATACATTTCTGTTGTGTTAAATCATCAAGTTTGTGGCAATTTAGCCATAGAATCTAATACACATTATGGATTAGGTGCTTATAGTCATTGGAAAGCCTGGCCTAGGCCCTAATCAATCTCTAGTAATGATCCAATTGACTGCCATTAGAACACAAGAAGCTATACCCTAATCCAGTTACCTGGAAACTCTTCTGCATGAGAGCCCCAAAATTTGTGAATGGGCGTGGGGGTATGTACATGGCTACCACTTCCCACAGTTGCTTTTTGATACACATAAAGCTGAAGAATGGACACAGAGTTTTTAGCTTTTTTGCTTCTACAGTAGTAAAAAGTCATTCTAAGAGATAGAGTAATGAAAGATGAGTAGGTAACTCCATAGAATTCACCACACAGGGTTATTCATGTGACCATTCTAGTCTCCATCATTCCCTATAATTTTTATACCATTATTCTATAAGCAATTTAGAATAAATCAGTTATTATGGTAGCATGGAGACTACACCTATTGTATGAGATATATGAAGTCACAATAAGAAAACACGTGAAAGAGGAAAAGATTGACCCCTGCTTTTAAGAGTGCATGTGCCTAGTGCAGAAACAGAACTGATGGCCTGCATATGGTTAATACACAATAAATTATCTTTGGAAATAAGTTGGAAATGAATCCAGAAATCTTACTGTAGGAGGATAATTTTGAAAGAATAGAATTAACTTCTCTGAGAAAAATAGAAAATGGATTTTTGGATGGTGGAGGATAGAGGCAGGAGTAAATTTATTCATATGTGTGATTGTAGTTGGTTGGTACAGAGGTCAGCATAGGGAAGTTATAAAAACAAGAGGGCTAAGATTAATATAGTTGCCCAGCAGCCAAGAAAGCTGATTGATGAAATAAATTTTCTTAGTGAAACTGTGATAAGTTAGTAAAAGCTCCGAGAAAGGAAGTTAGGAAACAAAACACTTGCAAAATTTACTTCAGGATGCTGAGATGGCATCCAAAGGGCAAAAGGCAAAACTCCTACATCAGCTTCTGATGTGTTACGTCTGAAAGGGACCATACTGATGATATACAAGTGGCTCTTTTTTTGGTCTTTTTAAAATATTAGTAACAACCAAAAGTAGATTAAAATACATACATACACAAATACGAAACATATAAAATGAAAAGTAAAGCTTCTCTGTACTTTACCCTACCTCTGAATCTTTTATCTAAAAGTTGCTGCTACTAGATTTCAAATGTTTTTGAAAAACATTTTTCTCATACAAAGACCACACATTAATATATACAAGTAGAATCATGGGATATGCATGGTACTGACCCTGTCCTTTGAGATGTCCATATACAACACATTTAAATCTAATGATTCCAAAAAAATTCTATCATATAGATTCCCCATGATACATGTAACCAGTCTACTGCTGCAAGATATCTGTGCTTTATTTTGGTTTTATACTTTTTACCCATTTACCCCATTCACCCCTTGGAACTCATCTCTTACCCTTCTCTGCTTCAGCTACACTAACTGTAGCATATTTTCCAAACGCATCAGATGTAGCCCTGCCTTTCCATAAGCATTCCTCTGCCTAGAATGTTCTTCCTTTAGATACTGACTTCCTCCTTCACATCTTAGCTCACATTTCAACTTTTCAGTGAAACCATATTTCATCACACTATTTACTATTGTAAATCCACCCTACTCATAATCTTCTTCCCTTTTAATTTTTTCTCCATTGACCATACCACTTTCTAAAATATTATATTCTAATTTATTTTATGCATATTGTTTCACTAAAGTATAAATCTCATAAGGGCAATAATCTGTGTATGTAATTTATTGCTAATAACTGAGTAAAAAATTTCTAGAATCTTGTGCTCAAACAAGAACATACACTTATATAAAATGTTATTATTTTTAATATTATTATTACTCAATTACATTCTTGTTCTAGATAATTCCATTTGATTCTCAAACATCTCGCAATGCTGCAGACTTTTCCTTTAATAAATGTTTCTCTAATATGTAGTACTTTTATAAATGTAGTTGTAGAGTATAGTAGGTACCAGTGTGAAAAATTGTGCCACTCACATGCATAAATAATACCCCTTGTTCTAAAAAAGGAAAAAAAAAATAGTTCTTTACTTTGATAGTTATCTTGTTGATCTTGTTTTTTTTTTTTTTTTGGACAATATAACTTTATTTTATTTATTTATTTTTATGGTGCTGGGGGTCGAACCCAATGCCTCACATGTGCTAGGCAAGTGCTCTACCACTGAGCTGTAACCCCAGCCCCTGATCTTTTTTTTTTTTTTTTGAGTTTTTTTTCTTTTTTTTATTGATTATTTAAAGCATTACATAGCTCATGATATATCATCTTTCATACATTTGACTCAAATTGTGTTTTGAACTCCCATTTTCACCCCAAATACAGATTGCAGAATCACATCTGTTACATATTCACATTTTTACATAATGCCATATTAGTGACTGTTGTATTCTGCTACCTTTCCTATCCCCTACTATCCCCCCTCCCCTCCCCTCCCCTCCCATCTTCCCTCTCTACCTCCCCTGCTGTTGTTCAATTCTCTCCCTTTTTTTCCCTCCCCCTTGCCCCTCATGACCTCTTATAATTTTATGTATCAGTAAAGGTAGCTCAGTGGCAAAGCGTCTGCCTTGCATTCGCAAAGCCCTGGGTTCCACCCCCAGTTCCAAAAAAGACAAAAAAAAGAATCCCACCAAAAAAAAAATAAGATTTAAAAAAAAAAAACAACCCCTGATCTTTTAATACCATTTTTGGATAGTACATAGCCTAATAAAATAAAATAATTTGGATGCACAAGTAGACGTTCTAATTTAAGTGAAATTTTTATGTATATGTCTGGATTCTCTACATCCAACATGAAAAGAAGTAGCAATGGGTACAGTTCAAATTTAAATAATGTAGGTGATAACAGCTTTGACTAGAAAATGTTGTTCTAATCTTCACTAAACAATAATTTTGAACATTTGATTGCAGTGTGTATTATATCAGTTTCATTTCATTTTTCAGGGTTGCAAATTTACCACAAGTTTCAACATAGCAGAAAACACCAAGAAAATTTCCATTCCTTTTTTATTTCTGGCCCCCAAGGAAACATATGTATCAATATAGAAAGCTTATTAAATTATCTGTTTCAAACACTTAAGTTATTTTCATAGTACCTTTGCATGTTCCAGTTAAAATCACAGCAAATGTTTGCAAGGTTAATATGTTTTTTTTCCTTTTTAAATCATTATCATAGCACACTGTGTGAAACAAGAATATGTCATTCAAACAATTTGATATCTGAAAAATAAAATATGGAGGCAAGTTAAATCTGTCTACATTTTAGCCATGGGTGTGGAGTTCTTACTCTATAACATTGGTAGGAATTGTTGAATATAGATAAGAACATAATTGCAGAGATCTCTTTTTACCTAGACAACAGCCTCTATCAATATATTTAACACCCATGATGAAGATATAAAGACATTTTAATGTGTTGTGATAATGTCCCTCATTACCTCTCAGAAATCACTGCATGATGGCACAGAGATCAGAAAACTAGCCATATATCTACTGTATTCATTCATTTAACGTTGGGAGAACTATTGATTTCCACAAATTAGTGAATATTTTGTTTTTCAGTATCTATAATTTTGAATAAAATGACTTTAAAGTATACTTTAATTATAAAAATAATGAGCTTGTACTGGTAAGCTATTTCTTATTATACATTCTGTACATTCACACTTAACATTTATAATTATTTGTAAATGGTGCTAGTTTGGAGAATTTCTTGATTATTGCTAGACTTTGAATAGGCACCAAATTATAAAGAAAATTTACTTATTTAGTATATATAGACATTACAATTAGCCTATCACAACCTGTAGTCAGTGTTTCTCAGTAGTAAACTCTATTAAATACTGTAAACTGATAATTTTCCATGAGTTTCCACTATAAACTTCACAGTTTTCCTTCATATGCAATTAAAAACCTTAGTAAAATCTCACTTGCATTTTTTTATTTGATAACTATATAGCACCTATTCTGTGCCAGGTAATGCTAAGGTCTGAAGATTAGCATAAATAAGATATCTCTTTCTCACTAAGTATAGTAAGCAAAATGCTCTCCTCAAAATGTGCATATCCCAACATTTAGAACAGGTGAATGTTGCCATACATGGCAAACACTTTGAAGATGTGAGCAAATTAAGAATTTTGAAATTATCCTAGGATTATTCTGGGTGATCAATTGAGTCCAACTGCAATTATATGTACCTTTAAGAGAGGGAGGCACAGGAAGATTTGGCACAGATAGAAAAGCCACTAATGTGACAATGGAGGCAGAGATTGGAGTAATGTGACTCCTGGCCAAGGAATGCCACAACCTCAGAAAGTTGAAAGAGCAAGGAACAGGTCTCTCAGTGCTTTCAAAGGGAACAGAGCCTTGCTGACACCTTCATTCAGTCCCAGTGATACTAATTTCAGACATTTGGACCACAGTACTGAGAGAAAATATATCTTAATAGCTTTTCATGGGGCTGGGGATGTGGCTCAAGTGGTAGCGCGCTCGCCTGGCATGCGTGCGGCCCGAGTTCGATCCTCAGCACCACATACCAACAAAGATGTTGTGTCCGCCAAGAACTAAAAAATAAATATTAAAAATTCTCTCTCTCTCTCTCTCTCCTCTTTCACTCTCTCTTTAAAAAAAAATAGCTTTTCATATTCCTATTAAGTTTCAGCAAATATTTATCAACATTTTTATTTTTAAAACTTTTGTTAATGTCAGTGTACTGTGTAGAAGAATACTGTATCATACACAATAAAAAACTTGGTATCTCAAAAATAAAATATGCAGAGTAGTTAGAGCTGTCTATCTTTTAGGCACCATTCATGGAGTTCTCCTTTCACCACCAAGTTTGTGTTAATTCATTATATCTTTATAGGGAACAAATACACAAAGTTTAATGAAAGAGACAAATACACACACACACACACACACACACAATAGTTACAATGCAATGAGAGCCATATTAGGACGTGAGATAGGAAGGGAGAGTGCAGGGGAGGAGCATTAACTCTGCTGGATTGAGTTGTATAAGCTACTTAGAAAATCTAAACTGAAGTTTAAATAAGAGTTTTACAAGCAAGGAAAATAATAACAAAAAAGTGGTGCATTTTAGAATGCAAAATTGCATCTTGAAATATGCATTTTAAATCAAGAAATATTAAGCCCTAAACAAGTTTTCATTGATTTTTAAATTTTGATTAATCATATTTATCAAAAGATTATAAAGCTATGAAGCATCATTGGACAGGGTAATGTACTATACACAATAAATAAATAAAAGAATATCCCAGTGTTATAAAAGTAAAGAATAATTTTTATCTCCTATCATTTACAGTTGCTGAAAACTTTAGAGAAGTTATTGCATATAAATGTTAACTAAGTCATCTCAAAGTTGCCATGTTTTTATCAGCTGAAGAGAGATTTCTAATTGTACAAATCACCAGCACCTCAAATCCTAATACAAATGAAACAGCAATTATAGTAAAAATCTTTCTATCTTTCCTTCCTTCCTTCTTTCCTTCCTTCCTTCCTTCCTTCCTTCCTTCCTTCCTTCCTTCCTTCCTTCCTTCCTTCCTTCCTTCCTTCCCTCCCTCCCTTCCTTCCTTCCTTCCTTCCTTCCTTCCTTCCTTCCTCCTCCTCCTCTAACTTCCTCTTCCTCTTCTTCCTCTTGCTCCTCTTCTTCTTCTTCCTCCTCCTTCTCCTTCTTCTTCTTCTCTTCTTTAATAAGAATTTTGCCTACAGGTTTTTCACCAAGTAAAAAGTAGAGTTCATATTTCTGTGTGTGTGTTTGTTTGCTTTGTCAAAGATGTAGTGACAATGAATTTTTTAAAAAAAATGTATTCTGATACTGAATTTTGGACTCCCTGGAATTTACCAACTAGACAGAATTTGGGTAAATTTTTGAAAATCTGTTTTCAATGTTGATTTAAGTATTTGAAAGAAACAGTGGTAAAAAATAAACAAAAAGTAGATTTACTATGACATAGATCAGGTATCAGTGATTTGGCTGTGAAAACAAGAAAGAAAAGCAAATAAATTATATGAAGGACAATTAGATTACATAGGGATAACAAGAAATGTAAAAGGCAGTTGTTGATTTCAGTTCTAAAGCCGTAGCCAAGAAGTTGAAATAGCTGATCGCTTGATTCTAGGATCTCATTCTCACATCATAGCATTAGGCATTATCTAAGTTTTCAATTTTGTAGGGAAAGAAGCCAGATATCCCTAATATTTTTCAAAGTACTAGAAAAATGAAATTTTTATTTTAGCCATATTTACCAGGTGTCTTCTGAAAGCCCAACATTGGCTCACTTCCCCATTATTTCAGCTCAACTAAGAGCCATGGAGCTCACAACCCCTTCCGTGACTTTCTTGGCTTCTGGCCCAAACACAAAGTAAATTGAACCATGTCTGTATCCGAGTTGTACAGAGGTTTACAAACTCAGCCCCTCAGGGAGGTCTCTCCTCACATTTTATTTTGGCAAAGGATTTCCACGGATAATTGGCTCCAATACAATCTAAAATCTTTTACTATTAATGCAAATGAACAAAACTGAAAGGGAGATAAGAATTCATTTAAAACAGATGGCAATTTTTGATTTGCTTGTTTTTATCAATGGTCTAAGAGAACTATATCAAACTTCAAAATGTTTGTTCTTTTCAGTACCTTGCTTAAGTGATCAATGGTGCATAGTGTAGGAAATCCTCTCCCCATTATTCCCATAAGCATAGCTTCTTTATTTTTTCTATGTATTAATCAGGATAATAGTGAAACAGTACAGTCACCTATAGGAACAAAAAGTAGACTAATATTCACTTATAGAAAGATTTATTTTAATGTTACAATTTCTACTTGTCATTTTACTGAAAAACAAGAAATCTATGACTATCCTTAAAAAAATACTTAGCTCTTAGCTTCATTATTAGATGTGCAATTATTTCATATGTATTGCTGATATCATTCCAATTTTTAGAGATGTACACTTTTCCATTAATTTTCAAGAATCTTTAATAAGATGTACCTATCCGTTACTCTTTTAGCAATAAACACTCTCTTTATCTCTCTGATTTCTCTCCATGCCAGCTGAAGCCCAGAAACTGAGTCATTCCATAATTATTTGGTCTGCTAATCTCTAGACAACAAATTTCTTCTGTTTGTCACCATTTGAGTTTAATAAAATAAATATACTGATAAAAAATGCTTCGAGTTTTAATCAGACAGTATACCAATGTGAATGTTACAGAATTCACACTTGTACTTGAGAAACTATTAAAATTTATACATAATCACAATGGAACTTTTCCTTGTTAAGAGATATAAGAGAAAATGTAGAATGTGTGTCATTACTGTTTTTTTTCTTTTTTTTAAAGCATATTAGGCAGGATTAACTTCTGCCAACCCTGCAGCTTTTTGTGTACCTAGAAGATGGAAAATAGAATTTTTATTATACTAGGAATACAAACACACACACACTTGAGTTCTGAATGTGTTAATGCCAGTGGAGAGTTCCCAGGTCTCCCTTTGTGTCCTTCCATCGTGCTTTGATGATTAGCAATAAAACTTTGCAATATTGTGACCTATTTAACATTAGGTGGTCACTGTAGAAGAGTAAAGATTTTGATTGACTTAAGATGATATATACCTTAGATCATTATCATTTAAGTTAAAAAACAAATCCAATCTATATAATCAGACTGAACTGAAAATAATTTGAAAAGTTAGGAACTCAGAAGGTTGATGTCAATCTCCACTGATCATGTAGAATGGGCTCTCTCCTCACCTTAAGCTGTTTTCATGAATAAAATGGAAATCCTTCAAGTGATTAAGAACTTGCATTTTTAATTTGTTCTTTTTAGATATACATGACAGTAGAATGCATTTTGACATACACACACAAGATGAGATCCTAATTAGGTTAAGTTTTTGCTTCTTGAAAGTGCAGTATAGTTCAATATTCTTTTGTGAGTAGACATTTCCCATTCTTTCTGCTATGACCTTACTCTGAAGTCAACATTCCCTTCATGCAGTGAGGCTAGAAATGTTTTTGCCTCGTATTCAGAGCTATCACATGGCTTGCTTTTTTTTTTCCTTTTTATTAGAAACTAACCTTGCCTGCTTTCAGCCATATTATTTTATTACTAATAAGAAGTTTTCCTCTGACTTCCATGTGATTTATTCTTCATGTTAGAATCTGCTTCTAATTTTTAAAGCATAATTGAAAGAAATTAAATAATCTTTCTAACAAAAATTGAGTCATTTCACACTTAATATTTTTATGGGATAATCCATTTTGGATTTATATATTTTACCAATATCACATTTTCAACCCTTTCATTTTGAACTACAGTGTGGTTTATTTCTTGATTCTTTGCTTTGACAAGTATAATTTTGCTATTGTATAACATGACTTTTAATTCTGTATGGTTACATTTCTTTTGATATTACTGCAACCTATTCTTACCAGAAAACAGCTTAGAATCTATCTCTTGAAGAATGTAAATAGAAATAAAAATTCTAAAGAAGTATTTTAAATATCCGTCTACTATTTGATACTAGCAAGCCCCCCCACACACACTTTTTTAATTGCTTTCCTCCATTCCCAGAGTATTGATAAGGAACTATTGCTGTTCCATGGATATATATTTCACAATTAACAACACACTCGACTTTAAAAAAAAATCAGTAGGTTTTTAAAGTAATTGATGGCATAAATCTACATGTTAATCAGAATAAAAGCTTGTTATGAATGTCAAGTTGTTGGAAAATGCCCTTTCAGGAGACAGATTGCTACTTCTTAAAAATTTGACTTGCTTTGTTAACATATAATACATGTAAAGTAAAATTCATACTTCCTACGTATGCAATTTTATAATTGTAATAAATTTGTACAGTCAGTTTGGGAAATTTTCAGAAATTTTCCTCTTGCTTACTTGCAGTCAATCCTCTCTTCCCATCCTCAGCTGTGGCAACTGCTGACCTGATTTTTGCCCCATAGTTTTGCCTTTTCTGGAACATAGTATGAAATCATATAATCTGTATCCCTCCTGAGTCTGTCTTCTTGCATCTGATATAATGTCTCTGAGATAATTCCATATGGAACTCTATCAGTATTTATTTGCTTTTCTGAATAATACTTTATGTGAAATTGTATCATAGCAGATTCATTCATTTATCCTATGAATTATTTTACTACTAATTAATATATTGTTATTATGAAAATTTATCTATTAGTTTAAATTACTTACTGTGTGCCAGGCACTATTGTAGACCTTTTACATAACTTAAATCATTTAATGCTGCAAATTATAGCACAATATTGTTCAGCAATAAAAGTAGACTTTCAAGTTTGAATCTCATCTCCTCAACTTACTAGTTTAATTAACTTGAGCAAGCTACTTAATTAACATCTTTTAGTTTCACACAGTTGAGATAAGGAGATGATGATAATATTATATCCTACTGCCACTGTAAAGACTAAATGGGTTCATACTTAAAAGTGCTTATAACAGGATTTGGCTCATAGTGCTCAATAAATGTTAATTATGTTTTGCTATATACTTTTGAAGACCTTATAAATTTATGTGTTAATATCCCCAATTCAAAGAGGAGACAGATTAAGAAAAATTCTGATTTCCTCAAGATTGCATGACCAGTAAAGATCCAAGATTTTAATATAGCTTTATCTGACTCCCAACTTGGCTTTTCTTTGACAAAAAGATGCTATTTACTATTAAATTAAAACTTCTGAATTCCTCTCTGAAAACATAAATTACAAATATATGTGATTTTTGAGGGACACATAAATCACAAATATATACATACTTCTGATGCACACAAAATGCATTTAAAATTATGAAAAACTTCAAGACCAAAACAGCAAAAAGCCAAAACCAAAGCAGGAACCATGCTATGAACAATAAACACACTGACAAGTAGGGGTGCCCTGAAAATTGTGAGTAAACACATCAGCTGGAAGACTTGAGCCTTGAGGGTCCTTGTGTTGTACCCCCTGCTATGGTAAAAATAAACACAAATACTCTTTGGAGGAAAAGTTCTTAGGATAACCAAAGAAGAATTTATCTCAGTATTATCAAACTTTCTCAGGAAAATAAATAGGGAACACTCTCAATTCATTCTATGAAGGTAACATCACTTTGATTTCAGAAACAAACAAAAAAGTGGGGTTGAGAATTTTACAAAAAACAATTACAACCTAGTAACATAGATACAAAAATCCTGAGTAATATCAGCAAACCAAATCTAGCAATGCATTTTTGTTCAAAGAATAAAAAAAAAAACATGATGGAAGGAAGGTAAATACAAAGAGCTATTGATGAGAAGGTGCATTTCAGTTATTCAGGATAGATCAGTTTAGAGGTCTTATGTACAGCAATGTGACTATAATTAACAATACCATAATTTGCTAAGAGTGGATAGATCTTAAATGTTCACATCACACACATACACAAAATGGTAACTATGTGACGGTGAACATGTTGATTAACTTTAGTATGATCATTAAGATGTGTATGCCAAAACATCAAGTTGTATACTAAATATGTACAGTTTTTAATAAGTTAAACATTAAGAAAGATGAAAAATTGTGACAAAAGTTTGGGTTTATTTTAGGAAGGAATAAGTAATTGCAATATACCACATTGAATAAAGGAGAAATACTATATGGTAAATTCAGTTAGTGCAAAGAAGTTTAATAAAATTTATTGCTCAGACATAATAAAATTTCTTCACAAGTGAGACTTTATAACAATTTTGTCCTATACCCAAGAAACCACAAAAAAAGGAAATTATTTTTCAGGTCAAGATACCAATAGTCACTTCTTCTATTCACAATTGTATTCGAATTCTAAAATGTAGAGCACAAAAAGAAATAAAATGTTTAAGTCTTGGAAAAAAAATTTTTCAACATTCACACTTTATATTATTGACACATAGAAAATCTAAAAGAATCTATAGATGAATACTCTATTATCAAAACATTTAACAAAGTGGTGTAATATATGATAAAATATAAAAGTCAATTTTATTTCTATACATCAGAATCAAATACAAGATGTGATTCAAAATATATAAGTATCAAAATATAAAAGATAACAACAAATTTAAAAATTTGAAGGTTAAGAATCAAAGACTCTGATTCTTCCCAAATTATTTGTAGATTCACTCTATTTGTCATTGAAATCTCAAGGAGATTTTAACAATTTGTTTCTGAAATTTATATAGAAGAGCAAAAGGACTAAACATAGTTCTAAAGAAGAATACAGTGGCGGAACTATCAGATATATAACTGACAACAAATGTGTATTCTCTAAGTCAATAACTAAAAATCAAGCAACCCAGTAGAAAAATTGACTGAAGACTTGAGTAACCATTTAGAGAAAAACACAAATAGTTTTAAAACATATGAAAAGATGGCCTCTATCATTACCTCTCCACAAAACAAATGGAATGAAGAGAAACTTTACAGTAGAGAAACATTGGCAGACACTACCTACTAATCAGATTGATATCAGTAATGGTGCAAATTGAAAGCTACATGCAATAAGAATGCAGTAGCTCTTCTGTGATAATCCTGCCAAAGATACATGACTCTACTCAAATCATGAGGAAATATCAGACAAACTCAAATTAACAGACATTCTACAGTGTAACTGTCCAATTAGCATTAAAAGCACCTCATGAAATGGTTGAAGTGCTAAGGAAGATTAAAGAGATGTAACTGGTAAAGTAATGTGTGGTCTTAGCATTTGCTTAAAGGGTGTTATTGGAATATTTGAAACAATGGAATCTAGTAATTAATAGTAATGATGATAATTTTCTGCCTTAGGGTTGTGGTTTAAGTAGAAGATGGTCATTAGGATATTTATATTCATCTGATACTAAAGTATTCAGATATAATTGTGAGAACAAATTAGCAAACTTATTTTCAAATGATTCTGTTCCTAGAACTTCTCTTTCAACACAAAAAGTAGTAATATAAATTTTATATATTTTAAAATCTTACAAAAAGGTATCACCTAAAACCATCTGGGCAAAAATTTGAACTTCTGATAATATTAAGTGTTGATGAGGAATTGGTCAGCTATAACTTTTATATAACAATGGGGTAGAATAGTTCAAACATTTTAAATAACAATTTAGTATCATTTTATAAGAGTAATACAAGAATCTATACTGTAAAAAGAGAAATTCTAGTATATATTCTTCAGAAAATTTATCTAAAATATGTTCATAGCATCATTTTAGAAAAAATAACACAAAATTAATTATAATAATCACACTATATAATATTAGGAAACATTTAAAATTAATAAAGCACATAGATGAATTCTAGCTACTTAATATTGAGTGAAAAAGCAAATCACAGAAAACTAGCCATAGTGTGCATCTATTTTTATATCACTCTAAAATGAAGCAGCATTTATACAAGATATTATTTAGAAATATATGATAGATATAATAAAACTTTTCATTTTAAGGCAAGGGAATGATTGTCACATAATCTAGGATAGATTTGGCTAGGGGCAGAATGGATGTAAATATGGCAAATTTATGTGTTATTTGTGATACTGGGTATTAAACTCCAAGGCACTTTATCACTGAGCTACATCTGCGGTTCTTTTTATTTTTTCTTTTGAGACAGGGTCTTGGTAAGTTGCTGAGGCTGATCTACAACTTGCAATCCTCCTCCCTCAGCCTCCCAAGTTTCTGGTATTACAGGTGTACATCACTATGTTCAGCAAATTTGTGGACTAAAGATAGGTGGTAGCATTGCAGGAGTGTGATTTGTTATTATATTTTCTAACTTATACGCAGATTACATGTTACGTGTATAGTGTATATATCAAACACTATCCCAAAATAGTTTTTTAAATCTTTGTGGAGTAATTTATGATGATGGGTTTGGGTTTTCCCTTTTAGTACCAGTAAGAAAACATTTTAAGGCTGGAAAGAAGGGGAAGTTGAAGCTGGACCCACTTGTCAAGACATTTTTTGACGTATGCAGTCAAACAGTAAACAAAAGAACACCTGAAGACTGAAGCATGAAAATATAGCTTATTATCATGTTCTTAGGGATTTTAGTTATTGAGAGGATTTTAAACTGACTTTACTTCCCCAGCATCAGAGTACAATAAGGATAATTACAGTAGTACTCTAGATACTTTTGATACCCTGTGCCCCATTCCTGGTGGAATTCCTAACAAAGTGCTCCATAGAAGTAGTTTTTGGTGTGCTGATTTTCTTCATTTTGAAGAATCTCTTTGAATAAGAAAATCAGACTCCGTTTAGAAAGTTTTGCTGTTAAGTAAGAATTGCATTTCTATTTGTCAAATGGTGCTACAATACATGAAGAAAACAAGCAAACTGATTTTAGAAATAGATAGGCAACTTTGTGAAACAGTCTAGTGACCCCTGGAGCTCTAAGGTATCAATGTTATAAAATATAAATGCTTCCTGACAGCTTTTACATGTGCTTTATTTGCAGTAAATCCTTATATATTTACTCAATATTTAAGTTATATGTAAAAGAAAATATGCATAAGTGTTTTGATACTGAGTTCACATTCTGAGACGTTGTAAATGAATTTTTTACCCCAAAAGTCATTAATTAGATAGGAGTCATGTAGCCACTAAGCATTTTTTTTCCATTGAAATAACATCCTTTGAAAAGAGGGTAATATAATGTAAACTTTATTGGCATGACCTTTACTAATAAGAAGCAGAAATACACCTTTATCTCAAAGACATTTAACTGAAAACATATAATAATCACTTACCTCATCAGGAAAACAATAGAGCAAATCAGCACAAGAAGAGTTTATATTAGAACGTCTCAAAGTAGCCATTTTTATATTTTCTACCACTTCTGGATGGATAGTACCATATGGCTTCCTCATAAGTGCACCTGTTACTAATAAACTGAGACTGATGTGTAATTATGTTTTCAGTGATTCATCTGTGAAACACCCTGGGTTATTTTACATGGAAGCATCTGGTTCACATGTGTACAGTGGTCATTATGTAGTGATTGACATCTGTATTCTTCTAATAAAGTCCCAGTTGCACAGATGTGAGCTTTTGTGTTTTTATACAGACAAAAACCTGCATTTGAAAAACCCTTACCTCAACTTTTTCTGAATATGAATATTTCAGTCTTACACACACAAAAACAAAACTTTCATTGTGGCTGGAACATAATATAAATATTTTGTGCAATGTATTTCATTGAACAGATGTACATAGGCATCTTTATCTTTTTATATGCATTTATACCATAGTATCTGTTTTAGATTATAAGCTCAAAGAAGGCAGTGACCATGTCAATTTCATAGTATGCAGACAGCATCCAGTAAAGCATAATTCTCTTTTGAGTGCTTGTTAAGTATTGGTCAATCAAAATGGTGATGTTAATGACTTTAACAAAAAATAGAGCTTATAATCTGACCATAAACACCTTCTTTACTTTAAGAGGTATTTGATGTATTTAGTCTTGCTTTCAGTTTTACACATTATGATTAGCCAGATAGTGTATAAAACCATTTTTGAAAACACATGTAGTTTACTTTATGTTAGAATAATTCTCTAGGATACGTGATGTGAGATTTTTAAAAAGTTCAAGGCAAATTTCATGAGAGATAGAGCTTTTTAGATGAGTACAAAGAATTTGGGTACATAAAAAATGACAGTAAGTGGGGAAAGGGAAAGAGGGATTGGTTAAAACCAGAGGAGGCAGGCAGGCCCTTGAGTTCAAGTCCTTCCTTGTCCAGTTTATAAGTTGTGAGACCTTGGTGAGTTACTGCAATATCTAAGGATTATTTTCACCTGAAAAAATAGAGGCTGTAAGAACACAGGTTTATTGTGACAATTACATGAATAATAATCTTAGCATAGTGTTTCCCATAACAATACTTAATGAACATTAACTGTAACACTTAGTGATAGATTAGCAACTTTAAATAAAATTGAAACAAAAATTTGGATGTTGAACTAAAATAAACAGTACAAAAAAAGTGGAGGGAAGATTCAGTCTATATGCAAAGTTGACACAGAACTTCTGATAGGAATTTTTATTTGCAGAGAAAGAGAAAATATATTAATGTTATCTTTTTCCCTCTTAAATTATTTTTTGGTTACATAGGTGGCAAAGTATGATATTGTATACTTGAATTAAAATATCAGTATCATGATAAACAAGGAGCTTCCAATGTATAAGTTACCTTTGTTTATTTAGTCCTTTTATTGGTCTTCTGTGTACTATACACTTAAGCTCTGTGGGCTCTGGATATTTCTAAATCTCATGTGAAACACATGTGTGCCTTATGTCCAAATTAAAAATAATAATTTATTTGATGTGTAAGAGAGTTTGACACACATACTTGCATAAATGGGCATAAAACTCTTATCATCTATAATTAGATAACCTAATTTAAAAACCTGAAAAAATGAACAAAATTTTGCATTCAATATGTAATATTCATGATATGTAGTATCAGAATGTTTTTATGACTGGCAAATTAGAAGGAGGTGATGGTCTTCAAAGAAAAACCTGAAGAAGTTTTGATCACTTTCTCTTTGTTAACAAATAAGTATTTTACCAAATATTCTCTTCATTCTCCTAAGATTGAATCCTTTGTTTCCTGGTTTAAAAGGGCACTTACTATGGCAATTGTTTCACCAAATTCTTTTTATCTGTGTAATGCTTTAACCTTCCTATGCTAAAAATTATATTACACCAAAATAAAATTTACATTAAAAAATTATTTTCTATGTAATAGCAAAACATATATACTACTCTCTTATAAACTACACTTCTCCCCTTTAGTATTCCTGGTTTAATGGTTTAATAAAAATTAAACCATTTTCAATTAGAATTTTCAATAGAATTAAATAGACCTGTTCCTTTAAGGACAATACCTAGAAGGAGTATATTCAAAGATGTTATTGAAATGTAACTTATAATAGACATTTATTTTGTTTACAGTATTTTAATCTGAATCAAAACTCAATTATGTATTTTAAATAGCTCAATGTAATAGAATACTATGAGGTCATTTTTTAATGATTATGTAAACCTGTAATAATTGACAAAGAAAAGTTTTCCCCAATGAATTTTTAAGGGTAAAATGCTACAAAGTATTTTACATAGTAAAATTACTTTAAAATAATTGTGTGTGTGTATATATATATACACATATATATTGTGTTTATATGTATATAATTTAAAAATATATACACTAAAATAACAATAATGAAGATAGAGAAAATCATTATTTCATCCTATTTTTCTGGATTTTCTGAAGTCTATGAAACTTGAATATACTACTTTATAGTTACAAAAGAAAAAATATGATTACTAGCATCCTCTAAGATTTGTATCTTCTGTATTTGAAGGCCTACTCTTCTTGAAAGTGTAAAGAGAAATGTATTGTTTGTACCAAATATTTAAGTGTTAATTGTTCCACCCTAAATAATATTTATTTGGTATGATTCAACACTAAAATCTATGCCATTCTCGTCTGGTCTGAGAATACTAAATAATAAAATTTTGGACCCAGAAGGAACATTCAGATGTGGAAATAGCCTATTAACCCACCCTAAAATTTTGGATATCTGCACTGAGTTTGTCTGGATCAGAAAGGTCTATCATTATTTCAATGAAATAAAATTTACTTAGAGTCAACTTTCCCCTTCAATGTTCAGTGGACTGATATAGCAATCACTTCCATTTTCTTTAAGCCAAAATTTGCTTAAGTAAAGAAAGGAGTTATTACTGTTAAGAATAACAATTGTTTTTAATCATTAACAACCAACTATTTCTCCAAGTTTTATGAGAAATTATCAGATAGTATACAGTAAATAGCATTTTGTGTATAACATGAGATTTTTTTTAATGTATACATCTGCAAATATGTATAGGCCTTCTATAAGGAAAGATATATTTCTGGCTTTAGATTTGGAGCTAAAAATTAGTTTTTAATTCTACAAAGCAGTACTCTGCACATATGTCACTATAGTGTGTTTTAACTAATTATTTAAATATATTTTTATTCAACTAGATTGTGAGATTTTCAAGGATAAAAGATATTTTTTTGTAAAATTATATTTATATTATTCATTTTAGTTGTTGACAAACCTGTATTTTTTATTTATATAGTATTGAGAATCGAACCCAGTGCCTCACACATTCAAGGCAAGTGCTCTACCACTGAGCCACAACCCCAGCCCCAAAAGATATTTTTAAATCTTCACATCTCAAGGGATTTCACAGTACCTGACACTGGAAAATATTGGTTGAAGTAAGGGTTGTAGGAAAGATAGGTTTTTTGTTGTTGTTGTTTTGTTTTGTTTTGTTTTTTTAAAGAGAGAGAGAGAGAATTTTTTAAAATATTTATTTATTTTTACTTTTCGGCGGACACAACATCTTTGTTTGTATGTGGTGCTGAGGATCGAACCCAGGCCGCACGCATGCCAGGTGAGAGCTCTACTGCTTGAGCCACATCCCCAGCCCGAAAAATAGGTTCTTATAATTGAGTTGACTATCAATTAAGTTCTTATGATTATTATTTTCTAATAGTTTATCTGTATCATAGAGTAGTCTTTGTGGAATGTTTTGCAAAACCGTTATTTATATGTATATAAAAAATGTGTCCTGGGTTTAAGTTTTAAAAACAAACTTTAAAAAAAAAAACAAAAAACTTAAGTTGCAAATCTCCTATATGTGAAAAACTACACAAAGACAACCATGGTTCCTGCCTTCTGGAAACTTGAGTTCTTACAAATGAGTTTTTAAAACTGTTCCTTGTAGTCACTTCCAGATTTCTTAGTTGTAGAAAAGTTCAGTGATAGAATGGAAATACTAAACACCTTTTTTTTTAAATTTAAAAATAGGACTACTTTTACAGAAAATAATAAAAGAATGTAATTTAGACAGCCATTTGAAAGAACTAAGATTCTTTTCTGTGGAGGCCCAGTAACATTTTGATAAGAATTTGGAGGTTATATATATTTCCAGGGAAATTATGATCAGACTGTCGAATCCAGCTAAATATTTTCCAGGCATGTTTATAGCCTATTCAATTTTCATGGTTGTCTTTTGAGGATGTGTGTGAATTTATGGATGACAGTTTTTCTAATTCCAAACAAGTGTTAGAATTTCTTGGTTTAACGTTTAATTTCTGCTTATGCATTCTGATTTTTGAAATCTGATTCTCCTTTTTGGTTGGAAATTGATTATAACATTGAAGATGATAATTTCTTATTGATAACTGGGACTTTCTCTTCAGAATAAAGAATGTATGAAGAACTTTTTATTTCAGCTTTGATTTCCTTGCAATAAGAAAAGTATAAATACTTATTGGTCTTGTTGTTTCTCGGTAACCAGATAGTAGAATCTTGATTTATCTAACATTCCCATAGCACTAATAATAATAAATAATTATAATAATAATAATTTAATGAAACCTAATAGAAAATCCAACTAACTAGAATCTTCCACTGGGTGAGTTCTGAGTGTGTGTGTGTGTGCACCTAGAAGTTGATCAGCTTATTAGTGAGACATTTAGCCATGAAGATTAAAAGACCATTCATTTAAGGACACAACTGTCCATTCCTAAACTTTCCAGTAATGTTGTATGTAACAAAACTAATGCTGTTAGTGTAAAGTTGTAGACATAAACTTTATAAACATCCAAAACTACTTAGAAAAATAAATAAATTAGCTCATGATGGAAAGTAAACAAACTGCTAGTCTGCAAAGAGTTGTCAAAAATTAAAATTTCCCTGCTGAGCCACAAATGCAGTTTAAATCTTTTTTAATGTAATGACACTTCTAAAAGATCTATACTGCTGTCTTTATCTGGAATAGATTTTATTTTGTGTAAATCCTATATGAGATTATCAATAGCTTTTTTTCACATTCCACTCGAAGAGGAAAAGAAGGCAAATACTTTCAATAGAACTCAATTTATTCAGTAGAGATTTAGTTCTTTATTTTGTGGAATTGTGTCAATTTTTGACATAAGCAATGGTTCTAAATTATAATTCCTATTCTCAAGGTGCTCACAATATAAGGAACAAAGATGTACAAAATCAAAGTCTGTGATTGACACTGCTTCCATTAAGAGGTGGTTTCTATGTCCACCATTCCTTTTGAATATGGAAGGGATTTTCAACTTGTGTAAACAATGGAATGCAGGAGCAGTGATGCTGTGTGATTTCTAAAGGCAGCTTCAGAAGAGAAAACCTTACACTTAGATCCTTAAGCTTTATTTAAGAAGTCTGACTACCTGAGGCTGCCATGTTGTCAGAAACCAAGCCACCATAGACTCACTGGTAGACAAATGTAGCCTTTGAATCACTCACAGTTTTTTAGTATTCCCAGCAATATTATTTCAATATTCCCAGCAATAATTCCCAGACAAGCCATCCCCACTATGCCCTGTCCAAATTGTTGACTCATTAAAAATGTGAGCACAATAAAATGGTATTTGTTTTATGCCACTAAGCTTGAGGTAACTTATAGCAGTAGTTGCTGGAACAAAACCTACGATTTAAGATATACTTTGGGCAAGTAGGAGATAATAACTATCTCTCCTGGGGGGTGCATAGAAGGTCTCACAGAAGCAGTGACATTTGAATTTGTCTTTGAATGATGAATAAAAGCCTACAAGAGTCCTAAAGCAAAGGAATGTATGTGGAAAGGTATGGAGACTAAGAGAGAAAAATGTATTTGGTGAACGGCAAAAAAAAAAAAAAAAAAAAACTTTTGTTGTAGTTATTTTGCTATGCCAAATTTTAACCAAGCCTTATAGGAATGGAAACTAACAATCCAATTTGTCTTTTGGGAAGATAACTAATTATCAGTGATATGAAATTTAGGCTGAAGGAGAAAGAAATAAAAGGCAAGAATAGTGATAGTTATATGGTTTAGAAAACAATCAAGGCTGAGATGTATAACTTTCTTATAATACCAAAACAATTTCTGCTTTTAAAAAGGGGGCAATTTGAATTGTTTAGATTCAAGTCATAATAATTAAATGCTACAGCCAATTCTGCATTTGGGCAAATTAAACCAATGCCTTTACAAACCACTGATTTTAGTAAATTTGTTAATATTTCTGAATAACATGTAAAAGCTGCTTCCACTACAAGTTTTGGAACATTATGATTAAATAACTTCATTTTTATGTTTTTTTTCTTATGCAGTTGGTTGCAATAGGACAATTAAAGAAATGAGACCACATTGTATTGATAAATGCACTAATGGAACCATATGCTATACTTAACTCTGCTTCCTCAAAATAAACATTGGTTCAATATAAAATCTTAAGAAAATTGTAATTTTTGTAAGCATAAAAATTTTACAGAGTGTACACAGTGTGCTTAGTTAATATACTTATAAGAACATAACAACGCCAGTCAACATCTTTCTGTATGAATTTGATTGACTTAATGTTTGAGATTAGTTCACATGTTTTTACTGTGATAAATAAAAGTTTAGTAGTGACACATAAACTTTTATTGGAATCATAAAACTATACACTTAAAAATCTTTTGAGAGGTTGGCCTTTCTCCATTAAAGCTGAGCACACACACCAACTACATCATCCATGGCTTGTACTGCCTCTTTTATACAGTGAATTCCTACCCATTGTGGGATACAGTAAAATGTTTTAAAAGAAGTGTGCATCATTATACATCTTGGTTTTGCTTTACAATTTGACTATATTTTTAATATCATATGAAAAGTTTAATCTTTTTAACTCAAAAGCCACAATATTTTATAGATTATTTCCATTATTTTGTAGTTGTTTCATTTTATATATCAGTTTTATATTTGCTTTACATAAAAGTTATATGATATTGGTGATCTTACAAAATAGTATGACTTCTTAAAATTCATGCTGAAGAATCATTCAAGTCACCCATTTCATGGAAAGTATAGAAAATATTCAGCAGAAATTACTGCAAGTATGAAGTCCTTCTAAACTTGTGGCCCTGTGTGACACCACACAGATCATGTACCTATGATAATTCTTTAATAGCTTTACTTTTTAAAACCATTGTAATGAAATGCAGTATTATCTTTTGTTATCCCACAGACAAGAGCTACTATGCATATGTATTTAGGGGCATTCATTCAGCAGCTCAGTATTATTTCTGCCTTGATTGATTGCTCACTTTTCTATCCCAACTCTTTGGCTGTCTCTGACGAAGGATAGGCACTCAATAAATATTGGATGGGTAGATATGGATGATAGTACTTTCCAGCCTTTCTTAATGATTCTGGTTCCATTAATTTCTAGAAAAGACATGATGTGCTTTTTTTGAGCTTTGGATCATATTGCATAGACATTGAAGATCCCCCTTCCAACCAGCTTGAAGATTCCTTTTAGCTTTGGGCCTTGCATTTCCTGCTCTTACTCATCCTGTTCCAGTAGATTGGAATAACAATTGAACCCTCACCAAGTATGGAATGATTGTCAGATTAATGCCTCCCCACAAATGTCCAGATCTTAATCCCTGGAATCTAAGAATATGTTAGACCACATGACAAAGGGAAATTAAGGTTGCAAATTAACTCACTTTAAAATAGCAAGATTAATCTGAATTATTCAGGTGGGTCCAATATAATCACAAAAGTTTGTAGTAAGTGGGAGAGACAAGCAGAAGAGAAAAGTCAGAGAAGACATATCAAAGCAAGTAGAGTCAGCATGTGGGGATGTGAGAAAGATGTCCACTGTTGTTGGCTTTGAAAACAGAAAGGGTGTGACCTTGAGAAGTTGGAAAAAGCAAGGAAACAGCTTCTCCACTCAGCCTTCCAGAAAGGAACACTGCCCCGCCAACACCTGGATTTTAGCCAGTGAGATCTCTGTCAGACTTGTGGCCTCTAGAACTATAAAATGATAGATTTTATTCTAAGGCACTACATGGTGGTAATTTGTTGCAGCAGCAATAGGAAAATAAAACAGTTGGTTCCAGACTGTGGTGAAACTATCATTCTTCATTAGAAATCACTAACCTCTATGGCTGGTATTACTGTCTGCACATGTGTTTCCACTTCTTTTAGTAACCCAGAGTAGAGTTCTGTCTCCTTTCTCTATCTTTTCTTTCATTAGATCACTAAGTTTTGGGGTGTCAGGCTAGTGATGTTGCATTCTCAGGGAAGCAAGTGATGCGGCTTATTCTGGAGAATGCTTGGGGTGTTGTTAGTGTAGAGAGTATGAGAAAAGTTCATTTGGAAAATCTATGTTAAACAAGCTCCTTTTTTCTTTCTTTTTTTTCTTAAGAAAGCATTTTTAAAACATACTCTATGTATAAGATTATTTTCTAAAGTCCCAACTTTAAGACCATACATAAAAAAGCTATCCCTGTGTCTTGCTACAAATTTCTCCTCATCATTACCAGTTCTTTGTATATCCTTCCAAAGCTATTCTAGATAAATGGCACACACACACATCGAACATATACACATGCTGCTTGATGTACTACAGTGAAGGCTCCCTCACTAGCTTCTCAAGTGGAGAGTCCACTTTATTTAAACAGACCTTGCACAATATTTGGCACACAAATGTACACTAAGTACATTAACTAATCAATAAACTACTAACTAAATGTGGTAGCGAGTATTAATAAGGAGTCTCAGTAATATTAAGCATCTTGCCCAAACCCACACAGGTAGTAAGCATGGAAGTGGGTAGGCATACAAGCTGGCAGTGAAGCCAGGATACATACACCCACACCCACACCCATATACAAAAGATATATATACACACATATGTATACACATATTTATGATACATATACACACTCTGTAGTTTTCTACACACATTCTTCTGTACCTTACTGTTACCGCTGTTGACCGGTGAGGAGTCCTTGCTTCCCCGATGTTGAAGAATAACACCAAAGAAGCATGCCGAGGCAAGGTCAGAGTAGAAATTAGAAGTTTATTAAAGGACAGCAGAAAAGACTTCTCCCGGAGGAAGAAGGGGACCCAAGAGGTGGAATCCAGTTGGCGGGCAAATGTGTTCCCCTTTTTATAGGTTTGGTGATGAAATGTAGGTTGGAGAGCCCGAGGGGTGGGACACAGGTGGACCAAAAGGGCAGGGAGGACTTTTGGGATGGGCTTATCACTCCTCTGGGATGGGCTATCTCCAAATCTGTTGGGGGCTGTTCATCAATACTTCTTTGAGGTGGACTTTGGCCTAGGGCCTTTTCGGGACTTCGTCAACATTCCATGAATTGTCCTGTGTTTTCCCTGAGTCATTCCCAGCATGGCCTCCATTTTAGATTTCACTCGGTATTAGACCCGATTTACCTAACTACACTGACTACCTAACTTTAAATCTGGCTTCATTACTTTAATTTTACTTAAAATTTTAACAGGTTTATTTATAGAATAATTTTATGTTTTTTAATGTATAATATGTACATGAAACAATTAGAGGACTTAGTAGAATAGAAATATTTACCAAACATTTTATACCACAGATCTCATTTTTCAGAGAGTATTTAACAGAAGCACTTTTTGAGACACACTACATTCATCCAACTTGCCTTCCTGAGAAAAGGAAACATCTTCAGAATAAAAATAGGAGTTAATGGCCCCTATTCACTGATGTCACATTTTTTAGGGATTTGGGAGTGAGGGAAACATAGGCTAAAATCTTGGCTCCACAGCCAGCTTGTCTGCCTGCCCATTTCTATGCTTACTACCTATGCAGGTTTGGGCAAGTTACTCAACTTTATTGAGCTGTTTTATGAATACTCTCAATCTCATTCATTTAGTCATTTGTTCATTAGTTACTACATGCACTCAGTGGAACATTTGTGTGGCAAATATTGTACCAGGTCAAATAAAGCAGACCCCCGCCACTTGGCAAAGCTTCCAGGCTACTGAGGGAGGCTTCATTTGTAGCCCACCAAGGAGCAGCAATCTAACAGATGGCCTAAACTAACTTACAATTAAGTTATACAGAATATACCAAGATAACAGTTTTCTACTTTCATAAGCAGAGATCCACAACAGTATACGTAACCTATACTATTTCAAACTTACAATAAATGAAGACCAAATAGGATATAATTTAATATAGGATATTTCAGTCATTGATCTTTTTATGTGTGTATGGACTTTAGTATAGGTAATCTAATGAATTGCCTTGACAATATTATTTTTCTGAGCCAAATCCAGCAAGAATGAAAAGAATCTAATTTATTTTTATGAAATTTCTGCATAAATGGTTGGCTGCATTGGGGATTATGGATATATTTATCTTGATGGTTGATTTGAAATAAAACTAAGTAGGATTTGATAATTTTATTTTTAAATTCATAATATATGTACTTTATAGGAAAACTTAGAATTATCATCCTTACCCAATATCTATAAAGTGCATTTAGCATTAAACATAAACCCCTATTCTCTTTTCCTTGTTTCATTTAAAATAACTTATTTCAAAGCATATTTCCATGTTTATCTTACGCTTCATCAATTCAAACAGCAAGGGCATATTTATTAGAAGAAAATATCTTTAGGAATTTAGTTGGAAATAAGTAATGCAGTTTCTTTTATTTGCCATTTTTGGTGCCAAAGAGGAAGAGTCAGATTCTCTTCTTTCACTTTCTCAGGCCAGTGAAATGACGTCTAGACCCAGTGAATTCCAGACAATGTGCAACACTAGTTTTACTGGATCCTGAGGGCTTCGGTCTGTTAACTTATTTAGGAGATGCTTTTGGTTTTTATAAGGTCAACTAGAAATTTGTAAGCTACTTATCCTGTTTATTCTAATGTCAAGTATTTTTTTTAATTCTAACATTTTATTGAAAATACAGTGGTAACTTCAGTGATGTCAAATTTGAAGTGCATTTCCATTGAAAAGATATTTCTATAATTGACTTTATTACATAATGAGTACTCTGCTAAGGTCAATATGACAGCTGTTGTTTAATACTTAACAGAGGAAAGTAGCTAAAGTTTTTATTTGGCTGTTTTTTAAGGTTGTTTTGATGAATATTTGATTTGATGTGTCCTAAAATCAAACCACAATTTGGCTTTTATTATTACCTAATAATGTATGTCCCAGCAAATACTCAGGTTTGATTCTTACCTAGTACATTGCCCTTACCTTACTTCTCATCTTTCTCCCTCTCCCCATGTCTGAGTTTTGTCTGAACTCCCAGAGGAACATATGATGGGTAGACAGGTGCCAAAGGATTTTTCAGTAAAATAAATTTGTAATGTATAGACTTTCTTATTTTAACATAAGAGAAACAGCTACCTCAGAATGCCCTGCCTTGAACTCTAGGTAGGAGTTGGCCATTTGGTACATTTTTGCTGTAACTACCATAGTTCAAGGATTTAAGACTTCATTCTTCCCTCAAAAAAAAAAAAAAACAGTGCCTGTTCTAATCTGAAATAAACCATGAGCATAGCAGTATCCTTTTAGGTTATTCTTCTCTACTCCAGATAATTCATGAGGAGTAAAACAATTTACCTAAACTGTGTTTGCAAATTGAGCAGCAGAGTTGTAGAGAGCCAGAATGTAGGTAGCAAGCTGTGGGCATACAAAATAAATTTGGCCCTTGCCTTCTGTTACAAAATTCCTCCCCAGTTCTCCTCATCTCTCTGGAATCACTCCTTTTCAATCTCTGTAACGAATTTCTCTCTTTAGCTGACTGACCCTGTCTCAGACTAAACCTTTTTTCTTTGATAAAACTCTTCTTTGGATGATTTCTTGGATTCATTCTTTTTCCTTTAGTTGTGAGTGATATGGCAGTGACTCCTATCTCTGTACATGGACATCAGACATCTTCCCTGAGTACTGTACCTATATAAATACTTGCCTACTCAACATCTATCTTCATTTACATGTCCTGCATATACTTCAGACTTAGTCACCATGTCTAAAACTGAACTCTAATACCCCAGATTAAATCTACACCTCTTCTGTATTTCCATTTTTACCATGAACAAAGCTACAAACCAGAAATCTGAGACATTATCATGGAGGAGCTAAAAAGATCCAGAACTATCCTCTTATGGAAGAGCAGATAAGATCCCAAAACTATCATGTATATACATATATAGATATACTGATACAGTGCACATACACATACACGCACCATTCTTCAAAGATTGTTGATGCTGAACTTTGTGTTTTTGAACTTACTTAAATAAGTAGAATCACACTGTGTGTATTCTTTTGTGCCTTGCTCTTTTGCTTTTTAATCTGTGTTTGTAATTCATGTATGTGCATAACTGTATAATATTTCATTGTGTGAAAATTAGGTAATTTATAAGTCCATTTTGCTTTCAGGAGACATTTGTGTAGTTTTTAGTTTTTCACTATTATCAACAATGCATCTTTGTGTGTATATCTTTTGACATGCACATGGAAATGTTTCTCCTGAGTGTATACCTAGGAGGAGAATACCTGAGTTATAAATGCATACATCTTATATACCTTGGTGGTTATTGACAAATGATTTTCCAAAGTGGTTTTAAATGTAATTGCACCAGCAATAATTTATTTGGTTACTTTGCATCCTCTGAAATCTTTGATGTTGTTACATGTTTTAAATTTTGCAAATTTGGTATAAAATATCTCACACTGGTTTTAGTTTGCATTTTCTTGTTCATTAGTAAAATTGAAATTGTTATCTTATGCTTATTTACCCCCACTGCCCTCTTTTCTTGGAAATCCCTGTAGTCTTTGACATGTTTTTTAATTATTCTGGGTTCTAAAAACTTGTTTGTAGGAGTTCTTGGGGGTGCTTAATCTTTTGTCAGTAGCACGTGTTGCACTAATCCTCACAGTTTATGACTTGCCTTTATATCTCCTTAATGTGTCTACGGATGAATAGAAGCATTTATTTCTAGTATATTTGGATTAATTAATTTCTATCTTTATGTTTTTTTGTTTCTGTCTTAAACAAACAAAATTTCTTATCCCAAGATACTAGATGCATTCTTTTTTACTTTCTTCTAAAAACTTTGAAGATTGGAATTGAATTTCATGTACACCTACTTAGGATTAAACAGAACACATCCCAGATCTTTTGGTAGGTAAAGATGTAGATGAGCCAATCAATAAAAATTGATTCTTTTCATTTCAGCACCACTGTTTGTGTCACAAGTCAAATGAGTGTAACGTTTTACGTATCACAATACCATCAATCATTAAGCATTTTTGTGAATCTCTCCTTTTGCTCTGGTTGACACTTTTAACAGGCTTTAGAAATATTGTTCTCAGAATAGGTTACAAAATCTAAGTAATTGTCTCCAAATAATACTAGTGTTTCTTATCTGAATAAGGGAAGATTGCTATTCCAGTCATGGTGATTACATTTTAAACTTGGTTGAGAAAACATCTTTACAAAATGAGAAAATATCTGAAAATATCATTTTGAAATATTTTGATAAGTCATCTCCCAGAAAGTTTTTTAAAAAGTCAATCATTACTGACACTTTAAAGAAACTTTTCCTTGGTGGTACATTTCTTTTGACAAATCTAGCCTTTAATCTGCATTATTCATTATTAATTAGATGATTTTAGTACATTTTGATTCAAGTATACATATGTGTATGTTTTAATTCAATATGAAATTAATAGGACAGAGGAATTTCTACAAGTTTTTTAATACTTTTTAATTGTCAGTGGACCTTTATTTTATTTATTTATATGTGTTGCTGAGAATCAAACCCAGTGCCTCAAACAGGCTAGTCAAGAGCTCTACCGCTGAGCCACCAACCCAGCCCCCTACAGTTATATTTTTGAGAACAAAACTCAAGGTAGTCATCATCTGGAGAGTTTCATTTTATTTTCTTCAGGTGAAAAAAAAAACAGTGTGCTTCAGCCTTTAACTCTGTAGTTTCTTATTTTATCATTATCCTTTTCTCCTTAATTAATATTATTTATTTTATTCCACTAATATATTTGAGAACTTATAAAGCTGTCTATGTTCAAGTACTTGAGGGTAACTATCTCAGAATTCAGAGACTGAGAACCCCAGAGTCATGTATAGTAACTCTAGCTTTCCAAAGATTAAATGAAGAAATTGAAGTTCTTAAAGGTGCTGTGACCTAACCAAAATCTTGATGTTGTAGAGAATAAATGAAGATCTCCTGATCCTGGAATTAGAACGCCTCCTATTGAATCATGTTACCAGGAAAAACTATCTGAAAATCTACCTGAACACTAAATGATGATATAATATTTATGGATTTCTAAAGGGATAAATCACTCTTTGTGAACAAGTTACATGACACAGTTCTTACCACCAAGCTATTTATATACATTTTTTTAGGATGAAAACACACACTTTTAAATATTAGATAAAGTTAAATGTTTAACTAAAAGCTTTCTGAGCACAAGAACTATATTACATTTATTATATTTTTTACAGTGAGCTGTTATTCATAGTGCATATTAAACAAATATTGATTAAATGAATAAAACTCTATGTTGGAATTTAGGACTTAGGTATTAGGCACTTCAAATGATCAGAGGAAAGAAAAATCAGAGTAAATGTGGTAAAAAAGTCAAATAAAAATATTTGTAGAGTGTACAATTAAAACTGAGCCCTAACTAATGACTGTAAATTTAAATAGAGATGAACTCCCATGTTTTGAATTACTTGTTTTGTTCTCTTTCTAATAAGACTTTCCATACAGGTTGTTTATTTTCTTTAAGTGAAAAAAAAAAACTGTGTGCTTCAGCCTTTAACTCTGTAGTTTCTTATTTTATCATTATCCTTTTCTCCTTAATTAATATTATTTATTTTATTCCACTAATAAAATAAATGTGTATGCTTTAATTCAATATGAAATTAATAGGACAGAGGAATTTCTACAAGTTTTTTAATACTTTTTAATTGTCAATGGACCTTTATTTTATTTATTTATATGTGTTGCTGAGAATCCGTTGTTGGTTTTCTGATTTCACCTCTAAGCATAATATCTGGTAACAAATTTGTTCATAAAAAATAATATGATAAAAATGCTAAGATATTAATTATTGTCTTGTTTATGAAATCTTTTGAGAATGGAACCAATCAGTGGACTAATGGCTAGTACATCCAGATTAAATTAGTGATGAATATAGCTCTAAATTTTGATGGTGAATACAGATCTAAATTTTTCAGCACACAAAGACCTTTCAAACATATTGTAGAGTAAAAATATCAAGTTGCAAAACTAAAAATGTATGGAATAATACAATTTTATTAAAAAACAGAATGAAAATACAAAATGCAAATTTTGCAATAATGCAAAATAAGATAATTATCTTTATGTTTTATGCTTTTCAGGATTTATAAAAGGTCTTAAATATTTATCACTTGTGAATATGCTTAAACTTTTGTTTATAGCTGTGAGGAGAGTTTTACATTTACTCTATTGACTTACTGTGGATATAAAAGCTATGGAATAATGATCTGTCATTGAAGAGTTTTTTACTGAGCACTAGCTATGTCTAGGTACTTCGAACAAGAGTCAAAATCTCTTTAGCACCTCATGACTTTAGAAGGAAATGAGAATCATAAATGGAGCACAAGGAATCTATTTCCTTAAGATTTGCCACTTCAGAGCGGTCCTTTTGTTTCTTGCTGATTTTTTTAAATTAATTTATTTTTTGTTCCAATTAGTTATACATGACAGCAGAATGCATTTCTATTCATAGTACACAAATGGAACATAATTTTTCATTTCTTTGGTTGTATGCAAAGTAGAGTCACACCATTCATGTCATCCTACATGTACCTAGGGTTATAATGTCCATCTCATTCCACCATCTTTCCTATCTCCATGCCCCCTTCTGTCCTCTCCCTCCCCTTTGCCCTATCCAAAATTCCTCCATTCCTCCCATGTCCCCCACCCCCACCCCACATTATGGATCAGTATCCACTTATCAGAGAAAATATTCGGCCTTTGGTTTTGGGGGATTGGCTTACTTCACTTAGCATGATAGTCTCTAACTTCATCCATTTATCTGAAAACGCCATGATTTTATTCTCTTTTAATGCTGAGTAATATTCCATTATGTATATATACCACCATTTCTTTATCCATTCATCTATTGAAGGGCATCTAAATTGGTTCCATAGTTTGGCTATTGTGAATTTTGCTGCTATAGACATTGATATGGCTGAAACACTGTAGTATGCTGTCTTTAATTCTTTTGGGTATATTTAGATCAAGGAGTGGGATAGCTGGGTCAAATAGTAGTTCCATTCCAGGTTTTCTAAAGAATCTCCATACTGCTTTCCTGAGTGGTTACACCAATTTGCAATCCCACCAGCAATGTAAGAGTATGCCTTTTCCCCCACATCCTCACCAACACTTGTTGTTTGTATTCTTGATAACTGCCATTCTGACTGGAATGAGATGAAGTCTTAGAGTAGTTTTGATTTTCATTTCTCTAATTGCTAGAGATGTTGAACTTTTTTATATATATTATATATATATATATATATATATATATATATATATTATATATATATATACCTTCTTCTGAGAAGTGTCTTTTCAATTTCTTAGCCCATTTATTGATTAGGTTATTTAGGGGGTTTGGTGTTTAGTTTTTTGAGTTCTTTATATATTCTGGAGATTAGTGCTGTATCTAATCTGCACATGGTAAAAATTTGGTCCCATTCTCCACTTCATTGATTGTTTCTTTTTGTTTAATATGTTTTAAGTTAGCATTGAAAACTTATGCATAATTTACTCTATACCATATCATTTTCTCCTCCTTATGGAACATATTTTTGGATATTTAGTTTCATGTTATAAGAATTATACCTGTATTTTTTTGATAATTTAAACATTGCATTCCCAAAGTAATCTTGACAATGTAGTAATGCCTAGCATCTTTGCATTCCTGTGAGGATAATGTTATCTGAACTTTGCTTGTGGTAGCCATTCATGGTTAATTGTGTGCAGTCAGGAGGATAAGAAGGACCCTATGATAGATTCATTTCAAATAATATGTGCAACTAAGTATGAGTTTAGTATTTTTAATATAGTCGTCATCTGACTGGGAATGTTAGCTTGGTGATAGAGTGCTTACCTAACCCTGGGTTCAATCCTCAGCCCTAATAAATAAACAAACAAACAAATAATTGGCTTGCTCATCATCTAAATAAACATAGTTGATTTTTTTGAGTTTTAGTTGGTTATTCTTTTATTCTGTTTTTAGCTGGAGCTATTAGGTAGTTGACTCAATATTAGCAGCTAATAATAATAATTTCCAAGTCTTTTGTAGAAATTTATAAGCATTTCATTTACATCACCTCAATTAATCTTTAGACCACTTATGAGGCACATATTATCATCTGATTTTCAGTGAGAAACTAGAAGTCCAGTTGGTTTAAATGACTTGCCTAAAGTCATGTCACTAATAGAAGTAGACCATGTTTCAAACCTGTGTGTGCTGATATCAGTCCCCTGCTCTTCCAGCTATACCAAGTTGCCTAATCATAATTGGCTCTGAAGCCACCTCTGATAGCTATTATTAAGCATATTTTATTTGGGTTCCTTGGAAAACCACTAATTAGATTTATACAAGGATATAAATGTGTTCCTAAGCACCATTTCTGGTTGAGCTCTATTATCCTGTAACTCACTCTTCCAAGGACTAATTAGCAGTGATCATGGCAATGAACAAGCTTTTTATCCTAGGTCTCAAAGAAAACATGGACATACAGACAGAGGTCAGTCCAGTGAAGTAGAAACTGCAGGCTGTACTTACATAAAATTGAGTTTACTAAATGAAAATATGTAGATTCAGTAAATGCAGACCAACTGCCATAAATGTGAAGAATCATTTTTAATTATATTTAATCGTCTGACCTAGAATAAATTCATGTAATCAGAATTTTCTGCTACTGTGAGATTAAAATGTGTAGCAATAGGTAGAATTTAAGGAACCAAAGAATAAAGGTAAATTGTTATGGACTCAGTAAAGGAATGCCTTGAGATACCTCCTAATATCTGGTATAGAAATGATTACAACACAGAGAATAGCATAATTTACATACTTACCTTGATTATGACTATTGTTATAGAACCTTGAACATCTGTTAGCTCAGAATAGAGGCAGATGAATTCTAAATAATTAAATAAAGTTTCTTTCATGTCTCTTTTCTTACAGTTAACAGCATAGGGAAATAAATCTCTAAATCATCCTGAAGCCAGATTTAAATGTCATTTTATTTACATATGTTTTCATTTTCATTTACTCTGTGAATGGAATTTTTTTTAAAAAATAAAACTTTCTTGATTTTTTTTTTACTCCAGGCTTGATTCTTCACTACCTGAGACGTTGAAAAAGGAGCACATCTCAGCTGAAAACATGTCTTTAGAAACACTGAGAAATAGCAGTGCAGAAGACCTCTTTGATGAGATTTAGCAGTTTCAAAAAAGTACTTTGATGTTCACTAGGCTGTGTTTTCTCTTCATTTCTTTAAAATGAAAAGGCAAAATTTCAACTAAATAGCAACTGTTAGTGTACTTTATGACTTAATTACATGTACATCTAGTTGAAGCCATTGTGCAAAGTGGATTACACATGTATATGAAGATGTAATTTGATGACAGTGGAACATTATTCCAAACTATTCCTTTGATGTGTCTATAATTACATGACATCTCAGACTTGGCTTGCAAAGGCACATTTAATATGTTCTTTCACACACATTATATGTGGTAACCATCTAATGTCCTATCTAGGAAGATTATGGAAACAAGACAAAGAAAATATCCTTTTAAAATGTCTGTAGCTCTTTTTGAATAATCATATTCTAAACAATATGTTTGAGCATCTCAGTTTGTGGTGTGGTATATAAATTATATCGTTTAGTTTGTATGTTAATAGTCTGAAATCCTCAGAATAAAATTTTTGATACATTGAAAATTTGTGTTCTTAATAAAATGTTATTTAGCTCAACTTTTTCCCTTTATTATAGTAACATATCTTTTAAAAGTGCTTACTAATGTAAATTTAAACCTCTTTTGTGTCAAAATAAGAAAGCATATTTTCAAGGATGTTTGATATTGTCTAATATGCATGAGGACCTTCCTTGAAGACTCAGACCTTGCCCTATCCCCATTAATACCTGCACTATTTTTGTTATATTTACTAATTCAACTCCCTAGTCTCTCATTATATCTTCACTTCTCTCCTGTTGAACATGCATTGTGTGCATGCTACTCAAAGTTAAAAATATTTGCAGTGAACAATGATCACAATGTTGACAACTCCAGTGGTGGGTTTATTCTCAGTCCTCAGCACATTTCAGGTAATTGGTCACTTCTCCTCAGGAAACATTTTCTCCACTTGACTTTTGCAGTAGCATATGCTCTTTGTAGTCTTCTTTCTTTCCAGCCATTCTTTTTTTAGCTGATCCCTTCTCCTTTGTTCACCAGTTAAATGTTTAATTGCTTTGGGCTCAAATTTTAGCCCTCTTCATTTCCACATCATCAAACTAGGTCACCATAATTGTGGTTTTAATACCCTCTGTATGCTTATATTTCTAGAGTCAGCATAGTTCTCTGTATATTCAGATTTGTAGTCAAATTTACACATATTCATATATACATAATTTGTCACAAAAGGATTAACAAACTTTCTGAAAAAATATTTCTTTGTATCAAATCTTGATACATCTTGGCACAATTTGCAGATATGAATGAATATATTTACCTTTTTATATAATCTTTCACTACCATTTAACTACTTGCTTCAAGCTAAAACCCTGGAATTCTCCTTGATACCTCTTTCCCTTTCTACAAAATACAACTTGCTTCTATCTACCTGTGTTCCACTACAACTGCCTCATAACTGGTATCCCTGCTTAATCTCCTAATTCTCTACAGTCCAACCAAACCAAATTTTAAAACCTTAGGCAAAATCATTTAAGCCTGAATAAAGACCCATTGTCCTATGATTCAAGTACAGGTCTTATACAATTCTACTTCCCAGATTATGTGCTCCTGTCTTTTTATTCCACCTGCTCCGTACTATCCTTCAAGTAGGCCAGATCTCAGAACTGCTGTACTGATGGTTGATTTATTCTCTTTCAAATCTAGAAGCAAATGTCTCTTCAAGGGTGCTTTCTCCATGATATCCCTTTTAAAGTTGTATACCCAACCCCCAGACACTTTCTGTCCCATTAGAATGGTTTTTTTACTGCATCTCATTCTCTGGAATTATTTTTTCATGTATTATTTTTCATGTATCCCTCTCTGTCTTGACATCACCCCCATCATACCAGAGACTGCAGCCATCTGATTTATCTCTCTGTCTCTAGTTCCAAGACTAGGATTGGCTTCATAGAAGCTTAGTATTTATTGCATGAATAAATGCAACTTTATCACATAGTCAGGTGATGCTGAATATCATGGCAGAAGAAATAGGCAGAGGGAAGCAGTACACATGATGATCAGTGAGCAGAGACTTCAGTCTCCAGATACAAAATAGAGTCCCTATGGCCCCACCCTCAATGAACTGCCTTCTCCAGCCACACCCTGCCTGCCTCTTGTTACCACGCAGTTAATCCCATTAAGGATTAATTCACTGATTAGGTTAACCATTTCTCCTCCAAACCATCTTGCATTGTCTCACATGTGAGCTTTTGGAGGAAACTACATCTGAACCATAATATCAAGGATGCTGGGTCTTTTTAGTCTTTGCTCGGTTGTCCAATTGTTTCTTGTGGTTAGAAGAGAGGGTAATAAGCCTATAATCCTGGGCTTCTCAATTATATCAGATGTAAAGAAATTAGAAGATATGATTTTCTCCCTTGTCCTGTATGGGTGAAAACACCAGGCTACTATAGGCCTGGTGTTAAGATGCCCAGATCTTGCCAATCCATGCCATGTTTTTCCTCACATTTTCCATTATCTATACTCTAAAACAAATCATTTCAGAAGAACATGGAAATGTAAGTCACAACAATTGAATTATAATTCATGCAGCATGGCTTTTTTGACCTTAGTATCCTCACCTCTAAGACAAGAAGATTACATTTCTGAAGGTTTTTAGCTTAAATTTTATAATTCTTGTCTCTGGCAGCAGATGATGTGGTCCAGGCCTCATTAGGGAAGTTCCTGAAAGAAAAGTCCCCTCTCAGGAAGAGATGTTTTTATTATGTAGTTTTAAAAGGTCGGGAAACTACTTTAGAAAAGTTCTGCTTAGTGGCCTATAACTAAAATTTATAAAATACAGGACTGTTTTTGAGCTAAGCAACAAATGTTGCTTGATTCAACAAATGTTTATTAAGGATCATTTACACACAAAATTCAGAACTGGGCCATGTGGAGAATTAATGGATAAATCCATCCATTCAACAAATATTTGTTAAGCATGTGTGCCAATCTCTCTTCTGGACACTAGGTGTGGCAATGAACTAAATAAATAAATGCCCTGTTGCTGTCAAGCATATGTTCTAGTAAATGAAATTTGGGGCTTCTCTCACAAAAATGGAGTATGTAAATGGAAGTTGTACTGAGATTGGGGCCTGAAACCCCTCTATAACTAATAGAATGAGCTGTAGGATCAGTGGAATTCAGAGAATAAAAATTAGAAGTTGTGAGTGAGGACCTGTAAAAAGTTCAATTGAGAGATGAAAATTTGGAATGGGCTGGAGAATGAGCTGAGGATGAGGCTATCTGCATAGAATCAGATGAGAGTACAGAAGATATAGGAATGTAGTATGGGGTTCATACCTAAATTTGTAATTGTGAATCATGGGAACTAATGAGACTCTTTAGAAGGTATCCCCAGGAGCAGTGTTGGTTAGGGGCATTAGGGAATGTTAACAATGATTTAAGTTATGTAATGAAAAAAATTGAGGTGTGCAATTCTAATGGCACTTCCTTGGGAGAGAGTATGGGCTGCCAGAAAGTACCATGTCATGGGGACTGCCTAAGGAATTCCCTGGGAACAGGAAAGAAGGCCAGTCAAAGGGCCTCTTGCTAGACTGCACCAAAGTACATGCAAACCTCATCCTTTCAAGTCTCTTGTCACGCATTCTGTGTTATTTACAGAATCTATCAAATGAAAATAAATGACATCTAAATTTAGGAAAGGCTTTATGAAATTACCTGTGAGGAAACCCAGAATATAGGTAATTACATATTGTACTCATTCTAATAGTTTTGTAAGAGAAAATGAATAATCTCAAAAGAACTAGTTATTCATCCATTTGTAGCTATTGTCTGCCTTCCATATTTTTCTCACTGATATGAAAACTTCCAATGAGTATTTTTCAGAATAGCAGATTTCATTTGTGTTTTATGAGTTAACTAAAATGGTTTTCTCTATATGTCAATTAGAAAAGAATACCTTGAAATATACATTTTGTGGTTACTTAAATAATATTTACCAATAATGGCCAACTTATATCCATATAGCCATTCATTTACCCATTATTGTCTTCCCTTTCTTTCCTATAAAATGTGAGCCTGGGACAAAGGCTTGTATAATAGTAATGTATTTGGAGATGTAATGCTAGGGAGCAAGAATGTGAGTCAGGAATAAACAGGAAAGGAAAAGAAGCCAATTCAAGGATGCCTTATCAAGTTGGCCACCACTGAGGACGCCACACTCTCCATCCCACCAGAATCTTCTGAGAAACCTTAGAATGAATTTATCAGAACTATAGATTCAAGGACAGAAAGGAGAAGCATTTATCCTTTGCTTTCTTTTCCTGTTCCTGTTCCAGGCATAGCTTGGGTTCATTGCTCCCACAGACTTCAGACTGTCTATGTATGAATACACAGCACATTTCTACAAGTGACCCATGGAGGAGATTCCTGCTGAATAAGATTGAAAACACATTTGTTCCACTCCCTATAAGATATGTAATATGGTATGTGTCTCTGTGGAACTAAGTTTACAGTGGAGTGATTAGATTACTATGGAAGATTAAGTAGCCAGTACCAAGAGTGGCCTTGATACTTAAATATTTCAGAAGCTAGCTCCAGGACATACATATCCTTGGAAATCACTGCCCTTTTTTTTTCAGGTCTTATTAGTTGAATGGCTCTTTAAAATAAGAAAACACCAGTCTAACAAGGAAGTAGGCTAGAGAAGATTTCTATTCATTTTCATTATTGTCAATTAAAGTCTGTCACTAGTTAACACTAGCATTAAAAGAATATTTCAGGAGAGCTTTAATCTAGATTGCATAGATAATTAAACTTTTCAATATTATAGGAAAATAAACCCACTTTTATCATTCATATTTGAGGGGTGGGAGGGGAAGGGTAGGGCAGGGGGTTAGAAATGATGATGAAATGTGATGAACATCATTATCCAAAGTACATGTATGAAGACACGAATTGGTGTGAATATACTTTATACACAACCAGAGAGATGAAAAAAATGTTCTCTATAAGTATAGTATGGATTATAACACATTCTGCTGTCATATATAAAAAAACAATAAAAATTTCATTAAAATTACATTTCAAATAGCTAAAGATTTATCTACATTTGATGTGTTTTCCAATCACTGACAAGTTTTAGTGATAGTATGAATGTCTGTGATCTTTGGCAACAAAGTACTTTAAGTTTTATAAATAAAAAAAATTTGGTCCAACTGTGGTGGTGGTACACACTTATAATCCCAGATATTTGGGTGGCTGAGGCTGGAGAACCCAATTTTGAGACAAGCCTGTGCAACTCAGTGAGACCCTGTCTCAAAATTAAAAAAAAAAAAAAAAAAAAAAAAAAAAAGAGGCTGGGGATGTAGTTCAGCAGTAGAGCACTTGCCTAGCATGCTCAAGGCCTGGATTCAATCCCCTGTACTGAAAAAATGAATTTTTTTAAATATGAGATTTTACGAAGTTGGCCATTATTGGTAGAAAAATGTACATACTAATCCCTGAAAGAATACAAAATATAATTTTCACTTAGTCTTATCCAATGGTCAAGGGACTACAGTGTTCTGTCTCTGTCATATATATGATCTGAGTGGAAACTTCATGACATTTCTAGACATTACTGGGACAAGATGGTAGTGAGGATGGGAGAAGTATGTCCAAGTTTGATGGATTGTGAAAATTTCCAGAAGTTCCTATGAAATAATATTGGAAAAAATTTTGTTTCACTCCCCCAAAAGAGATACAATATGATCTATGTCTCTGAGGAACTAAGTTTATGGAGGAGTGATCAGATTTCTATGGAAGATGAGCCAATTCTCAGTAATTATTCACTCTTCACTGCCCCATTTGTTGATGCTTTGACCAGTAAATGTGGATAAAAATAACAAGTTTTCAGCCTAGGAGCAAAAAACTATTTCATGCTTCTGCTTGTCCCTTTGGGAAAATCTAATCTCTACCATGAGGCGAACATAACCCTGGTAGCTGCTGTCCCTTCCTAGGCCTCTGATGACCTGTAGATCAGAACTGAACTCAGTCTGCAGGCTACAGTTAAGGAAACACCCTGAAACCTTTGGAAGGACAGTTTAGTTTATTGCACTAGTGTCCTGTGAGCATGAGAATAGTTGATTGCTGTAGAAGCCATGCTGAGCAACTTACTTTCTCAACGTTCAGTTGGAAATAAATAAAGTAAAACACAGCAAGCAGCCCAATGCCTGGTGCACAGAGAATCAAGCAAGTATGGAAGCTCTATGGTTGTTGCTTTTCCACTGTAAAATCAGCTCATGATGAATCTGCATAGTGTCATGTATAACACTTATAGGTTATTAGGTAAACCAATCGATCCTCTTTCTTTCTCCCAAAGTTATTATATAAATCTCCCTATGCTTGGTCTTTCTAAGTCTGATGCAGTTCTGAAGATTCTTATGAATTTTTATAGGGTACATTTTCATAGTACATTGAATTTCTGTTTCAACTGGGCTCTGTCTCACAAATGTTTTATGAAGTCTAACTTTGTACTTTCTCACATCTCCCAAACATGGATCTGTTCTCCTTTTCTTTCATTTCTATGACAAAAACACTCATTTCTGTGTGTTGCAAAATTTATTGACAATGTGGGTTAGACAGAGGCTATTCTCCTCAAAGAAACCCAAAAGCTTTATACTTTATTTTTATCATAACTCAATTCTTTAAAGTCTTCTGGATTTTCTACTATAATATTTTCCCATATTCACTATATCTCCATAAGGGTCCATCCTTCTCCCCTGTTTTCTCCCCATCCCTATTGCTTTCTCCATGAGAGTAATTTAGCTATCTTGTTCTTTTGTGCATCCATTGTTATTATCAAATAGTATTATCAAATAGTCATGTAATATGTTTTTATGCATAGAAAAGTGCTAAATGTTTCAATAATGCTTTCTTCCCCCACCACAGATGAAATGTCATGTTAAAAATGGCATGAACTTTCAGAGAAAAAGCAAGATTTCATTGAAGATCTTGATATATCCCAAAAAGTAATATGACTAGCAGGAGAGCAGCATATTCTTCCATCAAGTGTAAGAGATGAAGAACTCCAAAGCAAAACACTGTTTAAGTGGTGTTTAGGCAAGAGAAAAATCAATTCCAGTGCTTTAAATATGATCATGTATTCCCTTACTGACTTATTTATTCATATTTATTTATTCAGAAAGATAAAATTGGAACGTTCTAAACTGGCTATAACTGATTTTCTTTCCTTAGATTCAGAATCTCACAGTGTATTTATGGCAGACAGCTTTTCGTATGCAACATTTTCTCACCCAAGGAATATGTGTATTTAATAAGAATTTTAAATTCCTCAAGAGTTCTGGCATTTGAAAAAGAAGAGAGAGAGTGAGAGAAAGAAGAATATAATAGTAACACTAGTGTTTTCTTGAAAAATTCTATATAAAATATTGTCATTCCTGAAGAGCATTTCTCTCTTGGTTTATGTTATGGTTTGGCTGTGAAGTGTGCCCCCAAAGCTCCTGTTAATGTAGGAATATTCTGATGTAAACGATGGGATTATGAGAGATATAACCCAATCAGTTCATCCTATTTCAAAAGGATTTACTGGGGGGATCACTGGGGGGACGCTTACCTCCCCCCACTGAAACACAGCTGGGGGAGGTGAGGCTCTGGCGCTGTGCCCTAGAAGGATTGTTCTTTCTATGGCTCATTCCTTCCCACCCCCTCCTTCCTGATCTGCCAGGAGATGAGTGGCTTTCCTCTACTGGACCTTCCCCCATGATGTGTTGCCTCACCTTGGGGCCAGAACAATAAAGTCAGCTGTCTAAGGACCAAGACATCTGAAACTGTGAGCGCCAAATAAACTTTGACTTCTCTAATTGTTCTTGTGGGGTATTTTGGTCACAGCAAAAAAGCTGACTAAAACAGATTGATTTCTCCATTATAGCCCTAGCCTATTTACATGATAGCAGTAACTTCCTTAATCACCTACATTCAGCAAATGTTAACAAAAGGTGTTTGGTTTATAGCAACCTAATATATATTTATAATATATATTATATATATATATATATATATATATATATATATATATATATATATTTGTTCATTTTCACTCTTCTTTGTGTTATTAATTTCATTCATTTCAAGAATTTGAAATTGAGCTACAATCAAGGTTATGGGGCCCTTAGTTTACAGAAAGTTCTCAGCTATAGTTAGAACACAAGTCCCAGTGTGTAAGTGTGTGCTGATTCATTCATCAGGCATTTACTGGAAAGTTTGTGTCAAGCATCTGTCAGGCAGAAGAGATATATAAATGAAAACACCACCCTTTCCTTTCCAGGTGTTTGGAAGTCTAGACAAGGGAAGAAGGCAGCCATGTTTATGGACGATCAGAATGTGTGATGCCTACTGTAAAAGAGATGAGCCCAGCATGCTCAAGGGCCACAAAGAGGAATCAGCCTGCTCTTAGTCGTCTGGGAAAGTAGAAGGAATAGAGATTAGAGCCAAAGGAAACCTGAGTGAGGAGAGAGATAAAGTTTGAGCTGAAATCCAGGACTGACTCCAGAATTGCCGCGTGGCTGAGGTGCATGCAGCACATTGGGCGTGGCATCTTCAGTGCCTTGTGGCAGGAGAAAATAATGAGGCTGAGAAGGTAGCAGGCTACTCACTAGGAGGTCTTGAAATTTGTCCCTGAACGTTTAGATAGCCCAAATGACAGCTGTGGTCAGATCTCAAGAGAAGTAAGGAGGTGAGCTGATTAGATCTATGCTTTCAAATAGGAACCTGAAAGATAATGTGAGCACAGGCTACGTGTACTCAGAGGTCTCCATTTCTATGCAGGCTGTATAACTCCTTGGTGCTATTTCCAGCCTGTTGGGAACTGTCAAATTCCTCTTCATATCAAGGAGAACTCACAGATTAAACTTTTCCAACACTGGCTGGCACAGTGACACTTAACCTGCCCACCACAGAGGAATGGTCTTTCTATTGTTCATCCCTTGGGCTTCATTCACTTCTTCAAGAGTGATTTTTAGCAATGCTTTAAGACTCCTGTGGAACTGACTTCCTTTCTTGAACCCTGCCCAGCCCTGCTTTGACGTCTTCATTTCCTGAAAATGCTACTTGTGTACCCCTTCAGAGTAATTGCTGTAGCTGTCATCATTAATTCACTCTCCTTGTGCCGCTTTCTGGAGTCTGAAGGTGCAACTGTGTATTGGAAGCAGAATTCTTTCTTAAGACTTCAGCACTCTGTGCAATGATACCAGTTCTGGATCCAATCCTTCCTTGCAGGGGCAGGGAGGGAGGGGAGTTCAATGCACTGGTGCCATTCAATGAAGGTTAACATAAAGCATCATGAAAGGGGGGCTTAAATGCTGAAAGGAGACATTGTGAACCAACCTTTTTATTTCCTGGGATTTTGATCCCAGGACAATTAAGAGCTATAGAGTGAGTATCCTTTTTCCTCAAATAAAAAGTGGCAGAAATCACACTGTTTAAAAAAATCAAATTATATTTTGTTTTTAGATTTCAGCAGAAAACCTGAGACCATATTTTTCATTTTCTTTCAAGTAGACAGACATATCTGCCATTATTTCTCCACAAATTTTAGTGGGCAAGTGCATGAGAAGGCACTTTTACCACGTCACTAATGATTTTTGCAGTACCTGAACTTTATAAGAATGTATTAAAAAAAAAAAGTTTTGTGAGTCAATTTTCCAGTGCACTTAAAAATAATTAGGTTTTCTATCACTTCCTTTCATCTCCTTATCTGAGAAGCATTTGCAACCAGGCCTTCCTATGAACGTGTCTAAAAAACATAATAGAATCATTGAGAATGTCTTTTAAGAAAACAACTCAACATCCCGGGAACCACACACAGGTGCCAGCGTCCCCACTTGTAGCCATCCATCAGTCTGGCTAATACAACAGCTCCAGCAGCCTAGTCTTATAAAGAAATGTGAGGTTTAGTCCTTATTTTATTCCATTTAATTAAAGAACAGCTGAAAATCCTGTCTTGCATTTGCAACACATGGTTCTAATTAGCACCGCAGAGCAGGACCCTGACTTTGATAAAAGCACTGACATGTACCTTTGGTGCCTGTACAATGTACTCTTTCATTTTACAAGGTGGCTGAAGTGCAGTTTTAAATATCTTTTTTTAAATGTTAACAAAAACCCAGGGGTATATGCTTAGAGAAAGGTGAAGAGAGGCAAACACAATTTTGTTTGAACTCCCTGCTGTAGACTTCTAGAATCCTGTGTGCACAAGGAGGCTTATTTGGTAAAATACGCACCGGGCATTTGCAGGCTTGTGTACAGAAAGCATTATGGTTCCTAAGAGCTGCACTAAGAGGCCATTAGATGGGAGCTCTGTTACCTCAGGAAATACCACTTACTGTACTGTAAATTTGCTTAATGTGACCACTCTGCTCTAAAGGCAATTGAAATTTCCATTGAAATAAATTGTTTCAGACCATGCTGTAACTGACGGGACATTTGCCTTTGGTGAGTCTCTTCTGATTAACTTCTGGGAGTTCATATGGTTTTGAGGAGGAAAAGTAAAATTTGGTGTCCCAGAATCTAGGAATTGGATATGGAAATGCTTAATTCAGATCATCACATCCCAACTCTCACCAAAAGAAAGGGAACTTGCAACAAGCAAAAAATAAGGTAAAAGAAATAAAATATTCTACGACTGCCTCACGTGATGTGTGGGCCATGCTGCCCCAGGGACAGTGGGACGGTTTTCCACTCGGGATCATGAGAAAGCATATCTTCAATCTCGGAAGGCTGAGACACTTATGCTTTTATTTGGTTCTCCATGGAAGTTGAGAACAAGTCTTCCTGTGTCTGGATTTCATTTTTAGAAATACCATTCAATTTTTGGCCCATAATTATCAAGCTAGAGAAACGTGCCCATCAAGAATAGAAACCTCCATTCCCTAGACTCACCACCAGTTGCACAGCAGCCATTCCTAGTACTCACCTTAGTCACACTACTACACTGATGACTTAAAGTGCCCCGTGTTTGGTTCACTGGTCTCTCTTGGTTCTCTTCCTGTTCTGCTGACAACTCCCCCTTTATCCCTTTCTGCCTTCTCCCAATTTTCCCTCTCTCTGTGATGGGTTCTGTTAGGTGCAGGACAGGCTGAACTATGTTGTCTGCAGGGTGGGCTGAACGAATGTTAGCTGCAGAATAACCCACGCACTCAAACCCCCCTCTGTCTGGTCCTTTGTCACCTGTTTGTGTCAAGTCTGAACACTCAACCCCACTCAAGGCTGAATACTTGACCCCTACTGGTCTGCTGCAACAGAAACCCATATCTGACCCCTGCCCCATCTGCCTGAAGGCAGAAGATGACACCCTTAGCAACTACTGTGTGATCCAATCATTGTACGCCAACAAGGCAGCTTACAGACCCAGAGTCCCCATTAGATTTGGGCTATAAAAACTCCGTCCTGCTGGGTCCCTCTCTCTTTCTCTCTCTCTCTCTCTCTCTCTCTCTCTCTCTCTCTCTCCTCTTTTGCACTGCTGCAGTAAAGCTCTCTTGGTCGCTCTGACTGTTGTGGTCACTTTCCTTTCAGGTTCAGTGTTGAGTTAGACCCGTTCTCTTCTCTTCATTATCTCTTGCTTTGGTCAGAATTGTGTCCCACTCAAAATCCATATGTTTAAGCACTACCCCAATGTATTTGGAAGTGGGATTCGGGGGAGGTAATTAGATTTAATGGAGGTCACAAGGATAGGGACCCCATGATGGGATTAGTGCACTTATAAAATGAATAAAAGAGAACAGAACTACATCTCTCTCTGCCATGTGAGACTGCAATAGCCAACTACGCATCAAGAAAGAACCTCACTAAGAACCAAGTCAACCAGAACTGAACGAAAATACATTTCTGTTCCTAAAGTACTTGGTCTGTGGTATTTTGCTATGGCAGCAGAAGCTGGCATGTAATAGCCTTTGTAATGGTCTCATGTAGGCCATGTACCTTTACAGACTGAAATATGCCAACTGTCTCCTGGCCCTCTTTCTCGGGACGTCCAAAAGACATGTAAAATCTAACATTAAAAATTCCCCTCAAACATTCTTCTTCATGAGTCGTTTCCATTCCATAAATAGCAACTTCATTTCTCCATTTCTCTCACAACCTACCTCCAATTCACAAGCAAAATACACCCAGAATCAAATTCTTCTTTTACTAACCTCAGCATTAGAACAAGTCAGTATCCTGTGTCACCTGGGTTCCTGACACAACCTGCTAACTGGTCTCCCTGAGGATCTTCACATTGTAGCTAGTAACCAAATTAAATTTTAGATTCACATCCCTTCTCTCCTTAAAACTCTCCTGTTCCTCCCCTGCATGTTCAAGTACAAGTCAAAATCTTACAAGGCACTGGAAATGATCTGCCCACAACCCTATTTCTCTGACTTTATCTTCCCTCCTTTTCCCTCTTTTTGCTTCACCCACCTCATGTCTCTGCTACAGCTTGAAGAAATGAAGCATCTCCTGGTTTTGCACATGTGCTGTTCCACCTGGTTAAATGCTCTTCCCCATAGATGTCCACATTGTGGCTCCCTACATATTTCATGTTGGTGCTCAAAGTTCACGTTACTTGGGAGGTCTTCCTTCCCCTACTTTTTATGCTGCTTGTTATTCCCCTTGCACTAGTAGGTTATTTTTTTCACACCACATATCAGGACCTGGCATAGTATGTACTGTTTGTTTTTCAACCATTGTATTATCTGTTTCATTCTCCCCTATATCCTCGTTGCCTAGAGCAGTACTAGGTCATAGTGGATACTCAACAGATATTTTCACTTAATGTTTTAAATCTCTATCATAACTACAAGAATATTAATGCATAGGAAAACAAAAAGCACAGATTGCTAATTGGGTTTACTGAAGTTTTAGTAGAATAAACTCTACTAAATCCAAATTGAGAGATTTCTCTAAAGGACAATCTCAGACTCTCTTAGTATTGATAGTGTTTGAGTTTTAAATATCTGTATGTGTGAATCATATGTCCAAACCCCATCAATGTAAGGCTAGCAATGAAATCATATTAACTTTAAACATCCAATTTAAGATCCAGCCTTCACCATATGTGACTGTTGGGTTTTTCACTCTACAAATTCATCCTGCTCATTTTTCACCATTTCAGCCAGCTGCCTGGCTTAGACCTTAGGTCTTCTTTCTTTCATGAGCTGCTGCTCACTCCTGCATCTTCCTGGAAAATGTCACATTTAGCTACTTCAGCCCCTATTGTACTGCTTCATCCCCCAAGAGAGCATCAGGCTTTCTCTTGAAACTTGTTGCAAACAACAGAGCAGAGACCAGGCTGTCACTTAAGCTCTTATCATGTTCTTACACGACCTCTATGCTGCCAAATCTGTCGGTCATTCCTCAGTCTTCATCTTACTCACACTGTAACACTGATTATGTGAAAACCTGAAAGGTTAGGGATAGTATGCAGTAAGTGAGTCACTTTCACTAATTAATTTGCCATAGTCAAAACTACAGAGTCACCAGAAACATATGACATGTCGCAAGAACTAGCTTATCAACACATTCTCCCAGCACATTCATAAGCATACAGCTCAGTGGGGTTTCCTACCACATCTGCCTTCCCAGCCCCGTCATCATGGGGTTCCAGGGGACAAAGAAATCACTCTTCTCTTATCCTAAATTCTGTTTCTTGGACCTTGTATATCCTAGGATCTATCTCTTTCCAGGATGATTGTGTTCATTCTCCAGATTTTCATGGAACCTCAGTATTTGAAGCAACAAAAGAGACCATGTTTCAGACCAGGTGGGATAGAATTGTATAGTTCTGCTCCTTCATCGTTTGGGAACAGAATCCACAAATTCAAGACAAACGGTTGAGTTCAAAACCCAGTTCTGAGTGACCCTTGGAAAATGTCTTTCTCTTCCTTAAGTTCTGTCATCTCTAAAATGCAGCCAATAATTCCAGGTGGTGAGGAGGATTGAGTGAGATAACATGAAACGGAGTTTAGCACTGCACTAGCTAAGAGAAAGAAGTGTGAGGGATTATTGGTGTTGCTCTGCTGCCACTCTCATCTGAACCCAAAATTGTTATGGGGGAGGATGGAGAGAGTAGAATTCCCCAGGCAAGGAGAACTGGTACTAGTGACTAACTGACCACATCCCTGAGGGTAGCAGAACAATCACTTTTCTGTAAGCTGGGTTAAATCACTCCCTGGTGTGGCTAACAATGACTAACACAGCAGGAGGGAGTTGGCCACCCTCGCGCAAGATGCTGTTGGGACATTGACTGTGTTCTGCTTATAGAAATTTGGGTCATCGATAAGCCATAATCCTTGTAGCTGCTACAATAGTTCTTAACTTGGAAGAATTTCTTATTTGAAGAAAAAAGAAAAATCAAATGTCTCCCTTTCTATCACATTTACACACTCTATTGTAACCACATGTTTGCTTTTCTGGTTATCATAAATGGTCAGATCATGAAGAAAGCACCAGTCTTTCTTTTTCACTCTTTTGTTCCTTATTCCCAGAACAAGGCTTCTCAAATAAATACCTGAATAAATTATTGAGTAGCATAGAAGCAAACTTAAGAAATGATTTAAAGAAAGGGAAATGGGCATGTCACATGGCGTCTGAAAGACCCAGGGAACTGAGAACCACAAAGCGGACTTTGAACCCAGAGGTAAGTGGTCTGTGACTATGGCCAGAGCAATTTCAATGGAGTGATGAGGTGGAAGCCAGAGTGATGCAATTAAAACTGGCTATGATGTGAGTGAATGTTCACAGAAAACAGAGACAAGTTAGTTGAAAAGTTGTACCATGATTAGAGGAAGATATTGTTGATGCAGGAAGGAGAGAAACAGATACAGGAACATATACATGAAAGATTGAAGAAGTTTCTTGTAAGAGGATGCGGTGGAGCACGCCTATAATCCCATTGGCTCTGTGGCTCCTAACCAGTAAGTAGCTCCTGGACCCCTGAGGGTTGAGTTCAAAACCAGCCTCAGAAAAAAAAAAAAGATACTAAACAACTCAATGAGATCCTGTCTCTAAATAAAATACAAAAAAACACGACTGGGGATGTGGCTTAGTGGTTGAGTTTCCCTGAGTTCAATCCCTGGTACTTCCTCCGTCCCCAAAAAAGAAAGTCAAAACTGTCTTTATGTTCACCTGAAAGACAGACACACAAAAAAGTAAAGCACAATTTGGCAAATGCTACAAAATTCAGCAAATGTCCACAAGCACATTTCAAACCTGATAAAAATGTGCTAAGATAAATGAGAAAATTCTAGAAAGTAAGTTTACAACATTACTTGGTGAGCTCTGCACAGCAAAGAAATAACTTCATTGGTAGTTTTTGTTGTTGTATTTGATAACAATGTAAAGGGAAACAGCTGTAACTGAGATGCAGGAAATCCTTTGGCTTTAATTTATTATTAAATATTTATTTCAGAAAAGCATGAAAATCCATGCAGCAAACAACTGTGTCTTCACCTCCCAACCTAAGAAATAAAGTGTTATTAAATATAGCTCAAGCCCTGGTGAATCTTGAGTTTAAAAATGACTCTGCTCCCATGTGTATATATCTCCATTCAAGGTGCAATTCATTTTTTACCATGAAAAATGTGTCCACTGTGGAAAGTCATAACCAACTTGTCAAAGTTTATACAGAAAACATTTTCAGTAAACACAGCAGAGTGCAGAGTTTCAGGGAAAAAGTGTGAGAGCTGGGAGGATAAAAGCGTGGAAGACTAGCAGATGTGCCCCTGGCCCTCCACATTGTCATCAATCATGAGCCTGTCCTGCTCTGTGGCTCCTGACCAGTAGGTCCTGGACCCCTGAGGGTCTCAGAATGTATTATGAGGGGGTCTGTAAACCCATATGGACCTTCAGTATGGGGAGACTAAATAAATAGTATGTCATACACACTACAATTTTTAAAATGTCTATAGATGAAGTAATGAATAAAATACAATTCCACTACTTGTTTCACCAAATTAAAAGTAGCCTTTGATCATCATGTATATTCTTAATTTATAGACATTGAAAGTTTAATTTCTCTCATGACACAGTACCTGTTCTCAGAAGTGGCTGGGCTATTGCTATTATTTCCTAGAAAACATGTAAAAAGCCACTGAATGATAATGTAAATGGGAAACAAGATGATTTTATTCAATTTTTAATAATTACCTGTTTTTTAAAAAATCTGTCCTTGAAAACACCTGCAATACCTCAAGGAACAAATTTGTTTTATACATTCTTTGTTTTTTCAGGATGCTTTTGTGCTAAAGCCCTCTTAGTCCATATTCAATACAACAGCACAGTCCCCAGAACTTGGAAAATGAAATAGAGCATTTAAGAGTCCAGGTCTGTAGGAGATTCTTCATCTTTTAAACGCTGATGTTCCTTCCCAGGGCTGAAAAATAAAGGCAGAAATCTACCTATGGGGGCATCTTTTGTGCTTTATTCATTCCCCCCACGTTACAGTGTCACAGGAGACATTCACAGAAGAGGTTAAGGATTACATTCTGAGATGCTGGCGAAACAGTTCTCAAGTGCATTGCTCAACTCAAGTTGGACGTCATTCACTATCGTTTTAAAAACCAGTGGGTGTAAAACTTGCTGTTCCTTTCTATTTGTCAGTGAGATAATCCTGGCTCTCCATTTCCCTCCAGGATATGGCTGCCAAAAAGAATGAATCCCATACCTACCTCAGTCGTGATGACCTCTGAAACAGGAGAAGCAAATGTTTCTCACTGTTAACCCAAAACAGCACAATGACTACTCCAATGATGGATAATTCTGGAAACAGTGTTTTGGGTTTTTTTGCTTCTTCCTTTTCCCCATTTCAGCACAGTGAGACAGCAGAACAAGCGGGACTTTGTGGGCTGAAGTTGCTAATTCTGACTTTCTAATCCTGGGTCCCCCAGTGCCTGGCACTCTATTCTCAAGTTAGCCTCTTGGACTCTTTTTGGAAGTTATATTATACATAAAACCTACTTGAATGTATTTCTTGTCTAAGCAAAAGACAGAGCAGATGCTGTACAGAGGAAGTAGCCACAGCCTAATTTACAATGTATAAGTTCTTTCCGTAAGATCTTCATGCTGCGCCCCCCACCCCTAGCTTCTTAAATCACTCAAATTGTATACAACCTACCCATGTCAAGGGCTGCAATCAGACATAAGACCCTTCAGTGTGCCCAAGACCAGTGCTTTGCCTTCTGTGGGCTCATTCATCATGTATCTTAATATGTTTATAAAAACAGTAGACGCTTTTCCCTTATATCTCTACTAGGTGAATGGTAAATTTTTCATTCTTTTGTTTTAGTGTTTAGTTTTTTGTTTATTTCCTGCATTAAGACTGGATTTCTAGATATCTGTAGATAACCTGAAAAAAAAATTCTCCTTGTTTCCCAGACAGAGGGGGGGGGAGAGAGAGAGAGAGAGAGAGAGAGAGAGAGAGAGAGAGAGAAAGAGAGAAAGAGATTTTTATAAAGCAAGAACACCATTTATTACTCATAAAACATATGTTGCCTGTTGACATTATCTGGAATATGGAGAAGACAGGATCATATATTCACTTGGCTAAGACTAGATAGCAAAAGTTGATTTTGGAAACACACAAAGGTGACACTGTTATCTTTTCCTTCTACCATCATTGAAGAATTGGACTGAGTCGAAATAGGTGTTCACAGAGCAATAAAGAGCATTGAGAGAGGAATAAATTTCATTTAAAAATGGCAAGATAGAAGTAGACAAATGGGTTATGAGCTTGAGACAAAGCTAAGCAACTCAGTGAGTCCCTGTCTCTAAATAAAATACAAGATAGGGCTGGGGATGTGGCTCAATGGTCGAGTGTCCCTGAGTTCAATCCCCAGAACAAAGAGAGAGAGCGCAGAGGCATCCAGTGCTTGAGCACAGGTACTACCCATTGTCTGCTCCTGCTGGTGTTGCCTAGTTAATACATGAGTGGACTGAAAAAGCAAGCTGACTTACAAAAAAATGAGCCTTCTGTTAATGGAAAGTACAACACACACACAGAATATTTAAGTCATACTAAATGCTTTGATGTTCCATCTTTAAGAAGGGACTAACAGGATTACATTTAAATGCCTCAGATATAAATGAAACAGTAGATTTTTACAACTTGTGTGATATATAAAATGATAAATGTTAATTTCCTAAATAAATTAATGAAGCTTACCTTGATTCTGAGGGATCAAAGGAATAAGTAATGACTAACAAGATAAGAAATCATGTGTATGAAAGAGTGTGGTGAAGTGAACTGAAAAAAGCCATGGGGACATTTTTTGTGCCTGATTTGGCTCAATCTGTTGACCATTTTGGCTTTGAATTCATCTCATTAGAAATAGTCTTCAGTGAAGATACCCATTAGGCAAATTACAAAATAGTGTGTTAATGTGTTTGATGGAGCCTTCCATTTCTCTTTCTTTAAAGCTTTGAAAACTACTTCTGATAATTTTTATAATTGAAGTTCGTTTGCACACTGGATTCCCTTTATTTCTCTTTAACTATGATTTAGGGCCAAATCTCCACCAAGGGGAAGTAGCACTGGTGCTAATCCTAACTTGGCAGAATTGTTGGGTTCCACCCCAACAGTCACCAAAACATTTGCGTTTAGTCAGAACACCAATTCGTCACTTCGTAAAACCAAATCTCTTCTCCATCCCACAATAACCTGTTCATGGACCATTGGGAGCATGAAAGAGATGTGAACAGACCATTGAATAATAGAGTCAGGCCCTCTCAGAGGTCAACAGTGGTCTAAGACACTACCATTTTGTTGTCTCCTTGAATATTTAAAAAAAATGAAAAAGAAAAAAGAAAAAAAAAGAAATGTCAGGACAAAACCATAACACATTTTAACTCCTTAAAACCATGCTGTAAACATGTGAAAAACAAAGTAGTCATTTTGGAAAGGCAAAGTCAAATCACCAAATTGAGGCCCTTTGTGAATATAAGTCTCTGGCTAAATGAATTTCCTGAAGATGTCCATCTCTCAGCCATCACTGCTCCTGCTCAGAGCTGGATGGAAATTCTGGGACTTTGCTTTATAGATAAAGAAAGCAAGATTAAAGAATGTAAATTATGTGCTTAAGAACACAGTCAGTTAGTTGATGAAGAAGCATACACTCTTTCCTTCTGCAGGTGGAAAGAACATGGAAGGCTCAGAGGAGGTCCCGGAGGGTGGCATAACTATCAGCAGTTCACAAGGTGATGAGACCATAATTGCAGTGAAAATAAATATTAGACAAAGCCACCATAAAATGGACTGAGTCACGGCCAGATGTAGCTTATCAAGACTCCAGATTGTTAATTCCACGTGATTTAGTGAAAGCTACAATTATGACATTACTCCATAAGGTGGAGAAAGACAACATCTTCTTTTGGAAGTTGTTTATTTCCAATACTCTTATTCTTTTTTTCAGTTCTGCAGTTTGGAATTCATATGAAGCTCAAACTTTTCTAATGGATTATTAAGCTAGAAATCAGGGGTGTTGGGTGTTAATTTGACTCAGTCTTCTTTGAGACACAGTCTTCTCTGAGTCATGTTTTCATAATTTGGATCTCAAAAGTGATTTTCCTCATTGGGGGGAATTTTGCTTTTCTAGAGAGCCAGAATAATTCTTGCCTTTTAGATATCAGAAGCAGACACTGGGAAAACTGCTTTCTGTATCTTTCTCGTATTGTTGGGATTCTAGGCTCCTTGGTAACTTGGCCAGCCATCATACACCAAGTTAAACAAGGGCTATTGGCTCTCCCTCCTCATAGATGACTTCCAGCTGTTAGCACACCACAAATATGAGATCTTCTGAGTCAGGAAAACTTGCATTTCTTACTGGATCCCCATTCAAAAACGAGATATAATGATTCAAAAGAAGTACCAAACTCTATGTTGTGAGAATGTCAAGATATGAACATCACACTATTCCAGGAAATGCAACTTGATGCAAATGCAATACTAAGTTGCCAAATTAGTAGACAATTTGGCAAAGTGTATTAAAAGCCTCAAAATGCACGTATTTTCTAATTCACAATATAGGCTGAACACATACATTGGCCTCTCATTTCTTCTAAGACCCCATTTGAATTTAAATTATAGACCACATAGAATGAAATATCCCATTATGTCTACATCTCTCTGAGTTCAATAGGAAAAATCAACTCAAATAGCTCTATCAGATAAAATTCAATACAAGGAATTATTTATAAATGTACGGGTAGCCCCAAAAGGCCTGCCTGATAAGTCAGCATCACCCACTGCTACTACCATCGCTAGGGACTAAGAAACAAATCACTGGCAAAGCCCAAGATACAGGACAACTGGGAAAGAATTGGAACCATGCAGTAAGGGGTTGCTTGGTATCAGAGGGTGGTGGACTGTATGAGATGAAAAAAAATGGGGCTGACTAGAAAGTTTTCCCAAGACAGAAAGAGATGGGAGAAATATTTGCCTTGTTCTGGGTTGGATCTGGAATGTCCCACCAAAAAATCTTCTTGGAAGCGTGGTCCCCAATGAAGCAAGATCCAAAGGAAGGGCTTTTAGACAATGATTGTATTTTGAGGACTCCGGCATCATAAGATACATTAATCCATTAATACCTAAATACACTCCTGGGAAGTGTAGCTAGTTGGACAAAGTAGCCACTGGAAATATGCCCTGTAAGAGTTTGTTTTCTCTGGGACAAATCCTTTCATCCCTTTCTTTACTTCCCAGCTTCCGTGAGCTGAGAAGCTTTCCTCTACCACTCTCTTCTGCCATGATGTTTCTGCAATGAAATTGGCCGCCATGGACTGAGGCCTCTAAAGCTAAAAGACAACATAATTCTTTCCTACTCGTCAGGTATTTTGGTCACAGAGACAAAAAGCTGATTAACACATGTCTTCCCCTTCTTCCTTCTCTCCAATATCTCCCCAGGGCATCCCAATGGCTGAACCTAGTTGAAAGTCAGTTGGCAAGGAAATTTAATGTGTAGGAGTCAATTCCCTGTGATAGAGAGCAGAGCAAGGGGGTGGTGAGTAATGACTAAAAGCAAAAAGTCAAATGCTTGGCACAATGACAAGACAGAGCAGGGTGTGTGCATCATTGAAGGGTGAAATGGCTAATAAAATCTTTTTGACTATAAAATCAGACTAGAGCCACTAGACAGAAGAAAAAGAGACAAATTATCAGCTTACAATAGATTGACAGTGTGTAGAAGAATGCAGTGAATGCCCTGCGTAACAGGATCAGTGGTCTCAGAGTCGGGGGTGGATGGATAAAAGACAAGTTTAAAACAGTAGATTATTTAAGGTCTGAATAAGCCAGAATTCTTCCAATCAAGCACTCCATCTGCCATGTATACACAGGGAGCCTACAGGTAGCATTTTGTCTTCAGGCAAAATATATGATGAAGCTGAACAAACAGAAAGTCTAAAATTGGTGCCTGAGAGGAAAACTATTATCATCTAGCATTTGCAGACCCTCAGCTTGACAGCCAGCTCCCAATCCACTGACCCAGAATCAAAGTTACAAGTGAGCATGTCTGACCCATGCCAGGAAGAAATTCCAGTAGGAAGTGGAGAGACCTAGTGAGAACACAGTCCAACTCACTCCCAAACCAGGAAACTTCATGCAACCAAGCCTCCTTCATTAGTAACCGACAGAAGTCACTAGCTTATAAGGAAAAGTAGTTATATATATATAGTTATATATATGGATAAAGGTCAAATTTAAAAAAAAACAGAAAACAACTTTGAAGGATGCTGAAATAATTTAGGAAACAATAACCAAAAACAATCAATAAAATAAAACCTTAAAATTATTCGTATAAACATTCTCAAAAAAAAAAAAAGATTCAAGAAAAATCACATCTACCAAACAAGAAATAGAAAAAAGGAAAAATGAGAAAGCATGGTCTTAAAGATTCAAATATAATGCCAATATATTAAAGCAAATATAATGTTACTATATTAAAAATATATTAGATATGCTTGAACTCAAAATCAAGGAAATCTACCAAAGTGTTCGACAACAACAAAAAAGTAAAAGATGACAAATGCAGGAACAAATAGAGGGAGACTATATTCAACTAGTGAAAACCTCAAAAAGAGAGAGAAGTGTGAAAATTATTTAAACAAAAAATTAAAAAAAATATATATATATATATATACTGAATAAAGACCAAAATCTTCAGTTTGAAATGTCTCCCCGAAGTGTACAACCCAATGAATGGACAAAGACCTCCACTTAGTCACACTGTGGTGGCATTTCAGAACAATATTACCAAAGAGAAGATCCTCAAAGCTTCCAAGAAGAAAAAATTCACAAATGGTAAAGAAGAGAGACTCAGACTCATACTTCTAATGTCCTGAAATAAAGTCATTCTCCTCTGAGCATGGTGGCATATGCTTGGAATTCCTGCCACTCTGGAGACTAAGGCTGGAGGATCACAAGTTCAAGGCCAGTCTCAGCAATTTAGCAAGATTCTGTCTCAAAATTAAAAAAAAAAAAAAACTGAAAAGGGCTGGGGATGTAGCTCAGTGGTTAAGTGCCCAAGTACCATCCCCAGTACCCAAATAAAAAACAAACAAAAAACAGAAGTAAAACTATACTTACTTAAAATGTTCTATAAATGTAATGTCAAAGATACAAATGCTAAGTCCATGTAGCATCTTTGTATCATCTCTTTCCCAGCTACTGCAGTGTGACTCAACAAGGGCATCTATAAACTAGGGAAGTGGAAATGGTATACCCAACCAAAGAAAGTAATCAAGGGATGTCCCAGGCTGTGGCCAACCAGAGAAAATATAATCCGAAAAGGAGCAGGACAGTAAGCCCCAGAAGATAGGCTTTTGGGACAATATGCATCTTGTTGAATACATGATATGATTTCAAGTGTGTGTGTGTGGGGGGGGGGGAAATCCCTTAACAATAAATAACAACAGAGATACAGGTGGGAAGTAATAGAAATTATAAAGGGAAAAGTTGTAGTAGAAAATCTTGACCAAAATAGAACACACACTAAATGCTGTAGTTTGAAGGATTCTGTGGACTGTGATGCTTGGAGTTGTACTGAGTGGCTGAGATTCCTGTCACATGGTCCATGGGAAGACAATGGATATCTACTGTATCACTTGCATGGCACAGATTTGACTTTGCTTTGAAGTAACACTTTAAAGTGGCACTTTTTAAAAACTACTGCCAAATCAGTTTTTTTTTTATTTCTACTTTAAGAGACAGCCTAAGTCATGATATGAAAAGTTTATTTCTGGTTGCTGGGGAGAAAACCAAAATGTTAGCTACTTTGGTTATTTAAGCATAAAAGCAAAATTAACACAAGAGGTAACAAAAATGTTCTAAGACAAAAGATGAGAGAAAATAGAATGCTAATTATTTCATCTTTCAAGGGAAGATGATCTAGCATCAAGAAATACCATCAAAATTGGAGACAAAAACAGGATTTTAGCCATGATATCTAAAGTTACAAATGAGACCAATATTAAAGCTAAAAGTAAAAATAAAGCAAAATTTGAGTAAAGGAGGTGGGAGAGTGTAGTCAACATGGCAAACCTCTCTGCATCACAAGAAGTCATTGCATATTGTCCAGAGTAGTCAAACCAGTAAGCAAAGCAACCCTAAATACTAGAAAGTGTGGTCCCTGTAGACCCAAATCAGTTGGCATCACCTGTGAGAAAAGCCACATCTTAGTAGAACTTCTGGAATGGAATCTGCATTTTAACTAGATCCATGCATACTTTACGAGCACATTGAAGTTTGAATTCTCAGCCTTGGCTGTGTATTATGAGAGGCATATGGGGAGCTTTAAAAAGTACTGAGAAAAGGGACAAAACTCATGCCCCACATTAAGAAGTTAAACCTTTAAATGCCATGAATGGACTTGAGAAATCAGTGAGGCTTTTTTTTTTCACAGCTTCTAAGGTAGGTCTTATTTGTAGTCATGGTTGAAAACCAGTGATCTAGAAAGATAATATTAAGTGAACAACAGAATGAAAACCAGAATAATTTGGAGCCAGGCATGGTGGCACACACTTGTAATTCCATGTATTTGGGAAGCTAAGATAGGAGGGTCAAAAAGTTCAAGGCCAGTCTGGGCAACTTCGTGAGATCGTGTCTCAAAATCAAATAAAAATAGATGGAGATATAGCTCAGTGGTAGAATAATTACTTAGCATATGTGAGACCCTGGATTCATTCCCTACCCTCCACCCCCACCAAAATAAAACAGAAAAAATAGAAAATAAAATGTGTTTCTGGATCTATCTGGATCTATCTGCTAAGAATGTAAAACAGAAGACTATTGTTTTAATCATAAGGAATTTTGAACTTTTTACTCTGTAACATGTTCATGTGTTACTTTGACATATAAATTTATTTTTTATGCATAAAAACGTTGTCTCATAAATTATACTGCTAGAAATTTCTGAAGAAAGTAACTCGTCAACTACATAAACATTTATGTTATGGAACTTAATTATAGTGTTGTTCATAATTTTTAAGAATAAACAATATAAATGTCCATCAAAAAAAGCCATGAGTAAAAATACACACCCAGCATATTTAGGAACTAATAATTAACTGATGGATGTATTCATAACCGTCTGTACTTGTGACAGAAACTAATATTATTATTCCCTCTGTATCCATCTCTCCTTTCTTCTGTGATTTTCCATCTGGGACTGGTCACCTGACCAGAGGAGTGATTTCTCATTGTTCCTTATAGCTAAGTATATCTACTTTACTTTTAGCCAATTAGACTAAAAAAAAGTTGTGTGTGCAATTTATAGAAAAATGATGCTGATAAAAGGTAGACCCTTCTTTTCTCTTTTCTTCTTGTAGGCTGGGATATGTCCTTGAAACTGAAGAAGCCATTTGGGGCCAGGCCATTCAGTCCAGGGAGGCCATCTTTGCCAGAGCAACAATGGGAGAGGTTCTCAGTGGCCGAGCTTGTGCTTACTGTCACTTGTAGAAACCTCTTTCTAGTGTGAACAATGCTATCAAGAAAAAAGATTAAAAATAAATTTATTGGAAAAATATACTGCAAAAGAGAACTTGTTTTGAGAACAACCAGATATATGACAGATAATACAGAGGCCTTGAATAACACTATTGAGCTATTAGAACTAATGGGCATTTCACCAAATGACAGCAAAATATACATTCTTCTCAAATGTGCATGGAATGTTCTCCAGGGCAGACCACGTGCTAGAACACAGAAACAGTATTAACAAATGTTGAAGGATGTAAATTTCATACAACATCTTTTCCAGTAAACTGGAATGAAACTAGAAATCAATTAGTAGAAGGAAAACTGGAAAATCTATAAATATGTGGAAAGTAAACAGTACACTTTTAAACAAACAGTGGGTCAAATAAGTCATAAGGGAAATTAGAAAATACCTTTAAACAAATGAAAATCACAGCACAACATAATAAAATTTAAGAGATGCAAAAAAAGCAACACTAAAAGGGAAGACTGGATCTGTGAAACACAAACATTTTGAAACAACAAAGATGTCAAAGTAACAACTTACCTAGAAATAGAATACACTAAATTCAAAGCTAGTAGAAGAAAGAAAATAATAATGATTATAATAAAGATAAATAGATAATTTTAATAACAATGAAAGTAGAATGACCTTTTTAAAAAGATCAATAAGAAGAGATAAAACTAAATATAAAAATTCAGAAATGAAGGGGAAGATTTCCATGAAACAGAAAAGATTATAAAAAAAGTATTATGAAAATTTTATCTCAACAAATTAGATAATAGTAAAATTGAAAAGTTGCCATAAATTCACAATCTACAAAGACTAAATCATGAGAAATAGAAAATCTGAACAGTCTAGTAGAAAATCTGAATAGTCTAAATGGTAGGAAAGAGAATGAATTAGTGATAAAGTGTCTCCTAATAAAGAAAAGTCCAGGACCAGCTAAAGTCACCAGAGTATTCTACCACACATTTAAAGAACTAATACCAATCCCATTCAGTGTTTTTCATGGACTTAAATAGGAAAGAATAACTTTAAGTTCATTGTATAAAGTTAGCATTACTCTGATACCAAAATCAGACAAAGACACTAAAGAAAACCATAGACCAATATCCTCAATAGATATTGATGCAAAAACACTTGCTTGATAGCAAGCCAAATTAAATTGTATATTAAAAATATATACACTATAAAAAGGTTGGATTTATTCCTGGAATGTAAGGATGGTTCAACATACAAAAATCAATCAATCAAGCAAAGTGTGGCAGCACACACGTGTAATCCCAGCAACTAGGGTGGCTGAGGCAGGAGGGTTGTAAACTCCAGAACAGCCTCTAAAAATTAAGAGACCCTAAGGATATAGCTCAGAGGTACAGTTCCCCTGGGGTCAGTCCCCAGTACCCCCCCACACACACACAAATTAATCAATAACACTTATACATTATATTTAAAAATTAAAAGACAAAAAATGCATGGTTATTTCAATTGACAGAGAGAAAGCATTTGACAAGATTCAATACCCTTTCATGAATAAAAAATACTTAATAAATTAGGAATAGAAAGAAACCAACTGAACATAATAAAGACCAGGTATGAAAAGATCATAAAAAACTTCATATCAATGGTGAACGAATGAAAGATTTTCCTCTATAATCATGAACAAGACAAGGACATCAACTTTCATCATTTCTAATCAACATGGTTTTTAAGTTTATAGCCAGTGCAATGAAGCAATAAAAAGAAATAAAAGGCATCCAACAAGAAAGAAAGAAATCAGATTATCTTATTCATAGGTACATGACATGTGGAAAACTATAAAATTAAACAAACACACACACATAAAATGCTTAGAACTAATAAGAGAATAAGAAACTGTGGAAAATACAAAATAAACTTACCAGAATCAGTTACATTTTTATACACTAACAAAGAACAACATGAAAAGGAAAGTACAAATACAATCCAATTTCCAATGGCATTAAAAGCATAACATGCTAGTAATAAACCATCAAAGAATGTTAAACACTTGCACAATGAAAACTGCAAAAACAGGACTGAAAGAAATTTTTTAAATCACAAAATAATGGAAACATACTTTGTGTTCATGAATTAGAAAACTATAATTTGAAGACATCCGTAACACCAAAGCAATCTTCAAATTCAATGTGATTGCACCTAAACTCCAATGGAAAGTTATACAGAAATAGAAAAAAAAATCATACTAGAATTTACATGGAATTCAGGGACCCTAGTGGCCCCAGTTTGATGAAGAAAAACAATTGAAAGACTCCAAACGTGGAAGAATTAAAATAAAAAATCAATAAATGGGATGGCATCAAACTAAAAAGCTTATTCATAGCACGGAAACAATCAGAGCATGGAGAGCCTAGAGAATGGAAGAAAATCTTTGTCACCTGCACCTCAGATAGGGTGTTAATTTCCAGGATATACAAATAACTCAAAAAATGTAATACCAATAAAATAAATAACCCAATCAATAATGGGCAAAGACACTTCTCAAAAGAAAAAATACCAATGGCCAAGAAATATATGAAAAAATGTTCAACATCTCTAGCAACTAGAAAAATGAAAATTAAAACTACCCTGAGATTTCATCTCAGTCCAGTCAGAAAGGCAATTATCAAGAATATGAGTAACAATAACTGTTGGTAATGATGTGGGGAAAAGGGTACACTCATACATTGTTGGTAGGACTACAAACTGGTGCTACCACCATGAAAACCAGTATAGAGATTCTTCAAAAACCTAGGAATGGAACCACCATTTGACCCAGCTAGCCCACTCCTTAGTATATATCCAAAGGATCTAAAATCAGGGTACTACAGAGATGAAGCCACATCAATGTTTATAGCAGTTTAATTCACAATAGCTAAGCTATGGAGCCAACCTTGGTATCCTTCAACAGATTAGTGGATAAAGAAAATGTGGTATACATACACAATGGAGCATTACTTTATGAGGAATTACTTTATGACATTGGCCAGTAAATGGATGGATCTGGAGACCATCATGCTAAGTGAAATGAGCCAATCACCCAAAACACCGAAAGCCGAATGTGTTCTCTGATATGTGGAAGCTAGCCCCCAATAAAGGGAGGAATGGGAAGAACAGAAGTTCAGTAGATTAGACAAAGGGGAATAAGGAAAGGGAGAATAGGTAGAAATGAATCTGAAATAATAATTTTTCTATGTACATATATGAATACAGCACTATGAATCTCACCATCATGTACATCTATAAGAATGGGGGTCCTAATTAGAATAAGATATATTCCATGCTTGTATGATTGTATCAAAATGTATTCTACTGTAATGTATGAGTAAAAAGAAAAAGAAAAAAGAAAAAAAGAATGTTTTACCCAGTAAAAGGACATTAATATATTATTATAAAAAAATAACTTGGAAGACTTCCAGTTCTTGATTTCAAAAATACATTACAACACTATAGTAATAAAACAAAGTGGCATTGGAACAAAGCCATACATTCAGAAAAATAGGACAGAATAGAGACCCCGGAAATAGACTCTTATGTTTATGCTCAGACAATTTTTGACAAGAATGCCAAGACCACTCAGTGGGGAAAGGACAGTCTTTTCAACAAATGATGTTAGGAAGACTGGGTGTTCACATGCAAAATATTAAAATTGGACACTTTCACATGTACAAAAATTTATTCAAAATGGATGAAAGAGCTAAATATAAGTGTTGTAACTATAAAAACCCTAGAAGAAAACAGGAAAAAGCTTCATGATATTGGATTGGTGATAATTCCTTAAATGTGACATGAAAGGTACAGGTAGCTAAAGCAAAAATGGACAATCGGAATTATATCAAACTTAAAAACTTTTGTGAATCAAAAAACATAATCAACAGAATGAAAAAGTGATCTACAAAATGAAAGAAAACATTTACAAATTGTTTATCTGATAACAGGTTAATATCTAGAATGTATTAAGAATGCCTATAATTCAGCCATAAAAACTAAATAATCTGATTAAAAATGGACAAAGGACTTGAAAAGACATTTATCATTGAAGGATATAAACAAACTTAGGAAAAGATGCTCCATGTCATCAATTATCAGAGAAATTAACATCAAAATCATAAGGATAGCATCTCACTTCCATTAGTATGGCTACTGTTTGAAAGATGCAGAAACTACCAAGCATTGGTGAAAAGTGGATACATTGAAAAACTTGTACACTGTTGGTGGAAATGTAAAATGGTACAAACATTACGGAAAACAGTGCTGTGTTTCCTCATATTGCAGGCTCATATGGTAATTATTTCTTTTTAAGAATTAAAACAGTAATTCACTTGGGGGTAGGTATTCAAAATAATTGAAAGCAGGATCTCAAGGAAATATCTGTATACTTGAGTTCATAGAAGTACTATAGCCAAGAGGTAGAAGCAACACAGATATCTACCACCAGTGCCTGGATTAACAAATTGTGATATATACACACAATGGAATATTATTCAGTCTTAAAATTATGATTTTTATTTTATTTTATGCAAAGTAAAATAAACCAGTAACAAATGATAAATATTATATGATTCCATTCATATAAGGGATCTAAATTATTTAAATTCACGAGAACAAACTAGAATGGTGGCTGTGGGGAGGGAAAATGAGAGTTGCTCAGTGAGTACAGCTTCAGTTCCATAAGATAAAAAACTCTGGAGACATGTTTCAGATAAATGTGAAAAATATTACTAAGTGTAGACGTAAACAGGGCAAATTTTATGTGTTTTTCACCACAATGAAAAAGAAGACATATTTCGATTAACAAGATATTAAGTGTATGTGTGTGTGAAACCACAGTAAAGTTATAGCAAAGTGTACAATGAAATGCTTGTTATGGCTGTCAAACCTAATTGAAACCTCTTCTCTTAACTTTCCAGATTCCAGGCCGTTTGTTCAATAAGCACAAAATATTTCCATAATTAGAAAAAATGAAGCTGTTTCCACTCAAAAATATCAAACAAAATTTTCACTGGGGTAGAATAGAGGAAGTAGATCAGGGGGAACAGAAATGGGAGGGAAAGGGAAGGTATTGGTGAATGGGATTGATCAAAGGACACTATGTGCATGTACAGCTATGGCATAATGAATCTCACTACTGTGTATAATGAACCAATAAGAATATTATTTAAAAAAAAGTTCACTGGAGCTTACCATGAATGCATGACTTGTACTGGAAAACCATAATTGCAAAAGAAGCTATTGCATTCTTCTGGGAACTTCAATTGTTTAAAATCCTGGGGGAATCCTTGGGTGGCATTTGGATCTTTTGGGATGGTTTCATCATCTGTCTAGTCTTGGGAAGAAAAAGTAAAAGCTGGGTAACCCTTAGCAGAGAAGGGAAAACTCTCTATTTTCAAACAACAAATTTTGTTTCATGATTTCTTTTAACGTAGTTGCAAAGCCTGGGTAGACATTGGGAAAAATGAGAGGAGAAGAGCTGATACGTAGGGATTAATTGCTTTAGACAGAATTACCCAGACCACATGCATGTTGACATTTTAGCTTCGGGTTGCATCTCTTTTATCTTGACCCTGCCTGAATATCTTGAGTCACAGTGACAAACTAGTGGGTCATTACATCACCACTGTTTTATGACTATTTGTGAGCACTCTTTTGCCTCTTGAAACCACACTGTATTGTGCTGAAAGGGAATCATTAACCGTATCTTTTTAAAAATTTTTAAATGACTGACCAGATAAAGTGTCCAAAAGATGGCAAGAAAGAGTTAAACTAGAAGGTCTTCCAAATTATGAAAACCAAATGTTCAGAAAAGGAATTTCACTGTAAATGTTAAAATACTTCTGTTGTTCTGGAAACCTTTCAGATTCTACCAGATACTACAGTCTATCCATAAACTAATTTACATCATGATAGACAAGTTCATATATGGACAAGTTCATAGTGACTCCATTCTAACAGGACTGGCTCCAGATGCTAACATTGTGTGCTTTTTAATCCCACAAAATTTTTATTGCATTTTTAAATTTTTTTATTTGTTTTAATTAGTTATACATGACAGCACAATGACTTTGATATATCAAACATTTGAATCATTTCAAGAATCTTGACAATTCAGTTTTGCTAAAGAAGCCAGAAAAATTAATAAAGTCATGACTGGATGAAAATAAGTTATAGTTTCCATCAAATATTTAACAAATCTTATCGTAAGTTTGATGTTAGATTTGCAATTCTAGACTATTTCTACTGTTGTTTTTAAGTTTGAATGTACATATTTCATCAACATCTTGTCTTATTTTGGAGACTTCTCAATTTTAAGGAATAATCTTAAAATACTACATTTCAGGTTCTCTTTTTTTCCCCAAATCCATTTACTCAACTTAGAACATAACTTCACTCTTTTGAAGAAAGTGAATCCAACAGTAAATTGTGTTGAAAATAAAACTGTTTTAACAATTTAGTAATGGTTTTTTTTTAATATAAGTGATATATTTACGTAATCTTTCATGATATTAATTATAACTGAGGAATCAGGAAAGAGAAAGAAGAAAGAGGGGCTGGAGCTGGAACTCAGTGGTAGAGCACCTGCCTAGCACGGGTGAGGCACTGGGTTCCATCCTCAGAACCACATAAAAAATAAACAAAGTAAAGTTATAAATATATATATATATCAAAAAAGAAAGAAATATATAAAAGGAGGAAAGAGGAAGAAATCACAGTAGAAAGATGACAAAGAGGAGAAGAAGAAAGGTAGGAAGGAAAGAAGGAAGGGAGGGAGGCATACACAACCTTGAGCAGGCTTCTCAGGTAGGTGTTTCTTCTAACATTAGCAAGTGTCCAGAAAAGTCAATCAAATTCCATTTCAAACTCAATATGAACAGAGGTTCAATATTTTTTTCAGAATAAAAATAAAATTCATAAAAATAGTCCAAAAATTGTTTTGTTCAATCTATGAACATGTTTTTCCTAAAGCGTAGAGATAAAATGCTGCCACCATTTTTTAAAATAGAATTTTCAAATATTATCATACTAAGAGGAAATAAACACATTTTCTTATTATTTCCAGGACAACTTAGATAGCAAGCCACACACAATTTTGAGTGGATTTGTGCTGACTTAGAAAACATTCTCAATATGTGGGTCTTAAAACTTTTTGCTAGGCTTGCAAGTCATAGCAAAGCAAGAATAAGAACTGTCTTAGGATGTTTGTTAGTTTTTCTTTAGTTTATATGTAGCCAGCTGGTTTCTGACCTCCTTGTGTAAATATCCAGCTTTTCACATAATCAGATTCCATCTTACCTTGTTATGACATCATTCTGGGTAGGCTTTGATCCCTCACTAACTTTATTTAAACCATATACGTAAACTTAAATAACAATAAGAAGATTACTTCTTATCCACTATCACAAATGCACACTCCATGTTTATATATGTTTGTTTGCATAATACACATAAACCTTCAAAGGGGTTAGTTAGTAATATACTAAAAGTAAAAGTGTATCTGATTTTATTTTAAACAATTGAATTTTCAAAAACCTCTTGTGTATTTCTGGTGAAATATATATTTAATGTAAGCACCCTTTTCCTCAAATTGTCATAAGTTGATATTTTTGTCCAACTGATATTTTAAAAGCAGGTGAATTGAAACATCGAATTCAGAAATTGTTATATATTATTTTTCCACATGGATGCAAGAAAATAAAGGTTAAGCTATTGGCAGTCCAGTATCCACAGCATAAAAAACATAATGATCTTGGGGGGAAAAAAAGGCTTATTTAGCCTGATTAAGATAAATGACACAAGGCAGCTGTAAAAAGAATTCTCACTAGCCATTGACCCACAAACTGGGATGTCATTTTTCATGTTTATAAAAGTATAAAAATAACTTAAAATAACACCAAATTTTTGGAGTTTTAATGAGATTTTCTAAATTCTGTTTTGGAGGGCATTAATCCTCTTAAAGTTAAGATATATGAAAACATTCTTATTTCTATAGAACTTGGATGCTTGTTAAATACAAGTCATATTTCTACAGACCTATTATACCCCCAATATCTAGAACAGTGCATGAGCATACAGTAGGTGATTCATAATATCGTAGAAGGAATTTATTAATAATACATTAAAATGTGAAGTATTAATAATATGTATATAAAGTGCAAAGTATTAATTATATATAAAATATATAATAATATATTAAAATGTGAAGATTTGCCTGCTAAAGCAATGTAACTATGAAAGATGTACAGGACTAATAGATACATGAAAGTAACAAATGTTTCTTGACTGCTTTTTATGTGCTAGGTGTTATGCTAAGAGTTTCAAATAGCCCTAAAGGAGGTGATGCTAGGCTGCCTCATCTGAGGAAATCTGACTTAGAGAATAGTAATAATGTGTTCCATGTCACATATTTAATAAATAGTGCAACCTAAGTTAAAGTCATCCTTGCTCTACAGAATATTTTTTTAAACTATTCATTCTCTAGGCACATTAATTTCATGGTAACTTTATGGTCTTTAGATTCAATCTAAACTATAGCTCCAAAGAAAAGAAAAAGAGCATCTTACTGCTTTGGAAAGGATGAAGCACTTTCATGAAGCATTAAGTTTTTCTATCCAGGGATAAATGCTTCTCTTATGTTATGTAGAAATGTAGGTATCAGTCAATGATGTTGTGCTTTTTTCTGCACAGTACAGAAGAGTTTATCCTGTAAATACATTTTCACAAATGGAAAAAGAAGTAAGTAAAAGGATGTAACTTTTTTTCCTCCATAATAGCAAAAACTGGAAACAGTCTCAGTGTACCTCAGTAGATGCCTGGGGAAGCAAATTATGAATGTGTGCTATGGAATTAATGTGAATTGGATAAGACCCCATGTACTTGAAATCAAGTAGAAGATGGGCATCTCAGCCCCTGACTGCATGCCTGGTGTGTGACTCAAGGCCATTACCTTCTGTAGGCCTCATTTATAAAATGTGGACACCAAAAGTATGTGGTGCATGGAATTGCGAAAGGTGCTTGTGAGGAGGATGTTGGAAGAGGAAGCTTAAGAAGATAAGCTCAGTCCTTTTTCTGTCTTGTGGTCATAATATTTTAGGTATCTAGATCACATCAATAGGCAACTACTAATAGCAATGTCAAGGAGAAGTGGCCAAATTGCTGGCAAGAGGCACAACACTTGCATATTTTGAACATTTTTTCAAAGCTATTTCCAGTGTCAGTATTTAATTTTACTATCTGTATCTTTTTATTTACCAGCTGAATTGCTTCTTCATGTGACATACTCAATGGACCTCCAGTCAGATTATTTTATGGATTGAAGGAAGTGTCCAACAGGAACATTTTCAGAGAAGAGATGTGAACTTTAGCTTATAAATCATCTAGTGCATAGCCAGAGAAGGAGCGAATCAGTGGACAAATCGTCCTATGAGAGCAAATACAGCTCCCATGGGTAAGACAAAGTGAAATTGAGCTAGTACTCCAACATCCCTCTCAGTTCAGTGATCCTAGTTGGACCAAACAGCTGCCAAGTGGCCTCAGTGAGAAAGTCTGCTGAGCAAGCTCTCTCTCTCCGAGCTGCTCTTTACTCTTAGAAGCAAAATGGCCTTATTATCTTATTCAGAACTTTGCCTTATTTCATCATATTTCCTAATTACTCTCCTTCGTGAGGGAAAACATGTCTCCAATTCTAATCCAAATGCTGGATCATCCCCCTCCATAGGAGGAGGCAATAATGGGTTTATATAAGTTAAGCAAAGTTTCAAAGTAACTTCCTATATTCACTTTAATTCCAAAATAGAAAAAAAAACCACCAGTTTTTTTCAAAACTTATCATCTGTGTTCCATGTGGTCCACACCAAAATATTGGGATATGAATGGGAGGTAGTCTGGTTTCAATGTAAGAGGTGGACACAGCTCAGTTACTCAGGCCTTGAGGTAGGAAGTTTCCCCTTGGGAGCAGTTTCAAATACTTTAACATGACTTGCATAACTATGTGTGACTGCCCCTGCTTTGTCTTCCACTTTAAAATTCCCTTTTAAGTTTTTCTGAATGTTATGGTTTGGATATGAAGTGTCTCCCAAAAGCACACATGTGAGACAATGTAAGAGGTTCAGAGTAGAAATGATTGGGTTGTGAGACTCTTAACACAATCAGTGAATTAATCCCCTGATAGGGATTGATTGAGTGGTAACTGGAGGCAGGTGTGGTGTGGCTGGAGGAAATGGTTTATTGGGGGTAATATTTGTACCTGGCAAGTGAAGACCTCTCTCTCTTTCTCTCTGCTTCCTGCTCATCATGTGAGCTGGTTCCCTCTGCCACACTCTTTTTTTTTTTTTTTTTAAAGAGAGAGTGAGAGAGGAGAGAGAGAAAGAGAGAGAGAGAGAGAGAGAGAGAGAATTTTTAATATTTATTTTTTAGTTCTCGGCGGACACAACATCTTTGTTGGTATGTGGTGCTGAGGAGAGAGAGAGAGAGAGAGAGAGAGAATTTTTAATATTTATTTTTTAGTTCTCGGCGGACACAACATCTTTGTTGGTATGTGGTGCTGAGGATCGAACCCGGGCCGCACGCATGCCAGGCGAGCGCTCTACCGCTTGAGCCACATCCCCAGCCCAATCTCTGCCACACTCTTCCCCCACAATGTTCTGCCTCACCTCTAACCCTGAGGAATGGAGCCAGCCTTCAATGGACTAAGACCTCCGAAACCATGAACCCTCAACTTTTCCTCCTCTGCAATTGTTCTGGTTGGTTCCTTTAGTCGTAGCTGTGAATAAGCTGACTAAAACACTGAATATGTGCATTTCATCATGTCCTAATTAGCCTTTAAAAGTGTATTTTCTATAGATTGGAACCATTTTCATCCCTACCTGCATCATGTGCCTCCTCGTAACTACCACTTATTAGTCTTTCTCCATCCTTTGGCAAAGCTTCTTTGAGGTGCGCTTCCTGTGTCAGTCAGAATTCTCCAGAGAAACAGAGCTGAAAGGAAATTCCCTCCTCTCGCCATGCATAAAAGTTAACTCAAAATGGATCAAGGAGCTTGATACCAAATCTGAGACTCTGCGTCTGACAGAAGAAAAAGTTGGCTCCAATCTACATATTGTGGGGTCGGGCTCCAAATTCCTTAATAGGACACCCATAGCTCAAGAGTTAATAACAAGAATCAACAAATGGGACTTACTTAAACTAAAAAGTTTTTTTCTCAGCAAGAGAAACAATAAGAGAGGTAGATAGGGAGCCTACATCCTGGGAACAAATTTTTATGCCTCACACTTCAGATAGAGCCCTAATATCCAGAGTATACAAAGAACTCAAAAAATTAGACAATAAGAAAACAAATAACCCAATCAACAAATGGGCCAAGGACCTGAACAGACACTTCTCAGAGGAGGATATACAATCAATCAACAAGTACATGAAAAAATTCTCACCATCTCTAGCAATCAGAGAAATGCAAATCAAAACCACCCTAAGATACCATCTCACTCCAGTAAGATTGGCAGCCATTATGAAGTCAAACAACAATAAGTGCTGCTGAGGATGTGGGGAAAAGGGTACCCTTGTACATTGCTGGTGGGACTGCAAATTGGTGCGGCCAATTTGGAAAGCAGTTTGGAGATTCCTGGGAAAGATGGGAATGGAACCACCATTTGACCCAGCTATTGCCCTTCTCCGACTATTCCCTGAAGACCTTAAAAGAGCGTACTACAGGGATACTGCCACATCGATGTTCATAGCAGCACAATTCACAATAGCTAGACTGTGGAACCAACCCAGATGCCCTTCAATAGATGAATGGATAAAAAAATGCAGCATTTATACACCATGGAGTATTATGCAGCACTAAAAAATGACAAAATCATGGAATTTGCAGGGAAATGGATGGCACTAGAGCAGATTATGCTTAGTGAAGCTAGCCAATCCCTAAAAAACAAATGCCAAATGTCTTCTTTGATATAATGAGAGCAACTAAGAACAGAGCAGGGAGGAAGAGCAGGAAGAAAAGATTAACATTAAACAGAGACATGAGACGGGAGGGAAAGGGAGAGAATAGGGAAATTGCATGGAAATGAAGGGAGACCCTCATTGCTATACAAAATTACATATAAGAGGTTGTGAGGGGAATGGGAAAATAAACAAGGAGAGAAATGAATTACAGTAGATGGGGTAGAGAGAGAAGATGGGAGGGGAGGGGAGGGGGGATAGTAGAGGATAGGAAAGGTAGCAGAATACAACAGTTACTATTATGGCATTATGTAAAAATGTGGATGTGTAACCGATGTGATTCTGCAATCTGCATTTGGGGTAAAAATTGGGAGTTCATAACCCACTTGAATCTAATGTATGAAATATGATATGTCAAGAGCTTTGTAATGTTTTGAACAACCAATAAAAAAATAAAAAAATAATAAAAAAAAGAAATTGGCTCAGATCAGAGAGTCTGAGAAGTCCCTCAATTCACCATCTACAAGCTGAAGACCCAAGAAGCGCAATGGTGGGATGGGTCAGAGGCAGGCCTGGGGACAAGGGAAGCCAATGCTGTGACTACTGGTCCAAGGGCAGAGATGAGGCATTGCAGCTTCAGTAGCAAGGCAGGTAAAAGGCACAAATTCCTCCTTTTCCACCTGTTCTATTCAGGCCCTCAATGGACTACAGGATGCTCACCCACATTGGGGAGGGCCATCTGCTTTACTCAGTGCACCAATTAAATGCTTACACTCACAGAAAATCCCAGAAATAATGTTTAATTTGGGTGCTTTGTGGCCAAATTAACACATAGAATTAACCATCACATTTTTGTGCTCATACATATTTTTGCTCTCTCCATGGAGTTAGCATAATATACTAGAAGGCTGTGAGAGAAGAGACTGTGTCCTTGTTTCCTGGATGAGTTCCTGTGACTTAGCAATTGTGCCTGGCACAAAGAAGGACATAACTACATAAATGAATACTATGCTTTCTAATAATGAGATTATAAAATGTTTCTCTGCTCCAGACTTTCAAATGAAAACATGAGATATTATGATGCTGAAAGTTGTGAACAATTGAGTCGTGTAACAGCATGTATGAATCTTGATTGCATTTTGTTAAATGAAAGAAACCAGACACAAAAGACTGCATAAGTATGATCCCATTTATATGTCACTCTGGAAAATGTAAAACTACAGGGACAGAAATAGATCAGCGGTCCCCAGGGGTTCTGAAAGAGGGACAGGGAAATAGACTACAAAGTGGCAGCACAAAGACATTTCTGGTTGATAGAGCTGGTGTGTGTGGCACTGGGGTGTTAGATACCTGACTCCTTGCATTTGTCAAACCTCTGAGCTGTACACTGTAAGACCTGTATGCAAATGTAAGACAAATGAACCTGGATATTGAAAAAACACAGGATGGAATGCAGAAGGTGACAAATGAATTTAACTATATTATAAATACATAAGATCACTGAAGAATGTGGATAAGAGAGAAGCTGACCCAAATACTTGTAACAAAGTGCTTTCACTGATACTGTAAGGTTTAGTACAAAAGTAACTGCATACTAAAACCCCTATGTTGGTAAATATATTTCTCACAGTTTAGCAATTCTTATATGTATATATCAATTCTTATGCATATTGGAATTGAACAAATATGTAAATGCACTGTGACCTTGAGAGCCAGGTTTTTCACTGTCAGAGAAAGGAGGTAAAGATAAAGGAGGAAGAACTAGAATGAAAAAACTTGCTATACTGGGTGGAATTGGTGCTATAAGAATAAACTCCATCTATTTAAATAGATGAAGATATGTAAATATAAATCATATTTGAAGATATATTTGCATATATACAGAAAAAGAGATATGGAAATATGTTATATATTGTACACACATACAAATTTGTTATATAGATATTGTATGTGTGTATATATAACATATTTCTGCATATATATGTATTTCTGTATGTGTATGTATATACACATATATAAAATTATAAAATTATATTTATTTCTTGGCTTCTTCTGAGAGGACTTGAAAATAGTGACTCTCCAATACAAAATGCATTCCGAACTCACTTATTTCTAAAGGCCCTTTTTAAGTAAAAGGACCTAAGTTTCCTTGAAGAAATCACTGATTATAGAATGGTCTTAGGAAAAATATAACATGAGCTTGCAGTAACATAGTATCAAAACTTGAGGAAGCAATAATATTAAAAAAAAAAACGAAATCCAGGATATAGTCATGTGAAAATAACAGAAGAAATCAATTACCTGAAAGAGCTACCAATAGTTAAAGCTGTAAGAATTTGAGCAATAAAATAAATAACAATAGCATTGTATTATAAAATTGTAGAATAAAATAGATGTCCTTGAGTCTAGACAGAAAGAAGTAAATGATTAAATAAAAATTAAATTGGTAAAAGAGATGAGGTACTCCTTTTGGAAGAGTCCCAATTAGTACATGTGGAAAAAAATTAAAGAAATAGAAAATTATCATTAAAATACCATAGTAATATTTGCTTCAGTCAAGATCTAGTAACCAATGCTGAAATTAATGGGTAAATTTTTAAGAAAAAACAGGATGTTTTACCTCTAAGTATCTCCCTTAAAATATGTATTATTTGCTGTGGTGATTTAATGTATGTCCAAAAAATTGAGAAGGTGAGGTTTAATCTCTCACTACTGGGTGCTAAAACTTAATATCTTGCTTCTAATGAATAGAATAAGAAATGGGAAAATTAGTAAGACAAAAGACAGCAGAGTGAATTGCTGAATTCTGATCACTGAATTGCTGAGATCACAGGAATATGAGACTCAAGTGCGTACAACCCCAAGCAAAGCCCAAACTATTCAGTGAAACTGGACTTTCCAGCATCTTACCACTGCTGCTTAAACTGCCAGTACCCCTGGCACTAGAAATGAGGCCGATTCACAGGGTCAGGGTCCACTGCTGCTCAGGGAATAAGATCTTGTTGCAATAGTTACTAACTCTGGAAAGAATCCCTCAGATTTTTGTTTCTTCGTATCAACACATTTCTACCAAAGATTGGGATGTTTTGTGTAATGAGCAGAGGCCAGGACAAATGCCTATGGCTCAACTGAAGAAACGCTGGGACAATGAGTGTCTAGCACTTCTTCAATTTACAGGAAGACATCCCCAAATATATGAAGGAAGGTCAGAAAAATGAAAAAAAAAATCTTTTGTTCATACAATTAGAACATTTGTGCTAATGTAAAAAAAGTCTTTAAATAATTTGGTTCAGTATGTGTAATTGTATATAACAGAAAACCAGAGAGAAAAATGAGGTAAAGAAATGACATTGTTGAACCCCTCTGGAAATGTATTTTGATTTGACTTAACCTCCTACTATTTGTTCTCTTACAATTCATGATTTTTCTATAGTGTCTGTCCTGAAGCTTAAGAAAAACAAACACCATATTTTATCTATTTTCAGGTAAAAATATTTCTTTCCCTCTCAATTGAAGACAAATTTTTTGCCACAAAACTTCTTATAATTTGGAAATAGACATTACTCATTAATTGCTAGTTGAATGCATTAATGATTTAGTTTATGAAAGAAACCAAATAAATGTTGGTTTGTATCCAAGCTTAAAAAATTAGGTAAGCACTATTTCCTTTCCTTTCCTCACTTCTGTGAGCAGTGAAGGCAATGGAGACAGAAGTGTGGGCCTGTCTGAGCTATCATCATTCTGAGGTTGGCAAGTTTGCCTTTGTTTTCAATCTCGTTACTTTCAGTCACATTCATGGTCTCTGCTCCTGCCCCATTTATTCTCTTTAAAAACTTATGGACAGTTAACTGTCTTTTGAAATGGAGAGAAATAGAACTGATAAACTTTTGCCAATAATTACATTCTTGCTTTCATGAGAGAGTTTAGCTGCCACCATGATAAAGTATCCAATGAAAGAGAAAGGGCAAAAATGTCCTTTTAAGCATTAATCATCAACTGTTGCCAGAAGGTTTGGAAAAAAAAAAAAAGGAATCTGTGTAAAAATTCATTGTCAATTCCCTCACTGAACTGAAACATTGCCTCCTGATGAAGGTACCTATTCCTAACATCCATGCTGGGACACTTGGCCTTGACCTTCCCATTGTAACCCAGGCACATTCAAAGGATATGGCAAAGACTGGGCAATAGAAAGCTGAGGTTCACATAGACCTTATAAAAACTCCCATTCAGCTACAAGGAAAGACGGCAGGAACACTCACCTGGACTCAGACCTTACCTCCAGCTATTGTTGCCTTGTGAGTATTTTAGGTCAGTTAAAAGTTGGAAGATTTTTTTAAGTCTGAAAGTAAAGCTAAGGGAAGATTTTTCTGTCTAACACCTCAGAGAACATGAACTTAAAAAATAGAGTTGTTAAAAAAAAAGTTTTGTTATTGCCCCCAGCATACCTAGATGATAAAGAAAAAGGAATCGGGGTCCCTGAACATAGAAAAGAGATAAGAGCTACAAGTCTTAAAGCTCTAGGCAAGACAGAGAGAATGACTCAAATAGTATAATAAAAGTACTCACAATAACAATAATAGTAGATAACACTGACTGAGCATGTATCATGTGCCAGAGATTGTTTTAAATGGATCAATTTTGAACCTTTAAAACAATTTACGTGTAGGTTCTTTTTTCCTGATATAATAGCCAAGAAAGATGGACCCCAATATTTTCATCAAATTTTCTAAGTGACCCAGCTGCTAAAAGTGGAAGGCAGAATTTGAACTCCTGAGTTTACCCAGACCCCACTGCCTGAAGTCTTGAGTGGTCCTAGGTCTGTCTGATTGTTTAAGGGTGACTAAGAAGTCCCTTGGCAAGTTGCAACAGGGTTACTGGGAATAGAACCAGCTCTGCCAGAATGTAACTGGGAACAGTCTGGGCTCTTAACAAGATGAACTAGACTTTTACAGCCAACGACAAGTGAAAATAACACACCCATATTCCCAATGTATATCTCTAGCACGAGTCACCATCTTTTATTTAAACATAATATTTGCACTGATGTTCAGATTCTGGCACTGTTTATTTGAAGTAATTGTAGTTGCTGTAAACAGCTGGTTTAAAAAAAAATTTTGGTTTCTTTGGGACATTTTTATCTATCTGTCTACATATCTATCTATATTTCTGGCTATAAGAATCTCAGTGGCCTAATACAATAAAATAAACTTTAATTCTGGTTCTTCCATCATCAACCCAATACTGTTTGGGGTCATGTAGCAGGTGGTTGAAGAAAGAAAGGAAGAGAGCATCCTGAGAGAGGCTGGCAAAGACTAGACACACGGCTTCTCTCTGCCTTTCATTGGTCAGGAGCCTGGGAAACATTGTTTAGTGTTGGTCCCAGATAGAAAAGGCAAACCATATGTATTTGTGGGCACTGGCCTTTAGTGCCCAAATTCCAACCAATTTCATCCACTGTATTTATGTGATAGGGCTTATAGGTTTCGATTAATTTAAGAGACCAAAGGGAGAAAATCTAATTTCTTTGGTTTTTTGGTACCAAAAAGAGACATTCTCATAAAAGTAGCTTGAAGAACTCTGCAATCTGCTTCTATCCTTTGGTCGATCCTATAATCAGCTTGTAAACCTGGCTCCTGGACCTTAAATTGCCTTTTGTCTTCAATGCCTGGTGACAATCCCTGAAGCACTGTCAGTGGAAGGATCCCGCCACAACCTTCCCCATTACCCAGCTGCTCATGTTTATTCTTAAAAGTGTATTTCCTTGTCTCTCTGACACTGTTTTAGCAAACTGAATTGTTATTAACTCCTCAGATATTTCTTGATTATTTTATTAAAGGTAAAATCATTATGAATTTTTTAAAGGTATGTTTATCACTAACTTTACAAAATACTGAAATAAGAAAATAAGATTCTGAAATCATAATTTTCAATTTTGTGTTGAGAAATATAGACTATCTAAATATCAGAAAAGAAATGCTCCAAAGAGAAAAAACTAGGAACATATTATAAGAGCTTAGTTACTTATAAAGACTGGCTTACACAATCTAAGCATTCAGCATTTCTTGTTGGAAGTGTCTCCTGTGGAAGCTATCAACATTGCACGAGCAATAAAAAACAAACAAACAAACAAACAAACAAAAAACGTAGCTGATTACCAATGATTCAATCTGTTAGGAGCAAATGTTAGGAGCTTCTATCCTGGAGACAGATTACTTGGGCTTTCTAAACTGTGTATCTTTGAGCAAGTCTCCAAACTCTTTGTGCCTGAGTTTCCTCAACTATAAAACAGATACAATAATAGTGCATACCATACAGGGTTGATGAAAAGATTAAATGAGGCAGCTGCTATTATTTATATTGATACATGCAAAAAAACACTTAGAATAGTGCTAGAAACATATTATGTAATCAGTGTATATTAGCACAATCATTATATGCATCATTAATATTTTTATTATTTTCACCCCTCCCAATTAAGAAATGACTTCTGCATTTTTCAGATAAAAATTGTTCATTTTCTTTTTGAGGTAGTTAAAAACCGTATCTTTAGTATGCACTCCAAAAAGAAATCCTGAAATAAGGATTTGTTGTCAACACATTGATTGTGGTATGGACTTAGAAATGTCCTCCGAAAATTCCTTGTTTTGAAAGCATAATACCCAAAGCAAAAAGGTTCAGAAGTGGGGCTTTTAGGCAGTGATGAGAAATGTCATCAATGGATTAATTTATTTGGTGGATGATTAATTCAAAAGGACTACTGTACTGGGTGGTAACTAGAGGCAGGTGCAGCGTGACTAGAGGAAATAGGCCACTGGGGCTATGTCCTTGGGGATTATATCTTGTCCCTGGCTCTTCATTCATTCTCATGCCCCCCCCCACACACACACTCCCCGTTCCTGGTCGTCATAAGCTGAGTAGCTATCCTCTACTATGCCCTTCTGCCATCTCAGGACCATAGCCCTTCAAAACTGTTAGAAGAATATTCAAAAATAACAATCACATGGACTCAGAACAATAGAGTCTGCCAGCTATGGACAGAATGTCTGAAACCATGAGCCCCATATAAACGTTTCACCTTTTAAGTTTTCTTGTCGGGTACTTTGGTCATAGCAAAGAAAAATTGACTAACATTACATCCAGTAGTCTCAAGTCAACCTGTTTGTGTCCTCATTTTCAAACATAGCTTATTTATTCATTATTCATTCATTAATTTATTCAATCAATGATGGTTAGATGGCTATTCTGGACCAATTATTATAGCTCCACTAATTCCCAGCTGTATGTACTGTAGAAACATTCTTTACCTCTTGAGTTTGACTTTCTTCATGTGAGAAATTGAAATAATAATACCTATTTCCATCATTATTGCCAAGAGTAAGTAAGAGGGGCTGGGACTGTGGCTCAGTTATAGAGTACTTGCCTGGCATGTGTGAGGCACTGGGTTCAATTGCTAGCACATCCTATGAATAAAGAAACAAATGTCCATCAACAACTATATATATATATATATATATATATATATATATATATATATATATATATAAAATAAGAGCAGTTTTGTAAAATACTGGCACAGTTCCTGGACTATAATAAGTACCCAATCAACAAATTATTATTCTTACAGAAATTAATATGAAAAATCTTTTGTCCAGTGACATGATCCTTTCATATGATTTTTCAGACTGCAGATCTCAATTCATTGGTAAGGGGCAAAAACAATTTTAACCACTTATTACATAGAATTTACATTTCTAAAAACCAAAAAGAATTGAAAAGAAATAGAATACAATAGAGTAGTATAAAAAAGGATTAAGAGAATAAAGATAAGAGCAAATTATTGTATTATATTTTTAGCTTCACTTATACAAATACCTGTATGTCTATGGGTATTGATTGGATATAAAACATATTTCTTATTAAGGTCCACAGTCAAAAGTTTGAAAGCATTTTAATAATATATGAATAGTGTTGCATTCGTGACTGTAATTGCTCAGGAGCCTGAATTGTGTTTGTTATGATGCTTATTCAAAAATAAATATCTCTATCTCATATGACAGAAATAGCATATTTAGTATTTTTAAACTGATAAATATCAAGCTTGCTTGGTGGTTTGGTGGAGGGGGAAAATCAATGACTAATAATGAACTATCAGAATTATTTTAAAAAATTATATTCTCCTATGCTACTTCTGCTCACTGTCATCCTTTTGCAAAATAAAAGTTATTTGTAATGGAGATAAGCTGTATGGATGTACAATAGCTTTAAAACACTCCACACTAAACCTGTCTCCTCGTAGGTGAGGTGAAATCAGTAGTCTTCTGTGTCTCTATTGCGTATACCAACACAGGCTACAGGGAAGAGAGCTATCACCAGTCCCTTGAAAACCTGGTGAATAATTGCCGTCTTCTCAGGGGAGTCCTTTTGCCTTAAAAGCCTTCAACTCCAGATCATCCGTCTTTAGAGTTTCTTGGGCACATAGGCCTCCTGTCTCTTTTTCCAAATTAAGGGCACTCAGCAGAGCTGCCACATTGGGCACTAATGAATTCTCTGAGACTAATCTACACAGTAATGAGAACTGGAACCTGTCACTTGCTCTCCCAGGAGGTAACAGTTCACACACCGTTACATCACCCTATTAAAATAACTTATTAGCTGCCTTGCTTGTCTGCTACTATTCATTAAGAAGGTGTGACCAAAGAGACATGCATTTGAACAAATGATGCCATTTAATTTGTATTGTTCTCCGTTTTATTTTCATGGCTGAATGGATACACGCTCTAAGTAAATGTAAGCATTTCATGCAGATTGTACATACCTTAGGGAAGAATTGACAGAATTGTGACTTTTGACTAATTAGATAAAAAAAAAAGGTGAGAGTCTGTGTCTCACTCAAATGTGTGAGGAGGTTTTTATGCTTCATTCCTTGCATTTCTGTCTTTTAGAAAAATATTTGTCTTCATAAAAGGCTTTTATGCTGGGTATATTATATTATTCCATAAAGCCATTGCTACATTATTCTGAGAGCTAATTTGGTAAGAGTAAATTTAGATAAAATAATTAGAAGTTATGAACAATTTTTTCACAAATGCATCAAATTATGTAAACATTTTAAAAAATGTTTTTTCCAGTATTAGGGATTGAACCCAGGGGTACTCTACCACAGAACTACATTCCCAGCCCTTTTTATTTTTTTACTTTGAAACAGGGTCTCACTAAGTTTCGTGGCTGATCTTGAACTTGTGATCCTCCTGCCTCAACCTTCCCAAGTAGCTGAGATTACAGGCATGTGCCAGAGTTCTCAGATATATAAACATTGTTCCTAGTTATTTTCTTCAGTATAGTATCTTCGTAAGACCATGATCTTTGAGTTGATTTAGTCCTGGCTCTCATTTTTAATAGTTGCCTGATGGTGAGAGAAAAGATTCAGTCTTTTTATTCTCATGTACTTCATCTGTAGAATGAGAGTAAAATAATCTTATCCCATATTTGTAGCTTTTGGGAGGATTAAATGTGCTTAAACCATGCTGTCCCATGTAAATTCTCAATAATACCTATTGTTTTTATCATAGTGACCAGCAATATCCAGCTTTTATCCAAAGAAAAAATAATTGTCTTAAATTTTAAAATTTAAAATATTTTTTATTTGCTTTTGATGGAGCTGTTTGAAAATGCAACTATAGAGTGTGGCTTTAAAGATATTAGAAAGCTCTTGGGCATGGTGGCACATACCTGTAATTCCAGCGACTTAGGAGGCTAAGGCAGGAGGATCACAAGTTCAAGATCAGCCTCAGCAATTTAGCAAGGCCCTAAGCAATATAGCAAGACCCTGTCCATAGACAGACAGACAGACAGACAGACAGACAGATAGATAGATAGATCAGTCAGTCTAGGTTGTTGATCAGTGGTAAAGCACCTCAAGGTTCAATTCCAGTACAACCCTCATTCCCACACACACACAAAAGATATTGGAAAGCAACTTGAACACTTTATTAAGATGCTCAGTGGCCTCATCAGCTGCCCTGTAGTCCTCTTTCTGAAAAAGAGCACACCTTACATGGTTCTCCCAATTATTAGCTTTGTGATTTTGAGGACATTTTTTTACTAAAGCTTCTTGTTCTTTATCTCCAAAAAAGTATACTAATTCCTCCTTTTTGGTTATATCATGAAAATTAAATCAAATGAAATAAACTTTGTAAAACATCTGTCAGTTTATAACCACACACATATAAACACTCAATAAACTGCAATTGTCACAATTATAGTTGTAGAGATGCAGACCGCACTCTTTCTACCCTCCCTCTCCTGGTGCCTCTTATGTCCTCAAAAGCCCACAGTCTCACAGGGCCTAGAAGTGGACTGGTTATAGAACAGAACTTTCCAAACTAGACCGTGTCATACTTAAATAGATTTTATAACTTTGGCCTCATTAGCTCAACCTTTTAGCAAATTATACAAAGTGGCCTATGTTAATGTCCTAGTTGTTTTATTCTTAGATCATTAATTAGATTAAGTACTATTAAAATAAGCTTTTGATTAACATTTAGAGTCACATTATTAGTTAATAACATAAACTACTCATAGCCTTTCAAAACTGTTGGAATTAAAAGAATATCCCCCAAATAAAATCGCACAGACATAATTATTCTAAAATAAGTAGAATAGATTCCAGATAATTTTGCATTTTTCAGAACCAATAAAGTCGTGAACAACTGATGATTAAAATATCACCCAAATTCTATTTAAACAAATTGAATTTTTTGTTACCTTTGCACCGCGGCATGGATATTTCCTGTAAGAGATGCAAAATGAGGTGTTAGATTTTCATCATTTTCATGAAACACATCTTTATAGTTTTATGTTCTACACAAATCTTATCACAGTTCTTTAAAATGCAATGTAGCTTGTTTTAAAGCAAATTCTTAATCTTTTAAGCAAAATCATAATTGTTAATCTTGAAAATACCTATAAAGAAATTTCTCTCTTTTTTGGGGTCTAATCTGACATATTCTCAATAGCTAATTCATTAATTTGAAGTAGAAGAAAAAAATAAAAGTATAATAATAGTAATGTAATACTTAATACTTTTATATGAACATAATATACTAAGTACTTCACATATATTAAGTCATTAATCTCACATCAATCCTGTGAGGTAAGTATTATTTTTTATCTCCATTTTATATTGCAGGGAAGTAAGCCAAAGAGCAATAAAGTACTTTGTTAAGTTACACACGGAGAAAGTAACAGAATCAGGAATCAAACATGATGATTCTTGCCATAAAATAGCTATCTAAAATGATCACATGGCCAAAGACTTTTTTTTTGTACTTATTAACATCAGGCTTATGGCACATCAGTTGATTTGTGGAACACTGTCTTAGAGTACAGTACTTGTAGCTAATTTCATAAGGGGGAAAATCCTTTCTTTCATTTAACCTGATTTCTGTCAATTTAAGATATTTTTTACAATTTGCTTGGTCTGGTCTAATGTGAATATCTAGTTTAAATAAAGAAAATGAGAGAAAAATTTAAAATCACATAACTATCTAAGACGTGAATGGATTATTGGCTTTTGAAGGTAGCATGTGTAAACTGAATCAAACTGAAAAACAAAACAAAACAGAAAAGCAATCTAGTAATCTCTATAATTCTTTTAGGAAAAGTTGTTCATAGATAAAATTTTTAGAGTTGACCACCTAATGTCAGCAGGCATGTGGGTTGGGAGGTGACCCCAATTCCAGAAGCAGGTTCTGATTGGGCTTAGCCATTTATGATATTCCATTTTCCTTGCCAGTTTTGCTTGAGAAACCAATAGCTATGCCAATCAGAACACACCCTTTCCAGCTGTTATTTGCTTAGGAATGTGTGACCTAACTTAGTTCAATCTGACTCAATGGAGGGACTTATTCCAGGGTTGAAAGAAGTTACCTTCTCTTCTACTGCAGAAGGAGCACAGGGAAGAAGTTAACACTATGGATAACACAGGATAAAGGGAAAGAACCTGGTTATGTGGGGATAATCTTCAGGTGCAGAATCAGCAAGCCCTAGAGACCACACTACCTTTATGGAGTAGACCATTATTGACCACCTTAAATCTTTCTGCTGCTTCTTATCACTTCTTTCCTCCTATTTTATCTTGTAGAAAATCACCAAAATCATCCTGTGTGCAACATTCTATAATCCCATCTAAACTTGACTTACAAATATATGTTTGGGCATAGTTGACATTGTATTTCTCAAGTTCCTTTCTAGGTACATGTGTGCGCGCATGTGCACGTGTGTGTATACTTGAAACATTTAATTTAGCTTTCAGTTTTTTCATTGTCACAAAATTTCCCTTTTCTTGGATTTGCTAACTCCCAAGATTCTAAAGTGATTCTAAGTAGAAAACATTTGTTACTCATTATAGGACTGCACACTGAATTAGCTTTGGATAACATAGCAAAGACAGATGATTATCACATGTGAGAACAAAGCAATCCAATGTAACATAATGTCTATCACAGAGGACAGGGTTCCTAAGGAGCCCTATTTGTTGCTTTTGAAAGCCTAAAGTTCTTCACAAACTGCTCCTGAAAATTCTTTTGATTCTTATAAAACAATGATCTGGAAAGGTAAAAACTTAATTAACCAAAAATCTTCCCTCTGCCTCTTTCATCCTGTGATTTCTTTTTAAGTGTGTTTTTTATGAAACCAAGATAACTTGCATTTGTTGATGTTTCAGACATTAGCACAAGATTATTTTTATCATCACCAATAACTGGAGTTCAAGGCCAAGCATGACACATGAACTGTTCAGAGATGTCTGTCATAAACTTAGAGTTGAATCATAAGACTGGGAAAGTGCAGACACTGGAAGTTGACTGACAAATCATGTTAGCAGTGACTTAACTTCAAGCTTCCCAGTACCAAGACAGAGGCAAGCAAGGATGTCCAAAGGGAATTCTGCTAAGTAGCATGTTCATTGTATATTGGAATTATGTTAAAAAGCATTCCCTGCACATAGAATGTAGAATTGCCTAAATTTATATTTATTTATCCAAAGATATCTCTCTCTCTCTGTCTCTCTCTCTCTCTCTCTCTCTCTCTCTCTGTGTGTGTGTGTGTGTGTGTGTGTGTGTAAAGAGAACAAGGCTGTTTGAAACACACTTTGGGAAATGTTGGGCCAAGGCATGAAACAGTTCCATTTGAAATAGGTTATTATTGACAAAGAAATAAAGAGCAGACAGTAGAGAATGCTTTCTTCTTTTATCTGTTTTTGTTTGAAAGTATCACTTTGAATTATTGTTTAGGTTGAAATAATAGTAATAGTTTGGATAATATGTTTCACTACATTTTTCAAAATAGGTTCATCTTTTTTTTCTTCTTTTTATCTCCAAGGAAACCATGAGATGATAATTAGAAAATTGGCCCACAGGCCAAGCCAAGCCTATTTTGGTACAGTCTGGAAACCAAGAATACTTTTTAAAGTTTGTTAAGAAAAGGAAAAAGACAAAGGAATATGTGACAGAGATCATATGTGGCCTGCAATTTGGCTTTTTACAGAAGTATTTTGCAAAAACCCAGCCTTGGTTAAGCTGCAGTAACAACCAATACCTATATCTCAGTGATTTTTGCCCAACAGAAAAGTCTTTTCTGCCAATGCTACATGCTCTTCACAGGTTTTGGGAGTTTCTGCCATTGGGATTGCTCAGGAACCCAGATTGGCGAGACTTCAGGTCTTTAAATACTTCAAGGTCACCACAGCAAAAGGAAGGGAATGTGATCAGCTGAACACTGGCTCTCAGAATTTCTACCTGAGTGTTACTCATACCTCTTGGGCTTACATTTGACAAAGAAAGTATAATCTTTCACTGTGTCTGGAAAGTGCATAGCCAAAAATATTTCATAATCTTAAGCATGAATGCTAGGTACCCACATGCACTAGTGCACACACACGTATGTACATGTATAGAAAGCTGTCTGAGAAGTAAATCCATATCCTGTGAAATCTGATTTATTTTTCCCAGCATATTTATATATACAGAGGGATATACATATATAGAGATATCTCTATTGTATATACTGAATTACTATCCTGTTGATATATAATCTGTATTGAATTCATATCGATATATAAATATATAAGAGGTTTCCTTATAGCTATCTAGCAAGTGATCTCTATTATGTAATTACTTGACTATAATATTATACATCTACATATATAAATATTATAATTTCTTTCTTTTCTTTTTCTTTCTTTCTTTTTTTTTTTTTTTTTTTTTTTTTTTTTTTTTTGCTTTAGTACTAGGGATTGAACTCAGGGACACCTTACTACTGAGCTATGTCCCCAGTTCTTTTTAGCTTTTTGATTTTGAGACAGAGTCTTGTTAAGTTGCTGATGGTCTCACTAAGTTACAGAGGATGGTCTCGGATTTGCAATCCTCCTCAGTCCCCAAATCACTGGGATTACAGGTACGTGCCATTGCACCTGGTAATATATAATTAATAGTACATAATGGAGCTGCCCAACAATAGAAATATCTATATCATGTATATTTATATATAAGGAATTCAATATAGACATATAATATAATTATTGTTTAGGTTGAAATAATAGTAATAGTTTTATTCATGGCATAGAAATTCAATATATATAACAGAAAAATCAGGTTTCACAACATATGGTTTTCAGAATTCATGTGTGTAAACTATATATTAATGCTATTGTACACTAAATATTTTTATATTTTCTTCATATACTTATATATGAGAGAGAAAGGTGTATGTATATACATAACCTAAACTATTATGTATAAGTTACAAGAAAAATATGAAAATAGAAATAAATTTAAACTTTCTTTTAAAATATTATCATCTCATCTCAATGAGTCTGACATTCCGTGGCATTCAATAATGTGTATTATGGTACATCAATATGATTTCCTTACAGTTGACTGAAAATCAAAAATATAATTTTTACTTCAAAGCTCATAATTTTAAAGGTCAATTTTCAAAAAAATGGGAGAAATTAAAGAAGTTCATGCTATTAATGTGAATAATTAGTTTTCAATAAAAAATGTTAAAGTTGGAGATTTTGTGTAATAAGTTGCTTTTAAAAACAGTGCCTCAGTTTTTTTTCCCAACAACTAAAAATACTTTTAAGAGTCATGAGATGATAGATATTAGCATTAAAACAAAAACTATAGTTGATCCTAGTCTATCTTCCTTATTTTATAGATGAAGATAATGAAGTTACTAATGATAGATTTAAAATGCAAGGCTCTTATTAAGTATTTCAGTTTCTGGATAATTTCTCAACCATGAACTTTTTGTTCTACATTAAATTTATTACTTTCCAACTAAAAGCCTTATATCATTTTGAAGTTGTGCGAAATAGATTTTTATGTCTTCCTATTAGAAATAGCTATTCTGACAAAGAGAAACTTGGCTTTTAAAAGGCATTGTGAATTTAATGTCTTTGTTACAGGACTGCATGCATGAAGCCTCATTAGTGTCGAGAAATCCCACCCCTCAAAGTATGCTGGCCTTACCTTTCTTGGTTCAGTGGCAAAGCAAGAAATGTTGGATAATAAATAAATGACGAAACTATTTTCTTCCTTTTCATACATGCATGCTTTATTGGATCAGAAATTATTGGTTTTTAATCTGTGTAGTTGGTATTGGTGTATGCTTTGTCACTAGAGAGCTATTGGTGTCAAAATAGCAAGATTCACAAATAATTAATTCCTGGTGGTGGTGAGGATCTATGAAAGGGGAGCAGAATATCATTTCAGAATAATAAATCAAGATACTGAAATGAAAGAAATCTTACAAAAAAGTCACCGGTGGAAGAGTCCAAGTCTGTCTTCCATCTGTGTTTGGGGAATGGTTAATGGCAACATGTGGAAGTCAAACAAAAATGGAGAGCAGAGATTTTCTTTGCTTTTTAAAACAAGGATGTTTGTTTAAGGATAGTATGTGTGGGGGCAGGAAGCAGGAGAGAAGTGACTCTTGGGAGAGAAAGGGACAAGAGGAGAGACCTACCAGCCATTCAGAGGACTTTTGCGCATCAAGATGGCAAATAAACCAGAGGCAATTTTCATAAAAAATATTTGCCTAGCCATAGAAGAAGGAGTGAAATTGTAAAGTTGTTCCTGGGTGATTAGATCTATCAGATAGAACTTGACCCTTGTGCATTGCTGATATTCATCTCTGTTGGCTTCTCTGAGGTTTTTTATCTTTTCTCTGAAAGTTACTATCCTTCCTTTAAATTTTTTTTTTTTTCTGGAATCAACCTGTACCGCTGAGAAACATGATTAAACTGCTTTAAAAACCTCTAAGTTTCATCTTAGAAAATAAAATATATATGCAAAGACACAGCCATAGAAATCTGCTAGGTCAGTTTCAAGGTATCTGGATATCAGCAGCTTAGAAAATATTCTACTGAAGGCATTTTATCAGACAGTCTACAGTGAGGAAGAAATCATAGAGAAAATGGAACATTTCAAATAAAAAGTACAAACATCCAGTAAAGAAGGATACATTTTGGTTAAAAATTACATCTATTAAAATAATAGTTGAAATAATCATTTTATATGACTTTATTAGCTAGTGACTATAAATGATTTCATATATTCAATACATATTTTAAAAGGAGCGACTAATATTTTTGGTACTTAATTTTCTTCAAAGAGAAAAAAATAAAAAACGTTTAGCCTTTTACCAATGAAATTACAGGCTGATTCTCTATTAAAGTTATAAAAATGGTAACAAATTTTTAAAAACTTATCCCAACATGTTTATGTCTTTCCTACTTATGTAAATTTAAGTAAACATATGAACATAAAATTGTAGTGCATATTTGGAGTAAATTAAACTCAATTCAAAGACAATATCCCAATATACAGTGTGTCATTGATTTCAGAAAATAATGTCTTCAAGCTTTGCATCTTGCACGCTTTACATATTATTGGATCATATTTAATCACTGAAGGGTTAATGTTATATGCATAGTGTAATTAAAAATATAGGTCTATAAAGTATATAATCCTCTAATGTGCCAAATGAGGCAAAGATTTCACTTCTATAAAAATATATTTCTATTTCTGAAGCATCAGTTGAGCCTCCCATCAAGGAATTCTGTGATGTTAATTCGTTTATCTAAAACACTTTTTTTTTTCAGACCTATGAATATTTATGAGCCACAGGGTTCAATTCAGCATTATAAGAAGTGGGAGGTGGTGTCTTCCAGATGCAATGGGCGCTTTTAATTCCACTGCTTCTCCAGATATTCACTGGCATCTTGTCATGCTTGAATGAGCCGTTCACCAGAGCTGCCATCTAATCAAAGTACCTGAAGTGCAAAGATGAGAGGAGGTTTAATGAAGCATAAATTGTCTGTTCAATTGGAGATTCAGACCCATTTACACAATTAAATAAAACATAGTAGAGGCTTCTATTCATCAATTCCAACTACCTTTTGTTTTGAAGACAGGAAACCTATGGGATAAATTCATGTCTTCATTGTAAAGCGTGGTACATGAAGAGTAAATTTTTTTTCTTTTACACACATATATATACACACATATATTGTGTGTGTATTTATAATCAAGAATTCACCGTGTTTAAGACACTGTGTTCAGTGCTGTAGGGATTAATAAAATGAATCAAAATGACCTCACTACCAACAGGAAACAATAGCCTTTATTGAGTACACACAAGCTGTTTTTGTTTTGTTTTGTTTTTTAATAGAAAGGTTTATCATGCATCTGTCTAAACCAAAACTGTGGAAGGCCTAGGTATTGTAATTTGAAGAAATAGCAACTACAGTGGCTGTGTGGGGTTGGGGGGAAGCTATTTTGGATAATGTACTATGTTAAATTTTTAAAAATTATGGGTGTTTTGATGGGGTGACTACAGATATGAAAGCCAATGGCTCAGTCATTGAGGGGAGAGGCAGTAGAGGCCTGTGGGAGGCTTAGCAAGAATAATGTACACCCTTTCCCCATTTTTAATTAATTCTACAGAAATCAAGAGGCTCAGGTAATGGGAACAACAATGGGATCAGAGACCAACCACATTCAGAACTGGAAATGGCAACAGGCTAAGGGATCAGTCAGGTATAGAAAATGGGAATAGAAACCAAGAGATCCAAAAGCCCATCACAGTAGGCTACTCAGTCATGCATCTATTATTTCAGTAACTATTTCTTGAGTGCCTGAGTATATGAATCATTTGGGGTGCTAGCCACTAGGTATGTAGTAGTGAACACAATGAACATGTTCCTGCTGCTTGTAGTTTACAATCTAATGGTGAGTGGTTGGCTGTTGATGTCATGGTGCTATATCACTCACCACTTTCCCTAGTTGTACAATCCAGAATCCAGTTCAGCCATCTTTTACTGTATTTAGTTTTTATGTCTCTTTAGACTTCTATAATCCAGAACAGTTCTTTGTTACTTCTTTCATTTTCTGGAACTTGACTCTAAAAAGCATATTTGTCATTTTATGTAAAATATTATAATTTTATAATGTTTCTATTTAATATATTTTATATAACCTCACTTTTGGTTGTCCAGAGTTTCCTCATTATTAGAATCAGGTAATGCCTTTGGGGGAGAAATGCTATAGGCATGATATTGTGTCCTTTTGGGGACATTAGAGATACATATCATTTTGGAATAGTCTAAGCAGAAAAATTTGGAATAATATGCAGAGCCATAGATTTTTTATAACCTTTTTCTTATAACTCTATACTTTTTCTTCCACCCCTTCCATTTCTAAAATTTTTAATTTGTCTTACTAAAATTCATCTAGTCCAAACATTTCTTCTAAACTTCAGAACTGTCAATCCAATTGCGTACCAGAAAACTCTGTTGGTATCCTGCAAAGACCCTTCTTCCTCCGTGTATGTGAGCTCAAACTCAGAACCTTCCACTAACCCCTTATCCTTATCAAAAGCTTCCTATCTCAGCTCATGGCATCATCATCCAGTCAATTATGCAAGTTAGAATTCTAAAAGCAATCCTCAATGATTTGTTTCTTTGCACACCCCACAAATCAAATTTACCATCCAATCCTGTCAATTTTACCCCCTGAATATTTCATATGATAGTTATTTTTTCTCATTCTTCAATGACAATATTTTGGTATAAGAGATAATCACCTCCCAACAAGTCTACTTGGCAAAATCTACTAGCTGATCTTCCTGCATTCATCCACACTGGCTGCTTACCAGCTGTCCTCATGTTGCAAAGACGGTGATTTTTTAAAAAATGTTATTCTGTTCAAGTCAGTCTCAATGTCCTACCCAAACCCTCCACAAATTCCCTCTAATTAATTCCCTTTGTTCTTAGACTGAAGATCAGAATCACTTAAAGCACTATAAGGTCCCTTCCCTGAGTATCTCTCCATCCCATCTCCAGGTATCAGCTCTCTATATTTTCCCCTCCAGCTGCACTAGCCTCTTAAAGCTCCTAAAGCAGTTTGGAACACACAAAAGCGTATTCGGCCTTTGTATATGCTGCCTGCTTCATCTAAACCAAACCTTCAGAGCTCAGGTGCAGGTCAACCTTTCCCAATTAATCTCTGCCTAGGTCAGGTTGTTCTGGTCTATGCTTTTATAAAACATATTCCTTATATGCAGAGCATTTATCTCCATTTGTAATTTTACATGATTTGTTGTGTTTATTGGAATAATTTCTGCCTTCCTCAGCACATTGCAAGTACCACAAAGACAAGGATTTTGTTTGATTTTGCCCACTTTTCTGTCCCAGCTCCCATGGCACCTAGTACAACAGCTAACATACAGTAAGTTGTCCACAAATATTTGTTAAACAATTGAGTAACCTGAACTGTAAAAGTGTTCTGTGCAGTTAAACAATGGAGTAGACATAAACTGATACAATTTATTAAGGCTAAACTTCTACCTTAAAGAAAGCAACATGCTTTAGAACTTTCGTGTCTCCCAAAACCCCTGAAACTTTTATTGGGACATGCCATCACAACCAACAGCTATTTTTTTTTTAATCATGAGTACTTTTTAAAAAAAAAAATTGGAAACATTTTCTAATATGTGTTAAACTTATTTCTCATATGAATTACTCAGAGAAGAAATCTGTTTTCTTTTTGTGAAAAGGTTATAAATTGGTTCAGAAATCCAGTTTTGAAATTATTAACATTGATCTATTAAGCAAGGGTGACATTTCTATACTTACATTTTTTTCTGGATAAGTCAACGGCAGTCTCTTCCCTCAGTCTCAATCATGACCATCTCTGCATTAACCGAACAGCCTGATGGTATTAACTTCTCTCAACACAATATCCATCAAGCATATGACTTGATTACAGTCGCCTTTTAGCTAACCTGTATTTCTCTTTGATCTGTGCAAATCTTCAGTCAAAATGCAGCTAAGGCTATTTGGTTATAATGAAATTTTGTCATCTAAATTATGGTAGGGTCAAGACTTTTTGAGAAGAAAGAGGAAGAATGCTATTGCATGCTGTTTAAAAATTTTCAGGCTATTGATTTTATTCAGATTTCATCCTAATTACACATGGAAATGGATAAGAAACATTTCAAAAAACATAGTTGGGCTTTAAAAGAATTTTTTAGTTGTAGATGGACATAATACTTTTATTTTATTTATTTCTTTATATATTTTTTAATGTGAGTGCCTCACATGTGTTAGGCAAGTGCTCTACCACTGAGCTACAATTCCAGCCCCATAGTTGTGTTTAAAATCAGTCTTAGTGAATATGATCATTTTTGAATTTACAAACTGTGTTTGCTATTTTGAGTAATGCTATTTTAAAAAATTTTCCAAGAAATATGCCTAGAATGTGGAATTAAGAAGAACTTTCAATAACTATGTATCTGGTATTTCTGTAATTTTTGTATGGTTTGACAGTGTATTAACAATGGATGTGTAATACTTTTGAATTTTGCAAAAATAAAAAAAATAATTTTTAGAGGATCCATTTTGTAAGTTAATTTGCAAAACTCAAATTTTAGCTTCTATTCCTACTTATAAATTTTGCAAGTTACAAAATTTGGGCACTCCTACCAAACAATAAGAACAGTCCAGATAAATTGCACAATTTATGGCATTTAAAGCAAATCAAATACAAATATAAAGAAAACTAAATGAACTAAAATTTAGAAGGTGATTAGCTATTCCTATAAAAAAAGAGACCCAATGGCTGCCTTCATTTTTGTTGCAAAAATGGGAGGAAGAGTCTGCCAGAGAAGAGAATGGCAAAACAACAAAATAGCTAAACTTTCCACAAATGTTTAGCGGTTACCTGTGAGCTGGTGTGAGAGACTGGAATCCCAGGGAGCCCCAGACTCAGTGCAAGTTTCTACCCATCCACAAACTCTTTTCCATGGGGCTTCACTGAGTGCATATGGGTGGAATGCTAAAGGCTGGAGTCAGGGCAATAGAATCAACAGGAGTCTCTTAAGGACCTCCAGGTCTTGCCTGACAGCAAGGCAGCACGTGCCAAGAGCTGGGAAGAGGGGAGGAGGACAAAAATCCCTTCCACCTTCTCAAGGCCTACATTGAACATGTTATCTCAGCCTTCCAAAGACTGGGACCAGAAATTCTGAGGAATAGAGAAAGCCAAGAACTCCATTAGAGAGCTAAGAGGACTTCTCAAAACCCCCCCATAAAAAACTGACATTCACAAGCTGGTAAAGGTGTCTCTTTAGAGTTATAACTGCTGTATTGAGAAAGATGGGGGCTGAGGTTGTGGCTCAGTGGTACAGTGTTTGCCTAGCATGTGTGAGGCATTGGGTTCAATCGTCAGCACCACATGAATAAATAAATAAATAAATGAGAGAGAGAGAGAGAGAGAGAGAGAGAGAGAGAGAGAGAGAGAGAGAGAGAAGCCAAGCTACAAAGCAGAGATCTTTCTTTAGAGTTTTGTGAATGTAAAGGTCTCAGATCCTGCCAAAGGACTCCATGAAGACTCCATAACTAAAAAGCTGGCCCAATTTTCCTCAGCATGTCAATAAAGCAGCTCTTGATGAAGGAAGAATGAGCTGATTGTAAGGTCTTGATTCAACCACCAAGTCATTCGAATCCATGGTGAACCAGAGAACTAAAGCCATAACAAAGCCTAGATGGAGCTAACCTGCAGATTAGGTTGACTCAGTCCCCTGTACTAATGGTAGGACCAAGCTGCATGTGCCTTATTCTGGGAGTAAATATAATTTCAGTCTCCAATGTTGTTTTACGCAAAGTTTTGTGCACGTGAGGGGGAAGTCTGAGTCCTACCAAATGGTAAGAAAATGTGACCCAGTGTGAAAAGAGCAAATTGTGATCTCTGTTTTTTCAAAGCAGTAAAACAAATGGGTTTTGAAAGTTTCCCTTCTGTGTGTTCTAGCCTGCAAACTACTTAGTAATACGATCACTGTTTTCTTTCTCTTTTCTTTGGGATGATACTCCTATGATTCCTGTTGACCAATGTCTTAAAATTATTGTTTTATCTATTTTGGCCACATTTTTAAATTGTTTGAGATGAAAGAATTTATCCAGTCCTTATTAATTCCTTATAACCAGAAACAAATGTATACTATTATTTCTTAAATTTAAATCTAAAGCATAAAACTGTTCATGAATGGGCAGTACAGGTGACTAAATTTCATTCTCCAACAGTGCTTGGAAGGAACCTGTAGCTTGCTATTGATCAGATACTCAGAGCCATGTGCTTTGTTACCACCACATCAGATGACCAAACAGCCCCAATTGTCCCATCACCCTAATGCAATGCTGTAGCCACCTCTTCTCAGTTGTTACCTGACATGAGGACATTTTTTTCAGGCACCACAGAACTACTATGAGGACTCCAGAACTAAAAATCTGACCCAGTTTTCCTCTGGATGTCAATAAAGCAGCTGTGGATGAAGGAAGTATGGGCTGATTGTAAGAGAATGATGTATAACTCCTAGATGTGAATCTCATTATTCCTGGAACTGTAAAAACTACTGACGAAAATGACTCCCATTTGTTTGACTTTCTTGAGACATATTACCTGTATAAGCAGGTAAAATATATTTGATGATTATGTAATAAATCTGTCCAAGAGAAGTGTCCTAAATCCCATATCCAAGATTCCATGACAGCATTCTGGGAGACAGTGAAAACGATACCAAAGACGTAGCCAACAGGGGTGGCTTCCCACGGTAAATCATACAGATTCCTTTGTCTGTGTCACCTTCCCACATTCTATAGGCTTGATCAATGAATCCGTCTTGGCTTTCTTCCTACATGTATACCACTCTTTTCAATAAAGGAGTTTAGTTGTACATATATATATATATATATATATATATATATATATATATATATATACACACACACACACACACATACATATATATGTACTAGGTTACCTATGAAAAAAATAGTAAGCAAATTTATAGCAGAGGTTGACAACTTTAGCATGGTAGCTGGTTATTGGCAGAGTAAAATTTGAACTATGTATCCTGACATTCAGCCTGAGGGTTCTAAATTTATTTATTTATTTACTTACTTACTTACTGGTAACAGGGAATGAGGATCCCATGAGTGCTCAACCACTGGGCCACATCTGCAGCCCTTTTTATTTTTGATGTTGAGATGGGGCTTTGTTAAGTTGTTTAGGGCCTCATTAAGCTACTGAGGCTGGCTTTGTATTTGTGATCCTCGTGCCTCAGCCTCCCAAACCACAGGGATTACAGGTGTGCACCACCATGCTCAGCCTGAGATTTTTTTTTTAAAGGTAAATAAAAGTAATTTGAGTTTCATGATGTAAAACACTTCAAAGGTGAGTTTTAGGAACTATATTTTCTAGCATTGTAAATACATAATACTATAATATATTTTCAAATGTTTTAGACTTTTCTTATATACATTATTTTTATCAAGTAAATTTTCTTTGTGCTTCATATTTAATTTTTCCAGGCTTTATTTCATTATCATGAATGTTTAACCTACTGAATTCACTCCCACAATGATAATTTTGCTTTCTAAGAACTATTAAATGGACCAGAAGCCTCTGAGCCTAATAATAGTTCATTCTTAGAAACAGGAAACAAAACTTTGCCAAGATTAAACAAGCCCGAACACCAAAGGTTCAAGGTCAGTTGAAACAGAAACCACAAATTTTGATTGGATCTAAACTTGGCAGTGTAAGCCTCTCATGAATTGTTTCTACTATAGCATAGAGGAGAGGTATACACACAGTAGAACACAGGCAGACAAGGAGACCAGTTTAAACTGGCAGAACATTCAGGAAAGGATTACAGACTCGGGTCTATTTCAGTGAATGTGGATCTGGAGCCCCTGAGTCACATGTCCAATCCCTGGCACACCTGTAGTAAGTTATAGAAGAACAAATGCTTTCAGAAGTCAACTAAATTTTCTGAGATTAATGAAGAACACACACAAAAAGGTAAGCCACATACACATTAATCCTCAAAAGAAATGTCTAAAACTAAGAAATGAAAGTTCAATAGGCAGAGTTTAAATATGAAAAAATAAATTTTGGGATTGTCATATTCTTAATTTATATAGTGTAGTTAGCCAAATTCCTCCATTTGGATGTTAGAAGTCCAAGAAAGCAAAAAGATATTTGTGAAGTGTTTTCAAATCACTAAAAATATAATAGGAATATACATTAAAATGTTTTCTTATAAATTGTGACTACAAAAGAAATTACTATTAGAAATCTGGAAAGTGGTTTCTAATTCTCAGTGAATCTCATAGAATTACAGAATTGAGTTTACTAGTACTTCATTGTGTTTCTTGAAGATCCTTCAGATTAAAAACACATAGACCATATCATTTTTAAAAAAACTTCTAAAATTTTGAAATGTGATACAGAAAAAAGTATAAAATCCAAACATAATAAATTATTGTAAAACAAATACAATGAGACCATCACATGGGTCAAGAAATAGAACAATGTCAGTAACCCAGACCCTTTCCGAGGTTCATGACTTTACTGCATTACTTATGAAAATAAACCCAATATTGTTTTTGGAAAATAAAAAGAAAATTCTAAAACATATTTTTAAAAATTAATATCTAAGGTAAGTAGCTTCATTTGCATAGTCTTGGTAAATTAAAATCAACAATAAGCCAGATATATATTTAATTTGAGTTAAACATTTCAAGATAGAAATTAGGGATAATGAATATATCAGCCACCCACAGGAAATTTAACTCTGCCCTAGTGGTTCTTGGTTTATGATGCTTTTACACTATTGGGCTCTATGATCCAACCACAGGCTTTTTTGTGGCTGAAAAGCCACTTCCTTGTCAGAGAAGACAGGCACACATCCTAAATTCTTGAGACAATGTGTAGGAGTGGATTAATATCAGCCTGATTTAGCGTTCACTTCCCAAAATAAAATGAAGAACTTGTTTTCCTCACCAAGTACTTTGTATTTTTGCTTTTTTCTTTTGCAGGATCCATACTTTCTCTATTGGAGTTGTTTCTGGTGGGAGGTCACACAGAGCCAACAATTCTTCACACACAGGATCAAAGACAGCTTTGCTTCAAAAGGAACAATGTATCCACCATAATACCCACCCAACCCCAAGTTTTCAATATATTTTGTGATGAGCATGTATTTTCAAGATTTTTTTTTTATTTTTAAATAAATGAGTTTTATTTTATTTATGTATTTTGTTTTAATTAGTTAAACCTGACAGTAGAATGCACTTATATACTTTGATGCATCATACATAGATGGGATATAATTTCTCATTTTTCTGAGTATACTTATTGTAGAATCACATTGGTCATATAGTCACAAGATTTTGCATAGAGATTCTGCTAAACATTGAATAAGGATAACACCATAGCTGGGTACAGTCATCAGGTAGGTAAACTCAATCATTCACCCTCTCTAACTTGATCAAGAATAAAGAAATGGCATTTTCAGGTAAATGGATGGTGTTGGAGAAGATAATGCTAAGTGAAGTTAGCCAATCCCCCAAAAAACAAATGCTGAATGTTTTCTCTGATATAAGGAGGCTGACTCATAGAGGGGTAGGGAGGGGGAGCATAGGAGGAATAGATGAATTCTAAATAGGGAAGAGGGGTGGGAGGGAAGAGGAGGGGCAGGGGATTAGCAAGGATGGTGAAATGTGATGGCCATCATTATCCAAAATACATGTATGAAGACACAAATTGGATGTCAACATATTTTATATATAAGCAGAGATATGAAAAATTGTGGTATATATGTGTAATAAGAATTATAATACAAAAAAGTACATGTATAAAGACAAGAAGTGGCATGAACATATTTTATATATAAAGATATGAAAACTTGTGCTCTATATATGTAATAAGAATTGTAATGCATTCCGCAGTCATGTATTTTAAAAAATAAAATTAATTAAATAAAAAAATCTGTGTGAGGCACTGGGTTCGAGTCTCAGCACCACATAAAAATAAAATAAATAAAATAAAGGTCCATCAACAACTAAAAAAAACAATATTAAAAATCAAGAATGAAGGAATGAATGAAGATCAACTTGTATGCTGCTGTTAAACAGAATCTGGCTGACTGTGTCTTTCAACTGTTTCTTGACCCAGCAGAAAGTATACTAGAAGCCTGCTGACTAGAAATGAAACTGAATTGCAAACCAAACTCTTATCCTGACTTGATTATCTGATCACCTGCTGCCCTGTTCCCCATGAGGTTGAAGGGTTCCTCATCTTCTTGCCTGGCCCTCTGGCTTGCTGGCTTGCGCTTTGCGGGGGAGAGGTCTGATTCAAATTCTAGTCCTGGAGCAAGACTGGTTATGGCCCAACCTCATTATTGACCTTAGCACTGGTGTGCCCCATTCTTACTAACCATCTGGTTAATCATATCTAGCTTTTGCCTTTGTTTGATTCTCTGGGCAGCTTCTGAACTCACCTCCTCTTCTAAACATGCACCCTTGCCTGGGCTTTCTCAGAGCCTGCGTTATGGTTTGGATATGAGGTGTTCCCTCCAAAATCTCAATGCAAGAAAAGTTGAAGAAGAAATGATTGGGTGGTAGCCTTAACCTAATCAGTGAATCAATTAATCCCTGATGGGATTAACTGAGTTGGAACTGGAGGCAGGTGAGGTACAGCGGGAGGAAGTGGTTCATTGAGGGCAGGACTATGGGAAATACATTTTGTATCAGGAGAGTGGAGTCTCTTTCTCTGCTTTCTGATCACGATGTGAGCTGCTTTCCTCTGTCAGACTCTTCCTCCATGATGTTCTGCTTCACCTCTTGCTTGAAGGAATGGAGCCAGCCTAATATTGACTAAGACCCCTGAAACCATGAGCTATTAAATAAACTTTTCCTCCTCTACAATTGCTCTGGTCGGATCTTTTGGTTCCAGAGGTGAAAAAGCTAACTAAAACAGCCTGCCCTTGCCTTGTCACAGGACACATCCGGCTCTTGGCACCAGCCATCTTTACTGGTCATTGTTCAATGGACTGTCTGTATTATTATTATTGCTTAATAGTTTATTGTTTTCTCCAACTATAAGGGCTGACTCTAGACAGGTTCTATTTCTGCATCCTCAGCAATCAACTCTATTTAGAACTTAATGTAGATACAATGCACCTTTTAAAAAAGTTTTTATTCTAATTTGTTATATATGACAGCAGAATGGATTACAATTCATATTATACATATAAAGCACATTTTTTCATATCTGATTGTATACAAAGTGTATTCACACCATTCATGTCTTCGTACTTTTATGGATGAAAACTTAGCCTGGATCAGGATGACTGAGGTGACAGGGTGCCAAATCCCCAGTTCCATCACTAATGCTAAAATCATAGGCAAGTGATATGATATGCTTGTTTCTCAGTATTTTCATCTGTAAAGCAAAATGATGGGTAAAATGATTTCTAAGATTACTTTCAGCTCCAGAATTCAGCTCTGCTTGACACTCATACTCTTGAATATGAGAGCAAAATGATAATATTCAGTATTCACACTGAAAGGATGATATTGATCTCACCACTATTAAGTACTGTGATATTTTTTTTTTTTTTGGACAAACACTATTTTTAAAGAAATGATACATATTTACCTTTCTCGCGCTCACCAAATGCTTGGAGGATTGGTTCTGCAATTACGGGACCAATCTAAGAGATGAAATGCCACCTAGTGGACACATTCCTAGGCAGTGCCCTCCTAGCTGGAACAAGAGGGAGCTTTGTTCTCTGGTTGATGGATCCTCCCCAAGGTTTCTTCTTCCTACACCTGACATTCAAATCTCGACTTTGCAATTGTTTTTGCTTTCAATAAATCACAAAAAAATTCATTTTGGCAAGAGAAAATGTATTTGGGGGATTTATTTAATGTATACCTGTTTCACATTTACAAATGTGGTAGGCATTTTAGAAGAAAAGATAAGCTTCAGTGAAGTCAGACCGGGTCCTTTTAGTCTCTTATCAATTTGGTTTGAAAACAATCCTTGAGCATTCAGAGACGCATTGGCTAGACAGACAGAAAAGGGCTCCTAGAGTTCACACGTCCACTGAGCTGAGCAGACCACAGAGCCCAGCCTTTCTTTCAGTTCCTCACTGAAGTCTCAGCATCTTACAATTTTCCTTGTTCTAAAGGAAAACCATTTAGAGACTAATCTAGGACTTTGGATTAGTAGAGTTATTTCAATGTGAAGTGGAATCTTCGCTTGGATAATGTTTTCACTGAGTTTAAGGAAATCTAAATGACCTCTACTTAAAATGAATAAAAGGACATGATTATGCTAGGTTTTATTTCTTTACCTCAGAGAAAAATATCCATGAGCGATGCCCAGGGGAGGTTCAAAGAAGCTTAGGAAAAGGTGGTCTTGGTTAATTAATGAAACATCAAGAGGATTGCTACAATCCTCCAGCCCAGCTTCTGATGCCTCAAAGGTACTTTATTTAATTTTTACAGCAGAAACTTATTCATTTAACCAGAGCTAATGACTCTTGCAGCAGCCCTGGGTCGGCCAGCTATTAATACTGTAATTGCATCATTGAAGCTCTATATTTTTCCAACCTTTTCACAAACACATTTTTTTTCCTTTCCATTAGTTTTTCTCTGTCACAAGTACCTTCAGCCAGCTCAGGACATTGTAATATTTTAGTTTGTTTCCTACAAACACCTAACAAGTGCAAAATTGCTTCACTTCCCTATAGACTTTGATTTATTTTCTCTTTCTCTGACATTTCTTACTATATCTCAAAAAACTTTGAGGTTCTCTGAACCTGAAAATCATCATTTTATTAATCTTAAAGTTGTTCAAATTAATTTGTCTCTCTCCCTTTTGCCTTTCCTTCTTTCTTTCCTTCCTTCCTTCTTGGAAATCATTCAAAACAGTTCTAGCTAAGATATTAATTCAGTCTTCCTGAGGTCTGTAGACATGTTTTCCAGTGGTAATTCTGTGTAGCCTCAGTCCTAACTAAACCATCCAAGGGATTCTACTAAGCAGAACAGTCTTCCAAGCAGTACTTTTACCTAAATTTTTTATTTACTCGTTTATTTTTAGTACTGGGGATTGAACCCAGGGGCACTTTACCACTGAGCTTCATCCCCTACCCTTTGCATTTTTAATGTTGAGGGAACGTCTTGCTAAATTGCTTAGGGTCTTGCTAAATTGCTGAGGCTGGTTTCAAACTTGTGATCCTCCTGTCTCAGCCTCTGGTGTTGCTGGGATCAGAGGCGAGTGCCTCTGCGCCTGGCTCAAACACGTTTTAAAGAATTGCTCTTAATTTCACCTTCTAGAAGAGGGTCTATTTGGTCCAAACAGCCAAATACAAAGGACTTGAGGGAAACATGAAGAAACAACAACCCCAGCTTCTAATGCCTCAAAGGTACTTTATTTAATTTTCACAGCAGAAACTTACTCATTTAACCAGAGCTAATGACTCTTGCAGCAGCCCAGAGTTACCTTGGTTGTGCTCCTCTCCCCACACTCCACCAACAAAGGGAAATGCCCTACCTACGAAGGCTGTCCTTGTTCCTGCAATGCATCTCATACCCTGAGCAGAATCCCTAGAGTCCCAGACAGAACCAATTTCAAAACCAATATAACAATGAATAAGCGTGAAATAAATATCCATCGATATGTATTAGGCAGTCTTAAGTACTGAAGAGAAAAGAGAAATAAATAAAAGACATGGTTTTGAATTGTGGGAACTTACACTATTATCAGAGTGGTCAGACTAACCTTTAAACATTGATGGGACACAAATAAGTAAGCACAACACAGATCAAATTTTAATTTCTTATAGAAAAATGGCAAAACAGGTTTTGTTGTTGTCATTGTTGGCCAATGCTAAACATTTTATGGAATTAATCATAAGCACCACATAGAATTAAGTATAAATTGTACATCTGTATGGTATAAATGTTTTCAACAAGTATGATGGAACTCAAACAGGGAAATATACCATAGTTTGTTGAATGGTGGCTTGACAAAAAACAAGTTCACATTTAGCACTTGGAACCTGTGAATATGACTTTATTTGGGAAAAGGGGCCTTTTCAGATAAAACTAAGTTAAGAATCTTAAGATGAGATCATCTTAGATTACCTAGGTGAGTCCAAAGAAGACAGAGATAGAAAGGAGAAAAGCGTGTGAAGACAGAGCAGACATTTAAATTATGCAGCCACAAACCAAGGAACTCCTGCAGTCTCCTGAAGCTGGAAGAGGCAGGGTAGGGTTCTCTACCCAAGTATTTGGAGGGTGAGCTGCCTTGCCAACTCCTTGGTTTGAGGACTCTAATCAATAACTATGAGAGAATAAATTTCTGTTGTTATAAGCCACCAACTTTGTGATAAATTATTATGGCAACTATAGAATATTAACACATGGCATAATTTATAAACAGAAATTTCTCACCATTCTGTAGCTAGAAAGTCCAAGATCAAAGCACCAGTAGGCCTGGTATATGGTCAAGGTCCAATCTTTCCTTTCAAGGTGGTACTTTCTATATCCTCTTGAGAGGATAAACTCTGTATCCTCATATGACAGAAGGGATAAAAGGGCTACCAATTCCCTCAACCCCTTTTATAAGAGAACGAATCCAATTCATGAGGCAGAGTCCAAATGGTCTAATCACCTCTCACATAATCCACCTGTTAGTACCATCACCTTGGGGTTACATTCCACCATATGAATTTTGGAGAAACATGTGCTTTCATTCTATAGCACCTGGGAGTCAATAAAACAAATAATTCCTGCCTTACCTTTACTGTAACAAAGCAAAAATTAGAAGTATAGCCATATAGAATTAATGAAATGCAGTAGAATTTTTATGCAGAGTGTACTAGCATCTTCGAAAAGATGCTTGCGGGTAACAATAGGATTTAGGGAAACTTACCCATGTGTACTTACATTGCTTTCACTTTTTCCCTCTAAAATTCTGGGTAACAAGTAAAGACATTAAGCAGTAAGCTTTGGATCATCTGTTACCTTCAAACCAAAGTCTAAGTCTTGCTTCTTGAGGCAAATCTACTTTAAAAATTGTATTGCTTTTCTTATATGTAATACAGTTGAGAAAACAGCATCACAAATCTTTAAAATATTCAAACTAATCCTGTTGAGCACTTTGATCTACTGCAGTGTTACTTCATCATTCTGGAATCCTTAAAGCTGTGCTTGGATTTGATGACCAAAGCCAAAGTCATACATTGCTGAAATGTGATCCAGAATATGCATAATTAAAAGCATTTGTATCTTACTCATAAGACTATCAGATATCAATTGTTTTCAATCATTTATTTTCACCTCAGAGGAAACTCTGATATATAAATTTGAAATAATGAGATAGATTCCTAAACAATGTCAGGTACATAGTAGACACTCAATAAATATTTGTTCAGTGAAAGAATTTATTTAGCTAGGAGTTTGAGTTTGATTTTAGGTAGCTCTCTGATTAAGATGTGATCAATTAAAGTAAACTTGCAAAAACTGAAAATATCTCTAGAAAATCACAGACAGGAATAGAATAAATCCTATCTTATTTCTTTCTACAGAAGAAACAGCCACTAATCCCCAAAGAGGCCAGAAGAATGAAGGTAACCTGGAATTAACTAAGACAAAGGATTGGGACCAGAGTTCACTAGAGGGCACACACCCTGTCTTAAGGGAGTAGCCCCTGCTCAGCTATGGCCAACTGTTGCCACTCATCTCATTTTTCCAAGTAAAGCCAGACATACAGATGAGTACACTTGCCATTTTAAAAATTGGCAATGAATTCATTTTAGTTAAATTTTTTTTTTTTTAAAAAAAAAGGAAAAAAAAATCTTGCTCTGTGGTATCCAAACCAAACACATCTGCTGGCCAGACAAGTCTAGAACCCATCAGTCTGAGTTTCCACTTTTTAGCATCTTTCACATCTGTCTGCTTTCCTTGGATTTCTTCTTCTTTCTTTTCTTCCTTTCAGGTTCTTGAACCACTGATTGGCTAGAAATTGGCGTCTGAGCTGGAAGTTACACAGGAGAGATGTACTGAAGAACAGAATGGGACCTGAGTATGAGAACAAGGGTTACATAGAGGGAGGCAGAAAACAGGTTGGGAAGCAAGGAAACATAAGCATAAACAGCTCTGAACCAATTGTTCTCAAGTAGAACTACTTGCCAGTTTTCCAAAAGGAATCTAGGTTTTTTGAAGATAAATGATTTATTATAACATTAAAGGTAAAGTTCAGCTGCTCTTTGTACCTCAACTTTTATCCATCAGCACAGATATTAATTGAACTTAAGTTACTGAACCCTAGCACTTTTAGAAGAAAAATTTTTACATAGGAGGACAATAGAAAGCTTTACATTTTCTTCAGTAATTTAAGCTACTCTCGAGCCTAAGTTGTATTCTGTTTGATTTCCTTTGAGAAACTATCATGCTTGAAAGCAGAATGGAGAAATATGGGTCATTTTTGTCTTGAGTTTTTTTCCTGTAAATGTAAGCCCTTTGCTCTACTTTACACCAATGATCTACACTTCTAATAATGTACCAGCTGTTTTCTATTCGCACTTAGCAAATGCTAGTACAGGTTGAGTGCCCTTTATCTGAAATGCTGGGGACCAGGGGTGTTTCAGATTTTGAATTTTTTAGGATTTTGAAATAGTTGCATAGACATTATGAGATATTTTGGGAATGTGACCCAAATCTAAACATCAAATTCACTTATTTTTCATATATACTTTCAACATGAAGGCTGATGGTAATTTATAATATTCTGGTGCCCTGCATTTTGACTATGACCCATCACATGAGGTGGGTGTGGAATTTTCCACTTGTGGAATTAGGCTGCCACTCAAAATATTTCATATCTTGAATCATTTCAGATTTTGTAATTTTTGATTAGCAATGCCTAAACTGTAATAGTGATGGTAATGGTCAAAACATAAATAAATAACAAAACAGATAAAAAACAAGATAAACCCAAACAACAGTAACAAATAAAGTTTGCAATTCAGCCTGAAGGTGAGGAGGAAGACCAGTAATAAAGAAACGTACATTAAAGGGAGAAGAGTCATTATTAACCATCTGTTAGATCTACGTACACCATAGTGTTTCTGAAGGCACAAACAAATGGTTGCACCAATCAATAAACATCTAGAGGGAAACAAAAATGTGAGCAGCTTTGGTACCTTGCTACTGGGATTCTGCCACAGCTTCAGCTGGGTAGAGAGCCAACTGTGTACATCTCTTTCCAAATATGTGTTTGGTGATATCACATTGGTAACTTGAAATTGTTCCCACCATGAAAATTTGCAAGAATGAGGAATTAGGGATTCCCCACCTCCAACCCAGCAAGCCGACTGCTAAACAGCAGCACAGCACTAGTTATACCCAACTTGTTCACATACCCTTATATATGCCATTCTTGTTATCCATCAAACGCTCTTTCTAGAGCTAACTCACTGCTGCTTATACTAGTAACAAACTTTAGGGGGAAAACAGCTTGATTAAATTAAAGATTTCAGCCCAACAAAGCAATCTTAAGAAAAAAAAAATTGGAGAATCCCATGTGCTGTATTTATAGGAGATATTTTTTTCTTCATTTTGACTTCATCCATCTATCCAAACACACACCCATCCATTATTATAACCTGAAAAGTAAGAGAGTCAGCAGGTGCTAATCATCTTGTACCATTTTGACCTGGAATAACTGAGCTAGCTAATAAAATACATCCATTCATTTGGTTTGAATATCTGTAAGGTGAGTTGACTTTTATTTTAGATTCAAGTTATTTCTGTTGCCAGAGATATTTTAAAATATTCTAGTGCCCCGCATTTTGTTAAAATAGATTTTTCAGTAATGGAACACAAAGCATTGCTCTTGTATTTTTAAAGGACTTTGGTCCTCCCCACCTGGGCTTTGTTTTCACACTCACACTTCCCCTCTTAATGGTTGCCTTTGTTCGGCCTCACTTCAGCATTGAGCAACTTGATGTTTGAAGCTCTTGGAGAGTGGGCACCTTTATAGACAGGCCTTTTACCCACAAGGAGGGAAATTCACCTCCCTGGTTCCTTTCCCAGTCTGAACCTGAATGAAAAGAATTTGTTATAAATTAACACATTATAGTGAGTTCTCCTTCCTCTTTGCCTCAGGATACATACTACCTGGGAGGGACTTCCCCAGACCTTGCCCAAGCTTCTGGGAAATATTTCACTTCCTCTGCAGGTCTGCCACTTTCCTCCCCCACTGCCTCAGATGTGTCCATGTGTATTGTTTTACCAAAGGCTAGAATAATTTTCTCATCTGAATTGGCTTTCATATGAAGCGATGTGAAGATGGAAGGATAATCCTGGGGGGAATGGATACTAAAGTGTGCCCTAATTAGAACGTTCAGAGCCACAAGCCCATGAGCTCTCCTCTGACTTCCTAGAAAATGATGGCCAGTGGCTCAGATAAGAACATCTCAGGGGAATGGCCTTCCTTTTGGGTTGTTGGATGAGGGCTACATTAGCTTTCACTGACCCCTCCAAGACAGGAAATGGGCTCTTCACAGATGAAGCACCCTGTTGACATCAGAAAAGATACAGTGCCTAGCATGATATCTGTTAATCAGCCACCAGACTGCCTAGGGCAAGTGGGTTCTTTACAAAACCTATTTAATGAGAGTTGCTTGATGAACCGCATCAGAGCTAAAGTAGAATAAAGTGAAAATTCCCTGTAAGTATCCCTTGCAGCTCAGCTGACGTGTAATTGGGTTTCTAATAAGCTCCTCAAACTGGATCAACAACTTTCCTTTATTAAGTTCTTACAATTTAATGGGTTCAGAGTTGAGCAAGTACTTTGCTGTCATCTCTGGTGCTAATGCAAATGATGTAAAATCGACAAGCAGGCCAGGAAAGACTGTCTATTCCCCTTGATTCTCTTTTCCCCAGATTAATAGATAAGAACTTGCATCTTGCCTGTGTTCAATCTCCTTTATAATAGAGATCCAATATCTAAATGTAGCACACTATAAATAATAAGATTATTTGGTGCCCACTGCAAAATTATATATTATAAGGCATGATGTATGACTGCTATTTCAGTTAATGATCACATATTTCTTGGTTTACTTTATAAATTAAACTGCTCACGCCATAAGAACTAGGACATAGAAGAAACATTTCTGAGTGAAATGGAATAAAAAGGCCTAGATCTATTTCCCTATCATAAGATCCAGCTCTTATTCACCCAAAGAAATGAAAACATATATCTATAGAAATACTAGCCTGTGAATGTTTGTAGTGTCTTTATAGCAAAAAACAAAAACTGGAAGCAACTCAAATGGGCATTTATAGGTGAATGGGTAAACACACCATGACAGAATCCACACAAGGGAATTTTACCCAGCCACAACAAAAGGAATAATCTGTTGATACAACTACATGGGTAAATCTTTTAAAAAAGAATCTAGAAAGTGCAGAGTGCACAATGATTTCATTTACATAAAATTCTAGAAAATGTATACTAATCTACAGTGGAAGAAAGATTGGTGGTTTGCTGAGGGTGGGCGGGAATGGTGGGAGAGAGCACAAAGGGCCACAGTGAATCTTGGAGGTGATGGATACGTTTACTTTAACTGTGATGATGGTGTCCGTACATCAAATATAGACCCATATATCAAAAGTTTTCCCAAATATGATGTTTGCTACCTAGCATTTAAAAATATTATTTTATATTTAAAAGTATTTTCTAGATTGTGGTAAGATTTATATATACAAAATTTGCCATTTTTACTATTTCTAAGTGTACAATTCAGTGGCATTCAGTAGATGCACATTGTTGTACTACCATCACTACTGTCCATCTTCAGGGAGAGCTGTACCATTAATACTGAACATACTTATTATAATTAACAGTTATAATATATCAATCTAATGACCAATTTGATATTAATGCCTATATTTTAATAAAGTTGTTTTTTAAAAATAAGTGTCATGAAGCAGCAATTTTTTTCTCATATTTTAAAACGAGAGATTGTTTTTAGGCAGTAGCCTGATAACTGATCATTTATGAGAGCTACTGCCATGTGCTGGACCTTGAGCAAAGTCCTCTGTTTGCATTATGTCCTTCAAGGACACAAAACCCTGTGTGATAGATAATATTACAATTCCTATTTTACAAATGAATAGACTGGGTACTTCTTTTCAGGGAGAAGGTGGAATTAAAAAATCTTTCCAAGAATGTCTAGCCACTAAAATGGTTAAGTCACATTTTGAACTCAGGTAGCCTGCTGAGATACATACACACACACACACACACACACACACACACACACTCATTCCATCAATTGTAGTTTATTAGGGTGAGGTAAAAATAGAATCCCATGGAGATTATAGTAACCCATTCCCCTTGGAAGCAGCTGCTGGGAGGATGAAGTGAAGCAGAGTAAGGATTTCCATTCAAGAAAACTTTATGGAGTAGTATAAACTTAATCCAGGCCTGCACATTGTGTTCAGTTGTTTTTCCACATAGATAAAGGTAGCAAGCAGATAAAGAAGTTTAGAGGCCATAGAAACAACATACACAAAAGCAAGCAGGATCCTCTAAAGAAGCAAAATGTTTTCAAAGGTAGAAATCACCAGGAAATGAACTTTTCAGTCCACTTGTTACAGGAAAATTATCAATAATTGGACCGTAAATTTCTGGAAAGTGAATAGTGTTCATTAAGAGTTAATTAGGTTATTATATTTTTTAGAAATGCTTAAATATGAAACTCATTACTTTTTGTGACCATGAGATAACAAACATGGAGGAACTTGAGGCTAGCTCCAGCACACATATCAGGTCACAGCCTGTGACCTGGGTTTTTAAGAGCTCAGTGTCTGTACGCTGTGTATCAGTGAAATGAAAATAATGTTGGTCTGGACTAAACTTTTAGTGGTAAGCTGAGTTTTAAATAGTAACCGAAACACCTCAAAGCTATGTTAGTAAATGAATGGGTGTTTATGAAACATACTTCACACTTGTGTGAAAATGTCATAAGCTGCTTTCCTATATTCCCTTCCTCTTCAAGAAAGTGGAACATTTGAAATGCCAAATATTTAATGCCCATTTGCCTCTTAAGGAGGCTTAATCTTATAAAATCACTGTCTTACTTTTGTTAGGAAATTTTAGGTCTGTAATTTTTAGCACCATATTAACAGAGGTTTTGTAGTTATCTTCTTAAGCAATCCCTGGTTTTACTTTTATAGATTATTGACCCAATTTGTAAATATTCCATTAACTTTGGAAAAACCCCCAAAGACAGCTTGCGTTTTGTTTTGTTTTGAAAGGTCAGAATTTCCTGAAGATTTGAAGCTTCAGTTCATGTTTATTATGACTACCTCAGAGACTGATAGGAGTCTGAGAACATGGTAAAGTTCTTACAAAAAGTCCTACTGAGCTTAAGTCAAGAACATTTCTATCTGTGACACTAACACCAAGGCTGCAGCTATCATGTTGTGTGACTTTAAAGCTTTATTAAAGGGGAAAAATGTAAAAAGAAGCATTTAATGGACTAAGAGAGGTGGAACAAAACACCAATTGATTTTTTTCTTGTTCTTCTGTAAAACTGAATGGTGTAGAAGCCAAATTATCAAAATCAAAATAAAATATCCCCGGAACAGTGTTTATCAGAATGTCCAGGATGGTAAGGATTTACAGAGCACTTAACCAAGTCTGAGGCCACTTATGTGCGATAAGTAGTTTGGTCCCATGCGTTCCTCTCCCCCCACCCCGCCCCCCACCCTTTTTTTTTTCCTAGGAGGAGTGCAGGCAGAGAGGTCTGCGTTCTGTTCAGCTTCAGTTTAGTAAAGAAAAGGTAAATAAATAAGTGGTATCCTATGGAAATAGTAACAACTCCCTGGGAAAGTTATAATACACTTACAAGTTGGAATTTCAGCTGCAACCTTTTCCTAAAGAGAGTTATACTTTGAACCAGAGGGCATCTCAGATCTGAGAAAAACAAAACTTATGATAATAAATCCATGCTATTATGCTTTCAGGGGATATGTAAACTTGATTGCTATGATCTCACCTCTGATCTCCCAGCCCCAACCCCTTTCTCTTACCTTCTCCAAAAATGATGAAAATAAACAACTCTAAAGACATAGCTGGTATGTGGCACATAAAATAACAGTGGGAATCTGTCCTATCTTGACTGCTTGAGGTCATTTCCTTCCTTTCTGTACTTCAGTTTCTCCCCAATAAAGCTAGAAAAATAATAGCTTTTTCAAGATTGTCATTAAGAAAATGTTCACATCTCTAGCAATTAGAAAAATGCAAATCAAAACTACTCTAAGAATTCATCTCACTCTAGTGAGAATGGCAATCATCAAGAATACAGGCAACAATAAATGTTGGTGAAGATGTGGAGATAAAGCTCATACACTTTTGATAGAAATACAAATTGGTGTAATCACTATGAAAAACAGTATGGAGATTCCTCAGAAAACTTGGAATAGAACCACCATTTGACCCAGCTATCCCACTCCTTGGTGTATACTCAAAGGATTTAAAACCAGCATTCTATAGTGAGACAGCCATGTCAATGTTTATAGCAGCTTAATTCACAATAGTTAAACTATAAACCTAACCTAAGTGTCCTTCAATAGATGAATGCATAAAGAAAATGTGGTGCATGTATTTTGTAGCAACTGGCAGATAAATTCAGAACATTATTATACTTCCTATAAAAATAAAAATTGGGCACTATTTTTCTTAAGGCTGAAGGCTAATATATATTTTACTAATAAAAACTATAATTTGCACTTTTTTAAGTTAAGCTACAAATTATCCTTATTTAAATACAACTCCCAATTGAAATGCAGTGTTAAGTGCAGAAAATAAAATTGTATTCTTCAAATAAATGAGTCTCCAAATATCAAAAATTTATATGAGCTAAATTTGAATACTATATTTTATCCTTCTTCCATTAAAAAAAAAGGTCTTCAGTAATTTATGTTAAATTGGACCTCCCAAATGGAGTTACTGTGTATCTTGCTCCATCATCAAACCACATATTTGGTTCACAAATCAAGTAATTATGAATACAAAGAGATCTTAGGAAGTGCAATCACTTTCTGGCACATGCAAGTATAATATGGGTGCTCAAATTTCCGTCTTAATCATGCAAATGATAGACACACATGTACAGGTCTTACAAACTGCCTTGGTACACAACTTTTTGCTTTGGCTGTTAGATTTATGGTGGTATCCTCTCTCTCTGAGAATGCTGAAAAACATCTAACGTGAGCATTGTCTCTAGTTTTCCTTTTGTTTCAATTTTTTACTTTTATTTTGATTAATATTGATTCTAGTACTTAAAATGTCTTCACCTGGGCAGGGTTTGCAGCTCAGTGGCAGAGCATTTGCCTATTGCACATGTGAGGCACTGGGTTTGATCCTCAGCACCATATAAAAATAAAATAAATTTTAAAATAAAGGTATTGTTTCCATATACAACAACAAAAAGATGTTTTTACCTCTTCACTAGGAAGATTGATATATTATTATAATTCATTTTATAATGAAAGAAACACATTTTTCTTCTTAGATTCTAAAATCCTTTATAGGGCCTTGGGATGCAGGTTTACCAAGTGTGTGGCTAATTGAGATTTTTTTTGTCTTCTTCTCAGAAATGTGACATGAACATACAGAGGTCATGCACAGTGCAATGTGAAAATTCCCAGCACAACTACTATGATAAGTAAACTGCATCTTTTAGAATACAGGTTCACCATGTGTGGCCAACCTTCAAAATTAGTGTCATACAAACTGTAAGTTTGTTTCTCTCTTATGGAATGATTTGAATAATGCATGTGAACAGATTAATACTGGAATGGATGATACATAGCATCAGAGGCCCAGGCCCCTTCTCTTTTGTCCCTGTGGTGATGCCCTCGTATATTGGATCCAAGTGAGCTACAACATCCACATTTCACAGTTAACAGCACGGAGGAAAGATTAAAATGAGGCTATGTTGTCATCCTTTAAGGACATATCCTAGAAGTTGCTCACATTACCACCCCTTCAATCATTTTAGTCAGAATTTAATCATATAGTCCTGACTGTCTGCCTGCAAGAGAATTTGGGAAATGTTTTTCTCATAGTTATGAGAAATTTCCAGCATGATACATTAAAAGGGGTGACCTATTGGGGGACAACTAAGTTAAGGAGCAACTAGAAGTTGCAAGAGGGGATCAATTCCACATAGAGAGATGCTCCTCAATTTATGGTAGATTATGTCCTGATAAATTCATTGCAAGTTGAAAATATTTCAAGTCAAAAATGCATTTAGTACACCTAACCTACTGAAAGCCGTAGCTTATCATCCATCATAGAGTATGGGGTTTATTCTTGCAATTGTGTGGCTGATTGGGAGTGTGACATGTTGCAGCTGCTAGGTATCATGAGAGAGCATTGTTAGGCAAGTTGCTAGCCTGACAGAAGATAAAAATTCAAAACAAAATTTTGGAATTCTTTTTTTATTATTTAAATCGACACATAAAATTGTACCTATGTTGGGGGTACCATAAGATGTTTCAATATAAAATTTAAAATGTGAGTGCAGCTCACTTTCACGTTATCATGATGTTAAAAAATCTTAAATTGAACAATTCTAAGTTGGAGACTATTTATATAATAGAGATAGTTAAAAGATTAAGTGATTTTTGTAAAAGAGTAAAATTCATTATGCAGCCCAGGAGTAAATTACTTTCAGCATGAAAATCTCATTTCTTAATAATCATTGTCATATAACTGAAATTGACATAATCCCACCCCAACTTTCATTCTGAGGAAGCAAACACTGTAAAACTAACTGGCTGGGTTTGATGTGTGGAAGATGAAGGCTCATCCCAGTGGTAAGTGACCAAAGGGCAAGTAGAATACAATTTTCTAGGGAGCTTGTGTCTCTCTCTCTCTCTCTCTCTCTCTCTCTCTCTCTCTCTCTCTCTCTCTCTCCCCCTCTCTCCTCTCTTTCTTTCTTTTTTTTCTTTTTCTTTCTTTTTTTTGTAGAGAAGATAATAGTGGAAATTTCTACTTTGAATTACTGCTATTTTACTGAGTTTCCTTTTGTTGCTTTTGATTTTTATAATTTAGCACAGTAATGAGAAAGCAAAAAAAAAAAAAAAGAATCTTCCCTTCAATTGTCTTTATTAACACTGAGAAGAGGATTAGTTGTTTTTTATCTAAACTATTTCTCAACTGGTGAACTTCAGATACTGTAATTCTTCCAGGAAAACTACCTAGAAAAAGCTACAATAAAAATATAAACTCATTGTTGGATAGATTTACTGTTGATTGATGAACTTGGTGTATATAAGAATGCTCCAGTGTACTCATTTGCCTTGCACATTCTGGAATTTAATCATGGAAATTCCAAGTTAGTAACTCTGAAGGAGAGATTATATATCCTCAATTTTAACAAGCATCCCAGGTAATTTTAAAAAATACACCTTTACTTTTTTATAACATCTCTATGGATATACAATTTACATACTGTACAATTCAGCCACTTAAAGTGTACAATTAAATAATTTTTAGTATAGTCATAGAGTTATGCATCCACCAGCACTGACATATTTCAGGACATTTCGAAAAATGAAGCCCCATGCCCACTAGTAGTCACAATGTCTTGCCCTCTCCCATCCCCCAGACCTAGGCTACCACTATCTTTCTGTCTGTACAGATGTGCCTATTCTGAACACTTTGGGTTAAAGAAATAATTCAAGAAGTAGTCTTTGTCACTAATTTATTTCCTATAGTATAATGTCTTCAAGATTCACTCACCATGTAGAATGTATCAGTATTTCATTTCTTTTTAATACAGAAAATTATTCCATTATAAATACCACATTTTATTTATCCATCTATCTATCAGTTGATGAATTTTGGATTTTTTCTACTTTTTGCTTATTATAAATGATGTACCTATAAAGCCATATAGACAAGTTTTTATGTGGATATATGTTTTCATTTCTTTGGGGCATATATCTAGAAGTGGAATTGGGTAAAGTAGTAATTCTATATTTAACCTTTCAAGGAATTTTCATACTGTTTTCCAAAGTGGCTGCATTCCCACCAACAGTGGATGAGGTTTCTGACTTCTCCACATTGTCACCAACATCTGTTGTTATCTGACATTTTGATTCCAGTCATCTGTGTTTGTCACCTTTTCATAGTTGTGACAAAATGCCTGAGAAAATCAATTTAAGGAGGGAAGATTTATTTTGGCCCATTGTTTCAAAGGCTTTAATGCATGGTTGGCTGGCTCCTTGGCTATGGGCTTATGATGAAGTGGAGTGTCATGGTGGAGAAGATTTAGTAGAACAGAGTTACTCACCTTATGGTGGCTGAGAAGCAGAGAAAGAGAGTGAGAACATGTGAGGAAAAAGGGACAAGATATGATCCCCAAGGTCATGATCCAAAGGACCCACTCCCTTCAACTAGGGTCCTCCTCCCAAGTTTCCATCACCTTCTGATACTGTATTCAGCTATAATGGATTAGTTCATTGATGAGGGTAGAGCCCTCATGACCCAATCTTTTTCCCAAAAGTCCTACCTCTGAATATTGCTTCATTGAGGACTAAGCCTTCAATATATGAGCCTTTGGGGAATATTCAGATTCAAACTATAACATTCCACCACAGTGGATGCAAGCTTGATTCTTGATCAGGTGTGTCAATTGCTGTTGCTATCATCTGTTGGTGTCAGATTTCAGTTTCTTCAGTTTTCCATTGATTCTCCAGATAGGTTCGAGGCCTTCTTCAGTCTTGGTCTGAAGCAGCATCATTGATCTCTCTTGTTCTGAGCCTTCCAGTTTTTTGTACGGAGCAGTTAGGTTTCTCTGGCTCTTCAGCCTACAAATGTCCATTGCAAGATGATCCAGCTTCTGATTGTGTAAACCAATCTAATAAATTCTCTTTCATAAATATACATATGTACATATCTTGACAGTTCTGTTCCTCTAGAAAACCCTAATACACCATTCTAGTTAGTGTAAAGTTGTACCTCATTATTTTGAATTGTATTTTCCTGATACATAATGATATCAAGCATCTTTGAATGTTCTTAGTAGTTACTCATATTTCTTTTTTTTGGGAAAATGTCTATTTAGGTTCTTTGTCCATTTAAAATTAGGATGATTTGTCTTTTCTTTGGATTCTTTTGTTTGTTTTTGTTTTGTGTACTGTGGATAGAACCTAGGAACACTTTACCACTGAGCTACATATCTATACCTTTTTATTTTTTATTTTGAGACAGAGTCTTACTAAGTTGCTTAGGGCCTCACTAAAGTGCTGAGATTGGTCTTAAACTTGTGATCCTTCTGTCTCAAGTCTCCTGAGTCACTAGGATTATAGGTGTGCACCAGCATGCCCAGCTGTTGTTTCATTTTTGAATTGTATACTTCCTTGTATATTTTGGATGGAAATCTCTTATCAAATATATAACTTGTAGCTTTGTGTATTGACATTTGACTTCCTTGAAGCAAAAATAATACTGGGTAGTTATTTAAAAACAACAACAAAAAAAGATTGTCTCTGGATTTCTGTATTACCATGTGATTTCTTCCTCTTTCATGAACTCCTGCGTGATGTCTTCAGCCATGTTGTGATGCAGCCAGTGGGAACCATTACCAGGATGCTGGTACCATGCTCCTGAATCTCCAGAACTATGAGCTAAATAAACCTCTTTTCTTTAAAAAATATCCAGCCTTATATATTTTGTTATGGCAACAGAAAACACACTAATACAACAAATAAATCCAGTAAAGTTGCAGAATATAAAAATCAACATACAAACATTAGTTGCATTTCTATACCTTAATAACAATCTATCCAGAAAAGAAAGAAAGAAAAAAAAGAAAGGAAGAAAGAAAATAGTTCCATTTTTAATAGCATGAGCAAGAATAAACTACTTAGGAATAACATAAATTAACAAGGCAAAATAGCTCTAGAATGAAAACTGTAAAACCTTGATGAAAGAAATTGAAGAAGCACAAGTAAATGGAAACATATCCAGTGTAGGTGTTTCAAAAGAATTATATTGTCAAAACGATCATGCTACCCAAAGCAATCTACAGATTCCACACAATCTCTATCAAAATTTCAATAATACTTGCACTAGCCAATTTTTTATTTTTATAACAAAATGCTTGGTCCTGGGTAAGAACAAAGTTGAAGGAATTACATTTCCTGATTTAATTATATTTTAAAGTCAGAGTAATCAAAAGTGCATGTTACTGGCATAAAAAGTGACACATTAATTAATGAAACAGTGTGGAAAGACTAGAAGTCTTTCTATACATTCAACTAATCTTTGACAAAAATACACAATGGGGAAAGGATAGTCTCTTCAATAAATGGCACTGGAAAAACTGGATGTCCACATTCATAAAAAAATAAAATTGGATTCATATTTTACATTATATGCAAAAATTACTCAAAATATATTACAAAAATTACTCAAAATATATTACTCAAAATATATATTTGAACATATGACTTGCAGCCATGAAACTCCTATAAGAAAACCTAGGGGCAATGCTTCCTGGCATTGATTACCAATGATTTTTGGTATGACACTATAAACACGGGTGACAAGAACAAAGAATATAAGACTTAGTGAAAAAGTTTCTGCACAGCTAGAGGAAACCATAAACAAAAGGAGATGGGAGAAAATATTTGCAAGTTATTTAGCTGAAAAAAGTCCATATCCAAAACATATAAGGAATGAATATAATCCAATAACAATAATAACAATAACAATATCATTAAAAATAGGTAAATTTAGCAGACATTTTTCCAAGAAAGACATATAAATGACCAACAGACATGAAAAATGCTCAATATCACACTAATCATTGGAAAAATCAAATACAAATCACAATGAGATATCTTTTCAAACCCATTATCTAGAGCTATTATCAAAATGTTGAAAGAGAATATATGTTGAGGATATGGAGAAAAGGGACCCTTTACCATTTATACATTGTTAATAGGAGTGTAAATCGGTAGTCCCATCATGTAGACAGTATAGGGTTTTCTCAAAAAATTAAAAATAGTACTACCTTGTGATCCAGCAATCCCACTTCTTGATAAACATCTTCTGAAAATAAAATCAGTATGTTGAAGAGCTATCTGCACTTCCATGGTCATTGTAGCGCTAGTCACAATAGTATTATTGTGACTAGCAATAGTATTATTTCAAATAGGTAGTACTATTTGAAAACAACCTGTGTCCATTGACTAATAAAAGGATAAAATTTGTGTGTGTGTGTGTAAATATAGATCCAGTCCTAAAAATGAAGGAAGTTACGGCACTTGTGACAGCATGGATGAAACTGAGGACATCATACTGTGTGAAATAAGCCAGACACAGAAAAACAAATACTGTCTAATTTCATTAGTATGAGGAATCTAGAAAGTTAAACTCAATAAAGCGGAAAGCTGAAGGATAGTTACCAGGGGTCACAGGGTTAGATTAATAGAGAAATGTTAGTCATAGGTTGCAAAACAGCAGGTATCTGATGAATAAACTCTGGAGACCTCATATACATTGTGGTGACTATAGTTAATAATACTGCATTGTATACTTAAAATTTTACTAAGCTCAGCTGGTGGCACATGCATGTAATCTCAGCTTCTTTGGAGGCAGAGAGAGGAGGATTGAAAGTTTAAAGCCAGCATGGGTCACTTAGTGAGACCCCCATCACAAAAACAAAACAAAATTGCCAAGAGAGTAGATGTTAAATATATGGGAATGTAAACTAGCTTGATCATGGAAATAATTTTACAATATATACCTCAACATCATGTTCACTTTGAGTATATATAGTTTTTAATTTATCAGTTATACTTTAATAAATATTAATGAAATTATGCAATAGGCATGTAAGAATATGTCATAATGAATTCCACTATTATGTTTAATTATACTGCATCAATAAAAAATACTAAATTAGAAAAAGGAGAGGGAGGGGGTTGAAGCCCAGACAAGAGCAAGAGCAGAGGTCCAAGAACAGCCTGTCTCCAGAGTTGGTGAGGGAAAGGAAGAGGAGAACATCAGAGCCCTTCCCTCCCAGCTCACGTCCCTTGAGCCACAAGCTTGGGGAGGGAAAAATAATCTTAATTAGTACAGATATATGGAATCCTATCTAAGATTAAGGACCTTTAATCTCAATGGGAAGAGGACATTTGACCTACCAGTTTGGTGAGTGGGAAGAGAGAATAAAAATTCATTTTTAACCTGACTGAGGAAAATTTACCAAATAGCTTCATTTCAAGCAATGTACTTTTTTTTTAACCATCTTTGCTCTTTCCTACTCTTCCCATTGTTTTCCAAGTGTTGTCTATTCATCTGTTTCCACATTGTCACTATCTGCTTTCAGATTATTCTATTGTTTTACCTATCTTATGTCTTGATTAGCCATCTCTGGTTATTTTAGGAGACAGTTCCCAATTATAATTAAATCTCTGGCTTAATCCTCAAGTCCAAGCATTCTTGAAACCAGCTTTTCCACTTCTTCCTTCCCTCTAAAAATGTCATTATCTTTGCCACAGTGTAGGATTATCTACTGCTATTTATTTACAGCCTAATCTGCTGCTCTATGTTTATGAATAGTGGAAAACTTTTGTTTTGGATCTCAGAATACATGATTTTCAATGTACAAAATCACTAGAAGCCAACTGGTTAAGAACACAGATAGGGAATATAGAATTAGCAGTACTATTGTTTAAGACCCACTTAGGAAAACAACTACATTTGCCACTTGGGTTGCTAGGGATTTGACTCCCTCAACTGTTAGGGGAAAGGGGGACTTTCTTGGCCCCTGGATCCAAGGATACTGGTAGCACAGAGGGAGCTGAGCAGGTCTGGGGCATCTGGCCTGCCTTGTATGTTTTGGTCTCAGCCTCTCTTATTTTTTCAGTGCTTTTGTATTGTGTCTTACCTTCCTAAAACTCTTCCTGTTGTTGCTACTTCTGCTTTCTAATCTTCCTAAACTTCTACAGAATGCATGACTTGTTGCAAATTCATAAAGGTGTTTACTGATAGAAAAAGGAGAGGGAATAAAGAGGAGAGCATAAATAAGGAGAATAAAATTACTCCTTCCCTTGCTCCCTTCTCATTATCATTCCCTTAGTCATTTAAACTTAGGGTTGTACCCTAGCAACCCTCAGTCAGCCCACTGTCTACTTTTTTTCTTCTTCTTCTTCTTCTTTTTTTTTTTTTTTTTTTGTGGTGCTGGGGATTGAACCCAGGGCCTTGTGCATGCGAAGCAAGCACTTTACCAACTGGGCTATATTCCTAGTCCCTAACTGTCTCCTTTTATTTGGTCTATTTAATGTTTTAAGGACCAGAAGTACTGGTCCAAGAGCACCACATCATAATTGGCTGGAAGCCGCAATGAGCTCTCTAGTGTATCATACTCCTCACTGCTTTCTATTGTTTAATTCTCTGCCTGCTTTGCTTTCTTATGTTATCCTCCTGGCCTCAGCTAGGCATTGTGTTGTAGTCTGTCTATGCTTTAAACCTATTTTCATCTCTAGTCTCTAGCAAAGTTCTCAGGACATAGAACATTACTAATGGAAATAGCCATACTCTCTCTTTCTCTTTCTCTCCTCTCTCTAATCAAATATATGATTAGAAAAGAGCAAAGAGGGTAAAAATTAGATTGCTAATATTTGGAGAGAGAGAGAAAAAGGGAGGGAGAGGGAGTGAGCACATCTACTAGGGTCCTAGGACCATGCTAAGGAACTCTAATATGAACATAGCACAAAGAGACCCCAATCAGGTGCATTTACAGTCATTCTGACCACAACTACCATAAGTTTAAGATTCATTGATGATACCCTGAACAACAGTTTTCATGCCACATCTGGCTGGTTTTCCTGGGAGTTAAGCAGGTCTCTGACAGGGAGAAGTAGCAGAGACTCAACCAGGTGATTTTGCTAAGGAGGCAGCACTAGGTGTGTGAAAGGTAGAGGCTCAGAAACCTAAATGAACTCCAAGTACATGCCATTGAGCTCTTTTTTTTTTTTTTTTTTTTACTATTTATTTTAAATCTAAAATAAATAGTAAAAAAAAAATGATGATCATCGTGGGGGGGTGGTAAGGTGGGCTGAGAGGAAGGAGTTGATGAAGGATTCATATTCTTTGATACCCCAACATTTGCATCCTGCTCCAATCAGTGTAGGACACCTGTTATTGCCAGTCCTGCAATCCTATCTGTAGTGACAAGAATATTGGGAATTACAACAAATGTCATTCACAGTCCCTCACCTTTTTCATTTTCTGTGCATGCCAGCCAGATTTCCAATTGCAGCCTCTATGTCTTTTCACTTAGAACTTTCCCTGGTCTCTTGTTCCTTGTGGAAATAAACCAGAGTTCAGAATGCTTGCACCTCCTTGGAGAAGCTTTCAACCAACAAGTGTATAAACTCTCCCTCATAGCTGAGATGGGACACCTCTGAAGTTCCTGCTGTTGACTGTTCCTCAGCATCCCCCATGGGAATGAATTCCCATCACCTGTAATGCAACCTGTTTGAAACACACCCTTCACTGTTCTCCTTCTCTTCCTTGTATCATTCCATATTTCCCTGTAGGTACTTGGAGACCTCGCCTCCCAAATAAACGATTAGCATTTGAATCTCTTTCTCTGGAATTTGTTTCTGTGGGATCCAAACTGAGAGAGACCTTCTGTGAGGTGATGTTGGAGGTAGGAGGCAGTCATAGTAGCTCCCCAGAGAGAAAAGCAGACAAAAAAATTTCAGAAGAATTGGTTAAATGGGGGACGAAAAAGGTCATTATATATTCTCAACTTTTTTTTGAGAGGTGTCTTTAAATTGGATGTTATATTTAAAATCGCATTATTTTAACTTTATGATAAGTTTTTTTATAAGAAGAAAATGAATATTTACCAAATTAATCAATATATACAATTTTCCCACATAGATATCCCAAAGTTTCTTGAGATTTTATTGTTATGAACAGTGAACAGATATAACAATAGCAAAATTTATCTTATTCATCATTGAACACAAGACACATTTTCTTTAGCTTACTAATGAAAGAGAAAACCAGGAATACCTTAAAATGTATTTAAAACAGAATTCAAGGAGAAGAGAATGAGGAATACTGAAGTGAATTGTAAAGAGATTCAAAACTGATTTCCTGGGTCAATTCATTCACTTTTTTTGTCTTTTCCAAAAACACTTTTATTGTGTATTATACTCATGAATTTTATAGTGGGATTAATTGGGACATATTTGTATATGCATATAACATAAATTGTGGGCCTGGCTTTATCAATTTCATTCCTCAGCATTAAATTAGTATTTTGATAAAAAATCCTTTTGTTTCTTTGTCTTCTGTGACTATGTCACTTTTAAAAATCGGCTCTTTTTAGTTATATATGATGTTAGAGTCCATTTTGATGTAATTATACAAGCATGGAATATATCTCATTCTAATTAGGACCTTAGTCTTGTGGATGTAAATAACAGTGAAATTCACCGTGATGTATTCACATACGTGTACATAGGATAGTTATTTTAGATTCATTCCACTGCATTTCCTTTTCATTGAATTGTTTTTATTATGAGAAAATAAGAAATATGATTTCTTCATATGCAATAAAGTTAGTTCCTGGGATCCCATGTTGGTAGAGTACATGCATGGAAGAGATTCTCCAGTAAAGGAGGTAGGTGTGTTGAACTGTGATTGTCCCTTGATCCATTTGTGTCACTGGTATGCTTTAAAACCAGGTAATGGAAATGAAATTTTATATATATATATAGTTTTCCCTCTAAATTTATTACTCATTATGTAGAAAAATGAAAACCTTGGCTTCTCTAGTGAATTAATTTTTTTTTTTGTACAGCGAATATAAACTCCTTGAGGATGACATTAATTTTTTGAGTAAGGTCTAAATGCCTAATGTCTAAAACAATGCACATAAAATGTTGTGCTCAACAATTTTTTAATTGAACCAATTAGAAGAAAAATGGAAAACAGTCTATTTGTGTTAACTATTTTTGGAATCTTCTATTTTCTTGAACCATTGCAACAAATATTCGATTTTCATAGTTTTATAGGGTTAAAATCTTATCACTCATGTTTTGGGACAAGAGCCTAAAGTCTTTGGCATTCAAGTAGTCCTGCAATTCCCTCCCTGCCACCCTCCCCAGGTCCTGCAATTCTTTTAACTGATAGAATAAAAATAGAATGCCTGCTTGTTTCTTCTGTACCCTGTTCTGATATCCACTCTGGAGTTTCCCAAACATTCTTCCCACTGTGTGGAAGTTTCTTTGTTTCCTGTCTTACCTCCCACCTTCCTTTACCACAGAGACCCTAAAGATGACTTGGTGTCTTTAGTACTAACAGAGCAGCAGCTTTCATTAAGTCCTTGTCTGGGTCTCATTGTAGTCTAATTAAATAAATGGAGACTGGTATATGGCAACTGCAAAAGTTTTGCCTCTTCAGAAACCCTCTGCATTATTCTGTGCCTTGCCTCAGAGATACTAAGATCTCTACCGCTTCCTTGTGTTCAGAAACCTGACTCTTCTTGATTCAGGCAGAGGAATGCTTTATAAAAATGTCCTATATTTTTCAGGCTCTGGGGAAGGAAGGAAAAGAGTCGAAGAAAGTGACAAAGGAAGGGAGTAAGAGTGATACTATCTTTGGTTCGATTCAGTTAGACTACTTTCTTCATTCCTTGACCTTTTTCTTTATAAAAAAATGATAGTGTTTTTGATGCTCTGCTCCAGGCAGCCTCCCTGGGCGAGTGCAGATGTGCTGAGCCATTTGGCTGCCTTGTGGACCGACTCTGAGAGCCTCTCTTTTCCCTAATGAAGTCATCTCCTTTCTGCAGCAGGGCCTCTCCCATCACTCCATGTTGGAACTTGGCTTTGGCTTGCATAGTTCCCTCATGATGTAGATGGTCTTCCAGCTAAGTTCTGGAGAAAACTACCCAACCATGTACAGGACTTTACAGGAAAGAAGAAAACTATTTTATTAAAAAAAGAATACTTTACTGTAATATTTTGATTTAGAGGTTGGGGTGATACAGACTCAGTATCTGATTTCCAGGAAAAATCTAATTGTTCATGGCTCTCTAAAGATGTTTTTCTGAATTAGTTTATCTGAGTCATTTATATACTTCAGGTTAAAGTACAATGAGGTTGTCATGATCACTTTGTCTTTTACAGGATTTCTTTTTATTTTTAAAAAGTGGCAACAAAGACTTTTACTCTGATTTTCCTAGAAAACCAAAAAGGATTTAAAGTGTTGGTTAGAATATTTGCCCCTAATCTGTAAAGTTTTTTAAAAAATGTTTATGACACAGTCTTAGAGAATTCCTTTTCCCCTTTTCTAGAGTTTTTGAAAGTCAGTAAAGGTATATTTAAAATCTGTAGCATTCTTTCACCATCCAGAGAGCATAGTTGGTTCCTTGTGCCCATGTTCAGTTAGATCAGGGAACTGAACATGAACTATTAGTTTTCTAAATTTGAATAGGACTGGAATCTTGTCATTCCTAGTGCAGCAATAGATAATACCACTTATAAGAATGCTTCACCTGATCAATAAAAGAGGAGAATATGCCCAGCACAGTGGCACATGCGTGTAATCCCAGCAGCTCTGGAGGCTGAGGCAGGAGGATTGCAAGTTGAAAGTCGGCCCCAGCAATGGTGGAGCACTAAGCAACTCAGTGAGACCCTGTCTCTAAATAAAAATAGAACTGGGGATGTGGCTCAGTGTTTGAGTGCCCCTGAGTTCAATCCCTGGTACCCACCCCCCGAGAGAGAGAGAGAGAGAGAGAGAGAGAAATGATCCTAAAGAGCCTTGGAGGGAGATTTATTGGCTGGCTGCCCCAAGCTCAGCCAAGTTTCTAAAGACAAGATCAAGACAAGAAAGCGAGGCACCCTGTTTTTGGCTTATGGTCTCTCCTAGGTACCAAATGTCTGAATGTGGGCCTGGCTTTATCACTATCTGGAATCTTGGTGTTTACATAAACATCATCCCCAATGCAAGGATTTGATTTCAAGGAGGACTCAGAAAGAGATTTTAATTACCATTTGATTTAGGCTTGAGTGTAATAGACAGGTAAGTATAGTTATAGTTACAAAAGCTACACAAATATTTTCCCATTCAAAGACTTCTGATAGTTTTGTCAGACATTGGAGAATAAGAAATAACTGCTTTCCTATTCTATTTGAAGAAAAAAGAAAGAAAGCCCTCAAGAAGAATTACATAGATAGCTATAGACTCTATCCTGAATATACCTAGTATATATATTTTTTTCTTTCTCTGTTATAGATAGCTGAAGGGGGAAATCTGCTCTAGAGAAAAGAAACATATATTCAAGGTGTATCATTTCAGTTATTTGACAACCTGAACTAGTGCTTAATTTTCCAAATAATAATGTTACAAGCCATAGAAGAGACAAGGCATGCAATAGAAAGTTTTTCAGTACTGTCTATATTCTGAATAGTTGAGGCTGCCTAAGAAAGTGCCTTTGCCCTGTGGAACTACTTGGTCAAGGGTTGTAATGTCTATGAATGGTATAAGAAATTGTAAACATACAAGAGCTTGAGAAACACACTTGACAAGATAAAAGAAAACTTCATAATGTAAGGAATATCTGACCCACAGCTTTTTATACAGTTCTATCACATGCAAATGGTTTTATTTATGGTGAGTGTTAACTATCTGCATATCCATGGATATTAATATACCAATATTAATTTTCTGCTCCAGTTCTCTTTTGTATAAATGTTTTGTTACTTAACTATATTATGAAAGGAGCGTAGGGTAATGAAGAGATGATAAGATTTTTGAGTGGCAGATCTATCACAAAGTGGTCTTGGACAACTCACTTAAACTCTTCGACTCAAATTAAGTCTACTCAAATGTAAAAACATAAATACTGATACACATCTTGAAGACATTCAGAAAAACATCCACCCTCAATGCCTAGAGTACAAATTTCAATGAAAATTCATTTTGTTTCATTTTTCTTCTTTCTGAATGAAGTCATCTTGAGTGAAAGTTGTACTCTGATAAAAACTCTGCTTTTAATTGTGTGACTTTGGAAGAGTCACTTTCTGTACTTTGATTATACATTAAATGGAAAGGTTGACATCTGATTCTTTTCTAAACACTTGATGTAATAAAATTTCAGTGTTAAGAATGGTAGTATAACTAATGGTAGGATAAACAGTTCATTACAAAAACAAGCAAACTTATTTTCAAATTGTATGATTGATAGTTACATGGCTTACTGTAGTGAACAGATTTAAAAAAAGAAATGAAAAGTGCACATTTTGAGAATTGAAATGGTCCTGATGAAACTTTCACCTATTTATCATTTAAAATCTTTGATTAAGAAATTCAGAGTGAAGCTGACTTTCTCCTTCAATCACTACTATTCTGAGGTCCGGCGTTTGATACACTTTTCTAAGTAGAACCTTCCATGAGAATTATGAGGATACTTCCCTATTAGTGTAGAGAGGAAAGTTTGCTATCCTTTCCAGTATATCTAGTGTTATACTGACATGCACCTAGGACTTATTTTGTTCTCATTGTATTAAATCATACTTGACTTCAAAGAAAAAGAAAATCCCAATTCCTTCTTTCTGAGGGCAGAAATCCTTTGTGTCAACCGATTGACCCTTTGCTCTGAAAGGTCCAATTGGAAATCTTTTGTGACACAATGCAGGGGATTCTTTCTGCATAGGGGGTGTTGTTTACATAGGGGGTGGGCTTAACAAAAAAAATCTCATGAACCCATGAAAGATTATGGTCCTAGTTCCTGAAAACATGGAAGATGATTGTTACCTCCAAGGAGTCTCTGTTTCTCAGAAATAAATAAATAAATATTTTACTATAAGGGACACTTTGAAAGACAGAGGGAAGGGAAGAACGAAGAATGCAGAGTCTAGATTTCCGTGGAGAGATGAGGATTTGTGGTAAAGGAAGAGGATTCTCTTTGAATCCAACGAGGGATTTGCCTGGGGGTATTTCCTGTCCAGCCTTTTATTACCAGGGTCTTTGTGTATTGCGGTGCCACCAGGCTCCCCATTGGGCAGTTCCCCGGGGAGGGTAGTGGGGAATTCTTACACTTTCTCTCTAGGACTCAGAAGGATCTCATTTTCTCAGTGTCTCTTTCAGGTTGGCAGGACTCTTGAGCCTGACACTTCTTATTTGCGACAGGCAAGCTCAGTGGGCGCATAAACGCACTGTAGCCAAGTTCTTTGCTGATTTTACAGAGTTTCCTTTGCTCCTGGGAAGGACTGACCATATTCAATTGTTTTGTGTTTGCCTACCCTACAAAAGCCTGGGGGCTCCTTTCCCCTAATTCAGGACTGGCAGCATGGGGGGCGGGGAAGTGGGGGTGGGGAAGGGGTGGGAAGGCAGTGGTTTCCGCGAGCACGATGTTACTGAGTGAGTCGCTGAATGGGGAGCGCTGCTGTCCCCAAGCCGATTGGTACTTCTCCTCAGGAAGAAACGCTGAGAAGTGGGAGTGCCTGGGGAGGGAGGCAGGCGGTCCCTACCACAGGCGCGGAGCACTGCCTTTCCGCCCCTCCGCCTGCTTTCCTAGCCTGGGCTCTTAGGAGTGGTTGAAGCTGCGGAGCGCTTCTGGAGCCTGTGAATGAACCCTCCTCCTCTCCCTCCTCCTTCTCCTTGCTGAGTCTCCTCCTCGGCGCTGACGGTACAGTGATATAATGATGATGGGTGTCACAACCCGCATTTGAACTTGCAGGCGAGCTGCCCCGAGCCTTTCTGGGGAAGAACTCCAGGAGCGCGGGCGCAACAGCCGCGAACCTTAGGTGCTGTGGACAGGCGCTGGGACCGGGATTTGCGGCCAGCCCCGCATCCTCCCTCATCCTTCAGCAACGTCCCGCACCCTCCACACCCTTCCCCAGGCCACCACGCTTCCTATGTGACTCTCACGGGCAACGCCGAGTCCATTTGCACAGCGCTGCGGTGAATTTTTTACCCAAACTGCAAAAAAACCGCCTTTCAAGGTAATCACGTTTCTTTTGTTCCCCCTTTAAAAGAAACTTATAGGAGGGAGAAAAAAAAAAGCCTTCAGCTCAGAAAAAGGAGGTACATTGCAGTTGGTGGAAGGATTTAATTAAGGGAAAGAAAAGTAGCTGTAACGTAAAGTTAAGGAAATATTTGCACTTAAAAATTCAGGTAACTTTCAAAGGGATTTTTGGAGACAAAAATACAGAGGGACCTTGGTGCCGAAAAGATCCAGACAAAAGAAACCCCGGGTGGGGTGGAGGTAGTAGGACTAACGGAACTGGGGGAAGGGATTTGTAGAGAAATCCTGGAAAAGTCGTGGTATCTCGAGCTGGAAGGAGGGGAAGGACCCCTGGCACCTTGATTTTGTCTTTGTTGTTAACCAGCTTGAGGCAAAAGTTTGAATGGGGGCTCCCGAGACTTGCCCACGTACAAGTCCCTGAAGCCACCTTGGTGCAGACCACCTGGTTTCCTGGTCCCTGGTGTGTGGTCAGTGCCTGCCGTTCCTGGAAAGCCACTTCTGGGCAGCTCCTGACAGTGCAACCTTACGCCTTAGCAGCCCGGGACCTGCGCGGACGTGACCCCCTCAGCCGCAGGCAGTATGGGAGGGGGGCTGACCCGGGAGGTCCGGGGTCCAGGGTTGAGTCTCTTTGACGACTTGGGGGATGTCACAGTTCTCTCCCGAAGACCCTGTGTTCTTTTGTCCTGCGCGCGGTGCTCCGGGGCCAGCGGGGAAGGAGAAGGAGATGGGGGTGGGGTTCTTGGAGCACCGCGGGGATCTCGGAGGCTCCTGGGCGGGAAAGCTTGCTCAGAACCCGCAGGTATAGGCAGGGATTTTTTTCTCACCCTTAGGAGAGAAATGGGAGTTGTCGCTCCCGTCTGTATAAGCAAACCAGCGCCCAGGGCTCTCTCTAGACAAAGGTGGCGCGGGGTCCCAAATCAGGGGCCTCTGGTTCCAGCCTTCTCTCGGTTCCCTTCCATATCCCTACCCCCTCCCAGTAAAGTTGAGCAACTTTACTGGCGGGTGGAATGGCTGCGGAGTGAGTGTGTCGGAAGTCCCAGGGGACGCCCTCGGCTGCAGGGTCCCATAGCCCTGAGTAGGCGTGGGTGCTGCAGAGAGACTTCCTTGAGGCGAGCAGACCAGGGGCAATCTGTTGTCCCGGCTCGCTGGGTCATCGGGCGTGGAGCGGTCAGAGTGTTAGGCTATGGGGAACGGGGTAGGAAAATAGTGTCAGAGCCTAAACTATTTGCTCTCAGGTCCAGCTGCGTCTCGGCAAGTCCTGCGGGTCCCTGGGAAATTCTGAGGGAGGGGGAAGTCTAACGCGCGCCTGAAAAGCTGTACCACCGGGCACACACCCACAGCAGAAAGACCATCTCGTGGCGCGTTCCCTTCTCATCTTTGTGTCTCCCTTTCTGTCTCCATCTTCTTTAACTGCCTTCCCCTCTCCCAGCCTGTGCTCGATCTCACTCCTGCGTCCCCTCCCCCACGGCTGACAAATGAATGGCTAGTGTGAAATCTCAGCCTTCTCTGTCCGAGGAGGCAGGCTGGGAGGGCGGAGCGAGGAAGGCGGTGCGCTTCCTCGGATCTGCCCCCAGCTCAGTGTTTCGGACTTGCAAAACCCAGATGTCTAGGAATGGGGAGTTTTTGGCGGATGTGGGCGCCCCCTGATGGAGAAGTCTAGCACAAGTGGAGAAGGGGCGCTCCCCAAAGCAAGAGAACCGGGCCGACTTCACAACCTTCTGTTCAAGGATAGAAGGCACTCGCTTTCCCTTTTGTAATTTTCCACTTCAGAATCCGCGTCGTAAATCTAGGGGTTTCGAAAAGCTGAAAGAAGAGACTTTTGTCTTTCAAGGTGCACAGGAGCCTTTTCCAAGAGTTTGCTGGGCTGCACGCAGCGCTCTGAGTCCAGTCTGCCGCTTAGACTAACACAACGCCAAGGACAGATCTAAGTTTAGGGGTTCTAGACGCACAATCTTGAGTATCTTCAAGAAAGATAATACAGAATACCTACTTTTACAAATTTGAGCGAGGCGCATGACTACTTGAAACCAATGCTAAGGCCCCGCCCCAGGATATTGCAAAAGGAGGACCCATAATCTAAATCTTAAATTCTTCAACTTCAGGACGCACGTTACACATGGAAATTGAGAAGTCGGGAGCCTGGAGGAAAAAGAAAGGAAAGGAAGGGGAGGGGAAGGAAATGGGACAATGAAGGGAAGGAGGAAAAGAAAGGAATGGACATGGGGTAGCTGAACGCAAACGCCCGAGAACCGAAAGAACTCCTTTTAAGATTTTTGACCAAATTTCGCTTTTTCACGCTCACAAACGATAACAAATGCATCTGGAGAGGCGTGCTGAGATGGAAGGGTGAGAAGGAACTTAATGAGCCGAGGTGGTCCAGCTCCACCTACAGGAGCTGGGGCTGGGCTGTGGGCAGCCTTCACTTACTCAGCCCGCGAGGGGGAGGAACCGCGCCAGACACTCCCCTCAGCACCGGGTTTCGCCAGCCGCCACGTGGGCTGGAGCTTCAGCTCTGGGCCCGAGACGGGTGTGACTTCCTGGGCTCGGAGACAGCTGCACAGCCGCGCCGGCAGTCAATTCAGCCTGATTACCCTGGTTACAGCGGCCAACGGGGGCGGGGCGAAGCTGGACCCGGGCAGGACAGAGGAAGGCGGGGCCCTGGTCTAGCGGAGTGCAGGGAGGCCGCGCACCCAGCGCTCCCGGCCGGCTGAGCGTCTGCAGCTGGAGCAAACCCAACTTCTATTCAAATGGCGCTAAACTTTTATTAAAAGACTATTATTTAAGGTTTTTTTCCCCTCCTTTTCGTCTTACTTCTTAGAAGTGTTAGGAGAGATACAGAGTGGCTTTTTTTCTTCTTCTTTTTTTTTTTTTTTTTTTTTTTTTGCATTGAGATGAGGAAGAGGTGAAGATGTATTCCAAGCCAACTCTTTTTATTTTTATTTTGGCACAAAAATGAGACGAGAGGAGCTTATCATGTACTCTATTATATTAGTTTTTAAATACATTCGAGTCTGTCTAAAGAACACTTTTAGTCAATTACAAGATTAATCACGGTCCAGACTGTCAAAGGACAAACAGAATTGCATGGGGGCAAGCATTAAAGGGTTGTGGGTGTAACTGAGGTCCTTGTGCATCAATCAGGAGCCTTAGAGTGGGTCAGGACCACGTATGAGTTCAGAACAAATGACTGAAGGAGAGACCTAGGAGAAAGTGGCGTAGACTAGATGCTGCTAAAGTTGCATTTTAAATTTGCCTAGTTCTTCTATTTCGGAAAAACTGTTTTAATGGTCTCTCCTATCACCTTAAATTCTGTAACGAATTGATCCACTTTCCTTTTGTTTCCTTCTAAAAACTGTAACCTAAGTTGTTTTAGGTGCTGCTTGGCAATTGTACAAAGCCTGTTGTGAAAATAATCATATAAAGTCCTAAAATAAGATATTGTGAGATTAATATAATAGGAAAGCAGGAAGGCACCATGGAAGCCACAATTCCCCAGTTTGGGGAATAAGTAACTTTGAAACCTAAGAACAGAGTGTATCAAAGAGGTCTTAAAGAGTCTAGCTTCTAGTTCTAATCTTTAAGAAAGGAATATTTTATAATTGTATATACCTGTTCCCAGTGTTCCAATAGAATCCAAAGGATTGAGCCATTGCTTCCTCCAACAGGAAGTCTCCAGTCCTTAATCTTGTGGGTGGTGGAAAGAGGGATAAGATATAAGACAATCACTTAGGATTTATGTAAGAGTTCAAAGTTTCATTTTTCTTGATAGATTAAAACAATTAAAATTCTTCATAGATTAAACTAATTGTTTTTAAAAATGAAGTTTGAAAAGAAACTTCTTAGGTTTATGTGTCTACAGATGTAGATTTCCTGTTTGTCTGTCTTTCTTTCTCCTATTTGCAAATTGAAGGGTGATATCTCTGATATTCCAAGATATCTGTATGTACATACTAGTAAATTTTGTTTGGAAAGGATCTAAATAGCTAACTCAAAGCTGAATATAATTAATGTTAAAGATACAACCATTGTTCTTTCTTTTCTTACATTATTATGGTTAAGTACTCTGTAGTTAATGATTGATCACTAATTGAACATCAGAACCTTTGAGAGCGCAAAGATCAACTTAGTCTGTCTCCCACAGTCTTATAACTAAGCTGTACTTTCCTGGTGGAGTTTAAACATTTTTGTTGACTTTATTCACGGATAAACATCAATAGACAGTGTATTTTAATGGGATATTTCTCTGTGAAGGAGTAGAAACTCTCAAGACACATGGTTCTTTTGAGGAAACAATGAATGGCTATAGTAGGTTATTTTTTCACCACCCACCTAAAGAAATCTGTTAGGACAGACAAACACTCATTGTTGGGGGTTATTTGCTCAGGTTTGAGAAAATATGCTAATTGTTGCATAGGTTTGTGCTTTACCAGAAAACACAAAGCCTGTACTCTCTCTGATTTGGAATCAGAACAAGGGAGAGTAAAGGCAAATGTCTTGGCCAAGCTCCATTTGGATTAGTGAATTTTTGCCAGTTTCTTCTTGTAATCCAGACTTAGTAAATTGTATACATTAAAATATACAAGTATATATGTATAAAATGTACAAACATATGTGTACATGCAGTGTTTTCAGACACTGTTAAGTTCTTATCACTGAATGTGCCTCTGGTTGTCTTTCAATGGTCAGAACAAAGGATCTTTGTTTAATACATTTGCCTGTTATGTTTCCTAATATGAAAGATACAAATGTAGATCTACATTTAAATTTATTTCTATACTTATTATATATAGTAGACATCCTACTTCATTTTCCTAAGATTTTTAAGAAGTTTTTATGTCTATAAAATGAGGTTACATATTTTATAATAAACACATATAACATTTAATAAATTATATATTTTTCACTATTAGATTACTGATTTGATATTACCTGAGGTACAGCAGGGTAAACATTAGCCTTGAAATCATAAAGTTTGAGTTTGACCCTCCAGTTAGGAAAAGCAAGTAAAGACAGAACTTCTGGATCTTTAATGTCACAATTGATTAAATGAATCTGCATTCATAAAGATCAAAAGAGTAAATACCTATGAAGGGGCTTTGAAAAGTAAAAAACTATACAAATTTGGGATGATAATATATTGTGCCCATGAAATTCATATTGATCTAATCTTGTAACCTTAATAATAACAGCATATCCAAATCAGGTGTTTTTTATTAAACAAAATGATGCAGAGAGGGACACACTGTCTAAAAATTTTTCAGTTTTATTAATCAGAAGTAAAAGTTCAGAAATAGACTCAAATGGCACAGTCATTCAGTGAAAAAGAAGAATTATTCAATAAATGATTTGGGGACAAGTGGTCAACTTAAAATAAATCAATATCTATTTCTCATTCTAAAATATTTTAAAGATGAATATGAAATGTAAGGAATGATTTTTTTAAAAAGAAGTTACTAAAAAACTGATTAGAGGAAGACATGGGATTTCCAAAAAATAAATAAATAAATAAATAAGCCAGGAGAAGAAAGACCTGTCCTAAGCAAAACATACACCCAGAAGCCAAACCAGAAAATATGATAAGTCTGATTCAATAATAATTAAGTTATATATACAAACATAGCACATTTGGAGACAATCTGCAACACATTTAAGACAAAGGGCTAATAACTTTAAATATAGCCAGAAAGCTTAGGAACAATTAAAATAAAGGAATCTATATTTTTTAAAGGGACAAAAGCTATACACAGGTAGTGTCAAGGAGAAATAGAAATGTTTTTAATAATATGAACATATGTATAGACTCATTTATAATTTGAATAATAAGTACCAATGTTCTGCTGTACCATTTTTTTCATCAGTCTGCACAGAAAAGAAAAAAGGTTTGAGAAACAAGTGTGTTGTCCAGGTTGTAGAAAAACTGAGTCTCATCAGATATTGTGGGAGTGCAAATACGTTTATCTTCTCTAAAAAATAGTTCGGCAATCAACTTTTTTGATTTACCATCAAGTTTTTATAAACACATATATCCTCTGACCTAACAATTCTACTGCTACATAGTATCATTTAGATACTGGTACAAATGTCCCCAAGAAGAATGGATAAAGATATACTTTGCAGCATTGTTTATTTTTCTTTTCTTGAGCCACATCCCTGACCTTTTATTTTTATTTTTATTTTGAGACAGGATCTTGGTAAATTGCTTAGGGCCTCACTAAGTTGTTGAGGATGGCCTTAGACTTGCAATCGTCTTGCTTCAGCCTCCTGAGCCCCTGGGATTATAGGTGTGCACCACCATGTCCACCTACATTTTTTTTTTAGTTGTAGATGGACACAAAAACTTTCTTTCTTTCTTTCTTTCTTTCTTTCTTTCTTTCTTTCTTTCTTTCTTTCTTTCTTTCTTTCTATGTGGTGCTGAGGATTGAACCCAGCACCTCACACATGCCAGGCAAGGGCTGTACTACGAGCTACCACGCCAGCCCTGCAGCACTGTTTTTAATAGCAAAAATTTGGAAACATCTTAAAGCTTCCTTATGGAGAACTGGTTAAATAAAAGTTATTACTATATCTATTTATGAAAATAACAGAAAAGAAATGAAAGTAATAGAAAAATAGAATGTGGTGACTTGGAGCAAGAAAGTAAAGCACAGAACTGTTTATATTGTATGCATCTAATTATGTAAAAACGGATATATATTCATCCTTTTAACAAATATTTACTGAAAATCTTAGGCACTATGGACACAGGAGTGAACAAAACATCAAAGACTGCTTTCTTGGAATTTCTATTATGATGATTAGAGAAAGGTAATTCCCAAACACATAAGTAAAATGATAACATGTGCTATAATGAAAATAGAACACATGAAAGGTGGAGTAATAAAGGAAGCAGTTGTCAGAGAACAGTGCAGGACTGAGGGACAACAATACAAAAAAGCTTAGCTAAGCCCAGGTTCAGGAATTGAGTCTCTAGTGTATGCGCTATAATGACTACTGTGACACAAATTCATGAAACTTCATGTCTAAACCACCAGATGTCTCTCTGAATTACAGCAGTTCTTCTCAAGAGAAGAAGAGAGGAGTAATATGAAAAGCAATGCTCACTGCATCCACTTTGTGACCAAGGTACCCTAGACAATTGGTTGTCTAGGGTAACTAAGTAGCAGAATTGCAGACAAAACCTCTGTGTCTGCGTCCTGAAGTCACCCCTTGCTCAGTTGGACTTCTCTAAAATCAAGGGAGAATACTAAATATCTGTTTAATAGAGAGGCTTGGCTCTCTCTGAGGCAGCCTATTCCTGGCATGACCCTCCTCTCTGCAGACAGTTCTCATGGACAGGAGTCCTGTTGACCTTGTCATTTTGTCTCCCAGGCAACGGAACAGTTTCAGTCATCTGTACCTTGATTGTTTGATGGCTCTTTTCTCTTCTCATTGACTTTACTGAAGTAGAAGGCTAAATATAGGCACTGGTTCTCATATCTTCCAGGTCTTTCCATGCACACAGACTTGTTATCACTAACAAACAGTGCTTACAAGACAGACACGGAAGAGCAGAAGAATGGAAATGAAGGTTGGAGTGGTGCTAAAAACAGAGTCTTTGAGAGTTTTCCACTTAAAAAGATCAAATGCAGAAGACAAACAGTATATTTTAATAATCAAGGACACAAGCATAGCCTTAAGAAAATTAGAGAACTAAAACATAGACTCTGGGGAAGAAGCAATGGGAATGTGACTCTGTGGCAGTACAAGCACTCTGACAAATTTACTAAACAGATAAATGACCATCCTTTAATTTGAGCGTTGCAAATGCCGGTGGCTACAGGGACCCTAGAGTAGAAATGGATAAGAGGCTCATTTGGGCAGTGATGACCTCAAGCACAGGGACTCAAGGGGGAGAACTGCTGCAAAATTATTGCTGATGATTGGCCACTAGGAACACAGACCTAGCATTATAACATCTTTTGCTTATTCACAAAAAGAGATCAGGACCTAGCCTAAAGACAGGAAAACACTAAGTTCTTTCTTTCTTTTTTCTCTCTATTTTGGGGTGTGCGTGTGCACACCTGTGTGCAAGTGTGTGTTACTGGGGATTGAAAACAGGGGCTAACCCTTTGTTTTGAGGCAGGGTCTTGCTAAATTGCCAGACTGACCTTGAACTTGGGGTCCTCCTGCCTCAGTCCCCAGCTGGGATTAAAGGCAGGTGCCACAACACTGGGCTCTTCCCTATATATTTAATGCACTGGCTTCCTTCCTCTAGTCTTAGGGGCAGTCCTAGGGCAAGTAATGAGTATACTTGTTTTACTTGTATAGTTGAAGGACCACCCCCACCTTCAAAGAATAAAGATGCTTTTATAAGTATTAAGTATGGCCCAAAGAATTAGAATTTTGAGTATCTTTTTTTTGGGTAGGAAATGAGGATGCAGAAGACCATCCTTGAATGAGGCTCACAACTTTCTTCGTTAGTTTTGTTATGAGATTTGACACTGTAGATATTGACAAATACCAGATATGAGGTGATGGTAAATATTCAACTGGACTGAAACAAATGTATTTCAAGTATTAATTAGCCCTGTAAGAGATTATTAATTCATAAGGAATTATTGGCACCAAAACAAAGGGTCAGCTTAGTGATAGAGTGCCCCTGTCCTGAAAAGTTATTGGTCTTGAAAAAGAAATGGAACTATTGGTCATGGTCAACCAACATTCTTTAAGGATCTGCTCTGCAGGCTTTGTGGAAATATTGTGAAAATTAGAAGTTTGAATAAGATACTATTCCTGAAGCCTACTGGTCTACAGAGGAGATAAAACATATTTGTACACAATGATTCAAAGTACATAGCAACAAGTTGCAGGGTAATTTATTATAAGCACAAAATTGTACATTGCTATTGTATGTGACAACCTAGATTATAATCTAGAGCTTTAAATAGTTTTAATTATTAGTGATATTAGGACAGAATTTGAACACTTGTAGAAACCCTGAATTAGAAATTTTTAAAAAATTCTCTAGTTTTATGTGGACACAATATCTTTATTTTTATTTATATGTGGTGCTGAGGATGGAACCCTGTGCTTCAAGCAGCCAGGCAAGCACTCTACCACTGAGCCACAATCCCAGCCCCCCCGAATTAATAATTTTAATAATAAATATTGAGTATTGAATCCACTGTGTTACTGAGCAAATATTTTATGGGATTACTTTTTCAATTCTTATAATCACGTCATTAATAAGTACTAATGTTCACTCTTGAATTGCTGTAGAAAATTATGCTTATAAATACAGTCATTTGCATTAAATCTGATAGTGGATGCAGGACTTGAATTCGGTGCTGTTTCATAGTGGAATCAAAATTTTAAATTATGCTTATAAAGGTTTCCTGGACACAAGTTAAAAAAGGGAGAACAAGTTTTCTTGTAGGCAAGTAGGAAATTATTAATTTATAAGTATAATGAAAAAAGTTTCTTATCTGGATTTAGTTAATACTCATGAAATACATTGTATTTAGTAGCATTTTATGATACAACCTAAACTTTCATGCTGGCTGTGAAATTGACATCTTTATTATTAATTTTTTTTTCTGAAATGTAATGTCATCGAGACGCAAGTAAAATATAAACTTGTAAGCCATACCAGCTTACTGAGGTGTCTTAGAGGAAATCCAAGTGTAGAAAATATGGCATTGCTCAGTTAGGATTTAACAAAGTCTATTAGTATATCCCAGTGATTATATGATAAATACAAACTCAGTAATCAAGGTGAATTTAGGATTATTAACTGTATGTTTTCTTACTGTGAATTATCAATTGATCTACAGATGGAAAATCTGAGATTTGTAGTGTAATTTGGTTTAAAAAATGTGCCTCAGGCCATAGTTAGAATTATAGAAGTTTACAATTACATTTTAGAAAGGTTCTAACTCTTATTTCAAGATACACAAAATAAAGCCAGATGTAGAATAATATTAAAAAAAAAATAAATAGCTGTCATAAATTATGAAGTTGAATTGGAGCACAAATTGGACTTGGAGTCTTAGAACATTTACTTCTTTTCAATCTAGGTTTCTTAGATCATAATTTAGTTGTTTTCTAAGGAAGGTCAAGGAAGTTATTTAGGGCATCTACTCAAATATGTGTCAGTATGTCTTCAGCTACAAATTACAAAAACCCTGATTTTATTTAAACTTCACTGGATATGTGAGTCAGCTTTCCATTACTGTAGCAAATACCTGAGATAATCACCTTGTAAAGAGAAAAGACTTTTGACTCACATTACTGGAGCCTTCAATCCTTGATTAGTTGGCCCTTTTGGTTTTAGTCCTGTGGTATGGCAGTACATGATGGCGGGAGCATGTGGCAGAGCGAAACTGCTCACCTCATGGCCGGGGAAAGAAAGAGAGAGACAGAAAGGACCAGGGTCTCATGATCCCCTTTTGTGGTATGCCCCCAATGATTTAAAGATCTACTACCAGGCCATTCCTTTAAGCCATCTGTCCCTCCCAATGACACCAAGCTGGGTCTAAGCTTTATCCCTAGGCTTTTAGGGACACTTAAAATCCAAATTATAGCAAAGGGTTTAAACATAAAGAATTTATTAGCTCATATACAAGGAAGTTCAAAGGTATGGGCCACTTGAGGTCTAACACTTGAGGACTCATTGAAGCCTTGTCTTTCCTGGTTCTTTCTCAGCTTCATTCTGAGAGGCTATCACCTATACTCAGGTGTTCGAGACACCTACAACATTTTCAGGAGACATGTTCTTTCACGACAATGTCAGTGAAGAAAAGTGGCCATCTCTTCCTCTTTTTTCTCTTCTTAAGATGGATATATCTTGTAGAAATAGATAAAGCAATCATGAAATTCATATGGAAAAATAAAAGACCCAGAATAGCAAAAGCAATTCTAAACAGGAAGTGTGAATCAGGCGGTATAGCAATACCAGATTTCAAACTATATTACAGAGCAATAGTGACAAAAACAGCATGGTACTGGTACCAAAACAGGCGGGTGGACCAATGGTATAGAATAGAGGACACAGAGACTAATCCACAAAGTTACAACTATCTTATATTTGATAAAGGGGCTAAAAGCATGCAATGGAGGAAGGATAGCATCTTCAACAAATGGTGTTGGGAAAACTGGAAATCCATATGCAACAAAATGAAACTGAATCCCTTTCTCTCGCCATGCACAAAAGTTAACTCAAAATGGATCAAGGAGCTTGATATCAAATCAGAGACTCTGCATCTGATAGAAGAAAGAGTTGGCTCTGATCTATATATAGTGGGGTCGGGCTCCAAATTCCTTAATAGGACACCCATAGCACAAGAGTTAATAACAAGAATCAACAAATGGGACTTACTTAAACTAAAAAGTTTTTTCTCAGCAAGAGAAACAATAAGAGAGGTAAATAGGGAGCCTACATCCTGGGAACAAATTTTTACTCCTCACACTTCAGATAGAGCCCTAATATCCAGAGTATACAAAGAACTCAAAAAATTAGACAATAAGATAACAAATAACCCAATCAACAAATGGGCCAAGGACCTGAACAGACACTTCTCAGAGGAGGATATACAATCAATCAACAAGTACATGAAAAAATGCTCACCATCTCTAGCAGTCAGAGAAATGCAAATCAAAACCACCCTAAGATACCATCTCACTCCAGTAAGATTGGCAGCCACTATGAAGTCAAACAACAACAAGTGCTGGCGAGGATGTGGAGAAAAGGGTACTCTTGTACATTGCTGGTGGGACTGCAAATTGGTGCGGCCAATTTGGAAAGTAGTTTGGAGATTCCTGGGAAAGATAGGAATGGAACCACCATTTGACCCTGCTATTGCCCTTCTCGGACTATTCCCTGAAGACCTTAAAAGAGCATGCTACAGGGATACTGCCACATCGATGTTCATAGCAGCACAATTCACAATAGCTAGACTGTGGAACCAACCCAGATGCCCTTCAATAGATGAATGGATAAAAAAATGTGGCATTTATACACCATAGAGTATTATGCAGCACCAAAAAATGACAACATCATGGAATTTGTAGGGAAATGGATGGCACTAGAGCAGATTATGCTTAGTGAAGCTAGCCAATCCCTAAAAAACAAATACTAAATGTCTTCTTTGATATAATGAGAGCAACTAAGAACAGAGCAGGGAGGAAGAGCAGGAAGAAAAGATTAACATTAAACAGAGACATGAGATGGGAGGGAAAGGGAGAGAAAAGGGAAATTGCATGGAAATGAAGGGAGACCCTCATTGCTATACAAAATTACATATAAGAGGTTGTGAGGGGAATGGGAAAATAAACAAGGAGAGAAATGAATTACAGTAGATGGGGTAGAGAGAGAAGATGGGAGGGGAGGAAAGGGGGGATAGTAGGGGATAGGAAAGGTAGCAGAATACAACAATTACTAATAGGGCATTATGTAAAATTGTGGATGTGTAACTGACGTGATTCTGCAATCTGCATTTGGGGTAAAATTGGGGGTTCATAACCCACTTCAATCTAATGTATGAAATATGATATGTCAAGAGCTTTGTAATGTTGTGAACAACTAATAAAAAAAAAGGAAAATTAAAAAAAAAGATGGATATATCTTTCCCAGGAGTTCCCTACCCCACCCAGAAGCAGGGAATTCCTTATATTTAATCAGCCAAAATTCAACCATGTATCATTACAAAACAAAACACTGGAAAAGGAAATGAGGCCACTTATAATCTACTTAGGATACCACAATCATCTTCTTGGAATGGGGTTTGACTTAGGCTTCTCGGAAGTACATGGCTTTACTTAGGGGGAGACACTAGAATGGAGCTGGAGTTTTGTTAGAAAAAAGAAGAATGCCTTTAAGGAAACATTCTTGGCTTCCTTGGTGGTTACTGCTCGCCTCATGGGGACTGGGAAGCAAAACAATTAGGAAAGAGAGGGGAGTCCCAGAGTCTCCTGCCAGGGTCATGCCATTGACATAAGACCTCGCACTAAGTCCTCCTCTTAAAGGTTTCTTTCAACTTCCAATTGTTCCAAACTGAGGAGCAAGCTTTTAACATGTGGGACTTTAGGAGATATTTAAGATCCAAACTATAGCAGTCCCCGACACTGGTTCTTATCCTCCTCATAATTACAGTTTCATAGAAATCCAAGCTGGGAGGGCATCATTTTAAGATCCATATATTGTCAAACATCTTCCTTAAAGTTACACAATAAGTCAGAGCAGTTTCCTGGCTCTCTATGCAGGGTGTTTTCTTTCAATATTTGCTCTTGAGACTTTCAAAAAGTAGGGTCTGTTTTAAAACTGAGGGCAATCATTGTCCACTTGTGTAATCCATAGCTCCTTATATTTGTTTTTTGGTTTAACCAGCTAGAAACTCAGTGGGGTCCATGCTCTAAAACATGCACTGAAGTCTTTACTCTCTGTTTTGATATCATGTGCCTTAATCACCAATAGGTTCCTTCTCACCTTACATTCATCTTACTTTCAACATTTCTGCTCCATTTTTTCACCTTCCTCATCTTTTCTTGTTCTATGATCAACTTCCTGTTTCTAAATCGACTCTGTGGTTGCTTTTCCCTCTTTGTGCCAGGTCCTAGCTGCTAGTTACTTAGGCTGTGGTCTCTCTTGTTCTTCCTACAGCCTACTCAGTTGTGACTGTTATTCATATTCGCACTGTTATATATCCCTGAATTGGGTTATGGGATTATTTTGGTAACTACTGTCTTGGGTGACATTCAAACTAATAATCAGAGTATTGAGATAACTTTTCCTATTACAAGTTTCCTCCTGTTTTCACAATCCAAGAGGAGCTACTTCTTTTACTCTTATTACATACAATGAACAAATAACATGTGATTTATGGCCTGCCATGAGTCTGAATGCTTGCGATTTACTTTTTGTTTTTCTCATGTCTAGGACAAGATGTTGATAAACATAAAAAGCATCTTATGGATGTGCTCAACTTTAATAGTAACTCATGCAATGCATAAAGGTGAGTAGTGAAAATTTCTTTATTACTAACTAAAGTAAAAATTTAAATACCAGTGGGTGGAATGACAGTATGGAATCACTAGAATAAGTATTTCTTTTTTTTGTAAAAAAATTATAATCTCTCTAGTGCCCCAAACTTTTGGTTAAAATTGTATTAGGCTGTAAACAGTGATTTTAAATAAATCAAAATGAAATAATGAGCAGGTTGCTAACTATCCAGATTCCTCTTGAACTGTGCAAAAAGTCTCATATGGCATTGGATATATTTTGAAATTCTAACTTCTTCAGAACTGCTTCTCAAAGACTTTTCTATACGAGAAAAGTAAACAAACAAACAAAAAGATTACCTGGAGTTGTGGTGCACACCTGTAGTCCTAGCTACTGGAGAAGCAGAGACAGGAGGATCCCTAGTTTGAGGCCAATCAGGGAAAAGATTAAAAAAGGCTGGGGGCGCTGGGGTTGTGGCTTATCAGTAGAGCACTGGCCTAGCACATTCAAGTCCCTGAGTTTGATCCTCAGCACCACATAAAAATAAATAAATAAAATAAAGTGTCCAACTACAACTAAAAATAAATATTAAAAAAATAAAGGCTGGGGGTGTGGTTCAGTGATAGAGAACCCCTGGGTTAAATCCCCATAATACATACACACACACACACACACACACACACACACACACACACCAGATTTTTAAAAACTTAAGAGGCTAGAGTTTGAAAAAAGTCAAGAAGATAAAGAGAAGTTTGACAGCAAGGATTTGTCCCTACCTTCCCCCTTTTGTTTCTTTTTAAAAGGGTAACTGGGCAAGTGCATATGCACTGTTTTTCTTAGCTTAAAATTCTATATCCACATGGTTAGGGGTCCATAATCCCAAGTTCATTATTCAAAGGACATACCAAAGAATTTGAAGAAAAGACTTTCCTGCACTTCACTGACCTTCTGTCTCTGTACACTCCATACCTAACTTCCATTTCTTCTTCACGCTCCTTGCTTCAGACTTTGTAAACTAATTTGCACATGCACATACTTTTATCTTTCCTAGTTTTCCACATGTAATTCCTTTTGCTTGCTACTCCTCCTGTTTTCCACAGCTCTGCTTTAATTCATTCTTCAGTACTCAAGGTTTGAGTGTTACTCCCTCTATCATCCATGCATCCATCCCTGTGTCCATCCATTGATTCTCTCACCCACCCACTCATTTATTTACCTATGTGCAATATCTTTTGAGTACTTTTAGTTTGGAAATATTATTCTGGGTGTCTGGGGATATACCAGCAGAGAAATAATACATTGTCCTAACTTCTATTAAGCTTAATCCCCTAGGAAACAGGCAATAAGAAAATAAACTATATAAGTTTTTTACCTTTTTGTGATTGATGAAAATAGACTGAAATCATAGAGAAAGGTTTGGGTTGGGGAGAGTATTCTTTTTGAGAAAGTATCATTAAAGCTGAAATGAGAATGTTAAGGAGTAGCCAGCCATCAAGATCTGGCCCTAAGTAAGGAAGATATGTAATGTGTTTAAACAACAGAAAGGTTACTGTAGTTGGAAAACAGTGATTAAGAGGAAGGTAGGGAATATAGACAGAAATAAACAGAGGACCAGCTCTTATAAATAATAACATCTAGACTAGAATTCCCTATGAATGAGGAACTGCTTTAGGTGCTTAATACTAATTCATTGAAACATTTATTATTAATGTATGATATACAGAAAACCAAGGGCTAAGTAACTTGTTCAAAGCCCCACACCCATTGAGTAGCTGAGCAAGGGGAAGAACCAAGGTAGTCTCAGCAATGCATGTTCTTCTCCATTGTTAGGCTTTGTATATAGGGCATTGCAAGCTCTAGAGAAGATGTGATTTTATTCCAAGAGCAATGAGTCTCTGAAGAGTGTCTTTAGCCATGAAGACATGAGTTCATAAATGTTTTTAAAATTTCATTTTTGCTGCTTCATGAATATTTGGCTAAAAAGAGCAAGAGTGGCAGCAGGAAAATTATTTAGGGGGTTATTTTGGTAGCTGGTACATGAAATAGGGTAGCTTGTGTCAGGTGGTAGCCAACACCAATGGAGAGATGTGATTTGGGTGGGTAAAGAGGTAAAGTGATGCTAAGTTGGACTCAGACCCACCAATAGAAGATGGAGTCTGGTGAGGGAGGAGAAGAATCTAGAATGCACTGAATCCTGGCATTATTTCCCTTCTTTCCCTTTCCTGTTTTTCTGTCCCCCTTTCAGGCCAACATACAAGCCTTCCTCCATCTATGTGTTTCCTTTGTACCCTGTGATATCACAACTATCACAACACATGCCTCTCTGTTATTATAAGCTGTTTGAAGTAGACTATAAGCTGCAAAAGGGCTGTCATTTATCTTCTAGCAGAGGACCTGCTGCACTACCAGCACCGAAACATTTAATGTGTTGACTGAGTGAGTGAGGGAATGAATGAATGAATGCCACCATGAAGGGCTCAGGCAATGAACTATCAGAGTCTAGGTTCCCCCATCTGTTAACAGTCCAAGAGTTCAAGAGCTGTCCTTTTAAAAGGCTTCAGGAAATGAAGGCGAAGGGCAACAGAGAGGAAAGGGCAACAGCATCCAGTGAAGAGAGAGGGTTAATCACAAGGGGTCTGGAAAGGGGTGGCCAGTAATGGAGGGGAAACTATAGAGGAAGTAGTAGGCAAACATCCCACCACTTAAGTTTAGACTTACAGAAAGAGCTGACACAATTAAAAGCAAAATAAAACAACATACAGTGTAGCTCTTTCATAGTATTAAAAAATAGTAATAATCAACAATATTGAGTGATTTGTACATATCAGGCCCTGTACTTTGTAAACACATGATCACTATTGGGATGTAATTATTTTGAGGCTGTCTTCAGGGAATTTAATTTCTTCTTTTGAGAGGCAAAAAATTAAAAACTACAAGATATACAATATTACAGCAGTAATTTATTGAGTTGATACAAGCATGTTCTTTTGTCCTAAGGTTTTCTCTGTTTATTTCTCAGGCACTTAAGAGGTCTGGGGCAAACATTAATGAGCACCTTGTCTACTGGTTATTAGCTTTATTTTAACACACAAAGAGCTCTTTGCCATAGAAAATATATCATATTAGATTATAAATTGTAGTGATCATTGATTATCTAGCATTGACCTAGTTATGGTAATATTTCTGTAATAATAAGAAATGGAGACATGTGCATAGTCAAGAGCAAATGAGTGAGCTAGAACATAATGGTGTTTTTTGAGAATGATAAATTTCCATCGTCTCTACCTGACATTTATTTGGCTCAGGTCTCTCTGTGTGTAGTTGATCCAGTTGTGCAGATGGAATTTACATAATCCTTACTCTGCAGAATCTACTGACAGAATGAGGGGTAATTGATAATTCATTACTTAGAGCTTTCTCTCTTACTGTACTCATTCAGGCCACAAACCATCTGGTGTGGTGGGAACAGTGAAAGTTTTTGTTAAGATTCATTTTTATTTCTTGCATTGTCAGTTTCAGACAAATCCCTGAAGGTTGCACATTAAAAAAAAAAAAAAAAAGATTGCATAGTCTATACAGAGTGCATGCAGAACTATTAAATTTGCTTCTTAAAATATTTAGATTTTGTAAGCTTAGGTCTTGTGACCAGTGAATTAAGACCCAAGATTTAATACACAAAATATTTGACCACACTGCTTTTTGTTAATTTTATCATTAAGATTGGGTTCTACATGACTATGTGTTTATATCTGACCAAAGCTTTTAATTTTCTTATGTCTATAAACATCCTATCTAAGCTGGATAGACCAGCTGATTCTCATGTCTGCCCTATGCACCAAAGTTGTGAAAAGAATCATAATTTATTAATAAATACTAAGAAATTAGAAGTCAATTATCCAAGACTATTTTCTAAGGACATAGATGAAAAAGAATTTCACAATTTATGCCATGATTAAAGTTCATGGTAAAGCTATTTATTTTTTCATTAAAAAGCAATATTTAATTAAAAACAGTATTTTATTTGTGGAAACTTACTATATTTTATTTGAAGTGAATAATTGATTTTCAGGAAGAAAGATAAGTTTTCCTAGAACATCTGCTGAGTGTACATTAGGAGAATTTCAAGTTACAGAATTCTCACCCCTCCTCTTCTTAGAATCCTATTGTTGACCAAAAAAAAAGATATCTTTGTTTTTCATCATCTTCCTAATTGAGTTCAAATTAAAGGAATATGAACCAGGTAGAAGTTACTCTTAGGATGTCTTCTGTGGACTTCATGGATTTGTTTAAAAGGTCATTAAATTTCCAAAAGATTTTGGTTTGCATAATAAAAAGTATAGAAGTAGGGTGAGTTTGGATACAGAACAGTAAATAAAATGAAAACTTACATGATTTAATCTAGAGTCAGGGGAAGAACCCAATAAATACCCAAACTAAGTCTTCTCCATTAGGTATAAAGAGAGCTGTGTTCTGGCTCTGATCTGGTTTCAATCAGTTTGAAGCTTGTCACTTACTCTTAGTGGGCATCCTTAGTAAGGGATTGGAGCAATTCTACTCTAAGGGTGAGCTTTGTATCAGAAAATTTATTTTCTAAGTCAAGAAAATCATTAAAAATGGAACCTTGCTATTGCATTACAAAAGCAACATTTCACTTTTTTTTAAATTGGTGCATTATAGTTGTACATAATGGTGGGATTGGTCGTAACATACTCATACATGCACACAATATAGCAATATAATTTGGCCACTATCATTCCCCAGCATCATAATAACATTTTAAAGAGTAACTTACTGTTGCTAATAGCACATTGTGTTTTATTTTTAAATGATCTTTTTAAGTGCTTTAGTTCTGTTTGGAAAAGCTGCACATAGATTAATAAAATGATTAAAAATGTGTGGTAGCAATGACCATTATAAATTTGAGATAGATTGGGAATTTTTATAAGAAGTACACTAAATACAATAATGTATCATTTTAGATTTATTTGTATCATATAAAAGGTTTCATAGATCAATGTTTTTAAAGTGAAATTCTAATCTTTAGCAACAGAGACCAATTTTTTGGAGGATATATTATCTACATAGTATCTTCCAGGAATTTTCAAAATGACTCATTCCCAAATGAATGTGCAGGGTTAACTGACAGCTGTATCACTTCTGATGTGTGTCCACACTGAGCTATGTGTCATGCATACCTTTGACCACAGTACTAGATACATATAATTTTGTTAATATGAAATAGATGAAAAAGAGTCTCATAATTTATGCCATGATTAAAGTTCATTATTTTTCTTCACCTGGAAGCTACTATTAGCTTGTTGAAGTGGGCATTGTTTGTGTGTCAAGGACCATTTCTATTATTACCCACACATTCTAACTTAATTAACAGAGGTTAGAAGATGGGAGGAGAGCAGGAAAGAGCAGAATGAATTCCGGTAAGAGTGAAAGGACATTTCATTTTGCACGCAATGGTGTTAAATTGTAGTCAGTGTATTCTTTGTCATTAAAAGTTTAAAGACTTAAACAGAAAAATATTTTAGGAGGGTTAGGTGAACAGAGGCCAGCTTTCTCACAGGACATAATGAGAGGTCACTCAATCACTACAAAGTGATTGCAGTTGGATTTGCCATTGTAATGAAAGACTTTGGTTCAAATAGCAGACCAAAGAGAGCCCTTTAAATGTTAAATTCCCCTTTCTCCAGTCCTGTGAAGTGCTTTAGAAAAAAAAAATCCTCACTTCCTCCTTCAATTTTCATTTCCTCTAAGGTATTGTGGCAGTTATCTTAAATTTTTTTTTGTTTTTGTTTTCTGACCTCTGAACATAATTTTCACCTTTCAATGAGTTTTCCTAACAAGGGTCTAGTCTGTTTAGCCTTCAGGATAGATTCTAGGGACTCTGGTCAACCCCCTCCTTTCTTAATTGTTTGCTGAAATTTTTTTCTTTCTTTCTCTCCCCAGCTTTTTTTCTTTTCCCTTCCCACCTCCCTTCCCCTCTTTCCTTCCTTCTGTGGTGCTGGGGGTGGAACCCAGGGCCTCATGCTTGCTAGGACCAACTCTAGCAATGAGCTACACACCCACAGCCTTATTGCTTGCTTTCCCCCACTTATTTTATCACTTTTTTTTCATGTTAAATGCTAATTTACAAATACTTTAAAATGACCTCTACATTTCAGTACATTCAAATGAACTTCATTAACCTCTGTCTTTGTTATAGAACATTATTTAAATTGTATGTATCTCCTTTATATAAAAATCATCTAATTAGTTCACATATTGAAGATGTAACCACTGTAAGGGGTTCTTATCCCTTCATATATTTAATAAATTTCATTTGTGATTTTCAGGACTGTTAATGCCATATTTTCTTTTTCCTTTAGTCAAAATGGAAAAAAGCCCACCTGTTAAGGGCTCTCTGTCTGGAAAAGTCAGCCTACCTTGTCATTTTTCAACCATGCCTACCTTACCACCCAATTATAACACCAGTGAATTTCTCCGAATCAAGTGGTCTAAGATTGAAGTGGACAAAAATGGAAAAGATTTAAAGGAGACTACAGTTCTTGTAGCCCAAAATGGGAATATCAAGCTTGGTCAGGGCTACAAAGGTAGAGTGTCTGTGCCTACCCATCCGGAGGCCGTGGGCGACGCCTCCCTCACCATGGTCAAACTGCGAGCTAGCGACACAGGCCTCTACCGCTGCGATGTCATGTATGGAATTGAAGACACCCAAGACACAGTGTCTCTGACTGTGGATGGTAAGGCTTAGTGAATCATCCGAGGGTATATATAGCATGATATCTGGTTTGGAGGTGGTGTGAGCCGGTATGCAAAAACAAATGGTTGCTTGATGTCTGGAAAATACATCCATCAACACAGTAGTCCAGTTTTCAGAATAAACTGCTTTTCATTAAGAAGTCAAGGCAGGTGACTTGTGCAGCAACTTCACTGTTATGTAATATAGAACACTGGAAATAATGAATACCTCAAGACCTGACACACAGTCAATTATCATCACTTTGATGTTGAGACCTATCAATGATTACTTTACAAGACTATAAAAGCTGATACATTTTATTTAACTATTTGTGTATTTGTATATGCACCTATACATGCATTCACAAAATTTTTCCTTTTCTAATTTTCTTAGTGTGATCATTCAAATCCTTGAGTTTGATTTTGAGAAATATAAATTTTATCTTAACTTACATTGAAGAAATAAGATATTTAGTAAGTACCATGGTATATATCATGATGTCTTAAAAAGGCCAAGACTCAATAAATATTTGAATTGGATCAAAATAAGAAATCAGTGAAAATTTATTAAGGTTAATGCAGCAGTTGTTATCCAAAGAGACATTTTAATCTTACCTTCCTTCCAGTGAAGTTTATATGTCACTTGAATTTAAGATAGGAGACAAAGCAAAGAAAAATTGCTCTAATTGGGTACACACATAATGACATAGCTCTTGAAAGCAGACTGTTTGGCATGTTATTAAGCAAAATTCTAATACCTAGACATGACGGAACACATTTTCTTCCAACCCTCCATTTCCCTATAAAATATTTACCTTTCAGAAATATATACAAAGGATTTTACTAAAACTCTTTCTTGTTTAGCCAAAAGGAAATACTTCGAATTCCCAGATGCAAAAGACTAACTTACTGAGCATCCTTTAACGTTTCCGTTCTGTAAATGCATTTTTGTATCACCCAGCTACCCACTAAATATCCTTCGCTCTTCTAAACTTTCCATCATTTATTTTAGTTAACCTAAGTTTGTACCACTCTTCTTATATATATGCATCTATCACTTTTTAATTTCCCCAAAGGGATTTAATTACTTCTTACAATTTTTCATCATTAAAGAATTAGCAATGGATTTGCCCCTTGCCCCTCTGAAACAATGAAAATCCTCCACTTAATCCCCTTTGCCCCATGGGGTCTTCAAATTATTCCAACAATTGCAGATACTTGCATAGATCCATACTTACATAGACCCTGCCCCTCTTTTCCCCCTTTACAACCAATCTTCAGTACACGTGGAAGATTTTTAATTACCAAGAAAATTATTTGAAGCACTGATGACTATAAAACTAATTTAAAACCATTTAAATTCTTGCTTAGGCCTTACTGAGCATTTTAAGCTATCTCTCATACTTACCAGATTGTATCATACATACTTCCTGACAATTTTCGAGAGGTCTATAAAGGTACAAATTGGCATTTGGTGATTTTTTTTTTTTTTGAGTCATGAGAGATTAGATACAGGAAAATGAATGTTAGAGCATCTACTTGGTGTCTGTTCAAGTCTTTTTATATTGACATTGATCATAGGGGCTGATCTATGAGATGGCTAGTGTGTTCCACTGTAGGTACTTTATTGGCATACACTTTCCTGGAAGAGGGAGACCATCTAAGGACAGACATGTAGGAGAGTCTCACAGCTGGAAGTCAGGTTGTGGAAGAGGGACTGCTGTCAACCCCAGGAAATTGGTGGGAATAAGAGGAGGGTGGCTGATCTCATGGAAACCATTCATTCCAAACAACAAAAAGTGGTTTTAAATGACATGACTCAATAAATTTCACTCATAACACCCAGTTGCCCCAATTTTCGTTTTCCTGTGACTTCCCTGGCATATTAATTTGACTCAATGTGATGTCTTTTAGAAATGAGTCATGATATTTACTCCAGTTAAAAATGGAAATGCTCTTGTTGAAATGGAGAGAGAAGGCCCATAATCCCACCCCCTCAGTTGTTCTTTCCTTACCCCTTGGACAATTCTGTTAGTCTTGCAGCAAGGTTCAAAACCACTGGTTTAGGCAAATCCAAAAATACCAAAAAAAGTGAAATTTGAGGCAAATACCAGGATGCCTTGCTCTACTCAAAGGAGTCTGGAGAACTTTGTTTCAAGCCTTCTTTGAGATTACTTACTTGTCATTGCAGAGACCCTAAGGTACACTATTCATACAGTGCATATTTTACATGTTTGGGTAGCACATAATAACCCAGCTAATATTTTAAAATAATTTTCCTAGTTTGACCTTTAAATCAATCAAATAATGAAGGTAACATTAGATTCACTTCATGGGAGAGGAAATTAAGACTTGGGGAGCTTGACTTGTAGATGAGCAGGGAGCACACTAGGTATTGAAATCCTTCTTGTCATTCGTATATGGTCCAGTGTCCTTTCTACCTAGCATATTATCTCTGATAGTAAGGCTTCCTATGTTTTATGTTGGGAAAAAAGGACTCAGTGAACATTTTCAAAGAAAAGATGAATGTTTCAAGTCCTTCTCATGATTGGCCCTGGGTAAAAGGATGAAGTAGAGATGTTGATTTGTGATTGCCTTAAGTCTTTGAATCTTCCACAGAACCTACTAGGGTCCCAATTAGGACAAGTATCTACCACTTAGGATTTAGTGACAAGTCTCTTTCTTAATTTTTTTACATGTTAACAACAACAACAACAAAAATTCCTGGCTAGTTAATGTTCTAGTGGAGCAGAATGTGACACCTGGATGAATGGTGTTCTTGAAACTCCTCAAGTCAACGTGATTTTGCATAACTAAAATTAAGACTTATCATAGCACCATTATGGTGATTAGCTAATTTGATATATAACTCCATTGAGAAATTGCCCACAATAAAGTGGAAGATTTGGACATGCTTGTAATTGCTATTGTCTTGGCAGGGGTTGTGTTTCACTACAGGGCATCAACCAGCAGGTACACTCTGAATTTTGAAACTGCTCAGAAGGCTTGCTTGGACATTGGAGCAGTCATAGCAACCCCGGAGCAGCTCTTTGCTGCCTACGAAGATGGATTTGAGCAGTGTGATGCTGGCTGGCTGTCTGATCAGACTGTTAGGTGAGAAGTCTGGGGGCCAAGGGTTTTAACTCATTAATTGACAATGAGAAGAAAATGCCACTTACTAACCCTTTATTCTTTTCTAGGTACCCCATCCGGACTCCCCGAGAAGGCTGTTATGGAGATATGATGGGGAAGGAAGGAGTCAGGACCTATGGATTCCGTTCTCCTCAGGAAACTTATGATGTATATTGTTACGTGGATCATCTGGATGGTAAGATGTTCAAGTTTTTGTAGCTTCATTTTAACTAAGAAAATTGATAAAAGACCAGAAGCATATTGGAAGAGGGCAAGTCTTCAGACTTATTTGGATTCTACACAGCAGCACTTGGTTTAAATGACTATATGATTTTGTGGTAAAATAGGATCAAATTAAAGTGAAGAAGGAAGGAGGAGTGTGTAAATGATTTTGCAGGTTCAAAATGTCTTTTGCTAATGGCAGGTTTTCTTATAGTCATGCTGCTCTTGGACTGCTTCCAATGCACTTTTAGAGCATTAAGAATAGAAACTGTAAGGGTGGTGTCTATTTTAGTGAGGACTTCAGGTAAAACTCTGTGATGGCAAACCACTGGGCATCTGAGTACTGATAAACACTCAGAGCTCAACTAAACAACTCTGTAAACTAGCCCCAGAAGGGGTTTCAGTTTCCTGCCTGTTTACTGTGTTACACTGATGTTTAGAGCAATCATTTATTCATTCAACCAATCAAAATTTTAAAATGTATATATTTAAAAATACCTATTTGCTAGGTACTCAGCTGTTAGAATTTTGAAGCGATTTAAGATAAAGCCCTTGCTTGAAGATGCTTTGAGTCTGATTGATTTTTGGCTCTTTTTACTTTTGCCTGAGTTAGAGGTTTTTAAAGACAAGTTTGATTGAATAGTGCTGACATTATCTAAGGGGTATCAGGCAGATTTATTATAAAAACACATGGAATAGAAGTTTTTATTACTCTGTGAATGGACTTAAAAGCACAAGTAGTGCATTATGCTATAAATATTAGTGGGGTTCATTTTGACATTTTCATATATGCATATAACATAGTTTTCTCCATTTTAGTCTCTAGTACTTCCTCTATTATGCACTGATAAATAAAAAATTAAAACATTTAAAAGCTCATATCAAGGTATTAAATTGAATGATAATTTCAATTTTGGCTGCATACACATAAAAAGTATGACCCCGACTATTTAAATGTGTAAAAGGAAAAGATTGGATTATATAATTTCTTGGTCCATTCCAACAGTAAGATTCTGGGATTCTATTTATATGATTTTCATTTTGGATATCTTTCTTTTTTCTTTTTTTTTTCTTTCAAGTTGGAGTTTTGTTATATACTCCTGGACTAAATCAATCCTCTTGTCTTAGCCTCCCTGAATAGCTAGGGTAGGTGCCTGCCTCCATGCTTGGCCTGTGATCTTATATTGTATTAATTGAGCAAATGACCATAGAGCCTGAAATCTAGAATGTAGGTAGCTTCTATCTTCCTAACACTTTGAATTGATTTGAAAGGAAGACTGCTTTCAGAAACGGTACTTTACTGTGGTTCTCCAGCATTTTAAGAATCTCACTGTCATTTAAGACTAGCAAATGTATGTTTAAAACCAAAACTTCAGATGCTAACAGCTTCCATATTTTTGTAGAGGAAAAGAAAAACATGTGTAACATCCACTCTATGGTAAATATATGTAAAACTAGAACTTTTCTCTTCCTTTTATTTAATAATTATAAAAATAGAATAGGAGACGGTTGGTTGGTGAATCTGGTTTTAGGGAATGAATTTGACTAATGCTCTTTCAGTAGGGTAGAAATTTATATCTCTGTTGTTTAAATTTAGAATAATATATCAGAGTGTCATAAAAATATCTGGAATGCTGGTAATACTGAAACTTACCATTCCAGCATGATACACTAAAACACAGGTAGTTTTTGAAAAAGTATATGTAAGATCTTTACCAAATATTATTAAAATGGTGGGTATTCAGATACAAATTGAGGACCTGATTAAAATGTGGACAAGCATCCCAAGCCAGACTGTTTGATGGAAAGACAGATTTTTGTTCCCATGATACCATCTGCAGGAGCACCCTATGGGCCCTTCTGTGTGTCTTTCCTTCAGTTTACCCCAATGGAGCTACTAAAATCCTCCTCTCTAAGATTTTAGACTCCCCAACTTCAAGAGAATTATTTAAAGCTCGCTCAGAGGAGGTATCTGCAGAAATCCCAGAAATTCCAGTCTCTCTGAAAGTACTGTTAGAAAGTCTTGGTGGTAAAAGTCCTGCCAGGGATCTCCCACCCACATTCCATTCACTGGAGCTTCACCCTTGCCTTCTTCTCAGAGTGTCACAAACAGTGTTTATGAATTAGGCTGTGTCAGAAGAGTGGCTCTGAGGATATGTGCAACATCTGTAATGAGCAAGGATTTAGTTGTCTTCACAGAGTCCTTCCTACCTCTGTAAGCGTAGTTGCTTCCAAGGCAAATGTTCCGTGTGGAAGCAGTTTCTGCCTCAGTGTAACCCAGCTCCATAATTAAGAATAGTTAAGAATAGGGAGGCCCTCAATTGAGTCCCAGCTCTGTCATTTACTACTTGTGAGATCCTGGGCTTAGAGAAGCTTCAGTTTCTTCTGTTAGAAGAAAACAATAGAAATACTTGCTTTTTAATTGTAGCAGGAAGGTTGAATAAGATAATGTGTTAAAAAGCTTTTATCACGGTGTGTGGCATAGAGTAAGTGCTTAATAAATAATAGCTGTTATTATAGCTATGGGTATATGAGAAGCTCTTTATTTCCACTGAATTCTTAAGAAGAAAGGAGTTAAAATCGCAACTCTGTGAATTATGTTCAATATAGGAAAATTTTTTTGACAATGAATATTATTGAATGTCAAAAGAATCCTGATAAACTGTGAAATTTCTTTTCCAAAGATTTCTTAAAAATAAAATTGATATTAAGTATTATAAGTGCAATATGCTACTAAAGTCTGTTGGAGTCATGATACTTGAAAGATATAGGGAATAACTGGGAATGAGACACTTTATGAAGAAGGGTCATTTTTAATATGAAAAATAGCTTGCTTGAATATTAGTTGAATAATTAAAAAGGATTGGTTTAATTAATGCTTGAACATTAATTGAATAGTTAAAAATAACACTGTAGTAAAATAAAAATTTCTAAATTATTCCATCCAAATTGTATGAAATAACTTTATTCTCTAATTAGAATATCATATTCCTAAATTGTATTGTTTGGAAATAACCTGGTGTCTGATTCCCTGAAGAAAGTCAGGGACACAGGAACACACCTGTGTTGCCATTGGAGGGCTTAAATAATTCTGAAAGTATTCTTTCTGTGACTTCATATGGCATTTATTCAGAGGTGTACGTGTGTGTGTCCATCCCTAAATAAGATAAATAAGAGGGGATTGTGAGGAATACAGTATAAATATTTCACCTAAAAAATATACATTTGAACTTTGAAAAACTTCACTTCCTTTTAAACAAAATTTATAGGTTGACTATTTGATTTCTTTATGATAGCAAGTACTCATAACAACAGAGTTCCTTTTTCTTAGGCCTTTTATTGTCCCTACAGATAAATCAGAGGGTGGCAGATGTGGTCAGACTGCCTTCTGTCATGGTTGGGCCACTGAGTTCCTTTGCAAATAAGTCCATATATGCAGTCTTGTGCCCTGACCTGACAAATGATTGATCCAAGACCTCATTCTCCCATAACCCAGGAGACCCACATGCTGTCTTTGCATGGCCTGTATCTTCTATGTTGCCCTACCCTTTGGCTTTTACTTCATTAGATTAACTACCCTACTATTATAATTCCTGGTTTTTATGTATGCTTTGCAGCTCCTTAACAGACCTACACTGTGGACTCTGTTTGTCTTGAAATCTGCTAGCCAAAGCCTGATCAACTGTCACCTATTTACCCTCATTTTCCTCCTCTCCAGAATGACCCTGCACACCTGCACCTGACCCTCCAGACCCCCTGCTTGCTGCTCCTGCAGGTCTCCTTTGTCCTCATCTTCTCAACATTCTGATCTTATCTGTACTTGAAAACTTACTTCTTCTGGGACCCCCTTTTTGGTTATTCTAGCTCACATTGAGATATATTTGATATGAACTCTTACTTTAGTTAGAGTTGGTTCCATGTATTTTGTTGGTTTCTGGTTTCTCAGTGTTCATCAAATATAAAATGTTGCTAGTTTTATTTCTGTGAAACTACTATAAGCTCTTAGTAAAGACAAGGCCATAAACTTCTGTATCTTTCTGAGACACTCTCAATGGCTTATTTTGAAACTAGGACACAAAATAGTTACCAAGAAATACTTGGAGGTAATTGCAGTTTTCTTCCAACCTTCTTCTTTTTTTGGAAACTGCTTGATGCCACCACCTTTCCATTTTAATAGCATTTAAAAGAATGCTTTGCTTTGTTCACCAGATTCACTAAGGGTTAGCATTAGGGTTAGGGTTTTGCATGTGTGCTTCCATTTTTTCCAGCACCATTTCTTTAAAAATCTACGCTTTCTCCATTTAATGCTCCTAGCATCCTGTTAAAAAGCAATTGACCATAGATATATAGCTTTGCTTCTGTACTCTCAGCTCTGTTCCATTGATCTATACATCTACTCTTATGCCATTGTCTTTTTTCCTATTGTTTTATAGTAAAATTTGAAATTGGAAATCGTGAGAGCTTTACTCTTCTTTTCAAAACCATTTTAGCTATTCTGGGTCCATTGAGCTCTCACATGAATTTTAGAAGCTTGTCACTTTCTATAGAAAAGCTATCAAGAATTCTGATAGAAACAACAATGAAGTGCTAGACCAACTTGGAGTAAATTACCATCTTAACAATATGAAGTTTTCTGATCCCTGAACATGGGATATATCTTTCTGGGTTTAAAGACATTTTAAAATTTCATTCAACAATGTCTTGTAGTTTTCAGAGTATAAGTTTTACTGTTCTTTTGTTTAGTTTTAAGTATTTTATTCTTTTGGATGCAAATATAAATGGAATTTTCTTAATTTCTTTTTCTGATTATTATCATAAGTATGTAGAAATGCAACTGATTTTTATATATTGGTCTTGTGTCTTACAATGTTGCTGTACTTGTCTATTCATATGAACTGCTTTTTAGTCTTCTTCATTTTATTATTCTTTTAATCAGCTATTTATTTTTTTTTTGGCTGTTGTTACTAAAAAACTCAACAAGAAAATATAGAGGAGAAAAAGTTTATTTGGCATCTCACAGTTTTAGGAGGCTCAGTTCAAAGACAGTATGATCCATTCCTCAGGTCTTGAGGTGAGGCAGGACATCATGGTGAAAGAGTATGGTGGAGGGAAGCAGCTCATATGATGATTAGAGGCAAAGAGAGAGAGAGTTCCTTTTGTCAGATACAAATTATACCCCACAGTCACACCCCCAATGCCCTACCATCTTAAGCCACACCCCTCCTGCTTTTAGTTACCACTTAATCCCATCCAGTGATTAATTCACTAATTGGGTTAAGGCTCTCATATCCCAGTTATTTCTCCTCTAAACCTTCTTTCATTGTCTCTCACATGAACTTTTTGGGGGATGCCTTACACCCAAATCATAACATTTCACTCTTGGCCCCCAAAAGTTCATCACCATCTCACAAAGCTAAATACATTTAGTCCAACTCCAAGAGTCCCCAGAGTCTAAACAATTCAAGGATTGCTCAAAAGTTCAAGTTCAAAGTCTCCTCTGAGACTCAGGGCAAACTTGCATCATGAGTTCCTGTAAAAATCAACAGTGATTTACAAGTTTCCAATATATAAAGTTACAGAATAAACATTTCCATTTACAAGAATAGGGGCATAGAAAGATGAGATAGGACCAATGCAAGACTGAAATCTAGCTGGACAAAACCAAAAAGGTCCCATAGCTCCATGTCCAGCATCTGGGGGCAATTGGCAATGTGATATTCTGTCTAAAGGGCTTGTGTAGATCCACCCCTGTGGCCTTGTTGGTTGCAGCCCAAGTGACCTTTCTCTTGTCTTGGCATCTCACAGTTTTAGGAGGCTCAGTTCAAAGACAGTATGATCCATTCCTCAGGTCTTGAGGTGAGGCAGAACATCAGGCTTGTCTCTGCTCAATTCCTGAGCTTTTCTAGGACAATGTCCCATGTAACTGACATTTCTTAATCTTGGGTATCTGCACTGCAGCTTCGGCTTCCTCCTCAAATCTCTACACAATCAATGTCTCAGGGGGTGTCTGAAGAGACTCTGACCCTGTTGCACTTTGACTGGCCCCACACCTTCATTTGAAATTCTGGTGGAAGCCTCCATGATTCCCCCTCTTCAGCATCCTTTAGTCTTGTAGAACCAGCAGCTCATGGTTGATGCCAAGGTCTGCTGCCGTCTTGAGCCCTAACCAAGCCTCCAGGGTCCCTAGGTGCAGAAGCCTCTGAGTTCCTGAGTAGCTGAGCATGTTTAAAAAACTTCCTAGGCCCCCTTGTGCAAGAAGGTTAACCCATTGGTCTCTTCTTAAGAGAAGTTTTACTTTTATTTCCTTGAGTCTGAGATGGACAGGATATTGCCAATTCCTGAGATACCCTTAAGCCATCTTTCTTATTGTCTCTGGGCAAGGCTTTTAGCATTTCTTTAGTGGCAATAATGTTTTTAACAACTTCATTAGTCCCAGTTTTTTTTTTTTTTTTTTAAGAGAGAGGAGAGAGAGAGAGAGAGAGAGAGAGAGAGAATTTATTTGTTTATTTTTTTTTATTTTAGTTTTCGGCGGACACAACATCTTTGTTTTGTATGTGGTGCTGAGGATCGAACCCGGGCCGCACGCATGCCAGGCGAGCGCGCTACCGCTTGAGCCACATCCCCAGCCCCATTAGTCCCAGTTTTACTCTCACCCTTCAAGTTCAAGTTTTTCAAATTGTTCTGTTCTGCTTTCTGCTTCTGAATATCACAGTAACTCAGCTAAAAGCCACCAGCAATATCCGCCACTGCTCCAATGCTATGCTATCTATACATTTCTTCCATCAGATGAAGAAGTACATCACTTTTAAAATCAGTCTCAAAGTCATAGGACATGGACAAAGTACAGACAACTTCTTAGCTAAAAAATACCCCAAATGGCCTCTCCTCCAAATTCCAATAGTATCCTTCTTTACTCATGAGACCTGTCTTCACTGTCCACAGTCCTATTGGCTTTGTGATCTTCTGATCTCCTACAGAATTGGCCATTAAACTTTGCTTACAACAATCTAAAGCCCTTCTATCTTGCACTGCTAAGCATCTCAGAATTCCACTCACAAATTCCAAAAAGCTCTAAAAGCTTCTGAACTACATGGTCAGGTTAGTAACAGCCAAAACCCTAATCCTGGTACCAACTTCTGTTTTAGTCACTTTTGCCACTATGATTAAAAGATCCAACCAGAACAATTATAGAGGAGGAAATCTTTATTTGGGGGATCATGGTTTTATGTGAGGCAGGTTATATCATGGTGGAAGAGTGTGGTGGAGGGAAGCAGCTAACATGATGATCAGAAAGCAGAGGGTGGGGGTCACTTCACTGGCCAAATACAAATATATACCCTAAAGCCATACTCCCAATGCCCCACCTCCTCTGGCCACACTTCACCTGCCTTCAGTTGCCACTCAGTTAATCCTATCCAATGATTAATTTCACTGATTGGGTTAAGGCTGTCATAACTCAAACATTTCTCCTCCAAACCTTCTTGTATTGTCTCACACATGAGCACACCTGACATCCAAACCATAACAATAATGTTAGCAAATATAATTAAAAATGTCTTAATCTGAACCCCTTGAAGCATGTGATAGTCTTTGCTTCTAAGGACCTCTGAATACAAAGAGCTTCTTTGGAAATACAGTGGCCATTTACCTCAGCTATGAAAAACCCCAAGTAAATCAAAAGAGGCTGATCCTTCTGTGTTGACCTGAGGCCATACTATGCCTGTCAAATCAAATAGCACATTCAATCTTTTACATATTTTGAAGGCTCAGAAACCCAGAAATTGTTTGGAACCTCTTTCTTACTAATTAAAATTCGATGCTCTGTCAATGGGAAACAATGGGATCAGACATCCTGAAAACCATAAAAGCATGTCTATATTTTAGTGGGATCTTCTTGTGTCTTCAAAATGATATGCATGAGATCTTATATAATAATACATTTGGAAATATTCAGGTTTGCTTTCAAATTACTGTAATATGTTTTAGAGAATATTAACTATCATGGTAGACTAATGATAATATTCTAATTGTTAACTAGAAGTTTAAAATGTCAAAACCAAATTCTATGATTTTAAACCACACTACACTTTTACTTTAGCCAGAGAAAAGTAAGAAATTGGGAAGCTTCTAGACTCTTTATTCTCAAATTAGAAACATTGTGAGTCTTATGCTAACTCTAGGTTGTAAAATGGAGTGAATTTATTTTAGCAGCTCCAGTATTTTCTTGTCACTGTTAACAGAAGGTTGTATTTTGTGCAGGATATAAGACTAAATTTTAGGGAGAATTGCCACACTTTTGAATAATCTACAAATGCTGGTTCTTTAAAGATTATTTATCAGTATATGTTAGTTGTTAACCAGACATGTACAGCTGATGGATTTTGTGATTCAGAAGATAATACGTAGTAGTCCATTAGTCCTTTCTGCTAAGATCTTCTATATATAGATGTTGGTAGAGAGCAAGGGGGGAGACAGGGGGAGGGTAATTGAGAGAGCAAGTGGGTGCCTTTCTTTTAACAAAGTCAACACTTCAAGTTCAATGATGTTGAATTGTTATCACTATGACATTGGTATATTTGATATAAATGGTTTTATCATATGGGTATTTAGATGCTCATTGAATGTGATTTCTTCCAGCTCACTTATCATATCTGTAGATAAATGCATACTTTTTGTTTTTACTTACATACTATTTGACTCAAATTTTGAGGAAATGTAAAACCATTCATATCTCCTAAACTTTCATAATGAAAAAAATAAGCCCAGGGCAAAGGGCCTCATAATCAGTTTATAGAAATTGATGTTCACATCAAACAGTTCAGTATAGTCCAATTATAAACACAAATGAACAGAAGAAACTTGAACTTTTATGACACTACTTGGGAAATACATTCATCTAGAAAATTGTGGAACTCTCTCAGGGTTGACTACCACAGACAGCAGCCCATTATCTGCAGCCTATGACAGAATTGCATAATTATCTGTGATCAATTTCCCTTTGGTGATTGCACACAATTGTCAGTGGGAGAGAAAGATTGTATCCCAGTTTTCCTCTAGTCTTGGGCTCCCTAATAATTTTGCTGAGTGACTCCTGAGTTTATATACTTGAGCTTTCCAATATTTTGGATTATTATTACTGTTTTGGTTTGTTTTCATCATTGTTTGCCATTTCAAAGTGTCATTTTTTTAGTCATCCAAGAAGCCGCTTTTCCACATAATGATCAAAAGTGTGGAAGAAGAACAGGAATGGTCCAGTTTCCAGGGAGTCTTTTATGACTAATAATCACATTAATTTTCCTTTAATATTTCTACTGGCATTAATTCCCATGATTAAGAAGAATTAAATTTAGGAATGTTATCATTTATTAAAATCTCAACCAACAATGTGTTCTAGTTTTTTTTTGTAGATCATCCCTGGAAAATTGATGTAACAATTAATTCAAAGCTAGATGCATTTAAGTTGAAATTTTGGGAAAAAAATATGACTTAAAATACTGCAAATATGTTTTATCTATGAATATGCAAATTCTTCTCTATGTGAAATCCTCTGTTCTGCATTATGTACATACAAATATGAATATATACATATAAACCTCAGCAAATTCTTATAAGTTGACATTTTATCTAAACTAATGTGTTACATTGTGTATATAAAAGAAATTTTGTATATTTACTGATTTTTTTTTTTTTTGCTCTCTAATTAGAGAAAATGAAAATGCTCTCATGGGTAAATTACCATGTTCCAAATCTGTGCTTTAGCTATAAATTAGATTAAGTATCTTATCCATGTAGCTGTTTTGATGAGGCTACTTCTGCAACTTAATAGTAATTGAATTTTTGTCAAACTATACAAAAGACATTTGTTTTCTAAGAGGAAAAATATCAGATATCTGAAATTACATTAAACTGTTTGGTGCAAGTGTCCAGAACTGAGATAGAACACAACCTCATCCTATGCTAATTAAATAGCATTTTCTCTCAGAAGACTCTGCATCCCCCACCTAGCTCTAATGTGGTTCTGAGATAAAAGGTTGGAAGGAATTTTCATTATTCACATCAGAGGCAAAAAGTTGCCTGTAAGGTAGCCTCAGGGTGGGAGCTTATGCAGCTGGGCCAATTAGGTCATGTTGAGAGAGCACAACTAAGCAAATGTCCCCAGTTGCTTTGCTTGACTTCTCATGTTTGCTGTAATCAATGGCTTTCTCTTTTGTCTCTGGTTCCTGACTTGGCTTTGCCTCTAGACTTCAGATTTTATCTTTTGACACATCCTCATATGACTGTTCCTTTCTGAAACCATGCCTGGATTTACTTTATTGTCATTAATTCAGACTTCATTTCTGTCCAGTTTCATTCCATTGTGCTGTGAGAATATCTATTTGATTTTTACGTAATTCTGAACTATGCATGGAAAAATTGAAAGTAGATCAATAAAAACTTTGAATGTTAACAACTTGACTGCTCTTTCCAGCGTAACAGTGTTCAGTTATTTTCTGTGATATATTATTGAGGAGAAATCTGCTGCTTTTATTGTTGGTACCTTGGCTTACCTTTTGCAAAATGAGATTCTTTTTAAGACACAAGTCCTTTGTATTTGGCTTAAATTGCTGTTTCAGACCCTTGCTCAGGGTTTTTGGCTCTGCCCTATTCCTTTCTTTGCTCACTTGTTGTCTTGGACACAATCTTGGGAGGCAAGTGACTTCATGTACATTTGGCTTTGTTCTCTCCTGCTCTGATTTTGTTACCTGGTCTGTTCACTCTGCTTCTGTCTGAAGATTTATACAGAGGTGTCCAGAAACTTAATACTGAGTCATGTCTATTGTAAATCAATTCAGAATCCTCTTGATTGATACACAAGAGCAGTCAGTGTCTTAGAGCAATGTTCTTCAAACTATTCAATTAAACAGATCCATGTACAGATGTCCTGGGGGTGATGTTTCGGAGGTTGATACACAGAGAGGACAGAAGTTTGGACATACAACTTATCATATTTTGTATGAATTCAGGATTATCCAGTAAGAAATTAAAGACATGGAGAGAGTTCTATAATGTAAAGACTTCACCTTATCATTAGGTTTTATAGGTGAGCAAGTTAATTTTCATGCTAAACAATTAGGATTTAGGAAGTTTAGGTAGTTAACTTTGGAACAGGGTTAAAGTAAATGTTTTTTATTTTTTTCTCATTCTGAAACAAAATGACAGTTATTCCCTATATGATGGCTGATCTCTCATTGCCTTTGTAGATGAATTTTCTCATTTGTTACCTGAAAGTAAACTCAACTGATCCAATTAAATCATCCTTTTCCCAGCTGAGTTACATGAAACCTAATGGTGATGTCTCTTCCAGTATATATATATATATATATATATATATATATATATATATATATATATATATATATATTTTTAGTTGTTGATTGACCTTTATTTTATTTATTTATATGTGGTATTGAGAATCGAACCCAGTACCTCACACATGCTAATCAAGCTCTTTATCACTGAGTCACAACCCTAGCCCCTCTAGTACATTTTTCAAAAATTTTTATTTGCAATGTTTGAAAAATTCCTACATATTAATGAAAAGGAAAACAAGTACTCTGATGATAACAAAATTTGATCAGAGTAATAAAATCATTTTATAGGTATCAGAGAGATAAATGGAAATTATACCCTCTAAATAAATGATTAAATTAATTAAAATTTTGCTATAAAGTCAGATTCAATAGGAATTTCTACATGAGAAGTTCCATAAGTCAGCCTATATTGATTTAATAGTAAGGGAATCCTTTTTAACCAGGCTATTTCTTTCCTTCAATATCTCAAACATGTTTGCTGCTTAAAAATGGGAGTCTAATTATCATTCTGTCATTTCTCCTCATTTAGCCCTTTGGTCTGGGCTTATTTGGAGAAGTTAAGGTCCCCTCACAGTGCTATTTGAAGAGTGGAGTTTTATTCAGTTAATGACATTTCTTTGCCCTGCTCTGTCTGGCTGATCACTCTTGTTACTTAGAAGCAACAGTGGTTTTTGCTTTAAAGTGCAAATGGCATGAAACTAGAGGCAACAGTGCTGATATTTCCCTATAATAGCAAGGCCAAGTGTTCTACGTTTGGGGCACAAGTGTTGGCATTCTGTCCTCCTGGACACTTGCATCCCTTTCAGGCCCAATATAAATGTGACACTGAGATGAATTGACTGCTCAGGGTGATCTTGCTTCTACTTCTGCTATTTTCCATGTTTGAGCCAGGTCAGTCCATAGGAGATGGATTACCTGTAACAGGCAGAAGCCATCCAAAGCACTGCACTAGAGTTAATATTACTTAGTGTGCTATTTGGGGAGAATTGAAAAAAGAGACCTTATTTCTTAGCAAGAACTTGAAATGCCATTCATTTAACAAATATTATTGAGTACGTACTCTGTGAGTGGTATTGTGGCTTTTATGCTTTTTAACATTTAATAGGGAGGAAGACATTGTGGGAGCAGGGAAGGGGAACTTCTTGTGGATTTTTGGATTTGAGATTATTGTTCTTTGCTGAAATAGATAGTTAAATATAAAAACCTATTCTTACCTCTACCACTTCTTTCAGACAGGTAAAAGAAAATTTTCTCTCTCTTCTTCCAATAACTCTTATTAGGATTTGGCCTATTTTTCTCAGTAGCAATTTTAAATTTAGAGAAAAATTGATGTGTGTGCTTTGGCTGTTTTCCTTTTTTTTTTTTTTTCATGAAGTTATCACACACTCAGAGTAATGGCCCTATTCAGTTTAAACAGTTGCTTGTTATTTCTGGCTTAAGTCCAGTGAAGATTCAAATCATGAGTGCTCTTTGTATCCCTGTTGTATAATATATCACAGAATCAGAGATCAACCATAATGAGATAGAAATGGGACCTGCAGCTGCTACAATTATGAACTATCGATATTTCAGCTTCCTCTCTCATTTTTTTTATTCCTCTTTGTGTCTGCTGTATTTGCTTAGGTGTTCTCTAATCCTACCTCTGTCTTTTGGCCACTTGTGCTCATATGTGAAAAGCATCATTTAATTTGAGTGGAATTTTTCTTGGCAAATTGTTAGACAAGTTACTCAAATAAAATTCCAACTTAACAATCTGTAAAATTTCCAGCATACTTTATTGCAACATGTTGACTGATACTGAATAAGCCCTCTGCTAAATAATCTGATGGTAAACAAAACAAATGTCCAGGCTTTCCCTGTTATTCAATTAGCAAACATAAATGTCTCTTGAATCTAGTTAGAGCCCCTGCTGGTACTTATTGGTGCCTTTGTAAAAATTAGAAAAAAAGTGCCCCTTTTGGGTAGACAGATTCTAAAAAGTATCCTGTCTGGGCAGAGCAAGTAGAAAAATAATGTTCCTCCAAAGGGGCTTGGGTCCTTTTGGCTGGCTGGGTGCTAGCTGATGTCAACACCCATACACCCTTGGCCTATGCTGCTTTCTGGGCCACAGCCTAAAAACCAACATGGAGCTTGGAACAGGAAGCAGGAAACAGTGTCCCATTGCTTCAGTCCCTTACTGCCTTCAAACATCTGGAAGTTTTCTTATTTGGGGTTTAATGGGAGTCAATCTATTCTGAAGGTAGTGGCATGTGGGGAGTGGGGTCATAGAATTACTACTTGATTTTGGTATAAACAAAGTGAAATCACCATGTGTAGATCAATACAGCTTCCTCCTTCCAGCATAAATTGTTACAAGTATATCACAGGCTCTTTCATTGAAAAGAAAATCCATTTCCTGGAACCCAATGAACCGCTTGGAAAGATTTGTTCATTTTAAGGAATTATTAAATGACGGCTTCTATGGCCTATGGGAATATATATATAACATTTAATACAGAGGGAGATATTGTAGGAGCAGGGAAGGGGAACTTCTTGTGGATACACACACACACACACACACAAACACAAACTCAGAGTCATGCACATAGAACAAAACTTTTCTGATGTATTGTTCTTATTATATATTACTAATAATTATATCAAAATATCCCTTATATTTTCTGATTTACAGTTTCAGAAGCTGTTACCTTGCTATGAAAAGTGTCACTCCTCCTTGTCTGTGCTTATCAAAACAGGAAAGAAATGAATAGAAAACCTAAGGATTTCCCCCCCTTCTTCTTATTTCAGGTGATGTGTTCCACATCACTGCTCCCAATAAATTCACCTTTGAGGAGGCTGAAGAAGAGTGTGAGAACCAGGACGCCAGGCTGGCGACGGTGGGGGAACTCCAGGCGGCATGGAGGAATGGCTTTGACCAGTGTGATTATGGGTGGCTGTCGGATGCCAGTGTGCGCCACCCTGTGACTGTGGCCAGGGCGCAGTGTGGAGGTGGTCTACTTGGGGTGAGAACCCTGTATCGTTTTGAGAACCAGACAGGCTTCCCTCCCCCTGATAGCAGATTTGATGCCTACTGCTTTAAACGTAAGTGTTTAATATCTTTTTAAATTTTTTAGATTTAAAAAAAAGATACTTGAAAGGCATGCACAGACGTTCAACTAGCCATTGGAATGGATTCCATATCTTGCAGTATGTGCACAGAATGGAAACAGTTCAGGGACCTTCAGAAGCAAGCACATTGAACAGCAACAAGATGGCTAAAACAAGAGGAAGGGTGACAAATGGATTTTTAGAGGGGATGGGGAAATATTTGGTTAAGGTCTTAACTTTATATGTTGTACCCAGAATCACAGAATAATTCTGAATAATTGTTTTATATTATTTAAGTCCTCAAATACAATTTTTTTGTTGTTGGTGCTATAATGTTGAGACCAACTGTTACTGGGTAAATCCTTGAATTCTGTTTGTCTTATTTGATATCACTTTCTTTGAAATGGCAGAGAATTTAGATTTCTGTAATTGCAGGTGAGTAATTAGAGCTGACATGGATCATTATAACATTCAATTCCCACTTAAAAATGAACCATACTGTCAATAAAAATATCCATGTATCTCATCTTATTTCAAGTAATGGATATGTGCCTTTTAATGATTAAATCTATACTGAATTAATTGAAGTATAGTATGTCCCCTTTGTAGCAAGTAAAGCAAACAGGCTATCTTCAATTATGTTATTTTGGCAACAATAATCACATGACATAGTATCATGATTGTAGAATGCTTTAAACAAGAAAGTAACTATAAGCTTATTGTAATATCTACTGTAGGGTCTATATTGTACTAGCTAAACAATGAATGCCTAGAGTTTTGGGGGACCTTGTGGATGTCCAACTAAGTCATATTATATTGAAATATCATAGTTTTTTTTTTACTAGATTGCCAATGTATCTTGTTATAGCAATATTCAACATCAATGAGTAGAAAAAACAGTAGGGTAATTATGTAATTGGTTTCTAAACTAAATATGCAGCTGTATTCGTCAGTGCAAAGGACAGAGCTATAATGTCAAGTAGTCAACAGAATAGATGTTAGTTCAATGGAAAGGTTTCTTTCCACATACTTCTTTCTGTCTCCCGGCAAGATGCCTCTGCTTGCACTTCTTCCTCTGGACTCAACTTTCTGAGTGTTAAAGCCATGTGTTGTGTATTAGCTTGATACAAGCTGGCTGATTCACAAAAGGCCATTGAAAATATGAGCTTTTGTTTTCAGACCCTGAAACAACAGAAAAAGTCTTTCCTAATCATTTTCAGGAAAACAACAACAATTAACAAAAACCTTATTATAAAAGTAGGTGTATATACATTTCTTGAAGTTGCAGTCATACTACACTGATTTCCAGATAACTTAGGCTCTAATATCAGCTTTGTATGAAGTAGCTGATGTGATGAAGGAACAAGGTCAGATTATGTGTAGGAGGGAAGGGAAAGGCTAACATCAGGGAGGAGCAGATCATCCAGAGGGCCTTACCCAGTTGACTTTTTCTGTGCTTTATAAAACTGGCACTAGAAAACTTTTAAATAACATGTTTTCTTCCCAAGGGTAAAACTGAAATCAAAATCTGTCTGTCACCACAAACAGTAGCAAAGAATTCATCCTCCTGTGTTTTAAATTATTTATTTAAATGAAAAATTCACATGAGTGTATAAAATAAATAATGAGATACTTAGATTTAAATAGATTAATCACCTACTAAAAATCTACATAAAATAGGAAATATGTTTGAAGGTTTAGTTCTATTATTTTCTAATTCATTTAAATGTATATAACTTATAAATAGAATGGGTTCATAACTGGGTTCTTTTCTCCCTAGACTGGAGTCCAGATCCTTGTTTATTTCCTCCTTGCCCAAGACCTAAGCACATTCAGAATTCATTCAGCACATAAGACGTTAAGAAAGTTCAGTTATAACAGGAAAGCCTTCCTTAAACTACACACAGTATCCATAGCTTCTTCAAATTTCTAACACATTATTTAAGGATATTATATATTTTTAAAGACTTTGAGAAACATTCTCAATGATCAATGTCCACTTTTCCCACATAGTCCAGTAGTGACTAAATTATGTAGGGGAACATTTGCAGGAGTCATGGACTCAGCTATAGTCCTAATAATGATTTCCAGTGATGGACGGCTGGCTGGTTAAGTAGTAGAATTTTCGATATGCCCATAGTTTTCTCATTTGCTTTTATCAAACATGGAAATTGTTTTTTTAAACCACTCGAGTAAATATTCTAAATCTTATTTTACTGTAATTCCCTTTTTCCTCATAAGTCAGAATAGTACCCTTACAATAACTGATAATAAATACAGTTAGAATCTATTCTGGTTAAATAAATTTGAACAACAGGTGAATGAATGTCTTGGTGAAGTAAAGTTTTCCTAGTTCCCCTTCATGATTAAACTAGACTGTGAACTTTTTATTTTTTCTTTGACCTCAGAATTAAACATGTTCTGTGAAATTCAGAAAGTAATACAAAGGGCTTTGAGAGTTCACTCCGTGTATCCCCAAATTTAAATGAATCAAAACCATCCAAAACTAATGAAAATCTATGTTGCATATTATTAAGATCCCCAAGAGAAGGAGAAGGGCGTGATTCCTAGAAAAGCTGTTCTAAGATTTTAATGACTATTACCCTCCGATAGTTTTTATAATTATCTAAGAGTTTGAACATTATTTCTAATTATCTAAGAGTTTGAATCCATATTTCCCTTTTAAATTGGAGACCAGTATCTAAATAACAGTCATTTCTATTGAACACAATTGTTTGTCCCTCAGGATCTTCTCTAATTGTAATAATTTCCCTGTTTCAAAAATCTGAATTTCTAAACCCCTAATCATCATATAATTTTGTTTTGATCCTTCATTGCTTTTCAAATCCCTCTGTTTGATTAAGTTTGGAATTAGAAATAGTGGTCTAGAGCAGACTAAATTGGTTCCTGCCACTTTATATACTAGTCTATATATCTGTTTACATTTAAAATTGACATGCCCTTCCAACCTGTGGTCACATCACTATTTTTTTTTTTTTTTTGTGACCTAAACTAAATCAAAATTGGCCCTATGGTGCTAATGGTAATCCTTCTCTAATTTTGTATTTCAAAAATGATTCCTGTCTATTAGATTTGAATCAGGATTCAGTCACTCATGGAACTTTTAACAGATAGTTCAAACTCTAATTTCACTGTTTTGACTTTACGACTTCCCTCAACTGTGAACCCAGGGTCAACCTATCAAATATCCCCTCCATCTGTGACCTCTTCTCATGTTTATATATATTTATATGTATCATTTAATACAGAAGAACCAATTTAAAATTAATCCATTATGTAGATAGTGTGGGGTAGGAGTTAAATCAACTATCATGCTGCTAATAGGGGTTTTATATTTTATTAGGAAAATCTGCCTCATGTCTTGCAACAGAAGCACAGAGAAGATAGTCCATAGGACATAAAATACCATAAGTACTGTGATGTAAAACATCTGTGGGGCAGACAGCTGCAAAGGTTGGAAGGGAACTTTTGTGGGAACAGAAATATGCTGGGTTTTGTTGGCTTCCTCAATAATGAAGTTGACGGAACACTGGTAGTTTTCCAAGACCAAAACGTCTCTATGTGAATGTACCTTCTGAGGGGGGGGGGATACTTTTAGAGTACTCTAGAGTTGTGTTTTCATCTTCATAAGTCATCAGTAACACAGTGATATTTTTTCTTAAGACGTTTCTTTGTAGGTATTTGTACACTTAGAAAATTATTTCCTTTTTTGGAATGGCCCGCAACAAATGGCACAGATGACCAGATACACTGAGCTATGATGGAAGTCAGCTGTTAAGTTGACGAAAAAGCCACCCAACCCCAAAAGGAAGTCTGAGGTTTTTCATTCTGGGTTGTAGAATTAATTAACGTAATTGTAAGCAGACTTTCTTAAATGGGGTTCTAAAATTATCAAAATCCTTTTTTTTTCTCAAAACAAAATCACATAAATCCTGGCTTTGTAAGGCAGAGATATACTGCTAACACTTTACTATATGACAAGGCTAGAAGACAGCAATATCGAACTGTATAGTAATAATTAACAATGATATATGTTTATTTAGTTTTGAGTCCATTTAAAAAATACTATAAAAATATTTTCACAGCATTATAGAGAGTTGCTAGCAGAGAGCGTGGGTTGGAATGTGGGAAGACCCAATTCACAAGACTTTTCTTTGGCCCCAAAGCAATATCACCTTCTTTTAAGTTAATTTCATCAGCCATGGAAATACTCAGAGGGAAAAGGTAAAATTAGCTTTTTTGTTGTTATTAATAATAATATGATTAGATTTTCTCTAATATGTAGTTTTGTAAAAGGTTATATTATGTTTCCATGGGAACTTTCACTGTACATATTTTTTACTATTTCCCCAAAGAATGCTATTATAAGACAAACATGATATTTGGCAGTAAATGAGGTAACGGTTATGAAATTTCAGAGGATAGAGAATTGAATTAAAAGAAAAATAGCCAACCACATTTTGGGTCTTTAAGTTGTTCTTGTCAATCAAAGTGGATCAGTACTTTTTTTCAGGAAATGAAGGCAGAAAGAGTTTTTCCTAAGAAACAGGGAGAAAGAAAGATTGTTTAACTTTTTTTTTTTAAAGACTTCAGTTCTTTTTTGTTTTGTTTTGTTTAATTTTGTTTTAATAAAAGAGGATAAATAGTGACAGGATTTAAAGAACATTTACATGCACAACAATGTAAATGGTCACCAAGTTTTCCTTATAAAATTGATGATTCTGGGCTCTAAAATGATTTAGGACATGATGATAGCTGATAACAGCACGTGCCAGACAAAAAGTAAGGAACCTATTACTGCGCTATTCTGATTACTATAAAATCACATCATTTTATCATTAAGTTTTGACAGAGAAGATGGAGCCAAAAAGTACCTAATTTTGTTTCTCAAGAGGTCCTGTTTGGGGATTATTAAAAAGAAGATTCCAGATATTATAGATTCTGCAGATATTACAGCTATTATCAGAGAGAATGGGCATTACCTGTACAACCAGCTGTAAGTCCTACAGGATGTAACAAAACAAGAATTATGAGTTTCCTTAGAATACTTCCTATCTGAGTTCAGTGGCAACTAATTTTGATTTTCAAAAATACTATTTTCTTAAAAAGCAAATATTTATATGCTAGGCTGCTGCAGCTTCCCTGTGTCAAGAAGGAGTTTTATTTATAGTAGTCATTTTAGTGCACTATTTAAATTTCTTTAAACAGCCCAGCCATTCTCTGTCAATCTGGAGACATTATAAAATGGCTTTTTATGATGATACATCCCTTTATATTTCCAGGCTCTACCCTTTTCCTGATGCTCAGGGTAGATCCAGTGACTTATAATTATGGACATAAAACATATCATGTAGGCACTGTACTTCCTGTAAGTTTGTGTTTTATATTAAACTAAGAGTAGGACCAAGACCCTGAGGATGGTCAAACGTAGTGTATAGAACATAGAACCACAATGTAGAACAACACATGCCAACCATCCTCTGCCAGACACACTGTATAACTTGTTAGAAATAAATCTACAGAGTTGAAAGGAAGATGGAGACAAATGTCCAACACCTGGAATCAAGTGAAGATTGGTATAAAAAAATTTAATATCCTGTTTTTATGAAAGTCTCCACATGATGGACAATGTAATGGTTTGTAACTCAGTTGCATTTGATGTGGTTTTTTTGTTGTTTTGCAGTCTGTGACACTCCCTCTCCCCTGAGACGCTGTGCAGTTTGAGAAGGAGGGAGGGTGTGGAGAGAGCTAGTGGCAGGGCACAGTAGCTTCCAGAATAATAGTGTCAAGTTTTCCCACTAGGTGTCAAGGTGCTGCTGTTGGTTATGATAAATAAGCTCCTGTGCCTCCAGAATCTGAATTTCCACTTTTTTGGACTTCTCTATATGTTGAAACTATATTGTGTTCATTTTCCTTAATTGAGAACATGCAGTCATACCTGTGGGCAAAAATTCATTCCCTTACAATATAAAACAACTTACGAATTTCAGTAACTGTTCAATTATCTGTCTTTGGGTTAAGTACAATTTTTAGACTCCTTTCCATCACTAAATACTTTGGGTTCACCTGAAAATAACACAGCAGCATTTAACAAACACTGGACATACAGCATTTTTTTTATTTTTAGTGACTTGTCTAATCAACTCTTTGAAATTATTTTTCTAGCTAAACAGAATATAACAGAGTCTACAACCGTCGAATTGAATATCCTCGCAGAAACTACATCACCCAGTTTATCCAAAGAACCACAAATGGTACTCGACAGAACTACACCAATCATCCCTTTAGTCACCACATTACCTATCATTACAAAAAAGTTCCCTCCTATAGGAAATATGGTCAATTTTGAACAGAAAGCCACCACCCAATCTCAGGCGATCACAGACAGATTAGCCACTGTGTCACACACGTCTGTTGGGAGTTCTGAGAAGCCTTGGGATATGGACTACTACTCACCTTCTGCTTCAGGACCACTTGAAAAGCCAGACATATCTGAAATTAAGGAAGGAATGCTCCAAAGTACAACTGTTGTCTCCCAGCATGCTACTGATTCTTGGGATGGTATCATGGAAGATACAGAAACAAAAGAATCAGTAACACAGATTGAGCAAATAGAAGTGGGCCCTTTAGTAACATCTATGGAAATCTCAAAGCACACTCCTTCCAAGGAATCATTTGTAACCAAAACACCATTTGTATCCACAGAAATGACCTCAGAATCCAAAACTGAAGAGAAAACAGTAAGCACCACTCCTGATTTGGTGAGCACAAGTCACTCTGAATTCACCTTGGGAAAAGAAGATAGTGAAGACAGAACACTTACAGCTAGATCTGATCAGGGTACCTTGGTCCTTAGCCAAATACCCGAAGTCATTACAGTATCAAAGACTTCAGAAGACACCACCCACTCTCAGTTAGAGGACTTGGAGTCAATCTCAGCATCCACAACTGTTTCCCCCATAACGATGCCTGACAACGATGGATCTTCGATAGACAGCTGGGAAGAGAAACAAACAAATGGTAGGATAACTGAAGATATATTTAGCCCATCTTTGTCTACTACACCTTTCCCATCACAGCACATTACAGAAGTAGGATTGTTCCCTTATTCTGGTGATAAAATATTAGTAGAGGGAATATCTACAGTTATTTACCCCTCACCACAAACAGAAATGACACAAGGAAGAGAAAGAACAGAAACACTGAGGCCAGAGATGGGAACGGGTCCTCATACAGATGTTGGAATACAGGAAAAGTTCACCAAAGATCCATTTATAGGTAAAACAGAGGAAGAAGACTTCTCTGAAATGAAGCGCTCTACGTCTCCTTCAGATCAAATTCATTTTACACAATCTACTATGGAAATGACCACATCTTTTGATTCCCCATCGTGGATGACAATGAAGCCAACTGTGAAGCCAACAGAAGCAAAAGATGTTGAGGAAGACAGTGGAACAGCTCTGGTTGGATTAGGAACAGATGGCTATCAAGGTACTGCCAAGTATGAGGAAGATATTACCACAGTGCATTCAACCCACAGTACTTTAAGTGTGGAGGTGGTCACTGTATCAAAGTGGTCATGGGATGAAGACAATGCAACATCAAAGCCTTTAGAGTCCACAGAACATGCACACTCTCCAGAATTTCCTCCTGTCTTACTCACCACTATGGGAGCAAATGGAAAGGATCAAGAAATCCCAAGCTTTACTCAAGATGGAGGAGATGAATTTACTCTTATTCCAGATAGTGCTCAAAAGCCATTAGAAAAGTTCACAGATCATGGGAAATTCACAGTTAAATTTCAGCCAACTACATCTATTAGTATAGCAGAAAAGTCAACTTCTAGACCTTCAACCACTGAAGAAAGAGTTCCACCTACCACAAGCACAGAAGAACAAGTTCATGAAACCACAGAAGGAAGTGCCATGGATGAAGAAGAAGATATAGACATCTCTAAGCCAGAACCTACTGTCTCTCCCTTTGCATACACTTCAGATGTGGAAGGAGTAACATTTGTTAATTATAGTAGCACCCAGGAGCCTACTACCTATGTAGACATTTCCTATACCATTCCTCTCTCTGTAATTCCCAAGACAGAATGGGGTGTGTTAGTACCTCCTGCTCCATCAGAAGGTGAAGTTCTAAGGGAGCCCTCTCAAGACATACGTGTCATTGAACATATTCACCCAGAAGCAACTGTGTCTCCTGAAACTCTGAGAACAACAGAAATCTCACAGGGAACAAGTCAGGAAGAATTCCCTTGGGATGAACCGACTTCAGGGAAACCAGTTCCTGCTCTGAGTTCTACAGTGGGCCCCCCCAAGGAGGCAACCATATCATTGGATGAAGAGGGTGACGGATCAGCATTTACAGTCTCTGAAGATATATTGGGAACAGGTTTTACGAGAGTCCCGATTTTAGAAACAACTCCATTTGGAAAAATTGAGTCTTATCCACCTGGTGCTGTAACTGAGCACAAAGCAGAAACAGATGAAATTGTAACACTAATACCAAGTGTCAGGCCCAAAGAATTTTTAACTCCAGAACCTGAAGAAAAATATGAAGCAGAAGGTAGTAGTACAACAGAATTTGCGTCACCTTTGAGTCCTCTGATCACCCGTGTTACCCAGTTTGTAGAGGAAGCCACTACTGAGAAAAGAGAGAAAACCTCTCTAGATTATATTGATATAGGTTCAGGGTTATTTGAAAAGCCCAAAGCCACAGATCTTGCAGAATTTTCAACAGTCAAAGCTACGATTCCAAGTGACATCCCCATTGCCTTCAGCCCAGTAGACAGACTCTACACAATCCCAGCATTCAAGCCATCTATCGCATTCACTGAAAAACCACTTCTCATTGACAGGGACCTTGGCGAGAAAACAACACGAGACATGGTACTCATTGCACAATCAACATCTCATGTTCCTCCCACCACCCTTGTTGATATTGTAACTAAGGAAACAGAAACCGATATTGATAGAGAGTATTTCACCACGTCAAGTATTTCTGCTACACAGCCAACAAGACCACCTACTGTGGAAGGCAAAGAGGCCTTCAGACCTCAGGCATTTTCCACTCCACAACCCCCGGAGGGGACAAAATTCCACCCTGATGTAAATGTTTATATTATTGAGGTCAGAGAAAACAAGACAGGTAAGTCTTTGCTTTCTAGACATGCCTTTCAAGGCAATCAGCATTTTATATTGAAAGTTACTTTTTGGAAAAAATTAATCAACATACCAAATGCTGCCATTAGAAGATAACTGGAGTGTGAAAAAAAATGTATTAGCTTCATATATTTGTACAAGAATTGGAAGAATATGTTAAACAATTTGGAAGAATGTTAGATACGATTTTGTTTTAAAGTCATAAGAAGCCCTGCTTTACCATCTAATATAACCAAATCATCACCGTTACATCACTTCAGAACATGCAGAACAAAATGTTTTAATTTCAGTGTCTTTCCATACATTACTACTCAAGTGTAGCACTAGACTGTGTTAACATTCCATTGGTCTGTAACTATTAACCCTTGGTACTTACAATGTGGACAGCTAAAACATTTTTGCATATCCCTAGTGTTGACAGAAAGACATCTAACCATTTGCTTTGATTTTTTTCCCCATGATTTTGCAGGTTTATTATGCAACTTGTAGGTGGGTAATAGTTTAAATATATTTTCATGCAAATTCAACATAGTTTTAACCTATTGTTTTTAGTACCTTGATATGTTGTTTTTAGTACCTCAATGCGGCACTATTAGGAATGCAATCTAGCTCATTTCTAGGTGTTATTATAATTCATTGTATCTAATGGAATTTCAGAAGATGGATATGTAAGCAGACCTTTGTTTGAAAACACTAGGCTGTAATATTGTTTATATTATTATTTAACTTTTTTCTCTAGGAATGTTTGCAATGCCTTCTATTCCAACTCAAATATTTTAGCTCTCTGACAGAATTCTTAAATGCTGTTTCTTTATACTGATTAATACTTGCAATTGTCATTATCAAAAGTGACTTATTCTTGCCTAATTCTTTAATTGCTTAATTCTTTTAAATTTGGTAAGTTGAGTTGAAAATGCGTAGCACATGCACCAGTGAATCATTGGTTTTGATGATGGGTCCATCAATAGATGAATTCAAGCTTGTCTCTTTTCATTTTAAAACCTAAGATCACTGATTTTAGGAAATTGTTCTTTTCTAATTTTAATTTAAGAATTAAATGAATAAGCATTCATTTTTCCTTGACCTGGCTTTGAGAAGCCAGACTGCAAGGATATCGTTTTGGTAGGGTTTCTTACTCCCTTTGGGTCTCATTTTTCTGAAGAGTGATGCTTTCTCTAGAGTGCTCAGGAGCACACCTGTGGGAAGTAGGCTGGTAGCTCTATTTTCAGGTCAGTTAGCATCCAGTTGGAAATATGGAAATTCATGGTTTCTATAGACTTTGTATATCCAGAATTGTTTCAGTGTAAACTGTTTGCATGGCAATGAATAGTTGATAAGAGAACATACCCCCAGCGCTGAACTTAATCTCCACTTCTCTGCAGTTTAAAGAGGCATGCTTTCCTTGTTAATGGTGCTGTTTCTTGGAAACCATTACATATTTCCTTTCTTCTACATTCCTTTTCTGTCTCTCAGAGCTGAGTAGAAAAGAGAAGTTACCAAGAAATAGGAATTATGATTGCTGTTAGTAGAATTAGAAAAGAGAGAGAAAGATGTAACCATGGGTGGGGGCGGGGAAGTGAAGAGAAACAAGGAGGAAATTACTGCCAATACATAATTGGAGAATTTGGAAAAGTACTTGAGCAACTTATTCTACAGAGGTTTTCCTCAATTTATATTACTCTGTTAATGTAAATATTGAGTTGAATTGAATAACATAAAATGCAGTACAAATGTTCTTCATCTACCAATTCTTTTAAATGGGAGATTGTACATTGTTAGGACAATCAAATTACAAAATGGAACAAGCTAAGTTGAGGATACATAGCACCTTAGATTACCCGAGGAGAGTTGGCAGTCTTTAGGAAAACAAAAACAAAACACTTAAGTTTATAAGTGATTATTCAAAACAGAGAATCTGAATAACCCAGCCTGAAGCAATTTATACTAAGGGTCTAGTTTTTTTTTAATATTTATATTTTTAGTTTTAGTTGGACACAATACCTTTGTTTTATTTATTTTTATGTGGTGCTGAGGATTGAACCCAGGGCCTTGCATGTGCTAGGCAAGTGCTTTCCACTGAGCCACAACCCCAGCCCCTAAGGGTATAGTTTTATGTGAGTTATTGACATAAATTCATACAGACCTGGGAGATATGAATAGGTGTATTTTTCCCCTCCCACTTTTAAAATGTGGAGCTCTGCTCCTCTTCCAGCTAATTTTGTTTTATGTTGATTTATAATTGGTCAGAAAACTGTGGAATATTTGTATACCTCCATCAGGTGGGGTTTCAGTGCATGTGTAAGAGTGTGTGTGTGTGGAGGTATGTTATCTATTGAGCAATCTATCATCTCTAGTTTTGTGTGTTCTATATATGCTGTCCTTAATAATAAAACCATTGTTTATTGTCTTTATAAAACAACGAGATTTATTTACTCAGGCCCAACTGCTTACTTACACTAATATTATTTGTTTCCAATAAGAAATTCAATTTTCCATCATTTTGAACTTTGGCAAGGGAAAACCCTAAAGCACATGTTCAATTAATGAGTTCTAAGGCAGGTGCATACATTAATAAGGGAAAGTGCATATATGCCTGGAAAACTAACCTTTTTATGTACCAAGGCACATTTTTCCAGACTGGAAAATCCTTGGTGCATGTATAAACTTGTATAAATCTATTCCTCTGAATAGAATTGACCTTTACATATACTTTGTATCTAAATAAGCAAAAATACCACCCATGCTACATTATACCAAGGCATTCATAATTTTTTGCTGCACTCAGCAAGTCATATAAATCTTGATTTCTTTTTTTTAATGCTATGAAATAAAACATGCTACTCAGGACATGCTTATGTTATATTTGTTCAAGTGGATCTTAATAGCAACTTAAGGGTGCTGTGGCTGGAGGGCAACTGGTTAGCAGTTAAAAAAATCTGAAGGAACTTTTCAGCTCATTAAAGTTTTATGAGCTGAAAAATGCTATGGGGTGTGTTTAACAGTGGTTCAGGGGATACTGAACACTTGACTCCTGTCTATTTCAGGAGTAATTTGCACACCTGCATTTTGAAAAATTGTTGAAAGGTTTTCTTTGTGAATACATATAAAGGCTACAGAGTTTGAAGGTGTAAGAAGAGTTTCAATTCTAGAATTTTTTTTTAAAAGCACTATACTAAATCATTTGAAATGTTACAAGTTAATGTAATAGAACTATAAGTTTTTTAAAAACCTGATATACTGGTATCTTTAAGTTAGAGAATAATTTGGAAATCTGGACTTTAAATACCAATATTATTAGACAAATACTTAGTTATAACCTTAAAATAGGCAGTTCTTAGTTTTTTTATATGAACGAGTTCATATATGCTACTGTGTGTCAGGCCTTCTTGATATTGTCTTGTTATATTTTCTTTTTATTGGTTTTATCATTTATTTCTACACAAATATAAATATAAGGCAGACATAAAGCCAAAATTAAACTAAAGTGATATAAAAATTAAAGTACTGATAAAATTACTAATATAATGCTATTACAGGTTAATTAGATTCTGAGGAAGAATTTTGGGCATCAAAATTAGAGTTCAGTTTGCTCAATTTCCTAATGGAGAATTATTATATATTATTGTTTATAAAATTCAGCATTAACTCCCATATGATTAATTTTTTTATCAATAAAACTGAGAGATATAAATAAAGCTCAATAATAATTATTTTCTGAATACTGTGATGTTGTGGAGAGGATAAGAATAAGGAATATTGGCTCTGAGAACAAGATATATCTGGTCAAATACCAATATTTATATTATTGATTGCATAGTCATTGCTTTTTAGACAGTTATGTTTATGCAATATAACCTCATATAACTTTTAAAAATCAGGTACTTCCCTATCCATCAATTCCTAAAAAAAGCATAGACACTGGAAAGACTAATTTCTCAGTGGCATTCTTTTGGTTTGTTGAGAGTATATAATTTAGGACTGGGGTTATGGTTTAGTTGCAGAGCACTTGCCTAGCATGTGTGAGGGAGTGGGTTTGATTCTCAGCACCACATATAAATAAGTAAAAACTAAAAAGGTCTACTGAAAAAAAAAAAAGAAAAAAAAGGTCTACTGACAACTGAAAAAAAAAGTATATATCTTAGATTTGGTTAATGTTACTATGGGAAGATACCTTCAATGGCAAGAAAATAGCATGGTGCTATTTGATAGCATGGTGCTATTTGATTCTGCAGTTCTTGGCTGCTTCTTTCCTGCAGAATTTCATAGTCCATCCACAAAAGAAGATGAGTTGGTGTCTGCACTGCACACATAGGTGGCTGCCTTTGCTGAGCTACACTTGTGGTTACTACTAGAGAAGCATATTTTTTTTCCCCTCTGCAGGGCATTAGGATGTCTTATCCCATTGCTCATTGACTACCCACAGTCTAGAAAAGGATAGAGTTCTTCTTCAATTATTCAAATAATGAAAAGGGAAGAGAACTTTTATCTTCCCTTATTTCCAATAGTGTGATGGGGAAAAAATTGACCTGTTTCTAAATTGTTAGTGATGTTAACACTGTACTGTAGATAATCCTTGTAAATGAATTATTTTGTATATGTAACACATACCTACACATACAGAAATGTACACAGAGAATTTCATTTTTCAAACTCCACTGTGTATTTTTTTAACTTACTAATCTTGAGGAAAACCTTTAAACAATTCAAAGTGTTTTCTTTAAAGGTTGAGGTTTAATAACAAAGGAGGTATTGCCTAGAGAGCCAAAAGAAACTTTGATGTCTCCTTCATAAAATGAATACTTTCTGAAATTAGCATTGGCAATTACAACTTACCAGTACTAAAACTACCACCAAGGAAGAAGTGTTATCCAAAGACAAATAACCACATAACTATTATTAGCAGCTATATTGAGAATGATGAATACATCATCTTTGAGCAGAGCATAGTCAGTCAAGAATCATCTTTAGGTAAAGCTACAACATGCCTGGTCCTTTTTCAGATATTAAAGGGTAGAGGGAGAAAAAAAAAATAAACCATAGACTCTGTTGCCAAGGCTTTCAGTGCATATTGGGGAAAATATTAACATAATCAAATATATAATTACACACTACATAATATGGTATGACAGACTATAAGTGACAGAAGAGATCATCAAAGGAAGGAATCAGACAAGAAGTTAAGGAATATTTCAAAAGAAGAAGACAATTAAGCCAATCCTGATCGAGTGGTAGATTAAAACCAAATTATTGGAATCCAGTTATTTGCCAGTTGCTTCCCAATCAAGACTCCCCAGTAGGGTTAAGAAACACCAAGTATAACTACCCATTTTTAAAAATAGGGTAATGATCAGAGAAGGCATGGCCAGCTTCAGAAACAGAATGCCTTCTTAGGATTAACCCAAAACCTACACGTTGAAACCAAAGATATTAAGCCTGGTTTCCCAGGAAGGAGTGTTATTACACTTTTGTGTGTTTCAACAGTTATTACATTTTGATAAAGATAGCATCTTCTGTAAGTGTGTTTAGCTTTTAAAATATATTCCCACAAGGTATCATGGTTTAGTACTACGCACTTGCAAAATTAAATGACACAAAAGTACTTTTAAAGAGTGTCAGCATACTTAAAGGTGACTTAAAGGTATGTGATCTCTAAATTCAAGTAAATGTTGAATCAGCAGAATCACAGAACAGGTACTCTAAGTTGCAGAATGTGGAGTCAGTCTTTCATTTGCTTATGTGCAATGTAGATCCAGAAATGTATTAATTTTCCTGCCAGAATGTTTTTACTAGAAGATGTATGTAATAACTAGTTTTATATAGAATATTTTCTAAAGTTTGACCCACGTTCTTTCCAAATCACAGGGGTTATGAAACTGAAATTGTATATCGGTATATTTGTACATCTGTCTAATATGCCTATGCACATGTATACATATATATCATACATACATATATTTTGTAATTTATTTAACAGCTAAATAATCACTATGTACCAACTACACTAGAATTGGAGTTTTTGAAGTATACACCGTACTATTCTGAATGAACATGAATAGGTAGTCAATTTATTCTATAGGGTTTCAGGAAAAAGGTAATTGATGTAGTAGAGCCTTTGGAAAGAGACTTAGATTCATGGTCAATACTATCATTTAGGATCTATTTGGTCTTGATAAATTGCTCACCCTCTGTAGGTCTTATCTGTCTCATAATACCACACCCTCACAAGATTGCTTCAAGTACAGGGTTTCCACAGGCCAGCTGCTGGGGTAGGTGTGTCTCACATGTAGTATTCCTTAAGTGAGGAAGGCAGGAAGCATGGTGCTTGGCACAGGGGAACTGCTTAGCACAAATGAACTTCTCTCAACTCCAGAAATTATTGTTGATCCAAACTTCTAAATGTAGGAAATATAGACTGTTTTGTACTAAATAGCTAAAAGTTAAACCATCTCAAAATTCAAGATGATTTATGTCTCAAGGAGCCCAGTATAATTGTACTTGGGATCTGCTTGACTGAAAGAGCATGTTAAAGTTTTAATCCTTTGTGGTTATGTTAGTTTAGGGTTATGCTGCTTTGTACAAATAAGAAGCAGCTACAGCTTTTATTGAAACTTCAATATAGCATTGATTCTGTTGTACCTCAGAGTAGAATTCATTAGTTTTATGTTTTTTTTTGGATGTGTGTGAAAATTGGGCTTAGGATTTCAACCAACTACCAATTTAACTTTTTGTCTGAAAAAAAAAGAGATTTTTTTTTAACCACAATTCTTTACAAGTGTGTCCAGGTGTTGGGACTGGCCTCTTCTTGCTTATTCATAGACCGCATGGCCATTCCCTGCTGTCTTTTTGTTGTTGCCAAGGAAACCCCCAGTTCTCTACACAGGGATTACATTCTTCTTTCTTAAAAGCTCTTAGATCATTCATTTGTGCAATGAATAAAAAATGTATTCACAGGTCCAGACAGAGTTCAGAACTTTTTTGGGGGAGGGGTGTAGCTGGAGAGATGTGGTGGTGAGAGGAGCGATAGTAATAAAAAGAAAGGAAAAAAGAACACTCTCTGAGGTTGCATTTTAATGAGGTGAAGCTGAAAATTTTTATGTTTTTAAGAAGATGTTGCCTATTTTTATCAGTTTAGAATATGTATAGCATTAGTCCTCAGTGAGACTAGTTCTTCATATACAAAAAACAGTTGGTTGTGAAGAAATCAATTCCAGGATTAGGACATAATTAGCTAGGGTAGAGGTGTTTTAGTGAAAACTGGTGTATGTTTTTTCATGTGCATCTAAGTGTTTTGAATTTTTTTACAGCATAATAGAGATGATAGAAATTATGAAATTTTAGAGCATCAAATGGACAACGGAGAACCTATTTAATTGCATTAAAATGCTGTTCCTTAGAGAGTGCCCGTTTTATTTTTTAGTATGAGTCATGAGGGAGAAACATCTATTGGCAAGAAAATAAAGGATATAATATTCTTTTTTTTTAAAAGAGAGAGTGAGAGAGAGAGAGAATTTTTTTTTTAATATTTATTTTTTAGTTTTCGGCGGACACAACATCTTTGTTGGTATGTGGTGCTGAGGATCGAACCCGGGCCACACGCATGCCAGGCAAGCGCGCTACCGCTTGAGCCACATCCCCAGCCCAGGATATAATATTCTTAAAAACAGTGAATTGATACTTTAGAGGAAAATGAATTATGGAGAACCTTCTAAATACTTGCTCGAATGTTTAGGGTAATTTATACAGTCTTTCTCCATAAATAATTTAGAGTCTAAACTGGAGATTTTTAACTCAGAAATAATCTCTGGTGTGAAGGGTAAAGTTTAATTGAAGTACTCTATCACTGTGATATGCCCAACTTGTTTGCACAGACGTACAGTAAATCAGTATACAGTAAACACCTTGACTGGCTTTTAGTGACTTCATCTTGTCACCTTATAGCACAGTCTTCTTGATTCTCATGAGAGCAGTTCAGTTTCTTTGTCCTTATGCTGTGAAAGGTTTAGTTTTTCTGAGATGAGAAAGGGAAAAGTAATATAATAATGTATAATTCCGGAGAATATGCTGGAATAGAATACAGTCGCCATTTCCCTATTGGAAATCTACTTCTTCTACTTTATTGGGAACCTACTTTACTATCCAAAGATAAAATTCTCAGCCTATCTTCGAATGCTCACCCCTAGAACATGTTTTAGAAGTTTGTTGAAATACAGGCATTTGATAAACACATTATGTAACTGGGGAAAGGAAAATAACAATTTATAACTTAATTGGGAAGGCAACTTAAAGTAATTAGTAAGCAAGAGAGTATGTAGTAAGGGCCAATGTTTGCTCTGAACAGAATTTTAGAGACTAATATGAAATAAGTTAAGATAAGAAGCATCTTTGGCAGGTAAAGTTTCATAAATGATCTCACAAGCAACTCAGGGTGCTCACCTGCTCCTGTAGCACCCATTTAGTTTTCCTGGAGGGCCCAGGGACACGCCAGCCAGGCACTAGCTGCTGACCACTCATGATGCTATTTTGTGGGATGTTTGAGGAGTGATGGGAAATCACCCGGTGCTTAAATATTGCCCACACTGCTTCTTATCAAGGAGCCTCCAAATAAAAATAACCACAGCCCCCTCCCCACTAGACACTTGGAATCTGAATTTCTAATGATGGAGCTAAGACATTTGTATTTTTGTTTCCTTTTTTACTTTAATTTTTTTGTTAGATATTTGTATTTTAAAAATTGATCCCACATGATTTTGATGAACAGTGAGTGATGAACACAACTCTTAACAAAGGCTTTCTGAACTTCAGGGGCCAGTTAAAAGGGAAGGGCCCTGGGAGGAGGCTGTTTTCAGCCTTTGTCGGTATATACTTATATGCCACCAATTTGGAGAGGAAAGTATTTATCTGACTCAGTGTTCCCTGAGTGAAATGGTGGTCTTTGCTCAGATCTGGAGGAGTGTATTGTTTTTTTACAGATGTTAAGGAATATTGGCTTCTGTAAATAAAGAAGAAAATAAAATTGAATATCATTGAAATCTATGTTTTTAAGATTCAGGAATAATGATAGTTGAATCAAAATTAGTAGTGAAGGATGGGAAGTACATTTTTAATTGCTTGGAACTATATACCTCACTTTGTTGTACTCCTATCTACTTCTGTCTGCAAACATCGGAATTAAAAGGAAATATGCTTATGGCTTAAGGATTCTTATGGCTTAAGGATTCTTTTGGCTATACTACCAAAGTGAGTTTGTGCAATTTATATTTACATTTGAGAAGTATAGTGATTACTGTCTTGATATGTCTGTGTGGATTCGAAAGGAAAATAAATGATTAAAAAAAGTATTGAAATTAAGTAGATTTTATAACCACAAAAATCTTTACTGTTTGAGTTTTTGGTAAGATTTTGTTAATTGTATGTCAGACTTTGAGCTGTAGTTGCAGCCAAAGAACAACAGTCCTTCAGTCCAAGATACAGATCTTTCAAAGAAAGTATTGATCCAACAGAATGTGGACTTTTTCATTCTTGATGATAAAAACCTATGCAGCCATTCTTACAATGCAACTCTCAAAAGAGGGGCTAAGTGAGTAAAGTATGGAGAGCATTATGTGTTTAAAGGACCGTTCACTTCAATTTTGGCAAATGGAATTTAGGAAGGTGAGCAATAAATGAAACACCTGGGAAATTTATAAGTCAGAAACCACATGAAATAAATCTCATGGCATACACATCAAAGATATAGTCACTTGGGGCTGAGAAGTTTTAGAAAAGATATATAGAATGTCTAGGGTTTCATAACTGGATGGTCAAGTTCAAAGAGGATGAACTTGACCATCCAGTGCTTGTGAAGCACTGATTTCCTGACAAGCCTAAAGTGAGAGTGGGGTGTGCAGGAGGCGGGTGTGTGTGTGTGTGGCAGACACAGAGATAGGGATATGGGCTGCTGGGCTCCAGTGCACAGACTCAGAAAATGACAAGAGAGAACTGAAGAAGGGGCAGTGTGGGCCAGTTAGTGAACCATCTGAATACCCTATTGGAGAGGCCAGGTGGAAGACATGACCAAAAACTACTGCCAACTTTGAACAAAGCAAGGGGCTTGATTAAAAATAAATTAGTGTTTGTAAAGTTTAGTAGATAAACTTCTAGGAGCTTAAAGAGGCCTTTGTTTGACTTTAGTTAAAGCTTTTGCTTACTTTTAAGTCCTTTATTCTAAACAAAGCATTTTGCCCATATTAGAATATGTGGTTATCTGTGTATCTGTTATCTATCATCTCTCTATCACCTATCCATCCAGCAAGGGATTTGAAAATGTTAGAATGCTAAGTGAAGAGGATAATGAAAGGGCTGTCCTGTGATGGGTTTTTGTTTCTTAGCTCTATTTTTTAAGGAAAAATTTAGAAACCTAAATTACTAGAATTACATCATTTTCATATAGCTCTGTTTCACTGTTCAGAAGTTGCTCAAAGGTCCTAAAATTACTTGACTCTGCCCTCCAGGAAATCCCTCACTCTTCAAAATTAGGAAGATAGGAAATCCTTTGGGCCTTTTCTATAAGCAAGCCAAGCCCTCACTCGGTGGCATGTCCTCAAGTCACTTAGGCCACTCAGCTGTATCTAAACACATTCTTTCCACTTGAAGGAATGACATTATTTGAGGATTATCTGAAGTTGGGAGAAGAGATGATTCTCATTTATCATCTCCATAGCATGTCTGCCTCTTAAAAGTGAGGCCATCAAAGCACTCATATTATTTATGCACATATATCACCATTTCTGGGTATATACTTCATGAATTGAGAAATGTTGAACTTCTTGTACAGCACAGAAAGCTGTCATTTTGAGGTAATGTGCTCTAGTGATACACTAAATGGACCTCAGCTAGCAGAGCTAATAAGGAGATATGGGTCACAGAACTCAATATTGATCTTTTGATCTTCTCCTTAATCTCTCTCATCCCTGGGAGGATTGAGTATTGATACAAATATCACATGATAGTTAATCATGGGACTAATTAGGGAAGCAAAAATATCTGACAAGACTTGGGAAAGATGTTGATACTATAATTACTACATTCAAATGTTTTTTTAACATATTGAGTTGGCACCCTTTTTAAAAAATGTTGAGGATTCAGGATATTGAATCTGGATAAAATTCACATTAATTGCTTGTATTTGTTTCTGAAAGTGCCAATCAGCATTTTATTTTAGTTGAGAATATATGAAGGTGCTGGGTGTGGCGACAAATTCTTGCAATCCAAGTGACTCAGGATGCTGAAACCAGAGGATTGCAAGTTTAAAGCCAGCCTCACTTAGCAACTTTACGCTTAGTGAGACCCTGTTTCAAAATAAAAAATAAGAAGGGCTAGGGATGTGGCTCAGTAGTTAAGTGACCTTGGGTACAAAAAAAATAAAAAGAGGGGGACTGGGTTTGTGGCTCAGAGATAGAGCGCTCGCCTAGCACATGCAAGGCCCTGGGTTCGATCCACAGCACCATGTAACAATAAATAAATAAAATAAAAGTATATATAAAAAAGAGGGGATATATGAAAGGGGAATGAAATTGAAATATTTGTTTCTTATTATTAGATCTATAGGTATGTGTCCAAAAATTTAAACATTATAAATAATTTTAAGCATTCACTCTTTAAATTCTGTAAGTATTTCTCAGGCATTTCAGTATGACTATCTATTGTATTTTTGAAATAAGGAAGAAAATTTTTTGTTCTACATTACATTGGAATTCATTTTAGTAATAAAAATGTGATCCTTATATATCTTTGCTGAGTAGATTGATATTACTTACATTTAATTAAAAGCTCTTAACTTATAAAATCCCCTAGAGGATATGAACTTTAACCAGCTGCCTATGCATTGGAGCAGCTATGGTTTTTTGTCTGGAAACAGCATGACTGAAAGACTTGTGCTGTGTCTACAAAACTCTACCATGAAGTACTTAAAAATACTTGGTGAATGTTTGAGGTCAGCTAGCAATAAAGCTTTGTGTGAAATGTCATTAAAATCCCTATTAACCATGGTACTAGTATATTCAAGTCAAGCTGTTAAAATACGTTCACATAAACATAGAAAAGATTATACATACAGTCTACAGAGTTCTGTGGTTTGACTCTTGAAATCCAAATAAAAGTTATATTATTCTTAGAGTAAAATTCTAAAATAGAGCAGTCTTTTATAAGGACTTGTTCATCTAAGAGCTTAGAATGTCAATAACTACATTAGGTTGCTCTGTTAGTGTGAAAGAGAGCAGATCCCTATTTTGGAAGGAGACACTACTTTCATAATAGCACAGGTGTCCCCTGCTGCACTGAACAAAGAAACTTGCCTGGTTGGCAATAATTATAGCTGTTGCAATTCTCTAATAATATGTGTGGTAGGTGGGGTGGTGGCAGGAAGGGGAGATGAAGAAGTCATTTTGGAAGATGAATAATAGACAAAGAGGAGCAAGTAGGATTTGGCGAGCTATGAGAGATTATTGATGGGACTTTGGATCACTTAGCAGGAATAAAATTCACCTATCTATAGATTTTTATGCCACTGGCCTCTCTCACCATAATATGCTAGAAGTATGGGAACAAACTAGATATGCAGACAGAATAGAGTATAGATTGATATATAGAGAATCTGTTGGCAAAAAAATTTAACTTGAAAGTCCTGCATAACTTACATTTTACCACCCTCAAAACAATATTAAGAAATGCAATAAGAGCACATTTATTTAAAAAATAAATATTAGTTGCTTCATTGTGGGGATATTCCTTTCATAAAAAAGAAACAAAATAATTTTAACTTTCATTTTGTATTTTTGTTTTATATAAACCCCATTTAGTAGAAAATTTTCTTAGAGATCTGATGTATAACATGAGGACCATGGCTAATAGGATTATATACCAGGACTTGTGTTAAATAAGTGAATTTTAGCTGCTGATGACACAAAATGTATCACTGAACTGACAGCTGTCAGTTTGTTTCTCTATAGTGACCATTTTACTATCTATTTATAGCTATTTGTTCATCTATCTTTCTATCATAACATCAGATTGCACTCTCAAATATGCATAGTAAAATGTATTTAGAAGAAACATTTTATAGTATTTACCAAATATTTATAATATTTAATTTATAATATTTACTTATAAATATTTCGTTATAATATTTATCTATAAAATATTATAGCAGCTATACCCAATTTTATTATTTATTACCCAAATTTACAACCTAAATTTATTATTTATCTATAAAATTTATAATATTAATTTATAAATAATTGTATTTATAATATTTATCATTTTATATATTTAACAAGCATATTATTTATATTGATTTTCTTCCTGCTCTCTGTTTATTATGATGAGCTGATTATTCTTTGGTCACTGTCAGCTTCTTGGCACAATGAAAAACAGAATGAAATTGGTTTATGTTTCTGTTTTCTACCATTCTGAACTCAAGTCAGATCTTATGTTAGGGAGGTGAGTGAAGGGAGGAATCTTAACCTAAATTTAATGATACGCATGTTGACTATATGGACACTCAGCAAGTTTCACCTTATAATTGGGAGAAAAGAATTATAAGGGTCAGTCCAGTTCTCTAACTTACTGACAAAAGCATTTGCTTCAGGAAGAGGTAGGAGTAGATGGAGCACCTGACTGAGTCTCTGTGAAGTTGACAAGATAGTGTCATCCATGGGGTCCGAAGCATTAAAAACACTTAGTAAATTCTGTGCAGTGAGTTGGCTCCTGGGGCGATAGTACAGTTAGCATGGAACACATGGTTATGGCAGTGAGCTTAATTTTGCAGGCAAAGACCCAGTATGAAGCAGTCCTGTGGTTGTGAAATGAATGTGTGCAAAGATTATGTCTCTGATATGTTTTTATTGCTGTGATCTAAATATTGTGATATTTATTTTGGTCATAAAATGGAATATATTGCGTCTAAGGGTTGAGATTATAAAATACTCTGTCATGATGGTCTAAAATGTTAAACCTCTTAGGTTTATGAGCAATAGGAAGTACTATAGTTCTTTATCCAAGTGGAAAATGAATTGAAAGAATGTTTTACTTTGTTCATTGGAGCTAAAATGGGAGAACATAGAGTGAATTCCATGCTCTTTAATGAACCAAAGTCGACTTGTTGATGGTTAACTAAATTATGTAAACTATTGATTTGCAGTTAGAGTTCTCTCTGTGTAAGTGAGCACATGATCCCCAGTGAGCATTTGACACATTGTCACACCTTAATGTCTCTGCTCCATCGCACTCTTGTAGAACCACTGGCACCACACTTCACAAAACCTCCATGTGAAGGAATGTGTTTTTATGTTTTTATTTTTTAAAAGTAAGGACTTTATTTAGGAACTCCTACGAATCTATAATAACAGTGAAGGTTTTTACACTACTCTTGTCCCAAGACTTTATAAATATATAATGTTGAGCAGATGTTTCCATATTTATCCTGTATTTGGCTGGAGAAGCCTGTTGGAATGGCTAGTTTTAACTCCGTTATTTATTAAATGGTGCAAAATGTTTTAGGCGTTCTTTATATGCTTGGCACTAACTGATGTTTCTCATTTAAAATCATTTTTTTACACTTAAGTAAGTGATACTGTGGCATCAAGCCACCATAGGTGTGAACTTAGTGTACCTGTGTGGAATACTTCTTAATGAGTACTAATTTTATTTATGTCTAATAAAACAACATAAAAGAGTTGCATATGAGAGTATAAACAGTTAAAGATCTGCATATTTTTGAAAATCCAGTTAAAATTCATAAAGTTGTACAGAATACTTACCATTAAGTCTGGCTTTACTCAACTATATTAAAATACTGCTAGACAACAAGAAACTACTTATTTAGTGATTAAATAGTTGATGTGATATTTTAAAAGATTCATTTGTGCAAAGGACATTTAAAATGTATTGTTTCACATAGTTCAAACATTTTCTTCACATTCTTTTTTTCATATTTTTTACTGGTGCATTATAGTTGTACATAGTGGTGGGATTTGTTACAAATGCACACAACATAGGAATTTAATTTGGCCAGTATCATTTTCCATTGTTACCAATTTCTCTCCCCTCTTCCCTCCCCATGGTTCCTTCCTTCTCCTCTACTGATTTACCTTTGATTTTCATGGTTCGCATTCTTTTTTGTAACACAAAAGTCTTCCCTCAATGCAAACTGTATTAAGGTGTCATTATCTGAAAATGTTAATCTGTCATCTTTTAAAGCATATACACACTGGGTGCTTAAGATCGAAATAACAACTTTAATGGATTAATACTGAACAAATTTCTTCTTTTTTTCTATTATTTTTTATTTGTTATTTTTAGATACACATGACAGTAGAATGTATTTTGACATATTATGCATACATGGAGTATAAATTATTCTAATCAGGATCCAATTCTTATGGTTGAACATGATGTGGAGTTACACTGGCCATGTATTCATATATGAGCATGGAAAAGTTATGTCTGATTCATTCTACCATCTTTCTTATTCCAATTTCCCCTTCCTTCCCCTCATTCCCTTTTGTCTAATCCAATGAACTTCTATTATTCCCTCCTCCTCTCCTTTTTAATTGTATTTCTAAGAAAATCCGAAGATTTAATCATTTTCTCAAATTTGGTAATTAGGTATAGCTGTGATATCTATCCAGAAAGAGCCTGTATTCATTTTATATTTTTATAGTACATTGGAGTCAGGCATTGATCTCACTTACCTACATTACAGAGATATTTTCTCATTCATTTGAATACCCATATGCCTTAGCTTACATAGTTAAAAGTTTAATGTATAAGGTGGAATGGATGGAAATAAACAAAATGAGCTGTAGTGTGTGAAAAATAAGTAGGAAGGACATATAGATAGGGTAAGAATAATGCAAACCTACACAAATAGCATTTTAATGAGACAATTTAGTGAAGATGTGGTAGGATACAGAGAGAACTTTTCTTTTTTGTTTTTATTTTAATGAAAGAGAAAAGTAAATATAGTATGTGTCTTTTATTACATGAAAGTCCTTTGGTCTTTGGTTTTTTTAAATTTAAAGAAATTTAATAAGCTTCCATAGAGTTTCCATTGAGAATTCATATAGTATCTATTTATCAATCTTGATGCATAATCTTGATGCACAGCCATATGATTCTGATCTCTCCTGAATAGAATTTTTTTCCTTTTCTGATTAAACAGTAAATGCTAGATATTGAGGCCTCCAAGCATGGAGGGGAACTGCCTCTTTTCTTGCAACAGGAACATCCCATGGAGGAGAACTGCCTCTTTTCTTGCAACAGGAACATACCAGGAGAAAACAGTGTTTTCCCCCATTAGAGATGGCAAATTGGGGAGGCAGAATAGGTTCCATGATAATCGTTCCTTCTGTGTATATCTCAACTTCAGCCTAAGCCTGTGTCGCGTGGATTGGGGCTAAACCAAAAACTAATTCTGCAGGAATGTTTCTTCATGCAGGATAGTAAGGCACTGTGTGGTCCTTTATCTGTGTCCTGGCTTGGTGCATCAGAGGCACCTCTGTGTACTACTGTGTAACCAGACATAGGGTAGCTATAATGGTAGAACCCTCTCCTAGGAGAGTTGAATACCACGATGATGAGAGCGTGGAGCTTTGCTGGTCTATTTCTGGTGGTGGAAAAGCCCATTGACATTAGTGGTTGGTACCATGTGGCAATTGACAATCCAGGGAATGTTCTGATGATATGTATTATTTGAAGTATGCTACTTATAATATTTATATGTGACTCCTGAACTTTCTTCAGAGAGAATACTAATAACAAGAGCTAAATTGACCTAACTCAGGTCACATCTCCTGAAGGATAAAGGTGTACAGGGATGGAAGACTCTTCCTTCCTGGTCCTTCCAGTGAACACTCCTTGCCAAGGCCCTGCCACTCAGGGCTTCCTGAGGTGTGGCTAGGCTCCTGTCCTACTGCCATAGTGGGTAGGGGGTGTCCATTGCTCTTTTATTTTTCTAGAAACAATTTTCTTTCAGACAGATTATGAAGAGGCAGAAGGAATCTTCTCATCTTCTTACTGAATAGAGTGTATAAGCATCCCCTGTCATATAGAACAATGATCAATCACTTTTTGTATATGGTCTGGTGAAATAGTCTTAATTTTTAATTTTTTTTTGTAGTTCACACAAAGATAAATTGTTACATTGCAAAATTACCGTGCAAATGTGATTCCTTATTTTGTTTTAAGGACTTTGTTGCCTTTGTTAAACACGTTGAAGAGTTTGTGTAACCTGTTTCTGTAACTTGAGATTTATCTTTCTTATTGTTAATACAAAGCTGCAAATTTGAAGACTGAGAACCTGTAGAAGGATGATTGCACTTAATGTGAGAACATTCGAATCCTTCTTTGTGTCTATGAATGTGATCAGCCTTTGCTATCGATTTCTTCTGTCATGCACTGCCAAAGCTTCTATTTAAGTATTGTGAAAACTCTTTGTTTTTTTCAGGTCGAATGAGTGATTTGAGTGTAATTGGTCATCCAATAGATTCAGAATCTAAAGAAGATGAACCTTGTAGTGAAGAAACAGATCCAGTGCACGAACTAATTGCTGAAATTTTACCTGATTTACCTGAAATATTTGAAATAGAAATATACCACAGTGAAAATGAAGGGGAAAATGAAGACTGTGAAAATGCTACTGATGTAACCACCACACCTTCTGTGCAGTACATTAATGGGAAGCACCTAGTCACCACTGTGCCCAAGGACCCCGAAGCTGCAGAAGCTAGGCGTGGCCAGTTTGAAAGTGTTGCACCTTCTCAAAATTTCTCAGAGAGCTCTGAAAGTGATACCCAACAATTTGAAGTAGCAGAGACAGAATTGTCTACTGTTGTGCAACCTAATGAATCTAAAGAAACCACTGAATTTCTGGAAATTACATGGAAACCTGACACTTACCCTGAAACACCAGAACAATTTTCAAGTGGTGAGCCTGATATGTTCCCCACAGCCGCATCCCATGAAGGAAAAACCACAGAAGGGGCAGAGTTAATTACAGAGAGAGGTCCTAAACTTGAAAATCTGATGCATGAGCATCCTGAACCTGTATCTCCCTTTTCTGAAGAGTCTTCAGGAGAGTCTGCCATTGACCAAGTATCTCAGAAAATGATCTTTTCAAGGGCCACACAGGTAACTTTAGGTGAAGAGGTGGAAAAAAGTACTTCTGTCACATATACTCTCAGGATGGATCCAAGTTCTGCGGCAATAAATGTTTCAGAGAATGAATCAGTTACCCTAGCAGAAAATCCACGGCCTGATGGCCTTTTCTCTACAATGGAAAGCTGGATAGAAATAACTCCTAGACAAATTGTGGAGCTCTCAGGAAGTTCTGCAATTCCAATCCTGGAAAGCTCTGGGGAAGTGGAAGATTTTAAAGATAACATGTTGAACATGGTAACTGATTTATCAAAAAATACCACAGATACACTCTTTACTTTAGACACTGGCAAGATAATGATCACAGAAAATCTTTTTGATGGTCCTGCGACCACCATTGACTCAGTTTCTGAAGAACCTTCCATAGAAGTCATGCCTACAAAATTCATAAGTGAAACAGAAAATTCCAAGTGGGTTTTCAGTACATCCCTTGAGGGAAAGGAAAGGAAGGAGGAGGAGGAGGGAACAACAGGTACAACGTCTACCTTTGAGGTAGAGTCACTGACACAGAGAGCAGATCAATTAATTTTACACCCTGAATTAGGAAGTTCAAATGAACCTACATCTACTGATACAGCTACCAGGAAAAGTTTGATATCCTCGCCAACGCTCACACAATTTTCAGATGAAATGACAAGTTCTACGCTTGTCTTTACAGAGACAAATGTTTTAGTCAATTCGGGGGCACAGCCCTTTGAACACAGCAGTACTAGCCAACCAGGGGACCCAGAAAGGCTGACCACTCTTTCAGGTGGCCCTGTCTCTCTCTCTATTGAGCAGGGCTCTGGAGAAGCTGCTGCTGACCCAGAAACCACGACTGTTTCTTCATTTTCTTTAAATTTAGAACCAGAAATTCAAACTGAAAAGGAAGCTGGCACTTCGTCTCCCCATGTGGAAACAACATTCTCCTCTGAGCCTACAGGACCATTTTTGAGTACTGTAATTGACAGAAGAGTCACTGAAATTATAAGCCAAACATCCAAGGAAAAATTAATTTCAGAGGTACCAGGAGAACCAAATTATGGGGCAGAAATAAGGGTCATTCCTACAGGTTTTCCTTTGGAAGAAGATTTCAGTGGTGACTTAATGGAATACTCAACAGTATCTCATCCCATAACAAAAGAAGAAACAGTGATGATGGAAGGTTCTGCGGATGAAGCATTTAGGAATACCCAGATTTTATTACCTACCAAACCTACTTCAGATCACAGCAATCACATGCCTAACTCAGAAGCACCCAATAGCACCATGGTCAGCATGTCAGTTTTCCCCTGGGAAGAGTTTACAGCTTCTGCTGAGGGTTCAGGTGAGCAACAGGTCACAGTCAGCAGCTCTGTTGACCTAGTGCTTCCCACAGTTGTGGAAAACATTTTGGATACAGAGTCTCCATTTATTAACCCAGGATTCAGAGAAACGGATGCTATTGATGAAGTGGATAAAAGATCCACAATTCTGCCAACAGCAGAAGCTGAAAGTACTGCAGATCCAACAGGAAAGGGGGAAGTAAAGGTCAATGGCACAGCTTCAATGGACTTTCTGCAAACGATGGAGCCAGCCAGATTATGGTCCAGGCAAAACACCAATCCTGTGAGTCAAGGGATTGAGAGTGAAGCAGAATCAGAGGAAAAGAGTCAAGAACACAAATCTTTAGAATCCTCCCAAAGCTCTCTTGGACCAGAACAAACAACTTTTGATTCACAAACACTTACCGAAATTGAACTCCAGACTACAGATTATCCTGCAAAGAAAACTTACAGTACTGATAAGCAAATTGGCGTTTCCTTGGTTCACATGTCTACTCCAGATCCAGATGTAAAAAGCCTAGAGTCATATACCTCTCTCCCTGAGCCTACTGCAGAGTCACATTTCTTCTTAACTACTGCCTTAGTGACTGAATCTATACCGGCTGAAAATGCAGTCACAAACTTATCAACTAAAGATGAAGAAAGTATAAAGCTCTTTCCCAAAGGTATGAGACCAACAATTCAAGAGTTGGATACTGATCTCTTATCCTCTGGTCTGGGATCAGGAGAAGAAGTTTTGCCTACTCTGCCTACAGTGTCAGTAAAATTTTCTGAAATGGAACAAATTATTAGCACAGTATATCCTCACACTTCTCAAGTGGCAAGTTTAGAAACAAGTATCTTCAGCGATGGAACTAAAGACGATGAGAGAGTGGAAAATGTGGTGAGTGAAGTTGGACCCCTCATTTCCAAAACAGATGATGTCTCCAAAAGTAGTGAAGGGGCACCCAATACAAGCTTAACAGAAGTCTCAGGCAACACTGGAACAGCAGGACCCACCACGGCACCTAGCTCTGTCTCCACAGACATTGAACATCCTCAAAGTCAGACCCTCAAATGGGAAGAAGAAATCCAGACTAGTAGACCACAAACTGTAACACAGCAACTCTCCAGTGAGTATTCTTCAACGGCAGAAAATAAAGAAATAGCAAATGCTCCCACTGGTTTTCTGACAAGAACCCCTGGTCTTGAAATGGCCCAAGAATTTGTTACACCAGCACCAAAGCTGTCTGAGTTGTTTGATGAAAATTCTGGAGAAGGATCTGGGGAAGTGGATCTCTCTAATTCAATCCACGCTGCTGGAACTACTGAGGCAACTGGGCAAAGAAGCACCACATATGTTTTTGATAGCTTTCTGGAGAAGCATTCTGAAGTGCCAAGTGCTGAAGCTGTAGCTGCTGATGGATCCCCAGCGGTTTCTGTGGTGCTGCCTCTTCGTTCAGAGCAGAATGAAACCTCCCCTGAGACAAGGAGCACCCCGTCAGGCATGGTGTCCCATGAGGCACCCACAGAAAGTATCTCCGGTAGTTTCCAAGATCATTTCATAGGATTCGAGGATGCCACCTTAAAACCTACCAGAAGAAAAGCCACCGAAAATATTATCCTTGATGTAGACAAAGATGATAAGGATTTAATATTGACAATTACTGAGAGCACCATTCTTGAAATTCTTCCTGAACTGACATCAGATAAAAATACTATCATAGATATCGATCACACTAAGCCTATATATGAAGATATCCTTGGAATGCAAACAGACATAGAACCAGAGGTGCCATCAGAACCACGTGGCAGTAATGAAGAAGGCATCCGGGTTCAAGAGCTGGATGTGGCGGCTGCCAACCGTTCTTTAGCTGAGGAGCCATTTGAGAGCTCTGGTGATACTTTTCTGGCTAGTAATACTCAGGCAACATATCACGAATCAATGACTCCTGATACTGGAAACCAATTCGATCACGTGGGCTTTAACTTTGCAACTGGGATCCCTATCCCTACCACAGAAACGGAATTAGATATTTTCCTTCCCACAGAAACTTCTCTGCCCATTCCTAGAAGTTCTGCCACAGTTAATCCAGAGATGGAAGAACTGAAAATTGAAGCAAAACCTCTGGATGACATATTTGAATCAAGCACTTTGTCTGATAGTCAAGCTATTGCAGACCAAAGTGAAATGATATCAACGTTGGGTCATTTGGACAAGACACAGGAGGAGTATGAAGAAAAGAAATATATGAGTCCTTCTTTTCAGCCAGAATTCTCTTCAGGGGCTGAGGAAACATTGATAGATCCCACTCCTTATGTAAGTATTGGTAATATCCTCCTTACAGCTCAGAGTTTAACAGAAGCCCCTGAGGTGTTGGAGGGGTCCAGTCCCTCTTATTACACTGATACAACATTAGCAGGCTCAGCATTGGCAAAGTTGTCTTCTCAGACATCATCCTCTCCATTCCCTGCCTACTCAGGCGGAGAAACCTATGAACACACAGAGGTTCCCCAGCCAAGTGCTCTGCCAGGTACAGCTGCTGGCCCATCTCAGAGGTCTACAGAGGATTCTCTCCAGGAAGTTCATACAGATATTGAAGCAACTGTCAAGGCATCCAATGATGAATACTTTCAGGTAACCCATCCTCCATCCTCATCCCCTGACCCAGCATTAGAACCTTTGGAGGAAGCAAGTAAATCTAATTTATTGGAAGAAAAGGAAGCTTCTCCCACACAACTAATTGCCGAGGAAGGCACTGAGACTTCCCAAGATTTCCAAAACAAAGCCAATGACCAGTTTTCTGGAGAAATAGTTGAGGTGTTGCCCAGTGTGGGGGAACCTGAGGCTGGAACTATTATTACAGCTGCCAGCGAAATTCAGTTAGAAGGTGCTGCACCATGGCCACATTCTACTTCTGCTTCTGCAACTTCCAGGGTTGAGGCAAGTGTGGTGCCTCAGCCCAGCCCACAGACTTTGGAGAGGCCCACAATTCCTTCTTCTTTGGAAATAAACCCTGAAACACATGCAGCTTTCCCCGGAAGGGAGGGTCCCACAGTAGCAGTATCAGAAAAGCAACTATCACTATCGGTGAGAACTCTTGCTTCCAATCAGGCAACAGTAAGCACTGTGGAGTTAAATACTGAGCTTGCAACACCACCATTTTCCCTTCTGGAAACTTCTAATGAAACTGCTTTGCTGATTGGCATTAATGAAGAGTCAGTGGAAGGCACAGCAGTCTTTTTACCAGGTAAGATCACAACATTGACAAATCTGCTTCCAAATCTGGAAACAGTCCCTTGGTTCTAAGATGTATATGTATATCATTTCTATTGGGATGTTAAATTAGGGGTGTTTTCTTGCACTGTTGATGTAACAGCAGGCCATGCCACAGTATTAAGCTCGTAATGAGATACAATGGAAGTAAGTATAGAGTCTTGCTGGGGCTTTACAGATATACTTTGTGCTTTTCTGTGTTTTAAAAACATAGTTGTAACATGGATAAAATGAAATAATGTTATAAAAAACTCAATGTGTATTTACTCACAACTATTGATTTTTTATAGATCCTATAGCTATATACCCTAGTTTTAAAAACAGAAAAAAAAGATGCCCTATATCTTTTTTAACTATCTCACTGATGTATACTATATGCTAATTATCAAAATCAGTCAGGCCTTTAACATTTGAGAGTAGTAACTAGCTCTAATAAATATTTCACAGTTTGCTCGATGTCAGTTATAAGTTCATACTTCAATGTAATTTTCCTGATTGAGGTAGTCTACATAATTCTTCTAATAGTGCCGAGCTATAGTGGATATGTATTTAGTGTATATTCATGTTCTGCCTGTTAAGAGATTTCTGTTTCTTAACTGAATATACCAAAAACATGAACTTAATACTACTTCCTATAGATCACTTTGTTTGATGTTACCATTATTATCTCCATTGAAAGAGTAGATCATGGAGATGGTCAGCAGCTTGCCCAAGGTTGCACAGCCACATTGTGGCAGAATAGAATTTGAATTCATCAGCCCCATTCTAAAATCCATGTTCTTTTTATTGCCCTCTGCTTATTTCCATTTTAGTACAAAAGTGAAGAATTGATGTTTAATAATATGTAAACTAGAAATCTTTGAGCATTACTTAGTAGAATTTATTTATTTTCTTCTTAATCTAGGCTGAGAATCTTGAGGAGTCAGCTTTTTCCTAGAATGTTATTATTTAAATAACAATGTCCATCAACCCCATAAGTAACCACACCAGTTAGCTGCTACCTGAACAAAGACCAAAGGCTGTACTTTACAGGCTGTGTTGGTTGAAAATAAATGTTTAATTTTAATGAATATGATATATGTCGTAACTATTGCTAGAATTATTCTTCTGATATATATCGGTATTATTTTTTGTGTCACTAATGCTTTATCTTGTGCTTTAGAAAGAGTAAAATAGAAAGTGCAATTTTTTCATAAATGTTTTGGAGTCTTTCTAAAATAAAATTGATCAAAGATGGCTGACATTGAATTTTTTTGCTGTCCCTGTATATTTAATCTGTAACCGATAATTTAATAATCTGGCCAACTTTTATTTTTTTGCAATTTATTTGAAACATCTGGTTGTTAAAATATGGTGTAGAGATAATTGACAATAACTGTATAAATATATGGAGAGTTAAGTTTGATAAATGAGTGAGAAGTGTGTATCAGTTATCTAGTCCACAAAACTTACTGAGAATTGAAGTTTGCGCCTTCATTGCAAAACAAATTAGTCACTTCAGTTTAATTCAGTGAACAGGGGCTCAGATGGAATTGCTTGGTCTTTCTGTTGAAGATTCAACTTTCAGAGGCTAATATGAACTATTTAGGAAAAAATTAAATTCCTGAAAGTCAGACTTTTCTCCTAATGCAAACTTCTTCAAGTTCACAGAAAGACCAACTTTCTCACCAACTCTTTGACTCATGGTCTCAGCATGGTGTTTCATGTTATGGTGGGAGAAGTAGGCCTCTGAATTTGTGAGCTCAATTCAGTCTTACACATAGGTTTTATTTGATTGTACACAAGTGTAAATATGTCACTGGCTGAGGCAGTGTCATCAAGGCCGTGTCCTTTCAACTGCAGAAAGCACAAATTGCTAGGAAGGCTTGTTTTTGGAACTGTAGGAAAAAGTGTCTTGGAAAAAATAGGGTAATTTTTTAAGAAGTCGACGTGCGCATCTGAATTTGCCTAATTTTAATGTGAACTCCAAATAGGAATGTATATCCATCAAGTCATTCTGGTTTTTTTGAGTCTACTTAAAACTCAGAAAGTTTGAGTTTGACTTTCTTGTGTGGGAATAACTCTTTTACAGCCAATGTTTCATCAGAAGTTGGACATCTTTTCATGTGTAATTATTTTAGGGTCTCAGGACTTTTGATTCTCTAAAATATAGTAATATTCCATATACACTCTATTTTATTTCAATTATTGTCTGAAACTTTCAACTCTCATTTGGATTTTTGAACATTTAGAGAATTAAGCAGTTCTGAAAGACTATTTTAAAAAATCAATGTAAACCTTAATTGAAAGTAGGCTTCTCCAAGCAATATTGCCACAAAAGTATAAGAATCAAATGGTGTAAAAGTTTTGCATTTAGAAAATATATTTTAGATTATTTGTCCTCATAAATTTATGTCCTTGGCCTTTCCATTGATCTCCTAGGAGGGTTGGTTTTAAATATATTTTAACAAGAAAATTGTAATACAAATTGTGGGTTTTATTTTAGGTGAGGTTTTTATATTGGGGTTTGTTTTTGTGCAGTAGAGTTTAATCCATGTGTTGCTTTTCTTCAAGTATAGTTTAAAGGAGTACATTTGGAACGTGTTTTTGGAAAAAGCATATTAATGTAGCAGAAGAGACTTCAGTGCACACTTTCGAAGAAAAACAGTTTCTGAGCATTAAGTGGTAAAAGGCAATAATAATTCAAATGATGGTAACAAGCAGTCTGCTAAAAAGAATGCATGTTCCATGTATCCAGCCATTTCACATGAACTAACCCCGTTCAAAAGAATACATGTTCCATCCACTGTGCACATATGTGTAATCATTTTTGACTAAAATCAATTACCATTATCATGCCAACTAAATCTGCAGTAGACCATATTAGTTGCCAGATAAAGTATAAAAACTCTGTTGAAAAATAATAATTGAATCCTATAAATGAATAGATACAATTTGCCACATTTTGTTATAATGCCAAGAAACACTCCAGAGTAAAGTTAATGTTAATTTTTCTATGTAGTGTTTTTAAACTGCTATGGTAAAGCTTATATTATGGTAGCAATAAGTGGCATTTTATGCTATAATATGTTGAAACCTTAGATATGAGCCTAATTGTTTTTTTTTCTTATTTTCCTGAACATGGCAGGAACTGACCGGTGCAAAACAAACCCATGCCTTAATGGAGGTACCTGCTATCCTACCGAAACCGCTTATGTATGCACCTGTGTGCCAGGATACAGTGGAGACCAGTGTGAACTTGGTAAGGCCTCTTCTTGGCCCAGGCACTGTAGTTCTCTTCCAGAAGCTATATAGTGGGAGAATTTGTATTGTTGAATCCATCAGAGATTTTAGGGAGACCCATGTGTAGATGAACTCTATATGAAATGAAATTAAAATCTCAGAGTAATTAATTGGGATATGGGAATGGGGACAGGGGTTGACTGAATTCTGTTGCTACAATTAAGACTAAGTAACTCCTACTGAGGTCGGTTATTCTTTTTTTTGTGATTTTTTAAAATGGACTTTATAAATGTAAAGATGCATATATATTGACATTTTCATCTAACCTTTATTTTTGCATTTAAATACATAACCAATTTAATAAAAAATGTTTTTAGAAAGCTCTACTTATAATTTAGGTTTTGGGATAACTTCCTTAATTCTTAATTAAATTTTTAATGCGATTGCAAAATGCTATGGGAATACAGTCATTACTTTCATTGGGGTAATCACAGAGGCCTATGTAGTAAGGTTGCATTTGCTAGAGATCTTTGAAGGTGGGGAGGATTTGATAGATGGTTCAGGGAGAGATGGACCATACAGACCACAAAGTACAGAGCCATTTGAGTGGCTGCAAGTATTCAGGTATGCCAATTAAGGGTGGGGGAGGGGGCGGGTATGTTGTGAGAGAATAACAAGGGGGGGGGGGTCTAGAAGATCCTGATCTCTGAGAATGTCCTGAATTCAAAGACCAAATAGTTTTGATTCATATTCTAGTTGAGTGGCTTTGAAACACTGTCAGGCATCAAATCACCCAGAGGGCTTGGTAAAACACAAATTGCTTTCCCTATCTCACAGCATCTGATTCAGGAGGTCTGAAGTAGGACCTGAACATGCATTTCTAATACTCTCAGGCAATGCTGATGCTGCTGATCCAGGGACCATACTTTGAGAATTGCTGCCTTGGGTGACTGGGCTCCATGGAAAGTGTGAGAACAAAAGAATAAAATTATCTGGACTATGTACAAAAAGGACGAGAGTCTGTAGAATGAAGCATCTATCTAGGAGGAAAGGGTCCAGAGGCAGCTAGGTATTTTGCATATTTCACATGTGAAGTAATCAGAGCATAAGCTAGGATTGGAGGTGGGAAGTTTAGGGGGGCTTTTAAAATCAATTTTAGGGTTTAAGGGATTCACCTAATAGCAATGAAGACAATAACCCTATCTTTGAAATTTTCTTAGGTTAACCAATTCAAAAAATATAAAGTTGTTCAGTTAAGTTTGAATTTCAGATTAAAAAGGTATTTTGTTTTGTTTTTTGTTTTTTAGTCAAGTTTGCCCTTAAATCTGCAGGGGACATACTTTTGCTAAAACATTATGTTTTTATGTAACTTGAAATTCAAATGTAATTGGCTATCCTTTATCTATCTGGCAATCTCACACTAAACAGATTTATTTCACCCTTTTTGAAAGTATTTTTGTGGGCTTTCAAATTTTATTTCAGATTTTGATGAATGTCACTCTAATCCCTGTCGGAATGGAGCCACATGTGTTGATGGTTTCAATACATTTAGATGCCTCTGTCTTCCAAGCTACGTTGGTGCACTTTGTGAACAAGGTAAGAGCTATAACAGCATTTGTAAGATGAATGTTAATTGATGTTTTTCAAAATTTTGGCTTGACTGTATGTTTTTTCCCATGGAGCAAATTCACAGGTTACCCAAGTGTGTTAGGTTTCCTCAAGTGTGAATAGCTCAGCCATAGTGCTGACTTCATTATGATTGATTTGTTGATAGAATGGAGTTGCAGACAGACTCACCAAGCTGAATTCAAGGACATCTAGTCACAAAAGGAGTATCATTATGTATATTCTTCCTAGGGACAAACTAGACATTGACCTTAATGTGGCTTGTGTACCAAGGAGTGCTGGATTCAGTGTTGTCTTAATTTTTCTCCTAAGCACTTGAGACTCATGAACTTATTTTTCATAGTCAATCATATCTGGAGAACGTATTGATAAAGTTGTTAGAATGCATTGGCCTTAACTTGGCACATTCTATGTAAAAGATGTGAGTCTGCTCACCAGGAAATTTTCCTACTAAAGAAGCATCTGCTTTTTTTTTCTGAATGAAATAAAGGGCTAAAATCTCATGATCCCTGTAATTTCCATTTTAAGGCCAACCTAAGAGTATATTTTAGGTGGTTAATGGTAACATTTCTTAGCCCATCAATCAGAAACAGATTGCACGCTCAGCACACTCAGCTTTGGAATGTCGGTTTCCTCTTCTTAAAGTCATACAGTGGTTTGGCTTTGATAAAAGTGTGCAGTGCCAAACTTCCATTCCAACAGACAAAATGAAAAAGTATTAGACACTTAGACACATTGGTCTGGCCACACATTCTGCTTTGCAGAGTTAATTCAGAGTCACTATAATTAAAGCAAAGCTAAAATGCTGCATGTACTGAATTACTGTTACAAGGGGCTGGGCAATGGCTAAGTTTAGTGGGGGGTTTCTTTTCTTATTGCATATGGTGAGTATGTTTCATAATTTTAAACATGAAATTAGACTAAGCTAGATTCTCTTTAAAGTAAAAAAAAAAGCACAAAAGGGTGAGACACTTGGAGTGGTCAAATGTGTTAAAATGATCCTGGCTTCCCCTAATTTCAAGTACAGGAAAAATTTACAAATGGATTTGTTCAAAAAGTGTTTATTTAGTATCTACTCTTTTCCATACACTGGCCTGGCCACTGGAGATGGAGCTCTGAAAAACAATAGCAGGTTTTTTTAAAAAAAAGGTCCCTGACTTTGGTGACTAACTTTCAGCAGAGAAAGAAAAAAGCTACTACTTGTTTTATAATTTTGTAGTTTACTAATTGCTTCCAGGTACATTATTTCATTTGACTGACCCAACATTTCTATGCATTAAGTGTGTTAGAAACTGAAGATCAGAGAGAAGAGTTGTACCCAAGATTACATAGCTAATTTATAGAATGGGCAAAACAAACCCAGGTTAACTTTAAAGCCTGAGTTTTTCTCAGTACTTCTAAAGCAGTTCTAAGAGATAAATATCTTATTTGTGTAGCTGATGGATTGAGTGGCAATAGATTCTTAGAAGGGATTTGGGGGCCAGTTTCCTCCCCCACTTTTTTTTATAAAGAAATTGAAAAAAAAAGTTTTAAGTTGTTTCTTCATTTCTGGGACCACCTAACTCTCAGGCATATTCTATTTTATCTTCAATCAAGTTTAACTTTTATTCACTCTACTTGCTGAGAAACATCTACCCCCGTCTGCTTACCCAGTGCAGCTGTGCTCCTGTGATTTATTGCCAGGACACTGAAGGACTTGTTGCTCTTCTTTTCAGGTTGCCTAAGAACAAATGTTTTCTTCATTAACAGCAGCATTGTTGTCTAAACAGTTTTCCATCCAAAGTTCCACGATGACTGTGTCATTATTTCTTCAGCTGACCTTTTCTCTGTGTTAGTAACTTAAGTCTCAGTAACTCTGAAGTAGGGGACATATTTTGGTGGAATCATAACAGACAGAAAATCGAGAAGTGCTCTGGGACTGTTAGAGAAACAGCTCTGCATGCATAGATTGCCCCAGTCCAGCCATGATGCTGTTTACCAGGATGGAGGGTCAGAGTGTTCCTAACTCCTTAACAGCCCTTTATCACAGGTGTTGAAAACATTATCTGTACAGCATAAAAAATATTTTTAGGGGAGAAGATTAAGAGTAATGATTTCAGCTTCTGTGGTCAGGAACAGGAGTTTCACAACTGTAAATCTGGAATTGTAACCTATATGTGAGAGTGGTTTTAAAGCATAAGATGTCTTTTCTTCAAGCCAAATGATTTTTTTTTAAAAAAATATATCATTCCAAAATGTTGCCTTTTAGTAAATGAAATGTGATTCACATTACTCAGGTAAAGGTGGAAAAACAGGTAGACTAATCCTGATATTTTCTGTCAGAATAGAATTCTGGAAGATGCCTCTTGATATACAGTCCTTCATTACATATTTGTTGAATTCATGAATGATAAAAATTAAGTTGGTCTGTGTGGGTACTAGGCTTTTAAAAAATATAAAAAGCCATTCTGTTAAATTATATTGTGTGTGTATGTATACACACACACACACATACACACACACATTCATTAGAAAGCTATGGTTTAGACAGTAGAGATAAATTCTCTCACCTTGATTTTGACAGAAACTCATCTCCGTATTTTTTAGAATTGGTTTCTCATAAGAATATACCTTGGGAAGGGCATTTGTCTTAGTTTTTATGGTGCTATAACAGATAATACTGGGTACTTTATAAAGAAAAGATGTTACAACAAATCCCATTATTATGTACAACTATAATGCACCAGTAAAAATGTGGGAAAAAAAGGAAGAAACACCTGTGTATTTAGTTTCCAGTTTGGGGAGCTGAATGTCCAAGATAGAGTGACCCCATCTGTTTAGTTTCTAGTGAGAGCTTCTTGCTACATCACAACTGATGGAGAAGCAGAAAGGCAACTGGCCTCAGGTAGAAGGGAGAGATAACATGGTGAGACAGGAAGAAAGAGATGTTGGAGGGGCAAGGCTTATTCCTTTCATAACAACATACTCTAGTGAAAACTAATCTGCTCCTACTGGACTCAACTCATTCTATGAGATAGTGTGAATCCACCAGGAGGGTGCAGCCCCCAGGACCTAATTACCTTCCTCCAGGCCTCATCTCCTAAATGTTCTACCACCTCTTCATGCTGCCTCACTGGAGACCAAACTTTCAGCACATGAACCTAGAGAAACAAACCATAGCAGCATTGTGTAACAATGACGTGGTCATGCATCTAAATTTTAGGGTCATTTTTTTTTTTTTTTGTAAAAGAGAAAAAATGCTTAATGACAATCTATTTTAATAGTAAAAGACAAAAAGAAAAAAAGAAAACTGAAATCACTCAGGTTAACAGAAGAAAGAGTGCAGAGATTTCTTTTTCTCATGTATTGTTCGAGAAGTGATGACCCTCTAGAATTTTAAACTGTATCTTAAAATAAGTGAAAGCTTCCCAGGTTCAGGAAAGCTAAGCTATTACAATATCACAGTAATGACTTTGGTAGTGAGAATATCCTAAAATGTTTTTCAGCACTCCTCCTCTATAAAAGAACCCTGCCCCTGTGTGAAGATCTGCTTCCTCCCCTCCCCACCTCACATCTGAATTCTTCCAAATGAATTTCCCCAAAATAAAACTACAATCCAAGTGACCAAAATTTGCTTTATTGTGTGGTGCTGAGTACTGTTTTTACACCAAACCATCTGACTGTGACCTTAGGTCTTTCCCGTGAGATTTGGTGATCTCAAAACAACACTTTAATAAACTCAAAACTTCCAGTACACATTATTCAAAACAATTAGTCAGCAAGTTGTAACTAAACAACGGGCCTGATAGACTAAACTAACATGAATGCTGCCCTCCAAGATAAGCCGCATCTGTTGCATGAACATGGTCTGAATCAATGAAGCCAGGAAAGAAATTAAAACTCTTAGAGAGGATACTTCCCCATGACCATGGGAAGAGGAGTAAATTCAGTGAGAATTGGAAGATAGCTTGAGTTTTTATTTGGCCCAATTCCACCATATGAAACATCATTCATTTAATCTAGTAGGCTTCTGTTTCCTTCATGGATTATTGGAATTAGGGAAGAAGGTATGCTTATAAAATAACCCAGGAGATTTTGTTAGCTTTTACATGTAACTGCTTCAGTATATTTGTGAGATATATTTTGTAAAAGTCAAAATTGTTTCTGTTGATATTTATTTAGTATGAAGAGTATGTGCACAGTTCTACTAGCATGAGTGCACAGTTCTACTAGCAAACCTACTCTTTTGAGAATATACATCAAAATTGGCAAAATAGAGAGGAAAGCCGAAGCTTCCTCATGGTGTAAACTTCAGATATGTTTGAAAAATATTTTCATCACACCATATTATCAGTTGCAGCAGGCTATTTATTTGAAAAAGAGAGAACACACATGTGTGCACACATATATGACATGGTGGGAAGGGAGTACTAAGTACTAAGTTAAAGAACTCAGGTATTTCGTTTCTAATAAAAGTCTGATGCATTTGCTCTGGGAGTCCCCTGGTTTCCCGCTCTTTGGTGGAAGAGCGCACACATTCAGGCTTCATCCCCAAAGCTGCCTAAACAAGATTGATTTTTCTTTTTGCAAATTCCATATGACAAGAGCCCTTTGGCCCCCAAGATACCTCTTTGGGTAGTGGGAAAGACTATTCCCAGAGCCTTGGAAGTTGTTATTCAAATAGAGCGTGCATAATCTTGTTACCCAAAATGCTTATCACTTGAATGATTCTCTTAGGAAAGTCCTGTGGGTAAGGAATTGTCTCCACTGCTTCCGAGTAAGTCAGCAGACACTTGCAGCCTAGGAGGTTTTGGCTGGCTGCTCTTCCAGTTTTCTCCTCTGTTGAAACTGGCTCTAATCAAGGAAGTTGCAGTTAGATACTGCCTTTTTAGTCCAAAGATGTAAAACCACCCACTTTGCTAGGATCCGTTGGGCTTACTTTATAATGATTTCTTTGTCATCATGACCAACTTCTACGAATCAGTTACTTCAGGGACATTGCATAGATATTGGCTTGGGTATCCTATCAACACTCTTACTGGGCAGCCAAGTTTGCATGACGTAGGTGAGTTTAATAAGCTCCTGCCTTGTTTCTCTTCAGACACTGAGACGTGTGACTACGGCTGGCATAAATTCCAAGGGCAGTGCTACAAGTACTTCGCCCACCGACGCACATGGGATGCGGCTGAAAGGGAGTGCCGTCTGCAGGGTGCCCATCTCACCAGCATCCTGTCTCATGAGGAACAAATGTTTGTGAATCGTATGTACCAGATAAACATGAGTTTTCTGAAATTTCACTCTTCTCACCATTTTCTTAGTTTTCTCCATATCCATCTGAAAAGATGTACCTTCTTCAGTCTCGATTCAGTTTATTAAATTCCTCTGCTGTGAACTGCCTAATCTCACTTATATGACTCTTCCAGTTTGGGAAATATTCAGCTATCCTATGAGGAAGCCATTACTCAGCCTGCCAGAAGTTAATGGGTGAAACAGGCTGTAGGTAGAATCACAAGCAATTATTATACGATAAGTTTTTGATTTATAGAAATGGCTGTTTCTTGCAATTCAGTATACTTCTCACCTTAGTTATTTTTATAGTCTCTATTTTGAACATTTGTATGTATTGCCTAAAGTTAAAGTTGCTTTCAATTGTTTTTGTCTTATTAGTTAAGATTGAATTATGAATAACAGCCTAATCCTACCCTTTGTGCATTTGGTTCTCATCCAAGTTTCTAATTATTTTAGACCATAGAAAGTGAGCTACATATTAAGAACATGAATAGGTGGAGACTGAAAGCTCATGAAACCTAATACCAGAGCTGTTTAATAGCTTCTTAAACTATAGCAGAAGAGGGCAACTAGATTTTATGTAGCAAATATATAGAACTATTTTTTTTCTCATGAAGCACTGTTCAGTGCCCTATTGAACATGTTCCCATGATGTCTGCAATCTTTTTGAAGTTTGATTATTAATTTGTAATCTGGATAGAGGTCCATTTAACTTCATTAAATTAGTGACTCATCTCATGGTAAAAGAAAATATTTTGAGGATAATTTTTGAGAAATATCTTAACTGTTAAAAATGCTTTGAGAAGAAACATGTGGCTTCCAAAGTGAGGGTAGAATGAATAATATCTGCTATGTTTTATTGGGCCACTGAATTTTTGCCAATTACCTAAATTAACAAAAATAAGTGGAAAATTTCAATCATGAGTAAGAATGGAAAAAGTATTTAATTATAGTAAATGGCTAGGGAAGTTATTGTCTGTGTCTGATATTTTAATGTCTCACAGTGTTTTCAAATTAGCTTTTTGGGTTTTTTTCTATGCACAACTAAATAAAATTATAGCAAGAAGATGCATGATTCAGTATGAAAATAATTTTCTTTGCTATATTTTTATCCATTTATGGGAAAGGTAGTGAGAATGTGTTGTTTCCCATGCCTTAGGTGTGGGCCATGATTATCAGTGGATAGGCCTCAACGATAAGATGTTTGAACATGACTTCCGTTGGACTGATGGCAGCGCACTGGTAAGATGCTAATGAGAAGAACACAATTCTAGAAGCTTGGTGCTGTGTGCTGGTTGCATGTGACAGAGGATGCATTAGATTGGAGACAAGTTCAGTGACTGACTCAAGGTCACTCAGAGACTGGGGAGAGTGACAAAAATGTTTCAAACTAATTGATCCAACATCCATCAGCATTGTCTCTGATGACTATGGCTCTCTTTCAAAGAGGATTATAACAAATTTTCATTGAAGGGAAAACTAGATAATCACCATGAGTTTGTGTTTCAGATGGCTATCTTTTTTAGCTTCAGAATAAAGACCAATTAAAATGCCGTTTACTCTTACATAATTGCAAAGGAAATTTGCTCTAAAACATGGCTCATTTTTATCCAAGTAAATAGATTCCTTTAAGAAAATTGTTGATTTATGATATTGTGAATCCCCTTCCATTCAAAAACTGCTAACTTTATATTGATTTTTTTTCTACTGCTTAAAGAAAAAAGTGGCTTGGAAATGCTGGCCACAACTTTGAGTAAACTGCAGTAGGTTTTTAAATCAGAGACATAAAGCTGTGTTGAATCACTCCTGGTCAATATGGGCCTAATTCTCTAGAAACAGTTTGGGTGTGATTGGTACCTGCTGGTACTCAGTGCTCGCTGTTCACTAGAGTCACCAGGGGAGAATAATTAAAAAGTAGCATCTAGGCCTCAGACAAGATTTAGTTTAGCAACACTTCCAGTAGCTCTATTTTCTACATGTTCCATGTTGACTTAAAATTCAGATAATGGGATCTACTAGCTTAGATGTAAATGTAAATCGAATTCTATATTCGATAAAAGAGTAAAAATTTAAAATAACTAAGTTCTCTTTGTGTATGAATTGCTTAGGTACTTAAATTTTATTCATACCTTCCACTCTTCTGGATTTTGTGAGTTTGGCAATTCTACTACAAATGCCAGAGTAACATCTGTGTTTGGAAGTTTTACTCTGTTCAGGGAGCTTCTCTGTACTCTTATGTACTGTTTGTATCTAGATGTGCACTGAGCTCAATTCTGTCACCTGTTTTGCAGGTAAAGGAAGGAAACTTCAGTCAGGTTGAGCTATATGCCCTGAGTCACAAGGCTATTAAATGGTGAGGCTGGTGTGTGCACTCAGGCCTGTCTCCAAAGCCACAGTCTCCTCTCGCTGGTAGTTTTGAGTCACCTAACATAAAGCCTGGCTTACTCTCTCTGCCATCACTCTGAATGTTAAATCAATACTACTTCTCCCTCAAGTTTATAAGTAGTTTTTTGGTTTAAAAAAATAGGGAAACTGGCTTGTCTATAAAAGTGTTCCCTGAAAGTTATGGGAGCCACCATTGCAGGGTCCATGTCTCCATTTCCCTCTAATTGTCCTAGCTAGAAGGTGTACCTGTATTAGTTGCATCTCTATGTTTTAATTTTCTGTACTTAAGGGGTATAATAATGGTCACTTAGATTAATAGTGGTTGGTATTACATGAGTCCTGATATATTAATTTTTTATTGAAGACAGATCATTTAAATTTTATAATTTAATTTTATAAGTGAACATACAATGGGAAGCACTTTTTCTATACCTTAAAGATAATTAAAATTATTTTTGGAATTTTGTTAATATATATTATTTAGCACTGTCATTGAGCAAGTTTTCCTTCATTGAATATTTGTAGAATAAACTGGATTTGGTGGATAGATAGCCCAGTGGAAAGTGCAGCTCCTTGTGAATTTCCATTTCTATTACAGAAACTGGAATGTCCAAGGCTCAAGTGGCCAGTTCTGCTTGGTACTTACTTGTGTCTTGCAGATCTGGCTGGGTTCCTGTATGTTGCAGCTTGAGCCTAGAATAACTGCATTTGGTCATTTAGAGTGTTTGAAAAGTCCATCCTTTACTACACACTGACCTGACTGAGCCAAGTCCTGGTTGTTTAATATCTACATTAGTTATTTAGAATGATTATATGTTTTCATTCTTAGCATAGATTGTATTCCTAGATGTTTACTCTGGTCTCCCCATTAGCAGTTCATCTCTTCAAAGAAGTGGTTCTCTTCCCTGCCTTTTATTTCAGATGGTGTCTAGGATAAGGACTCATCCCGTAGCACAGTGAACTTAATGAGATGGAATATTGGCTACTATCTACAGCTATGTGGGTCTGTAGAATAACTAAGGGATGTTATCTTTCCTGCCAGGTCCGTACTAGTGAGTGTGACTCAATATGTTATTATTCCACATGCCACTGCAATGTTACTCAACTATTTTTTTTTCACCTGCGCCCATTAGGTTTCAATGCACACAAATACTGTGAAAAAATAAATTACCATTTCCATGGCCTAGATTGGCTCTGAATTTGGTAAATTAGTAAGCATCGCACCTTGTAGAAAGAGAAATATTGATCTTCCTTGGGAATTTTCAAAGGAAGATAGCATAGATGATGCTCTCATAGATAACCATACAATATAATGTAGAACCTTGCTCTTAATTAATTCATCCCTTTAACTGAGAACCAAGGATTAAGTGCATGCTAAGAAAAGCCTTAATTTGAAGAAGGCAGCAAACATCATAAACAAGCAAAGTTTATTCAAGAAATGACACAAGTACTTCCAGAAAAAAACTCAGACCTTTGGTTTCTTCTTAATTCATTCTGTGTAAAATAAAAGTGTGCTAAGGAGTGTCCCTTAACTTTGAACATTTGGGAACAGAAAAGACCATCTGCCTAGCAGCCTCTCTCCCTCCCATTTGACTGATCTTGGGCCCACTTTCCTGCTTTTTGAATCCACCCTTTCCTCTGTCCCCCCTCCTTTCCGAGACAGCCTAGGTGTCTCTTAAACCCGTTTGTATTTCTTTCCACAATCACCATCCCCTTAACAGGTTCCATATGTGTGCTGGCCTTTGAGTAAAATAGTTCTCCTTTGTTTCGCTGTTTACTCCAAGTTTCTTGCTTTTGAAAATATCCCTAATAGCTCATCAGGTCTTCTCTGGGGTGAGCAGTATCTGCTTACACTTTGAAATGGTGTTAACTAGACTGAATGCAACATCTATGGGCTTTGTTTATGTTTTAGAAAGATTCTTCTCCTCCTCTGTACCCTCTCTCTCTCTCCATTTTTTTTGTTTGAAAGATTTATTAGACCTTATCCTTGTTGGGAGTTAAAACAGTGCTAAGACAAAAAGAGACTTTGGTATTTACCTTTTACTATCTTTTGGTGTTCCGTTATATGATTCAGGGAAAACAAACAAGTTTATATTAGATATTGGTTTCAATGATTTCTTTTATTAAAATAATTATATTCTACTTCCAATAAGCTTGTGGTATAATTATGTCATATTTAGCATGATTATGCTTGATAGCTAGACTAATTCAATTCATATGTTTATATTAAATTAGTGATATCGTTTGGCCAAATCATCTAAATTTTCTTTATTCTTCAGATTCTGATTGATTCATTCCATGTTATTGGCTTCTATAATATGATGTTGATATTATTGATAAAATACCAAATTTTTGTTTTTGTTATATTTTAGGAACCACCTTCATTATTTACTTGAGGTATTTGCCCAATAAATTTCACAAAAGGCTTGAACCTTGTGATTTTTGTTTAAGTTACTTTCTCTTTAACACATTTCAGTTTTCACTTTGTCACTTGGCTTTCCCCTAAGCAGTTATTCTTTAACTTGACTGTTGATCCCTAACAGTGAAACAAACCCAGTGCTTTATTAGAAACCTTTACAAAAAACCTCCCATTATGCATTTCTTTCATTGGCTCCCACATTATTTTCAAAGACGCTAAGTTGAACTGTCCTAGTTAAACACATCTTAAAGATGGAGAACTTTATCTAGCATCTATACTATTAGCTGACTTTGAAGTTGTTTCTTTGACCAGTTCTTAACTGAATGACTCATCTGAAGTGTTTCAGCTCTGCCTTCAGGTGCCAGTGAAGAACTCTCCCCTGGCTGTGAACTCTTCTTACTCCCTCCTTATAATTCTTCTTTGTCTTCCCTTTGCTTTTGGTATAAAATTCTAATTATTAGCATGACAGACAGAACCCAGCAACTCTATTTGCCAGCTTCTAAGCTATAGCATCTCAAAACCAGCAGTTTCTGGAGTAAGTCATGACCCTGGTGCTGAGCCTGTTCTTACCCCCTGTTCTGATTTCATTTCAGAACATACAGAAGCCCTGTGCAGCCAGAGTCTCCTTCCTCCCAGAGGCCTTCCTACTTGGGCATGACCGGAGCTCCTCCTATGTGCTCCATGGCCCTTTCATTCTATTCCCATTGTAGCACAGAGCCCCATGGGATTAACTCCCTGACACTGACCCTTCTGAAGCAGGGGTTAACTTCCATCTCTATTTTTTCCAGAAAATAGTAGATAATTTGCATAGAATAGATACTTTATAAATATTTCTGAGTGAACACATGATAATCAAAAGGCATTCATTGCTCACTGTATCTTTTGAATCCTGAAATAATCACATTAAGTCTTGCAGATGAATCTCTCTGTGACAATTCTTGTTTATCTAAATTATAAACTCTACTTACAGTTGCACAAGTAAGTAAAACCTAATAGATTCTCAAAAATGACAAAAAGAAAAAAAAATATATGTTCCTCAATAACAAAAGTTTATAGGTGAACATAATATCTTGCAACAGGTATTAATCCCAAAGGAAACAAATGTTTCTATTGGAAATGATAACAGTTGTGTCCATGGCTGCCTCTAGGAATACCTTTGTAATGAACTTCAAAGGTTAAAGATGGAAAGTGTACTTTGGCTTCTGCCATTCCTATATGTCTGAGTGATATCAGGGCAAATTTTCTATGAATCTGTAAGAAAACAACAATTACTTAAAAATTTGAGGGAAAATTTTTTCCCCCTGAATTAGACACATATTTAATGTCTTTTCTGAAGAAAAACATGATTTTTAAAAAAATCTTTATCATTTATATCCAAATGTAGTGAAATAAGTAAAAGGAAATAACACTCCTAAATATCATCAGCCCATTTGATTTTTTGAATTGGTTGGCCAAGGATGATTTGATTGCTATATGTAAGCGAGAACTTCATTTATTGATCCGCTGTCTGAAGCTTATCATGCTAGCACAGAGGAAGCCAGACATCAAGAAACATTTTGGAATCATTTATATTTCTCTGTCTATGTACTTCCTGGCAAAATAATTGTCAGAATTTTTTTTCAACTGAAAACCATATCGTGTCCATGGGACAGCACAATTTAGGAGGTAGTGGGAATTCTTAGGCGCCTTAACCACACAACTCTGTGTAATGCTCCTCCTCAACTAGTGGGTTAAAATCATATGGTGGCTCTCAGCTTTTTTTTTTTTTTTTTTTTTGTATTAGGGATTGAACCCAGGGATGCTTTGCCACTGGCTCTTTATTTTTTATGTTGACAAAGAGTAACACTAAATTGCTTAGGGCCTCACTAAGTCGCTGAGGCTGGCCTCAAATTTGCTATTCTCCTGTCCAGCCTCCCCAGCCTCTGGGATTTTAGGTGTGTGACAGCTCACCTAGTGATTTCAGAGATTTAAGGCTCTTGCCATCTTATCACTTCCTTTCTTTGACCCCCAAGAATAAAGTTATCATAGGGGTATTCTACATGAGGCCATGGAGAAAGGTCTGTGCTCTCTTCTCTCCTCCTTCCCACCCCAACACCATCAAAGTTTACCTGGATTCCTGTGATTGGCCACTTCAGTGGATTAGACATGTTTACTTCAGAGAAAACTGACTCCTTACATGGCAATGTCCAGAGATTAGAGAGTGAATAAAATCTAGTTCCTTTATAATATGGAGGGACTTTTGGAAGGTTTGATTTTTTTTTTTCTGTAGAGAAGCCCTAATTTTATTCTTAAATATTAAGCATGCGTGTACACACACACACACACACACACACATTTTCTACATCTTTGCATTTTTTATTCCAGTCATTTCTATTTTGTTAGTGCTGGATGTCGACCCCTCTTAAGCCATTGGCTTCACTTTCTGAGAGGAAGTGTTCTGTCCTCCTCTTCTTAGTCTCCAGCCTTCTGTTGGGAGAGAAGAGAGACTTTCTCCCTTCTGTATTTGTCTGAATCTAGTCAGGAATTTCTAGAACAATTCATGGACTCACAGATCCATAAATGTCTTGTTTTCTAGCTGTAGCCAACTTAAGGTGCACCACGGTGGTTATGATGGATGGCCACAAAAGACTGATGAATAGAAAAACTTATTGTACAATTTTTTTTTCTTTTGTACTTAAAAATTCTACATAAAAATATTTCTGGAAGATAACTGAACTTTCTTTTTTCATTTTGATTGGCGGAGTGCATCCTGGCAAGCTTGTATTGCTGGAGTGTGATTTGACTTGCCCTCCTCTCCTAGGTGATTAGAGTTGAGGCACAGGAATTGCCAGATAGGTCTGGATCTGACTTTAAATCCAGAGACTTCTTTTCCTCTTTCATGAGACAACACATCATTCTATTAAGCAAACTATTGTGAGACATCACAGCTTTGAAAAAAAAAAATAGAAACAATAAAGAATAGCCCATAAGCCAGAAAGAGACTCTTACAAGGGACAGAGCAAAGAAGTAAAAAGTCATAGGCCATAAACCATTATTCCTCTTCTGCAGGAATGTATCATTATTACCCTTCTATAAACACAAAAGTTCCTATCCTCCTTCCTCTCCCAGATGTTTTGGACACTGAAAAGAGAATCGGGAGTATTAACTCATTCCGGTGCTTTCTAAGCTTGTTTGCAGGTTTCTGCTTGTTTGAAAGGACTGCACATAGTTTGGCAGAAAATAATGTAAAACAAAAGACTCTCATTAAAAACTTCAGGGTTTTTTTTTTTTTTGTCTTTTTAAAAAATATTTAAAATGACTTGTTGAGAGTAAATGTTTCCAATACAGAGAAAAGATAAATGTTTGAAGCGATGGATAGACTAATTACTCTGATGTGACTATCACACGTTGCATACATGTATTGAAATGCTACACCATACTCTATGAACCCATATAATTATTGTGGATCATTTGAAAAATAAAAATATATTTTAAAAATTCTACCCCCAGCCCAAACCCTTAAGTTTTCCATTTTCTACCTGAAACTCTCAGGAGACTTCCCATAAAATATTTGCAGATGTGTCAGCTGTGGTGTGGTTTTAGCTCCAAGCCAAATGCCACTTCTTTGTGAACAAGTCACACTGCATTACCAATGTTAATTTAATTATGTTAAACGTCACAGGCTTCATTGTATTAACCTAACAGCCAAAAAAAACCATGCTTTTTCCTCATTCTTTAACATATTTCTAATGAGTGGAAGACTTCCCAGATTCCTTCCAACCCAAGACCACTGAGTTCATAATGAAAAAATCTTACTTGTGCTGCAGTTTAATTTGATTTGAAATCAAGAACTGGTTCTTCTGAATCTGCATGAGAATTACGGAGTCATAGGGTAGTTCTAGTGCACAAAACCCCTCTCCACCGAGTTCAAATAGCTAGTGATAGGTTGAACAGCTGAAAAAACAATAATTAACTACACTGGAAAATCATTTCACACTTGACAAGATTATTCTGAAAAAAAGAAAAAAAAAAGAAGGAAACTTATCAACGCTGCAGTTCCCTCTCAGAGATGTTTTACCAACAGGGTTTTATGAAACTTTAGAATCACACACAGATGTTTAAATTTAATTGCTACTTAGTCTAAGGAAATGCATAACCATGGGAAAAGCACCCCCCCCCCAAGAAATAGTTGAATGAGTTTTGGCACTTTCTCCTCTCTCCTCACATTTGGATCCCTAGCATTTCATGACTGAAGACCCGTGCAAACAGTTGGGTGAAAGGACCCACTGGCACCATTCATTGCATGGATTAAATGCAAGTTGCTCTGTGGGGCTCTGCCTGGAGCCCCCTGTTCCACAGTGGTCTCACAGTGGAAGTAACTCACATCCCTCTGAAAATGCTATTGATAATTACTGCTTTGTAAGGCAGTGAGCTCACGCTATTACACAAGATTAGTGTTGTACTCAGGAGCAGCCAATTTGTCTCTCCTGCACAGAGGATTTGCCAGCTAGGAAAATAATGGGCATATTGCCACTTTAACAACTATCAGGAGACCCTGAGTTAGTTTTTCTTCCTTTCAGCATATTCACGTTGGTAGGATCCAACTCCAGGATGCAGGCATAGGGTGGTGATATCAAAACAAATGTCCCTTTCTCCTTTAAAACAAAGCTGCTCTTTTATTTTCAGCTGTGGGTCAGAGAATTACCCCGTTCAACTAAAAGACAACAGCAAAACCATAATCTCACTTAAAACATAAATAAATAAGGACCCAGACCAGAGCGCAGGGATCAGAGGAAGGCATCTACCTTGTAGGGAAGTCATTTGCCCTGAACAAGTTAAATAAAGCAAAGTTAAAAACACACCAGGGACTGCAAACAAATGTCCATTGTGCACCAGAGTCACCAAGAAAAAAAAAAACGTCATTTTAAAGTTACCAAATGTTTTAATGTCTGTAATAAGTGGTCCTCATCACCTTTTTTTCAGATGACCATTTGAACTATGATCTGAACGGCTAGGGATAACTCAGAGTAGTTAATTCTAAGTTTGTTATTTAGTGAAAAGCTGATTTCTTAATGTGTGTTTCAAATGGAGACCTCTCCTCTTGGGAAAATGTTTTCCACTTGGAATTAGCTTTTATTCTATGATGGTTATCTGCTCACTCTTGGCATTAGGTGTATTTGGATTTAAGCTGCAGTTCTGAGAATATAGCAATATCACTATGGGTCCCAGGTTAAAAAAAAAAAAAAGAGAGATCACACACATAGAAGTCAGCTTTTAGTACAGGTATCATGTTTTCAGAGCTAATCTAGATAAGTTTTCCCCTAAAATCTTATCTAGGAAACCTTTTGACTGTGTACATAGATGTTTATGATCTGCCTTGTTCTAAGGATTTTAGGTGGATGTTCTAGCCTTGACTTGGCTCCTGGTGAAACCTCAAAATTGATATAAACCATCAAATTATATTAAACATACAAATTATATTAAACATAAAAGGGAAAAGAATGAACTGACATAGATGAGTGCTTTAGTTAGAATTTCAGATTATAATTACAGTGGCCAGTAATGAAATAGAATGTTGTCATATTGGAAAACCCCATTTAGATGAGGTTTTTTCTTCCAGCAAATGCTTTCACTCATAAAAATGGGAGGACACACCACAGATAATCCTTTGATCTTTTTTGCTACATGGACTTAATAATGATGGTTGTTTGGGGATTTCTAAGTTCCATTTTGTTAGAGGATTTGGTGCCATACTTTTGTAACGGTGGAGATATATCGCCCTCTAGTGGTATTACTATATTTTGTGTTGCAAAACTTGACATTCTTGGAGCTCCACCCAGATCTGTGAAGGAATAGTATTTTCTGCAGACTAAGTTCCTGTCAATTTAAATAGTTTGAAATTTCTAGTATTGAGTAAATGATATTGTAAACATAAAAGTTAAATGTGGAACAAGGGCAGTTTTTTTTTTCAATTCCCGTGTGAAGCTAATATGTGTAGTCACATGTTTAGCACAATTCTAGCAAATAAGGCAAAGAGCAGGGCTTGTGTTTCCTGAACCTTCACTTTATTCAGGTAATAGAACCCTGCAGAAGGTTTTCCTTGGCTAGTTTCCTTGGCAGGTGAATCTAGAAGATGTTTGTGGTTTTCCATGAAATTCTTATTATAAATTGAATTAGCTGGTTTAGAGGGTAGGCAAAGAGAAGTAAGTGGATTGTTCACAGAAAAAAATTTCCAAATTATAGTTTGAAGTTAGTAAATTCTCCTAAAAATCATGACATGTATTGTGTCATAGAAGGGACTCCTGGGACAAGTGTCAATAACAGTTTTTATCAACAGGATATCTGTGATTGTTCATGTTTAGCAAAATCATAATTTTTCCAAAACATAGTCTTTAATTGTCCATTCAAGATAACCTAAATTATAGTAAATTTGAAACAGTACAAGATGACTGCATTGAAGTTGAAAAAATATAGATATGGTAGGTCCTTGGTAGTTACAGATTCAAGACTTGAAGTTCCATGTATACATGAGGAAGCACAAATTTGAACTGTAATCAGTGTCTGGCTAGTATTTAGAATTGTTGGATCAGCTCTCCAGTTTATATAATGGGCAGCTCAGTTTTGGGGTCGATTCCCGTCTACTCTCCTGACCATTTTGGTTTTTCTCTACTATATTTTTGCCAGGAATTTGTCTGCTACACAAGTCTGTGTGAATATGTGGCTTAGCCATGTCTTTCCCTAATGCCAAGAATACTGGCAGTGTATATATGAGATGTGTGCATGTGTGTGCTCATGCTCACATGTGTTCCTGAGAGGGAGATGCAAATCACAAACTTATGACTCCCAAGGAGATGAAATTTAACTTTAGATGTCTAGAACAACTCTGTTTTCTTTTTATTTATATTGTGCCATTTAGGAACTAGCAGAGAAACGACACCAAGAGATTCTAAACAGAGTACGTGATTCTTTAGGAAAAGCAGTGATCATTGATTTTCTTTGCAGTTATTTGACTAAGTTAAATTAACTCAATGAAAAAAAATATGAAATGGGTTGAGTATTTTGAAGAAGCATTCATTATTGCTTAAGTTTTGATGAAAACAGTTGCTTTTAGAACTTCTTAGTCTTAAGATGTTGATAAAAAGGGATTTAAAAGCAAGATTCTCTAATGTTCTAGAAATTCTTGGACCTTGTGCCCTCAAGGTTTTCCTTTTAAAAATAGTTCTTTAAAACTCTTGGTGTGTAAAAAAACATTGCTTTGGAGTATTGCAAAAGTGAGCCATTCCATGCTGCAAGAACCTTTCTGGCACTAGCTCATCATCTTCTCTACCCAACAATTCATAGATTTCTTCACAGTTACATACTTCTATATCTATCACCTAAAGACTAGCTGAGGTGTGCTGTTTCAGCTGTAATTGATACTAGATGACCTTGTTTTCTTTCAAACAAATATCAAAACTGAACCTGAGGAAACTCTTTTTTTAAAGGAAAGTAGGTGGGGAGCTCCTGGTTTAATTCTAAATCTTGTGTATATTCTGAACACATGCTAGACCAACCACAGCAGAAAGTCAGTTCCCCATCACTACATAAGGAAAAGGTGAATTAGTTATATCCCATCTTATCAGTTTGTTTTGCTCATAATGTAATGCTAGTTATCTGCTGAAATTTTACAGCCATTGATCATGTCCATGTAGTGTGTCTTTAGGAGAGAGATCACCTGGTATCTCTGAATGACCTTTAGGACCTTCTCCACACTATATAATCAACCAGAGACTCACCTTGAACTGATGTGACCCTGTCTAAATTTAGAAGATTATCCATAGCTTTTAAAAGCAGAGACTTCTCCCAGGAAACACTACCCCTCACCTTCTGCCCCCAGTATGATGACTGAATCAATTGGGAAAATTACGGAGACTGGAAAGGAAAAGTAGCTCTCCACCTACTCTGAGAAAACCAGTTCATTCACAAAGGTGTGAAGTCACTCTCAGGGTGAGGGATGTTGCCTGGGAAGCTGTGCCTGCTGCCAAAGACCTTCCTTCAGGAGGAATCTTCCCCTTTATGTTAATGTGAGAGAGGAGTAAATTTTTTTTTACAAGGAAGATTATTTGGAATGAAATAATCAGTATTTATATTTTGGTAGAGTGATGAATAACTTCAGTCTTGCTGTGAGTTTTTTTTTTCCTTTCAGTGTGAGAATTGGTTTTCAATGCACACTCTGGTTGGTGGAGACAGTTTTCCTGTGAGAGAACCAAGAACCATACTTACTAACTGTTGGATTGTGCCCAGGGTTTTTTGAATCATTTTATTATTTTGGCAGCTGATTTACTTGAATCCAACTTGGGGGAGAAAGAGAAAACAATAACTGAAAAATGACTGAATTCAATTTAATTGAAATGGTTTTCTTTTTTTTTGACATTTTTCTTTTTTACATTCATGGAGAGCTCATTATTTAATTAGAACTTAAAAATAAAACAATTTAATAATAATATTATTTCATAATAGGTATGAAATAATTATCTTATAATAAAATGCAAGAAAAGTTTACATGTGAGCTGGCTTTCCTCCATGTTGACCCTTTGAATTTTATGTCATGATTTTCTCTGCCAGCAGAAGAGAATGAAAGTACAATGTAATTTTAGGGTTCTTTTCCTGGCAATCTAATTCTTGTGGTCTAATTCTTATCCATGGGGAGGTAACAAGAGGTAAGGGTTTGGAGTGAGAAACATGAGTACCTGAGGCACTGATATGCTGAGGCATGACTGGCATTTGTTTATATCAAAGGTGTTAAAATGAATTTCCCCAACCCATGTTGGCTTTTTAGAATAATTCCTTTTGCGCCCAACCAGGCCAGAAGTGGGTCAGTTAAGAACAGATTGCCCAAGTTGTTTGCTCATAATTCTATATGAGGAGAGAAAAAAAACAATCCGGGTGGGAGGTGGTAAGTTTCTCTCTGCCAAAAATCTATATCCATATGTAAGAAAGAGGCACTGTATATGAAAAGAGGACCTGTTATATTCCACTCAGAATTGATTTCCTGAGGAGGGATTTCTTCCTAACATTGAACTGAAAGAAAGGAAATATGTTTTGGAACCTGAAGTCATATTTATTTATTTATTTTTATAATCTTTCTCCCTGTAAGTAACATTAAATAAGGCTATAAAAGAATTAAGGAGGAAACAAAGAAAGTTGTTCAGAAAACTAGCGTTTCCTTTGCTAAGTCAGTTTGGCAATAATATGGAGCAAAAATCAAAGCATCCTAGCCAAAATAAATGTGCACAATGGAGCACTCAGATATGAGGTAATACTGTGACATGCCTGTGGGTGTCAGACATTCTTATAAAAACCATACAACTAAAATTTGGTCCTGCACCATTAAGCCACAGCTCTGCCAAGTAACAACAGGAACACACGTTTTAAATCATTACTACAAGCCAAATGTAATTCTCACCAAAGACAATTAAATGTTTTACCAGAGGTCTGGGCAACTTAAACCCCAAGAATCACTTAAGTAGCATAGAATTTGAATTTCATTTCCCTGTGAAAATGAGACTGATATTGTTCAGATCAGGAGGGAATGTCAGTTGAAAATACATGGCACTCGAGTAATTTTGCTGACTTAAAATGTTATTTGTTGAGGAGGGATGCAAAAATTTAGCTAGAAAATCTGAGTGTTTTTTGAAAACACTTTAGAACATTTTATAATGACCACTTTTTACTGATATAAAATAATTTATGCTCACTCTGAAAGAACTTAGAAAATTTGCAAAAATGCATTGAATAAAATATTTTCTTACAGTCTCATTAGGATAAAGCTTTCTAAGATTTTAATGTATTTCCCTTTAGTCTTACCCACACACACACACACACACACACACACACACACACGGAGAGAAAGAGAGCGAGAGGGAGAGAGAGAGAGAGAGAGAGAGAGAGAGAGAGAGAGAGAGAGAGAGAGATATCTGAGAGTATGTGTAAAATCTGTATCATTACATATCTTAATTTAATACTACTTTTACTCTTTCTTATTTCCTTAAATATTCTTTAAATACAAAATATTTAATGGCTATATAGTATTCCTTTTATCTGGCTATACCATAATTTGTTGTTCTTCATGCCTCAGATTATTTTTTAGATAAAATCTTAGAAGTAGAATTACAAGGTCCAAGGACAGGAAGATTTTAAGTCTGTTGATACATGTCACCACCTATTTTGCAGAAAGGCTTAACCTATGCTGCTTTTTCTCACCTGAAATTTGCTAGCAGCAAGCAATATCTTTGATTAGAGTAGGTGTAAGTAATGTCCTTTATGGTTTGTTATTTCTAAATATCAAGCTGCTTATTAAATATCATCAGTTAGTTCCTGATGTAGTTCCTGTGGCACTGAGGATCCAGTAGTAAACAAAAGAAACCAAATCCTTTCCACAGTGATCATATATTTTACTAGAGGAAATTCAATAAACAGTAAAAGTTAGGAAGAAGAAAAGGGAGATGGGCAATGTGGGTGGGTTAAAGAATGTTTTACACATATTATTGGGTGGTTGGAAAATTCCACCTTTGAAAATAGGAGGTTGGAAGTTTTCCACCTTTGAAGACATTTACTGGTTTCGTTTTAAGAGGTCAAATTAGAAAGTAAGTTAGAAACTATTGGGCTGTGAAATTCAAATTAAATATTTGGAAAACTCTGGAATTCTTGATCATGGAAAATTTTAAGTATATGTTTTAATTCATTTAATAAATTCTTACTCTTTTGGGTTTTTTTAAACAATTTATCCTGCTTTAATTCATCTGTTAAAAACAAAAAGCAACAAGCAGAACCTGACATTTATACCTCTGTTTATTTGCTTATCTATGAAAGTGAAGTTTCAAATTAAAAAAAAAAAAAGAGGCTTGGTATGTAGAGTGTGAGGGATGACAAGGGAAAGGAAGTAAGCAAAGAAAAATAGAGAAATAATTAGAAACCCATTTCAGAGCCAAGGTCAGTTCCTGGTTGCAGGGAAACCTGCCAGTCAGAGTGCTTTGCTGAGCATGGTCCTCTGAGCATCCTTCCCAGGGCCATCTGGGGGAGGACTCTGTGGTACCATTCATATTACTAGACTAGGATTTAAATTCATCTCTTTCAGGATTAGGTTTTCCCCAGAGAAATAAAAACGCCCTCCATCTGTGTTTTGGCAAAAAAGCAACTTCATTAAGCTTCCCTTCATTCTCTGCAATTTTATTATTCTTCAAAGACTCTCTCTCTCTCTCTCTCTCTCTCTCTCTCTCTCTCCTTCTCATGACTGGAATCTCTAGTCTCCTATCTTAATTTTGGCTTGATTGAGGAGGTCTTTAAAGCTAAGCAAAGTGATCCAAAGAGATGTAGAGGTTTTCAAATTTTTGTCTTTTCACAGATTATTTTATGGAAAATCTAGGTGTTTATCATATGTAAAAGTTTTAAAACCACTTCTTTTCTGAGAAGAAAAAATACAGTCTTTTTGTAGTATAGTAATTACATTTGAGTTTATAGCTAGGTAAATAAATGCTTTTGGGGGGGAGGATCTAATGTCCCAAGTATTAAATATAATAAGGAAATATTTGGTAGGGAAAACAGAGCAAATAGCCAAATAAAGTACTTTGGAAAATAAAAAGTAAAATGGGTCTGACATTTTATGCATTTTAAAGAACATAAAAATAACCATGATACTGTTAGATTACCAGTAGGAGTTCAATGATAATAATACAATACAATTTCTTAAATTGACAGTGGACTATGTACTTAGAAATCTTGACCAAATTTCCTCAAAGATATCTCACTGCCAAAAAATAAATATTTGTTAAACAAACACCATGAGACACATATATTTTCTACTTTGAGTTTGAAAGTCTTCATCATGGAAATTACTTCAGCTATGTGATTCCACAAAAATTGTTGAGTCCATCTGTTTAGATTGATTATCATTTTGACCATCAAATAGTTATTCTTCTTTTTTCAATTTCTTTTACAGCAATATGAAAATTGGAGACCCAACCAGCCAGATAGCTTCTTTTCTGCTGGAGAAGACTGTGTTGTGATCATTTGGCATGAGAATGGTCAATGGAATGATGTTCCCTGCAATTACCATCTCACTTATACCTGCAAGAAAGGAACAGGTAACAATTACCCCGTTTAGTATTCTATAATCTGCATTTCAGTGATCAACGGAAATCAGGAAGAATACAAACTGGATATGTGTTGTCACTTCTTATTGCTCTAGAAGAGTTAGTGAACTCTTTCAAAAAAGTTAAAGTTTGTTTTCAGTACTGTTCCCACCTCAGATTTCACATGCTTAACATACCAGTGTAGATTTATATAGAAAAATTTCCAGGTAGTACCTTTAAGAAGAACACCTGCTAGTCCAAGGACTTAAGATCTCGTTATTTTAATTAAGAGAAAATATTTTTTTAAAAAGTGGTCAAGAGTTAAAAATTTGAAAATATTATAAAATATTCTGGATTTTTGGCACTCATAAAATAAGAAGATGTGGTATTAATATCTCATGTTCAAGTTTGTCAGTAGAGGGAGGTAGAGGGAGCTGAGAGCCACCCTTGGTAAGAGCTTGGTCTCCAGTTCATTGCAGTCTTCATTCAGTCTTTTCCTTATTTTTCTAATTGCTTGATCTCTGTAGGCATTATAGTTTTTAAATCATTCCCTTAGAATATTTATCTTATGCTTATAAACCATGAAACAAAAAAAATGCCATCCTTGCCTCTTTAGTTAAATACTTTGAAGATGAGACAAAATAAAGATATTTATAATGAAAGATCCATACTAAGAATTGCTTGGTTAACATTAAACAGAAAAAAAAATTTATCAAGAAAGCTAATTTGTGGGGCTGGGGATGTGGCTCAAGCGGTAGCGCGCACGCCTAGCATGCGTGCGGCCCGGGTTTGATCCTCAGCACCACATACCAACAAAGATGTTGTGTCCGCTGAAAACTAAAAACTAAATATTAAAATTCTCTCTCTCTCTCCCACTCTCTCCCTCTTTAAAAAAAAAAGAAAGCTAATTTGTAAACATGTGTTTATTACTGGTTGATATGTTTGAATTTCTAAAGTATGCTATATAGTCCTCTTCCCTAAACACATTGAAATTTCATAAAAATTTTAAATACTATTTTTTGTGATAGTATTAAAATATGATTATCTGGTCCAGAGGCTAAGATTTTTACCTACCTCTGGTAAGGGTAAATGGTTCAAATGCAAAATGTAAAACCCATTTGATTCATCTTCAAATATAAAAATAATAAAATTGAAAATACACATTGTATAAATATTTTAAGCAAGACTTAAAAACACCAGTCTTAGACTCTAGTAGAAGAGAAGAAAGATACTTGGCTTTAACAGTGGCTGTTCTGCTGCTCAGTCTCAATATCCTGGCTCCATAAGAAGCTTTTCTCACCTGCCTCCTACTCCAGCACTTCTGTGGTGGAACTTGTACTAACAGCAAATCAAGTATCTGCTGTTTTATTTTTTCCTGTGTAAGAAGTTTCTACTAAACAATTTGTCTCTATCCATATGTCATGTTTGCCTTCTTAGGTCTTCCAGTAGCCCCTGGAGTCATGCTTTCTATTTATGGCCTAAACATCCTTGTATTTCCTATAGCAGGGCTTCTCAACAGCAGTTCATCTGAATTTGAGCCAGATCGTTCTTAATGGTGGGAGGCTGTGCGGTACGTTGGAAAATGGTTAACATCATTCCTGCCTTCCATATTCTGAATGCCAGAGACACCCTCTACACTTCACATCTCCTCTGTATAGTGGCAGCCAAAAGTGTCTCTAGACATTGCCAAGTGTTTCTGGGAAGGGGGAGAGTGTTGAGGGAGAGGGCAAAAATGGCTGGAGAACTCCTGCCCTCCAGCCAAAAAAGGCACACACAAAAAATTATGTTTTTACTCTTTACATTTTCCAATGGGAAATGAGTTTGATAAAATGATGGCTCTATTTTATTGAAGGAAGAAACACTTATTATTTTATCTCCCCACTGTCTGATTTTTATTTACATACAATTGTGGTTTTTTCCTAATCAATGCCCAGAGGAGTTTTATAAATGTTTATAGACTTTTGTAAAACAGTCTTTTCTCCTTTCAGGTACTTTAAATGCCTTTAAGTCTAAGTCAACCTTAGTAGTTATAATTTTAATTAATTCTTAAATATGTGTAAAGAGGGTTATAATATGTAAGAAAGACTTTTTTTCAAAGAAGAATGCTTCATGCACACCATGCAAGCATCTTTGGAGTACCTTTGGTGTCCTTCTAATTCCATTCATTTACTCTCCAATTCCCCCTCCTGAGACAGTGAATCAATTCCTTGGCACATGCTTGTATCCCTAAACGACAAATTGTTTATAGTTTTGTCAATGTTTGAACTTTATATAAGCAAAATCCTACTGTGTATCTTCTCTACCTTGCCTTTCTCATTGTGCAGCATTGTGTTTGTGAAGCTTATCTATGTTGATGCATGTAACTGATATTTCCTTTGTTTGTGCTGCTGTGGACCATTTCATTATGTCCATGTATTTTATTCATCAGTTCTCCCGTCAATGGACATTTGGGTTATAGTTGGTGTTTATGGTAACATCATAGCAATGTTTCTATGAACATCTGTAAACTTGTTCTTGGTAGATTTTTGTTAAGTTTCTATCAGGTATATTTCCAGAAGTGAAGTTGCTGACTCATAGGATACATGTTATCATCAAATTTACTAGAAAATACCAAATTATTTACCAAAGGAGTTGTGCCAATTCACACTCCCAGCAGCTCTGTGTAAGAGGTCTTGTCACTCCATATCTTCGCCAACATTTGGTATTATTGGACTTGGAAATTTTTGCCAATATGGTGGGTATAAAACAATACCTCTGTGATTTAATTTAACATTTCTTCATTACTTCTCCCTGGATATCTTTTCAAAAACTTGTAGGTTATATATCGCTCTTATTTGGTAAAGTTTCTGTTTGTGTCTTTTGCTTAGTTTTTATATTTTTGCTGATCTTTTACATATTAATTTGTAGTTATTTTTAAAGTCTTATCACTAATAACTGACAATTATATATGCTACAAACTTCTCCCAGTTTGTAACTTGTCTTTGACCTTATTTTATGGCTTCTTTTCTTTTTTTGGAAGTAGGGATTGAACCCAGGGATGCTCCACCACTGAACTACATCCCCAGCCTTTTTAGTTTTTATTTTGAGACAGGGTCTCAATAAGTTGCTTAGGGACTTGCTAAATTGCTGAGGTTGGCCTTGAACTTGTGATCCTCCTGCCTCAGCCTCCAGAATTGCTGGGATTATGGGTATATACCACTGTAACTGTCTCTTAGGGCATTTTTTGATGGACAGAATTCTTAATTTTGTCAAATACTCCTTTATGGTTTAAAGCTTTTTGTGTCTAAAAGAATCTATACCTACCCTAAAGTCATAAAGATATTCTAATATTATTTTTGAAATATTTTATAGTTTTATCTTTTATATTTATATACTTAAACCACCTGGAATTGATTTTTTTTCATATATTCTCTGAGGTAAGGGACTAAATATATTTTTCCATATGAATTCCAACTGCCCAAGTTTTAAAACTACCCTTTCCCCTTCTCTACACTGTTGTTTCTATAAAATATCAAGACATCTGTGTGTGGATCTATTTCTAGTCTGTATTCCTGTCCTTGCCAATGTCATACTTGCTGAATTATTTTAGCTTTTTAAATAATCTTCACATAGTAATAGTTTTAGAAGAAATCATTCAATTCTTTTCTTCCAATAATAAAAAAAAACTTCTAATTCACCAGCATAGCACAGAATCACATATAATGAATGATCTAATTGATCATTTTAATCTTGGACCACTTGGATCTCATTCTCTCTGATGCTTGCTAGTATCTGAAGTCTCATATGGGCTTTTCACATTACAACAGAAGCAGTACACAGGTATCCAGATTGGAATCAAGCAAAACTAAATTAGAGAAACTAAACATTTACTTCAAACCCAAATTTGTCATTGCAAATTTAGACAGCCTTCTGAATATGCAAATAAGTCTAATAATTATAAACTTTTAATATAAGGTAATAAGGTTCTTGGTAGCCACACTCTCACTGAAGATTTGCATTATTCCTGAGACAAGTGAAATATTCTTATGGATCTGTGGTGTCAGAATTCCTCAACTATAGATAAGAAATGCCAGTTAAGGAGAATTATATTTAAGCTGTTACATTTCTATTAAAGAAATAATGCAGCAAAACAATAAATTTGTAGCAATTTTAAAAGTATCATTTAAATAAATATGCTAATATGGAATAGATATATAGGTTAATACAAATTTGATTGGATCATTTTTCCATTTCTTGAATTTTGAAATAGGAATTTTTATTTCTACTTTTAAAATTATTTCTATTTATGGCTAAGTTTTTTTTTTGATGACTAGAATTTTTCATTTTAATTTAAAATGATAAATAAGTATTTCTAGCTTTGCCCTTATTGACTCTTCTCGAGAGTTTAAAATTATATTTGTAATTATAAAACTGAGGCATGATTACTACTTGTAATTTCAACCTGTTTCAAAACAGAATAGAAAAGAGCAAACAAACATAAGTGGAGTGTATTCCCCATTTTAAAACTATAATGTTATTATACATTGTACATTTTCTCAGGAAGTGATAATAAATAGCTAATTGTTATGAAGTTATTATTATCCCAAGCAAGGGTGGGTAATAAATAAAAATTGTGGGATGGTGTTGAGGACAGGTGCTTTGTAATTTGGAATTTTTCGGAAAAGTGGCCATGCCAAATGAATGTATGATTACTTAGTTTTATGGTTCTTTAATAAAATGTGATTCAAGTTAACTTAATCTGAGATTCAAACTAGGCCCAGAGACTCAAATTAATTTTTATCTTGAACAATTTTTAATTTTGATTCTAGATGATTGCCTTTTATGAAGGTGTCTGGTTTGGTGCTATAAGAGAAAGAGGAAAAGAAAGAGAGAGTGAGTGTGAGATCCACACTCATTGAAATACTTAGATTATTTGGAAATAACCAAATTTACTTTTCCTTAGTTGCTTGCGGCCAGCCCCCTGTTGTAGAAAATGCCAAGACTTTTGGAAAGATGAAACCTCGTTATGAAATCAACTCCTTGATTAGATATCACTGCAAAGATGGTTTCATTCAACGCCACCTTCCAACCATCCGATGCCTAGGAAATGGAAAATGGGCTATGCCTAAAATTACCTGCATGAACCGTAAGTGGTCCTTTAGAAAGAATGGACAACCGTGCTATAACCACTTCTAGAACCTCATTTTTCGGCTGTGGTATGGATAGTTTAGGGTATGGAGCAAGTAATATTGTTGTGTTTTCTTTCTTTCTTTCTTTTCTTCCATGTAGCATCTGCATACCAAAGGACTTATTCTAAGAAATATTTTAAAAATTCCTCATCAGCAAAGGACAATTCAGTAAATACATCAAAACATGATCATCGTTGGAGCCGGAGGTGGCAGGAGTCCAGGCGCTGATCCCTAAAATGGCGAATATGTGTTTTCATCATTTCAGCCAAAGTCCTAACTTCCTGTGCCTTTCCTATCACCTCGAGAAGTATTATCAGTTGGTTTGGATTTTTGGACCACATTCCAGTCATTTGGGGTTGCTGTGCTCCCAAAACATTTTAAGTGAAAGTATTGGCATTTAAAAAGAAAGCAAACACAATGAAAGTAAATGAGGGCAGAAAGTGAGCGTTTCCAGCCTATCCGATTTCTTTAGTTTTCTATTTGTCTCGGTGCAGACCATTTCATCATGTCCACCAGCCTACTGTACTATTTAAAACACTCAATTTTAGCACCAGTGGCCATGTAAATAAGATGATTTAATGTTGATTTTAATCCTGTATATAAAATTTAAAAAATCACACTGAGTTCTGGCATATTTAATGATGATTATGGAGACTTTACAGGTCTTTAATCATTGGTTTGGCTGCTTATATGTAGTTTGTTTAGGCTGGAAATGGTTTCACTTGCTCTTTGACAGCAAGACTGAGGATAGCTTTTCCTGGGCAACTAGCAAACAAAACCTTGGACCGAACTGCACCCATCTCAGTCAGAGGTGCGGTTTGCCTCCGAGTGATGCTAAAACCTGGCTAATGGGATCCTGATGGAACTAAGGACTCCACTGTGGACCTCTTCTTTGCTGCATCCCTTTTTCTTCACTCACAAGAAAGGCCTGAACAGAGGACTTTTCTATGACCAGGAGCATTTTTTTTTAGGGGTCAAAGTGCTAATTATTAACTCAACCAGGTCTACTTTTTAATAGCTTTCATAACACTAACTCTGGTAAGGTTACAGATTCAAGGCATTTCACATGGATAGAGACTGAGGGCTCTGGAGGGTGGGGGATTGTTAAAACCACACACATGCAGAAAAAAAGAGAAATTTTGTATATATAACCATTTTAATCTTTTATAAAGTTTTGAATGTTCATGTATGAATGCTGCAGCTGTGAAGCATACATAAATAAATGAAGTAAGCCATACTGATTTAATTTATTCGATGTTATTTTCCCCAAGACCTGAAAATTGGTGTAGTATGCTAGTTACTTTTCAGTGTTAGCCTTTATACTTTGCTCACACAGTTTGGAACATATAATAGAGGTACTTTGTCCCTGATTAAATAATGTGATGGATAGAATGCATCGAGTGTTTACTATAAAAAGAGTGGAAAAGTGTATGGCTTTCAGCAAGTGGTGTTTGCCCATGTCCTGAGTGTTTTTGTAGAGATAGTGTGGGCATTTCTTCCCATCAGGTGGAGTGTATATGTGGAAATTTCTCCTATCTCTTCCCACTCCATTTTCTCCTTCCTATTTGAATAAAGTGACTGCTGAAGATGACTTTGAATCCTTATCCACTTAATTTAATGTGTGAAGAAAACTGTAATGGGAAGAAGGCATTTACAACTCTTTCCCTAGTTTCAGTTACAGCAACATTAAGAAGGGTAGACGACAAATAAAATGCAAATAGGAATGACACATGTCTGAGGAGATAGACATGTGTAACCTGATTTAAATATTACACAATGTATACAGGTATTGAATGATCACATGATATCCCATAAGTATGTAACCCTTTAATGTTTTTATGTATCAGTATAAAAAATTTAATTTAAATTTTTAAAAAAGGGAAAGAAAACTTAGAATAACAGCAGATGGGAGTTAACCCAACATTGATTGTTTTTCATGAAAACTCTTTGGCTTAGAAAGAATGACTATAGCTCACAATCATACAAGGTGTCTTTAAGCAAGTTCCCTTGGTTCCTGCATTAAATGTAACCCACCCTTAGATGTTCTAGAACACTGAAAAACATGGTGTTGACCTATTAGGTTTTTGTTTTTTTCTTTTTTCATTACAATGCACATAATACTTTCTTGTATTTATATTATAACGTGTATAGTGTAAAATGTGAATGACTTTTTTTGTGAATGAAAATCTAAAATCTTTGTAACTTTTTATATCTGCTTTTGTTTCACCAAAGAAACCTAAAATCCTTCTTTTACTATACTGTGACTTGTCTGGTTATTTATAACTTTAAATCCCGATGTGCACCAACATTTTTATATTATGGTTCCATCATAGAGAAGCAGTTTCTGACTTGGATGAAATGATTTATGTCTATAAAATGATGATTATATGTGTACTTGCAAAAATTCAGTAATTCTGGTAGTGTTTTTTTATATACATACTATGCATTAATCTCAAACACGAAAGAAATATGCAATAGGAAAAGTAAAGCTCACATTAGAGACTGCTTCCTATGAACCAAGCCAGGTGTTTTGCATACATTATCTCACAAAAGGTAGATAAAAGGCATGCTGTTACTGTTTGATGAGGGATCTAGCAGAGTGATATCAAATTATGTGTCTAAAAGTACATAGTTAGTGTGTAGTGGAAGCAGATATTCTCTACAGCCTGCATGCCATTCCCAAGAAAAACGTAAAACGTTATGTTCCTTATTTTTATATATTTAGAAGCTCAATTTACTGGATAAATGCTCATGTCTAAATCATTATCAGATGTCAAAGACATCAAGTTCTAATCTATTCAGTTATCCATCTAGTCCTTCATTTTTTATTTGTTCACTATTTCCTAAATTTTTAGTGTGTGCCAGGCACTGTGCTATGCCCAGAGGATTCATCAGTGAATGAGCTAGACATGTCTCTACCCACATAAAGTTTTTTATACTGGATAACATTCTATGGGAAGTATATGACAGCCCATTTTTTTATACAGCATCTATATTAACAATCTGAAAGAATTCATTATATATCATGATGTTGTATAGGAGCTATCGGAAAGCACAAATGTGGGTTGAAAATTATTTTGAGGTTTCTTTTTTGGAATATCAAAACTACTCATGGAGTCAAACATGAATAGACATAGAAGAGATTCTCTTCATTTTTGAGCTGTCCTTTCTGTGCATATCCCATCATTTCTTTTACACAGAAGTTGAATATAAATGACCCACGGAAGTATGCAGTAATTTGCATCATGCAAATATGCCTTTATTAAATTTGGAATCCTCTTACTTTTTGATGTATTTAGGTACAAATAATGGAATCTGTGGGATGTTCGGAACACTGGGACAGAGTGAGAAGTTTAAGGAGACTTGTATTATTCAAAGTCAGCAAGAGGTGGTCTTTTGTAAAGAAGTGGACATTTTTAAAGACTGTCACATCAGGAAGAAGTATGTGCCTCTGTCATGGGGGGCTATTAAGAGAGGTGGGCTTTCCATCTGGAAATGGAAAAGAGTTAAGAGAGATTTTATAGGGAGAAATGTCATTTTAGTGTGTTAGTAACTAGACCATTGCTGATCAGAAGTGAATTTTCAATATATTATAGGGAGCAGGAATTAGGTTAGCCATGAGCCAATTGCCTAGAAATCATTTATCATCTACAACAAAGTTATCAAGTTTGGAAGTGGATTGAAAAAATGCAAATAGGTTGTAAAAATGGTTCAGAGTTGATTTTGTGCATGACCTATGCAGGACTATTCCCCAAGACAAGAATCTGAGACAAAATATGTCCTAGGTAACAAATGTTATCAAGTAATTGAAGATTCAAGGATATCCATTTTTATGTGCTTCTTTTTATTCTGCCTAATATTAGAGGTGCAGAGAAACAGTTTTTGAAGAGCAATGTCCACAATGATGTGTTAGCTCTCACATTGGTGCATCTTTTTTTTTTCTGCGCTGCAACTCATATTTGCTAAACAAATCAGAATAATTTACCCGAATGATGCTTTCTAAAACAAGTCTAAACAGAAAGTTTATAAAGGTCTTTGAATGAGTCATTCAAGACTGTATAATCTTTTCCTACCATTACTCATTTCTATGTGTTTGGATCCCAGCTGGACAAGAAAGAGCAAATGCCAAAATAGAACAAGAAAGGTTTTTGTTAAGGTGTTTACAGAATAAGCAAAGTCTGAGTTTTAATTGAAATTTAATTCAGAATTTAGTCTGAGTCCATCAAATGATCCCTGCCAAACCTTATAAAAGTTCACCTCCTTAGGCAGTTACTTTTAAATTATTTTTGATGGTGTTTATATCAAAATAACAATTTAAAACTATGTATGTACCCCCTCAAATTTTAAATTATCAACAAAATTTGGATTTCATCAAGAAGTTAAATGATTTTAAAAAAATGTCATTTTTGGCATGTTTCAAATGTTACCATTCTAAAATATGCACATACATCATTCTTTTAAAGGTATTCAATGGAATTTAGATATCACAGTGATTACTTTCTTTTTCTGTTTTTGGTAGGGAGGGGTACTGGAGATTGAACTCAGGGCACTAGACCACTGAGCCACATCCCCAGCCCTATTTTGTATTTTATTTAGAGACAGGGTCTCACTGAGTTGCTTAGTGCCTTGCTGTTGCTGAGGCTGGCTTTGAACTCGTGATCCTCCTGCCAGGTTCCTGAACTGCAGGGATTACAGGAGTGTACCATCATGCTGGGTGAGATATCACAGTAATTTAATATGTACATACCACTATTCTTTTAAGAAAAACTTGAAGATTTTTAGGTAGTCAGAAATTTTACATGTTTTTTAAAATCTTCTTTGGACTCAGTGTTTTCATTAGACCCTCCCCATGGATTTTTTCTAAATATTAAACATTTACATGTTTGAAAGTGTTCCAGATATATATGCATCAAAATTTGTACTTAAAATTTGAAAGTTAAGTTTTTCTTATGAACCTAAAGCTATAAAAGTTAGCAATTTCCTGGACTGAGCTATCATTATAATTTATTGATGTATAATTTATTGATCAAAATAATATAAAACATTATAAAATTTGAAAGATAATTAGATAAATTTAAAAAATGTATTAGGAACACATCTTAGTGAGATATGACTAGAGAAGTTTTTCCCAATTCACTTTTCCATGGATAAGCATAACTTACAATTAGATTGTAGCATGGTTTAGCAGCTTCTATTCCTACTCTGTTTTTATAGATTTAAACACAGGGATTTTTTTTTCCACATAAATAACTAGATGGAAATGGTAGTTTTATTACACAGTGCTACCCAATTTTTTATGCTCTTAAAGACTTATTGGCAAAAGTTGTATGGTGGGCTCAACGTGGTGGCATATGCCTGTAATCCCAGCAGCTCGGGAAGCTGAGGCAGAAGGATTGTAGGTTCAAAGCCAGCCTTAGCAACTCAGTATGGTCCTAAGTGATGCAATGAGACCCTGTCTCTAAATAAAATGCAAAAAATAGGGCTGGGGATGTGGTTCAGTGGTTGAGTGGCCCAGAGTTTAATCCCTGGTATCCTCAAAAAAAAAAAAAAAAAAGTGGTGTATGGTGTTCTATCAAAAGTTATTTTCCATTGCCTTTCAGCTATGGCACAATGAAGTTCTGATTTTTTTCAGAAACATTTTACTTGAAAAAAATTTCTTACAGTTATAAAAAATCATTCATTGTCTTTGTTCAGAGATTTACATTCCATGGTAACACAACATAAGACTTGAAATTGATGAGTGGTGTGTTTCATAAGGTGGTTGGTTTTAAGTTATTATATATTTATTTAATGAAATAGCAAAAGGACAGTTATTTGGTCTCTGGTTTTCAAAGTTTGTTTCCTGAAACAACAACATAGTATCTAGGAATTTGTAAGAAGAGCAAATCTTCAGACCCTACTCCACTGAACTGGAGATTTTGGGAAAGGCGACAGCAATCTGGGCTTTTGCAAAGCATTCCAGATGATTCTGACACATTCTAGAATTTGTTAGAATTAATGTAAAGAGAGATACAAAAGTGGAATTGCAGCCTCCACTACAAACATCATTTTTGGAAGATGAGTGTTAGGAAAGATGCCATATGGATGGTAAAGCTTTGGAAATTGCTTTCCTTGGTATGCCTATGAATTCCTTGGAGTATGTTGGCATACTTCCAATGTAGGCAGTCTAGGTTTGGAGACCAGTACACTGCACAGTTTTATCAGGCTTCTAGTGCAGCGAGGGTCTGCATTTGTGAGCATGTGTTGTATCTGTCAGGTGGTTGTTACTTTCTAGCTTATGAATGGGTCTCTGGTTTTATAAAGAAGCAGTGAGAAAGGCTTTTGCTAAAGGGAAAACTGAATAAAATATTGTGATTAAAATATCCATTTCTTAAAGACCTGTAGCAAAGTTTTAAATGCAGGATTTACAATAAATTTAAAAACTGAGGCCAGGCATGGTGGCGTACATCTGTAATCCCAGTGGTGGCTTGGGAGGCTGAGACAGGAGGATAGCAGTTCAAAGCTGCCTCAGCAAAAGTGAGGCACTAAGCAACTCAGTGAGACCCTGTTGTCACTGACCTAGGAACACTGTGCTGTAAACTGAGATTTTCTTAAGCTGCTCACCTGTGTAAATAGCCCCTTTGTTCAACTCTCTTTGATTTGTCCAATCTGATGGCTCATCTATTTCCCATTGGATTTTTAAGGATCCTCTTATGTATTTCTTCAGGGAAATTATGGAAGTAACCCAGTTCATATCAATCATAGGATGCTACATGACATTCTGGAAGTCTCTATATTAGTACCTTTGGGCTTCTTCCATAGCATTTCATCACGTGTTTGTATAAGGTTTTGTCTTTAGTTCTGTCTTTTTAATCACTAAACATTAACCATGTGATTGTCGCAACTACCAGTCATTTTTTTTTTTTGCCTCTGTTCTCCATAAACATGGCCACACTGTTGACTGGTTGGTCCTATTTTAGTTTAAAAAATAAAACATGATACTTCAGATCACAATCAAGTTCTGTTTTCAATGCTTTTATAATTTGGAGTCAAGAAAAGAGTAGGAAAGTTATGTACGTGCACAGCAAGTTTCTCTGAGACTAAACCCCAGTATGTTTGAAACCTTAAAGCTTATCCATGAACAGAGTAGGGCAAGAAGGGAAAGGAGATTGCCATTTTAAACATGCAAGCAGATTTTATTTCTCTGGATAGAGGTATTCCTTTATCTTTCAAAGAAGAATTTCTCCCTTTCATTTTGAAGAAACCATCTGGAATCTGGGGGCCTTCAGTTACACAAGCTAAGACCAAGATCATCCTTCCCAATGAATTGGCAAACAGAGAAGCTGAGCTGCCCTACATTAAAACATAGATGCTATTCTTTTAAAAAAAAACATTGTATCTTTTAGATTAAATTTTTGCTTTACTACATATTCTGTTTATTTTCTCTGGGTCTTGATTCCAGGGAGCTGGAAATTCTTGGCAGGAGGCCTTCTCTGTTAAAGAGGGAAGATGGTTTCAGCAACATGGTGGAAGAGGTGCTGAAACTAAGAGAAACTTCTAGTATAAATCTGTAGCAGGGCCTAGGAAATTTTTAAGTAATCTGATAAACTGCAAAGTTTTAAATATTGCTCAGCATGTTACAATTCTTTATTTCCTCAGGTGCTCCATATATTTTTGTTCTGTCATAATTGTTTTTCAAAATTGAAAAAAAATGAACTATGGCTTCATTTGGGTATAGCAAAGAGGGAGAAAGATCAGCAACAGTGTTATGAAGCCATAAAGTTTGTCTGGAGTAATAATCCCAGTACCAGAAGGCTGGCTGGGGCCAGATTGACATACAAGGTAGATTTCTGGAACAGGGTAGCATTCCATAATGGAATAAATAAACAAAGTTTTGGGGGAAAGGAGTCTGATAATTTATATTTTTGGTCAAGTAACATGTGGTCTTGGGAATACTATTTTAGCACTAAAAGGAAGTGCCACTTCTTAAAATTGAATGTGGGAACATCTGTATTACTCAGGCTTCCTAATAACTAGCACCTTTATCATTTACTATGTGACAATCCTTTGACTTTTAACTTTAAGACTCTGCTCCTAAAGTGTGAAGTAAATTGAAGATACTCTTATTATGATCTGATGCAAATCTTCTCTTGAACACTTACTTTCCTATTTGTGCTTTTCTGTATTTTTCATCAAGTTTACAATGAACAGATATTACTTAGCTAAAAAATTAACAACAATTAACAATAACAACAGTATGTAGTTCAAAAGTGTAATTTATGAATTTTGAAATAAATGTATAATACAAAGAAAAACTAATCTAGGAAAATAAATTTTAAAAAATTAGCAAAGTAATTCCTGAAGAATGAGAGTAATCTCATTCATGGTTTTGGAGAAAGATCTTGCTGGGATTCTGGAGATTATTAATCTAAGTTGAACCAAAACATGTTATTAAAAGTCAGGCACTTGGATTTACTGATGCTCTGATTACAAAAGGAGAAAAAATATTAAGTATAACATTTGCATGTAGAGTTGAGGAAGATAGAAATACTTTAAAACACTCATGCCAAATAGAGAAAATAATTTATGTGGAAAACCAAGAAAAATTAGAAGCTCATTAACAGGAAAAACATCAGCAAGAGGTTTGGAAATATCTGATTATAGAAGGATGAAACAGATGTAGAATTATTTTTAATTAAGTGAGGGCTTAAAACATTAAAAAAAAAACAGTCCTGTTCATCCACAAAGAATAGAGATTAGACCAAAGGATAAGAGATGCTAAAATACCTGGGAATGAATGGGCCACTGTGCTAATGTTGGAAAATATGCATCTAGGTTGAAAACAGCACAAGCAATTAATGTTTATGGAATCATTACCTAAATCATAACTCTGCCTACCAGACACCATGAAAACATTTTCAGATATGCATTAAATTATGTCATTGCTCTTTCGTTGTTTTTGTTAATTTATTAGCTAAGTAATATCTGCTCATTGTAAACTTGCTGGAAAATATAGAAAAGCACAAGTAGGAAAGTAAGTGTTCAAGAGAAGATTTGCATCAGATCATTATTTTTAACGCACATGGCTCTAAAGTGTGGCCAATAACTATGTGTAGAAGGAACTATTTATTGGGTGCCAGTCACTCTCCTAACTGCATTGCCATCTGTTTCTCTTCACAAGAACGTAAGCCCCATGAGCACAGGGCCTCCTCTGTCTTGTACATCATCATGTCCCTAACACCTGCAATGTGCCCAGCATGTAGCAGGCACTCAATAAATATTTCTTAAATGAATGACTAAATCACCTCTCTTAATATTCACATCAATTTCTTGTCATTCCTATTTACTGATGAGGAAACAGAGGCATAGGGAGATTGTGTCGACTGCCAAAGTTGCTTAGCGCCCAAGCAGTAGAGCTAGAATGTGCACACAGAAAGGCTGACTCTGGAGCTCAGTAACACATTTCCTTACATAGAGGGGATCCTGTAGAAAGGGAAGTCAATGGGATGATGTTAATAACATACTGAAACTGGATCAGAAACCCCTTACCTCTTTACAACAGAAACCATCAAATCTCACCATTATGCATATCCACAAGACACTAATTTTACAAAAAGTGTAAATAAAGATATCAGTAAAGTAGAGGAAAGTGATCAGGGGAAGAGAAGAAGGGGAGAGTAAGGTTAAGTACTAGGAACTTAATTGAAGCAAATTATATTCCGTGAATTTATATAAATATCAGAATGAATACTAATCTTATTTATAACTATTATGAACTAGTAAAAATAAAAATAAGAAAGAATGCATTAAGGGGCTGGGGTGGTGGCTTAATGGTAGGCTGCTCACCTAGCATGCGTGGGGCACTGGTTTCGATCCTTGGCACCACATAAAAACAAACTAATGTATCCACCTAAAACTAAAGATACATAAATAAATAAATATTTTTTAAATTTTTTTAAAATCATTAATTATTGATCAAACAGTTCTATTAATTGGCAGCATCTGAAGCTGAGGACAACAAAGAAAAATGTTAAGCCATTTGTCTCATATACTCTACACCAGAAAAATGGTCATCTGCCACTAAATTAGTGGCACAATGGTTTAGCAAATAAGAATTACAGAGGATACTGAGATTTCAAGACTATCATACAAATAAATATTTAGAAAAATATGCATACAATCACATGTATCTAAGCTTCCAGGGTTATCAGGAACATCAGTCATTTCATATTGGATGTCAGTACATTGTGACTTTCACAGTTGCCTATTTTACCAAAGTGAATATTTAGCAGTAGAACAGAACTGGAAGTTGTTTTCCAGCAAGATGTGGACAAATCTCCACATAGCCATTTAACTTGACCCCAGAATTCAAGAAATGAGCGCATGAAATTTGCAAATGCAGTCCACTTTCCAGCATTAACAGTAGTCTCTGGTCTGCTTGGACATGTGTTCTAAGAATATTCGCAATAGTATGGTGAATATGTGATTTTTTTGAAGTGAATAGAGATTACATAATCAATCCAATTTTTGTTTTTAAAGGAAATGTACCGAAAAAGAAATCTACTTAGATTTATACTATAAATGTAAGAGTGCAAATTCATTTCTTCATACATTCATTTTATTCATTGATTCAACAAACGTCTTTTGAGCAAGTATTATATGCACTTCAGAAATTATTCTATTTTATTTCTTGGATTCTTTTCAGACTTTATTACATCATTACTACAATAGGATAAGATGCTTCTGTTTTTTAGTAATTGTTCTGGAACTGTGAAAGTTTCAACTGTCCAGAAATGGCCTGAAAATATCCAACATCTCTTCTGACACACTGAACATGTATGTTATCTGTCTCAGGATTGAAGATATTTCAAAGTAAATTAAGCTTTGTTGGAAACTACAAATTGTGAGTTCAAGTTGGAATCAGGGTAGGATGAAAGATTTGCATTCAAGCAACAAGTAGCTTGCAATAATTCTGTACCAAATAAGGACATCTTGAAAGTATTGTCCCAAATATTTTTTCCATGTCATCTGTTACCTTGTAAGCAGATGCACAATGTGCTGGCCAAATATCATTTTAGCTGAACTTTAGTTCTTGCATGTCTACTTTGTTCTGTGTTCTGATGGTCAAAGTGGACAGGAAAGCCCCTTTGTGTGTCCTGAACACCATTGAAAGATCCTGGGTTGACCCCATGGAGGGCGGGACCACAATTGTCAGACCACAGCCAACAGAGCAGAGTCAGGGTGGTTGAAAGTAGATCTGCCTGAAGTCAGAAAATGTAGGAACAGGGCCCAGCATATATCTCCTAGCTAAGACTCTTCTTTAGATTCAATATCTGTAAGACTGAAAATAGAAGATTTATCAATGGAGTAGATGAAGGGGATTGAGGGGAGGGAGGAAGGCAGGAAAGGAGAAGAGGGGTGAAATGAAGTCTATTAAACTTCCTATGAGTATATTATGCCACAGTGGATTATGCCTTTATGTGTATTTGTAATGCACTAATTAAAAAAAAAACTTAAGTAAATAGATGGAAAGCTAGCAGAAAAGAGAAAGGTGAACATGGAGAGGGAAAATGGCGGGGAAAGAGGAAATACGGGACTGAATTAGAGCAAATAATATTCCATGGTTGTATAATTACATCAAAATGAACCCCAGTGTTATACATCTCTATAATGGACTAAAAAAAAATGCTATCCACCAAAAAATATCTGTTCAACAACTTAGTCACATAAGATAGTTAGGGTTTACAGTTTGGGGTTGTTCAATAAACTGTGAAGAGATGATTCTTAGAAAAATTTTTTTATGAATTCATTTCTATGGGAGCTATTGGGTTAGTAAATATCTATAGAAAGAAGGTTTTTTTTTTTAAAGAGAGAGTGAGAGAGGAGAGAGAGAGAGAGAGAGAGAATTTTTTTTTAATATTTATTTTTTAGTTCTCGGCGGACACAACATCTTTGTTGGTATGTGGTGCTGAGGATCGAACCCGGGCTGCACGCATGCCAGGCGAGCGCGCTACCGCTTGAGCCACATCCCCAGCCCAGAAAAGTTTTCTTTTTTCTTTTTATTTCTAGTGGAGAAGTGTTAAGGACAGAGACCTGTCCCATTCGTATCTACCCCTTGAGAAAGAAACTCAAGGAGCTATGAGAGATTGAAACCAAAGCTTACACATTGCTGCAAAGAGGGAAAAGAGTGATCGATAGTTGGAGAGGGGCCATGGAAACTGACTGGGAGGGCTGCAGGAAACTTAAAGGGCATCCATGGGAATGTCTGGATACCCAGGAAGAACCAGCTAGGGATGCTGTGAAACCTTCTGTGTTGATGGAGGTAAGTGTCAGACTCAGTTATATTATCCATTGTGATCCCCATAAATCGTCCCATCAGAGAGGGCTGTAGATGAGGCCAAAGGGTTTCAAACATGTTTGTTTCGTACAAGTGGAGAGCCCTTCTTCTTTACAATGAAAGCTTCTTCCAAACATAGGTATATGTGAAACGGATCAAGGTAGAGCTCACTGTGCTGAAATGAGAACAGAGAGCCATTGCATAGCTCAGCTCATCAGAGTATATTTTTATTATTGTATTTTTTTATGGCTTTCTTAAGGGCTTCCATTTACAGCCAAGGTTGAGAAACACTATCTTAGAGTAGAGCTTCCAAATGTATTTACCAATCACCTTGGGATCTTGTTAAGTGCAAATTTTGACTCAGGAGGTCCCAAGATGGGGTCTGTGATGCCTCAGGTTTAACAAGCTCCCAGGTGGTGCAGATGCTGCTGGTGGGTAAAGCATATTATAACTCCAGGATCTTGGAGCGTTGGTTCTCACACTTCAGTGGGCAGCAACATTTCCTCAGGTACTTATTATATTTTCCAGGGTGCTCAATTCCCAGAGTTTCTCATTCAGTGGGATCTGAAAATTTGCAGTTCTAATACATTCACAGGTGACATTACTGTGGGCATGATCACCTAGGACAATGGTCTCAAACCTGGTCACAACTGGCAAACTCATAAAAACATCCTCATACTGAGCACCTGCACTCCTCCCCGCTTCCCTCCCTCACCCCCATTTTTGTTCCTCACAGAATCTGATTTAAGTCCTCGGGGTGATTCTAATGTACAGCAGGTCTGAGAACAATTGATATAAAGCCTCATGGATCATATCAGGACTTCAGATTTTATTCTAAAGATGATATGAATCATCTCTGCTTTTAGAAATAATGCTTGACTGGGTTGAAGGCATTTTAAAGTGGATCACTGATAAAATCCTGACACCTGAGAGGTATACCTTCACCTGATGGGTATCTCTGTCATCTCTTTCATTACATACACAGGAGACTTGTAAAGGTTGAACAGAGAGTTTTTTAATTCCTATACAGAAATATGTTAAAAGGTACCCACACTGGGTAATTTTGAAATCTGCTCATGCTAAGCTGGCTATGTAGTTTTGCTCCCTCTTTGTATTAATTTGGATCTGTCTGTTCCATTGTGAGTTATGTGGCAGAAGCTAATTACTGGGAGCCTGTGATTTGAAGTGACAGGTAATTGAAACTTAGGTTCTCTATGAATATCTGTGTAATGTATAATACATTATTAAACAGTAATTACTTAAAACACAAATGAGACTGATTGAAGTCAGCTATAGTAGTTAGTGGTTCATATTAAACCTGGAACTATAGATAATTAACAAGGGTCCAAGAAAGCTCATTTCAATGTAGCTTGCAAAAATTATTTTTTGTCATTTGGCATTAATTATGACATGCTAATATCCTTAATTTTATTTGGTCTATGTATATTCCCCTCATGTATTCAGGATGAAAACTGAAATGGAAGTTTTAAATTTAAAAAAAGGAAGAAAATGATCTACCCCACACTTGTATTAATATTTAATCTTCTTTACTGAATTAATACTCTGAGGTTGCTAACACAGCCTCAGTGGAAATGGTGGCTCTTTTGAAAGAATATGAAATTGGATTTTAGAATCAAATGGGATATTATTATTTTATGAAATTTAATCACTCAATTTTTTTTGAAAATGGAAAATAGTCTCAGAACATGCCATCACTATTTATATCTACACATTATACTAAATATATACATATAAATAATCATTACATTATAAAATATAGTACAATATATAAATTTTCTTCTTAGCTTTTGGCTCTGAAATGGTCCATCTGAAGCTTTGAATCTTGCAGTATTATCACTTATGCTGATACATCTTGTAAAAAACAGAAAAAAAATGTGCAAATTTCTCAAGTTATGGTTGAAGTAATAGCTAGTGGTAAATATTTCTTTGTGATTCACAGAAATGACTCCCAAATTCTTCAGTGTGTATTGCTCCAGAACCATTATTCCATATTGCTATACAAATAGCAGCTCTAAGTGCCTCTATCTCCATCTACAACTTGGGGTTTGGGGAGCAAAAATCCTATTCCAGCTCATTGAAATCCTTGTGGGGGTTGTAGAAACCATAACATGCAGCACTTAGTCTTCATCATTAGCTTTCATCTTTCGGGCTAATTTGCTTTGTAATGAAAATCCATAGGCTTAATGATTTAGAATGTAATATGGGTAGAACCTACCACTTGTCCTGACCAAGGTCCTTCTTTGACCATTGAGAAAAATGTGAATTCTCTTCCTGCCTCAAACTTTAAAAAAAAAAAACTAATAATGATGGGTTTTTTTCAAAGATCATTTGGCCAAGGAGGACACATTGGCTGCACATTATACCAGTTAGCATTTGATCCAGTTGATTATTTATGTGAATTACTCCTACACAAACTTCCTTCATTTGACTTACAAGAAGCACATTCTACTGAAATTTTTTTCTACTCCTTGGGCACCTTCCTTCCTTGTTCTTCCACATGTCTTCTATCTACTTTCTCCCTTATTATTGTCATCCAGTCTTTTGGCTGCAAATGTTATTTATGTCTTGATTACTCAACTGGGACCTCTCTATTCAACTCTAGTCTATTGCCTATAATGCATCTGTACTTAAGTATTAATAGGATCTAAAAATAAACACATCCAAATACAAACTCCTGGATTCCCCTCCTACTTCCTCCATCCATCCTCTTCCCTATTTCAGCACCTGTACTGCTAACACCCTGGTCTATGCCACCCTTATCTTGTACCTGGATTGAGCATTAACCTTTCTTCTGGACTACTGTCTGGGATCATCCTTGCTTCACATTGGTTTAACCTTGACAGACTTTCTATTGTGAACCTGCTAAAACCCAAGTCAGAGCATGTTATTCTACTATTGAATATCTTCCTGTGCGTGTTCATATCTCCAGAGCAAAAATCCCTAGTGGTCCATGTTTTTGTGGGAATAGCCTGACACCCAGCAGCTCTCTAATTCCTTCTGCTGCTGCTCTCCCTCCTGCTCACCTGCAGTGGCCTTATCAGCCTCCTTGCTGTTCCCAGAGCATGCAATCCCATCTCACCCTGGTGCTTTGCACTTGCTTTCCCTCTGCCTGGTCCACTCATGCTCCAGACATCTACTTGGTTTGTTCTCTTACCTCCTTCAGATATTTACTAAAATGTCAGATTTTCAGTGAAGCCTCCTTTGAACAGCTTTTTAAAATTCTGAACTCCCTGTCTAACACTTCTTGACTTCCTTCTTCGATTTTATTTTTATTTTTTAGCATGTCATAGGCTTATGGATTTTGTTTATTGCCTGCCTGCTCTCATTAGGCTGTAGGCTCCATAAGGGCAGGGGTTTTTATCTGGTTTGCTCACTACTGCATCCACTCCCAGTGACTACAAGAGAACCTGGCCCTTAATAAGCACCTAATAGTATCTGTTGAATGAATGTCCAACTGTCCCCTTACACACATTTTTTCTGAAAGTCTGAGCAATGAGTGACCATTCTTACAGAACTGTATCTTAACATAATCTTTCTCCCCATTTCTCATAGCTTGTTCATTTTAAAAGCCAAATTTCTGTTTCCTATTCCTTTCATTCAATAAATATTTATTATTGATCATTGTGTGCCAGACCTTGTGCTAGATGCTAAGTAATGTAGTAATGAAGCATTGTCCTATTATCAAAAAAGACACTGGATGAATAAAAACACAAATATATGTAATATAAATTGATGTAAAATTTTATGAAGGCAAAATAGTTATTGTGAAGGGGAATGAGAATAGGTGGGAGAAAGTATTTATATGGTATCAGAAGGTCACCCTAAGAAGGTGACATGTAAGGTGAGTTGAAAAGGCCCAAAAGAAAAGAAAAGAAGAAAGAAAGAAAGAAAGAAAGAAAGAAAGAAAGAAAGAAAGAAAGAAAGAAAGAAAGAAAGAAAGAAAGACTAAACTGTTAAGACTTAGGTGTGGACTAAGGATAGTTCAGAGGTAGAGCACTTGTCTAGCATGCTTGAGGCCCTGGCTTCAATCCCAGTATCATGGGGATAGGTGAGTATACTTTAACATAACATATACATGATTAAATGAAAACAGACTATATAAAAGTTATGAGTAAGTAAGTAAAGAACATAGAATACTTGAGAAACCAAAAGAAAGTCATTGTGATTAAGGTTGGATCTAGATTGGCAGATCCTGTATGTTCTATAGCAACAGGTAATGGTTAAGAGATTGGTGCTCTAGAACCAGAATCTCTGGGTGTAATATGGGCTTCAGATTGTAACAGACTGAAATATTTAAAAAGTTATTTAACTACTCTTTACCATAGTTTCCTCATTTCTAAAACAGTAATAATCACAGATGCCTACCTCTTATGGTTGTTGCATTATGAAGTGAGTCATTGCATATTAAATACTTATAATGATATCTGTAATGTAGTGCCTTAGGCCTTTTGGGCTGCTATAAGAAAATACCATAGACTGGGTAGCTTAGGAACAATGGAAACTTACTGATCCCGCCTTTGGAGGCTGGGAAGTCCAAGATCAGATGCCTGCTGATTTGGTATTTGGTTCATAGAAGGCACCTTCTCTATGTCCACATGTGGGAGCAAGGCCAAGCTAGCTCTCTGGGGTCTCTTTCATAAGGGCATTAATCCTGTTCCTAAGGGTTCCACACTAAATCTAGTCACCATCCAGTGACCTCATCTCTTTTGAGAGGGTCTCCATATGTGAATTTTGAGGGGACACAAATATTAAGACCAAATCAGTAGTATAGATTTTAATCTAAATTTGAGTACATATTCTGAATCCAATCACTTCTCCCCATATCTAGAGCTGCCACACTGGTCCACACCACCATCATTTAAAAAAAAAATGTATTTATTTATTTATATTTGTTATTTTTAGATATACATGTCAGTAGAGTATATTTTGACATATTATACATACATGGAGTATAACTTAATTAGGATCTAATTAGGATCCTAATTAGGATCCTATTCTTGTGGTTGTACATGATGTGGAGTTACCCTGGTCATGTATTCATATATGAACATAGGAAAGTTATTTCTAATTAATTCTACTGTCTTTTATACTCCCATCCCTTCCCTTCATCTTCCTTTTTCTAATTCAATGAACTTCTATTCTTCTTTCCCCCCCTTTCTGGTGTGTCAGCTTCCACATATAAGAGAGAAAATTTGACCTCTGTTTTGGGGAATTAGCTTATTTCACATAGCACAATTGTGTCCAGTTCCATCCATTTCCAGCAAAGTCATAAAGTCCTTTTTATTATGGCTGAGTAATATTTCATTGTGTATAAATACCATATTTTCTTTATCCATTCATTTGTTGAAGGGCACTTAGGTTGATTCCATAGCATAGCTAATGTGAATTGAGCTGCTCTAAACATTGATGCGGCTGTGTCACTGTAGAATGCTAATTTTAAGTCCTTTGGGTATATTCCAAGGAGTGGGATAACTGGTTCAAATGGTGGTTCCACTCTTCGTTTTCTGAGGAATCTCCATATTGCTTTCCAGAGTGATTGCACCAATTTGCAGTCCAACCAGCAATGTACAAATGTACCTTTTTTTATTACATCCTCACATCTTTGCCAATATTTATTTTTACTTGTATTCTTGAAATTTGCCATTCTGAATGAAATGAGATAGAATCTCAGTGTAGTGTCTTTCTTTCTTTCTTTCTTTTTTTTAGAATTTAACCTTTATTTTATTTATTTGTTTTTATGTGGTGCTGAGAGATTGTACCCAGTGCCTCACCTGTGCTAGGCAAGTGCTCTACCACTGAGCTACAACCCCAGCCATCAGTACAGTTTCAATTTGCATTTCTCTAATTGTTAGAGATGTTGAACATTTTTTCATGTATTTGTTAACCCTTCATATTTCTTCTTCAGTGAAGTGCTTGTTCAGTTCCTTTGTCCATTTATTGATTGAGTTATTTGGGATTTTGGTACTATGTTTTTTGAGTTTTTTTATATATCCTAGAGACTAATACTCTATCTGATGTGCAGGTGGGAAAGATTTTCTCCCATTTTGTAGGTTCTCCCTTCAGATTCTTAATTGTTTCCTTTCCTGTGAAGAAGCTTTTTAATTTGATGCCATCCCACTTATTTATTTTTTAATTTTATTCTTGTACTTTAGAAGTCTTATTAAGGAAGTAACAGTAAATGTTGGTGAGGATTTTGGGGAAAAGGTATACAAATACATTGGTGGGACTGCAAATTAGTACAACTTCTCTGGAAAGCAATATGAATATTTTTCCAAAAACTAGAATTGGAACCACCAGATAACCCAGTTACCCCATTCCTTGGTATATATCCAAAAGATTTAAAATCAGCATACTACCGTGACACAGCCACACTGCTTATAGTAACACAACTCACAATAGCCATACTATAGAGCCAACCTAGGTGACCTTCAACAGATGAATGGATAAAGAAAATGTGGTGTATATACACAATGGAGCATTACTCAGCCATAAAGAATGGCATTTGCAATAAATGGATGGAACTGGAGGCTTCATTGTAAGTTACATAAGCCAGTTCCCAAAAACCAAAGGTTGAAAGTTTTCTCTGATAAGAAGAAGTTAATTCAAAATGGGGGGGGTGAGTTAAAAAAAAAGAGTAGAAGAAAGATCTGTGGAGTAGACAAAGAGGAATGAAGGGAAGGAAGGAAGAACGGGATAGGGAAAGACAATGGAGTGGATCTGACATAACTTTCCATGAACATATATGATTATTCCACAGTGAATCTTACCATCATGTATATCCACAGGACATTAATGAATCTGAATCTTAATGTTAGGTATAACTGAAAAGAAACAATAATGAAAGTAGGAGTTCATCCAAGTTGGGGGAAGTGCTGTCTAAACTCTGTGCATGGGTGAAGAAGCAAGCTCTGGAGAACCAGGGTCTGTCATGAGCCATCCATGGGCTGCCTATGTGAGCTATGTGCATTGGAGTTATATGAAGGGACAGGTCTGGCACTGCATGCTGATTAGGCTGTGAGACGCAAGCAAATGTGCCTCTCCTCTTGCTCTGCCAGTTATCCCATACAGCACCAGAGATGGGGGTGACTTGCCAAAATGTCACTTAATCTGCTGATCACAAGACATCACAAAGCAAGACTCCACCTTTGAAACATTATCCCCTGCTTCATTTGGTAAAGAACATTCCATCGAATCTCCGTCGTGGGTCCCCCCTATAAAAATAAAGAGATTCCAGGTGCACACTCTCTTTCCCAGCTGACCCTTTAGGTCGCAGAGCCAGCCGTCCAACCCTCTCAATCTAAGAAACTCAAATCCGTGTGTTGGATGATTTCTTCGCGGTTTTCTTATATTAATGTTGCAGCCAGCTCTTTTGACCCCAGCACATCTCGTCTGAGCAGGCAGCTGGCTATCCCAGGTGTATGCTCAGTAACTGTGTGGTCTTGGGTGACTTCCTTAAACTCTAAACAAACAGGAATCGTCTTGATCGGTGAAAGCAAGGTATTTTGAATTTGTTACCAGGGCTGAGAACTGAGGCAGAGTGGAGGAAGTCAATGGTAGGTGAAGTGAAAGAGTTTTGGAGTCACTCCCTGATTTTGAATACTTGCCTAGCACTTACTAGTTGTATAGCATTAGGAGAATTACTAGAGAGCTCTGTGCTTAAGTTTACCCATTTATGTAACAGAGACAATAGCCATTCATACCTCATTATCTTATTAAATAAGATTTTAATTTTGCAGTAGTTAGCTAGCCTGTCATGGGGGTCCAATTCATGGGTGGGCTACTGGTGCTCAGAAGAGCCTGATACACTACTGTCACTGTCTTAAGCTTCTTTCACTTCTTCACCAAGGTGCCTGAAGTTTTCCTTTTACACTGAGTTCTGAAAATTTTGTGTCTAGTCCTGCCTTGCACATCCATAACAACCCATAAACACTCATGATAATGATAAAGAAGAAGAACCAGTAGAAAATATTTTCTTGGAGATTGTGAATTACTTCCACTTTTCATGTGTTCCAATAGAAATTTATGTTCTGGGTTGGCTTATATTTTCCTCCTCTTTAAGTGATTATTGGACAGTGCTATTATTCACCATCTGAAAACCTAGTTACATATATTCTTCCCTCTGTCTTTTAGTTATTTGAAACAAAAAAGTGAACATGGTCCCTATTACTCTGCCCTGGTGGGAACTATATGACTCTGCATATATGAATTTTATAAATTCAATTTACTTTGTATGGACTTCTTACAAATGGAGTGGCTCATAAATGCAATTCGTGCATATTAATGTGTCATTTCTTCACTTATATCCCACATCCTTAATGCCAAAACCAATATAATATTATTTTGTGAAAACTGACATGATATTAGAGATACATGGCTACCAGCTTAGAAGGCCCTATATAATGTTTTCTTGTTTTTTTTTTTTTTTTTTTTTTTAAATCTAGACCTCATCTTTGTTATTTTAGATGTTTGGTTTAAGATGAGTGGAGAGCCAGGAAATACCCTAGAATAGATGATTCTGAGAAACTCAAAACCTAAGTTGTGACCTGACCTTACATGGTGCTTTGAACAATTTTTTCTTGTTTTTTTCATTATAAAAAATAAGGTGCTTCAAATCTGAATGCTAAAAAAAGCACACAAGTAAATATCTGCAAGAATTTAATATTTCTCAGAGTCTACACAAATTTCTGTTGTAAGATGAGGTTATTTTTCTTTCTTCCCCCCGGAAATGCATTTGAATACTGAAATTGAATTGATGTAAAACTATTCAACAGATCTATACTTGGACATTTGGAATATGGTTCAGAACAGTAAGAAATATTTTCTATAGAAAATCAGGCTTCTATTAAATTGATTTCTAGGCAGAACATTTCAACTTAAATATCCCAGTATTGCCTTTCTATAAAACGGAGAAATAGATAATTAGATATGAATTCATCTACTAACAAGTATACTTTCTATTTTCATTGTGAAAAAAACAATTTTCCTCATCAGTTACAATGCTGAAAATGGTTGATTTTATTATAGCTTAGAAAACTCATTGTTACTTAATCTTTTATGTAATGAAAGGGAAACACAGTATCAACTTTGAAAAAGCCTTTTTTTTCTCTTGCTAATTATTCTGAAATGTGATGCCAATTCTGCATTCAGACCTAATCTGAAGCCAAGAAGTTGTGTATGGATATTCTTAATATATTTTTATTATATTTGTAGCAATAAGTCATGGAGAATATAATGATACCCTGGAAAGGGAAAAACTAATTTAGTCTGAACAACCAGTTCTAATACAGATGGGGACTATCAAATAGCAAATTCATTTTAGCAGAACTTGAGTTTTAGATGTAAATAGAATATTAAAAGTTACTGGATTAACTCTTATGGCCTGACAGAGTGTTTAGATTTTGAGTACTAACTTGGATTAAAATTTTGCTGAAGTGTTTTGATTAATGGAACACTTAAAAGTCTCCACTTGCAAAAATTTCATTTTCCAGAAATCTCTTAAAGATTTATTTTATTCACTTGGGAGGTAAAGGATGGAGGGTTTCAAAAAGGGAGGAAGAGAAGAAAGATTTTCTTCTTCAAGCTTATATGGATGAATCTTAAAATGATAGGTATAAATTGTCCTAAAATATTTCTGAGACACTGTAACAAATGTGAATGTACACTTATTTGATCAACAAACATATAAATATATAATAATTAGGAATTATTGTCAATCAATCTTCTAGGTATTTTGGAAACACTGGTAAGCAAAAGTAAAATTCCTTTAATTCCTGCCCTCAGGAGCCTAAGTTCTAGTGGACGGGAGACACAATAATAAAAATAGACACCATAAAAAGTATACTACAAAATAGAGAGGAGATAATGATTTGAGGATATATTTTTCCTAAAAAGGAAAAGAATTTTTTCTTGATCTTTTTTATATTCCAAACTTCAGCTTAATTCTCATTTTTTTTCTACTATTTGACCAAATTTCTAATACCCAAATCTCTGTGGATCTTCCCCTGCCTTGTTTATTTGTGAACCTAACGTATCCTAAACGATTAGCATGCCTCTTAAGTTTAGATGCTGTAGATTTAAAGAAATGTAAGACTCTAGTTGATTTATTTATTTTTTACTTTTTTCAAGTTGTAGATGGACACAACACCTTTATTTTATTTATTTAATTTTATGTGGTGCTGAGGATGAAATCCAGTGCCTCACACATGCTAGGCAAGTACTCTACCACTGAGCCACAACCCCAGCCCCTCTAGTTGATTTCTTTTAAAGAGAGTTTGTCTTCTGGTAGGAAAGTCAATCTTATCCACATGTAATTTTAGGCTTTTCAAGGCCTAGACTATACATTTTTTCACTTATTTTACCTTATTATGCAGTCTTTAGTCTTTGGGGGTAGCCCCTCCTTCTAGTGCATACCTCATCTGATCTCAACTGAAATTTTGTGACCTATGCTGGTGCCTCTCTACTTTGTTGGAGCTTAATGGTTACTCAGTACTGGTTGCTGCTGAAATCTGTGATCATTTTTTTTTTCAGCTTTGTAGTTGCTCTGAGTCTTATGGAATCTCTCCAGGCTCCTGTGCAGTTTTAAGTATTGTCCAGTGATGCACAGGAATTCCAACAACTCATGGAGAATATGGGTATAGTTCTTTGGGCTTCTTTCTGAGTCTCTCTTTCTGGAGAAATTTGACTCTGAAGTCTTACCTTCAAACTCTAATATCTGACTACTCCTTTTTGCAAGACTTTCTACTTGTGTTCTATTTCCAGCTGCCTGAATACAGAAAATCACTGTAGGGAAAAAATGAGGAGAAATGTGGAGCTAACCTTCTGCACTTCCCTTCTCTCAAAGATTACGGAATCTGTATTGCTTGTTCTCCAGTGTCAAACAATTGTTCTGGATGCTTTATCCATTTCTCACTAATGCACTAGAAGATGTTCTGTCATGATCAGAACTGGTTCCCTTTGCCCTTCAATTTACTATAATGTAATTTCCAACCTTTTACTCCATTAAGCTGCTCTTTATAAGGTTTATAGTGACTTCTGTGATGCAAATCCAATGGGTTCTCAATCAGTTCTTATCCTACTCTATCTCAGCAAATTTCAATAAAGATGACCACTTCTTGTCTCATGCTTTTATGCCATACATACACTCTTGGTTTTCCTTCCACCTCTGTGGCTATTCTTCCTCAGACTCTTTTCTGACTTAGCTGTCCTGTACTCAACCTTTAACCCTGGAGTTACATAGGCTCTCCTATAGGAGCCTTAGATGCTCTTTTCTCCTTACTCTACATCCCCTTTTTGGGATGATTCCTCAGAGGATCACATGGCCACAATTTTATGAAAACTTTCAAATTCTTATTTCCACTCTGGGTCTCCTTTCTTAGCTACACACATTATATCTAATGGCCTATTTCAGATTGCTGCTTGGGTGACTTACAAGAATTTCCAAACTTAATATGCATAGCATTGAGCTATTTTTGTGCTCTGTGCTGATCTCTGCACTCATCTATTTTCCAACTTCCTCATTTTGACAAAGGACATCATCCCCCCAACCCTCATAACTCTTGCTAAACACTTGAGAATAACCCCTGACTCACCACTCTGGTTTCAATACACCAAATTTCAGTAGCTCACTTTTTGATCAGACTTTCAACTTTATGAGAATTCATATCTTTGATGATGATCTTACATTTGTGCTCTGCCCTGGGCCCTTTCCATAGTTCTGGAGTCCTTTTTTTTTTTTCATTATTTTATTTAAGGGTATGAGATGTGAATTCTGAATTCACTGTACTTGAGCTTAGTGATAGATATTTGTAGGAAAAATAAACGTCAGCAAAATAAAGATCAATTTATGCTCTGTATGCTGTGTTTAGATGTTTACAATCAATTTTTAAATTATTTATAGAAATTTTAAAAATTAAAGAGTTAGAGTGGTAAGCTATGGGGTAGATTCTGTGAGGTTTAGTTACCATCTTGTAAAATTGCATTTATAATTTGTGAAATTTGTATGAACTGAATGGGCTATCAATTTATGCCATTCACATATTGAAATCTTATGTCTTTTTTGTTAGTTGTGGCTAACTGAAAAATTCAGATTCATCTAGTCTATTAAATATGTTAAAATTGAAATACCTATTAAAAAGAGCAATACATTTTCATCAATGAGTTTCTACAGAAATGATCAAATAAAATGATATGCTTATGTTTTACAAACTTACTTCAGAACTTCTAGACACAACATAGCACTCACTGACCCTAAGTGACCTTCTTTATCTTCATCGCCCTTGTTTTTGCAATGCTGAGTACTGTAGCTTAACAGGACCACAGTAACAAACACTGGGCACTTTTATTGCACTGGATGTTCTACAGGGCACTTGACCTTGCATCATCTCCTTTAATTTTCACAACTACTCTGAATAGGAGGTTAAAAAAATCATCTCATTATACCTGCGGTCTACAGAAGATAACCTGCTTTAAGCCACACAGCTAGTAAATGTGTGAAAAATTTGTGTTGCTCTCTGGTGCAGGCTGGGCCCAGTTCATTTCAATAGTTCACCATTTGTCTCTGGAGATGAAGAGTGGGGACTGGGCAGGCCTTTGTTCCTTGGCTTTTGGCTTAATTCTGTCACTGCTTTACTTCTAGAATGCATTTCATATTATCACCAAAAATTATGTAGAATCTAAACTTTAGTTACTTGTTTAGTATTCTCTCCTATGAATTATATCTTGGTTTATCTTGGCAACCAGGAAATTTAACCCCCACAAAAGCAAATATCTGTGGTTTGAGAATTTCATGACTGAATCTTGTCATCAATATAATTGCTTGTTATCCAGAATCCAGATTATTCTTGAATTGATCTCCAGATGATATATATTTGCCCATTTATCATTTAGCATTTTTTGACTCTAATGGTGAGAAGAGCAGGCAAAGAAGAAAGAAAGAAAATCACAAGGTAGCCAGGTTGTATGTTTTTAGATTGTCAAAATCTTGTGATATTGTTAAGTCACACTGTTTGGGATGGATGGGACTTCATCTACTCCTCCACTTAGAGCCAGTTGAGTGTCAGTGCCAGTAAGTATTGTAGACAGCTTTCCATTTACCATAAAGGAGAGGACTTTGAGGTTATTGGAAGATAATTGCCTTGCTGGAGGTTTCACAGTCACTTAGCATTTACCCAGGACAGCAGCCCTCCTGACACCAATGCTCTTAACCATGAACCTTGCCACCTTTTTCATACCAACTTCATGTGTATAGCAGGTATGAATCTGAGACCACAGATTCAGTTGTTTAGTAAGTTGAATGGTGTTTCCCCCAAAATATGTTCAAGTCCTCATCCCTGACACCTGTGAGCATGGTCTGGAATGGAAATAGGGTTTTTCCAGATGTAATGTTAAGATAAGTTCATGTTAGATTACAGACTAGGTTATGTTCATTATATTAAATCCAATGAATAGAATTCTATGAGAAGAGGGAAAGACACAAAGATATTCCACATAGAAGTACACGTGAAGTTGGAGACAGAGAGTGGAGTGACACAGCTACAAACCTAGGCATTTATAATTTGTGAAATTACAGAAATTGGGAAGGGATGAAGGATTCTCCTCTAGAGCCTTTGGAGAGAGCATAACCCCAGCTACAGCTCCATTCCACACTTTCAGCCCTCAGTTCATGAGAGATTATCTTGCTCTTGTTTCAAGTCTGTGGTTATGGCAGTCCTAGAGAACTAATACAAAATGGCTATTAAATATTACTTTATTTTCCTCTAATTCAATAAAATGTTTATTTTCTGATTCAGTTCTTCAAAGGAGATAAACAATTAAATTCAATCAACTCAGATCTACTCTCCTTCTTCTTCCTCCCAAGACCATGTCTAAGCTACAGCGTGTCCCCATTTGTCTAACCTGAGTGTCTGGGGAAATTCCTTATTTCTGTCCCCATGGCTTCTACAGATCTGATGTCTCCAGAAGTTTCCTGCCTATGGCAGGGTCTGGGATTCTCAGCATTCTTCTGTCCACCTAGCTGCAGGCAGTGGGCATTTCATGTTTCTTTGTCACCAGAGCTCTCCCCAGGAAGAAGGCTTCAGGGCCTTTTTTCCCCCCAAGAACCACCTGTCTTTTTTGTTATCTTTATCTCTGAAGTCATGGAAAAGTAATTAGACCCAGTTTCCCAGACCCTGTTTGATCTCTATCTATGCTGTCCATTTAAACCTGGAATCCTCTAATTTCATAACTTAAACTTTTGGAACACAAAATTCCAATGTTTGATAGCTTTTTCAGTTTTCTGCTGTGTCATATCCTTCCCCTGAGCCACTGAAACCAGAATATTTGCTACCGGAGAGAAGGGCAAGGAAGGAGGAGAATACTCTTAGAGAATACACAGAATATTTGTTCATTAATGAAAATTAGTTAATTAATTAATAAATATGATAGGCAAGGAGATATACTTATTTTAGCATTTCAAATGTTTTGATATACTTCTTTCTGGGGATTTTTTTAAAAGAAAAATAGACAATTGAAACCAAAGAAACATGGACTTAAATGCCAACAGTGTGACTCTATAGCTATAAACATTAGAGCAAGTAATACTTAGTGTCGCTGAGACTTTTTACTTTCACTTGGCAAAATAAGGGAATTAACAGACACCTAGAGTTGTTGTGAGGACTAATTTAATGAAATAATGTATGCAAAGTTGGACTGTCTCCTTTCAGCAAAAGCATAAATAGAATGGTGACTAGTCAAGTCAATGTTGTTGCAGAAATTATTTAAGACTGAGTTGATTTCCAAATTCTTTCCTAAGGGATCAGCATCCAGAAAGTCACCAGTTCTTTAGTCTAAAGATTGATTCTGGATGTGATCTCCCACTGCTAAGCAAGATGTTACTATGAAGGATGTGTGCTTCCTAATTTTCTTTCTTTTGTGAAACAAAGAATAATAGCCTGATGGTGAGGTCTAGGTTTTCTGTTCTTCCTTGAGCATGATTTTCAAGCTTTAGTACCCTTTGACTTTTGTGCTTTTCTGTATCCAGATGATTACTGTGCAGATAGGAAAATACCTTATATTTAATTTGCCTTGCTTTTATACTAAAATGCCACTCCTCTGGGAAAAGAGGTGTGCTCAAGTGGTGTTTTTAAGAGTTGATGAAACCTAGGTAGATACACTATTGACTTGGCCAGAGGATTTTCCTTCTGACTAAAGAGTTGTCATACAGATGCTAAGCCGCTAGGTGTCACAAATGAGGTGATGTTCTGCCCTGCTCCCCTGCAGTTCCTCCTGTAAGAAGGGATGGTGATGTGCTAACTCCAGTGTCACACTAGTGACAGTATGTTAATATCTGTAGTCCATTCTGACAGCAAGAGCTCAGGAGGCCTTATAGCTTCTTCATCCTTACTTATAACAAGGACTCCAAAATGGAAATGAGGAGATTTACTCTAAATGCTGGCAATGTAGGATAAGGGAGAGATAAGATAAAGTGATTGAAATAAGGCTGTGGAATCCCTACACTATGGATTATGTTCATTATTTTGATTAGTGGCCCCTATACTGATATATGTCAGTGAAAAACTATGATATTGTTTTTAGTATTGCTAAAAATATTTACTCATAGCTACCACATGTGAGGCACTGTGCTAGGTCCTAGGAAATTAACAGCTAACAAGAACAACAATTCCTGTCTTCCTAGAGGGATTAGTGAAAGGAGCCAGAAAAAAAAAATCTGGTCTATTTTGGAATCAGAAACATAGGAATATGTGGTAAGTTTTCCTGTCGCTAAAAATATTAACCATGAAAAACAGATCTTTTAAAATGGTTTATGTTTAGCATCAATCTTTAAATGTCCTTTATCTCATGAAATAATAATATTAGCAGGTGGAAGTTTTTATTAAAACATTCATATTGGAAAATATAAAATTAGCAGTTTTGTTTGTATATTTTGACATACTTTTAGAAGGAAAATTTTCTGATCCTTAAAGTCTTAGTCTGATAACTCCTGTGTCTGATAACCCTCAATGTCTACACTCATGTCCAAAGATGCCTCCCAGGCAAGATTATTATCCTTATCATCTCTGCTTCTCAGTCGCTGTCATTGGAGAAGCCATCAAAGAAAGTAGAGGGAAACACCATCATAAACAGAATCATAAATTAGGTAATAAATAGCATTTTAGCTCTCCCCAGGGAAACAATTTCTTAGTGTACCAGTTTTTGCCAAGAGAATGTAGATATATATTAAATTTGGGTTTCTGGGTTTGCCTTACAAAATTTACTATTTTGTATAGATCCCGGGGTGGGACTTTACCTTTTCAACATTCTTCTGGTTAAATAGCCCAATGAAATAAAAACAAAAAGGAGAACTCTCTACCTAAAAAAACTGATCCTACCAAATAAATGCAAGCTTTTCCATCCTTACCATAGTCCTCCATTTGCCTCAAATTATTTAAAAATTTCTATATAAACCTGTTGCAAAGAATGTTTGAGTAGTCTTTGTGAGAATAAAATTTGTATACAAATATTCTGGAACAAATTGTCCCATATTAATGCATGTAACACTATCCTCAAATAGAAATTTGCTATTCTTATGGAGACAAATGCTGAAAAAGTAAAAAATATGGATCAATGAAAGGAAATGTTTCTTTTCTCTAGAATGGTGACAGAGGCAAAAGGTAGAAAGGTTTGAGTTCCTCAGCATTAGCAAAATCAACAGACAGGATATGCTCCAGAGTCAGCTGCACATCATGATAGTCATCTGTTTGGTGCCTACAAGTGGGAAAAGAGCTTGTGGAGATCAGTACTCTCCTTGGCTGGAGAATTCTAAAGGAAGCAGAACCACCCTGAGGCTACAAGGTAGATTCTTTGGGTACTGAGAACCCAAAGAAGTTAGGTAATGGCCAAAACAACAGAGCATCTTTTCCATGACAGAGAGATATGTGTGTTTGATATGAAAATTTGCTAACCAGATAACCCAGATAACCCTTTGAGGATGGCCAGCTGTGAAAATTTAGAAGACAGCCTTGGGCTACATTCCTTGGGGTGGGGGGGCCTGTGCTGCTGGTGTTCCAAGTTGCCCAAAGATGCATCAGTCCTGGGGTTGCCCATATCCAATGACTGACTGACAGTTATTTTAGTACAATGCGGGACAACTCTGAAGCACACTTTGAACTTCAAGACTCCCCCCCCCCGCCCCGCAGGGATCAGCTGAGCCTGAATGTTTGTGTCCCCACAAATTCATATGTTGAAACTTAACCCCCAAAGAGAGAGTATTAAGAGACAAGGGCTGCAAGATAAAACTAAGTCATAAGGCCTTCACCCTCATGAATGGAATTAGTGACATTATAAAAGAGACTCAAAGAGCTTATTTGGCCTTCTGCCATCTAAAGACCCCACAGGAAGATGAGTTGTATGAAATCAGAGAACCCTTACCAGACATTGAATTGTCTGATATTTTGATTTTGAATTTCTTGGTCTCCAGAACTGTGAGCAATAAAATTTCTGTTGCTTATAAATTATAGTCCATGGTGTTTCAGTAAAGAAGATCAAGTTAGATTAAATTAGAAATTGGTATCAGAAGTGGGTTGTTAGCAATAGCAAAAAATGTGGAAACAGTTGGGAACCACATAGTGGATAGAGGCTGGGAGAATTTCAGGTGTGGGCTAAAAACGTCTACATTTCCATGAATACCTAAGAGCAATTCTGGTGAGGGCATTGAAAAAGAGAAGAGCTATAAAGAAAGTCTCAGTCTTCTTAGAGATTACCTAAGTGGTCCAAGATAGAATATGGTAGAAATCTGGCTGGTGAAAGCCATTCAGATGATGAAAATGAGAAACACGTTATTGAAAACTGAAGGGAAGGTCATCTTGTTTGTTATAAAGTGGCAAAGAACATGGCCAAATTGTTTTCATATATGGATTATTTGTGGATAGTGGAGCTTCTGAGTGATAAAATATAATATTTGACAACAGAAATATCTAAGCAGAATGTTTGGATAAATATGGCTTCTCTTGGTTGTTTCTTATAAAATATGAGAAGGGAGAAACAAATTTAAAGATGGTATTTGTAATCAGAGGAGCTTTCTCAGCCAGACCATGCTGTAAAGAATAAAAATCCATACTCAGGACAGACCAAGGGTGTGGCCAAGCCATGCTTTAATAAGGATATTAGTATGGATATGAGGAAGCCAGATTTCTTTCATCCTGGAAGAATGAGCTGAAAGCAGTTCAGAGATCATTGGTTCTGTCACCACCATCACAGGCCCAAAGTGCCAAATCCTGAAGAACAGAAGGTTGTCACAATAGCCGTCTTTGCACTTGCTGCCCTATGCTGCTTCATATCTCTGCTGGCACAGAACTCCTCGGACATTGCAGGTATGGCTCATGCCACAGGCTCTAGATTCACAGGCAGCAAAGCTTGGCTGCATATGTGCAGTGCCATCTCCACCAGTGCATAGACTACATGAGCTTATGGGAGCATGGTTATCCCCAGACCAAGAGGATTCTTTGGCGAGTCTCAGGGCACAGGCAATATCCTGCATCAGGAGCAGGACTTCTATAGGCTAGCCCCATTAGGACAGTGGCTAGTAGAGCCATTGCAGAGACTCCACACTACGTCTGGTGGAGCTACAGCAAGATCATCCTCAAAGTTTCATGTCAGTAAAGACACCAGAGAGCAACTGCAACCTAGCAGAGCAATAGCCCCCAAATCAAAACCCATGAGAGTAGTAGCATGGGCTGCCCCTAGAAAAGCCACAGGAGCAGGGCCATCCAAAATCTTGGGTTCCAATCCCCTGCCCCACCAGTGTGTCTGAGAGGTGGAAAATTGAAACAAAGATTTTTTTCCAGTTTCAAGATATAATACTGTCCTCCTTGTTGAGTTTGAAAGTTAACTGGAAACTATCACCCCTTTCTTCTTTCATATTTCTTTTCTGACATAGAAAAGTCTGCCCTATTCCTCTCCTATCATTATATTTTGGAAGCACAAAACTTGTTTGATTTTGCCTGTTCATAGCTGGACAGGAACTTGCCTCAGGATGAAGTCTCAGATCTGATTTAGATAATATTCAGATGGAATTCTGGACTTCAGATTTTTGCATTGATACTGGAGCAAGTTAAGGCTTTGGAGGCTATTGGGATGAAAGGAATGCATTTTATTGTGAGAAAGGTATGAGATTGGGGGAAAACCAGAGGTAGAATGCTGTGATTTAAATGTTTGTGTCCCCCTGAAATCATATGTTGAAATGCAATCCACATGTGATAGAATTAAGAGGTGGGACCTATAGAAGGTGATTTGATCCCAAGGGATTTGCTCTCTTAGATGGAATTAGTGCCCTTATGAAAGGAACCCCAGGGAGCTGATTTGCCCTTTTGCCATCTGAGGACATAGAAAGAAGATGCCATTAGCAGTCGTCAAATCTGCTGGTGCCTTGTTCTTACACTTCTTAGCCTTTAGAATGATGAGCAGTCAGTTTCTATTGATTATAGACTACCCAGCCAAAGTTTTTGTTATAGCAGCCAAAGTAAACTAAGACAGGCTGATTGTAAGGCATACATCACGACTCACCTTGCCCCTGTGCTTATCCTATTCTCTTTTCCATAGGCACTCCCTCATAAGCACTCTCCACACTTACCTCTGCCTCAGGGTCAGCTCCTCATAGAACCCAAACTGCATCAGTACTCAAGGAAAGACAGAAGGTCAGGGTGACCTTCAGGGTTCCTTCTCCTTCTTAAAACAAAACTGGGTATTCCCAGGTGAGAAAATGATTGATTGACGTTATTCAAAAAGAGCAATGGTGCCTCTTAGCTGGTATGACTGAAGGAAAAACTGGTTGTTAAATGTGAACAAATAGTGTCACTACACATAAAACAATGGAATCCAAAACCCAGTAAGAAATTGATATTTTATAATAGTCTAATTCCAGATAATTAAGCAAACTCTTAATTCTTTGCAAAAATCTAATTTAAATGTCACTAGCCCTGCTACATTTTCTTTTCCTTTAGTTTCCTCAGAAAAAAATGTCAGCCTCTTTTTGGGAGAAGAAGGGCACGAAGAAGAGTATCTGGCTCTGGGGAAAGGCAATAAGAGGGCTCACTGCCTGTGGAGAATTTAAAGACAAAAATGATACTGACAAAAAGTAAGCTTCTTCTTTATTAACATCATGCATTTGCAATTTTAAACCATGACAGTGACAAATATTCCTCCCTTTCATGAGGAATACTACCTTCTTCTAGCCCTGTAACATATTCTCTTCTTCCTTGGCATGCTATGAATCAGTATAGACCTTAACTAGGGCTCTGTTTACTTCCCTAGTACAAGTTCTTCAGGTCTCACTTAGTATGGGTGGTCTTTGCCAGTCACTCTTCATCTCTGTAGGATCCCCTGGCTCAGAATAAATACCAACAATATTTAGTTGTACAAATGAAGGATTGTAATTCAGTTCTTCATCTGTATGTGAGAATAGCAAGTCAGTAAGGGAATAATAGAGTCTTTCAGTTCTAAAACTTAACCAGTGTTCTAAATTGATGTCATTAAGATCTCCTCAAACCTGATGGTCTTCTAGTATTCTATATAGATATTAAATCCAAACTGCAGTCTTCCTGGTGATGCAATACAGGACAAACCTCTCCAAAATATGACTGTCAGAGCCAAGAATATATTACCCCAAATATGCCTCTTTGGCACAGGGTTATTTTGAGTTGATTATGTGAAGAAACTATAGATTCAGGAGACACTCTGAAAAGTTACCCTTTTGCTAGAGAAATCTACATTTTTAAAGGAAATATCTATTTATAAGATTGTCTCTCTCCCTGCACCAGAACAAGAAAGATGACTAAATTTCTAAAGACTTAATCAACAGAGAAAGCAATCTACTTAAATCTGCATGACAAATCTTACCAGAAGTACCTGGTGCAAGGGGACCTGTGTCTGAGCATCAGAACAGACTCAGCTTATCAAGCCACATTGCAGAACTCAGCAGGCAAAGATCTCCTCAAACCTGATTGTCTTCTAGTATTCTATATAGATATTAAATCCAGTGCCATCCATTTCCCTGCAAATTCTATGATTTTGTCATTTTTTATTGCTGCATAGTACTCCATTGTGTATAGATGCCACATTTTTTTTTATCCATTCATCTATTGAAGGGCATCTGGGTTGGTTCCACAGTCTAGCTATTGTGAATTGTGCTGCTATGAACATCAATGTGGCAGTATCCCTGTAGCATGCTCTTTTAAGGTCTTCAGGGAATAGTCTGAGAAGGGCAATAGCAGGGTCAAATGGTGGTTCCATTCCCATCTTTCCCAGGAATCTCCAAACTGCTTTCCAAATTGGCCGCACCAATTTGCAGTCCCACCAACAATGAACAAGTGTACCCTTTTCTCCACATCTTCGCCAGCACTTGTTGTTGTTTGACTTCATAGTGGCTGCCAATCTTACTGGAGTGAGATGGTATCTTAGGGTGGTTTTGATTTGCATTTCTCTGACTGCTAGAGATGGTGAACATTTTTTCATGTACTTGTTGATTGATTGTATATCCTCCTCTGAGAAGTGTCTGTTCAGGTCCTTGGCCCATTTGTTGATTGGGTTATTTGTTATCTTATTGCCTAATTTTTTGAGTTCTTTGTATACTCTGGATATTAGGGCTCTATCTGAAGTGTGAGGAGTAAAAATTTGTTCCCAGGATGTAGGCTCCCTATTTACCTCTCTTATTGTTTCTCTTGCTGAGAAAAAACTTTTTAGTTTAAGTAAGTCCCATTTGTTGATTCTTGTTATTAACTCTTGTGCTATGGGTGTCCTATTGAGGAATTTGCAGCCCGACCCCACAATATGTAGATCAGAGCCAACTTTTTCTTCTATCAGACGCAGAGTCTCTGATTTGATATCAAGCTCCTTGATCCATTTTGAGTTAACTTTTGTGCATGGCGAGAGAAAGGGATTCAGTTTCATTTTGTTGCATAGGGATTTCCAGTTTTCCCAACACCATTTGTTGAAGATGCTATTATGAACAGAGCAGGGAGGAAGAGCAGGAAGAAAAGATTAACATTAAACAGAGACATGAGATGGGAGGGAAAGGGAGAGGAAAGGGAAATTACATGGAAATGAAGGGAGAACCTCATTGCTATACAAAATTACATATAAGAGGTTGTGAGGGGAATGGGAAAATAAACAAGGAGAGAAATGAATTACAGTAGATGGGGTAGAGAGAGAAGATGGGAGGGGAAGGGAGGGGGGATAGTAGGGGATAGGAAAGGTAGCAGAATACAACAATTACTAATAGGGCATTATGTAAAATTGTGGATGTGTAACCGACGTGATTCTGCAATCTGCATTTGGGGTAAAATTGGGGGTTCATAACCCACTTCAATCTAATGTATGAAATATGATATGTCAAGAGCTTTGTAATGTTGTGAACAACCAATAAAAAAAGTAAAATAAAAAAAAAGATATTAAATCCAAACTGTCCAGGAGTGATGCTGAGGGCCATTGCCAAGTAGGAATGACGCATCGAAATTTCCTTGCGAGTGTACCCCATGTTAAATGGACTTGCCTTGGAATTCCGCTGTTGACATTGCATGTAAGGTGACCTTGCTCAAGGACCAGGGCGGATCCGGGTTTAGAGCTGATCAGGTTTGAGGAAGTATCCTGGTCCTTGGGTTTAGGGCGTTCCTGGTTTCCCGGTTTAAGACAATATGGGTTTTAGGGAAGTTGGAGGTTGAAGATTATTGCTGTTGGAAATAGGGCGTTCCTGCTGCCTGAGCTCCCGTTGAGTTCTCGGGAGATTCAGAAAGTACTTTGGGAAAAAAGCCTCGTGGAGTAGGTGAATTGGGTGGCAGCAGAACTTGGATTTCCCCAGAACGTGTGTAGAGGCCGGTGTGAGTTCGGGAATAAAGAATTGCTGTTTGAATCTACAAAGCTGTGAGTGGCTTGTGATCTTGTGCCCAGCCAAGACATTGGCAGAGTGACATATTTATCTTATTCTCACAGATGTCAGATGATGTTCCATTCAGGAGTGACATTTTCTCTTATCCTCACCAATGTCATCCATAGTTATATTTTGTGATTCAAAATCAGGAGAGAGGTGAGAAATTTGGACAAGAGAAGAGAAGGAGAAGCACAAAACAAGAGAGGATGAGTAGGTCTGAGAATGGAGGTTATTAGGGTGGTCAGGGTGAGAAAGAACCAGAGCAGCTAGAGGTTGGGAAGAAAATAGGTGTAGGAGAAATAGGATTTTAAGAAGGCTCACTCAAACAGAGTCTGAGTTGCTTTGTCATTTCTGTTGTTTGCTGGACTGTTTTCTTTGCCACCGTGTTAACAAAATCACTCTGCACTCCAAATCCCACATTTCACTTAAACTAGTGAAACAGTTCAAGTTAGAAACTCCTTCCAGATTAGTGAGGGTTGGATGAAGAAATCGGTGAAAAATAGAAAGAAAGACATGATCAAAGAGACACCAAAAGCACCTTTCAATAATGGAGCTGAGCGGCCATCCAGGGAGAGGGACCCAGGCAGGTTCCAGCTGCTGCCTGGGAATGTGAACTCAGTTACCTTCTGCAGGCATCCAGATGGCTAAGTGCATTTTGCCTAAAACTCGAGACGCATACCAAGAGGTTATTGGACTCTTGTCCTACAGCCATTCTTACTAATAATGTATGTCATCCTTTTGTTGACCTTTTATTATTGTTCACATAGCTTCTGTTCTCAACTCCAACAGAAGTTTTCCCATCAAAGAATTTTTACTGCCTTGTAATAAATCAATACTGTTTGCTCAGAATAAGTTCTCACCTTCCCAGCCTTCCTTGGAACCCTGAAGTATAGCTATCTGAATCTGTTTCCCAACTTGCAATTCCTAAGACCACAAATAGAGACCTTCCTGCTTTTGCAGGATGTGAGTTTGGATTGATCAACAAATCCCCTCTTCTTTTCTTTTCATTTATCAACGGTTTGATGTAGAAAAAGCACTTTCTTTAAAAAAATACTTTAGTTCCTACTTGCATTTAAGTTGTTAATTTCACTGTAGTCTCATAATAAAGACACGTATGATACCAGTGCTTTGAAATGTGCTGAGATTTACTATATGACCTATGAGTGCAGACCTTTTAATTGTTCTCTATGTTGAAAATACCCTTTCTTAATGCCCCCCTTTTTTTTTTCCCATCTGCAGACCAGGACAGGAAAAGCACATGTCTTATTTCTCTTAGCATGATATTCTCCAACTCCATCCATTTACTTGCAAATGCCATAATTTTATTCTCTCAAAATGCATTCTTCTATCAAGTATACCTAATTAGAACAATTTTTTTTTTAAAAAAGAAAGAAAAGCACATGTCTTGTGGAGTGGATGTGAGGATTCAGTAAAATCATGTGTATCTAATTCCCTCTATGTCCTATTATATTTTGTGTTGCTGGAAAAGTTAAAAAAATCATGGAGCCTCAGGAAAAATTATGGGTCCTGGTAAACTAGCCAGGACCAAATAGAATTCTCTGGGGTTTGCTGAATTAGTGACTGGAATCAAAGCATTCTTCTCTTTGCAGTGGTTCCTGTTGACAGCAGACACAGCATATTTTTGTTTCTAACTGCAAACATGTCATATTTTCCCTAAATAGTAATTTCTTATGCTAGCCTTTTCATATAATTTTAACATTTTTAGCATTTCATTACGTTTTTTTCTTTTATCTTTCATATGGCATCTTGTTGGCTTGCTTCTACTCAATCCTATTTGTTTTAACAGAATTTGAAGGTTGCAAACTTTTCCAGATTTGACTTCAAGCAATGAAAGGAAGCTTACTGTCTCTCTTCTTTCCAGGCCACTGCCCTCTTCCTCTCCTACCTCCCTAAATCATACACCTTTCCCCTGGAAACACAGTGCTCCTCAGCCCCAGCTCCTGTCTTCACAGGTGAAAAGGGTAGAGGCCTTAATCAGTTGAATCTTTCTGTTTCATAAAGAAACAATGACAACAAAACCACACTATTTCAACAGCTAGTGTGATTATAAGATAGATACAATTTAAAATAGAACTGAAGCAAATAAACAAAACACCAGGCAAAAGCTTTTTAAGAAGCATCACTGTCTTTTCCATGGGTTCCCTTAACTTTTCCTAAAGCTTACTCTTTGCTTGTTGGATTGCAGGGTTCTGTTTTTTTCCATACTATTTGCAAAAGCTCAATGTTCTTCATCTGCAGTCTGAGAATATTGGCACAAATGCTTTCTACTTAGAATTCATGGCTGAAATGCAATTAAAACTATTTTAAAAGGTGTGTGGGGGGTGTGTGCATGTGTGTGTATACATTTGTGCGTATCAGCAGACATATTTTCTGGGAAAAGAATTATATGTATCAACAAAATCTCCAAATTAGTCATATTTTCTAGGACTTCAATGATTCATCTGAATTGCATTTATTCCTGTTTTCTTCCTATTTGTCTCATTGTATTTATATTGTCCTTGTACATTAATTATTCTATGTAAGCATTTTAGATTTCAGAGCAGATTTTCTTTTCTTTTCTTTTTTTTATTACTCTAGGAAGATTATCTTCCAGACAAGTACCTATACTGTAGGAATTTCAATTGAGATGATGTTTTCAAACTTGATACAAAAGAGAAGTATGTATGACTCTTGCTATTCAGGAACTTATCATATAACAGGAAGGCAGCTATGTTCAAAACAACAATATCAATGAAAAGTTTCACATATAAAGAGCTATGGGAAGGATAGATGAAGGATTTCAAATCTGTTTGGAAAATCCTGGCAAACCTATTGGTCTGGTGTTATTCAAATATGTCTTTAAGGCCTTAGGGGTTGGTTTATTGGGAGAAGAGGTGGGAAAGCACATTCTTGGCAGAAATAGGAGCAACCATTAGTTTGGGTATTTGGGGGGCCTGACATGAACGCAGGTATTCTGTGACCTGGGATGAAAGGGTAGACTGGTGTCAGGCAAATGATCCCAATTAAAAAACTTGAGATTTCAGGTCAAATCATATAAGGATATATATGGGCATGTATTTTAGTCAGCTTTTGTGTTGCTGTGGCAATGTTACCAAAAAAAAAAAAAGACAAAAGAAAAGAAAAGAAAAAGAAAAAAAAACTGACTAGAACAATACAAAAGATGAAAAGTTTATCTTAGTTCACAGTTTCAGAGGTTTGGTTCACTGGTAGGTGGACTCCATAGCTCTGGGACAGAGGTGAAGCAAACTATATTGGTGGAAGGGCAAGGTGGAGGAAAGCAGCTAAGAACATGACAACCAGGAATAGAGAGATAGCTCTGCTCACCAGGGACAAAATATAAACAAAAAAATAACACCCCAGTGACCTATCTTCTCCAGCCATTACTTACCTATCTATAGTTAGTGCCCAGTTAATCCATATCAGTGAGTTAATCCACTAATCAAGTTACAACTCCTATAATTGAATTCTTTTACCCCTGAACATTCTTGCATTGTCTCATGCATGAATTTTTGAGGGATACCTGTTATCTTAACCATGACAGTGTGTGTGTGTGTGTGTGCGCGCGCGCACGCACACACACGCATGACATTATTTTTCCATACATGCTTCTCCAGAGAAAAAATACTTCAGGTACCATACTGCTCAGTTGCCAAGAAGTTCCAAGGTGGTAGGAGATGAGAAGGCAGAAAGTGAGTAGAGAGAGACCATTTTGAAATAGGTGAAATTGTGAGTCCTGGAAATGCAGGTCCAATAGTAAATTGGAGATGGGTAGAAGTCCCTCTGGTCATGACAAAGAACTTGAATCTATCAGAGTGGAAAGAAGCCAAATTTGCTATATACATTATTTAGTTCTATGAGCATTATAAAATGCCTCAGGAATACTGACCATTAAACACTTCTTAGTTTGTTTATTTAAACTGGACCTTTCAGCTTATTTATTAAGAAGATTCTTAGGGATTATGAAGAGCATTATGCAGAGTGTACCTGGTTTAGATCATGCAATTATTCCAAATGAAATCCTACTATTTATTGAAAAAGGTCAAATATAAAATGACTGTTTCTGAAAAGGTGACTCCCACATAATTCCTTAGCATTTTAATAAATAACATGGTAGTACCATTTTATTTTGAGCATATCTTTTTATTGCCCTGATAAACAAGGCTACATGGTATTTTCATTGAGGAAACATAGTACTGGTGACAGAGTCTATAGACCAAAGAATGTAAAACTAAAAATTTGTACGTTGTTTGTATGCTATAATTTTCTATGAAAGAAACATGCTTGAATTCTTAGCCTGATGCTTCTTTGAAGCAGTCTAGCAGTCAAGTTAAGTTTTTAAATGGGCTCTTAATTTAATATATATATCAGACCTGGGGATACTATTGCAAAAAAAAAAAATGGTCTAATCAAGGCTGTCATCACTGATAAAGGGGCCATATTTGAAACATTGTTTCAGTTTGTAAAACTGAGGTATTTTTTAGGATGCACTGAGATAATGAAATTGGTTTATTTTAGTGAGAAGAGTGATTATGGAAAGATTTTTCTTGGCAAATGGATGTTAAAGAACTTCTTTTCCATGATAAAAATTAAAAAAAATTACATAGGCTGTTGTGTTTCGTTTAGTTTTAGTTTTCTCCATCAAGCAATGCCCACTGATTATCTTTCATGTTGACAAAGTTCCTTTTTTTTTTCAATTTTTACCTTTGATGGTTTTGTCTAAGCATGTTTCTGATGAATAGGCTTAAATCAAGAAACCACAGGATCTGGGCTGGGCCTGTAGCTCAGTGGTGGAGCACTTGCCTAGCATGTGTGAGGCACTGGGTTCGATCCTCAGCACCACATAAAAAAATAAATAAAATAAAGGCATGCTGTCCATCTACAACTATAAAAAACATTTTAAAAATAAAAAGAAAAGATATTCCAGGGTCTGGAAAAGTAGGAGAATATATGATGATGGTTCATAGGATATTACAGTGCATAGGATTTATCAGACACAGAGGAAGGGTTTTAAAGGGATCGTTCGTCTGGAAGTTACTTTACTCCTACCAAAGCCTGAAGTAGACTTTGGTTTAAAGTATTTTCATCCCCCCTTTAAAATTGCAAGATACAGTTGCATTACTTAGAAAGCAATTTGTTAGTCCAATTCTACATATTGTCAAAATCAGTTCACCGTGGTTAGGTGTGATGGTGCACACCAGCAGTTTTAGAGGCTGAAGCAGGAGGATTCCAAGTTCCAGGTCATCCTGAGCAATTTAGTAAAACCTTAACTCCTCAAATAAAAACAAACAAACAAATAAATAAATAAACAGGGCTGAGGATATAGTTTAGTGGTGTAGTGCCTAGTATTACACACATGCAAGCACTTTGGATGCTGGGACTCTACCTTGTTGATATTTGAAGTTTTAAATATCCCTTACATATACTTTGTTAGCTAAAAACTTGGGTCCATAAACTTTAACAGTTAGCAATTCCATACAACTATTTCTCTTGTTTAAATATGAAGTAAAAGCTTTTATTTAGGAATTGTGTTATATAGAAATACTGTTTTTCAAAATTCTGGGTAAATGTAGTTACATAAAACTGTAGGATAGCTGAGCATGGTAGCACATACCTGTAATCCTAGCTACTTGGGAGGCTGAGGCAGGAGCATCATAAATTTGAGGCTAGACTCAGCAACTTAGTGAGACCCTGTCTTAAAACAAACAAAAATTTAAAAAAAAAAGGGTTGAGTAGGTAGTTAGTGATAGGTAGCTACCACTAAACCAAATGAATCAACCAACCAACATAAACCCTATAGGATAGTATATATTTTAAAATATTACCATCTAACTCATTCTACTAATGAATCTGACATTACCATTCTATGTATATATATGATTACCTGACTGGTGTAATTTTACGTCATGTACAGCCAGAAGAATAAAAAATTTATACTCCATTTATATATAATGTGTCAAAATGCATTCTACTGTCACATATAACTAATTAGAACAAATTTAAAAGAAGTATTACCATCCTCCCCCAACAAATTTATGATTAGCAAAGCTATTGCGTCATGTGTTAAAATAACTCTAATCATGTGATTAGAAATGCTTTTCTCCTAAAGAAAAGGATTCTATCAGCGTTAGTTCAAAAGAATCAGTTAGGCAGCTGATGTAGCACCCAGTGTCTAAACACTTTTTACGTAAAGATTATGTGAATCTAATGCATAAAAATATTCAAATAGTCATATTTTAAAATGTGATTATATCAATGCATTTGATGTGTATCAAGTTATTTCTTATTCTTTATTCCCTTTTAGCCTAATCTTGAGTTGTTTGAACATGTTTGTTTCTATCTATTTTTGCAAACTATAATCCCATTTCTTTAGTATTTCACTTAGTCACAGTGTTAGAAGATCTTGAGGTTTTGGTCAATACTAAAGGTTTAGAATTTACTTTGTAATTTCATGGAATGTCCCTGCTTGCAACACTTTAAATTATGTACACATGAAAAAAAAATCAAATTCCTCTTCAATGTTTATACGGACATTGTTTACTTCACATGCTTATTTGCTTTAAAGTAGTTAGCATTCCATGAAGCTATTAGCATGATTGTATAGTTTTAGATGTTGTTTGAAGGGCATACACAAAAACAGCTATTAAAAACTTAAAATATTGCACTGTCATGCCTAATGTGCTTCAGATTCTGGAAAACCAGTCATATTTAGCCTTTGTAAAGATTTAACAAAGTAAATTAACATTGTGATTTTATTGGAAATGATATTTTTGATGAACAGTGATGGTGCAGATTGCTCCTTGGATGTTGTTGTGGTCATGGTACAGAATTCCTTATAACAAAAAAAATAGTGGCACAGGGTTGGCTGCTTCTCAGTGCTCTGCAGGGCTTCAAATTAAAAAAAAAATTAATTTTTGGCTCAAGGCATGGTCAGAGAATCAGGACTATCTTAAAATACTTGTTTATTCTTGATAACCTCAGAGATGTCACAGCTAAAATAAGAACTGGGAGTTGCTGCTAATTACAGAGGTTGAATTTATGGTTTCATTGCATCTTTTTCTATGACTGAGAAGCAGGAAAATTGTGAGGATTGGAAAGGAACATTTATATCAATTTGAAGGATGCTGAGTATCCCAGACCTAGTCCCCACAGGACCTCCTTGCCAGCAGCAATGGCACCTCCCTGCTTGGCTGACAAAACTGGTCCTGCTCGCCTGGTAACCTGAAATGACCTCATCTGAGATGTTTATGCTGAAAAGGGGGGTGCTGACCTACCCTTTCTAACTCTCATTATTTCCAAATAATGGGGTTCAGAAAAACAGCCACAAAGGTATCATTTTGGCACAATGTTTTAATTTGAAGGAAACTGAGAAAACTGCATAAGCAGCAAGGACTCTCTGACCTTCTCCCCAACCCTTTCTAATGACAGGTGTCTTGCCTTATACCTGGAGGGAAGGAATGCAAGAGGAATCTGAGACAAACTAGATCAAAAAAGCCAGGCTTTATATGTTTCCCCAATTTATCATCATTAAATCAAAACCCTTTTGGCCCAGTTATACTTCTGTATGAATGTTTATTCTTCATCAAATATAAGCATAAAAATACAGTTTTGGGAGTTTCAGCGTCTTTGTTTTTGAAAGTCTTATATCATATATAATTTGGATTAAACAAAGTAATTGTGCAAGTCTCTCTTGTATTTCAGATGTGTTAGCCACAACCCTTGGGGTGGATAAAGATATAACTTTTTCTCCTCCATGCAAATCTACAAGTAGATTCAAGCCCCACCAAACCCCAGGGGGACAAATAAAAATTGTGATTTCAGAATAATTACAAAAGATTTACAAGATCTTTACAATTTATGCAATCATAAACTGAGTGTCACTTCACACTCATTAAAATGACTATTATTAAAGAAACAGAAATAACAAATATTGGCAAAAATGTGGGGAAATTGGAACACTCGTGCACTAATATTAAAAATATAAAATGCTATAGCTGCTCTGGAAAATAGTATGGCAAATCCTTAAAAAATTAAAAGGAGAGCTACTGTGTGATCCAGCAGTCTTACCTCTGGGTATATAATTCCATCGCAATTGAAATCAGCATCTTAAAGGGATGTTTTTGCATGCATGTTCATTTGCAGTGTATTATTCACAATAGCTAAAACAGAAGAAACCTAAGTATCCATTGACAGATGAGTGGATAAGCAAAATCTAGTGTATCCACATGTTGAAAGTTATTCTGACTTAAAAGGAAGGACACATAGACTTATGGTGCAATATGGATGAACCTCAAGAACATTATATTAAGTGAAATAAGCCAGTGCTGTGGTCTGGATTAGTTTCCTCTAAAACTCATGTGAATGCTTCTCCTCATGAACAAATTACCAGTGTAATAGAAAGTCATTTGGAAATTGGATTGCCCCCTCCAGTCTTCTGCCACAGGAGGATAAGCATTCCTCTTATATGGAGGATGCAGCATTCAAACCATCTTAGAAGGGGAAACCAGGCCTTAACTAGACACACCTGCCACTACCTTGACTTGGGCTTCCCAAACTGCAGAACTGTGAAAAAAAATACAATTCTGTTTTTTTAAAAAATAAATTACTCAGTCTGAGTTATTCTATTATAGTAGCATAACATGGACTAAGACAGCCAGTCATAAAAAGACAAATACTGTGTGATTCCATTAAAATGAGGTATTTACAGTAGTCAAAATCATAGACACAGAAGTAGAATGGTAGTTACCAGGTGCTAGATGGAGGGAAAAGGGAGCAGTTATTGTTTAATTTTGTAGAATTCCAGTTTTACAAAATGAAGAGTTCTGGAGGTAGATGGTGGAATGGTCACACATTAGTATCACTAAACTTCTCACTTAATTTTATGTTATCTGTGTTATACCACAATAAAAATAGTTTCTAAAAAATCTCTTACTGTATATTTACATTTATATGACATTCTCAAAATAACCAAATTATGGGGAAAACAGATTAGGAGTTGCTGGAAATTGGGGATGATCTTGGGAGTAAAGACTATGAAAGGGACATAGTTGTGTATCTTAATTGTGACGATCAGTATGCAAACCTACACACATGGCAAAATGATATAGAACTATGTACACAGATCGTACCAATGTCAATTCTAAATGTTATGTTGCTTTAGGTTTTTATAAGATGTAAACATTGGTAGAAACTGGTGAAGGTACATGAAATCTCTTTGTACTATGTTTGCAATTTCTTTTAATTTAGGTTTGCAACTTGCTATGAATCTATAATTTTAAAATAAAAAATCACAAGGAGATATGTATGAGGATGATGCACGTGATCCTAAACACAAGAAGAAAGTAAATGATTTTAGAAGGCATTCATTCTCCCAGCTGCTGGAAATATTGGTTGCTAAAATCTCACATATGAATTTCTCAATAGTAGTTGACCTCTGTTGAAACCACTTCTCTGTAAAGCAGCCTGCATCCAAAGACTGGTCAGTTCAGAGACACAAAGACCGTGCTACCTTCCTTCAATTCAGGAAGATCCTGGCTCCAGAGTCCCTACAGTGTGGACTGAAGGTTGATTGCAAGTGCTTTGTAGTTCAACTTCTCTTTCTGCTCAAGTTTACTTCTATTGCTCTCTCACAAATGTTATTTCTGAAAGCACAGTTCAAAAAGTTCTTTCCATAGAAATTCACATCTTAGGGTTGTTTCCAAGAGAATCAGATCTAAGATAGTTTGTGCCAAGAGTAATCTACAGAATCTGACTTTAAAATAGGATATTGGAGCTGGATCATTTGGCACTGCTGGCAGTGAGAATTTCATCACTACTTCTAAGTACTGTATGAACAGCCTCTGATATTGTGATGGATTTTGGTGAAGGGATACACTGGTGGATACAGAAGATGCTTTAGAGATTCAGGGAGAAGTAGTATAAGGGCTATGGAAAGAGATGGCTGTTTCTGGGGACCACTAAGGCATTAGAGAAAGCCAAAGAAAATTTGAGGGTCAAGATATCTTTGGAAGTATATAAAGAGACTCTCACTTTCTGTAACTGCAAGGCAGGGGGAAAAAACACCTAAGGTTTAAGGCTCGGGATTTAGTTAGAAGAGTAGCCAAGCTACAGAGAAGGGTTATTGACATTTCATTTCTTCCACGTCTGTATACCAAGGTCTGAGTTGCCACAGGGAAATCAGAGAGAGTCTGAGTCTTGAGTTTGATGGACTAAAGTACTTTTAATCTCTGAAACCTCTGAGCCTACAGAAATTATCCACTCTCACTTGTGTTAGTCCTCTGCCCCTTTGTAGACAATACATAGACCTTGAAAGATAATAAGTACCCCACTTGAGATTTATCTCTCTCTCTGAAATTGGAAGTCAGGACAATTACTAGAGCTGAGTTACAATGCATCCTTGCTAGGAAAGTGCTGTGTTTATTAAGGGAAGAAAGACAAGGTGTCTTAAAGAAGCTGTAAGACTTAGCTAATATGTACACGCAGGAGTTGGGGGATGATGGATGGATGCGGGATAATGGATTATTCTGGTGTTGGATCAGGAACATAGAACATGAAGTTGAATAGTAGACAGATTTTCAACATGGAAATACTTTTGTGATACAAGATTTCATACCCTGACAAGGACCTGGGGAATATTTCCAAAATAATGATCCACACTAAGTCAAAAAGAAGTGTCAGAATTTCTGAGTCAAATGGTGGAAAACCACAATATCTAAGAATTAAAATAGATTTGTTATATGGGTATGTAAAGGCAGAAAACACACCAACTTCAACTTCCCAAGAAAATTACAGGTATGAGAGGTACAGTTATGGTGATTCTTTCCATATTCCTATTTAACTTATCTGTAGCTTGGAAAACTCAAAAGATCATTCTTGATAAATAATAATTCAGTATCAGAAGCTTAATAAAAAAGATTACAGATGAAGCTGATATTCCAAAGGTACTTTCTTCATTGGAATAAACCAACAGAACTCTGCAACTGATAAGCATTTACCAAGTATGAAATCTCTGGTACCACCTCATTTTAATAGATGCTTCCCAGAGCAGTTCACTTTCATTTGACAACAAATGCATAGCTTCATTGCTGTACATCAGAGTTGTATCCAACAGTCTGAGTCTATGTCATAATAGTCCACTGAGATATTCATTGTCCCACCATAACACAGAGCATCTCCTTTGGATATTGTTGACATTTATGGTGAACTGAAATGTAAGGGACATTCTAGACCCTTTGGTTAGAAATAGCAGTGGGTAAAAAATAATTTCACAAGAGTTCAGAATCCTGCCCTTGCAATGAAGTTTTGTAATAGTCAAGTGGCCTGGGAATGAAAAATTGGTCTTTTTTCCCCCCCAACATCCTTTAGTATTCTATATTATGAAATAGGAAGTGAGGCTGAGAGAACATAAGAGACTATGACAGCATGATAATTAACACAAATAGAATGTAAATGCCAGTCTTCTCTGGAGAGCAAAATGTAGTTCACATACTGGACAACTGAGCCACAACCCCATCCCCCCAATTATTTTTATTTTGAGAAAGGGTCTCACTAAGTTACCCAGGCTGGCCTTGAACTTGCAATCCTCTTGCCTCAGCCTCCCAGTCACTGGTATTACAGATGTGGGCCACCATGCCCAGCTGGTGTGTGCTTTTGTTCCTGTCCTTTCTTAAGCAGTTGTGATAGTCATAAAACCTTCACCAGATGGAGCACCATGATCTTGGACTTCACAGCCTACAGAACCATTAGCTAAATGAACTTCTATAGTTTATAATTCACCATCCGAAACTGTAATATTCTGTTACAGCACTAGAAAAACTAAGGCAACTTCCTGGCAGCATACTGAGGTGACAGTTGCCATTTCTAAACTTGTCATTATCAGGGAAAACAAATTTTATCAACTTTTAATCTTTGAATAGAGAACTTCAACAAAAATAAGACTTCAGAAAATACATGACTTGTGGCTACTAAGCCTAAGATTTAAAATCTCTGGCAGACTTTATGGAGTTTTTCTCTGTAAATTCATTATATATCTGGCTTTGTACCTACAAATGCTTAATAGTCATTAAAATTTTGCCCTTTCCTTTAATACACACATTTAGTACATTTTTCCAACCATTAATTGAAGACTTAAAAAAAATGCTGACATTCTCCCGAGAACATCCAAGAAATACAGCATCAAGCAACATACGAAGGCTTACCCTGCACTCTTGCTAATAATCCATGAACAAGCATGTATTAAGTGGTTTGTGTATGACTGTCATTGAATAAGCCAGAGTCTTTATCATACCTTCGAGGGGATTATAAGAGGGAAACAATGTTTCTTGTTTTTTTTTGTTGTTGTTTGTTTGTTGTTGTTTGTTTTGTTTTTTAAATCCTATTTCCAGACATTACACAGCAACTTGGTATTTCACCAAATTCATTCCAACCTAACGCCATCAGTTGTAGTCCCACCAAGAACCGCCAGGGCCAGAGTCATCATTTTCATCTTTACATGGAGTCTTGGAAATCCACAACATGACGTCTTCGCGTTAGGCGTAGAGGAAGAACAATTGGACCCTGGCGGAGGTGGCCCGGGTCTCTCCGCAGGGGTCTCAGTGGGCGGAGAAGCGATGGAGCAGGCGTTTGAGTGCGGCCTCCATCAATCCTTGAGGACTAGGCAATGGTAGAGTTGTGGGAGGGCCAACGCCCTGGTTTCCGCGCCCGCGACACTGAAAGACGCCCCTGGACAGGTTGGTCCTTCTGGCGGGAAGAAGCGCCGCTCGGGGGAGTCCACAGCTCCCTCCATCTTGGCTGATGGAAGTGGGCAGCGGCGTCCGGGTCTCCCCCTGGTCATGATGGCCCATCATGGCCACGCGGACTCATACTACGAAAGGGGTAGCCGTTCCCTCCGCCGAACCAGAGTCCAGTCGGGGCTGCTCGTGGACAAGTTTCCCAGTCCCATGGGGTTCGGTTCTGAATGGGCTCCAGTTTCCCCCAGCAGTTCCAACAAAATAGAGGAGGTCGTCTCCTCTTGCTGCAACCAGGACCGGAAGTGAGGAAGTGAGGGGACTGTTCCCCACCCGGGCGAGGCGAGGGAGGAGGGGCCTCCTCGATGCTCAGGTACCTACTTAAGCCGCGTTCCCGACCTCCCCCTCATCCTCGCTCTAGTCATCCCGGGCGTCCTTCCTCGCTGGAGCCTTCCAGGGACTGGACAGGGAGAACGTTGGGGCAACGAGGCCGCATCTCTCCTCGAGCCGAGGCGATGGCCTGGAGCCCGGGCGCGAGGACAAGTGACCCCGCTTCTATTGCTCCCGGCTGTCCCGGCTCTGAGAGTCAGCGGCCCAGCCGAAAAGTTGGTCTTTCCAAAGTGGAATATGAGGTCTTGCACCTTAGACTCCTTATTGTTAAGAAAGGATTTGGGTGCTTTGCTCCAATTCACTTATTAAGAAATACTTGTAGCTCAGTCATAGAGTGCCCACCTAGCATGGGCGGGACCCCGTTTCGATCCTCAGCACAACATGAAAATAAAGGCATTGTGTTGTGTCCATCTACACCTAAAAAAAGAAATACATAAAGCAGTCAACCTTGAGAGTCCTGGTAAAGAACGAGCACATGACTTGTGGATATGGAGTATCTAAGTGACCTGAGATGCTCTTCATGAACCTTGAATTTTCTGAGTCAACAAATCACAAATTTGGATTAAATCAACATCAAATGGAAGGGGTATAAGAGATTGGGCTTGGGTAGGTCCCAAAAGCATGAAGAATTTATATAAGTTGATGGCTCGGCCATTCAGCGCATCCATTCTCTTGCATAACATTCATGATCAATTTACTAAGGAAGAAAATATTTATGTCTGTTTTATAGATTATTGTGTCAGGAAAAGATAGAAGTGGATCATAATAACATTGTAGTTTCATGCAAGAGTGGCCCTCAACTGCAAGTAAAAATAAAAGTTAGTGAACTTCTGGTAGGTAAAAATTCAAGCCATTTATCTATCTGGTGTTCATTTTGCCTGAAAGGTGGTAGAACTAGACGTGAATATACACTGATTTATGGACAGTGGCTACAATTATGTCTAAAGGATCAGAGACTAGACCCAATCAATTCAGGTTAATTAGCCCACCTCACACTATTCTGTTGCCTGATGGTGTTAAACAAAGAGAGATTGTGGCATGAATGCACATTATACATGGGCTTAACAATATGGACAAATCCTAGTCTGACTGACAACATCATGGATATAAATTAGTCAACAGTGAAGACTAATACCTAACCTCTGATATGGATACATAATCTGGCAGAACCAGTTAGCAATCTGGTACCATTATGGAGGTAAAAGCCACACACTCTCACTGGAATAAATACTGAATCCAGTCTATACACTTTTCTCTCCTTTTTTCCCTCACTTTACTCTCCTTCCACTTATTCCAATTATTTGCTCAATGGAAAGCTCTGGTAATCACTGCCACTGTTTCAATCTCAACTTCTGCCTGCTTTTTCACCCTCCTTTGGATAAGGGCCAACCAGAAGCTTTTCCCACTATGTCTGAACTACCAGGAAACAACATGCTTGGGAGCATGAGCTCTAACTTCTAGTGGCTGCACAGGGGGCTGAGCAGCACCACCTAGAGCTGTGGGGGAGTTAGTACCTTGTAGGGTCAATTTTGACCAATAAAAGAAAGGGGAATGGAGGGAAGTCCCATAGTAATCAGTGCAATTTTTTGCATGATATTGGCAGGAGCATGCTGTTGATCCTAATTGTTCAGAAGTTTATATAGGGGTAGAAAAATATACATGTATGTCTAGTAGTCAATAGGAAAGTCTGCTTTGGCTATGATGGATTGGCACTCAATATTAATTTTGATCTTCATCTAGGTCCCTTATTCTATAGCTGAACCTAGAAAGATTTTTTTAATAGTTCATTTCCAAGATTTCCTTTCCATGGATTTTTGCTATATGATATTCAGGTTCCACTGAAGAAATTCAAAAGGTGAAAGTATGGTGGAAGTCATATTTTTTCTGATTCTTTGATTGTTTCTGGTGGCCATAACCATTTAGAGGCATTGTATTTTTTTTTTTTTTTTTGAAGCAGTGTTAAGTTTCTAGTCACCAGTGAATATTGAGTGATAGCTACAGTTGGCGGCTATGGTTTTCTGTTCTGTACCTGGTTTACATCTTTTGTCCTTAGCATTTAATGTGTGATAGGAGATCAACACATGTTTATGAAATTGAATTTCATTTGACTAATTCATAAAGGAAAACAAAACCAAACTTGTCCTGTATTCTAAAAATTTCAGGTTGCATATCATTTGCAGATAATCAGATAACAGTTGTATCCATCATATTCTGAGTTATTTTTTGGGGGGTGTATGTGGTTAGTATGTGATTGTTATTTGTTTTTAACTACACATGTATGATGAGAAAGAGTAAAAGAAATACATGTGCTCACTCACTTCTCCAAATCTGTATAGTCCTTAGTTGTTCAGAGAAACGACTTTCCCTCCTGTAAGGTACATACGTCTCCCCATTCTGGATAGATCAGGTGGGGAGATAGACAGAGCTTTGGGGTATAAGCAATGAGTGGGGATAGAAAAGTAGTGGGATAAGTGCTGGTGACTGGTGATTCTTTCAGACCATGAACTCTGTACCTCTTTGTGACCAAATCTCTACCTGGCACTGATGGGAACCCCTGGCAGAGTCTTTTTGAGTCTCTCAACCACTCTCATGTTCATATGCAGTTCCTTGTTCTCTATTCTCTCACCCACTGCATCATTTTTCTATTTCTGGGGAATGGTAATCCCCTTTTGCACACATGGATTTGAAACTCTCAACCTCATGTTAGATGACAGGGCACTTGAAAAGCTGTTATCTGAGCTTTATTCTTCAGTGTCTTCCTGGGTGGTGTGTATCTGTCCTGGAGCACCTGGGGAGAGAGAAAACCCTCAGGGTGTGAATGCACAGATTCCATAATTGGGAGGAAAGACACAAACTGATATTTTACCACATCATGAACCTCTATATGGTTTGTTATATGGGAAGTGGCAGGAAATAGTTTGTGAACTGCTGAAATGCATAACATGGTCTGGCTACACTAATCAGAAAACATTTCAGTCAAATCTGGAAGTTGGTCTACTTTAAAAATTCATGGGCTCTCACGAATTCCTCTGGGTCAAGCTCCATGTATTCTCATTCAACAATGTTTATTTAGCATGATAGGGATCACTGGCAGGCTTGGAACTTTATCTTATGGCCCCAATTTCTTCCCATATTTACCAAGATTGACTCATACTAAATCACTCAATAAACCATGAATGAGCATCAATAACATTTTCTTCTTACACAATTTGTTTTCCATTGAAGGCTACTTGAAGAGGAGAAACTCAATTATTTTAAGATAAAAAGTTAGATTAGGTGGAACTCCACATATTTACCAGCCATCTGGTTCAGTCATAAACTCCCCAGGGATCCTGAACATATTTGCAACTGAAAAGATTTTGAACTTGAATGACTTTTAAATTGGGACATAAAATGTGCTAACCCAGACTATGCACAGATACTTAGCAAGGACTAATGAATAGTTCTATTCTGAGCCTTATGTTCCATGATATTTTCATTTCCTTAGAGAAAATAAAAAGGATACAAACACTCGTTAATACTTGATTAAAAGCTCTGTTTCCAAATTAAACTATACCTGTAAGATGTATTTTAAATTAATCCAAAAAGTCTGCTCTGCTGTTAGTCAGAATAAAACAAAACAAAATCCATTGTATGTGTGGTTTCTCATTTGTCAGTTTCCAGGGAAAGAGGATCAGTAAATGAAACTCAAGGTGTTGTTTAGACAAGTTCAGAGACTCTAAAGTAACAGCTAATTTTTCATTAGTGCAATGATTTTCATTCTCCCAACTATCAAGTTGCAGGTCCACTGAGGATCCTCAGCAGCCCATGTACTTCTGGAAAGGTCAGGAAGTAGTGAACAGTATACAGTGTTCAATCTGAAGAAACTTGCAGTGTTCCTATATCGCCATGTATCAGAACATAAGTGAACAGTCCTGGGTCAGAATGTTGTTAATCTTCAGCTTACAATAGCTTAGCAAACACAAAATTTAGACCATATTATAATCATTAATAAGAACATTTCCTACTTTCTTGACTACCAGAACTGCATCTACTTTCACCAAGGGACTGCAGCCTAGAACAACACAGGCCTCATGCTGTGTTCTTGAACTGTCATTTAAAGATATCTGAAACTTCTCAAGCAGGTGACTGACATTGAGCAAATTTGAGATATTGACTCTAATTTTGAATCCTAGACAGAGGATGTTAAATCAATGGATAAAAGTTTCATTTGCTATAGGAAGATGAGCTAAGCTAGGAAGAAAATATTTTTGATGTAAATATCATTGGTCTTGTATTTTAAGGCACTCCAAATTGTCTAGCCAATGTAGAAAATTTCCAAAGGAACAAGTATGATACAAATACATTGCACTTGATTTTACAACTCCATCAATGTTTATAAAATGTGTATTTATGAAGAATTTGGTAAGCATTTTGAAAATTACATTGTCAGGGACAGAATCTTTATGACTAGTAGAAACGCAAGTAACCCAATAGCTTGATTGTTTGGCAGGAACTATTAAGGTTTTAAGTTGATTATCACCACACTGAAGGGGGAATAACTTGCTTTATGTAGTATATAGTATATGTTAAAAGGCTTGAGGCTATGTTAAAAAAAGTGCTTTCTGATATGTCATGATTACAAAGAAAATCACAGATATGCAGGTGGTAGTGAGATGATGATGATGATTGCTGATTGATGATGAATATAACATTGACCAAACCTTTACTGTGGTGTTAGGCACTCTAGAAAGCACTCACACATCAACTTATTTAATCAGTTACTAATCTTAACCAATGCAGTAAGTGCTCAGATGCACTAGTTTTCCTCCTAATCTCTGGCACTTTTAAAGGGACTGGAGCTAAGAAGACACTAGAGCTGGCTAAAATATCTGGGCACTTCCTGAAGAAGACCAACTTTGAATGAGCCTCTTAGGGGTGGTCCTCACCAGCTGTGGGGCACATTATGGCAGGAACTTGGGGTGACCATGTCATAGCAGATAAAACAAAGATCTATTGGGGGAGCATAATATCTTCTTTAATACCCTTTTATCAGACCATCTTGTAACAGTAAGCTCAGACAGTTGTTCAAAAAAAGTGCTTTGCTTCTCTTGAGAATGTAAGGAAATAGCTTAGATGTGTTTGAGTTGTTAAAATAATTGAAAAGGAGTAATCATTGTCAAGGAGCTGCAGAATAAGTGAGAGATGTTAAGTATCCTGAAAGTTGAGACAGTCCATTACAGTAAAGAATCATTTTACCCAAAATATTCAGGCCATTTATTAAGATACACGAAAAGTATTCCGGTCCTCCCCAAGACTCAGGGTGGCTTTACTGTAGCAGAACTGGAATAGAAAATGATGTAGTAGAGAAGTGTTTATAGAATTAAATCTGGAGTGGAATATTTTCCCAAATTTTTGGGAAATATTCAGTCCCTAATGAGAATGTACCAATATTGAGGCACATTCATCTGTTAAATAGCATATCTTTTCTATGGGAATTTTAGAAGTAGAAGAAAAAAAGACGAACCCCATTAATACATTGATGTGTTCCTCTCCAGACATAATACTTAACTTATTGTACATAGTTAAGATCATAAAGACAACACATATTTTGGTGAGTTGCCATTTTTTATTATTCGCATCAAGAGGGAATAATACAGAGGCTCATATCAATACTGCATCTCTGTTCCCATTAAATTTTGGAGCTTCTTAAGGGTTGTATATGTTAAAAATCCATTAAATGGTTATATAAAGGAGCAATTTTAATTATATTTCAGTGTTTTCTTATATTCACATTATCCTAAGTGAAGTTAGAGGAGTTATTTATATTACATGTCAGAGCTGACTTGTGAAGTGGTTTTAATCAGTAAGATGAGGGCATTTCTATAGACAAGGATCATAGAGAAATTTCTCCTTTCTAAATTTCTTAGACTTTCTAGAGCATAAAGCATCAGTCTCTTGGCTATGTTATATTGCACACTGGCTCAAGTATGTCCAAGTTTTCAAAGTATGTCCTCATTTGCAAAACCCCGATACTTAAACTTCCTCCCAACCCTTTAAATGGAGCCAGTTATCAACGAATTTGTCATATTTCAGCAGCTCTCCATATTTTTTGATAAGTACTGTGGTATTAGTAGTGCACCTTTCTAATTAATATTTATCTTTGCAATCTGATCATATAATTGATCATCATACCTTTCTTTAGGATTCACAATTGTTCTTCCCTGGAGAAAAGGTACAATCTAGAACATTACTCTTTCTTTTGCTCATTACTTTTTCTTTTGTGGTAGGACAGTCCTATGGTCTTTAGCCACCCATCTCTCCTGGTGCAGTCTAAAGCTGGGTTAGAAAGGGGCAGGCCCTCATTCCCTGGTTCAAATGCCAGGCCCTATGCTCCCTGCTCTGTGCTATCTGGGAAAGTCAAAGAATTAAGGAATCTAGAAAGAGGCTAAGGGGGTGCTTAGGCTCCCTCTCCTAGTGGGTTAGACCAACATTTCAATCTAGTGTGTCAGTGAATTGTTCATATCTTTCACCTGGATAAGTTTCAGTGGATTCAAACAGTTCTACTTAATCTACAGGTAAATTAGGAACATCATTTATAGTTATTTTAATGGTTTACACAAGTTATATTTTATAGAATTGATTGAATAATTTATAAGTGTTTAAAGTCTATAATGGGCTACTTTTTAAAAAAAAACTGTGACATATTCATATACATAATAGAAAATATGACATAGTAAAAGTCTAAAGAAAATCATAAAGATCTCCCCTGTCCAAGTGCCTTCCATGACCTTCATACATACTTGATGGAACATCTAAAGAAATCTGACTTCTTGGTGGGTTTGGCTCACTCACAAGAACTCAGTCCTTCACTTATCTCAGGGTTATCACTCCCTCCCTTCAGGGATCTGGCCAGTCCTTGGGGAATGAAGCATTCATGAGGAGATCACTAGGTCATGCAAGTTGTTAGAACAGAGTTCTGTTGGTTCTAACTTGTATTCAGGGAGCCCTGCTGGGAATGACTTTGGAGTCTCACCCATGGAGAAGATGCCCTGCCCAGGACTTCCCAGTAGGGACCCTGAAAAGCTGCCCCAGGACTCCAAAGCTACATGACTTCAAGTGTTGGTGTTTCCCCCAATTTAGTGATGTATTTTCTTCTCTTTCTCTCTCACCTATCATTTTAGCTTTTGCTCTTGTTTCCATATTATTACTAAAATAAATATTATCTTGTATAAGAGAATATATTTATTGTCTATTGGATCTGACCTGCCGAATTCTGTAGCTGTACAAATATATAACACTTTTAACATTACATATTATGAAACAAAATTTAACAGCCTGATTTTTGAATTTTGGTTTTACATGAGTTAATTACGATGCAGTGATGTAGAGGGCAATTCCTTGAAACTTACACTTGATTTAGATCTTTACTCGCTACTAACAATAACCTTGACCTTCCTCTAGTCATTTAACTTTTCTGAGCCTTCATTTCCTCAATTTAAAAAGGAAGGTATGTATCACATTGTATTGTGTATTTTACATAAGCAATTTATTTAATCCACCTAAATTTACAAGTAAAATACTTAACACAATGTGGTATATTGTGTTAGCTGTTACCAAACTATATTAACTCATTCAAATTTTATTATTCTATGAGGCAAGCAGTAATGATATCATTAATATTAATAGTTCTACTTTTAGATGGAGAAAGCAAGGCCAACCACTATTAAATGATTGTACAGAAAGAATATCTGCCAGAACTAAATTCGAACTATGGCATTATGGTTCTAGTCTCTAGGCTCTGAGAAACTAACTCTACATAGCAGTGTGCCTGCAGATCATAAACATTTCAGCATTTTTCACAAGTTATAAGGAACACATGTTTTCAATGTAAATGATGTCATAAAATAAATATGCTTTTGTAAAATAATAGTATTTGTCTATTTTAACATGTGATGCTAGAGTTTTTAAAATAGACAGTGTGTCTGGTGCTTGGTAAGCTGATTTATCAAACAATATACCCTCACTGAGGACAAAGAAAGAATTTTTCTCTTTGATCTCTTTCTCTTAGGTTATTTTGTTTAGTTTGGTTTTGCTTTGTTTGGTTGCCTTAATTCTCTCCTCTCCTCTACTTTGTGTTGACTGTTTTTGGTCCAAGATCCTACGTTCGTAATGTAGAGTTCACAGTGAACAGGAATATAGTTCTTTTTTTTCTGAGATGTAATTGGAATATCAGAAGACTTTGACCTCAATGTGGAGTTCAAATTTTTATGCCCAGAATATTTTATTGTTTTATCCTTTAAATATTTTATTGTTTTATCCTTTAAACATTTGTAATTTTCACCGTATGGTTTGATGTTGAGATGATATGTGAATGGTTTAAAATAGTTTTTACAGAAAGAGTTACTGATGATAATAGTACAGACAGATAAATAGCTTATTAGACACATATTCCCTAATATAACATCAACTATCTCCTGAAGAGGAAGAACAAATCAAAGTAATTATATTTATGTTTTAAATATATTCAAAGTTAGATCAAGTCCAAACTACCTTCATAATTTTAAAAAGAATGTTACATTGTGAGCTACAAATATCAGCCTAATCATGTATCAATGAAATGGCTTTGGTTCCCATTGCCTAAATTTGCTAAGACCCTGCCTGTTAAAGACCTTGACTACTCTGATGGCTCATTAGCATCAATGGGCATGCTAGTCAGCGTGGAAGTGAAGTGGTTAAAAAACTCTGCTGTCCAAGCACTGCCCTGACAATAATCTTGGGAAGGGACTCTGGCTTCAGTGTTTTTCTAAGGCTACCCAGGTGACTCCACTATGCTGAACAGGCCAATTTAACAGATTACTGGACTTTCATGAACTCTAAACTGAATGAATGGTTTTTAATAGTATTCTTTCTACTAGAAAAATAGGATTCACTTCTCAGTCATTTGAAATGTGCCTCTCATCACAGGAGGAAGCATCTTCCCAAAGAGTAAGGAAGAATCACAAAAGACATTATTTATCTTTCAATGGGCTTTACCAATCATTCCATGCAAATATGTTTATTTATCAGACTAATAAATGAGTTGTTCTGCAGCTCTGTGTTTAGATTCACATGCAAGATTCTCAGCATCTTCAAAGAAAAGCGTTCCAAAATTTCTAAAACCTCAAACTCAATTGCTTTTTATCTTTTTCTGCTCCTTACCTATGTGTGATTTTTGGCAGGTGGAATTTGCATTGATCAAAATCAAAGGGACAATTTTTTAAAGGCAAAAAATAAAAATCAAACAGATATTGCAAGCAGGATGAAGATCCTTAGAAAGAAAAATATTGGAATACAATATTCTTAGAACTCTATTATCTTCCAGGAATCTTGTGTTTCTAATTAGAGTGAATAGTTTCATTATTAGGTATAGTGGAGAATCTGAGCTTTCTGTCTATCTTGGGGATACTTTCCCAAATAGATAAGAGCTCATCCTGCAATAGCAGAGTCAACTTTTACTAGCAGAGGAATCAGATGCCAGACAACCTCAGTGAACAAGAGAGTAATAGTTAAACTGAGAAGGAAAATTGCTTGATTCATAAAAGACATGGAATTTCACCCTGGGCTGACCCAAAATGTCTCAGATGGTAAGTGGCTATGGATGTGACAGAAGTTTACTGGCCTAAAAGAAACACAAAGAAAATGAATAAACTTGATTTGCTTTTTAGTGGAAAAAGAAGTGTGTGCAGTGTGTTTTCTTCCTAATATTGGGCATGCAACCTGTTTTTAGGGCCCTGAATATACCACCTACAAAGAAGCAAAGACCTTTAAATAATCCTACATAAAAGGCCCAAGGAGCCAAGATATGAAAAGAAATATTGTGTCAGTTTCTTCATAGTTTATGTTCTTTCTCCTGCTCCCCAACAATCTTTTCCTTTTACACATGGGGTCATCAAGGACAGTGTTCATTCTACTGAAGAATAGTTTTAGTTTTAAGCCTTGTCACTGGGTAGGGAACTAAGGGCTTCTTCATGTCTGAACAGTTTATTTCGTGATGCTTTTACTTAAGCATCACGAAAGTTCATAAGACTCTTCAATATAACTATAAAACAAGTCTTCCTATGACCAGGCTGCAATTATACATGGAAGTGGCTGCAAAGTGAGCACTGTGTGAGAACACAAACCCTAAAATAAGTTTTAATTCACATTACCTTTGGGATGTGTTCTTCTCCAAGCATGTATAGTGTACTCCTAGTAAGTATGGGGAAACTTTTGAAAAACATTTTTTGTTTGTTTGTTTGAATGTCAAGAACTCAGACTCATTAAGGAGTGTTTTCATGCAAATCATTGCTCCAGCAAGATTCTTGTGCCCAAGAGTCTATTCTACATACCAGGAAAATCCAGAAACTACTTTTCCTGTTGAAAATTCAAAGTAGGGATGAAAATACAAGAAAACATATTCCTTGCTGTTCTATACTAGAGAAAAAAGACTTTACCAAATCTCTTTCTTTTAACTGAATACTCATGAATGATGTCATAAGATATGTCAGCTATATTAATTTAATCAACATACCACAAATTTCTGGAATTGCTCACCTGGTGAGCAGTATAAAAGAGAAAATTAAAAAGAGAGTACTACTGATTATTTGTGTGTGTGTATTCCTTTTTTAACCTTGCAAATATATATATCTATCTATCTATATATATATATATAGATATATAGATACACACATATATATGTATATATAGATATACACACACACACACATATATATGTATATGTGTGTATCTATCTATCTATCTATCTATCTATATCTATATCTATATATATATATATATATCTATATATATATATATATTCCTTTTTTAACCTTGCAAAAATACTAGGAAATACAAACAGCTACATGTTTACAATTCAAACTCAAAAACATCATAGCAAGGATAGATTTTTTTCTTGAAATAATGCATTTACAGAGTTTGACACAAAGCAAAATAGCTGGTTCTACAACTCAGAAGAATCAAAAGATACTGCAGTAACACAAAATTGACTTTTAATGTTTGTTTGCCAGTTCATTTTATCTTACAGAAAATGAAAACATTTTTTAAATACAGATTGTTTCTTCTCTTCGAATTTGCACTAGTAGGTATTAAATGCCTTTAAATACCGGTTTTCTTTGTGACTTGATGATTTTTGTATTATTCATTTCTTTTGTTGTACACCATTGCTGTTCTGGCAGTAGAGAGCTATGATACAGTTAATTTTTCAACACAACTATGTCAGTTGTCCATTGATCTTTCTTGGTGCATTCTATACTACAAACTGATAACTGATCCCCTTTTAATCCTCCCCTCTTTAGTGGTCAGCTACTCCATAAGACCACCATATTCTTTGGAGTACTGAAATCAAGAAAGCCAGTATGGCTGCCAGCAACCAAACTGGAAGCTCCATTGAGTCTACTTCTAATTGCCAAAATAACAAGCCACTATAGTATTGCATAAAACAAAACTTTAATAGGTACCAGCCCCCTTTCTATGAGAGAAAGTTTAAGTTTACAAATGCCGTCGTTAGCTAAAAATTACTGTGATAAAATACGGCAGCAGTCATTCAAAGATGGCTTCCAGTGTTAATGTGACAACTTGTTTTTAATCTTAGTACTGTGTTTGTGTATGAATTACTTCTTTTTATTTGGATTTCAAGTGTGTTTCAGTGAAATTTGTAAATATATTTTGCTCCTTATATAGATCACAAGAGCTAATTATAGATAAAATGATGGAAACAAGATTTTGTAACCCAGCCTTCCATCTCATTTTCCTGATACTTTTGGAATTATAGTCTTAAAAAGTAATTTCTGAACTAGTGCTTGTTATACCACCTTTATTTTAGGTATTGTACTAGGAGATACTTTTCTTTCTCAAACATTCTCAGTGAGATACCTTGGGTAATTAAGTAGGAAAATATATATCTGATGGACAAAATAACAAAATGAGAACATTAAAAAGACCCCTTATTCAATTAGGAGTCCAAGGGGAGTGAAGATTTGCTTTGGGTAAAATAAACAATTTAAAATTCTGCTCAGCAGTGTTTGTTCTGTTAAGATTGTTTTGTTTTCTGAGCATGGGGGAATGGTGGGCAATTTGTAGAGGTTTTAATCAGTTAACGGTCACTATAGAGATTTTGATCAGCACCAATTCCTATACTTATAAGTATTCAAAAGTTAAGAAATGCTGCTATGCTCAACATTATAAAGGCAAATTCTGCAACAATAACTGAGGACTACATACTTGCTTCAATAGAAAGTTTTCCCACTTAACATTTCTAATAAGATTTTTGTAATATAGGTAATAATTGTTCAAGTATGAGCTTTTTCCCAGTAAGCTAACCCTCATGCTTAAGGTGTTGGAGTTGCTCCTTTGGAAATAGTCCCCTCTTTAAAAAATATATTCATCTTATTCTAGACCACTCAGGCATCTATCTGTACTTTAGAAATATGAGTTCTATTTATACCAGCAATGTTTGAATTAAACCTCAGAATCTCTTTGGATTTAAAGTTTTGCATAATTTGCATATCCAAACTAACTTAAATATGTGCATGCATACATTGCTATCCTTTATTATTAAAGCATCTGAAATTTTCAAATATGCTTCTGATGAAAGAAAGGATCTATTTTTATTTACAATATTTTGTCTAGATAATATATGAATATAGTTATGGTTTCATGGACTTCCAATTGTTTTATACCTTCCACACACATAACTCTATATTTATAGAGTAAATTTATTAGAATTATTACAGAGCTTTAAATGCAACCACAATCAATTCAGGAAACAGATTTATTTACTCACGTTCATGGGAGAAAAATCTACATAAAAACATTCATGAAAGCATTCCAGCTATGTCATACTTGGATTATTATACTAAATCCCATTTATTAGAACTCATTGCAAAACAATGGGAAACCATGAAATGTAATTTGAATACAAATATTGGTCCCTGTGGGGTCTCAACATGTCACAAAAATATAGGAAAAGAGAGCTATATTTAAGATTGGAGCTGTTGATATGGAAAGTTGTTTTTCTGAAGTTGGACTTAACTTTTCATTTAAAGACCTGAAGATTTTAATGTAAACTGTTGGATGACAGCTTTAGCATTTCACTTATGCCCAATGATGACCAGCAAAGAAAGAGACACTGACTTTGTTTTCTATTCGGGTGAAGGTTTAGAACTATATTGTTGACTTTTTCCCCCAAAAGTAGGCACCATGTAGGATTTGCTGTGTATATTCAATAGAGATAATAAGAATTTTGAAAGTTTGGTCTTTGTTTCTTGGTTAGGCAAGTATACAGTTATTAATTCCTTCTATGATTTAACTTTTTTCATGTAATGTAAATAAGAAAGAAATATTAAATAAAGTTATTTTTATAGGATAATAATGTTTCATAGGCTAACACAAAATCAAGCAGCTAATTTTATAATTTTTCTGTCCAGCAGTTTATCTATGTAACTGCCCTGAGTAGATGCTAAATGCTGCTTAGCAAAGGGCCCTTAGAGTTTAAATATAACTCAGTAAAGCTACTCAAAAGATAAAACAATTCTTCTGAGACATGTGTAATTTAATTAGAAGAAAGTAGGAGTTTCTTAATGGTTAAATATCATTTGCTTATTTGAGTCTCATACTACATATAAATGGGGTTATTAGGGAGTTTTAACTGTGCTTATTACTATGCATTTGAATCCATATGAATTCTTTTTGGTCAAAAAGGCAAAATTTTTAGAGTAAAATACTGGAGAATTGAAATATTAACTTTTAGAAAAGAGTAGATTGTTCCCTTGTGAAACTAAGTTTTGTGCAACCTCTCAGAATCTCAATTTATGTAAAGAAGTCTGTATTTCAAATCTGTTGCTCTAATTTTTTTCATCATAGTGCATTTCAAAATTGTAGAAATGTGTAAAACTTGTGCTTATGGAAGCTGCTGTTCTGAGTAGCTTTACATTCTTTAATTTAATCCTAGCACTTTTCAAGCTATTGCATGCTCCGCTCATGAAAGGATACTTTGTTGGGATGATGTAGCTTAAACATTTTGGCTCATAAGCCTCCTTATTGTAGAGCTTCCCTTAAAATTATATTAATTTATAATATATATTGAATGATAGCTTTACAAAAACAAATTCATGAATTGGTTTTTATGAAAATGACTCTTTACAGTAAGTAAAAAAGGGTTGTCACAGTTTTGGTAACTTGCATGAGTTCATACTGGAAAAAAAAAAAAAACCTTTCACATGTTCTTAATGACTTTAAAACAGATGCGCTCTAGGTGCACACTCAGTTGTATGCTCTGAAGCAGTAGACACCATACAGCTTATGCTTTTTATCTGGGAAGCCCACGAAGCGCACTGCCGCCTCAGTGGGACTGCAGCGCCTTCTTGGTCTAGAGATAGGGTAGCGAACGCTACCATCTGCCAACCAGCCAGCATCGCAGCGGTCATAGCCGAGAAGTTTCCAGGCAGCAAATATCTGACCCACTTTGGCAATCTGAGCACCATCATTGAGACAAGCTTGCACAGCTTCATCGTAGGTTAGCTTGGTGGGGTGGATCAGATAGTAAAAACGGCCTGTGGAGGAAGGAGAGAGACAGATCAATGGGCTTGTCTGCAATGGAGCCACATGAAATGGAGGGAGAAAAAAACAGAAGTGCTTCTCAATGAAGGGAGTTGTAAAGCAATATTTGTGATGTTTCTGGAATGTTAGGATTGTCAATTGAATGTAATATCCCTGGGTCACTCTCCATTAAATTCATCTTTCTCCTTGTCCCTTAATGTGTGTTCAGATATGCTCTTTATAGCTTTAAAAAGAAAAGGGAGATGACAGATGCAATTTCTCTTAGCTAATTAGTGACTAAAAGGGCCCTTCTGTGGCATTAGAGAGGACAGAATCCCATGTTAAAAGCAAGGGCTATTTAAATTCTAGCAGTAGCAAGACTGAACCCCAGTACAAGTTTCTGGAGAGGCGAAATTTGAATGTGAAAGGATCAAAAAACATTCCTGACATAAAAAGTCCATTTGAGAAAATCAAAAGCCCTCAAGTTCTTTTCATTACAGGTATCAATAAGACATTATTCTCCTTCAAAGACTACAGTATGAAAATGCATAAAATACAGGAAGTCACTTGCCACAAATAATACATACTCAGAATGTAAACCCAGTCTGTGTTCCCTGACTAGTAAAGAAGATGAATTCATTGATTTTATTCAGCTTCCTTCTTTTGAGCCCTGACACTTTGCCATTTCTCAATTTCATAAGGAAGACAAGTTAGTCTTTAACCATTTCTTGCATAGTGTTAATTACTGAGATATTGTTGGTATGTATTAAATATACATAAAAACACACTGAGAAACTTCTCTGTCATCTCAGTTTCAATTGGAAAATAATCACCTTCTTTTGTTTGATTACATTTTGATTGATGTCCCCCTGACCTTCATTAAATACAGGTTATTGAAGTATAAATTGATACATACTAGTTCTTTCTAGACTGAGGGGATGTAATTTGGAAAAAAAAAAGTAGAGACCACAGGAACATTAATTAGTTAGTTCTGTCATCTATACCAGAGGTCAGCAAACCACAGTGCACAAGTCAAATCTGGCCTCTTAAATGTTTTTGTAAGTGAAGCTTGCTGGAATACAGCCGTGCATCTACTCAGTATTGTGTGTGGCTGTTTTTGTGCTACAATATAATAAGCTCTGTTGAACAGATGCAACAGGGAATAAATGGTCATCAAAGCCAAAAATATGTACTATTTGGCTATTTGCAGAGAAAGTTTGTTGACCTTCATTCATTCTGTTTTCCTCAAAGTATCAATGGGAACCTAAAACATAAAATGATGAGACCAGGACTTCCTTCATGGGTATGTTACCTGAGCAATCCCTTGGGCCCCATGCTAGGGTTAGTGCTCTGCAGTCACCATCTTAAAATTCTCAATCATTTTTAACAAAGGGCCAACATTTTCGTTTTGCACTGGGCCTTACAAACTATGTAGCAGGTTCTGGATGGGGCAAGAGAAGGGCTGGGATTGGATGAATGTAACAGATGTGTCATTAAAATGGATGCAAACTTTTTTTGGCTTTTGCTTCCAATTTCATCCTTATTTTTTTTGCTTGTTCCCCTTCATCCTGGGCTTTGCTGATCATCATATTATAATTGAGAAGGGGAGAACACGTGTGATACAGAAGCTCTCTTTTTTTCAATGGAGAGAACCATATCCATGGAGGATGCACAGTGGCAGCATTACCTGTGGCAATAAGAAAGGACCCCCATACCATGTGATAGTTTCAAATATTTCATAATAAAAATTGGACACTAAAACCTAGGAGTATTGGAAATATGCATTTTTTGCTTGACTTATGTGGATATTTTTCAAGAACTCTTAATATCTTTTCAAACTAAATCAATACTTCAAAGTTTTTATTTTTTTAAGGAGGTAATACTTTAATAGCCAAATGTAGTATTATAATGCAGCTTGATCTCTGGGGTAGGAAAGAAGGCAGTGAAGTTCATATCTTACCATTGAAGTTGGATGTAAAACAGAAAACATCATATCTGCTTTTATCTTTATCCCAGAACCCATAGTTCCTGACGCCGGGCACTGTGTTCTGGCCCCCACAGGGCTCTCTAGGTTTTGTGATGGGGTATTGCACAGACCCATCGCTGAGCCAGCCGGCATTACACCAGTCCAGCCCGCCCCGCCAGGCATCATAGAGCTGGTCGAAGGAGGCAATCACAGCATCCTGGTCCAAACAAGCCTGTTGCGCTTCATGAAAATTGAGATTGTAGCGCCCCAGTCGTGGAAAGTAAGGGAATACCACACCTATGCAAAAGAGAATGCAGGAGGTCATTAGTAGCGCTCGTGCGTACGCGCGCGCCACACACACACACACACACACACACACACACACAAAAAAAAAAAAAAAAAAAACCTGAGCAAAATCACTTCACTGATGACAAAAATACTAGAATCTCCATCAGAAGAGGTAGTTTGGGTTAATTGCAACAGCTGCCCATAGTTCCTTTCTCCTTCAAACAACCTCTCAGGCCTGAGGATCTCATGATTTGATAATGGAGGGATTGGCTGCTTTGCTAAGAATTTGATTCATGCCTTAAAACCCTCCTTTCTAAAAATGATTTGTCTGCAGTCCCAATAGTCCTCCATAAGCACTGTACTGGTTACTAACCCTGTAACAAGTAACTACTGGACTCTTTCCATCTAGGGAAAATCCAATATTAAACAGCAAGAGTAGCAAGAAATAGAGTGCTTGGAGATAGGGTATTTATTAAAATTTACAATGTTATTCTTAGTCATTATTCTTGGAATTAGTGATAAGTTTTACCTAGTCTTTGAAATGTATAAAAAACATGCTAAATGATTCAAATGTGTGTGTACATTACATATATGTCTGTGTGTTCACATATATCATATATTATCATATAATAGTGCTCCTGTTCTCTCATGACTATACAGATATATACACACACATATATATACAGATGCACATACGTGGTCCTGAAAACTTGCAGACAACTTAGTGGGATTCTAATTTAGAGAACATCTAAAGGGAATTGCATATCTGACAAAAATCTAATTAATGGTCTTATTTCATATTAATAAGATAATTTTGTACAAGGAAGTATTCCCCCATTAAGCACTGTGGCTCTTTTATCTGTTTCAACTTTTAATGTAGCCTTTAATGTTATTGTTTTACTGTCCTTGAAAGGTACAACTAAAATGGGAGCTTTAATTAAAAAAAAAATACGGATTTACATAATGCAAACTGAAAATAAGGTTTAAAAAACAATTTTACTATGGGTAGATTTTTTTTTAAAAAAGCTTCCCTAAACTTGTCCTATATGATACAGGCACAGCATAGGCATCTTTTAACATCTTCATCTTACTTAAGAAATTAAATATTAAAGAATAAAATTCCTGGGTTGGGGATGTGGCTCAAGCAGTAACACGCTCGCCTGGCATGCACGGGGTGCTGGGTTCGATCCTCAGCACCATGTACAAATAAAATAAAGATGTTGTGTCCATCGAAAACTGAAAAATAAAATATTTTTAAAAAAGAATAAAATTCCTTAACGACTGAATATGGTATTACTCAGCATTTGACTTTGTCTGGGAAGATACATGGTTTTCAAAAGCATTTCTGTGTCAGAGTATCTCTCCCATAGTTAATGAAATAATTAATTCAGAGTGATTATGTTTCTAAAGTGATTAAAAGTGATTTGTATTTAGCATACAAAAAGCATAAGCTTGTGCAACTGAGTAAATTTGGTGGGTTATGTCACATATACTACATTCCAAGACCGTGGACCCTATTGAATATGATGTACAATTCATGGACAGCACAACCAGTACACAGGAAATATTTTCTTTTATAAATTGTCCTGGAAGACTACAAAAAGAAATTTTGTAGCCGAAAATAAAGTCTAAATCCTGAAGGACTCTGTAGGACATGTTTGTCCCACTAGAACAGTCCAGCTGGCACTGACCACAGGAGGCAGATATCCAAGAAAGCTTCCTGATTTCATTTTGCTTTCTCAGGTTCTTGGCTGAGGGATCTATAAGCTGGATGGGAGCCAGAGGAAGAAGGAAAAGACTCTCTTGGTTGCCACTGACTCCTGCTGTGGCAAGGGGGAGAGAGAACCTGGAGAAGGCTCTATCTAAGAAGGTCTTTGCCCAGGCTCCCAGCTAAGAACCCAGTGAATGCCTGGAAAGAACTTCTTTGCTTCTGCCCCTCATGACTACTGTCTTCTCTCCTCAGCAGCACCAGGAATGTGCAGGAAAGGAATATATTCCATTTATCTAGTAGTGATGTCTTTGGAAGCTAGAGTTCAAGTGACAAAAATCTCAAAAGTATTTCAACCTGAAGAAAGAAATGGTTTGGGTTGCCTTCCTTTCCCCAAATGGCTAAAGACTGAAGCAGTGGAAAAATGGGATATTTTTATTTTATAATAATTTTAAAGAACAGGAAAACCCTTCAGGTTTAAATCCACTGTAGTGTACTATGGTGGATTCTTATAGAAATTAGGGGAACTTTTTTTTTTTTTTAGTAATTTCTCCTTGACTAACTATTGAATGTTACTGAAATATGATTAAGTTCCAAATCCAGTGTAATATATTTTTCTTTGAGTAGTTTTCAAATTTCATATGGTTCCCTACAATCATTTCCTAAAGTGAAACCTCATGTTAAAATTTTAGTAATTTTCAACAATAGCATAAAATGTAAACTTACTATTGTATCAATTTAAAACTTTTATTTAACAAATTTTAAGTAATGTTTGATGATGCTGGAAAAAAACAAGTTCCAAGTAAAACAATATAAGTTTCTGTGCTTTAAGTTTTTAAATGTATATTCTGCATATTTACTTAATTTTATTTCCAAGTGGTTAATAATTCAACAATCTTAATTTCAGAATTCTTCTTATATATGGAAAAATGTGCAATTCCTACAGCTGAATTATGAGGTTCATGGTTGCTTTCATGAAGTGTTATAAAAATAAGAAATGTTAAACTTTCATGGGTAGGAAATAAGGGTTTAGGACTTTTTTCCAAGCCATATTTGACTCATTTATCCTTTGTTATTATGTCAGACTATAATCAAAGTTCTTTTATTTTATATGAAAGGCTGGTATATATCACTGCAAATGGGATTAATAAGATGACACATCACATGGGAAACAATAATAGTAAATAATATGAAGAGCTTAGTCAGTTGAAGTATATTTTGAGGATACAGTCTTTAAGATTCATAATCACACAGCCCATTTGATTCTATCCTCTTTGTTGGCAAATAAAATTTGTTAGGCAGATGAAGGGTTTTCCTGTTCTAATATTCATAAAATTTGTTTTCATAAAGTAAATATTTCTGGGAATATAAAGGACAGAGGCCATGTAGTATAAATAATTGTATCCCCCTTAGTGCCTCTTATAGTGCCTAGAAGCACTATGCACATATCTGAAGTAATTTTCTGTTTCTGAATGTTCCAAGACTATATGTTTATATGCCTGGCCCTATTTTCACTAATAGAATATTAATACAATGGACTTCTAATCTTCCCATAGGGAGAGGGGATGGGAATAGAAAAGACAGTAGAATGAATCAGGCATATTTTTCCTATCTTTATATATGAATACATGACCAAGTAACTCCACCTCATATACAATCACAATAATGGGATCCTAATTGGAACAAGTTATACTTATTCTATGTATGCATAATATGTCAAAATACACTACTGTCATATATATCTAGAAAGAACAAATAAATAAAAAAGAATATTTATACAATGAAAGATTAGAAGAGCAAACCTCTTGTTTTTAATATTGTTTATTGTATTTATTGATTGTTGAAATAAATTCTGTAACCCTTATTTAACTGTATCTCTAGTGACTCTTCTTGTCATATATATATAGCTTATTCTTTGTGGCATGCTGTTTGTAGCAATGTGGTTAATTGGTAATGATAAGAAGATTATCCTATCAAAATTCTATACTCTATAAAGATTTGTACTTCAAATGAAATATCAAAAAGTACAATGATAGGCACAAGAATAAGATCGAATTCATAAGAATAAAATTTGTAGAATTTTGGTCAATAACCTGAGGAAAGTCTCTACATAGTATGGAACAGACAATCAAGAGGCAGCAAATTATATGTGTAACAGGTTGAAAGCAGAAAAGACAAATATTATGGCTATCATTTATTAGCTTGTCAAGGGTCCTTTGATAAAGCAAATAAGTTCTGAATATTAAGTGACTGTCTTCTCTAAGACAATTACTTCTTCTATCCTGAATGATGTCAGTGTTCATGGGTATGAGTGTAAATCAATAAAAACTGGAAGTACAGTTGGGCGCGGTGGCACACACCTCTAATCCCAGGGGCTTGGGAGGCTGAGGCAGGAGGATCCCAAGCTCAAAGCCAGCCTTAGCAAGATTGTAAGGAACTCAGCAAGATTTTCTCAAAATTAAAAATAATAATAATAATGAATTTTAAAAGGGCTGGGGATGTGGCTCTGGGGTTAAGCATCCCTGATTTCAACCACTGGTACCAAAACGAAACCTGGAAGTACAAAGCTGCCTGCCGTCAGGAACCAAGAACTGGAACAAAGAAAGATCAGAAAAGTTCACAGAACTATGCTTTACAGCATTGTGCAATTATGAGACATATAAAGCTAATAAGTCTCCTAACATGTGATGGAATTCTGTGGAATTCTATGGGCTTATGGGATTCAGAAGGACAAATCTTCAGTGACCAGATGGGTAATATTTCAAAAGCCACAAATCTATCCTAGGAGCTGAAAGGAGATTCTAGCAAATTCATACATATAGTTTTTAAAAATAATTTTTAGTTTTATTTTTTAGTTGTTGATAGATCTTTATTTATATGTGGTACTGAGAATTGAATCCAGTGCCTCACACATGCCAGGCAAGTGCACTATCGCTGAGCCACAGCCCCATACCTATAGTTTTATAGAAGGAAATTATTGTATCAACACAGCCAAAATTCATTCCTTAATGTAAAATATTGCAGAAATTCAGGAAAAGTAAGATGGCTTGAGATAACATAAGAAACAAAGGAAAAATTTCCCCCAGATATTGTGCAGAAAGGAGACAAGGAAGGGAAGGGCAATTTTCATCTATAGAGCTTAGCACATATGTTAGCCTTTGAATCTACTGAATGTATTACATGTTCAGGAAATGGAATTCCTCTCCAAAATGGCTTAATCAATTGGTATTCAATGTCTAAGAGACCCAGGGCTATTAAAAAAATTATTTCTTTACAAGAATATTTAAATAAATTAGAGGTTACTCTTATGTTAAATTAAGTTTTTCTCAGTCACTGTACAGAATATAAGTACATGTATTTTAGTGTGGATGTCCTTTACAAAAATTGCCATTATTTTGAAACTGAGATAATTTTAGAAGCACAATAAAAAAGAATCCAATTCGAGTTTCTCAATAACCGTATAATGGGATTTAAATTTTGAATAGCATAAGGCAATTTCCAAAAATTATTAATTCAGTTCTACTGTGTTTCTCCTAGATGCAAATAGCTTCAATTTTGTGCATAAGCACTGTGTGTGCATTTCAAATACGAAGGCTGAAATTGTAGGCAGATTGCAAAATACAGAAGAATAGAAAAAAATATGCTGGGCACGGAGTTTTGGTTTCTCACACTATTACTATGGTAACCACTACACATTACTCCTAATGAAAACACGGTAGTGATGAATTACTATTTATTTCTAAGTTCAACATGCTTTGTAGACACCTACCTTGTAAGTCTAGGGCTACCACAGCAGTATCGTCTTCTAACCCTTCAATCACCTCGCACTTGTATCTCCCGTAATCCTCCAGGGTGAGATGGGTGATCACCAGAGAAGCGTCATTGTCACTGTCACCTTTCAGAAACACTCTACCCTGGTAGCCTCCATAGGTTTTCTTGTGGTATCCCATAGAAACAAAAACATCCACCTCCTTGAGGTAATCTGAAGTTAGCTTGGTCCACTTAATTCGGATTTTGTGGATTCCTGAGCCAAATGCTGTAGGGTCTCGATAAAATTTACATGGCAGTGTAACGTTGCCACCTCTGTGTGAGAACACCTTGGCTTGTTCTGCTTCCACGAGTAGACGGGGGCCATTTTCTGCTATGGTTAAAAAACAAAAAGAAAAGAAGGAAAAAAGAAAGAAAGAAAGTAACCATTAAATGTTTTTTCTCACTTGTTTTGTATAATGAAATGTGCTACATTATAGGATATCTGACAAAAATAGCTTTGATGATTATCTCTCTATATAATCTTTTAATTTTTATTAGTGCATTATATTTATGCATAAAAGTACAGTTCATTCTGACTTATAAATGCATATAACAAAATTTACTCCATTTCAGTCCCTATTACTTCCCATTTCCATCATCTTCTCTCTCTCCTTGGTCCTCTTCTTCTACTCTTCTGTTTTTCTTTTATTTATTGTTTTTTAAAATTGATACAAATGTTTATACATAAAAGTGGACTTCATTTTTATATATTTATACATGCATATAACATAATTAAGTCAATTTCATTCTGCAGTTCCTCCCCTTTCCCATTTCTCCTTTCTCCCCTTTCATCTCCTCTATTCCACCTTTTTTCCTTCCATTTTCACAAAATGCCCCACCCCCTTTTGTTTTTCTCCAGGTTACACATAGGAAGCAAAATATTTGACCCCTGAATTTTTGAGTCTGGTTTATTTCACTCAGCATAATGTTCTCCAGTGCTACCCATTTACCAGCAAATGAATGTAATCTTTTTTGAACCAGATCAAAAGGTTATCTGTAAAATTTAGAAGGTATCTATAAGGTAGTCATGTCTTTTAAATCACTAAAAAAGAGGAAGATGTACAGTATAATTTTTTAAAAATATTGGATTTAAGACTCCATAGTCATCCAAAGTTTGAGGATTTATTTCATTATAAATTCTATTTATATTTCTGGTTCCATTTTCCTTTATTTAAATTTTGGAAATATAGAAACAAGTTCAAGAGAAGTGACAGAGTTTCAAGATATTTTCATTAATATAAACCCCAAAATTCCAAGGTCAGGTAATCTCACCTGGACATTCTACTACAGTTAAGTCCATATTATATTTATAGAAAAAACTAAAAAGCATTCTGATTTACTTTTATTGTTTGGCTCTGGCCAAAGAATTCAAAATATCCTCACTTCTCTTTAAACGTGCATCTGTGATATGCTATTCTGAAGCATTTCAGACAATGTGTTTATATTTCATTTCTACCCAAAATAGACTCACAAAGGTACTTTTAATGAATGCTGTTATCAAACTACTGATTTTGAAATATATTCTTCAAAATTTGAGTGTTAAAAGTGTACCCTAAGTTATACTTGTTTTTCTGATTAACCAAAAAATTATTTGCTGCTTTACTCTCTTTAAATGTCATTGTATTCCTTCTTTTTCCTTTCTACTATGCCTTGTTTTATGGTTTTCTTATCACTTCTTCCTTTTCTTTCCTTGCCCTTTGTCTTCTTTCTCCCTCCTCCAAGGACTCTACCACTTTCCAAAGAGCACCACAATATTCCAAGTCCGCCAAGTCAGTAGGGGCTGCTATTTGTTTTTTCTTTGTTGTATGTTATTGTTATTATTTTTTAAAGAGAGCCAGCTGTTATTCTCAGATCTTGGCTTTCACTGGGGTTTCCCCTGGGTAGCACAATGTTCTTTTCACCTTGACAAGGTCTCTTGAGGATGTGCAAGATTTAAAAATGAGAAAGCAATGCAACCACTCCTGAACACACCTTTTGTCCATAGCTTTCAGAACGGCAATGCAGCTTTAAAGCCACTGCAACATGAGATATTGAATATTGATAGGTATTGAATAATCTTTCCCCATGAGTCATTTAAGATGTACAAATCACAAGGAAGAGTAACCATTCACCTTGAGACAGATTTTAACACCTCAGTTATTTAGTGGCATTCGTACATAGGATACTGAATTTAAGATAAAATGTCTGCAAAACAGATGTTGCTTTGCTATTTTTATCATATGACACTCAGAATTTAAAATGAGAATATCATTTAATTTTCAAGTGTTTCCCAATTGTCAAAAACAAGTTTTATAAGCCATCAATGCTCTCACTTTCAATAAATAATGAAACAAGAAAATAATGACTTTATTTAGTATTTAGTCAAAATAAATCATAAATCCAGATGATTAGGCATGTCCTTTGTATTCCATTCTATAACTCCTTATTTAGGGCAAGAGAACCTTAAAAGATAAAGATAAATCTCTTTTCACTCTATCTTTCCTGGAATCCCCCCTCACACACACAATCTCCCCAATGACTGCATACCATTTCTATCTAAACATCTCTAGTCTTCTATCTGGGAAGAGAAAAAGGTGCTATTGACTTGGTTTGCTCAGTAATGCCTGAGGGCTATAGGTTTCCTACCCAGTGTCTTGGGGAACACTGGAAAACTCGGCCTTCCCATGTTAGGATGTGAGGAACAAGGGCTTTCATATAATATAGACCTTAGGTAAGGTTAACCTCAATTCCTCAATTTGCTACCTCTTTAGTCTTTGGCAAGTTGTGCAAGTTCAGCTCTAATTTCCTCATAAGTGAGTTATATTTGGTAAGACCTACCATATGTAGTGGGTCTAATTCTCATAAAGCACTTAGAACAATGGCTCACGAAAAGCAAGTGTGTACTAACTGCTAACTGTTCCTATTTCACAGCTTTTAGTTACTATGTCTCTGATATGATACTGCTCATCACTAAGCATAATTTTGCATATATTAGCCTTCCATAGTTTCACTTAAGTATAAACTTTTAAACCATATGGAGTGAAAATAAATACATAAAAGGCCACCTGTGTTATATAGGAGACTTGGAAATTTGTGTGGTTTAGTGTAATCATAAACTATTCCACAATGAATACAAAGTCTGAATGTTTCACAAATTAAAGAGCTAGAGTAAAGATCAAAACTCCTGTACAAAGAGGCTGAGACTATTTTTTTTTTTTTAGAGAGAGTGAGAGAGGAGAGTGAGAGAATTTTTAATATTTATTTTTTAGTTCTCGGCGGACACAACATCTTTTGTTGGTATGTGGTGCTGAGGATCGAACCCGGGCCACACGCATGCCAGGCGAGCGCCCTACCGCTTGAGCCACATCCCCAGCCCTGAGGCTGAGACTTCTAATGCTTTTCCCTCTGTGGTTAACTTGTGAATTTTTTCATAGGGTTTTAGGAGTATATACCCCAGATGATTTTCTTCTACTCTAGCACTGTGAGTGAAGGATTACTTAACATGGTACACTAGTGAGTATTGATCAGACACCAAAATCTCCTGACTTGACACAAAATCATTTTTCTAGCAAGGTTACCAGAATGTATACAATCCTAGCATTCTTATTTCTTTAGGGAGGAGTTGAGGTAATACATGCCAGAAGTTCCTAGCTGAAATTCAAAGAATCCTAAGAATGGTGTGTAACACATTTAGTGACATTTAGAGCCCTTGAGGTTCATTAACCTAAATCCCCAACACGACATTGAGAGTAATGTTGTTCATGTGCTTGTTTTCAGAAGATCAGGCTACCATTATACAGCATGAGCCCTGCTGGAGGTGGCTTGTTTCAGAACAGGCTGTGGAAAATGAGCACTGGCCGCTGAGTCAGGGACTCTCTGGGTTCTACTGAGGGTCCTACCACAGCTCAGCTTTGACAAGTCCACCTCCTGAAAACTTGGGGCTTACTAGTGTTATCAGGTTCTGTGTCACAGTTTGTGATCAGGGGGATCAGCCAGGAAACAAACTGAGTTGGGAAGGAGAGAGGGAAACTACAAAGTCAGCAAAATAAGGGACCAAGAATGTTGATAACGAACTGCACAGTGTTGCCTAGGGAGGGTCTTGGATCTGATCGTTGGGTTTAAAAATCTGGATCAGTTTGAAATTCATGCTTAAATCAAAACTGTTTGGTCTACAGGGCAGTTGGCAGCAATTAAAATGTAAAATATAAAAATAAACCTTGATTGGTAGCATGAGTATTTCTTTTTTCTTTCTTTCTTTCTTTTTTTTAAGGAAAGAATAAATAAACTGTGTTCATTTTCCTTTGTCTTTCAGTGCTGAAACACACTTAAGCATAGGGCTGAAGACCCTGGTGATTGTGCCTTTGAGCAAGGCTGCTTATTTAATATATAAGGCTAATTGGGGAAATTAAAGATGTCCAGTGGGTATTGAATTTTTAAATATAACTTTTAAGTAAAAAATTCCTTGCTTTTATTAGTGAGGGTCAATGACAGGGACTTGAAAGATTTGATGCCCTTCAAAGCCCAGAGTTGTCTCCAGGGAAAACAGCAGGGCATGGTGAGAACACTGATGGGGACTCACTGAACTGAGGCCTCTTTATTTATTTTACAAATTCTGCTGTGAAAGCCAGAGGATATCATTTAGTTTTACCAAATAATGAAAGCAATGGTATGGCCAAACTTAACTGATCTTTGTACTTGCTCTGTATTTTAAATTAAGCCTTTAAAAAGTTTTTGCAGAAAACAATTTTAACAAAATGCTTATGAAACCATTACCTGTAGTTCTCAGTTCTATTAAAAGTGGAATTGTTTTTGTCAGTTGCTACACAAAGGAATTCAGGTGACAGAAAAGGAGGAGGTAGTGTGGATCAAAGTTTGCCTTTTTGTAATGAATTATGGATTGTGCAAGATAATGAGTCTTGATGTTGGTTACTTTGACCACTGGGGTATAAAAAAAATAGAAATCCAGATTGGATTTCTTAGGCTAGTTAAAAAGAAAATACCTGGGAACTTATTCAAACAGGCTAAATAAAATGCTAAATACAGGCATTAAAATATATCTCACCCTCCAAAAAAAAAGACCACATCACTTAACTTTTTTTAAAAATATATTTTTTTGTGTGTGTGTATGTATGTGTACACACATCTGTAAATATACACCACTTTAACCATAGTTGGTATGCAATTTGGTGCCATTAATTACTTTAACCATGTGGTATGATCATCACCACTGTCTCTTTCTCAAACTTTTTCTTATTCCCAGTCTAAGCTAATTTCTCTCTTAACATTACAAACTCATATCCATTAACTAAATTGTAAGCTCTATGATGAGTCATTTGAAAAAACTTGCACAAGGTTTTAAAAAATACTTCCTTATTTTTGTGACATTTGTTATTGTTTCGTTAAGTTTGGATGTGTAAGACTAACACTTTGGAAGCTGTTACTTTCCTTAGAGTAGCCAAAGCTGGCTAGGGGATGAGTAAGCAGGATCAACTGGAATCCTTATCACTAGGCTTACCTGAATCTATTGAAAGCAATCTCTCTATCCAGTTTACATTGTTTTTACAGCATGACAACAGTGCCTGGCATGCAGTCTGTGAATAAAGTGTACTAGTGCTGCATAGAGTGTGTACTGAGTTATGGTGGCTGACATGGATTCCTGAGCTTGCTTTCGACCACATTTTAGCTCTAAAATGAATACAGTTCATAAAAATAGTTAAGCCTTTTAATATTTAAGTAGATTACATAATTTAGACATTTTATATCTCATTGCAATTTACATATTATATTTGCATAGAATACATAATTTAGGAAAAAATTAAAGAGTGCCTTACTCCTTTAACTCTTCATAATTATTTTTGTTTTCTTCAGACAGGAATGAATTGAATTGTTCCTGAGACGGCTCATCTGGAGTCAGAAGTGCTCATCTGTGCTGGCTTACATTGGAAACCTTTACATGTGCCCTGTCCCTTCTCCCTTTGCTGTCCTTTCAGAGCACTGGTTACTTTTCACATGTGAGAGACAAAGCATTAGCTTCCTTCCCAGCTAATTCTTGAATGCAAAGAATTTTGAGCCTCTTCTCTAGAAGAGGGCAGTAGAGAAATGATCTGACCTCATTCTTGTCCTATGCCCTCATCTACTTGATAAGAGATTGAAATCTTGAATTTATCCCTGTCCCACCTTTGCTTTCATCTGGAATTCAAATTTTGGCTTGCAGACACACAAGTACATGTCTGCTTCTTACCCTTTTGTAAATCCAAAAGATTATATGTGGTTCCCCCATAAATTATACATGAAAGGATTTACCAGTAACTATCAGTGTTGGTAACCTATGGGAAGGTGAAGTGGAAGTCTGGATAGAGGAATGTATGGGAGATTTTTTACTGTGCATACTTTCATGTTTTGATAATTTTGTACCTCGTGAGTGTATTATGTATGCACAGACTAAATAAAATGGTGTGAAAATGAATTTTAAAAATTGAAGAAATTTGAATCAATAAACAAAAAGCCCTTTTTAGATTATCTCCAGGGAGACACACAGGAAGCTAGAAGCCATGACTGTAGTATATTGTTGTAATTAAAGGATTGTATTTTTGCAGAAGGCTTATTGTTCAGTTAATCAAAATGGTATCTTTAAACATGCCTTTAAAGCACCAAAGTTTTATCTCACTTTCCCTATTCCTTTAAATGATGTTGCACAGGATATAGACTATGGTGAAGCTTTGAGTCATAAAGAAAAAAACCAATGCTGAAACAGAATAAATTAAGATTGCTCTAAGATGGAAAGTTATTGCTGCTGTTTTTCACCATCTGTGACACTACTGTTTGATCTCACAGGCTCCGGGCTCCGTGATGATACTCCTACCAGCCATTTTACCCCTCTTCCTTGAGAAACACCTCTGTATACCCCCTCTAATCTCTCTTACCACCGTCACCTCTTTGTACCCTACTCTTTCTTGCCAATCTTCAGTTAAAACAAATTGCCTGGAATTGTATTTTTACAATCTCCTCAAATGGCATGTATTCTTCCTGTTGAGACCCGCGCTATCTGATGTGATGTGCTACGGAGCATTCTCTTAGGTATGGCTTAAGTTCATCTTCCTCCGTTGCCTTCTGGCTAAATTGATTCTGCCATGGGAAACTGCCCACCACCAAAATATAGAATTGTTTTGTGTGATGCAGATCAGAAACATTTATTATGTTAATGTCATAGCCAACCATACAAAGTAAAGACACAGACCTTCACTATTTGGAGCCCCAAGGTTTATTTATGGCAATATTTAAAGAAAAAACTTTGAGGGACAGTGGAATCTTTTTTTTCTTCAAAGGGCATCTTAGGCAAAGCTTTGCCATATAAAGCAGATAAAGGTGAGCCTCTTTACTTGAAATGGGAATCAGGAGGCCCCAGTGAGCTCTAAGGGTTCAACTGAGCACAGTATAAAAATTGTAGTTCTGACACGACTGCCTAAAATTCTGTTAATATCCTGAAAAATGTCCTGTCTCTTCTTAATTCCCTTTACTACATCTTTTTATACCAGGAAGAAGTAAAGTGTGCAGGAGCAGTTTAGCTGTGTTTTGCTGCCAGAGTGTTTTTGTGGGCTTTGAATTGTTTTTCCACTTCGTAACAGTTAGAGAGAATTAGTTAAACATATGGACTTAATCCTTTCTGTGCCTCAACTTCCTCATCAGAAAAATTTAATTAAGACATCTTCTTTCCAGGATTCTCCTGTGGGTCTAATGAGGTAATTCACACTAAGAACATATCAGAATATCTGGCCAGCAATGGGTACCCAACAATGTTCATCCTTACTAACAAATACCTACTGAATATCCAAAGTGGGTCCAGTAAACAAAGCAGTTTCTATCTTTTACATTTTCTTCTTTACTGTGCCCTCCCGAGGACAGTTCCTAGAAAGTATTTGTTCCTAGAAATTCATATCGTATCAGCTCTTGAAGACACTCCTACTGCAGTGGTTTTTAATAGGACTGGCACAATGCATTTTAGAACAAACACATTAGAAGCCTTTTTAAAAAAAAAAAAATCTCTATTTCTCTTTCTCTTCTCTATGGTTATGTCTGTCTCTGTTTCTGTAATCCAATTCCTATTCCTGTCCCCCTCAATTTCCTGGGGGAAGGTGCTTCCAGACAATCTTTCTTTGGGTAGAATGTGTGTATTTACAGCCACCACCCTACCTTGCTGTTCTTCCTCCTATTGAAAATCACCATGGTAGTGTGTGGAACAAGTTTCTAGTAAGAACCAAGAGCAAACTTTCTTTTCACAGTGATTTGTTTCTTCTGAAATGTACTTACATAAATTTAATGGGAGCAAATGTAGGTCATTTTTACCCATTGATTCACTCAAAATGTACCCAAAGTGTGTGTGGGAGGGCAGTTTAGATGGGGACAATCTGTTTTCTGTGTGGGTTTGGAGCTCAAGAGCTAAAGTGCCCACACGTGAATATCAGCTTTACTTCCCAATCACCATGTGCCTGGGGCCAGTCATCTTAACCTGTGGTGAGGGCTAGATGAGATATCCCAGGCAACATACTTTCCATGGTGCATCACCCAGGGTAAGTGACTCTAAATGTCAATATAATTGTATTACTATTTTTTCATGAGATGCTTTTAGTATATTTGTCAACTTAGAATTGTGTTCTCTGGCTAATAATTTTTAGAATTTAAATGCATTCATGTTCTCAAAGATTCATAAGAATTAGTATTTAATTCTTATTACTTTAGATTGAAGGGAAAATACTAAATCAGGTTATTGTGGGAATATTAAGAGACACAAAAGAAACTAAAATTTGAATATTTCACTAACATGTTAAATAACATCCTTCAGATAAACATACTTTCCTGGATTCTGACTCTAATAGAGTCTCTATCAAAAATTATAAAGAAACTCAAATCTAAGCATGAGTCATTCTTTTTCATTCGGCTGTAGTTATTCACATACTCACTAATTATTGAAAATGTGTGGTAAAGGATGGAGCTCAACCCCACTTGCTTCCACTTACTCTGTGGTGAAGTGTGAGGTCAAATAGGAATTCAAAGAGGGCACAGCTATTTATTGTACTGATAAGGCTTAATGTGAAAGACATCAAGGCAATACCAGCACTGAGTCAATCTTTGAGTCAAAAGAGAATAAAGAGGAAACTTTTGATTTTTTATTTAGTAAGCCATCATGAATCTATAAGCCATAAGGGGTCAGCTGTTAATTAAGTAGAGTGCTAACAAAACAAGAGACAACTCAAACACAACCGCTCAGTCTAGGCAAGTGTTGGGGAAATGAAGGGGCCCTACGGGCACCAGAACAGTAGGGTGAAGAGGACTGCATCCATTGCTGAGCACATGCACCATCTCACAGGGCCAGCAGACACAGTCCCCACTGATTCTGTACTAAACAGAACAGGGGTTAAGGAATAGCGGGTCTTTGTATTTTCTTATAATTTATAAAATTGTAAGTTTTTATAAGTGATACAGCATCAGTGGAAAACTGTATCAGCTAGCCTATAAATGTCTCTTATGTGTTGATAATTTCAAAATGTTCTAGAATTGTACTTTTTCCTTAGTAAAAAAAAAAAAAAAAAGAAAAGAAGAAAAAAAAAGTAACCTTCTAGCTTTTGGTGGTTGGTTATTGGAGGTCAAATCTTTAAGTCCATTCCTTCCTTGCCCAAACCTATACTTCTTCCAGTCTTCATTTAATTTAGTTTATGCTTCCATTGTCCAGCCATTTGCTCAATCCAAAAATCTAGATGCTGTATTTAAGAAATGACTGGTTCCTTCTACATCCAATCTGTTAGTAAGTACCACATCATCACCTCCATTTTATAAAACAATTGCATCATTTCCATTGCTACCATCCTGGTTCATGCCACCATGATTTCTCATCTGAACTACATCAATACTCATCTTTGTACACTGTAATCCACTATTTTCATGGTCTTTTATAATTTAAAATCATATTATGTCACTCCTTTCCTCAAACATTCCCACTATTTACAAATGCATTTATCTGAACTTTGCACTCTGTACCACATATAAAATGAAACGGTCTGCTTCTGCCTACTCTTCCAATCTCATCTTAAACCACACCTCTCACTGCCAGGCTTCATTCCAGCTTTAAACACCATTACAGAGAATTCATAGTTTTTACTCTTTCTACCTGAAATGCTCTGCCTTCGATTTTTGATGTGAGCATTTCTGGTTTAATATTCAGGTCTCAGCTGATCTTCCCTTCCTAGTGAATCCTTCCCTGACTCTTCCCTAATGGAGTTCACCCCAGTGTTCTTGGGTGCTCTCTCTCAAAACCACTTTTTCCTTTAAACCGCTTTTGTATCTACTATTGATGTTTTTATTTATTTATTCAGTTTTAATAGTTGGGGCAAATAATCTGTTATAAAAGAGGGAGCTAGAGTTTAAAGAGCTTGGTTTTTGAGCACATTTTGATTTGACCATGTTGTGGGCACTCTGTTAAAAAACTTCCTTTGCTGGGCAAGGTGGTGTACGCCTGCAAACCTGGTGGTGTGAGGGGCTGAGATAAGAGGATCAAGGCCAGCCTCAGAAATGATGAGGCGCTAAGCAACTCAGGGAGACTAAAAAACACTACGAAATAGGTTGGCAATGTGGCTCAGTGGTTGAGTGCCCCTGAGTTCAATCCCAGTACTCCTCCCCCCACAAAAACCCCAAAATCGAAAAACTGACTATGTGTTTTTTAAAACAAAGTATTCTGTTTGCATGGAAATATATATATGAAACATCAACCCTTTAATTAGCTTTGCAGTATTTTAAACTAATTAAGACCATTTGTTAAGGACTGCATGGAGAGAGACAAAACAAGCAGAGGACAGAAAAACAATAATATGCAGATTCTTGGAGATTAAAAACCCGTCAGCGTAATTTATAACACTGTTAAAAAGAGAGTAAAAAGTCATTGCTTATAATGCATTTAATACCAGGGAAGAAAACTTTAAAATTTATCTATGCTGAAAACAAGCAAAAACAAAAAGGAAAACAGATTTGTGAAAGCATTCATTATTTTTGTTATCGACATTACTAGTCATAATCATAAAACCATCCTGACAAATATAGTCACATAACAAGAAAAAAGAGGTTTATGTAATATATTGTAATCTACAAGGACATATATATCTTCACACATCTTTCACTTGTTAATTCTCTGCCATTCAGTAACTCAAAGGTGAATAGAGAAATATAGTTTCCACTGCTTTCCAGGAAAAAACAATCAAGGAGACAAAGCAAGTGCCATTACAAACAGAATCTCTAGAAGCAAAAATTGCCTCACTTCAAGGACATGTTTTCAACAGTGTGTTTAATTTAATCTTTCAATTGCTGTTCAGAAAAAGACTCTGTGTCTTTGCCATCCTCTTCACCTAATCTGCATGCTGGACAGCAGTAGAATGCTTCCTGTCCTAAGATTTCCGTTTTTTACACAATGGATCATGGCCTTTCTGAATGTGTGTTCTTTTTATCTATAACATCTGTGTCCCTTTTGAGTGGACCATATTTGGGAAAGGTAGGGTGAATTCTTTTTAACTCTGTTCAACACACTTCACAACACAATACTCAAGGGCATAATGGCACACTACTCAGAGTTTATACATAAAGTGATTAGTCACTGACTAAACAAAGACAAGCAATATACATGTTTAATTAAGCCAGGGGCCAAATGGCCACCATTGTAGTGACTACATGACAACCATTCTGGAGGTCACATAAGTGTGTGCTATTGTATAGTGGCAATACAAAAATGTGCAATGTAATTTCAATGTAATTTTGTAGAACTATTAGATTTCTTATGTTTCTGAGTTGTCATTCTGAAATAAAAATGTTCCTATAACAAAGATTTCATTTTTCCTTAGATACTATTATTTTGATAATGTCTTGATTAAATATTTTACTTTCCAAGGATTTTGATAGATTCTTGTATTTTGAATGACTCTAATAAGATGGTAATTTCCTAATTTACTTATAAAATAAAAAGCTGAACCAATATAGAAATCATTTTTTTTTTTCTGATGTCAGGTAAAATAAAACAATAGCATGTTGAAACTATTTTAACATAAAGTCACAAAGCTATTGGTGGGTGCTTTAGCTAAGCAAGCATTAGATCTGTAGAGCTGCAACCAAAGGGAAAGGCTTCACTGTTGAGTGTTTTGTTGTTTTGATTTTTTTTCTGTTTTTTTTTGAGGTGTTTCCAAATGGTAATTGGATTCTTGCATAGTTTGACAATTTCCTCATCCATGATAGAACAGAGAAAGCAATAGCTATGGAGCATGAGTTTGATGCTACTTGAAAAGACAATTAAATGTAGGTTTTTATGCCTGGAAATATAAAATTGTATAGTTTGCAGAATAACCTAGAATTCAACATTCTATATTAAAAATATTGTGAGATATTCTAAATATAAAAAATTTCATGAGCATAGGTACAGGGTTCTAAACAGTAAGATCTTTTTGTTTGTAAGCACTCTTTTCTCTTTATTTCCACCTTTATTTAACCCTTACTTTATTATTTCTCCTCACATCTGTTGTCCAGACAGTGTTGTCAGTAAGCCTTGATGAAGAGGTTTGTCCTTCTACAAAGCACAGCCCAGTGTTTTTGCACAAAAGAAGCCAATGTTGAACAGATGCCTCTGTAAGTAGATCTTTCCAAAAGTATTCACAAATGCAAAGGCAACTAGATATGAGCTAGCAAATATACATTGACAGTAGCACAGTTGGTATGAAAACTCATATTTGTTATAGTCAGTAGGTCTGTATTCACAGCAATGTTGGACCATTGTCTGTATTTCATAGCCAATAGTTCTATAATCATAGTAATGTCTATCTCTCTCACTAGACTATAAGCTTGATGAAGCCAGAGACCATGAATTTGGCCCATCATTAAATTCTAAAATCTGTTCATAGTAGATGCTTACTCTATTTTTTTAAATAAATGAGTTGTTATGAGTACATAGATATGTGCATATTACATGGACATTTTTCTATATGCATGTGTATATTTATGGAAACATTTTTCTTTTTTTTCTTTTGGGCTCATTTACTATATTAATATAGTGATGTTCTTAGTTTGATCAAATGGCAAGCCAGTGCTTAATGTTAGGTTCTTATCATTTCTCACCTAATGTAAACTTTTAAAATTTTCAGAATTAGTCATCTAATATGGACGATGTTGCTAATTTTTATAATCCCATAATGAAATTCTGTGATATTTGATGGCTGCTAGTTTTTAGATAAAATTATTAACAGTGTACATATTTATCTAAATGTGATTTAGAAAATATTTGTGTCCATATTTTTCTTGATATTTGTGGATTTTGCCTTTATGGCCGAAAATAACATATGATACCTTAAAAAGGCAAAAGTGAATTCATTTAAAATTAAGTAACTGACTCAGAGATTTCAAGTGAGTTTTAGGAGGCAGAGAGAAAATTAAACGTATAACACTTTTCCAGCTCTCCCATTAAACTTTGGCAGAAGGTAGTTCATGAACATACATTATTAAACTCATTTCATATTGTTGAGCCATTCTGCACCACCAGATTCCATTTCTTCAGATATTACATAAGGAACAAGATAGCATTGCAGTAACCAAATATAAATCCAATACTCTTCAAACCTACATACACACACTAGGAAGGCATTCTGCCTTGGTGGACTGTCATGGACTGCAGAGGACTACCATCAGTGTGGGAGTTACATATACGATCAAACAAAATTGGTACTCAAACTCATAATCCTCTTCTCATTAACTGCTCTCATTTCACAAATTGGAAGGGTTACCCTCAGATTTTGAACAACTGAACTAGAACTTGATTATGGTAAAATAATGGGATATATTCAACAAAAATATGGATCATATAGTATGTGGCAGGTACTGGTTTCAGGGACTGGATATTTCAGAAAAGGATCCCTGCCCAGTGGAACTACCACATATCTTTGACAGATATCACTTAGATAAAAATAAGTATTTAGCCAATGCTACAGAGAAAAAGGGAAAACAGAATGAAAGAGACTGGGGAATCCAAGAGGAAACATTGTACTCGTCAGGGCAGCTTCATTAAAAAAGTGAGAAATCAGCCCAAATTTGAAGAAACTGAGGGAATTACCTAAGAGATACTGCACTTCCTCTGCCTTGTAACCTACGACAAGCAGTATCAAATTCCTGGGTCTTGATTTCTTCATTTATTCAATGGGAGACTGACATAGATGTTCTGAAGTCCTGTAAAGTACTTAAATCCTATGAACTACATTTAGTTTATGACAACAATAGAGAATAATTGCAATTATGTAGTTGATATTCATTAAGCCTACAGGATGTATGAGGTGCTGCTAAGGTATGTCAACGCATTTAAGAAATCCTTATTATGACAGCTGTGATTTGGGAGTGTCTCATAACATTCTCTCATTCATATGTTCAGTCAATGAGCATATATTAAGCACCCACTGCATGCCAAGCGCTGCTATACAGCCAGAGTGTGACAAAGATGACCAGCAGAATGGTGAAGGAGGGAGGCCTGTTAGCAAAGAGTAACAGGTGTGAAGCGAAGCGAGCAGGGGTGGGTCTGGGACACACAGAGGAAGTATGTCCACTTCTACCTGCTTCTTGATACACATTGGTTTTTTCTACCCATACAGGTGAACTTCTGACAATACTTTTTAAAAAAAATAATTGTTTTGAGAAAAGTGATAATAATATATGGAAACAGTTTTTAGTTCTGAGATTTCCTTCTATAAAAATCTAGTTTCTCTGTGTTCACATATTAATTACATTAAGGAAAAATATTACACACATTTGGAAAGCTTCAGTTTCTACAAGGAAAGTGATTGCATCAAGTTGGGGAAATTTAAATTGTGAAATTAGAGAAAGAAGGCAACTCATGTAGTGTTTATCAGAACCAAAGTGATGATATGGTTCTGCCAACAAATGTATTTTGAAAGACATAAAAATGTTTTTCATGAATATTCATAATCCTTTTTCTATTTTGGAAGTCTGTTTTCCATGACAATGTGAAAGAAATAAACATAATGATAATAGCTATCCTCTGCTGGGAGCTTGCTCTGTGCTAGACCTGTGCCAAGCAATTTTGCATATATTATCTCATTTAATTCTCACAAAACTGTATGGAATAAACAGTGATTAGGTCATTGTATTGGTGAGGTAACTTAGACTTTAGAGGTTAAGTAAATTTTCTGGAGTTTAAGCTAGAAAGTAGCAGTAGACAAAGACTCTTGAACTTATCATCAAAGACCTGTGCTTGAACACTAGATGTGGGAAACATGGACATTATGACCTTGGTAACGTCAAGCAGATGTATGTGCTCAGTATAATTATAATTATTTAGCCTGTGGCAAAGGTCATAAAATATCTTTGCTGTCTGTAAATATTTTCTTAAAAGTTGTATTTTAGAAAATATATTCATCATCTCTGAAATTCTACTAGCAATCAAAATTCTATCCAAAGAATTGTTGGACCTGATCCAAACACTTAAAATACTGTTCTTCTGATATTGTACTTTATGTAAAATTCTTCCTAATGATCTTAAGTTTCAAATGAATTAAAGATTGACTGGACCTATCATGATATGAGGAATATAATCCATTTGAGAATGTTATAGAGACAGTATTACCAGGAATCCCTCTTCGTGTAGAAGAATTTGAGAACATCATGACCATTGGACCTTTGACATGGAGGACATATATGATACACAAACTAATAGTTTGTTTTTTTTTTTTTTTTTGGTGCTGGGGATGATACCCAGGACCTTCTGCATGGTAGGTAAATGCTCTACCACTGAGATGTACCCCCACTCCTCAAGCTAATAAGATATTAGCACATTTTTATTAGTAGACTCTGTGGATAAGTGAGGTTTGTTTTCTTGTGTAACCAAATGAATTCAATAAAAAACCAAAGAGAATTAACACATAAAATTTTATCTAAAGTAAACCTTCCTCCATTGAAACTAGAAGATTTTGTTTTTTCATTTCAGAAAAGTGTTTTTCATTAGAAACACTGCCCAGTGTTCTGTTCTTGTCATTTTCTTTTCTGACTATCTGATATCTTTTTTTCTATTTTTCTTTCTAAAACCAGATTAAACATTTGTGTGCCTCCATCTCTATAGAATATCCTACTGTGAGACAGGCTTGAGAGAAGTAATTAGGTAACTCTTATGCATGAGATTCAAGAATGTATTATTAAAACACTGCGAATTTGTACCAAGTTAGTCACGGATGTGCATTATTCCTACATTATTATTTAGGAAGGCCCAAGGAAGTTAGAGTAAAAAAAATGAAATTTAATGAAAAAAATGAAAAAAAGAAAAGGTGTTTTTACAGTAATGTGAATTTTGAACATTTTTCTTCCCCTCAGAGAAGATCATACTGCTTATCAGCACAATTCAGGAATTTGAGATTCCGATGAATAATTAAATTATTGGATTGAAAATTCTTCAGTTTTCTTAATTCCATGTTTGATTAATTAAATATGAGAAAATAATCTAGTACTTCAAGAAAGTAATGAAGGTTATTTGCTTATTGATTTTCCTACTGTGCTTTACTCTTTTGTTTACTTTTGTGGTATAAAGACAAATGAAATTATGGCATATCGCTTCTCTGAAGAACTAGAGAATTTGAAACTTCAATTTGAATACTGTAGTAAAGGGAAAAATTATTGGGAAAAAGTAATAAAAACAGGTATTTGAAGCAAATTCAAAATGAATCCTGACATATGGATATAACCTTATAATCCTGACCCAAGCAACATTTCAGAACTAATTTCCACAAGCAAATATAGGCTTTGCAGTTCTATCACTTGAAAGCTCTGAGCAAACCTCCAAGGCAAGCCTACACTTTCTAAGAATATGAATTTACAATTAAAATGAAGTGGACTATCAAGGCTTTTGGAGAAAACCTGAACAGTGTATGCAAATCATCTGGATAATTCTGATGCTTTGGGTCAGAAACCCCTTTGCAGTAAATTTCAAGGAGTAGATGGGAATGAGAAGACCAGCAGAAGTTTTCCCTGCTGATGGAATTTTAATTTGTCTCATAGATGCCATTTTAAAAATATTAGTATATTTTTAAATAGAATATTTTCACACACTGGATACAATGTAGATTAAATGGTTTGTATGGAGTTTATAATATAACTTAGGTATCTACTAATAATTTGAATTCACAGTTATGCAAATATAAAGTTTATTTTACATTGGATTTAAAGCTGCCAATATTAATGATTATGCATTATCATTTTAGCTGATTGAATTCTGTGACTAGAAGCTAAAAGAATATTATTTTTCATCGGTAATCTCATCAACAATGTACAGGAATCTTATAGTCTTTGAGAAATTGCTTTGGGGTGTGTGTGTGTGTGTGTGTGTGTGTGTGTGTGTGTGTGTGTGTATGAATTAGCTGAGTCAGCAGCTTGCAGAGTAAAATTTATAATTATATAATTTTTTTCATGGTTCAATTCTGAAAAACAAAATTATAGAAAGAAAACAAAACTGAAAGATATGGGTCTAAAACAACTATACATATACAAATTTGAAATTCTATTTTGGTACTCATAATAAGCACAGGAAAATACTTCTAGTTAGATTTACACTGTCATTTGACCTTCATGAAGTCATACTTTTCAATAGCGAGTACAATTTTCTGAGACTATACTTTTGACCTTGAAGATGTAACTTGGTATTTATGTCTCTTAGCAAACTTATAATGCTTCTGGTCCCCAAACTGAGTTTATCTAAAATTAATGTCATCCTATGTTTAAACAATTAAATTCTGTAATTCTTATTTTAATTATTCAGCATACAAGGACAGGAAAGAAGCTACCGCTCCTAGAACTGTCTTCTTATTGCATAAGTCTCTGAGCTTTCTTAATGCAGGATGTCCCTCATCTGAAGCTGGGAATGAGGAAAGAGCTGCATTGTACTGCAGCCACCAATCTTACTACAGCTCTGAGGCTGAGGATTTAGCTGAGCTCAACAGAAACATGCAGGACCAATATATGGGTCTATGCAAACTAAAGCTTCAGTGAAAGAGACTGTAATAGGGTAAGCTACTTTTTACTGAACCAGAGCTTCTTTGATTTTCACATTATTTACATTGTTTCTCTTAAAGATTAAATAGTTACTGTATCAGAATGACCTTACATCCCAAGCTTCACTTCCTATGTCTTCCCTCCACCTTGCATTTAAATGAACTTCATGCCTCCCATTCCACTTGAAGATAGCAATTGCACTAAAAGCTGTGAAGTTGATTATATCAACCCACTGCAGTTTGACATTCTTAAGCAGTTCAACTTTAATTGTCCCCAAGTCTTAACTCTTCTGTAATGCAATAGCATTCAAAAGCCCAGCTCAATGTTGTTCACCAATTAACAGAAAGGGAAAGGAAAAGTCAGTGCAGCAGAACTAAGATTAAGAAGCACTACCCTAGCTTTTAACTGTAAATAACATGAAATTAACTTAACTTTCATAGGAGAACCTGTGTTATCTTACCTTGGATGTGGATAACTCTGTTATGATCCAGAGTATAGTTGTCCGAATGGTGATCAGCCCAGCAGATTGAAATCAGCACCAGAAGAAGTAGACTCTTCATCTTTGTAGCCCAAAGGATCTTCCTCACTGTGAGAGCATCACATAAAAAGAGGCTGGTGAGATTTGGAACCCTTTGGAGTGTTGCACTGCACAACTTATTACCGCCTTATCATCATAGAATGGGTCTGTAAAAATATTTAACCCAATCTGTTCAGAAAGTTACTGTAGCTGTCTTTGAGAGCTGAAGAAGGCAGCTTTGAAAAATTCCAGTTCCCCCTAGGCAGCCAGAGTCCAAATAGTGTTTAACTCTATCTTTGCAGAATTGTAAATCTAGAAATTTAAAACTATAGTTTTGACATAGTTAGAGCAAGTTACAAAAAGATGTGCCAAGGACATGTATAGACTTAAGTCATTTAACCCTCTGAATTTAGAGTATAAGTTAATAAAACAGTAATCAGATACATCTATATATGAATATTTATCACCCAATCTAATTAGGAACCAAATCTTAAAAAGAGCCAATAAAGAATATTTCCATGAAAATTGACATCGACATTCATTTTACATGTGGCTTCCTAAGCAGGTTATATTTACTTGTTCTAAATAGAAAAGAGGACAAAAAAAAAAAAACTGATTAAGCAGAAGCAGCTCATTTGTTTCAGATTCACTTACCATCTTAAACACTGCTTGGGTCTATGGTGAATAGTTGAAAATTATGGACAAATTAGGTTAGAGTTGTGTATGCTACCACTGCAGTCATCCTGATTGATTTTTCATTCATTCCAACCTAAAATGCTGACGCACCAACTTAGAGTGCCAGGTAGGGTCTCTGCAGTCAGCAGAGCCTCAGCTGCAGGGAACATCTCTCCCAGGCTCAGAGAGCAATTAGGCAAATAAAGAGCTGAAACAGACAGGGAGGGACAACTCTGGTCCTAAGTGAAAGAGGCAGAGCCATCACTTGCCTGTCCTTTATCCAAAGACTGACTTGATTAAAAAAAAGACAAATCCCTTATTCCCCTACAACTTTGTCATTGGAAGGATCAGAAATAATTCCAAGCAATAGAAACCTCACGACCTTCGAGATATTTGCCAAGTAAGAATTTCAGTGTAGCTTTTCTGTTATAATGTAGAAAGCTGAGGCAAATATTAACAAGGTCTTTCTTTTCCTCTCATGCACACAGCAGCCTTAACAATACTGGCTATTTTTAAAACTGAAATTGCACAGGACTGGCTTCTCACAATAATTTGGTTTTTTTTTTTTCCAGGAAAGCCTGGACTCCCTGGAATACTTATTAAAGAGCTCTGAGTCTGTTCCTGGAGGTCCTTGCAAGCAAGCTGTCCTCAGAGCCTAATGCCCTTACAGCACTCCCTGAGTCCCTCTTGGGACTGAAAATGTGCTTTTCTGCAACCTCCACCCCCACATTGCCAGCAAAGCAGCATGGCTCTGATGCTCATGGACTCAGTCTTTCATGTTGCTGTAATTCTTTTTCTTCATTATGTCACCCCAAGAAGATGGCGGATGAGCAGATTATGTACCTTATCTGTCCAGGAAGGCAAGTGTGTTGCCTTCAAAACTCTATCTTATCTACTCATCTTATTTTCAGATGTTCACTTGCTTGTTCCTCTGAGTATTTTTGTAAAATGATGATTTTTTTGTAGCCATTGACTTTTTGTCCTTAGGATTGCAATTAACAAATATTACCTATTTTCAGTCCAGAAATGTGCTTTGGGTGTACAAATACAACAAAAGTGACTTTTGGAATTGTAATATAATTTGGTTCATCATATTCACAAACTTGAAACAGTGGGCAAACAGCCCCAGAAGTGAGATGTGCTCTTCCATTGTCCCAGGAATCAGAAAAGGAGAGAGAGAGACTGTGTTGTGAGAGGGTGTACAAAAGGAGCATACAGTTTTAACAGGTGAAAACAGGAGACATTCCAGGTGAGGGGTCCAAGTGAATAAAGGCAGGGAATGTTCTAGATTAATTTTTATATCACTCTGGTCAACTGTAGCTTCCTTTGTGAGAAGTTGTACACATATGGTAGAATTGTGCATCTGACAACTGCAACTACCTTCACTTACATTCTTTTTGCTTTTTTCTCAATGATGGAGATTAAACCCAGGGCCTCAAGTATCCTAGGAAATCACTCCACAGTGAATTACATCCTAAGACCCTCATTCATTTTTGCCTAAAAGAAATTACATTCAAATCTATGTTTCCTTTAATTCCATACCACAGTACCCAAACATAAACCAATAAAAGTTTATTCCCCTGAGTTGAGGTATTTGGGCTGTGTACCCAAATCTGAAATACAAACATCATGAGAATAGTGTGTGTTTGGTCGAAGGGGCTAGAAGATAATAATCACAGACTGTTTCCTTTTATTGGATGTCTATTATTTGTCAAGTCTTAAGCATTTTGCATATAATGGCTCATGCCATTATAAGAATATTATGAGACAATCATTTCCATTTCTTGATAGTTATCTTACTGAAGGTCATATATCTATTAAGGGCAAGGTTTAGATTTGCTTTTATGTAAAAGCAACACCTACTTTGAAGTGTGCTTATTTTTTCTGAAGGACGCTTAATTTGTTATTTTGTTGTTGGTGCCTTTTTTATTCAGGATTTTAATCTTAAAACTATTATGTCTTTAAAACTTTGATTTCTGTTATATGTGAATATAAACTTTCTTTTAAAAAAAGACTTACTTACATATAAAAAGTCAGCCATGTGGCACTTTTCTTGTCATTATTGTTCCCTGACTCGTTTGTTACTTCCCTGGTGCCTGGTGCCATGAACACTGCCCTGATGGCTCATGTGTATGATATACACACAGACACACATATACTACCACCAACACCATCTGAAAAATCCAAGGATATTGCACATCTGTAGTGATTGGTGATTAATATGGAGGCATATGTAATGAACATTTTTAGGCATCCTTCACTAACATTAATGCAACCCAAGGAGGCGAAAGTGGACATTGTCTTTTTTTTTGCCCTGGCAGCACAGCAACTGCCCCATCAACAGAGAGGAAACTAACAAAGCAAACTTCAGGAACAAAATCTCTGGGTATTTGAGCAAACTGCATGTATAACAGAAGATGCTGTACATCAGACGGAGGCCCTTGAGGACATGGAATATGCCAGGGGCCTTTTGATGGTCTCCTACAGAGAAGGACAGCTCAAACATAGGTGATCATGTGAGTGAATCCATCTGAGTCCTGCTTATTTGCATTTTGTGATCATGTCTCCTCTGGCTATCTAGATATGTTGAATAAAAAAATTTCAGTTCTTGATATAAGTAAAATTTAGAAAATTAGGGGTACTTTAAAACAATCAGCTTATTACCAGTCCTTGAATTAGCACTGTTCGTTTACCTGAAACTCACATATTTGATGGTCTCTTTTTATAGTCTATAAAGTCTTGCTGCCATGGAGATACACCCATCTTAAAAATGAGCCCAAATTGAAATGTCTATGCTCAAAGACAGATGATAAGAATGTAATTTTGCCCTTGGACTTTGGTGATAATCAAACCACTATTTTAGAAGCAAGATATCCTACCAAAAGTCTAACAGTTTGATATACAGATATACCAATACCAAAAGTCTAATTCTAAAGTGCTTAACTGACATTGCTTAGGGACCTATTTAAAAATTCTTACATTAGGTTACAGGGAAATAAAACCAAGTGGAAGGAATGCATTCTATTTTCTCTGGCCAAGAGCAACACTATATGTTTTCTGAGGTGCAATCACATGCTGGGCACTGTCCTTGAAGCCTCATCTACTTAATTGTTATTTTTCAGAATAACTCAATTGAGGTAAGCATATTGTAATAAACATTTTATAGTTCTGGAAATGGAATCTCAGAGTGGAGAAATACCCAGCATGAGCAGGGAGGAGGTGGGAGTCCATGTCTTCTGATCCTAAGGATTGCACACTCACCACCATATTGGTGCCCTGTGTGCCCCATGGAATACTATTAACTTTCTCCTCATGAGTGTCACATCAAAACTCTTCTGAGGCTCTTCATGCAAGCTGGAGTGGCTCCCGGGGGCCCTCTCTTGTTGGGTTCGGGTCATAGTCCTATTATCCATGGGAGGTTTGAGATGAAATCTGAATGCTTTTCTCACTATGTGCTACCCAACCAGAACTGTGCCTGTGTGCACAGAGGAGGGCTGAGTAGAAATTGTACCTGGGAGAAACGGTTAAAAGTAATACAGGAGCCTGTATCGAGGTGTATTCATACTGTTTAAACATTAATCTCTACGAAGGAGATTGAAAATTTACATTTGCCTTCACCAGGGACATAATAAAATAATACACCATCAATTTATGTTGTGAGATTTGGTTAAAAAATTATGAGGATCAATACAAAAGTTGTTGAAAATTGAAAGAAAAAAGAAACCATTTTGTTCTACAGAATTATTTTAAAATAGATTGACTTTTTTTTCTCTATAATATCACTTAAGTCTTACCTAATTAGAGGGAGAAGAAGGAAGATCAGTGCTTTTCAAATGCTGGTGAATATTGCAGTGAAACAAAATAAAAAAATAAAATAGGGATCGTGAGAGCATTTTCATTAGGTTAAATTAAACTCAATTCAAAAACATTGTTCTTTTTTTTTTTCCTGAAGTAACTCTTTTTCCTTTTAGCTGTTAAAATAACCTTTGTTCCATGGAATTCTATATATTAGACTTTGAGATTGTAGGGTTTTTTTTTTTTTTAATCTTCACTGTCTTCCCCTTCTTCCCAAAGAGGTAACAATATACTGGCTTCTCAATTGCTCTGTTGGGGGCTGTTGATTTTGTTTTCTTTTGGATTTGTAGGGAGAAATCTAGAAGTCAGAACACAGGCTAATGGACTCAGATTAGTGATGCATTTGGATTCTTCAATGTAAAGAGAGACAATTGCTAGTGTTGATAGGTTAATAATAGATTTTCCTAAGCCTCAGGATGTACTACATACAGTGGCAGAGAATGAGGAACTGCTTGGAGTACACCCAAAACTCAAGAGAGAAGCCAAACAGATGAACAAACAAACAAAAAGCTTTGCTCAATTATGCAATGACAGATGTCCTCCAGGAGAGTGTGTGTAAGCTTCAAGGTGAACACAACAATTTCCCTGCCACGTTGCACAGCTGCATGAAACCCCCAGAAGTGAAATCAGCTTTCCTGGGGTCCTGAGCTGGCTGTCCAGCCTCAGACCTTGACAAAGAGCCCCTCCAGTCTGGCCATGGTCACTCTCTTGCTTCCTTGCCCTTGATATGCTTAATATGCTCTTTGTCAGTGTGGAGGACTGGAAAAAGTCAGAGCTCTGAGGGGAGAAAATGTGAAGTGTACTTCAGGTCTCAATTTCTCTACCTACAAAATAGGAGTAATGACAAATTCCCCTTAGGTTGAGAAGTGTTCTTGAAAAAGTAAAAAATTACACCACTGTTTTTATCAAGCTAGCATGGCCTACCTCAAATGTGATCAAATTACATGGATAAATGTTTGCAAAAAAGAAAACAGCAGCTGTCTCCATCTCAGAGGCAGGTGAGTGCCCCTGTAAGTCCATTATTCTAATTGAGCTGAGGAATAAAATTAGTGTGGTACCTGGAGCAGCAGCAGCACCACCACCACCACCTACGAACTTGTCAGACATGTACATTCTTGGGCATCATTCCCGGTATACTGAATCTGAATCATATTTTGAAATCAGCCTAAAATACCCCCTAAATTTTCCAACTTCTATCCATCTTATTTTTCTTTTATGTTTCCATTTCTCCATTTATTTCTTCTGTCTCTTACCCATCTATTCTTCATTTCATCTCTTCTCTTTCCCCTACATTTTGAATGTTCGCTAAATTGTCTGATGGTTAAGAAGGCCTTAGTATTATTTATCATCCAAGTCATGGCACAGAGTAAACAGGAAAACTTTTTAAAACCACTTGGGGAAAACAGTAACATGTGTGGGCTATCTCAGGGATATGGGGAGATATCGTAGGTGTAAAGAAGAAAAGGCAAAATTTAGTTTCATTACTTGGTCTGCAACTTTCTTGTTGTATGGCTTGGAAGAAGTCATTCAACTGCTTCAGGGCCAAGTTTTTGTTGGTCAATTGGTAGAGTTGGTGTCAAAGCCTTACATTAGTTGTTGTTATCATTGCTTAATTTATTTTTCTTATTGGAGATATCAGGCTATCCGTTCTTCTTACAAGGAATGCTAGGACTGTCCTTTTCAACAATAAATTTATAGGATTTTAAAGTAATGATATCAATAATCTTCGTTTAAGAAGCAGCTCAATTTACTTATTGTTTTTGGCTGGCTTTTATGCTAGTTCTCTCTTAGAAAATATTGAGAGTTTGGGCAAACTCAGCAACCCTTCACTTAAAGTGCATTTGCTCCAGCTGCTCTTTGGCAAATCAGAACCTACTTTAAACAGTTCAGGAGCTACGAGTTAGATTTTTCTGTAATCATTTTTTTAATGTATTTGGCAAGTGTTTATTTGATTTTTATTGATTTTCTAAAATAAATATAGAAAACATGCCCTAATAAAAGCACAAATTATATTTGGTGTTTATAGTGCTCAAATCTACAGCTTTTTATTGAATATCTAAGGAATATGAAGAAAGCACTATATACACATATTAATAAGCACAAGGACAATTTTTCTTATTTCTGAATAACTGAAACTCTGAATTTTGCTGAATAAATAAAGAAATACATAAATAAAGAAATACATATCAAAATACATGATTTTGATACCTATGTTATAAACTATATTAAACCCTCATTTTTTCCCTAAAGTGATTCCTAAAAGTCCTGAACATATCATTCAAATTCTATTTGTATGCAACAGCTTAAGACAGATTTTTTTCTCTAAACCTCAGTTTACCTTGAGGTTGGAGATGTAATTTACAGACATAAAAACATAAAATTACATGTTTATCTTATCTCTTATTTGACTCATTTCTTTACTACAAAAGGAGGACAGAGAGTAATATATGTTTACTCAGTGATGTAGTGTGTCTTCTTTAACCAGGAATCTTTTCAAATGGGATAATACCAGTGGATGGGTAGCTGTCAATAGAGGTAGCTGGATAGTGACAAGAAGGAAAGAAATGGACTTAATTGTCACTGCATGTTCTAAGTGACTTTTGCATGTCATTATTTATTACACCACAAGGGTGAGATGGCATGTGAACAGGGAAATAATCAATTCACCCTGATATTTCCATTTAAAATGTCTTTTTCCTATACATTTACATGAGTAGTTAGCAAGACTTGCCTCCCAGGTCAGGCAGAGGAAATTCTAGATTTGTTCTCAATATTGTCAAGGTCTGGTGAATAGTTCACAGTCTGTTGGAGAAAAAAATTGGTATGATAGATGAACAAGGAAACTTAGGGTCTCAAAGTCTTAGCATATAAAAAGAAATTGCTATAATGGCTGCAGCATTTTTCTGTGACATCAGCTTAAATATTATCTGCAGATGTTCTTACACTCTACCTGAAATTTTTCAATTATGTGAGATTTCTAAGTGTTCAGAGGGCATGCCTTCTTCCATAATTAGTACTCTGTTTCTCTACCAGATGGTTGTTGGTAGAGTCAATAAAAACATGTTAAAATATGTTTTGATAATGCTGGTGATAGAGTAAATAAACTTCTTATCTCTCCCTTTGTTCATTTTTGGGGAACTTATTCAATAATTATTGCCCTAAGAACTCAAATTTTACCATAGAACATTAAAAATTGGACAACAATCAGTATGAATATGACACAGTGATGTCATGACAAATGAATCCTTTATAGGATGCAGAGGAAAACTTTGTATTCTACCTTTAAATAGCAAGAAAACCATCAAAATCAAATTGCCTTCTGAACAATTCTTGAGAGACTGCTAAATCAGCTGCCACTTCCAATATAGCATTTCTTGGAAAAAAAATCTCTCAAGAGTGAATAAGCATAATCTTTAAAAGATATGCTTGTTAGGCATGACTACACAGGAAAGTCATTGCTGTATAGATTCCTTCGTTCTTGATTCCATCATCAAAAGTCTCAGTAGTATCAGTAAAAATGCATTATATTGAATGAGAGAAAATTATTCTGTACAATATTTTTTCTTAACATATAAAATCAAATAATTTATGTTTAGTAACAGTACATGATTTTTGAATACTGACAAGGATCTTGTCACTAAAGTAAAAACCATACACAAGTAGATATGTCTTCTCTCCAATGAACTATAATTTAAGTAGAACTTAGAAGGATTTTAAAGAAGTTGGAAGGACACTTTTAATCAACAATATGTATAACAAACACTTATTTTCTGAAATACTTTAAAGGAATATTCTAGGAATTATAAAGAACTTGAATTATAACAATGCCTTCTCATTGTTACCCATCAAATGAAAATCCAAAATAAAGAAAGCAAATGAAATTAAGCAGCATCCATTTTTAGTTATTTTCTACATCACTTTCAAAACATGGAACCTAACTGCCCTTCACACTGTAATGTACAAATATGAGAAGTTTTAGGTTTATTCAAATGTAGGTTATGTGAAAATGAGTTTAGACTCTAGCACATATGGACACAGCCAAATGAAAATAAATCTCTTAGTTATGAATTTTATGATTTGAAATAAATTTTGTAAAGTAAAATATTTAGAAGCAAGGTTCATATGAATAGAATATTTATCATAACCTCACTTTCAACCAAATTACTTTTGAAAGTGTTTCTAACTGGGCTAGGGAAACAATATTTTAAGACTCCATCTCATTTAAAATTTTAGCATCTCTTTAAAACCTCAAAATTTCAACAGCTGTCAATTAAACATTACATTAACACTGGATCTAAAAATGCAACTGTGAATCATCTTCGAGACAGCTTTGGTGCCATCCCAGATGCCACAGCTTTCCACATGGTGTAAAATCCAACACTAAGCTCACCACTGCATACCACACCTAACTTAGAACTAGTTGACACAACAAATTAGGCAACTCATATTTTGAACAGTGACTAAATTCTGAGAGGTTGTAGTAAGATTTAAAATATGTCAGTTCTGATTTTTTGTAAATATAGCTAAGGACTTTATGATCTTTGATTCTTTGATTACACTAAATCATCATAAAAACAAAAATGTATTAAAGTAATGATTTTCAGTATCAGAAACAAATCTCTTCTGTCCTGTTGAGGAATCTCCCCCAATTTGGGCTGTCACTTTTAAGATATCTTCGGAAGACATGAAGCAGATTTACTTTGACATCCTATGACAAAGCATAGTTCTCATCAGAATTCAATTCATTAGTTTATAAGAAACAAAGTCTGTTGCAGCCCAAAAATCTGTGTCTGCACAACATAAAACCCAGAAAATACATCATTCTCCAGCTTTGTAAATAATGATGGCTAGGTATTTTTATGATGTAAGATATGAATTCATCAATTTAAAAATTCATAGGTTTTTAAATTACAGTGATCTTAAAAAGTGTTTTTAAAATTAAATTATACTCATTTACAACTATCTTATTTAAGAAACTTGTTCATGTGAAAACAAAATCACTTAACCAACTTTAAAGTCAGTGAAGCTTCATCAGAACTAACTAGACTGAAAAAATCTGCACAATCTGTAGCTTTTACAAACAAAAATGGCATTTAAAATGTGTGTGTGTGTGTGTGTGTGTGTGTGTGTGTGTGTGTGTGTTTAGGCTTGTCATCAACTCAGCCAAATAATCACTATGAGTATGATACATAAAAAGAAGGATAGCATTATCTCAAGAAGTGTGGAAATTAGGTATACCAGGAAGGTTTTTCAGTATTCTCAATGTTACAAAATTATCAGCCCCAGCCCTCTCATAGATCCTCCCTCTCAACTTGGCTCCAAATTCCCACCATTAGAGTTATCATTACATAGTTCCCCAATATTTTTTTCCATTTCAAATTGGAACATGATATGTGAAATATTATGGAAAGTCTCACTTCCATACTAGTGAGAGCTGTGTAGATGTGACTGAGTCCATGGGAAGGTGCTAATGAAGTAAAAAGAAAGAGAAGTCACAAAAACCTAAGCTTTTCACTTCCATAATTTTCACAGAAAACAAAGATCATTCCATGATTATTATATAAAAGACCCAAATTCTCATCAATGCTGAACAAATGACTATTGAGGATTATTTGCATAGCATAGTAATGACCTTTGGATAATCTCTTATACTTTGTTAGTTTTAGAAAGTACAGAGATACATTTATATCTAGATAATGAAATGTAATCCTGAGAACACAGTACATGGAAGCCAAGAAAAATGGTAAGACTGCTTGTCAACAATGAACTGCTGCCCCAAATTGCAGAGAAACCTCACATGCACAGCTGTCAGTCATTAACCTCAGAGGCTGATAAAACTGCATACTTGAAAATACTTTTTGGTTCACACCATACTGAGATGAATGAGCGATACTAGTGATAAAAATATCATGGAAAATATAAGGTAAGAAGTTATTTCAGAGGTTGACTTCTAAAAAAGCATACTCTTAGTAGGTATTTATTAAAAAGCAAAGCCTCTACTGCTCAGATACAAGCAAAGAAGAACAAAAGAACAAGGAAGAGAAGAGGAGGGGGACCAAAAAGAGAAGGAAAAAGGTAAGGATGAGGAGGAAAAGAAGTTGGGGGCAAAGGCAATAACTAGAAAGAGGAGAAAGAGCAGTGGTTTTGGTGTTAATAGATACCCGAGCAAGAAGATCAGCAGCATGGCCACAGGAAATGAGAGAAATGACTGGAGCAATATACATCACAATAGAGAAAACTTGCTACATAGGCTATTTGAATAATTTGTGTAGATCCAGGCAGATGAATTGCAGTCACATATCTCAAGCTTCTAAATTATGCTCTGTGCCATGTGAAGCCAAATTCAAATAATTATCAATTGACCAACATTTTTATACCAGACAAGTAGAAATAAAACTCAGCATCAGCTCTCAACTCTCTAGAGCAATTGTGAAGCAATAAAACCACAGAATGCTAACAGAACAGGGTGCATAGAGGTAGATGCAGGATACTACTGGAAAACGAAGACACCTGCATACAACGGGAATGATGCTCCCCTGGAACTGTGCAAAGCAGTAGCCTCCGTGGGCACCTAACTCAGCCTGACAGGGATAGGAATGGTTTCATGAAGAAGATGGATCTGGAGGACAAGCAGATGGAGAGGTGGGAATGGATACCACTGCTTCTGAAAATGTCACTTACAAGGAAAATGAGCTGTGAGAGAGCCTGGATGCTGGTGTGACTGCCTGTAGCTCAGTATGACTGGACAGTGGGATGATCATGACTGACTAGTCCTCTGTCTGGACTGGCAGGTAGGGCATGGAGAAAGCCTTCCACACCATGCTAATATCAGTTTTTCCCAATGCAAGCAGATGTTCTAAACAAAGTTCCAGCACCACTGCTGGTTATGAACACCTAACTGGGTTTGAACATAATACACAGAGGAAGTTTCTTAATCGTGTCATATATGCTCTGTTTACAAAGAAAGAGACATGTATACCACACTTCCAAATGTAATATGTTAACATTCAGTTACTGGGTTCTCATTCACTCATCAGTAGGCCAGATTAACAAGTATTGTTATATTTAATGTAATGATCAGTACATCATGAAACACATCAAAAATTTAATACACTTTCATATTGGATTATATCAAAAGACTGTCAAGCCACACACTTTAAAGTTCCAGGAATATTTAATGGGGTTTGATAGATACAGTCCATTGTCTGCATACATAACTGCCACAATGCAAGCTTCCAGAAGATAGAAACTGTGTTCAGCATCTTCTGGCATGCAGTAGAAGCTCAGGGTGCCATGGATGGCTCTGCTGGGTTTGTACTATATACCACATGAAAAAAAAGTGCACCCCAATGTTGCACAACACCTGACCTGCATATCCACATAGTGTAGATGTGTAGATATCAGACTTACCATGCAAACACACACACACACACACACACACACACACACACACATCCCAAATTACTTTTTAAACAAATGATCACAATACAAAGAAATACAAAAAAATAATCTCATCATTTTCAAACTATTAACAAAGCAACAAAAACTAATTCAATGCTGATGTTTAAAAAGTATAAACTACCAAGACAGGGACTCTATTTTATTAGCCTTAGTATGCCTAGCATCTACTGAGTTTTCAATGTCAATGAACAAAGGAGATTGGCATTTATATAGTTGTAAACACAGCTAGATGTGAGGGTTAACTGGAGTTAATTGCATTAATTATAAATAGTTACTGGTGTAACTTAGTTATTCCTTTTGTGTGTGTGTATGTGTGTGTGTTCATTGGCATGACCCCTTTGGGACAGTTAATGTCTTAACCTGTCATAAGCAAATCTTCCAAGGTTTGCTGCTTTTGTGAAAAGCATGACCTATTTTGATAGCAAAAGGCCTTTTTAGGCCAAGAGCATATGACTACACTTTCCTGCAAATATTTCCACAAAAGTTCTTAAAGTCCATTTGTAGGAGAAGAACAAAGCATATGAGTTTGTAAGACATTAACATGGTCTCTCACGCTGATTGTCCACTTTTTCACCTTCTCTGACAATCCTCAGCCCAGGTTGACAGAATATTCTTACCCTGATAGAAAAGAAATACTGTACAGACCATCAAAGTCTTAGTGTGAGTGGATTGATTTTCTACTAGCATCCCTTATCTCATTTCTCTACGCTGATAGATTGTTTTAAATTGAACTACCACCAATGACTGACTTGAAACAAAAATTAGGGATAGAAAAATGTCACAAAGAAGAAAAAAAAAAAGGAAAGGAAAGGACAAAACTTGAGACTAAATTACCTATCTCAATTCCTTCTATGTGCTAATTTAAAATTTACTTAAGGATTGTGCCTTACAATTTACTCCCTGCATATTATTTGACCTCTGTTACAGAAAGCAAAAGTTATGACAGGGGACAAAAAGAAGCAGCTGTTGCTACTGGTGAAAAGGTAGAAGAGGGAATAAGACCAGCTCATCAAATATGATTGATCATTTCCCATGGAGCTTTCTGAACTCTGCTTATCCTTTCCTGCTAGGCACATGGAGACCTCCCTTGGCTCACCAGAGACAAAGATGGTGAAACCCACATACTTTTATTATATTATAATTCATATTAGTAATATGAATTATTACTGATTCATATTAGTAATAGCACCAACTGAGTAAGAAAGGCTTAATGTCACTGGACTTCAAATGGTAAATTCTAGCAGTGAGCGAATGCTGAAGAAATCACACCACCTCTTCATTTATGCTACTGCTGATGAAAATTGTAGCAAATCCAATTCAATATAAGCACATACAGCAGATGCCTTCCACTCAGCCCCCTGATCACCATTTTGGAGGTAGTCAGCAAGTGAATGTAGGAAAGTTCTCTAAGTCTACCCTGCCAGGGCATGAGGTGGGAGTAGAGAGCACAGCAGGTGGGATGCAGTGACAGTAAACAAAAGAAGGTCATTTCAATTTCAGGGAGTTCAAAAGCAAGATAAGGTTCATTTCCTCTGCATCTGGAAGGGTGTGTTGTTTCTTTTCTTTTTTTTTTTTTTTTCTTTTTTCATTCCTGAATTTCAAGGGAAAAATTTCCTTCTGTAAAAATGCTATTGTTAAAAAGAAACACAAGAAGAGTGAACAGGTGAAGTTAACTGAATATTAAGGTGATAGGCATTCTGGAATGTAAAGCAATAGGAAATTAACTTAAAATTCTGAATTGTGTACAACAACAACAGGGCATCTGGTGGTTATAAGGAAAAAAAAACCATAGGAAAACAAAAAAAGAATATTACTTCATCTGCATCATTATCATCAATGCAGGTCTAATAAAAATCAATTTTCAAAATCTGCACAAAATGGCAAATATTCTCTTTATCAGTAGTTAATGGCCTAAGGATTGCATCTGCCATTCCTCATAGAGAGTAAGGTTTGAACCCAGGGGCACTTTGCCACTGAACTACCTCTCCAGTCCTTTTTGCATTTATTTTTTTTTTATTTTGAGACAGAGTCTTGCTAAGTTGCTGAGAATGGCCTTGAACTTGTGATCTTCCTGAGTCTCCTAAATCACTGGGATTACAGGCATGTCCTACTATTTAGGAATCTCTTGACCATGGTTTGCATTTTCTGGTGACAGTGTAAGAAGGTATTTTCAAAATAACCCCTCTTAGCAAGAACATTTATTTTTGTTTGGCTGTATGCACAAACAGAATAAATAGCTACTTGTTGGCGTCCACACAAGGTATTCATTCGACAATATTTTTAAAACAAACACATAAAATGCAGTCCATACCCCCAAATATCTTTTACAATTATGAAATCCAAACCAGGAATGACTTCTTTAAATTCCAAGTTGGCACTTGGAGTCCTGCTAACATGATTACATACTCAGCTTTGCCAATTGTCATGCAACTGTTTGATAAGGATCAGAGCAATGCCCACATTGTTTTATTAGCTGGAAAATATAATCATAATTATTTTGCAAGTTATATCCACCAATTTTAATGTTTTGGCATGTCTTATTCCTTTATATAATAGAAAGAAAAATGAGAGAGAGAGAAAGCATGAAGAGAATTGGTTAACTCTTGTTTTTGGCTCTTTAGAGATAAAATATTTAAAATTTGCAAATACATGTATGGAAAATTCCCAGTAATTGTTCTTCTATGGAAACATCAAAAGGATGTTTTTACTACCATGATTTTCTCAAGATATAAACATAGGGTTGAGGGCTGGGGATGTGGCTCAAGTGGTAGCACGTTTGCCTGGCATGTGCGGGCACTGGGTTCGATCCTCAGCACCACATAAAAATAAAATAAAGATGTTGTGTCCACCAAAAACTAAAAAATAAATATTAAAAATTCTCTGTCTCTCTTTCTCTTAAAAAATAAACATAGGGTTGATAAGACTTTCTGTGTTATAAAATGGTCCATGTCAGGTGAAATACATTTGTTCTACCCATCCTTTCCTTCTCTCCAAGCTTCTTTGACTTTCTCTCTTTAGAACACTCTCGTGTCTGGGACATTCTGGGTACTCATTCTACGTTCTCATTCTAGGCACATTTGCAGCCTGTTTTCTCAGTCCTGCTGTCTTAACCCAAGTGTTAGCTCCTTTCTGACACTCTCCCATCAAAACTAACACTTCCTTTGAGTCTAGTTATCTAATAATCTCTTACTGATCTAATAATGCATTTGACTAAAAGGTTTATGTTTCATAAGCAGCAGGAGAACTACGCTGTCCAAGGAGTCATCCCTGATCACAGCATCACACCTCCATCCTGAGAGCCAACTTCTAGTTGTCAGGCTTCACCCTTCCTCCTCAGTACCACAGCCCCCACCAGCTTCTACTTAGTTCCCCTCACAAGCTAACCTATTCAATACCCACAATGGATCTGGCACGAGCTCTCTGGCATGGTCCCCACTTCAAGAAGAGCTCATTCTCAACTGTAAATTGGAGGGGCTTCAAAATTCTAGCATAATTGCCAAATTAAATTCTCTCCAATAATTAACTGCACATGAATAGCAAATGGATGTTGACCTCTTTTGTGGGCACCCATGATTTTGGATAATTTCCTGGGTTAGTATTTGCCAAATGCAGTTTTAAGTCTTTTTCCCCCTTTATTTTGAGAGTGGGTATTTTAGGAAAGCCTGTTTAAATGAAAGACATTAATATAGACTGAGGAAACTATAACTCTAAAAAATAAGGCATTCAGGGAAATGGTGCACAGAGTAATTAGACTTTTTCTATCACCTTCTGCTTATGTACAGTGAGAGATAACTACAAATAGTCCCTCTAACAAAACAATAAAGAAAGAAAACTAAGCTGAAGTTCATGCAATATTCATTTGCCAACTTATGCCCATTTGGCCCATATCTGAAGCTGAGCAGCACCATGGAGAACGTAAATTCAGTATTCTATGTTGAAGCTTAAGTACAATTTTTTGAACAGACATTGTGTTTACACAGACAAAAGTTCCATTTAAAACAAGCTTGCCTGAAGGATTTTCAAATTCTACAGTAGGTGTGTAGTCTACCTTATTTAAATTTGTTCAGCTGATTCCAGTGATTAGACCGTTGTTTGTAGGAGATTCTTTTTTACATGAAAAAATTAATTTTACTATCCTTCTTATTTGGGAGGGTAGATGTGGAACATTAGGGCCAATAGATGAACCAACAACAAAATTGAACTTTCTGAACACATAAATTGTGACTGTTTTCCTTATCAAACAGTTACATATATATAGCCCATGTAGTCATGAAATTACAGTTATGACATGTAAGTAGTAAAGATTACTAATATTGACACTTTCTCCTACATTTCCCTTGAATGAATAGCTGCTGAAAGGATTTTTTTAGAGCAATAAATGATTTCACAACTGTAATATATATTTTTTTTCTATCACCCAAAGAGAAGAGTAAAAGGAAAAAGGGTGTCTCTTGAAGGAAATGAAGCACACATGAAATTAACTTTGATAACTTTAGCAAGCTACAAATGGGAAGATAATATCAAAGGAACACCTAAGAGTGATTTCAGACTTGAAAGTGAAATCAAACATGCAGACTAGACTAAGTAATGGCCAGTTTTCTCAGAAATGGAGAGTGCTTTAAATTTACTACCTATTTCCAGATATTTTTAATTTATTATATTCTGACTTTCTTTTATTATTATTATTATTATTATTATTATTATGGTGCTGGCTTTTGAACACATGGCCTTATTAATGTTAAACATGCACTTGACCACCAAGACACACCCACAATTCTACAGCGATTTTAATATAGAAGGCAGCATGTGTGTGCAGGTATTTAAATATAAAAGAAAACAAACCAAGTTGTTTACTGTTATGGTTTGTATATTGTCACCCAAAGGTCCATGTGTTAAAGGTTTGGTCCCCAGTGAGGTAGTATTGAAAGGTACTATGGACCTTTAGAAGGTGAGGACTAGTGAGATATCCTTAGGTCAATGGGCACTTGTCCTAGAAGATGATTGTAGGATACTAGTCCATTCTGTCTCCCTCAGCTTCTTGGATCATGATGTGAATAGTTTGATCTGACAGGCATTCACTACCATTGCCATCTAATGCCCTCTTTAGAGGCCTAAAGTATTTAGACTATCCAATCTTGGACTTGAACTTCTAGATCCATGAGCTGAATCATACTTTTGTCTTTATAAGTTCATTTCTTCAGGTATTTGTTGTAATAATGTGAAGCTGAATAAACATACACACACACACACACTTCTAACTAAATCTGATTAACACTAAGTCCAAATATGTACACCTTTAGAATTTTTTTTTTCCCTCCAACAAGGAGCTAAAGATGGCAGGGTAAAATCAGGCTCTGAGTTTCAACTTCTTCTCAGTTTGGAATTGGAAAGACCAGAACATCTACATGATGAGATGGCTGACTAAGGGCTACCATGAGTTTCAATGTTTAACAGAAACTTGGAGAGACTCAGAGCAGAGATTCTGATTACTGGAACAGAGTGAGAAGAAGTTAATTGGTTCTAAACCTGCCCAGGTACTTCTGGTGCAGAACAGGGGGGAAGGGATGACAGGAGGAGAGAAAGGAAAGGGTGGAAAAATTGCCTTGTAGGCAGCAGTAGAAGAGAAAATAAGACTGCTGACAGAAACTGCATAGTAGGCTCAGGAGCAAGAAGTATTTCCCTTCAATGAGCTGTAGCAGAAAACCATTTTGTGAAGGTTGACTTAAGCTTACAGATTTGAGAAAGACAAATTCTTGCATCTTTATTTTCCTCTTCTCTGGAAATAGTAGTAGATACAGTCTTGGGGGAAATGGCCAGCCATTTAATAATATACACAGTGAGATGGCTGCAAGAGGTCTAATTGCAACTAGAAGCAGGCGTGCAATTGGGCAGGGTGCATACTGGTATATGGGAGCACAAATTTCCCTGTTCACTGAAATCTTCTCAGATGTGTGTGCACACACACCCACATGCATACACACCACACACACTCTCTCTCACACATGTATGACATCCTCACCCGCCAGGGAGAATTCTGCCCACCAGGCCAAGAACTGTTGGCAGTATCACCTCTGCACAAGCAGGAGGCTGGCTATGGTACTGCTCCACCCAAGAGAAGTGTACATTGAATCAGTCAAGGACTCTACACGCAGACATACACAGAGACACACAGCATTGAGGCTTGAACATCATCCATATCACCAAAACCTGACATATTCCAAAACTTGAAGCTCTGCAAAGAAGTCCCTCCACCTTAAAAATCACAAGGAGGAGTTTTATTCTTCTTAATGCTTGCCTTCGATTTTGCTTATATTGTCTATTGAGTTGGGTTATTTCAGTTTTCCTCATCATTTGTTTGTTTTTGCATATTTTTACAGCTTTATATATTTTTCTTTTCTAAAGTGATGTATTCATTATTTCTCATTTATATACTTCCCCAGTTGATTTTACCTTTCTTATTTTTCTCAGTTTCTGTCTCTCTTCCTTCTCCCTTTTAAAAATTCATTAACTGGATCTGTTCTATCTTTTTTTCTCCTTCCTTATTAGTATATTCTCCCTTTCTGTTTTGTCTTTCTCTTCTCATTTGTACTCCTATCTTCTTTCTACCCCCCACTTTTCTTCTTCTTTTGCTTTTTTCTTGTCTTTTTTCTCTGTATGTTCTATATATTAATTTTACGTTTTTTTCTTGTCTGCTTTTTCAGGCTCTCCTGTTTTCTTCTCTGGTCAGTGAAGTGTGTAGAGAACTTTTTCAAAGAGTTTTCATGTCAGTAAATGGTTTGCTTTCAGGCTGTCACTGTAACATAGTGTTGCTGGGAATTGAACACAGGGAGATTGCAAGTTCAAGGTCAGTCTGAGCAACTAAATAAGGCCCTTAGTGACTTAGCAAAACCCTACCTCGAAATAAAAAATAAAAAGGACTGGCATGTGGCTCTGTGGCAAATCACTTCTGGGTTTAATCCCCAATGCAAAAACATTGCAACATATGAACACAATGACTTCCTGAATAGGACTTTTACATCTCAGGAAATAACAGCCAGACTAGAAAACTGGAAAAAAAAATGGGAGGAAAAGGGGAGAAATAGAAGAAGAAAGACTTCAGAAGATTAAATGGCCATCTCATCACAGATGGGGAGAATCAATACTGTTAAAATGGCCATACTACTAAAAGCAATATACAGATTCAATGCAATCCTCATTAAATTACCAATGATATTCCTCACTAAATTTGAAGTAACAATCCCACAATTCCTATGGCAAAACAAGAGACCCAGAATAACCTAAGCAATTCTTAGTTAAAAGAACAATGCTAGGGGCAAGCACAATACCTAATTTCAAATTATACTCTAGAGCTATAGGAACCAACATACCATGGAACTGGCGTAAAACAGAGTTGACTGATGGAATAGAATAAAGGACAGAGATTAATTTACACAAGAGTCATCTGATTTTTGTCAAAGGTGCCGAAAATATACATTGAAGCAAAAAAAGTCTTTTAAACAAATGGTGCTGGAGAAACAGGATATCTATGTGTAAAAAAATAAAACTAGATTATTGTCTCTTACCTTGTGCAAAAGTCAATTCAAAATGGACCAAAGATCTAGATATAAGGGCAGATTCTTTGCAACTGCAAGAAGAAAACCTACAGGAAACATTGCAACATACGAACACAATGACTTCCTGAATAGGACTTTTACATCTCAGGAAATAACAGCCAGACTAGAAAACTGAATGCCATCAAGATAAAAAAAAAAAATGAATGGCATTGAGTTAAAAATCTTCTATGTACCAAAGGAAACAATAGAAAATAATGGGAGAAAATCTGTGCCATCTACTTTTCTGAGAGAGGGTTAATATCCATAATATAGAAAGAACTAAAAAACTCTCAAAACAAATAACCCATTCAATAAATGGGCAGATAAAATGAACTTAAACTTAAAAAAAAGAATTACAAATGGTCAACAATCATGTGAAAACATTTAGCCGTCAGGGAAATGGAAATTAAAATTACACTGAGATTCCATTTCACCCCAGTCAGAATGGCAATCATCAAGAATACAAATAGTGGGGGCTGGGGATGTGGCTCAAGCGGTAGCGTGCTTGCCTGGCATGTGTGCGGCCCGGGTTCGATCCTCAGCACCACATACCAACAAAGATGTTGTGTCCGCCGAGAACTAAAAAATAAATATTAAAAATTCTCTCTCTCTCTCTCCTCTATCACTCTCTCTTTAAAAAAAAAAAAGAATACAAATAGTAGTAAATGCTGGTCAGGATACAAGTGAAAAGGAACTCTTATGAAATGTTAGTGGAATTGTAAATAGGTACAGCCACATGCATCACAGTATGAAGGTTCCTCAAGAAATGACAAATTCAACTACCATATGATCCAGTTATCTATTCCTTGGCATTCATCCAAAGAATTAAATTCAGCATGCATTATAGATACACTAGTAAGTATCCTTGTTATCACAATAGCCACATTATGGAATCAGCCTACTTGTATGTCAAAAGATGAATGGATAAAAAAATATGGCATATTGCACAATGGTGTTTAATTTGGTCGTAAGGAGGAACAAAATTATGTTATATGCAGGAAAATGGATGAAACTAGAGAGTATCATGTTAAGCAAAAGTATCTTCATTCAGAAAGACAAGTATTATATGTTTTCTCAAATGGGAAAGCTAGTGGGAATAAAAAGAAATAAAGAGAATGCCATGAAAGCAGAGGGGAGACCACTATGGTAAAGGGGAAGGGAAGAAGGGAGGGGAAGGAGACCTATTAGGGAGTGGAATTGATCAGATTATGTCATATGAATGTATGAATATACCACAATGCAATCCACTATTTTGTATAGTTAGGATGCACCAATAATTTTTTTTTCATTAAATTGATAGTTTCCCTCTTAAAAGTCAAAGATGAGCATTATATGATCAAAAATCACAGAGTTGTTATTATTTCTTAGCTTTAAGGCTAAAGAACTAATTTTATACTTACAGTAGTATTGATCCACTGCTTTCTTCAAAGAGCTATTTTATCTTTCTCCTCCCTCCCTTCCTTCCTTCCTTCCCCCTCCCTCCCCCTCCCTCTTTCTCTCTCTCTCTCTCTCTCTCTCTCTCTCTCTCTCTCTCTCTCTCTCTCTCTCTTTTTTAAACCACCCAGAAGTTTTAATTAATTGAGTCAGCAATCTTCAGCTTACTTAAGTAGAAGGACTGCATGGGACACATTCCTGGCACTATACTCTGTCCTATCTGTTTGTGCTGGATATAATGGAAAAGACAATCTTACATTCTGAAAATGGTCTTCTCTTTTTGTGCCTTTAACAACCAAAGTAGGAAAAAAATGTTGAGAATCTGATACATCTCTCACATAGACTTTTTTTTTTTTAATTGAAGCTTTGGAAACTCCAGGAAAAAATGAGCCACCCAAGGAGATCATAAAAGTCAAAATTACAGATGTAGAAACAGGCTTTTAGTAGTGTAATGAATTTATTTGGGGGAAAGTGGAAGATGTTATTCAAAGTGGACCATTTAAGTCATGGAATTCTCATCAGCTATTGGGTCATGGGAAAACTATTTGTAATTAGGGACTGAAAGATTTTAGGAAAAGAGCTTTGAGGAACACATTAAAATCTAGAGTTTGCAACATTTGAGTTGATTTATATTTAGAACCATGTAAATGATATTTTCGTGGGTTTCATTGTAACATTTTAAGTATGTTAATGTGGGTTTTATATATTTAAAAAGTTGCATTTCCTTGCTTTCAAAAAATGTCTATTTTTATTTCCTAAATTGTGACATTGTGTGCCTCTGATTTGTTTTCAGATGCACAAGACGGAGGTTGATAATATAGTTGAAAAATATTCATAGAACTGTATTGATCTTCAGGCATGTTAATATGATTAATTACTGATATAGTCCCTAAGTACTACCCATCCCATTTTATTAAGATGTCACATAATTTTATTATCACAAGTTTTATATGTATGTGTGTACTACTTTGGAGAAACTAGAAAAATAAAGAAAAGTAAAACCACAGAAGCAAAACCATCCAGGACTTCTGATCAAGATGGAGTAAGAGTGGCAGGATTCACTATACTATTTAAAATAACCAAACAGAAAAGCCACAAAATACAGAAAAAAAAATCACGGAAGATACTGAACATCAGGCAAAGAAGATAGTAACTTCTAATTAACACGAGTCGAATGAGATAAGCCCCAAGATCATTGTCTAAACAAAGTTTCTATGAAATGCAGGAAATGCAGGAAGGTGAATCAACCTTCCTGGCCGACAACCTGAGTTGAGTAGATGAGGACAGGAGTTCTGGAAGTCAAAGCCTGCTAGACATCACAGGGTAGAAGAATGGGGATTAGAGGAGAAAAGAATGGCACAAAGGCAGAACTCTGGATATATGCACAGGTTGTCCTGCAATACTCAACTAGGGACTGATCAACACTTTTGTGAAGAATCTATCCAACCCCAGAAAAGAGTCATCCTAAAGGATTAGAACTGTTTCCAATATGCAGTGGGGAAAACTTATAATTCTTGGAGCATTGGATTAGTAGGTCTTAAGAAGAATCTTTTTAGGAGTAGTATAAAAAGTAATACTAAACTAAATCCAGCTCTTTTATCACCTCATATAGCTTTAAGAGAATGACCTGAAAGAAGCAAACTATTTCTAAGTATCTTAATTATTCTTCTGACCTATGCACAGTGATATCTGTAGAAATAAAAAGGATTTAACATTAAATAAGGTAAAAATCACAAATTTATGGCAACTGGCAGAAAGCTACTAGGCATGCAAAACATCAAGAAAAAAATTTTTTAAATATGAAGAGAAAAATTAATGAATGGACTGATCCAGAAGTTGTACAGATGATAGAAATAGTAGATAAGAACATTAAAATGCTATTATTTCTATATTACTAATGTTCAAGAACCTAGAAGATTTACTGAATATGTTAAATAGAAGCACGGAAAAGACAGTAACAAAAGACCTACATAAAATATTTAGAGGCGAATATTGTAATGCATGAGATGAAAAATTTACCAAATGAGACTAATGGCAAGCTCAATACTTCTCTGGTGTCCTTGAGCAAATCTAGAGCTCAGATTGTAAATGATCTAGGTCCAGGATGCCCAAGTTTTACTTCTAACAGAATCCCTGTGGGCTGGGTAGAAGGTTGGTCTGTTTCTGAACAATCTTCTTTAATCAAAGGTTCATAAGCATAACACATAATGCAAATTATCTTAATATCTAAGCTTCACAGTCAACATGCTGTGAGGCGCTTTTTACAAACACTCAGGCACTTTTCAACTCTATTTCAGGACACAGATAATGAAACATGTTTTTACTGTCCACTCAAAATTTCTGGTCCTGTTCATTTATACTCTGAAAGGTGATTCATGGAAACATTTTGTTAACATAAATGAAGTGAATAAACAAGGAAAGAATTGATCTTTTATATACTTCATATTAAATCAATCCTGCTGCATAGTTTTTCATAACAGGCTTAATTAACAATTTAAAATGTTGACAATAGTAAGAACCTGAGTCAAATTGTGTTTCTACTTTAAGATAATGCCTCCTTTTGGTAGATAGAAATTGTTTTATTTAAAACTACATTTATATACTACTACACTGCACTGATATCAAGATCTTTAAAGTGGAAAGCACTGTAAACCAAGTATTATGATGCCTCATCCCTGAAGGACTCTTGTCTTATTCATCAGTTTGTGGTGGTAGCTACTAATCTAGGCAGCATTCATTGCTATTCAGAATCTGATTATTATACAAGGGTAACCTTCTGTTCACCTCTCATTCTTAGCAAGAATATTGTCATCCTAGTGGCTGCAAGAGAGAATGGATAGAGAGGAAATGCATATTTGTGAAAATAATGTATAGTAATGTAAATTAAGATCATACTATGGGTGCTGCAGTTGTGGCTCAGTGGTAGAGCTCTTGCCTAGCATGTGTGAGGCACTGCATTGGATCCTCAGCACCACATAAAAATAAATAAATAAAAGAAAGGTATAAAAATACAATAACATTATTTGAAAATCAATTGAAAAAAAGATCACATTTTGATTTCTAATAATTATAGTAAATTGATATTTTCCTTTAATGTGTAGTTCTGAAACTCTTCAAATTATTTTTATCTTACTTTTGAGCAATTAATGCATTACCAAAGTAATGACTATTAGATTAAACTATGTTTCAATTTTTACATGACCTATCAGTTTAAGGATATAGATATTGAATGATAGTGCAATGCTTTTTACATTTTAGTTTGATGATTAATTTGAAATACTAACATTATGTAATGAAATAAAGCTATAATAAATAAGTATAAATGATCAATACCTTCTGTTTCCAAAGTAAAGGTTCTCAACTCATAATTGACATTTATCTTCTATTTCTTTGGTAAATAGCTATGTGTTGAATAAAAGGAGACCTTTCCAGTAACAAGGATATTACCTTATTCATTTCTATAATTCTGTTAGCACCATCAGTCAAGAAGTTTGCTTTCAAGTCATGTTAAGATAAATGAGGATTTTCCTTTCAGTTTTAGAGTTTCAGTGCTCAAATCCTGCTCATGAATCATAAAATGATCTTCAGAGCATGGAACTATGTGTCCGAAATAACAAATTTTTGCAGAAAAAAAATAACATTTTGCATTTAGAAATAAATTGCCCAAACATGGAGAGGATGCTAGACTCATTACATATAGCTTCACATGGCAAAACTAAAACAACTGGATGAAATTAAGGAAGACAATTTTGCACAAAGTCAGGAAGAACTTCTTGATAAGTCATTTAAAAGTGAAATGAATTGTCTTGTAAAATACTTAAGTGTTTTCTGCTACCACAGGTGTTGAAGAAGATCAACAAACATCTTTCAATTGCAGAGGATTCTTATAGTGGGTGGGATGTTGGAACAGATTAGGCCCTTTGAACTCTGATTCCAAATCTAACCGTTCACCTTAGAACTCCAAAGGACATAAAGATGTATAAAACAACTTACTAATAAGGATAATATAAATTAATAAAGAGAGATGTTTCAACAATTAATTACATAACAATGTGTAGAAAAGTGCAAGAAGTGATGGTAGTACAAAAAAATATTGAAAGAATGAAGGAAGACATGATTAATTCCAGCAAGCAGAACAATGTAAGGTTGTGTGGAGGAAGCATTGTATTAATGAACCTGGCCTGAGCCCTGTTTCAGGCAGGAGAAACAAATTGGCAAAGGAGAGAAGTGAGTGAGAACAGAATTAGAAGAGTAGGGCTGCATGAATATTTTGGAGGAGAAGATAAAGTATTCCAAGAAAATTTAGTCTTACAATATAAGTGGTTTAAGCCACTCCCTTTCAGTCAATGAAAGGCAGTGATTTAAACGGGCATAACATCATCAAATATCCTGCAGAAATCACACACTTCTTGATCATTATATTTTTTCCTCTTTTGTGATTTAAAATAAAAGATATTGATAAAGATGGATATAAACATCCCAAGCTGTTTCTGGAATTTTGTTTAAGTAGCCATAGAACTTCACGCCTCTGCAAACAGATTGCAAAAATGGAATCACTGAATCACCACTAAAACTCATCTCAGGGATATGCCTACAGGCACAGTGATGTCTCTCTAGGCTTAAAGACTTTGCCATGAGGATTTTCCTTTTCTATGAAAGCAGACCAAGCAGCTAAGAGCTACCTAGATTGTAATCAAGCGAACACATACTTTTTTTTTTTAATGGTACTGAGCATTTAACCCAGGGACACTGTACCACTGAGCCACATACTATGTGTCCAGTCTTTTCTTTTTAAATTTTTATTTTGAGGCAAGGTTTAAGTTTCCAAGACTGGCCTCTAACTTGTACTGCTCCTGCCTCAGCCTCCTGAATTGCTCACATTACAGACATACATCCACATCCAGATCCAACCCACTGAGTTTTGGCATTTTCTAAAGTAGGAAGTAAGGCAAAATTTTCAACTAGCTAGTTTTGCTACCCGTTGGTGTGTCTAGATTCTTTTGTTTCTGGAAAACTTTAACCTTGTCTCTTTTCTGTTGTTAGCATGCCAGGGTGTGGGTATTTTATTGTTTGGTATTTATTCTGTTTTAACATTCTAGTGTTCTTCAATCTCTGACTTACTGGGTATTAATGCATCATTATTTCTAAAAGAAATAATGCTGTTTTTCCTTTTGAGATGCTTATGTTCTATTTCTACATCCCACATGTGCTTTATTGGTTTTGGGGTGGGGGGGTGTCAACCCATCATTGAACTTAGGGGCACTCGACCACTGAGCCACATCTTCAGCCCTGTTTTGTATTTTATTTAGAAAAAGGATCTAACTGAGTTGCTTAGTGCCTCGCTTTTTCTGAGGATGGCTTTGAAATGGCGATCCTTCCTCCTGCCTCAGCCTCTCAAACTACTGGGATTACAAGTGTGTGCCAGGGCACCCAGCTCACCTGTACTTTATAGCCCCTGCTTGGTATCCTTCATCATTCATTCTTAGTTTTGAATCTAGCTATTTTTTCTGGTCTATATTCCAGGTTACTAATCATCTCTTGAATGTGTCTAACCCTTACTCAAATTCTTTAGCTTTGAGTTCTTTGTTTTGCTTGTTATATTTTTTTTCAGTTCTGGAATTTTCTGTAGAAGCATTTTGTTGTTGCTGCTGTTTTTAGTTCTTTGTTAAAATTCTGCATCCTACTATTATGGTTTTCCTCCTCTACAACTGTATTGTTCAGGTCTTTCAGTCACAGAAGTGAAAAAGCTGACTAAAACACTTAGCATCTAATTTTAAAAGCACATTAATCACTTAAGGCTTTTTACCTGAGACTTGTGATAGGTAGAGCTCCTTTGAATCTATTTCTCTTTTTAGTTTTATTATCTTGTCTTTTGTAGTCATTTAACCCTGTTAGCTGGTATGTGATTTTAGATAAGGCTAGAAAGGCAACCTCAAGCCAGGTCAATAAGAACCTTGCAAACTGTATTAAATAAATTGGATCTAATTTCCATAGCAATGGAAAGGCATCAAGAGCTGTGAGTGGGGATATATTTCCATTTTCCCCCTTTAGAAAGACTGTTCCAGTTTGGGTGTGATGAAATACATTAGAAAAGAACAAGACTAGAGACAGCCCAATGGGTAAGGCTTACAGAATTTCAGCCCAAAGAGGATGTTGTTGAGGGGCAGGATTTATGCTCATAGAGACGAAAAAGGTTGGTTATATTGAGAAGCTATTTATGAGGTAGAATCCACAGGATGACCTTCATGTTTCTGCTCTTGGAAACTGCAGACAAAATGGTGCCATTTACTAAAGAAGATAAAATTGAGGGAGGTTCTAACTCATGAGAAAGGAAAAAGGTCATGAGCAAATTATAGAGTTGAAGATATTTACGAGATCTAATAGTGAAGGTATTTAGGATGCTCAGGAGATAAGTCTACATAGGTACAAAGATCTGGATGTCATCAACATATAAGTGAAAGTGATCTAATTCACAGGAGCCAATGACAGTGCACAGGGAGAAAGTGTAGAGAGTGAAGTGTCTTGGGCAGAGACTGTTGGAATGAAGATAGCTAAGAAACAGGCAGATTTGTCTTTAAAAGCCAGGAAAGGAGTCTGAAATGGAGTAACCAAAAGAGTCTGGAAATCTAGGCATGTGGTGTCAGAAAGTCCAAGGTAGAGATTACTGGGAAGGGTACTCGGTCATCAGTACTAAATGCCACCATGAAAAACAGTCATTGGTGACAGCAGTGAGAAACGTTTTAACCAAAGATGAAACTACATTAAGTGAGTTGAGGAGAGCATGGGAGTAAACACACAGGCAATTCATGAAGTGTGGTGCTATGGTTCCAGTATGTCCTCAAGTGTTAATATGCTAGAAGTTTGCTCCACAGTGTGGGGATGTTGAGACGTGGTAGAACCTTTAAGAGTGGACCTAGGCTGGGTGCAGTAGCATACACTTTCAATCCTAGTGACTCAGAAGGCTGCGGCAGGAGGATCACTAGTTCAAAGCCAGCCTCAGCAAAAGCAAGGTGCTAAACAACTCAGTGAGACCCTGTCTCTAAATAAAATACAAATTAGGGCTGAGGATGTAGCTCAGTGGTCAAGTGCCCCTAAGTTCAATCCCGGGTACCAAAAAAAAAAAAAAAAAAAGAGTGGACCTATTGGGGAAATGGTTAACTCATAGAGGCATCACCCTTGAGAGAGATTAATGCTGGTCTTATAGAACTAGTTCTCCTGTGAGACCAAGTTGTTATAAAAGAGCAAGCCTTGACCCTGAATTCTTCTCTGGCTTTCTGTCTTACCATATGATCTCTTCTGAGTACACTACACCACACCATGCCATCCACCATGAGGCCTTTACCAGAGCTGAACAGAAGCCAACACCAGAACCTCCAGAACTGTGAGCCAAATAAACCTCTTTGCCTATAAGGTACCCACCCTCAGGTGGATTAAAATGGATTAATACATTTGCATCCGATGGGAAGGAAGAAAGATTGGTAGAAAGAATACAATGAGATTAGAGGAAGTTTCATATTTTTAAAATAAACAAAGAAAATATTTAACCATGATAAAATGCTAATAGGTAGAAATAAACAAAGTAAAGAAGATGAAGATACAAAAAAAAAAAGAAAAAGAAAATTCTCTGAGAAGACTAGAAGAAATGGGATCCAGAACTCAGAAATCAAAATCTGCTTGAGACTCTAAAGAGATTTTTAAATATTATTATGACAAAAGTAAAATGAGTATGTGGGAGTACAGTCCAGTTCTCAGTTTGGTGTCACAGAAGTGAGACAGTTCCTTATAGACGACTTATCTTTTCAATATTAGGAAGACTTGAACATTTGCTACCGGGAGTCTCTAGTGCTAAAATATTTCAGAAATACAGTAGAACTGTCATATAGCATTAAATATCCAGCTGATGTCATAAGTTAGCTAAGTACCATCAGATACCGTGAATATGTCCCTCTCTTCAGAGTGTTGTGAAGTTGTGAGGTTTTCCTAGAAGTTCATGGTAGACTGAAGTAAGGTGGAGAAAATGGACAGATTCATCATGAAAAAGAAGTTTGTCTGGCAGATTCCATCACAGAAGACAAGAACAAGGACATTGAGAATGTTTGTGACCATGATGAACAATGGAGAAAGAAGTGAAGATGACCAGGAATGAATAGGTAGGAAGAATGTAGTAAGTCTGAGACAGATTTCAAGTCAGTTTGTTGACCAACTAGTTGAGAAGTTCAAATTTTCTAGTTTTAGTGACTGAGATTATGATGATTCTTAACTTATCTATAAGTGAGCAGTTTTCTTGGGACAGATTTGCTTATACTTGTTTTGTTGGTACAATTAATAAGGTATCCTTTTTTACCTTCAATGTTGCCCTTGTCTTGATAAAAGAGAGATGGCATAAACAGGCATAGGCGTGGTCCATAGAAGATAATGAATTCAATTTCAGAAACATTGCATTCATAAAGCTTATGGCAATTTCAGATTGAGAGTTCAAGTAAATTTGCAGATACAACAAAATTCATCCTTTAAAGACAAATTCAAATGGTACTGAATAACGTAATTTAGTGATTATCTGAAAAACTGTCTACTAATTTGTAGAAAAATTCACTCAGACAATATTTGCACTACATACTTGATGATACTTTCTTGATATTAAAGTATATGGCATTTGGGGGTAAAATTTAAAAAAAAACATTTATCACATGAGATAATTTTAATATATATCAAGTGATCAATCCGGAAGTTCAAAATGGATTTATTATATTGAGTAATACTTCAAAGTATCACAAGGTGGCAGCAAAGTTACAATATAATATAATTAACAAAAAAGTCCTTTCTGATGTTCTGCAGTTAGAATATTTGACAGTTTATACCTGTTGTCCACTATATATTTTTATGAATTATGATTTTTCAATTAAAAATAATCATTCTGTCCTATCATTATTGTCAACTTGAAAAATGGAAAACATCTTCACTAATGTACATTTATGGAATTTTCAGAAAAGCTATATGTGGAGTATATAATGCCATAGTTATAAATGTTCTATTAATTTTTCATCTTGATTACAATATTTTAGTTAAATAATTTTATTAAGATAATTTTAATATATTTATCTTACTAGTAAATATGAATTTAGTAGCATAAGGTTTGTAGCACTGTGATCAGCACCTGCTTAGCATGCACAAGGCCCTGGATTTGACCCCCAGCAGCACTAAAAAATTTAAAAATTAATAAATTTTATAACTTCATTCATTGACTTTTATAAGGGGAGTGTTCAGAAGTCTCATGGAGAAATTCTTAGTCTTCATATTCCAGTTATAATAACTTCAACGGGAGGTAGGTTTGCCAGATTTAGCCACCTAGTTAATTTTGAGCATTAGAAAAGCAAGAAATTTTTATTTAGTAAAAGTATGTCCCATGCAATATGGGGACACATTTACATTGAAAATTATTCTAGCATCCATTTTGTTTTATCACACTATTGGGGAGTAAGAGAGCTAGAAAGAAAAAATGCAACCTGCTGAGAAGACCAGAGAATCCAAGATTACATACTTTAAATCTAACCTAAGATTTAGAAGTCTTGAAGATCAAGGAACTAGGAAAAGAATTATAAATGGATTTGAACTAGGATTCATTCTGTGGCCAGCTCCTTTACATGTTAAGCGAAACAACATGGGTTATGGTTAATCAAATACTCTGGTGAATTACCATCTATGCCACACATTGATTACTGATTTTTAAACAAAACATGCAGTAACATATATTTAAAGCTAGCTCAGTATTGGACAAAATTGAATAAATAACTACCCAGGTTCTTACTCTGGGCTATCATTATGAAAATCTGTCATTAGAGTACCAAGGCTCAGAAATGCCATTTTAATTTCATTTAATTCAACAAACATGCCTGGCGTTTTCTATATGCAGAAGACTCACAAGAACTGTGAAATACAAGGATGAGCAAAAGATTTCTGTTATGCAACTCAGTGAACATTTGTAATTGACAAAAATAGAGTTAATGATGATATTAAAAATAATGGCCAAACTCATTCTTACTAATTTTGCCCTGGGTTTCAGGTTTTGGTCAACTGTTTCTACTTTTCTTGTTCTGGTATGACCTCTTCTCTCTTCTAGATGATTTCTAACTACCATTTTAATGCCACCGATTCCAGATCTTTATTTTTAGCCTTTACTTCCCCAATGTATTTGAGACATATACACGGAACTCATGTGGGTTCTTAGCTGTCTCAGAGGTATTTCATTAACTTTACTCATCATTTCCTCCCTGAGACTTTTGTTCTTCTTACATTCCCACTCTTAGTTATTTGCATTCCTATTCATGTGATTATCCATCCTTAAAACTTTTACATCATCCTAGACTTCTCCTCCACATCCAATTACTGCAACCTTGGTAGATCCTACCCACGTGGTTGCAAATGTCTCTGAACAGATTTCTTCGCTCCAGGCTTGCTTTTCTTACATTTAGAAATTTATTGACATTCTCAGTTAATCTTAGTTACATTTTTAATTTAATACTACAATCATTTCTTAAATCTGGGAGCACCTTATGAATAGCATTCTTGATGGTCAGAAAGAAGATTCATAAGGAAACAGAACAGGAGCCAGGCAATGGCACTGGGGATAGGAGTCTAAGAGCCCCTGAAGCCCCATGTTCTGCAAATTACTGGGCATTGACAGAAACAGCAGTAAGCATTTATAGAACACCTACTGAATGTAATTTGCAAGTGCCAGAGAGGTGAATTAGGCAAGCTAATGATCCCTCTCCTCTAGGTGAAGAAAAGACAGAGAAAAAAAAATGTGTCTCCAAATCAAGGTCACTAGTTCTAGCAATCTGAGAAGTGGTAAGCACATACTTAAATTATAGGACCAGAAAAGCATCTTACAGGATCACCAGATTAAGGTGACATAATCCAATGGTATATAATTTTAAAAACTTACATATATTAATTTAAAATACCTAATAAAACATGATGATCATTATGCCACGTTAATTAAACAAAAAATGAGAAGGAATGATTTTGATTAGTGTTACTTTATAAAGCCAAAGTAGATTTTAGGATTTTTTTTCCCCTGCAAATTTAGTTTTCCAAGGTCTATAATCAGCATCAATGCTGAAAGCTCTCTGAAACCAATTGCACTTAGATAACTGAGCATGTATATTTTAAAAGATGTTGGCTTTGACTCAAATTTTCAACAGCAAGAATAATTCCTGTGCTTTTCCTATACATATCGCTGTATTCCTCCAGCTCCTTGACTTTGAAGAGTTTTTCCACCAAATGTGTGCATTCTCCCTTCTGCCTCCCACGAAGGCTGGATATTTTGGATGCATGAGAACCCCAAACGGGGATGCAAGAAGCCATGGATTCTCTACCTATCCAGGGGCCACAACTGAAGCTCTTAATGAAGGGCTGAGAAGATCCCTAGCATTTGTTATGTTGAAATAAACAGGAATGTTCAAACAGGAAATGGTTTGAATGATTCTAAGGGTGAAAGCAGGGAGATTTGTCTGATTAAGTCACAGAGGGGTGTTTAAAAGGGCAGGTTGATCAGGTTCTGATCAAAGGAGCCAGTGGCTAACAGGAGACATGGTTTTTGTCTATCCTGTAAATAAGCCTTGAGGGAATCCTGTGTCTTCACATAGGGAGTGTGGATATCTGAGAGACTGAAGACCATGGAGGACAAAACTACACTTAATTATACTTTTCAGTGTAAGAGTGGGAAGGCCTCTAGATGTTTTAAATTCTTTTTTACAGAAAACAGAATATTTACTTTAAGAGATAAAAGGCTTGTAATGTAAATGTATGAGTAAAACTCATTCACATTTAAATGTAATCAAGAAATCAATAAACAGGAGAAGTATCAGATCCTTGGGCTTGAAGAGCAGGAGAGCAGGACAAGAGTCTCAGTTTATGAGGTAGAAGCATTTGGAAAGTTTGGATAAGTGCTAAGGAAGGAGACCCAGAAGACTAGAAAGTCAAGTTTCACCTATTTGGCAAATTTTACTAGTAATTCATTATGTGTGCTCATCTGTCTCCTCCTCTAGTTTGTGAACTCTTTGAACAAATTACTATAAAACACCTAGCATGGTGCCTCCCTGGTGCAAATGCTAAGCAGTAAATCATTCTTGCTCAGATTATCTTTTAGTTGCAAATGGGTGAAGAACTATTGTACACAAAATGCATTTTTGCTTTTCCTCTTTAAGCAGACATTATTGGAACTCTAGCCTTCTTGGGGCTCTGGAGCATCAGAGTGCCCACCTAGGCTTGTTTGTGCCCACACAACCAAAATCAAAAGTTCTTACTCATTCTTCCAGGAGATGGCAAACAAGGAAAATGAATTCTTAAAGATACCAGCTCAAAAATATCTTAATCCTAAAACTATGAGGCTAGAACTTTTGTTTTTTTCTCCTACTCAAATTATACTTTCAGATCTTGCAGTGTTTTAGGTTCATTATCATTAATTTTGACTTTCTGATTATTTTATACCAGATTTTTCCTTTTACAAAGTGAAAAGCAGGGTCCACCACATAGTGGTAGCACAGTACCTGGGAAATAGCTGGTGTTCAATACAATTTTGTTGAATGAAAAAAAAGTGAACAAATGAATGAAAGACTGAGAAGATCTCCCAAAATTCAGAGTCAAAATGAGAAAAAGTCACATTGTATGGACTGAACCAATAGTCCATAAAACTTAGTGAAAATTAAAATATTATTTAATTTCAATTTTATCTTAAAGTAATTGAAATTTATTGAAACTAATCAAGTAAATTTTGTTCTCTTTTGATGTTTGGGTTTGACACAAGGGAAATTTCTGTTATCCTGACAAGACTGATAATCACCCTTTATTCCAAATTATTTTTACTCTGATAGTTTCTGGTTTTGTTTTGTAAATAATTATCTGGTCTTCTAGGATTATCTACATTCAAATACCACCCCTCTTAAACTATAAAAGAATGACTAGATACTCAAAATAATCCAGCAATATCTGGTATTTAAAACACATCCTGAATTTCTTTGAGAAACTTAGCTAAGAATCCATCCATCTCCTCCTGTGTCATCATAAGTGGGTAAAGCTAATGACACAGAATTATAGTATAACAGACTCTGATTGCTTCAGACCAGTTCAGTGGGTGTGGCTGTTGTCTCTTGTAGAGTTTGTCTTTGTCTAGTACCATTAAGGCATTAGAAACCATTAAAACTTCTTGTAACACAATTTTCCAATCCATGACTAAACTTCAAATTACAAGACCTCTGTCTTTTAGGCAATCTCTCACTAGCTTTCTCCTAGAATGAGTATCTGATTCATTCTAAATAAGATAAATTACAGATTTTTTTTTTCTTGGTGGATAATGACCTGTTGGGTTAAGATGTTGTGCTTTGTTTTGCAGAAGGAATGCTGTTGATTCCAGTCATCACCTCGGATCAGAATGAGTCATATTTTGTGGCATTCATGCAAAAGGACTTAATGAGCAGCTCTCCTTTGTACACTGTGGAGGTCTCACTGCCATGCAGAAAACGACAATTTCCCTAAACAGGAATTTTCTATTCCACAACAGCTGGCCTAACTCTATTTATGTATTGCATCTCAAAAGATTAGCAAGTAACAAATTCGTATTTTTTCCCTTCTGAAGCATTTTACCTTCTGATCTGAATTTCACAACTTGTCTTGATTAATGCTGATATGCTGAACACTGTTGCCATTAAGTCATATATCTTGCAAGAAGCCAATTGAAGTAATAATTCATATATCTCCTAGAGAAAAGTTTTTGAAAACAGTGCAAAACTTAGATAAATTAATCTTGTGTGATATCCTAATGTTTCAAATGCTGGTTTTCCATATGGATGTTCTTGTCTAGGATTTTTTTTTTCTGTTATGTTAATCTAATGAAAACAAGTTTCTTGCTTTAAAAATGCTTATGAGTAGCTGGGTGCAGTGGCACAAGCCTATAATCTCAGTGGCTTGGGAGGCTGAGGTAGGAGGATCATGAATTCAATGTCAGTCTCAGCAAAAGCGAGGCACGACGAAGCAATTATTTGAGACCCTGTCTCTAAATAAAATACAAAATAGGGCTGGGGATGTGGCTTAGTGACCGAGTGCTCCTGAGTTCAATCCCCAGTACCCCCCACCAAAATAAATAAATAAATATAAATGCTTATGAATAAATATAGATGAAGTTGTCCTGCATGTCAATTATTAGTGTTTAGAACAATATTTTATAAAATATCCTTCATTATCTAAAAGCAATTTTCACTATTGTAGTTTTCCATTTGGTGAAAAATATAAATAATATGTAACAAAATTTACTAATATCTGTATGCTAACCTTAGCTAGTACTCTGAGCACATACCCCAATATCTGACATTTAGTTAATGTTCAATAATGTCAACCAAAGGAGTTTCAGAAGTTTTTGCTGGTGAAAGAGACTTCTTTGACTCATCCACTAGGTGGCGAACAGGGACTGTGCTTCACATGTTCCACCATGACAAACCCTCCTATTCACAGTGTAAATAAAGAGCTGCATTATTAATTTATACCATCCCATCCTCTCTACACCTAATATTTGTTTAACCAGCTGTTTCCTTTAATCTTCCTTAAACACTATTGATTAAAATCCCAAATATATTCAGGTCTCCACTGCTCCCTACTTGGCCCAATAACATTTTGTTAGCTTTAAATGACAGGCTAAGTACATTTAAATGACATAGACTAAGTACTATGGTTACTAATAATGACTACAGAATGTTGGAAAATTAATTAGAAGCAACAAAAGACTCTAATATGAAAGTTATTCTCAAATTTGCCATACATTTTGTTGGAATTTTAATTGGTGGGATACCATTTCTCTTAAAAAGATAGTCTAGAAAATAAAATGTACATGGGGCAAAAGGAAATGAAAACTAGTATTTTCTGAAGAAGGGAGTAATTTTCTGAATATGATTCTTGTTCATCTTTACAAAGATGAAGTGCAGTGCTACCTTCATGAGCTCAGAAATGGCTACTCTTTCACACCTCCAATGGTGAAAGGCATGACTGTTCAGTAGACTGCCTACTAATAAAGTATCTTTCTACTTAGCTCTGAATGTGTTTATCCTGGATGTGTTACTTGTTCCCAAAGAAGGAAAATGAAGTGAAACCACTAGGGATATAACACGTTGATTCTTCTCTGTGAAAGTTACTTCAGTACTTCTAAATTATAATGTCAGTCATTCCTCTGAGAGACAGGGCCTTGTAGAAAATAAATGGCTCCCTTTATAAGAACATGATGTTTCCCCCTGTCTTGTATCTTTTTGAAAGCCAGGGCCTACTGGGAACTTCTGTTTTTAATACTGGTCTCTTGGGTACATTCCTTCTGTGGACCAGGGGTCTCTTGAGGTTGTTGGTTTTTTGCTAATCATTTAATTAGCTCTAAGTGAAATTACTTCTTATCTAGTTTTTCTAAGCTATTTCTAATTTAACCGAGAGGTCATCAAAAAGATAACTGGTTTACCCAGCTGAAACACAATTTTAATAATAGATATCAAAAAGTGACTAAATAATAAAGCTTAAATGTCCAGTATTCCTTTGACAGACATTCCATATCATTGAATGAAAGGGAAATTTTCTTTCACTCATACACATAAATGAAACTGAAGTTTAAAAACGGATGTAAGGATTAAGAACTATCTCCTTAGAAGTTATCCAGAGAGAACTACAATGATATATTTTTGGTAGACAATATACCCATTTTGAGATTCCATTAAAATATTGAAGTCACTGTGTGTAAAATTACTGCTAATTTAGGACACTGAAATAACCAAATTGAAATGCTTACCAGAAACTACATTTGCAATGAATAGCCATTACATTTCCTTAGAAATTAATATACAGACTTTATTTTTTAAGAACCTCTAGCATCCAAAAGCCCAGCCAGTATATTTGATTTCATGACATCACACTGGAACATGTACAGGAACACTTTCCACCCTAAAAATTCCCAAATGTACTGGCCACTGTGTGTATTTTTCCAGTGATAAATGAAAATAAAATAACTTATTTTCAAAATAACAAATAATCTTATTTTTAACACAAGTCATATTCAATGGAAGAAAACAAATACAACTAATCCCCAAAACCTTCAGGTTTATCTTCAATGGTGAATAACCTCAACATAAATAATTCCTCTAAGTAAATTTTAAAATAATCTTAATAACTATGATTTTAAAAATTTTGGCATATAGAAATTACCTAGCAACATTGCTGTATGTATAAAATACATCATGACTCTCTGGTCTTCATTTTATAATTAGCTGGAGAAGACTAGACCAAAGATGATAAAATTTTAAAAAATTATTAATCTAACAGGTATTATTATGATTAAAATATCTTTCCAATTTTCATCAATCTATATAGTCCCTACAACAAAACTCATAAATCTGGTATGGGCATTTCCATGCCTCCACTCTTCCTTCAGCCTATACCATCCTTTTCTCATCTCAGGTGCTATAAAAATGCTTACTGAAATACAGATGGAAAAGTCACTACTTGGAAACCATGAGCCTACCAGCTTTATAGTAGCACTATCAAAAGCTAGAAAAACTAGAGTTAATTTTCCCCACTTCCAGATTGATTCCTGTTTGTTACAACAGGATCTTATCTGATAATATGAAGCTTAAAAAAGTTGGGGTGTCATTACACTAAAATGAAAACTGAAGAAAATAATAAAATTCATTGGATATATGTATACATTACATATGCATTGCTCTCTGAAATCTTAAAGGCACCAAGGTATGCCCGAAAAAGGAAAAAAAAAATATACATATATTTTGGAAGTTTTACCTTGTCCTGAAATCCAGAGGTTCAGATGCCCTCAAGTCCCACTTAAGTTGGAAGCTGGAGATCAAGTGAAGCTAGCGCTCTTTCTCCTCACCTTAAGTTTGTCTCTGGGCGAGTGTGTGTGTGGGTGGGTGTGCGCGCGCGCCCGCGTGTGTGTGCAGAATGTCTCTTTGTGGCGCTGGATGGCAGAGGTCCTGATCCTGGGAAGAAGGAGGCACTTTTTCTCACCAAGAGCAGAAGAAAAGCAAAGCGTCACCAGGAAAGTTCTCCTCCCAGATCCCCTAATTACAGCCTAACGTGCACTTCATGCAAACTTCAGGGAGGAAGGGAGGGGCAATTCTGTGCCCAGACCTTGTAAAACAGCAGCCTCTTAGATGACTTTCCCCTCTGCTCAGATCCCAGACCATCCCTCTCTGGGGTTAAGGAAAAGCGGCGATCTCAACCACAAGACCCCACCCACACGAACACTTCATTCCTTGATCTGTCCAGAGGGGATGGAGGAAGGGTCTGTGGAATGGTCTGTGAGGCAGCTGGGTGAGACAGACCCCCCACACACTTATCGCCTTGTTTTTATAGTCCCTGCTTAAACAGAAGATCCAATGGTAGAAGAGGTTCTTCCTTAACAAATAGACAACTGTGATAACAGCACATAAAACTTCCTTAACTTTCTAAACTTTTGCCAAATCGCCTGTAGCATATTTTTTTTTTTTTGTTTGATGGACTCAGTATCAATATTGGTTTTAAATTTCTGTTAACAAACAACTGCTATTGTATCCCTAAATGACAGTGCCCAAAGAACCTGGATTTATTTATAGAGTGAGGAATGCAAGAGGAGACGGGATGGGTGGAGTTGGGTTATGGATCCATACTCAGGATTAGAACCAGATGGGGACAGGGCGCGCAAGCGCGCGCGCTTACACACACACACACACACACACACACACACACACACACCCCTAAATAACCACTAGGGAAGATGCCGGGACACGAAAGAAACGCCTCCTGGACAAATAGACATTTATTTATAACTTGAGGGAGAGTATACAGGTCCATTGATTCCCGCCTTGAGTAACCAAGGGTTTTGGAGAGGAAATGGCTTCATATTTCAATAACAGAGCAACCTTTGATGGAGCCTAGGAAAGGGAAAAAAAGAAACACACCGCAGGAAGCAAACGGCTGTTGAAGCAGCCGGGAGGAGGGAGCGGGTCTGGCCCGGGGTTTGAGGACAAGCAAACAAGCCCGAGAGGCCCGAGCCAGGGAGAAGGCGAGACACAGGCGGCCAGCCTGAGAGTCTGGGGTGCAGCGCGCTGCGGGCGCAGTGCGCTGGGAAGCATCCAGGGCTGCTCCGCCTCGCCCGGGGGTCTGCCCCGCAGGCGGAGGGGAGGCGCGGATAGACTGCGGGCTCCTTCGCACTGCGGCGACTCAGACTGGGGCCAGAGTGGGGAAGAGGACCCATGGCACAAAGGGTCTTATGGGACCGGGGACTAGTGGGCAGAAAAGCTAGGAAGGCGGGGTTGGAGGGACCGTGGTCAGTGGACACTGGTGGGTAAATGAGCTCGTGGTGGGCAGGCGATCCAGATCTGAGCCGTCCCGGTGGCGGAGAGCGGCGCTATTGTCTTAGAGATAGATAAAGCCTAAACTGCAGCGGTCACTGCTTCCTCATGGCCTCTGGGGAGAGGCGGGAAAAGAAGAGGTAAAAAAGAAAAAGCTTCTTCCCGCCTTTCTCAGAAGTATCCGAGCGGTTCTTGGCTCCAGGTCATTGGTAAAAGGCGAAAGATTTATACGATCTGAAGAGAAACCAGGTCATTGGATCCTTGAGAAATTAACACGTGATTATTGGAATTTTTTTTTTTTTTTACCTTTCTTTTCCTTTTCTTATTTTGGATCAAAGACTAGCCAAACACATCCCCCATTAGATGAAAATAGTTACACTGGAGCATAACTCTAGTCCTTCAATCAGGAAATTCAACACTTTTCTGAAAATTTCAAAAACTGGGCCTAACTCCTTTCCGTTTCCTTTTTCATTTATTTTCTTTTTCCCCCCTTCCTTTTTCATCATAGAGGAAACAGGTTAAGGGTTTTGCAATTCTGTTAACATAGTGACTATTGAGGCCTCCACAGTAACTGACAATCAAAATCAGATACATCTGTACTTTTCAACTGTGAAGTGTTTTTATATTTTTTCTTGAAAATGTCTAGGATGGTGAACGTTTTAAAGAATATAAAGGAATTAGTTTTAAATATACTACAATTTTTATATTAAAGCACCACTAAAGTGGTGAGGCTGGTGGTGTATGGCTCAGAAATTACATAAAGACAGTTTAAACACTGATCTTCTTTCTCTAGCTAAAAACCTAACTTCTGGCAGTTGCATGGGAAGTAAATGAGATCAGCTGTTTCATGGAGGACATGCATTCCCTTATCTTGTGCTTGCTGTGTTCTCTTACAGCCTGAAGAGAATCCATTGCATTCTCCTTGAAATTCTTGATTAGCCATATAAGACAATGTTTGCCAAATTAGTCACACCATAGTATGTTACTAGAATTTTTTTTTTCAATTTCAGGTGTAACCCCAACAATTCAGTTAGGCTTCCAGAAATAATGACAGCTTCTTACCTCTGCTACTTTTGACAAGTCATCCTGTCAATCCCTCCCCACCTCTACTTCCAACTTCCTCTTCTCAGTTGTGTAATTAACTAGTTTCTGCTGAAAGATTCCAAGTGCTTTAATCACAAATAGTTTTCTTGTCTATAGTGTGTGCTTTTAAGTGTTATTGAAGCTTAGTTTAATTGACATTATGTACTTTCCATTTACTTCTGGGTTCAGAAGATTTGCTAATTATTTAAAATTTACCTTAGAATTAAATATCTTTTAAAAAAGATTTTTGTGTTCACTTAACGTTCAGCCAAGTAACTTCTTAGAGGTGTACTTTACTTTGATTAGGCATTAGAATTTTGCATCAGGGCACAGGTACTATAAGAAGCTATAGTAAAACAATTAAAAACAAATAAGCAAAAAAAATGCATATCTATTTTCATGATTTTTAATATTTTACAATGGTGTAAATTATAAAAAATTAAAGATCTAAATGTCTTCTCAAAAAATAAAACATATTGAAAAAAATATTTTGTATTTAAAGATTCCTGCTAATTACGGACATTAATAATTTGTGTGGAAACTCATATCTTTCATTGTATTTTTAATTTTGTTTTGTTTTGCTTGATGGTTTTGTTTTCAATTTTGTGAAGGTCAGGAGGCCACCTTTTTTTTAATTTCAAGAAAAAATAAAAATTTCTATATTACTTTTTACAATATTTATGCTTAGGATTCTTGTCAGATTCTACTTTAATTACCTGACTAATGGTCTAGTGCTAGAAATACAAAACCCTAAAAATCAAAGTTGAAAATCAAAGCCAATTCTGTAAAAGTTAATCTACACACACAGTTCAAAAAGAGAACAATAAATACACTTAGGGAAGATCTTGTTTAGTGTAACACAAAAATATTTTAATAATAAGAAAAGTCAAATGAGTGTTATAAAATGTAACTTCTTATTCTTTTGCTATAATTAAGACAATTTGTACAATTAGAATGAATCAAAAAAATATTAAACTTTTTAAGTGCCCAAAAGGCACCTTTTACAAATTTAAATACGTGCACAATATGAGCATAGAAAGAACTTTTTCAACATTTAAAAAATATCAAACTAAAATATCATCAATCTTCCATATGTAATAAATTCCCAAGCAAGGTATTCCTCCTGGTATATTATATTTCTGATAAAATATATATTTATACTCAAATGGGGATTATCTAAATTTATCCCCTCTTCAATCTTTGAAACAGGCTGCTCTATTATCCACTGAATTCCAAAGAATTGCTTCCCTGTGAACTCTAGTTTCCTGGAATTTTTGCCTCAGGCTAATATTATACCTGGTTGACCATCTGCTAAGATAAAGGTGCAGCTATGTGCACTTTGAGTACCAGGGGGAGGAAAGCCATTTGACCTTTCCTGTCTGAGGGCTCAGAACTTCATTAAAGCACCTCTTGGGATTGCGACATAGCCATGTGAAAGACACCGTTTGTAATTAAGTCCTTCCCACTGGCTATATCCTGGTTGAACTCAATGATTAAAATACAAATCCAATATTCTAAATGGTTACAAAGCATTTGATAAAAGGTTATTTTGCTTTTAATGCAATGGGGGAGATAACTTTTCAAGGGCTTACTTTTTGTGCTCATTCTCAGAAAGTGTCCTGCAGACTGACTCTTCAAAGGGCAAACTAAATAATTAGGCTATAAATTGTTCAAATGTTAAAAGCAGAGCTGTTCCAGAAGCTGGTAAGGCCAAAAGAATATCATACGGAGTGATGAATATCCTTGACTCCTAAGAAGGAAGTGCCTGTATGTTCTCATGTTAGATTGGTTTTGGTTTCATTACCTTTATTTATTGTTCTCTCAATACATTTCTTCTGCCCAGAATGCCCAAACTCTTCCTTTATTATTTTTCAATGAATTGTTTATTTCACTATTAACGGGATTCTGTTCATTTTGTATGTAATAAGGCCCGGGTTCAATGCTATTTCCTTTGCCATGCTTTGATCATCTTAATAGTCAGTATTATGATTGAAAGCACCAATTTGCTCCTTTTATACTGCCTAGGACTTACATTTCTGTTTTCATGTATTTAGTTTTTTCAGCAGGCGCACCATAAGCTCTCTGAAGGCAGATATTATATTTTTGCACCTTCAATGTCTAGCACATAGCTGATCAAAAAAAAAAAAATGTTTATTGGCTAGGTACAGTGGTGCACTCCTATAATCTCAGTGGCTCCAGAGGCTGAGGCAAGAGGCTTATGAGTTGAAAGCCAGCCACCTTAAAAGTGAGGCACTAAGCAACTCAGTGAGATCCTGTCTCTAAATAAAATACAAAATAGGGCTGCAGATGTAGCTTATGGTGAGTGGCCCTGAATTAAATCCCTGATATTACCCCCCCCCCCAAAATGTTTACTGCTATTGTTGAAATGATAAGATTCTTTGTAGCTGGAAGAGAAAACAAAAATAAATGAGAAAAGGTAGTTATTGAATAAGCTACTTCAGAGAGAGTTTTGCATCTAATAGCCAATGGCATAAATAATAAATCATCAAAGGTTGATTAATCATTTTATCATTGTTATTGATCTCATATAATTAAAAGAAACATAATACATATTTTTCTTCTAAGCTTGGCTGATGAGTGATTACATAAATCATAATCAACTAAGATAAAATATTTGCCTCTTATAAGAAACTAGATTGTGGTTAGTGACAAAATAGTGTTATTATCTCAGAATTACAATATCAGTCACCTGAATATTGATTTTTTTCACTTGCATTTATATAGTTCTTTTAAATTTAAACCAGTCATTTCTATTAGTAAATGTATTCCCCTCTATATTTGCTTTCTGCTCTTTTTTCTTATAACTTTCAGAGAAAAGGTTGTTAAGTCTAATTGGGCTGGAGTGATTTATATCTAGTCTTTCTTAGGGTGAAATGGGTGAATTAGCTAATGCATCAAGGTTGGCACAGGGCAACACTACTCAGGAAAGCTTGAAGTATCTGGCTTTGATTATTTGTAAGTGAAAGAAAATAGTCTAGAATTCTCATGGAGATAGAGTGAAAGACAGGAATATACTGTATCAGAAGTCTGAGAAGGCAAATTTCAAAAGAGAGATTAATAGAGTACCAAGTTTAGGAATAGTCTACCAGAAGAGAATATTAATATAAATACTTAGACAACATACCTCTTGCTAAAATTTCATGTAAGTATTTTCGAATAAACATCTGAATATTTTTGAAATGTTACACATGTGTATGAAAACTTGGTAGTTACAATCTAATGATTCCTAATATTTTCATAAATATACAATTAATCATCTTCTTATGTCTGAATTTTAGGAAGGGAATTGTTATGTTTTAAAGAAAAGTTAAGGTTATCTTTATCCATATATAAATGTAGATGTAGATATAGATATCTATATGTAAGTAAATATAGATATCTCTATATATGTATATATAAATATCCATAGATAAATATAGATATATAGTTTATATTCCCTTTTTTTCCTTTCCATTAAGGTCATCAAAAGCTCACTTATTTTATGTACTGATAAAGTCAAAGGATTTTGAAAGGAGTACTTTGAACAGTGCATGTGGAAATAGCCTTACATGCATTTACCTTTAATACTTGCTTTCACAGACTAGCCTAACCAATTGATTCTACAGGAAATAGGAAATCCCTGACCACAATCTAGTTGTTTCAACATATGGTTAAATTAAGGTACCAAAGCATAAACTGGAAGAAAGACTATCAACCAAAGAAGAAAAAAAAAAGAGAAAGTGTTTTTCCATTTGTGCCCAATTACTGTTAGCCCCACTGTAGAAGACACAATACTTCTTCATAATTCTGACTTAAGTGAGCTAGATAGTGCTTGCTAATGCAAATGCCTACTGTTGTGTCTTCTTTTAAGCTGAAAGGCAAGTAATTTAGGAACATGAAAATACTGAAGTTATGCAAAGTTGAAATAACTTAACTCTCAGCTCATGCTTTGAAGCAGTTGTTAGTAACTTCAGAGTCTGGGGATCTCCCAGAAGTTTTTCCTTCTTAATGCCCTCCAGTCTAAGCTCGCCTCATCTCCCTTCTAACAACATTTAAATACATGTATAAAATTTTTAGAATTAAAAATAAGCTAAAATGATCTAACTAAATGCTTTATTATCTTACAAATACAGTGCTAATTCATTCTAACACCTTTTAGTGCTGCCTCCCACCCAACCTCAAGCACAGTGTTTTAAACATGTAGGGGCAAAGTTTATTGAATTGAATCATGTGAAATCCAGAGTGGGTATGTTAGTAGAAAAAAATGGAAAGTGATTTTGAGTTTTGGGGTTTATGTTCAATAAAAAAAGAAGAATATACTTTGACTCAACTGAATTCATTTATTGTTTTTCATACCTGTCTCCTTTTATATTAGGAATACTTTTTATATTTTATTTTTCATATTTTATTCTTATTTGAACCCTTCTCTTTTAAAATAGTGTCCTGGTTGCCTTCCAGAACTTCTTCCTCTTGTCAGGGGTCTACATCCACACACTTGTAATGTTATTCCATTCTGCCATAATTCTGAATGTAACACTGTCTTCATCAAAAACTTTTTTGACAAGGCTTCCTAGACAGTTGAGCTCAAAAAAACCTGAGCTGTGCATTTGATTTTGTGATCTATAGGTTAAAATCTCAACAGCTTTACTATACTTGTTCCCAGAGTGACATTCTTCACTCTTTGAATTAATAAAGTTGTTTGGAAGGAGTAGACACTTTAGGATCAAGCTGATTGAATATAGTTGTTCACTAGACTCTTGAGACATTTTTTTTTTTTTGACTACCTCAATTACTATGCATGAAACTTTCTTAAATAAACAGGTCTCTGCTAAATGGAATTTTGTACTCCCATTTCATAGTTACTGTGCTCCATTCTTGTAAATCTAGACTCATAAAGTAATAGGCAAATATTTGTAGAGCAAAAAATATACTTGAAACTTTTGTATTATGGTTTGATCACTTTGTGGACTTTCTTGTGAATACTAGACTTAGAGTTATTTGAGTATTTCTTATTACTCAAGTGCTGTTATTAGAGTAGTAGTGAACACAGACTTCAGACAATACCTCCCTCAACTGGAGTATATTTTTAAAAACCGAAAATGTGTTCACTACTTTATTGAGTTTTCATTTTTAATGCTGCCAGGTAATTTAAAAAGGTAGCAGTGAGTTCCCATGAGATCCATGCGAAATGAACATTTGCAGTCTTAGGAACCACTTAGGAAACCTAAAGAAGCACAAATTTGGGAGTGTTTAATATATGATGATTTGGTTCAAAATGTGTTCTAATGTAGTTCTTAATTTCTATATAGTTCGAGAGAAAGAAAGATGGTATATAAAGTTTGAGGTAAAGTATTTCAGTGGATTAGGAGTTATATGTCGACTCTTTGGTAGGGTAAAACCTTGTGCTCAGTAGTCTGTCAGGAAGGCAACTTCATTGCTACTGATATTCAATAATTAATCTTCTTTTAATCTTTATTCATGGTGGTGGTATTCTCTATTTTGGAATTTTGCTATTAAAATCATGAATTATTTAAAGTGATTTTAAGGCTCACAGTGTTATTTTCATTTCTATGTAAAATATGTATGTCATATTATGATCACCCTTTTAAAACTTAACTATGAAAATGACTTCTTTCCACCACCAATTTTTTTTTCTATTTCTTTTTCTTTTCTTTTTTAGTAATTGAGCTTGAAGCATATTTTGTCACACTGATTCTTCAAAGTTCTGGCTGTCAAAAGATCTTTTTTTCTTAGGGTTTATAGAAAAAAAGAAGAATGCTCTTAAATAATAAAACACTTAATTTTAAGACCTATAATCTTCATGTATAGTGATATTATCAAAGAATAAGAATTATAATTGATGCATGGCTGTATTTTTCTTTCTTTGCTTTATTTTATTTGACCTCTAGAAAGAGAGTAATTTGATAAAATCCATATTTGTTACTTTGATGGGATGATTGTTTGGTTAAGGTATTTGTTGCTTTTAATTTCAAAATAGAAGCAGATTTTATCCTAAACTAGGGATTGGGCAGCAACAATTGATCAATAAAATAGTCTCATCTTAAAATGCTGTAAGTTATTATGTTTCTGTATCAGAATATGCATGAGCAATTATGGAGTTTTTTGCTTTATTCAGTTTGTTATGTGTTGCAGATATTATGGATGACTGAAATAAATGTTTGTATGTGTGTGTTGTTTATTGGTAAGTCAGTGTCTACAGAGGTCATTGCATCCTACTGTTCAATAAAACACATGTCTTTTCAAGGAAAGGTTTGTACCTGTGATTCTTTGATGCTTGGAAAACTTAAAATGAGGCAGTCAGTTTAGAATCCTAATTACCTTGCCAGATAAATTTGTGTTGGTTTTTCTCAGAGACATCCTTTGATTCTCTCCTAGTAAGAAGTGTTTACCAGTACATAGACCAAAAGAGGTAGAATCACTTTTGTTTTTACCAGTACTCAAGAAATACCTTTTGGGAATAATCTACCCACTTGATATATCAAAACACTAAAAACTTGCCATTTGTGAATTTCAATCTCTATAAAATTATATTCTAAACTGAATTAAACTATTATACTTGAGATATATAAGATTGCTACCTACCAAGTTCCGACCATTTTTAGTAATTATAAGAGTAGTTACAGATAAACATAAACCAGCAAAGGCATTCAATTAAGTTAATTTTCACTTCCATTTATTTTCTTTTGGTATTTTTCAATGAGGAATGATAAACTATGGAAACTATTGCAGATTTGGAAGTACATAACATCTAATTTTGCCCCTTAAAAAATATAGCTTCAGTTTTACTTCATATGCTCCCTAAGCATCCAGAATGTCTTTAGAGCAATTTTTTAAAAATTTATTTGACATCCATCTCTTTTGATAGAAATTAAGCTACCCTAGGGTAGGAACTAAATACCTTTTGTTCACTGCTTTGTCTTTAGTGCCTGGCATGTGACACACACTTGGCAAAATATATTTCCAGTTTTAAAAAATTATTTTAAAAGTAAAAGTTAAAGATATTAAAGAGAAAAACTCTATAACTAAGATTGGGTTTCATGTCCAGGGTGTCCTTAATTGATTCTATGAATAGTATTGAGGATTGAGAGAAAAGTGTTTCCTTACCCTAGTCTACACATTCCTCCTTAGGAATCTTCCAGACCCATTAATAAGAAATGGTATTGAATTAGTTTGAACTAGGATGGTCCTACTTATAAACAGAGTGGGAGGCAACATCAGTGGTATAATTTGAGGGATGTCAAGAGGTCTGTCTAGTCAAAAATAGCTCCAACCAGGCTGCCACAGTATTTGGAGTCCCCACGATTGGGGTTTTTGTGTTGTTTTTCTTTAAAGTATCTCTGGAAGACTCATTTTTAAACTTGCTTATTCTGGCAGTGGTATAAACAAAGAAACACACTCCCTCCTTTATGTGGCAGTATTTGTAATTAGAGGTTATTATATGAAAGATGACCTTTTGATCAGTAAATAACATAAACTGTGCTATCATTTTATTGAAGAGGCATAGATATTTAACCAGAAAATATGAAAAAGAAAAAAATTGTAAACATCTGCGAAGATCTCTTAGACTTCAGGTAAGGATCAGAAGATACTCCTCAGTAGGGCAAGAGGGCAAGATATTAAATAGCATCAGTTATTCAATACATGGGCAAAGTTTAAGAAAAAAGAAAGCAGAATGAAATATTCTTGAAATGTGTAAGAACCTATGGAAACATCTGATGTAATTTTCTATGTATTTTGATTGTGGAATGAATAGGATGTCAGGGCCAGGGTTTGATGAGCTGTGGTGAGTGGAACAGTGGGGAATGAGGGATGCCATCTGCCCATTCATGTAAGCACGGAAGTGAAGGAGAATGGAGCAGAGGGGCAGATCCCAGAGTTCACTGATTCTTTCGTTTACTTAAGGCTGACTTTCTTATTTTAAGTTCACATTTCCTGTTTTCTGATTTATCTTTAGTTTAAGTGGTGATGATATGTTCTGCCATGGCTTGAAGGCAAAATCAAGAAGGAAAAAGAGAAAGTCATAGAGTTGAGTTATTCCCTTGATAAGTAGTCAAACTCCTGGGTCCTTAAGCATTTGAGTTAATTTCTAATGTGTTTATTAGGATATACCCTCCAGCAAATTTTAAGTATATGATAGCATATTGTTGGCTACAGTCATTATGCTGTATAGAAGATCTCCAGAAATTACTTATCTTGTATAACTGAAACCTCATCCCCTTTGATTATCACCATCTGTTTCCTTAACCAAACTTTTCATTCAGGTTGTGTGCATGTGGAAGAAAATCTGGAGTGAACATACCATAGTATACAGACTGTGACTATATTTCAATCTGGGCACCCCCACTCCTTAGTTGTATCCCTAGTTGTATCCCCAGGCAATTTCATTAACCTTTCTAAACTGAAAGTTCATCTACTGTAAAATAAAGACAATAATGTTTCTTGATTGCTGAGCTATGTGAGGGTTAACTGAACTAATGCATGAGAACAACATAACCCATACCAAGTTGATAAACTGCTCAACAAATGTCAGCTGTTTTGGCTCAGGGGAATAGCCCTCCAAACTTGGAATCTTCTTGGAGTTAAAGACAATCCAGAAATTCTTGAGATGCATTTGGAGCTTTGAATCATAGGTAGTTTATGTTTCACATGAAGTTAATGCTAACTATGTTGTTAGAGAAATGCTTTGAACTATAATTGTGGAGAATTTTAAGTGCTACATGCTAGATAATTTACTTACTAGACAAGCTACACTGGGCAGACAAATTACTCACCTTTTGAACTTCCTTCTAGCATATGAGGACTTTTTTTTTCCCCCCTGGACTCTGCCAACCACAGTAGCCTGGCTACTGCCTCATCCATGTTCCTATTATCACTGGGAACCCTAATGTTATCATAGCATTAACTTTAAAACCAATGGACACTATTCGGTCCATATTTTCAGCTTTTGATTATATTGTCTACATGCTTTTAAAATTACTTATTCTCTTAGATATTGTGATATTCTCCTAATGTTCCTTTAAATCGCTGACTACTGGTTCTTTGTATAATTTGAATGTTTTTCATCTTCTGCCATAACTTTAATTCTTGACAGGTTTCAGTAACTGATCTGTTGTTCTTTTCTCTTTATCAGTTCTTCCTAGATCATTTCATTTATCTATCATTTAAATGGAAATCACTCCTGAATCTGCATTTCTGGATTTTGGACTCTTATTTTCAAACATGTATCTGACTGCCCAAAGGGACCATCCATACCCAACCAGCCTCACCACAGAAATGGTTCTTTTCTTTTTTGCCTTGGCTTATAGAAACATCATCTACCCATTCATTTAAACCAGAAATCCTAGGAGTCATTCTCAAATTGCTTTTGCATCATCCCCATATCAAAGTTAAGTCCAATTTACTACCTAATATTTCTCAATTTGTTCTAAGTGTCCAAGTTGTTACTGCCATTGCTTTCATCCTCTTTCATTATTTAAATAGCTTTTTAAAGATGTCCTCAATTTCAACAATGACCATATTGGCAAATCCTTAAGTAGTACTTATTACCTGTTGCCTCTCTTCTAGTGCTTTACAGGTGTTAACTCTTTTATTCCCCAAGACGATCCCATAAAGTAAGTAGCTGTATTATTTGAATTTTACAGATGGGATAATTGAAGCAGAGGGAGATTAAATAACTTGTCCCAGATTACAGAGCTAACAGTGAACAGAGCAAGATGTAAACCCAAGCAGTTGGGCTCCAGAGCCCATTTTTCTTATGCTTATTAGAGTAATCTGTGTACAAGGAAATGTTCTTGCTTCCTGAAGTCTGTGGAATAAAGCTTAATTTCTTTAATGAAGCAAAAAGCATTGGACTCTACCTGTCTGTGCAGCCTCACTTACTATCTTCCTTTTCATGGTGTGGTCTAGCCACTGTCTACTCATATTATACCCTAGTAACACGCACACTCCACTGTACCAATGATCAGTCTTTGAATGTACAATGCAAAGAAAAACTACAATACCCTGTATTTTGGCATTCATTGTCTCTGCTGTCATGCAAAAAATTTTCTTATACATGTGTCTCTGACTGTTGAAAGCTAATATGCCAGGAAGAATTCCAAGATGTCCCTTTTCCCAATTTCCTGGCCCTGGCTGCATATATCCCTTTTCCCAGTTTTTCAGAGAAACACTAATTTAAGTACTGCTATGAAGGGATTTTTCAAATTTAGTTTCAAATAAGTTGACCCATAAACAGGGAAATTGTCTTATTGGGCTGATCTAATTACATGAGCTCTTTTTTAGAATTTATTTTATTTTTTAAAATTTGTTCTAATTAGTTACACATGACAGTTAAAATATATTTTAATGCATCATAAATAATTGCAGTATAACTTCTCATTCTTCTGGTTGTACATGATGTAGAAACTCACTGTTTATGTAATCATATAGGGTAATAATGTCTGATTCATTCTACAGTCTTCCTCCCCTCATCCCTTCTTCTCTACTTTCACTCCCCTCTACCTAATCCAAAGTACCTCTGTTTTCCCTAGCCTGCCCACCATTGTTGTGAATTAGTATCCACATATCAGAGAAAACATTGGGGAATTGGCTCATTTCACTTAGCATGATAGTCTCCAGATTCACCCATTTACTGGCAAGTCATACATCCATTCTTTTTATAGCTTAGTAATATTCCATTTTGTGTATATCTCATTTTCTTTATCCATTCATCTATTGAATGGCACTTAGGTTGGCTCCATACTATAGCTATTGTGAATTGTGGCTGTGTCACTGTAGTATGCTGACTTTAAGTTCTTTGAGTATAAGCCAAGGAGGGGGTAACTGAAGTCAAATGGTGGTTCCATTCCAAGTTTTCTGAGGAATCTCCACACTGCTTTCCATAATAATTGCACCATTTGCAGTCCCCACCAGCAATGTATGAGTGTACATTTCTCCCCATGTTGAAAGCTAATATGCCAGGAAGAATTCCAAGATGTCCCTTTTCCCAATTTCCTGGCCCTGGCTGCATATATCCCTTTTCCCAGTTTTTCAGAGAAACACTAATTTAAGTACTGCTATGAAGGGATTTTTCAAATTTAGTTTCAAATAAGTTGACCCATAAACAGGGAAATTGTCTTATTGGGCTGATCTAATTACATGAGCTCTTTTTTAGAATTTATTTTATTTTTTAAAATTTGTTCTAATTAGTTACACATGACAGTTAAAATATATTTTAATGCATCATAAATAATTGCAGTATAACTTCTCATTCTTCTGGTTGTACATGATGTAGAAACTCACTGTTTATGTAATCATATAGGGTAATAATGTCTGATTCATTCTACAGTCTTCCTCCCCTCATCCCTTCTTCTCTACTTTCACTCCCCTCTACCTAATCCAAAGTACCTCTGTTTTCCCTAGCCTGCCCACCATTGTTGTGAATTAGTATCCACATATCAGAGAAAACATTGGGGAATTGGCTCATTTCACTTAGCATGATAGTCTCCAGATTCACCCATTTACTGGCAAGTCATACATCCATTCTTTTTATAGCTTAGTAATATTCCATTTTGTGTATATCTCATTTTCTTTATCCATTCATCTATTGAATGGCACTTAGGTTGGCTCCATACTATAGCTATTGTGAATTGTGGCTGTGTCACTGTAGTATGCTGACTTTAAGTTCTTTGAGTATAAGCCAAGGAGGGGGTAACTGAAGTCAAATGGTGGTTCCATTCCAAGTTTTCTGAGGAATCTCCACACTGCTTTCCATAATAATTGCATCATTTGCAGTCCCCACCAGCAATGTATGAGTGTACATTTCTCCCCATGTCCTCGCCAACATGAGCCCTTTTAAAAGCAGAGTGGTTTTTGTTTCTGTTGTTTGTTTGTTTATTGATTGATTGATTGTTGTTGTTGTTGTTGTTGTTTTCCCAGCTCATTCCAGAAGAGAAAGTCTTGAGATTCCAAGCATGAGAAGGTTCTGATCTACTGTGGCTAGCGGGAGGCCATAAGGTACTTCATGGCAAGGAAGGAGAGGACCTCTAGGTGGGGAAACAAACTCCTCTGTGAAATTCAGCAAAGAATCGGGAGAGATTTCCTATACCTGCAGCACCTTTCATTATGCTGCAAAGAAGAAACTGTTTTAAACATGGAGTCACGTCATCTGCAAGTAGAGACTGATTTTTTTCCTTTCCAATTTGAATGAATTTCATTTAATTTTCTTGCCAAATTTCCCTAGAGACAACCTCCAACACAATGTCCAGTTCAAATGACTAGAATGGATGTACTTGTCTTATTTCTAGCTTAAAAGGAAATTCTTTACTCTTTTAGCCATTAAGTTAGTGTTGGGTTCTTCCACAGATGCCCTTTATCAGGTTGAGTAAGTCCCCTTCTACTCTTAGTTTGTTCTGTGCTTTTATCATGAAAGGATGATGGACTTGGTCAAGCAGTATTCTGAATTGATTGAAATAATCCTGTGGTTTTTTAGTCTATGGCTATGTTGTATTATAGTAATTGATTTTGTGTAGGATGTTAAGATTTCCATCCTTATATTCCTAAGGTAAATCCTGCTTGATCATGCTGTATAAAACTATTTTATGTGTTCTTGGATTTGGTTGAGGACTTTAATGCCTATGCTCACAAATGATAGTGATTTATAGTGTCTTTTTTTGTGTGTGTGATGTCTTTGGTTTTGGTATAATGATACTACTGGCCTCATAGAAGGAACGGAGAACTGTTTCCTTCTCATATTCTTGGAAAAGTTTTTGAAAGAGTTTTATTTATTCTCTTTTTGAATATTTAGTAGAATTTACCATTGAGACCTTCAGGTATAGTATTTCCTTTATGGAAAGTTTTTAATTAGTAATTTAATTCTTTACTTACTATAGGTTGGTGCAGATAATCTTTTGAGTCAGTTCTAGTAATTTTTGTCTTAACAGGACTTTATCTATTTAAGCTAAGCTATCTAATTTGTTGGCATATAACTCAGTGTTCCTTTATAATTCTTTTCATTTCTATAAGATTGATAGTGATGTTTTGTCATCCAGACTTTAGTAATTAGAATTTTCTTTCTTTTTTATTGATCATACTAACAAAAAGTTAACCAGTTCTGCTGACTTCTCTTGCTTTTGAATCTGCTTTCTTTAATGTTTTCTATTCTCTGCTTCATTTATTTCTATTCTCTTTATTATACTTTTCCATTTGTGTGGTTTGGGTTTAGTTACACTGCTTTTTGTAATTTCTTTAGGTTAAAGGTTAAGCTATATCTTTGAGAAAAAATAAATACATGTTCTTGTTTATAGCCTTGTATTTTCCCTAAAGCATTGCTTTGGACGCATTACATGGTGCATTATATTTTTGTTTTGTTTCATTTCTAATAAAATTTTTGTTTGATTTCATTTTGACCCATCAGCCATTTAGTGCTTGTGATTTAATTTACACACATTTGAGCATTTCCTGAATGCCATCATTGTTAATTTATAATTTAATTCTACTGTGTCTAAAGAATATAGTTTTTGAAATTTCAGTCCTACCAAACTGATGGAGGTTTGCTCAGGGGTCAGTATGTGGTCTCTCCTCCTGGAGAACGCTCCATGTGCTCTTGAGAAGAATGTGCTGTTTGAGGGAGTGTTATGTAGGTGTCTAGTGAGCTTGTGGTTGTTAAAGTTTTGTATCTCCTTGCTGATCTTCTGCTAGCTATTCTATGCTTTGAAAGCCATGTATTGAAATCTCCACTTTTATTATTGATTTGTGTATTTCTTCCTTTAATTCTGTCAGTTTTGCTTCATCTAATTTGGGTTAGTGTTTTTTGTTTTGTTTTTGTTTTTCTTTTTTTAGTTGTTGATGGACATTTATTTTTTTCATTTATTTATATGCAGTGCTCAGAATTGAAGCAGGTGCCTCACTCATGCTAGGCAAGCACTCTACCTCTGAGCCAAAACCCAAGCCAGGGTCAGTGTTTTCAAATGAATGTATACTTGTAATTGTTGTATGTTCCTAATGGATTAACCCTTTAATGTTGTAAAATGTCCTTTGCTTCTAACAATTTCTTTTGTCCTACAATCCATTTTGTTTTTTTGTTATTTGTGGTATATCCATACCACCTCTCTTTGTGTTACTGTTTGCCTGGTATACATTTCCTTATCATTTCATTTCAATCTATTTGTGCCTAAAATAAGAAATGTTTTTATATAGATATTTCATATAGGTGGGGCATTTATCCATTCTTTGCAACCTCTGCCTTTTGATTGGGGTTAATCTAGTTTTTTAGTTTCTTATGTGGAAAGTAATTACTAATAAAGTACAGTTTAAATTGTTTATTTTGTTATTTGCTTTCTATGTGTCCTGTGATTCTCTTTGAGTCCATTAATATTTTTTGGGTGTGTTAAACAGGTATTTTCCTGTTGAAAATTGTCATTTCCTTGTTGACTTTTTAACTATGTTATTTGATTATTTTCTTAGTGATTAGCAGAATATTTATAAACTAACATCTTAAAACAATATAGTTGAGATCGACATAAACTTAATTCAAGTATACAAAACTTTGCTCTAATATGATATATTCTTTCTCCAATCTGTTTTGCTATTCTTGTTATATGTATTGTTGATTTATATATGAAAATCCATTGATATAGTTTTATAATTATTATTTTATGACATTATCATCTAAGTCTGGTAGGAGGAGGAAGTTAAAAACAAAAATACATTTATTCTTCATTTACATCTACCTACCTTGAAACCTTATGGATTCCCTTTATTATTTCTGATAGGGCTGGTGTATTAGTACCAGTTTTCATAGTTTCTAGTTGTCTAGGAATACTTAATTTCTCTGTCACTTAATTCTTGGCTGACATTTTATATTTCTTTTAGCACTTTTAATATGTCATCCCACTCTGTTTCTGATAAATTAGTTGTTTAACTCATTTTACATCTTTAGTAGATGAAGAATAATTTCTCTCTTGCTTCTTTCAATATTCTCTTATCTTCGGTTTTTGGTAGTGGACTATTGTGCATGGATTTTTAAAATTTATTCTAAAAGAGTTTGTTGAGCTTCTTGGATGTTTTATTAATGCTTTTCATCAGATTTGCTTTACAATGTAACATGTTTTACAATCTATCATATAGTTCATTATTTCTTCTGATATTATTTCTGCCTTCTTCTCCTTTTCTTCTTGCACTCCCTTTATGAGTCTGTCATTATGTTAGATGATGTCTCACAGATCTATATGGTGCTATTTGTTCTTCTTCAATTATTTTTACTTTCTTCTTCTCAGATTCAGTAATATCAATTGGCTTTTCTTCAAGTTGACTGATTTTATTTTCTTTTTTCCTTTTTCCAACTCAAATCTTATGTTGAGCCCTGTTAGTCAATTTTCATTTCTGTGATTGTATTTTCAACTTCAGTATTTATGTTTGGTTCCCTTTAGTTACTCCCTCATTATTGATATTCCCTATTTGGTGACACAATGTTCTCAATCCTTTGTGCATCTCTTTATATACAGTTTCCTTTGTATATTATATTTGAAATAGCTGACAAGACACTTTTTCTTGTAAGCGTAGCATCTATTTTTTTAATGGACAGTTTCTATTGACTAGTTTCTTTCTTCTATATTGGGCATACTTTTTTTTCTATTTCTTTGAATATTCTTTTTTTTGAAAAGTAAACATTTTTAATAATATAATTTAGCATCATTAAAAATGAAATCCATATGCATTATCTAAGGATTGTGGTTACTGCTCTTTGTTATTGTTTTAAATTTTTTAATGACTCTTTTGGACTTATCCTGTATTCTCTGTAATGTACAACAATTGATGTGACTGTCAAGAAGGCTTAACAATCAGCTTGATTATACAAACATTTTCTTAATTTTTTATATTTATTCATTTATTTATTTTTGATATCAGGGATTGAACCTAGGGGTGCTTTACTACCGAACCAAACCCCCAGCCCTTTCATTTTATTTTTTTAATTTTTGAGACAGGGTCTTGCTAAGTTGCTTAGGCCCTCATTAAGTTGCCGAGGCAGGCTTTGAACTTGTGATCTTTTTGCCTCAGCCTCCCAAGCCACTAAAATTAGAGGCATGTCCCACCACACCCAACTTTTTAGTTACTTTTTATCAGTAAGTTTCTATTCTTTCTGAAAGAGCTTTATGTGTGTTGGGGTATTCCTTCAGCACTTAAGAGAGTTTACAGTTCTGTCGTAGTCTTCCTACTTGTTCAAGTGTGGAGAGTGGTGACAGTGATTGGGAGACCAATGTCTGAGATTGGGGTCCCTGATGACTTCATGGCTGTGGCATGCTTGGTGCCTGGGAAAGTTTCTGTGCAAAGGTGTGGGATGCCTGGTTGCTATGGCAATACTCTCTATAGGGAGACTCTGTTGCTAGAGTCTTATCAGCTTTGACCTTACTCTCAGGCACACAGCTCCTGGGAATGAAGGAACTTCCTTGCTAAGACAACTACAATATTTCACCAGTTCCACTGCTCCTGAATCTGCCCACCGATTAGTAACTTTAACAATGGACTTTCTTGAGAGCTGCACAATGCTCCTAACATTGCACATTGCAATCATAGAATGTAACTGAGGAAATGCTGCATACTGTTGCTAACTCTGTAACATTCATAAATACACAGAATAATGCTTGCATAGTCTTTAATTCGATTTATGAAACATATATAATAAAGATTGCTGGTGTCATTCTTTAGGCCTGCTTCTCCATCAGAGAGCACCACTCTGCCCCATCCCAGCTGGATATCTTCAAGATCTGCGTATGTGAGTCTTACTTCTTCCAATCTCCCTTAGTGTCTTGCTGGAACCTGCTAATTTGGCCATGCTAGTTGTGGCATTAAAATTTTCAAGAGTGCTTTTGGGTGTATGCGATTCTCTGCCCATACACATAGACTTCTAGACCCCCAGGAATATGTTGGGGGTCTTCAAAACTCCTAATGGGTATGTAGTTTCTTTTAAGTTTTTTGACCAGTCTCCTCTTTTTTCCAATGGGTCCTGCCAGTTCAGACAGTTGTCCTATGAGGAATTGTGGCCAATTATTTTTGTTCAAAATTCTATGGATAGAGATTTTCCTACCCAGGGAGTTTTGAGTCAAGTCATGAGACACTATGTGAGTGGAGATTTTCCAGGGAACTAGAAGACATAAAAAATAATGACAGTTCTCCAGGGATGGAGTTTTTTAAAGAAATTCCCAATCCAGTCTTCTTTCAGTTACTTCTGAAAGAAGACTGGTTTTCAGAGTCACCATGGTTACAAGGCTGCTAATTTTCCTGGCTACTGTAGAGTTGGGGAAGGAGGAATGGGAATAGAGCAAGGTAGAATACCACAAAAGCTAGCTATTCTTACCAAAATTCAGGAATTTTTCTTTAAAAACATTCCTTAAATTCTTTGAAGATTTAAATTAATTTCTGCATTCTGGAAAAGTTGATTTTGACAATTTTGACTGTGTTTCCATTACTCTAATGGAAGAATGGACTTTGGGAAGTCCTTACTGCACCATTGCAGAAGCCTGTCTCCTGAACGCTCTCTTGATGGTCTCTGTTCTTCCCTACCTTGAAAAACCACATTACTTAAAATATCTAAGTACGAATTTCCTCATCTCTATAAAGAAAATTATAATACAGACCTTATTGGATTGCTGAAATATCAAGTGGGAAATTAAGGAGCAGCGTGTCTGGAATGTGGAAGGCTGTTAAAAGAGATTGTTTTCTACTCCTTCTTTTGTGTTTCTAGTTTTTTTACTCCACTTAAACTTCTACAACGTCTAGCTTAAAACTCAGCAGTGATTATTCATACTTGTTAAAGTCTGCTACTCTCTTAGCTTATAGTGAGTGCCTTCTATAATCTAACCCCAATTTACCTTTCCATTTATAGTGGTCCCTATGGATTGACAGTAATGCTTAGTTTCAGCCAAGCTGTTTTATTCATTTGTTCTTGAATTGCAAATGATGTAGGGTTTTGTTTCCATGTATTTATGTGTTTATATCCTGGATTTGCCTTTCCTATGTTTTCTGCCCTTTTTTTCTCTCTGTCACTGGTATTCTGAAGACTAATTTTTTTTTCCTTTAGTCCAAACCAGAGAAGAATCAATGAATCACGGCATTTCTTACTTTAGTGAAAGGCAGAAATGTTTGGCCCCTGAAATAGCAGAGCTATTTATGGGTTCCCCACCTCTTAATTAAACAGGCTTCAAATCCCTCTGTCTTCAGACTGTACACCTTTCAGGACTTCAAGTCCCACTTCTTTACTAAATTCTTTATTCATGCCTAGTTTTAAGCTCTACTTCTACATGTGATTGCAGACAATTTATTATTTTATCTTTTGGTCTCTTTATTACTTTATGACCAGTGCTTTAGCAAGGCTTGTATATGAGCACATCAGTACAATGTTACCTTGGGCAGAATTACTAACATCAGAAGCAAACACAATTTTAAAAGATTTGAGTTCACAAGTAAGTAGTATTGCAGAGAGGGATTAAATAAAAGGAGTTTTTATGCAATTTGTTCCTGCATAATTTTACCCACAGCTTCTAAAATAAAAGTGAAATATTTTTAAACAATACCATTTAGAAAACTTAAACTTAAGGCAATTATGTATTAATTGGATTCTGTGCTAATGATAGCTTACTCTGAAACCTTAGGATCTGATAGAGTCTATAAAGCCAGGGATGTGTAGAACCTAGGACTATTCTGACAGTTTGTAAAATGTAAAAGATTAGAAAGTAAGTGTATCTATATTTTCCCACTTCCTATCAGCTAAATTTGTTCTGTTTCTGTTAGACTTATTACTACAGTTTTTGAGAATTATAATATATTCATGTTTAAACTGGCCTTTTAAACAGCAGTAAAATCTCTACATCCCTTTTAGATGATAAATATATTTTGGAACATTTGTTCTATGAATACGTAGTTTATTCCATTCTATAGCTGTACCGAAATTTGCATAACCTACATATGATATTTTCCATTTTTCCTATATGAATTATTCTCTCATGGTCATCCTTTTAGCTAAATTTTTGTTCACATAATTTTTTATTGTTTCTTCCCTCAATTTATAAAGAAGAAAAAGAACAAAGTTTTTAAAAAAATTAAGTTTAGGTAATCGTTGCCTATCATGTTGACCAAGCACACAGGAATTTCAATTAAATACACTGAACCTACTATAGTTCACCCGTAAAATTAAAATGCAATATCTTTTTCCCCAGGGTTTTGAAAGTTGCATTTAGATAACATCTGAAAAAGACATGCTATCAAACATTGCAGTATATTACTAATTTCATTGTTGAGGCAGTTTTATGAAACCACTGCAACCCTAGCACGGCTTTTATGCTTTATTACCTTTTGACGCAAATGACTACTTACAAAAACTGAAAACACTATGAAAATGTCAGAACAGTCCTAGGTTCTACACATCCCTGGCTTTATAGACTCTAGCAGATCCTAAGGTTTCAGAGTAAGCTAACATTAAGAATTCTTAACACAGATTCCATATAACAATGAATGATAATAACTTATTCAAATATTTCATTTATTGACCATTGTCTCCTAAACTAAAAATCTAAAAATTTAATCCAAAGACTATTGTTACCATAATTGCAATACCATTGCACCAGTTGTAATGATAGCATTTTGTGTATTTAAGAAAACAATTGTCAGAGACTTGGCATGTACATTGTAAATATAGGTGTTAAAAATACTCACTGTGTTAGCTAGTTATCTAGTACCTTTCATAATATTTCCAAATTATATACTGAAATATATGACTTCATAAAATAGATTAAGGTTGGAGGAGTTTATTTTTAAGAATCTACCTGAGTATGTGCTTAGGTTAAAGAAGAGACAGTATGCATTAATAATTCAAAATGCTGCATTTATACTTGCCTAATTAAAAAAAGGCTCTTCACTGAATCTGTCAGGTGGAGTGGAGTGTCTGTGTGCTACTAAGTCTCTGCACCATTAGTTTTCTCTTCTCTTTAGAAATGTTTAAGAGAGAATCAAATGCTTTTGTAAATATGCCATTGCTTTGCAAGGGATATACAGCTAAACAAACATTTATTAAGGTCTTACTGTATAGCAAGCACCATGCATGCCAGGTGCTAGGACCCTGAGATCAATGTGATGTGATTTCTGTCTTTGATGAACTTAGTTTAGATGTAAAAACAGACAAAAGGTCATTTTAAATAAATAGATTTACATTAGTATTATAGCAGAAGCATTGGAGAGGTTTTTGTTGTTGTTGTTGTTGTTGTTGTTGTTTGTTTGTTTGTTTTTTGAAATGTAGTGCTGACCTAGTCTGGTAAGTTAAAGTAATGTTTGGAATGAGTCTTCTTGGAAAAAAAGTTACACAGAAGGCAGTCTAGGCAATTACAAAGGCATAAATACTTTCAACCTGGTTCCATTCCCACCATAACTGGTCTACTGAGCATGGTCATGCAGGCCATGCTCTGAAGACCAACCCATACAGCTCTGATTTGTACTTTTGTACCTTTTCTGTAATTTATCTGTCTAGACGAGGCACTTTTTGCAATTTCATTTCTGAGAATTGGTGCCCTGTGTATTTATTTACTCCAAGGAGAGATTTTCTGCAATTTATAAAAGGTGCTGCACTTCCAGCCTTGTACTGTTGGTCAGGGTACAGAGGGTGAGGACTTCTCTTCACATCATTTTAAACTCACATGTTATCTGAGCATCTCACAGCCCTTTATTCCCTCTTCTTGAAGCTTTTAAGGATCCTGATCATTCTTGCTCTGGGTAGGAGATTGAGACGTGAATAGACAGAGCTAGATTTCACTCTCGGCTGTCTCTTTACATTCTAGATCATAGTCAACACAAACCAAAATAATCAGACAACTATCTGACCATTCAAGGGGTAACTCCTTAAAAGGGAAACATTATACACTGAGTTAGCTTTCAAGAAAGTTAATTTCCAGGGTCTTACATGTTCCCCATTTCCACATGGTATCCCACTATCTTTTTTTGCTCCCTTTTCCTAACTGGTTGCTTCTACAAATTCTGCCAGTAGAAATCTTTCTCTCCATAAGTCTGTCCATCTCTCTCTATTTCTCAGTTCTCAGGCTTTTTTTTTCCTTTCTATTATAGGTAATTCATATAAATATCTATCTCTCTGCCAGCATGGGAAAGGGAAGAGGTTCTAAAGACAGAAATGGAAGGGTTTGCTAAGGTCAGAAAAGCTGTATGTATAGGAAAACAAAGAGATGATGATTAAGAAATAATATTATATTACCACAAGAACAAATTCTGGAAATAGCTTGCAAAAAAATATTTTAGAAATGCCTAGGATGGTGTCTAGTACATATAATCCCTCAGTGTAAATGAATTAAGGATTCAAATTAAACTTACCTCTGAAAAGTATTTGTCTAATACTGGTAAAGGACAGTACCCCATTGCGACTCAGAACTCAAATAAGAAGAGATTAGCTTGATTGCCCACTATCTTAGGAGTTTTGGGCATACATTAGTCCTACAGAAAATAAAGATTAAAGGCAAGCCATTTAAATTCTTGTCCTACTCCATAGGCAAGATATAAGGAATCCTCTAAGTAGATCCAAAGCCTTCTGTTGTACTGTTGGTCAGGGTACAGAGAAATTTATACTGTAGATCATAGTCAACACAAACCAAAATAATCAGACAACTATCTGACCATTCAGATTCCTGCTTGGATATTTCTGAAGAGTTCCAAGGAAAGGTTTGCAAACTGGGAATCATGAATTTGAACAGGAGTAGTATTTGTGGAAGTTCCAAACCAATGAGAGCCACTTTTGCTTAGACATAAGACTCAAAACTTTGGTTGCTAGCCAAGAAAACCAGCAATTGTTGCTTAGAAGCTATTAAATGGCAAGTAAAATACATATTTCAAAGAGAAAAGGTGCTGGTATAGAATCACTGAACTAATTCAAAGATCAGTTTATTTGATCAGCCTTCCTAGAAGAAGTGGACATTGAGATACAAATAGGACATAAAGAAATTGAACAAGTGCTGCCCTTTAGAGTAAGCAGGTTCATAATAATTTTGGCAAGGTGATCTGAAAGCCTGCAGAAACTCCACCACCTGCACAGCACCTTATGGTGATGCTTCAGAGTTGTAGGCTGAGAACTACTGGCATTAGGATCCTCTGGCATACTCTAAAATGTCAAATTCCTGAATTCTTCCTTGAATGCATGGCACCCCTGTCACTGAGAGCAAGACTCAAGAATCTGACTGTTTTTGTAATTATCCAAGTCAAAAAAACCACTCAGCACTATGTGTAATACTGATATACAAATGTATAGGAGTCTGCCAATGCAAAGAAGCTTGAATCGTAAACTTCAGAAAATAGAATACCATGGTATGCATACATTACTTTGTGGAAGGACTAAGGGGTTTATTGCTACTTCAAAATATGAGGACACCTATCAAGTTAATATGCTTATTTGTTTTTTTTCTTCTTTTTCAAAATTATTCAGTAGTTCTATACAGATGGACTGGAATGAACTGGGAGTGGAGAAAAAGGTAAAAATTCCTAGTGTTCACATAGTTGCCTATTTATATCTAAAACCATAGATGGGGATAAGTTGCATTGAATATGGTGGTGTGCTGTTAAATATTCAACAATTAACTCTTTGAAAAACATGTCCTGGGGGCTGGGGTTGTGACTCAGTGGTAAAACACTTGCCTAATATGCATGAGGTACTGGGTTTGATTCTCAGCACCATATAAAAAATTAATAAAATAAGTGTCCATCAACAATCAAAAAAAATTTTTTTAAAGAAATATACAAATTATTTAAAAAAACATGTCCTGATTTGTAGAATTTGTTGATTTCTGTAAAATAAAATACCTCCATATTTGTTAATTTCAAGCTATCAATAGTTTAACAACTAGCTAGCCATCTGTAATTTTAACAGCTCTGCAAATTGTGAGTGTGTGTGTGTGTGTGTGTGTGTGTGTGTGTACTGTAATATTCATGCACATTTTCTCAGTGTTGATTTTTGTAATCTGTTTTCTATATTGAACAGAACATAGTCTCCCCTCTAGGCTCCAGTCAACACCATATGTCTATGTATTTTCCCCCTTTGCAAATACCTATAATTTTGATATGTTAACGTGGCCAGTACACTTTTGATTTAAATTGTTTTCCTAGAATTACATATCCTTTATTTGTTTTAAAAAGGAACCAACAGACTTTGTTAGAAATGGAAAACTAATAATGACCACACAGTGAATAAATTGAAGTTGTCTTTTTAAAGTATCTTTAAAACTAAGTGGCATCAATATGTCAGATACAACCAGATTCACATTTTAAAGTAGTTCTTTTTTTGCAAAATAATTTGGTTTATAGACTCAAAGGATAAGGAAATTTTGGCCTCAATTGCTAGAAATCTCTAAATAACTGTGCTTGATGTTCACTGAGAAGTAGAAGCTGATGTGCTCTGGCAATCAATGGGTCTGGCAGAAAAAGACTTGTATAATTTCTGAAAATAGAGGAAAGACATGGAAGAAATCTTGGAGGTTTTTAAATAATACCAAAAGATACCCAAAAGCACATCTCTAGAGTTAGAATGCATAGTGTGAGGAAGACATGACTATTTTGAGAAAACTGCCCATGAGAATTCTGCTTTAATTACTGTGAACCATCCCTGACCTGCTCCTTCTGCTTTTGCCCCAGTCTCTGCCTCTCTCTCCTTTCCTTCAGAAGCACTTTGTTAGGATACAAGCAAAATAATGAATTAGAGTTATGATTACTTTGCTTCTACTTTAAAAAAAAAAACTATTTTTAGAGGAAGTTAGGAATTAGGAATGTAGTTTTCCAAAAAGCCTTTAAATTATTCTGCTAGTGAGTACTTTAGCTAAATTTGTGTGGGTTAATTGATAGAGAATGATATTGTGGTGACATTAATTAAAAATGATAAACATCTAGATTATATATTAGAACTCAGTAGATATTGTGTTCAGCAAAATTTATATGTTAAAACATGTGACTGTGTTTGGAGGTGGAGCTATAAAGGAGGTAACTAGAGTTGATGTGGTCATAAGAGCTGGACCCTAATCTAATAGGAGCAGTGACCTTATGAGAAAAGGAAGACACCAATGATGTCTTTTCCCTTCCTCCTGCATTCACAAGCTCTCTCCCGCTCCCATAAAATTTTTATGTGTATATGAAATTTTTAAATTTATTAATTGGCACATAAAATTTATACATATTTATGGGACATGTGATGTTTCTATATAAATATACATTTATAATGTTCAACTCAAGGTAAGCATGTCTATCTCCCCAAATGTTTATCACTCCATTCTATGTAAACATTCAAAATCCTTTCTTCTAGCCTTTAAAATACACAATACATCCCTGTTTTCTGTAGTAACCATTTGGTACAATAGAGCACCAGAACTTATTTCTCTTACCCAACTGTAACTTAGTACTTATTGACAGACCTCTCCCATCCCTTCTTGCCCCCATTCTCTGCAGCTTCTGGCAACCACATTTATGAGAACAACTTTTATAGATTCCACATCTGAGGGAGAATATGCAGGACTTGTCTTCATGTGTCTGTTTTTTTCACTTAACATAATGATCTCTAGGTCCATCCATGTTGTTACAAATGGACAGTAGTTTGTTCTTTTTATGACTGAATATGCATTCCATTGCATGTATGTACCACATTTTCTTTATTCATTCCTCAGTTGATGGACATTTAGGTTTTTCCATGTCTTAACTTTTGTGAATAGTGCTACAGTGAACCCGGGAGTGTGGAAGTCTCTTTAACATAAGGATTTCATTTACTTTGGATTTATACACAGTATTGGGATTGCTGGATTATATGGTGGTTCTATTTTTAATATTTTGAGGAACTCTGTATTGTTCATAGCTTTATATAGAATCTCTTCTAATTTACATTCCCAGTAACTGTCTAAATGTTCCCTTTTCTCTACATCCTGGCCAACATTTGCTCTCTTTTGTCTTTTTGGTAATAATCCTTTTAACTGGAGTGAGGGGATTTCATTGTGGTTTTGATTTGCATTTCCCTGCTGATCTCTGATGTTGTACTTCCTCATATATCGATTGGCCATTCCTGTGTCTTCTTTTGAAAAAATCTTCATTTATGTTGATTACCCAATTTTAAATCATATTTTTCCCCCTGGACATTAGCCCTAGTTAGATGCAGAGCTTGTAGATATTTTCTCTCATTTTGTAGGTCTTTTCTAAGTTTCCTGAGTAAAACAAAAGCGACTTCAGTGGTCTCCAAGGTCCTTCCGGTGTTTGCTATATTTGGCTTCTTCCTACTTTCTTCCTTCTAGCTCTTCAGCTCCTTCTGACCTCTGACTTGCCCATTTGCTTCAACTATAAACTTCCTGTCTTGTCCCTTTGCTTTTATAGCCATATTCTTGTCCCTGACAGTATAAAATCTTGATGATTAGGATTCTTCTTTTCCTTTCTTTTCTGTCTCTCTCTCTCAAAAGAAAAACTATCCAGAAGTTTATTTTTCATTTCAATAATTATAATTCAATTTATTAAAGTTACAATTTCAAAAACTTAAAAGTAATTTCTTGTTTTAAGCTTAAAAATCCTACTGTTTTAATTTTTGTTCCACCAACTCTTGACAATAATTTCTCAGTAATTTTAGAAGAATATTTATTAACATTACAAATTTACTAATAATTATTTAGTATTTACTAATAATTATACCTTCATACATATTTAGCCAAATTCATCAACTGAATGTTGTCAATAATTTTAAATGCTGCCATTGTTGAAAAGGAAAGCCATCTTTAAAGAAATGAATTCCAATTAGTGTGACCAGTACATGAATACTTCCTATTTGCACATGATAGTGCAAATTTATTTAAATTCTCTCCTCTAACACTTATTCCAACAGATTGCAGCTTTCTGCTTGGGCTTTAGCTAGCTGTCATTCTATTGCTGAGCTTTTCCTTAAAGGGAAAATCCATATAAATATGGGTCTCACCCAGAGCAGTCCTCTTTCTGACTGCTTTGGGTTCCCTCCCATTGATTTCAAATAGTTGTTTTTTTCTAATTTGTCTAAAGTTTTTCATTGTTTTCCGTGAGAAGGTTAGTCTCACACCAGCTGCTTTGTCCTCTCATGAAATTCTTCAACCAGAGGCTCCTGATTTGTTAGCCTGTCCTATGATTAAAAGGTGAAGGCTGAAAACATCAAGACACCACAGATAAATACCCAACAACAAATGGTATCTTCTTTTACAGGCAGAACTGGACAATTTAAACAAAGAATTCGTAGTTGTTATGTATTATCCCAATAAAGTAAAAGGGTCCAAATTATATTTTTCTATCAGCAGAGCTCTTGGTGTACCAATAAGACTATGTTGGCACTAAAAGACAGTCTGCCTTTTCAATTGTGTGAACATCAGAATTCTGGAGTTGGCAAAGGTACAAAGCTGGTTTTTCAAACCTGTGCCCTAAAACAGATGTGTCTTGTTCTTTCCCAAATGACCCAGATGCTCAACAGAGTATTATATATTTTTTTGTCCACAAAAAATAATGGGTATTCCTTCAGCATATTGGGACACTTGTGAGGATTTCAACAGCTGAAAATGTTATGAGGATAAAGCTATAGAAAAATTCGCCATTACTCCATTTCAAATATATATATTCCATTAAGAATTCCCATCAAGGGGCTGGGGTTGTGGCTCAGCGGTAGAGTGCTCGCTTAGCACGTGCGAGGCCCTGGGTTCAATCCTCAGCACCACATATAAAATAAATAAGTGAAATAAAGGTATTGTGTCCAACTACAACTAAAAATTAAAATTAAAAAAGAATCCACATCAAATATTATAGAGGAAAAAATAGGAAAAAACAAGTAAGGAGAAGGGAGGTAAAGGAGAAGACTCTTTTCAAGAAAACATTATTCATAAAATGTATTTAACAATAAAAGTAGCAAGATGGGATGGTTACCCCATTTGTGAACTAATCCAAGCCAATAAGGCCAACTGACAATATTACTCAGCTCCAGTGAATAGAGATAGGAGACGGATGTATGTTGCCTTGGCACTTTCATGTTATTAGTTGTTATTTTATGATGAAAGAAAGTCTTTGCCCAAACTCAGATTTTTCTGAATGTACATTTAATAGTACACAGGGACAAATACAGTCACATAATCTTACTTCTGGAATGTCTGTCTTTGTTCACTGTCACTCTGACAGACGCTATCACAAGGAAAATTCCCCGGAGGTGGATGCAACAGTGTTTTGTTAGCAGGAACAGCCGATACTATGTTGAGTCAAATGACAGAGCTGTCTGTGAAGTGTAGCCCAAAGCCCTTGGAACCTTGATTTGCGAGTGAATCCTAACTTGGTTTATTGAATTTTTATGCCTTCTTCACTTAGGTTCACATCACATTTCTAGCCAACTATGTGTCTCAGAAACCATTAATTTTAGGAATAAAAACTTATTGCTAAGATTTCTTATGTGATTAATTTTAAAAGTTTCTTGTAAAAAGATTTTGACAAAATATAGGTGCTTAAATAAAAATACTTCTTTAGTGTGTATTCCATTTTTTTGTTGTTTTGTTTTGCTTTGTTTGTTTTTGTTTGGTTTGGTTCTTTGTAGTTATGCATGGATTCCTTTTTAATCTATTTCAATTACTGCTAAATGTCCCTGCCATGAGGATTAAAGTCAAACTACATTTGTTTGTACTACATTGCTTACTATTGGATTTTAAAAGCAGTTTATTATACAATTAATATAATACTCCCAATCACAATCAGATTTGTCTATAATCTCTTACCCCAAATGAATAGGTTTGAATCACCACTCAAACACTGGTAGACTCTGAATGAATAATTAACTGCTCCTCTGTCTAGGGGAGGCAGAATACAGTTTTTTCTACTCTTCTAAGTTCTCAACTAGGATTTTGGAAAAAAAAAAGACAGATTAACAAGATAGAAACATAAAATTTATTTAACATTACTTTTATGTGACAGAGTTACTTTCATAAGGAAATGAAGTGTCAAGTGGCTGAACCTAAGTGTTTTTATGCTGTTTAATAAAAAAGTGGAAAGTCATGGAGAAATATGACGGGACAAGGGGATTTGAACTAAGTATCAACACTGGGGAAGATCAGCAAGGCCTGTCCACTCAGGTACCTTTCAGCATTTTTCCATCTTTAGAGATAAGGATAATCTGTTTCCTCCAGGTAAGAGGAGGACACCTCTGACATGATGATTTTGTGACCTGCTTCAGGGAAAGTCATTCCTGCACCTGTTGCTTCTCAGATTCCTTCAGTTTAAACTATGCACTATGTCAAGGTGCCGTATTTTGGGAGTGTATGTCTGGAACCCCTACATCTGTTAGGATTAAATATAGATTAACAGTCCTTAGCACAAAGGCAGCCACTACCAATCAGAATATGCAGTCAAGATGTAACTTGTCATCCTAAACTTAGATTTTCCTCAGTTAAATATCAAACATTTATTTTATTTAAGCATCTAGGAAATAATCAACTTTCTCCATTTCATGTATTGTATGACATCAGCTTGAGGGAATACACATTTGACATTTAGAGTCATTAAGCATTTGTGGGGAATTTTCCTAACGTAAGTGGATCAAGTGGGAGGATGCTCAGTCCCGAGCATCACAGCTTTAAGAGAAGTCAGCATTACAGATGATTGCTTAGAAACTCTAGCAGCAAAGATACCACCTATGAGGAAGATAGAGATAATTACAAACAACAATCACAGCTGTTAATGGCAGCACTCATAACACATCCGAAGCATGAAAAGATTGTAACTAATGCATCAGATATTCAGCTTCTCTCAATTTCTGTGTTGGACTTAGAGAAACTAGATTGCCTACAGAGAAAGCTAGGACTAATAGCATGAGAGGTCAGCATTGAAATCCATGGTTTACCTTGCATAAGAAGCTTTTAGTCATTTCAGAATTAAAGCCCAAAGACTTAAATTATTTTGCAGAAAAAAAATATAACCTAAAGATTATATATCAATCAACACTACAAATTTCCTTACCATACTTCAACATTTCCTATAGATGGCACTTGAATCATTATGCTTATTTTTCTCTGCTTCATAAAGAGCAGCCCTTCACTACAAATATTGTATTATGACTTGCATAGTTACAAAGCCATTTAGAAAACACTTCATAGCCCCTAGACAGGAGTATATAACTTTCAGCACCATGGGCTAAATTAACTTGGACTCTTCTCCAGGAACAACAACAACAAAAACAATTATGAATTATTTAAGAATAGTCATTGTTTGAAACATTTGTCCATTTCATTTCCTGTAAAGCATATAAAGTTTTAGGATTGTTCAGTAAATGTCTTTTTCCCAACTAATTTCTTTTTCTTTAATATCTCACCAAGCCCACAAGATAACCAGCAACCATGACAAATCAAGTAATACAAAAAATAAACCAGGCATAAAAATAATAATTACATCAGTCTGATAGATTAATTCCAATTCTTCTAAGATCACATATAATTTAAACAAGCATACTGCTATGAAATAACCAGCATACCCAGAATACATTACAATTTGTAAATAAGGCACAGTAAGATGATAATATTGCCATTGCCCCTTCTTTTTTGTGTCCCAAATCTACATATCCTGTTAACATGAATCTGTGCTTTTGAAATGTTGATTGACAAATACAAACAAAACAAAACAAAAACAAAAACAAAAAAGGGGGGGGATCTGTTTTTGACAAACTCTTAGAATTTGATAGGTTTGCTTAAAGGACAATGAATTATATAAAAATCTTGATGAATTTAGTTTTTTAAAATACTTTTATTGATTGATTGATTGATTTTTATGTGGTACTAAGGATTGAACCCAGTACCTCACATGTGCTAGGCAAGGGCACTACCACTGAGCCACAATCCTAGTCCCTGAATTTAGTTTTTGTTGAAGTAAATGTAGGTTACCTGATCCATAGAGACAATCAGCTGGAAGTAACCATTGAAGAGATAAAATCATATGAATTGTTTGTAGCCTTGGCAAAAAAAAAAAAAAAAAGGAATTTGCATGGAGAATGTGTAGAAAAACATCCCTGGTTCTACAAAGAAGGGAGCAAATAGAAATGTTTTAAAAGTTTGGAATGCAATCCCATTGCTTTTTTATTTTTTTTTTTTATTTTTTGTTTTTTTGAGAGAGAGAGAATTTTTTTTAATATTTATTTTTCAGTTTTCGGCAGACACAACATCTTTGTTTTGTGTGGTGCTGAGGATCAAACCTGGCCGCACGCATGCCACTCAAGCATGCTACCACTTGAGCCACATCCCAGCCCCCCATTGCTTTTTTAAAAACCTGTTTTAAGGGCTGGGGTTGTGACTTACTGGTAAAATGCCTTCCTAGCACGTGTGAGGCATTGAATTTGATCCTCAGCACCACATTAAAAAAAAATAAATCACACAGAATAAGATATACAATAGATCAACAAGTATGTGAAAAAAATTTTCAGTATCTCCAGCAATTAGAAAAATGCAAATCAAAACTACTTAAAGAGTTTATCTCATTCCAATCAGAATGGCAATTATTAAGAATTCAAGCAATAATAAGTGCTGGTGAGGATGTGGGGGCAAAAGGTACACTGATTCATTGCTGGTAGGATGGCAAAATGGTGCAACCACTTTGGAAAGCAGTATAGAGATTCCTTAGAAAACCTGAAATGGGGGGCTGGGGATGTGGCTCAAGCGGTAGCGCGCTCGCCTGGCATGCGTGCGGCCCGGATTGGATCCTCAGCACCACATACAAACAAAGATGTTGTGTCCACCGAAAACTAAAAAATAAATATTAAAAATTCTCTCTCTCTCTCCTCTCTCACTCTCTCTTTAAAAAAAAAAAAAAAGAAAACCTGAAATGGAAACATTATTTGACCCAGCTGTCCCACTTCTCAGTCTATACCCAAAGGACTTAAAATCAGCATACTACAGTGATACAGTCAGTCACCTTAATGTTTATAGCAGCTTAATTCACAACAGCTAAACTGTGGAACCAACCTAGATGCCCTTCAGTTGATGAATGAATAAAGAAATTGTGGTGTAGATGTACATTGGAATATTACTCATCCTTAAAGAAGAATGAAATGGCATTTCCAGGTAAATACATGGAGTTGGAGAATATCATGCTAAGTGAAGTAAGTCAATCTCAAAAAAAAAAAAAAAAAAAAGCCAAATATTTTCTCTGTTAAGTGGATGCTGTTCCATAATGAAGGTGGAGTGTGTGGCAAGGAAAGAATGGAAAAATTTGGATTGGGCAGAGGGGAGAAAAAGGAGGGGACAAGGTGGCAGGGGAAAGATGGTGAAATGAGGCAGAAATTATTACCCTATGTACAGGCATGATTGCATGAACAGTGTGACTCTATATCATGTACAACCAGAGAAATGAAAAGTTGTGCTCCATTTGTGTAAAAAGTAAAATAAATTAAAAGGGAAAATAAATAAATAAAGAAATGAATAAGGTTACTATGCCCTTCTATAACTGAAAAAAACATTAAACAGAGACATGAGGTGGGAGGGAAAGGGAGAGAAAAGGGAAATTGCATGGAAATGGAGGGAGACCCTCATTGTTATACAAAATTACATATAAGAGGTTGTGAGGGGAATGGGAAAATAAACAAGGAAGGAAATGAATTACAGTAGATGGGGTAGAGAGAGAAGATGGGAGGGGAGGGGAGGGGGGATAGTAGAGGATAGGAAAGGTAGCAGAATACAACAGTCACTAATAGGGCATTATGTAAAAATGTGGATGTGTAACCGATGCGATTCTGCAATCTGTATTTGGGGTAAAAATGGGAGTTCATAACCTACTTGATTCTAATGTATGAAATATGATATGTCAAGAGCTTTGTAATGTTTTGAACAACCAATAAAAAAAAGAATAAAACAAACTTGTTTTACTTCCTGCTAATGGTGGTATTTTTTTGTTGTTGTTGACTTTTTTTTTTTTTTGAACCTTAGTAGAAACATTTTCCATGTGCACAGACCCATGTCAATGTGGAGAGTGACATGAGTGAAGTGATGACCACAGGAAAAACTGCTTTCATACCTTCCCAACCTGCCCCTGTCTTCCATCTGTGTCAATTAAGCAAATGAAATTAGGCAATTCATAGCAGCACAATTCACGATAGCAAGATTGTGGAACCAACCTAGAAGCCCTTCAATAGATGAATGGATTAAAAAATGTGGCATTTATACACAATGGAGTATTACTCTGCAATAAGAAATGACAAAATCATACAATTTGGAGGAAAATGGATGGCATTAGAGCAGATTATGCTAAGTGAAGCTAGCCAATCCTTAAAAAACAAATGTCAAATGTCTTCTTTGATATAAGGGGAGTAACCAAGGACAGGGTAGAGACGAAGAGCTGGAGAAGAAGAATAACATTAAACAGGGATGATAGGCGGGAGGGAAAGTGAGAGTTAAGGGAAATTGCATGGAACTGGAAGGTGAGCCTCAGGGTTATACACAATTACATATAAGAGGAAAGGAGGAGTAGGAGAAAAATTATATAAGTGGAAGAAACGATTTATAGTAGAGGGGATGGAGAGAGAGTAGGGGAGGGGAGGGGAGGGGAGGGGTGAGGGGACAGTGGAGAATGGGATAGACAGCAGAATACATCAGTCACTAGAAAGGCAATTTGTAAATCAATGGAAATGTAACTGATGTGACACAGCAATCTGTATACGGGGTAAAAATGGGAGTTCATAACCCACTTGAATCAATCTGTGAAATATGGTATAATAAGAACTATGTAACGTTTTGAACAACCAACAATAAAATAATTAAAAAAAATATCTCTAAGACTAATAATACGCTCTACCTATAAATGTATGTAAATACAAGTATATAAATTATATTAAGTTTCAAAGCATTGTTACATGTAAATTGATCTGAACATGCATCCAAAGAGTTGAAAGAGAAAACCTTTTACAGTTCTTTGGACATTGACCACATCCAATATTTACAGATGATCTTATAATATGTAAAATGCTTTCACATAATTTTCTCATTCTACCTTCAAACAAATTATCAGCATATCAGGACAATTTATAGGAGAATACATACGTATCCTATTCACAAAAGTTATTCAAGGTCATTTTTAATTAAAGAATTACCAAGAAACATTTTCACCTATCAAATAATTGAGAAAACAATGTAGTCGGTTTTGTCAAGGGCATTTGTTGGGCAAATGGGTAGTGTGTGTGCTGCTTGTAAAGGTGTGATTTGTTGCATCCTTTCGGAATGACATTTTGGCACTAGGAATTTATTCTGAGGAAAAATGGGAGATATAAACTAAGGTATACATGTAAATGAATTCATTACAGAGTTATTTATAATGTGGAATATCAGAGACCTCATTCATTTGGGCAATTGCAATCTGAGGCAGTTATCTTGGAACAGCAGGAGGCTTTGGAAGTGGAGATCTCATAAAGAGAAACAAAAGATGAAGAAAGTATGGGATCAGAGCTGCCCTATTCATCGCTCCCATACCTTTAGAGTTTTGGATGAGAAAAATAAAATGTTTGAAAGGCACTAATATTTTGGAAATCTGTTCTCATAGCCACACCTTATTTTAACTGGCATAGTTATAGTGGTTAGTTATGTATGTATGAATGCAATTATTTGATATTAAAAATGTGTTTTAGGAAATTATTTAGTTTCTTTTATTATACTTTTTTTTTTTTTTTTTTTTTTTTTTTGGTACTGCGGATTCAACCCAGGGGCACTTTACTATTGAGTTATATTCTCAACCCTTCTTATCTTATTTTTATTTATTTATTTATTTATTCATTTATTTGTTTATTTTGAGACAGGGTCTTGCTTAGAGATTTGCTAAGTTGCCCAGACTGGCTTCAAACTTGTGATTCTCCTGCCTCAGCCTCCCAAATTGCTGGGACATTGCCCCTGGCGTAGTGCATTTCTTGTAAGCATAGAAATAGTTTGTTAGAGAAACAGTAAGAATGAGCATACATGGTGATAAATGACTTGGTAGCTCATTGCAAAGCCAATAGATATTGAAAGCCTGAAGTTATTTTTTAAAGGATTGAAATGTGTGTATCTGATTAAACTGGCTTAGGTAATATCCTTTATTCTGATTTTAAGACTTGATGATCCTGAGATTTCTTTTAGCTTTATGAGACTATGGTTGATTTGGCAGCCACATTTATTATTTGAAGAAAGTGAGAAAGATGGTGTTAAATGTTCCTCAAAGAGGAATTGAAGTTTTAATTATTATAGGACATATGGGGGAAAGAGACACCAAACAGTTCAATTTCAAGCCCAAGAACTTTTTAGTCAATCTTTTAAAATACAACAGCGTGCCTCCTCAATTAGGAAGCTGTTTGTTTTCTTTGGACAAAAATTTGGCCTCTCAAATTATTACAGTACTTCTAAATTAATAAAGAGAGAAACTTTATCTTAAGTACTGATTAATGTTTCCTTAGTTTCCACTTAAACAAAATTGATGCACCACATTTGGCTGGTCAATTTTGGATGCATATTTTGTGACACAAATTAAAGACTGGTTACTAAACTCTCCAAGGTTGAATTCCGGGTGTTGATCTGTAAGAAATTCTCAGATGCTTCTGAGATATTACAGTGGGGATGGCCAGTTTTCTATTACCAACTTTTCTAAAATATACAGTGTTTCCACTCCTTATCAGGTGACCTTTTAGCCTCCTCAGAAGACTTAGTTCTTTCTTTTACAACAATCTTCATGCTACTTATTCTTTCTGTAGCATTTTATATTATTTAATACTTTCTTTTCCTCACTCATCTTTCCTCTTATGGAGATCAAAGTAATGGCACTGATAAAGATAGGGACAGTGAAAGACCTTGGCTTTCTTTGAGCAAAGGGGTCTAACATCCTCCCCAGAACAAATTTACCAATTAAGACACTGGCATGGATGAATCTGCAGGACAGACTGATCAGACCTTTCCTACTGAATTTGCAGTGAAGGGCAGAAAAGCCTCTTTGTCCAAGGACATGGTGGTAGCTCTAGGGAGAGCTCTGCCCTTCTGAAAACACTCCTAAGCCTTCAGCTTCGGCTTCTGCTCCTCTATCCATCTAGCTTCAAGTTCAATGCTTCCTCCTCTTTCTCTGGCTTGTTATCCCAAGATGTGGGGTATCCCTGATATTCACATTTCCCCTGTATCCACTATCTGAAGGGTCTCCACCTTGTGGTTTACCTATTAACTATGAAGGCAGACACCAAGAGTATCTCTCTAGTCCTGCCATTTGGCTTCTTACTGGACATCAGGGTTAAAATTATTTTGGGAAAGCTGAATTACACTCTTCCCCTTCTATAAATCCTCCTTTGGATGTTCATATTTTTTTTACTACTATATCACCACAGTCGAGCCACCCAGACACACAAAGTCTGATATCCTATCCTTTAACCAGACATTCATTTGTCACATCTCCTGAATGTGTCCCTTCTCATTCAATCCCACAGATACCACGTTGGCTCCCACCCACTGTGGGGTCTCTCACTTGCACTGAATCTGAAAGAAACACACAAAGATTGGTTTGTACTCACTGGGCTTTCAGCCTCCCCCCTTTCAGTTCACCTGCATCTATCAATCTTGTTTAAGGTTAAACTCCTTGCTTTGGGGATTAAATCCCTCTATACTGCATTAGACGGCTCATGCAATTTACCTTTAATATATCTTTTGAGCTAATCTACTTTTCTTACACAAACGTTCCATTCCAGCCCCTTAACTAATCACACTTCCTTTAATGTGTTTTGCCCCCATGTCTTTTCTTGCTCAGTTCTCCTTCTCAGGGGATCTCCAGCAACTTCTTTATCAAAATCCTATCAGTTTCTAAAGGCCCAAATTAAATTTCAGCTCTTTTCATAAGTTTTTCTCAACTTGAAGATATACACACACAAACATGCACATACTTACTGCCTTTTACTCCCAACAATGAATTTTTATAACTTTGTTAACAATCACTTTCATAATCCTTTGCTGCTTTATGTATTTAATATGTTTTGTTTCTAGTTAGATTATAAACTACTTGAGTGAGAGAGACTTATTTATGTTTTCTATATTTAATAGGATGGCTCACCATGTCGATTTACTGATTATTATCTGGAGATTGGCATCTATTAAAAATATTTTCACCTTTGTTTTCCCTAAGAGTGGTGAGTGAATCTGAAAGTTCTTTTTTAAAATTGCCATTTAAATAATAGGAGCTGAATTTTTCTTAATGACACATATACTTTGCTTTTTCCAAACTTGAAATGACAATGTGGGTTTCAGTTTATTATTAATTTTATTCCACTCTACAGGGGTTTGAGGGTATTCAGAATTCTAGGGTTCTATTAATCTTTGTAAACAATACCATCATCTCCAAAAATGATTCACAGAATCAGAAGAACAAATTTCTTCATTGTATAACCACATGCAAAATTGTCCGATTTAAACTATGTCTGAGGACCAAGTTTGCTCCATAAAAGATTATTCTGTTACAATCCATAAAGCTTTAAAGAAGTTTCCAAGGTTAAAAGTAACATAGAACCAAATTAGGATGCAGCAAAAATAAGGAAAAGACTATGTAGAAAGGTAACAGGTCATACCTGGCCTAAGAAATGCTCTGTGACACTCCCCACCTTCCCACCCCTGACTTGTGTTGACAACTGAGCTAATAGCAGATTCCTTTGTAACTTTGAAAGCAAGGGTTGGAAGTGGCCTTAAAAACCAATATGGGAAGGGAGGAGGAGAAGGAAAGGCGAAGTACTGGGATCTGAAATGGAGCAAATTATATTCCATAATTATGTCAAAATGATCTCCAGTATCATGTGTAAATATCATGAACAAATAAAAAAGAAAAAAATATTAGAAAATAAAAAACACACTGCTTAAATTTTAGTAGAAAATCATAATTTTTAAAAACACATACAACATTTTTGATCTTAAAACAGTTCACATAATTTGCAGCACTTCTACACTCCTTTTGCAAAGGAGAATAGGAGAGCATAACTAGCAAATGATGTAGCTGCTGACAGAGAAATCTCTGGGTCCTCAAATGTGAAGTAATTTTCATTTTATACGTTGAAAGTAGCATTGAGTCTCAGCCACCCTGGAGTTATAAAGACATACAGAATCCTCTGTTTAAAGTAATTTTTATTGATTCATCTATAAGCAGAAATATTAGAATACAATTTTCTATAAACCATTTCCAGCAGATATTTGTGAAAATATTCCATGCACATATCCCATTTCCTCTTTACTCTTTTTTCCTTTCAGCTAAACTGAACTACTAAACATTCACTTGGTATAATTCTCCACCCAGGAATCTCTGCTTCCATGTTTTCCATCCCCTTTCCAGATAATTGCAGTACATAGGCAATCCGACCATAAATCGATAAGACAGACTAGTCACCCCCATCCCTGTGGCAGACAAATGTAAGTTGAAGTCCATCTGTGAATTATATCTCAGTCTCCCAGCACATACTCAATTCTGGCTCCATGATAAACATCAGCTACAACTAGCAAAGGAGGACTCTTTAAAATATATGTAACTGGCTTAAAACAGTGTGTATTTAAATTGCCCTATAATTCCAAGACTGATCTAAGAAACAATACCATTTCTCTAATTTTTGGATCTTAAGATATTTGCTGAAAATGAGATTTTAGCCTCTAGACTTCATTTCCAGGATTCCATAAGGCACTTCATAACACACCAAGTCTAAAATCATTTCGATGGCTAATGTCTCAGCCAGTTCAAGTGGAGGTTAAAGTTGATACTTCCGTATAGCTCCCTGTTCTGAAGTGGGCAATTTTCTTTTCTTTGGTAGTGTGTGACTTTTTAAGCACTTTGGTGCATTGCCTGCAATCTATATTTTGATTGCTAAGATTTCCAGACTTTGTTCTGAAAAACGTTTGATTATTATTCTGGATTTAACTGATCATGCTTATAATGCATTTAGAAATAAAAGAAACAGCAAATGATTAGAGGCTTGCAGTATTGCTGAACAAAAGGCAAAATCTCACTTTCAAGTAAATATGTGAAATGTATAGATGTGCAAGGCTTACCTCTGTAAGTAAACTTCCCCTAAAAATAAGTACCAAGAATCATTGTGTCAAACACTTTATGAAATTTTATTACCTATTTATCAAGGCTACTCTATGAAATAAGGATGAGCAGATGTGATGTGAACATCTGCTACTTTTTTTTTTTTTAAATAACCTTCATCTTTTGCTTTCTGAAATTACCTCCCCAAGTAAGTCTGGGGGTATCTTCTACAATTGTGTCTTCATCTCCATGTGATGTAGATAAAAATCCTCTATAGGATGTTTCTAACCAAAGTTATTTTCCCCAAGGGTAGTAACAAAACTCAAGAAAAGCTATCCAGAGTCCAGTTTGGAGATTTGCACGATTATCTTAGAGTATAGACAACCTGCTGTTTCATTTGGAGTTTCTGCTACTAAAGGTCCATGTGCAAGCAATGTATGGATCTCTCTTGGTTTCTCCACGGGAAGGCTCCTCCTGCAAATGAAGAATTTCTTACACCTGGAAGAAATCAGAGACAATAAAAAAGTCCATATATTCTTTTTTCCCCTTAAGCCAATTTTGGCAAGGTCCTGGGGTTTTTAATCAAAATAATTATAAGTAATATTTCTTTCCCACTTTGAACAGTGGTTACCAGGCTTTTCCAAACATGTATAGGAAGCAGGTGGCAGTCCCAGGATTGGGACACAGGTCTCATCCAGAACCATGGTCACAAAGTCACTGAGAATATCTCAGAGAATCTTGGGAAAAGTTGTTTAAAGATAGTTGTTTGGGGATTACAATAAATAAGCAAACATCACTAGTTTTTAAAAATAGTATATTAGAATCTGGGTGCAGTAGCACATGCCTGTAATTGGTAGGCTGAGGCAGGAGGATCACAAGTTGAGGCCAGCCTCAGCAATTTAGAGATACCCTTAGCAATTTAGTCAAACTTTGTCTCAAAATCAAAAACTAAAAAGGGCTTGGAATGTGGCTCAGTGGTAAAGTACTTTTGAGTTCAATCCCTGAACCTCCCCCTTAAAAAAAGTATAAAGTACGTTATAAAATGCAAATTGTAAAGTGAAACATGGTTAGTCAAACCTGCATCAGCCTCTCCTACTTTCTTGGTACAAACCACTTTTTTTTCCCCCAAGAGGTTTTTTAATGTCCACAAAATGGTTGTAGCCCAATGGATTCCAGCACATATCATTTGTTTTTGTTAAGACAGACTTAAAGAACTTGCTTATCTTAATCTTGGTGAGTGAGAATGTTTCTCCTTTTTACTTCTATCAGTGTTGGCTTACACTGGTTATAAATCATGATGTTTACTACTGTACGAATAGTCAACATACTCTAATACCAGTTGATGGGAGCAGCTAAGAAAATCTGGGAATTTTGGTTACCATCTTCTACTAAGATGGACTCTCCTTATGTTGTTCTTTTCACAGGCCAGGCAGGGGCTGTTTTTCCTCTCTAGCTATCCCTCCTCTCCACTGAATTTTGATGCCCCAGCTAGGAAGAGGTCTCTGCTTGGAAGGCACAGATAATGGGACTGTGGGAATGCTGCTTCTTTGATGTCTGAGGCATTTAATGAAATTCTATAGTTTGGTAAATATTCATGGACCTCTAGGCATGCCACCTTTGATCGAGATAAGAGCAACTATAGGAATCTTTTTCAAACAAGGATATCCCAAAATTTGTTCTAAAATTTCTTCAAATTAATATGTTGAAAGAATTCACAGTGATGAGATGGAATGTATAGTTCATAGCTGTAAAGAGAATCACCTTCATTTTTTTCCTGAAATTTAAGTCTCTTAACCATAATTTATAGGCATAGGGTGCAGTGTCTAATAATTTATATAGCTCAGATTTAGTGGACACAATAAGAAGTTTTGAACAATAGATGTTTGAGTCTCATAAATGTTCAAGGTGTTGTCTTATTTTTTGGAGGTTCTTATTTGTTTGTTTTTTATTTACTTCAAAGCAGAAAGAAAACCTTTAGTACACTGATTCTCAAAGTTAGAATTCAAGTTCTTAGTATTTATTAGGACAGGCATTTTTAAACTCAGTGTACCCAAATTTCAGGCCAAAGGCAGAGGTAAATATTTTATCAGGATTTTTTAAGTAGGTTTGTATTGCCTACTATCCTAATTTATTTAGTTTTTTTTAAATAAATATACCTCATTTCTGTTATTATACACTCCAGTGTTTGGGGAATTACAATAAATAAACAGACATCACAAGCTTAGTACAATTTTTAAAGGCTTTTAAAAACAATAGTACACAGTAAAATGCAAATTGGAAAGTAAAACATGGTGATTTGAATATGCATTAGCTTCTTCTCCCTCCTGAAACTGCAATAAAATGACAATAAAGGTGTTTATTTATAATCTTAAAAAAATAAGGACAAGGATATTGGAAAAGGAGACATCAATAAGAAATGATGAAATGTTGAAATCTTAAGAACAGATGGGGGCTGGGGATGTGGCTCAAGCGGCATGCGTGCGGCCCGGGTTCGATCCTCAGCACCACATACCAACAAAGATGTTGTGTCCGCCGAGAACTAAAAAATAAATATTAAAAATTCTCTCTCTCACTCTCTCTCCTCTCTCACTCTCTCTCTAAAAAAAAAAAAAAGAACAGATGGAAGAGTAGTAACTGACTTAGCAGATTCTAGAAAGCCGAGGGAAGACAAGGAAGCGAGTTGATTTACACCTTGGGACCTGTGAAAAGTTCATGCCAGATATTGCTGTTAAGAGATGAAGGTGACCTGAAAACATTTGGGTTCAAAAACTCTAAGAAAGTCAGTCCTCCAACTCTCCCCTGTACGCTGTGAAGCTTGATGCTTCTCTTGCCCAGTGATGGCCTGTTGGTCACTGTGGATGGTCTCTGTCATCTTTCTGTTCTAATGGACATCAAGATTTGAATGCTCATTGTTACCAGCAAAAGAGAGTGAAGATTTACATACTGTGTGTTGACTTACAAGCCTGCCTGCTGGTTTGGATCTATTCAAGCAGGAGATTGAAGGTACCATCTCTGGGGAATCTAACTACTCCCTCAAGTAAAGATACTGAGTAATGTAGGTGGACAGTAAAAGGAACACACTTGATATAAATTTTGCCTCTATCTAGCACATACGGATCTTCTAGGCACATTTTGGGGGTTCAGTCAAAAATTTAAATAGCTGAGTATTGTTAAAATACTCAGAAATGAGAAAATATATGTGCTGGTAAAATAAAAAGAAATTGTAAGTAAAACAAACCACATTCATCCTAGAACATAAAAGAATTTTGGAAATTTAAAAAAAAAAACATAAAAGAATAGACATGAGATATTGAGTAGAAGAGTTGTAAAGGTTGAAACTTCCAGAAAATGCAGTTAATGCAAAAAGAAAAAAAGAAAGAAAATATAACACTTGAGGACCAATATAGGAAATTTAGCATCAAAGATTTGGAAAAAAAAAAAAATAGAGACCATCGAAGAGATTACTTAGTGAAATTGTTAGTTTTGAAAACTATGTTTATGTAAAAATGTGTATAATGTGTCTGATACAAAGACTGGAAAAAACAAGCCTCAGACCAAGTGGCACCATTTTGAAATTTCACATTAGTGAAAAATAAAAATAAGCTAAGAACTTTCAAAAAAGTCTGTGGGCAACATGACTTCTAATGTAGAAATCTGTGTCCAGTCAAAGTGTCACTCAAGCTTGAGAGTAGATTGAGGACTTTTTTTTTCTTTTTCTTTCTTTTTTTTTTTTTTAAAGAGAGAAAGAGAGAGAGAGAGAGAGAGAGAAAGAGAGAATTTTTAATATTTATTTTTTAGTTTTCAGCGGACACAACATCTTGTTTGTATGTGGTGCTGAGGATCAAACCCAGGCTGCACGTATGCCAGGCGAGCACGCTACCGCTTGAGCCACATACCCAGCCCTTTTTTTTTTTTTTTTTTTAATGCGGTGTTAGCGATTTTGAACCCAGGACTTTGGGAACATGAGATAAGTACTCTACCAACTGAGCTATATCCAATTAAGGACATTTTTTTAAAAAAATATCAATCTCAAAAGTTTTTAGCACACTTGTTTTCTTACTGGGGATATAAATAAAATGTGTGCCTAAAGTAATAGAGTAAGTAAATCAAGAAACAAACACTGGATTCAGGAAAAACATCTAACATAAGAGAAAAGCAAGATGAATCCCCAGGAAAAGTTGAAACAAAAAATTAGTCTTTCTTGAGGTACATTATAAGGCTCTCAGAGAGATCTTTTCTGGATAATGTGATTGAATATCTAACATGTTTGGATTAATTTAGAGAAGATTTAAGAAATGGGTGGGAAAATAGTTTAAATTAATAAATTATTATGAAAAAGAATATAGAAATAAGAGATTTTATTAACAACAGGAGGAAAGCAAATGTTGTTCAGGATAGTGAAAAAAATAATATAGTTCACAGTATATTACAGCTGAAAAATAAACATTTATCTAATAAAAACCATGATTTGTTTACATTGGAGAAATGGGAGATGAAAGGTGTGAATGGATGTGATGAGAGCCTCTTCTTCACAGCAGAAAATCAAGAGTGTCTGAAACTGAAAGGTCAAGAGGAGGTGGCTCAGAAAGATTACTCAGATTAATAAGCATTAATAAAAAAATTATTAAAGAACTGGAAAGTGATGGCTGCTGAAAACCAGGAACTGGCAACATATGGGAAGACAGAGACAGGTTGCTTTTTTAGAAAATAAGAGCTATTTAAACTGCTCGTGTATAACTTTCAAGAAAGTAACCAAATTAAAAATGAAAATAAAGGTAACATGTGATTCAAACATTTTTGAAGGAAGCAGAGGCAAGATGGTGGAGTGGAACTAGGTAACAACACATCTTGTCTGCTCCTTTGTCCTCTAGAGTCAAAACAGTGAGAACAGCTGGCAAGGGAGAAGGGTCAGAGGGAATGCACCAAGAGACACTATTAGACAATCAGAGAGTTGGAGGGGGATTCTAGGATATTTCTATTGGAATAGAAAACTGGAAAGGATTCCTTAACCCCAAAAACCTACCAGGCAGGAAAAGAGGAGCGATAAGAAATGGAAAAAGAGGAAGAAGCAAAGCTGAAATCTTTCTTACTTCAGAAGTAAGGATAGAAACAAATGTCAGACTGACTTAAGCAAGTGCAGGAGTTGCAAAGTCATTTACTGAGAAATGTACAGCTGATTTCAAATTGTTGGTGGGAAACTGACAGGTAGCTATTTGGTAGAGACCATGCTTAAATCCACATCCTTAGAAGAATTTAAAACTATATAATTTCATCGCACCTACAGAGAGCAGCAAATACTATCATAGGGAACACATTTGAAACAAGCTGTCCAAATAATCTGTATAATGGGATTGCTGCTAGCTGAAGGTTGACCAATCCCTTTTCCATACCACTCTCAGGGAGTGCAGAATCAGGGGAGCAACAAGTGTCCCAGCTCAGCAGCTGTGTACGCCACAGCACATGGAAGAAGCTTCCTGGGTCCCAGGAGGGTTGCAGACTACATAGATACCAGCCACCACCAAGCACATCCCAATGGCAGACTCTAGTAGCCTTCAGGAGCCTCCTGTGCACCATCAAGCTGTGTGTACCACAGAGGCAGCCCAAAAATGCACATCACAAAGATACTGGCAACCGCCCAGCATGCCTGGATGTGAGTCCACTGGTACCACTTTTGAGGTGGTGGTATTTACTAAGCCTCCCATACTGGATGCAATCCAAATCAGGAAGACCCAATAGGAAATCTCTCCATCTCAAACATCTTGGTGTGGAATAACTTAAGGTTCTCTAATGTCAATTTTTTATTTTACACATACTATCCTTTGTATTGGTTTGATATTAATATTGCATTGCTTAGTTCAGTTTTATGTAATTTTTAATGTTTTAAACTGCAAATAGAAAGTATAAACTTCCTATTTTTTTTCTCCTTGCTCATGTTTATACTCTCCTTTTTGCCTTTTTCTCCTTGCATTGTCTGCTTCTGTCTCCAGTCCCCATTTTTTCTTGTAATTTCTTTTTTTTTCTATCTCCTTTTCATGCCCTATATAGTTTAACAGTAATTTAACTTTATTGAATACTTAATTTTTAGTCTATTCTAGAGTATTACTCTATTTTTCCATTTTGGATTAGTGGAGATGTGGAGGACATTTCCAATACATTTTTAAATGTCTTTTAGTGCTTAATAGTTATCTATAATAGGGTTCACTTTGACATAATAATATATACATGGAATGCATTTTGCTCCATTTCAATTCCTAGTACTTCTACTTTTACTCCCTTCCTCCTTCCCGTTCTCTGTATTGATCTTCCTTGTATTTATTTATTGTTTTTCAAATTGGTGTTTTACAGATATACATACAGGTAAAATTCACTGTGGTCTATTCATATCTGTATATAGAAAAATTAGGTCATTTTAATTTCATAGTTTCTCCTTTTACTTATCCCTGCTCCCTCCCTTTCAAGCTCTTTCCTTCCTCCACTGATCTCCCTTCTATTTTTTAATAAGATTTTTAAAAAAACGTTTATTAGTATATTGCTTCGCTCTGAAGTGGTTGCAGTTACTGAGGATTATTATTTCCTCTCAAAGTGGTTCTAGAGACTGAACATAGCAGTGTGCTCATATTAAGTGGTTTTGACACTTAGATATACGCCCACCTCAGAACTCATAGAAAAGAGAAAGCAGGTCACTAAAAAGTCCCTTGTACAACAGTAAAAATTATAATTATACCAGCAGATGCGGAAATTCAACATAAAAAACCAGGAAACATGAGGTAATGAAGTAATAAGATGCCACCAAACTTTACAACACCCTAATAGTTATCCCACAGATATTGAAGTGGATGAAATACTAAAAGAATTCATAATTATCAAACCAGTATTGTAGAAAACATTTTTAAAAAACAAAAAAGCTCAAGACAGGGTAAATATCACTAGAAGGATTATTAAGCAAGTAAAAATTAGAAGATAATTTTCTAATGTTTAATGAATTAAACATTAGAAATTAATCAAATGGCACAAAATAATAAGCACCTATCTATAATAATACTGAATGTGAATGATCTCCACTTTTCAATTAAAAGCCATAAACTGGTAGATTGGATTAGAAAAATAATACCCAATTATATGTTGTTTGTGAATGATGTATCTCATAAGCAAAGAAAGAATAAGAAATTATATATTTCATTAAAATGGAGTCCCAAAGCAAGCAGGAACAGCCACTCTCATATCCAATGAAGAAGATTTGGAGCCAAAATTAATCAGAAGAGACAAAGAATAGCATTACATACTAGGAAAGTGAAAAATTCAACAAAATATATAAGGATGGCAAATGTTTACACCCCAAACATCAATGCACCCAATTATATAAAACAATTACCACCTGACAAAGGCTTAGTTAGCTCACAATACAATAATAGTGGGCAATTCCAACATATCTCTTTCACCAATACATAGGTCATCCAGACATAAAACCAGCATACCTAAAGAATACTGTAAATCAGATGAAACTTATAGACCTCTATACAATATGTTTATCCAAAAAGAGCCAAGTACATGTTCTACTCAGTTGCTCATGGAACTTTCTCCAAAATGAAATAAATTTTATGCCATGATACAAGAGGTTTCTAGGTGGTTAGTGAGGGTGTGTCTATGAATAGTTGGTATGAGGGATAGCCAACTAAAATGGAGACCCTCTCTAAGGATGCGCAACACCATCCAATAGGATGGTGTAATAAAAGTTGGAAGAACAAGGAAGTGGTAGCAGATTTAGCTCGATTCCTCTTGATCATGCTGTAATCATCTGAGGCTATCACACTCTTGCTTCTTCACTCTTCCAAAGCAGACTCTGCCAGTGATTCTCCAGGGAGTTTCCAGACGCCTCTAGTCCCTCTTGTTCTGGTGCATCGCCTCTTGGACTGCTCAGCTATTGCTTTTTCCAGGTCTCCAGTTGCAGACGGCCATTGTGGATGACCTAACTTCAAAAAAATTGTTAAATATCTTTAGCAATCAAGGAAATGGAAATCAAAACTCCACTGAGATTCCATCTGAGTCCAGTTAGAATGACAATCATAAATAAAGCAAATAATAGTAAGTGCTGCTGATGGTGGGCAGAAAAAAACAGTCATGCACTGTTCGTGGGATTATAAATTAGTACAACCACTATGGAATTCAGTGTGGAGTTTCCTCAAAACACTAGGAGTAGAACTGCCATACAACAAAGCTATAACATTCCTTGGCATTTATCCAAAATAATTCAAGTCAGCACACTACAGTGATACATGCATACCCATGTTTATAGCATCTCAATTCACAACAGCTAAGTAGGGAACCAGTGTAAGACGCCCATCAAGAGAAGAATGTGGTATATTTACACAATGCAGTTTTATTCAGCCCTAAGGAAGCATGAAATTATATAATTTGTAGGAAAATGGATGGATCTGGAGAGTATGATGTTAAGCAAAATAAACCAGATGCAGAATGTCAAGGTTCTATGTTTTCTTTCATATATGGAAGCTAGAAAGCAAAAGGGTGGGGGGCGGGGAGAGGGAATCTCATGAAAATAGAGAGTAAAAGAAGGATGTTAAGGTTGGCAGTAGCGACTTAGAACAAAGTAGCCCGCCCAGGAAAGGAACATCAATCAGGCGCCTGTGGAAACACCTGTCAATCAGCAGGATCTCCTGACTAATGCCTGTCAATCCGCAGGACCCTCTGGCCAATCCTGGAGTTCAGCCAGCTCCCCTGACCAACTCTAACAGGACAAGGGATCCTAAAAATCCCCTTTCCTGTCCCAAGTTCTTCCCTTCCTGCTTGAGCCCCATAAAATCCCAATCGCATCGAGCTCCCACACGATTTCTCCTCAGACCCTTCTCCTGTCCACTCTGTCAGTCTGATCTAGTTCCGCCCAGGAGTGATATCTCAATAAAGCCTCCTTTGGCGGCCTTTCTAAATCTGCCTCCTTTGGTCGCTGCCTACCTTGCCTGATCTTACAAAGGGAACTAGGATGAGGGAGGGGAGGGAAAGAGGAGGTATTGGGGAGTGAAACTGACCAAATTATGTTATGTGCACAGTATGAGTGTGACACAATGAATTTCACTATTATGTATAATTAGAATGCAACAAAAATATTAAGTTACAGCAGAGCACCCTCTGGTATGTATAAGGCATGAATGTTCAATCCCCACTCATTGCTCACATTCCCCTTTCTTTAACAAGCCATCCTGACACATCTGCCTAAAAATTAAATGACCTACTTTCTTCCTCACCTCTTTCTTACCTTCTGGCTTTTGCTACAAGTGACTTCCTGCTTTTTGCCTTTAATCTCTTTCTGTTGCTACTGACACCTTACTAGCTTTACCTCTCACAAGTTCAACTTCTTAGAGAGAAGAGACTGCTGATTATTCTTTTGGTTCTAAGTTCAAAACCTCCTGGGGTTAGGTACCCACCTCTGTGTTCAGGGCTCTGGAAGGCTTTTGTTGAACACAGTGACTCTTGTTAAGATACCCATGAATGTGAAGGAGAGGAGCTATTTCTGTGGCGAGATAAAGATGCCTGGCATGTGCTCCCACAAATGTTTTCTACACCTGTGTTTGTTACTGCTTTGGGAAAGAAGATGAGTAACAATCTGGAAAATAGTGCTGGGTAAAATTCTTGGAGAAGAAGGGAATGATATCTAGAAATTTGGTAAAGAAACTAGTCCCTTATCTCCAGGACCAATGTAACTCAATTTATCAATTAATTAGTCTTCTTATTAGGTTTAGTTAATATTTCATAACATTTCAAGCAATAATTTTCCATTTTGTCATATTTAGATATAGTAGTTGAAAGAATAACTCAATGAACTATTAATTCTTTTCACTAATAAACTTTATCCAAACACAGGAATCTTCAGATGCATGCTATAAAGTGTTTAATTATTCTTAATTTGTGTGGAAATTTCAGTGAAAATATAAGACAAATCATTTTGGAATAATTATATTTAACCACAATCTGTTTAAAAGAGAACCAGATATGACTATAAGGAAACAAGACAATTGGGGAAATGTATGGTTTACCAGTTTAATGTAGCAATAAAATTGTCTAGCACAACTCATTGATTGAGGCATTGTCAATGCATATTCTGTAAATGAGCAATGAAGTATGACAAGAGAAATCTATGTACATTTAGATTATAAATAGAAATATCAACTCGCAAATATCAATTCGTACCCATTTTTCTAAGAAATGATTCATATCAATAACCATATTCAGATTTGTTGGCATTTCATGATTCATTATTAAGATAGAAAATATATCTTCCTTTCTTTGTTTAAATATGTGCCTGTTTACTTATACTTAGTACTGAACAGAAAAAAATAATGTGGGAAATATCATGCTTTAAACATAAAATTCTTTGAAGAAAGTTTCATTTTGGGGGAAAAGTTACATTTTTGTGCTTGATTCTTTAGTAATTAATGAACTAATCTTTAGATTCTCTTATTTCTGCATAAACAGGTATCTGATTGCTTATGTATTCAGAATAGATATTTCTAATTTAAAATACAGAACCTAATCATCTATTTTCCCTGCTTTGGGAGCCTTGCTCTCTGAGCTAACCATTCATCACTGGCTTTTAAATTGATGTAGGCAAGCAAAAAAATATTTCCTCTTTTACATTTTCTTAGTATATTTTTTATGGAAAAGAAAATTAATAGATGTGTAAAAAATTCCCTGAGAACTTTTGCGGCAACTGCAATTTTGAGATGTTATTGAACTGTTGCATTTTTTTAAAATTTAAGGTATGAAATAAACAATAAGGCCAAAAAAATCTGCAGTTTTGCTTTATAAAATATTTCTGTGATAAGCAAGAAAAAAAATAAGGTTTAGGCTGCCAACCATATCAAAAACATATAGCTAAGCAGGAGGTGACATATTCATATGTCATCTCACTAACATAGCTTTTACATAGTGGTGGCCATATAGACACAGCCAATCTCATTTTTAAATGAAAGGCAAGTAAGTTAAAACTGTGAAGAAATTCTGTTTCCAGCTATCAGATGAAGATAGAAAATTTACTAATACAATGAGAGTAAAGGAAAATAGTATTGTACCCTTAGACACTATTGTCAGAAGGCTAAGCTGGTGGAGCCACCAGTGAGCTCAATTTGACTATATTGACCAAAACTAAAAGCATTTATAATATCATCTTATAATTCCACTTCTAAAAATTTATTCATAAAAATATATCCATATATATCTAAATAAACACAAATATTCACTGTGCTTTTTCTTTTATTTACAAATGAAATATTAAGCTATAGACTATTTTAAATGTCTTATCATAAATCACTGGTTTAATAGACTGCTGGGTAAGTAAATTAGGTACATTTACATACAGAAAAGTTTGCACCGCATGCAAAAGATATTATCATGTCAGAAGAAGGTGTTAAAAGACAAAAACCCTTCCTTTTGTGGGATTTTTCTTTGATTTTTTTTTTCATATTTTTAAGGGTTTTATAAAGTGCTTTAGAAAGTCTACATAAGACATTTGTTGCAAAATTTGTCCGAGGAAGTGACTCTTGAGGAAGACTGGGATGATTTATTTCCACATTATAAATAACATTACCTTATGTTTGGCAAGCACTTGCAATGTGCCAGGAGCTGATTTAAGCATTTTACATCATTAAGTTAATCCTTGTAACTGTCCTAGAAAGTGTGTTTTGTCATTATCCTCATTTTATAGACACAGTTGACCTGAAAGACAGAGAAGTTAGGACAGTTATTAAATGACTGTCCTCAATATCAGTGGCTGCAAGCACTGCCTTCAGCAAAGCAGGGAGCTTCCTGTGATCCTGCCACCACCCTCCTCCCTCCTGCCCTCTTTGACATCCTTATTTTAAAAAAAGAAAGAAAGAAAAAAAATCCCTGCCCCCTTCTGCTTATTCCCAAAAGGGAGATATATTTTGGCTCACTATTTGGATTTGCAAATCTTTTCAGAGACCAAAAAGATATTTACCTCCTTAGAAATTGGAATGCTTAAAAAACCCACAAAAGTATGAGTGGAAGATATGTCAGGAAAATGCCAAGTGTAGGATAGTGGGTTGTCAATCTTAGTATTGAAGAACACAATGCAAAAAATCATAATATAGGTAGGAGTTTTTTTTAAACTATTGAAAAAATTTTGAATTTTCACAGCAAAAATATCACAGCCATGAATGCTGAATCTTCAAATGAGTATAAGAAATGTATACAAACCAAAGATAATACAAATTTTGGAAGAAATGGATAAAATCAGTCATGGTGGAAGTTTAACATTCATCTGTGAAGCAGGTTCACTGTGCACTGGTTACCAACTAACTTATGAGTAGTTAGAATTAACACTCTCCCTCCCACATGTTACATGAAGCAGGTTTATTAATTACAAATAGGCAGCAAGACTCATTGTGAACTCGTCCCCCAGATTTTAAGAAGGCTGCCCATACAGATGAAGAAATTTCTGTGTGTATCCCACTTGCTTCATAGCTGAAGGACTCCTTTTATTACCTGGGGATCACAGGACACATTGGAGCATTGAAGGACATCCTATTTCTATGAGAAGCTCTGGAACAGAGCTCTGGCTGTGCTGGCCAGTTTAAGATGTTGCATTTCAAGTACATTCTATAGTTATTCTTAAAAACTTGAAGCAAGAAAGGAAAAAAGCTGGATCAATCCAAGGCCATCCAGAGAACTGTCTTGTAACATCTCCATCCCTCTGTCAATGAAATCAATGATGATGATGATACTATCAATAATAATAAAGGAATAAAGAAAAAGGAACAACAACAAAACCTTCTGGCTTAACTGGTTTACAACTTTGAGTCTCATACAATTAGAATATGCATTTATATAAATTTTAACAGTATTGGGATTTTGATGCTAAAGCAACTGAGTGAGGTTCCTTCCTTTATACACTTAGTTCATGATAAAATAGGTTAATCTATACAGTTAAAAAGGTATGAGCATGTCACAGGAATTGAGCTTTAATGTAAGCAACAGCAGTCTTTATAGCAAGGTAGAAAAAAATACTTTCCTAATAAAGTTATGGAATTTATACTATAAGATAGTGTCAATATTACGAGGCAGAAAGCTATACTTGTTTTGTATCTCTTTCACTGAATGCTAGACAAGGAAGAGTAGAGTTTTTTTATTGTTTATTATATATATATTCTTCTCTTGTGAGAAGGACTTGATGAAATCATCAGAGAGACCATGATGGGCAGCCTGGACCAGAGCCCATGGGAGAGCAGCAGCAATACATTGAGGGAAGAGTGGATCCCATTTTTGTTTCTTGACACTAAGTTTACTTTAGTGAATTATCTGGTTGTACCCATTTTAAAATTCAGTTACTTATCTTTTGATTATTGGTTTGTAGAAGCATTTTATATGTAATTGACAGTAACCCTTCATTTCATGCCATCAAATATTTTCCAGGATATTTTTTGTGTGTTTTTATGTTTTAATTTTATGATCTTTCCTCTCTCTCTTGATTTCTCTGCTTGGTCTACAGATATTTTTCATTTGGTACAGTGAAATGTGTTTATTAACTGTTTCATAGCTTTATTACACAATCTTTAAAAATTCCTAAAAAATAATATTTTTCTTCAAAACTCAAATATTTGATTTACATCCAGCAGCTCAACTTAATACTTTTTAGGTGTTTTAATTGTTACATTGACCCCTTCTAACCTCAATATCTATTGCTTAATGCTGACTTCCTCCCATCAGAAGCTCAGTTTTAGGGAGTGCTCTCAGTAATTACTTTCTAAGTTTCCCCACTACTTTGGTGGTACATTATTTCTCACTCTTTCTTTAGCTGTCTTTGTTTTGCAATCTGTGATCTGCTCTGACACTCATATTTGACACCTGCCAGTAAGGAAGAAATAACCATACTTACCTAAATAATTAATAAGATGAGAATATGTTCATTTCAGTGTCATATTTTCTCCATATTACTATGTATAATTTCAAAATATATACTGCCCAAGCAGTGGATATGAATGAACATAAACTCACATTAACATATACCATTGTACTGTCCTTCTGTGGGACCCCTGCCTGCCACTACTCCTCACTAATTCACATCCCTCTGGTGATTTCTTTAAACAGCCCCTGTCACCCTAGGGGGCTGGTGACTGCTGTACCTGTTCTGCAGCCCATATTAGACCTCATGACTCTTTGGAACTGCCTTTTAAGGACTCTGTTCTCTCTCTTTACTCCATCAGACACGGATTTTTCTGCTGGTCACCACCTTGAACCCTCATGGGTCCAGAGCTTTGAGATAGTCTTGAAAAGTGAGAGACAAAGTCTTTCCTGCCTTTGTATTAAACTCATTGAATGCAGTGCAAAAGCAGAGTTACTTGAAATCAATGAGAGACTGAGTTCATTGGATATCCTAATTTAGGTTTCTCAAAAGCCAAACTCTGGGTCAAAAATCTGGGAACAGGTAGCGTCTGTGAAGTATATCTAGGCAGCACAAAAGAAGGGGTGGAGAAAGTGAGAGAAGGAAGGAGAAAGCACCAAAGGTAGGTGCACTAATCATCTGGGTATGTTGGAGAACAAGGGCTCTCTGAAAGATGGAATAGGAGACACCTCAGAATTGTCCTACCAACTATCCAAGAAGCTTCCATATTTATCTGCTGACTCCCATTTCTTATTTACTGAGGAGTGTCCATAGGGGTGTTAAATCTCCAGTATTTCTGGGGTACCTGCAGCACTAAGCAAGCTTCTGTAACTCTGGAGAAAGTCCTAGGTCTGATGACAGACAAACAATTGCTGAGGTAGGCTGTCATCAAGGATAAGAACACTGATGAGTGGAGCGGGGCATTGACATTGCCTTCTGCTGAGAACCTGGTGTTGTGGTCTAGATGTGGTATCCCTGAAAGTTCACATGTGAGACAATGCAAGAAGATTTGGAGGAGAAATGATTGAGTTATAGCTTAGCCAAATCAGTGAGTTGATCCCTGCTGGAAAGTGGTAGGGTATAGCTGGAGGAGGTGGGAATTGGGGCATGGCTTTGGTGTATATATTTGTATCTGGTGAATGGAATCTCTCTCTCTGCTGCCGTACCACCTGTGATGTGCATTGCTTCCCTCTACCACACTCTCCTGCCGTGATGTTCAGCTTTACCTTGAGCTCTGAGGAATGAAGCTGGCCTTCTATGTACTAAGACCTCTGAAACTGTGAGCCCTCAAACAAACTCTTTCTCCTCTATAATGTGCTTGTTGGGTTCTTCAGTAACAGCTGAGAAAAAGCTGACTAAAACATTTGGACTCTCATTTTACATTTGAAACCTACACCATCAGTGCAAATATGAATTCCAGTGTGTTCTCCTGGAGCCAGTGTAAATGCTGCTGTGATTTGGGGAATCTATTTGCTGTCAGCAGGCTTCCCACACTCCTCCTCTTCTCCCCTGAAGCATTTCTGTCTGCCCCTTCAGTTTCCCAAGCATACCTGCATGCATATGAATCCCAGAAATTGATACAGGTCCGCATTTCCTGGGAGTCCCATCAGGCTTACATTCAAATGGATTTTCCAGTAGTTCCAAAGCTATGGCCATGATGTATTTGACCCTAGTGACACAGTCACACTCAAGCTGAAAATCACACTACACAGTCAAAATGAAATTTTACCTTTATGTCTTTTCTATTTCCTGACCTCTGAAAACTGGTATTTGACTTATTCTATATAAGGTAACACAGATTTACTTATAAACAGTTTTTGCCAGGTTTCCTTAGATACCCTTAGCAACCAGCTCCTTCAAACTTGCAGCCTTAAGTGGAGACTTAAAGTGGAAGCATTCCTTTAAAAGTGACAGAAAATTGGTTCTATCTTGAACAGAATATCAAATAACTATCTCCTTTTATTTTTTTATATGAAGTCTCCTCCAATTATTTACTTAGAATGATTGTGGAAGAAACACCCCAAGAAACTTTGAACTTGGGCTAAGTGACAGTCTGTCAGAACCATTCAAAGTTCAGATGAGAAAACCCTGGCTCAGGTGACTATTGAAGTCCTCCTTATTCCACTAAATTATGTTACAGCTCCAGACAAGTGGGCCAGTTTCTCTGTGCTGCATTTCCTTAGTTTTAATACAGAAATGCTAGTGTGTTAGAAGACTCCAGGGAAGTAAACCCAGAGAGGTGAAATCAACCCATGGCAAAATAGGAAGAAGATCCACTTGACAGAGGGACAGTGCATCAGACTTGGCATTCTTGTCAGAAATTGACATCAGGTGAGATTAGCTTATATTGCAGACCCACTCTCAGTTAGCCATGCACCCCAAGTTGCTCCTACAGAAATTAAACATTTGGATTGGGTTGTATGAGTTCTCATCCTGTTGGATGTGGTTGCAGTCTGATTGGTGTTTCTCTAGAGGACTTAGTTTAGTGCTTTATCCATAATGTATTTAATAAATGCCAAATGATATATTGTACAGCTCCTCAGACTCCTATTAATATTTTTCTCCATATTTGGGAGGCATATTTTAATTTCATGGGGAAATTCATAACTTCTCTTCTCCCAAAGCGGTAGAACTGGGGGTGAGACTAGACTATCAAACTGTTATTATTTTTCCCCAGCTCACATACTTGTATCTGTCTCCATATCTCGAGCATACCTGCCTATGTATGTGTGCATGAACACACATACACGCTTAGTATTTTAGTTACCCTTTTCCTTAAGAAGAACATCCTCTATGCTTAAAATCAGTCTTCATCAGTTTTACCCCATCAACAATCAGAGGAAAATGTCTTGGTTTTGACAACAAAGGTGATTTTTGAATAGTGGTTCTGCCATTCAGTTATGTGAACTGCAAATTACAAAAACTCATCTAAGGCTTGGTTCACTGAGTTTCTATATATTTTCCAGCCATTACAGTGAAAGAATGCATACCCTATCCAGGTTACACAGGACCTCCCCTCACCTCCTCCATGGTATCACACTTGACCAGGGGACATACTTTAGCCAATGCAATGTGAAAGAAGTTTATAAGAGCCACAGTGGAGTTCCACTGCTGGGCTTTTCCTTTATTACAAGGTTGAAATATCCTAGAAAACTGTTATTCCTTCAGCTTTGATCTGAAAAAGTGGGAGATGGTAATCTCAGACATAGTTGACCCACAGTAAGAACCTGTAATGTAAGCTGGAAATGAGCATTTATTACTACACAGATCCAAGATCACACTGTACCTTACCCTAAAGTGCTTTGTGTATTTCCCAATCTATTCATTGGGAATAATATGATCTCCTTTGCTAAAACGGTGAGGTGACATGAATCAAGATGCTAAAGTGTGGTGCTCAACAAGAGACTTAGAGAGCATGGCAGTTTCAAAGTTTTATGGGAAATGTTTAAAAGATTAATTTTTGTAGAGTCCCCACTGATTGTTTTTGAAGGTGCTTCTAATAAAGGGAAAATAATTATTCTTTTCTTCTAGGAAAATATCAATTTATAATTCAAGCTATAACTCTAGGTTTACCCCTTCTCTGAACTTATACCAATACTCTTCTCTATGCACAATTGTTTGCTTCTATATAACTATAATAACATGGTCTTATAATGTTACATGCTGACTTTCCTACTGTTCTCTGCAGGCCTGTAGGGTAGAAGCAGTTTTTTCTAGTCCAGCTTCCAAAAAGCAAAATGGAAAAGTAAAAATTACAGTTGCTCCTCATCATACAAATAATTTTAATTTATGCCAATATGTTTAACAAAATTTGATATGATTCTGTTGCCTTGTACACTAAGAAACACATCTAGGAACATGCATTCAAATTCTGACTTCATATTATAACACACAGGAGTAAATACTGCATTGAAAATGGATGTCTTGGGGGTAAAAATGGGAGCTCATAACTCACTCAAAGCTTATGTAAGAAATATGCTATGTCAAGAGCTTTGTAATGTTTTGAACAACCAATAAAAAAAAAAAAAAAAGATTTGGACCAGAAAAAAAAAAAAAAAGAAAGAAAATGGATGTCTTAGAATTCTTCACCCTATTCATCTCTTCATCATTGACTTTAGAAACAGAATGATTGGAATGCCACAGCATTGATCTGCACACTTTTCTTTCTTCCTTTTTTAAGGGCTACCTTAGCAGTTCTCACAGTTTACTCTGCACAAGAATGCCAATATTGTTTGTGTGTGCATGTGTATTATAGTTTAGAGATAAGTTCCTGGGTTTTCAATGGTAATTTTAAAAACAATTTTATGGAGGTAAAATGGAATACAATAAATTGCACACATTTAAAGGCTACAATCTGAAAAGTTGTGATATATGCATACACCTATGAGACTCTCACAACAGGGAAAATAGAGAACATACCTATCATACCCAGAAGTTTTCTTACATCCATTGTCATTCCAGTTTATTGGTTCCTCCCTTACTCAATCCCCAATCACAGATTTGTTTTCTTTTTTTTTTCTTTTTTTTTTCTTGGTTGTTCACAACGTTACAAAGCTCTTGACATATCATACTTCATACATTAGACTGAAGTGGGTTATGAACTCCCAATTTTACCCCAAATGCAGATTGCAGAGTCACATCGGTTACACATCCACAATTTTACATAATGCCCTATTGGTAATTGTTGTACTCTGCTCCCTTTCCTATCCCCCACTATCCCCCCTCCCCTCCCCTCCCTTTTACTCTCTCTACCCCATCTACTGTAATCCATCTCCCTCCTTATTTATTTTCCCATTCCCCACCCAGCCTCTTATATGTAATTTTGTATAGCAATGAGGATCTCCCTTCATTTCCATGCAATTTTCCTCATCTCTCCCTTTCCCTCCCATCTCATGTCACTGATTAATGTTACTCTTTTCTTCCTACTCTTCCTCCCTGCTCTGTTCATATTTGCTCTCATTATATCAAAGAAGACATTTGGCACTTGTTTTTTAGGGATTGGCTAGCTTCACTAAGCATAATCTGCTCTAGTGCTGTCCATTTCCCTGCAAATTCTATGATTTTGTCATTTTTTATTGCTGCATAGTACTCCATTGTGTATAGATGCCACATTTTTTTTATCCATTCATCTACTGAGGGGCATCTGGGTTGGTTCCATAGTCTAGCAATTGTGAATTGTCACAGATTTGTTTTCTATACTTTAAATTTGTTGGCATTTTCTAGAGATTTATATAAATGAAATCATGTAATATGTACACTTTTGTTTGGTATTGTTCATTTAGAATGATTAGTTTGAGATGAATATTTGATTTGTTTCTAGTTGTAAGCTCTTATGAATAAAGCCTCTTTGAACATTTGTGTACATGTCTATGTGTGATTTTATTTAAATTTGTATTTTTATGTTTTAATTTAACTTAGATAAATACCTAGGAGTGGAATGTTTAGATCATATGATAAGTTTATGCTTAACTTTTTAAAAACATGTTTTCCAAAGTGGTCAATTGTTGCACCCTCCCACCAGCAATACATGAGAGTGATGGTTCCTTTATATTCTTGCCAATACTTGGTATAGTCAATCTTTCCATAACAGCCCTTCTATTGATAATGTAGTTTTAATTTACATTTATCTAATAACTTAAAATGTCTAACATCTTTTCATGCAATTTGTTATCCACATATCTTCTTTGGAGAAAAGGCTGTTTGAATTTTTTCCATTGTTATTGGGTTATTTTTGTAAAATGATGTTTTAAGAGCTCTCTGTCTTTGATATAAATCTTCTATCAAAAATAAGCTTTGCAGGCTAGGGTTGTGGCTCAGTGATAGAGCGCTGGCTTACCATCTGTGGGAAGCTGGGTTCAATCCTCAACCCCACATATAAATAAATAAAATAAAGGTATTGTATCTACCTAAAACTAAAAAAAATTATAATAAATAAATAAAAATAAAAATAAATGGTTTGTGTACTAAAAAAATATGCTTTGCAAATATTTTTCCCAATCTGTGGCGTATATTTTCATTCTCACAAAAATATCACTGGGATGGTAGGAATTTTTAATTTTTAATTTGTCTGTTTGATCCATTTTCTCCTTTCTTCCTTCTTCCCCTTATTCCCTTCTCTCCACTAATTTTTTTTATCATTTTTTAAATTAATGCTTTGTGGAAATGTATGAAGATGAGATTCACTGTGCTGTACTCATTTATGATGTAGGGATGCTAGGTTAGATTCATTATATTGACATACATTTGGTGTCTAAGAAATTACAGTCTAACATAAGCTCATACTTTTTTTTAAAGTTTGCTTTAAAATTTTTGTAATTGTAGGTTTCTAATTTATGTTTATGACCTCTTTTGAGTTAATGGTACAAATTCAAGACCAAGTTTATACTTTTTGTTTAGGGATATTCAATTTTTCTAGTCACAATTTATTGAAAGTACTTATTTTCTTATTTTGGAACTTTACTGAAACTGTATTGATTACCAGAGCTTTATAATAAATCTTGAAAGCACGTGATAGTGATATTAACTTTCCAACTTTGTTGTCCTCAAAGTTATTTTGGCTCTTCTAGCCTTTTCAGTCATTTGAATTTTAGAAGCATTCTTTTAGTTTTATAAAAACTTCTAGGATTCTTATTAAGATTGCATTGAAACTGTCAACCAATTTGAGAGGAATATCATCTTGATTGCATTGAGCATTATTCCAACCCATGAATGAAGTATGTCTCTTACTTAAAAGTTTACTTTAATTTTTCCAAGCAATACTTTGAGTTTGCAGTGTATAGATTCTTTACATTTTTTGTTATTGTAAATGGTATTTTAAAGTTTCATCAGTAATTATAATATCCAGATCAGATTTAACTAATTAATTTTTCTTTTCTCTATGTTTGTGTTTTCCCGTTCCCTTGTTTTTTTTTTTTTTTAAGAGAGAATGAGGGGGAGAGAGAGTGAAGGGGAGAGAGAGAGAGAGAGAGAGAGAGAGAGAGAGAGAGAGAGAGAGAATTTTTAATATTTATTTTTTAGTTCTCGGCGGACACAACATCTTTGTTGGTATGTGGTGCTGAGGATCGAACCTGGGCTGCACGCATGCCAGGCCAGCGTGCTACCGCTTGAGCCACATCCCCAGCCCTCCGTTCCCTTGTGTTCCTGTTAATCTTTGATTGAATGGCAGACATTGTGAATTTTATCTTGCTGACCTGGCTACTTTCTATTCTTATGAGTATTCTTGAAGTTTATTTTTGGACTATTTGCATTTCTTTTACATCTTGCTTTTTAAAATTTATCAGCAGAAAGATAAAGTTTTAATGATAAAGAAATTGAGCTCTTTTTAATTTAGAGGTAATTGTTCCTAACTGCTGAGTTAAAACTCTTTTGCCTTTTCTACCTGCTTCCTTGTCAACTATGAAGCTGTATAGCCTTCCTAATGGGAATAGGCACTATTCTTTTGCTTGTAGAAGTTTCAGGAATTGTTGTCTCTTATCAATACAGATGATTCTATCCTTAACTTACGGTAATTTCCTCATATTCATACACTTATCCAAAATGCTTAACACTGATTTTCTTCATAATTTGGGCTCTTCTGTGAAGTTCTCTTCTATATAATGCTTTGTCTTGAGAACCCTTTGGTCCTCCTAGACTCCGACGTCCATCTCTTCAACTCATGGGACTCACAAAGCTCCACATGGGTCTCTTCTTCCCAAAACACCATCTGGACACTCTATTGAGGCAATAAAAAAGGTGATTATAGGGGCTGGGGCTATAGTTCAGTGGTAGAGTGCTTGCCTAGCATGCATGAGGAACTGAGTTCGATCCTCCATACCATATAAATATAAACAAATAAAAGAAAGGTATAAAAACTACAATAACATTATTTTTTAAAAAGTTGATTATAAAGATCACCTCATTTATTCCCATTCTCAGGGACCACTGTTTTTTATTTTGTCTAATGGCCAATCTCTTAAAATCCATTGTTTCAAAAATGTCATCTGGTCTGGGAGATTATTTCTGACAGGAGGTTGAATTTGGTTCTGGTTACTCCATCTTGCTAGAAGCAAAAGTCTCTCAAAGCTAATTTTGATTATGAAATTTCTCACTTCATTAAATTAAATCTAGAAAAGTTAATTGATTTAAGCAAGATTATGATGATAGTAAATAAAGTTTAGGCAAGTTAGGGCTATAATCCTGAATCCACTCTTTATTCCATGCATCCTTCAGTCTCCAACAAATTTTATTTAATAAAATTTTGCATATATGTACAACTATACCAAACTTGATGGCTGATAATTCAATTTCAAGTAATTAATGCACATTTTAATAAAAAATAGTAAGTACAATGATATAATTATTTTCACAAAGATCTATCTCCATCTGCATGCCTACTGTTACTTTAGTATAAATTTACCGTTACCTAGTGTGTTACGGAGCTAACAGATTTAATTTTGCTGAGTTTTTCCAACACCAATCATACAAAGCTGTCAGCTGTCAGCTGTGAGCTTTATGTTTATTTTGGATCAAATACTTCCTGGAAGGTGAAAACTTATATCCATATACCATGATGATCCTTATGTAGAGATAATGTGTAAATTAACATATTGAGAGATTTCATTTCATTTACATATGTTAACATTATGAAATAGTATATCTGCCAGATTTGTTGGTGATAGATTTTTCTAAAAGTAGAGTTGGCTTATTTTTGTCCATTATTGGCAAATACATATTAATTGCTTCCATCTGGAAAAAAAAAACGTTTAGCATTGAATTAAATGCATCATAGGAGAGTTTCCGGCAAGAAAATATATATATACACACACACACACACACACATACATACACACATTTATATTTAAAAATATTTACAATTATTGAATGAAAAAGCAAATGAATGAATAATGACATGTGCCTTCAAGTCCCTAACCATACTTTTTCTCTTGTTTTTAAATTTATAAATATTTACCACATACCTGATTAGTACCAAGCACTTTGGAAGCACAAATATGAGTAAATTACAGTTGTTATATTCATGGAGTTGATGTTGCAACATATGGCATGAGTCAGTAGGCATATCCTTTAGTACAAAGTGGTATGTATAGGTTAATGTCATACAAAAATGCAAAGAAAATTCTGCAGAGACTGGTCATCTCAGAAATAAGCAAATAGTTTTCTGCACTTGGGAGGGATTGGGAAAACAGACAAGATTTTGAAATGGATTTAGAAATATAAATAATGTTTTGATAGGTGGACATTGGCAACAAACAGATTCCATGCAGGAGAATAACATGTACAAAAACAGACCTGCTTGAATAATCAAAATGTTCCAATCACTTGACGATCAGAGAAACCATAGAATTGAGTGATAAAACTGGAGTTGCTGGAAGAATTAAGTGAGGGATATAGTGTTTACAACATTATAATGAACAGGATGAGTTTGTTGTTAATGTCATTAGGCAGTTCAAGGCCATTCATTTATTTTAGTAGGAATTTAGCATGTGATTACAGTTGTGTGTATGAAGAACCTGAATGTAAGGAAGATATGGGCCATGGTAAGAGAAGCAAAATAATTCTGGGAATCAATGATTGAAGTACAAATTGATTAAGACATTTCAGAGGTAAAAATCTAAGTAATTTTGCAATTGGTTGTACATAGGCCATTAAAGTGAAAAGGAAGGGATTTTGTTGCTGAGAAAGAATTTTACAAATGCATTTAATTTGTTTTTCAGATAACATCTCTAAATAAGAAACCACAGAATACTGAACACAGGATGAAGTGTGTGTGAGTACATAGTAATCTGAACGTAAGCTGTGTCATTAATTTCTGCACAGAAATTGACTCCTATCAAGATGAGACAACACAACAAGGTAAGTGAAGTTTTGAAGAGTACTCCTTTTAGTAGCAATTATTTTTCTTTCACATTCATGATCTGGAAGTTCTGAGCTTGCATGAGTAGTAGTGGAGTAGGCATACTATTAATAGAATCTGAGAATCCAGGGAACAGGCTAATAATTGATCAAGTTCTTCTGTCTTCTCAACCTTCAAAGCACACTAGACCACCAAAACAAACTAATGGACATGGCATATTCTTTTTCTTTCCCAAAATTAAATTGAAATCAAACTGTCAAGCTATTGAAAACGTTTGTAGCAAAACCAGTATAAGCACATTTAAAGAACAAGTTATATTTTAAGAAGCCACATGTAAGTCTATTTATTGGTTAGAAAAATAAACAAACAACAATGCAAACATCTAAGCTTTTCCCAAATTAACACTGGACTGACATCTGACATTAATATCCAAAAGTTTTTTTTAATTCCAATCATCATTTTTGTCTCTTACTCAGTTTTGAGGATTGCATAGATAGATACAATTCTTCTCCTATGTTGTGTATGAATTTGATTAAAAAAACTTTCTGATTTCAAATAATTCATCCCTACCCAATAATCATCATTTTCACCACCTTCAGTTGTTATATTATCTTTACTTTTATCTTAAATAAACTACATTCTCTTCTTGGCAGAACATATGTTCCCACTGCAATTTTATATATATAAAAAAGTACGGGATTTATGTTCATAAAGCATAACAGCAAACACTGAGGACAAGGAGGTACCATGACAGATATTACTGAAATGGCTGCACATAAATGCAAAGTCCCCCTGCCCTTTTTTTAGTGTATAAACAGAAGAAACAATTTTTATTCTGCCTATAAATGTCTGTAAGTTGAGAAGTTCATGAGCACACAAATGTGTATGTTCTGTGCCCTTAGACCTCTGCTTCCTGAGTACAGTTTGGAAGTGAGTCTTTCTTTTCCTACTGGTCAGTCAGCTAGGAAGGTATACACTGTAGATAATTCAGGCTTTTTCTTTCTCTGCTAAGAGAAGTTACAGTCTTTGTATGATGATCACTTCCCTAACATTTGGGCAGTACCTATCTTCCCCTCTATGAGAAAATAACAAGAAACATTCATGAAAGGATTCTTATTAGGCAATTGCTCAGTGAGAAAATGTACATATCGCATCAGGTTTTCTTGTGGTGTTTTATTCTAGGAAATCTCAAAGGCTTGGAACTTTTGCCAGGCTTTGACAGATGCCATGTAAAGGTAGGTGGGGACCTTCTTCTCACCCCAGTAAACCTGTGCTGAGACAAACTGCTGTGGTCACAACACTTCTTAGCCAGAAAAGAAACAGATATCTTACTATTCCCCTCTATATTCATCTTTATAAATTCTTTTTTAGTCTTTCCATCCACTGCTTATGCTTGATTTTTCTTAAAATTGTGCCAATTCCTGAAATGTAAAGGAAGGGAACACTTAGAGGGAACTTCTGGGATTTAAAAGGCGTTAATTAGAAGTCTAGAAACAGAAGGATGAGAGCAAAAAATGGGCAAATTGTGAAATTGAAAACTGAACTCAAAACATATAGGAGAAGAGCTTGTATGTAAGATAGTGAGGTGATTGCTTTTTCTTTGTTCTGGAAAGGTGAAATTTTTTTGATTCACCTTTGTACAAAAAAAGGGCAGTTGCATTTTCCAAGTCCTGTATTATTGATAGTTTCAAAGAAATGAGACTCAAAATGTAATCAGATTTCATTTTCACCATAGGTTAAATGGAAAGTCAACAAAATATCTCTGCTTTAAAAAAAAAACAGATTTGTTAATACAGGAAAAAAATAGGCACAAGGGAGAGTTAAGTAAAAATATAAATTTATCCATATGATATTCCTCCATTTACTAGATCACATTTATTGAGTAGAATGTAGGCAATAGGTTACTTATTGATCATAGTTAACATCCTCAAGCCAAAAAGTCACATGTCACTAAGTCATGACTTTGTGTTAATATTTGTATTGCTGTATTCCCTTCATATTTTAGAATTAAATGATTAGTTACTGTATATTTAGGATTTTGTGGAATGGTTTTGATTTAAAACCAGGATTCTCAAGAAGGGGTGATTTTGTCCTCAACTCACTGGACAGGACAATGCCTAGAGATGTTTGGTTGTCAAAGTTTCAGTGAATAGAGGTGCTAGTGGCATCTTGTGGGTAGATGGTAGAGATACTCCTAAGCATAGTATAATGTACAGGAGGGAATTTAAAACAAACAACCAAAAAGATTGTTCGGCCTCAAATGTCAGTAATGCTGTGGCCAAGGCACCCTGATTTACCACATTCTCCCATCTCCCTCTGCGTATTTGTCGGTTCATGCATGCCAACATTCCTAATTTAGAGTTCAAAACATATTATTTAGTAATTTTTTCTACAGTGAGTTCTATTTATGTCAGGTTTTTCAGTAGAAGTGCTTTATTTTAAAAAAAAGTTCTCAATCTTTACACATCAAATTGGTGCCTAACATGACATAAATGTACATTTTGTTTTATTTCAATTCTGCTTCCGCATTTCAATACCCTTTTTACAGACGTATTAGGCCAGTTTTCCTTTGAGGATACCCTTAAAATTGACAACAGAATACCTCTGCAAACACAGATAGGAATATCAAGTTGATAATTTTCATTAAGAGGAAACCCCAAAATCTTGAATTAAGAATTTCATGTTCCAAAGTGTAACTTCTCTTTCAACATTTCATTTGCTCTAGTTTTCAAAACCATATGGAATAGGTACTAACATTTTAAAACTTGGACTGAAGAGCTTTTTACCCAGTGGTTGCAGAATGACTGAGCGTACTGTTCCTCCTTCCCAGGCTCTGCTCCTTCACAAAGGGGCCATTTGGGGCATCCATGTACCTGGTGGTAGGAGTGCAGCTGGGACCTATGAATGGGTGTGAATAATCTCTCTGTGGGTTGAGTTGCACCCAAGAACAAAGTAAGACCTGAGCCTCAGAATGCAGCCTCTGTACTCTCTTTTAAGGAGTTTTATTTATCTTTAGGTTGAATAACATTCTAGAATATGTAAGCAAAGTCCCTAAGGGACATGGTGTAGTGGTCAGAAGAGATTGCACAAAAGCAAAGCTTGTATTAGACATGTTGTGGGCCTAGTGTTCTATTAACATTCCAGTATCATATGCATTTTCAGAAAGAAATTAGATATTCCAAAATAAGCTAATTATTTGGAGGGAGTATAAATGTTACCCCTCTGGAAGTATAAAATATAAATTAAAATAAAGTATAGCTGCTCTGTTAAAAGGTCAATAGAATCACTCCCCACCCTCATCTCCTTGGCTTTATGATCTAAGCTCACTGAGGACTGATTTTTCAAAATGAATGTGACAAAAATTTGTTTCTTTCCTATCCTCTTGAGTTTCTATTCTACAGGGAAAACCACTCATCTAACATTGCTTTCTTTTGATTCATGGCACACATTCACATGGATCATTTTTTTCTGTACTTAGTCAATAAGGAGGTTGAAATATGTAATGTCAGAAATAACAGATTCACTACAAAAATCACTCAATCAAGGCTAAATCATTTCATTATTATTTGTTGAGAAATAAAGCACAGACCATCAAATTTCAAAATAAGTCTACAAAATTGAAAAAAATATAATACTGGTATTGCTTTTCAGCCCTGGGTCATAATCCTTTTGAAAATTATTTAAGATATTTTAAGAAATTCAACAAAACCAATCTTGGCTTATTTTCTTGAATACTCATAGATTAAGTCTCATATTTTATGTACTTTCTTACTGACTTTCTTAAAAACAATAGTTTTTAAGTCAAACCCATTGTCTTTGTGAGACAAGAGTAAGAACTGTCAAGGAGACAAGAAGATACTGAAGACATAGGGGGTATAGTACTAATAGAGCTTTCAATCCTATGGACTACTTTGTCTAATTTTTTGGTCAGTACTTTCCCAGACAGCATTATATTTTTTCCTGTTTTGATTTCATTACATTCAGCCTTGACAAATCACATATTTGAAATAAACTGTCATATATATGTTCTTTCCCTCCTTCCTTGCCAGTATTTAAATATTCAATGCAAAACTCCCTATCAGGTCTTGGGGATATGTGAGCTATGTTACTTTCTCCAGAGAGCTGAACATCATTGCAAAACTTTTAGACCAGCAAATCCAGAGGTACTAAAAAGACAGAACTATCTTTCTCAAAGTCCCCTTCATCTGCATTCTGTTTGTAGCTCAATTTTGAATTTTCTTATAAAAAATCACTACTACTTGTGATATAGATTTACCTAAGTCCATTTATGTGTTTAGCAAATGTAGGAGTTTCTTGGATTTGCTTTTATTTTGTTGGTTTGTTTTTTTTTGGATATTGTTGTTTTGTTAAATATCAGAGAATTAAGGATAGGTGATGCTTTTGTGCCACTATCCCTATGAACTAGTAATTAGATGGTTTGTTACAGTGAAAGCAAATCTGAGACCAAAGTCTGTCAAAGGCACCAACATTTATTAGTGAGCTGACACAGAATCAAAGTGAAATACCTTATTTACCCTGAAAACCTCCAATAAGTACCACACCTGAAAAGTTTATCATGAGAAAGATGCAGTAATAATACTTCTATTTCCTTTCTTATTATTAAGATATAATTACATAAAATTATGAATGTTAGTTTGTTGAGCTTTGGTAATTCCACACATCCTTATCACAACCATCCCATATAAGATACAGTACATTTTCACTCCCTGATCCTCATAAAATAATAATTACAATTAATTTTCCTCCCATGCTGAGTGCCTGGTTTCCATTACCATGAATGAGCTAGCCTATATTTAGATTTCATATGTACAATGATATAAAGCAGGCTTCAGTTGCATTAGAAGGTAATATCTCTGTGCAGTGGAGAGGTGCACTAATGTGTTGGCCATTTTTCCTCTCTTCCATCATGCTAGGGATAGGGATATAAGTCTTCCTAAACAACCACATAACACCATTCATTTCACAAATGAAGAATTATTTCTTATACCATTACCCTAATTAACAAACCCTCTAGCATAGATTTTCACAGTATATGAAGCAGTTATTCAGGGGAATATATCAAAGTGTTTGCACCTATATCACAGATTCAGAGATGGAACACTGATAGAAGAAATCATGTTTCAAAGGTCTTACACTTGTCTTTTTTTATTCTTCTGAATAAATCCCATCCCTTCCCCTCTAACTAGGTAGTTCAGTAAATCTATTCCTATTCCCACCACCCAAGCAGGACCTACTGTTACTTTTTATCTCCCCACCCCAACTCCTGCCTTTTGAACATGAACCTTTATTATAGCACATATAAATAGTGAATTTATCATGAAATGGGCTTTTTTGGCATGTAGATTATATTATGAAGGAATTAGATCTTAGACATCTCCTTACTTTCCATGTACATTGCTATATTTTCCAGAGCAGGGCACTAAATAAATATAGTTGCAAGGTTACATGGATGAATGGATGGATGAAGGATGGATAATTAAAATATTCATATATTGCTTGGGGCTTTTTGAATGTTAGTTTATCAAGAATTCATGACATTAGCTTAGTTGTTGAGAATGGAATATTTTTACTGGGAGGATTTTAACCACAAATGTCTGGATGAGTAGGTCAGAATGAAGCTACCAGATAAGACATGTACCTCCCTAGAGCACTAAACATCGATGATGATGAAATCTATAAAAGCAGATATCCCCTTTCTTCCTAATGTTATCCAGAATTTGTGTTTTAATCATCTTTTTCACTTTGTGACCAAAAGCCTTGATAAGAACAATTTTAGAGGAGGAAACGTTTATTTGACATTCATGATTTCAGAATTCTTAGTCCACAGATGACGGACTCTATTGTTCTGAGCCATTAGTAAGACAGAACATCATGGTATAAGATTGTGGAGGAGGAAAGCAGCTCAGGACATGGTAATTAGGAAGCAGAGAGAGAGAGCTCTGCTCACTAGGACAACTTTTATACCCCCAGTGACCTACTTCTTCTAGTCACACCTTATCTTGCCTGTAGTTATCACACAGTAAATTCATATCACTGGATTAATCCACTGAGTAGGTTAAGGCTCTCACAACCCAATCATTCCACTTCTGAACTTTTTTGCATTGTCTCACACATTAAATTTTTTGGGGAAACTACATATACAAATCCCAATAGTTTGTATTGCTTCACTACCATGAAAAGCCTCCTAATTTCCATCCTTTGCCTTTAGGAGATTTATTATAAGGGGACATAAGAGATTAATCATATACCAGTGAGTCAGCTAAAATTCTTTGAAAGATTTGTAAAATTCCATCTCTGTCAAAATTAAGATGACTGGCTCAGAAAGGAAAGATTCCTAGAAAACAGTGATTTGAATTCCCATGACTATCTTCTTTCTAGCCATTATTTTACCTCATGAAATGATAAAGGCTTCTCCGAGTTGACGGGCTTGCATATTATCAGGAAAACAGCTCAGCCTAAATTTTAGTCTGCTTCATGATGCATCAGAAAACATTCAAATTCTCAATTCCTGATGCAAGTTATCCATTAACTGATTCTAACTTGACATAATCAAAATTAATTTTTTTCATAATTTCACATGTAGGACATGTGCACCTCTAACTAGAGAGGAAATTTTTTGTTGTTGTTGCCTAATGGATTCTTAGCACTAATTAAAGTTATACAATTATGGTGCAGTGAATCAAAGAATTTTACTGAGAAAATTAGCACACAAGTTAGCATTTTAAATATAATAAGGAGAAATGCTTTTATACAAAAACTCCATTCTCTGTTCTCTTTCTTATTCAAGGAAACACTCCACTTCTAGCTATGCACTACTCCTTCTCTTCCTCGTCTTTCAATTTCCTTCCTTCTTTCCTGGTCTCCTTTGAGTTATTTTCAACCCAGAAGACAGAGTGTTTATATAAAAACTTTAAATTATGCTGATCCATTGCTGCAAACCTTCTATCTAACCTAAGTCTATCACTACAGGGCTGAGTGAGATGTAGAGTGATACCATGATATATAGCAATATAGTGATAAACTATCACTATCACTATATTCCAAGGCTATAAGCAAACCTGACCTTGCTCTGGAACAAGAATCTATCTTCCAACTTTCTTCATTATGTAAACATCCTTGAGAAAATAGTTTGGAACAATGACACTCAGTGATTCTTCTCATAAGATACGCAGAAATGTGAGAAACCTATGGAGCATGGTTTTCCCACAATTATGTATTTTATTTTTCTTGTTTGTCTTCTGTCTCTTCCATTCCATGTTAAACTCTATGAAACAAGGATGTTTGTTTTCCTGTCCTTCCATGTGTTTATCTCCAGCTCTTAGAGAAATACCTAATAATAGATATTCATCATATACTGATTGACCAAAAAGACAAATGTCTATTTCTTTGGTATCAGAGGTTACAAAGGAAGTTAGTTGGCAGACCTTCTTCAGTTGGATAGTGAGAGTATAAGGCAGGCTTGTGCCTCAACTAAAGATGTCTGATTCTATGTCTTGCTACATAGGAGGCACTTAATCATTATTTGTTGAACAAAGCTTACTGTATCACTTTGGATTCTCCAAAGAGACAAGAACAATAGGGCACATGTGTGTGCATGTACACACACACACACACACACACACACACACACACACACACAAAGAAAGAAAGAGTTTGAGAAAGTCAGGAAGTTGTTCACATGCTTATAAAGCCTGGAAAGTTCAAGACCTAGAGTCAGCAAGCTGGAGACATGTTGCTGTCAATTCCAGTTTGAGTCCAAAGGCCAGAAACACAGGACAGTCAATGATGTGTTTCAGTCTAATTCTAAAGAAAGAAGACAGATGTTTCAGATCTAGGACAGTCAGGAAGATAGAAAGAAGTGTTTTGATCTATTCAGGCCTTGAATAAATTGGATGAGGCCCACCCAAATTAGGGAGGGCAATGTGCTTACCTTAGTCTACTGATTCAAATATTAATTCCACCAGAGCACTTTTACAGACACATCCAGAAATTATATTTAAACAAATATCTGAGTACTCCATGCCTTGATCAAATTAAGCATCACACTTACTGTAGTCCCACAAATTTCAAATCTTCTTTGGAAAGGAGTACTGGGGATTGAACCCCCGGCTCTGTGCATGCTAGAAAGGGTTCTACCTTGGGGTACAAACTCCATCCTTTTTTTTACACATTATTTTTGAGACAGAGCCTCAGTAAGTTATCCAAGCTAGCCTTAAATTTGTGATTCTGCTGCTTCCCAGTAGTTGGGATTGCAGGTGGGTTCCACCATACCTGGCTTAGTAGTGGCATTATAGTACATGACACTGTCCTAAGGAACAAGTGGGCTCAGATTGTTGTGTTCAGGGTTATCTTTACCAGACACACAAATTAAATAATTAAACATGGCAGAGAGGATCAGCTCCTCCTTAGCATCTAACGAGTTAATGCTAAACTAAATAATAATAATAAAAAAACTCAACAAATTCACAAGTATGAAAGAATAAAATAATCATCTTTAAATTATAGAAATCTTACGTTAAAGGTTGTCTTGATGTATATAATTACCAATGGTGTTGGGGATGCAAATCAAGTCAAGATGGCGCCTAGCACTTTGCCAAGAGGAGTGGTTTGTGAAGCAACGCCAGCAAGCCATTAAGATGATGAGGATTCCTTATTGGCTGACTGCTGTATCTAGATGATGTTAAGCTGTGTGTAATTAGTTAAGTATATGTACCTCTGCTGTCCGACAGAAAAGCGGCTCCTGCTACCTCGGGTGCCCGCTACTTTGAGCTCTCGATCAGTTCCTGCTGAGTTCACTCGATAAAGTAGTTCCCGCTTCAACCTTCAAGTTGCTTGTCACTTCTTGGTTATTTAGCCCAGCCGGACTATAACACTATGGCATGGACAGAGTGACAGAAATAGAAACAATAAAGAAAGAAATATTTGATTTATCTCATTTATTTGTTTTATTTATATACCCAGATATGTAAAATATTCGAAGTTTTCTTAAATAATGGGAACCTACAAAGGTGAGTTCTGGAAGCTCAGAGTAAAACAAAGAAGATTATTGTTGAAAAATTTGAGCACCCTAGGGTGTGTATCTGGTTCAGTCAGCAAATGGTCAAAGACAATAGAATCCACCTGCTTAGGTTCAACTCAGCTGTCCCTTTGTCTCTAGTCAGTGAAGTAGTCATGAAAACTACTTTCTTTTTCACATCTCTTCTTTTTGTGATGAAGAAATAAAAGTTTTCAATTCTCCAGAGAGAGAGAGATATCTAAGTCATAGAACTAAACCTTATTTTTTTTTCTTTTTCTTGGATTTGCAAATGTGGAATATGTTTAAATTACTTTAGAGTAGTCCTTTTGCAGGGGATGTTTTCTATATCTGATCCTTTTTTCACTTCTAAAAAAGTAATGCCAAAAAAAAAAAAAACTCAGAGTGAAAAAATTATTTGACTTGCTGAAGTTTTTTTTAAAAAAATTAGTGTGTTTGACAATTAAATTTACAGCTTCATATGTACAATGTATTCTTAAAACCACCTCATAAATTGGAATCATTATATAGTGCCGTAGTCTTGGCTGGGCACAGAATCACGAGCCACTCAAGTAGGAACAAAACTTTATTTTGAAAAAGCCGCCAAGACTCTGTAGGCGCCGGCAAGCCAAACCTGGTCCTCCCACGCGGGCGTCTACCGGAACCTCCCTTCTCCCGGAACCCAGGGGTCCCCCGGACCTCCCCCGGAATTCCCTCCTACTATCCTTCCCCAACCAATGGGAACTCTCCATGAGTCCCGTAACATGAGTCCGGGTAGCAGGCCAGGGTGAACAGCGGGAGTCCAATTTCCATATGAATGTAAATCTTAACATAATCATATCTCAGTGGCTAGCTGGCGTCACTTTACAACCAAAGGTGCCATACATCGTATATTTGCTTGTGGCTCCTAGCAATACAGATTTCTCCTAATAAAATGTTTTAAAAACAGTTTGTTCTGTTGTTTTTTAGTCATCAAAGAAACAGAATTTCACACATTAAAAATTACCCTAGGTGATTTTTCTTTTTAAACAAACAACTTTGACTCATCAAAACCTCACAAGACTTCAATTCATCTGATGCTTTAACTTCCCCTTTGGTAACCTATTCATTACTTCCTGAGACTGACCAATCTCCTAGGTATAAATGACTGGATTTCTAGAAATGTCACCTCAGTGAGTCATTGTTTTGGCCACAAAAATCTCTTTTCCAAGGGAAAACAGTAAAAGCATCATGGATAGTGTCACACCCATTATGAGACAGATGTTAGTAGAACTGAAGCATTTATCTATTAATTTTTTTCCTGAAATGTTATGGATATAAACAGAAATAAAACTAAGTGAGGAGTCATTTGATGGACAAGGTCAAGTACTGGTTTATGAAAAGGATTATCCAATTACATGTTGGTGTGCTTAGGGGGTTGCTTCCAGAGACACTATTAGGGGGATTATCTAGGCTTGGAGGTAAGAACAGACTTCAATAATAGCCAATTCTAGTTACTAGGGATCTGGAACCAAAGTCCCAGGGATCAGGTGGCATGGATAACAGAATTTGACTTGTAGATGGGCAGCTACAATTGGAAACCAGTAGAAGCAAACAAATTTGATATGGATTCAGGAAGTAAAAATGTAAACTTTCCAATGAAATCTGCCTACTGTGGACTTCCTGATTAAACTTACTTAGAGAATAAGGCTTCTTATGCTCTTCACAAAATTCAAATAATACTTGTGTGTGTGAAATTAAAAGTCAAGATCAAAAATCTTTGCAATTTTAAGCCTTTCCTTTTATGAATATGAACCCATTTATTCAAGCCTATTTCTGTGAACTTTAAGAAAATATTATTCCTCCAAAAGTCCTTCAATACTTTCTTAGGTTTATTCCCAGATTCATGATAATTTTAATGTTGCTGTTTTTTTTCTCTGCAGGAAAGGAATTTTATATTTCACCTTGGATTGTATTTCTACATTTTGTGAGCTTATTTTTTTTTGTTTTTTTATTTGTGCATTTTAGTTATAAATAATTTTTAAATCATATTTTTATTTAGTTAATATTGATGTTGTCTAATGTTAAATAATTTTATGTTGATTTTATATCCTGCACAATCCAAATAATTAGATAGGTAGCCAATGCAATTTTGCTTATTCATTTATAGTATATTGCATTGGCTAAAAACTTAAAATTCAATAAAAAATTACTAACTATATTCATTTTCTAAATTATTTTTAAATCATAACTACCTGAATTTTATGAAATGCTTTTATTCTTTATCTATTTTTGTGATCATGTGATTTTTCCCTCTAATACATTTATTACTATAACACTTAATAGTTTTTTTGGTAGTGCTGAGGATGGAATCCAGGGCCTCACTCAAGCAAGGCAAGTGTTCACCACAGAGCTATATCTCCAAACCCTAGTTTTTTGGAACCCTTCTTACATTCCTGAAATAAACAGAAATCATTTATGTTATATGATTTTATGTGCAACTTTGCTCACTTAGGTAATATATTATTTAGGATTTTGGCATTTATATTTATGTCAGATTGGTTCCTAAATTTGATTTTATTTTAAAATGTACTTTATATCTGAGTTATGTCTCATTTTTCATTCCTAATAATATCTCTGCCTTGTTTTATTTTATTGGTCTTAATGGATAATTTTCTATTTTATTTTTTCAGCAATTTAGGTTCAGGTTTCTTTCTCTCTCTCTTTTTTTATTCATTAATACACAGTCTTGACTCTACTACTTTCCACCTTCAACTTTATGAAGATTTATTTATTTTTCTCCTTGTTTTGGTCTCTTCTGTGAAATGCTAACCCATTAGGCATCTTTATGAAAGTTATTTAGTGTAAAACACTTTTTTTTTTTTTTACAAATAATGGAACTTAAGTTTGCACATTTCCTTTTTTAGAACCCCAATGGCTAGATCTTTAAGTTTTGTAGTGTTGACACTTTCTCTGTAATTTGCCTCCAAGTGTTCTGTAGTTTCCAGCATAGTTTTCTCTTTATGCCAGGAACTACTCAGGAAAGTATTTAAAGCTTTAATGTGTTTGTATATACGTTTATTTTTTCATATCTAACTTGCTTACCATACAAGCAAATTAAAGAGGATGGTCTGTAGGACATTATTTAAAATGTTTTGAGGCATCTTTTGTTCTCTACTTTCTGACTGATTTGAACTTTTAAGGTTGCTTCCACTTAACTCATAGTTTACAACTAGGTCTGGTAATTATGGCTTAAAGCTTCTTTCCTGCAGTGATATTGAAGGATATGAAAAATCTGATGACGAATCCTTTAGGTCTCTTGATTTAATATTTCATCCCACACTATGTTGTGTTCATTGCCTTCTGAAGTCTGCTGCTCCATGGAAACAGTAACCCTAGGAAATGGTTGGCAATAGTTGTTGTTAAGCAACTCTTCATGGGCGGCTGTGGGCTCTGGAGAATTCCTCTCCAGTGTTTAGCTTAATGCAGTGGTCTGTGACTCACCTGGGACAGTTTCTTGTCTCTCTTCTTCTCAGGGGCTTAACCTTTAGCCAGTATTCCTGATCTTGGAATGTCAAATAACCATTGGCTTTGGCATTCATTCGCTGTCTTGAATATCTTTTCTCTTTCCGATTAAAAAGAAATTTTATTCTGTCTTTGATCCTGTTATGTCCCTTTACTTTTTCCTTTTATACGTTTTATTCCTGAATGTCTGGATCAGAGAGAGCATCAAAGCATAAACTTCCTGAACTCTATTGATTTAAATGCTTTTATCTTTAAAACATTTTGAATTATTTTTGTGTATGACATATATAAGGTGAACATCTAACTCCTGTTTTTTTCTTCAAAAAGGACTAAAGGCATCTAATATATTGGATAAATTGGTTCACCCTGTGTAGTTTAAAATATTACAAGGGGTGACCTCTGATTGACACTGGCTTAGAACTCAGAGAAAGTTGCTGTTTCTTTCTCCTTCTCCATTTCTTTTTTCTTCTTCTACCTTTTTTAATTCAAGTAGTTTTGTAAGGGGCAGCTTTATATTCTGATACAGTTCACAACTTTTACTATTGCCTTGAATCCCACTTCACTTATTTGTGTAACTTGTCTGGCCCTAAAAGTGTGTAGATTCTTATTATAAGTGTGAGTCCTTCAAGATTCAAGTTTTTGGATGTTGTTGTTTTGGATCTCTTATGAGAAAGGGTTTTGAAATTCTTACTTCCCCAAATGTTTTTTTCTTTCAATATTGCTTTCTATAGCACTACCTCTTCAGAGTGCAAATGAAATGTCTTCAGAGGAAATAGTTAATGACTAGTCTAAGATTCTGCAGTAAATATTCCAGGAAATCTTGTAAAGATCACTGAACTCACTTGGCCTTAAGTTTACCATCACTAAAAATGAGAGAAATAGATTTTTTGACCTTTGAGATTCATGTAAGAACATGGCTCTGCCTATATACAGGATTCAAATAAATAAAATAATAATAATAAATGGTACTTGGAAGAACACGCCATATGGTGTGTAACTGGGTGTGATGCTATGTCTGATCCTGTTAATTAAAATTCTTATGAATCCATTAGTGAGTTGGAAGACAGGGTGAAGAATATATTAGTTACATGGGCAAGTGATGCTATGTAAGGTGGTGTTACAAAGAGGAGCGAGAAGGGAAGTGGTAGGTGTGGTTTATTACACATGCATGTCCCAGAGACAGCAAGGGCCTTGCTGACTAATGCACACTTATGTTTGTTATCCTAGCAGGTATTTTTCTTAATAAACCAGACTCTTCCATTATTTAACTAGTTCCCTTATTTTTTCCAGGACTCTAGAGTACCAAGCCCTGGAGTATCAAAACTGCCTTTGATGTTACTCTGATATCTCAAATGTTACACTTTACAAAACGTAGTTTAGACAGTTGAGAGATCTGACTCAATTTAATGTTCAATTTTAGGTACCAGGGGATTTTGAGTGATGTCTGGTTTTCTCCCTGGAGGGTTATATTAATTGCGACAGGAACACTGAAGTGGTAACTTACTTAGCATTATTTGTCTATGTATTAGGCACACGACGGTCCTATTTAGCTGGCAGGAGCATTAGAAGCATCATTATCAGTGTCTAAAGAAATCAAGTTTTATTCTCAGTTCTATTTCTTACCAAGTTTCTCTGTAGCTATAATGCGCTATTCATCTTCTCAAAGGAACACTTAGTATCAATAACACGTATCCATATTGTCCAAAGGGACCAATGTTTTGTCTGCTCTTGGACTTAATTTTTTGGATTCGCTGAACTTAGCATAGTTTTGGTCACTTGTTCTTCCATATTTGTGTTGTTGCTATTGTTATTGTTGCCTGTGTTGTTGAATATGAAGGCAATTTCAAAACCTTAGCTTGAATGCTATTTCCTGGTCCCCAGAAATTTTTATTTCAGAATTTATACTCAGAGTTGCTGTAGCTCAAGTTTAAAATCTGTCAAAGCTATCATAATGTTATAAAGTGTGTCTTTCAGGTTTTTCCCCCAAGGCTTTATTGCTTGCTTGCTTGCTTGTTTTAAAGTTTGACAGCAATAGAAGTTATCTCTTTGGGCACCCCACATCTGTAATTTCAGAGACTCTGGAGGCTGAAGCAGGAGGATTATAAGTTCAAGGCCAGCCTCAGCAACTTAGCAAGACTCTGTCTCAAAATAAAAATGAAAAAGGGCTGGAGATGTAGCTCAGTGGTGGATTGCACTTGGGTTCAATCCCAAGTAGTGAGAAGTAAAAAGAAATTACCTTCTTGGGACACTCCCTAGTCTTTCTTTGCTTATTATCTCTACAGATAAGAAGACAGGTCCTTTTTGTTTTGTTTTGTTTTGTTTTGTTTTGTTTTTTGGTTAAGATTTTATAGATAATATCTGTATAGGTAACTGAAAGGAAATAACCAAACATAGCAAACTGAAGTGTGTTTAAATACACTTTCACGTATTTTTATCTGAACTCTTCCCTTCAAGGATAGAAGAGAGACATTTCACATTTCTTCTTTCTTACTTTTAATCCTTGAAAGTAGCCATCACTATAAATCCATTCCTGAATTTTTGTGTTAAACTAATATTTATTTTGAAAACTGTTTCTTCTATTTTTTCATAATATAAATAATATACATTCATTATGTGCATCATACACATTCCTGAATTATATGCATTCCTGAAAGTACAAGAAAAAGATGCAAAGAAAAAAATACAATACAATAAAATATATGCATATTTTTACTTCTCAGAAGGAACTACTGCACTATTTTGCATAATTATGAACTCTCTTTTATAAATCTCTGGCACATGTCCAATGCTCACAATGCTTTTTATCAACTGTACTTTTCTTTGAAGAATAGTAAATACTGACCACCAGGACATGTCTAATAGTCTGAATTTTAAGTATTTGAATTAATTTACACACACACACCAAAAAATTATGCATTGCATCATTATTTGCTAGAAAACCTCAACTAACTCCAGGGTCATCTCAGAATCAGGCTTCTGAGAACTTGAAGCTACAATGGAGAAATTTTCCCTAACCACTGTGGCCTGTATGTGAGCAGGCAGAGGTAACGGCTGCATGGGGACCATTGAATAGCTCAGCCTTCTGCCACAAAGTCATCTGAAAGGAAAATATCCATTTGAAAAAGAAAATTAATTAAGTAACATTTTATTTCTTTGGTGTCAAAGAGTGAATTTAACTGACCATTACATAGACCCTTATAATTTATAATTCTACAAATTGTATAACAAAATCAAGAAGTGTCCCTTAGGGGAAAATTAGCTTAATTTGGTTAATCTTGTGATATGTTTCCTAAATATGTCTAGACTTAGTTGATGGCATCCCATCAAGTCTACAGTACTTTCTACTACACATACACGTTAGGTGTAGAGTTTTCTAAATTTAATCTTCTTTATATTCTATGTCAAATCACATTATGTATTACTAAAACTCTTAGTCTCTGCTATGGTTTGAATGCTTGTGTGACTACAAAATTATGTTGGAACAATCCCTAATGGAACAGTATTTGAGGTGGGACCTTTAGGAAGTGATTTTGTTGTGAGAGCTCCACTGTCAGGAGTAAAGTTTGACCCCTTATCGAAATGCTTGAAGGACAGAGTTCAACTCTTTTACCCTTTAGCTGTGTGCAAATAGAGCTTCTTCCCCTTTTATCATGTGAGGACCAACGACAAGGTGCTATTTGGGAAGCAGAGAGAGCAGCCCATATCAAAACCTCAACCTGTAGGTGCACTAAGCTGTGCTTCCTTGCCTCTGAACTTGTGAGCAACACATTTCTACTATTCATAACTAAGATAGTCTGTCAGCAAAATACCTACTGGGAATCTCTTGTTTGTATAATATTGGATGACATAAGAAGATATCAAATAGAAAATGATGGGTCTGACCTAGCTCTTGGCTGAATAGGCACATGTATGCAAGCACATGCACGCTCCCATTGCACGCACACACACACACACACACACACCTACACACACACACTCATTAGTCACTAATATTTAAAATTGAGAGAATACAAATAAAAGTGTGAATTCCTTCTTTTGTTTATGAATGAAGAGATCAGTCTACCCTGGGACTGAATAATATCACAATAGTTTGCTTAGACCCAAATTATGGGGTACATGGTTTTTGCTTGCCATCATCTCTGCCATTTCCACGGCATCCATACCTGCTAGTTTTTATTCATTAACCTCTGTTGACACTCAGGTCTGTGATTTCTTTTCTATGTTCCCTTTCATCATTTAAGTTCTTTGTATGCTAATAGTCTAACCACATCACTACACCAGTTATCTTTCTTTAGTTATATTTATTTGTGCATATAGAATAGTTTCTTGGTGTTTTTTTGATGTTTGTTTCAAGAAATATTTTTTCCTTTCTATTTTATTAAATATCTTATCCTATTTCCACATTCCAGATAAACCACTTGCAATCAGATGGTCTTACACCTCACAGAATTTCTTCAGTCTATGATGTTTTCTATTATCAAATAAAATGTTCTTTTCCTTTTCATCTACTCTTGGGTATAGCTTTTTTCCTTTTCTTCTCCCTCTCTTCCTCCCTCCCTTCCTCCCTCTCTTCCTTCCTTCATTCCTTCCTTGCGCGCTGGCACTCGTGCGCTCTCGCTCTCTCTCTCTCTCTCTCTCTCTCTCTCTCTTTCTCTTTCTTGTTTTTGTAATAAAGGGAGCTGAACCCATGTGCACTAGATCACTGAGCTACATTCCAGCATTTTAAATTAATGAATGAATTAATTTTTTATTTTGTGATAGTCTCACTAAATTGTTGAGACCGGTCTTGAGCTTGTGATCCTCCTGCCTCAGCCCCTGAAACTCTGGAATTATAGGCATGCGCCACTGTTCCCAGCAACTTAATTATTCTCTAAGAATCATTATAAATGCTACATTTTCCTATAGTCAGTCCCTTCACCAAGTAATTTAGGGTTTTTTCTTCCTTTGTCAATGACATCTTGGATAGAGTGCTATTAAAATATTTACCCCATTGATGACTCTATATTGTATTTGCTCATTTGTTTATTGGTAGTTCCTAAGTTTACCCACTCCACCCTGAGATTTCTTCCTTAAGGGCAAGAATTGTCTATTATGGAGACTTAATATGTTAACACTCAATAACATGCTCAGCACATAATAGAAACGGAGAAACTCTGTTTGAATGAGAAGCAAAATATGCTCTTAAAATATATCCCATTTATAGTCATCTAATTATTTAATTCAATTGTACTTTATTTGAAAACTTCATTAAACCAACACTTCTCACTTTTAATGGTAGAAGACTTCTTCTACCCTCCCTTCCTCCTCCTTTTGTTCTCCAATTTTTACACACACACACACACACACACACACACACACACCAGCACCACCACTACAATCACACAGCACAGTAATAATATTTAATAAATGTCCTCTAATTTGGAAAATTCTAGTAGTGCATAAATAGAAACTTGGATTTACAGTATTCATATCAGACTTGCTATTTCCCCCAGTGTCTTACATACATTAATAAATTGTTCAAAAATTTTTGTTTTATCATTATTGGCAAATAATAATACTAATAATTTGATGCACATGTAGAATTGGAACAAAAGGAAATTCTAAAGGCTGAAAACACTGCTACTAAGCATGTGTCATATAGATAAGGCTGTGCTCAGAAAAGGGCATAGGAGATTTTGGTTAAGCTGTGAGGGAAGTGACTCCAGAAAACTTCTTCATAATTACAGTATCACATCTACTTGCAAAAGTGGACCATGAATACCCTCATCTGTGTGCCTACTGTATAGTTATTTGTCTTTATGGGATTTTTCACAGCTGACAGTTAATGCAGACGTTTAAATGCAAAATCTGACACACTGATGTTTTCCTCAAATGACACTTCCATTCATAAATTATATGAATATGGTTAACAGTATGCATTTATGGAATAATGCAGCTATCACTCAGTAATGCAATTTGAAACATCTTTTGCTTAATTTAGCCACTTCCAACCCCATTACATGTGACTATGAAAAGAATAAAAATTGATTAGACAAGGAGTAAAAAGTGGGCAAAAGCAATTCCCGGCATGTTGCCCAACTTGTGGTAAAATGATGGAACCATAGCATTTTATTTCCTATTGAGGAGATGTTTCTTGCTTAGGTGGCCTGTTTCTGATTAAAAGCATCTTTGTAATACTACATTTATTTCCATAAAAAGAAAAATATTTTCTGGGCCAAGAAAGAGTCTAATACTAACTGCAAAAAATATATATATTACTGCAGCAAGACAGGCTATTCCTGGTACTAAAGCTGATAGAATGGTCACAGCAGAAAAACAGCTGACAAGAACAGTTAAAGGAGGAAATGTTTATTTTGGGGCTCATGGTTTCAGAGGTCTCAGTTCATAGATGGCTGACTCATTACTCTGTGCCAAAGAGGAGGGAGAACATCATGGTGGAAGGATGTGGAGGAGGAAAGCAACTCAGTACAAGACAATTAAGAAGCAGAGAGAGACTAAGCTCAACTCTCCAGGTACAAAATATATATCCCAATGGCTCATCCCCAAGGATCTACTTCCTCCAGCCACACCTTACCTACCTAAAGTTACTACTCAGTTAATCCCTCTCAGCCAATTAATATACGGATTATGTTAAGGCTCTCATAGCCCAATCATTTCACTTCTAAACTTTCTTGCATTGTCACATGTATGAGCTTTTGGGGGACACCTACTATCTAAACCATAGCAGATGGTGAGTCTTAAAAAGGTAGTAAATTGTGTCTTACCTCCTAATTTCTTTAAATTGGGTTAATGATAAAAGTAGAAATGATATGGTCATTACTGGCTGCTAATATCACACTAGTAGCTAGATTTTTAAAGGGTTTTCTAAGCATGGATTGCCTGAAATCTATTATCCAAAATAGTTAAAACAACTTGGAGCTGTGAAGTTATTATTCCGTTTCACAGATGTGTATTTTGAGGTTCAGCCAGTTTCAGTGTCTTACCCAAGGTGGGCAATGGACTCTCAGCCCCAGGTTTATCTGGCCCAGACCCATCATCTTTCTGCTTCTTTAGTGGGCACTCTTAACACCTTTTCTCTCATTTTTGTCACTATGTAATCTATGGTCTAAATGGCACTTCTTTGTGAAAAGATAGGAAGTTCCCCTCAATTGTCCTCCTGAATGTAGTCCAGGGTCTTTGTGTCAGGGAGCTATGTTTGCTTTCATATACTTTTTAGACTTCTAATAAAATTATTTCTCTGTTTAGGATTTTCCTTTTGAATTTTGTGCAGCTGGGTTCCGTCTTTTTCAGGAGGGACAAGGAGAACACATGTCTGTCTCACTGGTGGCACTTGAGGAGTGTCAGCCTGACCGGCTATCGGATGTCTCTGATTTCCGGATGCATCCTCTGTTGTACATATTCACAGATGCTGATTGAGAAGCAGCTTTCTTTTTGTGAAGAATAGCTTGTCAAAGGACAAGGATATATTTTACCTTGGCTTTTCTGATATGTGGTGTTAGTTATCAGAAACATGCATTTTGAGCAGAAGGCTGCTAATTTCTCACGTGATTTTCATCAAGAAGTACAAAACCAGCAATCAGCATACAGTGAGAGGAACATATCTCAGGTGAGTTGCAAGTTATACAGCCAGATGGCCACAGCTCCCCAAGGGCTGCTCCAAAGTCATATACATTCTTTATTCATTAATTGCAAATTTTGCCTCGAATTTTTATGATCCTAAGATTTTTCTTCAAGGGAAAATATTCATTTCAATGAAAAATAGAAGAATAAATTTGAACATTATGCATTTTGCAAGAAAAGGCAATCCTATACTTATAAGATAGAAGCAAATAAATGCTAGGATAATATCTGTGTTCAAGATAAGTTCACAAAGTTTTCAGTAGCTCACTTATTAGAATATATAAGTCTGATCATTACTTCCCTCCTATTAAGTTTATATGCCTCATATAAGAGAGAAAATCTACCTGTATCAATGTTATTTTAAAAATGACATGAAGCTCCTTGCACAGAGCTGCCTTCCTTTTCCTTTCCTTTTATTTTTTTTTTTCTGAATAACATGTGCTCCTGATATTGTAATTTTAGTCACCTGGACACTTCATCAGTTTTTAACAGGAACAATTATTGGATTTTACTCTTAAGCTAATGATTCCGTAGTTGGAATTAAATGAAAGAATTCAAGCAAACCATAGTCACCACCAGAAAAAAATGTTAAATCAGGACAAGAAAATGATAAAATAATGCATGTAATTAGAAAGTGTTTCTTTCTTTCAAAGCCCTACCCCCAGCTCAATAGTTATAACCATAGTATAATTTCTGAAGCAACTGTCATAGATATTTTATTAAAGCCAAAGGAAAATGAATCATTTCTTTTTTTGTACTTCCATATTCATTAGATCCACATATTCTTCCTGCCATTTTTCATAACTTGAAAGTGTCATTGTTGAAATTATTAACATGAAATAAATGGCTTACTCAAATTATTGGCCTCTTCACAGTCCATGAGGAGACCACATTTGCTCCACCTTGGGTGGGTCATTCTGCTTCTGTCTCTTCACCTGTCTTTGTTCCTACTGTCCAGGGTTCACATATGACTTTGCTCTTCAATGTTCTCAGGTAATCCCAGTCTTCCCTTGCCTCAGAGAAATGGTAGCACTTCATTAAAATTGTTTAGTATTCTTTGCTATGTTGCCCTTTGGTATCAATTTACCTTCCCAACTAGATTGTGGGCTCCCTGAAGACAGAGAAGCTGTCATATACACAACTCGGCACAAAGCAGAGCTTATACTCTCAGAAGGAATTCAATGTCTGAGAAGCTGCCTTCTGCTACTTAATTTCTATTCTTTAATTGATGAGATTCTGCAGAGCATAAATGATGCCCTTGGAAGCAAAGCACCCTTGGGAGCTATATTAATTTAGGGCACATTCGCCCTATTTATTTGCTGTTTCAATATACTGAATTGGCTGTGCCATCAATCACACAACCTGACAGTCCTTTAAAAAGCAGGCTGCATCTGCATGTTTGGCATTGTCCCTTCTCTCATGACCTTTTGTAAGCAGTACAGTGGGGACTAAGGGGAGAGGAAGACTTATCATGTTCTGTTATGTCACCTTCTAGAACCTGAATCAGAAAACACGAATCCCCCCTGTTTTTTATTTATTTGAATACTAAAGAAGTATATGCTCCAGCAGTACAGAAAAGCACAGTACTTGACTATTTGAATTACAGTTTCGTAGTGAGAAGGTGAGTGTTTCCTTTAGGTTAGCATTGGCTAAGATGAACCTGAGGCAATGTCTCTGATTCTTGTTTTCATTTTGAAGTCATCTGTTTCCAGTGTGTGGATGTCTAGATGTCATAAATGAGTATTTGGAAGTCTGTTTAGGGGTGCCCCCCCCCCCCCGGAACTCTCAGGTGTGCTACAATTCATTGAAGTATTCTAAGCAGTGTTTCTGATGCTATCATGTTTTCTGGAGTTCTGAGTATGGAGGATCCAATCTGATGGAGGTGAGCTCAGAGCAGCAGTGGAAAGAACACATTTATCCCAGGGCAGAACCACTGCCTACCTCACCAGTTCTGTTAGGCATGGCATTTTTAAAGATATTCAGATCAGTGTTGAAATATATCCAGAGTAGTGTTTGAAGGATCTAAGCAGGAACAACAAACCTGTATAAGGCATACATAAAGCTGGGTCCAGCCCAACCAAAAAAGGACTGCCAGAAACTTTTTGAAGAATTTAGGCTGAACTACATCAGACCCTCGTCCTAAAAGGGATTCTAAGTAAGAACCAGAGATTTGGGGAAAAGTTATTAGATCAGATCCACAAAGGTGTGGAGGTGGGAGGATGATTAGAAGTCTTATAACCTCACAAGCATTCTGAAAATAAAAATCCATTCTAAAAATGGTGGGCATTTGGCAGACCTAGTCCTGAACTTTCTTTGCTTTGGTGTGATATGCTTAGTGCTAGAACATCTGACTTTCATTGCCTCAGGCTGCTACACTCAGCACAATGGTGGCCTCAGGGCAAGGAAATTGTTGGTGGAATCTTTACAAAAATTCCTGAGATTACTTTTAACTTGAATTTGAGCATGACTGAATGTGTCAGCTTTCCATCACCATAACAAAACACTGGAAGGAATTGACTTAAAAAGAGAAATGGTTTATTTTGGTTTATACTTCTAAAGTTTCCAGTCCAACTTCAGGTGTCTCCATCACTGTCAGCCTCCAGCAAGGGTAGCACATCACGCAGAGACAGCATGGTGGAACAAACCACCGCTTTATGAGCCAGGAAGCAAATAGTCAGGAAGAAACTGCCTCCTACAATCCCTATGGAGCAGACTCTCAATGATTTCTCACTAGGCCTCACTTCTTGGAGGTTCCACCACCATGTAGTAACACCACCCTGGAGACCAAATCTTTTACACATGGTCCTTTGGGGAACACTCTTCATATTCAAATCATAGCAATGGTACTAGGGTGGCCCAAGTTGATTTTTTTTAATTGGTTGTTCAAAACATTACAATGCTCTTGATATATCATATTTCATACATTTGATTCAAGTGGGTTATGAACTCCCACTTTTACCACATATACAGATTGCAGATTCACATTAGTTACCACACTAGTCCTTGTCTGCCCTAGAGTGAACCTAAATCATCCATCTCTAAATTACTCTGTTGGGTCTCTTAGGCTTTCCAGACCACAAGAGCCCTCTCTGGGCAAGAGGTAGACTCCAGGACTAGCCTCAAATTCAATGTATTTATTTGGAATCCACCTAGCATGAAAATAGCCTTTCCTTGGTAGGCAGCCCATGTGTAGCACAGCATTGCTCAACACAGCACATTCTCATTAATGAATGACTTTAGAAGGAAAGTGGGGCTGAGCATGGAAGGTTGAGGTTAGAGGTTTCTCAGAAATGTCTGTTTCACAGAGCAGCTATTTTCTCAGTTGAACAACTTTGAGCCTATTGCTTTCATTTTCCTCAAATATCTATCAGTGCTTTGTAGCTTATGAGCAAACAAACTGAAACAGAAAGTCATTTTTAATTTAATTTTATATTTTGGTACAGGATTGGAAACTGCTCTGTTCACACACCAGCTATAGCCTGTAGCATAGAAACCGTGCCTGCTCTTCCAACACGTAGCAGTGGTATTCAGTTAGAAGGGGATTAAGGATAAGAGAGGAAAAAAGAAAGGTCAGTTTCTATTTGTAGGTAATTCTCAATGTTCCCCTCTCAGAATCTCAATTACTTCTTTTTCTTATTTTCTTTTCCATGTGTGTAGTCATGGCCTTAAGACATGTTTGAAACACTAACGTCCCACATTCTCATCAACAGTCATGGATCGTAGCACCATTTACTAGCATTTTATTGCAATGTCCTGAGCTGCCCAGTCACCTCATGCTAAATTTAGGCTTAAATAAATAGAGCATTTTAGTTGTAGTGCTACTAGAAAGCAGCTGAAGAAAGGATAGATAGGTATTTTACTTTTGTACTTGCTGCAATGTGAGGGATAACTTTGAGAGTTATTTTTTGTCTTTTTTTAATTAAAAAAAAACAACTCAACAAACACACAACATAAAGGTACTGATCCTTTTACAGAGAAGTCTTCAATAAACTAAACTCATCTACTGAACTACTGTCTGATCTGAAAAACCCTAAGAGGAAACAAAGTTGTTAGCCTCTTAGCATCTTTGGAAACCTTGACTAGTTCAATTTTACAATTGCTCATTTCTCTTATATTAGACCATGCTGTCAATATGCATGTGGCCCTAGGAAGATTAAAGCTTACCTGCCTCATACACCCTTCTCTCACAGCACCTACCAAGGCCTTGTCCAGTGAGACAATCAAGAAATGTTTATTGACATGACTTGCCCTTAACATGAAATTGAAGTTATATTTTCCAGAACTAGTTTTAAAAGCTTATGTAGTGCTGTTGTGATAGCTCAGTGGTAGAACATGTGCCTAGCATGTGTGAGGCATTGGGTTTGATTCTCATCACCACATATAAATAAATAAAGGTCCATTGACAACTAAAAAAAAAAAAACGTAAATATATGTACAGTACAATATATAAAAGCTACTACAAAGGAGACACTTTACTTCTCTCCTAGTCATCTAGCTTTCCCTCCTGAGAGGTGACTCATGACTTCCTGTGGAACATTCCAAATAGTACCTTCACTTACAAGCTCACACATAAAAAAATAAATGTGTATAATCTAATGTTATTGAGGGCATACACTCTCTTGCACTTGGTTTTTTTTTTTCATTTAATGATATATTCTGGAGAATTTTGATCAATACTGAGAAATCTAATACATTCTTTTTAAAAACTTCATAGACACATTCTATGGATGTACATTTCCCTAAACTTCTTACTATTATAGATTATGTAGAATGAATATCTTTGTATATATGTCATTTTAAAAAGGGATAAGTATAGATAAAGGGTAAATACCTAGAAATAGAATTGCTGTGTAAAGGCATTGACAAATTGCTCTTTACCAACTTTCTTTCCAACCAACTTATAATGCATGTGGTGACCATTTCCTTGACTTGCCCTGTGATATTCAAGTGAAGAATGTGACATTATTAATGGCAAACACTTACATGGTACTTAGTCTATGCCAGGGAAAGGCCTATGTGCTTTACATTTATTATCTCAAATAAGACTCACAGCAACCTTGTGAGGGAGTTACTTTCATCATCTCTAATTTACAGATGAAATAAAACATCTTGCCATGGGTCCCCAGCTGACAAATAGCAGATGACATCTGAACCCAGGCTGTCTGGCACCAAGAGTCAGTTCTTATAACCATGACCCTAAACTGTGCTAATTAGGATACTTTTTCTTAAATCTTCTGCATGAGACATAAGAAGAATTTCTCAAGAAATAAATGTTCAAATGTTGATTAAGGAGGATTGCATTAAGGAGGAACCCTTCTTTTCCTTTATTGAAACCTGGGTCCCTCTCCAAAATTCCTTGAAGATTTTAGCTTTAGGTCTAGTAGCACGTACACTAACTTCATTCTTGTTATATTTTAGGGAAAATCAATGTTCATGTAGGCCAAACTTTCACTGCCCTGGCTTCTCAGTTCCTCATCCTCCTCTCTTTCAATTACTTTACCCTTTACCCCCTGCCTTGACTCTCTTTTATTGCAGACACACTGAGGTCTAGAACTTATCATCATCAACACCTATATCTTCTTTATTATATCATCATCCTACCATTGAGACTTTCAGATCAGAAGATAGATCAGGATATATATTGATTTATTAATACCTCTCTGGAAAAAGATCAGTATCTTTATGTTGTATATTTGTTTAATTTTATTTAAGACAAAAAATAACTCTCAAAGTTATCCCTCACATTGCAGCAATATAAAAGTAAAACACCTATCTAGCCTTACTTCAGCTGCTTTCTAGTAGCACTATAGGTAAAATGCTCTATTTAAACTTTGCAATAAAATGCTAGAAAATGGTGCTATGATCTGTAGCTGGGAATGCAAAAAGAGAAAAACACAAATATACCTCATAATTTCTAAGAGGAGGGAAATGACAAGGAACTCTTAATACAATGTTTTAACCTTGACTCAGGTTGTTGTCTCCCTGTCTACTTCTAGAGGAGTCACTCAATCCTCCAGAATAATGTTAAGAGAAGGAAGCAGAATCCAAGGTCTGAGTTGATTAGATTGCTCTGAGCCTCCACACAGAACATCAGAAGACTGAGTATCTGCTTTTGCTCAAAGACTGTTTCCAAATAAAATAGGATTGCTTTTAAATGGCAATGCCATTGTTAATAGATTAAATGACTTATCTGTAGAGCTGCGTGATGCATTACTGTGCATACATATACTCCAATAGGGGTCAGAAGAAGTAGGAATAAGTCTGTAATAATCAGAAGGTATCTCTTGTACTTCTTTTTACAAGTGTTGTATTCTTCCCCATTCATGGACATCATTCTGGGCCCCTATCAAAAATCCTTTCCACACTCCTCCTCAACTCTTGCTCAGTTTTTGACTCTCCTGTCTACATGTGGTTCCTTCCCTAATTATTATTTATCTCATTTGCACATGGTTTTTCTTATCATGATTCATTTTCACAAAGTAGGATTTACTTGTTAGATCAATGTAACAATGTTTTGACCACAAAGTTCAAAGCTGCCTGGTCTGATTTCTAACACGTTCTGGCCTTCTGTACTATGGTAAAATGGAGAAGCCAGCTGCACCAAATGTCTATTCCTTAATCCCTAGATAATCCCTGGAGAGTAAAAATTAGTGGTGTTACACAGTAAAATACCATCCAGATATGCTTAAGGTTATGATCTCAAGGTGGGGAAATTATTCTGGATTGTCCCTTTACACCTAATCTAATTATGTGAGCCTGGAAAGGAGGTCTTTCCCAGCTGGAGTTTCCAACAGAGGGTGTGAGAAGGACTCCTCTCACCATTAGTTACTTGAAGATTGAGGAAGAGGCCAACAAGTCCATGAGAGCTTGTGGCCACTAGAGGCTGGGAGCATCCTCAGCCAACAATCAGTAAGCAAAGAGGACCTTGGTCCTGCAATGGTAAGGAACGTAGTTCTTCCAACAACCTATTTGAGAAAGGAAGCTGATTCTCTTCCAGAGGAGTCAAAATGTGTCACTCAAAATGAGCCACTTTGGCATGTGCATTATTTTGAGCTGAAAGCATTTGAGGTTCAACCAACACTGAAAGAAAGCGTCTGGAGCTTCCCTCATCGAATTAAAAGCAGAAGCTTCTGAGACATGAGGATTGTTGTAAATCTCCTTTTTAGGGAAAGTTATATGTCATGAAGAAAGTGGAAAGTTGGCTCCAAGCTGGACCTTCTGAAACAAACCTTTCTCTGCTTATTTGCTTTCCCACATTTTGCTGCCTTGGAAGACTAAATATTTTCCTTTGTTTTGTCACTTCTTTGAAAATGTAATCGCTCCAAGTTCTAATTATCCCTTTTAGTTACCCATCATGGACTTTCTCCTACACGTATGCATACTGCATGGATTAACAAACCCTGTTTTTCTCTTGTTAATATGTTTTTTTGTTAATTTTATTCATAGGATCCACAAAAATATTAAATTGTGAATTTATAGTATTAAGGTACTCAATTTATTGTAATTGTTACAGAAACAATATAAAATGAATGTACCTTCTCTGTATGGTTAAGAGAATGTCCATTATTCCCTGGATTCAACTCTTCTGTGATACTGTTCTCTTTTTAAACTCAAGATCTAGCTGAGAGACAAAATTCTTTATTTTATAATCTAACTCCTTTAGTACTCTAACTCTGAAGTTTTCCCATGTGTATTACACAATAGATTCTTTTTCTAATACATGCATCTCACACAACATGGAAGTTAAATAAGTTTTAAATGTAAAAAGAAAACAAATAAGACTAGAATTTAAAATAGGATGCATCTGGTCTAAACAGAAAACACAAAAACAACTATTTTCATATTTGCTTGACTTTATCAAACAAAGACTCCATATGGCAGAAAGTAGATAATAAAGAAAACATCAAGAAAGTTCAGAATCATTTAACAAGTAAACAGAAGAAAACTAGATATTTTTATTATAATAATAAATGCAAATTGGAGAGATTAAACAGTAAAACAAAATCCAAATGACTTGATTAAAACAAACATACACAAAAGGTTTAAGTACTAAAGCAGTTATAAAATAATATCTAATATATTCAAATTGAAACAAGGTATGTATTATAATAACAGGATGTTAGTCAGCTTTTCATCACTATGACCAAAATAGTTGGTATGAACAAATTAAAGAAGGAGATATTAATTTTGGCTCATGGTTTCAGAAGTTTCAGTCTATGATTTTCTGGCTACATTGCTGTGAGCTTGAGGTAAAGCAAAACATCATGGTGGTCATGGTGGAAGGAGGTGCACACCTGCTTGCTTTGTGGCGGCCAAGAAGCAGAAAAACAGAGGTGCAATGTGGGGGAGAGAAAGAGAAGTTGGAAGGGGCCAGGGATAAGAAATGCCTACCTGGGGCATTCCCCCATTGACCTACTTCCTCCAAATAGGTCCTACCTCCCACAATTTCTACCATCTCCCAGTAATGCCAATGAATTATTAATCCCCTAAGGGATTAATCTATTGATAAGGACAGACCCCTCATGATCCACCACTTCTCTAGGGTCCCACTTCTGAACACTGCTGCACTGGGCATCAAGCCTTCCACATCAGCCTTTGGGGACATTTCAGATCCAAATCTTAATACAATCAATAAATTTTTTAACAAAGCAGAAAATAGGATAAATGTATCATGAATCACCTTTTTAAAAAAATCATGCTATATAAGGTACAAAATATCATATAATATTTTAAAAAGTAAATGCTCTGAGTTAAAGAACATAATTTATTTAAATATGTTATGTATATTCAAATACATGCTTTATATAAATGCAACTTCTTTACAAGTGCCCATTAATTACATACTAATAAATTTCTGAAAAGAGACATTTTATGGGTTATATTCCCTAGGCAAACTGATTTAATTAATATTAAAATATACAGTAATAATTTAACCTTAAAAATCTAATAATTTGGGCTGGGGATGTGGCTCAAGCGGTAGCGCGCTTGCCTGGCATGCGTGCGGCCCGGGTTCGATCCTCAGCACCACATACAAACAAAAATGTTGTGTCTGCCAAATACTAAAAAAATAAATATTAAAATTCTTTCTCTCTCTCTCTCTCTCTCTCTCTCTCTCTCTCTCTCATTCTAAAAAAAATCTAATAATTTAAACACATTAAAATACTTTACTCAGTATTTATTGATTCAAAGTTGAAATCATCACTATAATGCAGAATATTTAGAAATCAATAACCATAGGAAGTTATATGGAATCTGGCCAAGGGATTACTCAGACAAAAATTCACAGATTAATAAATGTTTCAGATTAAATAGAAAAAGAAAAAACAATGTACAACTAAGGGCCATAAAATAAACAAATAAGAAAGATAGATGGGTGATTTTCTAGGGAAATGTGAATTACTAAAATTAATTGAAAGACAACATGACTAATCTAAAAAGATAAAAGTGATTCTCAACTTATCAAAAAATTACCCTTATTAAAGTTCTGATCTCTATCCAACACTGAGCTTATTCTATTATTACCAGGAATAACAGGCAATAGGGCAAGAGAAATTTATATGTAGATTTTTTTATACCTACATTATGTTCTTGACACACTGTGCAAACTGCTCTGAAGGAAATGTGTATCCCAATAACACATAATAATCCATCATAAGAAATGCATTTCCTTAAAAGCTCAGCTATCCCTAAAGGAAATGAACCATTAAGGCCCTCATGTCTAGATGAGTTGGTCAGGTTGCTTTGCTGCACAATGACAAAAGAAATGAGGCAAAATGGACCATTAGTGTGATTTTGGGAACACCTCAGTGCAAATCATTCATTTCCTTACCCTTTCTCCTGAACTCCCACTGTGACCAATTCTTCTCAGACCTCAACCAAATGTGCACAGGGGTAATCAGATGATGCCTTTCTGTGGCTGGCTCCATGTACTTCTAATCTCTGCCCCTGGTTTCCTTGATGTGTGGTATGGGAAGTCCATAGAAACTCACTTTGCACTTGTGCATTTGATACTTTAAAAATATAGGTGCTTGTGTATAGAGGGCTACTTTTGACCAAGGAGAAAGAAAAGCTTATGAATAATTTTTTTCTCTTATCCCAGGTTTGAGATCTGTCACCTGTAGTGGAGGCCAACAAGCCCTTGGATGGGCTTTTATTCCTTCCATGTTTCTGTTCCTTTGTCCCCTCACTCTTCTAGATGAATTGCTTCCCAAATAAGGACCTATGCTAGAGACCACTGTGGGCTTTGCTTTCTGGAGAATCCAAGCTGATGTGAGAAATATGGCGATAGTCTAATAGGGAAAGGTGCAAGATTTGTGTTTTCTTGAGGTTTGTTTTTTTTCTATGGATGTTAAAAATCACTGAATAGTAAAGATTTAAGGAGCTAAAATTATACCACTTAGAATTTTATATTCTTTGGTGGTAAAGAGATGGGGCAGAAAATAAAAATATTCTTTAAATATTTTAACTTTAACTTCTTTTGCTTTCACATGTGTATCACTAGGTAATGACACTAATTTGAAAACCTCTTTTCACATCCACAATCTTTTCTCTTTAAGAAAGTATTTCCATTTTTAAGAATGATTAATATCTTATGTTGTCAACTACATGAGTTATAGTGGTGTTTAAATATATCTATATCTATCTATATATACTTTTTTTGAAACTCATGATTTAGAATTAAAGGTTAAAAAACACATTTCAGAAAAGTCATAGATACAATGACAGAAACTTTGCATGTAAGCCCTTTGGCATTCTTTCAAAAAATTTAAAACTTATCATTCAGCAAGAGAGAGAGTCTGTGTTATTATTCTCTGTGCTTAAGGAAAAATTAACACTTCAGCAGATGTCAATGATTTTTCTCTTTTAAAAAAAGCAAGTGACAACCTTGCTGAAATTCAAGGTTTTTTAATAGAAAATTTCTTAATGCACATCCATAAAACATTTTTTAGACTTATTGTAGGAACTGCCTAAATTATCCAATGTGGGGGTTGAAAAAAATAAAAATTAAGAACAAGGGCATAAATAGATGAATGACTGTATGTGACATTATTGTTCACTATTTTTTTTAATCCTTGAGATTAGAACTGTCCTTACAATGTATTATAAAATTATATTCTATTTTTTTTATTTATGTTCTACTATACCATGGGTGACCAGAAAGGGATTTTCCTATTGACTGGTGTCTATCTTGCCAACAGTGCTAGAAATGAACAGAGGTACAGATCTGAGAATAGGTTATCAATCCTGGAGTGAGAAATCTGCTCAGAACTGAAGGCCTCTACTTCTCTGAGACCGGTCTATATCTGAACAATTTTATAATGTCAGTTCTGAGAGAGGAAACCCAGAACACGTGGAAGAGAAAAAATGCACAAAGCTGGAGACAAATTCAGACAGACAGAAGCAGTGATATGCTCTGACCTTGAATGATTTTTAGATAACTGCTTCATTCTTTCTTTCCCTGAATGTGAAGAGACACTGTAATTGTGGAGCATAAATTTTCGAGTCTCCGTTTTGGCAAGGGGGAAAAGTGTAAGAATTCAAATTAGATTTCTTGCTCATCTTTACCCTTTTTATTTCCCTGCGAGTCAAGGGAATTACATATGAACACTAGCTAATTGTCTAGGGGTTAGGGATATCTGTTATTGAGCACTGATAAGTATAGAGGTACAATCTATTTCAGAATCCATATTCTATTCTAATTTTCTTTTGGGTCAAGGGAGAGTACAGCTATGGCATGAATTTAAATTCTTGTTTCACAAGAAAAAAACAATGTTCAGGAACCAAACTGTTCTTCAAAAATAATCATTTCTCTGGTAGGATTCCTCTCTATTGCAAAAGCTGCAGAGGTGGAAAGTGTTAAATAATAAAGGTGACACTTTTCTCTGTAGTCAATTCCATCCATGAGGGAGGTGCACATCTCTTTCAGATTGCTAGAGAAGACTGAAGGGAAAGGATCCAGTATCATTTTCTCAATTTCCTGCAATGGCAATTTACCATACTTCTTTTCCTTATTGCTTTATATCTACAGATTAGAAATCTAAACAGATTGGCACTTCTCTAGTTAATCTGATAATTTGGGTCAGTTAGACAAATAATCCAAATGCTAGTGGATATGCTTGACCTTGATGACCCAATTTGGCCATTTTCAATCATGTGATTGACGCAAATGTTGCCAAATCTCCACTACAACACTTGGAGCTACTGCTGTCAGTCTCAGTCCTGTGGGTCCTAAGCTGGCTCTTGCTGCTGGTGCAGTTACACACATGTTGCCTGCTCACGACCTACTTTACTGCCAAAAACCCACTTATGAAAATAGATAGAAGATCAGGGGGGTTGTTAGAAAATTAGGTGGCATTTTCGAGTATAGCCCAGAGTCATTCCTTTATAATGTAGGAATAGAAGGAAAACCTCAGGAATTAGGGAAACTGATCATTTCTATTTTCTCCTCAGTCTTACTGGATATTGGAGTTAAGATTGCCACTCTCTTAATGGGGCATCTACAATTATTGAGAACAAGGTTTCTGTAGGGTCTAACATTTCTCAGGAAATCTTATTAGAGATTTCACTCTCAGAGTTGTGGTGAGACAGCCAGGCTGCTGGAGAGCCCCACCTCTCTGGTATGTTCTGGCCTGCACAGCAGCCAACCAGAATGGCCCTGAGCCCAGGCTGAGTGGCCAAAGCTGCCCAACTTGGCTAGGGAGATATGCACAGTGTGCAAGTCAGCAAAGCCCTGGCTGCCGGGCATTTTGGGTCATGAAAATTTAATTGTGTTTTCAAAAATTTCCCCAAAGCAATCAGTGAGCAGTACATAGGAGATTGTCCTTGTGTTTCCCCCTCATTTTATACTTTCCACATCTAATAAGGTATTTTCCTCCACAGGTTTAGTTTCAAGCCAAAAATTCAAGAGGGAAGAAAAGTTGTGACACAAAATTGAAGTAAAAATTGAACTAAAGGAACGAAGTTGTAGGATGAGCTGCTACCTAAAGAATTCCTGTCTTTGTCACCCTTGGTACTCAGGGTGCTTAGGAATAGGCCACATCAAGTCACAGGCTGAGAAAGACCAGATTTGGTACTCTAATTTGCATATCAAATATGACTACTATGTGTTCATAAGCAATTTTAACCTAGTAGCTAAGGTTAAACAAAATCACTGAATATTTTTAATCTAAAATGTAACCAAAAATATGTGTATGTATGTGTGCACACTTATGTATAAGAAGAAAAGATATATGAAAAATAGCCCAACAGGATAGGAAAAAAATGAATCATCTTAAATTGCATCAAACAAATCTGTATGGCATTTTAGATACTTTCTAATTCTAACTACGGAATATTTTGTTAAGGAAAACAATGATATGTAGTTGTTTGAATATTTTTTAAGATGAGATATAGTTAAATAATTAAAAATTTTCAGAATGACTTGTCTATGCTGAAGCTAAGGTGGAAACTAAGTAATTTTTAGGGGCCCTTTGCTCATCTGTTTTTGCTGTTTTGCTGACTTAAATACCAAAAGGCATACTCAACTCTTACTACTCCTAACTTAATCTTTAATTAATATTCCTATTTATTAATAGGAAGTCATTATTACAGCAATTCAGGGGGGTTTAAAAGACAGTACTTAAGCTTAAAGAGATACCAAGAAGAATCCGTTATAGCCACAGCCTGGTGCTATAGAAGGGTTTGTAGATTATATGATTTTATTTTTTCTTGTTCTCTCTCCTCTCTTCCCCACCTCGTCTACAGCAATTTCTCCCATGATGATTAGGGTGGTGGTTCCTGAAAAGAGTTTTAATTTCAAAATCTTGAAAATATTCCTGAGTTGTTAAACAGGGAAATATGAATGTTACTTGTTGCAGACGAGGAGAAACCTGTAAGTGGCAGATGGTATCAGAAGTCTGACAGCCTAAGACAACCTCTGCAAAGGCATCTGGGAGAGGAAACTGTCTACCAACTACCACTCAGGGGAAAACCTTTTAGAGAGTTGACTTCAGTGGTTTATAAACACAGGCCATTTTCTTACTGGAATATCTACCTCTTCTGTCAGATTCCCAACTAAGCTTTGCCCTGCTATTAGGTTTCTAGCTCTCCAGAACATCAACACTACCTCTCCTGCTTCCCCCCCCCCCTTTAAACATATCTGTATTTTTCATAAACCTTTGGAATTTGGGACATGATACCAGTTACATATACTCACAGAGAATAAGCAGCCTCTTGAACTTAAATTTTCATTCATTTTATTCTCTCTGAATGATTGCAACAAAAATAAAGAAAATAAAAGTAATTTGGAAACAAAGAAAATCTGGGCTTGAAAGGTGTTAGGGACAGAAGACTAACATTAGATACAGATGAAGACACTACCTTTTAATTTTCAAAATAGAAATATGCCAGAATATGCCAAAATACTCCTCAAAACACAGAAATTCATTCTCACTGTATTGTTATTTTATTAAAATCAAACTAAATGAGCCTTTCAGAAATACTACATCCTCCTAGTAATTATTTCTGCCATCTGTACTTGTGATCCTTAGTGATGGGCTGATATTATTAAGCATAAGGCTATATGAAACACCCAGCATAACCCTATATTCTATGGATATTTTGTAAAGATGATTTTCATTCTGGCTGCCAAATAAATTAGTGAACAAAAATAATATAAACATGGTCAAAAACAATCAAAATTATTACAAGAACTTTCTTGTATTTTCATTGCTCTTTGTATTTTAAACACAGGTACTACAGTATATTCCATTTGCTATTTTATTATCACACAGCCTCTTCCAGATGTGGTTCTTAGGAATGAGTACCATTCCAAAGAAATGCAGTTCACCGAGCATGAGCTGCCCTACAGAACATTCCTATATTTTTGTGCTCCTCTCAGGATGGAGGTGAGGTACTTTTGTCCAGCACTTGAAGCATGTTCTCTGCAAGTTGCTGCTGGGCCAGCTCCAGGTGAAGATGTGAAGCAGAGAAATGTGCTTTTGGTGCTCTAAGCTTTCCTATTTTTATTCCTTCCTGTTATGGTTTAGTTATGAAGTGTCCCTTGAAAGATCATGTGTGAAACAGTGCAAGAATTTTCAGAAGTGAAATGACTATATTGTGAGGTATAACAAAATCGGTGGATTGATCCATTTATGGTGTAACTGGGAAGTAACTGTAGGCAGGTAGGATGAGGCTGGAGGGAATAAGTGACTGAGGATGTGACTTTGGATGTGACTTTGGCGCTTTAGCTCTCTCTCTCTCTCTGCCTCCTGCCTATCCTGTCCTGCTGTGACCAGAATGGCCAAACTCAAGAGTTTGGGTGAGGAGCAAAGTGGGATAAGAAAAGTAAAGACTAGAACATGCAGATTTTGAAGATAAAGCTGGGGTCAGGTGGACTGCTGCTCTTTGACAGAGAAGCAGATCTAAAGAATTATAGAATTATACCAGCAATATATATCTCAGGTTAAAAACTATGTAAGCATTATTCTTTGTATTCGGAAAAGTTACAGAACTAGAAACATCTATGCAGCTTTTCCCCAGTTGCAATGTGTAATGTTAGGAGCTTTGTGTAGCACTCAAGAAGGTTCATTGTTTAAAGTTACTGTGAAGTGGACAGACTCAGGAGTAGAAGAGCTGGTAAAATATTGTGATTGTCTAACATGAGAATTCCTTTATTTCCAGGATGTAGGTGCCTGAGATCAAAGTTGAAGCTGATAAGACTCTTGCACAGAGCCTCCTTAGGCAGGGCATTACCATAGCAACTGAGCATCTTATGCTCCTGTACAGAAGCATTTCCAGACACCAGGCATGCCATAGCCATGAGGTCATCAGAGACCCCCAATCTGTCACTGCTCTCCCATTCTCTGTCACTGTTCTCCATAATGTCCTAAGTAGCTTTCCTCCTCCATAAGCTTTCATCATGGTGTTCTGCCTTACCTTGAGCCCAGAGCTATGAAGTTGGCTGACCATGGAAACCATGAGCCCAAACAAACTTTAGCAATGCAAAAGCTGACTAAAACACTATCCATTCTTTATCACTTACTGTCTTTAACTTCTCAAACCTGACAAAATTTTCTCTCAGAAAAAGCTCTCCTTGAAATTCTTTTTTAGGTCTTAGCATGAAATTCTGTGTGTAACCCTTTCTAGCATGATTTGTATGTAAATTCCAGAATAAACTGCTTGGTCCCTTTAAGTAATTCCATGCATCACTGGGTGGATGAGGAAGAGATTCTGGAATGAGATCAAAGAAAGCCTTCTCAGCACACTGGAATATTCCCTGGAACATGCCTTGAGTTCACATATACACACCCCCCCACTACACACACACACAAACACACACAGATTTAACCTCTATTGAAACAGGAGTTTCTCCACTTCTCCAGGCAGGTGGAGTCTGTGCAAGATGCTGACTTCTGCAGCTGAGAAAGTGCAGTTAGATATTAGCTACTAATCAGGGCAGGAGATGCCTGCCAGCATCAGCTCAGAGAGTCACAGCTGGCAAAATTGGATTCATCTCCACTACCATGGAGTGTCACAGCTCTTAGTAGTGGACTATATTCTCTAGTGTTGTAGCAGATCCCAGCAGCTGACCACAGATTTCTTCCTGGGTTCTTCTCTGACAAATCCTAAGAATGAAATTCATGGAAGGCAAGTGTAAAAGGAGTAAGATTTATTCAAGTGTGAAGAATAGAAAACAGAATTATCATAGAGATGGGACCAATAACAGGTCACTACTTGGGTGTGCTATCTCAGGGTTTATATAGTTCTTGGGTCAATGTAATTGGTCCAAATTTATGCTAATCATGTTTTGGAAAGTACCAGTGCTATGGGTTTGCCCTTCAGTCTGAACTTTTCTTCATTCACGTCTGAACCCACTTAATTTTTTTTAACCATTCGTTTGCCTGGACCAGCTGCTGTGGGGCAACAGGTCAGTGCACTCTGGCTTGCCTCAGCTCTGTGCCAGCAAGGCAAGCTCCAAGCAGATGTGCCCTTGCTCACCACTCACACTCCAGCCTGTCTGGGTAGTTGCTCCACCACTTTGGGACAAGGGCTTGGCTTCAGCATCACCTCTCTAGCATGCAGTAGGAGGCACAGTAATTCTCATTTGTATGTTTCTCACTAGATTCTTTACTGCAAGTGAGTAAGATTCAAGACAATGTTTAAACTATTTCACAAAATCATGAAACTAGTCAACCTCAGGTTCAGGATGAAAACCTTAGTCAACAATCAATCTTTTTGTATATTCTAATTATTTTTGTTGATTTCCCTTTGCAGTGAAAGTATTCATGGGGCATTTTCTGGGCTCAAATCCACATGAAAGTATGGGAGAAACCAAGTGGGAAAACTTAAATATAAAAATGTTCTTAGAAACTCCAGGGGAAAGCCAGAACTATTTTAATGTCTGAGGTCTTCATTTCTCTTTTTCCCCATCTTTTTGAAGTTTCTAAAGAGACAATTCATTTCTCATCTTTGTATCATCTCTTGCTTTGGTTAATGGATGGTGTTTCACTTTGATTACTGACTGATCCCTCATAACTTCTGTGCTGTGAGTCATGAAACATTTCACAGCACAAACATGGCATTTTCTCTAAAGAACAACTAAACATTTATTTCCCTAGAAATGTTCATCAAGGTCTGGGTGCCTTGCTTTCACATTTTCCAACATTTCCCTCTTATTGATTTCATTATTGCTAACAACATTCTGTCATAAAACTGTTTTATAGGAGATAATAGATAAAACTGTTATAAATCCTTTTAGGAATGCTAATGCATACTCTACTTCAGATGGAAATGAGTTTCCTAACAAGTAAAGGACTTCTAGGACTCAGAACATGTAAGAAGTGCCTGATGCTGATATTTTCAATGTTTGACTTTTCCTTTTGCATTTATAGCTCTTCAGTTGCCTTCATGCATATTGACAAAGAGAAGACCACTAACAAAATTTCATATATTAATTATTACTATTTTAAGCAAAGGGTATTTATTTATTTAATTTTGGGGGGTATGTTTTAGTATGGGGATTGAACTCAGGGGCACTCGACCACTGCACCACACTTTATTTTGTATTATTTTATTTAGAGAGAGGGTTTCATTGAATTTCTTAGCACCTCATTTTTGCTGAGGCTGACTTTGAACTTGCAATCCTCCTGCCTAAGCCTCCCAAACCACTGGGATTATAGGCATGCACCACTGTGCTCTGTTTAAGCAAAAGGTATTTTATTTTATTTATTTATTTATTTATTTATTTATTTATTTATTTATTTATGTAGGTGGTGCTGGGGACTGAACCCAGGGCCTTGTGCATGTGAAGCAATCACTCTACCAACTGAGCTATATCCCCAGCCCCTGCAAAAGGTATTTTAAAACAATTGTTCATATCCAGTAGCAAAGTAAGTCAAGCAGTTTGGTAATTATTTGTTTTCTTTTTTGCAGCAAGTATTAGTAGCCTCCTATTTATATGCCACACATTGTTGTTGAGCTAGGGAATTAAAGTTGGGGAAAGAAGTCTCCTTGCTGTCCTACAGACTAGTTGAAGAGATGGGTATTTGTCAGTTGGAAATGCGATGAATGTATGATTACAAATGGAAATGAGCACTCTAGAAGAAAAGAAAGATGTGATAAACACCTTTCTATAAGAGTTATAAAAAGGGAAACTACTGGCTAGGGAAGTTGGTGCACATCTGCAATCCCAGCAACTTGGAGGTTGAGGCAGGAGAATCACAAGTTCAGTGCCAGCATCAGCTACTTAGCGAGGTCCTCAGCAATTTAGCAAGACCGTGTCTCAAAAAATAAAAAAAAAAAAGGGTTGGGGATGTGGCTCAGTGGTTATGTGTCCCTAGACTCAATTCCCAGTACTGAAAAAAATAAAGGAACTTACACTAGCATGAGAATTCAGAGATGGGAAGCTTCCAGAGCAAAGGAGCTCTGAGCTGAGATCTGAAGGATAAATAAGATTAAAATGAAGACCAATAAGAAAATTTAAAAAAATAAAATAAAGTGAAGGAACATGATAAAGCAGACCCTTATAGACACAAAAGAGCTGTTAAAGGCCTGGCACTTGGAGACACTGGGAATTTCAGAAATAGAAAGAAGGCAGTTTGACTTGAGCTCCTAGAGGGAAAGAGTGATCATTCAATGAGGCCAAGGAGATAAGAAAGGGCTGGACCAGGTGAACAGTTTAGGTGGTGGTAAGGATGTCATTCCTTACATTAAGAGCAATAGGGATTTACTGCTTGCCTTTGATCATGGAGGTAACATGATTGATCAACTTTGTATTCCGAAGAGATCTTCTTGTTCCTAGCAGAGTGTGGATTGCTGAAAACATATGACTCAATCATCAGTTTTGTTCTTTACTGTCCAGTTATTATAAAGTTTTCATGGGAGAGAAAAATGAATAAATGTGTTCTATAATGACTAAGGAATGTCTTTTTCTCCTTTCTATCTTTTCTTCTTTTTGTTTTCCCCCCACTCTCTTCCTCCCTTCCTTACCCTTTTTCTTTCTTTCAAAGGGATTGATACTATCAAAAATGGTTTATTCAAATTTAGAAAAAAATCTACTTGGGAAAGGTATTTTCTAAACTTTACTTAGAAGGATATATAGAAAACTTTAAATTTGTACACACACAGAATGAAGAAAGAGTAATAGATAATAACCAGTCACCAAATACAGAAATATGAGCTATAAACATTTTTTTTCCTCCAATGAATACGATGCTTTCAGGAAAGACATAGTATACTTTCTTATTTACAAAAATATTCTAATCATTTGTGGAATGTTTTTCTATGAAACATGGATGTTTTATAAAACCACGGGATGAAAAGGAGCCTTTTTTTCTTTTTTATCCAGGCAGAAGTATACCAAAACATTCAAGGAAAATATTTATTAAATGTCTCTTAGTGCTAAAAAGAGCACTATATTTGATTGAGTCATATATTCATTCACTGAACACATTTTTACGTATGTCCACTTTACTCCGGATACTGATTCTAGGGCTATCACTGAGAACTAAAGAGATAATGGATTTGGGCTTAAATTTTAATAGAGATAAACAATAAAGATAGAAACAAGGAAATATAATATGTGCTGTTAGATGGTGTAAACAAAAGGAAGTGTTATTGCAAGACTCTAAGTGCTTGAGACACACACACACACACACACACACACACACACACACGTGAATAATGAGACCACATTTGAGCAGGTCATAATGCTGATATCCTAACTCAAAGAAAAGCTTTTTAAAATGTTTTTTTTTTCCTACCCATTGAGGAAAGACAAAGAGTCATCTCCATGTTTAACATTTTTTAACATCAAGTTTAAGTGTTGTTTTCTTAGTATTTGATACTGGAAAATCTTGCCAGTGCTACCTTACCTCTAATCTGCCATCCCTTCTTCTGCTTTCTTCTTTGTTGCTCAAAGCTGATCTACTTCTGGCTCTGTCTGAAGAGCTTGCAATTTGATGATTATGGATTCTATGAATAGCATGTTTGGTAAAAGATCCACTTAATTTGCAACACAGTTTAATTATAAAAGAACTTTTAAAACTAACGTTTCCTTGCTAATTTCTTTCTCAAAGTTGGTCTTTCTCTTTTGTTTAGCAGATGTGTTTTCATTACACATCCATTTGGCAATTTTGAAACAAGTTCACAACAGCCCATTTTCTAAACAAATCTGTACGAATATGTAAACCATGAACTTGACTTTCAGCTTTATAGATGCGACAGTCAAAGGATAGTTTTGTCAAGAATTACCATTCTGAGATTGAAGATTAAATAATTTCCAGTGATAAAATTAATTTTTAGGGTAGTATCATGAAACACTGTTACCTGTTTTAATATACAGAAACAAAATAACAACATATTTATTTGTAATACCAGTGATTTCAAGGTATTTAAGAATCTGTCCTTCAGTTCAATAATATTAAAATACAACAAATAAAATCTAAGCTTCTTAAATATTGCTTTCATGTAAATATTTTAATAGAGTTGCATGTCTGTCATGTGCTATACTATTCTACAGAATCTTTTCAGGTGGATCATTTTATTCAAAGTCCATATATGGGTTGTATTAATGAGCTCTCATGTTTGTGTCCTCCCCCAGTACATACATTGAAATTCTAAAGTCCAACATGATGGTATTTGGAGATGTGGTTTGAGAGATAAATAATTTCTATTCATGCACAAAGAGGTCACATGAACACACTGCAGATACAGCAACTGCTTACAAACCAATGAAATCTAACTAAATCTAAATCATGGACTTCCCAGATTCCATTCAGTAGGATGATAAAATAGATTTTGGTTGTTTAAGCCATGCATGTTTCCATGGTATTTTGAGCAGACTATGACATAAGCTATACCAGCTCTGTTAATAAATGATTTTTTTTCATTGGTAAAAGCAATATGACAAAAGATACTAATAGGGTTTTTCTGTGTAAGGTTTTGGAATAAGGAAACAAAAATGAAAATATGAATGTGTCTAAGTATGTGCACAACTGGGAGGTAAGTTATTTGATTGAGTCCAAATAAGTACTTAAGAAACATTTATACCATTGGGTCCCAATTCTTACAAACCCTTAAGATTCAGAAACATAAGCAAATGAATAGTTCACCTTCAGGCTTGCCTAAGCTTTTGTTAATGTTTGATCTACTATTAAGGAAAATCAATAAAGTTGTCATCTCAGAATACCAATGATGCTTATCATATGATATTGAACCTTTTGGTTTTAAAAGGAGTATAAGAGTATTTAAAATTGTTTTTTAGACCAGAATAGAACTATCCAAGGTGCAACTCAAGAATCCATATGGAATTATTGCTGTGACTTAAACTTTTTTTTCTTATGGAATTCTAAATAACATGATTTAGAAAGATTGATTCAAAAACAGTTGTTAAATACAATATGAGTTAGATTCCATGATTCAAACAGTAAATTTCTTTAAGAATTTATGAAAACTACTAAAAACTTGCTCACATATACAAACTTCCCCCTGTTCTTTTAGAGTCTAAGTTGAAATGGATGGGAAGGCCACATTGCAAATATTATTCTTACTTGAGATCAAGGCTATGGGAGGGAACTATTAGATTTAGTTCCCGAGTCATATTTAGGATTAAGTAAGTGTTTGACTCCTGAAAAGTCACCTTTTCTCTTCATGTATAGAGTTAAAATAATGTAATAACTTGTCCTTAAGTGTCTCCTGAATGGCGATTAATGACTACTTACTAGATTTCAGAAACATTTAAATATTTTGGATCTATTTTCTTTTGAAATTAAGTTGCATTAAGGTCTGAGTCTATCTAAGCTGAAATAAATCATGAAATTGGGTATGATATCATGTTGGGAAAACAAGTCTTAAAGTAAAACAAATCACATACACACAAAGCTAATTTAAATTACATGTGATCCACAATAAATCTAAAGCACTATGAAATCAGGAGACTCTCAGAAATTAAACTTCATCAATTTAGTCATGGTCAGTTAAGTTCTTTTCAGTGGATAATAATGCCACCCTACCAAATTCTGCCCCACAGGTACCCATTAAACCTTAACCAACATTAATTAGCAAGAGACACATAACAGTCCATGTAATATGTTCTTTAAACTTTCTGCTCTTTTAGGAGCTCTAATTATTAACTTCTATAAATTATCCCTCACAGCAGACCCAACAGTTCAGAGGTTGAATTCTCTTACTCTCTGGAGGCATTAGGCAACCAGAAATAATTTAAACTCAAATGCTTGGATTGGCAAGATTAGGGTGTGCCTCAGCAACATCGCAGCCAATACGTGTATATTAAATAGCTTTAACAAACTAAGGTTCATTTCTAATGTTCATGTTTGGAATTAAAAAGCCACAACTTTCACCTTTTCAAGCTCATTTCTCATCTCTAAAAATACTGATTAGCAAATCCTTGATTGTTGATGGAAAATGGGTGACAAAAGCACTTGGAGGTGTATGGAGTCCAAGAATAGAATGCCGGGGACTCATTAGCACAAAGATTATAGCCCAATATAATATCATACTGCACAAAATTTTTGAAACCAGTTGAATTCGTTTCTGTACAACGTATTATCCATTAGGATATAGAAATATGATAGCAAACATATGTCTTGAGGCCTACTTCAATGTAAACTAGATAGTGTAAATTTTAACACCTTTTACTGCAAATGATTTTAGTTTTTTTTTTTTTGTCTTGACTTTTTCTGTCTCTCTTGTGTCACTTTTACAGTCTGTCACATATTGTATTCATACAGTTACATGGTTGAACTCAGTCTTAGCCATATAACTTTATTTGGCCAATGAAATGTGAGTGGAAAACTTCTAAGAAGCTTTCAGGGGCAGAATATGCTCTATAATTTTCTCTTTTCAATGACTACATATGATGTTTCGAGTACATGATTCCCAATAGCTTGGGTTTAGGATTAAAGAAAATATGGATCATAGTCACATTCTACACATAAGAGACATATAGCATGAATGAAGAATAAAATTGTTACTTTTTACCACTGAGATATTGGGGACTAGTTGTCCTCCCATCACCTAAGATATACTGCTCAGATGTAACCACAACAAAACACCAAAAATTACAAACATAGTCTGTCTGTGGTTTCATTCCCAAACCTGAAGGGTGGATTTTGAAACCTGCTAAGCACAGGCTTGCATTCTGACTGCATCTCTTGCTAGCTTCATATCATGATTCAGAGACTTATTAAATGATAAAGCAATATATTCTATAATTTTTTTATTATTATAATACTTAATTGATGACTTCAGAAATACTTTAGTATATGAGTCCTTTCTGAGGTCAAGACTAATCGCCATAGCATTTCTTCTAATAGAGTTTGGATTTTATTCTTATACTTTTCCATGATAATGTTTATTTGCAAATTGGTTTCCTACCGTTTGGGGCATTTTCTTTCTTTTTTTTAACATATAGAATTAAAATTTTATTAGAGATAATCATGACATTGGCAAACTAGAGATATATGCTATAATCTCCATGTTCTAGACCAGCAGATCTCAAACCTATGACAAATATTTTTTAAATAATTTCAAGACTTATTGAGAACTCTCATGAGTTTCTGTTATGTGAGTCATTCCTATTAGTTTTTATTATACTTAGAAATTAAAACTGGGAAGATTCATATTGTTTATTAAAAGTAAAAATACTACTATTAAATATCTCAAAATAATATTTTAATAAAATAAAAGCAAATTGATGAGAAGAATGGTGTTATTTTAAATTTGTGCATACCTATTTAATATTTGATGTAATTAGAAGATATCTGAATAATCATATGCTTCTGGATTCCACTTGCTTTCATATGCCACTTTGGTTAAAATTCTAAAATAAATATGTTTTTTCACAGATCTGCAGTTGTAAAAGGAAGGAGTATTTTAGTAGTCATTCCAAAAATTATACACATTCTTCTTTGATACTACACCAAAACTTGACATGTGATAATTTCTTGAAGTTCAGTTACAATGTAAAATCTGAAATTATATCAATAAACTTCTTATATTCTGTTATATTAGAATCTGTAAAACACTGTCACTTTGAATAGAACTACTATACGTCTATGATTGATTTAATAACATCACACATTGGTTACTTGGAAAATATTAGTTCACTGAATCATAAATTTTTCAAGTGCTATCATATAATACTTTTCAATATCAAAAAGATAACATTCATTTATATCCCCCACCAAACCCATTAGAAATATTGTTATGTTAGGGGATGCTTTCAAGTTTAGAGTGGAGTCAATTTTCTAATTCTATTTTTCACTTAGAAATCACATTTTGTCATTTACAGCAAATGTGGTTAGTTGTTCTCCTGAATTGACAAATTCACTTTGTTTATTTTTGATAAAGGATATACCAAGTATTTGAGTGTATATAACAATACTTTTTTAGTAACTCTTTCAAATAAAATTTATGCTCCACAAAAACTCTGCATAAGTGCTTTTTCTGGAGAACACCCTTAAACGTCTATGTGTGTAACAGGGTTTTATACTTATATTCTATGTAGTTATACAAACTATCTAAATGTTATGTGTTCAAATGCAGAGCCTTAGTAAGTAAAATCCACTTAATTCATCAAGGATATTAAGTAAAACTGAAAAATGCCTATTATGGTTTTTAACTGGGAACATACATGAAAGAAAACAATGAGGACTAGAATTGGGTATCAATGTTCTGATTAAGGCATCAGTAGTCTTGCCTAAAATTGGCTTTTGCAACACAAGTGCAAATGTGAACACAATGAAAAATGAAACCAAAATCATTGTAGTATTATAGAAATGGTTTTTACCACTCAGAGATACTGAAATGGTTCTGAGGACTGAGGGATTTCACAAACCACACTTTGATCTATTTTAGATCAAGAGTTCCAATTTTCATTTTTGGAATAATTGACTTCTTTAAAAATTTAGGGAAAAAACTACAGTGATAATAATAACAGCAATCATCATTTATGTAGAGCATTGAATATGTCAAATATGAACTAAGACACATTTTTCTATATAAACCACCAGTGTTGTATTATTGTACTTATTTTATCATGAGGAAATTGATGGACCTGAAGGATTAAGTAATATCTCCAAATCATTTTGCTTAAAATTTGTGCAGTTGAAAATAGGATCTTGGCATTTACAATACAAAATCCTAGCCACTCTTTGCCCTGGAGTTAATATAGTTTTCAAAATAAATATATATTTGAATACAAATTTGAGGTTATTCAGGGACTGTAAAAATTCAACTTATGTGAACACATATTGTTCTGGAATTTAAATGACTTATAGATGTTCCAAGTACAACTTTTTCTATGATGGTTTTCCATGGAATAAAACTCCATACTTTTCCCCATAGAAAATTATTATTTTTGTCCTAACCTTTCATTCCTATCTCTGTATGATTTTTTTTCACTCTGAAAATTTAGACTCTTATCCAATGAAGTCATTTAAATTTTTTGGTGGAAAGCATTAACAATCTCCTCTTTTTTGTCTTTTTTTTTAAACAAATGGTATTTCAGTGGCTCCACAGACTCACTTGAGATTTTCATATCACTCCGGATTAAGCAAACATAAAGAAGTGTGTTTATTTTCTTTTAGATGTTAAGCCTCTGGGAACAGGAACTTGTTTCATCACTATATTGTCTCCTGTGTGACATCATTGGTACCACTCCAGATAAGCAAGGCACAGTGATAAGGGGAAGTCCCATTTACTATACCCTGCCAAGCACTGATAACCTCACAGTGTTGTTCATTTCCTGTTTGACTTGATTCTTCCCTTTCAGATAATGAGCTTTTGGAATCTGTGGGAACTCTGCTTCAATCATGGCAACCAGGTGCCCAGTAAGTCACTGACATCTAGGCTGAAGGATTGAAGCTGGGCCACCAGTATAGGACACATGAGTTGTGTGATTCTGTGTTCTCCTCAGGGGGTTGAGGGACAAGCCTCCTGGCTCTGCATGGCTACCATTCACACTCACGCCTGGTCCTAAACTTGTGAAAGAAGAGTACATATTGTACTGAAAACTCGTGATACCAAATATACTTATTTATCAAAAACTTTCATACTTTTATTCAACAGATAGTTCCTGGATACTTACTTCAGGCCCAGTGTTGGAAGCTGGAGAGTAATGTATCAAGAGTAGTTTTCCTGCCCTCAGAAAATCTGCTCTCTATGGGCAAAGCCAGTTAGTAAGTATATAATTACAATCATGACTTTGTCTATGAGCAAACATTTTGGTGGAGTTCTTCTTACTTTTTTTTTTTTATTTACAAGAAACATTTAACTCAACAAAAGGAAAATCTTTCCTTTGGGTCTAGACCTGTGAAAACCTCCTGCTTTCAGCTTAGGCCACTGGTGAGGGCTACCAAGCTGCAGCCATTCAAAACACCTTTCTACATGTACCATGTTTTCCTTCACTGAAAGCTACCTGTTTCCATTATTTTCCAAGGAAATTACTCATTCCTAAAGTCCCAGTTCAACATTACCTCCTCTGTGCAGCCTTCATTAATTCCAGACAGAGCAAAGGAATCCTCCTGTTGCATTCCCCTGGAGTTTTGAGGAAGCCAGAATGCATTACAGTTTCCTTTCCAATAGTCAGAATTCACAACACTTTGGTTCAGAGGCCAGCTTTGCTACATCTTGCTGTGTGATACGGGACTAGGAGCTTACACTTTTCCACTTCAGTTTCCTCAACTAGATCATACAATAGCTTGACTGAGCATTTTTGAGAAATAACCAGAGGACCAGGTGCAAATCAAGCCCTCAGAGTTTATCAGGCAATCCTTTACCAGTGAGTGCATTTATTCTTTAGTAGTATAACTCCTGTTCTATTTTATTTGTGAATCTGTGAGTGAACATTCAAAAACCTAATTTAGACCATCTTCACTTGTGCTCAAATTCCTACAATGGCTCCTCTGTTACTCAGAATAATATGAAAATCCTCCCAGTGACCTACAGTGAGGCTGCAGGAAACCATGCCTTTCTGTCTCTGTAGTTGCCTCTTTCTGCTCTCTCACCCTCTCGCTCTCCCCCAGCCACACAGCTTCCATGTTGTTTCTGCACCTAAACCATCTCCTGTCTTCAAACATTTGTACTTGCTGTTCCATTTCCCTGGAATGACCTTCCCTCAGACATATCCCTGGGTTCCTCCTCTACTTCCCACATCAGCTGCAGACAAGACCATCCCCCACCATCCCAGTTATCTACAATGGTGGTACCCCTTTCTGATGCTCCTGGGCCCATTTTCCTGCTTTATATTACTTTATGGTCCTTATTATTTCTGTGCCTTTTCTTTGTCTACCTCCTAGATTAGAATATACATTCAGGCTGAAATTTTTGACTCTTTCATTCATCACCAAACACCTGAGCAGGTAGCACAGTGTCTAGTGTTGAGTAGGTGTTAGTTATTATTACTGAAAGAAAGAAGGAATGGGGTTCCCCACTCTTGAAGTGCCTTCATGATTTACTTACGAAGTATTTAGAAGATAATCAAGTACTAATTTAGCTTAAGCAAATACCTTGTAGAAAGTAGTTGAATTAATAGATTACCTAATCTGCTTTTATCTATAAAACTGACTTGGAAAGATGATATTTGTCCTTTGTGAATAAAACTTTTTACTTAATAGATAGATTTTCACTGCTTGTATCAGGGACATGCTCAGAAAGCCCTTGTGAAAAGTATTCCTCCTCCTTCTTCATCACAGCACTCACTGTATAAGTAGAAAGTGTAGAAAATACTATGGATTTGGCATTCAGGGGTGTGTGTGTGTGTGTGTGGGTGTGTGTGTGTGTGTTTCTCCCCCTCTGTGTCTGTAGCCTTGAAAGAAGGTAGAACCTACCTTTGAATTTGTGAAATTTTTATATGGGCTTTTGAATCATAAGAATTTTTCAAGAGATTTAGATCATTCATGAACAGTTTTTACTCCAAGAAACAGTATAATATTTACAAGGTCTTAGGACAAACAATTCTACTGTAGTATTGGATGACAGTCAGCATTTGTAGGAGTTGGCTTTCCCATCATTCCCTGCCTATTACTACTCACAAATTAAATCTACAGGCACACAACAGTTCCTCTTTCTCATCTGCTCAATATTTAAAAATATAAATTGTGCAATGATTTAAAAAAAAATTTATTCTCCTCATTATATTCTTGGGGGGTGGTGATACTGGGGATTTAACTCAGGGGCACTTGGCCACTGAGCCACATCCCCAGCCCTATTTTGTATTTTATTTAGAGACAAGGTCTCATTGAGTTACTTAGTGCCTTCCTGTTGCTGAGGCTGGCTTTGAACTCATGATCCTCTTTTCTCAGCCTTCAGAGCCTCTGGGATTACAGGCATTCACCACCATGCCTGGCTCCTCATTATATTCTTTCGAACATGTCTTTCAGCCTGAAAAATTTTTTTTATCCTAAGCATGTTGCTAAAAACCTTTTGTTCAGAATGTGGGTAATGCGTGCGCTTGTGCATATGATACAGTGGTGCTAGGAAAGGTGAATGCGTGCAGGTATAGCATAAACCACCTTTGATACCAAGGGTAGTAAATAGAGTGTCAGTGTTGCTTAGATGACAGTCAATCAGAGAAACACATTCTGTAGTTCTCTAATACTCGGCAAAGTGGCCATTGAAACTCGTGCTAGGGAACTTGTGAACAAACCAGGTTAATTTTCTATTATGTTTTGTTATCATTATGAATTTTTGCTTGAAAACTAAAGGAAAAAAAGCTTCTTTTACTGATTTCTGCATTTTAACACCAAATATAAAACAAGCTAACAAGCAGAAGGTATAAATTTCCTGTAGGTGGGAAACTATTAAATTTAATGACTCCATCCTCAAAGGAAAAATCGAGATGTACAGAAATGAGCCTCAGGTTTGGGGAATTTCAGATGTCAGTGCTCTGTGTCTACTTGCATGTCCTTACTGCAAGGTCTTTTCTTCTCTTTCTCTTTCTCCTTTTACAGGGAATCAAACACAGGGTGCATTGAAGGGTGGTATGTAAGCAACTGCCTCCCGGCAAGACCCAGGGCAAGAGCCAGGGACAGGGACTACACCATTACCAGGCTTAAAAGCCCTGTGCCATGGAGGTGTTAGTAGAAGGGGTCCAACTTTCCTAAAATCTCAAACTTTCCCAGGAAAAACAGTGGTTCCACAGTGGCATTTGCTACTTTTGTCATGTTTCTGCAGTGTGGGACACAGACTTGAGATGCTATGAGGCTTATTACAGCATTCACATATGTCAGCACTTCCTCCTACTGGGAATGAACTTGCTAAGACTTGCTAAAAAAAAAAAAAAAAAAAAAAACAGGCTTTGTTTAGTTGATCTGGGGACTGATCAGTCAGAGTGACCTTCATAGGACAGGTGTTTCAGTCAGCTTTTTCAATGCTTTGACTAAAAGGACACAACCAGCACAATTATAATGGAGGAAGACTTTATTTGAGGGCTCAAGGCTTCAGAAGTTTTAGTCCGTAGAAAGCTGGCTCCATTCCTCTGAGCTCTAGGTGACGCTGAACATCCTGGCAGGAGAGGGTGGCAGAGGAAAGCAGCTCACATCATGTTGATCAAGAAACAGAGAGACTCCACTTGCCAGATACAAATATATACCCCAAAGCCATGCCCCAATTCCCATATCCTACTGCCACATACTACCACTTAAATTAATCTCATCAGAGATTAATTCACTGATTAGGCTAAGCCTATAACTCAATCATTTCTCCTCCAAACTTTCATGCATTGTCTCAGGTGTGAGCTTTCAGAAGATACTATATCTAAACCATAACAACAGGTGACCTGAAATTGTGTTTCTGGAGTCATTAGCAAAATTATATACATCCTGGTGAAATCGGGAGTTTGGGACTCAGCCTGTGGCTTCCAATTTAGATGCAGCTTTGATGAGACTATTCACAAGACAGTTGTGGAAGCTCACAATGGTGCAAGGAGGAGCTTTGTCTTCTTGACTAACACTGTGAAGGCAGAAATTGTTTGTGCATTCCTGATTATGGGTTCTCCAATTCAGATATGTCTATTCAGCCCTGAGGGTCACATATAAAGACTGATTATCTCCTCAGGGTTGAAGCTATGTCTAGTTTAGCAAGCCAGGAAAGATTAGTGTGTGTGTGTGTGTGTGTGTGTGTGTGTGTGTGTGTGTAAATTCTCTGTGAACCTTAAATATGTATTTTATTTTCTCATCATAATTTTATTATCATGGACACAAGAAAATATATTCTGAGGAAAACTATGATCCATTTTATTAGCTGTTGAACTAAGTACAAATTACCTTCTTGGGGCTTCAGTTTTTTGTTTATAAAATGATAAAGGTTAAGTTAGCTGTGGAGATTAAAGGATTTCATAAATGTAAAACACTTAAAACTATGCCTGGCTTATAGTGTGTGCTCAATAATTATCAGATGTTTTATAGTCAAGTTGTTTTTATTCTGTCCAGTTTCCTCCACAATTCAATGTTACATTGAGACTGGTTAACAAACACAAATGAATAACTTTTTCAACATAAAATAATGTCTGTACTATGCTCAAATCCTATTTTGTAATAATTATATCTGAAATCACTAAGGTCCCATGTATTAAGCACTTGTAGGTTCTAGGGAATGTTTCATTATTCACTGGAACAACCTCAGGCATGTTTTATAGATAAGTGGTTCCTAAAGTTCAGTGTGATATGATCATCTGGAAGACTTGTAAAACACTAATTGCTGGGCTTTGTCCCTAGTGTTTCTGATTCAACAGTCTAGGGTAGCTACCATGAGGTCATCTGCCTTACACATTCCCAGGCAAAGCTGATACTGCTGGTACATGGACCATACTTTGAGAAACAAAACAAAAGCACTCATTTTCTTTTTTTTTTTTAAATGTGTCTTATCACTCTTGATGCATTTCCCCCATTTTTTTTTTCTTACTAGTTTACATTCACAGTTTTGGTTTTAGGTTTCAGTTTGAAAACTGATGAGGGTTAGATCCTTGGAAGCTTTGGAAGGGGAGTCATAATAGATAAAGATCAAAAAGGAAAGCAAAAATTTTGACAAGATGGCATTATTTGCACTTTTAATGTTGCATTTTTAAAGCTATATTAAATTCACTTTGCTTTATATCTTTAAAACATTTTATAGAGGTTTCCTCTTATATCCACCTTATATGATACATGGACACCATTTATGGGCTCTGGTGGAACAGTAGAAAACATTAGTAATAAGAATGGTTTAGCTGAATATTTCTTCCAAAAAGATTAAGGAATGTGTTGCTCTATTAATCTCCTTTCTCTTGCTTTCGTAGAATTCGAGAATCACACATTAACTAACAAGTCAGATTTAGAATGTGATGTGATTTCGCACATATGAGACCCAAGATGTGAATGGAAATTCTGTTTCTAATAGCTATTTTTAAAACTGCTTTGGCATATAAGAATATTAATAAGAGGAACAATGAAATCTCAGTTCTAAAAGTATATTTTTCCTTTTTGGAATTCAGGATTCTGAATGATGGTGAGTACTTCTCAAGCTGAACACGAAATATCAAGATAGGTCACAATATTCTTATTTTTTTTTAATTAACAGAAACTTCCAACTGCAGAAATGTAATAAAACCTTGGAACATAGGAAATGAGCAATTGATGGGTAACAGAAAGATCTTCCAACTAACCACCAGCAATAACCATATACTGTCTCTTCTTATAGGTAAGTAGTTATTTTATGATTTTTTAAAAAAGGGCCAGTCATATAAACTACAAATAGAGCCCTTTCAAGCCTTTTAATAGCATAGGCCTTCCCGGTAAGAGTATGCAGTTTCCATCACACCTGTAACTAAATTTGATCTTGTCTTGGAAACACTTCACCTTCTTGGGTTTATGCATTTAAAAAAAGCTCATTTTAGTTTGAAATATCTAATTCAGTATATTTAGCCTAACTTTAACACATAGTGACTCAGGAGATACTTTCCCAAATACCTCACTCAGGAGGCCATTTGTAAGCTGTCCAAAGACAAGTGACCACAGGCATGAGTCTTGGGGAGGAGGTTTTGAAATAGCAGCCAAAGAAAACTGTGTCTTGTTAAATGGGCATGCTATTTAGAAACAAAGTTGCCCTTTTGCAAAGCTTGTTTTTGGAATATTACCAATTTTAGGGTGGCATTAAGTAAAATAAGAGTTAAAATGAAGTTCTTCAAACTTGTTCTTTAATGATCTTGGAAGTCAGCATCAGGCTTCCCACCGGAAGTTCCATTTTAGGGCTGCGACAGAGAAGCAGCTGATGAGAGAAAAGCACTTTGCTAAGACAGGATGTGCCTGTGCGTTGTCTCCACAGCTGTGTCCTCAAAGAGGATAAATGGGGGCATATTCACTCTCATTAATCAACCAAGAGGGATCGCACACACAGAAAAAGGATCCAATCAAGTTGCTCGGATGTTTTGGTCCTTAAGCAAGATCACTGATTGCCTGGAAATGTGCCTACAATTAGAGTTGGCCCTGGGCCTCTCTTCTCTCTTTTTGAGTCCAGTCAAAGAAGCAAGAGCCAGCTCCCCAAATCCTGTCTATAGCTTGGATTATGACACTCAGCTATCTCTGTGCATTTGCCAGAAAGGAAATGGCAACCAGAGTTTAAGTGGCAGAAAATCCTTAGTGACAGTAGGGATACAGCTGGGAATGAAGTGGTGAAATAGCCCATCTCTTTTAGTAAAGTCTCATTTAATTTGGCTTATCTGTGTTGTTTTTTTAACATTATATATAGCTTCTATTTCTATAGAAAATATATTGGAGAGTCCACATTTAACAAGTGTCAACGAGACGGTGAGCCTTATGAGCCTGAGAGGAGCTATTTCAGTTTGGAGTGAGTTATAAGGCAAAGCAGTGCTATGGGATTGAGACAACAATTCTTCACAGTGAGACTTTACTATTTAAAGACAAACTCAGAGATGCTTTGATTTGTTATGCTGTAAGGGGCCCCAGATTCTCTCTCTGATCTCATCTTTTGTTTCTCCTTGTAGGAAACAGAGGCTGCAGAGGGGCAATAACTTGCAGAGGTTACTCAGTAGTGGATCCAAGACTAGTTCCCCAGTGTTTTGATTCTTACTAGTGTTTTAGTTTGAAGCGAATTTCCAGATCATTCATATTCAAATGTAGGAACTAAAACACATTCTGAACTAAGAGAGAAAGATTTTTTTTTCTCACAGAATCTTTTGCTAGCTTTGTCTTTATTACAAATGGTCAACTCTTAATTATTTGCAAATGTATCTTTTAAAAGCTGAGAGAGATTAAAGAGATACATATCTTCCCTGAAGTGATACTACCTCAGACAGAATTTAGAATGTATTAGTTATCTTATAAATACTTTTTTACCTGTACCTTTATGAAAAATCACAATTTTTTTTTCCAGAGTGTAACTTTTGTGGTTTGAGAAATAACCATACATTAAGCTTAGGTTTACTTTTGGGGGGAAAAAAAAAAAGCACAGCTATGCACAAATCAGCCCCCAGCCTATTCTCATCTGTAGAGAGGTAAAGGACCAATCAATAGTGGGACAAAGGTGCTGAGCGGCTGTCACTGGCAATTTAGCAACATTTCATACCACTCTGTTAAATCCTTCTCTCCTTTGCTGTCAGCCATAGTCACTTTGCAAAGAGCAGCTTTTTTAGATTTTAGGATGGTGTTGTGGGGGTGAAGGTTAGGGTCAGGAAATAGGAATATTGGGTAATTGTGGCAGGAAGCACAAAGGTTCTAAAATGAGGAGCAGTATGGACTGGGGCTGACTCACAGAACCTCAAGTAGAGAGGGAGTTGCTGCTCAACTCAGCAAGCAGGGTCTACATCAGACTTGGGATTTGGAGAGGAAAGGGTATATTCATGAGTCCACATTTTCTAACACATATCTATGGTCAAAACTGAGGTCAAACTGACTCTATTAAAATATATTAAAATATCTGTTTGTTGTGTTTAAAAATAAAAATGTGTTCATCATATAAAAATGTTGAAAATCCAGAAAAATAAAATAAGAATTGAAAGCCCCATAACCCGTAGAAACAAACACCATTAACATTTCAAGGTCTTGCTTCCTGCCAGTTAGTCACAGGAATGTATTTTTCAGAGCCACACCTAAGCAGGGGATCTGGTGGGAGAGGCCTGCCCAGAATGCAGGCTATCAGGAATCCATTGTTTTGAGAGAATTTAAAAGCAGCAATAAAACCATCTGTGGATCTGCTTTTTATTAACACATGAGACAACATCTCTAAAAAAGTTCAGTAATAATATATCCCTCCCCATCTAAGGTGGCCATCTCCCAAATCTTGCCTGTAATAAAGCTCTGGTTTTGTTGTTGTTTTCCGTATGACAAATCAGATAGTTGTGTAAATGTTTTTTTCAATGAGAAATCTATCCTGAAAATCACTAATCAATATCCTTCTGTTTTATAAATGTTACATGTGCCTAACATATCACAATTTATTGACTTAATCCCTTGTTTTTGGTTATTTAAACTGTTCCTGATTTTTCCCTTTTATATTTAATTAGGTGTATGCAAGAATGGAGATTTTGAGTCACATGGAAAATTATCAGGATTTAATACTTAGAAAATTTCACTGAAGAAAGGTATTACTATTGATTTCATGAGCAATGTAAGATGGACAATAGACTTTTTCCAACAACTGCGGCAACTCTGGAATTTATTTTAAAAGAACACAAAAAATATAAACAAAAACTTGGACAATTATACAAACTTTTTAGATATTATATCTGATTTTCTTTCCTGCATGCTAGGTGAGCAAGTGCTCTACCAAAGAGTTATGCCCACAGTCCCTTGACTGTTGTTTTAGTTCAAATTACTTTGACTGGCAGTGGAGCTGATCATCATAGTGGTGCATGTGCTTGCTCTTTTTATTTTAGTTCTTATAGTCACCTTCTTAATATCCTTTAATGATCTATATCCTTTAATGATCATTCCCCTCTTTTTTTGCAGGGGGTGGGTATCAGGGATTGAACTCAGGGGTACTTAATCACTAAGCCACTTCCCCAGCTCTATTTTGTATTTTATTTAGAGACAGGGTCTTACTTCACCACTGGGCTATAACTAGCCCTCATTCCCCTCTTTTTAACTGAAGTGTGTTTGTATGCATTCATAAGAGCCTTATGATAATGGTGCTGTTATCTTCTATTATTTATATGTGTCAAAGATACTTTTATGAAGTTTATCATTTGCCCCTTGATTCTACTGATTTTCTTTCTGAAACTTTGGGTTAAGCAGAGCTGTTTAATACTATTCAAACCTATCTTTAATATTTTCTGAAATCAACAATGTGATCATGTTCTTTCACATTTTCTTCAAGCATTTAGCATTTTTCTTTTTGAAAGTTTATATTATACTCAATAGGGAATATGTTGTCTTGGGGTGTAAAATAGTGATTCAGTTAAGACATTTTGTTAAATAATGAGCCCTTTCTTTTTAATAAGAAATGACACCCATGTGTTTATATATATATCTATAAACACATATTTATTATATGTATGTGTGTGTGAATCTTATATAATCATAGTCGAGTTCTGGAACTTTGGTTTATATTTCATATATTCTGTATTTATGACATTGCCACTATATTTTAATTATTACTTTTCCGCAATATATTTCTGTATCAAGCACAGTATGTTCCATTCATTAATTAATATTTTTATGAAATATATTCTTGAGTTTTATCTATCATTTATTTTGGATACCCTGGAAAATCATACTAAAAAACTTACAATAGAGCTCTTCTTGGGATTTTTATTAGATTTATATTAGTTTCTAATTTTATTGCATTATAATTTGATGATATCAATTTCTACTTTTAAAAATGTGAATGAGATTTTCCCTGTAAGTATTCCATGAATGCTTATGAGGTTATGGTTTTCTTTTGTAGAATTTTAAAATATTTTTTCTCCATTTTTTAAAGAAAAAGCTAGAGAGGGCCAGGTACAGTGGTGCATGCTTATAATCCCAGTGGCTCAGGAGGCTGAGACAAAGGCAGGAAGATTGCAAATTCAAAGCCAGCCTCACCAACTTAGAAGATCCTAAGCAACTTAGTGAGACACTGTCTTTGTCTCCAAAAAAAAAAAAAAAAAAGTCCAGGTTGGGGAGTGTAACTCTGGGTTCAATCCCAGGTACAAAAACAACAACAAAAACACTAGAGAGATATATTGTTGTGTTTTGCGAATTTCTTATATTTCTGAGAGTTTGGCTCCATTTATTTTGATATTTTTGACAAAAAGAGCAATACTCATTCTATATTTGTTGAACATTGTACCAATTAGCAAAATAAAATAGTGGATTTCTGATTTAATATTCTTCCTTGACTTTGTTACTTTTTAAAGCTATTTACTACCACCACTTCCTTTCTGTTTACATTTCCATAATAAGTGTTTGCTCACTCTTTCATTTTAAATCTTTTACCTAATTTTACTTTAGTTATATTCTTGTTAAATAGAATTTTTATAATAGAGGAAAATAGTATAATTTAAAATCCAAATCAAATGAAATAGCATCTGTCTTGAGGTTATAAGGAAGGGTGTGGGAACAGGTGGTATCACAATTTATATTCGTGGAAATATAAAATGTCTAGCTCCCTTGCATTTACATAAGCTATGAAGAAGGAAAATATATAGTGCAATATCAAAGGCTATTCTTCGGGGTTGTTAAAAGGTGAAACCCAGAGAAGATGGGTTGTTTGAATAGTTACATTAATAAGACTTTGAAAAAGCAAAGGTAGGATAGAAGCCCACGTGTTGTCCAAAAGCTAGATAAACTGCTTTTCTTGATGAAGGAATGGTTACTGAGTTTTCTGAAAACACACTAGTAAGGGCTTCTTGGAAATCTGAGAGTTCTACACATGTGTATAGCATCAAGAATGAAGAAAGGACTCACAATAGAGTAACGTGGCACCTTCCAATGTACCAAAGTTTTAGAAGCAACTACAGTGCACACCATTATCTATCTATGGATTTGGGGATGAGGAAACCAAATAAAGCAACAATAGTATGAGTTGGAGAGGTTGGAATCAGATGCAAGTGAGATTTAGAGTTCATGAAAAGACATGGAGAGCAGAGATAACTGCAAAAATAGACCACCCCCTATAGAAATTCACCATTCCAGAGCATTCATCATGTAAAATATGTGATAAAACAATGAGTATTTGCTTAGCTTTGCCTAAGTATTTACCTTTGAATAACAAGCACAATCTACTTACATTAATCATAACATTTGATGCCTTTTTTATGCTTATATTTTATTCCACGCTACCATCCTGACTTCCATGATTTGGAAGTTCTCTGTGTGGCATTTTTAAATAGTGGTTACACTTGAAATTCAAAAATATTTAGACTTATTGTACATCTTGAATATTCCATTTGAAGAGTCAAGCAGGATTTAAAAGTTCTATTAGTTGAAAAAGAAACCTTTTTTCTCTCCTCCCACTGCTTCTCAGTATGTTGTTAATAATCACTTTCCAGTCTTGCTCTTTTTTCCTAATACATTTCTGGTTGTCCATGGACCTTTATTTTATTTATTTATATGTGGTGCCAAGAATTGAACCCAGTGCCCCACACATGCCAGGCAAGTGCTCTACCCATGAGCTATAACCCAAACCCTCTTGCTCTGTTTTGATTCCTATTCATCCCTTTGTGAATTAAACACAGTATCAGATAGTTTTTAGAAGAACACATGTGTGATTTTATCTTTTGAACACTTGAATGATTAAAAATATCTTTCTCTAGCTTTTTCACATAAATAGAATAAAACATGGTTAAAAAAATCTTGGGTTAAACTTTTGCTTTTTTTCTCAAAACTGAATGAATTCACCTTGACTATCTTCTGCTATCAGGGTTAGAAAGAAGATACCTAAATCTAATTTGAAAAAAAAAAAAACATTTTAAGTTGATAAGTTTTCCCATATAGTAGTTGAATGTCTCATACCCTTCTATTTTGTGAAATGTGAAAGGCATAGTTAGGATACATTACAAATTGTTTCTTTTCATTATTTACATCTGTTTTAGTTAGGATTTTTGCCAGTGTGACTAAAATACCCAACTAGAACAATTATAGAGGGGGGAAAGTTTAATTGGGGCTTACAGTTTAAGAGGTCTCAGTCCATAGAACGCTGGATCCATTCCTTGGGACTGTTGGTGAGGCTAAAGATCCTGGAGGCAGGAAGCAGCTCACATGATGATCAGAAAGCAGAGAGAGACTCCACTAGCCACATACAAAATTCATACCCAAAGGATATGCTTCTAGAGACCCACCTCCTCCAATCAGACCCTACCTACCTTAAATTACCACTAAATTAATCCCCATCAAGAGATTAATTCACTGATTTGGATTAAGGCTCTTATAATCCAACCACTTCTCTTCTAAATCTTCATGCATAATCTTACACATGAGCTTTTGGTGGGAAATCTCATATACAAGCCATAACAATATCTTATACTTACTAATTCCCTTTAATAAAGATTCAGGCTTTTTCTTCAGCTTAAACTATTTTTTAATGTTAAAATTTCATATTACTTTGATTTTCTGATTTCTTAAATTCTTTTTCTTTTTCCTAGGGTACTTACCATAAGTTGAGTTCTCTGCCTCTCTTCCATATCTAACATGTTCATTGAATGATTTTAATATATTTTTTTTAATTTTAGATTGATTTGCTGAGTTTATATTCTGCAATACTAAAATAACCGTATACAGAACACATTTTTTTGTCAGAGCTCACATTTTTATCAGGTCTCAGAATGCAGCTAATAAAGGAGAGTGCTGTTTGTAAAAAACTTTTAAAATAATATTAATAAACTCAGTGAAAAGTTTGCTTTTTATTGTTGTCATATAATAACAATTTTAGTAATTTTGGCACAGTGTGTGTGTAAGTTGTGTCTCCAATCCTGGTGGGAATATGTATTCTTGCATTTAAATAGTGATTGTAAAAATTAATAATCAAACCTGTAGTTATTTCAAGTCTTCTTAAGTGGAGATTTATTTGTATTTAAAATTTAATGTAGTGAAACAGTAAGAACTGTAAGGTGCAATATTTTTGTTTGTAAGTGGAAGTTTTTTTCATGCATAAAATACCATATTACATTTTAAATATTACTTCTAAAAATAAGATTTATTTCTTTAAATGTTAATCATGTTAAAACTAAAAGCGGAAAAATGAAATTTTTATTATAATTATTACTGATTATTAAAATATTATTTTCTATCATATAGAGGAAAGAGGTCTAGAAAATTATCTGTTCTTTTATCAAACATACTAGGAATGCCACTGCCAACTATAATTGTCAGATTTTTGTAGCCACTCACTCCATAAAGAAGTTTGATCAATGAAATTTTCTCTTTGCAATAGCAATCTATTTTTCAAGGAGGTCTTCATTTGCTGGTATTTCTCTTTTTGACTACTGATTCTAGAATAAAAACTATAAACAGTGACTACGTGATGTGGCTATTTTGTCCACCCTGACCTCCTTTCTCTCCATGCACACCAGCCCTGTGTGAACAGAACTATGTGGAATATTTTTAAATGTTTCTGTATTTATTTCCTAGCCAAACTGTATTTTTGTGAATCTATGTTTCTTTTACTCCCATCCTGTCTGAACTTCATCTTAAAGCAATTCAGCAAAGCTTCTGATTTTTAATTTTTTAAATAAAACCTTTTCTAGTTTTCAGATGCATAAAAGTTTATATATATATTAACGAGAGAATACCATAGGTATGTATAGGTGTGTGTGTGTGTGTGTGTGTGTGTGTGTGTGTGTGTGTGTGTATTCATGAGAGAACAGGAAGATGGCTTTGTTCATGCCATTATTTTACTCAAAGCCCTCTGCTTCTTACTGACTCAAACTTCCAAGATTATCACTCCCTTAAATGCATTTGTGGAAGAGGTATTAATAAAAAGAAAAAAAAAGGAGTGTGTGTGTGTGTGTGTGTGTGTGTACGCATGCACACACACATGGATATATGCAATGGTGTACTTATATGTGTATTACTTTAAAGACTTGCAGCTGTTTGAAAAAAGCACTTGAGTAATCCTGTAATTATAGTGTGCTGAATAACTTTAATGAATCCATGCAGTCTTAGTTTTCTTTCTTTTAAAGGAATTCAAATAAGAGTCTGAATAAGGGTACTGTTATGACAAATTATTGACTAAGAATTCTTTAAAGTTTATACATGCTTGCATTCATAAATGAGGAGCCCCAGAAAACAACTTTAACAAACTCAGAAAATATAGCATTTATAAACCCAAAGAGAACACCCACAGTAGCTTGTAAAGGTAGTAAAACAGTTTAAGAATTACTGTTTTGAAGCTGAAAATTCAGAATCAGATCAGGGATTTGTGTACCTAGAATTTTAAAACTCTTACTTTCTCCGTTTTTTCAAGATGGCAGAATAGAGGAGGTTGTGTTTTGGGCTGCTCTGTGGTATGACACCAAGAAAGCAGGCAGGAAGCTTCTCTACAGGTGGGTGAACAAAAAAGGGGTGGGGGGAGGCTTTAGTGAAATTTAAAATTGGACACTTAAAACAGCCCAGGGACACAGGAGGTTAGATATAATAAAATAAGGAAAAAAATCCCCAGCAGCACAGCTGCTGCTACCTCTGGCCTGAAGCACCAGCCAGAGCAGTCCTTCCTTGAACATAGTAAGCAATAAAGGAATGAAAGGAACTTGCATTTTGGGGAGGCCCAAGAGGCCTGTTTTGGTATGGGGCATTTAGAGACCGAGAACATTGCCCCGTGCTGTACAATATCCATGTGTAGGGAAAAAAGCTACCATCTCTCCAGGGGCATGAAGACAAAGGAAGGAACCATTTTGCAACTGCAGTATGGGGACTGGCAGCTGAGGGAGTCAATTCCTGGCAAACCTGAGTTTGGCTTGAAAATACAGGCCCGTTAGACACACACTGCATAACATAGAGTGTGCTTTAGTGACCAGGAGAGAATTAAACATGGAGTGAAGTTTACACAGGAGACAACTGGTCATGAAAACTCACCCAGCTCTACCCCTCCCCCTCCAACCTGGCTGCTTGCAGGACCAGTTTGGAGAGATGCATCTGGCTAGGAACTCAGAAGGGCATAGGCAGGAGGGATTGTTTGGGTTGAACCTGATACCAGGAAACATGGGGTCTGCAGGTGATGTAGGAGACTATGAATTAGCTCCTCCACCACATGAGTGGGAGATCCCTGGTGTTCAGTCTTCCAGCATGGACTAGCAAGTACTGGGCACTGGAGGTGAGCTGATTTAAAATCCCCAGGCCAATTGGCATTCAGTGAAGAGCCTTGAGCCCACCTAAGCTAAATCCTGCCTCCAGGAATTCTGCCTACAAAATTACCTCTTACTCCAGCAATCCAGAGAGTGAAGAATCATGCTACAGACTATCCCACCTAAAACTGCTGAGAAGAGAAAGTGAGAACATTTTGAATTCCCAACAGAGAGCATTCTTTAACTTCTCATAAAGATTTTGTTCTTTATTTTTAAAATTTTTTTCTCTAATTGTGACCTTAATGGTACATGGACAATTATATGTTTTCATATATTTTTTTCTCATTTCTGGTATTTTGAAGCCATTTATTTTTCATGGATTAGTATTTTTGTAAACTTGGATGTTTGATTAGTATATTTTAGTTTTGTTTTATATTCTTTTATTTTTATTTTTAATTTTTTAAAAATTATTTTTACTTTACATATGTATTTTTTCTCCTACCTATTTCCCTTGATTCTCTTTTTCTTCCGGTAACAGCCAATTTCTATTGTTCTTTTACTCTTTCTTTAATTTTTTATTTCTATTTTCTCTCTTCCCTCATAATCATCACATCCTATATCACTTCTATTCTCTCTCCACTATTTGAAATTGTAAACCCTTTTGCAAACATGCTGCTTTTATTGTAAATAATAACTGATCATATAATTTCTGCTTATTATGATAATTAACCTTGTAGACATGATAGTAGGAACTATTTGGTTTAATGCTCTACATGTTTGCATTGGTTGTTGTTATTATGTGTCTCCCCCTAAACAGTGAGATACTGGAAACCTTCAGGGACACTAAGTCCACAGGGTAGAAATTTTACTACCTCAGATCTATACTGTTAGATGGGTAGTCACAAAAACAACATGAAAAACAAAGGGAACAAATCACCTCAAACAAACTCCAATAATAGAATCCATTAACACCACAGTGGAAGAAATGTCAGAAAAGGAGTTTAGAATGTACATAGTTAAACTGATCTGCAAAGTAAAGAATGGTATAAGCAATGAAATCAGAGATAAAATATAAGAAGTGAAAGATCACCTCAATAAAGAAGCAGACATTCTGAATAAAAACCAAGCAGAATTCCTCAAAATGAAGGAAAAAATGAACCAAATTAAAAATTCTATGGATAGCATCACCACCAGTCTAGACTATTTGAAAGACAGAATTTCAGACAATGAAGATAAAATACATAATCTTGAAAGTAGAGTTGACCATGGAGAGAAGATATTAAGAAACCATATATAGAAATTTCAAGAATTATGGGATGGGGCTGGGGATGTGGCTCAAGTGGTAGCGTGCTTGCCTGGGATGCGTGCGGCCCAGGTTCGATCCTCAGCACCACATACAAACAAAGATGTTGTGTCTGCCGAAAACTAAAAAAATAAATATTAAAAAAATTCTCTCTCTCTCTCTCTCTCTCTCTCTCTCTCTTTAAAAAAAAAAAGAATTATGGGATAACACGAAAAGACCAAATTCAAGATTTATCAGGATGGATTAAGGCATGGAGATTCAAACTAAAAGAATGCACAATCTTTTCAATGAAATAATATCAGAGAATTTCCCAACCTTGAAGAATAAAATGCAAAATCAAAAACAGGAGGCTTACATTATACCAAATGTACAAAATTAATAACAAATCCAAACCAAGGCACGTTATAATGATAATGCCTAACATACAGAATGAGGATAGAATTTTAAAATATGCATGAGAAAAATACCAGATTATATACAGGAGAAAAACAATTTTGGATCTCAGCTGACTTCTCAACCCAGACCCTCAAAGGTAGGTGGTCCTGGAATAATATATACCAAGCTTAGAAAGAAAATGGATGCCAACCAAGAATCCTATATTTAGCAAAATTAAGACTCAGATTTGGAAATGATATAAAAATCATGATAAGCAAATATTAAAAGAATTCACAAGTAGAATGTCTTCACTACAGAGTATTCTCAACAAAATACTACATGAAGATGAAATAAAAAAAAAGAAAAGGAAAACCATCAAAGGGAGGAACTACACTAAACGAAAAGTAAATCAAAGGAGAAACTAATTCAAATTAAAAACTAGAAATAAAACCACAAAGACCAGAAATACAAATCATATCTCAATAATAACCTTGAATGCTAATGATACAAGCTCATCAATCAAAAGACACAGATTGGAAGATTGATTAAAAGACAAGACATAAAAATATGCTATCTCTAAGAGACTTACCTTATAGGCAAAGACATCCACAGACTGAAGTGAAAGGATGGGATAAAGCATGTCACTCACATGGCTGTCGTAAACAAGAATAGGTTTCTTATCCTCATATCAGATAAAGTGGACTTAAAGCCAAGGTTAATCATAAGGGACAAAGAATAATATTTCATACTGCTTAAGAGAATTAGACATCAACAAGACATAATAATTGTAAATATTTATGCCCCAAACAAGGAGTATTTATGTACGTAACACTCTTCTCAATTTCAAGAATCAAATAGAACACAAAACAATAATATTGGGAGACTTCAACACACCTCTCTCACTATTGGATAGATCTTCCAAACAAAAACTAAACAAAGAAACTATAGAACTAAATAAGGGATTTAAATAGGAAAAGAACTCAAACTATCATATTTCCTGATGACATGATTCTATATTTAGAAGATCCAAAAATTTCAACCAAAAAACTTCTATAACTAATAAATGAATTCAGCAGAGTAGGCGGTATAAAATTAACACCCATAAACCAAATGTGTTCCTGTACATCAGTGATGAATCCACTGAAAGGGAAATTAAAAAATCTACTCCACTCACAATAGCCTAGAAATAAAACAAAATAAAAATTTGAGAATCAATCTAACATAAGAGATGAACTATCTCTACAATGAAAACTACAGAACAGTAAAGAAATAAATTGAAGTTCTTAGAAGATGGAAAGATCTCTCATGCTCTTCAATAGGCAGAATTAACATTGAAAAAATGACTATATACCAAAAGACTTATATAGATTTAATCTGATTCTTATTAAATCCCAATGACATTCTTCATAGAAATATAAAAGGCAATCATGAAATTCATTTGGAAAAATAAGAGGCCCAGAATAGCTAAAGCAATCCTTAGCAAGAAAAGTGAAACAGGAGGCATCACAACACCAGACCTTAAAACTATAGTAACAAAAATGTAGTAATGAAGCCATAGTAACAAAAACAGCACAATTTTGGCAACCAAAACAGATATAGAGACCAATGGCACAAAATAGAAGAGATAGAGACAAACCTGCATAAATATAGTTATCTCATACTAGACAAAGGTGCCAAAAACATACACTGGAGAAAAGATAGCCTCTTCAACAAAGGGTGATGGGAAAACTGGATATACATATTTTGCAAAGTGAAATTAAACCCCCATCTCTCACCCTACACAAAAAGCAACTCAGAGTAGAGCAAAGACTTATGCATGAGAACAGAGACTCTGAGTCTAATAGATAAAAAAAGTAGGCCCAAATCTCTTCCATGTTGGCTTAGGAACTGACTTCATCAACAAGACTCCCACAATGCAAGAAGTAAAATAAAGAATCAATAAATGGGATAGAATCAAACTAAAAAGCTTCTTCATAGCAAAGAAAACAATTAAGAATGTGAACAGAGAGCTTACAATACAGACTGGGAGAAAAATCTTTACCACATGCACCTCAAATAGAGCATTAATCTCCGATATATAAAGAACTCAAAAGACTCAACACCAAAAAGAAAAACAACCCAATCATAAGTGGGCAAAGAAACTAAACAGACACTTCCCAGAAAAAGAAATACAATCGATCAACAAATGTATTGTTCAACATCTCTCTCAATTACAGAAATGCAAATAAAATAAAATGTTCAACATCTCTCTCCATTAGAGAAATGCAAATCAAAACTATACTGTGATTCCATCAGAATGGCAATGATCAAGAATACAAATAACAATAAATGTTGGTGAGGATATGGGGGGAAAGGCACACTCATACATTGCTGGTGGGACCGTGAATTGGTGCAACTAATCTAGAAAGCTCTACTGAGATTTCTCAGAAACTTGGAATGGAACAACCATTTGACCCAGTTTTTCCACTCCTCAGTTTATCTTGAAAGGACTTAAAATCAGCATACTACAGTGATGCAGCCACATCAATGTTTATAGAAGCTCAATTCACAATAGCTAAGCCATGGAATCAACCTAGGTGCCCTTCAACAGATAAATGGATAAAGAAACTGTGGTATTTACACAATGGAATGATACTCAGCCATTAAAAAAAAGGCTTTATGACTTTTGCCAGTAAATGAATGGATCTGGAAACTATCATGGTATGTGAAATAAGCCAATCCCAAAGAAACAAAGGCTGAATGTTTTCTCTGATATTTGGATGTTAATTCACAATAAGGCAAGAAGGGCAGGGAAGAATAAATGTACTTTGGATTAGAGATAGGAGAGTGAAGAGAGGGCATGGGTAATGGGGGTGGGAATGATAGTAGAATGAACTGACATTATTACCCTATGTGCATGTATCATTACATGACTTGTATAACTCTACATCATGTATAACTAGAAGAATGAAAAGTTATACTCCATTTATGTATGATGTATCCAAATACATTCTGCTGTCATGCATAACTAATTAGAACAAATTAAAAGAAAGCAAACTGCAAACACACTTACATTAAAAATGAGTAATAGGCACAAATTAATAATAATTCTTACTACCTTGGAAATCTTGGGTGTTGGGGAGAGTGGATGGCTGAGAAGCAAACAAACCAAAATCAAGCAGAAGAAAGGATTAATGAAGATCAGAGCAGAGATTAATTATATTGAAAATAGAGACAATGGAAGAAATCAATAAGACAAAAAGCTACTTGCTTGAAACAATTATTAAAATTCATGAATTTATAATAGCATTGATGAACGAGAGAACAGACACATTTTCAATATCAAGTATTAAACGGAATATTAATTATGACATACCCTGGAGTCATCAACAGTTTAATAGGAAATAGTGTCCCTGCACAAAGTGTTCATGCATTGGCAGTTTGGTCCTCAGTGTGGTGATGATGACCAGTAGAATCTTTAATAGATAGACAAAGTGAAAAGTTATTGGGTCATAAGGTATCAAGAATTTGTAAGACCATACTTGCTAAAGATATGCACTTCATTGATAAGCCATGGAAGTTGTATGATTGTATGAATTGATACAGAAATATCATATGAAAAAATTTAATACCTATGCATAAAATCTCTTAGAAAAATAGAAATAGAGTTTGTTATGGGTTAAATTATATCTTGTACAGCATTTGTATATGTTCTAATCCCTCACCTAAGAAAAAGACCTTTATTTAAAAAAATATGACAATATCATGATGACAATATCATGATCTTTCCAATTCCCCTGCCCTCCCAAAGAGGTGTCCCAGTGAGCCTACCCTTAGAACCTTCCCCTTACCCTGTAAGCCTCCCTTGCCTGAGGAGGCCAAATGGTCAGGGCAGAAGCACATCAGGAGGGCCAGCCAGCCTCCCATTCATCTCTATTTCCTGCATGCAAGGACCTCCATACCTGACTTAGCCTCCCAGCCTAAGATGGGGTCATAAGGGAGTAAGGCAGACTGTTGTTTCAATGTGACTTGTGACCTTATAAGGAGAGCTGGGCGAGCTCCTGATTCACAGTGCCTTGTATCCATTCATGATTATCTTCTCTCCTATCTAGCCAATATTTTTACATGGAATATTTGAATTTCCATCCCTTTTGTTTTGCATATGTCCTACAGATATTTCTGTACAGTTCCCTGAGCATTCTCTTTAATATGAGATGAAGAAGCAATTCTAGTGTGACCCTAAAGCAGCATGAATTCAGTACCAGAAAATGCTGTTCTTGTACATCTCTACCTGTCCCCCTAAATTACTGGTGTCACAATAACATGCATGCATTGTGTATAAGACTGTACAAAGAAATTACGATGAGCATTTACTCCTTCTAACCCCCACCAGGTGTTAAAATCATGCTAATGGTGTTGAAGGGAACAGAGCATTTTGTTATACTATCATCATGTGAGGGAGATGCTACCATCCTTTTAACACCAGTTATTCAAAGTTGGAAGAAAAAGGACTTAAATGCCTTGAGGATAGATATGTTTTGGTCTTTCAAAGCAAAACATTATCACAGAGTTTTAGGCTGAAAGTGAAAAGTACATTGAAGTTCTGTACAAATAATTCCCAAACAAGTAAATAAGTCTCCATAGCCCACTAAAACTGTCTGGAGTCCTTCCTTATTTCTATTCTGAAAATGAAAGAAGTTCTGGAGGCCCCAAAGGGAGATGACCACTGGGAGTTATGACCAGGCATGACTGAGCATTGTGAGTAAGTTTCAAAGTGCAGGTATATAAAAGAATGGTGCAGCTGAATTTTTGTTCACAAGTTTAGGAAGCTCTTTGTGGTGACCTGTTGGACTCCCAGATACTTAGTTCATTTTATGGTTGTTGGTTTTTGGTGGTGGTATTTGGATATTGGTTGTTGATTTGTGTTTTTTGTTTTGCCTTGTTTTTGATTTTGATTTGTTGTTTTGGTCTGCTATTTATTTATTTTTTGTAGCTAGCATCCTTAGTTGGTGTTCCTGCTTAGGATATATAGCCAGAGTATTGACACTAGTGTAGTGTTTCAGGGGCCCAGCTTCTGTAAGAAGGCAGTCTTAAGGAACTATTATGAGTTCCTGAAAGTCATTGGACATGGCAGGTTTGGCCAGATAAAACTAGCCTGCCATCGCCTCACTGGGGCAGAGGTGGCATTGAAAGTCCTGCTGAAAATAGGGTAGAACCTTCCGGGCCTCTCTGAACTGGATATGACAAGGACCCTGGCGCATCCCAATGTTATTCAATTATTTTGGGTTGTTGAGACCCGCAGAACTTTAAACATCATGGTGGAGCATGCAGGCAGGGGACAGCTATTTGACCACATCCTGCAAGGCAGCATGCAGGAGAAAGAGGCATGGAGACTTCTCCAGCAGACAGCATGTGCTGTGCACTACTGTCATGATAGGAGCATCATGCACTGAGACCTTAAGCCAGAGAACATCATGGTGGATGCCAGAGGCCACATCAAACTCATCAGCTTTGGCTTCAGTGCCAGGTTCATGTCTGGGCAGAAACTGAATGAGTTCTGAGGCACAGTCTCACACTTTGCTCCCGAAACTATCCTGAGGCAAGTGTATGAGGGCCATCCAGGGGATATGTGTAGGATGGGTGTCATTCTGTATTTTATCATGACAGGGAAGTGCCTCAAAAATGCTGAGGCAGATAGTGCTCAGAATATACTGTGACCCTCCCCATGTTTCTCTTGCAACATGAATGCTTATCCACCAAATGCTGACCTTGGACACCTGGAAGCAGCCCACAGCCAAGCAGATTCTTCAGCCCCCATAGCTGATACAGGGTGAGCAGTATTTATCCCATGGTTATAGTGAGGAACTCCCCAAATGCCCAGACCCTGAAATACTGATGATAATGTTTGATATGGGTTATGATCTAGACGAGACCTGGGTGTTCAATGTGGCCATGGCTACCTACCTCATATTCCAGTACCAGAAAAACTAGTGGGCAGGCTGCATGTTCCAGGGGAAGCCTGTGCCTCTGAGGGTTAAATCTTGCCCATGCCACATGGATCTTTCCAATTCCCCTGTCCTCCCAAAGACGTGTCCCAGTGAGCTTGCCCTTTGTACCTTCACCTTGCCCTGTGAGCCTCCCCTGCCTGGGGGGGGGGGGGGCAAAACAGTCAGAGCAGAAGCACATCAGGAAGGCCAGCCAGCCTCCCATTCATCTCTACTCCCTGCATGTAAGCACCCCCGTACCTGACTATATCATGACTATGGACAACCCCATGCCAACGGAAAGTGCTGGAAGGAAGTCTGCTATGATTGCTACCTGTGTCCAACAGCTGTGCTGTTGCATGCCATGTGTCAGCAGTAAGGTGACTCCAATGTCAGAGGGCAGAAACATGGCAGATTCATAAAGTATAGCTACATGAATGGAAGAGCTGACACAGACAAAACCGGTGGACTGTCAGAGGACCCTGTGCTCTGTGGATCCTGACATCTTGCACAGGTATTGATCATGTGGACTCTGAACAGCTGCAGGAGCAAGATACAAGAACTACCTCAGGTTTCTCTACCCAGGTTCCAGCCAAGAGCACTTCTGTATCCACTGGAACATCAGGAGTCTCCTCTGCCCCCATCTGCAGAAAACATCAGAGACTGTGATTGCTGGAACACTTCCTTCTGCCCTGCTCCTCTGTCCTTTCTCCCATTCTTCTGAGATGTTTCTGAATAAACTTGTTTCACAAAACAAAACAAAACCTCTTTATTTCTATCCTATTTTAGAGCTGATATTTTTATACTCTTAGATTTATCCACTGTAATGCACCTTTAGTAAAACTGATTTTACACAACAGAACAGAATCCCTGGCCTCTGGGAGAATACCAGCAAGCCCATAGTACTGGCTGCAAGAATAGCAAGAATGGACAATTCCTGGGAAACATCAAAGGATTTTTGGTAGCTCAGGACTGATTTTGGAACCTAGGGATAGTAAATAGAATCATGCCACTGAGATAGTATAATCTTTCAGGATTAATAGTTGACTGACTTAAAAAATTAATATTTATCATATTGAAGACTTAAGTTTGTAAAGGGGAAGGAAGGCTATTGTGTGATGATATAGTTTAAATGGGAGTAGTAGCTTATGGAACAAAAATGAACCATTTGTCCAGGTGGGAATAGACATTTCAAATTCTGATTTGCTTGGGGTTTCTGGCTCACCTTCTCAGAGTGTGTGTCTCATATATACTGCAATATTTCATATACCTATGATCTATCTCCAATGAACTGTGGGTTTGTTTCTGAACACATTTATCATAGCATGGTTCCCTTGTATGTGCTAATCCCTCTGCCTGGAATGCCTTTTCTACTTTAACTTGCCTGACAATTCCTTACGTGTACATGGGAGCTCAGTTCGAATGTCCTTCTTTGCTGAACAGTGGAAATTCTTGTAGTATCTGCACCCACAACACCCCATCATCTCACCATATCAGGCATTTTGTTCTAACCAAGCACCTACAACGTATACTGTATATATTTTGGCAGGTCTCTCTCTACTGGACTGCAAGCTGATGGAGAACCAGACTATGTCCTATTCCTCTATGAATTTTCAGTATTTTAAACAGTGTCTGCTATTTTGTAGAAATGGAAACATGTTAAATTCATGAAGGAATAAGTAAAAAATTCTATAATTTTAAGTACATCTCTATAACATAGGCTTACATTAACTTGTCTAAGAAAGATGGATATATTTATATAACTGCATTTATTAAAGTCATAGATAAACTTTGAGTGTTGTAGTATCTTTGAGAGATGAAATTTCTAGAACATGAGAACATGATAGATACTGTTACTTTTAAAGGGGACCTGGGCACTTGATAATACTAACTATGAAAGGTGAGAAATTCTTTTCATTTATGCTAAATTTGGATGGGGAAATGGAATATTTGCAAATAATTCCTTCAAAAGAAGTGCATAGAGCATTGGAGTAAGTTTTTCTGGATTTTTCATAAAAGATTGAATGTAAAAAAAAGAGTACTAATGTGACAATATTATTCTTTTCTATTAACACGTGCAGGACCCTAAAGGTAGACTCTATTCTTGGAGGCTTAGTAAGGAAGACAGAAAAATCACCCCAAGTTATGCTGCTCCTACAGCATGTTCTATAAAGATATTTAAAAGTGCTTCATTTGATCTCATTAGCTAACTAAATTAAGAATTTATAACAGGTGTACACTTATGATCTTTCTCTGCCATCTGTGATACACCTGCAATGTTAAAGTTATTTATTCTGGATTGCACTTGTCACTCTCATCAGCACTGTACTTATCAAAGATTGTACAATGGGGTATATCTTTGATTTCACAAAAAATATTCTTTAGGTCTCCATTTAAGTATTAATTAAAATGAACTCATCATGTATTTAATATTTATTTGTAGATAAGTGTCCATAAACATGTGTGACTTGCTTAGGATGGTCTGATACCTAACATGACATAATCGATCTTATCCACATCTTCTAAATGTATCTGTTCTTCTTTGTATGCTGGTTACTTTTTGTAGAATTGGGATTAATTTAAATGGCATATTTGAGAATCTGTCTCTGCCTTGGAAAACTATGTATATAATAGCTAAAGTTACAGAGAATTATATTAGAGCTTCTTAACTGTGGTGCCAACATGCACTTGTGTGCCTGGAATGGCAAAGATATGGATCCCTTCAACCCCAGGATATCCAGAAGAAAGTCTCAGAATGGTACCTTTGGTCAAAAACAAACTCATGCTTTTATGTTACTCTGTTGTCCAAATATAACCATTTTTTTGCATGTGATATGACATGAAAAAAGATTAGGAAGTAATGAACTAAATCATATTTTCACAAAACTCCAAGAGATATATCTGCAAGAAATCTACAAAAATATTGAGGAGGTCATAGTATAGTGGCCTATTTGATGAAATAGGATTTGATGAAATGCTGCCTAAATTTGAATCCCTGATCTGTTCTTTACTAGTTGGACAACACTGAACAAATTACATAGTTTCACTGTGTTTCTCCTTTCCTACCTGTAAAATGGAGGTAACAGAACGTAGCATATAGGACTGAGAACATTGAATAAAATAATATACCCAGAGTGCTTATGTTTATAGTCCCTGCTTCTCTGTTTTCTTGATAGCTGCCATGAACTGAGAGGCTCTCATTCACCATGCCCTTATGTCATGATATTTGACCCTTCTTCAGACCCAGGGCAATGGAGTCAGAGCTGATCATGGACTGAACCTCTGAAACTATGAGCCAAAAATAGACTTTTCCATTAAAAGCTGTTTCCATCAGGCATTGTAGTCACAGTAACGAAAAGATAACTAACACAGAAATTGGTATCAGGAATTGGGATCCTTGCTGTGATATACCTGACTATTATTTCAGAAACTTTTTTATCTGATTCACAGGAGAAGTTTGAAAAAGTTCAAAGATGCAAGATTTAGAAGCCTTAGAATATAAGCAGAACTTAATGAGCAATTCTGGTGGGAACTCAGAAGACCAATACACAAATAGAAATGTGAACAATAAAGACTGTGCTCATGATACTTCAGATGAAAATGAGAGACTAATTTAGGAATTGGACTAGAAGCCATTTGAGCCATTCTGGCAAATACTTGTCTACATTTTTCCCATATCCTGAGATTTTGTGCGAGGATGAATTTAAAATTGATGGATCTATTAATCTGGCATAGGCAAACTTGGTTATTTTTGAGTAGGTATGTCTATTGATGTCCCTATTGCTCTGGGACTTTGGACTCCAGCTTCTTCACCTGTCCCATGTAAACTCTTCCAGGCCATCATTATTGGACAGGGGCTACATTATTGGACCCTGTTATTCTAAGGCTCCTTCTTCTTGAACTGGACAGTTACTGGGTCCTCTGGCTCTCATGGATGCAGACAGCCATTGTAGGACTATACAGTTTCTGATCATGTAAGCCATTTTAATAAATCCTCTTTTATAATCAATCTTATACATATAATGTTGGTTCTGTTTCTCTAGAGAACCCTGGTTAATATAGCTCAGTTTTTTTTTTCTTTTCTTTCCAGTACTGGGGATTGAACCCAGTGTCTTATACAGTATAGGCAAGTACTCTGCCACTGACATATATATCTCCAGCTAGTCAGAGTGCTTAGAATATGTTTGACTTTCAGTAAAGGTTATAAAGGTATTGATTGTTATAATTCATTTTCTTGGTAAGAAAAAAGTTCATTTAAATATATAATTGATAAGAAAATTTGTTATCTTTAAGGTGGGCTCATCTCTAATACACTATAAGCAAATACTATTATGTTTACAGTTATTTAGGTCAAATCAATCTTCAAGCAGGAGTTTTAAATTCTGGATGGTTTAATAAGGGATAGTTATTTCTTGAGCTGGAATCATCCATGAGTTAATAAGTAAGTATATGGTAGGAAAATAGAAAACAGGTCAATTTTAATAGTTTATTAAAAAGATAATTCAACTCACATAATGGTTTCACCACGGAAAATTTGGAGAGTAAGAAACTAAAAGCTCCATCACGCCTATAAAGATGTTAGCTGACTGATGGTGGCATCTGCTTAGCCAAAGAATATGGGAATGTTTTCTAAAGTTTAGGATGTCTTGCATATGGACCTGATAGTAAAGCACTGCTATTATTTAAAATCACAGGACATGCCTCTAACATTAAATTTTTTCTCACCTAACCATTTTTGTATGACCAACAACCCTTTTTGAGGATTTGGTTTTGATAAATTAATACAAGATAAAGGCCACAAATATAACTTATTAATGAATTGACTCAAAATATAGTTTCATACATAGAAAATGGTGAAAAGGTGATTATGGTATTCCACATAGAAATGTAGATAGTGCATGTGTAATATTTTGATTTGTAGTTAAAACTGTCAAGTCTTTAATATTTTATTTGTTTGTTTGTTTGTTTGTTTGTTTATTGGTAGCAGGGATGAACTCAGGGGCACTTAACCCCTGAGCCACATCCCCAGCCTTTTTTTTTTTTTTTTGTATTTTATTTAAAGAAAGGGCCTCACTGAATTGCTCAGTGCCTTCCTAAGTTGCTGAGTCTGGCATTGAACTCGCTGTCCTCCTGCCCCAGCCTCCTGAGCTGCTGGGATTACAGGCGTGCATCACTGCGACCAGCTTCAAATGTTTAATACTTAAACCACATCTCAACTGCATCTTCATTAGTATGATAGCAAGGATTTGAAATAAAAATTGGTAAATTTAGAGATCTTTCTACATGTTCTGTTTTATTTGAAGGATACTAACAAGATTTTTTTTATTCCCTAATGTTGAATCAATGCTTCTATTCATTTCGATTCAACACACATCTGATAACTGCACCCTCCCTGAAAATTAAGTCTAACCATTAACCAAAATTGTGATCAAGTCATAAATTAATCATGCAGTTTACTCACCCACTACTGCGGTCATTCCCCAACAGCAACTTAGATGCTGCAGTGTAAGTTGACTATGGAAGTGCACAAAATAGCATCTTAATGACCTCAAAAAGCTAATACAGTTCTGTAAGTGCCTAGCTAAATATCACAGAGTGACTTGGACACTGGGGAGAGCTTGGCTCATTATTTAACTTTGTTAAGCTAAATCATCTGGGTTCTCTTTATTTGCTATTGGCCTTTCTCTTTTCCTTTCTTTGCTCATGCATAAAGAATATTGATTTAAATATAAGATACTGTAAACATGCACTTTGTTAGGGAAATCTGACTATGCAATTATAATTTCAAAGGTCAGAGTTCTTGCCATGCTTGATTTACATTAATTTGTGCTTGAGGAAAATGCCTACTTGACTAAATAAATTTTTTAAAAAATTGATTCACATATTGCCCTCTGCTCATCTATCATGTTCTCCCAGAGCTGATCAAAGGGGAAAATCATATTTACCAGAAAAACCTCAAACTTGGGATCAGGCCAATATAGTAAAATAGCTTAAATCACTGAGAAAAATAAGTAGGCTGAATTTAAATCTGGAAGAATTTGGACTTCCATCCTAAAATGTTTTGCCATAGTAAAATAAGCAGGTTTCCAAATTTTTATTTTTATTTTTAGAGATTATTTTACAACTCTTTCTAGGACAGCATACCTTTTTTTAGTTCCACAAAGAAATTTTAGAGGTGTATCTTTACTGACATGGAAAAACTGAGATTTTAAAAAGATGATTATAGTGCCCATGTATTGCGAAAATGGCAAATAATTTCAGTCATTTTCCACTCCAGTAGGACATATGGTTTTAAAGAATGATTTAAATCTGTCTTAAAGTGCCCTTATTTTTTAACATAAATTCTTCTTTCAGTACTGACATTCTTATGTTAAAATGTTGTATAAATAAACATTTTTGTGGAGTGCTATTCCTCCCATGTATTTTTAAATTATTTATTAACCATTTTCTTACTTTAGTTACTTCATAGTGTCCAAAGATAAAGAGTAATTAAAATTTTGTAAGACAATGACCAAATGCAGTTGACAATGGTGTCATAAACACAAATCCCCTAATTATGTAGCATTGTGCTATTTTTTTTTTATTATTAACAAACTGTAGGCCTGTTTGCTTTTGCCAGAGAGATTTGGTTCCAAGTTCCAGCTGGATTTCTTACTAGATAAATTGTGAAATGGGATTAATAATTCCTACTTTATAAATTGCCAGAAAAATCACTGATAACATTTGTGATTATTTAATGATTACTCTTCCTGCAATGTGTGAAGTACCATAATGTTCCATTTCATCCTTTTGACAAATTTTCGAAGAAGATAGCAAGATTGTTATATTTATTGCTAAAAAACTGAAGAATAGTTATTTAATATTTAAGATCATATAGCTATCAAATTACTGAGCCAACAAGGGAATGTTGGTAATATGACTCTCAAAAGAGGGGGGGGGGGGTTAAAAAAGAAGGATAAAAAAAAAAGAAAGCTTAACCATTGAAATGAGTTGTTTATGACTATAAATAATGTTTTTAAAGAACATAGAATGTTACCTGGAATCTAATAGGTGCTCATTAATGAGTAAATTTTAATGCCATAATGAAATATTAATTGTAATTTAATGAAATAATTAAATATTGCAATTGTGATGTTCAATAAAATCATTAGAATCAACCAGAAATAAAAAATAATATGGGAGTTAATATACTTGTCTTAGTAGTTGAAATTCTAGACCTACCACTGGCTTATGTTATTTTTATATTACATATGTTTGATGGTATATACTTTCCATATCTTTGATGGCATGTGTGGGTGCTTGAATTCTGACTTTAAGTTGGATAACTTCCCTTCCCTGTCAAATTCTCCAGAATTATAAGCACTTTTGACAGATTTACAGCTTTTCAACGTTAGATGCTGGCAGTGTACAGAATCAATTTTATCTCTGCTTTAGGTATACATTGGTCATTTGTTTACCATTCCATTGCTATAGGCATCCTGTGCCTAGTTCATAAAACCTTCTTTATTCACTTGAACTGTTCCCCACACACAAATTTGCATCCCTTCACCCCTTCTTCTTTTTTTGTGGACTCCATTCTCATTTTGCCTATAATATGTTAACAGTATAGAATATAATATAATTTTATGTCACTGTACTTTACTGTTTGCTTCTGCCTCTACACATTGCTAAAGTCCACAATAACATTTCCCATAAGGAGAATCCTAGTGTCCACAGGGTTCACATAAAATGTTTTCTGTACATTCTTTATCATTATTTAAGTACTTGTAGTAATTTCCTTTCAAGTTGAATACTGTCCTTTATTGTTTCATGACAGTGGTTGTTTTTTTTCTTCATAAATGCCTAGAGTATTATACACAGATATAGAATTATAATGAGGTTTTGTAAATTTAAGATCTACTTGTTGTTTTCAAGTAAATGTAGCTTTGTCCTAAGGATAAAGTCCTGATCATACTTATGAATGTAATGGATCATTCTTACTAGTTGTGGAACATCTTGAAGTTTTTTTTTTTTTTTTTTTTTTTGGTGGGGAGGGTGGAGTAAGTACCTGGGAAAAAAGGATCTAAATAATGTTACATCTTTGTGATGACATTATTCTGTCCGTACATACTACACACCAAAGGGTATTCATTTGTTAAAATATATATATGCCTAAGAAACATAATTGGCAAAATTTATATATGTATATGTATTGAGTGATATATATATATATATATATATATATATATATATATAGATAGATGGATAGATAGTTACTGTTTCATATATATTGTTAGGGTCTGTAAACAAGTCAAGATGGCGCCTGGCATTTTGCCAGAGGGAGTGGTTTGTGAAGTAACGCCAGCGAGCCATTAAGTATGGAGATTTCTTATTGGTTGACTGCTGTATCTAGTTTATGTTAATTAAGATAAGCTGTGTGTAATGTATATATACCCCTCCTGTCCTACAATAAACGGCTCCCACTCCTGCTGTATCAATGTACACAAGTTGCTCGTCACCCCCCGGTTAGTTTGCTGCAGCCAAACTGCGGCATATATTTGTTAACATATACAGGTGCATTTTATATAATTACACTAATGTGCATACATACAATAACATAGACTATTATGGAGAAATTATGTAATTAAATATAAAGTATAATGCTATACGTATTGTTATAGAATATGTTCTATATTATTCAGTCCAATAATTTCCTTCATTCATGTGAATTGGAAAATTAATTTTATTTCTCTTTGGCTTCCATTATATTGCTAAAAGTATTAGTTTTCCATTTTCCATGTATGTGTGCTAGTATCTGTGGAGTTATTGTGTTTAATGCAATAAAGCCTTATTAGAAAGAATTTTGCTATACATACCATTTTTCAGTAGTATCAAAGGAATGGAGAAATATTTTGAAAATTCATTATGATACCAAGCAGTTTTCTATTACATTGAAAGTGAGAACCTGAAAAATTGATTTCTGGCCATCAAAATCACATATATTTCTTAACTATTTTTGTTTTTCTGGTGCTGGGGACTGAACCCAGGGTTTGGTACATGTTATACAAGCACACTACCACAGAGCTCTGCCCTCCAGTTACTCTTTTACTTGCTTATGTTGAGCCTTTGAGTTTAGCTTTATTATTATCTCTATTATTCAGGTGGAACAAAAGCCAAGTCAAATGTAGTCCCAGAACTTTAGAGTTGCAGTAACTCCTATAGAATATCAAATTTAGATTCTTCTGAATCTTATGTACCTTTTCAAAATTAGACTTTCATAAGTAAACAAAACAAAGTACTTGACAATATAGTATTGGAATGTTTTAGGGTTGTTTTTTTCCCTCTCAGAATTTTCTCTGACATTCTAATGAGGAAGGAAAAATTACTTATTACTTGGTTTTCAAGTTCCTCTTTAAATTTTTATAAAGGCATCTCTTTATGGAAAAGCATCTCCTAAAATGGCCTGAGGTAACCTCTATGGGATAATGGTTTATAAATACATTTTAGTTGGTTCAGTGGTAATTAGTGACACATGAGTGAAGAACCATATTTTAAGCTCATGGATATTGAGCTTAGTGAATGATGTTTTGCTTTATAAGAGTCTGTTGGGGGCTGTTATGAATAATAATGAGAAAAGAACAAATATTTGCATCTATAGCGAATGCCCCACGGCAGGGAGGCCTTGAGATTCCTCGCTGTCCCGGGTTCCACTGCATGAGTGACATCCCAGACTACCTCCCCTGCAGAACGTAGCTGCAATCAGCGTGTTGCTGCAAGGATCATTACCTTTTTGACACCACTTTCATTGCTTCTTTCATCCTAAATTTCTCTGAAAATGAGTTTTATTCATTCTATAACTACAGTACATCTAGTTTTGACACCTTTTATCAGTAATTACAAAAGAATCAGTAGCCTGGAATTTCTTACAATTCAGATTTTGTCTAACTCAACTGTGAGTCTTTGCTTTTGTGGAGCTTCTGATATAAAATCCGACAAGCAATTTTTTTTCCTTGTACAGTGAGGGCCAAGGAAAGATATCTGCACAAAATCTTCTCATTAGAGGCAATCTTTGCATGCTTTTCCTAAACCACCACCATCCCCATCTTTCTCTATTTTCTTTTCCTTCTTTATGTTCTTTCTAGCATGTAATAGTAGCTGACATTATAATATTTAATTATTAACTCGCTCTCTGCCTCTCCAGTTGAATATATCCTCTATGAGTAAAGATTTCTTCTATTTTGTTAACCATTGTATCTTTAGTGTTAGAACACTGGCACGTTTTTATTAGATGAATAAATGAGAAATATATTTTTAAAATCTGAATTATGAGAACTTTGAAGTTGGTTATATATATATGTATATATATAAATGTACATATTCATTTTGTACATATATTCATTTTACATATTTATATTTATCATATAGGTTGATAATTCCAGAAGAGTAGTCTACAACATTTATACCACACTAAATAAATCCTGACTTATGTTTTAGGCATTAGATTTGTGAAGATGAATAAGATGGAACCCCTGTCCACATAGAACTAACCAAACTATAGAAAATTAAAATAATCTAACTTTCTGAGGATGGATTTTAAGACTACAATAGGAATAGAACTTCTTTTTAGGAGGTTGAGTTTGAATATCAAGAAAGACACCCACTGCAAATCCCAGAATAGAGTTAGTCTTAAGAGTTAAGTCATTGTAGTTGCCATTGTTAAATGCCAGAATATTAACAGGGAGTTGTCATTTACTGACCCAATAGTACCTATAATAACTGTTTTATTAAAGCAATGGATTGAATTTACCATGTGCTATGTATATCAATATACGTTCTCAAATTACCTAGTAAGAGCAGAAGTTTAGATTTGTGAAAGGTTGTACTTAAGGCCTGAGAGAGAAGTCTAAACCGAGTGTATGGTTTTGTTAATGAATGATTCTTGATTTTACCAGGGAGCAAGACCTGAGCTAAACAGGGAAGAATATGAGAGACCAAAGCACTTGGTAGGTAGGCATTAAGGGGGAAAGGGAGTCAGATGTAGAAGTGAAAGTTTGTCAGAGTAATATTTATGATTTAGGACTCCCCACAGAACTTTAAGGTGGACTCAGATATTTGAACTTATCTATATTACTCTATATTTTTTGATTATTTCATTTTAGAGATATGAAAATGAGTCCTAGAGAAATGTTTGGTGACTTGATCATTGTCAGTTGCTAGTGAATATTTGAGAACAATAGTTATCCCAAGATTCAACATCCTTTTATTTTTATCGGTATAAATGCCTGGTATTTTGCTTGGAGATCTGCCCTTTTTTTACTCTCAGCTCTTGTGGCATAATAGCCCTATTTGCAGACTCCAGTGGTGGGATATGAGACCTGAGCCTAATTCAACCAGAGCAAGTTATTTCCTTGAAATACTGATGATTTCAGCAAATCTCAGATGACTCAAGGGACCAATTGCTATGACCAGACATTTGATGAGAGACCAGAAAGAAATGTTCTGTTTCTAGCTTGACTCTAACCTGTAAGGATGAGAGGCTGAAGCTCTTTCATCTATCATGATATCAAATGATGGAACATGTCTGTAACAAGAGCCAAGGCAAAGGACAGGGAGCAGAGGGAGGACTCAGGAATGTGGTCGTTGTTGGAAACTTAGCATCAAGCAATGCAAGAAATATAACAACTCCTCCTGGACTTCTTGGTTATCAGAACCATTGAGTTCCTGCTCTTATTGTTTACACATGCTTAGAATGAAGGCTGAGTTTGGTCTTTGCATGTAAATGTTCTACCTAAAACATTTGTGGATTTTCAGTTCAGTTCCTACCAGTTCCCTGTTTATGAATGGTCACAAAGGCAAATTCATCAGTTTGGTATGATTTAATTTTAGTTCTGACGATAAAGCCATGAAAAAAAATTAGTGCAGAGGTTTAGAGCACTAAGTTGGGATATAAACTCTAGGGATTCAGACCATTATTCTTAAGAACTTCAGCAATTTCCTTAAGCTTTCTTCCTTCCAACTCTTTCATCCACAAAACAGAGACAATAATTATACTTATGTTCTAGGGGTTTTGTGAGGACTGAGTGAGATCAAAGGTGTGTAGCAACTAACAGAACCTAGAACAGTGTAAACACTCAAAGGAGTGTTATGAAGATTAATATTGTATCAGGATACACACACACACACACATACATATATACGTATTGTATCAGGATATATACATATATACATATATATCCTGGCATAATATTATATACATATATATCCTGATACAAAATTAATATTAATATATGCCTTGATCTCTCATATATATATATATATATATATATATATATATATATATATATCATCCAATTAAATAAAATATATTAAAAATTTACAAATAGATGGTTTTAATATGGGATTGGAAGAATTTGACCTTATTCTCTTCCTCAAAAATTTTACTCTTAAAACTTTTTTTTAAAATATATATATATATATATATATATATATATATATATTGTTGTTTAAAGAGAGAGTGAGAGAAGAGAGAGAGAGAGAGAGAGAGAGAGAGAGAATTTTTAATATTTATTTTTTAGTTCTCGGCGGACACAACATCTTTGTTGGTATGTGGTGCTGAGGATGGAACCCGGGCCGCACGCATGCCAGGCGAGCGCGCTACCGCTTGAGCCACATCCCCAGCCCTACTCTTAAAACTTAATTCCAATCCTTTTTCAATTTTGTAAACTTTAGTCAATGAATTTTTTAGGCTATCATTTTTTATATTGTCCTCAAAAGACTCTGTCAAAATTTCAGTTCTATTGATAATTTCTTTCTGTATGGCTAGGCTATTTAATAGACAGCCTGCCACCTAATAAAACATGTTCAGAAAAACTGTGTTCAATCCATTTATTTTTAGTTCTCATTTGTTCTTATGCTATCTCTTAAGATGTTGCTTAAAAGTTTCATCTTCAGAAATCCCAGTTTTTCACCTAATAAATGCCATTTGGTGTTTCTGGAATATATATTAGAACAAGTAGAAACATAGGTATTTCAAATATCTTCACAAGGGTGCCAGCTTTTGCATTGATACAACAATGCTGTGTATTTCTCTCTCCCTTCCTCTCTCATATAGGTTACCCTTATATTTGATAATTATACAATTTAAGGGATTTGCAGTTCTCTGATCATATGTTGATGATGTCTCCTCTTTGTATTAGCATGTATCAGTGGTGCAGTTTTCAGTCAGACTGGACCACATGCTGAGGAGAATGGAATAACATGGCAGTGAGAATTTAATAAGTACAGTAACCTGGGACTCCCTTATCTGGTGATTAATAGGAGGGTAATTCTAGGGCATGATTTTTCAATTACTTTTCTTTTGTTGTATATAATAATTTTTATGAATGGTACTGTTTTTATTTCAACAAGACTTCAATTATATAAAATAATTTTAAAAATAATATTATTATTGGTAGTTCTTTAAGCAGAGAAGGTGTGGAAACAAGGTCCTAGACCCTAAAGGCAATCTAACACAACAATATATTTGAGAACAAGAGGAAACTAATGGTTCTGGCAACACTTCTAACAACTACTGTCCTGAGTGGACCTCTTGAATGAAAATCCATTAATGTTTTTGTCAATGCTTCATGAAAATATAATTTTTTAAAGGAAGGAACATTTCTCTGAATCAATGTGAGCCAATAGCTGGAATAATAGATTTTTATGAGCTTAGTGCATCTAGTTTGAGAATTAAGATGGTGACTCCCCTTTATTTCTAGGTCCTATTATAAGATGGAGCAAGGGCATTTTAGCCAGATTCTTAGCTGCAAAACATAAATCCCATGCTAGCTGGCTAAATTTCAAGAGGTTATTAATCACATAATTATTGGCAGACCTGAGAAAATAGATATTGGAAGATTTCAAGAATGATTTCTGAAAATGTATAGCTGAGCTTGATTATTAAGGGAGCAGATGACTCTTCTGAAAACTGGTGGAATCAGGAAGCTACTGCCACACCTCTCAACTACAGCCTCATAAAATCCAAGCCTCTATCTGATCTAGAAAGATGTATATCATATCAGATGTATATCATACACTCATCCCCCTTCTTCTGTGTAACTCAGTTTAGATTAGGAGTCTCATGAGAGTACCTCAGTCAGCAGAATCTATGTCTGGAAGGAACCCTAACTGAAGAAGAGTCTAAGAAGCCTAGACTTTATCCTTTCAGCCACTGCAGATGGGAAGGTGGGCTGGAAGAGGATTAGGATGATTGCTGAGAGAGCCAGCCACAGTATCTGCCACAGTGGGCTGTAGAGGTGGACATGTTTTAATAAGTTAGAATCTGTTACAGACAATTCATATTTAATTCTTGAAATCTTTGGACTGTAATTATTTGATGATTTGGCAGGGAAAACAGAGGGGGAGGGAGAGATGGGAAGGACCAGGAGGGAGCTGATAGAAGCCAGGACCGAGGATCAGACAGATTCATATTGGTGAGACTGTTTTTAGATTATTTAGTCCCTTCTGTCATGATCTTTGTCCTACTTTTTTCAATGGCAGTTATTTGAATAAAAGTCTTCCTTGAGTTGGAGTTTTAGCTCAATGGTAGAGCATTTGCCTAGTATGTGGGAGGCACTGGGTTTGATCTTAAGCACTGCATAAAAATAAGTAAATGAAATAAAGGTATTATGTCCACCTACAACTAAAAACAAATTTTTGTTCTTAAAAAAGTCTTTCTTAGCTTACCTCTTTATCTTACTCATTCAAACTCATTTTACAGTATAGAAACTACTTATCTTCCCAGGTAAGACAGAAAGTTTTTGTCCTTAAATGAGAAATAAACAGTTTTCTCTGTTTATTTTCTGACTAAAATTGAATGCACCATTAAATACAGGAATATGCTCCTTCATACATTTAGAACTCCCTTTGCAGAGCTTGGTGCTACTACCAGCAATATTTGTTTGGGGAATGCTTAGAAGGTGGGAATTGGCATTGGGACAACTATAGGGATGGGGATCTGAGACATTAGCAGAATCTTATGGTCCCATATCAAACTCTCAATTCCCCAGCTCTGCTAAATTAGCTGTTTCTTTCCTCTACTCAAGTGGAAGCATCTGGGCAGAGACTTCAAGATAAGGAACATCTGTTCCAACCCTTGAATTTTCAGCTTCTCCCCAAGACTCAGACCTGAAACCTAGTGTATTGCTGAGTGAATAAGCCAGCTGTGTTTCAGTGGCAAACTGCAGAGTGAGTTGCTCCTTCTCTGAGCAGTTTTGCAGCCTCCCTCCTTATCAGGAGGCATGCAGGGTCTGTCATCTGTGGTACATAAGGCTGCCTCTCTGCAGGCAGGTTTGCTTTGTGAAAGATCTGAGGTATTTTTTTTTTTTTAGGATTTCTTTGTGATGCATTTTTTTATTCTAATTATCTTTAAGAAGGAACTGAGAAATTATGAACAAGATTGGAAATGCTGTCCCCCTTCCCCTCTGAATGGGGGCAATTATTGTGAAACACAGGTTTTTAGGCTTCATCCAAGTATTTAGAATAGGTATTTTTAAATAATTACCTACTGGCCTTTAGTGGAAAGCTTCCTTGCTTTTTTTTTTTTTGTTTGTTTTTCTTTAAAAAAAACAGCAACAACAAATCAGGAAATCAATGTCCATTGTTATTTCAAAATTCTGAATTCTTCTTTGAATATTTTATAAGATGCCAGCCATTACCAAAGGTCTACAAAGTAGGCTGTTACTTTGCCTACACAGATGCCCTTGTCCTTTTGCACAATTCAGCACAGTTGGCTGGATGAGTCAATCCTGTAATGTCTGCTATTTGGTAGAAAGTAAATGGTCATTTGAGTCTAGTAAAGGACAATAGTTATCTTCTAACAGGGACTGGTGATATTAAATTCTGGATTAAATTTCTAGAAGTGTCAACTATGTGTTAATTAGATAAGTGCTTTTCCAAGTGAAGGAAAAATTCAGATGACAGAATGTTTTAATTTTCAAACTTATAGTCCTCAAGTTAACAAAATTGAAATTCAAAAATGTATTTTCACATTAATGTAATGCTCAACTGTTTGTCTAACATTTGGGTTACTACTATTAGCTTCTACTATTAGCTCTAATAGCATTTGTAACAGACATGCATTAATTAAAACGTTTTGCAACACTATTTTTTTTTTGTCAATTAGTAGCAAATGAGTTCCCTTTGAAACAGGCTATGCAGAGAAGGGTTAGATATTTTAGTTTCTGTTGTAGCTTGCCATCAATATAGAAGAAAACCTACAGACTTTGAAATTTTGAATCTATTTCATTTGTTATTTAAATTTGGAAAAACATTCTGCATCTGTTTTCTCAGAGGTAATTTGACAATAATTATTTTGAAATTAAAAATTTGTTAGAGGATTAGGTACAGTTATTAATTTACTCTATAGCCATTTACTGGGTACCCATTTGGTACCATGCACTAAGCTATGATGGATTATGGTAAACAAATATTTGTAGTTACTTTTTTAAAAATGTAGGATGGGTTAATTATATTTTGGAAAAAAGACACAATGCTATATTCTTGGCATTAGATATATTTTTAAATGTTATTTCAGGATATTTTCTTAAAGAGAATTTACACCTTCATAGACACTATCCACAAATAACAGATGATCATTTTTTAAATTGAAACTCTATCATGTGATGCAGGCAAAGTCTTTATTATCTCATGATAACTAATTTCCAACAATGCAATTAACTAGTTTTGCTAGTTATAGCCTAATTCAGATTATAGTGCCTGAAACAAATTTGGGGACCTTCTTTAATAAAATTAATATGATGTCCCAAATAAAAATTTGTTTCAAATGGAAAACTGATTTTAAACAAATATCAAATACCTATGAGATACTATAAACAACGGAAAACTTTTTTAAAAAAGTGGTTTCTTAGTTAACTTTCTCTAAAATTAAGGATTTATTTTTTTAATGTACTTTTGGTGCCGATTCATTGATCACCTATTCATATGCCAATAATTGTCAAAAATCACTTTCTATGTAAACAGTAGTGTTCAGTCTCTTGTCAAGTATGGTTAATTGAAAATTGCTTTTATTATTGGTAGTCTTAAAATGTTTCTTCCAGTTGTGCAGCTCTTTATTGATAATATCAGGTACCCTTTTAATTCTGTCAAGTTTGGGGAAACTTCTATTAAACACTTTTGAAACATGAATTGTACCATTTATAAGAATTTCCTGTGTTCCAATATATTTCATTCTCCTCTCTCCTCTACTATGACTCTGCCTGCCAGGCTTTAGAATACAAGTCCTGATTGGGACGGTGCCCTCACATGTTAAAGGAAGTCAGGTAAATAGGAATCGCTGGGTGAAAGTGTGCCTGAAATCCATTCCTGCACTGAGATGACCATCTATAATTTAATCATAAATGGAAATGACTGGAGCTATGTAATATCTTACTAAACAAAAACTTACCATATCTTCAACTTATCATTCCCTAACTGGATCCTTAAATTACCACAGCCTCTTTAATGCCAATCCATATACAGAGAAGCAAGAGAGAAGAGAAGCAAGACGAGAAAGAGATAAACGATTACCTTAAAACATCCTATATCTTTATAAAAAAAAATGTAAATGCCTATGTGAACCCACTGCTAGGAAACCCACCATCACCACCACCAAGGGCTGCAGGAGAAATCTGTGCAGGAAAAAGGACGAAGACCCAAGATGATGCTTTATTATCTCATGGTAGATTTGTTTCTGTGTTTAGCACAAGTCTTTCTGTATAAAGCAGAATGTTTACTTCATATTATCCAATAAATATTCAATGTTTTTGGGGAATAGTTCTTGTACTAGTATTACAAAAATAGTAGTATTTTAACGTGACAGTCATATGGTTCCATCTCCCCGAATAAGACCTTTATTTCAAATATTGTTGCTATCAGCTGCTAATTTGTTGGGAACCATTAGTTCTTAATTTATGCATGTAGTTAATCAAACAAATGTTGCCTAAGACAACTATGTTAAGCTCTACAAGTGATCAGAGATGTCTGAGTGCTACTCCCTGACCTCAAGGAATTGTGACAGGTTTTTAACAAACAGTATAGAATTACTAAATTAAGATTCACACTCCTTGGAAATCTCAGCTTTCATCTGATATATTACAGTGATAAAGAAAAATCTCTTTCTCAAATGTCTCAGAATTTTTCTTTCTTTAAACCACAGTGACACATTTATAATATTCTCTAACATTCTCTATTTTTAAGTGGATATGCCTCTTTCTACTAATGGTATGCAGATTCCAGATTCCAGAGGCTGTCTTTCTTTCTCTCTGCTCCATGTAGCTTTATAATTAAATGTTTATAGCTATGTCCCCTGGCATAGACTGATGAAGGACAAAAATATTTGAACATGGCCAACGGTCTTGCAATGCTGTCTCATTACTAGATACATGGAACTATCAAAGCACCTCATTTCCTTACACTGTTTTTTTTTTCTCCCTAGCATTCTATGCCTGTTAAAGACATTTTCCTTTCATATTCGTTTTAGATGTAATGGTAATCATTCTGTGCCTTCTCACATACGATTTAGTGAACCAGAGGCACTGGCTGATAAAGCACTGATAATTCCCATCTAGCACAATGTATCATTTTTGAGAAATCAATCATTTCTGAAAAACTTGTATGGGGGTTATTTTGATTTTGTTAAGTGATTTGTATGAACAGTTTCGCATTATGTGTGTGGCATACATTTTCTTTTTCTCAAACAAGAGTATTACAGTTAAGAATTCAACTGTTCACCCCAGAAACTAACAGTGTCAGACTGGAAAAAAAAATTGCTCTTCACTCAAAAAATCAGGGGCTTTGCCAGAACCTTAGAGGAACCCAGGGCATTAGGCATGATTATCCTCTAATTAATTAGGATAGAATAAGAGCAGTGATTAAAGAAAGCCTTGGAACTTTTTTTTTCTTACTTAACCATTTTACTTCTTAACAAATCTCACTCTCAAGCAGTTGTTTTATTTATAATAAAATGACCCAAAGGTGAATTTTGTAAAGGCAACTCAGCAAGAACATTTTAAAGGGTACCATGAATAAAGTGATCACATTGAGCCTTGGAGTTTTGAAGACTTCCAATAGCTAACAGGAAATGGGATAAGTTTCTCTGAAAAATATTCCTATTAAAGCCATGAAAGCCCACAAATTTGTGAACATTCATTGAGCCTATCTAATGTGAAGGACAACTACACCTCCAATTCTTAGGTGTACTTTATTCCTCATTCAGATTTCTCTGGAACTCTTTGGTGAAATACATTATTTTTAATTTTTTTTTTTAGTTTTAAAGAACACAATGCCCTTGTTTTATTTATTTTTCTAGTTTTTTGATTTTTTATTTATATATGACAGAGGGATGCATTACAATTCTTATTACATATATAGAGCACATTTTCTCATGTCTCTGGCTGTATACAAAGTATATTAACACTAATTTGTATCTTCATATCTGTACTTTGGATAATAATGACCATCATATTTCACCATCATTTCTAACCCCATGTCCCCTCCCTTCACTTCCAACCCCTCTGCCCTATCTAGAGTTTATCTATTCTTCTCATGCTCCCTCTCCCTATCCCACTATGAATCAGCCTCCTTATATCAAAGAAAACATTTGGCATTTGGTTATTTGGGATTGGCTAAATTCACTTACCATTATCTTCTCTAACTCCATCCATTTACCTGCAAATGCCATGATTTTATTCTCTTTTATTGTTGAGTAATATTCCATTGTGTATATATTTTATTTATTTATTTTAATTGGTGCTGAGGATTAAACCCAGAGGCTCACACATGCTAGGAAAGTGCTCTACCATTGAGCTACAACCTCAGCCCTGAAATATGTTATTTTTCAGAGATTTATTCATTCAATATTTTTTTCATTGTCTCTAGTAATATCATGACAACATATTGAGAATCAAAGAAGAGCAGAGATCCAGTTTCTGACCTTGAAGAACTCAGACTAGGCAAGTCTAAAATAAAATATGTGTGAGGACAGTTGTAGTGGGATTATGTTGAAACAGAATGGGGCATATTAAAATTTATTACTAAGTAAGGGGAGAAATGCAGGTGTTTTACCCAGCCTTGTCATACTGGCATCTTTAAATAGCTTTTTACATTATGAAAGAAAATACCTCCCTTCTTTGGAAAATGAGCTCTAATACATTGGATCTTCAGAGTATTGAAAAATCCATTTCTAAAAAAATTGATACTTGAACTGATGAAAGTGCCTTCTAGACAAATGAAGTTGTTTTCAGAGTCAAATTCCCACTTTTTCTCACTAATTACAGGAAGCAAGTTATTGGTTGTGTTGTATAGTTGACCTCTACTTCCACTTATTAACGCTTTAGAAATAGTCAGGTCTAATCTCAAAGTACTCAGCTATCCAAGCAAGACCAATTAATGACTTGTGACATAAAATTAAAAATACATTAGAAGTTGTAGTCTAGTCACTAGGTGATAAGTGGTAGTAGAAATTGAAAGAACGTTTTAAGGCATTTTGAACGAGCCTGGGCCAGACTCGAGAACAGCTTTTATATAGAACAGTGATTCTCATTCTTTTTATACCACAGACCCTTTGAGAGTTTGATGGACATGTGTATCCTCAAAGAAAAATTCATATGCAAAGAATTATTGAAATTCCTTTGAATCTGTAAATGGAGTTTCTATCAGTTTCTTGGGACCCTTTCTATGTCTTGGATTGCTTGCTAATGCTCTTTTCATTAAGAATCCACATTACATGATGGCTTTTTCTTTTGGGGGGAATTTTGATGATTCTGTGAGATGAGAGCACAGGGTTTATATTGGAATGTACTAGACAGTTTCTAAGTGGCCCCATGTTCCTGCCTCTGTGTATTCATGCTCTTGTGTAATTTTCATTACTAGAGTGTGGGACATCCTCGCTTTTAATGAATATAATGCTGCAAATGTGATGGGATGAGGTCACAAAATACTGACTTCATTCTATATGCACTCTTTTTGACTTTTTTGATTTTTGCTCTGAGGAAGCTAACTGCTATGATTTTAGACTATGTGGCAATAAACTGAGATCAGCCTCTGGCCCACAACAAGTGAGGAAAGAAAGCTGCCATCCAAAATGTGAGTGAGCTCCAAATCAGATCCTTCCTCAGTTGAGTGAAATAAAGGGAGTTGTTCTGTCACCTGATTACACACTTGTGAGGGACTCTAAACCGGAGAATATAGTTAAACCATCCCTGGATTCCTGACCCACAGACACTGAGAGATCATTATGATTTGGATCTTAAATATCTCCCACAGGCTGTGTGCTAAAGGCTTAATTCCCATCTAGTAATGCTACTGGGAAGAAGAAGTGGATTACCGGAGACAAGTCTTTGAAGAGTTTCTCTTGTCCCCAGGCCTTTTCTCTCTCCTCTCTCTGTCTCTCTTCCTAACTACCATGAAGTGAGCTATTTTCTTTCTCCTCTCCTTTTACCATTTTATGTTAGCCTCCCAGAGACATGAAAGCAATACAGCCATCTGATTATAGACTCAAATCTCTAAAACTGTGAGCTAAAATAGATCTTTCCTCCTTTAAGTTGTTTGACACAGGTATTTTGTCAGTAATGGGAAGCTGAATAATATAGGTAGCTTGTTAGATAGTGATATACAATCAGTCAAATATATAGTTAGAGATAAGACCAGAAAGGACATTTGAGTCTCCATGGTAGAAAACCTTTTATGTCATATAAAGAAAATAGTAGGCAGAATAATGCCCCCACCAAGGGGTCCACTTCTTAATTCCTGAAGCCAATGTGTATGTTAGGTCACATGGCAAGGGGGAATTAATATTGCACATGGAATTAAGATTGCTAATAAGCTGACTTTAAAATGAAAAGACTCGTTTGGATTATTTGGGTAGGTTCAATGTTATCACAGGGGTCCTTATAATGTAGGAACTGGATCCTCAAAGAGGAAGGCAGAGGATTTTGACCCAAAGAAAAAGATGTGATGATAGAAACAGAGATCAGAATGAAATAATTGTTAGCATTGAAGATGGAAGAAGGTCATAAGTCTTGGAACTGGAAAGGTAAAAAACTGGTTCTCTCCTAGAACTTCTAGAAGGAGTGCAACCATTTTAATGCCTTAATTTTAGCTCAGTGAGACCCATTGACACTTTAGGCCTTCAGAACCCTACAGTTATAGATTTGTCCTGTTTTAAGCTAAAAAATTCTAGTGTATTTTTTAAAATCATACCATGCTTATTGGTTTTTTTTTAACTTATCTGAATCAGGGTTTCTTATGAGTAGAAACATTTCTAGCTTTAGAACCCAGCCCAACCATCAGGGCAGTAGATATAGACTGCCAATTTGTTGAATCAAGAAGTGATTTTGGAAGTAAAAAAAAAAAATTCTTATTTTAATAATAACAATGAATGTGCAGAAAAGATGATTCATGGTGTTTTTTTTTTTTTTTTAAAGAGAGAGTGAGGGGGGGGGAGAGAGAGAGAGAGAGAGAGAGAGAGAGAGAGAGAATTTTTTTTTAATATTTATTTTTTAGTTCTCGGCGGACACAACATCTTTGTTGGTATGTGGTGCTGAGGATCGAACCCGGGCCGCACGCATGCCAGGCAAGCGCGCTATCACTTGAGCCACATCCCCAGCCCCATGGTGTTTTAATCAGTCTTTTATTAGAGCATTAAAGTAATCATATAAACTTTTAAATCCATCCAAAAGCCAATGTTTTTTAAAATGAGTCCTAAAAAAAAAGAGCAGAAATTTAAGGTTTTTGGTAAGAAAGAGGAAAAGAAAAAATAAAAAAGTAAGAAGAAGAAGAAAGGAAAACAAAATAAAAGAAAGTGCACAGATGAGCATCTTTGGGTAACAAATTGGCAAGTATTTCTAAATATCACCTGGAGGCTGGCTTTAGCTCCCAAGTTCAATTTAAAGTGCATGAAGTTGGCAAATGAATGTGGTGACTTTTATCTCAAAGAATGACCAGCTTGACCTACTGGAGCTTGCGGATATCATTTCAAAATAACCTTTGAGGCATTTTGTAATTGTACCAATCTAGATACAGAATTAGATCATCATTATTACCCTCGTTTTAAAGGCTGCCATTTGTCTTCTAGATATTTCTTATTTATTTATTCACCCAGATCATTTAAGAGGCAGTTAGTTTTTCCATGAAACCTAACAGTTACTTTTAAAAACTTTCCAGTTATGAAAAAGGTCATTCTTGATATTGCTAAGTAAATATTCTTACAGTTCTATAACAGGGATAGATGCCATTTTATTTTGTAGGGCATTACATCTTTACTTTGACCTTTTCACATTTCTTAGAGTTATTTTCCTTTATGTATTGTTATTTTTAGGAGAACAATGCTCTGGTTAACAAAAAAATATTAAGTACAAGTAACAAGAGTAGGAAAAGAAAGATTATGCTGACACATTAGTAAAGCACTCATTTCTATTTCAATACTGTTATGTTTTTCTCAGTATGTATGTTAATTGTTTAATAATCACCGAATTATATCACCAAATATGCAAATTGAATTGATATTTTCTAAAATTTGAGTTGGCATATCTGGTGTTTTCACTTTAGAAATAGAGTTAGTAACAACAAACAAAATATTGTTACAGAATAAGTTTGGGGAAATGGAAGTATAAGATTTGTGAAGGGTTCACCTACCAGGAGACCAAGTTAACCTTTAGAAGGGGCCAACAAAATGAATGAATAAATTTTCTTTATATGCATGATTGCTTTAATGATGTGTGCATGTGTGTGTACAGATGTGTAGGAATCTGAATAAAAGTAAATACATATATACATGCAAATATATGTTGTGTTTAATGTATAAATGATAATTATTAAAAAATGAGTTGCTCATATATATTAATATGATTAAATAATGGATTGTTTATATATTAAATATATGATTGTTCATATATATTAAAAATCAATTAATAGCATTAAATGATCCATTTTATATAATGGTATAACATACATTAATATTATTAATATTACTTGTATATAACAGGCCTTGGGATATAGCTCACTGGTAGACAGCTTGCCCAGCATGCAAGAGGCCCCTGGATTTGATCTTCAATTACCCATACACATAGTGTGTGTTTTTCTGTCTGTTTGTCTTTAGGAAGATAAACATCATCTGTGGAGTCATCGAACTTCATGTGAATTGAAGTTATTTTTTAAGTATTTCAGAAATCAAAGGCAGCATTTACGACTTGGTATAATACACTTCCACCGCAGTTACTTGATTTATCTGCTTTAAATAATCCCTATTGATTCCTTGCTATGAAATGTAAGCAAATTTGGGCACTACAGCTTTTTCCCTTTCTTTCCTCCACTCCATCTCCTGTTACTCGTATTTTTTTTTTTTTTAGTTCTTCATTCCAAAATTCCTATTGTTAAACTTTGATTTACTCTTGCAAACAATGACCAAAATCAAAAGCCATTTTACTTCATGTGAGTGTTATTCTCATGCTTTAAAAATATTATATTCTTCCATAGAAGGAGGAAAAAAACTGGTTGTGAAAACAAGTAAAATTTAGGAAACAAAATAAAATGAAAATAATTACCCCATAATAAAAGGGCACTTAAACATGGTAGCAGCTTTGTAAAAAGCTGAGAATTTAAAGGCCTCTTAGAAATTACTGCTACTAAACTACAAAGTATTTATTTACTTTGTGAATGGCATCATGTCCTTTCTTCTCTGAGGGTGAGTTGTCAACAGATATATCTTTGAATCAATACCATTTTAAAGGAGTCTCCAAGTTAATTTATCGTTTCAGTGTCTTCTGCATATGGATTGACAGCTAGGCAGACTTTATAAGTGTAAACCCATGTCGCTTGAGATGAAATAGTTTGTGGGGAATACTAGGTCACTCTAATTACTATCACTCTAACTTAAACATAATGGCAGCTTGCCTTTTGATTCAGTCTAATGGTATAAAAGGATTTGAAAAATGATACAAGCTTTCAATCTACTCTTTGCAGAGTGTTGAATTGGCAGTCACAGGGACAGAAATCAGAGGCAAGCTTTGAGTTAAAAACTGATAGAAATGAGACATCTAAATTTACATTTACCCATAATTATGATTCTCATGCTGATTATTGACAAGGCTGGTCTTCAGCTCCTTTAGATTTAAGGACAGGTGAAATTTGAATAATGTCTTTAATAAAAAATGGTGTGATAATCGTTCTAAATACAATCACTCCTTTTGGACCATCCTTTGTTATTGAAAAGAGGGTCTCTGCTTGACCCTCTTGAGCCCTGATTTGCTAGAGCATCTGCTTCCATTGGCTCTGACAGGAGCACTTTCCTAAGGGAGTCCCATTCTTCACTCTTCCTTTCTAATTATTCTTCATGTTTCCCTCTTGCCTTCAGCTATTTGCATCTGAGCAAAGCTGTGTTCAGTGATTTCTCCTGAGATAAAGCTCCACTGGCACTCACTACAGACAACGTGGATGTGACAAGAAGTCACCTAATAATTTGTAAATACACACAAGAGGAAGAAAAAAATCCAGATGACTTAAGCAAAGAGGACATCCATGAAAATATCCTTTTTGATGCTTCAGAGATTTTGCAGAAAAGGAACTTTTATGATCTTACACACAGTGGGCACTTGGAATCTGCTTATTGATAATACTAATGATTATTGTAGTTGTGCCTCTTTAGAAGTAAATACAATGTAATCACTATCACTTTCTAGCTAGTCTTAGCTCTCACTGGCAATCTGACAAATTGGTTAGCTAGTTATTTGATGTTTCTCAAGACAGAATAACCTAGAGAGTTTTCATTGATACCATAGATGAGAGATTCTAATTTACTTTGTCTCATGTGTAGACTGGGCCTCAGGATTTTTGGAATTACCCAGGTGATATGTACATTCACTCAAGGGTGAAAATCATTACCTGAAGAGAATTAGCTGGCATATGCTGTTTATTTTGTGCTGGCAATCCACTAAATGTGTTATATATAGTATTTTGTTTGCTGAGCAGGTATCCCTGGAGTTGCAATCATTATGTCCATTTTGCAGATGAGGATACTGAACTCAGGTAACCTCCATGAATTTTTTATTCATCTGGTTGACAGATGGTAAAGGAAGGATTTTAACCAGGTCTATCCACAGTACTATGCTTCTTAATATGTTTATTGACAAAAGTTTTGAGGTCAAGCTAAAACAAATGGCTACCTATAAGTTTAATATTTTGTAAAGGAGAATCTTCACTGGTGAGGAAAAGCTGCCCAGGGCTTTCCAACTATTTTTTAGTGATGAGGATTTTCTGTGTCTTCCAACACTAAATGCTGACTCAGCAATTCTGGGTTCAGCACCTGCCGTGGTTTGGATGTAAGTTATCTTACAAAAGCTCATGGGTGTGATGATGCAAGAAGGTTTAGAGGGTTGTGTGAGACTTTACCCAATCAGTGAATCAATCCCCTGATGGTATTAACCGAGTGGTAACTGAAGGCCCATAGGGTATGGATTAGATGTGGTAGCTCATTGAGGGTGTGCCTTTGAGGTATTTATTTTGTATCTGGCAAGTGGAGTGGGATAACTGGGTCAAATGGTGGTTCCATTCCAAGTTTTCCAAGGGATTTCCATACTGCTTTCCATATTGGTTGCACCAATTTGCAGTCCCACTAGCAATATATAAGTGTGCCTTTTCCCCTACATCCTCACCAACACTTATTTTTGTTTGTATTCTTAATAGCTGCCATTCTGACTGGAGTGAGATGAAATCTTAGTTTTGATTTGCTTTCTCTAATTACTAGAGATGCTGAACATGTTTTCATATATTTGTTGATTGATTGTATATCATTTTCTGAAAAATATCTGTTCAGTTCCTTGTCCCATTTGTTGATTCAGTTATTTGTTTTTCTGGTGTTAAGTTTTTGGAGTTCTTCATATACTCTAGAGATTATTAATCTATCTGATGTGCATGTGGTAAAAATTTGCCCCCAGTCTGTATGTTTTCTCTTCACCTCACTGATTATTTATTTTGCTGATAAGAAGCTTTTTAGTTTGAATCCATCTCATTTATTAATTCTTGATTTTATTTCTTGCACTATAGAAGTCTTATTAAGGAAGTTGGGGCCTAATCTGAGATGATGGAGATTTGGGCCTACTTTTTCTTCTGTCAGGCATAGAGTCTCTGGGGTAAATATTAGGTCCTTGATCCAGTTTGAGTTGAGTTTTAGGCATAGTGAGAGATAGGGGCTTAATTTCATTTTGCTGCATATGGATTTCCAGTTTTTCCAGAACCATTTGTTGAAGAGGCTATCTTTTCTCCAATATATGTTTTTGGCACCATTGTCTAGTATGAGATAACTGTATTTATGTGAGTTTGACTCTGTGTCCTTCATTCTGTACCATTGATTTCCAAGTCTATTTTGGTGCCAATACCATGCCATTTTTGCTACTATTGATCTGTAATATGTTTAAGGTCTGTTATCATAATGCCACCTGCTTCATTCTTCTTACTAAGTATTGCTTTGGCTATTCTGGGTCTCTTATTTTTCCAGATGAATTTATTTAATGATTGCTTTTTCTATTTCTATGAAAGATATCATTTTGGATTTTGATTGGAATTGCATTAAACCTGTATAGTGATTTTGGTAGTATGGTGATTTTGACAATATTACTTGTGCTTATCCAAAAACAAGGGAGATCTCTCCATCTTCTAAGATCTTTTATAGCTTCTTTTTTTAAAAAAAAATATTTTTTTAGTTGTTGCTAGACGCTTATTTTATTTATTTATATTTAGTGCTGAGAATCGAACCCAGTGTCTCACACATGCCAGGCAAGTGCACTGCTGCTGAGCCCAGCCCCAGCCCCATCTTCTTTAATTTCTTTCTTTAACATTCTGTAGTTTTCATTGTAGAGGTCCTTCACCTCTTACATTGATTCCCAAGTATTTTATTTATTTTGAGGCTATGGGATGGTTTTACTAGTTCCTCTTTCAGAGAATTTGTCACTGATATACAGAAATGTCTTTGATCTATGGGTTGATTTTATATCTAATAAGATATAAAGTAACAACTTTGCTGAATTCATTTATTAGTTTTAAAAGATTTCTGGTGGAATTTTTTTGGACTCTGTAGGTTGAGCATCATGTTTTCAGCAAATAGTTTGAGTTCTTCTTTTCCTATCTGTATCTCTATCTTCTTCTGTCTGTTTAATTGCTCTGGCTAGACTTTCAAGAACTATGCTAACTAGAAGTGGTGAAAGAGGGCATCCCTGTCTTGTCCCAGTTTTTAGAGGGAATGCTTTCAATTTTTCTCCATTTAGAATGATGTTGGCCTTGGGTTTAGCATAGATAGGCTTTACAATGATGAGATATGTTCCTATTATTCCTAGTTTTTCTAGTGTTTTAAACACGAAGGGGGGTTATATTCTGTCAAATTCTTTTTTTTTTTACATCTATTGAGAAGATCATATGATTCTTATCTTTAAGTCTATTGATGTGATGAATTACATTTATTGATTTTTCATGTGTTAAACTAACCTTAAATCCCTAGGATGAACCTCACTTGATCATGGTGCACTATCTTTTTAATATGTTTTTGTATTCAATTTGGCAGAATTTTATTGAGAATTTTTGCATCTATGTTCATTAGAGATATTGGTCTGAAGTTTTCTTTCTTTGATGGGTCTTTGTCTGGTTTTGGAATCAGGGTAATATTGGCCTCATAGAATGAGTTTGGAAGTGTTCCCTCTTTTTTATTTCATGAAATAATTTCAGGAGTATTGGTATAATTTCTTTTTTGAAGGTTTTGTAGAACTCAGCTGTGTATCCATCTGTTCCTGGGCTTTTCTTGGTTGGTAGGCTTCTGGTGTTGTCTTCTATTTCATTGTTTGCAATTGTTCTGTTTAACTTGTGTATATCAGCCTGAGTCAGTTTGGGCAAATCATATGACTCTAGAAATTTGTCGATGCCTTTGATATTTTCTTTTTTGTTGGACTACAAATTTTTAAAATAATTTCTAATTATCTTTTGCATTTCTGTAATGTCCATCATGATATTTAATTTTTTATCATGGATGTTAGCAATTTGAGTTTTCTCTCTTCTTCTCTTTGTTAGCATGGCTAAGGGTTTATCAATTTTATTTATATTTTTTTCAAAAAACCAACTTTTGTTTTGTCAATTTTTTTCAATTATTTCTTTTGTTTCAATGTCATGGATTTCAGCTCTGATTTTAATTATTTCCTGTCTTCTACTGCTTTTGATGTTGATTTGTTCTTCTTTCTCTAGGGCTTTGAGATAAAATGGTAGGTTATTTATTTGTTGACTTTTCTTCTTTTAAGGAATGTACTCCATGCAATGAACTTTTCTCTTAGTACTGCCTTCCTAGTGTCTCAGAGATTTTGATATGTTGTATCAGTGTTCTCATTTACCTCTAAGAATTTTTTAATCTCCTTTTTGATGTCTTTTGCAACCCATTATTCATTCAATAGCATATTATTTAGCCTCTGGGTGTTGAATTTGCTTCTATTTTTTATTTTATCATTGATTTCTAATTTCATTCCATTATATTCTGATGTAGTATATTCAGGGTAGTATCTCTAGTTTTTTTTATTTTTATATTTTCTAAGAGTTGATTTGTGGCATAATATATGGTCTATTTTAGGGAAGGATCCATGTGCTGCTTAAAAGTAAGTGTATTCACTCATTGATGGATGAAATATTCTATATATGTCAGTTGGGTCTAAGTTATTGAAATAGAATTCTCTATTTTGTTTGTTTAGCTTTTGTTTGGAAGATCTATCCAATGGTGAAAGATGTGTGTTAAGGTCACTCAGAATTATTGTGTTGTGGTCTATTTGACTCTTGAACTCGAGAAGACTTTGTTTGGTGAACATAGATACTTCATTGTTTGGTGCATATGTTTATATTTGTTATGTCTTGTTGATGTGTGTTTCCAATTAGCAGTATGAAATGTCCTTATTTATCCCTTTTGATTATCTTTGGCTTGAAGTCTACTTTATTTGATATGAGGAGGGAAACCCCTGCTTGTTTCTGCAGTCCATGTGAGTGTATATTTTTTCCCAACCTTTCACCTTCAGTCTGAGGATGTCTTTTTCTCTGAGTGAGTCTCTTGAAGGCAGCATATTGTTGGGTCTCTTTTTAAATCCAATCTTCCAGTCTATGTCTTTTGATTGGTGAATGTAAGTCATTAACATTCAGGATTATTATTGAGTCATGATTACTATTCCCGGTCATTTTTGTTTATTTTTGGTATTTAACTTGACTTGGTTTCTCCTTTAATTGGTTTTTCCTTTAGTGTTATGCCTCCTTTTGCTGATTTTCATTGTTGTTTTTCAGTTCCTTCTCATGGAATATTTTGCTGAGGATATTCTGTAGTGCCAGCTTTCTAGCTGTAAATTCATTTAACTTTTGTTTATCATGTAAGGTTTTTATTTTGTCATCAAATCTAAATATTAATTTTGCTGGATATAAGGTTATTGGCTTCCATTTTTTAAAAAGCTTGGTATATGTTGTTCCAGGATCTTCTAGCTTTCAAGGTCTGGGTTGAAAAATCTGCAGATATTCTAATTGGTTTCCTTGTATATGTAATCTGATTTCTTTTTCTTTTGGCTTTTAAAATTCTCTCCTTATTCTGCATGCCAGGCACTTTCATTATAATGTATTTTGGTGTGAATCTGTTGTGGTTCTGTACATTTCATGTCCTAAGCCTCTTGTATTTGATTTTCCAATTCATTCTTCATTTTTGGAAAATTTTCTGGTATTATTTCATTGAACAGATTGTTCATTCCTTTGATTTGTAATTTTATGCATTCTCTATCCCAATAATTCTTAAATTTGGTCCTTGTATGTTATTCCATGATTCTTAAGTGTTCAGCTCATGGTTTCTTACCATCTTCACTGTGTGGTCAACTTTATTTTCAAGATTATATAGCTTGTCTTCATTGTTTGAGGTTCTGTATTCCAAGTGATCTAATCTGTTGGTGGTGCTTTCTATTGAATTTTTAATTTAGTTTATTTTTTTTCCTGAACTTCAAGGGTTTCTGTTTTTTTCAGACCCTTCATCTCATTATTGAAATAATCTTTTGCTTCCTGTATTTGCTTATGTAGCTCTTTATCAAAATAATCTTTTGCTGACTGTATTTGCTGTCTGATATCATCCTTTAATTCACAGAACATTTTCATCATGTGCATCCTAAACTGTTTCTCTGTCATTTCTTCTGCCATGCTGACCATGTATTCTAAGAATGCAGTATATTGGTTTGTTTGGGGCACTTTCTTCCCTTGTTTTTTCATGTTGTTTTTGTGTCTTCCCTTCTAACACTGAGGATCCAAGGTGTTACAATTTTTACCCTATAGGTGTATTGTGTCCCTGTGGGGTTCCAATACCTCTCCTTTATGGCAGAGACTTTATTAATAGATCCCAATACAAAGCATATACAACCTTAAAGCAAATAGCTTTTATTTAGATGTTTACAGTTTTGTTACAATATACAGAAATGGAGAATTCAATTATTATCTATAATATGAACAGTAGGTTTGCAAAAGGGTCTACAGTTTCTGATGGTGGACAAAGAGAGAACTGAGGGTGGGTGTAGGATGAGATATTAAGGAGGTATGAGATGAGGATATAGTTATTAGATCTTATGAAGTATGAAAATGGAATCTAAAGAAGTTTGCTAGTAGCAGGAGAAAAGAGAGAAAATGATTTTGGGGAAACAAGTGAATGCAAAGAAAATAGAGTACACAAAACAAACAAATATAAAAATTAAGAAAAATAAAAAATGTGAAAATAGGAGATAAAAGTGTATACAACCCAACTGTAATATACTATTCAGACATCCTGGTAGCCTAATTAATGAAAGTACTTGGTTTCACAAATATTGGGGATATGAGGGTTGGATGAGAGAGAGAGAGAGAGAGAGAGAGAGAGAGAGAGAGAGAGAAAGAGAGAGAGAGAGAAGAGAAGAGAAGAAAAACCAATGTCAAAGGAAAATATAAGGATTGTTTCTGTTCTGTATCTTTCCTGCTTCCCTTCTCATCCAATAGGTGGAGTTGTCTTTTGTTTATTGATATCTCCATCCTTAGGATGGTCAAGGTTATTGGGGGGGAGGGCTGTTCATGGGCTGTAGTTCCTGGAGGTGGGGTATAGCACTTGCTGGTCCCCAATAGGAGACTGCACCCCAAGGATCTCCTTTGAGGTTCACTCCTGTGTTGTGGGCACCTGGTCTTATCTCCTTATATTACCTGTAGAACTCACAATTCCTGGTCTCTAATTTAGTCTCTAAACTGTATGTCACTCACCCCCTCCCTTTCAACTTCCTAATCAGGAACCTCTGTTTCCTGTAGTCTTGTGGGCTGCACTCTTGGGGCTGTGCACCTGTCATGGAGAGCTGTTTTGTATTGGGCAGTTCAGGGCCAGGCTTTGTGAGCTACGGACCTGCTGTGTAACTGCAAGCACTGTGCCAGGTTAGTGACTGCAGGGGAGAGGGGGAGTTGAGGACTATAGGTACCTTGATATTGCTTATAGGCCCCAGCTGATGTCCCAAGTGGGGAGTTTCCCCAACTAAAGATGATGAGAAAGGTGTCCCAAGATAGAGGCAGCTACTTTCAGAGATGGGGGTGTCCTGTTGGATGGGGCCGGGTGGTGGCATTGGGTAGTATATTCAGAGATGCAGCTCTGTGAAGTGCAGGGTTGTGGGCTGGTGGCCAGTGTCCCCAGGTGCAGGCTACCTCATGTAGGGGACTATGGCAGTGGTTGCAGTGTCACAAGATGGAGGTAACCCAGGGAGCCCCACATTTGTAGATGAGGGTCCACACTTGAGTGTTCATGGGCAGTGGCCAGGTATCCTGATGGGAGCAGAGGCCAGGATTCCTGAGCTAGTGGGTGGCCAGGGGTCCTGCTCAGGAATGCAATACTATTCTTCCTTGATAAATCTTAAAAAAAGAAAATGATGTCTATATTTCATATTTCACATAACTAAAAGGAAAGGGACTGGTAAATTTGATCTGAAAAATGCTGTGTTAAGGCCTTCTGGCCCAACCTAGGTCCCTATGTATATTTATTTTTTATGAAGAGTTTTCATGACTAGAGGTTTCATTGAAATGCTTGAAAGAAATTTTCTTCATAGTTACTTCATTATAGATTAATATATCAGAATTTCTACCTTAGAGACTTTATGACATTCAAATATTTTAAGGATTTTAGAAAGGGTTTCTATTAAGGAAACAAAAATCCTTGCCAATTTTCAAAGCCATGTTACATGTCAAATCAATGTGACATAACTAAACCTAAGTCTTTAGCCAAGAGCAAAGACAGGTTTCACTCTAGGAAGCATTTCCTGCCCATTGCAGCAAGAAAAAAGTAATTCTTCCTTTTTCTGATGCATTGCTGCTTTTACCCCCAAACTGAACTCAACACCAAGGACCAGTATCGGTTGATTTTCAGAGGTCTTAAGAAAGCTCCTGTTTGGTTACAAATGTTTTGTTTTGATTTTATATATATAAATAAATATAGTGATTTAATATATAATTGAATGGAAGAAAATACTTAATCATATTGTAAGATTGTTAAAATAGTGTATTTGTGTATTTGTCTTATTTCTCTTGCCCAGATTTTGTCAAAACTGAATCTACTAGTACCTTATGTTGGGAAGTAATTTTAATGGTCTTCCTTCAACACCTATTTGGTGATAGCCCCTCAAAATGTCTCCTTTCTGTTTCCATGGAGTCACTGAACCAGAGTCAGCTCTAAGGACACATGATCTGTGTAGTCCCTAAAACCCCATGTTCAGAAAGACTTTATTCTTCATGTCATGCTCTGCTTTTGTGTAAAAAATCTTAATAATTTTTAAAACATTGGGCCTGAATTTCCATTTGACACTAGACCTGCAAATTATATAGCATGCAATTGTTGCTCTTTGGAGAGCATTGACAACGTTTGTGTTTTCTTTATAATAGCCTCATTACTTAATGTAATTATTGTTCATTAAATATTTTCTGATTATATGGAAGAGACTCTCTGCCAATCTTTGCTGACACCAGCAAGGAAGATAAATAGTCTGGGGCTGTGTACAATCTCTTTGGATAAAAAGCATTTCGCAATGGTAATGGTTTCCATTATGTAATTAAATAGTTCATGTTAGCCATAGAAAAGAAAACTTCTCAGGCAAATGGACATATGACACAATTTTACAAGGTAATCAACATTAAAAATTTTTATAACACTGAAAATTAATGTTTTAACTTCATGCATAATATCAGTAACAATAATTTATATTAAAAATATAATAACATTAGGAAAAATCCAACTGAGATTTCTTGTCTCATTTTTACTTAAGCCTAAAGGTATAAAAACCCAGCTGGCAAACATGGGTTTTGAATAATCAATTAGAAAAGCCTAAAACATTTTTTTAATGTTTCATGAAAAAAAATTTTTTAAAGGAAAGGAGAAAGGAATTCTTACCATTGACTCAAATGAGCTTGCACTGCTCAGTGGAAAACCTTAATCAGTTCATTATTATCTTAATGTTATTTTCTTTCACTAAGTATATGAATTACACTGAAAAATGAAAAATAATGAGCAAGATGATAGTCTTAGTTCTGTACCTTGAAAAGCCAACAAAAGATTCACCACCCTTTAAAAGCCAACAAATTTAGAACATTGGAGTTTTTCATTATCAAATCTTAATATTTGTGTATAGGGGTATTGAACATGTAGAATATGGAAGGAAAACACTGCTTTTTAGGGTACTACTTCAAATACTGAGGTATAATCTGATCAGTTTAATTAATGCATATATATATTAAATAAAAGAAACTTCTTTTTATAATTAAGAGTGGTATAATTGAATAGAAGAAAATAATCATATTGTAAGATTGTTAAAATAGTGTATTGGATTTTTAATGTGGGTCGTAATACCCTTTTATGTTTAGAGAATGAATAAACTAAAGTCTTGGGCATCTACCGATTTAATTGGGCCTTCACTGCAATCATGCTATGGAAGGAAATAGTGCTGCATTATATTTTGAAAACTGAGGCTATCTATACATAGTAATAATAGACACTGTAGGGACAAATAAAGCATTGCATTAGCAACAATTACTGTGTATTGAAAACTTGACCTTTCTGACTGAGCAGGTAGTTTCTATTCAAAAGAGGCAAGTTACCAAAAATGAATCAAATTCCCCTTTTATCATTTTTATCTATTCAAGTTTCATGCTGAGGAAATTTTCAACAGTCAACAACATGATGATTCTATCCAAATATGCACTTTCCTCAAAAAGAAACCATTTATTTGGCTATTGAAAGATTTAAGAATTTCAAGAGTTAGGATGGCTATGTTCTGTTAATGAATTAAAAGCGATGGCATTCTGAATTTTTAAAAGTTAAGCTATATTATAAGTTAAGAGATTTATATGAAAATATGCAAAATGCTTTGGAAAAAAAGAAATTGTAGAAACAAATTGTTTTCCCAAATGAATAATCACATTTTGTTTTAAAATCATTATAATCCATCTATGCATCAATTTTATCATAGATTATATCTCTTTGGGGGGAGGAGCAAGGTCTGTTCATCTTTTTTACATATAAAATATTTACTAAAATATATTTCTAAAAGGATTTGTTCAATTGTTATAAATATGATAAAAATACTGCACAAATCAGCAAAGAGAAAAATCCCAACCATTGGCTTATGTGTCAAAGTACATTCTATTGTCATGTAGCAAATTAGAACAAATTTTTAAAAAGAGCAAACAAAAAAAAAAAGAAAGAAAGAAAAGAAAAAAAGAGCAACAGAAACAAGAAGGAGTTTGGCCTTCTATGGACACTATTAAACATTAAATGAAAATTAAATAAAAATGTGTTCCTTTTTTAAAATATCTATTTATTTTAATATCCTCAGATAGATTCTGCATGCTAGAAACCTGAGAGACTAAATATGGCTGTAAGTTTTATGCCCTGGCCACACTTAATTTAGATGTCAAGCCTGTTTTCACATTGTCACACAAGTGAAATACATATTGTTAATATTTTGTAAGCCCATATAGTTCTTAACATCTAATTATGTGACTAATAACTGCATTTAAATCCTAGAAATAATGCATAAATTTAGCCCCGGATGTAGTAGGTTGGCTGCTTGTATGCTAGTGTGGAAATCTTGCTAATTCTCAAGGAAGACTGACCCTCCCTGAGGCAGAAGTGGAGGTAAACATTAAGGGCAGGTGCTGGGGCAGGACACTGTTTCTGGAAAGCCCAGGAACATACTACTTCACTCTGTGGAGCTAGAAAGGACAAAGCCTGAAGGCCAGATTTCTGGAAATGTTACATGAAATTTGAAAACAGACTTCCTGTGAAATGTAATATTTTCTCATTAAACTAATGACTAGAGAACAGCTGTTGACTCTAGTTCAGTGAGCTTTGGGGCTTTCTCTTACTGCATTCTTCATAATGTACAAGTGATAGTATGAGGATTAAATCTTAGGCTCAAGTTATCTGACCTGATTTCAATTCCCTTTCCAGTGCTGATAGGCAGCATGATCCTACTCATCGGGTGTCCCTCTGCCATACTTCATTGGCATGTATGAAGTAGGAGGATATCTTAGACATTTGATCATTTTTGCTTTAGCTGCTCTACAGAAAGGGAACAGATCTTTTATTAGATGATTTTTTTCCTTTGGTCCTTTATTTCTAATTGACATTCTATCTCTATAGGCACTTTACATACGCATGTGAACATGCACATGCACACACCCACACATTTTTGTGGCTAAATGGAAAATATTTGTGGCTTCACCCTCCCTTAAGTAAAGGTATCTTAGTATATAAGAACACCTAAAATGTCTTTGTGTAAGTCTTCATGCGACTTTTTTTCCCCCCAGTCACAGTGAGTTTATTTGATTTTACAGTTCATATTCCCTACTCTGTATTTATAGATATATATTAAACATACCCTTTGGTTAAATCTCAGTTTACAGATTATTTTTGCTCACATCAGAGGGTCCTTTAGTTTGCTTTGGTTCATAAAAGCCTACATTTAGTTTGTAGGAAATATTTAGAGAATGTGACCTTTAGAATTAAATGTACTTAGAAAGGTAGTGTGTCAATAGATCTTTCTCTTGTGGTTACATAATGATTTCCTCTTTATGAAAAAAATAGACTATTTAATTCAAATGACTTAATGATTTTAAATTATACATGTTAATGATTTCAAATTTCATATATTTCATTTTGTAGTATATAAAACTGATCATTCTATAATTTTTATTTTATTTTACATTTTAAATCCAATTTGCATTCATAATGGTACGGGGAATTGCAGCAACTCCTCCAATTTTTACAGAAGGTAAAAATGAAGTGTCTTTAAGCTAACTGGGTACTAGATTTGAAGTCAAGTCTCTTGTCAAGACTGTGTTGTTTCTATTTAAAAGTGCTCAGTGGTTTAATTGACCTTCCTCCATTTAGTTGAGATTCATAAAGCTTAGTGAATGTTGTGGTAGAGGATGCACTTGTTAAGCTATGCCACTTACAAACTAAAAAAAAAAAAAAAAAACTGTGGGTTGCACTAAGACCTAAACTGTCTTTAAAAAGAGAGAGAGAGAGAGAGAGAGAGAGAGAGAGAGAGAGAGAGAGAGAATATCTTTACCAAAGGCTGTGATGTAGCAATGAGAAAATGCTCATGGAATTTGCTGATCTTACCATTTTGTCTGTCATCCTGAAGCAGCTAACATGGTAGAACAGTAGAATGGCATTTGAAGACAATTGCAATGTTAGCTAGATAGCAATACCTTTCAGGGATGGGGCAACTTTTCCCAGTAGAACACATAGACTCTAAATTTAGACTCTAAATTGATACTCAATATTTGATGCTTTCTCTATGGTTAGGATTCATGGGTTTAGAAATAGCGAGGTGGAAATCAAAGTTGTACTACTTGCTATTACTCCTTGTATCAAGCAAATCTTTTTCTTTCTGTCCTCATCATCACATTTTATGCTGGAGTAGATTTCAGTTCCAAAAGAAGAATGTTTACACCAGAGATACAATGATTCCATTGACCTGGAAATTAAGACTGACAGTTGACCCCTTTAGGGCTCGTCATTCATCTGAATCAATAGGCAGAGAAGGAAGATACTTGCTGGCTTGAGTGACTTATCCTGACTACCAGTGGGAAATTGGACTGTTATTCTATAATGGAGACAGGGAAGAGTATGTTGGGAAAGCGCAGATTTTTTTTTCCCATGTATTAAGGTAAATGGAAATCTGTAATAATTTATTCAATTCAGCAGGATTGACCCAATTGGATTAGACCATTAAGAAATAAAGTGGATCACCAACAGGTAAAAAACAACATCCACTAAAGCAAAAAAGAATATGGAGTGCGTATCAGAAGAAGGTAGTTATATCTATGATCACAGGACTAGTTATAGATTTGAGAACTCTAATTGTCCAGTAGTTCTCCCTTATCTTGTTATTAATATGTATGTGTTTAGCAGATTGTTATATGCTTGTGTGTAATGAATGTTAATTTCACATCATAGTTTTAGTATATCAAAGATATCATGCAAGGACCTTGCATCCTCTTCTGGGGTAAGATTAGTGCATTTTCTGTTGCATGTGAGACAGTTGTATCATGATAGGCAGAAATATGATCTTGCTATGTCTTTATTTGGCGATTAAGTGTGGCTTAAGGAAATATGCATAGATGCCAAGGTGACAAGGAGTGAATTAGTGATGGGTAATTTATGTGTCAAGTTGATTAGTTCACAGTCAATCATTATCCCAGATGTTTCTGTGAAGATATTATTTAGGTGAGACTAACAGTTAAATCAGTAGACCCATAAAGCAGTTCACTTGTAATATGGGTAGGCCTCATTCAATCAGTTAAAAGCCTTAATAGAAAAAGACTGACTTCCTTAGAAGAAGGGAATTCTGCCAACATACTGCCTTTGGACTTGAACTGCAACATCAACTCTTGCTGGGCCTCTTATGGCCTGTCTTGCAGATTTTGAACTTACTATCTCCAAACTTGTATAAGCTAATTCCCTTAAAATCAATCTTTTTGCCTCTGTCTCTTTGGAAATATCTAACACAGAGATACAGGAATGGAGAGAGAGAGAGAGAGAGAGAGAGAGAGAGAGAGAGAGAGAGAGAGAGAGAGAGAGAGAGAGAGAGATCTTTGGAGAACCCTAAAACCCTAATAGTGCTACAGTTTGGATATGAGGTGCCCCTCAAAATCTTGTTAATGGAAAAATATTCAGAGATGAAATGATTAGATTTTGAGAGCTGTTAACTTAATCAATCAATCCTTCTTTGAATGAATTAACTGTAGGCAGGGGGGACAAAACTGGAGGAGATGGGTCACTGTGCCCAGGAAGGTCGCATCTTCCTTCCTTGTAACTCCTTCCAGCATCACCCACTCTGCTTTCTGATGCCACCATGTCCTGAACTGCTTTCCTTTGCCATGCCCTCTGCCCTAATATTACACATCATCTCAGGCTCAGAGTCAGCCATCTATGGGCTGAGACCTCCGAAACTGTGAACCCCAAATAAACTTTTCTTCCTCTAAGATGTTTTTATCAAGCATTTTGGTCACAGCCATACAGAAGCTGACTAAAACAAACATAGATAAGTTTCTGAGATGATTTAAAAATATATATAATAATGAATTGCCACTAGAAAGACAGTGTGATTCCACTAGAATGTGAGTGCAGTGACCCATACTGTAGTATATAAAACTAATCATTCTATAATTTTTATTTTATTTACATTTTAAATACAATTTGCATTCGTAATGGTATGGGGAGTTGCAGCAACCTACAGTATGGGTCTCTTGGTCATTGCTTAGTCCAGCACTTAGAATGCTGCTTAGTGAGGAACAGGCAGTCAATAAATACTTGTTGAATCAGTGAATGAGAAATATGGGGGAAAGATCATTGTCTGATAAGTGAAAAACTGTACACAACATTTATGATTAAATAATCAAACCTAGTATACAATTAAAAGCCAAATTTGGGGTAGTATTAGAGGAGTAGTAGAGGCAGGGATCAGCTTAACATAGATTTAGGGTTTGTTGAGAAAAAAAGCAATACATGTAAATTATCTGTTAAAAGTTTGGTAATATATAATTCTCACCTGCTATGTCTTATTCAAATAGGTGACTACTTACCAAACAGTTGATCATAATAAAAAGATAATAATTTCACAACATTGATGTTTGGAGTGGTTTGTTGCCCTGTGGTAGCAACTGGAAAGCAGGAGTGTAGAGGATTGCTGGTGTGTCGTGTTTACACAGCCTATTGCACATTCCTCATGGAAAGCCTCATTCATCAAGAGCACGGTGTTATTATTTTTCCCACTTCTCATGTATGGTGATCAAGGCAGAGATAACACAAAGCTTCTCTTCCAATTGATTCATGTAAGCTTAGTACTGAAACTCATGTCTTTTCACTTTACAAATACAAAGAGGTTTAAGATCAGGAGAGAGAATAGAGAAGGGGAATTATAGAGGGCCCAGGAAGAATGTGGGTTAGATAGGGTCTGTGGATTTTGAGTAGAGGCAGAAGGGGTGTTTTTGGCCAAGTGGGGTGCTGCTTCTGAGAGTGGAGGGTTCAGAGGCTGTATTGGTGCGACCCTCTCAGCCAGAGGATGAGGGAATTGGGAACACTAATGACCTTACTTGCCTCTTCTCTGAATAAGTGGGTTTTTTGTTTTTTGGTACCAGAGATTGAACTAAGGAGCACTCGATCACTGAGCCACATCCCCAGCCCTATTTTGTATTTTATTTAGAGACAGGGTCTCACTGAGTTGCTTAGCACCTTGCTTTTGCTGTGGCTGGTTTTGAACTCATGATCCTCCTATCTCAGCCTCCTGGAGGCATGCACCACCACACCCAGCTGAGTAAGGGGTTCTTTTTTTTTTTTTTTTTTTAAAGAGAGAGCGAGGAGAGAGAGAGAGAGAGAGAGAGAGAGAGAGAGAGAATTTTTAATATTTATTTTTTAGTTCTCGGCAGACACAACATCTTTGTATGTAGTGCTGTATGTGGTGCTGAGGATCGAACCCGGGCCGCACGCATGCCAGTTGAGCGCGCTACCGCTTGAGCCACATCCCCAGCCCCAGTAAGGGGTTCTTGATGAGGCTGAGGGACTGAAGAAAGGAGTGAGGGCTTAGATTAGAATAAAACTAAGGTGCATGGGAGATAATGATGGCCAAATTGAGGCACAAGTGTTATTGAACAACACTACATGAGGAGTTCATGAAGAACTAGAGATGAATTTATCATGGCAGCCATCTTCATAGCACTGTGACTTTCTCCTGGTGTGTTATCAGTGCAGAAATCTGCCTTGGTGAGGCAACTTTTGGGACTAGCTTAAGGGTAGAGACATTTAGGATCAGTATGTTGGAAGAATGGGGAAAACAGGAGGAGAGGGTCATTCATTCACTTATAACACAAATATTATTCTTTTTTTGTGATGATGATTGTAACCAGTGATTGGCTTTACCACTTAGCCTATCCCCAGTCCTATTTATTTATTTATTTATTTTTATTTTGAGACAGGCTCTCACTAAGGTGATTAGGACTTCACGAAGTTGCTGAGGCTGGCCTCAAACTTGTGATTCTCCTGCCCCAGTCTCCAGAATCACTGGGTACAAATATTATTCATTATATGCTAAATGCCAGGCTCTTAATAAATACTGGTTTGAAGAGTCCAGGAGGCTGGTGAGGTGAGGTCTAGGGTAGTATAGGGAATACAGATCTGAACAAGAACAAAGAACAATTACAACAGAATAAGGAACTCAAGATCCTGACTAATAGGGGATTGTGAAGAGGAAATATGGTATTAAAGTTTAAAATACCAAAAGACTCATCTTGCTTGATAGGGATAAGGTTTTGAAGTACAGTAGCTTTCTTCAGGGAAGGGGAGGATTTGGTAGACATGGGGAATCCAAGGAACTAGGAGGCTACACAATCTATTTACCCAATCTTTCCAATCATTCAATCTGCTGGATACAAAGATAATGGGACTTCCAGGTGAAAAAAAAAAGTGAGGAGGGATATTACAGACACAGAGAAGAACTTCCTTAGCGGATCAAAGAGGATGAAAGCCCTTTGAGCCAAATTAACCATTTGTTGTTTAGGCAGAAGTCATCTCTGTGGTAGCTTCCTGATGTATTTAGAGATGTGAGATGTCTGAATGAGATCAATCTCTGTTTACATTCATGAAATCATCCACTTCATTATGAATGCAAGCACATTTTGGTTATAAAAATATGAATCAAGGCTTTGGAAAGATAAGTGAAAGTCTGTAACACTCCATAGGCCTATGTTCTACATTCTTATTTGCATGTATATACAGAGGAGGAAAAAAAAACTCTTGACTTGTAGCCAAATAATATTAGCAGTGAATCATGAATATACATGCTTAATTTAGATCTTGGGAATCATCAGACAGCTGGGCAAAGGTTATGCTTTTCCCTCTGTACTCTAAAGAACATGATCAAATGGCTTTATGAGTTCATAATTCACAGTATATTATATCAGTCAGTCTGGAAAATAAAAATGTTGGTAACAGTTCAGCCAGAATTACTCTATAGAGTGAAGTGCCCCAAAGGCACAGTGCATGAAGCTCAAACTGCTAATTACCACCTTTGTTGAACGTGCTCACCAGGTCAAGGCTGAGCCCCATGCACTTATTTGGGCTCAGGAGGGCACTGTGATACTGAGCAAAGTGGAACACTGGGTTCACAGTGACCAGAAGAGAGCATGAGTTAATATTGGATCACAAAGAGGATTGCCTGAAGTGGCTCTTCTTGGGCTTCTGCTGCTCAATGGAGCAATTTAGTAACATGGGCAGAAAGCCATGCTTTTGGCGATATTGCCTCAATACTGGATCTGCCAGCTTTCTGATACATGGCTTACAACACAGTCTTCCTCTTTACTATTTCTAGTTTACTGCTTTAATTCAGTGCATCAGCCCACATGCAGGCTGTTTAGCATTTTATTAGTTGATCTCCTTCTTTTCTCCCTTCATTTTTTTTTTTGGTCCTGGGATTGAAGTCAGGGACACTCAACCCTGACATACATCCCCAGCCCTCTTTTGTATTTTATTTAGAGACAGGGTCTCACTGAGTTACTTAGCACTTCACTAGTGCTGAGGCTGGCTTTGAACTAGCCATCCTCCTGTCTCAGCCTTCCAAGCCACTGGGATTACAGGCATGTACCACTCACTGCACCAAGCTCCATTCACGTTTTAAGAAAATGTTTTTCAAATTACATTAGTTACATACTTTTGTAAAGCAGAGATTGCTAACTGTTTTCTAACATTTATTCTTCCCTCTTTCATAAAATAGACATTTAGCTGGAGAATACATTTCACTGCTTTCTTTGGAATGAAATGTGACAAAATTTTGTCCCAGAGGATATACAAAGAACTGATGGGTGTAAGTTCTGATCCATGGACTATGTTCTCCCGTGTTCCTTTCTCATTTCTGGCTGACTGGAGTACAGATATGAATGTGGGGACTGGGTCAATCATTTGAGGCTACATGTTTAAGATTGCAGAACAAGATAAAAGGGATCTGGGACTCTAACAGCATGTTATTTCCCTAGAAGATACAATTACTTCATCCTTTATTGTGCAGTGAAGCCTGCATTCTAAGATTCAGGTTTTAAAGTCTTTGTTGGCTCCCAATTGCTTAAAGATAAGTCCCTTACCCTTGAGGAGGGTATTTAAGATTCTTCCAAATCTAGATTCAGTTTACCTAGCAGCTTAATTTTCTGTCACTAGCCTGTGGATAGACTCTTCTACCATCTGAGTTCTCCCTTTTCACTGAATAAACTTCATTTGGTGTTTTTACATGTTCTGTAGCCTCTTCTTGGAATGAAGTCTTCTCTCTCTCTCTCTCTCTCTTATATATATATAGCTTACCACTCATTGTTTAAGGTCTAGTTCTAATGTTCTAATGTTACTACCTTGGTGTTGTTCTTCTGGACTGGCAACAATTTTTCCTGGTATGCTTAATTTTTCCTTGGGTCTTCCAGAGTACTTATTATTCCGTTTTATCATATTGGCCTGAAGGAAAATACATTCCAGCCCTCTAACCTTAGTTTTGTCACAGGCAAAATGAACAGCACATAATCAGGAAAAAGTTGGAACTCAGGAGTTTCTGTTTCTTGGGGAGAGGGATCCTGAATGAAAGGGAGGTTTTGTTGGCCAAAGAGCAGGATGAAGTTGGAGGTGCTCTAAGTTTTTTGCAATTTAAATGCCTTTGCCAATGCTGTAGTGGGTAGGGGAGGGGGACCAGGAAATCAAACAGCATGAGACAGATGCCTTTGGCTACTGGATTCAAGCTGGAAAAACAGACCCTGACAGGCTACAGTCATTGTCTTATATTTCTAGAACTTGAAAGATAAGGAGGAAATCTGCAGACTAGCGCCATAAGGATAGGAAGGAATTGGACCAGTGTAGTCCCTGAAAACAAGCATGTCTTTTTTCTCTGGGTGTGGAGATGTCCTGCAGTTTATCTGACACTGACAGCTGCCTTTGACACTTGCTTCCTGACATCTTAGGCTACTCTGATCCATTTGGTGTTCATGGAAAAAGTCACAGTCAATGTATTTGGTTTTATCTGCTTTATCCCATGTCCAGAACTTTGCCTTAAATGAAAGATGTTTTTAATATCCCTGTGGTCAACATTTGCGAATCAAGATTCCATATATCTTGATTCTCAGGAATACTCCAGATATACAAACCCTATGTAAAGGGTCTGTGGAACAGAGTTTTGTATATTCTGGTTATGTTAAAGCAGAAGACATTAGGGGAAATATGTACTACTAAAGTTAAAAACTGATTTTGAAAATAAACTTTGACATGCAAACCAGTTTTGTTTTCTTTCAATGTCTTAGTTAATTTAGCATAGTATAGAAGGCAGACTGTTTAATGACTGAATGGAAGCTTGTCACAAAAACAGTGATTCAGAGCATAAGTTCCAAGCTTTGTGGCCTGGTTTTACTTTACAACATTAGAATACTTAAACTGGTGTGTTTTAGTTGCCTCATGTGTAACATAGAGATATTATTACTATTGACCTCATAAGCCTCCTGTTAGAATTAAATGTGATACATATATGAGGTCTTCCTTTAGTGCTGGCACATAATAAAGGCCATAAATATTAGAACTAAACATTCTTATTTTATATAATATTTATTTGTCAATTAACACTCTTTCTTTGACCTCTTACATAGCCCAAGACAATGGACTCTTTCAAAACTCATATTAGTTACAGGGATTGGTGACATTATAAAAAAGAATGTCAAGAATCTAATATCTTCTCTTGTGACATGATAGGGTATAAATTAGGAGACTATAAGCTCATGTCTAAGTAATGATTCCAGTTTTAGTTTACACAAAGAAAGGGCTGTTATTATGTCAGTTCTTGGGAAGCTGTGGATAGGATGGCATATAGTGGGATTTTGTAGGTAGGTTTATGTAGGTGGTAGTGAATAAAATCATAAACAAGGTAGGGGAAAGTGATCTTAAAATTAACCCACATGGCCTTTTTGGCACATGTCTTTATACTGGCCACCCCTGAGACAGCACAAGGGTTTGAGATGGATTGATGCCCAAATTCCTCATGGCATATTTTAAAAGATTTTAACCAAAATATGCTGCCACAATGAACACACACTCTATGCTTTATGAATGGCCTGTTTATTGCTGTGGTTCCTCACAACTAGAACAGACTGCTCTAAACCAGACAAATTCATGCAAAGTCATGAGGTAGTGCTTTAAATCTAATCCTCACTTCTGAATCTACTTTCAACTACATTAATGTGTAGATATTGCAATGAAATATACTGGTTGTACACCTTTTGAACAACTCCATGCCTGTCGCTATTTAATGTGGAGCATGAAGGAATCTGATTATCATGCTTCAATGTGCTCTTCCAGAATACGTGGGTCTGACTGCAGGAAATAGCAGCTCTATCTTTGAAGCAAGGACTTTTCCTCTGCCTCCAAGAGTAAATAGCCGGCAAAAGCTTCCTCACTGTAAGGAAGTCTGAATAAATGTGTGATAGAGGGGAGAGGGCTGTCTGCTGCGAGTGTCAGAAGGGCACCTGAAGGAAGGCAGCTGGCTCCTGCAGAGTGATAAGGCAGGGGTTACTGAGGCAGAGATAAAAAGCTCACTCACTCAGTCAAAATACATTACAACCTGAAAGATCCCAATGGTTTTTAATATTGCACCCCAAGCCTTTCTCAGAACAAAATGACTGTTCTGATTTTGTGTGGGGAAGTAAGAAGCATACTCTACTAACTGCAAGGAAGGAAGGCAACAAACATGCACACGTGTTCTGTGTGTGTGTGTGTGTGTGTGTGTGTGTGCGCACATCTGTCTGTCTCTCATCCCCCCCCTCCCTCCTGAGGGACTGGTTTTACTAGTTGTAGGTGGGCAACTCTTTCTCCAAAGGAACACATTAACAAATCATTGCAGAGCTGGGGTTGTAGCTTAGTAGTAGAGTGCTTGACTAGCCTGTGTGAGCCACTGGGTTCAATCCTCAGCACCACATAAATCTAAATAAATGAGATAAAGCTATTGCGTCCAACTACAACTACAAATATTTTTTTTAAAAGAAACAAATTATTTAAAAGAAAAATTTCTCAAAGGAGAATAGACAGGATAGGGGATTTCATTGTCTGAGGCACAAACTGTTATTGCTCCAGATGCAGAAATTACTGCAGTTGGTGGAGACCGTGGTGGTGTTAAAAGTCAGGGTGTTCCAAGAATAAAACTCTTAGATGAAGAAAGCCATCAAAAATATTTACTAACTCAAGTCGATAGCTGGTATCTCAAGCATTTCCAAACCCTCACTGGTGTCTGATAAATTGGCAACTCTCTCCACTTTGGACCACCTCCCTTGCCTTCACAGTCACTCCCCACCCCTCATGCCCAACCTGTGCCTCCCCAGTGAAGATGTTATGTAACCTTATTGTCTATGATTTGTATTCCTTGAAAAATTAGTTTCTCTTACCCAAGTTATGTTACACCATGACCAGTTTCTTTTCATACTGTACAACACTTCTTATAACCACACCAATGGAATTATCACCCAACACTACTGGGCATACCTTCAGGTATTTCCCACTTTTTATTTTTCAGACTTATACATGCTTCCTGACCTTTGCCTTGCCTAAAAGAAATATAACTAAATATGTGTTGTAATAAGGAGATCTTAAAGGCAGATAACTTTTAATTACTTCCATATTTCAAAAAGCAAATAAAACTTCTCTCTCACTAACTCTTTGGAGATCCATTTCAATTTTTATGTTTTTCCACTCATTCAGCAACTTTCTACAGCATATCAAGAATTCTGAACAAGAGCCTGAACTTTATTTACCTGGTACCAATTCAGATCTGTCTTAGTGAGCATGGAGGCCAACAAGAGAACTCTTTCAATGAGTTTCTGTGGGTCTCAAGAGAAAGACAGCAAAGAATACACAGGGTAGCAGGTTCTAGAGACTGTTATTCACGGAGGGCAGGACCCCCAAAGGTCATCTTCCCCTAGGTACAGCTTGCTAGGTAGAAAAAGAACTACCCCACTAGAAATAAGGGAGAACTCAAATTTAAAAGGAGATGGGAATGGAACCATGCCCGATGGTTGAATGGAAAGTGATTTTGGAGCACCATGGGCATTCCAGTCATTTCCAGGCATATGGTTTAGGAATCTTTACCTGGAAACAAGGATTGGGGGCCCCCTGGCATGAGATTGTGTCTTCAAGAGTAAGATCAGTAAGAAGAGGTGGCCTACTAAAGGAGTAATAGAGGTAAATAAGTAACAAAGGAAATTTGTATTGACACCAGCACGGGTCTTGTTGGAGCAATCTAGGAATAGCCACAATGATACTAACATATTAAAACCAATTATTAGCTTTTTGAATGATGGCAGAAATGACAAATGCCACAATGCCATACAAAGAAAAATAGTATGTGAGCTTTTGCATAGACCTCTAAGAACCAGAAAGGAGGGGTTGAAATTCCATGGAATCTGCTCCTACTAGATGAATCCATTTATTTCTTTGATACTATATTATAAATCCTATTGTCTAGGATGACTTGGAAAAATGTCAGATATTTCATTAGCACACACATCAAATAGTATTGTAGTTCCTGTCACAATGAGAAGGTTCACAGACCTTCAAGCACCGTCCTTCCATTTCCAGTACATCTAGATAATGGTCCACCATCTTTTCTTTTGTAAAACAAGAATGAAAAAGGGCAAGAGCAAAATACATGGCCTGGCTGTTTTCTCCCTCAGATTGCCAGGCGAGAATTCCTTTATAAATCCCATATTTCTCTGTGGTTCCACTTAAGTAACACTGGTCTACAATCTCTCACAAAGACAGTTTCTAGACATCTGCTCTGTTAGGCAAAGTAACGGTCTTCTAGTTGGCTGAGTGATTGGCAGCAGTGTTGAGGAGGACTCTAACTGAGAAGTTATGCTTGGCACAGCTCAGGAGCTGCAGTCCTTGGAAAGATGCTGCCACAATGAACACTCCCTACAGTAATATGAATGGCTCCTTGAAAGCTGTGGTTGTCTGTCCCTGGAGCAAGCTGGTTTAAAGGAGTTCTGTGTGCAGTGGGCTTTTCCAGAACTGTAGCCAGCTTGCCTTTCGTTTTTCCTCCTCCTCCACATCTTCCTTTTTTTTATCTTTTAACTTTTTTATGATTTATCTTTGTACTTTGAAACCCATGTTAGGGACAATAGGAGAGTTGAGGTGAATTAGTGATTCCCTTCAAAACATATTTTTTTAAACCAGAAAGGTAATACATTCAGAGACTTATATTTTTAGAGACTTACAGGATTTTATGTGTGTGTGTGTGTGTGTGTGTGTGTGTGTGCGGGCACACGCGTGTGCGCTTGCGCATATGCTCACATATAAATATGAACTATGTATGTGTGTCTAAGTATTTTCTTCCAACCCAAGAGGAAAAAACTCCTAGTAAGCTGCTCAGAGAAGGTTTGAGCTCAGAAGCATTGTCTGATTCCCAAACTTGGGGTTCCTCTCTTAGAGGGGAAAATTTCATAAACTGATGATGGTGAAGTTACTAATTTTTTTCACGCATGGACACCTTGGGTATATCAGTCTAAAGAGGGCGTATCACAAGCTGAAGATTTCTTCTCTTATCAGGACATGCTGCTAGAATGAAATTGAACCCTATCTCTCACCTTGCACAAAAATTATCAACACAAATTGGATCAGGGACAAAGGCATTAGACCAGAGACCCCACACTTACTAGAAGAAAAAGTAGGCCCAACTTTCCAACATGTCAGTTTAGGAACTGAATTCCTCAGCAAGACTCCTAAAGCATAAGAAGTAAAATGAAAAATAAATGAGATGGAATCAAATTAAAAAGCTGCTTCACAGAAAGAAAACAATCAAGAATGTGAACCAAGTACCTACAAAATGGGAGAAAATTTTTGCCACCTGCACCTGAGATAGAGCATTAATCTCCAGGACATATGAATAGCTAAAAAAAAAATCTTAACACCAAAAAACAAATAACCCAATCAATAAATAGACAAGTGAATTGAACAGACACTTCACAGAAGAAATATGAATATCAACAAATATATGAAAAAATGTTCCACTTCTCTTGTAATTAGAGAAATGTAAATTAAAACCACACTGAGATTTCATCTTACTCCAGTCAGAATATCAGTTTTCAGAAATACAAGTAATGATAATGGTTGGTGAGGATGTGAGGAAAAAGTTACACTCATATATTGCTGGTGGGACTGCAAAGTGGTGCAACCACTCTAGAAAGCTGTATGGAGATTTCCCAGAAAACTTGGACTGGAACTTCCATTCAACTCAGTTATTCCACTCCTCAGTATATACCAAAGGTCTTAAAATCAGCATACTACAGTGATGCAACCACATTAATGTTTCTAGCAGCTCAATTTATAATAGCTAAGCCATGGAATCAACCTAGGTGCCCTTCAACAGATGAATGGATAAAGAAACTCTAGTATATATACACAGTGGAGAATTACTTAGCCATAAAAAAGACTTTATGACTTTTGCCAGCAAATAGATGGATCTGGATACTATCATTCTACTTGAAGTAAACCAGTCCCATAAAACCAAAGATTGAATGTGCTCTCTGATATGCAGATGCTAACACACAATAAAAAGAGGAGAGAAGAATAGAAGTTCATTGGATTAGACAAAGGGGAATAAAGGGAAGAGAGGCAAGGATGGGAATAGAAAAGACAGTAGAATGAATAGAACATAACTTTTCCATGTTCACATATGAATACATGACAAGTGTAACTTCACATTATGCACAAACATAAGAATGGGATTCTAATTATACCCGTGTATGTATAATATGTCAAAATACACTCTAGTGGCATGAACATTTTTGTTTTTATTAGTTGTATATGGACACAGTACCTTTTATTTTGTTTATTTAGTTTTATGTGGTGCTGGGTATCGAACTCAGGGCCTCACACATGCTAGGCAAGTGCTCTACCACTGAGCTACAACCCCAGCCCCAAGTGGCATGAATATTGAAAAAGAAAAAAAAAAAAGAATGGAAACATGCCGCAGTCTTGCTGGGCACAAAATCACGAGCCATCACACACCTTGTAGATTCAAACAGCAACTCTTTATTCTGGAACTGTCACCGGCACTTTACACACACGTTCTGGGCAAAATCCACACCTCCACTAGGCTCTGTATCCCAAAAATACTCTCTGAATCCCGCGAGAACTCAACGGGAACTCAAGGAGCGGGTGCTCCTGAGGCAGCAGGATATGCCCTATTCCCAGCAGGATACACCTTAAACCTGGAACCACCTTAAACCTGGAACCACCCTAAACCCAAGGACCTCCTTAAACCCTGATCCGCCCTAAACCCAGATCCATCCGCCCTGGTCCTTGAGCAAGGTCACCTTACATGCAATGTCACTGCAAATGACCTGGGTCATGCCACGCATCATTCCTACTTGGCAATGGCTCTCAGCAGAAACACTGAACAGTTTCTTCTCGCTTAACCTTGTGCTCCCATGATACTTCTCTGTCTTGCTCCAAAGGGACTGGGTTTCAATCTCAAATCCTGTGACCTTGTGTGTGAAGGGCAAGTTTTTAATATTTCCAGGGTATGATGCGGAGCACATGAAGGGAGGATCATTTTGCCTATGCTAAGTGATAACCAATCACGTTCTAGTTTTACAGTGATTCCTTCTGCTTTATTCCTTTCTCATAGATTCTTTTCTCAAAAATGTAATTGCATTTTTATAGTATCAGAAGTTTTGACCAAGTTCTTTGATGTTTGATATTTGTTCAGTAGTACAGAAATACAAGTACTTTTAAACAACCATCTTACCAATTAACATAGAGAAACATTTTCTAAAATACATCCTTAAGTATTCATAGACCTTTCATCTGCCCGTTCAGCTTTTTTCTGATTTGTGAGATGACATTTTGTTAATTTGCAATTTGGATTCTTATCATAATTTATATTTCTACATATTTTAAGAAAAGATTTATAAAATAAGCACATGCATTTTGGAAAATAATTCTAATTTGTCAGAATTTTGAAAAGTAAATTCAGTGAGTCATAGGATTTTGTTATATTTTTGCCTGTTCAAGGGAGCCTGATGACTATCCTTGCCAGCCCTTTCTTTTACATACACATATGTACTAAACTATCAAACTTCTTAATAAAAGTGGGATCATAATATATATACTGTGTAACAAGAAATTTTCAAAGAATAGTACATACTTTTTGCCGTTTATTTAACTGGAAATAAAGCATTTGTTAAGTGGGGGAAAAAAGAGAGAGAGATGCTACTGAATTTTGTAGGATGTCTGCTGCATTCCCTAAGGATAGATTGGAGATTTAGGTTCTTAAATAGAATTTACAATTTAAAACATCCAGATTATCACATGCTAATATTACTAAATTTTCTGCATCTTTATCTTTGAATAATGTCAGAATGTTTGAGCTTTGAATAGCTGACTTTTCAGCAAAGTAGGTGGTAGAAGTAAGAATACAGCACCCAAGTGGATTACTAGTTTTATTAAAACTTAACTCATAATACTGAAACCACGTCACTGAAATGAACCACTTCTAATAAATGATTTTGACACTAAAGTAAATTTCAGCTCAGTCACAGTTTTATTGTTTCAGGGCTCAGTTTTGTGATAGAGGCCAATTACGTTTTTACTTAGACAGTGTTACATAAATTCTGAAATTCCAACAGAAAGAAATAAGAATTATGTAGGGAAAACATTGCCTTTATTTCTAAGTGATTAGAAAAATAAATGTACTCACACAAGAAGCTAATTTACGAGGTGTGTAGTTTTAATATTTTAATATTTTTAATCTCTTCAAATTATAAAAAAAATATTCTCATCTCCTATTCATTTATGGGAGTATCTTAATGTAAGTTATAGGGAAATTTCTTATTAAGTTTTCAAAAATACAATACTTCCTTTCAGTCCATTTTTATTTTGGAAATATGCAACATAAACCATAAGCTATAGGACAAATGCACAAATACTTTGCTTTGTTCGGATTTCTGGATAAATGCCTGGTTAGAATATTTAATGTGCTCTTGAGACAAAAGTAACTTAAATGTTTTAAAAATAATATCAAAAAGCCAATTGTGGCCAATTCAATATTTCGTTAGTGTCAACCATTTTCTTAAGGTTCAGAAGCAAAGTCTTAAGCACATATAGAGGTGACATGCAACAAAGGAGGTGCTGCATTTGGTGGGGGCACAGGCATGAGTTCCTTTTTCTGATCCTACCCAAAGTGCTGCCATCATTATTAGCAAGCCCTCTGAGTTCAGGCAAAATGTCAACTTGGTTCTCTGGATCCTCAAATTCATGCACACTGAATAGCCTTCAGTGGAAATTTATTGAATGAATAATAATATTCCAGAATTATAATTTTCTTTTTTGATCCAACATAGTAATCAGGTGATACATTCTTATAACAACTCTTCTATCCCCTTTTAAAGGTAGAAAACAGAAAAAGAAAAAAAAAAGACCTTTATACTCATATTAGGTCAAGTATGTGGACCACAATCAGCGGAGGGAGAAATATGGGAGCAAAGACTTCAGTTTTCACATTCATGTCTAGGGTTTTACTAGAGTGGATAATTTGCCGATTATGATAAATGCATTAATAATTATAAAATATTCCTAGTCTTCCATACTGGAGGATCACCTTTAATGAAAATGGTAGGCAGGCATTAGAACTAACCAGCTTATAAGGTGCACAGCATACAAGATTTTAATTACAAGTTGGATCCTCTGAGAATGTGATGTGAAGGCTCTCCTTGTGGACAGAGCTTCTTCAGGATGTTCTATTGCCAAATTAAAATAAGGCTGGATTTGACTAGCATGGTGTCCCTGGATTGTCTCCTTGGTGTGTGACACAAACAGTTCAACCTTATCCAGCTGCTCTGGATATAAGTGTTATCTTTGATAATTTCATGATTCTTTTTGTTGTGCCATTAGTAACTTTCTCATCCAGAAAGTTTCTTGGATGAGATGATGCCAGCAGCACAGTTTTCAAATCATTATTCACTGTGAAGATGGTTTAAAAAAAATAGGAATGACATTGACCAAATTAAGCTATGTACCTGGTGAATTTCACCTTCACGTTTAACTGTAAAGGACCAATTAAAAAAATAAATAAATAGAAGGAAGATCTTTAGAGTAGAGGAAGGGTAACAGGTGGAAGGAAGAAGGGAGGGAAAGAGGCAGTACCAGCGAATGAAATGGAGCAAATTATATTCTATGTGTGTTTGTGATTATGTCAAAATGAACCCGGATATGATATATCACTCTAATGCATTAATAAAAACATTAAACTCACTGTAAAAAAAATTAAAGAAAGAATTAGGAGTACATAAAGTTATAATCCAAGTGTGTATAATATGTCAAAGTACATTTTACTGTCATGTACAACTAAAAAGAACAAATAAAAAATTCAAAAAAGGAATTAGGGATACATGTATGAGTATGTGCTTAAGAGAGAAATGAATTCCGGCTCACAACCAGACCTGGAATAACCTGATGTAGAGAAAGCAGTAGAGAATCATGTATTCAAAGCAGACTACAGATTGAACATTCATGAGACTTGTAGGTGCTCCTGATAAATAAGCCAACTAAGGATAGAAAACAAATAATCTTTTCACCACTTAAACTTGTTATATCCAGTTTCATACCTCACAGTTTTCAGAAGATAATTCAATGCAAAGTAGTGTTTTAAAAATGTAAAGAGAAAGCAAAGAAGGATTTTTTTTTTCATGGAAAGGATAAGAATGTAGTAATTACAAATAGAAGATAGTGAAGGCATCGATAAATTTCTTAAGTCATATGATCTGCCCAGACTGAGTCAGGAAGATATAGACAGCCTAAACAGACCAATAACAATAGAGGAAATAGAAGAAACCATCAAAAGACTACCAACTAAGAAAAGCCCAGGACCGGATGGGTATACAGCAGAGTTTTACAAAACCTTTAAAGAGGAACTAACACCAATACTTTTCAAGCTATTTCAGGAAATAGAAAAAGAGGGAGAACTTCCAAAGACATTCTACGAGGCCAACATCACCCTGATACCTAAACCAGACAGAGACACTTCAAAGAAAGAAAACTACAGACCAATATCTCTAATGAACCTAGATGCAAAAATCCTCAATAAAATTCTGGCGAATCGGATTCAAAATCATATCAAAAAAATTATACACCATGATCAAGTAGGATTCATCCCTGGGATGCAAGGCTGCTTCAATATACGGAAATCAATAAATGTTATTCACCACATCAATAGACTTAAAAATAAGAACCATATGATCATCTCGATAGATGCAGAAAAAGCATTCAACAAAGTACAGCATCCCTTTATGTTCAAAACTCTAGAAAAATTAGGGATAACAGGATCATACCTCAACATTGTAAAAGCAATCTATGATAAGCCACAGGCCAGCATCATTCTGAATGGAAAAAAATTGAAGGCATTCCCTCTAAGATCTGGTACAAGACAGGGATGCCCTCTCTCACCACTTCTGTTCAACATAGTCCTCGAAACACTGGCCCAAGCAATTAGACAGACGAAAGAAATTAAAGACATAAAAATAGGAAAAGAAGAACTTAAATTATCACTATTTGCAGACGATATGATTCTATACCTAACAGACCCAAAAGGGTCTACAAAGAAACTATTAGAGTTAATAAATGAATTCAGCAAAGTGGCAGGATATAAAATCAACATGCATAAATCAAATGCATTCCTGTATATCAGTGACAAATCTTCTGAAACGGAAATGAGGACAACTACTCCATTCACAATATCCCCCCCAAAAATAAAATACTTGGGAATCAACCTAACAAAAGAGGTGAAAGAACTATACAATGAAAACTACAGAACCCTAAAGAGAGATATAGAAGAAGACCTCAGAAGATGGAAAAATATACCCTGTTCATGGATAGGCAGAACTAACATCATCAAAATGGCGATATTACCAAAAGTTCTCTATAAGTTCAATGCTATCCCAATCAAAATCCCAACAGCATTTCTTGTAGAAATAGATAAAACAATCAGGAAATTTATATGGAATAATAAAAGACCCAGAATAGCAAAAACAATGCTAAGCAGGAAGTGTGAATCAGGCGGTATAGCGATACCAGACTTCAAACTATACTACAGAGCAATAGTAACAAAAACAGCATGGTACTGGTACCAAAACAGGCGAGTGGACCAATGGTACAGAATAGAAGACACAGTAACCAATCCACAAAACTACAACTATCTTATATTTGATAAAGGGGCTAAAAGCATGCAATGGAGGAAGGATAGCATCTTCAACAAATGGTGCTGGGAAAACTGGAAATCCATTTGCATCAAAATGAAACTGAACCCCTTTCTCTCGCCATGCACAAAAGTTAACTCAAAATGAATCAAGGAGCTCGATATTAAATCAGAGACACGGCGTCTGATAGAAGAAAAAGTCGGCTATGATCTACATACTGTGAGGTCGGGCTCCAAATTCCTCAATAGGACACCCATAGCGCAAGAGTTAACAACTAGAATCAACAAATGGGACTTACTCAAACTAAAAAGTTTTCTCTCAACAAAAGAAACAATAAGAGAGATAAATAGGGAGCCTACATCCTGGGAACAAATCTTTACTCCACACACTTCAGATAGAGCCCTAATATCCAGAGTATACAAAGAACTCAAAAAATTAGATAATAAGATAACAAATAACCCAATCAACAAATGGGCCAAGGACCTGAACAGACACTTCTCAGAGGAGGACATACAATCAATTAACAAGTACATGAAAAAATGCTCAACATCACTAGCAGTCAGAGAAATGCAAATCAAAACCACCCTAAGATACCATCTCACTCCAATAAGATTGGCAGCCATTAAGAAGTCCAACAACAAGTGCTGGCGAGGATGCGGGGAAATGGGTACACTTGTTCATTGTTGGTGGGACTGCAAATTGGTGCAGCCAATTTGGAAAGCAGTATGGAGATTTCTTGGAAAGCTGGGAATGGAACCACCATTTGACCCAGCTATTCCCCTTCTCAGTCTATTCCCTAAAGACCTAACAAGAGCATGCTACAGGGACACTGCTACATCGATGTTCATAGCAGCACAATTCACGATAGCAAGATTGTGGAACCAACCTAGAAGCCCTTCAATAGATGAATGGATTAAAAAATGTGGCATTTATACACAATGGAGTATTACTCTGCAATAAGAAATGACAAAATCATAGAATTTGTAGGGAAATGGATGGCATTAGAGCAGATTATGCTAAGCGAAGCTAGCCAATCCTTAAAAAACAAATGCCAAATGTCTTCTTTGATATAAGGGGAGTAACCAAGGAGAGGGTAGAGACGAAGAGCTTGAGAAGAAGATTAACATTAAACAGGGATGATAGGCGGGAGGGAAAGGGAGAGAGAAGGGAAATTGCATGGATTTGGAAGGTGAGCCTCAGGGTTATACACAATTACATATAAGAGGAAAGGAGGGGTAGGAGAAAAATTATATAAGTAGAAGAAACGATTTATAGTAGAGGGGGTGGAGAGAGAGAAGGGGAGGGGAGGGGAGGGGAGAGGAGGGGGGATAGTGGAGAATGGGATAGACAGCAGAATACATCAGTCACTAGAAAGGCAATTTGTAAACCAATGGAAATGTAACTGATGTGACACAGCAATCTGTATACGGGGTAAAAATGGGAGTTCATAACCCACTTGAATCAATCTGTGAAATATGGTATATTAAGAACTATGTAATGTTTTGAACAACCAACAATTAAAAAAAAAAAGACCATGACTACCAATTTTCTGACTTAGTGAAATATACTGATTCAGCTACAGTTGGCTATCATGTAAATATTAGGTAAGATTCATTTTGTGTTAGAATTGTAAGAAAGTAATCCAACCATTTCCTTCTTTTTTTTTCTTATTTTCTTCCTTTCCCCCACCATGTGACATTGGGGATTTAACCCAGGGCCTGTACTTGCAAGGCAAACACTCTACTACTGTATTAAATTCTCATTTCTTTTTGAAACACTATTTTGAGATACCATTTGGATGAGTTATTCATGTAGGCCTCCAAATTGTGATACTTCTGCCTCAGCCTACCAACTTGCCAGGAGTACAGCTGTGGTCTACTGAGCCCATCTATAGCCCCATCTTGAACACACTTAGATAATAGATGAATAATAATCTAGGATATTAAATGTTTTTTTGGGGGGGTACTTGGGATTGAACTCAGGGGCACTTGACCACTGAGCCACATCCATAGCCCTATTTTTTTTTTTTTTTTTTTTTTTAGAGAGAGAGGATCTCACTGAGTTGCTTAGTTCCTCATTTTTGCCAAGGCTGGCTTTGAGCTCCTGATCCTCCTGTCTCAGCTAGGATTACAGGCGTGCCCCACGCACCTGGCATTTTAAAAAAAATATTGATTCTTTTTAGTTACACATATCAATAGGATTTATTTTGACATAATTATAAAAACATGGAATATAATTTGTTCTAATTCAGTACCCAGTACTTCCACTTACTTCCTCTCCCTTCCCCTCTCTTCCATTCTATTGATCTTTCTGCTATTAATGTATTTTTTAAATTAGTATCTGTGGACATACACGATGGAAAGACTCACTGTGGTGCACTCATTCTACTGACTTTCCCTATCCTATCCTTCCTTTTTCCCTTCCATTCATTCCCCTTTGTTACTTCACTGATAGAGCACTAATTGCTAGGGTATATAAAGACTTCAAAAAGCTAAACACCAAGAAAACAAATAACCCAATCAATAAATGGGACAAGGACCTGAAGAAATACTTCTCAGAAGTTGATGTACAATCAATCAACAAATACATGAAAAAAATGTTCATCATCTCTAGCAATTAGAGAAATGCAAATCAAAACCACTCTAAGATTTCATCTCACTCCAGTCAGAATGGCAGTTATTATGCATACAAATAACAATAAATGTTCACAAGGATGTGGGGAAAAGGTACACTCATACACTGCTGGTAGGACTGCAAATTGGTGTAGCCAATCTGGAAAGCAGTATGGAGATTTCTTCGAAAATTGGGAATGGAACCACCATTTCACCCAGCTGTCCCTTTTCTTGGTTTATACCCAAAGGACTTAAAAACAGCATACTGCAGGGACACAGCCACATCAACATTTATAGTAGCATAATTATTCTATTCCTTTTTAAAAATTTCCTCCCCCTATTTTGGATTAGCTTCCACATATCAGAGAAAACTTTCAACTTTTGACTTTTGGGGACTGACTGACTTTACTTAGCACGATAGTCTCTAGTTAAGTCCATTTACTGGCAAACACCATAAAATTATTCTTCTTTAAGGCTGAATAATACTCTATTATGTATACATACCACATTTCGTTTATCTATTCATCTGTTGAAGGGCACCTAAATCGGTTCCATAACTTGGGTATTGTGAATTGTGCTGCTATAAACATTGATGTGACTATGTCACTGTAGAATACTGCTTTTAAATCCTTTGACTATATGGTAAGGAAGGGGATAGCTGGGTTGTATGGTGTTTGAACTAATTTGCAGTCCCACCAACAATGTATGAGTGTACCTTTTTCTGTACATCCTTGCCAATATTTACTGTTACTTGTATTCTTGAAAATTGACATTCTGACTGGAGTAAGATGAATTCTCAGTGTAGTTTAAATTTGCATTTCTCTAAGTGCTAGAGGTGTTGAACATTTTTTCATATATTTTTTGCCCAGGTATTTCTTCTGAGAAGTGTCTGTTTAGTTCCTTTGCCCATTTATTGTTTGGGTTTCTTTGTTTGTTTGTTTGGTGTTAAGCATTTTGAGTTCTTTCTATATCCTGAATATTAATGCCCTATCTGAGGAACAGGAGGCAAAGATTTTCTCACATTCTGTTGGCTTCCTCTTCATGCTCTTAATTGTTTAGGATATTAAATGTTAAAACATATGTAAGGCTGACGATATAACTCAGTTGGTGAAGCTCTTGCCTTGCATGCACAAGGCCCTGGGTTCAATCCCCAGCAAAACACACACACACACACACACACACACACACACACACACACAAAATGTATTCCAGAGTGAGTGGTCCCTCAATTCTGGTTGTCTAAGATTCTTTCAGATTATTCTAGTTCACTGATGAATAATGTACAGAGAATTAAGTATTTAAATCAAATTATGGAAATTTAATTTACTGATTACTTGGGGTCAAACAAGGTTATTTGTGACTGATTAAGCTCCTAATTCTACTAATTGAAAAGTCACCAGAGAGTGAAAAAGACAATGCTCAATCTATTGTTGAAAGTTGACTCCTTAATTGTGTTGTTACCATACTTGACTTTCTAAGACATTATTTACTACAGTTCATCTTCCAGTTAAGAATATATTTTGGGAACTAGAAGTCAAGATAGGGTGATTTTCTATTGTGTTGTGTGTGTGTGTGCACTCACATGTGTGTGTGTTATTTGAATCCTCCCCCACTTTTTTTGAAATGGAAAAACCTTTCTTATCTTTAGAGGACTTTTTTTTCTTTTTGGGACTGGGCATTGAACTCAAGGGCACTCGACCACTGAGCTACATCCTCAGCCCTGGTTTGTATTTTATTTAGAGACAGGGTCTCTCTGAGTTGCTTAGTGCTTCACCATTGCTGAGGGTGGCTTTAAACTTGTGATCCTCTTGTCTCGGCCTCCCAAGCCGCTGGATTACAGGCACAGTGCCTAGCATCTTTTTCTTTTTTACTAAATACAGTTATACCTCAACTGATGATGGGAATGAATCTATTATTGTAAGTTGAAAACATCATAGTAAAAAAATGTACTTAATACACCCAACACCATAGCTGCCTTGGAAGTTCAGAACACTTATAATAGTCTATAATAGGGAAAAACCATCTCACACATAGCATGTTTTATACTAAAGCTCTGAGTAGCTCAGGTAATTTATTAAAACTCTGTATCCAAGAAACACAGGTAGCACTATACTCTATGGAGTACCAGCTGTCTCCCTCCTGACTGTATGGCTGACTGAGAGCTGTGGCTTACTACTACTGCCCAGTATCTCAGAAGATTATCATATGGCATATTGGAAAAAGATCAAAATCCACAATTTGAAATATGACTTCTACTGAATATGTCTGGGTTTCATATCATCATAAAATTGAAAAATTATAAACTGAACTCTGGTAAGTCTGCTGTCATCTATATAAATATTCTTGATTATTGCATTGAAGATCTCATGCTCTCCTCATGAGGATAATCTATTTGCTGTGTTTTTATAGCAGATGCTTTGACATCTTGAGTTTATTACTCACCTTTTAAAAAATTAATGCCATCAAGAATCTCACAGTAGTTCATTAGCTGTTCAGATATTTGTGTATTTTTAAAGATACATTCATGAGATCAACCCTTCATACATTGACTAATTATTTCAAATGTATGTTTTTAGGTAATACAGGTGCATTCAATTATTTAAGACCATATGAAAAACATAATAAACAACTTGTAAGTGCTTGGTTGGAGGAATGTCATTCCTGTTGTTACCACAGTGAAACTCATTTTCATTGTACTTTGACTTTTTAAAAAAGAAATATTGAACTTGGGCAAGGGATATCATAAGATCTAACTCATAGTCCTGAAACCAGGGCTAACCTAACCTCTTTCAGTTTCTCTTTTTTTTCTTGCAAAGAGAACATGTTCATCCATTATTCCTAGAATTGTTATGGATATAAATTAAATATTTTGTGTATCACAAATAATTGATTTTGGAATTTTAATGACTTTTTAGATGTCACTCCCTCTTCTCTGATCTACCTCAGTGACTAGTGTAGGTTCCTCTGCTGTGTCTTCTTTTCACACATGGGGCATATTTTTGTAATAGCACCCATCATAATTATTTGTTTTCTTTTTATTCCCAGCCCCATCCTCTAGAGTGTGAGTTCCTGAAATCAATCTTTCATTTCGGTATTTCCAGAATATCACAGAGTGGTCAGAGAAAATTAGATACTTAAAGTTGGCTGAAGGAATGATTAACATATTGATAAAAAATTTTGAATGATTTAACATTGTCCTAATACTAATATAGTAGTTTCTTTAGTGTGTTAGTTATAAATTATTAGAGAATTAGATTTTCTTTATATCTTAAATGAATCTGAAAACACATTTTACTATTTTACCAAGCCTGAATTATAACCTAATATTACAATTCAGAGGCCTCAATGTTTGTGATATTCAGCTTGGTTAGGGAAACACTTAAGAAATTAGTAATGTGAGTTTCTGAAACATAGGGTAGGAGGTTAGAATGAGGGTGTGGAGGAATTCAGATTATGAATTTTTAAACCAAAGTGACTATAGAAAAATCTAATTAAAAATACATCCAAGCCTATTAAAACAGACAAAACCAACCCATGGGTCTGCATTCTGTTTCACCCAAAATATCAAGTTTTCCAGTTAGCCTTGATTCATGCTCCAAGACGAACTTCAAATCCTATTCAATACTTGGATACATATTTCCTAACAGAATCAATAACGAAATGTAATGTGGGAGAAATTGGTTTTTCATTAGAATATTTTATGGGGAGAATGGCAAAGGGCTTTGCTCACCACATTAAAAAAAATTCACACAATTCTATGTTTACTGTCTCTACTTTTTTTTTTTTTCTCCTAAAAACCTTTACACAGTTCCTGGCACTGAACATCTTCTGTCTCCCTATCAAACCTCTTAACAACCTCTATTGACAGGATCTGTCCAGTTCTGCCTTATAAACTCACAATCATTGCCTAGTGTACCAAAACTAAGCAGCCTGCAGACAGTACCCATGAAGAAAGCAGCTCAGGGACCATCTTGCTAGTGGTTTTAACTTTTATGACTGTGTCTCAGAGAATGAAAACTAATTTACACTATGATTAAGAATACATACACACTCAGGAATATCATTGTGATAAAATAGTTTATAAAATAATTTTATGGTGTACTCATATTTCTTTCTTCTTGCCTCTCTCTCCCCTCTACTCCTCTCTTTTCTAGTGTCTTGGTCTATTTAATGAAAAAATGAATAAAACAAGTCCTGACTCATCAATTTATCAATCATTGGCAGTTTAAAAACCATTATTTTACTATTGTTTAAACATGGATCTTGGATCTCTGTCCTCAAAGCCCAAGTATCTTATCAAGGTATTTATGCCACTGAAAACAAATTCTTTTTAGGGAGACTTCTGTTTTCAGTATTTATTTATTTAGCGTATTATTATCTCAGAAACTTGAGAACCAAGGAAGTAAAGCTGCCTAAGGTTGATTATTTAGTGCTTCCTGTGTTATATGTCACTTTTAACCCCTTTGTTCAATTTCTCCTCCCTTGGCCCAGGCAGAAAACTACCATTAGCCTTGTACAGCACCCGATGCTTCTGTCTACCAGGGCCACTGGTCTGAGAAGCTCTCTTCCTGAAAGACAAAGTCTTTTTATTTTAATGTTTCCTTTCAATCTCTGAAATATCATTTAAAAGTGGAATTATTAAATATGTGTATATTTATGTTTAATTTGTCACTTAGTTATTTATCACTGAAAGTATTTCTTCCCTATCATTTGCACACAGTCTATTCACCACTGACTTCCTGTTAATTCTCAAAAGTGCTTTGGCCTGATGCTTCTATAAATTATCACAAAGCTGTTTCATTACAAAGCTGTTTCCATACTGGCCATGGGGGAAGTATTGTCTGAATGCGTCATCAGTCTCACTGTCACCACTTCCTATACAGGTGGCAGCAGGTCGAGCTAACGTTGCAATTTATCATCAGTGCTAACATATTTATGGGTGGGCATATGAAGGGCACCATGGGGTTTTTACATAAATATGGAAGAGCGTGGTTCGTGTATCTGAATTGATTACAATAAAATTAAATCAGAGGCAATCACCATATGCAATGCTTAATCATAAGATGTGGTGGCCATTTGCTGATGCTATTGCACCATATTTCCACAGCATTAGTGTTTTCAAATGACTCAATCAATTTCTGCCAAGTTATGCAAAAACAACTAAATGAGACGTCTTTTCCAAAAATGTTTTCTTCTTGCAGCCACCAAATTCATCTAATAGATATAGTTCTTTGAGTAAGTGCCACTTGCCTACTGTGCAAAACACTTTATTTTGCAGTGAAGTTGAAACATCCAATATGAATTATAGGCATTTACTACAATAGAATCAAGGAATCCTATTTACCCCTTTAAAATCAATAGAAAAATTGCTACTTACATGAAGCATTTTTTTCTTTGTGAAGACAAATGACAGTGTATTTTGTTTCAGGGTAGTTGAGACATTTTTTAACTAGTAAACTGGTTTAATCCTCCATTTTACCTGTTCAGATAAAAGGATCCTTTTTCATCTCAAAAGCTAGAGGCAATGTTTTTCACAAATGATTAATCTACTAATTGATTATTAATTAAAAAACTAGTCTTTTCAAAAAGAGATAGAAACCACTGCTTTTTTGAGAGTAAACATTTAATATTTTGTTACTAAAATTTTTACTTTAGGGATTTGTATTCAAAGTTGATGTGGTACACATTTTAGTTTATATAGATAAAATGTATTTTTATTTATGAAGTTATTCTTAATTCATTTTAAAAACAAGTTTTAACCTGTCCAGGCTTTTCTCTTTGAAATTCTAAATGCTTCTATTATTTCTGCATCTTGAACCAGTAACTTTAAAAAGCTTCATAGCTGGAAATATTTTGTTGGATAATTATTCTGTTGTCAAAATGAATTTTTGTCCTATACAGATGTCACAATTCATTTTTGGCCTTCTTGAAAATATTTGTGTATAATTACTTTTATTTAAAGTAACACACACATTAGTGTGTGTGTGTGTCTGTGTGTGTGTGCGGTGTGTGTTAGTCAAACAATGGAGCCCCACTGAAACTTTTATATTAAAATTCAATTAAATAGGAACATATATGAATAAACACATATAATAAGTGAATACTGAGAGCTATCAAAACTCATGAAAGTTCAAATAAGTAGTCAGTATTCAGTATCTTAGAATTATCGTAATTTTTTTCAGTCCTAAAAAAATATAAAAAAGTTGGAAGTGCATCTACTTAATATTTCCCTAGTGACTTCCAGAGAGTCAGAAGGAGGATTTATGAAGAAGCCAAATGTTATGACTTCAGTTAAGCAATTGCTGAAGTTACATGGAAAATATATTATTAGTGTCATATGATTGCTTGCTACTGACTGGCTCACCTCATTATATTCCTGAGTATAATGAACTGAAAGAATAATAGAAACAATAGCAACATCTGATTAACCACAGGCACATCACTCTTGCAACACAACATTTTAAATATACATGAGGAAAAAAGTTGACTTGGGATTATTAATATTTAGTAACATTTCTACAAATTAAAGGAATGTGAGGATGTATACACTTTAGCAATCTTTGAAAGACCAATTTAGCTCATATCAATATATTCTGCAAGGGTATTGTAATTTCTATTTTTTTTTTCTGTATCAGTTTAATTGATCTGTACAGATAAAAAAGAAACCAAGCATGTGGTCAAGCGTAGTGGGCACTCAAAGACAATTTGTGTATTCTTACAAATGTGTTTAATTATAACTCCTTGGAAAGTATCCCAGATTTTCAAAAGTTTATTTTAAGTTTGAAGACTAGACAAGGTCATACTGATTTTACAACATCCTACGTGATTTAAGTATATATACAAAGAAAAAAAAAACAACAACATTGGAATATTACACAGCTTGAAAGTTTGTAAAGGTTACTGTGTCTTGGTTATTTTTGTTCTTCCTGACACATCACAGCCAGCATTCAGCATTATATTTCATAGTTTGTTAACTAGCAAAGATACAATCATTAGTACCCTAAATCTTCAAAATTCACACCAACCACTATGAAGTTGTTCCAAAAGAGAAAGTCAATCATGAAATTGTAGTTAGTGAATACAATAAATGCTTTAAATAAGATGTAGATTCAATGGGGATGTTTAAGTCATGAGTTTTATAAATTTTAAAATTAGCACATTGCAGTTACTTAATATAGTGAAGAGCAGGTGATTCCTTTTGGTTTCTGCTTATGAGATTCTACTTGTTTTAGAATTAAAATAAAATAAATTTGCTTTACTTTGATGTCACTGATACAAGTGACACAAAGGCTACTTCAGAATAAGTATCAACATTTTCACATGTGAGAATCCCTTTACTGTCATCAGCTTTGGGCATCAAGGGACAAACAGAATCCCCATTGGACATGCAATGTTGTGAAAAGCACATCAATCAGAGAGAACACGCCCAAGCAGGGGAATCATTTTAGTGTCTTTCAAAAGGTAACTAATATAATTTTAACCAACTATCTTGGAAAAAATATTTTTAACAGGTGTCAATAGAAAAACATTCAAAATATCATGAGAACATTAATAATTTTGGTGAAGTAAGTTATCACAAAGAATTACTCGTAATTTTTAATAAATACTCCTAATGCATGATCTGTAAAGGAAAACATCTAGAAATTCAGTAGGCCAGGAAATCCAAAAGAATTAAGGACCATCGGCTAGATAAATAAGTGTATGTATATTTTTAAATCTTAAGTAATTATTTATAACATGACTTTAAAATTTAGCCCACTTAAAGATATTTTTCATTTAATATTATCTAAAAAGAGAATATCAATGATAGAATAATTTTGTTTTTGAAGATGTTGAAAACTAATTACCATTTCTGAGGCTTAAAAATCAATAATTTCACAATAAAGCCCTAAAGTAGAAAGCATGGGGCATAGAACCAATATGTGGCCAGCCAGTCCCCTTGGACTAATTAACTTGCTTTTACTAAAAATGTCAATGTGATTGACTTTCTCTTTGAATTCTTCACTATGATTGAAGACCACTCCATATATACATCAGTAAGAAATGCTGTTAACACATGGACAGACAGGACAGTAACAGTCTAGTGGCTTTTGTTATGCAGCACAAAGATTAAAGGAAATAAAACTTAGCCGTGTTGTGTGGGACCTTAACAATTCGTACACATACCATCCTTCCTTTTCCAGGACCCTTAATTTAAAATTCCAATAATTCTGTTTCTAAGCCTTATAAAATAAATACTTGTGAAGCTTATAAATTAGATGTTGAGGACTTTTATGGAGGCAATGTAAGCTTTAATTTTACAGACATGTCACGGAAACCTCCATTATCAGTAACAAATTGTTATGATAATTGCTTATTTTTTCAGGACCTTTGAAGCAAAATAAATAGAAATCAATTTTCATCTTAGAAATGGTTTACGACTTTGTCATTAGTAAATACTTTGCTCCTTACAAATACCTACACAATGTGCTTTCCTGGGAAACCACCATCATTTTCAAATATCAATAAAATTTTAGTTTCACAGGAAATTCGGAGATGAACAAAGAAACCATGAGTATGCTCGGCCAAGCTATGCAGCACTTTGTTAATATCTGCTTGCTAATTGTTTTAAATAGACAAAAAAATAAAAAATAAAAAAATGAGAGACTAGTATTTCTAGTCTTGAAATTCAAAGATGAGACTATAAATACCATCAAAATGAAGATTTAAATTTAAAGGTACATAATGATTTTTGTTGTTTCTTTTAGCAAATGGCATCATGGTTTTCACAAAGGAAGTATTTGGAAATTACCTTGTTACACCTTCCTTCAAAAATAAAATTTCATATTCAATTTACCAATATTAATTATAGTTCAATCTACTGATCATTAATCAGGTTCCTTATATATGAGTAAATATGAATATTCTTCAGGCAAATAATTGGAGAAAAATTCAGTTAGGAAAAAAGGATTGACTTATCCAGGAAATATAAAAAGTAAAGAATACACATGCAAAGAAAAAGGAAAAAAGTTATATAATCACTAATTAGAAATAATGAAAGTAAAATGAGAATCATAATATTAATTTGTACTGCATATTACAGATTCTTCTTCTAATTCTGTTATAAACACTGACAGTGTTAGGTAGGCACAGGGAAACAGGGTGATGCAGTCATTACAGAAAAAAAACCCTTATTGCTAACATCATAGTTTTTCTTTTATAAGAATTAGTTGAGTATTGATTTTAAAAGCTCTATCAACTTTTACCAGATAACTATGAGGTTCTTTTTTTTAACTTTTGCTATAAAAAGAAGGCTACTTTCTTTCCCTAATGTAGTTCAACCAGTGCAAATAATTCAGAAAAACAATGAGAAAAGTAATTTACAGTTAATGTGATGGTTACTTAAGAGAGGTGAACAATAAAAAAAAAAATCAAATAATCAAAAAGGCAGGCTTAGACCTCCTTAAAAAGACAGTTAGTGGCCTACCATAATTTGAGCACTTTTTCATGAAAACAAACCCCGTTCAGTTTCCTACAGATTTAGCACAGTTTATTCCATGGAGATACTTTCAGCGAAATAAAGAAGGGTGTTGTGGGATGTGCAGCCTCTTCATTCCTCCTCTGTGCAACCCAGCAGCTCTGACCGCAGTGTGATCCTTCCGTACCAAGACCAAGGAAGGATTCTTATGTGTCGTGCATAGATGGGAGGGTCGATGACATTTTTTCTGTGAGTGTCATTGTCAAAATTGCCCTGGAAGACCTAATAAAAAAGAAAAAAAAAATTTCAATCATCTGGTCTTCTTTTTCTACAGAATAATTTTAATTTACTTATTTGGAATGTATTTCCCAAATGCAAGATTTGATTAACTATGAATTATTTTCTTTGCTTCAAAAGATATTGCAGCCTCTTTCAAGAGATCATTTAAATTGAATTTTCAATTAATGTTTAAAGAGTTAGAAAAGGTAAGAGTTGATTCTAAAGCTGGAAGATATAATTTTTATCTGCCTTTCTCCATTTTTAAAGAATGCAACAGTTTTTTTTTTTTTTTTTTTTTTTTTTTTTTTACAAAGACTGATGTTGGTCAGGCAGCTTGTCCAATTTACTGTCTTTTAAGGAATAATTCAGAGATCTAACTTGCTTTCAGATGACAGCCATCATTTGGAACATGTGTGCTTCACATTCACAAAATGCAAGGGGAAAGAATGTTTTAAAGAAGAAAGTTTGGAAGCAACTTACATTATTCTGATTATACTTGACCTTAACTAATTATATGGCCTTTAATTATGGAGGTTGGGAATTGGAGTACATGGAGATTTGGTGAGAAACAACAGTCCTTATCACAGTGTCGTTTGTTCACTTCTTATATAGAAAACAAAATTAATTCATCTCCCAGAAAGACAAGCCTATCAATGCTTGTTCTGAACTAGATTTTCTTTTCATCTACTAAAACTTGGATCCATAAGATAAAATGTTATAATCATGTGACTTAAAACATTTTGAAATTCTTCATTGCAAGGCTGCTTTCATTCTTCTTTTTTTTTTTTTTTTTAAAAAAAAGGTTTTATAGATTTTTTCCCACAGAGTTGTTTTTGTTATTTTTCTTTTGTACCAGGGATTGAAGCCAGGGGTGCTTAACCCCTGAGCCACATTGCCAGCCCTTTTAATTTTTTAAATTTTGAGACAGAGTCTCCCTTAGTTCTTAGGGCATCAGTAAGTTAGTGAGTGAGGCGGGCTTTGAACTTGTGATCCTCCTGCCTCAGCCTCCCTAGCCATTGGGATTAGATAAATGCCAGTCACCATGCCTGGTCCATAGAGATCTTTGAAGTAACTTTGACAAGTGCCAATTAAAAAAAGAAATCGTAACACTGGGACCTTGATAAGAATGACAGTAAATTATAAATTACTTAGGCAGAAACTGAGTTACTTATTTATCTGAAGATTTTATCACTTCTCCTACAGATTTTGAGTATTTCTTATTAAAGTAACTGCTAACATTTTATTGTTTTCACTTAGCTCAACTAGGATAGTGAAAATCTTTTCAAGGTGTTTCTTTCATACTAATAAGTTTTCCTTTTGACTAACCAGTTAATTACGTATAATAATAAACTTATTTATTAAAAGGAAAAGCATCTTGTGATTGAAAGATAATTTTTTCTTATTTAAGATCAAAGCATGACTATACGGTCAAAGGAAGAACTGAAAATACCTCCCCCACCCCCCAAAAGAAACTTCATCCTATAAGAGAATACCTAACTCACATCTTTGAACCTTTTCAAATTACAGGGAATGCTTTAAATATAAGTCTCTAGAATAAGTTGGTATGGTCTTAAATGGTCACAAAAGATTCCCCTAGAAAGAGAAAAATAAAGACACTTTTCTTTAAAGCATTAGACAGTGTGGCACTGATTAATTGAAGCAACAGTTTAGAGTAGGTAGTCATCCTGCTATTTTCATGGAAAGATTATTTGCCCTTGAAAGCAAATGGAAACTGCTGTCCCCATCTGGTGGGGGAATAATTTTTCAACTTGACACAAAATACATCTCAAAGCTGATTTTTGAACAAACATTTGCTGAAGAATAGAATACTGAACTCTGCTTAGTCCTGAATCCATCATCCTGACACAACAAAATTTATACTAATTTAATAGGAACTTTATTTCCATCAATGCTCTGGCCTATATTAACCAAGGAAGAACTTACTCTGTATTGCCATGTGTTACTGAGTTAACAGTGTCTCTGTTAGCAAAAGCTCCTACATATAGGAAATACCATGTAAACATGCACTAAAATCTGGAAAGAGCTTGTCATTTCAATAGCAAAAACAAGGATACATGCTCTGGTTTCCTGACATTCTCTCTGGGCACAATATTGGATTCAAATGCTTCACTGTAATGTTAAAATTTAATATGGAATCTAAAATCCAATTTTGTTCCCTGCTAGAGAACTTAATGCATATCTTTGAAATAATAGATTTTAAATTCATTAACTTTCATTGCAAGATCTATAATAGTTCAAAATATAGTGTTATAACACCTCTTGGAAGAAAAAAACAGGAAGAAACAATTTTAAGACTCTCTTAGCACAGGTTTTAATGAGGAACTATCAAGACACAAATCATTAAATGATTGATTATACTTATTTCTTCATAATTTATTTATTTCTTTATAATATAAAGAAAATCTGCTGGTTCTGAAGTTGAATACATCTTTGAAAATTCAGAGTTTTTGAAATTTAGAAAAAATCATAGTTATTTTGATGCTCATTTAAAGAAACAAGTGAAGTTTCAGAAAACAGGATGATTTTAAAATGAAAGTGTACTGTGAAAAATAGCCAAATTTATATTGAAATTGCCCTACCCGTGGTCTGAAAGTACCAAAACACAGTTTTGTTTTGAGAGGTTTCTCAGTAATGACAGCGCAGAGCACAAAACACACAGTTGCTAAGAGGACATCTTGCGGTTGCTGTGTAAACATATGGCACATGAGCTGTTTTCTTGTCTCCAGCCCTAGGAAGACCCTGCATAAGGACACCATTTCTATGTTTACCTGGCAAAGGAATGCAAACACAGTATTTTGGGTTGCCTTCATAAAATATCTAATATTTCTAAAAATGTGGGTTTCAGATGCCCACTTTAAAGATATAGGCATTCCAACAGAAATTGAAGTCTGAAAAGGCTAATGGAGAATTACATCACTATATGGAAGGGAAAACATTTTAAGTGAGAGACACAGTTTGATTTACATTTAGAAAATATATGATCAAGTTTCAGTTAGACAAGGAGTCTAATTAGCTGATGACAAGTTTGCTGATATATTCAAACATGATAATGCCTATGGAGTCTTTGAGGCATTTCTAACATATGAGGCCTCAAGAAAAAGGCATTCAAGGCATTTTGGAAAGACTTTCATAATTACAACCTAAGAGAAGAAGAGAGAGTGAAAACACAGTACCCTCAACTTAGATCAGATTTTGTATTTTGTTTTCTATTGTTGACTCTCCAGTAATGCTAGTTGATATTCAAATCAGGTTTTAGTGGGGATTCAATTCTCAACACAGACAGAATAGCAGATAAAATGTAACAACTAAATGTTGCTTCAAGTGACATTTTTATATATATTTTAGGATGAGACTTGTCATTCATTTTTAGGGACCAATGTCTGTTCAGACCAGTGTAGCTGTCATTAACAGGAGGCTGCCCAGGCTCATGAAGAAAAACAAGACTGTCCTTCATGACATGGTTAGAATGGTGGGGCATATCTCAGCTCTTCTAACATTCATGGACTAGGACTTTATAACTATGCAGAAATTATTTGGGGATTTTTTGTAGATATTTCTTTAGAAAAATCATCTGGTTCATAAAGATGTACTTCTTTTTATTTGTTCTAAACTCATTAAAATTTTTAAATAGATTTTCATTATTTTAACCATTTGGAATTTATGTACACATCATCCAAATAGTGACTGGTTTTAATTTCCTGAATTCTTCAAGGTTAAAGAGTCAGCATATTACTGAGGTCTCATCATAATGGAATGAAATTAGAAATCAATGATAAAATAAAATAAAAAAAACTACTCCAACACCCAGAGACTAAATAATATGCTACCCAATGAACAATGGGCTGCAAAAGACATCAAGGAGGAGATTTAAAAATTCTAACAGGTAAATGAGAACACTGATACAACATTTCAAAATCTCTGGGATACTATGAAGGCAGTACAAAGAGGCAAGTACATTGCATGGAGTTCATTCCATAAAAGAAGAAAAAGTCAACAAATAAATGACCTAATACTACATCTCAAAGCCCTATAAAAAGAAAAACAAATCAACACCAAAGCTGTAGAAGACAGGAAATAATTAAAATCAGAGCTGAAATCAATGATATTGAAACAAAAGAAACAACTGAAAAAATTGACAAAAAGTTGGTTCTTTGCAAAAATAAATAAAATTGACAAACTCTTAGCCATGCTAAGAAAGAGAAGAAGAGAGAAAACTCAAATCATTACATACATGATTAAAAAGGAAATATCATAACAGACACTACAGAAATACAGAAAATAATTAGAAATTATTTTGAAAACTTGTACTCTAATAAAATAGAGATATTGAAGGCATCGAAAAATTTCTAGAGTCATAAGAGTTGCCCAAGTTGAATCAGGATGATTTACACAATTTAAACAGATCAATTTCAAGCAAAGATATAGAAGACACCATCAGAAGCCAACCAACCAAGAAAAGCCCAGGACCAGATGGATACACAGCTGAGTTCTATTAGACCTATAAAGAAGAACTAATACCTATACTCTATAAATTATTTTGTGAAATAGAAAAAGAGGGAGCATTTCCAAACTTATTCTATGAGGCCAGTATCACCCTGATTCCCAAACCAGGAAAAGACACATCAAGGAAAGAAATCTTCAGACCAATATTTCTAGTGAACATAGATGCAAAAATTCTCAATAAAATTCTGACAATTCAAATACAAAAACATATCAAAAAGATAGCGTACCATGATCAAGTGGGGTTCATCCCAGGGATGTAAGGTTGGTTCAACATACAGAAATCAATAAGTCATTCATCACATCAATATATGTAAAGATAAGAATCATACGATTATCTCAAAAACACAGAAAAAGCATTCGACAAATATAGCATCCCTTCATGTTTAAAACACCAGAAAAACTAGGGATAACAGGTACTAATCTCAGCATTGTAAATGCTTTCTATGCTAAGCCCCAGGCGAACATCATTCTAAATGGAAAAAAAATTGAAGGCATTCTCTCTAAAAACTGGAACAAGTGAGGGATACCATCTTTCACCACTTCTATTTAACATAGTTCTTGAAACACTAGCCAGAGCAATTAGATAAAAGAAATTAAAGGGATATGGATAGGAAAAGAGGAACTCAAAATAGCACTATTTGCTGATGATATAATTCTATACCCAGAAGACCCAAAAAATTCCACCAGAAAACTTCTTGAACTAGTAAATAAATTCAACAAAATAGCAGGATACAAAGTCAACACTCATAAATCAAAAGCATTTTGGTATGTCAGTGAAAAATCCTCTGAAAGGGAAATGAGGAAAACTACCCCATTTACTATAGCCTCAAAATATAAATACATACACACACACACACACACACACACACACACACACACACACGGGAATCAACCTAATGAAAGAGTGAAAGACCTCTACACTGAAACTACAGAATACTAAAGAAAGAAATTAAAGAAGACCTTAGAAGATGGAAAGATCTCCCTTGTTCTTGGATAAGTGCAATTACTATTGTCAAAATGATCATACTACCAAAACCACTATACAAATTTAATGTAATTCCCATCAAATCCCAGTGACATTCTTCACAGAAATAGAAAAAGCAGTCATGAAATTCATTTGGAAAAACAGGAGACCCAGAATAGCTAAAGCAAACCTTAGCAAGAAGAGTGAAGCAGGTGGCATCACCATACCAGACCTCAAACCATACTACAGAGCAATAGTAACAAAAACAGCATGGTATTGGCATCAAATCACTATGATAGGAGACAGGCAAATTAGAGTGGTGGGAACATGAAGTTAAGGAAATAATTCTAGAAAGTGAGCCCACTGTGCTGACTCCTATGTGCTTACTTTTCTAAGCAGCAATCTACCTGCAGCTCTGCCTGGCTTAAGTGGACAGGATATGTCACATTCCTCAGGAAACTATCTGCTATCTGCAGCAGAAATGTAGCTTTAAAAAAAAATTCCATTACAAGAAATGCAAGTTACCCTGAAGGGGAGGCTTTTGTAACTCTTCCACAGACCAGATCCCAGAACTCCAGGAGTTAAGGATAATTCCCATAACCATAAAATCTGTAAGAACAGATTCCTATTTGAAACAGCATTAGGGGCCAAAGTGATCTAGAGTGGTCACGGCAAGGGGGACTTGAAAGTCTGAGGTCATCCCACTGTACTCAAATGTCAAGAGGTGGACAGGAGTGGGATCCTCTAGAAACTTCTATGGAATCCCTCATAAAACCAGAGGTCAAGAAAGGCATGCTATCATTCTCCTGCTCACAGGTGAGAGTGTCCCTTTTCCCTTTTCTTATCCCTTCTAATAAAATCATATCTGTTGCTCTGAATGACATGTCTGAAAGCTTTCTGACTTATTTGCAAGAATAGGATCCAAGTGGGGAGGGCTTTGCACAGCCTCAGTTTCCCAGAAGCTCCAGCCCTGTAATAACTTCATCACTCTGGCTCTTATTTCTCTTTTCATATGTGTAAACTCCTACACCTGGCATTCTATATATTATGCCAACAGAAGTGGTGAATAAAACTTTCTCAAGTTTTTTTTTAATTGTTTAAATTTGCCTTGTTAATGGTGTCAAGCACACCATTGTCTTTATTGACTACACCTGTACACTAAAGTGATGTTCTTAAGAAATAAAGGACAGATAAAAATTCCACTTTCCTAAGGCAACGTGTGTGTGTGTGTGTGTGTGTGTTGTGTGTGTGTGTGTGTGTGTGTGAGAGAGAGAGAGAGAGAGAGAGAGAGAGAGAGAGAGAGAAATAGATGTGGCTGAAAGTGAACAATTCTTTATTTGACATACATAATTTCATTTATTTATCCTTTCACCTAGAGAACTTTTAATAATGAAGTTAGATAAAACAGTCTTTACTAGCTGTGATCCTTGCGGAATCTTGCTGTAATCTAATTCTACCCATACAATAAAGAGATTTGAGACAAGGAAGAGAACTCAGATCTGCCAGTGCTAAGTTCCCTCTCTAATATTTCTGACGTGGAACTTTTGACCTATCCACAGACAGTCTCAAACAAATAGTGCAGGTGTATATTTAGATAATTAGAAAACCTATATACTTATTAGAATTATGCCTGTCTATAATGTCAACCTACTAGTATTTTATTATCAATGAGCAGAGACATTTAGCCCATCTAAACAAACAAAAAATTTTGACATCTTTAAACAATAACAATACAACTCTTTAAAAATTCAAATCTAATGCTTCAGGATAGATATTCACAGCTAAAAAAAATCTTTGTGTTATAGAATTTGAGACCTGACTTCATCTTGATTGCATTCCATTGGATACTCTATGTTTTAAGTATGACTCAAAGTGTGACAGTCTGAACACACAGTAGGATAGTATTAATCTACTACATAGTATGAACAGCTCAAAAGACAGAGAATGCCTTTACTGTGGATGCAGTATTTTGATCAATGCCAATCTAAATTTTAAACCTGTTTAGGTTTGGGGTCATAGTTGATTGATTTATGGTTAGATAACCTCTGAATTTTTTTCAAAAATTTTATCTTAAGCCAAGATTTTTAAATTTTTTTTTACTTGTGAAATGGTTATAGCATAGGTGCATAAATTTATATTTATTCTAATTTTATTTTATTGAATTCATGACATTTTCAAAATAGTGATTTTTAGTAAAAATTATAACTTATTTAAAAATAGTTGAAACTTAGTGGGTATCATAATTTAAGTACCTTTTTCATAAAGTGATAATTTATGTATAATGAGTATAAAATCTGACTTTCATGGGTGATTTAAAGGTAAGATGCTCATTGGTTCAAGGTCTAGCATCATAAAACTCTTTTATACACTTAGTATCAATATTACTTAAATTTTTCAGACTGAAAAGTTTAGTTACAATATGAGTTAAAGAATTAGTTTTAAGGTTTTAAACTCATAAAAATTTTCACAGTACTAGTATATACAAATGAAATTAAATATAATGTATTTTATTTGGATTGTGTTTAGAAGAGATACACTCTGTTCATAATTCTATGATTTTATTTTCAATAATGTTTTAAACTAATCTACAATTAATTTGTGCTCTACTTGGCTGTAGGGCATTTCAAAAATAAAAAGTTTTCTTTAAAAGTAAAATACTGTGTTGAAATGTGTAGAAACTTTTTAAAAATAGTATGAGCCTATATAATATTTAAAATTTTAAAACTTGTACATGTATGAAACTTCTGTTAGTGATTTGATCTAAAAAGTTTAAAACCAAAGTTTGATTCTTTTAGCTAGCATAGGCTCCAACTGATATTCAGTAAATTCAATTTTATAAGAAAATTTGCCAGCATCCTGAAACCATTTCATGATTGAAGGAATAGTATATCATTCTTGATGGTTTCCTGTGCAATCAATTCCACTAAACCAATGAAACTCTGTAACTAAATTAGTCTAAATATGAACACAGCCTTTCAGATGTAATAAGGAAATAAGAAACTATTTTCCAGGTAAATTCCAATATACTGAAAATGTTCCTTTGGAAAATAGGGCATATTGAGAATCGCATTCTAAATGGTTCACATGCACTCAAAAAAAAGGCTTTGGTTGGAGTTGTAGATTGTGTTAACAAGAGTCTACATATACCATCAGATTGCAAAAGAATGAGCTGAGGGATCAGCCTTCTCCATAGGTTATTCCTACAGTGCTGCAGCAAAAATCCTCATGGACACAGGAACACAGAGCTGCCATAATATCTTTTGCCCTTAAGAATCCTGGATAAAATTACTGCTCTCCAAAATTGCAGGTGAAGTTAACAGCCAACCAAACCTTTTAGCGGGTGAGCATTTCTGTGTATAAATTAAATGGGAAGAAATTCAATTAAAGTGAATACAAAATATTTGCATATAAAGACATATAAGACTTTAAGGTGAGCCACAGACAGTGACAGGGGCACATGTCCCAAGTTGTGAAAATATCATGTATATAGTCTTTAGGTAGGAGATCATATGGAAAACACCTTGTTTTTGTATCATCTACTAGTTACAACAAATTAGACAACCAGCTTTTTTTCTGTTTTTCAAAGGATTTCATCATTTTGTTTTCTTTGCAAGGAAAATATAGCAAGATACATTTTTGTCTGAAGTATGCCTCTGTGTGCTATCTTCAATCAAATTGCTAAATAATGAAATATTTCTCTGGTAGGAATCTCTTTCCTTGAGTTTAGGATGTGTGAAAGCTAGTATAAGCCTAGTGTTTGTGTACATGACACTCTGGTGATCAGTATTCAGTTCATACAACTGTGTAATATGAGTGTGCAATGAAAGATTAATCTAACCCAAAGAGAGGTCTGGCTTTTTGCCTTCAGCTCCCATGAAGTAATCTCTAAGCTCTTGATGTGCTGTCTGAAAAAGTACTTTGTTTACCTGGGAGCCTTGGACTATATCAGACAGTCTATAGTAGCACTGCAATTTCAGTTGATTGCATTGGGAAAACTTCAACACCAGAGTATCTGGAAAACTAAGTTCAGCCATGCAGAAGGTCAACCATGTTAACATGACTGAGGCTCAATAAAAACTCTGAACACCAAGACCAGGGTGAGCTTCCTGGTTGACAGTACTTTAGACTTGCTGTGTCACATTATGGCAGAGAATTCAGCACTCTCCAGATTTCAACTGGGAGAAGATAACTGAAAAGTCAAGACTGGGAAATTCTGGAACCTGCCCCATATGACTCTTTCCTTGACAGATTTTTATCTGTATGTTTCCACAGACATGAACTGTGAGTATACTATTTTAAAATATATTCTGTGAGTCCTTCTAGTGAATTATCAAATCTGAAGATGGTCATGGAGACCTATGAACCTGCAACTAATGTCAGAAGTGAGGGCAGATCCATGCACGTATGAATTTGTTGGGATGAACCCAACTGCTATGTATAACCACGAGGCTCTGAAAAAAAAAAAACAACTAAACATAAATAAATAAAAGAAGAAGAAGAAAAAGAAGTGAGGGTTGACTTGGGGAATCCTAAACTTTTATAGTAAGTGTTGTTGAAGGCTACAGATTTTTTAGAGGAATTTTTTTTTCTATTTGTAGCATTAGCAGTCAGAAAAGGAATGTCAGTTGTGTAAAAGGGTATTTATAGTCTAAAACTTCCCCTACTTCATGGGCCAACCCGTGAGTGCTACTCAGGCTTCAAAAGTCATTCTGATCATACTCTCTTTTTTAATTCTTTGAACAAATCTTGACATAAAAAATCTAATGGAATTTCTTTATTTTGTCTCTTGCGCTTTCTATATCCTCTACTTTTAGGGTCTATGTGTTTTCTCCACTTTTTGCTTTTAATCTCAATTTCTGGATGATATTTATTCTCATGAATATGAACCTAATAAATATGTCAAATAACTAGTGTCCATTGTTTTCTTTTATATTTTAGCAGAAAAAATATCTTTATTCTCCTGTATTTCTTTAATATCCTTTTCTGCAATGGTTTATAAATTCTTTGAGGAGCATTACTTTGGACATCTAGTGATTATTAATTTGAATTCCCTTGAGAAACTTCAGTCAGGTTTTCTGAATGCTATAGAGCATGATGACATATATAAATAAATCTGCACCATGGTAATTTACATTGGATACCAATTTTTATCTATACTCATTTCAAAATGATGTTTTGTTCCATAAGTCCTTTAAAAACCTAGATCCTGGTTGCTTTAGAGATTTGTTTGCCTCTCAGGCTCTCTCAATGAAATTATATGAGGCTTTCAAACTGCCTATCTAAAGATTTAGCTTCAAAGGTCCAATTGTAGAACATTTTTGCTTGATGGAGAAAGTAAAAGAAAAACATAGACAAGTTCTACAGATTTCTACCAATGTATGAATGACCTTAAATCTCTAAAATAAATATACAGAATTTCTGAGAAAATTATTTTCATTCCCATTTTGCTCTCAGTATATTTTTTTATGCTCTAAAGTGTGCTGTCTATTGTAATTTTGTTAAAAAGTAGATCTTTGATTTTAGGCAATTCTACATTTCACTGAACTGATCTGGCTTAGCTTCATGCTCCTAGTAGCTATAAATCTCTAATTGTATTGAAATAAATTTTTAACTAAACCACAAATTTAATGTTCATTTAGAATTCTTGCAGCATTATTTTCACTCTGTTGCTCTTTCTAAAAGATTTTTTTTCCAAAATGCATAAATAAGGATTTCAATTATAATTAGCAAAAATGCAAATATGGTTCTCTTTCTTTTTTAACCTACATTTCTGGCCTTTCATTGCTTTTCACATTGCCATACATTTTCCTTAGTTTTCCTGTCTTTGACATGAAGGCTGATTGGCTGATATTTAATTCTTGATTGGGAAAGGGAACCGCATGATAGCTTTCTAAATTCCATTTTTCTCAGATCTTTTTGAATTTGAGATAGTTGGAAAAGTGGTGGAAATAGCATACCTTTGAGAGTATTTTAAAAAGCTTTCAATTCATGGCCTCTCATGGACAGGCTCAATGTACCCCAAAATGTGTGAGATTAAGGGGTCCGAATCTCCCCTGTAATACTGACCTTTGCACTACTGACATGGTTGGGTAAGTGACATTTGTAATTCCTTAGTCAACTATGAAAGTGACAAGTTGATCTAAAAGTTGCTAAAAGCCACCTCAGTCAAATGAGAGGCAAAAGGGACCTCCACCACTTCTGTAGACTGTTTATTTTATTTGTTGTTGTTGTTGTTGTTGTTTGTTTTGGGGTAAACTTGGCTTCAATTAGCTATAGAACTGGTATCTTCTTTTAAAAAAATCAAAAGAGTGTAATTTCCTTTTACCTTTTGTTATTAGGTCATGACCCTGGGAATGAATCCCAGAGAAAAATCAAAGCAAAAGATGCTAACTTAGTTGACTAGTATCTTTCTTCTCCCACACTCACTGGAAATTTAGAATGCTCTGTCTAAAAGTCAGTAGATAGGACACACCACCATATTTGACTTCTTTTATGATCAAAGTCTCCTTAAGTAACAAGAATATTCTAGGAAATATATCACATAGGATGATTGCCTATAAAGATTTATGAAACATAAAATATGCCATTCTAAACTGTGGCTATATATTTAACTATCTGCCTTCTAGCACTCAGATTTTGACTGCTTTTAAGAAACATTCCTAAAGGAAAAAAAATAGAATTGGAAAATCATCTGCTTTATAAAGATATCTCCAGGAGATATTACCAGGAGTAGTCAGAAAGTAAGAACATCTATTTTTTCCCTTTTAGTCTTACATCAGAAATATAGAAAATCCCTTTCTTCTCTTCTTTAAAAATACAGAGCAACCTGCTTCTCTCTTGAAGCTCAAAGCACATCTCTTAGTGTCGCCTCTTAAATCATACCAGGTATTTTCCATTTCATCAGAACAATTTGTAGCCTGACTCTATCCCTTCATAGCAGATATATAAATGATGTGGCAGTAGAGAAATTGATGTCTTTGGTAATTCTCACCAAACATTAAGAACTCTTTCCTCATTCCAAGTCTCTTTGAAGAGTTTCACCTTATCTGGTCAGAAATGACTTAATATAGAGCTGTATGTATGAAAAGAAGTGATTTAAGCATTCAGCCATATGTCTTCTAAGCAAGACTGTTGTTGAGGAGGAAAGAATGTTAGGGTGTGGGAGTAGGGAGAGCTGTAGCTGATGGTGAAGTGGGATCTTGGCACTACACTGGAGTGTACAGATGTGGTGTGTATGCATCTGTGTGGGTACTTGTCTAGAGAAGAAATTAAGTATAATTTTATTATGTAAAAGTAATATTGCTTCCATTCACTTTTGAGGAATCCCTTCCTTTAATTATTATTAGCTATTAAATATCTATACAAAAATAATTTTGTTTCTAAATTGTTGGAAAACAGAAAACTGGCTCTTGTGTTCAGTTTTCTGGGTGTAATCTTCTGTTCATAGCTGCAGAAAAACTGCAAGTGATGCCTTTTCATGTAGGTGTGATCACTGGATTCATCTTTTATTAAAGTTATTTTTTAATCAGTTATATGTCTCAAATTATGCCAGAAGGTTTATGATGGTAAGAAATGTGTTACTTTTTGAAAAAGAGCCCCCAAAAGCTATGTACAGATGTGTTTTTCCCAAGAGTATTCTATACTATTTGATATGTTTTCTCTTTGATTACTAAAAAAAAGGAAGAATATGAAAATTATTGTTAAGTGGATCATTTTATAGGGTGTGGCAGATTTAAGAATATTTTTATAGTTTCCTATAAACATGGTCAGATAGCAAGTATCTTTTATTCTTTTTTATATTTAGACTTTGAAAAATTAGGAAAAGGCTGGAACATTAAGTCATTTTGAACATGTTAAAAGACTTTTAAATGCTTAACATATTGTAACTGATGGTGTGATGGCAGATAGTAAAAACAGCATGTGTGCCGTGCAGAACTCATGTCCTTGAGCATTTTTTACCTCCAAAATAGACTATAGTATACAGTCAAAATATTAATTTATAATTATTTTGAAATTAAGGAGTTCTTATCTATATTCTAGTTAATGAATAATACAAAACTTCAGTAAGCAAAACATGGATTTTACCAAACTCAGATTGATTAATCATTTGTTTTCTCAGTAAAAAAGATAACTAAAAGACCTATATCAAATAGGACTCTGCCTTTTTTTAAATAAAAATGCTGATAATTATCTTTCATTTAATCTCTTTTTCTTCAGGTATTTTAGTGCCTTTTAAAGATTACATGTGAATTTTAAACAATTTATTAAAGCTTAATAGCTATGACCATTTTGAGGGGAGACCCATGGCAAATTAATATTTTTATGTTAGCATTTTTAATCAACACAGTTTCATAGTAGGGCTAACAATCATGTTGCTCACACTAGCAGTACAAACATAACCTAACAAAAGCATTAAGTAAGTTTTATACTATAAAGTGGTCATTGTACAATTTGATGTCTCAAAATAAAAGGAATGACTTCTTAAAATTAATAAACTCCTAGCCTGAATCAGTGGCGCATGCCTGTAATCCCAGAGGCTAAAGCAGGAAGTTCACAAGTTCAAAGCCAGCCTCAGAAAACGTAGAGCACTAAGCAACTCAGTGAGACCCTGTTTCTAAATAAAATACAAAATAGGGCTGGGAATGTGGCTCAGTGGGTGAGTGCCTCTGAGTTCAATCCCCAGTACCCCTCCACCAAAATACATTAATAAACTCCTTATAAAGAAATGGCTTCTCAATTGTTTCAGTGGCAAGCCTGTCCCTCTCGCTTGTCATTTATTTTCAGCATCTAACTAGTTGCTCTATTCTATGGTTGTGATTGTGTAATTTCTTCTCAGTTCTGTCCCATAAGTCTCATTTCCTGCTCTCCTCTTCCTTTTCTGCTGTTAAACCTGACTTTATCCAGATTCAAGAATAATCATTGTAAGGTGAATAGACCACTTGGAGCTCTTGTAAAACACAGATGTGGAAGCACAGCCTAGTGTTGGATCCAGCCTTATTTACCTTTAGACTTGCATCCAGTCTTGCACCTTGTTTCTGACCCCCACCTTCACAATTGATTCTGATAAATTGTTCCTCCACATGGACTTTGTGCATTTAAACAAATGTTATCATTGGTGAAAGTGTGCTGCTTTTCAAATTCGAATTTGTTTGACTAGGTTATCCTTTACCAAGCTGGTAGGTGGATGTAGGTCTGAAAACTACTGTCATTTTGTTAGGTCAGTTCTTTGGTTCTGACTTAATATTTCTTGACATATGGCCCTCTTGGTCATAGGCCTTTGGGAAATTTACAAGCATTCTATTTTTGGCAAAAGCACAAATTCTAAAACTGATATATGGAATTACAAGAGTGCCTTGAAGTTAGCTATTAGTGTACATACCGCAATGGACTGCATGTTTTTATCCTCTTCAAATTTATATGTTAAAATCCTAATCCCCAAGGTGATGGTACCAGGAGATGGTGCCATTGGGAGGTGATTCGGTCACTAGGTTGGAGTTCTCATGTATGGGATTAGTGCCCTTTTAAAGGTCGCCCAGGGAGCTTTTATGTGTGTCTTTCCTGCCATATGAAGACACATTTAGAAGACACCATCTATGAACAAAAAAAGCTTACCCTTATCAGACACCAGGTATCTTCGAGTATCTCATCTCAAAATTCCCAGCCACAAAATTTTTGAGAAATAAATTTCAGCCTTTTACAAATTATCTGGATTTTCTTATAATAGACGATCATTATGGAAAATACTGAAAGTCTTTATTTACATGTCTTCACTAAATATTTTGTCTCTGCCTATTTATTATCAGTCTTCATTTACTTTTTTTTTAAAAAAATCACTTTATTTTATTCATTTATTTTTATGTGGTGCTGAGGATCTAATAACTCAGTGCCTCACACCTGCTAGGCAAGTGCTTTACCACTGAGCTACCACTATATTCCCTTCATTCTTTTTTTTTTTTTTTTCAGAGAGAGAGAGAGAGAGAGAGAGAGAGAGAGAGAGAGAGAGAGAGAGAATTTTTAAATATTTTTTAGTTTTCAATGGACACAACATCATTATTTTATTTATGTGGTGCTGAGGATCGAATCCAGCGCCCTGCGCATGCCAGGCAAGTGCGGTACAGCTTGAGCCACATCCCCAGCCCCCTTCATTCGCTTTTGATGAACACATTTACCCCTAACATTGAACTTTAAAAAAATTCCTAATTCCATGTCATATTTATTGCATTAAACATGGGGAAATGATATTAGCTATTGTCTCTGTCTTTCCATTCTTGGGCAGGATTATTGACATGATTTAAAATTAAAAAGCTTAGTTCATCACTAAACTTTGAATTCTGCCAAAAATAGAAACATTCTTAGTTACCCTGGGATTGAAAATTCTATAATTCCCACATTTATGTGAACATAGACAATATGTGCTCTTCACACCAGTATAGATCCTAGTCAGGTCTCATAATGTGGAATTATGACACGTAATTAAGCAGATAAAGTTCCAAACACTGATACCAGATGGTGTTTACCTAAATAACAATAATGTCCTCAGTTTACACAAGGCTGAAACTATTTCATTGTCTCCTTAACTTTGGTTTCAATTAAGTCACTCACCAAACATCCAAGTGAAATAAAGTGACTGTATATGAATCCCAATCATATGTGGGCACAATTCACTGGGTATTATTGAATCTTAGTGTTTTTGTAACAAGTCATTTAGTTCTTGGAAATTGCTTTTAGAAAAGCAGATTTTTTTCTTCCCATTTTGCCTTATTTGAAAACAAGATTCTGAATGGGTGAGAATAATGGTCTCCATGTAATATCAAGAAACTTGTCCTTGATCTTGCTGCTAAGAAACATGTGGCTGCTCCTCCTTAAAATACTAATTCTCTTCTTTAAGGTATTTCCCCTGCTAGCATTCTCTTCCCAGACTACCACTGAGGATTCCATTTTGTTTACTTCCAAAGGGTTCTTTAGGCTGACCATTGTCACCCAGATCAGATTTCAGAAGAGCATGTCCATCACCTACTCATGTGATTTCTGCCTTACCCATGAGTTGGAGTTTCAAGGCTTTAAACATTCAAATTTAATTTCAGCTCCTTTAAAATTCCAGCTTCTGCAGAAATGACAGGATGCTCTGTGGCATCTGTAATTACAGTTAAACTTGAATATATCCTTCAATACTGATAATGGCAGCTTTATTGATGAAGGATGATGATGGGCCACTTATATTTCTACACCAATGTTGAGAAAGGGAAGGAGGATGAGAAGAACATCCTGTTTCTCTTACGGAAGAGTCATGAACTTTTAGGAAACTGATAATATACGTGCTACTTCTCCTCTGCACTTGTTTTATCAAACTATACACCTTGGTAGTTTATACATTTTGATTGTTTAAAATATGCTGATCATGTCAAAGTTTTTTTCTACCAGCTCTGAGCTCTCTGAGACTGGGAGTTCTTTGTATCACTATATCATATTCAGATTTTTTTCCCATACAGTGTTTGGCATAGAGTGGTTAATAACTGCCTCCAAATGCATAATTGAATAAATATAAATACTAGCTATTAGGTGCTCTCAGCCCATTCTGTATTCCCAACTACCTATTATTTCATTATAAAATTTGTAAAAACTAGTGTTTTCTATAGATGTTCAAAAGATATTGGAAAATATTAAAATTTAAATTATTTTTGAGGACACTGGTTCATATTGATTCCCATCAACCAGTTAGAAGGCCAATAAAAGCATAAGGAATTATAATAAATTTTATGCTTAATTTCAAAAATTTAATTTTGGTTTTGGCAATCAATTAGAATCATCCCTCCCCCACTTGCTTTATTATTCAAACAAGCAGAGACATTTACAAACATTCAGATTCCCAGCCCATCTTTTGAAAATCCACAGAAGGGCCCAAATATATTTCTCAATAACCTTTCTCCATGATTTTTTTGATCAGACAAGTTGGTGCCTCATCTACTGAATTAGAAAGTTCACCAAGGGGTTGCCATGAATTCTTGGTGAATATGAGCCATTCATCTTTAAGGACCAACTTAGTCTTTTTAGAAACAGCGTTCTTTATTTTTTTTTAATGAAGAAACCCGAATAAAGTTTTTTTTTTTTCAATTTATGCTTTAAAAAATACTGACTAATTTCAGGGAGGAAAATAAAATATTACCAGCTTCTTAATTCCTCAGAGAAGAAAGTTCCTGTGGCATGAATTTAGATTTAATTTAAATAACATGACGTTATGACTAATATATTGGATGAGAAAACCCATTTTCATTTCTATTTTCCCAAATATGAACTCTTCCTGTAATTTATTATTGTTTTACTTTGGCTTATAACCTGAAAAAATTAAATACTGCAAGTGTCTGTCAAGTTTTGCAGTTTTCCTGCTAAATGCAGTAAAAAATAGCTCCAAGAGTGTAAAACAAATGTCACTTTCATAAGAGCAAAGGAACATTTGACTTTCAAATAAAAAAAAAAATGCAGCTGAATCCATGTTGTGAAGAAATATAAAAGTTAGTTAAGTGTTAGAAAATATTGTAGACTGGAAAGAGAAATACAAGAATGTATATACTGTAATAAGAGTGTCATCACAGGCTCAGTTACAAAAGATTTAATGTGTAGTGTTGTTATAAAACAGAATACTAAAGAAAGTTACAATCTTGTGAACACTGTGGGAGGGTAGTCAAAAACTGGTGTCTTAGCGAAGAGAACAAGGCGTCTATTTTTTTCTCACTCGACTTCAGGTATGTGTGTATGTACAGGTACACATACACATTCACATGTATATTCATATATTCCTATGTACATAGGAAATTTTTTTTTGGCATTTAATTCCTGAAGCTTAGTCAGTTCTGACTAATGAAAAACAGAAAGGGCATTCATGTATTTTTACATTTTCCTTTACACCACTTATTGTAAACCTAGAAATGGTTATTATTTTGAGATTATTTTTATAAAGTAATCTTGTATCTGAATCTGCTTTCAATTTCCATATCCAAGCTCTCAAAATCTGTGAAAGCAGTCCAAAAAAACAGAAGGCATTAAGTAAAAGAAGAAAGAAATATAAACCTTTGTTTGTAAATATTTCCTTTTGAAAAATGTATCTATAAAACATTTTCACATATACATTCATCCTGAAACATTTAAATTATTATATAGTTGAATTTACACTTACAAATATTGAAGATTTATTTTTTCCCTTATGGAAAGTAACCATAGGAAATAAGGCCTAAATAATGTCAAGAATCAATAGGAAAAAAATGACTTATTTAATCCCAGGAAAGTTAATTGCTAATTACACTCAGACCTCCTAAAAAAATGAAAATTTTTGAAATTACAGGTAAAATATCTAGTAATAATAGCAACAATAATTATTTTGATATTCATCAAAAATATTTTGATTGATATATATCTCAATAACCTTTCTCCATGATTTTCTTGATCAGACAAGTCGGTGCCTCATCTACTGAATTAGAAAGTTCACCAAGCGGTTGCCATGCATATAAACACATATTGTATATTCATATGTACATATTCATATATTCATATAGCCTGACTTTTTAAGTGTTTAAAGGATATATGCAATACATTTTCATATTTATGTTATTAATCTCCCTTACCATGAAGGAATAAAGAGGTTCCATGCCTATTAGCTCCTTTTTCTACATAAAATATTCCTTTATCATAATATTAATTGCTGCATTTTTATGTGTAGTTTATAGGTATCCATTGTCTCCTCTAATAGTAGTAAACTTACATTAGTTTTTTTTTCCATTGTATCTAATTAGTTATAATATTATAAGCTAAATGACTAGATTTAATTTTAATTTTAAAACTATCAGGCAAATAGGTTGTCTTAGCCAAAAGGTCATATGTTTCTAGTATAAAAATGGTTTAATTTTCAAAAATTTTCACACTGTATAGATAAAAGAGTGATTTTATTACCTCACATGAGAATTTCTGCTTATAATGTTTTCAGTAAATAGTGTAGTACATTGCTATTCTCACAATTTTTGAAGTTTCTTAATGGAAACCTGTTTTTTATAGACTTATTTTGATCATATCCAAATCATATATTATAATAAATGTTTTTCTAAGTACATGAATTTATAACTACAATTTACTTTGTTGGCTTTTAGAAGTAAGTTCCTGGGCCTGAGCATTCATTTGGAGGCAGCCTTCATAATTTTAAAATGTAGACCATAAATTCTAAAGCAATAACTAAAATAACAAAATACTATAGCCAAGTCTAAAAGGACATAAATGAAATCATTTAAAAATCCAATTAATCCAAAAGAAGCCCCACTCCCAAAAAAGGAGAACAGAGAAGGTGTAAAAATAGAAAGTAAATAAATAGCAAGAAGATAATTTTAAACCTAATTATATCAATTTCCAAATCAAATATAAATGATTTTAATGCTCTAGCTAAATAGCAGAGATATAATGGAAAATACAGAGTATGCTATATAGAATAAGTGCATTTCAAATATAGAATATAAATAAGTTAAAAGAATAGGAATAAAACATACAAAAATAATGAAATATATATATATATATATATATATATATATATATATATATATACTTCTATTAGTACCAAAGTAGATTTTAGAGGAAAATATATTACATGATAAAGTGGTTGTTTAATCAAAAGGACACTAAAATCTTATTTATGCATATTTTAACAGAGCTTCAAAGCACATGAAGTGAACATTGACTTGACAGTAAGGAGAAATATACATATCCACAATTGTAGTTGGAGATTTCCACCTTCCTCTCTCAGTAACTGATGACACACGGATAAAAAATCTGTAAGAATATTGAACAATTGGAAAACACTATAAAACTAGGTACAGTGATGCACTACTAGAATTCCAGCTACATACACTGTAGACAAAGGTCCCCAAATCTGGATCAGCCTCAGCAACTCAGCAAGACCCTGTCTCAAAACAAAAAAATAAAATGGGCTGGAAGTGTAGCTTAGTGGTAGAACACCCCTGGGTTCAATTCCTAGTATCTCTCTCTCTCTCTCTCTCTCTCTCACACACACACACACACACACACACACACACACATAAAGAGAGAGAAAAGGAAGGAAGAAAAAAAGACACTATAGAGCAACTAGACAAATTTGAAAGAAAAAATTTATGTTTGTTCAGACTGAGATGAATTAAAATGCATTAATAAGTAAATGTCTAGTCTATCAATGAAGAAGAAATTTAAATTTTTCACATATAATCCATAAGTTAAAAGTTTAATATAAATGGAGACAAGTATTTTTCTTTACATTTCTTCTCTAAATAACTCACAGATTTTAATATTACAGTTGTACTAATTACACATGTAGAATAGAAGAAAATACTATGTGTCTTTAATTTAAAGGCTATATAATTAAGTTTAAAAAACTCCATATGAAACAAATCATATGTATGCATCAGAGGGCCTACTATAAAAGGAAAAGACAGGAACTGAAATAGTTATTTGTAAAAAAGACTGAAAAATATTTGTTTATAGTCCATAAAATAAATTTGAAGAACGGTTTGCAAAATACTCAATCTTCATTTAATCTATGGTGCTATTGATTATAAAGCATGCTCTTATTTTAAGTTTTACAAAGAAAGAGTAAATGTTTCCTATTCTAAAAGTTTAAAATGTAAAAAGCATGTGTATCCCGAGATATTAACTGGTTGTTCTGACAGTTAAATGCAAATAGACTTGGCTACCTAGAACTGAAGGTAAAAATATCTCTTCTAAAATGAATTTTGTGTGAAATTAATTCAGATTCTATTGACTCATGGAAATAACCACTACAGACCTAGTGTTTCTGAGGAATTTATAAATTTTCTGCTTTCAACACTTGAAGAAAGAAACATTCTCAACCTCTCTGGATAAAGATGCCAGTATGAGAAAAAGGCCAATATCAAATAAAAAATCATTATTAACTCAGATACTTAACATGTATAAAAGAGGTTGCTATATTTTCCCTGAAATCCTTTAAATTTTTCTGTTGATGTCTTCAGAAAGCTAGAGTTCTTTGTCTGAAGACTCTAAGCAATGAATTAACTCAATGTCATTAGTTCGTTGAGGCCAAATTTTAATATCTGATCCCAATTAGGCACTAGTATTACCCCTGGGCACTATAATTCTTCAGGATCACACAGAACTTGACACTTGTTGATATATAAAAAGATGTTCAAGATGATAAAAACTTAATAAAAACCAATTAGAAATTGTACGCTTAGAATCAAATTCTATGTGTAGACACAGATAGTTACAAAAACATACAACTCAAAGAAAAGTCAAACAAACCTATTAATATAAACAGTATGACTAAGAAAATTTTTGATGAATTGCTCTGATAATTTTTTTTAATTTCTAAATTTCCTACTTGTAAACATAATAAAGGAAATATTAAATATTTAAAAAATATTAAATTTTTGAAATTTTTTCTTAAATAATGTTTGTTATAGCACCAGCAATTTGTTTTGATAATAAAAGTAATAATAGTAGTATGTGTCCCAGAAGTATCATTTACATGTGCATTATGGTAAATTATTCAAGTTTCTATTAAGTTTATAAGACATGAAGTGAACCACACATAGCTATAACTCAGACAACTGACAATGTGGGAAATGTTATAAGAAAAGCAGTTTTTTTAAGAGGTTTTCTTATTATATACACTACTACAAATTCCTTGACAAGGTTTTTCTTTAAAATTTCTTATTTAACATAGAGTTTTTAGGACTTGTAGAGGTTATTTTCAATATATATATATATATATATATATATATATATATATATATATATATATGAAGTTCATTCAGTCAACTTGAATAGAATTTGATCATCTAGTTGTGAACTTTATTAACTACTTAGATGCCTTACCTTATCTTTTCTTTGTTTTTCATCCTGGTATATAGCCCAGTGTTCTCCATCGTTGCTATAGGCTAGTTTGTAGGAACCAACAAACTGTACGTGACCAAAATCTTTAGCTCCTTGTGTGATGATGCCAGTCACTTTGGTAGGGACAAGAAGATCCACCTAAAAGATAAAAACACACAAATTAAATGTAACAATTGGATCCATTGTAAATTTGAATCCTTTATAAACACAAGAAATTAAAAATGATACATGCAAAACCAAAAATATACTTGGCTATTGTATTCTGAAAGAGATGGCTGAGTCTATTGTTGGTTTATGATTTTGATTTTGTCATTGGCCAAATGTGGTCCAAGATTTCTTGAATAACCATTTTGACCATTTTAAAAATAAAACAAAGGTCCACAGATTCATTTTATACTAGACTGATTCATCTAGCTGTGCAGTTTCCATATAACTGAGAATGGAACTGGCAGGGTAACTTTGAGATTGATTATTATCTCCCAGAACTTATGCGTATATTTCAATTTACTGACTTTTCTAAGTAATTCAATAAAATAAAAGTAAAATTGTACTGTATATAACATGAACAAAACTGTTCATTTCATAACAAATATCAGATATTTCACAATAAAATTTAAATAAAAGGTAAACCTTTTTAGTGAATATAATCAATTCAGGAATATATAACTGAATAATAATAATCACTGTCCAATGAAGATTCCTATTCAGAGAGCTATAATCCTGAAAAGCTTGAGAATAAAGTCAATTACTCTTCAAAAATGTAAGATTACAAATGCATTCCTGACTGGTGGGATCTGTGCTTATACAGTGTTTTTTTTTTCCTTCTTCTTCTTCTTCTGCAAAACATATAGGACATGAGAACCAGGTCAGTTTAGTCAGCATTAACATTGTGAAAATATAATTGAAATGCAAAAAAAAGGATGGTTTTCATCAAAGAAGAGTATATAATATTAATAGTTTAATAATTTCCATCTTCATTCTCTCATTCTTGATTCTTATATTTTATAACTCTAATTAAAAAATAAATCTGTGAAGCTTTGTTTTTCATAGGAAAACTCTTGAAAGAATGTTACCTTTGGTTTTATTTGTGTCCCTTGATCTATACATTTGTTTTCATCAAGTAGTAGCTGTCTACTTCCACCTATTTCCTATCACTAAGTGCCATGCTACATCCGTGATCTTATCATCTTTAACTCTCATGAGACCATCCACGTGTGTGACCTTGGTGCTTTTAACTACTATGTCCTTTTGTTTCTATTTCAGATCCTTCATCCTGTCAGATGTAAGGTAGCCATAAATAGTCTGCCATGGGTCAGATGCGGGCCATAAATGAGAACAGAGAGCTAGGGGCAATGCATAGAATAAGACCATATTTAGTTGCATAGATGCCATCAGTATAAATATGAAAAAAAAGTTTCTAATGTGTCACTGAGTGTCATTATATTCTTTTAAATTCACCTGGAGTTTTTTGCTCATTTTTTGGAACATGCGTTAAAAATATTAAGCTCAAAAAATATCACGAATTAAGGTAGATAACTACATTTAATGCTTCATTAAAAATAATTCCGAAGAGAATATATATTTTCCTGTGTTCCAAATATGTGTCGTATTCATCTAAAATATCATGTGCTGTTCAACAGTGCAGGATGGCAAAATTATGATATCCTGGGAAGGAAATGGTTGATACTAAACATTGTACCAAGTGTAATTTTCTATGTGCCTAATTTCATCCTTTCAGGGACCATGGAAAATGAGATATTATCTCCTCTTTCCATATGAGGTAGTAGATGCCTAAAGAAGTAATGTAACATGTGATCTGAAGATAAGCAGTGAATAAAGAGAAAGGGAGAATTTCAGATTGCAAACCATGTCTTTCTTCTTTAAAGGCTCATCATACATATGTATTCTCCAAGTAGTGAATCACATTTTCATCCAATGATTGTTTTTTTCCATCCTCTGTAACTACTTTAGAAATTTCTGAAGAATCACCACACTCATCAAACTGACAGCAAGTCTAAGACAAACAAAAACAACTCTGGATTTACACTATTAGGAGAGTTCTATGTTTAATCATGAATTTCCTCTGTGTTCTTCTGCTGTCTGGGCTTAAAATATTGATTGCTTTGTTGTCCTAAATCCAAATCTAATTGCTGAGAGATTCTCAGGTAAAGCTGCTGTTCTTTACAATATTCTTCATGTTGCTGACACTCAACCAGTGGTAAAATAAATAACAAATAAATAAAATCATCTCACAGAACTCTGAGTCACTGTGTTTCCATCAAAGGAAACTCAGTGACACCACGGATATGAACAACCCAGGGCTGAATTCTTCAGCCTAAATGTCCATGAATCCTGAGCTCAGATGACGCAAGGAGGCGTCTTCCTTCATCTCCTTTCCTGTGGTGGTTCTGCCTTCAGCTGGGTTTCCTGCTGGGTGGAGATGTTTTCTCCCAAGTTGTGTGTCTTGGCTCTTTCCAGCAGATATGTTTTTCTCCCCTAACTGCTCCGCTTCTCCAATTTTTTTTGATCTAGAAATGTTTTTCTTTTTTGTACTAGTTAAGCTTAAATAGGCAGCAATCTGTTTCAAGCTGGATTTTGTCCTAAAATTTGCCACATTAAACTTGAAATACAAGATCTCAGCAAAGCACTTCTTTCAGTACAAAATTAATCAGCAACTCATATATAACATGAGGTTGCTGAGAGGGCATGTACAGAGAGAACCCTGAGACATGCTCCAACCCCAGAGTTCAGCATGTAGTATCATTCCAGAGAAGGCCATTTCTCAGAACCTAACACTTGCCCTTGGCCTCCGACAACCCTGACATCTAATAGATCTTCTAAGTTAAAGCTGAACTACAAATATTCTGGACATGTTACCTTCTGCTGTTTTAAACACTCATATCCTGAAATTTGGCTCTAATATAACAGGTTATTTAGGGCATTGTGTTGGCTCAGAGTACTGCATTTCATGTCTGGGTCTATAATGTATCTTATAGGTAATAGGTCCTCAATAAATGTTCTGCTGGATTGGGCTAAAGCTGCTTCCTAAGTATGTTCCACAGTGAAGACCCAGTCTATGGATAAGGAAAATAGCATGTAATAATGCAGCTGCCTTTCTCCAATACTCCCATGTGAAATTACATTATTCATAAAGGAAACCTGCTATTTTAGCTGTATACATGAATTTTTACTAGTAAAGGTAACTAGCTAAAAGTTCTGTCCAGTCTTTAGGAATTTGATTATTGAGAGTCAGCCTACTCTAAGGAGCTGCATGGTGTGGGGTCCTGAATGGGCTACATGCCTTTGGACAAATTATTCTACTTCTTTACATTTCATTTTCCTCATTAAAAAAAAATCTATATCTATATATATATGTATATAAATATGAGGATAAGAGTATTTATAGTATAAAAAGAGTTAACATTTATTAAATATATAAAACAATATATAAAATACAATAAGTAGGAAACTTTGATGACAAGCTGAAATAAAGCTGAAGAAAGAATCTAGTATCAGTCTGAGACAACCTTGTTAGAAATATACAGAAAAAAAGGAAAAGGGGTAGCTGAATTGCTTTGGAATCAACTTCTGGATATAATATATTCTGATTATATTCTCAAGATGTACAAAAAGATAATCATTTCATCTGTTCTTAAAGTAGATCAAATTTAAAATGGTTCAAATTCTCATGTATGAGTTACATTATTTATAAAATATAAATAAAATTTTTTATGACATCTTTCATATTTCTATTTGAATACTGGTTTGTACTTCAATATGAAATGGCTCTAAATTAATATTAAAAGAGAAAATTTGGTTCCAGAATGTATTGTGATTTATTTCACTCCAATTACAGGAATGATAGTAAGAGGGGAGGAACACTTATTGAGAGAGACTTGAATGACTTAAAGTAAACAAAAACATTGCATAAGGGTTATGTAGGAATATTTGCTGTTATAAAACTCTATAATATTGTTTTACCAAAGCATAAATTATTTTGGAGCATGTCAAAGTTAGAAAAATGGTGTGGAACATCTGCAAGCATTTGTTAGAGAAAGATCACGATAAACTGCATTTCAGAAATCTGCACAGCACCCTGACAATGTCTCCCTGGAAAAAGATATGGAAGGTTGAAAGAGTTACTTGTTTTTTTATGGAGACATTCTTAAAGGGTTGAGGAAAATAAAAAGCAATATAGATATAGAGGTGTTCAAGAAAAGTGAACAGAGCTGAAGAGATTTATTACAGAAATGTGCAACTCAGCTGCATCTAAAGTGCTCTAGTTTTTGCTTTTATGTAATTTAGCTTGGATTATGTATTTTACAACTTCCTGGAGCTTTGTAAAATTAACTCATTAAGGAGAAATAACACTAAAGCTAATATAATTATCTATTGCAGTCATCCCTTGGTATCTAAGGGGAATTGGTTCCAGGACCCTGCTGTGGATGCTAAAATCTGTAGATGTTCAAGTCCCTTATATAAAAAGAAATAGTATTTGAATATAACTTATGTATATCCATCAGAGATTATTTAAAATGATCTCTAGGTCATTTATTATATGTATACATTCTGAATTTTAAGTAAATAGAGTTAGATGGTATTTTTCAGGGAATAATGGATAGAAAAATAATCTCTATATGTTCAGCACAGATTCAATCACCCCCTCCCAAGTATTATCAATCCACATTTGGTTGGATTCATAAATACAGAACCTACAGATACAGAGGGACAAACTATATTAAGAAATTGAGTTATAGGACAAATGTTTAGATATATTTTGCTATAAACAAATATTTTAACCTTTAGAGTAAATAGGTCAATTGCACATAATCTCAATTATATTTAAGACATAAAATAGTTGTACTTGGAGTTTGGACAATATTGTGGGTTATCAAAGTATATTGTTGCAGACCAAGTGGCTAATGTGCTAAACTTATTATGAGCTATGGTTTAGCCCCTATATCTGATTTGATATTGAGTTTCTAAGGTTTATAATCCTTAAACTATTCTGAAGTTCTGTTAATACAAGAATTCTAAAGCTCATTAATGTACTCTTCCCTTTTAGAGTTTTAAATCCCCCAACATTATTTTTTAACAATTTTAAATAACAATTGCTTTTTCTAATTTTTCCTCACATCATATCTTTAAAAGTAGAGCAAACAAAATTATACCACAAAACAACCTTTCAAAGGATGCAGAGGCTTCACTCTTATTGGTGTTTTAGGGTGTGCTTTTTATATGTGAAGCCATACATGGCACTACTGAAAACTTTCTCTGCTCAGGTGATCATTCAGTAGTGCATTCTGTAGAACACAGGGCATGTTGTAGCCATTCCAAATATTCAGGTATCTTCTGCCCTGGACTCAAACTTGAGATAATTTCATAGTTAACCACCTGCAACTGCAACATGGGAAAATGCTATATGTCAACCAGAGCTGCAGCCATGGTTGCTTTCAGCTCACAATTACTAACTTTTCAAAAGGACTTATTTAGAGTCATATAATTAGTGTAACTGCGTATTTGTATTGAGAATGGGAGCATAATTATGAGGATTTTATATTTTATAATTTTTATATCTTACCTTGTGAATGTATTCATGTTACATAGGAAAAAATTAAAATACAGAAATTTAAAAAACAAAACCTTTGTCTCCCCATCAGAAACAAACAACGTTTTTGCCCTGTTTATATATATTTTTAGATAAATTTATAATTCTCAGTATTTGAAAAATATTATAGGTTATCAGATGTTATTTACACATCTCATCCACATTTATAGGCAATTATTTACTCTCTCTTAACATTTCACTAATTTTCTAAGATATTATTTCAATTTTTTTCTTATTCTAAAAGTCATCTTGAGAATTTTCCATAATCCTGCTCTTGTAAATCAAAAAGGTTTCTTGTCCCCAACTTGATATTTTCCCATTACAATCAATAGTCTCATAAAATCCTAGTCTTCTCATTCTCAACACATATCTCTTTATTCCTAGAAACTGAATTCAAAGAATTAAAGTCACTGGATCAAAGACCATTTTTAAAGAAATAAAAATAAGATTTTTAAACGTGAAAATATTAGTTGGTACACAGATATAATCAGAAATATACTTAAAACTAGTTGTCATTCTACTATTCAGTTAACTCCAGTTAATTGCTTTATATACTTATTTCTAGATATTTTTCTATATATCCTATAAATTTAGATCACATTACATATGTGGCTTTGAAATTTTGTGTTTTTTCTCACTTCCCATGGGTATTTTACATACAAATAATTTGTAATGGCTATACAACTATGCATGCATTAGATATAAAATTTACTTTATCAATCCCCACTTGATGTTTGTTAAATTAAAAAATAGTACACATTAATTATACAGAATAATGGGTTTCATCTTGACACATTCATCATGCACATAATTCAATCAGTTTCACTCCCTGTTATCTCTCATTGATTCCTCTATCTGATTGCATTTCTCTATCCTAAGGCTTTTATTTTCTATAGATTTTTTATTCTCTATTTTTTCTTTTATTCTCTATAGCTTTTATATATGAGAAAAAAAAACACGCAAAACTTGTCTTTCTGAGTCTGGCTTATTTTGCTTAACATGATCTTCCAGTTTCATCCATTTGGAAATCAGCTGGGATGAAACCAAATGATCATGATGACATTTTTAATGTGCTGCTGAATCTGATTTGCAAGTATTTTGTTAAGCACCTTGCAACTATGTTCATCAAGGATATTGCTCTATAATTTAAATTTTTTGATTGTTCATTCTAACAATATATACAGATGTAGTTTCTGTAATGCCCCTTATCTATTATCTATTGAAGTAAAGATTTTCTTGTTAAAGGACTATTTATTTGTAGTCAACATATTTCCTATTATATTTGTTGTATTTTCACCTAATTTGATATATAATTTATTTTTTGACACAAATATTTTTGTTTTATTTTTTACTAAAATTTATCACTTCTTTTGCAATTGCATTTTTTGGAGTGTCTAAAAAGACATTCTATTTAATTAGGTCAGTTAAAAATTATTTACATATTCTTGTATGATTTCCTCTTAGGTTTTCTTTCATTCTTCCTTCTTTAACATCTGAATCATCTTGGTTTTATACATACATCTTATGTGATATGAGAGCATGTCACATTTTTAATGTAAAAATGGAATCTTCTCAACAGTATTTGTTTAATAATCTACTTTGTCTTGTTTCCCCCTACTTGGTGGATTATTGTGAAATTTGTTCTTTATTCTTGAAATTAACAGTATAATTCATCTTCATCTGTCAGAATCTCAGTCTTTCTCTCTCCCTCTCTCTCCTTCCATCTATCTATCTAAATTTGTTGCTACATAAGGGAATGAAACGAGGGAACTGTATCACAGTGTTACATACTCAGACCTTTTTATTTTTCGTTTTGATTCAGTGTCTCCAGTTGCTCAGGCTGGACTTGAACCTTGATCCTTCTGCCTCAGCCTCCCAAGGTTTTGGAATTACAAGCATGCACCACAAACTTCACTTAAAATTTTCCTTTGCTTCTTTTTCTTTCTTCCATCTTTTTCTTTATTTTCTTTAGTTTTTTTTTTTTTTAATGTAGTGCTAAGGAACAAACCCAGTGCCTCAAATGTGCTAAGCAAGTGCTCTACCTACAAGCCACAATCCCAGCCTGCTTTCTAACCCTTGAAAGCCAATTATCCAAAAACTGTTTCCTTACTTCTGAGTTCTTGTATTTAAAATATTTTCTTAATCATCATTTTCATTTTTTTTTATTATTCTCCCTTACATTCTCAAAGTTTATTGATTTGACCTCAATATTATAAGTTTTATTTTTAGTAATGTAATTTCTGTACTTACATTTTTAAAAATATATTTATTTTTATTCCAATTTGTTGTATATGACAGAAGAATGTGTTACAATTTGTATTACACACATAGAGCACAATTTTCATGTCTCTGGTTGTATACAAAGTATAGTCACATCATTTGTGTCTTTATGTCTTTATACATGTACTTAGGGTAATGATGTCCTTCTCATTCCACCATCTTTTCTACCTCCATCCCCCTCCTTTTCCCTCCCACCACTTTGCACTATCTAGAATTCATCTAATCCTCCCATTCTCCCCCTCTGAACCCCACTATGAATTAGCCTCCTTATATCAGAAAACATTTGGCACCTGGTATTTTGGGATTGGCTAATTAACATTATATTCTCCAACTCAATCTATTTACCTGCAAGTGCCATGATTTTATTCTCTTTTATTCTGCACTTAAATTTTTAAAATTTTCTTGAAACACATTTCTAAGATAGCTCCCTAATCTTGAATTTCACCTCCCATTATTTTATGGAAAAATAAAATATCATTTTAAATAAAATATTATTTTATTTCTTCCATATTTTCTAATTTTTCCATAAAATATTTTATAAAAAATATGTTTATATATTCTAATAATTTGCTTATTCTGTAGAAAAATTTCCATTTTCATAGCTTTTCTTCATATCTTTAGAATAATTCCCACTCTTTTGTTGTACTGCATATTGTAAAAGTAGGCCCCAAACAATCTTTCTTTATTTTTGTGTACTTGATTTGAAGAGGGAAAAAAGAGTCCTGGTGTTTGACACACCCTGTCCATCTGGGTTCCCCCTTGACCCCTCATCATATACCAGGCAGTTGAAATAATTTTCTTTCAGATTTTAAGTATCAGCACTACCTCTGGCTTTCTTGCCAGTATCTGGCAATACAACTAAAGCTGGTCTGAAAAACAATTCTCTTCTACTCCTGTTTTCTTCCAAATATAGAAAAGATAATTTATCTTCTTGACATACAAAACTTGAAGCATTGCTTATTCAAAGGAGATTTTGTTAGAATAACTGAACTCTCACTGTTTCTGTACTGTGTAATTCACTTATATTATTACTAGTCTTTTTTGTCAAGGTGTAAAATTACATGGGTGGGAAACTTGCTTTATGTTGTTCACCATGTAATTGAGGTGTTTCAGTATAAATATATATTAAATTAATAGTATCATATCTTATAATTTTGTGAGTTAACAAATCCAACACATTTTCCTTTTCCTTTTTCCAGGTTAATATTACTGAAGGTTGTATTCTCTGTCAACTGATTTGATAGAACATTGGAAGATGAAGCACTGACCCAGGCATGGGTTTTCTGGTAGTAGAGTAACCACTAAAGCTCTAGCACACAGTGCTCTGAGTCTGGGTCACTATTTTTCTGATTGAGATGTCAGAATCCCCCACTGTAGTCGCAGGAGATTCTGCACAGATTCAGGCAGTCACCAATGGGCTTCCTGATGCACATGCATTTGTGTGCCTGCCTCAGAAATTTGGAAGGGAAATAAAGGCTTCAGTGATCCCAACCAAGAAGCTGAATAAGTTAAAAGGATGCGATGTACTCAGATCCTCAATACAGGAGAACTTAAACTGAGTTCAGTTTCCCAGTTACAGAGGAAGCTTCCAAATGTAGTTCTTAGGAAAACATTTAAGAAAATTCAACCATGTGTGAAAGTCATTCTAAATGATTAAAGTCCATATATCAAGATCTTCTCACCAAATTTCAAAGAAGTTTAAAAATAAAAAGCCAAAATTACATTTGGAGTTAAGAAAATAATATTATAAAGTTAATGCCCTTGTATTGATGTACTTAAATTGTAACTGCATCAAAGGAACAGTACTTGGTTTTCTCTTTTTTTATAATGAGCAGATCTTTGTGCAATATTTTATAAAAATTTATTTTAAATTGTTTTGAAATCCCCAAATATTTGTAGTTAAAAATAACTAAAATTGACATCAAGTTAACCTGCTGAGGGCCATTGCCAAGTAGGAAATACGCATCAAAATTTCCTTGCCAGCATACCCCATGTTAAATGGACTTGCCTTGGAATTTCGCTGTTGACATTGCATGTAAGGTGACCTTGCTCAAGGACCAGGGCGGATCCGGGTTTAGAGCTGATCAGGTTTGAGGAAGTATCCCGGTCCTTGGGTTTAGGGCGTTCCAGGTTTAAGACAAGTTTAAGGCGTTCCTGGTTTAAGACAATATGGGTTTTAGGGAAGTTGGAGGTTGAAGATTATTGCTGCTGAAAATAGGGCGTTCCTGCTACCTGAGCCCCCGTTGAGTTCTCGGGAGATTCAGAAGTGAGTAGGTGAATTGGGGGGAGGAGAACTGGGATTGCCCCAGAGCGTGTGTGGAGGCCGGTGTGAGTTCGGGAATAAAGAATTGCTGTTTGAATTGACAAAGCTGTGAGTGGCTCGTGATCTTGTGCTCAGCCAAGACATTGGCATTAACCAGCTAGCTATTGTCCAATCTCAACAAATATATGAAAACATGTTCAACATCTCTAGCAATTAGGGTAATGCAAATCAAAACTACTCTAAGATTTCATCTTACTGCAGTCAGAATGGCAGCTATTAAGAATACAAACAAAGATAAGTGTTGATAAGGATGTGGGGAAAAGGCACACTCATACATTGCTTGTGGGACTGCAAATTAGTGTAACCAATATGGAAAGCAATATGGAGACTACTTGGAAAACCTGGAATAGACTCACCATTTGAGCCAGCTATCCCACTCCTGGGTTTATACCCAACGGACTTAAAAGCAGCATATTATAGTACCATATCAATGTTTATAGCAGCACAATTCACAAAAGCTAAACTGTGGAACCAACTTAGATGCTCTTCAGTAGATGAGATGAATGAATAAAGAAAATGTGGAACATATACACAATGGAATATTATTCAGCATTAAAAAAGAATAAAATCATGGCATTTGCAGGTAAATGGATGGATCTGGAGAATATAATGCTAAGTGAAATTAGCAAATCCCCCAAAATCAAATGATTTCTCTAATTTAAGGATGCTGATTCATAATATGCTGCGGGAGAGTGGGGGAGGATTAAATGAACTCTAGATCAGGCAAAGGGGAAAAGGGTGGGGGAGAAGGGAGGGGTCATTGTTACCCTAATTACATGTATGAAAACACAAAGGATGTGACTCTACTTTGTATACAACCAGAGATATAAAAAGTTGTGCTCTATATGTGTAATATTAATTGTAATGCATTCTGTTGTCATATATAACAAATCTAAATTTAAAAAAAATATGTTGAATCTAAGAAAATACAGATCAAAGTGAAATTAAAACTGAAACATGTTGAAAAACAAAATTTTCAGGACTCCTAGGTAAAACAATAGTATGTTTTTCATGGTATGACTGAAAGTAATTTTCTGCTAAGTTCATCAAAAATAAGATCAACCTGGGAGGGCAGAATTAACATATTTTCTTTAATTACCTCTCAAGAATGATTTTGATTAGGGTGGAAATCTTGACTTATTCCATGAATAAAAATTCAAGGTGGTGACTATTTGAATTAGTCTATACTTGATAGGATCATTACCAATTCGTTAATGGATAATTCATACAACTCTTTGATTAAAGAGCATGATGGTATACAGTAAGGCTTATTCAGATAGGTTAATTACAGCAGAACCAAAGCCCAAATGGAGCAGAAAAAAAATATCATTAGTAAATAATTTCATGTGACTTAGAAAACAATTACATAGCCTTTAAGTAGGCAATGATACAGTTTGTTATTCAGTGCTTTTTGACAGCACAGTGTAAGTACTACCCAGGTAAACATTATGTTAGCATCTTTTGTAAAGTGAACTGTGGATCAACTTGCATGCATTTCAGTAACTAGAATTTGGCTGTTATTTATACTTGAAAATCTGTTTGAATATATCTTTGACAATTGCTTCATTAAATATAATTTTATCAAATGCATTGTATTTTGTATAGCCATGATATATTTTAGAAGCTGACATTGACAAAGAAAAATCTTCTATATACAAATATGTTTGTGAATGTGCACAACTACATAAATCTTGCTTTGTGACAAATAAACACAAATGATAACAACATGTTGAATGCAAACATGTAAGAATGAAGTGTGCTACAACATCAAATCACTAAATAGTAAGGGGCTCTCAAAATGTAGGGAAGTTGACAGAACATTCAATGTCTGTTTGTATGTCATGCTTGCTGCAGGAGCTATGCATTTTATATTGCTGTAAAATTTAACCATTCCCACTATTTGAAAGTCATGCATAAATACCACTTTGTTTCTTCAGACCAAGCAAACTATAATGCTAGAATTTCCGATTTTAACTGAATACATGTGTGCTTTATGGTGATTGAATTTTAGGTTAAACCAACAAAAACAGAGCAAAGAGACCTAGCTGCAACATTTTCCCCCTTTGACCTTACAAAAGGAAATGGAAAAGGCATGGCCTTTCAGGATCAGCTATAAGGTAAATGCTTTATATTACTTTAGAAAAATGCACCATCAGTGTTAATAGCCCAAAATCACAAGGGCAGAACAGAGCTCTGAAGAGCCTAGAGAGAAGAGGGAGAAGACTCAGCAGGTGTATAAGTACCTGCAGATTATAGTATTGAGATCCATTGACATAGGAAAGGGAGATGCCCCAAAAGATGACCTCTAGATATAATATTTTGTCCTAAGAGAGATTACATATACAGGATGGATAAAAGCAATGCAAATTATTTAAATTCAAATTTGTTGTCAATAGTACTGTGAGTACTAATATTCATATAAGAAAGACAATCAGGCTCCAGAGGATCTTGTAGGGCTATCTAGTTTCTCAGCCCTTCAGTTACCACAAATTTTATCTGTAGTCTTACAAACTCACTAAAAGCCACCGTGTAGATTTTCTTATTCAATATCCATAAAATCAACATGTTTTACTTATGCACACAAATATTAATTTATATATTGTATGAATATCTATATTCTTCTGCTATTATTGATGCTAATGTCTCCTCCTTGTCTCCCCCTCCTCCGGGTCCTAGTGAAAATAAAGAGCAGTCATTGTATTCTTGAAACTCTGATCTCATCAAACTGCTCTTTTAGGTCTCAATTTCTATTTCTTATTTATACTTCTTTATACAGTATCCAGAGCCTTTCAAGCATATTAAGCAGTAGAATATAAAACTGGGACTGAATGATGAAAAAAATCTGAATACAATCTAATGACCATATTTTAATTAAGTCCTATGTACAATGTGGCTCAGGTACGTCTATAATAAAGCCCCCAAAGGGTATGTGGCTAACAGTTATAACGTTCTAGCTCGAATATATGGTGTATAACTCCTATAAAATATGTTGCTCTTGACTGCATGTGAAAAATAAGATGCTTCTTCTTTCCTTCTGGTGAGAAATGGCACTGCACTTATAGGACTCTTGAATATATGCTTGTCTCAGAACTTACACAAGGGCTAATTTCCCTGTGCCATCAGTTCCAAACAACCTCATACTTTTAAAATCACATTCTTTAACTCTAAAACTATTCATGCACTATATTTTTATTACTATAAAATAGCTCATAAACTGCAGTCTTAAATTAGATATGGAATTAATAAATCACTTGAAACAAACTCATTATATTGAACTTATTTTTCGTTTTGCATATATAGTCAAGATATTAAAAACTTCCCAAGTTATAGCTCACTTCACTGAGGGCTTACTTGTAAATTTAAATAGACTCTGTTGAGACATCCCTATCAGTTGAATGCCTTTATATCCCACTGAAGGATTTAGACTCAAAATTAATGACATTTAGATACAATTTAAAAAATAATCAAAGACAACATAAACAGAAAATATAAATATATTTTCTTTTTCCTTAATACTATAAGTATTTAAAGAACCTGAAATCTAAAGAATTTTTATTAAATTCAAATACTACTCAAAGAAAGAAAAACATAATAATGTAAAAATTCTTACACTGACACTAAAAGTATATCAGAAAATTATTTTGTAATCAGCAAGAACCAATCAGCAAAGAAGCAGAAAAACAAAAATAGAAATTAAAATTCTTCATTTTCATAGATCACTGTCTCTTGAGCTTCTAGCTTTATGTATCTAAAGATGTTTTTTGATATATTCTTCCCACCTTGGAGAAATCTGGCACATTTCAAGAAATGCTGAAATACCTATTAGTTTAGGAATCTAAATATAACTTTGACATGTCTCAATGTTCAACAGAAACACTATGGGCCCAACACAAACGACTGTCCCAATTCTCCCTAAGAGGAGAGGAGACACGAGTGAACAGAGGCCACATGTAACATTGACTGTCATTTTAGTATTTTGTGTTCTGAAAATGTGGCCTTGTGTTGGGATGCATTTCCTTCAACTCTCACGTAGAGTGATGCTTTCTTTAAAAGGTAACAGAATGACAAAAACACCGTGTCAACAACATATTTCAGGAACAAGAAATATCTTGGTTGCTGAGATGACTGAAAGGTAAATTTTGAGGAATAATTCTCAAATAGCACATTTTTTAAAACTATCATGTCACTGTAACTAATCGGGTTATATTTTCAAGACAGAAACAATAACTTGAAATAATCCAATAATAAAACAGAGATTAATATGTCTAACATTCTTGTTTTCTATTATAGATACATTTTGTTAGGTTAAGAATGTTCTCTACTATTATTTATTTGCTATAAAATTTTAAATCATAAATAGGTGTTGAATCCTATCAAATTTGTATGTATTTTTATATTGTGATAATCATGCAGGTTTCTCTATAATCAATTAATTAATTAATACACAATCAAAGCTATAAAAACAACACCCATCAATCTGAGAACTCTAACATTGACAACAGTTATGCACAAATCTTTCACCCTATCCTTCTTCTGCCCACTAAAACTACCTGATCCTGTATTATTTATTGTTATACTGCCTTCTAAAACAGTTTGCAGGTATGACTTTAATGTTAAACACCAACATTTAGCTTTAAGTTATTTTAAAAATGCATAAAAAATGTCATAAAGGCATCTTCTGGGACTTGCTTTTTAAATTCAATATTATATTACTAAGATTCTTCCATATGTTTTCTTATAGTTACAAATTCCAGTTATTTTTACTGCTTTATAAAAGTCCATATGTGTATATATATATACAATACAATTATCCCTTCTCATATGTATTTTATGATTTCCAGATTTGGGCTTTTAAGATCAGTGTGATGAACATTCTTATATTTGCTTCTTGGTATATATACTAAAATATTTTTCTTGATTATGTACCTAGAAGGGTCATGTTTTTAGTTGGAGAGTATACAAATACTTAATGTCACAAGATATGGACAATTTTCCAAAATGGTTTTGCCAATTTACACAATCATCATTAAGATACTATCTCTTTAGCTTTAATTTTATAAGTTGGTGAATAACACTAGTAGATTTTTTTAAATTTAAAACTTTTCGTTCACACTTGTGAAAAAATTACCCTCTATCAGAAAACACATTTAAAGTTTGATGGATCCCCGTATTAATTTCTGCTTTAGATGCTTACATCAGGTTCACAAGTGCTACTCTCTTTTGCTCTCTTTCCCTGTGCTTTCCTGCCCATGTTGGGTACCAGTAGGTCATGTTTTTCTAAACAATCTGGGAAACTTGCCTCTCTTTCTCATCTGTGAAATAGTTTGTGTAAAACAGAGAGTATATGTTTTTTAAACTGTGAAGCCAAATTCAATGTCTTTCATGCTCATAGAACTATTCAGGGTATTTTTGGTTGTTGTAGTTGTCTTATTTTTTTTTTCCCTGAACATACAGGTTTTCCAAGTTTTTAATGCATCTTGATAAAAATGTCTATTCTTGTTGCACTATAAGTTTATTGGCATATTTATATTAACAGTTTTTTAATTAATCAGTAGTTTTGTAGTTTTCCATTTTTAAAATTTTCTTCTCTTGGATAAGTTTGCCAGAAATTTAGCCATTTGCTTCAATAGCTTAAAAAGGTTACTAGACACAAGAGTATTAGGCAGAAATCATTAACATTTCTATCTACTAGCCTCATCCAATTGGAAAATGCAAATTAGAAAAACATTTACTCTAATAACAAATCTCATATAGATTAGGTATCTATCCAGAGATTTAAGTCCTTGTGAAAAAATAGTTTCAATGCTTTTGAAATACCTAAGTGAATGAAAAGATATAGCCCATTTCATAAAAGTAAAGCCCCAATATATAAAAAAGATACTAATTTCCTCTAATTTCTCCAAAATTTTGCATATTTACCATCAAAATTTTCTTAGTATTTTGGAGGAATGTGCTCAAATGATCTGAAATCTATGGGGGAAATAATGAAGGACCAGGAAAATCCAATTAGAGGAATGGCTGGTGGTGATGATAGGGTGTGGGGTGAGGCACTATTACCACCTAAAATAGAGATTTCAAGCTGGCAAATTTTTATTTTACCACCTAAGATAAAAATTAAAGTGAATTACTTTAATTAAGTAATTAAGCAGTGATATAGTTGTAAGGATAGGCACACAGGCAATCCTGACAAAATAAAGACAAAAACAGAGTCATCTGCAAGATTGGTGTGTGACAGAGATGGCAGCATAAAATCATTGGAAGTACCTCCGGTGAGTGATGCCACAGAGACTGTCCACTTATACAGAAAACAAGGATCAGAGCCCTCCTTTTTTCCATGTGCCAAAATGAAGTCAAGTGGGTCAAACCACTTCAAGGCAAAAAGGAAGATTTTGAATATTTCTAAAGAGAATATGGAAGCTAGTATTTCTAACAAGGAAGGAAAAAATTTTAATTGAAACTAAATAATGACACCTCTTACCAAACTACAGTGAAAATTTCCATACAACCAACCCATAAAAAATCAACTAAAAACGTAAAAAGAAATAGTTAGAACCTGGGAGAAGATATTCTCTCAAAAGTTGTCAGTTATGTTTTCTAATTTTTTTAAAGAAAAAAACAAACAAACCAATAGAAAAAAATGTGGACAAAAGGTAAATAATATAATTACAAAGTATAAAATTATGAAGAAAGAGATACAAGTGAAAAGCTAACCTTCATAAGTAATCAGAGAAATAAAAATTAAAATAGTGCTTATCCTCTCTTTCTCATTCAAAGCCTAAAGGTTCAACTATATTAATGGCTGGTGAATAGACACTGAAAGAACCATCAAGGCTTGCCATCGGAGAAAATGCCCGTTTATTGAGGAACAGCTCTGCATATTTATAGAGCCTGGGGCTGTTTGACAGTTATGACAGTTTAATGGTTGAACGGTTTTGACAGTTGGCTGGGGTGCTTTCTGATTGGTGGGTAAGGATTATGTGAGCCAGCAGGGCTCACCATTGGATGGCAGGATCATGTGAGCCAGCAAGGCTCACCATTGGACAGCTCTTCTTGGGGATGGGGAAGTTAGTCTTTGGAGCCCAGGCGACTCCCAACAGACACAATCTGCATAAGCATTATGGGTGAAAATTCAAATTGGCTTGACAACTTTGTAGCCACCTCACAGGTGGCTACAAGGAGACAGAAACAATAATGTTATTAATAATGTAAAATTGTTTTCATAGCAAATAATTGTGGGAAATCTTGAAGTCTAAGGAAATAACTGATCACTTCATTATATTCATTCATGATTCATGATTAAAATGAATAAAATAGAGATAAATCTATCAACTTGGGAAATCCAAGTTGTAGAGAGATATGGACATTTACAATTCTTTACTTTGGGATAGCATAGAAAGCAGCTCAAACAATTGCATAGATGTTGCTACCATCGTATGTTTTTTCTAACACTTCTGCCAAATGTCCCAACAGGTGAGGCCTGGAAAAGAGGCTTAGATTGAGGTTCTAGTGCCTCAGTTTGACACTCCAAGGGTAGAGTATCTCACCATTTCTGGTCCTAATAAAGTCACGCACTGCAGGTTATGCAACAAACCTCCTGAATAGAGCCCCAAAAGAATCAGATGCCACAACCCAGAAATACAATGTTAATGTCCTAAAAGGAAGATTCTACTGGGAGAAAAAGGAAAAAAGGCCAGTTGATGATATGCTCTACTCCCTTTCTATCTCTCACCCCAACATTGGCCTCACTGTAGACTTTCTGAGCAACTCAGCAACTGGCTGTTTTGGGGTAAATTGTAGCCAATTCAGATACTTACAAACCTTTTATTTATTTTCCTACCTTCTTCCACTCCCTCATTCCTATAGCCCAGGACTGTATCACCCAAAAGTATTAGCTAAATTCAAGATTTTTTTTTAATAAGGTGCTTTGGCTGAAACAATTATTTACACAGTGTTCATTCTTTTTCACTATAAAGTGCTTCCTAATCAAAGCAATTAGGAAATAAATAAAAGACACCCAGATTGGAGAAGAAATAAATTTCTCTATTTGCAGATGAATGATCACGTATATAGAACATCCAAATGAACCTTTATAAAAATTATTGGAACTAATGAGTTCACCAAGTTTACTGGATAGAAAATCCCTATACAAAAAATAAATTGTATTCTGTGAACTAATAATGGATAAATCCAAAAATGAGATTATCAAAATTATTCCAGGGGCTGGGGTTGTGGCTCAGTGGTAGAGCTCTTGCCTATCATGTGTGAGGCACTATGTTCGATCCTCAGCACCATATAAAAATAAATAAGCAAAATAAAGGTATTGTGTCCAACTACATCTATATATATCCATTTATCTATCTATCTATCTATCTATCTATAGAGAGAGAGAGAGAGAGAAAGAGAGAAAGAAAATCATTAAATTAGTGTAGCCCCTCAAATATCTGCAGAACAAATTTGACAAAAGAAGTATAAAACTTGTACACTAAAAACTGTAAAAATTGTTGAAAGAAATTAAGACTGATTTAAATAAATAGAAATATATACCATGATTGTGGATTAAAAGACTTATTAACATTGTTAAAGGCAATATTCCCCAAGTTAATCAACAAAATCAACACAATTCCTATCAGAATCCCAACTGGCTCCTTAGCAGAAACTGACACTGACCCAAAATAGCTAAAATAATCTTGAAACATAACAAAATTGGAGGATTCATTTTCCTTATTTCAAAATGCACTAAAAAGCTACTATAATCACAATGATGTGGGACATGCATTTTATACATGCACCTATGCACATATACAGACACACATGCTCACATGTATACACACATACATGTGTTCAATACTTTGAAACAAATATGCATTTGAAAATATGATACAATATTAACTTGCTAAATTACTAAATTTGATTGTATTATTGTGTGTACAGGATTGAAATACTTTTGTAATTTAAAAAGCTGAAGTATATTTGAACTCCTAGGGAAAGAATTAAGCTATATTTTTGTTTTTAAGTTTTATGTGGGAGTAGGAGAAGTAGACTCTTTTAAAGTATCTGTCTAAATTTCTCTAGCAAAACTGACATTTTCTATTCAGTTTTGCAGTATAAACTAAAAACATGAATAATAAGAATGCAAAGGAACAGATAAATAGGCAATTTCTGGATGCTTCTTAAGAACTCTGCTTGATCTCAGGCATAGCAAAAGCTAATGTCTGGAGGGTTTTAAAATCAAGCCTCTTTAATTATTTTTACATTCTACATGACCTCTTTTCATTATTATTTTTATTATTACTACAGAAGTAATATCACCGAGTAATTTATTTTAAAGAAAGATTTTAACATCTACTAGTTGAATTTATACTGTATAACTTGTTCTCATACATTGCTGCCTTTTGGCATAAAATAAACATGATAAACATGTAAGCAAGAAACAAGAATTACAACTATAATATTTAATAAATTATATCACAAAATTAGGTTTTCCCTAATTGCAAACTTGCTCTTATATAAAAACTATATGTAATTATTTTCTACAAATGTTATCCTATTAGTGTTAAGTTTTGCACAATAAAATAAAATAGTCTAACCCATGTATTTTAAAGATTTTTTTTTGAAAACATGCATAATGGTTATAGCATTTAAAGAAACCAATTACAGAATATGTATTGATTTCCAAACATTTTCTGTCACATCCCTAAGTTTTTCTTATATGACATAATGCCTGGTATAGAATAAGGGGTAGAATAAATTTTACTTTACTTTTATTATTTCATTACTGAATCAGATTAAAATTATGTCAATTAATATATCAAAATGAATACATCTACATTTGGTATTCATTTGAAACTCAAACATAAAATACTAAGCATTTTGGGGCTGGGATTGTGGCTCAGTGGTGGAGTGCTCATGTGAGGCACTGGGTTTGATCCTCAGCACCATATAAAATATTAATAAATATATATTTAAAAGGTATTGTATCCAACTAAAAATATTTTTTTAAAAAAGACTAAGCAATTCATCAATCAGTGTCTCTCATTTCCTCAATTGTTCTATTGTGAAATTCTCCAAGTCTCTGTACTTCTGTCTTTCCTGGATGCCTATCTTTGTTAAGAATTTTGGCTATTGTCTGTATGCTTTTGCTCCTTCCATTTTCTCCCTGACTTTTCAAATTCTCATTTGAGGACATAAAATGAGGATTGCATATTTCTGGGAAGTCTTTCTTGGCATTCACTTTGAAGTGGAGTTTATTTCTCTTTTAATCTCTAGAATAATAGTAATAGTAATTTTAACTGAGTGCTTATTAAGCATCAGGAAATGGAATAGATATTCATTCTATCCACCTAATAAAACTCTTGAGCAAATTTCCATTGTTAACTAGTTTTGTAAGTCAGGAGATCTCAAGGAAGCTTCAGGTGACTAAGTCAAGGTTCTCATCAAGTCCATTTATTACATGGCCAGTTTGCTGCATTGTTCAGATTTCATCCTATAAAAGAATCCCTGGTAGATGAAGCACAAATGGACTTCGTGTTTTGCCCATGTTCTGATTCTCAAATTGTACACCCTCTAGTGGCTGCAGCTTCTGGAGAAGAGAAGTCACTTTTCTCATTGGTCTTCTGAAATGGAAATACTTCTTCACAATTCATTTGCTCACAGTGGAAAGCCTTATTCTAATTGTCTCAAATAACCTATATGAACTAAAATGGGTCACAGTTAGATTCTAGAGCCTTTGTTCCCAGCTATCATCTTATATTCTCTTCAGCATGTCCTTCCAGTATAGTAGATATCACTTGCATTTTAAGTAATCTGTTCACAAATGCCTGTCCTGTGCAAGATTTTGAGCTCCTCAAGTTCCCTAATCATATATTGGTTATCTTTGAATCTTAAAAAAATATTATAATGTCTGCACACTTTAGCATCCAAGAACATGCTTATTAGACAAGTGGACCAAAAAGAAGGGAGAGAGGGTCAAGAGCAGAGGCTGAGGCTTGCTTTCAAAATATAGCAGAGACAACTTTTATTTATACATAAATAGGATGGAAAAACTATATAGAAATTCCTAAAGAATTGTTTTATGTGAAAACAAAGATCTCCCGAGAAAAAAGTTTTAAGGTGGAGTATTAAAGAATTTCATGTTTATACTCCATAGCCCTGTGAATTTGGTAGCACTGGGTAGGAAAAACTGTCAGCAAAATAAGTCACAGAGAATGACATTAATGTTTTGTGAGTAATGCAGAATGGGATAAAGTTACTGAGATTTAAAGAGTGGTGATGAGAACTGAACACACAGTGACAATCTGGCAGGTAAAAGGAAAGGGCATTCTTTTTTTTTTTTCATTTTGTTTTTTCACTCAATTTAATCAGAGTTTAAATCAAGATAAATAACACCACACTAGCAGCCAAAGTGGATAGATAAGGATCTTTTGACAAAGTAGAAGAAACTAGAAGAATATAAAAGCCAGTGTCATTTTGCAGTGTCAGAATCAGGAAGCAGTATAGTTTGACCTCTCTAGATAGCTGCAAAGGTGAACTATGCAAATGAACTGAAGAGGGCAGACAAGAGGTACAAGAGACTTAGGAGTGACACTGAGCAGCAGGCAAAATCAGAGCAGTTGGCCCAGACAATCTTCAGAAATAGAATGTTAAGAATGATTGATGAATTTCAGAGACCCAGGACTCACAAGACTCAGAAGAACTACTATGGGAAATTACAGGAATCAGATCTAAGTCCAGAAAAGCATGTTTATAGGAAGTAGAGTGTGTGAAAAAGAAAGGGTATAAGATGGGGACTGCAGGGAGTTTGGAAAATGCTTTGCAAAAAGCAACAGGTAAAGTTCCAAGCACGCAGACAATCCGTGTCATGGAGCAGAGACACAGGTACAACATTAAGTCCCCTAAGTGGTTGGATTCTCTTCTTGACAAATAATGATGGGGTTAAATTTGGGAAGGGATTAAATATCAAGCAGTGATGAACTGGGAGATCAAATGGGGTTGTGATAAAAAGAATTAATCAATAAAGCAGCAATTAAAAGCTGTACATGACAACAGAGAGTAACAGCAGTGATAGTAACAAGGCCTGGCCACAGACATCACATGTCAAGGCTTTCAATCTCCACTGTCTAGGGAGTTGACTAACTCCAGAATCTACGTCTCTGAGGGATGAATCTGCAAGTATGCATGAGGCACTCTCAATTGTGGAGGCTGTGATTTGGCACAGGCAGAAAGCCAAGGAGATCATTATGCTGAATTCCATCCAGATTAATGAAGAGCGTGAGGATCCTGATGAGTGGGCTATATCAGATGTCATCTGTTCCCCCAACATCCCTGGTGTAAAATTCAACCCATTCAGGCTAAAGAAGGTTTCTGCCTGTGACAAACTAGCATTTTGTTGTTGGGGGGGTGGGGTGGGAAGTGAGGCTTATCTACACCATTGTGCTAAGCAAGAATAGTGTGCACATACTGAAAAAGAAATGGTATGGTCTCTACCATTTAAAAATTCCTATGAGTCTCTCCTCACTCTCTTGATTCTCTCTTCCATTCCAATCTAAGTAAAAGGAAGTCTATAGGATAATGCAGAAAGGTCTCTTTGCTGTTTTCATATACTCTTGAAAGCTAGCTGTATGCTATATTCCTCTGCATGTTGATTAGAGAAAAATAATCAGAAATCAATATAATTAAAATCTCTTATGACCAAGGTAAGGCTTTGGCACAGATTCTTCATTCTAGCATGGTTATTTTTGGTTTTTGAATACTTTCCAGGAAAGATGTATATTTTACATAAATATTTTAATTGAATGAAATTTTCCTTTAAAATCCTTATTCTTCACTCTTGATTGTGGAAAAAAAAAGTAGGTTTTAAGAAAAATATTCAACTGAATTTAATTGTGTTGTCAATATGTTGGTGCAACGCCCAGAGAGTTTTGTGAAGCAGGTGGTTTTTGTATAGTTAAGTAATAAATATGGGCCTCACTTCTAAAATTTCTTACTCATCTCTATACCTGAACTCAATTTTTGATTAAAAGAAAAAAAATCACAACTTATCTATTGCTAAACATGTAAATTGGCCTTAATTTTATGCCTGCTAGACTCTCTTGCTAATTGTTTTATGTGTTTTATCTAGCACCAGCTGTTGTTAGGTAAAATCATTTTTAAATTCACGATGCTAATTCACAGAATTTTAAATCTTTCTTCTGTGGCCATATGAATAGGTTTGCATTGTTATTTTAAGATTAAGATCTGATTTTTTTTTTCTGGGTCACCTTGATGTTAGAATTAATGCATTTTTTTTAAAAGTCAACTAAAGTTTAAAGTGAAACATAAAATTAAAAAAAAAATACAGGGTTGTAAAGCAGAACATGAAGAAGGTAAAACCTGGAAAACAAGATCCATGCCTATAGTGAGAAAACTGAAGGAGAGGCTAAGATTAAGAAATAATTATATATATAAAATATTCAGTACCACTTTAATCTGACAAAAAAGAATATAATGAGCAAACCATTTCAATAATGGAAACTAAAACAATAGCCCCTATGAAATAATTTAATCAAAAAGTGTCCCTCCAATACTTGGAAAATTTCTTGCATTCTTCTCTAATGGTACAATCCCAGATGACCAAGACATAGTTTACATAACAAAGTTTCTTTCATTAGATGTTTTATGGTACAGCATTAAAACTACAAGATATGGATTTAAATCTTGAATCTCTTATGCATTAGGTTGGTGACCTTAAATAAGTTTATTAACTTCTCTGAGTATCTTTTGTAAAATTAGAGGCATAGGTTATAAGACTTTTGAGATTCCTTCCCATTGGAAATTCTCTGTGCTTCCTTATGCTGCATGTTAATCCATAGTAACTACCTCTATTTGACTTTTTTCATGCTCTAAATATTCAATCAGCAATCCAGTATTCATTGAGTTTCTACAAGGTGACTACAGTCTCCTTATGGGGCTTGACTATCGTGGGAAAAGCAGATGTCTGCATATACAGATCATAGCATAGAGTTGTGGACCCCTTCCAAGTATGGGAACAAAGCATATAGAGGGGGATGCCAACAGAATCTAGCAATCAGATTCATAGGAGTTAGAAAGTGAGGGAGACAGGGGAGACCAGAAAAGCACTGAAAATACAAAACATCTTGAAAGTGCCCTGTGTGTTTGGAGAGAGGAAGAATTTTCATGTGATTGGAACACACGGGAATATAACCACAGGAAAGGAGGCTGAAATGGAAGGCTTGAGCTAATTTGTCAAGAAATAATCTCAGTACCTAGGAATAATAAACTAGGCATTCTCAGTAACACATTTACTGTCTGAGAAATTGAGATATTTGACTAATATTAAAAGACACATAAATTAGAACTAATCACTAAGTAATTAGGTTTTCAACATGTGGTCCACTTGAACAAATATTTTAACCTCTTTAGATTTTGAGGTCTTTGTAAAATGTGTGCATTAGACTTGACTAGACCCACACTTAGACACTATATTTCTGTTTTAATCTTATGTTTATCTCTAAAACTGTGGAGTCTCTAGATATAAATTCTTATAGCAAACACTTTATATGAAAGTGGCCTGTTATTTTGTTGTTGTTGTTGTTGTTGTTGTTGTTATTTCAGTCAAAAATAACATAAAAGTCCATTAGCAGCACACAATTTGAGAGTCCAGAATGCATTCTAGGAACATTTTATGGTTTCTTTAAAAGAAGCACATATCTACATGGAATAATGTAAATTTAAAACTTTTGATTTAGTCTGACTACCAAATAGTGTTCTATCTTTAATTTCTGGTGACATTTTCATGCTGACTTTTTAATGTTTACTATTTGTTAAAGTATGCAGAAAATTTCTCCCTAGCATTTTTCCAGAAATGCTGGTGAAAATTTTGTTACATCGCCTTTTAGGTGTTAGAAAAATTCAGCTGCTAAAAATCAATTTTCCATTTCTGGAAGGTTCAGCTTCTCTGTGTATCTACAGCTTATATTTCAAACAGTGTTTGCTTCTTACAGTTTTAATCTTTTAAATGGACACTGTAACTTTGCTTTATTTTCCATATATATGTCCAATAAATGCAGACTCATCACTTGTGTCCAAACCTCTGCATCTTTGTTATAGTCTCTGAGGAGGAATAATTACATCTTTAACTAAGTCTCTGAAGATAATGCAAAATAATTCTTTTTATTCATATCTTTGGGTCCAAAAATAATATTGCAGATATTAGGGAATGCACATATTTTTAGTAAGAAAAATCTCAAGTAGTACTTACTTTGATATAAATCATTTTCTACTAGAAGGCAATGAGGAACCTCAGTTGGGGCACCGAACTGGAACACAGTGAATATCTACAACATCTTCAATATGGCATGGTCTCCTGATTGCGCAGGATGCACCTATCTATGATTTGATTTTTCCAATTGAAAATGAATTTCCTTGTTTAGATACTACCATTTGAATACACACCAACTTTGATTACAGGCATCTTTGTAAATTATTTCTCATAACATAAGGATAAAAGTAACTCAACAGCATTAAGGCAGCCAAAATCAACACATTTGTGTGTTGACATTTCAAATGATTTATGTGCTTATCAGACGGCTTAATAAAATAATGCATAATTACAAAATCTACTGACACATAAAAGAGAACTAATCACTTTTTTCTGACTCAGGCAACTTATTTTCTAGTAAATGCAAATCAATCAGTTTTATATTTTTTAAATATAAATATATTTTAATTTGAAAGTTAAAGAAATGATCAATTAAAACCATAAGTGCAAGAGAAAAATTGTCCCATAAGTGCAAGAGAAAAATTGTCTTTCTTTAATATTTCTCTCCAGATTTAGTGTTATTGTTTGTCAGCTTTTCGGTGCTGTGACAAATACTTTAGGAAAACAACTTAAAGGAGGATTTATTTTAGTTCATGATTTCAGAGGTTTCTGTCCATGGTTGGCTGGCTCCAATGTTGTGGGCCTGAGGTGGAGCAGAATGTCTTGGAGGAAGGGCATATTGCAGGAAAGCTACTCAGCTTATAGCATCCAGCAAAGGGGAATGGAGAAGAAACAGAGAGAGAGATGAGGGGGGAGATATGGAGCTGAGAACAAGTAATATATTGGGCATTCCCCCAATCATCTACTTCCCCCAACCATACCCCACCAACTGCCTACAATTTCCACTACCTCTCAATTATCCATTCAGCTTTATCAATGAATTTAATCCACTGGTAAACTCTGAGCCCTCATGATCCAATCACTTCTCCAAAGATCCACATATCATCATTGCTGCACTGGGAACACACCTTCAACACATCGTCTTTGGGGGATACTCCATTTCCAAACTATAACAGTATCTATCCCATTTTGCACAAACATCATCTGCTCTAGCCAGGAATTTTGCAAAAGAGCTCTTCAGCACTAACAGACGTGTATTCAATGGGACCTCAGCATTTATTGCCTTGGACAATAATGCATCCTCTGATCTGTTTCCTCTCCTATTAAACCATAGGAATAGCAACTGTCCCTGACTCTTCATACACTTGTTTGTAGAGTCAAGTGAAAAAAAATATGGAAATATCCTTGTAGAGGCAAAATGTTATATAAAAATATGTTAAAACAAATTTTCTTTATATTAAATAAAAAACATGGTTTTTGCCTAAAAAGTACTATAAAAATTGTGTCCTAGAAATAAAACTATACTGATATAAAACACAGTACAAATGAGTAATAAAGAATAACAGGCACATAATGACCAGTAAAGATAGAATTTCTTAATCCTGGACCAAGATCAAGTACTACTATTGTAAAGTTGTTCAGCCTTTCAATTTGAGAACCCTCTGACAAGGATTATTTTTAAGTTATTGAAAGATGATTTTAATAAAAATCAATATGAAATATTGAGTCTTTTGTTTGCAAAGTTGACAGGGTTATGAAGTAAATTTCAGATTGCTTACTTAAGCTTTTAGGTAGTTCAGGATAATTGAATAAATCCCTAGAAGTGGAATTACAGTTCTTCTTTGGGTACTTAAACTCTAGGAACTAAGCTTATGTTTAATTTTAACAAAAGCTAAACAAAGAGAAGCAGCAGCTCCTACCCATCTGCTCTTCCACACACAGAGAATTAGCTCCCTTAGAAAAAGACCTGGAATTTCACTGAATTTGTTTCTGCCTTCCCACCCTCATTTGTTAGGGGAACCTCCATTCCAACTATCCAAATGTCAGTCATTGTTAACAGTGTTACACAAGAGAGATTACTCCCATATAGAGGAGCTATTTTGGCTGAAGTATGTTCTGATTTTTTTTTTCCCTGAATATGCTTGAAATATGCACTATTTTTCTTTTGGGAAGTGAAAGTGGAATGTCACTGATGGTTCTTTTGGGTTTTTGTAAAATATGTTCTAGGATTCATCCTTTGAATGGAGGGATACAAAGGACAGAAGAGGAAATAGTATGCTGAAGAGATAAACAGATTCTGTAAGAGGTATTTTGATCTCTTGATCAAAACATATTATATGTTTCAGCAGACCAGAGCTAGAGTTTCCCCTTCTTGCCTAATAAAGTCAATGGTCATGTTGAGAAACACACATGGCAAGGAACCATGTGTGGATGACCCCTAGGACAAGATGGTAGTAGCCATCTGGCAGTCAGCAAAAAAGGGTGAACCATCATACAGCAAGAAAGAAATTAATTCTCTCAATAACCTGAATGTAGTGAAGTATATGTTCTCCCATTAAAGCTTCCAGATGAGAGTACATTCCAGTCATCTCAACTGCAGACTTTTGAGACCCTGAGCAGGGGACCCAGCTAAGACATGCCCTGATTCCTGATTTCTGAGTTAGAAACTGTGATATAATTAATATATGCTATTTTAATTTACAGTAATTTGTTAAACAGCACTAGAAAACTAACACATTAGATAACAGAAGGAAGTCAGAAAAATGGCTTAGTAAAATGATTTGAAGTCTTGTAATAGAGAGAGATGGAAGAAAGAGATAAGGGAAGGGCACAGGGCAATGTGGGGAATGGATAGCATAAGAGTGTTCTGCATTATTTACAGAGTGTAAAGACCTTATTTGTGAATGGAATGTGAAGCATCACTGTTCAGAACATTTTAAGAATTCAAAGTCATTTCAAGTTATCCTCTACTTCTTTGATTCTGAAGCTTTCCTTCTGATTAAACATTTATGTTTCTCGCTCCTTAAGCGTTATCCCTATATTGCAGATTTAATTTCCACAGCTTTATTCAGATTTCCTAAATCAACCATCCCACTCCCATGTCCTTTTCTTACCTAGTTGAAGTGAAAGAAACTCTGCTTTTATAAACATAAAAAGCAAGGTTTCACATTGTAATAGTCATCTTTTATAAAGGGGAAGAGTATAATGAAGTAGTTAAATCTTTTTTTAATTGGAAAAAGCTAAATGTACTGTCTGGTAACCAATCACTCTGTCTTACTGTATCTGCCTCATCAATTCACCATCTGCTTTCAAATTTCATCCAACAACATGTTTTTCTTGTTTGATTACACCTCTTATTTTCTCACTTTTATTTAACTTCACATGAACTTCATGAAAGTTAACACTTTGATGCTCAACACACAGATGATCATAGTCTACAGTCCATTCATTGCCAGTTACTCTTGGTCATTACTTAAGTAGTACAGGGAACACATTATCTGGACAAATTGATATCGACACTGGACAGCAAGAAGAAACATCAGGGTCATATGCAAAAGCACTCACAGTTACAAACAGCATCTTTTAGGTTTTGGCAGGCTTTTCACACATATTTTGACTATCTGCCTACCTCACCACAGGCAGAACATAGGATTTCCATACTGTTCCCTTTCCACCTTTTGCCTCGGTGAGAGGTGATTATTTCCCCCAAAGTCTCCCCCATGTCAGACTGTGAGTATACTCACATCTTCTGCCTCAGAAAATGTATCTGGCATTTCTGTTAAGCAAATATGTGCATTCATATAATTTCCATTTTATGCTCTGAAGTCTATTAGTCAACCTGGGGAGGTTTCAAAAATCTTCAGTACATGCAATACACAGGGGTTCAGTGACATTGGAATGACAGATGACAAGAGCTTTTGTCACTGTGTTACTTTTCCAGGTGGCAGTTCCCAGCATGGACTAGAAAAACACTTGAAGGTAGACTTTGTGGAACACAACCTACTTCATGACAGTGAAGAATTTAAAAATTATGATAATTGTGTTCAGAAGTCTATCATGAACTCTTTACATTAAAAGTCAATGTAAATTCTGCAGACACCAGCAAAACAAAATTCTGATCTGGCAATTATCAGATTGATTTAGACAATATGCTCTATGAAACTTCATAATAATTAAGACTAAATGCTCCTTAATTTAAAAAAAATCTTCACAATGCACAGTCTACTGTATTCAGGTAAATGAATGATTCTGTGCATTGCCATCTAGGCACTGAATAACAGAGTGGCAAGGGAGAGATGGGGCAACTAAAAAAAACTGAAAATAAATTTTTACAAGAACCTAAAATATGCTTATCATTAAATTTTGAAAATTAATTTCATAGTCAATTGCAGCTTTATTTTATCAATGAAAACACAGAGATACATTTTACTATTTAAACATTGCCCGAAGAAAAAGATGATGTTTTAAAAGTAATTTTACATGAATCTATTAATTCTAATGTTATAGATCAATATAATCTAATATATCATTATCTGTGTTGGCCAGCCATGGGCTCTGTGGGTGAAATATGAGAATTTTAGCACATGGGAGGACTGGCTTGATGTTGCGTGCTTTTTGGGCCGTGCACGTGTGTACTTTCCTTATTCTGCCTGTGTTTCCACACAGCACCTGAGATGGGTGTGACTTGCAAAGATGTCAATCAGTCTACTGACCACAAGATATCACTAAGTTAGACTCAACCCTCTGAAACTTGACCTTTTGCCTTATTTGGGAAGAACATTCCATTGAACCTCCCTCTGTGTCCCCTCTGTAAAAATAAAGAATTCAGGTGGCTGGCTCCCTCTTTCCAATGGACCCGTAAGTTCGAGAGCCGTCACTGGACCCCAAGAAAAAGCTACTTTCTGTGTCTGTGTAATTATTTCGTACTTACCCAAATTCACCTGAAGTAACCCTGAATAATTTGGTTACATGTCATGGCAATTATCATCATATAGCCTGAAATTTATGACTACAGAAGTATATTAAAATGAGATATTTTCACTAATTAGTTAATAATTACTATTTATTTGAATTTTTTCATCTGAATTAATAACATGCAAACATAGGTTTTTAAATTTTGGCTCACAGTAATTGCCTACCCAAATCAACTACCGCTGAAGTACCTGTTGAAATATCTGGAAACACAATGCTTATTTGGAAGACTCAATTTACCTAAATTAGAGAAAGATGTTAAAATAGCCAAAATATGAGATATTAAAATAAATAATTCTTGTGAGGAAGAAATGAAAAATCCCAGTTTGTAATAAAGTAAATTTTCAGCAAAAATTTAATCACTATAAGGCAATGTTTCCTGACTTCATAAAAGGCCTACCTCCCTTTGTTGAATATAGAGATTTTACACCTTTTGAAATATTTGAAAATTTGAATACATTTCATGAACAACAGAAATCAAGTAATTTGACATAGTGTATTTATGCTGTATTTGTAGGTCACACATATTCCCCTCCAACTGCCATTAAATCAAATACGCTAGGGCTGGGGTTGTGGCTCAGAGTTGAAGCACTCACCTAGCAAAGGTGAGATCCTGGGTTCGATTCTCAGAACCACAAAAAAATAAATAAATAAAATAAAGGTATTGTGTCCAACTGCAACTAAAAAATAAAAATTAAAAAAAAATCAGAAACCCTAGAGGTGCATTTATTTCTTATTTGTACTGTTACTCTTTCACTCTGTAAATGGCATGATTTAATTATATTAAGGGAGACTGAAGGAAATATTCAGAGAACAGATATAGAATCTCCTGGCCCACCTGCCACAGATAGTCTTGAATTCTAAACCAGAGGCTTTCAGGCATGTGTTACTTGTGGCTTGTGTTTGCAAACACAATCTTCCATGGAACCTGAATATGTAAAGAGATATAGCTGGGCCATTCTGACAGAGAAGGGAGGGAGGTTGTCCCAAATTCAGTTACTAAATCCTCCTCACTGCCCTCTAGCACTGAATTCAAGACCTGCAAGGCAGTTGTGAGGATCTGAGAAATATAATCAGAAAACCACCAATTTAAAATACTTGTTAGCTATTGTTGATCTCCCACTGTGCCTACCTTCTTCTTTTGCTTGAATTTTGGGCCCTCAGGTTTCTAAAGTGGTCCATAATCATGTACAGTTTCTCTAAGATTGTGTTAAATTCTAATATGGTTGGAAACCTTAGAAATTATTTATATATCTCCATGTATTTGTATTTAGTATGTTATGTTTCCTTTTTGGTATAAACAGCTTTGGAATTATCTCCTGGAGCAAGAGATATTAAACAGAATTTATGAGTTACTTTCATTAAGTATATTCTTTTTTTTTTCAATAATTACATACATGCTATACTTCTATCAAGAGAAGACAAAGTCAAATAGCAGTAACTTTGATTACTTCATCAAGTTACTCTTTTGGAATAGTATTTGAATTTAAACTTACAAAAATTATATGAGAAAGCTTTTACAATATTATTTTCTCCAGTTCAATTATTCTATGATTTAAGGCTATTATGTAAAGAATTTTATGAGAGAGAGAGAGAGAGAGAGAGAGAGAGAGAGAGAGAGAGAGAAAGAGCCTTGTTTAAAATTTAACTTTATATTCAGGTAAAAAAGTTGGTGAAGTACCCATTTACTTTTTTTCTATAATGGCTGGAGAAAAGAAAGACCTAAATAAAAGTCTTAAATTTGGAGTTTGGTAATTGTTATAGATTCTCGGTTTGGCTGGCATTTTATCAGAGAGAAACAGAGTTTTCCAACACCATGTTGTTTGGTTCTTTCCAAATTACTTCTTGCCTGGAGAGAAAACCTGAATCTACTGGATGTGTTTTCACCTAAATTTTGTGCAGAGAAAAACATTCCTCACTTTGTTTATCAAGAAATTTGTTTACAATTGAAATTACTTGATTAAAATTAAGTTCAATTAGAAATCATTATTATGAATAAAACTTTTTTAAAAAAATTTTTAGTTGTTCACAGACCTTTAATTAATTAATTAATTTATTTATTTATTTATTTATATGCAGTGCTGAGAATTGAACCCAGTGCCTCACACATTCTAGGCAAGTGCTTTACCACTGAGCTATAACCCCAGTCCCTGTGCAAAATTTTTCATTCCACAGCCCCCAACTTCATAGCTCCTTCTTTATTTCTTTATCTCTTATATGTATTTCTCTAGACCAATGATACAGAAAAGCTATTGTCTCTTTTATTGTAGGAACAGTGTGTGTGTGGTTTGGATTACCTTTTCCTTTATATCAGTAGCTTACTTATAACATCTGCTTATTGATAAAAGAAACAAGCACAGCAAGAAAATAAGCTTTTAAAAAATCCATGACATTTTAAAATGCATTTTTATTTAACTCATGACTACAGTAGTGAACACACAGACATATACACACACAAATACACACACACACACACACACACACACATATATATATATCTATTTTATCTAAAAGACAACATTTACTATGTTGGGAATCCATAGTAGCCTAGCAAGCCTTCCAACTCTCCTTCCTGCTCCCCTATCATCAGGGGTTTTACAGGACCCTGTTTTAATGCCATGACATCTGTGTATAAGCATGTTTTAGAAGAAAAGGGTAAGAAGCCAAGGGATGGTCTTTATTCCATGAATGTTACTTCTATAATATCCCTACACCAATACTTGGCATACAATTGATGAGACACTTGCCAAGTTATCTTTACATCAATCTAAAGAGTAGAATTATCTGGCAATAATCATTAAAACTGCTGAGCTGTTACATACTAAAAATGAATGTTAAATCTAGGAAGCTGAAACTTTAATCCATTTTCATATACTCTTAAAATTTTTAATAAAATCCAAACTCTGTAAGACTTATCACATAATTACTTGAGGGATTAAAAATATCATAATCTTGCCTGACGTCTCATTTTAATGGTCAGTGAAATTTGTATGCTCTCTGTGATCCTACTTAGTGGATATGTCTCAATTTCTGCTTTATTACATTCTATTACCATGTTTTATTCATTTGCCTATTTCTCCCTTGCTCAAAATTTCCAACTGAGAACAGAAAATGCTTTAACATCCATGAAGGCTTTTTTTTCCTCCTACCAAATAAGCAAGGCTCTGAGTCTGATTATGTTCTTGATAGACCTATTTTTTATCCATAATGAGTTAAGACAATGTGTACCCTAAATTTACCTTGGCTTCTATAATTGATCAATTAGGAAGCATAAAGTATAACCACTAAGCTCATATTTTTCTGTGACCTGTTTATGAGTAATCTTAAGCTTCCTTCATTTCAGTAGTCAAATTTAATGACCCCTGGTAAATCTGAAGATATTTTGAGATGAATAATCTAGATGAAAGGAGAGCAAGTTGTTTCTGATTAACTTTAGTTGTTCCTGTAAGTACGTCAGTCAATATATTATTGGACAACTGTGAACCTTTATAGTAATATTGAACGCAAATCAATTAAATAGTAAAATCCCTTACTGCAGTATTGTCAATAACTTTTCATGATGCCTATATTTCTGGACAATTATAGTTATGTTTCCCACTTCAGTACTATAGCAGAATCTGTCTTGGCTAAAAGGAGTTTAAAGTATCCTTCTTCTAGTGCCAATACATAGAAGAATATAGAACAGCAGAGGGAAAATGGCTGCCAAACAGCAGAAAACTCTATGGTGCTCTGAAATTCACACATTATATTCTCAAATGGAGAGTCAGTGTTGCCCATTTTGATTCCTAAGCAAGGAGAAGGTACAGCAGTAGTAATGTCATAAGGTAATCTGAGTATAAGACACATTGCAGAGGATCCAGAATGGGTAACTAGGCTTTGCCATGTTCACAGTACCAAGATGTATGTTGATATCATCAGCTCATGAGGCTGAAGTAAGTGCAAGAAACAGGCAGTAACAGTTCAGAGTCAGGAGGTCTGGTGTGGTAATCGTGCTCCACAGGACTCCTGGGAGTTGAGGCAAGACTTCCAGAACTGGTGGTATCTGAAGTGTGCTCTAGAACCTTCCTAGTCAGAGTGTAATACAGCAAACAGAAACACTGGCATCATCTAGAAGCAGTTGCTAGAAATGCATAATATTATGCCCCTATTTAGACCCATGGAAGAAATCCGCATTTTCCAGATTTCCAGGTAATTCATATGCACATTAAAGTTTGAGAAACATATTCTAGAAGATAACTGGCAAGTAGCCAAATGATCAGGCAAAGAGACAGTCTTACCGGTTGGGGGAAAATCTGGCACAGGGCTCAAGACAGAAAGAAGAGATCTGCTGGACATACAGGTTAGTATGGCTGGATGGCACAGTTTATTAAAAGATATAGCTGAACAGGAGGCAGAAGAAATGTGCAGAGGTTAAGTAATGATTCAGAGATAATCAAATAATGCTGTATTAAGAAGATAGACTTTTTACATGCAAATATTAATAAGATAAGGTATGTATTTTAGTAAGACCACGTTAGCCTATAGATGGAGAAATTATGGGGAAAAAAAAACAAGTATTGAGGCAGGGAGATCATTCAGGAACTAATTGCAGTAGTTAAGAGGGAAAAGGATAATGGCAGTCATGGTGGAAAGAAGTCCATGAATATAAAAAATAGCAATGTAAAAACTTTTTGAAAACTGAGAAATAAACTGAATAGAGAAGCTGAGAGGGATTGGCAGAGAAATATTTCTGGCTTGGTAATTTGGATATCTTCAGGACCAATTTCTGCAAATGAAGATTGAAATTTAAGATTTAAAAATGGTAAGCACTTTGTTGACTTGTTGAGTGTGAAATATCTACAGGACACTGAAGTCCTAATATCTAGTGACAGCTGGATATATACATCTTAGTCTAGAAATTTAGGAGTCATCAACATAGAGGGTTTTAACAAAGGACTAAGGATAGATTGCATTAGCCTGGGCCACCATGTGATTCAAATGTAAAAGAAGGGGTATTGCATAGATTAACCATTTCCTTTGGCAAGCAGAGGAAAAAAATCACCCTAAGACCATACCAGAAAGGATTAGTTTTATAACTAGAAGAACAAAATATTATTAAGGTAGAAGTAGCATTTAAATAATGTTAGATGTAAAATCTCTATTGCTGATATGACCTTGATGAAAGCAAGTTTTAAAGAAATGAAGAGGCAAAAGAATGAGTTGGGGGTGGAAGGGAAGTGAAAAAATGAGGCTAATGAGTCCTAGTTGACTCTTGGTATAAGTGGAGAGAGGGAACATGTTGATATTTTCATGGAGTACATATTAAAAGTGCTACTTCAAGAATAGTCAGATACAGATATCTGAATGTAGCAGGCCCTCCCAGGATAGTTGTTTCTTTTGCTTCACTTGAAACTTCCCCAGAATAAAGCCACTTTCTTTATAACATTCTACTAATGAGGTTATTTCTGTTTGAAATTACATATTGTACAACCTCAAGACTAGGAAATTAGGATAGTGATAATCATTAACCTAATGAGCATTTTGCTATAGGAGTCAGACTAAATGAAGCCAGTGGGTTCTTCAACATCTTTTCCAAAGTTGGAAGATCCAGACTGTGATATGATATGACATTTTCACTCCTTGGGCTGTGTTAAGTCTTTGTGCTGAATGAGAAATTTTTTGAATACATTGAAGACACCATCTACCTGTGATATGATCAACTCTAGACATAACCTAAGCATGCTAACATTATTGTCAAGCAATTAAGCAAAATTCCAGGTAGATTAATGTTTAATTTAACAAGGCTAACATTTAAGTTAAGATCCTGTGAGATTAATGACATTGAGAAATGTCAAGAATAAAGAACACTGCCATGAGTCAGTTGTTACACAAACATCAAATTGAGCCTCAATAAAGGGGAATTAGATTTCTGGAAGGTTTCTAGAAATGATTGGAAACCCTGAGATGAGACTTCTGTAGTATTCCAGAGGCAGAAATAGAGCCCAGTGAGGTTAAGCAACTCATGCAAGTCACACAGCTAGCAGGTGGCCTAGCTTTGACTTAAAACAAAACAAAGCCTGGCACATGCTAAAGTTCATGCTTATACAAGCAAAGTAACTGCTTCCCAGGACCTCACTAAGTACTTACATTCCAGGATGTTGAGGAGTTTTGTTTAGAGAATGATTATCAGCCAAACTTCCAATTTTTGTGCCTTTCTTAACTAATGGAATGAATCTTTCTGATATTATTACCTGTATCAAGGTAAATTTCCTAATCTGTAGTTTGGGAGCTTTATAAGAAAGATACTTTCTACTCATGTTCTCTGAGTCTTTATCACACTGTGCTTTCACATTCTTCTTACATTATGCAAGACTGCTAATTTTCTCCAACTTTGTTCTAGTTGCTTTACTACATTCTTCTCTCCTTCAAAATTATTATTTTTCCAAATTATTTTTAAAGAGAAATTCTATTTCCTCCAGTATTTTAGTACTCAGTTGTAATTAGTTTTTACAAATAAATGTCAGGCACAGTTTCTATTATATTGCCATCTATTTGTACAGGTGTCATGTAGTATTTATAATATTGTATGCCATTTTTTGCTTACCAGTCTACAAAGCATAGACATTCTCTCAATTGATTATTCATTTTCATATACATGATAACTTTCATTGTATTGCAAGTTCTATCATGTTCTTTGTGAATTAAATAAATCTTGAATCTCTTGCTATGGGGAGTTTTGTAAAGGGAGATCTAATAGGCAGTTTGCACTTATGTTCAATCACATTCTCTTTTTGAGAAGGATTCAGATAACACAAAGACTGCAGCAGCTGAGAGGTGTTTTCCAGGAAATGGTCTTGGGCTTCATCCAATCACAGAGTAATTCCCTGCCTGTGATTAGGTGGCATACACCAAGGTAAACAGGGTGGAAGTTGTAGGTACCACAAATGCAATAAACCCCCATAAAATGGCTCCGAGTCACCTTTCAGTGTGTGAGGTATCACTTATGTACAAGTGATAACTTTTTTTTTTAATTAGGGCATTATAACTATACATAGCAGAAGGGCACATTTTGACAAAGTCATACATTCAAGGAATTTGATTTCAATCCCCATTCTCCCTAAAATTTTCTTCCTTTCTCCCTTTCCCTATTATCCTTTCTCAATTTTCTTTTCTCTTGTTTATTTATTTTTGATTGGTATTTTGTATAAATACATAAAGAAATTCCCTTTGGTACATTTATGTTTTAGTCAGCTTTTTCACTGGTATAACTAAAAAACCTGACAAGAACAATTTTAGAGTAGGAAAAGTTTATTCTGGGGCTCACAGTTTCAGAGATCTCAGTTCATAGAGAGCCAGCTCCGTTCCTTAGGGCTCGAGGTGAGACAGAACCTCAAGGTAGAAGAGTGTGACAGAGGAAAGTGGCTCACAGGATGATCAGGCAGCAGAGAGAGAGATCTCCATTTGCCAGATAGAAATAGTCATGCCCTGGATGACCCACATCCTCCAGCCACACCCTACTCACCTTCAGTTAGCACTCAGTTAATACCATTAGGGGCTTCATCACTGTTTGGTTTAAGACTCACATAATCCAGTTATTCTCCTCTAAACCTTCTTGCATTGTCTCACACATCAGCTTTTGGGTGACACCTCGCATCCAAATCATAACTATTTATTGGTGCTCATTTTTATAAATTCATTCCATATTTCTTCCCCTTTCCCTTCCTTACTCCCTCCCTCTCATTCTCATTTTTCTATTCCATTAATTTTTCCTATATCTTTCTGATATCTGATCCCTGCTCCCATCACCATTTTTTCCTTATTTTTCTCTAGCTTCCACACACAAGAGAAAGCAAGTTTTAAAGTTTAGACCTTTGATTGTAGCATGGTGTTATCTACTGATAGCATTTCCTTTAATTTTCATATCCTTCTGCACTAATGGCATGTCACATCATCTCTGTGTCTTCATACTTTTTTGGCCAGCTATATCATTACCCATTGCAAACCCACAGAATTCTAAACCCACTCTTCCTCTCATCTTCTCTATGTCAATTTTTTTTAATGAAAACAATTTGAAATCATACTAGATTTTTCTTTTCTCTCAAATGCTAAATCCATGCTACCAAAGCACATAAGTCCATCTTAAAATTTGACATTATTGACTCTGTTCATTTCTCTTTACCTCCATTGCTATCACTCTAGTTCAAACCCCTTTTTTATTTCTTACCCAAGTATTATAATAAACTCTCAGATGATCCAAACTCATCTCACTGCTCCTATTCCTGCCCCATTTTTACCACCCAACATAATCTTCTAAAACTCATACACAAGTTCAAGTTACCTCCTCCTTGTTCAAAATCATCCGTTGTTTCTCTTCACACCCAAAGCAAAGCCTGTGAGCCTGCGTGATCAGGGTCTCGTATGCCTCTCCAGTCTCATTTACAGAGCCTCTCACGTGCTCACGCTGCTTTGGCAACAGTGGCCTTTCTTTTACTTTAATTATCAAGATTACTCCTGACTTTTAGCCTTGGCTTTTGCCTTTCTCCCCAGATCTTATTTTCATGGCTTGTTTCCTCAGTTTCTTCAATGGCTATTCTAACCAGAAGTCCTCAGAAAAGTAACCCTCTGGCTACACTACCTAAAATAGCAACCCCATTTCCTCACATATGTGTGCACCCATGCTTTATCAATTATGTCCTGTTTTATGCTTCCTTTATGGTGCTTTCACTACTTGATATTATTAATTTAAATTGCTGATTGGCATCTTCTTCAGTAGATGATAAATTTCATGAGAGTAAGGGTTTGGGCTTAGTTATCTTTATTTCCAGTGCTTAGCATAACTCTTCACATACAGAATGTACTCAGTAAACACTGGTTGAAAACATTATAATTATTCATATCTACCTCTGCAGAAAGCATATGAAAAAGGTGGATCTGACAGGGTAGGTTTCCTAAGAGAAACATGATTGAGAGTGAAAATGTGATTTGGAGTTCAACCATCTTGAACTTGAACTAGCTAGAATAGAAAGTTTGCCCTTAACCAGCCAACCATTTGATCTGAGGCAAGTTACTTACCTTTCTAAAGTGTTTTTCTCTTTGACATGTAACTAGAGGTAAGCATACTTATTTCCATCATTTTTTAAAAAGATCAAAGATAACATATGAAAATGCAACCACTATGCATGCTTCTGCCATTGGCTAATTCCTCCAGGACCATCCCTAGTCATCAGTCTAGTCTCAGTGCCAGAAAACTGACTTTTTTCTATTTCAAATGATATGTATCAATTACCCTAATTGAACATTATACCTGGTACACATATATTAAAATGTCACACTGTACCACATAAATATGTACATTATGTGTCAACTAAAAATTAAACAATAAAAAATAGTTCAGTAGCATTTGTGGTAAGGCCTAATTAATATTATTGTAACAAAGTTTTTAAAAATATATTTTTGTAAATTACACAGTAGGTTTTGAGCATGCAGAGTAGACCAATTTTGCATTGAATTGAAAATATACCATTTGTAATTGTAAACAAAGGTTCTCAGTTGATATTCTCCATGGTTAATGCATCTTTATTAATTATAATGACTACTCTGAACTGTTAAAGAGGATGATAAAGCAATGAAAGAAATACCAAATCCTTCCAGATAAGATTTAATCTTTTTTATTTTTCTGACTGAAGAAGCCAAACTTATTATCCTACAAATAGCTTTCACTTTACATTACTCTAACTGAATATATAAAATCTATTAGGTACATTACCATTTATATGTAGATTTTACTGTATTCAGATAAAATGTGCACTTCCAATCTTACTGGAGTTTCCTCCTAATTAAAGGAACATACGGCTGGCAGATTTAAAGAATTAAAATTGTTTTAAATTGTTTCCCAAATATAATTTTTAAATAATAAGAAAATCTTTCCAAGCTTTTAAAGAAGGATTTTTAACCTACTATGCTTATTTTATTCTAAGAATAGAAGCTAAAAGAATTAATGTCCCATTTTAAAATGATCTCATATACAAGTAGGATATAAATTAAGGCAATTTAAAAATTAACTTTCAAACGTTCCATTTAAAATTTTCCAGGGGTATTGTTCATTTCAAAAATACTGTGCTAGGATAGCTCAGTCAAGGTAGTAAGTGTCATTTGTGATTTACTGCATGGGTGATTTAGAGCTAGAATGGATCGTAGTTTGATATTTTTAAGCATTCTCTTATTATGAAACCTGAAACTACTTGAAATTTATCAAAAGACTTCAGGAATATTTTCCTGCCAACCAGAGAACAGCAGGGTAGTGACTTAATTAATTCTTTGAATGAAGACACGCTAGGGAATATGGGATATATATCACTTGTTCGTCTACTCTCTTCATTCATTCACTAGACAGTTACAGAGTGCCAATCACAGGTTAAGAATGCTTCTAGAAGTTGAAAAACAGCAGTGAAGAAAGAAGAAAGCACTATGCATAAATGGATGTTTCTTTTCAATTCTAAAGAACAGGCTCAACCCACATTGAATGATGTGTGACAAACATATCTTTCAGGACAGAAATCATTTTGAATTCAAACATGTTTTCCAGGGGATAGATCTTAAACTAAATCAGCAAAATGCTGAAATACTAGATCACTTATATTAATTTGGTTCAAAATTGACCAATCCAATTATGTCATTTGGAGTAACTCATGGATAAGTAAAATGCTAGCTTTTTGCTTCTCTTCCGTTTTTAATGGAATGGAGAGCACCTCAGAATTATCCACAACTGCTTATGTTATATTAGACATTTCAAGCTTCAAAATCTAGAGAGTCATCTCCATAAACCTGCTATGTATGATGATATCAACATTTTACTTAGTTGGAATAGCTCTTGACCCTGCTATGAAGGTTTTACGATGTGCTGCATTTTGGACATGACATTGTGTAAATATTAAAGAGTCGTGTCTCTGACTCCAGTTGTTTGGTTAGAGTTAGCAATAAACTCAAAGCAATAGAAAATTATATCTTTATTATTAACTGGACACAATTTTGAGCTCCTCAGCTTCTTCTGAGAGCATAAGATTGCTGTATCAGTTGTCTAGAACTGTTAAGTTACTTTCAATAAATATGATGATCACATTTGTGACTAAAAATTAAAGCCTCTGAAGAGATGTAATGTGGAATGAAATGGTGGAATATCTCTATGTAAGTAATCCAGGAGAAAATATAAAAGAAAAACTAACTAAATGAGGAAATTACTTTTTTGTGTCTTAAAGGTCAGCCAGCCATGAACCCTGGCTAACAGAAGAGCAGACTAGTAACTTTGAAAAGCTGAATCACACTAGAAATTGATGTGACCTGCATTTTTGGCTATATAAGATTAGCACATAAAAACAGAACGAGATTGGTCAGGGCACACTATGATCTCAGTGTCACAGATCAGTTTTTTAGACTTGCTTCTCTGGATGAGTGTAAAACAAAATGCTCTTCTTTTATAGATGAATAGAATAAACCCCCAAATACTCCAGGATACTTGGATGAGTGGGAAATGATTTTAGTATGTGGTGCACTTGGGGACTAACAGGGTATATATACTCAGTGCTTGCTTTTTTGAGCATGGCTATGTGAGAAGCAGAAACACTAGTTGTGAAGCAATGTGGTCTCTTAAGGACAATAGCTACTTTGAGGAAAATAGCAGCTCTATTACAATAAAACAATGACAGGTTAGAGCTGAGTAAAAGACACAAGGCATCTAGTCCAAGGAGGGACTCTAAGGCAGTAGTATCACATAGTAACGTGGCAGGGCTGGGGCTGGATTGCTATTTTAGTTCTAAGGATATTATTTCAGATACAGACTCATGCTTTCATTCCTGAATTCATTCCAGGTTTACTTTCTAGAGATAGTTCTATCACCTTTTAAGGATTGCACAAATGAACTTTCTATCAATTAAATAAATGTACTTGATTCCTAAAATGGAAATATAGAAAAGACATTATTTTTCACAAAAGTGAATATTTTCCAACAATACTCTCAATATTATACTAGAAAGTCAGTTGGTTGGGTCATAGTCGATAAGAATATATACTATTAATGTACAGTGAGAATTATCACAAGAGTATACAGACAGAGATATGGCTGGCCGGTATTGAAACAGTGAGAAAAATCATGGTCATCCTCAGTCATAAAACTCAAGGAACTTTTGTCCAAAAATGAGGCAAACTGGGAAGCCTGTTAGAAATACAAAGAATCATATTAACAGCAGAAATTCTATTATGAAGTCAATGTTAAAATAGCAGAAACAGCCCTAAGAGCTTATATTTAGAATTATAACTTTTGTAGAGAACTGTATTTCTCCTATACTTTTGTCATCTCATAAATTTATTTATTACTGTTTGTGCTGAAGTTCTTAGAGAAAATTTGCTTCAACAGATTTTTGATGAAATGCCTAGCCAAAATAGAATGTATAAGCCAAAGTTCAGCATAAGTCAGGATTATCTTCATGCATACCAAAACATGGGGTAACTCTAATAAAGCTTATCTCATTCCTTTCTTTTCTTCCTCAAAAACCTCATTCTGATCCCAGCATTGTGGAAGTTAATGTTCTGGATTTATATTCCCTATTGTATTTCATGTGGGATGGACACTGTAATTCACTTCATTCAGCAAGTATTAATTGAGTGTAAATGCTTTGTATTAAGAGATATAAGAGCTCTGGGGTTGTGGCTCAGAGGTAGAATGCTTGGTTAGCATGCCTGAGGTACTGGGTTCAATCCTCAGCACCTCATAAACAACCTGAATAAAAAAAATAAAGGTAATTTTTAAAAAGATATAAGAGGTCACAATATAGGGAGGACACTGAAGGACATTGGGCATGGGGGTTGAAAGACTTAGACTTGAATTTTTCCTGTGTTACTTAGTAGCTCTGTAATGTAATATGGTCCTTCACCATCATGAGTCTTGGTTTTCTCATGTACAAAATCATGAGGACAATATTTACTTCTGTCAGTCACAGAGTTTCTGCAGGAAATGCTCAATCAACCTTCTCTCTATTGATGTTCTCAGTCTCACATGTACCCTCACACTCAACCTTGGTCTACTGTCAGGATTTACAATTCCTTTTGTAAATCTAAATTGCTGTACAAATATAAGGTATTATTATTACTCTACTGTCAATGTGCCAGGCTACTGTATAGGACTGATGAGCACGTTCTTCATTTTTTATTCAGTATGGTTCACAGAAAGGTTCCATGAGAGTTGCTAGTATTTTAAAATTCTTTTCTAAAACACTTTTGCTCTCTAAATGTGCAACTGTCACTCTGTGACTTTATTAGGATCACAATACCCTGAGTTTCTTTTGAGTTGGGAAGTTTCTTTCAGAGGCAGCTATACTTACTCTTGACAAACTATGTGAGGACCAAAATCATTTTAAAATTCGATGCATAAGATAATGCTAGGAATAGAAACAAATATTGGCATACTGATGCAAATTTTTATTTTTTTTAAATGTGTTTTTAAAATAAATGTGTATTACTTGTAAGAATGCATTCATGGGACAAGAAATATACAATGAAGCATGGCATGGGAAACAATGACAGAGTGTGTGTACTCACTGGGCAATATGATATGAGTTACAGGTATTACAAAGTGAATTCATTTTGTTGTTTTCTTTGCAATGGTTACATATTCTGTCATCTGTTAGTATTGATCATAAATTGTGTCACTTCCAGGAAAGTTTCTATATAAACCCAGAGGAACAAATTAACAGTTTCCAAGGAAAGTGAATCATCATGGATGTCACCTTTCTTTGAACATCATTTGAAAATCTCTGCTACATTGGTCTTACTCTTCTATGTCCAACTAGATCCCTTCTCCTCTCTGAAATCTGGGTACTAACGTCCATAGCCATCTCTTGGTTCTAGGAACCCTGTGCCATAGTTGTCTGCAATTTTCAGTTGTCCACCAGTATATATGTTAACTTGCCTCATTTTTGCATCTTTCTATGTATAGAATCTGACTTTACATTCAGGCGTCATTCCTTTACTTCTACCTCTTCTTTGTAGCCCTCCTCTCAGCAGAGTCTGAAGAACTGATATTTAGGAAACATTCCTGCTAAATTAACTCCTGCCTCCCCAAGAAGATTCATACCCTTCCTGATGGGGAGGGTGTTTGGTTCCTCTAAATCTTTTGGGTGTTACAGACTGATAGACAAGAGAGGCAAGAAGAAAACCCTCAATAAATCTAATCACCGGAGTCCTCACTCCATGCATTTTTCTTCACACTCCACCTTGGTCTGCTGTCAAAAGCCGTAAAGTGTCATCTGCACTTGGCTTCCCCATTTCTGTGATGGCCTCTGTCTTGGGCTGGAGTAATTGGGAAGCTAATAAATTTCTCTGTTCAAAGAACTGGGGAGATCTTAAGAGGCTTACCTTTCTCTACTGGTGTTAGGAATTCATTAACTCAGGAATTACAAAACCCCAAATCACTAAAGGCAAAGGGAAAGTTTAAGCCTGAGGCTAGCTCTAACACCTTACAAAAACTATCCTTCTTCTCTTAAAATGTAAAAGAGGGAAGTGACCCATTGGTCTTGGGTTTTCAAGTAATTTGCATATGAATGGTTGATAAAGACCTGTTTTTATTCTACTTTGCATAGGAAATTTTAAACCCAAAGTGGGTTAACTTTCAGTTAAAACTGAACCTTGGGGTTTAACTCTTGAGTTGTTGAAACTTGTGTTCCAATTTAGTTCAAGCTTCCCGCTAAAACTGTTCTGAGAGATCCTGGGACTGCTAGTGCTGAACTGCTTCTCCACAGAGGACTCATCTTGGGCCACTGCCCAAACAGCTACAAGGCTGAATCAGAGACAGGAACACTGTATTTAATGCCCTTCCTAAAGATTTGAAGATTCATAATGAACATTACTGCATTCAAATGTATATTTACTTTTGTGAAACAAACAAAACTCCCTTAAAACTAATAACAAAAAGCAAAAACACTTTCATTGTCAAATCTTGCTTTCTGAAGATTCTAAAGATTCATTTTGTAGTACTGGGGTACATGTAGAGACATTTCTTTGTAGATGTTGTAAATAGATTTTTTTTTCCTGCATATGAGCCTCATATTCAGCTAATAATTGCTTTAAAAGATAAGGAAATTGGATGGATTGGGGCATGATTCGAACTTACTTCACTCAAAGGAAACATGGATTAAGATTTCTTTCTCATGGGTCATATCTCCAGAGAGAGTTGCTTGAATTAAGGATGAAAATGTCAGAACAAACTCATTTCTTATTACAGTCTAGCAATCTGAATGGTAGCTGTTGAGATAAGTTTTGAAGGGCTTACATTTAGACTTCTAATCAAGGGAACAACTTTATTGACTATTTAATACCAGTTCTTATTTGCATCTCTTTGACTGTTAAGGAAATAATCATTACCAGGTTCAAGTGGTAAAAGTAACTCTGACCCTAAACATGGCAATGTACTTTGACCCTAAGTGTATTTACCACGGGATGTAACAAGTTGGTTACCCCCCACATCCCACGCACACAAATATACCTTAGAAAAGACTTGCATCCTACTGATTTATCTACCTTTTCCTATAGCTAGCTGCACCTCTCAGCAAGAACAGTAGAATTTGATGGAGAGGTCTATATACCTATATGAATTGTTGTTCTCTTCAGAGCATAGTTATATTAGAGAAATATTTTTTTTTAGTTTACCTTTACATTTCTTTCCTAAAGGGAAAATATGCAAGAATAAGCCAGTAGAGAATCTCACATACACAAACATACAGATGCCAATAGTTACTGCTAATTTCAGATAGAATAAAGAAAAAAACTGCATGCATTTTAAAGAGCCATAAAAAGTAAGACAAAGAGAAGAAGTCCAAAAAGATATAAAATAAAACTATAGACAAAAATAATAAAATTAGGGAAAAAAATAAGCAGCTTTTAAAAATAATCTAAAAGAAATGACTGAACCAAGTTCTAGGGATCTGATGTATAATAGGGATAATAATGGTTGTGTTAACAAATTTGATATTGATAATCATTACAAAATATATACATATATCAATTAATCAACCTTGAATATACATAATTTTGTCAATTAAATATATAAAAATAAAAACTAAATAAGAATTACTAATTTATGCCTTCTTTATATTTTAAGACTTATTTGTGAGAATTAATGGTGTTCTTGTTCCACAATGTTCAGAGTAGTAACTGTGCAAATGTTTAAGTTTATTTTAACCTCAAATGATTTTAAGAACAAATTTTGGACAGCATAAATTTAGTCTAGCCACTGTTAATATATCATGATATCTCATTGTTTGGAATTCTGCAGGTATTAATCAATTGCTTGGATTACATACTTTTACCTGATTAACAACTTCAAAACTAGGCAAAAAGTTTAAGTACAGACTATTTGCCTGCACATAGTCCCTCACACCATGTAATAGCATGCTTAAAATAAACATAATATATTTGGCTTCTTAGGTGTTATTTAAATTTAAAGCTGAAAAGATTTTTTTTTCTTTTCAAGAAGGAGTTGGGTGTCAAGATTCCTATTAACCTATTATCCTTTAGACTTTTCTTTTGTATTGTATATAGTGAATGCAATTACTAACTGACTTAAGGCAAAATGACAAATTGTGCAATAATCAATAAAAATAACAAAATTATTTCAATATTTAATCACTTGCAGGATTACAGTTCAAATGACACAACAGCACTTCTCAATTTAAACTTACATCTTTCTGTAAAGCTCAAAAGCAGATTAAATTTGAATAACTAACTTTAATGTTTTCATTTATATATAGTATATTAAAATTTTACTTGCTAGGAGCCATTAGAGATGGACCCAATTTCCAGAATTTCTAGATTGTTTCATTTCAGATTAGCCTTGATGTTTAGACCAGGCAAAGCTCAGAGGCAATGCAAAATTTACTATACTTCACTTTTTGTCCTGACACAGGCAAGCTATGACCAAGCAGATTTTTCATAGTAAACCACTCTCAAAGTTATTCTGTTTATTTCCTGAAAAATATACTCTGTTGATTACTTTTTAGTCACTCTTTCAGTACATTATAGTCCTTCGGCATTACTTTTAAAAACCTTAGAACAAATTTCATTTTGCATAGCCAATAAACATGTTTTAAGCATAAAGCACCTCATTTGATTTTTCCTTCTTTCTAGAAATACATCCAGTTTTCAATCATTTATTCATTCATTTAATGAGTAATTGAGAATCAGCTACATATAAAACACACACACACACACATACACACACACATATATATATATATAGATCCTAATCTCATGTTGTTTACCTTATTGTAATAGTGACAAGATATAAAGCAGCATGGTAAAACCTGGAACAGTCAGGAAAAGCATTGAACAAGGTTTCAGAATCCTTAGGTTTCCATAATAAAAAATTGCCACTTGCTAGCTTTGTAATATTTACAGTTATAATTAGCATGGTGTTATGGTTTCAGCAAACATACGAAAAATGTTCATTATCTTTAGCAATTAGAGAAATAAAAATCAAAGCTACTCCAATATTTCATCTCAATCCTGTCAGAATGGCAGCTATTATGAAACCAAAGACAATAAATGTTGGCAAGGATGTGGGGAAAAAGGTATATCATATACTGTTGGGGGACTACAAATTGGTGCAGCCAATATGGAAAGCAGTATGGAGATTCCTTGGAAAATTGGGAATGGAACCACTATTTAACCCAGCTATTCCTCTCCTTGGTCTACACCCAAAGGGCTTAAAAACAGCATACTACAGGGACACAGCCACATCGATGTTTATAGCAGCACAATTCACAATAGCTAAACTCTGGAACCAACTTAGATGACTAGGTAAAAAAAAAATGTGGCATATATACACAATGGAATATTACTTAGCAATAAAAGAAAATAAAATCATGGCATTTGGAGAAGATAATGCTAAGTGAACTTAGCCATTCCCCACCGCCCCCAACCAAACAAATGTTGAATATTTTCCCTGATATAAGGAGGCTGATTCATAGTGGAGTAGGGAGGGGAAGCATGGGAGGAATAGACAAACTGTAGATAGGGAAGAGTTGTGGGAAGGGAAGGGAGGGGGCATGGGGTTAGAAATGATGGTGGAATGTGATAAACATTATCCAAAGTACATGTATGAAGACACGAATTGGTGTGAATATACTTTGTATACAACCAGAGATATAAAAAAGCATGCTTTATACGTGTAATATGAATAGTAATACATTCTGTTGTCATATATAAAACAATTAATAAAAAAAGAAAAATAAAGAGGTGACTCAAAGGCAAAAAAAAAAAAAGTGCATGTATGAGACAATGCAAGACAGTTTACAGGTGAAATGAATGGGTCATGACAACTCTAATCAGTATGTTAATCGCCTGGTAGAGATTAACTTATTGGTGACTATAGGCAGGTAAGGTATGGGTGGAGGAGGTGAATCACTGGAGACATGCCTTTGTGGGGGTGTATTTTCTTCTTGGTGAGTGACACCTTCTCTCTCTGCTTCCTTGTGCCATGTTCCCAACTCTTTCCTCTACCACACCCTCTGCCATGATGTTCTGCCTCATCTCAGGCACAGAGCAATGAAGTTGGCCTTCTATGGACTGAAACCTCTAAAACTGTGTGCCCCAAATAATTTTTCCTCCTCTAAAATTATTCTTGTCAAGTCTTTTGGTCACAGTGGCAAAAAGCTGACTGAAATGCAGGGATAATCAATCCATACAGATTAAGTATTTACTGAAATTTGTTATTTTACATGGCATGAATTCTAAAAGGAGGGTACCTCTGAGATTGGTTAATTAAGGAACCCATTAGCATCATCAAAGATAAAAGTTATTTTTATTTTTTCCTACTCTAACCACTTTCAGAATAGAAATCTTTTCTCTCCCAGTAGCTTCTTTTCATATTCCAAGATAATGGCCAAAATCAGGTGCACAGTAGGCCAATACAACAGTGTTCAATGTTCATATATTCAGCCAAACCACACTTACCTAAGAAGAACTATCTCTTCACTTTATAATTCCTACTAGCAGCAAGAAAATCTTTCCCAGAAACCCTCAAATAGAAATTCTCATGTTCTGTCAGTAAGAAATGGATGAACAGAGTTGGCATCACCTGTGCTGTGGTTAGAAATGCCAGAGTATCTGAATTTCCATCTCCAAAAATATCTCACTACATATTGTACTGACTTTGAATCTGCATTATAACATGATGCCCAGGTGATACACATGCACAGAACATTTTTCCAGGAACCAGTTATAGATTTCTGTTTTTATTCAACAGATGCTTTGAATCTAAATATTTTATCAGAATTATACTTACATTGATGCTTTCATTAAATTTTTTCCCTGAGGCAAACTGCATTGAGCCAACTTAATTCTTTAATTTCCTTTTCAGAAATATGTGTTTCATATTTTGTTTTTTATTTTTATGAAATTATTTCAATGGATCAATTCTTCTCTAAATCTAGTTTTACACCAAAGGTTTAATTCAGTCATTTTGTTTTCCCCATGTAAAATTATGCTGGTTCACCTTCTTCTGCCTGTAGATTTTTGTGGGGTTTTTTTGGACATTTATACAAACTCCAATATTTCTGACTTAAATTTATCCAACTTTTGCCAAACATTTTAATTATTCTAGTAATGGTATTCTATTAAGGCTTTGTTAATATAAAATTTACTATCACAGCTAATTTTATTTTCATTTGATTATTTCCTACAACAATTTCCACTGTGAATTAGATAAAATCTGTTCCAGATGCTTATTTTTAAAGCAATCAAATAGCTAATCTGATGTGTTGCCTACCAAAATCTTAAATCAAAAGACAGAGCCCTATTCACTAACAGATTCACACCAGTTCATGTAAGAGAACACCCTATTTTGGCACTGGTATCCATTGTGGTCATGCTGGATTACATTAGCATATATTATATAAAATAAAAAACACCATAGAGAATAGCATGTTTTGATTACCCTTAGAGTACCTACAAATAAGGATTCTCCTGGAATGTGAGCTCCAAGGGAAGGGTCTGTGTCTCCCTCACGTTTATCCTCCAGAAAGGTGTTCCACATATTTGTTGAATTACAGAGAAGTAATAAACATTAATAAACAATCACCCCGCCATCAACCACATGCTATTTGAATTTTGAGTAGGAAAACTCACTCTTATTTGAGTTTCCAGGGAGCTTTCATGGAGTAGTTGGCATTTCTTCTGGAAGATATTGCATAATCCAATTGAAGAGTCAGAAATGCCTTGGGCTTTTTTCTGGAACACTGCCCACTCTTGTTCAGTGTAAAATGCTTATGAGACAGCATTGGAAAATGGATTTGGAAAAGCAGGAAGACTAAAGGGGAGTCTGAGCACCCTGGTCAGTGAGACAGTGGGGCAGCCAAGAGCCTTAGAAGGTGGAAAGTGGGACCAGGAGAGGGATGTGCTGAAAAACTGGAGTAGTGAAATTAGCGTACAGAGCCTTGCAGAGATAATAAAAGTCTGAACCCAGAAACCAGGAACTAGAGTGGAACAAAAAAGGATAGATCCTGAATACACCTGTAGTATTTGTGTCCCTACACCTCTTCTCTTTCCATGTTGTACATTCTCACGGAGGAAATTAATCTTCTCTGGAACTATTTGTCAATAACTTTAAAAATCTAGCTTGCTCTTTCCTGAAATGTAGACATGGTTTTATCCACTTTAGACTGATTCCTGTGCATTTCCATTGTCATGTCTTACAGTGCTCCAGGAGTAATATATTCCATGGGCTTTCCCAAATTAAGATTTTCTTTCATGATGACTGAAATATGAAATGTAAAAAAATTAGCTCCTATACATCTGATCATACACAACTACAATTTTTTTCTCTCTCAATTCATTCACCCATTTCCCACTGCTTATTCCTATTGCTCCAAGCTATACTTGGGGGTTATTATCTCCCACATTCCTTTGAGGTGTTTCCTAGCTGGTCTTCCTTGCTAGTGTCCCCATCCTCCAAGTCCATTCTTTACACACCTGCCAAAGTAATCATTCTGATGTGCAAATCTAACTATGTCAGCCCTCTACTTAAAATCTTTCAATGGTTCCTAAATCTTGCCTTCTGGAAATGTAGTGAGTTATGATGGAAAGAGAAATGTGACTTAGAATCAGACATATAAACTTGAATATTGGCACTATCATATATTAATCATGTGTCCTTGAGCAAGTTATTTATCTGGCCCTCAGTTTCAAAAAATTTACAATGTTATTCTTAAAATTAAATAAAATAAAATTGTAAGTAAACTTTACACACACACACACACACACACACACACATACACATACAAGTATGATATAGTCAATGGACAATATATTAGAAATTTTTTAAGCTTCAAATAATAGTATCAAAGTTTACAATAATCCTATGCATATGTGCAGGCATTGTGTATGTTTATACATACTCACACGTGTATATTAGTATAGTCTTTATAAACATATGTATAATATTGCTTCCGTGTTCATACACAGATCCATACAGTATATGAGTGTATATATATGCGTGTGTGTATACATATTAATATTTTTTTTTTTCAGTACTAAAGGTTGAACTCTGGACTTTGAACATGATAGATGAGTGCTTTACCACTGAGCTTCATCCCCAGCTCTTTTATTATTATTTTTTTAGATGGGAGTACAGGCACTTTCCACCATGTCTAGGATATCCTGTATAATTTTTAATTTGAATAACTAAGTTCCATCTGTATTCAAGTCCTATATATATGTTTATATATTTATATTTCATATAAAATAATAGAAACATCTGGGTAAAAATTAAAAGTTACTTTGATGCTTTTATTAAAATGGAGCATTCAATTTTCATAAAACTAAGCTGATCTTTATCACAAGGTATTTCTTTGAACACTACATTGGTATCCTGCAATTAGAGGGAAAAACCTTTTTTTTTTTTTCTCCTAGTGCCAGGAATTGAACTCTAGGTTTCAACACATGCAAAGAAGTGCTCTAACACTGAGCTATCCCTCTTACAGAAGAAAAAAAAAAAAAAACTTCAGGTTTAAGTTGGATTATAAGAGCAACATGCAATAACTCCTTTGTGTCTTTCCTTTAAGAAATGATAATGCGCTTTTTTTTTTTTCTTTCTTTAAACCAGGGATTGAACTCAGGGACACTGGTTCACTGAACAACATCCCCAGCAGTATTTTGTATTTTATTCAGAGACAGATTCTCACTGAATTGCTTAGTACCTCACATTTGCTGAGGCTGACTTTGAACTCGTGATCCTCCTGCCTCAGCCTCCAGAGCTGCTGGGATTACAGTCATGAACCACCATGTTAGGCAATAATGCGCATTTAAAAATGTGATAATACTGAAATGATAATAACAACAGCTTCCGTTATGACAAGCTGCACTAATTGAAGTCTGTATTTAAAAAGTCCAAGGTAGGGATCCCCTTACAATGCATATAACCCATCTCATTCATATTGATGAAACATTAATGGATCACTGTGTCCAATTCTGGTGACAACATTTTAAAAGAGCTATTTAAAAATACTACATCTAAAGACAAATTAGTTTTCTAGGGGTTCTGTGCTATTTAGACTGTTACAGGTATGAAATAGGCTAGAAACTCAGGAGAGCTTTATTTAAGAAACAGCAATCTAATAATTATAATTCATGAATGAATGAAGTTTCTGAAATGGAAATTGTGTAGACTCAATAATCACACATACCTATAAAGATTATGGTGAAAGGATCCCAAACATTCAGTCTGATTTGGATCTGGATAAACTTAAAGTTTACTCCTAAATCTATAAAACAATTATTAAGAAAAATGATATATGCAGTGAATACCATTTAGTGGTGCAAAAGTATCTGTGTTGTTCTTTTTTCCTTGTTTGTTTTTAGTTCAGAGTAGTTTTAAAATCTTCTGTGTGACATACTTTATAATTATAAACTATTTACATGTTTATAAAGATTGATAATAACATTTAAGATTAAAAATTAATTGCATTTCTTGGAAAGTTCAAACCATGGATCCACAACCTTTTTTTTTTTTTACTTTCAACCTTGTAACCTCTGCCTCACAAATATTTAAAATGGGGTTAAATGACTCTCCATAAAGAATAACCACATCAGGAGTTGTTCTGAAATATCTCTAAGCAAAGCAATTTTGTAACATACAACTGGGATATGATAAATAGCACCAGAACATATATTGGATTTTGGCTTATTTCTGGGACTGTCCTTATACACTCATAGCAAAATGGTTAAAACATATTAATTTAAAAATATACTTTAAAATATCTGATAGATTATGCTACAATGCTGTGAAGTTTCATCATGTGGGATTTAGTTTGAGAATGAAATAAAAGCATTTTCTGTCCTCTCCAGGCTCTATCCATAAAGGTCCTTTGGGATATCAATTTTGATTTCAAGAGGAGCAGAGTCACAGAAGTAAAGTCTGGGGAGTGGCCAAGGCCCAATGAGCTTGACAGTTTGTACTTCTTGGCTGTGTTTTCCTCTTATCTTCTCACCAACAACCCAAATTTATTTTATTATAATTCTGAAGGCTAGGAATCCATGGATGGAGGGGTAGAAAGGGATGGTTTCTTTTCAGTCCTCCCCTTGGCTTGTATGGTCACCTTACCAAGATCTTTACGAAGTCTGTATGTACGTGACTGTGTCCTGACCTTCTCTTATTAGGACACCAGTCCTCCTAGATTAAGGCTTACCCACATAACCTCATTTCACCCTCAGAACTTCTTTAAGAATCTATCTTTAACTAATTCACATTCTGAGGTACTAGGGTTTAGGATTTCAACATATGAATTTTGGGGTGACACAATTCAGCCTAAAATAATAATTTACAAAGAGTAATACATTAAGCTGAGTTTCATATGAAATACCTGTTTGACACAATTTTTCAAACTTTCACTGGATATTTTATCATGAAGGAATTTTGTTAAATTAAAAATGAAAATATGGGCAATAATATTTACTTTAACAAGCTGCTTTTTTCAGAAAAAAAAAAAGTCTGAATCCTTTCTGTGGCTTTGACTTAGTTGATACTTCTACCACTTATTTCCAGATGTTAAGGACTAAGTGTTAATGTTCCCTCAAATTCATACATTGAATACTTTTCAGAAATATCTTTATTTTATTTATTCATTTTTATACAGTGCTGAGGATCAAAACCCAGAGCTTCGTATGTGTTAGGCAATGCTCTACCACTGAGCTACAACCCCAGCCTCCATACATTGAATGCTTAATCCCTAACACAATGCCAATTTAATGGTGTTTGGTGGCTAAAGCCTTGTGAATGGGATTAGTGCCCTTACAGTAAGAGAATTTCTTTCTTCTTTGTTCTCCACCTTGTGAGGATCCATTAAGACAGCCATCTGGGAACCAGGAAGAGAGCCCTCACCAGACCCTTATTATGCTGGCACCTGATCTCAGATTTCCCAGGCTCCAGAGAAATAAATTTTAGTTGTTTAAGTGACCTAGTCTATGAAACTTTCGTTATAGCAGTCCAAACTGACTAAGACACCAGACAAATATGAGACAAAAATCTTTCCAAGAACTTAAAATATTTCAGAGGAATTTGAGTTGTGGTTTCAGGTATGCTGAATTTATTAGCAAAAACCTCATTGAAGTTAGTTATAATGCTCCATGAGCCATAATAAGGAGGAAAGCAAAGTAGTATTTGTAAAGCATACTTGTTCTTGAGATATGGAAAAATCAGTGTTTTCTTTTTCTAATGAAAGAGCTTCTTCTTGTAAGTTTGCTGAATGCTTTTTCCTATTTAATTAAAAATAAAGTTTTATCTGAAATGGATTAAACACAACTACTGTTTAATTAAACCAAAAACCTTTAAGAGGATCACTTCCCTAAGATCAATTAACATTCTGTTCCATATTGAACATAATTAGAAAGGCAATTCTTGTAATCCACTGGAATAACCTTTAAAATTCACTTGATCTTTACAACCTAACTATATGGCATTTCCTTAAAAAATCCAAATAGCTAAAAAGAGAAATCATATACTAAGTTTAATGTTGGTGCTTATTTTCAAATTCATTTATAAATTTATAAAATAGGACTAATAAATCTTACGTGGTACTTGGTGCTTTTGAGTAACTTGACGTTTCTATGTGAAAGAATAGTTCCTGTGGGTAAAACAAAATAAACTAAACCTTAGGTTAGGGAACTGGTATATTAGGCAAATATAAAATAAATTTTAGTCTCTCTGCAAGTTTTTTAAAAGTAAACATTTCCACTGAGAAATTTGAAATATGTACCTTAAATCTCTGAGTTACACAGCTTATGTAGACATAGAGAAATTTCATTAATGCCAATTATGGCTTGAGAAAAAAAAAGATTTTATTATCAGCACTCTTGACAAACATTCATGAAATTTTTAAGAAACAGAAAAAATATCTATGAATGTGACCTTTGACTACTGTTATGTGGTGATATGCTGATTACTAATGGAGATTTAAAGTATCCCTCATGCTTTCAGAAATATGCATGACACTGTTTGCTTCTAAAGGTATGCTGTTATGTTTCTACTATCAGAAACAAAATATTTTGAAATGTGCACTAAGGTGACTAAGTGGCTGTGAAGGTATACACAGGTTACAACCACCAGTGTGTGGCTGGACTAAGGGACCCTTTACAGAGGTCTGGCTTCAGACATATTCACTGACACATGGCACCAGCTTCAGGACCCTCAGGTTGAACTTACCCTCTGTCTGCTTGAAAGGTTATACTTTCAAGCCTTGTAGGCTGTCAGCTGGAGCAGGTGTACCCGTCAAGGGGTTGCCTGGAGTTTGCCCTCAGAACCTTTTACATGATTTTATTTTGTGAGCTACTATTCCAGTGTAGGGAGCTTCTATGGAGAAAACTGCTCCTAACTCCTCTGCTTTTTCTGTTACCCACATATTGCACTGCTTTGTGCTCTGCAATTTTGGTGATTGACTCTGATTGCTTCCTGCTCAAAAAACAACTCAGCATTATAAAAACTAGAGTCACTTGACCAATAAGAACAAGTGACTCATTTTATTCATCTTGTTCATGCTTTATTTTTGTCAAGTTTTTTCCCTTATCTGACTTGAAAATTTATCTAAAGAATTTTATAAGATACATATGAATCACAAAGATTAAATAATTACCAAGTTGTCATACAACATTTATGGAAATAAGGTTCAGAGAAAATTTGAAGGACCTGGAGTTCTGGTACACTTTCTGTGAGCAACCAGTTGCCTCCTGACAGCTGTGTTCTGTGAGATCTACTAACTTAATGATCTTGAATGGTATGTGACTCAACATTTTAATATGATATTACAGACACAAGGGGGTTCTCTTACACCCATGTCTTTGTTTCTGACATGAGAACAAGGTTCCTTCCCTCTCTGCATGGTCTTGTCTAGAGGAGAAGTTCTCCTTGGAGGAAATAGGGGGCACTAGTTGGCCTGTAGCTGCATCAGTCCAAAAGAAGACAGGGCAAGATTCTGAACAGTCTCTGGCTGGGATATAGTGTTGGACACAATATCTGTGTGCAGCTCCTGCATGTAATCAGAAGACCAAGAATATGATAGATAAAAAGTCTTTGCCATTAAAATTTGCTCATTTTAAAAGAGCAATTTGTTATGTATTTCAAAATAGTTTCATCAATTTTACTGAAATTAGAAAAGCCACACATTGCAGGTGCATAATTACACTTGCCATTAAACACAAACACAGATGCACACAACAAAATTAGATGCAATCATTTCATTGAGAAAAGAATGGCACTTGTTTCTCATTTCGTATTTTTTATTTAAACAATTAAACTAAGTTTTGTCTTCCTCAAAGAATGCAGAATATGTATTGTGTGTGTGTGTGTTTGTGTGTGCGTGCTTTCACATTTTAGGTGAGAATTAGTGATGATGTCATTCTGGAATTAGGGAGGGGGAGAATCTTCATCATGTCATAGATTAGGCAAAACCACAATAATACTAGGTCGCAATCAACTCTACATGGCAGACACTGCAAAAAAACAAATCTGCCTTCAATCCTTCTATAATGGCCTTTGCTATAATTTCACTACTATATCCGTGTGGGGAACAAGGCGAGGGAATGTGTGCATTCATTACATTCATTGCTCACATGCTGGGAAGTACCGAAACTGCTTTCATGATGTCATCTCCCTTCAGCTCTCAGTAACCCCTGGAGGTTAGGTTGACTTCATTGTGAAGATGAGGAGTTCTGCACATACACAGCTAATAAGAATAGTAAGAGCTGGGCCCAGCAGTGCACACTTGTAATCCCAGCAGCTTGGGAGGCTGAGGCAGGAGGATGGCAAGTTCAAAGCCAGCCTCAACCAAAGCAAGTTGCTAAGCAACTTAGACAGACACGGTCTCTAAATAAAGTACAAAGTAGGGCTGGGGATGTGGCTAAATGGTTGAATGCCCCTGAGGTCAAGCCCCAGTACCTGCCCCACCACAAAAAATATATATATAGTAAGAAACAGGACTGGGGTTATAGCTCAGTGGTAGAGTGCTTGCCTAGCATGTGTGAGGCACTGGGTTCAATTCTCATCACCACATAAAAATAAATAATAAATTAAATGTGATCAACAACTAATATTAAAATAAAAAAAATAGTATGAAACACAATTTGAACCATAGGGAGATCTAATCTGGTATTTTACCTTCTTACCAGTCAATAAATCCTTGAAAGTAAACAACCTTCTGGTATAGGCTGGTTATGCTTCTGATATGAGGTCCATAACATAAGTCCTTTAGGCCTTAGTGAGTGACCTGTCCTTATATACTTACAATTTTGGAAGACAGATTTTATAATTTTATTCTTACAAATTCTTTGACCTTCTTTTTTTTATATACATCATAGACAGTAAGACCATACTAATGCTTTTTTAAATTAAGCTTAACAAATTTTAATGACTTCTTTTCTGTAAACACACATACCAGGGATTGAACTCAGGGATACTCGACCACTGAATAACATCCCCAGTGCCCTATTTTGTGTTTTATTTAGATACAGGGTCTCACTGAGTTGCTTAGTGCCTCACTGTTGCTGAGGCTGGATTTTTAACTTGAGATCCTCCTGTTTCAGCCTTCACAGCTGTTGGCATTACAGGTGTGCACCACTGTGCCTTGCTAGATGATTTCTCAAATCAGTGTTACTTGGGAATAAGTAAACTGAACCCCACATCAGAATTCTCACTAGTATTAGCTCTAACCAAAAAATAATTTACTTGGGTATCTATGGAAATGAAGCTTTTTTAATTTTATACTTTGATTCAACTTTAGGAGGCCAGGGAGCAAAGTTCACCTTTACAATGTTAGAATAACTAAATCTCAGCCAAGAGTCTGCTGATCACTTAATATTTCCCATGGTAGGCTAGTAATTTTATTTTCCTTCTTTCCAACTCTCATTACAGAAACTTTTTTAGTTTTAATATTAAATGATATATTTTTAACTTCTCTTAGCTAGATTAAGAAATAAAACCAGTTACATTTTTAAAATGATGATCTCAAAATTAGATTCATTTAATCCATAATAAATATTTATGTGAATACTTCTTAAAATAGGGCCATTCATTGGTACAACTTTTCCATTAAGTATTTTAAATTTCATTTTACCATTGTTATCATTTTATTTAATATGATGTGCAGAGTGTACTGGTTAGTGCACCAAAAACTTCTCTCAGATTGTTAGGAACTGAACTTCTTCCAGTTTTTCAGACACTTTATAACACTTCCAGACTACACATATTATTCCTTCTGGAACTATTTTTTTTTTCTATCTTCTTTCTCCTACGTGGAGGCACAACTAACGTTTGCCCTACTCTGATCCCCAGACCAGATCTCTGCCATATGTTCCAGTAGAGTCATAATTTAATATTTTATGTGCTATAAACTTAAAGGCAAGAACCTTTTGTTTCTTCTATAACTCTGGAACCCAGAGTCTTAACCTTGAATTCATTCAATACATATCTGTTAAATGAGTAATGTGTGATCTTGGTCACATTGAAAACGTGAAAGTTTTGTGTTAAAAAAAAAAAAAAACCTTCAGAGGGTAGAAAAAATATTGATATGAAAACTATTACTCACCAATGATTCCTTCCCGAGTAGCCTGAACGATGATGCCACCTTCTCTTGAGGATGGCAATAGATCACAACATGTGTGGTTCTTGGATAAACATGGGTAGATTTAATGTTTCTCATCTGTAGGATCGTTCTTGATTGTCTCTGGATTAGCTACTATTTTACTACACTACTATAGACATCACATTTTCTTTCTGTGGATATGGGCTAGTATTAATAAGAAAGGTGGGTATTATTGTTTGTGGGATATTTCCTCTACTTCAAAGAGGAAACTGGGATCCAGAAAAGGCAGGCCATCATCTTAGACATTTAAGATAAATTAACGAAACAGAAACAGGTTTTAAGGTAATCTAAGCACCATATTGAAAGATATTTCTTTGGAGTTCAATACCTTATTGCCTCAAGCAACAGTTAGGTAGGTTGAGATTTTTAAGACATCTTACATTCAGTACTCTTACAAGGGTGATTCCAAAGTCCCTAAGAACGTGAAGGATCCCAGCACAATACAATTGCAAAGTTGTAAAAGCTTAGCTCTATGAGGAAACTAGTCTCGTTTAGAGCTGATTTGCTCTAATGTTCTTATCCCTCATATTAAACTGCTTTTTCCCCTCACTGACTTCAACTTCTGTTTGTCAAATAAAAGATCAATGTCTTTGGCAGAGAAGATGACAATGACAGACTTGGCCAAAGTTACAGGACCATGATTTCACTACTCTCTTAGCTGGGCTCCAGCTCATTCAAAAACAGATCAAGCTAAACTTGAAGCAATAAGTTTTGCTCCTCTTCCCATTTGTCTGGATCTTATCTTAGGTTATGTCAGAGATGCAGTGTACAGCTGTGTGGGTTGTATCCTGAACAAGAGTACCCAACTGCAAGATTCAGGTAAAATATATCCCGGGGTCTGCTCACCAAGGCATGCTCTGGCATCACTTGTCCAACCAGAAAAAGGAGCACTTTTGCACAAATGTACCTTATGCACAGACAGTGACCTAAGATCACTCTTGTTCAGGGGATATAATACACTTTTCTTTCTGCCCACTGGGCTACTGTGATTGAAACTTGAAAGTTCTTGGATAGATCTGTCTCTAAAGTAGCACTAATTGGCTGGTGTAATGCCACCACTCACTTCATCATTTTCTTGTGCTTCTGTATGTATTTGGTGGTTAACTAGTAGAAAAAAAGTAATTCTCACTTCACATTTGCTAAAATATAGCCTATCTGCTGCTTATATTTCATTTTAAACATATCAAGAAGTAGGCAAACTTTTCAAATTATAAAGGAGACAGAAATAAGATAGATATCTATAATATGTTTTTCATTTATTTGGTCCATTTAAAAAACCACCTTGAAAATGAACATATTTATGTTTTATATAAACACATTTTAGCATATTTTTAAAACCCCAAAGAATAAGCTTTTGAAAGAGATTTCTAACTTTCTATATTTAAGCTTTATTAGCATTTAAATTCCTGATATTATTTATATATTGAATTTTTTAAGTACTGTGTTTTTATTTCTAAGAACAGAATAATAGGAAGAACACTGTGATTTTTTTTTAAAGAGAGAGAGAGAAAGAGAGAGAGAGATAGAATTTTTAATATTTATTTTTTAGTTTTCAGCAGACACAACATCTTTGTTTGTATGGGGTACTGAGGATCAAACCCAGCGCCCCGCACATGTCAGGTGAGCACGTTACAGCTTGAGCCACACTCCCAGCCCAACACTGTGATTTAAAACTATATTTCCTTCCATAGACCAACGTGGCTAAAAAAAAGAAAGAAAAATAATACCAAAACAATCAGTAGTAAGAATTTCTTAAATCATAATTTTTTTTGCTATGATTTTTTCTTAATTATCAGGCATACTTCACCTCTTGTTGGTTAGTATGATCTGGAAAATGAGGGACAAGTTGGCAATTAATATGAATAATAAACACAGAAAAGTGAAGTGTGCTTCTTACTCCTGAGTAGTTCTCATGTCCAGGCAGCTCTCTTTATACTTACCCTTTTAGACTGGGATACCTTCTACAAGGAAGTGCTCTTCCAGAAGAAGGAAAGCTGGGTGTTATGGTTTGGATATGATGGATATGAGTTGACCCTTGAAAAAGCTCATGTGTTAGGCAATGCAGGAATGTTCAGAAGTTAAATTATTAGTCTATGATGGATGTAAACTCATCAGAGGATTAATCCATCTGATAGACTTCCTATTTTTTTGGGTTACTGGATGTTAACTGTAGGCAGGTAGAAGAAGTAAAGTCACTAGGGGCGTGGCGTGCCGTTGGGGATGAAATCTTTTCCCTGACACATTTCTCATTTTCTTTATGCTCTTTGGCTGCCATGGACTGAGCAGCTTTCCTCCAATATAAGCTTTTACCATGATTTTCTCTCTCATCTTAGACCCAGAACATTGCAGTTGGCCAAACATATCTGGTCCTCTAAAAACATGAGCTCAAAATAAACCTTTCCTCCATTAAGTTGTTCTTATCAGGTCTTGTGATCACAACAAAGAAAAGCTGATGAACATACTGGGCTTAAAGAACAATGAATAGGGGAGCCGCTGCCTGGGACGGAGCCCAGGCCTGTGATTGAAAACATCAAGTCATGAGCCAAGGTGGAGGAAATCCATCACGACTTCAGCGCGAACAGTAAGGCTGCAGCCCCAGGTACACGGCTCTATCGGCCCCATCTCCTTCTCCTTGCCGCCTCTCCGCCTTGCTTCTCTCCAGCTGTCTCTCCCCCCAAGCTCAGTCTCTAAATCTAGATTTCAATTTCTTTCCCCCATCCCGCCCGCTCTCCCGCGTGTCTGGTACCCGGCCCCCGCGCCCCGAGGCGCCGCCTCCCCTCCCCCAACCCGCACCCCCTCTCCGGGGGTCCCGAAGGCCGCTGCCGCCGCCTCCCACAGAGCACCATAGAGCAGACTCTTCACCACGCGAATGAGCTGCCGAATTAAATGAAACAGCTGATAAGATGAGAGACAATTTAAAATCCAAGTGAACCGAGAACACGCACTGAGCCCTGTCTGGTACCCAGACCACTCGGCCCTGAGGCGCCGCCTCCCCTCCCCCAACCCGCACCCCCTCCCCGGGGGTCCCGAAGGCTGCCCCCGCCGCCGCAGCCACATCCCGCGGAACACCATAGAGCAGAATCTGCACCGCGCGAATGAGCTGCCGAATTATATGAAACAGCTGATAAGATGAGTGACAATTTAAAATCCAAGTGATCCGAGAACACACACTGAGCTCTGACCCGCTGAATTCAAACTCCCGGTCACCTGCTTCCCGCAGACAAACAGCTATGACACTGCATTAATTCATCCGGCTGAAACAACTGGTCAGCCCTTCTCATCATACGAATGTAAATGCCTACCGAGCCTTCATAAGTAGTGGCCACTGGTTTGAAACGGGGCTTGGGAGAGGAGGACCCACACGTTGAATTGGTCGCCCGGCAAAGGGAAACGACGTCATCAGACTGCTGCAGAGGAGATAACTTAGTTGAAACAGGTGTGTGATCCCATAGCCTTACCTCTCCACACATCGGGAAACCCTTAGGGCCCCTCCCAGCTCTCCCATGAGTGCTACAGCCAGCCCGAGGAAGTCAGGGGTGGTGCGGGTCCCGCGGAGTGGAACCACCACCCCCACCAGGGCTGACAGCTGAGGTTCCTTGCACCAGCTACCGGGGGCATGGCTACTGGAGGGCAAGTAAAATACGCTGAGGATTCTCAGCCCCAAACTCTACAAGCTTAGGGTCTGAGGGAATGGCAAACTGGAAGAGTGTGCCCAGTCGTTCATGAAAACAGGGGTCCCGTGAGCAGCAGACTTGGCGTGTAGCCAGTATTGTGAGAGGGGGCCTGGCTAGAGAAAAAGTGGGAAGTGACTAGACACAAGAGGAGGCCCTAGACACTCAGGATTGGAGACTCGCCCAGTCTGGGAGGAGCTACTGCACAGTGATTGGTTCCCGCGTATTGACAGGAGTAACTTGACCTGGTGGGCACAGCGCCATCTCCTGGAAGAGAAGTTAATCAAACTCTAAGACTGCATCTATTAGGGTTTTTTTTTTTTTTTTTTTTTTTTTTTTTTGATCTGGGTTTTTCTTTCATTTTCATTTTTTCTTTCTTGTTGTTTTATTAATTTTTTTTTCTTTCTTAAAATTTTTTTTTTAATTTTTTTTTTCTACTAATTTTAATTTAAATTTTTTTTTAAATTATTATTATTACTTTATTTTATTATTTTTTTTAAATCTTTTTCTTTTTTAGTTCCTATTCTTTTACTTCTTTAGTCTTTTCATTTTTCTTATCCTCCCTTTTTTCTTGAATTCTACCTGCCTATTCTCATTCTCTTTAGAGACTTCTTCCCTTCCCTTCAAATACCTTTCCTCCCAAGCATCAAATTAATTTATAGGGTAAACAGTAACTCAACAGTCAAACAGAACAAGAAGCAACATGAGCAGCTTCAAAAAGCAAGGAAGAAAAGGAGTACAAACAATGCAGGATAGCCTAAATATTCAGGAGGACCTAGAGTCATCAGAAAAATGGTCATATAAAGACCTCAAGGAACACCTTAGACAGATGGAATGGAACCTTAAAGAAGATACAAGACAGCAAATTCAAGCAGCGAAAGAACACATTGAGAATGCATTTCACAAACAGATAAAAGAAGAAGTTAAGCATCTTTATCAGGAGATAGAGGTTATAAAAAATAATCAAACAATAATTCTAGAAATGAAGGAAACGATAAACCAAATGAAAAACTCAATTGAGAGTATCACTAACACAGTGGAGCAGGTAGAAGCCAGAACGTCAGATAATGAAGACAAAATATACCATCTTGAAAAGAGTCTAGCCAACTCAGAAAGGCTGGTAAAAAATCACGAGAAAAACCTCCAAGAATTATGGGATAACATAAAGAAACCAAACTTACGAGTCATCGGGATAGAGTAGGGCACAGAGATTCAAACCAAGGGAATGAGAAACTTGCTGAATGAGATAATTACAGAAAACTTTCCAGAAATAAAAAAGGAAACAGATATACAAATTGAAGATGCATACAGGACACCGAGCACACAAAATCACAGTAGACCAACGCCAAGACACATTGTTATGAAGATATCCAATATACAGAACAAAGAGAAAATATTAAAAGCTACAAGAGAAAGGAGACAGATTACATTTAGGGGTAAACCAATACGGTTAACCACGGATTTTTCATCACAGACACTGAAAGCAAGAAGGTCATGGAACAATGTATTTCAAACACTGAAAGACAATGGATGCCAACCAAGAATTCTGTATCCAGCAAAATTAAGCTTTAGGTATGACAACGAAATAAAAATCTTTCATGATAAACAAAAGTTAAAAGAATTTGCAGCCAGAAAACCAGCATTGCAAAGCATTTTGAACAAAACACTACAAGAAGAAGAAATGAAAAACAATAACCAAAACCATCAGTGGGAAGTGCCTCAGTAAAGACAGAGGGCGAGGGGAAAGACAATCATGGAGAAACAAACTAAATTTTTTTTTTTTTAAAAAGGATAAACAATCAAACATGGATGGAAGTTCAAACCACATATCAATAGTAACTCTGAATGTTAATGGCTTAAACTCTCCAATAAAGCGACATAGGCTGGTATCATGGATTAAAAAAACAAATCCAACAATATGCTGCCTCCAGGAGACACATCTGATTGGAAATGACATACACAGGCTGAAGGTGAAAGGATGGGAAAAAATATACCACGCACACGCTCCTCGCAAGCAAGCAGGGGTGGCCATCCTCATATCGAATAAAATTGACTTCAAGACTAAGTTAATCAAAAGGGATAAAGAAGGTCATTATATACTGTTAAAAGGAACCATTCACCAACAAGACATAACAATTATCAATATTTACGCACCAAATAATGGTGCTGCGACATACATAAAACAAATTCTCCTCAAATTCAAGAATCAAATAGACCACAACACAATAATTATGGGAGACTTCAACACACCTCTCTCACCATTGGACAGATCCTCCAAACAAAAGTTAAATAAAGAAACTATAGAACTCAATACCACAATCAATAACCTAGACTTAACTGACTTATATAGAATATATCAACCATCATCAAATGGATATACTTTCTTCTCAGCAGCACATGGATCCTTCTCAAAAATAGACCATATATTATGCCATAGGGCAACCCTCAGTAAATATAAAGGGGTGGAGATAATACCATGCATTCTATCTGATCATAATGGAATGAAACTGGAAATCAATAACAAAAGAAGGAAGGAAAAATCCTACATCACATGGAAAATGAACAATATACTACTGAATGATCAATGGGTTACAGAAGACATAAAGGAGGAAATCAAAAAATTCTTGGAGATAAACGAAAATACAGACACAACATATCGGAATCTATGGGACACAATGAAAGCAGTTTTAAGAGGAAAGTTCATCGCCTGGTGGTCACTCCTCAAAAAAAGAAGAAACCAACAAATAAATGAGCTCATACTCCAACTCAAAGCCCTAGAAAAGGAGGAGCAAAACAACAGCAAATATAGCAGAAGGCAAGAAATAATTAAAATCAGAGCAGAAATTAATGAAATTGAAACAAAAGAAACTATTGAAAAAATTAACAAAACTAAAAGTTGGTTCTTCGAAAAAATAAATAAGATCGACAGACCTCTAGCCATGCTAACAAAGAGAAGAAGAGAGAGAACTCAAATTACTAACATACGGGATGAAAAAGGCAATATCACAACAGATGCTACAGAAATACAGAAGACAATTAGAAATTATTTTGAAAACCTATATTCCAATAAAATAGAGGATAGTGAAGACATCGATAAATTTCTTAAGTCATATGATTTGCCCAGACTGAGTCAGGAGGATACACACAATCTGAACAGACCAATATCAATGGATGAAATTGAAGAAGCCATCAAAAGACTACCATCCAAGAAAAGCCCAGGACCGGATGGGTATACAGCAGAGTTTTACAAAACCTTTAAAGAAGAATTAATACCAATACTTTTCAAGTTATTTCAGGAAATAGAAAAAGAGGGAGCTCTTCCAAATTCATTCTATGAGGCCAACATCACCCTGATCCCGAAACCAGACAAAGACACCTCAAAGAAAGAAAACTACAGACCAATATCTCTAATGAACCTAGATGCAAAAATCCTCAATAAAATTCTGGCGAATCGAATACAAAAACACATCAAAAAAATTGTGCACCATGATCAAGTAGGATTCATCCCTGGGATGCAAGGATGGTTCAACATACGAAAATCAATAAATGTTATTCACCACATCAATAGACTTAAAGATAAGAACCATATGATCATCTCGATAGATGCAGAGAAAGCATTCGACAAAGTACAGCATCCCTTTATGTTCAAAACATTAGAAAAACTAGGGATAACAGGAACTTACCTTGACATTGTAAAAGCTATCTACGCTAAGCCTCAGGCTAGCATCATTCTCAATGGACAAAAGTTGAAGGCATTCCCTCTAAAATCCGGAACAAGACAGGGATGCCCTCTATCTCCACTTCTATTCAATATAGTTCTCGAAACACTGGCCAGAGCAATTAGACAGACGAAAGAAATTAAAGGCATAAAAATTGGAAAAGAAGAACTTAAATTATCACTATTTGCAGATGACATGATTCTATACCTAGAAGACCCAAAAGGGTCTACAAAAAAACTACTAGAACTAATAAATGAATTCAGCAAAGTGGCAGGATATAAAATCAACACGCATAAATCAAAGGCATTTCTGTATATCAGCGACAAAACTTCTGAAATGGAAATGAGGAAAAACACTCCATTCACAATATCCGCAAAAAAAATAAAATACTTGGGAATCAACCTAACAAAAGAGGTGAAAGACCTATACAATGAAAACTACAGAACCCTAAAGAGAGAAATAGAAGAGGATCTTAGAAGATGGAAAAATATACCTTGTTCATGCATAGGCAGAACTAACATCATCAAAATGGCAATATTACCAAAAGTTCTCTATAGGTTTAATGCAATGCCAATCAAAATACCAACGGCATTTCTTGTAGAAATAGATAAAGCAATCATGAAATTCATATGGAAAAATAAAAGACCCAGAATAGCAAAAGCAATTCTAAGCAGAAAGTGTGAATCAGGCGGTATAGCGATACCAGATTTCAAACTATATTACAGAGCAATAGTGACAAAAACAGCATGGTACTGGTACCAAAACAGGCGGGTGGACCAATGGTATAAAATAGAGGACACAGAGACTAATCCACAAAGTTACAACTATCTTATATTTGATAAAGGGGCTATAAGCATGCAATGGAGGAAGGATAGCATCTTCAACAAATGGTGTTGGGAAAACTGGAAATCCATATGCAACAAAATGAAACTGAATCCCTTTCTCTCGCCATGCACAAAAGTTAACTCAAAATGGATCAAGGAGCTTGATATCAAATCAGAAACTCTGCGTCTGATAGAAGATAAAGTTGGCTCCGATCTACAGATTGTGGGGTCGGGCCCCAAATTCCTTAATAGGACACCCATAGCACAAGAGTTAACAACTAGAATCAACAAATGGGACTTAATTAAACTTAAAAGTTTTTTCTCAGCAAAAGAAACAATAAGAGAGGTAAATAGGGAGCCTACATCCTGGGAACTAATTTTTACGCCTCACACTTCAGATAGAGCCCTAATATCCAGAGTATACAAAGAACTCAAAAAATTAGACAATAAGATAACAAATAACCCAATCAACAAATGGGCCAAGGACCTGAACAGACACTTCTCAGAGGAGGATATACAATCAATCAACAAGTACATGAAAAAATGCTCTCCATCTCTAGCAGTCAGAGAAATGCAAATCAAAACCACCCTAAGATACCATCTCACTCCAGTAAGATTGGCAGCCACTATGAAGTCAAACAACAACAAGTGCTGGCGAGGATGTGGAGAAAAGGGTACACTTGTACATTGCTGGTGGGACTGCAAATTGGTGCGGCCAATTTGGAAAGCAGTTTGGAGATTCCTGGGAAAGCTGGGAATGGAACCACCATTTGACCCTGCTATTGCCCTTCTCGGACTATTCCCTGAAGACCTCAAAAAAGCAAGCTACAGGGATACTGCCACATCAATGTTCATAGCAGCACAATTCACAATAGCTAGACTGTGGAACCAACCCAGATGCCCTTCAATAGATGAATGGATAAAAAAAATGTGGCATCTATACACAATGGAGTACTATGCAGCAATAAAAAATGACAAAATCATAGAATTTTCAGGGAAATGGTTGGTACTAGAGCAGATTATGCTTAGTGAAGCTAGCCAAACCCTAAAAAACAAATACCAAATGTCTTCTTTGATATAATGAGAGCAACTAAGAACAGAGCAGTGAGGAAGAGTAGGAAGAAAAAAATTAACATTAAACAGAGACTTGAGATGGGAGGGAAAGGGAGAGAAAAGGGAAATTGCATGGAAATGAAGGGAGACCCTCATTGCTAAACAAAATTACACATAAGAGGTTGTGAGGGGAATGGGAAAATAAACAAAGAGAGAAATGAATTACAGTAGATGGGATAGAGAGAGAAGTTGGGAGGGGAGGGGAGGGGGGATAGTAGGGGATAGGAAAGGTAGCAGAATACAACAATTACTATTAGGGCATTATGTAAAATTGTGGATGTGTAACCGACGTGATTCTGCTATCTGCATTTGGGGTAAAATTGGGGGTTCATAACCCACTTCAATCTAATGTATGAAATATCATATGTCAAGAGCTTTGTAATGTTATGAACAACCAATAAAAAAAAAAAAAAAAAAAAAAAAAAAGAACAATGAATAGGGCTGGGGATGTGGCTCAAGAGGTAGCGTGCTTGCCTGGCATGTACGGGGCGCTGGGTTTGATCCTCAGCACCACATAAAAAATAAAAGATGTTGTGTCCACCGAAAACTAAAAAATAAATATTAAAAAATTCTCTCTCTCTCTCTCTCTCTCTCTCTCTCTCTCTCTCTCTCTCTCTCTCCCTCTCTCCCTCTCTTTACCTACTAACTGTGTGATATTAAGAATGGTATTATATCCCTCAACATCAGTTCCTTCTTCTGGGAGATAAAACACATGCCATTTCCATAAGGCTGTTGAAAAAAAAAAAGAACAATGGATAATGGATAAAGGTGGTGGTAGTGGCAGTGAGTATTAGCTTTTTCCATTGATAACTAAGTAGAGCTATTGGGGGAAAATCCATATGTCCTGTCATTATTTGGAATATGTGAAATAAAATTATTCAAAGCTAGGGATGCAAAGTATCCATTATTTCCTCTTTTACCTTTGTCTTTTGAGTAAACAGAATATAGCCATAGGATTTAGGGTAAAAATTAGTTAATCTCTAGAGTAGCTGTGTTATTTGTGAGGAAAAGGTTGGATAAAGAACTTGCACAGGCCCTCACACCTTTATGGGTATGATGCAGAATATTTTATTATTTATGTGAACCTATTCAATTTTTCAACAGCCTATGGAAATGGCATGTGTTGTATCTCCCAGAAGAAGGAACTGATGTTGAGGGATATAATACATTCTTAATATCACACAGTTAGTAGGTAAAGAGATCAAGATTTGACTATATGTTGTTCAAATGCATCCCCTGAACTAAAAGCGAAAATAAAACAAAATGACAAACAACTAGAGGATCTTAAATGTAATCTAGTACAATTAAATGTAATCTAGTACAATACCCCATTTAATTCAAATGTATGAATTGTCAAGATCAATGTACTATCATGTGTAGCTAATAAAAAATGTAATCTAGTACAATTAAATGTAATTTAGTATAATTTCTACAAACTGTAAACACAAGATCCCAACTATCAGTCACTCAAGGGTATTATTGGCAAATTCAACCTACTCCTGAGCTAGAAAATACTGAACAGAATTATTATATAATGAGAGAGACTAACTAGGGGATCGGATGAAGCCTTTGGATCCAGACATAAATCCAGGTGAATCATTCTGAAAGGGTTCATCTGATCCCCAGAAATCCATTATGCATAGAAAAGCTAGAATAAAAAATTAGCAGCTTCATTTTGCCTAAGAAAACAATGAAGATTAAGAATTTTGAAGTGGAAGTCAATTTAAAGCACATTTACTTGGAAGTTAATAAACTTATTGGACTTTTAAAATATCTGTTCATCTATTTTTAGAAGCACAACACAAAACAATAGCAGATAAGCAATCTACAAAAATCATTACCTACTGACCAAAATCACCTCTGTACCAGAATTGTAACTTCATTTAATTAGATACACCAAAGGAAAGAAAGCAAATGAGCCAGAGTAAAAATAGGGTTGCTGCATTTAGTAAATGAAATTTGGGATTCCTAGTTAAATTTGAATTTCAGATAAACTCAAATTTATTTTAATCTAAGTATTTTTCCTATAATATTTTGGACAACATTATACTAAAAATTATTCATAATTTATCTGAAATTCAAATTTAAATAAGCTCCTTACATGTTTATCTGGCAACTTTAAAGGATAGAAAAAGCCATGTATAGTTTCACTGGGTACTGAGTTATTCTAATCAATAAAATAATACACAACATTTTTATAGCAATTATCTCTTAAGCACTTCATGAACAATAATCCACTTAATTGTGAATATAACCCTATAAGAAAAATACTGTAGACTATTACTTAGAAAATAAGAATATTGAGATCATAACAGATGGAATCACTTGACGTAGTCACACAACTAACTAGTGATGGAGAAAGTATTTGAACACAGATGGTTCTGTTATAATTTAACACCCTAACAACCATTATGATAGGTTGTCTCCTATTAAATGTATTAGTGTATTCAAAATTATTATATAACATGTATACAGATTGACAATTTTTGAAAATAATAACAAACTTTCAATGTGCATCAAGTAACTACTTTACACAAAGCCTCTTTAGAAATTGATAATACTCATGGTCATAATTAGGAATATGTTATGTGGTATATATATGCTCATATATATAGCTATCCATATATACATGAGCAGAAATGTGAAAAGGCTAACAAAATAGTAAACTATTTGAATTTCTTAATACCATATAAAAGATATTTATACTATATATAAACACACACACACACACACACACACACACACACACACACTTCCTAGTCAGAGAATACTGGAATTACAGTTATCAATGCAGATCTAATACAGATCCACTTTATCATGGATTTTATGTCTGATTCTATATGTATATCATTGATATACTTTATTTCCTACAAAATTAGAAAAAAATAAAGATTTGTTGTTCAGAGTTATTCAATAAATACCAGATCAAACTAAGGCAGGATTTTCCAAGATAGCATCCTGTTACCATGACATTTCTTTGATTTGAAGTGTTCCAGTACTCTTCCTCTAAATATCAATTAGATTCATAGTCAGTTTTCAATTTGATATGTTTATAAGCAAACCCCATTCAAATTGTTGCCTCAAAATAGTTCCTATTTTCTCAGACTTCACCTTGCACAAAAATCTAAGGATATGATATTAGTTCAAAAAGCACATTTCCTTGCCCAAATCAGACCCCAAAACATCAGAATCTTGGAGGATAGAATTCAAAATCTGTTTTTCAGTAAGCCCATGCAGCTGAGTCCAAGGCAGAAGGTCTCCCAACCATACTTTGAGTAAATGACTTTGACACCCAAGATTCGAGAAGATACAACAGCTGGTAGTATGGGTTTCTTTCCCCCATTGAGAGCTTTAAAGCTGTTTTATTTTTAGAATTTTCCCTATTTCCCATTACAAAGTTTGAGGCAGCTGTAGAAAACATACGCATATATATTTAGTGTCACATTCTAAAGTACTCTTAGATCCATTATGCTGTATTACAGCTCCTCCCACATCATCAGGCATATGCCTAACAGAGCAGATGGGTCCTGTGGCACTCATGAAGGTTCATCAAATCCCACAGCACTGGGGATTAAACTTTACAGTACTTTTCTTGAAAGAAACAAAGGCTGCACCCCTAAGAGATGGTAGGATGCTGGGAGAGGTGAGAAAGGTGACTCAGCATTTAACAAGAATAATGCTTAATTACATTTGCTTTCATTGTTTTCTTTTACCCTAAATCCTCTTAAGCCTATGTGATTTTGCTAATTATGCTGCATATACAATGGCAATAATAATCAAGTATAATTCCACAATGATAATTAATACAATTTTCAATAAATTTATCATTATATTTTATTTATTTATTTTTTAATTATTTTATTGTTGGTTGTTCAAAACATTACATAGTTCTTAATATACCATATTTCACAGATTGATTCAAGTGGGTTATGAACTCCCATTTTTACCCCGTATACAGATTGCTGTGTCACATCAGTTACATTTCCATTGATTTACAAATTGCCTTTCTAGTGACTGATGTATTCTGCTGTCTATCCCATTCTCCACTGTCCTATTTTGTATTTTAAAACGATAGAATATGATATTACTAGAAAAGCAATAATAATGGCTCTCAGTAAATATCTCTTATTTTTTTCTCTTCTTTCATATTAGATATCTTTGTTGGATAACCTTCCATAAGCTTGTTTTTGACAAATTTTAATAGCATAGAGAATATAGTCAGGTACACGAACCTGTTCTACTAAGTGGAAGTATACGTCTGTCTTTAAAATTTTCTGATTCAAAAGACACTGAGCAAGCAGATGAGAATATACATGGAACAAGAGGCTACAGTTTGACTTGTTAAATGTGGATTATGTACTAAGAAAAACAAAAACAATGGCCTTTTCATAATTTACAATTCCTGTTACCTAGCACATAGAAATGTACTATCAAAAAACAAAAACAACTTAGAGAAGTCAATGTAGATGGCACATTTAACTCATGACAGGGGTTCACTATTCTTCAGTTATGTCTAGGCTAACTTTAGGTTATGTACCATTTTTCAAAAAAATGAATGAAAATTGTTCTGTGACTCCATTAGGCAATTTTAAATACAGATATAGACCTAGAATTGATAACCTTGTTTGATACTGAGGGGGCCTATAATAAAAACTGCAGAAAGCAGTGAATTGAAAACTCATTTTTTTGAATACATGTATTTTTCATATCATAATGAAGAAAATCATGTTGATTAAAAAAGAAAGTTGCTAATGTCATATCCATGTGTCAGACATAACCATGGAAAAAGAGGTACTAGATGGAAGAGAGAGAAACTGGATTTTGGGACCAAGTTTTCTTGTTTAAAGAATAAAATCAGGTAATCTCTGAAAATTGTTTTTTCATATTTGAGAAAGAATACCTTACACAAATGGTGATATGTACCCAGATTATTTAAAATATACACTAAAGAAAATTAGTATAAAAGCCCATTAAAAAGAAGAAAGTGTTACAGAAATGCAATTCAGTTAATACCACATATTACAAAGTAGTTCCTTGGGGATATTAAGTTGGCTATTTTTAAAAAGAACTTCCTTATGAAATAAGTTTAAAAGTCACTAAGTAAAATAAAGTTAAACAAATCACTTCCCTATAGCATTCCTGGGAGTCTTTACTATGTTAATACGCATGTGCAATAGTAATAAGAAAAGATGAAGAATTTACCAAATTTATTTCCACATTGAACTTTTTCTTTTTGGAAGCACCTTATGGAAGCAATGCTTTTCAAGATATATTTTGTAAAATGTTGATAAAATTAATTATTTGGAGAGAAAGAGAATCTAATTTATTTTGGAATATTGCATTTTTAGAGTGATATGTCTAATTCCAACCTTATCAGTTCATTATTAGATTAGGAAAAAGACCATTTTGAAAACTATAGGGGCAGCTGTGCTCAGGAAGACTCTATTCTGGTAGCAAAACTATATGAAGAAAAGGAGTGTCTGTAAAATAGAAATTGTGAATACTGAGGAACAGCTTAGAATCACGACAAGGACCAGAACCAAAAGAGCAGAGGGGTGGAGATCCTAACATGGAGTCAAGATGGCAGCAAATTGCCTCCAGACATGCTGAGAAAGCCTTGTCAAGGTGACAGACATCAGGTGGCCCCTCAAGAGACAAACAGGGTCTGAAACTTCCATGGAGATACAAGAATCAGAGGCTAATCCTGGGCAAAGAACCTAACTAATGAGTCAGGCAAACCTTGTTCTGCCTAGGTACTGAGGTGGCAATATCACCTGATCAAAGAAATGCATATCTATTTTTGTTCTAAAATATAAATTAATTTCCAAAAGTGATTAACTGGGACCTGTGGGCAAATAGATGTGAGCTTAGCCACATCTTAAAGGATCTCAGAGAAGAGTGTAACCACAGGTTAATGCAATAAAGGACATGGCTAGGCGGACATACAGTTCTCGGGGTATGTACCATGCAGGTGAACTGTGACAGCAGTATAAAACAAATGAGACAGAAGAGATTTAATAGTTGCTTCACTGTGCCACGTTTCCTCAACAGAAATGTTAATCTATTAATAAATAGATTATGAATACAATATTTGGTATAAATAAATTATTTTAGTTTGATATTAGCTAACAAATACTTTATGAATGAGAGATATCTATAATACTGAATATAAGCAAAAGTGAATTACCTATTCATTACAGCATTGCTGGCTTTAAGGAAAAATTACGAAGGTCTCTAGGACAAAGCAACGCATAGGAACCAGGTGAGTTTAACCATTATTAAGACTGCCAGACAGATCAACATTGACTCAAATGCAATAAGTGCACAATAGGCACAATACTGGGTTGTAGGAAGGAAATATTAAAATTTCTCCTCCTGTTTTTTATTTGTTTTATTTTAAATAAAAAAGAGTGGATTTGGGCTGGACAGGGTGGCATGTGCTTATAATCTCAGTGAATTAGTAGGCTGAGACAAGAGGCTCACAAGTTTGAGGCCATACTCTCAGCAACTTAGCAAAACCCTGTCTCAAAATAATAAATAAAAAGGACTTGGAATGTATCAGTGGTAAAGTACTACTGGGATCAATCAGCAGTATCATAAAAATAAAAATAAAAATAAATTGCATTTCTCATTTTTCAAATATTTAATATTGTGTAGGTATTCAATGTTGAATAATGCTGTAAAGGTTAAATTTTATGATAGGAAACCATAAATTAGTTGACCAGTACGAGCTTCAGATATACCAGTTGCTCTCATCCAAGATAGGGTAAGTGGCTGGAACTGCGTTGGCTAGGATTTGGTGATAGAAGGGATGCCAAATCCAATGGAAATCCTGAAGCAGTTAGTCAGGACACTCACTAACTGGTCTAATAAAGATTGTAGTAAAAATTATCACACAAGCTACTTAGCATGTGTTTTCTTCTTTCCACTATATCCTGGCCATGAAATCTTTAGCAAGCTTCTATGACTCCATGACCTCATTATGAAACAAACATAGCTAACTTTGAGGGCTACTTTAAAGACAATGAGATCAGATCAAAATTTATTTCAGTTTTATTTGATCTTTATAAAATGTTCATCTTATTTAAAAGGGTATTACCAAATTCTAATTTTTACTCACTGGCATATTTCTTTAATTCATATTTTTAGAAGAGAACAGTTTATCAATCTTGGAAACATATTTTGTTAGTGCAAAAGTAACTGATATGCAACAAATAAATAATCATTTGCACACAAAGAAATCAGAAGTCATTTAATGCTCATCATCATAAAAGCCTGAATGGGCCTGCTGTGCATATACAAATTCTGCTGTTCAGTTTTTCAGTGGTTTCAAATACTGCTTCTAAACAGAACCATCCAACTTCCCTTATTTCTGTTTATTGCTTTTTCAATGTTGAATCTATGAAAAGCAGGGCAACAGTAACCATACATGCAGGTAAACACAATGTTGAATATGACTTTCTGTACCTTGCATCTGGCATTGTGTTTTGTTGGAGCATGTGCCTCAAATATATTTATTTAAATTAAAAAATTATGAAGTCACTCAGAATAACTTCTGATCCACAAGGATTCCACCCAATTTTTATGTACCACCAGGCTTATCTTTCCAAGGCTGCACCATTTTATCAAAACCTAATCTTTTTCCCGTTACCATGATGGTTTCCTTCAAATATTTTTCATGATTTTCTATATTTGTTTGTGTATTGGTACTTAATAATGGCATATATGTCTTCTTTCCCAGTCTTAGGGAGTTTTTAAAAGAGGTATTCTTTTTTTTTTTTATTAGTTGCTCATGACAATCCAATGATCTTGACATATCATACATTTGAGTCAAATGGGGTATAATTTCTCATTTTTCCAAGTGTAAAAGAGCTATTTTTGAAGAGATATAACACACAAGTGACCAAAAATTAGAACTGATGGGGAGGTAAAAGCATATATCAGAAATTAAGTAGATATGCTATGCATTATATAAATACTAACATTTCGGAAGGTTCTATTTAAAGTTAGGTGGCTATTTCTGTGCCAATCACTAATTATAGTGTCTTTTTGTTAACTTCATGCTTAGGTTTCATAAGGAGAAATCAGTTGGTTGTCCTTATAATTTTTATTTCTTTGGATTTAGCCAACTATCATATAGGTACTAGAATTTTGTAGATACTAGATACTAGAGATGTGAGAGTTTTTAAAAGCAGAAGGTATACCTGGAAGTGATCTCTTTTGTAACGTCTGCATCTTTAAAATAACAACAAGAAAAATCTGAGTCCCAGAATATTGATGTGATTTATCTGCTGTCCAGTCCATATATCTGGATTTCAAATTATGATCTCAGTATAGTACATTATTCCTGGCTGAACTTTTCTTTGCCCTCTAAGTATTTCTACACAAATATCCTACTCCATTTTGTTTTGTTTATTAAAAGATCTATTTTTGAATTAGATAGTAGAGATTCCCTTTGACAGCATAAAATTATGATAAAACTTTAAGGATGATTTATAGTCTATGTATGGCAGGGGCATTCTTTGATTCATTTAGTGTCATCCAGAATATATCAACATTATGTAAGCAGGGAATAAAGCACACAAAATAAGGTGCACTGCTTGATCTCTTTCAGAACTTCTTTATAGGTGATCTTTCACATATCTTACTGTTTATTCTCTATGAAAATACTTGAGTTGTGAGTTGAAAATCAGAATAATCCTTCACATTGACAAATAATTCCTAGAGGCCTAGTGGTCACTTGATCCTTGAAAACCTTTCCTTCAACTGCCCTGTAAATAAAATAGTCCATAGGGAAAGGGAAGTCAGTGGCTTTTTAAAGAGTTGTGAATTTTGTGGCTAGAATATTCCCTTTCACAATTTTGAAATGAACTAAATTACATAAGGCTTATTTAATTTGAAAGTTGAATTCAATTGCTTTCCTTCACGATTCCACAAAATTAGTATTGAAATGAGGCTCTGTGGGGTTAGATGCAATTTTGATAAAGGTCAACATAAAATGTGCAGTCTAACAACTCTATTAATTCTACTAATTTGATTGAAATACTATGTAGACTGCCTTAAATTAACAAATGTCCTGTGAAATAGACCAAAAGGCCATTTCCTAGGTTACACTGTGACATTTGCTTCTTGATGGCCATTTGTATTGTTACTCTTTGTGAATTTTTACTAGATTTATTTATGGACAGTGATTTCCCATTTTCCATAGTCATCACCAATGAGACAGTGAATGCATAAAGTGTATGCACTGTGAAAAAAGTTAAGATGTCTTATTTTAAAATAAGTTTTTAATCAATCCAGGTTCATTCTTAGAATGTCCTTGTTTAGCTTCATGTACCACACCAAAATACATTAGTGTATTTCTTCATGATTTATGAGATAATCACAAGTGATGCCCTTCTTTCTGATAGAATTCCATTAAACATCTTAATTTCATAATTAATTTTGATCAGTTTGTTTACTCTAAGCATGAATAAAGGAAGAATTTACTGAATCTGTTAAGTCAGTGGTAGTGAATATAAAACACTTAACCATTCTAGTAAGATCAGAGTTTCAGTAGAGAAGATTAGTAAATGGTAATGGTAAATTGGAAATACTCATTTTAAATTATTAATATCTATTATTACTACTTCCAGGTAAAGAAGTTGAAAAATCTGATACTACCAGATAAATACATTCCAAATATTTTGTTTACCAATGCCATGGCTTTTGTGTGTGTGTGTGTGTGTGTGTGTGTGTGTCTGTGTGTGTCTGTGTGTGTGTGAGAGATACTGGTGATTTAACCCAGTGGTACTCTATCACTATGCTACCTCCCTAGCTCCTTCTTATTTTTACTTTGAATCAGGGTTTTACTAGGTTACCAAGTCTGGCCCCCAGCCTGTGACTCTCCGCCTCCGCCTCCTAAGAAACTGGGATTGCAGGAGTGTTCCACCATGTGTGGCATACTAATGTCAATTTAGGTAATTTATCTACATTATTGGCTATTTACAGCCTATCCACTAGTGTAATGCTTTGCATTTTATTGTTTTACTGGAAATTCCATTTTGAATTGAAGAGTACATACCCCCGCCCTCACACACACATTTGCATTCTTAATTGGTGGTATCAAATGTTTTCATCCTAAAGTTACCCAAACCACCAGAAGAGAAGAAAGGACTTCCCAGTACTGGATACATATACCATGAGCTTATTTAATCCATATAGCAATCTGACACAATTCCAAGCTTCTTTACAAAGAAAGTAACCAGAGAAGCCAATAGTTTGATCCTAAAAAAATCTCTGTAAGTGAAATGTCACTTTATTTTTATAACAAGGTTTAAAATCTAATCCAATAATGTGTTGGGGATATCCAGCCATGAGTCAGGAATGAATGACTTAGTATTTTTCCAATTTAAATGTTGATAAGATTTCTGAGAGGCAGAAACTGCAATTTTAAGTTTTAGGAAGCTTTTGGAAAACACATTGTATGGCTTTTGGATAAAAGTTTTGGTTGAGTTTTAATGTTTTGGAGGACATCATAAACACCACAGTGATAGAACAGCATTCTTTCAGAGTTCTGAAAAATGCCTCATCTAGGACTGCTGTGGATGTGACACATTTTTAACAAGTTCAGATAGAAGTAGCATAACACTTTTATGACTAACAGTAACTCAGGGAAGCTAATCAGTTCCATATGCTCACTTCTTTTTTTGGCACTAGGGGTTTAACCCAGGGGCACTTTACCACTGAACTACACTCTCAGTCCTTTTTATTTATTTTTTTTACATTTTGAAACAGGGTTTTGTTAAGTTGTTGAGGCTGGCTTTGAACTTGTGATTCTCCAATCTCAGCCTCCCAAGCACCACTGTGCCTGGCTGGTCCAGTTTTTAAAAATAACACAGTAGCCTTTAACTTTATAGAAGAGACTAGAAGAAATACTAGAGTTGTAACGAGTATACAATGTTAAAAATTTTAAAATGATTTGTGAGTATGTGGGAGTTAAAAGAAAAAGAATAGAACAGTAAAACCCCAAACCAAAACTAAAATAATGATTCCTTCAAATATGTCACAGTTAGGTGTAAGAGTATATGAAGGCTTCATTTACAAAAATATATCTGAAGATCTATTTGATTAGGTTTTGTCAAACACATTAAACTGAAATAACAAAGGATCACATGTATAGTTGTTATATGGAAGAAATTTTTAAAAAATCAATCAGTAAGAAATTAATAATGAAGGAAAGGAATTTAAATGACAGAAATGTCTTTTCTTCTGAAGAGTGTATTTAAAAATATAACTAAATTTATAACTCCAAAAACCTCAATTAGCAATAAAATTGATCTCTATATCAGCAGCTCCCAAACAAAATCACCCTATGCATTGATATCTATAAAAATATTAATCTTATTTTTAACAAAGACGCTAACAAGCACTAATGCCAACAATGCAGTTGAGCAGATTATATTCTCCTGAGGGGAAAATACTAAAAATAGTCACAATACTGGAGCTTTTTCTTGCATGAAGTCAGAAAAAATAAATAAATTAAAAAGAAAGATGTCAATTTAATTTGCCTTGAGGAGTCTGAATATGTTTGACACAACAAAAATTAGACATCTACTGGAAGAACTGGTCCTTGAATTGACAGAAAATCTGTCATCAGCAGGATGAATCGAATCCAGCAGGCAAGAGACTTTAAGGAGACAGTTGAAAAGCCATCTGAAACGTAGTGATGGATAAAGGGTTTGCAATGAAAAAAATCACACCCTGATTCATGTAAGATATTTGTTTTATTTTTGTCTTTCTCAAGAAAATTTGCCACTGGCAATTGCTTTATGTGGATACATCTAGTCTACCAGCCTGAGTTACTTTTGGAGTGTAAAATGTTTTGTCTTATTCCAGAAGGCATTGAGACTCACAAATAATATTAGCTATACCAAGTTAGCATAAAATATGACTTGAATATTTACAATTTAAAAATAAATGATAGCAACAAAGAAGTTTAACTTTACCATTGTCAAGTCTAATAAATGGAAGATTTTTTTTATGATTTCTTCATAGTAAAAACTCAAAACGTTATGTATTATTAAAATGTAGCTGTTGTTGGGCTGGGGATGTGGCTCAAGCGGTAGCGCGCTCGCCTGGCATGCGTGCGGCCCAGGTACGATCCTCAGCACCACATACAAACAAAGATGTTGTGTCCGCCGATAACTAAAAAATAAAATATTAAAATTCTCTCTCTAAAAAAATTTAGCTGTTGTATTAAAATGACTGCTTTTTGATACAATATTTCACATTTCTTTTGTACATGTCATTTTAAATTTTGAGAATATTGAGCTGGGGGTGTAGCTCAGGGTTGGAATGTTTGCATAGTATGTGTGAGGCTCTGGGTTCTATCCCTAGTACCAAAAAAAATAAAAATAAATGGGAAAAATATGTGACAGTTGGGGACTCAAACTTATGTACTCTGTAGTCCCAAATATGCATCTTGAATTATTCTCTGAAGTAATCAGTCATTCACTAAGTCAACAAATCTTTAAGGAGTACCTACAACATGTCATATATTGCTTCAAGTATTTGGTTAGGTACTGGACAACAAGTTGAGAAAGTAAACAATACAGGCAATGTCCTAGTCCTCCTAAAGCAAATGAACTAGGTCAAATAAACAGTTTTTAATACAGTGTCATGATTTTACTGTGAGAAAATTATGGAGAATGCATGAATTCAGCAGCCTTCCTTATCCCTGGCTTCACTTTCCACAGTATTAGTTACACAGTCAACCTTGGTTTGAAAATATTAAATGGAAATTTCCAAAATTAAATGGAAATTCTGAGTACTGTGATGAAATATTATGCTGTTCAGTCCTGTCCTGCTCAGGACCTGAATCATCTCCTTGTCCAGTGTATCCAACCCCTACCTGCCCACAGATCCATTAGCAGCCATCTTGGTTATAGAGTGACTGTTACAATATTCAAATGATTGTGTTCAAGTGACCCTTATTTTACTCAATACTGTGGCATAAGGACAAACTAACTCTGGTAATTAGTGGCAATGCTACAGCTCACATAGGAAAATAAAGACAGTATATGTAGGGTTCAGTATTACCCATGGATTCTGAGATCCACTGGGGATCTTGGAATATATCCCCCAAAGATAAAGAGAGACCATGGTATATGAGAAGGGATCTAAATCAGAGGTGGGAAGGATGCAGCTGGCAGCCAAAACATCACAGAGAAAGGTAGATCCAAAGTGCTCTCCCTATTCTTTTCCTCTAGGAAGAGGATTTATGAAAGAATGGGAAGAGACAGATAGTGTTTCCTTTGAGAAACTAAAGTGAATTTAAAAGACTATCATAAAGACGAAATGGGGCCAAGTCATGCAAAGACTTTTAGACTACATTAAGGAATCTGTACTTTATTCTGAGGCTGAAAGAAAGTATTTGATAGATTTTTAAATAAGGGAATAAGAGTAATATTTTCATATTAGATACACACACACACACACACACACACACACACACACACACACAGTAGTTACAGCTCCAGAAATAGATTTTTTTATAGGACTCACATCAGAAACAAGAAAGCTGATTAAGAGACTTTAGCAGAAACCCAAGTGAAAGGTTGATTGTACAGATTATGACATGACAGTGGGGATGACAAAAAGTGATTTAGAGTACTTGAATACTCTATATAGTAATTGAAATTGCCAGGATTTTCTAAAAATGTTAATCTGAGTTGATAGAGTTAGTGAAAGAGACATCAGCAGGAGGGTAACAGCGTGGCCTGTAAAGAACACTGGGAAACATCAGCTAGAAGGAAAACAAAGTCTAGTGTCATATAAGTCAAGTGAAAGATAGATTTTAAGAAATACATTTAAAGAGCAGGAACAGAGTTGTTGCTGGCTTGTGTGTCTTCACTGTTTATCATTTGGTGCTGCCTGGGTGCATCATGCATAAACATTTGCAAAGCAAATGACTTAATTTAATAAACACTGCTACATGCAAGACAAAGATATCAGGTTGGGGGTTGGAAAGACAAAAAATACTTCCTTCTTTCAAAACAGTAATACATGCATAATAATATACAATGTGTGATAGCTAACATAAGGGTTTGCTATAACTGCAGATAAATAAAAATCCATGAAGAATATAAAGGGAAAGAAAGGAAACAGTGAATATTTCTTGTTCCACGTTAAAAAAAAAAAGTAAAACCAAGTGAAAAGACTTGAAAAGGGACTATTGCAAATTTCAGGTGACCTTATTAAATTAGTTTCAGATTTGGCAAATGTGACTTTTAGAGGGGTAGTATTTGCTATTTTAAAAAAATTAACAATTTCCAGGCATACAATAATTATCACAAATTTTGAACTCATGCATATTGCATAACAATAAATAAGATTTGAACTCAGTTCTAGCAAGAAAAGTGATTATAAAATTGATCTCTCTCTCTTTGCCACAGAAGACATTAAAAAATTCCATGCACACTTAAAATTACTCCCCAAATGAGTGCATTTCAAGGTTGTTTTAAAAAGCACTGTCAACTTATGTCATGTGCAAATGATAGAATGACTCTGTGGAATCTATGCTTTCCTTCTATAAGCAAGTTCTGTCAGGTGAGTATAATAAAATTGCTCCATTGCCTAGCAGTCACAGGTAAAGAGCTAATATGTCATGAGTAGTGATACTATGAGACTACTGCATGTCAGTGACATGATTTCAATGTCCTTTGGATTCCTGCCATCAAACTTTCAAAATCAGTATTAACACAAAGCATTCAAAAAGATGCAAGTTAATCCAGAAGCTCTGCCATCTGCTACAGTCTGCAATATCAACCTGATGGCATCCGTAAGTCAACACCAGAGTGAAAATAGTCCAGGGACAAGACTTTATAAGGAATTTTTGTTTTACCAATTTAGGTAAGCCAAAATCAAACAAAGGCACACTTAAAATTGTGTGAATGTGATGACTTCAATAGTCACCTAACCAACAGCAAATCTTGTAAGGCAGGGGACCGTGGGTGGTGAAACAACTTAAAAATGTTACCTGTAACCATTGTGACTGGTCATTGTGGCCAGAGGTCCAGGCATTCACTTTGCCTTGCTTGTCCAGCCGAGCTTTCCTGGGTTCCCAAGTGAACATGTCCATGTTGAGCGTTCTGAAGATGCTGGAGGCAGTGATCTGATAGTCTTGTATGTGTCCTGATTTCATCCCCAAAGGCTCAGAACAGCCTGAAAGAAAATGATAAAAGCTCTGTGAGAAAAATTATTTGTCATCCTGTAGCTTTTCTGCACTCATTTTCGATAGGCAAGAGAAGATTAAACATAATGCTATTCATTCCTCCAAAGAGAGAGCATCTAAATTAAAAAAAAATGTGCCATAATCAGAAACAAATCTAGAACAAAATAGAAAAACAAGATAGCCAATTCAGGCTATTTTGTCTGAATATATTTTGGAAAAATTGAAAATAAGACAGACAATTCAAACTACTTTTGTGTGATAGATGATTTTGCAAAATGAAAACAATGCTGAAATGCTCTCTCCTGTCTCATTACTGGAAGCCTTGTGACTGTTCCCTGGTTTTCAACAGTTTCATTGTGTCTTTAAAAATGGGACATTTTCTCATAAAGTATATTCGGTTTTCTTTTATTTGTTTTCATAATACTGCAAATGAAAATTCCCCCAGTACAAAATCATTTCCACAAACTGTTCTACTGTTATATTCTGAACTGGACAGCATTTTGTTGTCTAAGAAATATTTCGTAATTTTTACCACTGATTCTTACTGTACCAATATGGTTTCTACCCCAAGACAGGAAACTCATATTTACTCAATGTTTAGCTTGTACAATATGGAATATAAACTAGTAAATGAGATAACAAAAGAAAATAAGCAGATTCTAGCAAAAGCCATTACTAGACACATCTTTTTATAAGTGCTAACATTTCAATAATACTCAATAAATTTTACTCTTAGAATATTCTTGGAAGATTCTCAAATGTACCACATTTTCCAGATTGATATGGTACAAAATTTATGTTTCTCCACCAATTAAGAATGTTTGTGGGGCTGGGGATGTGGCTCAAGTGGTAGCGCGCTCGCCTGGCATGCGTGCGGCCCGGGTTCGATCCTCAGCACCACATACAAAGAAAGATGTTGTGTCCGCCGAGAACTAAAAAATAAATATTAAAAAGAAATTCTCTCTCTCTCTCTCTCTCTCTCTCTCTCTCTCTCTCTCTCCCTCTCTCCCTCTCTCTTTAAAAAAAAAAGAATGTTTGTGTGTGTATACATATATGTATATATATATATGTGTGTGTATATATATACATATATGTATACACACATAAATAATTTCCCAATCTCAAACTATGACTGACAAAATTTTATTTACAGAGTTTGTAATAGGAAACACGATTCAATCATCTTTAGCTAGTGACTGAGGCTTTCTTAAGTCAAATTGTTATATTTTAGCCAATATATTCACAAAGTAAGTTTGATCAAAGAAGCAAAGATAAAAGAACTGCCTTATCCAACTGATACCTTCTTCTTATATTCTACTGTTCCCTCACTTACTGACTGTGTGGTCTTGGTCTTGTATTTTTATTATTTAGCCACTTTCAGTTTTGTCATCTGTAAAATGGTGATAATAATAGAAACTACCTCAAGAAGTGTTCTAAGAAATTAGTTAATAAACATGAAACTTATAAGCATTACTGGCACACTTAGCATTTAGTAAGGGTTGGCTATTTTTACTATTTCCATGAAACTTATTCCAACAAAAAACAATGTTATAAGTCTCCAAATATCAGTTTATTAATGAGTACTAATGATGATCCTGTGACTGACTGAAGTTGCTAGAACTAGGCCATTTTATGTCTAGGCGCTGAGACATTGGTTTAGAATTCTTCATTGATAATTCTTAAGCACAACCAACTGTCTTCTGTCCTGGTCAATCTAGGTCACTTGTCTTCCTTGAGTCTCCTCCATTTTCATCTTGACCTCCCCTGCCTAGGAATGGCCTATCTTTCCCAACCATGACAAAAAAATGGCATGGAGGGTTGTTGTCTTTACAGGAATCTTGCTGAGGAGGCATACATCCTGAGTCCTATGGTAAAGATAGCACTAATACCTAAAAGCAAATTTTGAGTGAGAAAAATATCATAACAACTCTCCAAAAATTCTATAAAGTCTTAACACCCCTGTTGGCATGATGCTTATCTAGTTCTAAAGTAACTTGCATTGTCTGCTATAGAGATTTTGGTTCGATTTCTATTCACACCCCCACCCTACTACTGTTTCCTAAGTCTTTGTAAAATGTTAGTTGTCATAAATACAAGGAAAAAGAAAGGTAGTTGTTTTTCCCCCCTCTGTTATATAGCATACCAGTTTAGAGATTATATAGAAAAAGAATGCCTTTGACTAATTCTTCTTAGTCATAAAATTAAATTCATATTCATTCTATTGTATAGTTCTTAGCCAGGCTGAAATGCTGAGTAATTATTTGCTTAAAGAATAAGTACTTGAGTTTCATTCCTCTAATTACAGTCTGGTCTATTTTATTCCAAACACATAAGTCATATCTCTTTCAGATAATTTAAAAGTTGTTCTTTTTAAGGGTCTACAAAGAAAGTAACTGCTGATCTTCTTGACAGGGTTAAAGGTTGAATGACAATTTATTGCAAAAAGCAAACAACAACAACAACAACAACAAAAGGAATTTACAGCATTGCAGTCCACTAAAGAAAATAGTTTGTTTTTTTTATGTGTGTATTTATTTCCAAGTATTACAGCTAACTTCTCTGCCAATATACCCTCTATCACAAATTCCCATTTTGTATTATTTTCATGCACATAAAAATAATTAACTCTTTTGCCAGTGTGAGCAGTACCTGAGCAAATTAAGGTATTAACACAGAAACTGGTTATTTCTATAGTGAAATGCTCTAGTTTTTAAAAAACAACCACTGTGAGGTATTATTCTCTGCATGCAAGTTCAAAATCAATTTGCAGAGTTGGAAGGTAGAGTATTACTTCTATTTCAGAAAACAAAATCTGTAAAGTGTCAGGTGTAACCTCTTGTCAAACTTGAAAGTAAAATATATTTACACCTTAGGGGTGTATCCATGCCATGTATGAGAGACTGATCCTCATGAATCAGAAGACTGAAAAATTGGGGAAGGTGATGTTGAGCAACTAAAAACCACAGGGCTTATAGTGAACCTCATCATATTGAAGCTTCCCCCTGATTACTTTATGATGAATGGCTTAGGGATGGCACTGGCCTCTGGTGATTTAGTGACATGCAACACAAACACTACACAGCAATGATTCAAAGATTTACTGACAGCCAATAAACTGACTGAAATTACCAAATAAGAAAAAAAATCTGTTAGAATAATTAATTGCACTAAAGCTGTGTATTGGTTGCTTCATAAAATATGCAGATATAGAATATGAAATGTAATTCTTAAAATGATTCACTCATCTAGACTAATCAATCTAATTTCTTTAAATGCAATGGGCTAATTAAAAATTGTTCACATTTTAGTGCTGCTTTTTATTTGTTTAAAAATTATTCCCTAGCCTGGTGTGGTGGCTTACTCCTGTAATCCCAGCTACCGAGGAGGCTGAAGCAGGAAGATTGTGAGTTTGACATAATCCTGGGAAACTTATAGAGATGTCATCTCAAGATACAATAAAAATATTCCCTTTTTAGGTATCACAAATAAGACTAAGAAGTGAAATGGATATAAAGTATGCACTTTAATAGATCAATCAAACCGCACATTTGTCTCTTTCCAAGGACTTAATTTCCTATTTTCTCAAAAGGTATTGTTTTAAGTTGGTAAATATTTTTCCACATTTTTGAGGTTATGCTAAGAAGTGAACACACGTGAACTTCGAATTTTCTTCTCAGTTGCTTGAACAAAATAATTTGGTGCTTCTGTGGCAAAGATAGGAAAAGGTTGAGGCTAGAAACATAAGAACAACCTCTAAAAATATAGAACAGTAAAGTACCTCTAGAAGATTTTATATTTTGTTCAGAATCTATCTATAATGAAATAGGACCACTGTGAGATCTACACATTAAGTCTTCATCTTTATGTCTAGTATTGATGTTCCCAGAGGACAAGAATTACTTAACTCTGAGTCCTTTGATAGATTATTCTGGAGCTGAATAACCACTATTTGTACAATAATCAGGTTGCTAGCTAAGAATGATCCCAGAATAAATTTATAGTAGCAATCTTGGTATTGAAGTATTGTTCCCTAGGGAGGAATGATAAATTTACATGTTTCATAAAATCTAAAAGAAGAAAAAAGCACCAAGTTCTTATGGTAGGTAGACAACGACAAAGCTTACTTTCCTGTACCATATATCGTAAACTTAACTGCAATTTATGAGGTCAGACAGATTCCATTTTATGCTGAACTTCTGTCACAAAACATAAATCACCGTTTCTACCCCAAACAATGAGATACATCCAAATTTGACAAGTTTCCCGTGAGCATTGTTTGTACTTTATTTGGCCACTCCACAAAATATATTACTATTTCTATACTAATTCTATTCTGTAACATGCTTTTGAGCTTGTTTATTTTATGCATAAGTGGCAAGCTGATTGAAACATGCCTTGGACATTTTGAAGCAGAAATTAATTTCCATGGGTATTTGGAAAGCTATAGGTTAGTAGCAGACTACATACAAATGTGCTTTTTATTTTCTTTAAAGACAGTACAGAAAGAGATAATATGACACTCACCAGAGAGTTCACAGCCAAGAAGTTCCATTCGCAGAGTGCAGTGCCTTCGACAAACTTGGGGATAGAGTCTTACATACTGAGCTTTTATGGGGGGTGTGAACGAGTTAGCATAGGGTGTGTTGTTATCAACATTTCCACGGAACACCTGGGCAAAGACATGAAACAGAATTTTAACTTATTAAATGCTGTAGCTTCTTTACTTATTTTCATATGCTGACCTTTACCCTCATTGCACATAATTCTTAAAAGATTATATTAAATATTTTTGGGCCTGGAGCATTTAAGAAGTACCTTACCATCAGTAGTGAATAAAAAACCCATAGATTAAAAAACTAATTAAAGCTATAAACCACTGTGGCCTCTGGCATACTTTCTTAGGATGGTCTTATCAATATTAAGGCCAGCCCTTAGAACTGGGAAACTACTTCTCTCTTTTTTGAGAAATGGCACCTTCAATCATTCAACTTAATCTGGGTCTGTCTGTTCATTTTGCAACTCAGTACATTCTTTTGGAGTAAAGACTAGTTTCCAGTAGTGCTTCCTGATTACTTTATCTTTCTAGTGCTATAATCAGATTTATGATGCTTAGGGTTTGACTGATAAAGATTACCTTTATCAACAAGTCCCAGATCACGGCAAAGAGGCTGACAATTCCTTATATGTATTCTCCAGTAAAAACTACTTTCCTTTTAAAAATCAAGTAATTCCTTTATATCTCATTTTTTAGTATACATTTTATATAACCTGGCAAACAGAAAATCTTATTTAAATTCACTTGAGAGGGTAACTTAAAAAAATATTTCAAAAAATTTCTCAGATTTTAATCTAATGCATGATTTTAAAATGGGATGATTTGCAGTTCTGATATCTCTAATTTTAAAATTTTTGAGAAACAATTAATTTCAAAATTCTGAATATCATTTTATATTGCATATTATATCCATTTCCTGTAGAATATTTTTAAAGTAGTAGATTTGATCCACAGTTATTTGATTAAAGATGCATACTGTCTGTAAAATCAGTAATGATGAAATTGAAAGTTGACTTCTGGGAAAGTAAAGGCTTTGCTAACTTTGCAAAAAGTATTGGTGGGAACTCTAGTTAAAATCTAAGAACATCTTAAATAACAACTGTTGTAAGTTTATAACTTGGAGAAACTCCTCCTCTCTTCACTTCACTAGCCAAATTAAAAGCAAAAATCACCAGAAACATTTTCAACATAGGCTTCTCCTGAAGGCTCATTTGTGATGTAATCATCAGTGATAGAAAATAGCATTTTTACTTTTACTTATGTGGGTTAAGGAGTCTGTCTTACCATGTCTTCATTGGAGCCTTTCACTTTGTACATTGTCCAAGTCTTTCCATCATTACTGTAGGCAATTTTGTAGGATTTTATATACTCTGGGCTCCCAATCCTCTTGGCCCCTTGGGTAATCACACCAGTAACTCTCATTTTTCTTTGCAAATTTATCTGAGGAAACAAAAAAGTCAACAAAAAACTCATTGCTTCCAGGCTATTCATATTTTGGGAATAGAACATTTTTATTTATCAGTATAGATTTATGATCTTATGAAAAACTAATATTTATCTGAAATTTTTTCAGATAAACATATAAAATAGGCACATATTAAGTTTAACTTCATAATTGCTTTCTATAATGGAATAATGCTTTTTTAAACAGCAAAACAATGCAGTGAGCAGGCTTCAAAAAGTATAATGTTCCCATAAATCAAAGATAGAAAACTTTTGGTTGGTTCTAATGTGCAGGTGTGAAAAATGGGAACATTTTCTTGTCAAAATATCAGCATCATTACTGCTAAAGTGTCTCAACTGACTTAAGCTTCGAGAAATATTCATTTAAAATAAAACATTCAAATCTCACTAAAATTTGAGTATTAGAATAAGGAAAGGTAAAAATAACAATGATGATGAATCCAAACCAAAGTATCTTTGGCCTCTTCATTGCTACATTGTAATATCTGTTGTGGGTTGTACAAATGGTCATGAGGGAACTATGATTTTTCATCAAATTCTTGCTTTTTTTTCTTAAATTTCCTATATGGAGACTTCCTAATTGGCTTTTTCTATCCATTCCAAGTCAATTTATAACAGTTTACAGCAGGAGAAATAAGTAACTAATAAAAATGTTAATGTTCTTTTAATATATAAATAAGGATCTCTTTCTGATACTTAACATAAAATAATTAAATAATACAATGCAAAATATTTTATTTACATAGAGTAAACATCAAATTTTGTTTCATTCACTTTAAAGTGCATTTATACATTCTAAAATGTAAACAGTAAAACTGTCCTGTTGTAATATTCTTGATAAATTCTTATGAAGCACCCCTTTCGACCAACATAAACCAGGAAAATTTCAGTAGTTCACACTGTATTTTTAATAATTCAAAGACTATTTTCTGAGAAAGAAAAAATTAAAAAAAAAAAAAGAAAATCCTTAGGTTCATGTAAGTGACCAAGGTTTTCCACTCCATGATCTGACTTCAAGAATCAGCATATGAATGCACATGATGAGACAGTCTCTCTCTAGTCACTTTTCTGAGTGTTCTAAAGCCCCATCTTCTCCTTCTAGGTGTCATGAGCTCCTTCCCAACTGGTGTTCACAAGGAAGTTTTCAGTTCTACTCTTGGACAAAGCCTGGTCATGATGAGTTAGAGTCCCAGCCTCTCAACTGCTAAGCTGAGTTTACCCCTTTCACGCTTTCAACACAGATCTTATAAACAACCTTTTAAAATAGAGATTTCATATTTAAAATCCTGGGTATTTGTCTCTTTTTTCCTCCAAAAACGCTGTGTGCATTGACTCAGATACTCAGTCAGGTTCAATTTTCTCATTTCAATGTTCAGATATCAAAATGTTTATAGACATGAATATATTTTAAGTCCCATTCTTTTTTTGGAAGCTCAAAAAGAGTATATTCTTCATTAAGGTATATATTACTAATTTAATATTTATCTACATTTATCTCAGCTAACAGCTGACTTTGGAGTTTTATGTGTGAAATTTGGAAAAGGGAACCTCCGAGAGACACTTGTTTTAGTGAGTTAGGTAAAGCAGCACATTGCTATGGAAGAGCAACATTCTCTCGGTGTCTTGTGAGTGATGTTATTTTTCTTTTTAATCTGAGGCTCTTCAGAACCTAAACCTTCCCAATATGTACAACACAAGCAATGGGCACTCTGAATCACATTTCCTCCTATTTTGGAAGCCAAGTTCCACATTTCGCATTGCTGAACATTCCTTTTTCAATTATCTTTTATCTCATTTCAATTATCTTGTTTATACCTCTTATAGACAGCCAAATTATCTTTGCTAGATTTTGGCTGATTAGCTATACACTAATTTTCTAAAGCTTAGATTGTAAAAATATAACAATAAAAAAATCAAAACCTGATTTCATGTTTTTCTCTATGTCATTAGAAATTATATTTTAAAAGATTCATATTTGCTCTAATACTTAGAAGTACCAAGTACACATTTTAGAAATTTCAGGTAGTAAAGCATTACCCAACTTGAGTTGTCTCCACTTTAAGAATTTGTAATTAAACATCAGCACTATTTTCATTAAACACAAAATAAAAACAAAAAATTGATTCACAAAATACAGATTCTGGGATCACTAAGTTTTAGTAATTACTAGGTTTCGGACTATTGACTTCTTATGCATCTAGCACCGTTAAGCCTGGATAATAAAGAATTTAATATAAAGAGGATAGAATTTCACCTTCATAATCATACTTAAGTTTAATGTCAGAAATCTAAGTTGCTGTAAAAAATAAACTAGGCCTTAGAGGAAGGTTATAACATAATTTTAGAAACATTTCCACTTCAACCACCTCCTATAAGTGATCTCCTTTCATTATATTCCAACATTATTTTTGATTGCTTACAAAATAACAATGGCTAAAGGTAATCTTAGGTTTACTCTACTTAACTGAACTATATGAGACACTACGTTAAAGGTTTACTGGAAACTGAACTGGAAATGCCTAAATTACTCTGTGGATGGATCTTGGATATAAAATAAAATACTTTCACTTATATATCTCATTTCAAAGAAATTATTGTTATACTGGATGGTAGGTACACTATGTAACCTTAAAATGTATCCTAAGATATTTTTTATCCCCTCATAGATATGAAGAAGAATTATTTAGATCTAGCATGCCTTGAACCTTTGCATAGGCCAGGCAGAAACAGAAAGGACTGGGTATTTCAGTTTGGTTTTGTCACTTCCTACCCAAGAATGTTGGTCAATTTGCCTTTACCTCTTGAAGTTTAATTTCCTCATAAGAAGGTTTCGATAAAATTATTATATGTGAAGATTATATGATATACATATGGAAAAATTTAACAGTATCTGCCTTCCCCCAAACTCTTAGAACATTCAATTTTTGGTTTGATGTTCAGGATGTTGTTGTTGTTGTTTTAATTAACCGAGCATTGATTCCAGTGGTTCTTTATCCCTGAGCCACATATTTATATTTATTTATTTTTGAGATAAGGTCTCATTAAGTTGCAGAGGCTGGCTTTGAATTTGTGATCCTCCTGCTTCAGCCTCCAAGGTCCTGGTTTTCTGTTTGTAGTGAAAAGAAACATTCTGGAAAGGTTTATCCGTAAGGGTTTATAATCATAATAATGATATAAACAGAACTTTGTAAAAAAAATTCCAGAGCTACATACTGATATTTATTATGGTTATTTAGGGCTACAGTAATCAAGTATGTGTATAAATCTGACCATTTTCTTCAAAATAGTTAAGAGAAGGGAAAACTAATAGGTTCATGACCAAATAGCAAGTAGCATGGACCAGTGTGCCTGCTCCCAAGAATCCTAGCACTAAGGACACTCCAATATAAGAAGTTGCTGAGAAGGTTTTGGGCTTTATTGAAGTGTACCACACACATGCATGTGAGTGCACACACACACATACACACACACACACTCCAAATCATGTAACAGGGGCTCTTGAGATCCCCAGTGCACATTGATATATTTGGAGTGTATGAAGGCAAACTCTAAAGGCTGATCATGGAAATTAGACTTGAGAATTTCCTAGATGCACTTTTTCTCATTCTCACTTTACCTATCTGGGTTGTACTCAGTTCTAAACAGTATGAAAAGTGGTAAAACATGGAGCCAGGCTGGAATGGGAGCCTGTAGTCACCAGGAGATCCACTAGTTCTACCCTTTGCATCCCACATCCTTACTTTATGGACCTGGGAGGTGAAACAGTGATAGAGGTTCTTGTAATGTCTAGCTGTGTCTTGCAAGGAGAATACAGTACAGGACTACCTGTAGAATCTAGTTTGGCTGTGAGAACTCTCAATGCCAAATAGTCTACCTGCAGTAGCTCAAGCTAGGATATGAGTTTTACCTCAGTTTTAGGTATACCCCTAGCCAAGACATCAATATCAAACTCCTTGAAGAACGCAAGTCCCATGATCAAAAGGGGGGAAACAACAACAACAACACAGGACTAACACCAGGAAAGCCTAATTTAATGGATCTGCCAGGTTAAAACCTTAAAACAACAAACAACATAACAAATTCTTAAAAAGCAAAAAAAATGATTTTGAAGCATAAGAGAAGAACAATTATATAAATGAGAACTAACTGAAGATATTAAGAATGAAAAATATGGTTGCTTAAATAAAGCTTCCTATGAGGGAGTTTAGCAGCAAAAGAGCAAAAAGACATAGCTGGAGAACAAACTAGGAAGTAGCAAGACAGCATAGAGGACCTTTTCCAGAAAGAAAAAAGATGATACTGAAATTGTCCATATTGGCAGATGATAGAACAATTTATTTATTTATTTTGATAGAACAATTTATGTCAGGAGTTAAAAGTTCTGCAATTTGGCTTAATATAGATCAAAGTATAATGTATTCCAGCAAGTAACAACTGACAAAATAATATAAATAATCAAAATAGTGGGATATTGACACATGTAGAGATAGATGAACAGAAGAGAAAGTCAATAAATAGATCACAAGATGTAAAGAAATTTTATATATTAAATAAGTGACTTTAAAATCAATGTAGAAAATAAAGAGTATTAAACATCTGGGTTGGGAGAAATAGGTAGATGTCTTAAACAACATTTAGATAATATCTGTTCCCTCGTTCCAGAATAAATTCCAGTTAAATTGAACACTTAGGTGGAAAAAAAAAATGAAAATAAAGAAACCACAAAATTATCAGAGGAAAATATGGGATTTTAAATCTCTAAGGTGAAAATGGTTTTCTATTCATGACACAAAATTTAAAAATGTTGTTACATTAAACTAAAATTTCCTTCAAGATAGAAGCTAGATAAAATCAACAGACACTAGTATGGCAGTATGTAAAAAAGTGGATGTGTAACCGATGTGAATCTGCATTATGTATATGGGGTAAAAATGGGAGTTCATAATCTGCTTGAATCAAATGTATGAAATATGATATGTCAAGAGCTTTGTAATATTTTGGACAACTAATAATAATAAAAAAGCTAAATAAAATCAATATACAAATAATAATGAGGATTAATCTTTCATAAATCATAACAAAGAATTGATTAATTCAGTAAATTAGTAACTTTATATTTCAATAGATGAAACAAAAATAACTCAATAAGGTAATGGGCAAAGAATTTCATTAGGTGACATTAAATGAAATACATATAAACATGAAAATAAACATGATCTCATTCATAATATAAGTTAAATTTAATCTATTGAATCTGAATTGAATTATGATAAATATTATAATTCATCTGTCCAAAACAAAGATTAGAAAGTTTGATTACCCAGTGTTAGCAAGAATGTAGATAAACAAGTGCACTTAATGAATTTCTGTGACAGTATAAATGACACAGTCATTACGAAGCACATTTGGTTACGTGAAGCAAAACGAAAAGCATGCATTCTCTTTAACTCTGCAACTCTATTGTAGGAATGGAACCTACAAGTATAATCATAGCTACCTAAGTTGGCACAGGTTCCCAGTTGGTTCTGTAACACTACATGTAATACAACACAATTTAAAACAATTTACAATGTTATTAATAGAGATATAAGTCATTTCAATATGGGAAAGTCCAGAAAATAGGATATTATTCAGTTGTGAAATATAAGAGCAAGAACAATGCAGGGAGAGAGTGAGGAAGGGATGGAAGAAAGAGACCAATAGACCCTAGCACACTAATAAGAGCAGTGAGACTACAGTGCAGGACAGTGTTTCATATACTTCCCTAAAATTGAAATAATAAGATTCCCTGCTTGACCAAGAACATCACAGGTCAAGTTTATAGGACAGTAACTCCTGGGGGAAGGTATTTGCAACATCAAAAATTGGCATGGGCTTATTATTTAGGAAATCATTTTTCTTAAACTTTGGACACAGAACTCCTTTCCTTCTGAAAAATTATTAAAAGTCCCCAGAGCAAATATGTATACATACATGATTTTGTGAGATATTTACAATAAGTATTATATATTCACATGATATATATAAATGTTTTATGATTTAGAAATTGAAACTAATAAATTTTAGAAATATTTATTAATCCATTTCAAAATAATAAACCAATTAAAAGTTATCATATACAGCAAATTTCTATAAAATTCTATTGTTAGAAAACAAAAACTTACTGAGAAGGAAAGGCTATTTTTTACATTTCTGCACACCTCATTCATATATGGTTTAGGAAAAGACATGTTCTCATGTTTAATTCTGTAGTGAATACACTTTTATTTGCTGAAAAGAATCCAACTTTACACAGATTTGTAGCAGGAAAAGTATGGGTATTTTAATAATATTTCTAGATAAGTATGGATATTCTTTGTTACCATACCAAAACTTGAAAAGTTTGTTTCTTAATTTTTAATGCCTTTATTTTATTTATTTATTTTTATGTGGTGCTGAGAATAGAACCCAGTGCCTCACACATGCTACACAAGTGCTTTACCACTGAGCCACAACCCAGCCCCTGTCATTTATTCTTTGAAATACACATGATGCTGCAAAAAGGAAGAGGGGGGTTTCATAGTAAAGTTCACACAATGTTGCAATAGCTTTTCCTGAGGATGATCATCACACACTCAGCAGAAGTGCTTTATGCATAATTCCCCTTTCATCACACAGAATATGAAAGATCTAATAAGGACTGGCATTTAATAACATTAGCTATCATTACTGCTTCATCAAGGGCATTCTTAAACAAATTGGGTATTCTTTTCTTCACTCCCACATGGGCATGATAGACACAATTCAATAACTAGTATGGTTTGGCGCCACCATTCAGATACTAAGACATAAGCAGTTTTATTCATCATTGCTGGTGGCATCAGTACAAATGTTAGCACAGTGAAAATGGCAAAAACAGCCTTAGAAATATTATGGAAATAGCAATGATTTGTGAACCTCTTGAATGGGTTTTTAGGACCCCCTACTTCTGCAAACTGTAGTTTTAATTGAGAACTACTGATATGAAATGTAAAAGGGTTATTATTTTGTGAATTATTCACACACACACACTTACCCACACACCTAAATTTTGAGAAAATAAATTTTTTAAAATGGAGTAAAAAGAAAGGATATTAAAAATCAAGTCAGAGAAAATTAAATGGTAATCACTATAAATTATAAGGAGATACTAACATATAGTCAATAGAATGACAAAACAAAAATATCAGACAATATCAAGTACTGGTAAAATATTCTGCTGTTGATGGTGGGAGTATAAACTAGTACAGTCATTCCCATCTGTTAGTTATTAACAAAATTAAGCATTCTTATATCTGGGCATTTCTTCTCAAAATTTTTTGCATAAATGTTTATAGAGAAATGCATACGCATAATTATTTAAAAATATATTTTATATTTGCAAAGAGGAACAGAATAAGTAGATATCACCAGAGAAAGAGAGAATTAAAATTTAAAATTTTTTTTGTGCATGACATGTATGTGTGTATGTGTGTGTGTGTGTGTGTGTGTGTGTGTGTGTGTGTGTATGCGTGCATGTATATATTTAAGAGTTCTTGGACAAGAACCAATATTCTCTAAAGACATGAAATCTTGGCCTGAACTTACATTTGGATATCTAAAAACCATAAGAATATGTGAAAAAGTGTAGAATGAAATGCGCACAATGGCACACATGTGCATTTTAAAACATATTGAAATATAAAATCATGTGTTTTCCAATAATTTGTTAGTCCACATAAACACAGGGAAGGTGAAATGAAAGGTCACAGGTCAACTGTGCTAGATTGGTTTCCTATAAAGGTAAGAGGAGTGGGAAGAAAGGTGGGAACAAGTAACAATTTCATATTAAGTGGGAAGATATCTTGCTCAGACTGATACTAACTATGTGCCTTGAAATAAAGAGGTGCATCCTCAGGTCAGTGCTGGCACATGATATGCTAAGGGGTGGGAGGAGGAGTCTTTAGTTCCTCTCCTTTAGAACTCTATTCTTAAGGTTAATGACTTAATATGGCCCTCGGATGCAAGTACAGGTACCTACCTACAAAAGAAATTTCCTAGGCTTGTTCACTGATATCGGATATTGTACATAAGCATTTCAAAAATACTTACATAGTAACATACTTAAAATTATTCATTCAAATTTAGGAAAAAAGTGAAATAAGTAACTAATTTTATGAATAGTTCTGTTTTTCTCTAACTTGACATTGTTGCTGAAAGTTGGGATATATTTAGTACAGTTAAGTGTATGTCTGACAGGTAGTTGGTGTGACTACAAATAATTCCAATATCTGTGTGTGGTGCTACACACCTGTAATCGCAGGCACTTGGGAAGCAGAGGCAGGAGGATTGCAAATTCAAGGGCAGCCAAGGCAGTTTAGGTAGCTGCTGTATCAAAGTTTTTTAGAAAAGGCTAAATAGACTGAGTTGTTGATCAGTAGTCGAGCACCTTGGGTTCATTCCCCAGAGCTGAAATAAGTAATTAACCAAAATACACACACACACACACACACACACACACACACAGAAATAATATGTAAAATGAAACCACACTTTCTAATGTTATATGGAAAAGGTTTTAAATTCAGGGTTTTTAAATTTTTTAATACTTAGGAATTGAAAGAGAAGTATTTCTTTTTCAAGAAATTCCAGGAATCACTGTCAGTTGAAGACTAATAAGAAAGGAAAAGAAATGCCTGATTCAGAATTTATTCTTTGGAGGAAAGTCAAGTTATAATCAAACACTCAGTGGTTATTTGCTTCTTTTCTTCATAAAAAGTAATTTGTAAGCTACTATTTTTTAAAAAATATGAATTTAAATAAAATGTTACATTAGAGCATTATGCAACTATATAGTATTCATATAATAATTGTAACTCCATAGCAACCATGATGCATATGAATATATTTTTAAAATATGTACAAAATCCAGGCAATTTGTTTAAATAGACTACTGAATGCCAGGAAATAGAGATTTTTTTAAGTATTAATGTTTCTTTTTTAAGTTTGGGGTTGTGTATTACCCCATACATAGTAAAGTATCAGATAAAGTAATACAATAATCTTCAAGATGGGATAAGTTTTAGTATATGTTCCATCATTAGAATTACCAAAAATATAACAGGCAATTTGCTATTACTGTAAGTAAGATATACACATATCATCAATGCTTAACCTAAAAGAAGAGTACATTGCATAAGGATAGAAAAAACCAAACTGTTAACTACCTTTAGATCAGTAAATAAATATTCCACTTGGACACCAGGTCTTTCTGTTGAGTTAAAATATTGTTTTTATATGATTGTTTTAAAAATTTTTTGCATAATTAAAGCACCTAAAATTATAAATTATTATCATTCAGGATACTTCCATCTTGATATAGAAAAAGTACACAACCCACAACACACACACACACACACACACACACACACACACACTTGATTCCTGTGACCCAAAACCCTTGTAGAAAAGGGTGGTTAAGAGAATCTTTTGTTTTCACCTTTGGTTTTTGACACGGACAAAAGCTCTAAATACCTCTGTAATTTCTTGAGTGATAGGAGCTTCTGACACAAAAGTCCTAAAACCCTTATAATTTCCTGAGTCTTTTGTCCTAAGATATTCTTGGTGGGTTCCTGCTAGTCTTAGGATGAGAGCTAGTTGCCTGGGAAACCAATTAAATGTGATTAGAGGTTAGGAACTTTCTGTACCACTTTCCAATGTTCAGGGAGGAGCTGAAGACTGAGTTGACCACCAATGGCCTGTGATGTAATCAATTATGTTTGTATAATGAAGCCTCCAAAGAAACCTCAAAGGACAGGTTACAGGTTGCTGAAGGTTCTGGACAGTGGTGCACCAGAGAGAGCAAGGAAGCTTCAAGCCCCTTCTCTCATACCTCACCCAAAGCATCTCTTCATCTGGCTACTCATCTGTATCCTTTTTTAATATCCTTTATAACAAACTGATAAACATGAGTGTCTCACTGAGTTCTGTGAGCCTTCCTATTAAGTTAATCAAAACCAAGGAGGGGTAGTGGAAAGCTTGATTTATAGCCAGTTAGTAGTACAATTTATTGCTTGCAATCAGTGTCTGAAGAGGTTTTGACAGCACTGAACCTGTGGCATCCACAGGACTCAGGTTAGCATGAGAATTTAGTTAAATTATAGAAGATCCAGTTGGTGTCCACTGGATCTCCAATGGGAAGAAATCCCCATACCTTCCAAAAAAACAGGAGATGGAGTGTTGTGTTGAGCATTAGAATAGGAAAAAGTTTTTCTACCTCAAACACATGTTTTCACCAATCACCAAGAAAACAACCCCAGTGGGTGCCTTTGTTTAGCAGCTGGCAATGAGAACACACCTCAAGCAAAAAAAAAAAAAAAAAAAAAAAAAAAAAAAAAAAAAAAAAAATCATCTTTTTTGTATGATGTGAGAAAAGGCTTGAGCTTCCAAACCAATTCTAAATGTGACCCCTTATGATTCAGATTGCAAATAAGCTACTTCAGGGGTTAAAAAAAAGTGATAGAGTTTCCACTTAAAATGATAAGTTAGAATCTAGGCACAGTGCTACACACCTGTAATCCCAACAATTCTGGAGGCTGAGGCAGGAAGATTGCAAATTCAAGGTTAACCTTAGCAATTTAGTGAGGCCCTAGGCAAATTTAGCAAGATCCTGCCTCAAAATAAAAAAATAAATAAAAAAGGGCTGGGGAATGTAGCTCCGTGGTAGAAAAACCCTGGACCAACCCTCCCAAAAAAGTTCTCAAAAAATTACAAAGAATCAAAATTTCAGTGTTCTGTTAGAAACCTGGTATACCCCAAAACCCTGGTGCTCTACACATTTCCACACACTGGACTATTCTTGGCCAGGCCCACTCTCCTCTGTTCTTGCCAGCTAAACTGTCCACTACCAAGAGTTAGTTCTGTTTTTACCAGTCTGTCCTGTTTTCTTTCTTTTTTTTTAATCTTAATAACTTGTGTTGTTATTCTAACAAGATAATTTAATTAAATATTCAGTAGCCTCTCCATTCATTTTTATATTTTATTATTTCAGTTACCCATAGACACTTGCAATCTCAAAATATACATGGAAAATTCCAGAAATAAATATTTCATGAATCTTAAATAGTGTTTATTATAGTAATTATTGTAACTGCTCCATTTTATTATTTGTTATTGTTGTTAATATCTTATGGCACCTAATTTGTAAGTTAAATTTTATCAAAAGTATGTTTGCACAGGAAAAAATCACCATACATGGGATCAATACTGTCCATGGTTTCAGGGATCTAATGAGAGTCCTGTAACATACCCTCTATGGACAAGGGAGGGAGCAACTGCAATTAAAAAAAACGTGAATGGGAAAGAAGAGAACATTTTTTTTTCTATGAAGACACATAAAAGCTTTCTGAAAAATCTCAAAACAGCAAATTACTAAATACAATCTATAATATTGAGAATATGATTAACATCAAGGATTCTACACTGGAATAACTTCACCAATATGTTAAGAAAAGTAATAAACAATAAGGCATCAGTAATGCATTTGCTGGTGTGGTTTATCCAAGAATTATGACATGTAGTTTAAATTTTTTTATTTTAATCGAAGTTTTTATTAACTATCAAACGCTAGTTCTGAAACTCCAGATAAGAGGGACTGTACCCTATCCTCCACTGTCCCAAGCATGGATCAGTCTTCAACATGAGTTCAGTTAACTATCGTCTTTGAATAAAGATGGGAAAAGGACACACACATAAACATTAAAACCATCATCTCTTATGACTCCTTACATTTTGCAGAACTTCAAATTAAAGTGAAACACCCCCTTAGTATATAGCATGAGGCAGAAAAAAGACCAGCAGGGGTGTACTTGGTTTGTTGTTCTAGAGTCTTGGCCAGGCATAGGTTTCCTCTGAATCTCCATCTGTTTTTTCAACTATACTATACTCATCTCTCTTGGTTCTCACTGTTGTTAGAACTTCTTCACATGCTCCGTCATTTGAGAATGTGAACTCAGTGTGAACTGTGGCTACTTTAAATATTTCAGTTTGGATGCTAAGTTTGGAGGAATAGTATATATTAAGACAATCAACGACCCTCATAAATAAGTTATATTATTTGAGTTACAGATTTGAGTTTATATGCTCTGAATTTTGAACTTTCTTGTTTTTTTTTCTGGTTACCTCCTATGACCAGTGCAAAAACTAAGGAAATATTGGCTTTGAACTCAAGGAGATTCAGAAAAATAAAGAAGAACTAAAAGGAGAAAAGCATCACTATTTTCTCTGCATAATATACTATGAAGAACAAGTAGGAAAAATTTGAGAACAAATAAGAATAAGAAGAAAATCATATAAGTGCATGAGCAGAAAAGAGAACCCCAATAAAATCACCTTAGAAACAATGAAAATAAGATTACCTTACTAGCATATATTTTTGAAATAAATAATTGGTGCTACTAAAAAGAAAAAAAAATCCCCTTGATGCACAAGTACAGGGCCAGTGAGTGCTTTGAAAGAGAGAAGAAAGAGGAAGTCTTTAAGGGACTTGGATTTTTAAAATTGCTCAGGGGTCCATGCCAACAATCCATGTCCTTTGAGTGGATGTTTAGTGGACAACGCAAAGACAAATACCAAAAGAAATCATCACAAACCATTTCATCAAAAGAAATAAATGGAGTTTGAAAATGTTAAGTTTATCAATGTAAAAAATACTAAGAGAGATGTGAAGAGGTTCATTACTTCTAAGAGTCAGCCCAGGCAAGAGGGAGAGGAATCTCTCTGTAGGGTTCCTGTAAATATGGGCTTTAGCTTGGACCCTCTCACTGAATGGTTTTCGAGTTAAAGTGACAGAGGACAGCACTTAGTGCATTGGAAAGGAAAAATAAACACACAATATCCTATTAGTCTGACTAGAATGTGTTACCCACTACCTCCTCCTCTGATTTTTCTTAATTCTATATATTGCTTTCATCATGCAAATAAAATCTATCAACAGAACAGTTTCTGAGTTTTACTATGAAAATACTCTAGACCTTTCCATGTGTGAAAATATTATTAGTAATGGCAACAAGTGTCCTGAAGTTCTAAATGCTGACTTGGGATCAATTAAACTTCAAGACAGAAACAAATATCTCCTAATAAAAAGTTAAAAGGTACTTCTGGGAACCAGAAAACTGTGATGCTCTTCATTTTTATGCACTGAAGACAAAAGAAGTCTGCAAAGCAAAAATGTCCTACCACAAAGGGTGGCAAGTTTTCTAGGGTATTATTTTCTATTATTATGATATGAGTAAATGAACCAAAAAGGAAAAGAAGAAGACTGAATAGGAGGAAGGAATCTACAAAATACACAGTAGCTATTACTAACTAATAACTTCACATCCTACACTGTGTTCTGGCTTTGTTTTAATCTAAATGACTATACTCTTTTAACTGCATCTCAAAATTAAAGTTAAGATAATACAGTTTAGGACTTAAATGGCATTATTGCTTTGTATGTATCAGTTCAGAAAAAAAAAAAGCATAAAGGACTTACACTTAATGGTTTTTCTTTAGAACTTATGTTTCTGATTAAAAATTTGTATAAACAGTCGAAACTACTGCTTGGATATTTCTTCTTATTATTAAATTCTTACTTTAGACCTAAAGGTAATTGCTAGTAATGTTATTAACTGGGCTAACCAGATAATCTAATTTTAGCATAATTTTTTAATTGATACACATTAAATATACCAAATGGTGGGCCTTATTTGGCATATTCATGCATACATAAAAATAAAAACATAATCTGATTGATCTTATTCTACAGTACTTCTCCATCCATCTCTCTGATGCCCTTCCTCTATCTTGCTTCTCTCCCTTCAATTTTCACAGCATACCCCCACCACATTTTATTTTGGCTTTTTTTTCTTCCTTTTGGGCTTTAGCATATGAGTGTTAAAATAACACTTGTCTAACTCACTTGCATCATTCAAAATTATGGACTCCAGTTCATTCCATTTCTCTGCAAATGACATAATTTCATTCTTCTTTATGACTGAATAAAGTTCCATTGTGTATATATACCACCTTTTCAGTGAGTGCTTTGAAAGGGAGAGGAAAGAGGGAGTCCATTCATCTGTTAATGGAAACCTAAACTGATTCCACAACTTGTTAATTCTGAATTTTTCTGATAAACATGTATATGCATGTATTTTTCTAGTATACTGACTTTAATTCTTTTTGATAAATGCCAAAGAATGGCATAGCTGGATTATGTGCTAGTTCCATTTTAAGCTTCTTGAGGACTATTCATACTGATTTTCATAGTGACTGAACTAATTTACATTCTAACCAACAGTGTGCAAGAGGTCCTTTCCTTAGTGTTTAATTGTATTTTTGATGATTGCCAATATAACTGGAGTGTGGTGGAATATCATTGTAGATTTTTACATGCATTTCCCTAATGCCTAATGCCGTGGAACATTTTTTTTTCATGTAATTATTCATGCGTACTTCTATTTCTGAGAAGTGTCTGTTCAATTAATTTGTCCACTTGTTGATTTGGTTATTTTTTAAATGCTGAGGTTATTTTTAGTTCTTTGTATATTTAGGATATTGGTCTTTTGTGGAAGGAGTAGCTGGAAAAAAATTTTCTCCCATATTGTTGATGGTCTCTTCAATTTGTTGTTTCCTTTGCTGTGCAGCTTTTTAATTTTTATGCTATCTTATTTATTGATTCTCTTTTTTATTTCCTGAGCTGTAGAGGTCCTCCTCAGGAATTCTTTTCCTGCATCTATGGCAAATATCAGAAACACAGAGACAATATTCCATAATATTTTAAAATGCCACCTGACATCACAGATTCAGTGCTGCTTATATTCAAGTTTTCCTGAAAGAAGTAATTTAAAAAAAAAAAAATCCTTCCACCCACTTATGCATTTCTACAGTAAGGATTAATTTATAATTTCATTGTATTCATATAAACTTTTTGGGTATTGCATTTAAATATCTGATTATGTTTTATTAAAATGGAAGATAAAATATCCTAAATTGTTTTAACATTTTGAACAAATTTGTGAGCAAATACATACTGAAATTTGAAGCCACAGTTTTTCACAACAAAAGGACTTCAGGAACTGCACACATTTTGGGACCTCACATTGTTAGTGGTGAGAGAGACAATCCTGGTGCTATGAGAACACTGGAAGATGGGAAGCAAAGAGGCAAATGCCTAGAATCAGGGTCCCATTCTAACTCTCTATAGAGTATGCAAAGAGGCCCTACCTTTGTTGGTGCTGAGCAAAACGATGAATATTAACACACTTGCCTGTCTAGATGGAGAGATATGAAAGAAGAAAAATTAGTGGTGCTATCTCTTATGGCAGAACAGATCACTGTAGTTAGAGCCAAATGCTTATTTTAGGAAAACCTAGGCTTATAATTGTCTGTGCTATACACTAGCTAACATGACCCTAGACAAGTTTTTAAATATTTATGAGCTAGAATTTCTGCATCTGTGTAATAGAAATAAGATGCTGTCTAACTCTTGAGGTTGTCTGGGTAATAAAGGTGATGATGTCCCTCAGGTGCCTACCACGATTTATCTCTCAAGGACTGTTTTCTATTATTACCATTGATTTCTAGGAAAGAATAAAATCAAGTTCCTCATTTACAAATATAGAATAAAAATGAGCAACAAAATAATTACATGATTCTTTAATTCACACTGATCAGAACCTTTGGCTCTATACATTTTACTTTTCAAAGTGCTTTTATATAGATGATATATTATTTCACTTGTTCTTTTTATTAACCCTAAGAAACAAATTGGGTAATTCTGGTCTCCTGTATGGCCCTCAGGGGAATATGATGGAGAATATGGGTGATCTATATCCTCTTGGAAGTAAGGAGAAAAGAATAATAATAAAAAATAGAGAAGAAAGAAAAACCAAACAGAAAACAATTCTACTTTCCTGACATGTCACTCCTGTGCAACATGAACTCATTACTTCCTAATGTGGAAATAAAATATTTTTACCCATTTTCAAAGAAATAGTTTAATCACTATCAAACAATTCTGTATAGTAAAATATTAAATTTTTTGAAAATTTATGAATAATTTGATATTTTTCATAATTTTAAAATGATTTTGCTGAACAGAAGTGGGCACCTCAAAAATCTTTTAAAAACTCAGATTGTATTTTAAATAGTTTTATTTCTACTTCCCCTAAGAAGAATAATTTCATCTAACATTTTCTAAACCTCAAAGAACTAATTAATTTTAAATGAGAGAATATATTCTTTCATTTTTATAATTTCATCAGAGTGTAACCAGAATTTATAAAACACATTATTTTTGATGATCAAAAACTAACTCATACCACTAGATGTTTTTCGTATAAAATTATATCTATAATTCCATTTCACAGTTAATTTTATGAAAGGTGAACTTAAGTATTTGTATGTTTTACATATTTACATTTAATCATATGACTCCAAAATTCTAAGATTCATATGATTTAAAAGTGATGTAAAAAAGTGATATAATAAGTGGTTGGTGATGTAGCTCAATACTGGGGTGGTTGTCTAGCATGTGTGAGGCTCTGGGTTCAATCCTCAGCACCACATAAAAAAATAAATAAATAAAATAAAGGTATTGTGTCTATCTAAAACTAAAAATAGTGATGTAACAAAATACTAAGATAATTTTATTAGGACATTCAAAATTATACAAATCAAATTACACTTGTCCTTTTTTAAAAAATAAACTGAACTATAGATTCTCCAATTTTGGATAACTTCTCTGTGTTCAAACCTCCAATGATTTCTCTTTCCTACCAAACTTAAACACATACATCTTCCCCTCTGGATCACCAGTTTATGCAGGATCACCACAACTTATTTTTTCAGCTGCATCATTATATCACACATGCATTGATTTATGCTCTGAATAATTCACTAAATATATTTAACTCATATGATATTTTTTGGATGTCTACAATCTATAAATACCATGATAAATGCAGAGCAAAATAAAAAGACAAGAAAGATCTTTGTACTTGTCACAAGTAATCTAAACAGGAAAATTCACACAAACAACAATCAAAGACATAAAGCAAAATATTATCAAGTTGTCAAGTGTTATCAAAAGGTCAAGTGTAATTTGATTTGTATAATTATCAATGATACCAAAAAAGCGGGAAAATGCCTTGCCATAGATATAAAGAAAAGATATTAATTAATAGTGACTGCAGACAGGAAGCCAAGATCTAAATCATCAAGCAGCACGACTGAAGTTGCATGCCAGCATTGATTGAATGGTCATTCCAGTGGGGTAAGAGAAAATTCAGGAAGTAGAGTGTATGTCAGGATGGGGCATTGTGAAGTGTATTATTAAGCTAGAAAGAAGGGCAATTTTTTTCTTTTGCTATGGTAAGCCATTTTGAAGAACCCACTCACCTATTGTGGCAGACTGAAAACACATCTGCAATATAAGTTTCATTTTAAATTAGACTTTGCACTTAACAATCTACACTTAATAATTGTTGTGACACTGCTGCAATCTGCTTTGGATCTGATATAAAACCTGCTATGTTGCAGACTCACTTGAGGTACAATTAATTTCAGATTCTAGTAACTGAAAGCCCAAATTAACAGTGGCTTAAAATGTAAAAGAAGTTGTATCCTACCTTGTGTAAACATATGAGTAGGCAGAAGGGGCCAATATACCAGGGCTGCAGATGCTTTCTAATTTATTTCCCACTGTATGTAACCTGATGTCATGGTCCAAGATGGAAGACTGAGTTCAGGGCAGGATAGAGAGATGGATGAAGAGGGGAAAATAGGCCTCTGATTGCTGTGTCTCAGGGAAAGTTTCCATTGTATAATATTCACAACCACTCTAAGAGGCTGAACTAATATTGTTGATGCTTTAAAGAAGCCCTACCTTAGAACAGTTCGATAACTTTGTTCAAGATGATAGTTAATGGCCAGTTGAATCCAGAACTACTGATCTTGAACATGATAGTGCTTTACAACAGAATAACAACTGCTTATGCAAATGTGATTCATCTGTATTAAACACCAAGAGAACAGGTAATGTGGCTTATTTATCTTTGCACTATTTGTTAATTCATTTAATAAATAGTGAGCAAATAAAATTTTTCTAGGTGTTAGGATACCAAAAATTACAATAGTATGCTATTTTTATTAATTAAAGTTTAGTCATTGGAATTGGTAAGAATACAAAGTAACTGTGACAAGTATTATGCAAGAAAATAATAAGTTAAAAGAACATATAAAGAAGGACCACATCTAGTCCAGGGTTGTGGGGGTGATTGGGGAAGGCTTCCCTGAGGAAGTAGTGCCTAGAGTTCCTCAGGAAGGAATGACTGGTATATGGGAAATGCTGAATAAATATGTCATATGAATAAATGAATTTGTGAATGTAAATGGAGTTAAGGATCATTCTGGAAGATTCTTTTTCCAAGCCTGGAAAAGTTTCCTTCTTCGAGTCTGCTCAAAGAAGTCCCCTATGGCTGGAACTCATAGAGTAAATTCTCTATATTTTCCAGAGCATAACAGTTGATTGGATTAAATCAAATGGCTTTTTCCCTCTCTAATGTCACAGAATTAAGTAGAATGTTTTCACATAAGATGATTTGAAATGTTTTATCTATTCAAATAATCCCTATGTGGACATACAAAACCTGTTTATTGTACAAATAACTCTACAGGTAGCAACTCAACAAATGGTAGTTCACATATCACAGATTTGAAACTAAGAAAAGCATTCTAAACTATATTAGATAATGTACCCTTCTTTCACAGTTTGTGTACATCTTTCCAAATCTAGGCTAATGCACCTATGAAAGGAAAAGCTAAGATCCATTGGCAATTATATTAAAATGCCTGTCTTGTTTGTTCTGCGAGATAATCACATTTCCATTTAAGAGCTTCTTGAAAGCTGCCATTATGTTCAAATACCGGCTTAGGTTAGGATCCAGCTAGGGAAAAACTAAGATAGTCACATCTACTTCTAAAATTCAGTACTTTATCTCTTAATGGCACTAATGATAGTAATAAACTAAAGAGACCTGAGTTTAATATAGTTGTTTAAATCTGAGAAATGAAAATATAACCCACATATTATAAACACAGGGAAAAATGCTTCAAAGCTATTGAAGCATTAAGTATATAATAGAAGCAACAAATCTGAGAGTCCATTTGTGAAAAAAAAAGAAGAGCTTTATTATTTTTTCAAGAACCCGAATCATAACAAAATAAAGCAATCTATACTAACTACACCAATGTTAGGCTGAACAGCTACGATTTTAATTAAATATATCAATTCTAGGGAAAACAGCAGTGGCAACAACATTAAAAACAAATACATGAGAAAACGTAACCAACATGTGATATAAAAATAAAATGCTCTGGAAAACAAATTAATGGGGAATGGATTCATTTATTCATAAAGTCAAAGTTCAGTTCATTTCTTCCTGAGTCCCACACCAAGGTCCCCTCCTCCCTACCCAGGTAAGCCGTCTAAAAAAAGATTTTGGTAGAAATGAAAACAAGAGAAAACAAAATTTTATCTTGGGATTCCCATTTATTCTTTTAAATATCTCTTTCAACTCTAACTCAGGGCTGGGGTATAGCTCAGCTGGTAGAGCATTTGTCTAGCATGAACCAGGCCCTTGGTTCAATCCTCAGTAGAAAATATAAACAAACAAACAAAAACCCAACAACAACAAAATCCCCCAAAAACTCTAACTGACATTACCCAAAGTCCCTTCCACTAGGTGTAGCCATGGGACACACAGAGGCCCTTGGCAAATAAGCAGAAGCAACATCTGACAATGGTGCAGCATTGCAGTGTTATCTACTTTTAATCCACTTACACTCTATTCAAAGTATCATACTCACTTTTCCAACTTTATACTGGACTCCATTATCAGGATTTTCTTCAACTAAATAAAAAAAAATGGGCCAACTCGTTCTCCAGAGATTTATATCTGTGTTAATGATACCACCATCATTACCTGGAGCTGTGTTTAATTTTTCTTAATTTTTCTCCTTCCTCTAACACACAATCTAACCAATTGTTCATGCTGTACTCCCAAGCCCTTTACCATTTCATCTTTATTTTATTTAATAGCTGCCAATCTAATTCAAGACCTCCTTACATCTATCTACCTCTGGGCAAGTCAGGCTGGTTGGTATCTCTGCTGCTAAGCTCCCCTCTCTCTACTAAAATTCAATTCAACATTTGTTCAATGAAAATTTACTGAATTCTTCTTAGTACTAGGCATTGTGTTGGGTACTCATAATACAGACCACTAACAAGTCATTTTCTTAAACTGACAGTTAATATGCTGCTAAAATCCCATCAGTAGCCATCCCAAACAACCTCAGTCTCAGTCTGACACTCATGTGTTTTCACACTTTTGCAGATGTTTCCTTTTCCAGAATTCTTCCTCCTCTTGCCCCTACCTATGACCAGCTTTTCAGTATAGTAAAGCTTGTCCTTGATGGTCCTGTAGCTTTCTTCTCTCTTCCTTGTAACTTGTTCATCCTGTTCTCTGCCTGGAATAACTTCTTCCTTAATGCCATTCTTAAAGATGCTGAATATGCTAAATTCACCTTTAATAATTAAAATGTAAATGACTTTTCCGTGTTTTCATTATAGTCTGATCACATGGAAAATAGCAACTTCTCCTTTAAAGACTCCTAAGACACAACAGAATTTAGCAATGAAACATTCAAAGCCTAGTCTTTAATGGGGATGTAGATACTTTTACAATCCTTTTGCTATTTAATTATGACTTAATTATTGAAGGCCTTGTATTACAGACAAAGACCTTTTAGAAACAATTAAACATTGCCATTTTCACTTTTTGGAGGAATATGAATTTCTACCTAAGGATGACACAAATATAGGCAGGTAAATCACAAAATAGCACCAAGACAGCTCAGAAAGGTAGGTCTTGGATTTGTGATGTCTTGATGTCATTCACTCCCTTGAAATGTTTCTCACTGTCAGAGGTTGAGGCAAACACCTATAATCCCAGGAACTCTGGAGGCTGAGGCAGGAGAATCACAAAGCCAGCATCAGCAACTTAGAGTGGCCCTAAGCAATTTAGCAAGACCTTGTCTCAAAATAAAAGAGAAAAAGGGCTGAGAATGTGACTGGGTGTTTAAGCACCAGTTGCCGGTACATAGAAAATAAAAAATAAATTTAAAAAATCTTCATACTGATATCTCATTTTGAAGAGCAATATGCTATTCTTTAATATCTTAGTTTATTTAATTAAATTTGCTTTTGATAATAAAAGAGAGACGCTCCAAGGTAAAGTGTGTCTCTTTTGCTAGATTGTGAGCTTTATCAAGGCTGTGATTATCACATTTTCTTACCAGGATAACTACCTGATAAATTTCTTTGAGGTTTCAGCTTCACAGGTAGTACCACTCTTGACATACTAATTCAGAAACTCTGAGGATAAGGACCATGTTTTAAAAGCTCCTCAAGTCATTTTAATGTAAAGTTTAAGAACCATTGCTCCAGGCTACAAGTGAACTACTTGTTTATGAACATGTATATATTTTATAGGATCGGATAGTTACTTTTACAAATTTTAAGAAAATTCAAGTCTCTTGCACACCCATTATATGCTAGTGTACAGTCCCCCCCAAAAGTATACGGGAACTACCAAAAGCTGTCAAAGAAAGGACATTGCAGAAGTTAGGAACAGGGTAGAGATGGTCTCTCAGAACAGCTGCTGGAGTTGGAATCACAGCTGTGTAAAATAAATACCAGTTTAGTAAACTTAGCCAACTTATCTTTATATGCCCGGATTTCCAAATCTGAATTATGGGGATAAGAATGATACTGATTCAATGTAATTTCAGTCAAAACAGCTGAATTGGTACATAGTGCTAAGCACTAGCTGTTAGGTCATAAAGCTAACATGCAATACGGTAGGCAACAAAGCTAATTTCTAAGCTAAGTGTAGGAAAATATATGTCTTTTTCAACAATTAAATCTAACTACACTCGTTAGTTTTAAAAAACAGCATACTCCTACAGATAGAAATAGTTTCAAATTAATTGCTGCCTCAAGAAAATAAAGCTTTCAGAATCAGGCCAGGTGGCTTGGTACTGGGTCACATTTTCAACACAAGGAGGTTTTCAGGGAGGCATTGGGGTAGAACAAATTGGTTCAGTGTCTACTGTGGAAATAAGGAATTCCTTCAGCCCAATCCAAATAGTAATCCCACTAGCTCCCAGAAGATAAACATGAAGAGACAATCAAACCTTTAGTTCAGACTGGCACTTTTCTCCTGCTTCTCAGCATTTCTCACCTCCAGGGACTTGAGGACAGGCTGTCAGTAAATCTACTGTGTTTCTGCAGGAGACACTATGCAGCTCTAATTGTTGCATTAGAGGCAGTGAGTGGGTGACTCTAATTCATTAGCCATGTCTCCCATCGGCAGGTCTCATAAGCAGATTTAATGCCTTAGGTTGAAGCTGGATTCAGAGTCACAGGGGAATACAGAAGAGTGCACTTAGATATATAGAAGAGTTGCAATAAGAAACACTGAACGATAACAGGAACTCAGAGTGCAATCTTTATTCCTAAGTGCCAGAAATGGGGCTATGTAGCCCAGAGGTTGCATAGCTGGTCCATGAAAAGAGACATGCAGAGGGAAACAGAGGAAATTTGCCATGAATACAGACAAGGTACATTGGAAATCCAGATTTTTTGGATTAAATTTTGGATTTTTTTTGGGGGGTGGGTGGGTAAAAAAAGAGAGTTGCGATATTCAGTTAATCTCTTTTTTCCCCATTTCACTCCAACAGTATCATAAAAAAATAACTTGTAATATTCATGAAACAATGGAAACTAACTAAAACACAGGCATCTAAAACTCCAACCTTTGTAAATACAAGTCAATTTAGAAAAGCTTTTCTCATGGTTAAAGTATATAGCAATAATAATGAAAGAGTGTTTTATCTAAGCATAGTTTAGTGAATTATCAAAGACTTTAGTAGAGGCAAAATATTGTGTTAAAGTAAGTCCCTGTAAATCTATGTTCTGCATTTTATGAGTGATAATAATAACATACGATTTGTTTGTCTTTGACATTTTTGCAAGTGTAAAATTTCACTGAAAAGATACTACCATTTTAAAATATTAACTTTTTTTCTTGCCTTTTTTTTTTTGAGGTACAGAGAATTGAACCCAGGGGTGCTTTACCACTGAGCTTCATCGCCATTTCCGTTTATTTTTATATATTTTTTTTCCAAATTTTAGACAAGATATAAGTTGCTGAAGTTGGCCTTGAAATTGTGATCTTCTTGCCTCAGTCTCTTGAGTCCCTGAGGTTATAGGCTTGCACATACCAGACTAAAAAATTTTGAATTAAATTCATTTTAGAGGGAGAAGATACATTTATATTAACAATAGTACTATCTAAGCTTTCTAAACTCTTAGAAGCTAAAATAGAAAATTTTAATAACATTTTAGGATTGAAACAAAAGGGATAGGAGAAGGTGAACAGTGTGATGTCTTATACACAGTCTGTGAGTAGCAGACGTCTTGACAAGCATTTTACAAATATTACACATTCCTGTCTAAGGTTACTTGTAAGAGTGTCTTGTAGTGATTAGGCCACTGGGATTTATAGAAGTGTGGTTCCTCTGTCCCTAGACAGGTGTGACATTCCCTGTGTTCAGATCATTGTACTACTTGTGGTATCAATAAATGTATACCAGCTGAACACAGAGTGTCTGAATTCTTAGGCATTCAACTACTCAATACAGTATGATTGCCATGTGAAAACAATCCCCATCTTTTCCCTTTTCCTTTGTATCACATTCCTTATTCTCTTATTAGTCAATTACATCTATCCAACATAGTTTTTATACAAGGTGCTATTGTAATTAATTTAAATCAGGTTTAATCCTTACTATTAGTTGATTACAGGATAGGAGGCAAGGAAAAGGCAAACAATGACTCTGAAGATATTTTAGCTGCTATGATGGAAATATATAATTGACAGAGTGAGAAAATAAGAATGTAGTCACTTCTATCTGTGGAGATAAAAGACAGGAATTGCTTCCTACAGAAGGCAATAATGGGATGAACCCAGAGAAGATTAGCAGATGATCAGTACAGGAACCATGTGGTGCATGTGCCCAAGCACAGCAGCATAATAAGTCACATGAATTTGAGGAACAGCAAGAAATCCAGGTCAGTGAGGCCTCTGGTGTTGCAAGTCAGGAAGGAGGCAGCTTAGAGCAGAGGAAAGATTCCAGGGGCAGCTCCTTTTCTACTAAAGCACAATTGCCATGCGGGTAATCATGCCCTGTAGCTCAAGGAATCTTGAGTTAAGATTCAAAACACATCTTTGAAGGCTGATAAACAAGCAATATGAACTAGGATGGCATAACTGTGGTATATGACTAGAAAATTCAAGAGCAAATACATTATTTATAGAGACATCAAGTCATTTTTAATGCAAATGCTTTTTAATTAAACAAAAATGTTTGTTTTTAAAATGCATGACTATGGATGAAAATTCATTTCTAATTAAAAAAAACAAATGAAAATGGTAAATTTAAAATTAAAAATTTAAAAATTTTTAAAATCAGGATCACAGTTTTTTACAAAAAGATCATTAGAAGTAGCAATATATTAAAGTCTAGATATATTAGCCTTAGAGAGGTATTTATTATAACAGGACTACATCTGGGAAAGTAGTTTGTATTCAGGAAAAAAAGAATACATTCTAAAATGTTTTTCAGTTGAATGAGAAGATAGTATAGATGGATTAAATGCTATGTAATGCTGGTGCTAGAACTAGAAAACAGCTGGAAAATGAAAAAAAAACTTTAATTCTGGACTTTACAAAAATTATTTGTGTACCTTGAGGAGCCCCAGGTATCTTTAAGAACCGAAAATTTTTCACACACATGTACAAACTTTTAAAATAAAACCAGATGATTAGTTTATTTTTTGGTAGCATTCTCAATCCCACTCTGAATGCTTAAAAAAACCCCAAATTATTATTTGTTAAATAACAACAAATTATTAACTATTATTTTGATAAAAATGCAAAAGTCAGATGATTTTGCTTTTGACTATTTTAAATTTTGTAACAAAGAAGAATCCAAGAGTCATTTAGGAACTTTAACTGACTCAAAACTAACCATAAAACTTTCTTGTGAATTGCTGCCAAACCTGAATGCACTTCTGATAAAGATACATAGCTTGGGGCTGTCTCTCCCTGGTTTAGAGATTTCATTGAGCGGCCTATTTTCCACTGTCCTTCCTTATTTTACTTCACTGTTCTTTCCTCTCTATTTCCTACGTAGTTATTGGTATTTGTGGTTGGAACAACAAAGTGCCCAGATCACCAAGCAGAGTGCTTTTTACTTTGTTTATCTTTTTACTCTAACTCAGGCAGTACAAATCCAAATGTAGTACAAAATCCAATGAGACAGGTTTTTACAGTGTAGTCTGAGGATGACCTGGAGGAGATCTGGGGAGCAATCCAGAAATTTCTATTTTTATCAAGTGACCTATGATTTCTGTGTACATTAAATTTTAAGACTCAGCTATCTTTTCCCCTCACAAACTCTGTGGTTTATAGAAAAGGGACATATTAAGAGCATAGCCACATTTTCTTAAAAAAATTAAGAAATAATTTAAAACAGATCATTCAAACACTATTTTTCCAGTGATAAATTACTACCAACAAAACTAATAGTAAATTAACTTTCAAATTAAAGTTTGATATGTATTACACTATATTATACCTATCAAATGTATCAGATGCAATCATCTAGCTATGTAATATTATAATAGAAATTTTGCTGTTTGTATTCCATAAATATTATGTTACTCTAACTTTAGATTTAATAAAATTTCCACTAAAATATTATGATTCAAATGGAATAGTTAGCAGACCATGTAAGACAAAGCCAAACATTCTTTATGGTTATTTTTGCCCTGTTCATTTTTCTGTTTCCTACATTCAGCATATCTGAAGGCACTATTTATTTTTCCTAGTGACTAGTAGAGGGTAGAGAAAAGAATACACATTCACTTGGTAAAATTTTGTTAAATGTATGAAGAAATGGATGGCTAGGTAGTCAATGCATATGCAACCAAAATCACCTTAGAGATTAAAAAGAAATAAAGTTTTAAAATTGCTACATATTGTTATAAAAGAAAAACCTCACTATTAGAAAATAGATAATAGTCATCTTAGCTAACTGTACTTAGCAAAACACCCAAAAGTTTTCAGTTATCTTTGTATTTTTCATATGTGATAATTCAAGATATATTTATGTTATTGGCTAAGGTTGATATTTCAAATCCCTGAGTCAGAAATAGAAATTTACATTCTAGAAAGCTAATGAACTAATTTTTAATGTGGTCATTATTTAATAGTTGGAAATAAATCTCAGAGAGAAAATCAAGAAAAACTTTGAAAAAGAAAAAAAGAAGTTTTGTATGACTGCATTTTCTCTACCAACTCTTTACACACAGAAACAACTTTGAGCATTAGTATCAATAATCATATGTTGAGCATGTAAATTTAAAGTGGTAATTTCAATTTTCATTTTATCAACACAAAGAAGAAAATAAAACTGAATAATGCTTAGTTAATCAGTGTCAAACACCTGAAAGATTATAGGAATACTATGTTTATTACAAGTGAGTTTATATGAAGTTTGCAAATGTTTCATTTGAAAAACTAAATAGAGATAGAATATTTAAGTGATAAGAGAAATTAATGATGAATTCTCTAATACTGAAAGTTTGGTACATGATTAGAATTCTGAATCTTTGAAATATGATTTTTCTTTAAAAAATTGATAAGGTTTTTCTTATTAGAAAAATAACTTGGAAAATAAAAATTATTATTAAAGAATACAATAAAAACAATATTCCTTGAACATATCACTAAGTAGTCACTGAGTAGCAATGACAAATTTTTAGTTTTTCATCCCACTATATGTGTAATTTCTTCCTCTAATAAAATGTTTACATTTATTTTACTATTTTTCCTCTAAGAGTTCATTATCACCTTCAGAGAAAAAGCAAAATCATCATCATTGTTATCATCTTTTCCATCAACTCACAGCCCTTAAAATGAAGTTTTTGTTCTGTTTACAATAATAAATTAAATTAAGTTAAACTACTTTTAGATTAAATGTCTCTGAGATGATCATTGTCTTATTTTCTTGAAATTATTTCCATATATTGTTTCTGGAAGAAAGAAGACAATTCCATACCTTGAAAGTCAGAATGATGTACTGTGTTATTGAACAATAAACCAAGGTGAGATAAAGTGAAAAATAAGGACATAAAATGTAAATTTATTTTTTAAAATTCTATCGTGAGTGTGATTCTGCAAATGCAGTTTAGAACTATCAACTAGATTCACTAGAAGTGTCTCTGGAATGATTATTTATTCTGTATCTCTTTTAATACTGAATTGGGTTTTCAGTAGCCTATAATCAAAACTGTATATGGTTGGTGATTTAGCTCAGTGTAAGGTTCATTCCCAGCACCAAAAAAAAAAAAAAAAGAAGAGGAAGAACAACAACAACAACAACAAAAAACTGTAGATGTGCCATTTTCTATATCTGGAATTCTCTTTGCACACATGGGTATAGATGGAAAAAGTCAGGTGCAATAATAGGAAGAAACTTCTGAAATGCATGCAAAAAAATTCATAAAGGACTTTAAGTAACTCTACATAGCTGTTTATATAAAATAATTTTATATATAAGGACACATACACACACTCATATACATATCTGTGAACTATAAGCATTCCCAAGAAACTTCAACAAAAGAAGTTTCTGAAGGAGATTTTGGTGCAGTTCCTAAAGTTTAGAAGTCTTGTTATTTGGTCAGAAATCAATTTTCCTTTCTATTAAAACAAACTGTAAAGCAAACTTCATGTTTTTTGCACTGTTTATGTCACATCAGGGACTTCCATGTTTCTCTGACTCAAAATACATAGTAGACAGAGAAACAGATCAGCCACCTAAACTAATCAAAACTCTGTAGCAGCTCCTCACTCCAGTGAAACAAAGCCAAAATCTTTTAGAATGATCCTGTGACAGAGCCAACTCACACTAAATTTGAACAAATCCCTCTAGCAACCTTTAGTTGTCATGAATTTCTACATGCTGCTCCCTAGATGCTCATGTAGGCCTTTGATCATGCTCTTTCCTGGGCATCTAATCTCTATTGAAAACACTTCCAAGGCCTTCCTCAAAAGCTGTCTTCCCCATGTAGCTTTATAAAGATAATTAATTACTTCTTCCTCTGACCTCACATATATTGGATTTTTCTTCCCTTCAGCACATATCAATGACTAGTTAGACAGTTATAAAAAGAGGGTGCTGAGGTATTATGATAGCCTATATATTTTCTATTTTTACATGTGGAGACACTTCTTAGAAACAGAGAAGAAAAAAAGACATTTTTTAAAAAAAATTTCTTGTAGTTTAAGGTGCTGCTAATATAGTGTGGATGAGAAAGCATCCGTCTTAAATATAACTTAAGATAGTGCACTTATACCCAAGACTTCTAACACTTTGAATCCCCTGAACACACTTTCAAGTGGAACATCTACTTTTCCTTCATTTTTAGAGTCTGTAACCAATTTATGCCCTTAATTACATCACCCTTTCCTCTGACTATTAGGAAGAGTCATGGTGAATTCCTTTTTGTTTGCTCTGAACAGTGACCCAGGTCATTTGGACAATCACTGCCTCCCACATCATTGTTACCTGAATCCATGGCCATCTGTCATTTTCTGCAGCTGTCCAGGCATTTATAAGTCCCTTCTTATTTAGACGTGCATAGTAGGGATACCACTTCTGGAGACCAAAAAGAGCTCTGTGGGTGGATGAAGCTGTGATTTGCTGATTTGATATGATGCCTCCTTCAATTCCCAATGGGCCTGAGCATTCTGGGAATAAATCAGAAAAAAATGCAAATATATTAGAAATAATACATATGCAAAACATGGTTATGATTTGATAGGAAATATTTGAAAAGTAATTTTAATTTGTATATCTATGACATTTAAGTCCCAGTGGACTGATCTATATTGATTCCTACATTAAGGAAATAATTCTTGCCTCTCTTGAAGCTTTTTTTCCCTATGTTTTGGAAGTGGCCTCTAAATAGGCACTTTCTTTCTGTATTTCTATTCTGCTTGATGTACTGTTATCTTTTTGGTTGTTGATCACGTCAACAAAAGCATAATGCTCTTAAAAGACGTATCTCTTGTCAATTATAAAAATAAAAAATGTAAGAGCCCCATCTCATATTTTATATTCTCAGAGATTCGTGTGCCTCATAAATCATAAGCCCTCAGCAAATATCTGTGCATCTATTATTTCCTGACCAGCATAAAGCTGAGTTTTGGGTCAAAATGATTTTTGTACCAATAGCATATTTTCACTATTATAAGCCATTGACCTGAAATTTTACAACTATTCCAATTATGCTTTCACAAAAAGGCATTGTGTAAATTTATCAGTGTTTTGAAACATTTATGTTACCTATGATATATAATAAATTATAGAAGTACATAGAAAAAGTATTTTATAATGAGAGAAGATGATACTGTAATATAAATGACAGTGTGTGTACTCATCAATAAATGAAGATGCTAAAATATTTATTTTTCCAATATATTTAGTTCAAAATTCACAACTCTATGTGAAAGTATCTGCATTTACAACTTAAATTGCAAAATTTTCTCTATAAATTTCTGCCTTGGAAATTTGTGAAAATTTCCTAATAAAAATTGACAACACTATAATTAAATAATAATAGATATAAATGATATTTTTGATGATATCAGATGTGTTTAATTCCTAAAATTAGAAATGGAAGTAAATTCACCTAAAAATCATATGTATATATTATATACAGTTGTATATATTATGAATGTTGGATTTCTTAATCATTTTAGAAAATTTCACTAATTTTAAATTTAATTTTAAAACTTCATTGTAAGATTATAATATAACTAAACTAATACTTGATTTTCCTAATTTTACCAACATTTTATACCTTATATTTAAAATTTTGCCATATTAGATTTGAATAATAAATATAAGAATCTTATTATAGAAAATCTATGAAATTGTTTTTGGAATTCCTGAAAATATAAAAAGAGTGCATTGCTATCATCATCAGCATATGGTGTCAACTGGATGGGTGATTGCTATCAGCACACATTAATTACTACTAAAGCCCAACATTATTCAGTAATTCAATGTTTGTGATTAGATTGAGTTTGAAAGTATAAAATGAAGAATTCCCATGTTGGATTATAATATTTTTAGAAGGAAATATTTCTCATTGATAACCATATTTTCATTGCTATATGCTTCCTTTTCCATTCCATGTTTAATAGTAAGCAGCTTTAAGCACATTATCAACGTTTCTCTGGAGGCTTTGACACCTTTAAATGTTTTCTTTTTTTTTTTTTAAGAAAAGGATGGAAGCATGTGGATAAGTAATCATCACATTCAGTCTGCATTAATGAAGATGATTAATATAGTAAACATTGTATCTTTTGAAATTAATAAGAAATAATGTATATGCTCTATCTAGATAATAAAGTCTGTTTCAAAAGACTTTAAAACATGTACTTAGAACTATTCAACACTTTACACAGTACTCTCTTATCATTTTGAAGTCATTAAGAAGTCATTCATTTTCAGAATTATACTATTAGCTGCAGATAATACTCTGATTTTCACATTTCAAAATACTTAACACTAAAATCTCAAAATATTGATTCGTCAGATTCTTGTTCTGCTTCCCATTTTAAACTTCAGGATCTTTATAGACTTCATAAAAGCCCTAAGAAACTTTCATGATGACACTCAATCTGATTTTAAAAACTGTAGGAGACTGACCTTTTAAGAATAATGCCATTAAAGGAGTCTCAAGGATCCTTGTCCTTGCTTTGTGCAATATTTGGATAGAAAAATGTAGCAGGCAGGGAGGTCATTTATCGTGGGCCATTTATTGTAGGTCACTAAGTAGACTGGCAGAGCTGCAGAGTCAGGCTTGATCAAGTAAACTGCTTGATAGCCTTAGCAAGAACTCAGTGCCATCAGGCAGTGTGCATCTGAAGACCTCCTACTGAACTGGACATCTTCACTGAATTTGCATCCAGTTGATAAGAAAAAGTAGATCTCAAACCACATTATTCAGCAAGTCTACTTTGTCAATTCTCTTAACCTATCACCTACCTTTTATTATCTAACACATCAGCAAACCTACTGGCTGTGGGCTGTAGCATTATCATAGAATCCAAACACAAAGTGAGTTTTACAGATTTGCATGGTTTGTCTGCCGTAAGGCTCCCCGTCTTTATAATGATCTCAATCATGAACATTCATTCATTTTAAAAACATTTAAAGGGCTGGGATTGTGGCTCAGTGGTAGAGCACTTGCCTAGAATGTGGGAGGCACTGGGATCGATTCTCAGCACCACATAAAAATAAATAAATAAAATAAAGGTACTGTGTCCAACTACAACAAAAAGAAATTTTTAAAAAAAATTGAAACATATACACTGACATGTTTTATTGATCTGGAGTTTTAACAGTGTATCACGTATTGTCCCATGAGGTTTCTCACTTCTTGTTAAAGTTACAAGCACTAATGTCCCCAGTCCTGCACTCCATGTTGCAGTTGTTTTCCTTTAAACAAGCTTTATCACCCATATAGAGTCAGAAAAGCCCACCACAGAAAACACCACTGTGGCCGAGATTCTTGAATAAAGCCTGAGTCTGATGTATCAATTTCCTTATTGGCTAATGATCCTTGATTATTTACTTTTTAACAATCTGGGTTATTTTTTTTTTCTTAGAGAGAGAGAGAGAAAGAGAGAGAGAGAGAATTTTAATATTTATTTTTTAGTTTTCGGCGGACACAACATCTTTGTTTATATGTGGTGCTGAGGATCGAACCGGGGCCGCATGCATGCCAGGCGAGCACGCTACCGCTTGAGCCACATCCCCAGCCCCAATCTCGGTTATAATATCATTTAATTCACCATTTGTGAGAAGGATAAAGATAAACTGGTTTTCCTTTGTAACTATAAATTACTTAAAAACAAGGAATATGGCCCTGTAAGTTCATTTTAAAGGACTTCAATTGAGGTGATCCTGGCATTTTAGCCATTTCATAGCAACACTGGGTTTATTTCACTGCGAAATCCTCATAGGCACAGTTTCTTGTACACAGAAAGAGCTCAACAAATATGTGCTGAGCCTTGTTTTTGAGGCTTTTCTTTCTTTCTTTTTTGGTAAGCAGTAAACTAATGTGCAAATTAAGCTTTATATTTACTTTACATTGGAAAGTTGTCACAACAGCAGCTTTTCTTCACTAAACATGTGGACCACAATCAACTGGATGTCATCATAATAAAAGGTTCAAAGTCTAATTTCCTTTTTGCCTGTGCTATCCACTTCCCCAGTGTCCTATTAAACCTAACAGTTATACAAACCAATGAAGAAGTTGCAATTCAGAGTTCGAATGATTATATACCTAAGAGTAAGTCACTTTAAACAATCAACAATAAGATGCTTAAAAAGAAATAACATGGAATTATTCTTTGCCATTACTATCGATAAGTGAAGGAAGGGATATGAACAAATGATTAATGATGTAATTAATATCAAATGAGAACTCTGAAGATTGAAAAGAGCATCCAAATGAGTTTCTCACATATCTTCAAAATAATGCTTTCAGGAAAAAAAGGTTATCAACCCTATTTCATAAATGAGGACACTTGTGGGGAGATAAGTTAACAATGTCAAAGATAAGCCTGCAATTCAGATGAAGTGTTCATGATTCTTCAATGGTCAACTCTGATATAAGTCTGCTGTTACTATATTTGGGGGACTCTCCTACTACGGGAAGAGGGTGGGAGAATTAATATGGAGGGAATATGAAGAATATCATGAATGGCATTCAGGATATAACAAACAATTCACAGATTGGGATGTATTAAAACTGTCACAAAAGTAAATATGGAGGATCTATGGTGTTCTACACCCCTTGAGATGTTAAAAATTCACCTGAGACCATTATTGGCCTATGTATTGCCAATTTAAGTGTGAGTTACTATTTCGAACTCTTTTTATGTGCCCAACCATCCATCAGTCTATTCATTCATCCATCTTCCATTCGTGTAATTCAGTTTTAAAAATACATATTTACTGAAAGTCTGCATTATAATAGGCACTTTCTAGGCAGTGGTGATACCAAGGGATAAATAAGACAGAAGTGTCTTTGTTGGCAAGGAATTCATATTTTTAGTTGGGAGACAAATTAAAAATACTTAAATAAACAAGAAATGACCATTAAGTGGTAAGTACTATGAAGGGGGAAAAAAAGAATTTCAAGGAAGGTGTGTCAAGCAGTCATTGATGGCTTTCTTGAGAGGTGACATTAAATCTGATCTCTGAGTGGGAAGCGAAAGCTACCTACTATGCTACATTTATAGTATTGATTTCCCCAAAGCACTTTCAGTTCAGTAGGTAAGACACACAGAACAATAACTTTTTTTTAAAATATGATATAGCCAATGATTGTGGATTGGTATATGCACAGAGATCAATGTGAGAATGGAATGAAAATCAAACCTTAGGTTCATGGAAAAAAAAAATTCAAAAAAGAACGGGGACTAGCAGAGTAGAGAAGAAACATAAAACAGATACAAGTGGGAAACAAGCTGGTATAATGGGGGTAGAGGCAGTTCAGTGTCACTAGACCAACATGGTTTTCCAGTGGAAGTTCAGAAACAGTGTGAAGAAGCAGAGATAGTTTAGATGATTTTGCTAAAGAGATTGTTGATACCACTTAATTCTGTCACTTATGGAGAGTTTTTGAAAGACTGTAATGATGGCCACATTACCACTTATTATAGATCATACCCACTGTACCATGAAAGGGAGAATTAAAAGGGAACAAACTATCACCCAAAACACATAGAAATAGCAGTTGTTTAGGTGAAAAATGATGTGAGTATAAAAGAAGAGTAAGAGTTAAAAAAATATTTAGGAGGTAAGAATAGGCAGTCCTAGTAATGATTAGTTGTAGGGTAGAGGAAGGAAATGAAGTATGAGCTTCAAAAACGGCAGGCAGCTCAGAGAATGCGCCCTTTAATCGACATTGGTCAATTGGTGTATTTAACAAATAATAGCAGTGAACCTAATTCCTCCCTTAAAAATCTGTCAAGACTCATTCTTATTGCTGGTTTGAACATTGTTCCATGAGTTTGTGATAACCACTACCCTGGGCCTGACAGGCTCTATCAACCAGGTTTCAGGGACAGGACTGAAAAGTGAAAACTGTTTCTGCTCTCAAGCTGTCCTCAGTATGTTCCTGACCTGCAACTTCTATTGCTCCATAAGATGGGAACCCCTTTGCAGGGAGGAATTATATTCCTCATTATCTCTAACATCAAACTTCAATTTTAGAAGGCTTTTAGAAAGTATCTGTAGAAGGAATTAATTAAAAAAATACAAATGTAAGCAAACAGTACAGATTACAGGTGACATCATAGCATTTTATATAATTCATTTTAAATTTTTAAAAAACCATTTTTCATCTGTACTGTCTAAAGAGTGCAAGGATACAGAGGACCTCTATGGAAATTGCGCTGCAAAAGGGGAAGTGCATTTGTTTACTAATGAAAAACAATGAGACTGAGAGTGGAGTGGATCTATTTTTCAATTACCTGCCACATGGCATTACCAGGTATTTCTGAAATATCTCTTCTTTACTTCCACAGTGGACACAGTGGTAATTTGATCAGTACTGTTGAGTCCAACAGTGGAAGGCAGTAGTAGAATAGAGTGGCAGAACATAACAGTTCTATATTTGTTGGCTGTGAGATCATGTTTATGCACCTTTGGTATTGGGCTTGTTTCTGTCAGGTATGACAATAATCCTAAATTAATGAGTCCATTTAACATTGATTAGCAGAGGCTTTAGGCATCGTTTACAGAGTCACTTAACAAAACTGCATTATCTGAATTGTCTGGGTGGACTGGAAATGCCTTCTGACCTGAGACCTGCTGTTCAGACTAACACTGAATGAACAATGTCACCTGGCAGGTTGGGCTGGAGCAGCTGGGCCAGCTGGTGCCAAGCCCCAAGTGCCCTCCTCAAAGCAACTTTGCATGTGAATAAATTAGCTTCAGAGTGAAGTCTTTCCCACTCTGCAAACTCATTCTTTGGAGTGTGGCAAAGAATAGTGTCTGCATTTTATTGATCTTGCAGCTGACAAGTAAGCAGCGCCACAAGATGCCTCACATCTTGCTCCTGAGTGTGCTGATTAAGCCTTTCAAATAAGTAAGATGCACGGCTGAATCTGTAACAGGAATCCACTGCTTTCATTTGCTCTATCTCAGTATCCAGACATCTTCAGAATGAAAGGATTTCAAATTAAAGCCATGTCAGAAACAAATCTCCTTTAAACATCTCCAGTTCTCCCTTTCTCTGAGCATCTCATCTTCTTATGGGAGTGAGTCCTCTGCTGGTGTTTAGCATAGCGTGATAATTGTGCTGAACATGAAGATTGGTGAATGAATTACTGATGACCTCCAATACTGCAGAAATTAATGCTGATTCAAATGTAAGCTTCCCTCTATGTTGTCTAGACCATGCCTTGGCTTCATTTTCCTAATGTTTGTTTTATGTGAGAGCAGTCTTCTAATCAAGTTTTAAATTGGTAAGGGAGGATCAAGGCCACCGTCTCTCACACTGTTCCCATAAAAGGAGTCCTGAAGATTTTTTTTTCTCACCTAAATCGTCATGCATTTGATCTGATTTCTCTCTAGGCAATTGTTTTTCTAGTGTGAGGAAGTTGTATTAGAAGAGGGTCAGGGAAAGAATGATGACAGGAATTTTAAAAAAGTTTCAGAAAGGTTGATCTCAGGGAAAGGCCCTGAATGTTCCAGTGTAACTGGAATGAGGAGATGGTAAAGGAAGCTCTGGGATATAGAATGCAAATGTGAAGGTGAAGGCACACACAGCCTTCCCAGTTCCCACTCATTTACACATTTCTACAGAGCATCCTATTAGGCGTCAGCCTTTGGTCATAGCATTGAGCGTGATCTCCCTAAAAGAACCTGGAGTAGAAATCCTAGATATTTGTTTCCCTGCATCCTGGAGACTACTTCTTTGTACCAGGGTATAAATTCAACACAGAGCCGTAGCCATCTTGCTTAGGGAAAACCAGCAATTGAAAAGTTATCAATGTTGTTCCAAAACATCCATTAAGCTTATTTGGATTGCACATAAAATGTATATGCACCTTAGGAAAAAAAAAAGTCTATTTATTTGTATAATGGGCTTCTCAGTTTAGATAAATGCTAATTTTCTTCATAAACATGAAGGCTTTTTTTTTTTCTGTAATGTGCGGACAGGAAAGCATTTCTGCCATTCTGTTGGAAATTGTGTTCTACTAATTTTCCATATTGGAAGTCTCAGAAGGTGTCCTGGTTAAAGAATGAGAAACAACTACTTGTGCATATTTTTTTTTTCTGTTAGATGACAAACTTCTTGAAGTTATTCCCTTTGCATCATTTGTTTCCAGAGCACTTAGAACAGTGTTCTACAAACTGGCAGTTTTCAGTATTATAGGTTAATGTAGATTAAAACAAATTACAGTATTTCGGAGTTACTTCTCTTCCTTATTTGAAACTGAATTAATCTTTTGAATATAAATATTATCACTCTAAGGATTTATCATACTTAAAAAAATCTTTTTTGGTATGCTGAAATACTTATAAATATGAGTCAATTCTTAGAGGTAGAGGAAATATCATGATTAGAATGAAAACTGCATTTATAATGTTACTAATTCAATTATCAGCAATCTAGCTACTTTCCTATAAAATGTGGTTATTCTTTTCTTCACACTTTGTTATCTCAATTCAATTATGATACATTATCAGTTTAAATGAATTGATTTGAATTCAGGAAAAGTTAAATCTATGAATAAGCTAAATTACAATAGGAAATTATCCACTATTATTTCCCCAAGCTGACTTATAAGAATATTGCTGCAGAATATCAATGTTATTTAAGTAGTAGGGCCTATGCATTCTAGTGTAAGAAGGCCATAATTCTTATTGAGATAATTCACAAAAGTCAACACAATCTAAAAAGATTATCATTCTACCACAGTGAACAGTGCTCCTGGAGGACAAGAGAGTGTTTTAGTTTGCTTAAGATGCAATTTTTTTTTTTTTTCAAAACAGAAGAGCATATGGGGTTTTCAAGTGCTAAGTGCACTTTTGCAGCCAGGCAAGATTTCAGTAACTTGTACTCAGGATTCCACTTAAACTTCACATCCATCTTCTACCAACTATGAAGATAACAACATGGTTTGATGAAACATTTGTCTGTATAGTCAAAAGCTTGCAATTCAAAACCAGTAGCTGTATGCCTATTCTTGCTTTCTGACAAAACAGGAAAGAGCTAAAAAGGGGTTTAATGCCAAGGTAAAATGCTAAAGAAGGGATTCAGTTGCTTGAAGAAGCATGAACTGAATACCAAATGTAAATATTCAAGCATTGCTATGCAGAAGACTCCTTTTTGTGTTTTTAAGTTATTTATATCTTTTAAGATTTTTTGGCAAATGCATATCTGGGTAAATGATACAAGGCATTTCCTCTGATGTTTTGTTATAAAGCAATATTACTGTCATGTCAGACACTGATTTTTATTTTTGAGATAAATCATAGTTTCAAATTCAATTACCAGCTCTATCTATCCATCTTTTCCATACAATATTGTTATACTTTTCTTCACACAGGATGTCATGTCAGGGTGAGTTTGAATTCTCAGTGTTCCAGAGGTCAAACACCAAGAGGTGAAACAGGAAGCCATTGCAGATGACAAGGTATAGCATAATGAGCCCTCTCTAATGTTAGAACGTGTTGAAAACTCATGGGACAAATGATGAAGTGCAAAATGGATCCTGAAAATGTGTAGAGGATGATTGGTTCATTTGAACTGTAAACACATGTATATTACATATTTCCTCTTAAAAATGTAAGGAAATATTTGTTTAATTTAGAAGATAAACACATAAAACTGTACAAAGAGAGAATTAAAATTTTCTCTTTCTCTCTTTCTCTGTTTCTTTTTTTGGGGGGCAGGAGGATGCTGAAGATTGAACCTAGGGCTTCACATTTACTAGGTGTTCACCCTTCCACTGAGCTATTTAACGAAACCCACAGCCTAGGGGACTCAATATTTTTGTAAATGATTTTTACATCTGCTCTTTAAGTCACAATCTGAGCTATTTATTTTTTAATTAAAACATATCTCTCTATTTATATTCAGTATTTTCAGAATAGAGCTGGAACATAAGATACATTTTTGATAATATTAATTTTAGAAAATGAACATGCCTACAGACAAAAAATATCACAAAGTTTCTGCATATTGTATTCATAAATGGCTTTTGTTGTCCTGAAAGGGATAATTCAGTATAGTATTTTGAATGATACTGAATGTAAAGCTGCTAACACAAAGGATATTTTAGTAGTTTTGTGGGAAAAACTTTCTAGGAGAATTTAATAGAGTAACATATTAATTATGAATCTGTAGAAGTTGAGCCAGTTTTTCATACATTATCTCTCATTCAACAGAGACTCATACCAGATCTGTTTTACAATGTAAAGAATATGAAATATCCTAGAGAAATAGTAAATATGACTCCTGATTATTTTTAAACTTATAAAGTATATTAAAATAAACCTTGATATTATGTCATGTCCAAGATAAATGCTTATTTTTCTTGGAAAACATTTGCAGAAAAAACAGTATCTAGAATTTGTATCAGCACTACTAAATAATATAGACAAGTAAAGCCATTTAAAAACCTCAAGTCTGTATTTACATTTTCAGTTGCTGAAATAAGTATGAAGTGTTAGCTATGTTGAATAAAATATACATAATGGAATAAATTGCTGTTTTATGACACATCATAATAGAATACATTACTCTATATAACTCAGCATAATTATTAAAAAGACAAACAATGTTTCTTATAAATATATTAAATATAATACAGATGCAAATTTTTAAACTACAAACAGTCCTATGTATGCTCATCATGAAGTTGTAAATTTTGAAAAAAATTAGTCAAAATTAGAATTCTATGCTTTTTAAAAACTTAAAGAAAAGAGAACTTCATGTTTCTCTCACTTTGGAATTACAGGAAATATGAGGTTCTCCAGAAAGTTTGCATCTTGTAAATGTTGAATAGCTCACCACCCTCATATGTTAATTTCTATTAGGATTCAGGAATCAGGTAAGACCATCAGCCTCAAACATAAGACATTGCATATCATTAAACCAAAATGGAGACAGGAGAATTAATTTCACTTCTGAAATAATCTTGTATAAGTGAAAATAATAGTGACTTGCTTTTCTTGGAAATAATTTTTTTTGTAGTCAAGTGCTTAAAAATAGTAAACACAACTATTTTCTAATTTAATAATCACAAGGACACAATAGGACATAGTGACTGTTTCTTATATAAAGAAAAGATAAATTGGATAAAAATACACAGAACTAGAGAAACAAATTCTACTTTACATTAATAAGAAAATATTTAATCAGTTGAAAAATTTTCCTCAATTACCATTAACTGTGTGAACCATAAATTGCTCAGGCAGGGGGTAAGGACAACATATCCCTCACATCTTAGTAGCTTGAAAAATTATCAGTTCATTTTAATAAAAGTGGCAAAGATAAAAGAAATAATAGAAACATTCATTTTAAGTTTGGTTGTTTAAAGTGCATGACTTCATTAGATCATAAAATTTTCAAATGTAGGCAATATTTTAGGAAATAACTAAGATAACAAGTATAATGTTATGCAACTTATTAAGTCTTGGCAAATTTTCAATTGTGTCAGTTCGTGGAAACTGCTCTTCATTTTAATTTTGGTTATGGGTGTGAAGGTAAATATAGTTCTAGCAGTCTCCACTCTGAATAGTACTGAACACCACCAACAAGATGCCCTGCTTCATTGAAGACTGAGTTATGATATGAAGGAGGTTTGGGTTTGAATTCCTATACCAACCCTTACTAGCTACGTGGACTTGGGGAATTTGCTTAACGTTTCAGCAGTTTCAGATGAATCCAGTTTCCAAAATTTGCTGCACATGAGGATTACACAGGAGGCTTTTAAACATTCCAAGGCCAAGATGAATCTCAGACTGATTTAATCAAACTTCCTTGGAGTTGGAGCCAGATAACTTTATTTTTAAAAGGTCTGAATAATGCCAATAGAACACAAAGTATGTGTGAACTGTTGGGCTAATCATGAGTATTCCAGGGACTATAATATTCATCTCATAGATTTTTTTTCAACAGGTTAGGAACAGCACAACATGACATTGACACACAATACATGATACCCAATGTGCCTAGCATGAATAGGAGCCCTGTTTATCTGTTACAAAACAAAAGTAAGAGATAAAAATTCATGGATGGTAAAGTCTGACTTCTACCATAACTACCTGGAGCTCATGATTAAACGAATGCCACTGTTTTAGACAGGTTTTGCATGTATTCATTTCTTTTCAGAGGGAAATTGAAAAAAGAAATAGAACACCTATGCCCATTTCCTATGGAAAAAAAAAAATGTTCTTTAATAAAAATTTAAGTATACACATAAGCAAAATTATTAATCCTGCACAGTTACTGGAAATGATCCAAAATATCATGTCACTTGCCATCTCCTTTATACGTATCCATCATCAGATGTTTCTGTCATCAAAGCATTCAAGTTGTCAGATAAAACTCATTGCCTGGGGGAAATATAAGCTATGGCTCTTGTAATGAATGAAAATGAAATGATTCTCCATAGTGTATTGCAAGACTCACTGGAAATAAAAATAACTAATTAAATAACCTCCTTTTAAAATAGGTCTGTGTCTGGCAGGCCCCCTTTCTTCACTGGGACACAAAATGGGGGTCTCCTCTAGAAAAGCTCCTGTTAACCCTTTGACAAGCCAGCTTACAACTCTGAAAACACCTTTATGATTATGCTTTTCCCCCAATTTAATATCTGAGAAATTTTATCTTTAGGATAAACGGAGATGAAATTTTAGCTGCTGGCACTTTTGTTGGAATAATCAAAGAAGTCTCATTTCCTCAAGTACATAACTGAGAAAAGTTAACAAGACATTTCTGCCCAAATGGAACCCCCTGGATCCCATATCTTCAGCATTGCCTTTTCTGTTTCATCCTGACTCATATGTCCAATTAACATGAGGAAAAAAATGTTAATATTCATTCTTTTTTAGGTTTCCAAGGGCATAAAGAGGATATATTGGGGAAAAATAATCATGCAAAACTCATTAGCACCCAGCCGACTCTTTTCATGATCCGATTGGGAGAGATAAGAAAAGCATGCACACATACTGGTTTCTTAAGAATTGTCATGCAGAGAAAGTAAAGTGAAGAGACAGTTTCAGGGGAAAAAATAACTTTGTGATAAATTCAAAAAATGCATACCTTTGCACAGTGTTCGTAAGAAGCACATGGTTAAAACACAAACAAACAAACAAACAAAAAAAAAAACTTCAGAAAGTCAATACAGCATTCTGGTGGAGTGACTACAGCCTATGCTCTGGGTGCATATGTGCTGAACAATCCTAAGAACATGGATCGAACCCTCCAATTTTCTTGTTTCTTTACTGTCTTTATATAGTTGCTAAAAGTGATAGATTAAATATTGATAAATGATCCACTAATTTCTGTCTTTAAAATACTCCAAAATACCACAAATTAATGTTTTGAAATCGAGCTGTACATAAATGTTACTGGTTAGTTATTAAATTCCGTGTGTGCTTTAGCTATTTAAATGATTCTTTTTCTCATCTAGCTAGTACCGCCATACACAGTACCCATTGCCTGCATGAGCCTCTTTGTTTCTCAGCTAATTCCCTCACTGATCCTATACCTTGAGTTTAGAGTAAATTTTTAGAAAATCTGACTGTTTCACTCTTCTGGTAATATGTAGTTTTTCCTGGGTTCCCATTGCTCAGAGGGTAAAGGTTATCCTCCTGGATGTTGGAAACTTACTTTCTAGCAATACCAAACTACACACTTTAGAACAGATTTTACTTACATGGCAGAAAAAGAAATACTTTTGGCAGTTCGTGTCTCTGACTTTTTCTTTCCTCTCCCATCTTCCTCCAAGCTGAACTAATTGTTACTATTCTAAGGTACAAAAAGACCTTAAGCATACTTGTAATCACAGACGCATTTGGCATTTAAGTATAATTTGATGTGAATTTCATCATTTATTTACTTAATTAATTTTATTTAAGCCTATCTTTCACCTTTTCCAAACAATATTTATATCAGGATTTTGTTTGGTGAAACAATACATTTCCCACATCTTTCATGGCGACTGTTACCAACAGTGCTCCCAAACTTTATTGAGCCATTCAATTAAGGCTCAACATAATAAAAAGTATAATCCCCTGGGGTGGTTCTGTACCTGGAAATGCATAAATTATCAACTCAAGCTCACTCACCCTTTTTATCTCTTTCAATATCTTTCACTCCTCCAACTGAGACAGGTAACAGCTAAATAAGCTGAATTCTTCTAGGTGAACTTTCAATACATTCTCTCTGCTCCGTCACCCCCTATCCTGCACTGCCCCAAAGGTATGAATCTATTTTATCTTACAGACCTCCCTGGAGATTACAAATGAAGTCTATACAGAGAAAAACAAAATTGTTGGACATTTCAACATAACCTCATGAATAGTATTTTTATTCTCAGTTTTAATTGAGGCAACTGAGGCCCACCAAGGGTCAGCACCCCCTCTACAGTCACAGAGCAAGGATTTGGAGTCAGGCACATTCATTACTAGTGGGTCATTACTAACAGTTTGATATGATGGGTTGGCATTCTTGGAGCAGCATATGCTTTAAGGAGTGCAGAGAAGCTACAAAAAGGGTGAATGGGATTCTTGGCCATCATGTTTATAAAGATGTAGACCAGTGGCTAGCTCATTGTGTTTCTGCTATGGCTTAGGGACTGAAGGGTCAACATAGGCTGTTACTCCTTCACCTCTGACCAAATATTCCTGGAGCCTCTTCTCTGTACAATGCAGAGTTAAAACTTTATACTTAGTCTTTTAAGGTTAAATTCCTTTATACCTGGGAACCGCTTAGTAGGACCTAGTTTAAATTTAGCATTATTTTATAACTAGAGATCCATAAAAAAGAACTATGGTAAACTGCCTTGCCCAAGGATTTCCATAGCTTTCTTCTTCCTCTCTTTAGCTTTTTATCTTCTCACTATAAAGGATGAGTTTCATATGTCGTCTTATAAGAAAGCCTATTATCATTGTGCATTCTTCTCTGTTTAACAAATGCCTCAAGACAACTTGTGGAGGCAATCATTTTCAATGTTAACACATTTTAAATATGAAGTCAGCACCTGTGTAAGAATCATATCACTAGTCTAACTATGGATGAAAAGATAAAAGTTTATGTATAATTTTCAACATTACCTTATGGAGAATGCTGTGTATTAACCTAGAATTGTTTTTGAAGTTGTCAGTTTTTTATTCTAGTAGCTTTGTAGTATAGGTACACAACAATCCATAGAATGAATAAGCAAAGACCAGTTAAACATTCATGTGCACAGAACCCTGAATTTTCCCAAGATATTTTTCTTTTTTTATGATGTTCACTTTAATCTGGATTTAAGGTTCATTATCTGTGTTAACAAATTTAAAAGTAAATGTGAGTAAAATGAGTCAATTGATTATATTTACCCTCTAAATCTTGCAATCATTTTAAAAGTCAGATTCTACTCTCAAGTCTCATAAGCATGACTAATTAATAACCTGAATTATTAACTGAAACATGATTTTTGTGGGTTTTAACTTCTATCATGTACTGTCTGGTTAAGGTAGAATACTAAAAAAAAAAAAAAATCACTTCAGTCAGTAATAAAAGCAGCCTTGTTGAAAATATACTTGGCTAGCCAGCTCCTGAAATTTCAAAAACTGTATGTACTGTTATATTCTTGGGAGTAGAGAGGCTGTGACTAGAATGTAAAGCAGTGGTTCCTTTTTACTTCTATGTTGCTAAAAAGTGTCAGACTAATATTATAAATTTTCTAATATTTTTCTTTTTAAACTTCAGTTTAAATTTGGATTCAATTAATCTGGTTGTCTCTTCATATGTTTAAATAAATGACAGTCTGCTTCCATTTTTAAATCAATTAAAGTAAATGAAAGCAACTCTCTAGAGAATTGTTATTAAACTAAAAAAATCTTAGTTATCCACTCAGCTGACCAAATTTGTCAAGTGTCCAAATTTTTCCATTTAGTTACTTTAGGTGTTGTGGAGTGGAGGACAGTAAATACATTGAAGAACAAGGCCTCTTCCTGAGCATGATGAGATCTGAAAGAGATCTGTGCTTCAGACAGAGGGGCACACACTGCGAAAGAAGGAGTGACTCAAGTCAATGTCATGTACATTGCTGTTGGTGGTGTGTTGCAGGTGGTGGATTTAGCAGATTCCATTTCAAAAGGAAAGGAAATTAAAACATTAATTTTGTGTTTTCCAAGTGCTCTTTTAAAGATATCTATTGCTTTTTTAATCAGAAAAAAATTACAAAGAAAATATTAAAGGGCCATTCAAAACAAGGGTCCCTTAGCAATTCTCCAAGTGAAGCTCTCACACTTCATAAAGTAGCACAGAGATACTCACTAGAAATTACTGGGTGTGAACTGTACCTTAGAAAAAAACTCCCCTTCCATTACATTCATTTATCAATTTCATTGAACAAAATTTTCATATTATTTTGCAATATTTTCAGGGTAGCAGTGCCACCAATTACAGTATAAAAATAGTTTTGCTTATTATGATTAGACCAAATAACAGAAGTTCGTAGTTAGTAGTTGTGTGGGGACTTTTATAGTGTTTTGTATAATGAACAAATTTACAGAAGCTTCCATGACAAAATCCACCTAACTACTCCAAAAGGTTAACTGTGTATAAACAGCTGGTATTTTCCCACACTGATGAAAGGAGTTGAGAAATACCAAACAAATTGTTTTCCTTCTCAGGTACACTTGTAGGATGACTGTTTTTCTTGTTTTATAGATTTTCTAGTACAGTCTATAAAACTACTTATTGTGCATTACAAGAAGCAACTTCAAATTAAAATATTGTTATAAATGAGAAGTATCATTAAGTTAACTTCATCATTCATGCAGAGAAGGGAGTAAGAAAATAAGGAGAAGCAAAAATTTTCTGAGCCATATGACCTAGACATGGGATCAGAGAGAGAAAGACAGAACTACACAGAAAACCAAGTAATGAACAAGACTTCTTCATAGTTCTGGTTCATGGTTCTGGCCATCTTTTTACTGAGGTAAATTGAGGGGATCTTTTGGTAAAAGGCAGACTGAGTGTGCCCAGCTTCCTGGGCAGTGCATAAGGGTAAGGGATGAGGAGGGAGGAGAATTGGAGGTAGTTACTTAATTTGGCTCTTTCTCTTGTCTTTTAAATACAGGTTAGTGTTCACAGGGTAGGTACCTTAGAATACATCACATCTCCAGAATTTAAAAACTTTTAAAATCTGTGCTCTTGATTAGAAGTAGAAATGGGTTCAATCATAACACCTCAATCTTGTTAATAAAACCTCTGTGAACACAGTGACAAAAATGTGGCTTAACAATGTGGTCTTCTGCTGTTGTACTTACATGTTTTTAACACATAGAACTAGAGAACAAAACTCAACAGACAGGCCAGGAATAAAGGTTAAATAAATTTTGCTTATTGATTGCTTTCATTTCTAAAAGTTTCAAGCATATTATAAGGGGAAAATCATATTTTCAGACAGATAAAGCATTAACTTGGGGTTATTAACCATTTCTATGGATAGACCTCTTTGTCAGTTTGGGGAAGCCTAGGGACCTATTTCAGAATAACACATTTAAATGAGTAAAATGAAATGTAAGGAAATACAAACAATTGAAATATTTTAAAATGCATGATATGTTAATATAAGCATCTATCTACTAATGCATTAAATAAAAGGCAGATCTACTAGAAATTCCTACTAGTGAAAAAATGTAAATGAAAGTTTTAGAGATTTGCAACAAATTACAGTATTTGTGATTTCTGTTAGTCATAGGTATTGCTAATTCTAAAGTTGTCATTGCCTATATTTGTAATTGATAGAAATTCTAAATTTTAGGCAGTCCTTAATAAAAACGAATGTTTTATTTTTGTTTTCTCATCACACAGCCACCTTCATCCTTCCATTGAGAGTCTTATACTTTGGTTGAAAATCTTGCATTGAGCACTTAAAGACTGGGATTGAGAACACTCTTAAATCCTTGTAGAAAAGCATTCATGCTCTGTTAAATTAAAGACTATTAACAATGGTAAAATCCAGGAATAATTCCAGTGGAAAGGGAAATGGCATTATTAAGTTTCTGCCAAGTAAATATAAAGAAATATTTATATTCCAAATAGTCGTTTTATGAATGTTTAAAAAAATTGTGTCTGTGCAAGTGTTCCAGAGAAAATATGAAATGAATTTTATCTTGAACAAACCACCATGGATATCTCTGGATTCTCTGAGCTAAAAGCTGCAGTTTCCATTCCTTGGTGTTTTGTAGTTAGATAATAGTGCTGAGTATTTATAGGTTTCCTTATATAACTATAGTTCTTACCATTTTTTCTTGTCAGAATAGTTTATTTTCTGTCCATGCTCCTGTTTTCCTTGAATTTTAGTATTGGATTTACTGACTTTTCTCTGGCTCTACTTTTTATAGAACCATATTCCTCAAGTTCAATTTATTTTTAAGTTGGATACTTTATGTATCCATTCCCTTTAGAGCTCTAAAAAGAAAGTGTATTATTGACCAGATAAAGCTATTAAAGTAACTATTATGAAATTTATTTTTAGGACCTTAGTCACCTCAATGGCTCTTTAGGGTTTAAGATATGCTCCAAGTACCATAACTTGGGAGGTATGGTCTGTGGTTTTCATTGCTTACTCTGCACCTGCTCAACATGAGCACTTTCAATCCGTCATATTTCTCCTCCACCCACTACAATTATGTAAGGACCATTAAGGGTTTGAGCCTCCAAATTAAGACATCTTTTTTTTAGTCTCCATTTCCTGTCCAGCTCCTATTCCAAAAGCACCCTTTACGTGGTTTCTCAGTCTTTATGCTCTATTTCTCAGATTACTGCTATTCTATTTTTTGAAACTTTGCAGATAAACAATGATTTTATCTGCTGTAAACTCTATTCTTAGCAATCTTCCACTCTTTTCATTTTTTTTTTCTCTTGGCAATGCCATCCTATTTTGTCACTTTACCAGTCTCATCTGACTTTATCAAATCTGAATCTTCATCACCAAGGCATCCCTGAACTACCATCTGCATTTTAGTAATCAGCAGCATTACCTCATCTGAGTATCTCCAATGCACCTATAATTCCACCAGCCTAAAAAGGAAAGCAGTCTGTCGTGCCCTAATTCTTCAGTTGATGAAGACAGCTCTGAAGATAAAACTCAAAATGTGGACTTGGCTCTTTGTCTTACATGCTGCTGGAAGCCATCACTTCCAAGTGTGCCGATTCAGTTGAAAACTGTGGGCAAGGGTCATGCCAGTTGTTGCTGTCACTGCCAAACTTAGCCCCAGGTTGCCAGTAAAATTTTATTGCAACCATTTGAAACCCTTGAGAGCTCAGGAAATCATGTCATCATTTGGAACACTGTGCACATTCAGAGAAGATCAGGAACCATCTTTTTTTTTTTTTTTTTCTATCTGAGGAAGGCATTTATCTCTGCTGTTCTTGAATATTATAGAAGCAGAAATCACTGTGATTTGTACTGTAATTTTTTCATTATAAAATATCTATTTCAGGCTCACATTGATCGTTGGATCCCAAATTTTACCTTACTACCCAAGAATGCTATGTTAGCATTTATAGGATAATATCTTTCCCATAAATTACACTTGAACCAAGTTCTGAGTGTCCACTTCTAGAATGACTTATTTTCTTTTTTCTTTCTTTTTTTCTTTTATAAACTGTAAAAACTTTAAGTTTCCCCATTTTCTGCAAGGGTGGGAACTGTGAAGATGTTTGAAAATATTAGTATTTTCAGTGAGAAAAATACAATAATTTTTAAGGATCCACTATAGTTCTAAATTTTATGAGCACTAAATCAAGTTATGCTATTCCCAAAATCCTTGTCTCTGAGTACTTTATCTTTTTTTCTTTGAATTGGGAAACATTAGGGTACATTTTTTGAAAAAGCCAAGAAAATAAATTTATGGTTAACTTACAGAAATACATGTTTTAACATGTATTGGGAATGCTGATATAATTTGAAAATCAAGAATACATAAGAATGTCTTACTTATAAATTATTTTGCAATCAAATAAAAAAAAACTACCAAGTAATAAGAAACCTATTCAATTTGTTAGAGGTATTTAATAAATCCTAGAAAGTCTATTTGAGCATATTTTCTGATATTTTCCTCTTTCTTTTATTACATTATCCTTTTAAGGTACAGCAGGTGAACTTTCAAAATATGATATGTCTGCACAAAACTGTTGGGTAACATTTGAAAAGATATAGCCAGAGGCATCTGACTGAAGATGGAACTTATGTGTCAGACACAGAAAATCCAATTCAGTTTTGTCACCAAGTCAATTTTTTTCTGTTTATTGTTGCAAAGACTTCACCCTGCAGTAATGTTGGAATCATTTATTTTCTTGAGAACTATTGATACACTTGCACAGCATTGTGTTTTCAAACTTCCTGTCATACCCTTTAAAAGAATGTGAGAAGTTGAAATAATTATCTGTATTTGAGAATATATCCCTGTGGTTATTTATATTTGTAGACCTGCATATTCACTGGTAGACTGGAAATATTATATATCTTGGATCTAGTATTATATGCTTAGTGCTGAGTATAAAAAGTTCATCAACTCACAATTTTATTTTTTCTCTTATGTTCATAAAAGGTGGAAGCCTGAGGAAAATGGTCCTTTTTCCATTCTACTGGACTGCTGGATTATTATTTTTTTATTTTTAATTTGTTCTTTTAGATATACATGACAGTAGAGTGTATGTTGACATACTGTACATACATGGACTATCACTTATTCTAATTAGGATTCCATTCTTGAGGTTGTACACCATGTGGAGTTTCACTGTGGCATATTCATATATGAACATAGAAAAGTTATGTCAAATTCATTCTACTGTCTTTCCTATTCCTATCCCTTCCCCCTTCCTTTCATTCCACTTTGTCTAGTGCACTGAACTTCTTTTCTTCCCTTCCCCACCCTTGTTATGTGTTAGTATTTGCATATCAGAGAGAACATTCAGTCTAATATATCAAATATTAATTACCTGAAATAAAACAAGGATCAATGGTAAATGGTTATTTTTCTGTTTCTCCTTGATTTCTTGCTATATTTCTCAGACAGTAACATTTACTGTCTGAGTTAAGCTCTATTTAGTGTTTTACAAATCCTTTCTGGTTGTAAAATATGTAGTTTATAATGTGGATTTTGGAGTGCATAAATATTGTTTTATCTTGATCTCCAAATGAAATTTCTTGACTCCATAATATTTAGACCTAAAAATCAGGTGATCCTTCCACAAATGCTATCACATGATGATTAAAAATCATTCTTTTTTTTTTTTTTTTTTTAAAGAGAGAGTGAGAGAGAAGAGAGAGAATTTTTTTTTTTTAATATTTATTTCTTAGTTCTCGGCGGACACAACATCTTTGTTGGTATGTGGTGCTGAGGATCGAACCCGGGCCGCACGCATGCCAGGCGAGCGCGCTACCGCTTGAGCCACATCATTCTTAACTCATCACTGAATTTTAGGATTCGCAAGGACAAGTAGGTTGTTTATCCCTGAGGATATTATCCTTCCCTTTGTAAAACTCTCATCTCCACCACCCTCCCCCTTTGTTAAGGTACAGATTGCATTCTTCTGCTCTCAGCTCAAATGTCTCTTCTTTAAACCCTCAACCAGAACAGGTATCCCATCATAACTTTCTCTTCTCCTCTGCCTTCATGGCACTCATTAGATTTTATAATTAGGTATTATGTCACTCTTGCTCTTTTATTCCATTAATCTGTGTAATACATGACAATAGAAACTGGATTTAATCTAATGATATTTTTGCCCCAGCTTTAGACATGGTAGCTAAAGTTTGATGTAAGTAGGTGAATGAATAAATTCATTCACATATGTCCTAAAAACCTTGTACATAGTTATGCTAAGAAAAGCTCAATACACATTTGTGGCTAGTTTATTTAATCACAGAGTTTGATATATTCATTTAAGTGTGCTTCAATTTGCTTTTTCACTTCTTAATAAAAAAACCTCTTGATTTAAAACTATTTTATATCAGATTTTATTTTTAATTTATTTTAAATGACAAAATTATAAAATTATACATATTCATCTAGGATGCCATGTGCTGTTTCTTTACATGTACACATCATGTAATATCTGAATAAAGCTAAATATATCTCTCTTCTCATATTATCTTCCTGGAGAAAATTTTCAAGATCCTTTGTTTCTAGCTTTTTGAAGTGTGCAGTACATAATTGTTATCTACAGTTATCCTACTGTGCAAGAGGACACCAGAACTGTATTCTCCCTTCTAAATATAAGTTAGTACCAATTGATCAATTTCTTCTCTCCCTCCCTTCTCCTTCCTCTCGCAGCCTCTGGTAACAAACATTTTACTCTGCACTTATCTGAGATTAATATTCTCATACTCCACACATGTGAGATGGTGGGTCTCTATGCTTGGCTTATTTCACTGGCAAATTTCTTTCATATTTTGTTTTGGGGTCTATGTCCTACCTGGATAGAGAAGAGTAGGACTTTAGTGTTGTATTGTAAACTTCCATAAAAATTTTTGTCAATTATGTATTCTCAGTTACAAAAGATAAGTGAGCTGTTTGACCATATAAAATATCTAAATTATACAAAAAAGCAAATGTAGGGATACACTGGTTTTGGCTTTTCACACAACTCCAAAATCCTCATGTGTATTTACTTACGCATTAATTTACTTACAATATTTATTGACCTAGGCATTTTACATCTACTATTAATTTTAACCTGTTCATCAATATGAATCAAATTAAATTGTTAAGTTCGCTTACAGATAAGGAACCCGAGGAACAGAAAAGGCAACTAGTTTGTTCAGGATATAAAGATACAAATAGAAAAGTCATAGTTCTCTTTAAATGCCAAGACTGTGTTTTTCCCTCTAATGCTGCTTACACTCACCAAGACCACTCATCACGTGTAAGTGTTTTTAATATATGCAGTGTAATAAACAGTTTCCTTTTACCCTGCAAGAGACAGGATCATATCATACTTAGAACTGCAGGCTCTGCAGCTGCAATGACTGGGACTGAGGCCAAGCTCTGCAGTTTACTAGCCATGTGAACCTAAGCAAATTATTTAATCACTCAGTAGCTCAATTTTCTTTGTAAAATGGAACCAGTAATAAATACCACCTATTCCAAAGACTGCTGAGAGGATTAAATAAATTAATATTTAAAGTACTTTGGACAATTCTTGGCACACAGTGAAGTCTAAAATTAAAATCAACATTATAATATGACAATTGGTGGCAAGACAGTCTAGCAATGTGTTTACCATTATTTACAAATTCATCTTTATAAAGCAACAATTGCATTGAATATATACAATACATATCACATTATTTACTTATGTATTTTCATTGAATAAGCCTATACTTACATAAAGGTATAAAGTAGTACACACTGACAATAAAAAGAATATATATATATATATATATATATATATATATATATATATTCTTTATATATATCACACACATATACTACACATATATGTGCATTTGTAAATAATAGTTCATTTTTATTATGGTTAAAGAGTTATGAATGCTCAAAAATGAATATAATTTACAGTTTTAAGAAAAGCATGAATAATTTTGACATTTTGAAACCTCACTTTGTTTTCAATTGAAGATTTTAGTTTTTATTTTTCATAAAGCCCTCTGAACTCATCCAAGTCTTAATTCATTTTGGCATAATAGTTTGGCAATGTTGCATTCTAAGAGCTCCCTTGGTAACTATCTTAATTTCCAGAAATAGTGTCAGTGACGAAAATGTATTTGAGTGCCATTCCTGAAATTTAATCATGTCACATTTAAACAGCCAGGAGGGAATTGTATATGGCTATTATGGGCCATATAGCCCGATAAATGAAAACAATTCTAGTTATTTTTAGATTAGTTATCTAATGAGCTATCAATTTCCATTGTACTTACTATGGTTTAAACACCACATGCTGTTAAACATACATGGCAAGGGGCCGGGTTGTGGCTCAGCAGCAGAGCGCTCGCATGTTCGAGGAGTTGAGTTCTTTTCTCAGCACCACATAAAAATAAATAAAAATTAAGGTATTGTGCCCAACTACAACATATATACCTATATATAAAACATACATGGCAAGGCATATCTGTTCTTATGAGAATACATTTCTCATTCCAGTCCGTCATCATTTTCCTTTCAAGCTGTTTATGGAAATGACTGTCTGGACACTTGAGCTTTCATCATTGAAAAGAATCAAGGGAGTCTAAATGAGGACTTTAATTAGAAAAATTGTTATAATGCTGTAATAAATATGGTAGGAACACCTAAATGACTTTCATATATCAATCAATAGCAATTTTATTTAAAATATAAAACTAAAAGATAATTAAGATCTTCCAAAGGAGATGAGTAAATTATATAGGCCATATCTAAAAATCTGATGTGACCTTACTTAAAGTTTCATTTCCTTAACCCACCTATAAATGTAATTAGTAAATAATTACTGGAACCTTTACCTGCAAATTTTATGGCAAAAATTAAAGGGTTAATTGTTAAATCAAAGAAAAGCAATGCAATTTGCATCAATATTTATTGAGTACAATGAATGCTAGAGTACCAATCTGTACCAATGTTGTACCAAGTAAGTACCAAAGTGCTGAATTACATTTTATTATATTGCTAAAGGCAGTTTTACAATACTGCTTTAAAAAGGAAAGTCAAATAAAAATAACTTGATAGTAGTTGAAGACACTGAGAGTCTACGGCCATACCACCCTGAACGCGCCCAATCTCGTCTGAAGACACTGAGAAAAATAATATCTCATTCCTATTCTTAAGGAACTAAAAATGCTAGGTTCATTCATTCATGAGCAGATTTTTTATTGAACACACTATGTGCCAACACTCTTCTGGCAATTATAAAATCTCATGGAGCACAAACTCAATTGAGGGAATAGTCAATAAACAACATATAAATCTGAAAATAATTGTTAGTGATTAATGTTAAGGAGAAAAAAAACAAAGCAGAAAGTGTGTTCCACTATGCTGAGGTCAAGAGGAAGGCTTCATTGAGTTTTGGGGTTTTTTTCCTTTTCTTTTTTTTTTCCAATTACCTGAAAGCAGGATGGGGATGTGTCACAATAGCAAATACCGCAGGAAAAAAAAAAAAAGGAATGGGAAAGGAAATATTCTAGGGCAATAATACACCAGGTATATGCTAGAAACAGCTAGGAGGTCAGTGTGGCTACAGTTGTGCATAAGAGTGACCAGAAATGGTGTTTCAGAGAGAGCAGTGAGCAAGGTTGGGTAGAGATGGGTCCTTGAATCTCAGAAAAGAGGACTATAACTTTTACTCTGCCTGACATCAGCAAAGTGAGAGACTGGGCTGTGAGTTGGTGCTTTCTCAACTATTTTTGTTTTGTTTTGTTTTGTTTTATAAAGGTTGCTTCTGACAGCTGGATTGAGAATAGATTGGAAGGAGCACATGTAGAACCAAGGAAATACTCCTTTAAGTAAATTTGCAAAATGAGGGTTCTTTATATCTTTGAAAAAACATTTTTGTCATCTTCTTCATTAATAATTTCCCTCCATGAACACATTTCTTCCTGGCATCTGTGCTTGTGAGTGTGGGCATATAAGCATGTGTGAAGGTGTGAGGAGCTTGTGGATCCCTGTAGAGAGTGTGTGCCCCTGTCAGAGTTTCCTCCTGAGCCTCCTGCTCAGCATGGGATCCTGGCTTAAAGCTCCCACCCTCTCCTCTTCTCACTCCCAAATGAGAGGGAGTAGATAAAAGGCAGGGGAATAGGCAATGAGAGAGGTGAAGTCAGTCTTTATTTTTCACATAGTGCTCTCTCTTTAAATTTCATTTAAAATGTAATTACACTTTCCAGGTTATAAAGGTAATATAGAAAAGTTTCAGAAAATTCAAAATACACCAACTGTAAGATGAAGATACAATTCAACTCTAAGTATTAAATTGCTTCCTTTATGGAAATTTTTTTTCATATTTTTGCCATTTGTTTCCTGATGTTATGTTTAATTGTAAGAACTGAAAGATATAATAAATTGAGGATAATTGATATTCCTCTTCTGTCTTTATTATAAATGTTCCACAGTTTATTTTTGGCTTTTACTATTTTATAGTTATTATTAATATTATTAATTATTATTTTATTTGGTACTGGGTATTGAACCAAGGGGAACTTAACCACTGAGCCACATCCCCAGCCATTTTTAAAAATATTTTACTAGAGACAGGGTCTCATCGAGTTGCTAAGTGTCTTGCTAATTTGCCGAGGCTGGCTTTGAATTTGTGGTCCTCCTGCCTTAGCCTCCCTAGCTGCTAGGATTACAGGCATATGCCTCCACACCCCGATAATTATACTATTTTAAAGTCAGTTCTAGTCCTTTGCAGTTTCTTCTATTATTTACTATTTTTGAGGGTGTTGAAATGATTTCACAATGAATGACTTTAAAAATAAATCACAAATGCAAAATTCCACCAAAATAAATTGAACTAAAGCCATTGATAGAAATATGAAAGAAGTAAAGCAAATAAATGGAGTACACAAGCCCAAGATTAAACTAATGACCATTGGGTTTGAACACAAGGGCAGCCATGTTTTAGTACAGGTATCCTCTGACACTACCCAACAGTTAGTCTCCCTTCTTTGTGAGTTATCCCAAACAAATAGCTTCTCTGCCATTCTTACAGGTGTAAGCTAGTCAATGGTAACACTCTGGGAGTGATGCAAAACCCAGATGAAAATTTATCAATTTTGCTGCAGGGTGAAAGCTGTCACATTAGGTATAATCTAACTAATGTCAATTCCTAAGATCCTAACTTCAAGCAGCAAAGAGTTGTGCCATCTGTAACATGAAGCTGCTCCTCTGTGGTGAATTTTCAATGTTCTCAATGTGTAGAACTAAATTTTCAGGTCAAGGAAGACAATTCACTATCATGTCTATGTTCAAAGGAAAGTCTTAAATATAGTGTATAAATACAAAACCAAGCCCAAGAAAAATAGAATGTTTCTCTAAACACAATATCAAAAACTGATTGGAAGACACCAGGTACAAACTGATGGCAAGTGAATTGACAGCTGATTTCAATATATGCTTTCCATAATCAATCAGTCATCTTTTTTCTCAAGGGCAGTTTCAGATGCAGTAACCTCAACAAAAGTCTCTGATGACAGTATAAACAGGTTTTAGCTCTTGGTTTCAAGATCCAGCTCACACCCAGTCTTCTTTGATTTCAACATGTTGGCAGACAGCTGTGTGTTCAGTTGATCTTTGGGCAGCAAAAGCATCTTTCCCTCTTTCCTGGTGTTAGTGTTTATTTCATAAGCTCCACCTCCCCCAGCTATCAATTCTGACCTCCACCCCAATTCCTTAATGCCCTACGTCTCGGTCTAGAATGTTCATATCTTCAGAGGCTAGTTCATCTGAATCTGATTCAGAGAGCTAGGAATGGATCAACTCAGAGTGACAGTCATCCCGAGGCAGTTCTCATGAGTCCCTTAAAGAAAATGGGAAGGCCTCTCCCTCCAGCTGCTAACTGTCCAGTCTTCCTATGAATAAGAAGTGTGGCATTAGCATGCCTGGATGTGCTAAGCCAGGTGCCATTTTAAGCTCTGCTTAGTTCCAGTGCTTCTTGGAAGATACTCTATTCTGGTCCCAGAACTATTTTTGCTACACAAATGTAATATAGTTCACTGACGTTGGTTTGTTTATTCTTCATCATCTTAGTAAAGTGTTCATTTGTAGACATCATAGGGGTAGCTTTTTAGCACAACTATCAGCACTGACTAGGCAGCCATCTTCATTTTCCATGAAACAAACAAACAAACAAACAAACAAACAAAAAACAAAGGATCAAAGTTCTGTGCCTGGGGTTGGCCAAGAGCTGAATCTGCATGTGAGTTAATGAAGGTGGTCAGGTAAGTGCTCTATGGGAAGGTTGCTAGACTAGCTGCTTGGCTGGCTACTGGTCTCTGATTGGATGGTCTATCTGTCCTCAAGCTGCCCTTTCATCCCTGTGGCTTGCCTCCTCAACCCATGCTCAATATCCTCCAATCATTTGAAGCCAAGAAAAATTTCCCCCTCAGTCCATCAGTTTGTACCTTGTGTCTTCCAATCAGTTTTTTTTTTTTAATATTGTTTAGTGAAACATTCTATTTCTTTTTGACTTGGTTTTGTATTTATATATTGTATTTAAGACTTTCCTTTGAATATGGACATAATAGTGAATTGTCTTTGATATTAATAACTTGACTATGTTAGTGTAATTTTTCAGGTTAGGATGATGAGTATGTATTTTTTAGATGATCATTTGTTTGTACATATAACTCAAATAAATTGTTCAATATAATTCCCTATTTTATAGACCTTGTTGGGAGGGAAAAGAAGAAGGAGGAAGTGGGAAATGTGTGACTATGACTAAAGAGATAGAGAAAAAAAAGAGAGGAAGTAATGGTTTTATTGTATGTTCATTTTGATCATCTGTATCCGAAGAGGTTTCTCAGTTTAGAGGAAAATGCACTGAATTGGGAATATAAAGCCTGCATTCTTATTAGTTCTGCTTCTATAACCAACTAATTGACGAATTGTGAAAGCTTGGGCAAACCACATCACATATGTATCTAAATTTCTACATCTGAATTCTTATCTGCATCTTTATTCTGAGTTTGAATGATATTGTTGTGATGCTCAGATAGTATAATACACATAAAATCTGTAGCATATGAAGTTTCCTAAGTACCCAACAATTATAAAGTGATATCATTAGTGTTCTTATTTACCTGTGTTTCTGCCTAATTTAGGTCCCTCGCCATTGACAATAGCCCTGTTACTACTTTTAACCTCCTTTTTTTTTTTAATTTTTAAAGAGATTAAAACTTTCTGCCTGTTTTTAAACATTTCACACAAATTATTGTCCTGCCATTTGATTTACTATCTCAAAATGTGACTGTGTTAGGTTTCTAAGAAGACAAATAAATTATATATAAAATCCTTGCTGATGTAACTAAATCCTTTTTTATCTCTACCTTTATTTGTGATAGAGGCTCTTTGGTTCCAATGTCTATCAAATCAAAAGTAACCACTCTGTTAGTATAAATCTAGGTTATAAACACTCTCAAAATCAAAATGGGATTATTTGGAAAAACAGACTTGAGTATCTTCAGGACTGTTGCCATTCCTTTCTGACCACAATGCTACTTCTATGCATACTGTGAACTGGAACATATCCTGGAAAATATGTGTGTGCTAATAATATTATGTCAATAAATATGGAATGTGCCATTTTGACCAATTATGAACTCTGAAAGAAATGGTAATGATTTTGGCCGGATTCCATAATAAATGAAGGATACATAAATAAAATCATTCATGTATGTGTATGTATATATCCACATATGCATATACATGGATATACATATATAATATATATATATACACGTATGAAAATACTTACTATATTGACAATTTCTTCCCATAAATTCTCCTGGGCACTCACAGGAATAGTTAGCAACAAGGTCCGTACATATACCACCATTTTTGCAAGGTTCTGCTTCACATTCATTTATATCTAAGGAAACAAGAATAAAGGAAGAGGGTTATTGGTAAAACAATGATTAGATATTAGAAGGTTTTAGGTATTTCAAATGAAAAAGTACTTACCATGTCAGTGATACAAATTCTGCTTAAACCAACAGTTCATTAAAATCAAATTTAATCAATTTCAAATAGAATTGAAAAATCCAGATGAAGGATCAACAGAATTAAACCATTCTCAAATTCTAAAAATACATATGAATAGTTTGGGGAAATATTCAGTATATCCTTAGAATTAAATCAAACAAATTAACCCTGATGGAGAGATGAATTGGTTTTACTTACAAGATCTAGAAACCACCCCGCAGCAACTGCCAATTAACACTGTCTCATTTCATCTTAATTCATTAAAATTCTAACTGACGGAGATGTTTTAGTTTTTAAATAGTTTGCCTTTGATGAATACGATGAGAAGCAAATTAGAGTTAATCGCTAAAGCTCATTACATGCAAAGTATAATAAATGTAAATGATGATCACTTCCTAATCTCATTCAAGAGTTTCTAAAGTTTGGATGACTAAGGGGACTTACCTTTCATATACCATTATCACATATGATACAAAACCATATGTAATAACATTCATCAAATTATACTAATTTCCATGCTAATTTTAGACAACAGAGAAAATGAATATGAATTGAATGTAAAAGGAAAAAATGACTAATTGAGTCAAATATCAATCATTGATATTTCCAAATAATTCCCTGTAGTACAACACCAGGTTCTGTAGAGCTAGTAAGATAGGTGGAGAGCAGGCTGCTTGCTCTCTCATCTCTTTTTCTTCCTATCATCTATTCCAGTCAACTCCCTGTTGGTCCTGAATCCGATAACTCTGTTGCTGTTTTATGTTTAACCAGTTTAAGACATAAACAGTATTAGTTGCTAGAACTCTAGGTATATGCCTTTCACCCTTCACCTAGTCAGATGGCAAACTTTCCACATGCATATCCTGACTCCCTGTTCTTTGTACTCCTGAAATATCACACTCTACTTGAAGACCACTGGTGCCCATAGTGTTTCCTGCTACACTTCTAGCAAAATAATAGAAATAGTGACATGTGCAACCTAAAAATATAGTTTCAGATTTAATGTGCCTTCTGATCCACTATATCAAAAGGTGTATCTGAAGTCCTAGGTTATCACAGTTGTTTAAAGCAATTTGATCACTAAATTATCCCCTCAAGACCAAACAAGGAAACAAGTACCAATTTCTGTCTTCTAAACACTATCCCCTCCTGAAAATTGAGTTTGTCACATTCCCATTCTTGGTGCACTATTGAAAGTGAGGTCTTATTTTCTTTAAGCGAGTTATGACTTTCTCTGAAGGCAGTTCTTTTTTTGTTTTTAGGTGTCCCAAACTGAAAGAAGAGATAATTCATGACTATGTTGAAAATAATCTCAATAATTTCAGTATTTAGAAATGCAAAATAGAATAAACGTAGGATCTGACAATGTCTAAAAAGAACTGTGTGCATAACTTGAAAATTATGACAAGCTCTCAAATATTTGATACTGAAACTCTCCTGAAAGAGAGAGAGGGGAGGGAGGGAAGGAAAATGGAGTAAATAGAAGGGGAAAGAATGAACCTAAGTAATTTCTTCACTTTCCTAGCTGATGAACTGTTCAATTCTCCTTTTTATTATCAAAACTTCAGTTACTCTAAGTGGCATGAAAATCTCTGTGTTATTTATTTTGTTGCAATTCAATTTAAGACAATGGCAAAGTTTGCTTACTTTGGAACATGCCCAATATGCCTTTTCCTAGACCACATTTACTGTAATTTGTTTTAGATAAAAACATGTTATGGTTGATAAATTAAATCTTCATTTCTCAGAAAAAGCATTGCCTTATTTTATGAAGCTATACATAAAAAGGTTATTTGCTTACATATGCATATGGAAGATACTGAGTACTGATGCCTGAAGAAGAACACATAGGGAATATATTTTGATTTTCACCTTGAAGGAAAGGTTTAATCAGGATTAATAAGGACAAGATGGACACTGTGGTGTACTTCCAAGCAGGGAACCGGAATTGATGACAACTTTGATGATCTGATGGTCGGTTAGATACATGAATAGTTCCACTTTGGAGCACAGAATGTGAGGGGGAGTAATGGGAATCCCACGTCTGAAGATGCAGGAAAGGGATCAAATTACAATGAACACTTAGCACCAGTGGAAGGAATTGCAGTTTGTCTTTTGGCACTGAAGAAATGGAGCAGGATAGAAGGATACCCCCTTTATCCTCCTGCTTTAGAAGGACCCAGTGAGGCCATAGTGGGATAAACTTGAGAAATGAATAGAAGGCAGGAGAGAAACCCACTCTAGATTTGGTGTTAATAGTACAAAATAAGAACTTAATACTCAGGTAGAAAGCACTAAGAAATTTCTCATTTTAAGAATGCAATACATCATGACCAAAATCAAACCCAACTATTGCACCTTTGAAATCTTAGTAGAAGGAAGTTCCCTAGTCAATAATGTGAGAACAACCAAGAATTGTGTGTACTGTTATTAATATGCAGGCACAGTTGTTCTTCCCTAAATCATCCATGTCTTTACACAATAAATAGTGTTTAAAAATATGTGAATGTGCATCTAGGACAAATCAACCTTTGAGCCTTTTATTAGCTATAGATCCATAAGACAAATCGAGAGTCATCAACAAGCAAGTTATAATTAAGGAATTCTGGTTCCAAAAAATCAAGAGTTAACACCTTTAGTCAGTGTTAACATGAGGTGGAGTGAATTGGAATTACATTTGCTGAAGTGGAAAGGCTTTATAGACATACTTAATTTATGTTAAAAAATAACCTCTTCATTGTTTAAATATTCACTTTACAATGTTTATTTTTAAAACTCAAACTACTTAAATCTAAATGTATAAAATGTAAATGTTATTTTAAATGAATTATATATATTCTTTAGTACAGTATCATATTTAGCAAAACATTTTTACATGTGTACATATCCAGTAACATGCAGGCTCAGAGAACATATGCAAATTACAGAGAGGCGTTTATATATTAGTATAATGCAATTCTTTCAGCAGTAAAGGCTATTCACACTGTGATTAACACTGCAAGCAATCTAAATGGAAAATGACCTCAATTTGTATAAATCATGCTTAATTAAAGACTTATAAATGTTCACAGACTATAATGTAATGAAATGAAAATTAAACATCTTCATAATAAATTGTACATATTTGTTTTTGTCACAGATCAAGTCATTATAATTTCCAGAAAAAAAAGGCCACATCTATTCTAAATATAGTGGGATACAGCAGAGTATTTTTTACATCTTAGAACAATTTCACACAGCAGTCCTTATATAAAATAAGAATTTCTATAATTAATCAATCTTATAGCTCATTTATAATAATAGTATGATAGTTTTAAGGTCTGAAGGTCAATGGGTATACTTATTTCTTTGGAAGTTTACTTAATATACATCTGCATTCTGAAAATTATTTAGTTATGCGTGGCCTTTGTTCTGAATTTTTGTCAAACCCAGTATTGTGGAAATTACAGCCCAAAGTCATGACTTGCAACAGCAGACTGTCAAAAAAAAATTTTGAAATCAAAATTACATTGCTTGTTTCTTATTTGGGTCTTTGAAAAGCAAGGCATAATTTTTGCTATGGAAGCCATATTGCTTCTTTTCAGAGAATTATATTTAAATATGCATTAATCCCATTCTTCCTTAGACTGCACAATATCTATACTCTAATTCTCCGGAGCCTCTTCTAGAAATTTAAAAAAATAATAATAATTAACCAATTAATCAGCTAATTAATTCATGACTTTTTCTCTAGGTCACCTTTGTACTAGGATCACAGCAGTTTTTATTCTTGGATTATCATTGTCTTAATTCTTCCTTGAATTCTCTCAGAACTCCTTAGGTGGATGCTGAAATCCTAGTAGTTGAGGTACATTTCCTCTTTCAGCTTGGCTTACAATATTTTGAATATTGAACACCTTTTACACTAGAATAGCTAAATCTCTGGGAACAGAAGTCCATTTAACCTTTCTGTCAGTCAATCTATCCTCTTATCACACCCAAGTATGTACCAAGCCCCAAGAGCATCAAGAAGGAATACTTTCAGTATTATGGTTTAAACAAAAGGTGTCCCCCAAAAGCTTATGTTTAGCCAATTTTGCAAGAATTTTCAGAGAGAAATTATTGGTTATAAGAGTCATAAGCTAATTAGTGGATTAATCCATTGATATGGATTAACTGTGGTAACCTTGGGCAGGCAGGGTGTAGCTGGAGGATGTTGATCACTTGAGGCATTCCTTTGGGGTTAATATTTTGTCCCAGGTGATTGGAGCTATCTCTCTGCTTCCTTGTTCCCATATTCTGAGCTGCTTCCCTCTACCATGATGTTCTGCCTCGCCTTGGGCCCAGAGCTATGGAGTCAACCTTTTGTAGACTGAGAAACCTGAAACTATGAGGCAAAATAAACTTTTCAACCTTTATCTTGGTCATATTTTTGGTCACATAAATGAAAAAGCTGAGACTTTGGCTGAGCACCTTGTTTTGATACTAAAAGGACACCACTGTAGTATGTTTTTGCTTTTTTTTTCCATTTTGCAAAGATATGATTTCTTGGTTTCCTTATTCTTTTCTCTTGGGTTATCTTTCCCTGCAATATTGTTATTGACTGCTAATTAACTGGTGAAAGCTTATTTTCAAGGGTCTACTATTTTTGATCCTTAACAACACATCTTCCCTGAACTCCCCATTAGCTGTTAAATATTACTCAGACATCCTGTGAGTGATTACCTTTAAAGTTTGACCTTTATTTTTTTTACTTATCTAAAGCCTATGGTTTTTCATTTTCTCTTTTAAGTAGGAATGACTTTATGATGAATTTCTAGAATACTGTTCTTCCACTCTAACATAGAATTTAACTATGCCATAATCAGAATTACCTAGAGAATTTCTCAGTCATTTCAGGGACAAGTTCAGTATATTTTTTCATCTCATAAACTTGAATTCCCTTTTGATATAGCTTTGTCCTATGTTACCTGTCATTTATTTTTCAGTATCAGATTAAGATCAACATTCTCCAATCACATCAGTACACGTGTAATATTTTTATAATGACTTGTTGGTAACTTTTACTTACTAAGAACAGTAAGGTAACAAAAGTTCCAAATCCAAGAGATATTCACCTATAACCTCTTTCAAACAAAAGAGCTGTATTCTCTGCCCATCTCTCTCCTGGCATCCTAGCACTTATTTTAATATCTCAATTTTGATGCAAATGCCTTTTCTATTACTATCAAAGTGGTATCCATTCCAATTCTTTGGAATACTTCCAAATAAATTATTTTATTAAGGCTTAAGGCTTATTTGCTCATAATCAGATATTTGGCTGGTGAGATAAGACAGCTGTTCCAAGGTACTTGTAAAGCCAAAACCAGCTGAGAAGCAGGTTAAGGAAGGGATAACTGAGAGGGTTGTGATGTCTCCATAATTGAAATATTTGATGACTTGAGGGCATTCCTAAATAAAAGCATACAATATAAGCAAAAAAAAAATCAAACAAAAAAAGAAACCCAAATGCATCCTTCATTGAAAATTTTCATTAGAGTGCAAACTGTCTTCAAGGATGTGGGCATGCAGCATAATGACTTGTCCACAGTAAATATTTGTCGATTGGTAAGAATGAACCGGGAATATTGGAGATGCGTAGACCTAAGTACTATAACAAAGAATTCACTGATTAAGACAGGGGAAAGCAATAAGGGATCTAGCCTCTTTCTAAAGGCATTATATTAAGGAAATAATGGAAATTGAGTAATTTTTTTTCAATTGATGTGAACTGAATGACTTCTCTTTTTGAAATCAGAAAAGTCACACAAAAGTATGTCAGAGAAATATTTCAAATGTCTTTTTTTGTAATAATATGGCATCTCATGCATGATACAGCATGTGTTATGTATTTCAATATTTGTCTCAAGATGTAGCATACCTACATAATCAGAACTTCTGATTCTTGTGTGAAATGGAGGTAAAAATGTTATTTTAAAAGGAGTTCAGGTGATGCTGAAGGATAAGCCAGGTTGGAAAATGTTGAAAAGAACTTCTTCTTCTTAGGAAGTTCATTCTTCCATTCATCCATCAATTTATCCATCCATCTATCTAACCACCAGTCAGTCCTTCCATCCATCCATCCATCCATCCATCCATCCATCCATCCATCCATACATCCATCCTTCTTTGGTTCTGTGCTAGGTACTAAGAATGCAGCTAATGATTTATATGTCATGGTCCCTTATTTTTTTACTCCCTTACAGCTGACTAAATATAGAAGGAAATAAATAATTAGCTGCAGTGTAAAATGATAAGTGCTACACAGTAAAATGCAATGTCTCAAAACAACTCCAAATATTGGAAACTAAATTGGTTTTACAGGCTAGGAAATGTTTAGTTTAGCAGTTTAGTAGAATTAGGAAAATTATTTTGAGGGGTATTCTCTTATACATACTATATATCAGCAATCTGTAGGTCTAAGTGTGACTTCTCATTATCTCATTGTTCTTTGATCAAAGTATGAAAAGTATATATTCCCTGGTTCCCTACTTTTATTATGGTATATTATCACTTATTCATTTTTGCATTTTCTAGTGCCTTATCCAAAATAAATTACTCCATCCTATCTGCTGAACCAAATTATTTCACTTGTTCCTCTTTCTAGTTTTAGCAGTCAACTTTGATTAACCATTCTGAATTTTTTATAGAGAATTATCACAAACCATAACAGGATAGGTGAAATGGGATTCATATTGGAAACAAAGCTCTGATTCATATAATCTGCCTTCATCCTTTCATTCACTCATTCAGTTATTAAAATTCTATGAGCACCATCTATGAATTGGGCACTAAAATACATAATTGGGTGCATCAGTGAATTGGGATGGTTCCTGTTCTAAGAGACAGCATTTCTACCCTTTTATTTAGGAAGGAGATAATTATAATGCTATATAGTGAAATATATGCCTTAGAGTATTAAGCACAAAATGTTCTGTGATTATAGCAGGGAACTTTGTCTACAGGAGATGTGGAAGATTGTTTGAAGGAGGTAATAACTGTGGATGGTGTTTAAAGAATGAGCTGGAGCTTTTTTTTTTTAGATTGTTAAATTAATAATGAACATAAAAGCACACAATGTTTTCTGGAAGAACTGAACACCTTAAGTGTCTAGGGCATGCAATTTGACTGTGGGAAGGGGACATGGATTACAGGGGATCATGGTTACTAAGAAGATAGGAACCAGATTTTGGCTTTATAAATCAAGTTAAAAATTTTAAACTTTATTCCTGTGTACTGGGGAGTTTATAAAGATCTTAACAAATGTGGAATGGGGCATGATTTTATACAAATGTTTGTTTTAGAGAGCTCATTAATGTACTCTAGAATTACATTATTTTTTGGCAATATTTTGGAAATGTATGCTGAGTCTACATAACTTGGATTATGTATGATCTAGAGTGTTTGGATTTTTAAGGTGGTTTGGAAATAGATTTCCTAATATTTAGGGTTGCTACATAAAGCAAATAAAAACAGAGGATACCCATGAAATATTTGTGATATGGTTACAAAAATTAGTATGCGCTTGAAATTCACATTTACCTTGGCATCTTGTATTTTATTCAGGAACTTTATTTAAATTGTCTACTAGAATGTGATCTGCTCATGTTTTATTTCTTTTCCTTTCTATAAGCACTTTAATTTTCAGCATATGGTCATGTTTTCCATTTTGTATTTTCAGCAGACTCCAAGGAAAACCACCTACAGTAGAAAATCCTTCATAACAAAGAATTTTCCTTAGGCGCTTGCTCAAACTAAAATTTGTTGCTGGCATTCTGTAAAGAATTTCATAATCTTTTGAGTTCACCTCTATGGAATCTCTAATAACAGTATGGTCAAACAGAACTTCAAGATAAAAGCTGATTGATAACACTTAGCACAACCCCAGAGTTACAATTTCTAATCTACATACCAAACATCATGGTAAGCCTTTTATATGTATCAGTGCATGCTATGAACTAGTTACTGTAGTTACAATTCTTTAGGAGATGAAGGAAGAAAGGGAAGAGAGACAGAATGGGAGGAGATATTAGCTCCTTCTCCAGCAGGGGATTAATGTCCAGGATATGCAAAGAATCAGAAAATCTTAACACCAAAAAAGCAAGTAACATAATCAATAAATGAACAAAAGAACTAAACAGATACTTCTCAAAACAAAAGTAAGAAAGAAAGAAAGAAAAAGAAATACAAACAGCTTGCAAATAGATGAAAAAATCTTCCATATTCCTGGGAATCAGGGAAATACAAATTAAAAACTACATTGAGATTTCATCTCACTTCAGTTATAAAGGCAATCATTAAGAATACAAATAAAAATAAATGCTGTTGAGTATGTGGGGAAAAGCACACTAATACATTGTTGGTGAGATTGCAAGTTGGTATAACCACTCTGGAAACACCGTTCAATCAAGCTCTTCCACTCCTTGGTGTTTATCCTGAAGAACTAAAATTAACATACCATAGAAATACAGGTACACCAATATTTTTAAATAATAACCAACTTATGCAAATGGCACAGGTACCTATGAACAGATAATGGATAAAGAAGAGACTCTGCATCTAATAGAAGAAAAAGTTGGCCCTAATCTCCATCTTGTGGGTTCGGGCTCCAAATTCCTTAATAGGACACCCATAGCACAAGAGTTAAAATCAAGAATCAGCAAATGGGACATATTCAAACTAAGAAGTTTTTTTCTCAGCAAGAGAAATAATAAATGAGGTAAATAGGGAGCCTACATCCTGGGAATAAATTTTTACCCCTCACACTTAAGATAGAATGCTACAAAGAACTCAAAAGTTAAACAACCAAAAAACAAATAACCCAATCAACAAATGGGCCAAAGATCTAAACAGACACTTCACAGAGGAGGACATACAATCAATCAACAAGTACACACACACACACACACACAAAAAAAAATGCTCACCATCTCTAGCTATCAGAGAAATGCAAATTAAACCACTCTAAGACACCATCTCACTCCAGTAAGAAAGGCAGCCATTATGAAGTCAAACAACAAGTGCTGGCAAGGATGTGGGGGAAAAGGTACACTTGTACATTGCTGGTGGGACTGCAAACTGGTGCAGCCAATTTGGAGGGCAGTATGGAGATTCCTTGGAAAGCTGGGAATGGAACCACCATTTCACCCAGCTATTCCCCTTCTCAGACTATACCCAAAAGACCTAAAAAGAGCATACTACAGGGACACAGCTACATCAATGTTCATAGCAGCACAATTCACAATAGCTAGACTGTGGAACCAACCCAGATGCCCTTCAACAGATTAATGGATCAAAAAAATGTGGCATTTATACACAATGGAATATTACTCAGCATTAAAAAATAACAAATCATGGCATTTGCAGGGAAATGGATGGCACTGGAGCAGATCATGCTAAGCGAAGTTAGCCAATCCCTAAAAAACAAATGCCGAATGTCTCCTCTGATATAAGGGAGGTGACTCAAAACAGAGTAGGAAGGAAGAGCATGAGAAGAAGACTACCACGAAACAAAGAAAAGAGGAGGGAGGGAAAGGGTGGGAGAAAGGGAATTGCACAGAAGATGGAAGGAGACCCTCATGGGTCCACAAAATACATATATGATGTGAGGGGGACAGGAAGAAAAAAAAGAGAGAGAGAAATGGCACAGTAGAATGGGTAGAGAATAGTGATGGGAGGGGAGGGGAGTGGGGATAGGGAGGGCAGCAGAATACAACTGACACTAGGATTGCTGTATGTATACACATGGATGTATAACCAATGTGATCCTGCAATCTGTACACTTGGAGAAATGAGAATTCATACCCTATTTGAATCAAATCTATGATATGTCAAGATCATTGTATTGTCTTGAGCAACTAATAAAAAAAAGAAAATGTGACATGTATATACAACGGAGTTTCACTCAGACACAAAGAAGAATGAAATTATGTCATTTGCTGGTAAGTGGATAAAACTGGAGATCATCAAGTTCAGTGAAATAAACCAGATTCAGAAAGTCAAGGGTCAATTATTTTCTCTCATATGCAGAAGCTAAAACAAAATAAGATGGAAAAAAGAAGGAACCATCCTCATGAAAATAGAAATCTGTGGAGTAAAGGAAAGGGATTGAGGGGGAGTGAGGAGGAATGGGAAGAGGGAGGAATTCTGGAATGAAACTGACTAAATTATGCTATGTACATGTATGGATAGACTGCAGGGTATTTCATATATATGTATATATACATATATATATGTATATATATATATATAAAACACTAATTTTTAAAACTATAAATAAATAGAAGGAAGATCAATAGAGCAGAGAACAGGAAGTTAGTAGGAGAAGGGAAAGAGGAAGTGTTGGTGACTGAAGTGAAGCAAATTATAGTCTACACTTGCATTATTATTATTACTATTTTTATTGGTTGTTCAAAACATTACAAAGCTCATGATATATCATCTTTCATACATTTGACTCAATTGGGTTATGAACTCCCATTTTTACCCCAAATACAAATTGCAGAATCACATCGGTTACACACTTACATTTTTACATAATGGCATATTAGTGACTGTTGTATTCTGCTACCTTTCCTATCCCCTACTATCCCCCCTCCCCTTCCCTCCCATCATCCCTCTCTACCTCATCTGCTGTTGTTCAATTCTTTCCCTTGTTTCCCCCCTTTCCCCTCACATCCTCTTCTATGTAATTTTGTGCAACATTGAGGGTCTCCTACCATTTCCATATGCTTTCCCTTCTCTCTCCCTTTCTCTCCCCCACTCGTCTTTGTTTAATGTTAATCTTTTCCTCATGCTCTTCCTCCCTGTTCTGTTCTTAGTTGCTCTCTTTATATCAAAGAAGACATTTGGCATTTGTTTTTTAAGGATGGGCTAGCTTCACTTAGTATAATCTGCTCTAATACCATCCATTTCCCTGCAAATTCTATGATTTTGTCATTTTTTATTGCTGCATAGTACTCCATTGTGTATAGATGCCACATTTTTTTTATCCATTCATCTATTGAAGGGCATCTAGGTTGGTTCCACAGTCTAGCTATTGTGAATTGTGCCGCTATGATCATTGATGTGGCAGTATCCCTATAGTGCGCTCTTTTAAGATCCTCAGGGAATAGTCCAAGGAGGGCGATAGCTGGGTCAAATGGTGGATCCATTCCCAGCTTTCCCAGGTATCTCCATACTGCTTTTCAAATTGGCCTTACCAATTTGCAGTCCCACCAGCAGTGTACAAGTGTACCCTTCTCCCCACATCCTCACCAACACTTATTGTTGTTTGACTTCATAATGGCTGCCAATCTTACTGGAGTGAGATGGTATCTTAGGGTGGTTTTGATTTGCATTTCTCTGACTGCTAGAGATGGTGAGCATTTTTTCATGTACTTGTTGATTGATTGTATGTCCTCCTCTGTGAAGTGTCTGTTCAGGTCCTTGGCCCATTTGTTGATTGGGTTATTTGTTATCTTATTGTTTAATTTTTTGAGTTCTTTGTATATTCTGGATATTTGGGCTCTATCTGAAGTGTGAGGGGTAAAAATTTGTTCCCAGGATGTAGGCTCCCTATTTACCTCTCTTATTGTTTCTCTTGCTGAGAAAAAACTTTTTAGTTTAAGTAAGTCCCAGAGTTCAAACTGTACTACAAAGCAATAGTAACAAAAACAGCATGGTACTGGTACCAAAACAGGCAGGTGGACCAATGGTACAGAATAGAGGACACAGAAACCAATCCACAAAATTACAACTTTCTTATATTTGATAAAGGGGCTAAAAGCATGCAATGGAGGAAGGATAGCATCTTCAACAAATGGTGCTGGGAAAATTGGAAATCCATATGCAACAAAATGAAACTGAATCCCTTTCTCTCGCCATGCACAAAAGTTAACTCAAAATGGATCAAGGAGCTAGATATCAAATCAGAGACACTGCGTCTGATAGAAGAAAAAGTTGGCTACAATCTACATACTGTGGGGTCGGGCTCCAAATTCCTTAATAGGACGCCCATAGCCCAGTTAATAACGCTTGCATTATTATATGAAAAAGAACCCCCAAACTATAATGCACTAATAAATACATAAAAATACAAATATATTTCTCAGAGTCATACTGGTGGTAAAACTGAGATCAAAACTCAGATCATTTGTCTCTAAGGTCTGTGCTATTCATCCGTGTACTTCATGACCACCAGGTAACATTAGCATTCCTTCTCCACCAGTACTTTACATTTGCCTTCAAGGTACTGCATGCGAACGAGAACACATAAGGGACACTCCACCATCTTTTTTTCAAGTTATCATCATAACCTAATAATATTAGTATTTTTCTTCTAGGTCAAAGACTCCACTCCTCAAGTTTTAATTTGGAATACCCCCACTAAACACTTTATCATTCTTAATAATTTTCCTAAAATCTTGAGTGGACATTTGTTCTAACATTACTTTCCAAATCCAAACTGCTTTTCTATGTAGAAATGTATTTCTTTGGCTCTTACATTCTTTATTACATGCCTCTTAGCTTTATGTTTTAGATAAAAAGAATACATTTGTTTTGAAGTTTCCTTCTTTATAGAGGACAGGGATACATTTTATATCTGTGTAATTAAAATAACTGCTCTTTCTGAGAGATAATCCACATAACATAAAAAAATCTTTATTTGAAAGATAACATTCATACAGAAAAGTATATAAAATAAGAAATTAAATGAGTAATTATTAAGAGACAACCTGTGCAAAAACTACCATGGTCAAGCACCAGAATCCTGCCAGAACCTCAGAAGTCCTCACACTCCCCTTCCATTCACAACTTCTCCTTCACCCTCACAAAGGTAACTGGTTTCCTGATTTTTATGGGGTTCACAGTTTTGCTCTTTGTATAGTTTACAATTTTGCCACTTAAATATATATTCCTAAACAGCATCTTTAACTTTTACCTGTATTTGCATGTCACAGTTAAAAGGCAGCTAGCTATTCAGTATGTGCTTTTGTCTTTGTGGCTTCCTTCCCATCCCTGTTGCAGGAGGCCATGGGTTCATTTCAATTGTTGTATAGTTTGGCACTATGAAAACAGACAACAGGAATTTTTCTTTTCTAATGTTAATGGTCTTTGTGTCTTTGGAAGTCAAATTATCAGAGAATATGCTTTAAATGTCTCTTGATGCCCAAATGTAGTGAATTTTTCCTGGTTATACTGAGGAATGAAATGACTTGAGTCATAAAGATGCATATATTCCACTTTAGGAGAGAATGTCAAACTGGTTTTTAAAGGGGTTGCAACAATTTTCACTCCTATCAGCAATTTATTTCATAATGTTTTTGAACATATGAGCTGTATGAAACCTGCAGGTAACCACTTATTTCATTTTACATGCATATTGTTAAGAAGAGAGGCATAACACCAATATACCTTCTAAATATACATTTTTACCCAGAGGGACTTTTAAGGGGATGCTTTCAAACCCTCAATTTGCCAAAATAAATTGTAACTTTATTTTCAAGGACGTTGATATTTGTAAACATAGATAGAAACTTATACTAAAAATGTTGAACCATAGAAAATTTGCGAGTGATGTTACATTTAAAGAATAGGCAGTCACTGATACACATACAGTCACATATTAATATACATAGAAAAATAATTTTCCTTAACCTTTGAATTAACTTCCTAAAAAGAATGCTATCAATCAACTCTCACATATAGATACATGAAGATTCAGAGAACATAGAAAAAGAATATGTCAGGTTTCCACATTTGATATCTTTAAAATTTTGTGTTATAGCCATAATTAACTACAACAATGTTCCCAAGTGAAGAACTATATCATACTTTCAGGGCTACTGTGAAGAGTAAATAAGGTAATAGATGGTTAAAAAAAAAATCTTTTCAACTTTGAAGACTATAAAAAGAACTAACTATCCATATTATTATGAGTTAAACCATATTCATATCATTCCATAGAATGTTTCTTGATTATGTCACTGGAGGAAAATACAGATTAATTTCTGGTGAGGCTTTAACATACACAGAAAATTCTACTTTGGGAGTATTGACAGAGTCAATCAAGGGGAAAATTTTTATAAACACTGTATGTAAAAGTAGCTCTGCCTTAGAGTGGAATGACCAACAAAATTGTAAAGCCCATGGAAATTCAACCAACTGAATGGGATAATTCAAGAAACACTCTTAATATGTCTCTTTTAAAAATGGTGACCTTTACTTTAAAAAATAGCACATCAACTCTCCATAAATTCTGGCAGATAGACCTCTGAGAGCTATACCTGGTAGATATAAATTATGGCTGGTAAATATAGAAAAGACTGCTTTTGAAACTCTTAGGCATTTCAGTCCCCATAAAAGTGAAAGAGCTGGATGGTTAGATTTCTCTCATTTCAGAATCTCATCTACATAATATTAGGATATTTTGTGGGTTCCTGATTCCTGGCAGAGATAGAGGCAATGAAACATCTGCCACGGAAGAATCAGCTTCAAGCAACCAACTCATTACTCAGTGCCAAAAAGCACTGCTTACAAGCCATTGCTTCTTGTATTTTATTTTGTCTCCCATATTCATTGTTAAGCATGCCAAATTGGCTTATTTTCTTCATTAAAAGTGATAATGTTGAAATTTGAGAGAAGTCTGCTTTTGGCCAAGACACTAGTACCAGGGACCAAATTTTTCAGGTAGGTTGCTCCTGCCTGAAAAACAATGTGTGGGAGACAACAATGTTCAAGATTGTGGACATTAAGATGTAAAAGACCACCATAAACCAGGTGACTTCTATCACTTATTGTCCTGAGAGGGATTTCAGACTATGGGATTAGGAGGAAGAATCCAGGTGGAACCTGGTTAACTACCTGGGCTAAAGATAATTATGAATGTAAATTAGTACATCTACTGTGAAAATAGTATGGAGGTACCTGAAATAAATAATAGTATTATTATATGACTCAGAAGTCCCACTACTGGTAAATATTCTAAAGAAATGAATTCAGTAGGTCAAAGATTCACCTTCATTCCATGTTCATTGCAGCACCATTCAGAAAAGCTAATGAATGGAAGCAACATAAATATCCATTGACTGATTAATGGATAAAGAAAATGTGATATATTACACACACACACACACACACACACACACACACATATATATATATATATATATATATATATATATATACATACATACATGCACACTCATACCATAGAATACTAATCAATTATGAAAAAGCGTGAAATCATATACATGTGACATCATGGATAGAACTGGAGATCATTGTGTTAAGTGAAGTGTGTTAAGTAAAGCGAGTCAGATGTAGAAAATCAAGTACCACACTGGCTCACTCAAATGTGTAACCTAAAATCATTGAAATCATAAAAGTTGACAGTAGCATAGTAGTTACCAGAAGCTAGAGAGAGAAGTGTGAGGAATAAGCATAGATTGATGATGGATACTACTTTACAGTTAGACAGAAGTAAGAAATTCTGGTGTGCTGTTGTACATTAGGGTGACTAAGATAACAATTATGTATTATATATATTTCAAAAAGCTGGAAGAAAGGATTTTGAACCCTTTCACCCTACAAAAGAATAAATGTTTGAGGAGATAGATATGTTTACCCTGATTTAAACATTACATGATTTACACATGTGTTGAAACATCGAATCATACTTATGATATACATGTGTATGAAACATCAAGCATACTTATGATACCCTGTAAGTATGTAAAAAAAAAACCCACTTATGTTTTAATGTATCAATTAAAAAAAATTGTGATACTTGAGTTCAAACCTAGGGGCTTCTGTATGTTAGGCAAGCACTCTACCACAAAGTTATACCTGCCTCTGAAATATTGAATTACAAAACAAGGGAGATGAGAAAGAGCTGTGAGTCTAAAGAGGTCAAGGAGGCTATGGTTTATAGGATAGAATAATTTTAAAGGCAATGAATACCCAGAGAGAACCCACAGAGTTCTGGGGCGGGGGGGCATGTCCTGAACATTGGAGTGTCCGTCATTCATTTAGGAGAACGCTTCTAAGCACTGGATTTTGAGTGACCTATTGGTGAGAGACCCATCTGAATTGACCAGAGGGTACAAGAGTTGCAGCTCATTCTGGGTCAGGAAAATGACAGTTCCCGCCAATCAGCCTGGAAAATAAATGAACATATATAGTTGGGTAGAAGACAAGGAAGGGTCTTACTTCAGTAGTGGGAAATAATAAGACCTGGACTAAATCCCTTAATTGGTCCCACCTCATACATCTAAAGCAAGACCAGAATGATCAAGCTGTTTCCATGTAAGGAAACTATATGAGACTACTAAATTGAAGAGAATATATAGGACCACAAGGCAGCCAGCACTGAACAAGGCAAATATCATGTCATGATCATCGAACCAAGATCAATAGGCATGCCAAAAATCAGAAGAAAATCTGTATGTTAGAATTAGCCAAAAAGAAAGAATCTCAACAAATGCTAAACACATGAAAAACACAGAGCTACAGGAAGGTACATCATAATTTCAAAATATACAAAACTAATTCTGTAAATATATAAATATGACTTTTCAATAAATTATGGGTATTTATATGTTAAAAAAAGAAATTTAAAGAAGTATCTTACCCTTCACAGAAAATTCACTCAAACTAGATTGTAAATCATAACACAAATCCTAAAACAATTTCAAAAAATCTAGAAAAATCATAAAAGAATATCTGTTTGAACTCAGTTTGGGCAAATATTTTGTAGGGCCAACATCAAAAGTGTGAGTCAGTAAACACTGATAAACTATACTTTGCCAAAATTATAAACTTATGCTCTTTAAAATCAATTTTAAGTAAAACAATTTAAAGTGAATTCCAATTGCAGATTGGAAGAATATATTTGCAAATCAAATATCTAATAAAGCATTGTATCTCTAACATATACGTAATTCTTACAGTTCAATAATGAGAAAACTACTGATCTGAGTAAAGTGGGGCAAAATATCTAAAAGTATATATTTAAGAATGGTCAATAAGGCTGTGATTATAGCTCAGCGATACAGCGCTTACCTCGAATATGTGAGGCACTGGGTCAATCCTCAGCACCACATAAAAATGAACAAAATAAATAAAGATTTTATGTTCATCTTAAAGTAATCTTTAAAAACAGAATGGTCAATAAATTTATGGAAAGATGATCAACATCATTTGTCATTAGAGTAATACAAATTAAAACCAAAATATCACTACACAACTATTACTCTGGCTAAAATGCCCATACCCCTGTTGATAAGAAAAAGGAGAAATTTAACACTTATGAACTGATGGTCTAATATAAAATAATACAATCAGTTTCGAAAATAACTTGACAGTTTCTCAAAATCTTACACATGTATCTCTCCTTCAATCTAGCCCTTAAATCCACTCCTATGTCTTTACCTAGAACAAGCCAGAGTATGTCCACATATACTTCTGCAGATGTTCATAACAGCTTTATCTACATTAGATAAAAGCTTGTTGTTCATCAATTAGTGAATGGACAAACAAGTTGTAGCACATTCATGAAAATGTGCACTATCTATCCATAAGAAGGAATAAACTATTGATACCAGCAACATCATTGGAGGAGTCTCAGAATAATTATGCTGAATGAAAGAAACCAGACAAAAAGAATGCCATCTGATTCTATTTAAAATATCTAGAAATATAGCTAATCTGTAGTGGCAGAACATAGATCAGTGGTATGTGGGATGAAGTTACAGGGGCAGAAGGGAGGGATTACAATAGGGGCAAGAAAATGCTAAAGGTGAAGACGATACTAACTATTAAAGATGATAATTTCACAGGAGCATGCACAGGTAAAAACATATCACACTATATATTTTAAATATGTGTACTTTATCAATTTTACCTCAACAAGGCTGCTAAAGAAGTAATTTCTTGAGGATTCTTTTGATAATTCACATCCTTACAGACTGTGAACACAGAACGACACACAAACAAACATGCCCATGCACAGTCACACATAGACCCGCAACCCACAGGAAGAGCACGGCAATAACTGACCCATAAAAATAATGAGGAATATCAGCCTTTTCAAAGTAACAACAGAGAGTGTTCCTCTCCCCCAAGATAAATTTTAACTTGAAGTAAGACCATTCAGTCCAAATGAAATGAGGCAGGCTGTATTGGAAAGACTTCAATAAAGCATACTAATAGGAGGAGCTGTATTCATAAAAATGACAAAGATACCATTTTTTTTTTCAAGGCAGTTCTCCCAATGCTTTGCAGGTTACTTTAATCACTCAAGAAAGGATTTCCAAGAAGCTTTAAATGCAGATGAAGGAAAACATAACTGCTAGACTTTCTATTGCTTTTGTATTTTTGGTTTTAGATTGAATTCCTTTCTGGTACAATTGACTACAAGAAATCTAAAGCACATTAAAGTATAACTGTGGATAGTGAAACTTTTAAATTTTCTGAGATAAGTTTATTAATTATATTGATGTGTATGTTTCCTGTGCTTTATGATTTATTTAAAAGACTTTAGTCTCCCTAAAGGAACCATGAACTGATTTACTCTATGTCTCTTTGCTCCTATGAAAAGTACAACTTTCAAAAATATATATCTGTGTAAGAGAAGATATTTATGATTAATTTCTCTTCATATACATTAAGATGGGACTCTCAATTCCATTAATTACTCACCATGTAACTTTACATTGGAAAAGTGAGCCTTGAGGGCAACGATTTCCATCATATCCAGTGAACCTGATTAAAATAATTGGTTGTTTCCATAACAAATGCTTTGGCAAATGCTCCTTCTTCTGTTAGTGAGGAATGGGTTTTATTAGAAACTTCATTGTTATAGAAAGCTACTACAAGATTAATGTATAAAAATGAAGTTTAGTTCCTTTTAATAAAATTCAATGACTTGTGAATTAGGCTAAGTATCAGTAAAGACTAAGTGTAAGTATAGCCCCATCCACTTAATTTGGCTATTTAATTTGGCCCTGAGTATAATGATTTTAGTTTATGTGGCATCTTACTTCTCCACAGTTATTAAACTTTCTACTGTGGTTCAGAGGACAAAGAGGACTTAATGTAGTCACAATTAAAGGAGCTACAGAGCCATCTTTGGAGATGATATTAATATTTTGCCAAAGTAGAATCCTTCCACAATGTACTGCAAAATTTAAAATCTTTGAGCTGACATGCAATGATAGAGAAAACCTAAAAGTTTTTGATCAACTCATTTTACTAACTATGCAAATGGATTTTTAAAACATCGGCAGAACAGTGTTCAGGTACTACCACTAAACTGTACTAAATTCACATATTATGGAATTATAGAAATCATTATAGTTTTGTATAGTTAAGCATAAATTACATCTTATTTTCATCTGTTAAACACACATATATACACACATCCAGATCTACACACACATATATAAAATTCTGTGAGTTTGTACTTATTTACCTCATGGCTTTTATTCTATTTAATTCATTATTTTCAATAGATAACTCACAATACAAATGAGAAAATAATCCCCCCAAAACCTTCCTGCTATTAACCCCACTAAAATTTTAGTTATATAATTATTTTAGTATTCACACAGATCTCCTTTCCAACCTTAAATACTATAACATATTTAAACTTACTGTTTGCTCATCAGCTTTAAACATTAAATTTGCTATGCTACCCTTCACATTTCTTTCTTGCCTCTAAAGCTGTATTGTATTTATCATTTGTGTTTTTACAAATTCTGTTTCATAAATGTATGTCAGTCTTAAACTAAAGCTACAATCACAAACCCTCCGTTCTTACTACAACAATATGTGTGTATTTATTTCTCAGACATCTGAGAGTCATTGGGGTGGGTGGCCTGCACTCTAGTGCTTCACAGAGAAGCTGGTTCTCCTGAGCTCTGTGCTCAAGTCTCCTCCCTGTGGGATCATCTGTGAGGTCTAAGCTGAAGGTGCAGTAACTATCATTTGTACCTCCAATGTGACAATAACAGAAGTTCAAACAAGCAAGTGAAATATGGGTGACTTAAGTCGGCTTAGAAGTGACTCATTGTCTTTTGCTCCATTTAATGGCCAAATCATGACCTATCTCCAAACCCAAAGCCAACAAGTGAAGAAATGCATTCCTCCTTCACAGGATAATTTCAAAGTTATATGACAAAGAATGTGGACATAAGTTGGTGTGAATAATTTGAGATATAAAATCATCTGTACATTGATTCTTCAATAGTAGGGTTTATAACTGATTGCAAACATTATCAAAAAAGGATATTTACCATACTATGATTTAAAAATTATTCTTCATTGTAGAATAAAGTATAAAAATGTCCTTGTTCTTCACCAAAAATGTACCAAACTATTGAGGTTATTCTAGTATCACAGTCAAATGAACTTTCTTTTGACATATTTTCTTAATTGTATTCTCTTAATTATGACTCATTTACATATTTGGCTTTATACAGTTTTTATTGCCTTTCCTGGAACATTGAATTATTATTTTTAATGAGAGAATTACATGTTTCTGCACCATGTGATCATGATATGTCCATATTAAGTGCATTAACAATCTCTGGAAGAGTTGCCTTGAACTCTTTGACTTCTTGCTCTGAGTTGAGTTGTAAGCTACATCCTGGGATGTCTTTTCCTCTTTCCCCTGGGTTTATTCTACTCTTCATTGATTCTAGATTTCTTCTTCTTACATCCTCTTTTCATATGCCTTAGGACATTTTCAGGTAATTTTCATGAAAAAAGCAAGGAAAAGGTCATTTTGAGCCTTTGTCTTAAAAAAGGGAGACCACATTTGCATGAAGTTCGCCTGCTAATAGAAGTCTAAGTTCAAATTCACGTATTCCCAGAAAGTGAATAGTACAAGAATTTATTTTCTTATCTTGTAGTGCACACAATTGCTACCTAGAATATTTGAAGCCAATATAGTTTTTGCTTCAAGTTAACCTGTTACATCTTGTGATGGTATCAACTTGAATGGATTATGAGATAAACAGATAAATGGTAAATCATTATTTCTGAGTACATCTGGGATCAGGTTTCCAGAAGAAATTGGAACTTTAACAGTAGATGAAGTAAGGAAGAGCCCTTCTCTATGTGGGCAGGCAAAACCTAGTTGTTTGAGGGCCTGGAGAAGACACTAAAGTAGAGGAATGGCGAATTCTCTTTCTGCCTTCTTGAGCTGGAAGACCTTTATTCTTGTGCTTTGAAAATTAGGACTCCAAGTTCCCCAGCCTTCGGACTATGGGACTTGCATACCCTTTCCACCCAACTGATCCTAACCTTTTTGTCTTGGAATAATGGTGGCACTACTGAATTCCCTGGTTCTGAGGCTTTTGGACTAGAACTGAGCCGTACAACTGGGATTCTCTGGAACCCTGAAAAACCTTATTTTCACAGGACCATCAAACTTCTCAGCCTCCCCATAATCATGTAAGCTAATTCCTCTAAAAAAATCCTGTCTATCTATCTTATCTACTTATCTATGTAGATATGACTTACTGATTATGTTCTACTCTGGAGAACAATAGCATCCATTTCTTTGGGATTATGAGATTTTACCTCCATACAGATTTCTTTTTAAAAAATTTATTTGTTCTTTTTAGAGAGACATGATAGTAGAAGTAGAATTTGATATATTTATACAAACATGAAATATAACTTATTCTAATTAGGATTCCAGTCTTATAGCTATACATGATGTGGAGATTCATTGTGATATATTCATATATGGACATAGAAAAGTTATGTCAGATTCATTCCACTGTCTTTCCTATTCCTATTCCGCCTCTCTTCATTCCCCTCTGTCTAATCCATTGAACTTCTAGTCTCACCTATCCTTATTATATGTTAGTATCCACATATCAGAAGACCTTTGATTTGGGGGCATTGGCTTATTTCACTTCTAGATCCATCCATTTACGAACAAATGTCAGAATTCTTTAGAATTTGTTTAAAAATGTCTTTTGTCATTCACTGTGTCTGTACTCATTTATTTATTTCACACAAGGATTTAATTATTATTGCCTCCAATTTTTCTATTTTATTATAAATAAAATATAGTTCTGTGTGGAATTTCTTAAGTCAAAACTCCTTGTTTATTAAGCATATAACTCATATTTTCCATTTATTTATATTTTCATCTAAGTTTTTAAGGTGTCTCTGAATTTTACTTCTTACTATACTAAAAAAATTCCTCCAATCCAATTTTTCATATTCATGAACTCTTTTTCAAAGTGGCATATTCTTGTTATATAAATATCCTATTTTCTTTATCTTTATAATTAAGATGTGTTGACGAGGTCTCTCTATTCCATGAACCATACCTTATTCCTCTTGCATCAAGTATTTTATGTATTCATTTTGGATTTTCTGTTTTGTGCAGTTCACCTTAAATGTCTGGTGAAGCTTAGTTGTCTTATATATATGAGAGAGGAGATTAAGAGATATTCTTAAATGATTTCTCTTCTTCAATACTTTTACGGGTTTATTTTCACCAACAGGCTTCTCCCCTGCATGAGAAGATTGACTGCCACTGCATAGGCAGAGTGCAGATATCAAGGCTCATCCCATCTTGCAAGAGAAGATTCTCTTAGTGTTTTCAAATTCCACATTTGGAACCCAAGCTCATTCCTAGGAAACTCTTATATTTTTTTAGAAAGAACTATTATAGTTTTAATGGTGAAAATTACGCTGTTTTGGGAGAGGGCACAGAGAGGGAAAGAAGGGGCAACCAGAGCAGCCATTTAAAGAAAGCTCTTAATTGACTAACCTGATTTCTGTCAGGTCTCTTCTCTGAACTTAGCTAGGACCTGTTCTACTATGTGAAGAACAGCCTTGTCTCCATTTCAGACTTTGCTGTGTCAAGGATGTAGGCTCTGGGTGGCCTTCTCTATTTACGTAATGGTCTCCCACACTCCTTCATCCAGGAAGATAAAGGTCTCTCTCACTGATTTTAGATCATTAAATATTATATTATCTTTATTTTATTTAGAATTCACTGTCACTTCAGTGAGCTTTCAGGGTAAAGAGATCAAAATACATATGTCCAATTTGCCTTATTAAACACACACATAACACACACACACACACACACAGACAATCCACTGTTCATCCTATTTTCAAACATTTCAAACAATGAAACTAAAATGTTCACTATTTATTCCAAGTTTCCTAATGGAGAGCCTTTTTTAGGACTTCAAATTCAACCTCTTACCACATTCCCTCTAGGGAGGCTACCAGCTCAAACAAACAATTTCTTCTGACTGCTCAGTAAAATTAAGAAGAGTGTATTTCCTGTGAGAGCAATAATCTTGGTCCTAAAGATTGTTAAGGAAAGCATCAAGAGAAGTTATTATGTTTTATATTTGGCATCCACTAGATAAAAATCTTTCTCTAGTATATATGCTTTTGAGACATCAGGCCAGAGTAGCATTCGCACATAGTATAGACAGAATGAAAAGGAGAGAGTAAATACTGGAGTTTCCTCCTTCTCCAATATCATATTAATCAAAAATTTTTATGCCAGAAGTTAGCATCCATAATTTTTAAAGAAAATTTAATAGGAGAGAAAAAGTTTCTTAAAAATATCAGAGATTATATCTTTCATTTTGTTTAAAGAGTATTCCTTTTACCTTTATTTTCACTTAATGGTTACAAAAATATAGAATATTTTAGCTTTTTCTTTAAAAAGAAGCAGGGGATTTACTCACATCATTGACTGTGAAAAAGTTTTACATATATTCCAGATGTGAAATGAGAAGCCCATTAGATAACATTCAAATCTTTCTAAAGAAACAAGATGAAGAAAAGGTTGGCTGTGGGTCATAGGATATAGAACCAAACTTTTCAAATTTAAAAAAAAATGTAAATTATACATACATAATGTTTGGCATTTTTGCAAATCAATTTTTAAAAACATAAATTCTGGTTCTATATTTTCTCAAAATCTATTTTTAGGCCCTTTTCAATCTTCCCACCATGTGCCCACAGAACTTAGTGTTCCTGATAATGATAGAACTTCCAGTCTGTCTGATCTTTGTAAAAAGTCTATGGAGAGAATGATGGAGAAGAAAGTGATGAGGATTTTTAATCTTTCTGAATACTTTATGTCAAATTTGCTTTTCCCTTGTAATTATTTCTTATACAGATGTATTATGAATTTAAAAATAAGATCATATAGAAAGCTAAATGCATAATTTACTAAATGCATAAATATTCAAGAGATAATTAAAATATAGCAATACTTCAGCCTTAGAACGTTGAATATTTTGGTTCCAATGAAAGGGGATGTTCTGAAAATTTCTAGACAATAATAGCTAGAATATATTACTGAACAAAGAAGTGTTTCTATAACAAAGCAGCATGCTGCATACAATTAAAGCATTAGAACAGCATACAGACAAAACTGTTAGGCACAACAAGCTTCATTGAATATGAGGAAAGACATAAAAGAAAACATTTATAAAATCGGATGTCCTAATGATGGAAAATAAAAGTAAATTGAAATCTGACTGGTTTATAAATTTATCAATTATATTGGACAGAGTCAAGTAACATTTTGGCATTCTCATTTCACCACTCTCATCTAGCAATTCACAAGAATAGGCAATCTTCAGGGTCTTACAATGTACTTCTTAACTCTGCAAGTGAACACTGCTCTGAGATTTTAAAGAATAATATCTGCACTAAAAGTAATTATAGTGAATAATGGGAAAATAGTTTATCCAATTACCACTAGCAAAATAGACATACATATCTAAATATGTCTACTTTTATTTTACAGACACTTTCCCTGGATTATGCTACAAAATAGAATACCTGGGAATAGAAAGGACATTCAGAACCTCAGCAGAGATATACATGCATTACTGAAGCATATTTTAAAGTGTTTCCAGCATGTACAAGATATATTTATATTCCTCAATTTCAGGGGGAAATTGAATATTTAAAAAATAGAAGAACATATAAATATAAAAATCTTTCATTTAACGTCTTAAAACCCTCTATCTAAAATGCTTACAAAAATTCTCACTCAAAAAATTGTATTTGTGATGAATTCTCTCATCTACCTTTATTTTTTGGAACTTTCAGGTTAGGGGATTTACTTTCATAATTCCATGCTTTTACATTTCAGTTCCATTCTCAACATATAGGGTATTGATCTAATAATCATACTCCTTCAGATTTCTATTTTTTTATGTTCCCCCCAAACTCATTTATTACAAAATCCATAAAATCATTCCCTGTGGTGCCTATAAAAAAAGAAACAAATAGAACAATAAAATGAAACAATGTACATTTTTATTACGTTTTAATGGTATCCTCATTGTCTGTACATGAAACCAAGTGGAAACATTTTGGCCACAGGCATCTCCAGAGATTCACTTTCTGCCATTCTGCAATACAAACTAATGGGTAGAAATTTCCATTAATAAAAATATTGAAAGTCAGCTAGGTATTTATTTTAAATAAATACTGAATTTTTGAGTTAACTCAAATTACTATAGGAGAGTAAGCTCAAAGACACAACCATAGATATTTTTCCAAGGGCTTCAAATATCCCTTTGATTGAATCTTTATGTTGTTTCAATAATCATAAGTAGACTGCAACTTTGTAGGCAAAAAATAGTGTCTTTAGGGTTAGATAGAAGCAGAGGAAAATGGTTAATATAAATATAATAAAACATCTGGTTATTGGTTACTTTTACAACTTCAAGCTTAAATCAGCTTCTATATTGTAAGTACATCTTTTCTTTCAAAAACTCTAAACGCCTTCTAGGTCCCACTAGTCATGCCCACAAAACACGTGTGCATACATCTCTATAATCTTAATTATGATATGCACTTCTAATAAATATATAGTTAAGTAGTTATAAACTATATGAGTATTACATAAAAGATTGCTAATATATTGGATACATCACTGAATGTATATAGGAAATGCAAATAAATAACATATATCAACATATTATATATCATAATGAAAGTTTCAATATGAGGAGACAATTTCTTATTGGAAATAATTAGTTTGACACACTTTGTCTCATAACATTTTATTTAGCTCATAATAGAAGAAATACTAGCTTCCATTTTCTTCTTTGCTTGCATTATTGGTATTTTCTTCAACTTGACATTTCTGTGCAGAATTTTTAAGCCAATTGTGGATTTGGAGAGGGTACATTTTATTATAAATAGATAATATAACTGCCACATTGTGCCTGGAGTGTTCTGCTTTGTAGAACTGCTGCTCTATCCTCAGCACCTGTGCACTGGTATATTTTGACAGGTAATCCAGACTAGGTGCATCCTTCATGTGATTAAATAACTTCTCACTTAGTGTGTCTAATTTTTAACAATTCAAAAACATAAAAGGAAGTCCTCTTATTTTCTTCCTCTCATAGTCCTGTCTCTTACACTCTCCTGTAACACATGCAGCCCAACATGGAAACACTATAGCTCTATAAGTAAAGTGTCTAGGGAAATGATGTAGGGATTTAAAATATGTCCTATTTACTTTGAACATAAAATGAAGCTCAGTTACTTACAGTTCTCAGATAATAATTAATGGTTGATAGAATTGCATATTCCATATTTCAATCCTAGATCTAAGGAAATACTGCTGATGTAAGGTAAGGGTAAAGGAGACATTTCCTAGTCTAGCTTCAGGGTGACTGCCTTTGTAAAGCCTGGGGATTTTTTATGACTAATTCTTTTCTCAGGTCCAGATATCTTGGATAGATGCAAGATCATAGGATCATAGGATGCCTGTAAGAAAATGAATCACCAGAGCAAACATAATGAACACTGTATTCTTTGTGAACTAGATTTTCTCAGTCTATAAGACTTAAAATGAAAACAAAAATCTTTCACCTAAGATTAGATATTTGTTTCTTTCTGATACTGAATCAAGTTCTTGAAACAACTTTCCTGGTTTTTCTTGTTACTTTTAGGTAAGAAAAATACCTTTATCTGAGTTACAGTTCATAAACATTTGCATGTATCTCACACACTAAAACAAGTCCTGTCTTGGGCATGTAGAAATCCATGATTTCTCGCTTGGATCTTCTCCTCCTCAACTCAGGCCTGCTGAACAAGGGAAATGATGTGGGCCAGAAGCATAAGTAGGTTCTCTCCTAATAGGGGCAGATCTGTGTGAAAATAGCAGCCATCTTACAAATCTACATAATTAAAAGTTACAAATAAGATGAACAAATATTTAAAACATTTCCAAACATATGGAAGGCTGGGTTCAGATTTAGAACTCTCAGACATCTCAGGGTTCCATAAAATAAAGTGGGGACAGTGGGAGAAAAAATTCTGATCTCACACTTCTTTAAACATTCTCCAACCCAAATACCTAAGCTCTGCCTCCTCCATACAGAAAACTGCAGCCCCAGGTTTTGTCACCAAGATGAGCATTGTAGACACTAATGTCATGGTCATCCGTGGAGGACAGACATGGAGAAGAGGCCCATTTAGGACCTGGACCTATTTTCAGCATCATTTGACCAGAATATTCTGGCATCAGGAGTTCCTTGAGCATTGTCTAGAAGAGACCACAGATCTCTAAATGAGTATGACCCCCTATACCTGCAAACTCCTAGCCCCATAGAAGGGATGATGCTAGAGGAAGTCAGAGAAAAGTCTCCAATGTGAGACTCAAGGCAGGGTTCCCTCCAGGCAGTAACTTAGGAAGAAACTGGGAAAGAAGTTATGGACTCACTCTTTTAAACCCATCTAGTCCTCTTCAAGACAATAGCAGTATTTTGATGTGTTCTATATCAGAGTAGATGAAATGAAAAATCTTGCTTGGTGGTTGGGTTGAAAGATAGTATTGGTAACCCCTTGGAATAAGAAGATATACAACTGTGTGCTTTTCTTTTCCTGGAAGCAAGTTTGAAGATTCTTGAATGCCATTTTAGCTCTGGGAATTCCGCATCTGTATCTGCCTTCACTCACGGGCCACTCTTTTGGGACACCCCGTACATCCACCATGCACTATCCTTTTGGACCCCATCCTTCCAAAGATAATATAGCTGCTTGGTTTTGAGAGTCCCACATGGCCCACAGAAAATCCATCAACATTCTTTTCTTGCTACATTCTAGAACTTCAGCCCTGTCCCTAAACCTTTTCCTGTCCTTGTTCTGTATCAGCCACAGCTTCTTGTATTCAACCTCTCTAGTCAGGCATTTAATCACCAGTCTATATATAATTGACCGCAAGAAATCACAATAAATAACAAAAGGAAAACTCAGTTTTTAAATTTCATTCTGAACTCTTTGCCATATTATTTTCCCTTTATTGCTAATTATGTACTTAACATCAATCATAGTTTAAATAAAATATTTGGAGAAAACAAGATGGTTTGCTTTCGAAATCCATCAAAGCTCTCAAATTTGTTTTGAGAACGCTTGATTAAAGTTGGGCAAGAAATGTGAACTTCAAAGAATGCATCTACTGTCAAATGACAAAACCACATCATGTCCAAAGTCCCCGAGAAACAGGAAATGACCAGGAGGTTCATTTTAAATATATTCTCTGAGCCATTTGAGAATGGCAAGCCATAAACTACAGCAGATAGATAGGTGGCAATAAATATTTTTCTTCAATTCAACTACTCTGAAGAGAAAAGAAAAATACTATGTTCTCAGATAAAAATGTCCTCTATACTCTTATAAGAGTGCACTCAAGAGAATTTGAAATAAGTTTTATTTCTAAAACTCTCAGAGACAAATTAAAATGTATGACCTATTATTAAGAATTAAGCTATTTCAAGGAAAAAAGGCAAGTGTGTGTTTGTTTAGTTTTTAGTATAGAAGACTATCAGTGTAAATATATACTAGATATCATAGATGGCTTCATAAATTTTTAAAAAGGCATCATTAGTCCAGGAACCTATCTAATCAGATTACCACTAAGACTAAACAATTCATTTATAGAATTTAGGGCAAAATTGATTGGAATGTGTGTCATCATTTATAGGAAAAGAAATGTACACGTTAAATTACACAAATACATAATATTTACATGTGTGTCTGTGTGTGTGTGTGTGTGTGTATTCACATTTCATTGGGCTTTACTTAGATGAAGATATAAGAAAAAATGATTATTGGAGCTGAGGTTGTGGGCTCAGTGGTAAAGTGCTTGCCTAGCATGTGTAAGGCCCTGAGTTCGATCTTCAGCACCACATAAAACAAATAAATAAAGGTATTGTCTTCATCTACAACTAAAAACAAGTTTTTAAAATTGATTATCCATATTGAAAAATATCATCTATACTGTCATCAAAATAATACCTCATCAACTTCAAAATAGATTCCATTGCTTACTCCCTTCAAATATGGTGAGTCCTTAGAAACTTGGAATAATTTTCTGCCTCTAAAAAGGCTGCCTGGGACTTCTGCAGCTAGCCATTGAGAAATAACTTTACTGCTGTGCATACCTTGTTTTGCTATAATTATCAATTCAGAGCCAAATGGGAAGAATTGGGAATATTTATTTATTTTTGATGTATACTATGTTTTTCAACAAATCAGTTGAAAGAGTTTGAAGTAAAATCCCTACATATTAAAATACTCAAAAATAAAAACAGACATCAAAAACTGCAGATTAAAATGGGAGCTATAGGAACCTAGGACAGGTTACTTATTAGATTTTAATATTAAGCTTTCTTTTGCCAGACAAAATAGCTTTTATAGGTCTCATTCCTAATAACATAGAATATTCCTGTACTTTAAAGTTGATAAACATGTGTGTCATTATGGTTAGATCTGGAATTATCTCCAAAGGCTCATGTGTTGAAAGCTTGCTCCCCCGTGTAGCAATGTTCAAAGGTGGGCTTTGGGGATGTAAGTAGATAATGAAGGCTCTTATCTCAAGAATTGATTTAATCCACTGAGGGATTCATAACTGAAGGGATTGTTGGGCTCCTCTCCTTGGGGACTGTATCTTGTACCTGCCCCCTTCCTCTCTGGTATGTTTTTTTTTTTTTAGCTTGCTGAAAGCTACCATGAGCTGAGCAACTTTCCACCACCACACCCTTCCACCATAATGTTCTGTCTCATTGCAGTCTATAGCAATGGATCCAATTGAACATGGATGAAAACCTCTGAAACTATGAGCCAGATAAATATTTTCTCTTTTAAATCTAATGTATTTTATCACATTGACAAAGAGGTAATACAATGTGCTACCTTATATTTAGTAAAAATGAAAAAATAGAATCCAGATAACAGATACCCTCACGTTGATTCATTCAACAAATGCTTACAGTACATTGACCATGTGACAGAAACCTTGCTGAACATAAGGGATCATTTTGTATGTCAAACAGCCATATAACCTGTTCAGTAAGGGCAAGCAAGCCTAGAGGTCTGGTCCAAGAGACCAGAAAATTGCAAAGATTTCCATGCAGTTCACCATTTTTTTTTTCTAGATTTCTATTTTAGTAGTCAAATAATCAGCAAGTATTTACTAAGCCCTACTACTCATTAATTTGTCAAATATATTTTCATTACCTACTATGTGCAAACCACAATTCTAGGTTACGATCATGCATCAAATATGAGTCAGGTAGAAATTGCCTTTAAGCTACCTGGGGTGATGAGAAATATACAAATAAATACAAAACAAGTTAGAAGGAAAAAGAATAAGTGTTGTATAAGGTAGAAATTAGGAGTTTCTTTTTGCCTGATAATGAGTGGGAAGGGTAGAAGTGTTCATGGATGATCTGCATCTGACATTTGTATACAAGAGAAGAAGAGAATGGGCTTTACCAGCACAAAAAGCACAAAATCAGAAGCAGTACCTGGGGAATCACAGAGTGTGGAGGGGGCATGGACAGTGGCATACATGGGTGAAACATTTGGTATACAAAGGGAGATGTGGAAATAAACTTGGAAAGTTGGGTCAGTGATAGATTTTAGTAAGACATGAGGTTCAGAATATGAGATTCATCTGGTGCCTCTAACTATGCCTCTTGCTATGAAAAATGCAAAGGACATAGATTTCATGATTTAAAATATACATGACTGGACAGTAGCAAGATGCTCGCAGTGAATGCTTCCTGTACACCTTTCTTAAACTGACATATAGGGTCCTAAAAAGAAAACAACTACATTCTCAGCACAGCTGTGAGAAGGGGACATATTCAAAAAACATTAATTAGCCTAGGGTGCAATAGTGTTTTGCTCCCTGATAGACTTCCTGAGTCTCAAATGTCAATTTGAGGTATGAGGAAACTTCTTTGGCCATGTTACAAAATAATACCCCTGAATTCCATGTCCCATCCTGATAAACACACATGGATACTAGATATTACATATTAATGCTTTATGCTTTTTAATTAAAATTTTCATTAGTTACACACTCATATTCATTATAAAAAATAATACAAAGAGATCATGTACACTTTGCCAGTTTTTTCAAATGAATAATAAAAGTATAACCAAAATATTATTGACATTATTAAAAATATGCCAATATTATTCAGATGTACAGAGTTTTACTTATTTGCATATGTAATTAGTTCTATACAATTTTATCATATGCATACACTTGTGAATCTATCATGGCAGTATGCTGAACAGTTTCAGCACCACAAAGATACCTCATGTTGCCCTTTCATAAACCACACTCACCTTCCTCCCTTTCTGTAATATCTGGAAACCACTAGAATATTCTCCATTTCTAAAACTTGGTCATCTCAAAAATGTTATAGAAGTGAAGTATTTAGTATACAGCCTCATGAAATTGACTTTTTTTTTCTTTTCACTCAGCTAATTTCCTGGAGATTTATCTAAGTTTTTATAAGTATCAATAAATAGCTCCTACCTTTCTATTTTGAGTAACAGGTATGCATGTACCAAAGTTTGTTTAACCAATTACCTGTTGAAGGACATCTAAGTCAATTCCAGTTTTAAGCTATTACTAATAAAACTGTTATGGACATCCATGAACAGGTATTTAAACTTTTAGTTCTCTGAGATAAGTGCCCAGGAGTTTAATTGCTTGACTTTATGGTAAAGCAAGTGTTGCTGTTTTTTATTATAATTTTTTTCCCATTAGGATAAAAGCCCTGAAACAGCAGGGATTTGGTTGTTTTGGTTCAGTGCTGTAATCAACATACAGAACATTGCTTGGTTCAAAGTAGGCATTAATCCATACCTGCTGGATAAATAGGCTTCAGATACATAAAGAGATTTATCCTTGTGTGCACAGACGCTTTCAGAACTAAGGAGAAATGAGTCTGCAAAATAGATTTGGGGGAAGATGATAGATATAGGGATAAGAGGTATAGACATGTTGCCTTCTGACCCTAGCAAGCCTGGGGAATCTGCTTGAGCCCTGAATGATAGAGCAGCTCCAGCAAGATGGTTGAGTTCATAAAAAGATTTGTGATCTTCTGAAAATAGCCAACACCAAGGAACACAGTAGGACCCAATGTGGGTAAAATGACTAGACTCCTGCTGCTTCTTCAGACCATGTACACTTTAGCTGGTGAGGTAATCATTTAGCTGGGGACAGAGTAGCCTGCCCCTGAGCAGTATGTTCCAGGAGGGGTCAATGGCAGAGCTAAGTACATGACACATATTCACCAAAAAGTAAGTTCTCAATAAATACTTTCTAAATGTGTGAATATATAATTTCCTGATGTGTCTGGGGGATACTCTAGGAAAGAATGAGGTCCCATGGGAGCTACATGGAAGTTTGGAAGGTAGCAGCAAAGAGCAATAGTGATCAGGAAATCAATGTTAACATCTCTGGGAGATTGTGTAAATTCAAATTAATCACATTATTTTTAAAAACTGCTTTTGTGGTTTTATTTGTGTTCCTTTAGAGAATCTTCATAAACCATGAGTGAACCCATTCTAGAAGCTCAGGCCTATTAGTATAAATATGCTCTCTTTATGAGTATAATCTTGTAGCAAAATTTTTAAAAGATATTTCTGTTCAGAGTTTATTATTTTGGGACAACCAGGTTTCTTTTAATAAGTAAAAGGATAAAAATGTTTTTCCTATTATCTAAAATAGCCATTTTAAAATATGAGTTTTATCAATATCAGAGTTTGTTTACATATTTGAGTAGTGTTTCTGTGCAAATATCTATTATCTATGTTGTACAAGACCATGTTCTTTGTTGGCCTCTAGCCAAAAAAGGAAAAGAAGAAAATAAAAATGTTTTGGAACTCTGGCTAATATAGATAGATTAAAGAATGATGAATTATAAGAAGAATAAGCTAACAACTTCTTCTGTCTTGATTCTTTCACTTAGTTAGGAATTCTTTCTGTAAGATGATTTGCATGATTTTAAATAAAGGTTAAATGTCACAATTCAATAAGGTTTTAAGAAGCTCATTCTGTGTGAGCTTTTAATTAAGTATACTAAATTTAGTTTCCCTTTGAGTGTATCTCTGCTTATTGGGTTTAGATACTGAAATTCCTCACAAGATGGTTCTAGAACAATGATTTCCAGCTTTGGTTGCACATTAGAATCATCAGGGGAGGTTTAAAAACCCCTAATGCCTAAACCACACCCTGGACCAATTAAAAATCAGACTCTGGGGTAGAAGTCAGCCAATACTATTTTTTATAGGTCCCCAGGCAGTTGTAATGTGCAGCCAAGGTTGAGAACCAGAGTTCTAGGAACATTTGTGTCACTTTTACTGGGGGACTTGTTAAGTACACCTGGGTCCAAAGCTAAGTCTATTACACTGGAATCTCTGTGGATGAACAAAAGAAATCTGTGTATTTATTTGGACGTCCACATGATTCAATGTTTAGTGAGTTCCAGGACCTCTGGTCTATATACTTAAGGGGCCTCACACTGACCCTCAAAGTCATCAGTGAGCAGGAATATTTCAAATCTCGACCTCAGTTTTTGGGTTTGGAAGCAAGTCTATTTTGAAAGTCTTCTTAGAGATATTTATTTAACCAATGGAGTTATATAGTTTGAATGTGTAAGTGATAACTCCAGGTAAAAGTTTTTACAAAATTTGGAAGTGAATTCTTTGTTAGGACAAATGGACTCTGTAGTGAAAAAGCTAAACTAAAGAAGCCAGGAAGATAAAAATTATTAAAAATTGATTTAAAAATAATAAGAATTATCTTTAATTAGGATGTTAAGAAAAATTTTTATAGAAAAACATAAAGTTCTCTTTATCCCACATTACAGATTTTTTTCTTAAAAAATTAAAACATTTTTAAAGGAAAGAAAAATTCACAATCAATAGGAATCAGTATTAGATTGTAAAACATCAGACCATCAGGCATACCTAATTCTTCCAATTTTGTAAAGTATGCTCTGAAACACCTCATGTGACTCTAATGAACATTTTTTTAAGCAAGCAGGGTAAAGGGCTATTAACTCCAGTTTTTGCAGACATGTTATTTTGAGCATACAACACAGTAAGCTCTCAGTAAATGTCTATTGCATTGAATTATTGGATGAGAAACCTGTAGCACAGAAGCATTAAGTGCCAGCTGACCCTTCATCTATAGATCAAGATAGAGCTGCATCAAAATCCAGGTCTTATCCAGAATCCTGCCCCTTATATTATGTCTCCTCCAGTATAATTAAGATACTGAAGGTTAATGGTCAGTCATTAAGCCAGTGTTCCTTAAGTTTAGTGTACCTAAAGATCATATGGGTATTTTTAAATCCTAAAGCATTAAATCCAAGGCATTGACCAAAGATTCCAATTCAACAGGGCTTAGGTAGACTATGAGTCTGCATGTTTAACAAGTATAATGTATCGGAGAAAACACAAAATTGCCAAATATGCAATTAATCCTATTAACAATGATTTTTGAAACAGCAAATATCATTATCTAATTCTAAAAAAAGTGGAACATATAATTTGCACAAGTGAAAAAATTCAAGGCCCCAGTAGATTTTTATTTGTTGAATGTATGAATCCATTAATCAATAACATAAATCTAAGACCAAACTGATTTACAGTATTTAGCAGAATAAAGAGGAAAGCCTTCGGTCTGTTTTCCTGACCACCTTTTACAATGAGGAAAAGGGCTAGTGAGAATTTTATCTTTCCTGAGCCAATCTGATCACATGGACCACTTCTTTAAACCATTCCTTTTGCTTATAGGGCTTTCTGGGCTCCTAGACCAGCTATTCTTCACCAAAAAATAGAAACTGACAATTTTTTCTTGAAGGAAATAATGGCTGTGAAGTTGTGCACTGACTGGGAGGGAAGAATGCATAGAGTCTGCTGTGGGAAGACAGGCAGAGTCCTGGGAATGAAGCAATAGTCCTTCTCTAAGGCATTAGAGTTGTTACTAGGCAACGAAGACAATATGATTACTTCTAGCATGCCCCAAATGCAGCTCCCAGTAGAATGCTGCCTGCTTACAAATGCCTTTCAGATCTTAACCTTTGGACTACTTTGGTGCTCAATTTATTCTACAATGTATATCTTTAATTTATATACATACATATAGTGAGTATGTGTGTCTCACATTATCCTATGGCATTTTCAAAACAAATACAATTTGATAAGTCTATATGAGATTCCTAATGATTATTATAAAATTATTATAGAGTTATAATCTCATGCTATTTTTATTATGACTAATGTTGATGAGTATGTTGAAAAACAGGGACTCTCATTAATTGCCAGCAAGCAGGTAAAATGGTACAGTCCTCATAGGAGGCATTTTGGCAGTCTCTTATAAAACTGAAGGAACCTTCCCAGATATTGCTCTCCTAGGTATTTACCCAAATAAATTGAAGACTTATGTTCACATAAAACCTTGCATGTGAATATTTATAGAAGCTTTATTTATCATTGCCAAAATTTGAAAGTAACCAAGGTACCCTACAAATGGTGAGTAAATTGTGATAAAACCATAGAATGAAATATTGTTTAAGTGTAAAAACTAATGAGCTACCAAGTCCTAGAAAGATAAGGAGGGACCTTAAATGCATATTGTTCGGTGAAAGCAATCAATGTGAAAAGGTTACATTCTGGGGAATTCTAATTATATGAATTTCTGGAAAAGGCAAAACTATAGAGACAGTGAAAGATCAATGGCTTTCAAAGGTTGGGGCAGGGGAAGGAATGTATAAATGGATAGAGTACGGGGGGGGGGTTAAGTCAATGAACCTATTTTGTGTGAATCTATAATGGAGAACACCTGAGCTTATCCATTTTTAAAATCCCAGGTAATTATAAAATAAAAAAGAAATCAACCTAATGTAAATTATGGGCTTTAGTTAATAATGTTGTATTAATGTTTGCTTACAATTGTAATAAATGTATTGCACCAGTTCAGTATGTTAATGCTAGGGGAAACTGTGTATGGATGTGAAAGAAAGCTAGATGGGAACCCTATATGTCATGCTCAGTTTTTCTATAAACTTTACACTAAAATAAAACTTATACCATTAAAAAATCCAAAAAGCATATGTAGATATTAATTATGGAAATAATTTTCCTAATTTGTAAAACATTGGTAACATAGTTGTTAAACTGAAATGATTACCTGTATATTCATCACTGGGTATCATAAAACTTAATTAAGTGTCTAACTATATTCTAGAATATTTAGTGAATATTCTATCACATAGAACTGATTTAGTAAGCATTCCCCCAATGGCTATCTGCAGGATTTTTTTCTATTCTTTTTCCAAATGAAATATTCATATTAAATTAATACATCTCTAATTTTTAGTAACTTTCAATGAAGTTTTGCCTTTCAAAAACCTTAAACATTTTGCTCTCATCTATTTTATGCAACTGAATTCAACAGTTGCTATCAGTGTAGGATATGATCATACTTAGCTATTCAAAACTTTATACAGTAGTTCTCAAACTTTCTGATGTGCAAGAGTCACCTGGGGATTGTTATGGAGTACAGATTCTGATTCAGTTGACTTGAGGTGATGCTTGATAATCTGCATTTCTAAAAATCTCCTAGGGACATTCTGAGTAGCAAGGCTCTAGAGAATATCTCGGTCATGAAACTGTTACCAGTGTGAAAAACAAACCCAAACACATAGCAGTTCTTGCAGGGGATTAAAGAGTTGTATTTCTGTTTCTCCTACAGAAAGATTTCCAGAGCTACCAGCACTTCTAAATCTGCTTTCCCAATATATAATCCTTTTCAATTTCATCTATAAAGAGGAAGGCTTGATAACCTTTATACAGTGAGTAAGCAACCCATTTAGTCATAATATTTTCCTGGCTCATGTGAACCAAAGGTCATCTATTTCTAGTTCAATTCCTCAATTTATGTGTCTTTGGTCACAGAAAGGTCAAATGACTAGCTCAAGGTCACTTATCCAATAACTTTAAAGGTCAGGTCTCAAATCTAGATTTCTGATTCCAAATCCAAATCTAGTCTTCTTCCTTCCATTGACTCTTGCAACTAATAATGATGCAATCTACAGAATAGAGGAAGGTGATTTGACAATAAAATTCTAGTTCTGAATTGAATCTCTCAGCCTCAGGTTTTCCACTGCAATGCCTAAAATGAATTTAAGGTCTTGGGGAAGGGGTCAGGTGTAGCAAGGGGAGCAGTCATTTGTTCTCCAAAATAAACTTTGAAATTTAATGAATTTTCAGTGTGATGCAAGGGTATAAGGCAAAAGACTGGGACATACAAAAGATGACTTGATTTTTTTTTCTGAGTTGCTTAGGGCATCATTAAGTGGCTGAGAGTGACTTTGAACTCGTGATCCTCCTGCCTAAGCCTCCTGAGGTGTTGGGATTATAGGCATTTGCCACCACACCTGGCTGACTTGATATATTTGATGGAACTTCTAAGTGCTTAAAAACAACTGAAATGAAATGGAACTTCTCAAAATGAAGAAATTTAGGCCTAGAGATAATGAAAATAATTTTGTATCACTGTATAAATATTATTCATCAGAACTAAGATTTTGAGTTTTCCAATCTCTGGCTTAAGGGCAGGCCCCAAATTCATGCTGCCTTCAACAGTAGGTTGGGGAAAAAGAACGAATTAATGTGTAATACATGTGACATTAGGGGTCTATACATGCCTTCCAAATATAATCCTTCCAAATTCTGTAAGGATTTCTTCTAACAGTAAGAATCTGCTTGTATATACTCTCAGTTTCTAAAAAAAGAAATCAGAATAATTTGACCTTACATTTAAGGCCCATGTCTGAACACCAGACAACAGTCCATCATGGAAATCTGATTCCAGGTGGGTCTTCAGTGTGTATGTGTACAGGCTGCTCTGAACTGAATTGAGGGAGGTGGCCAGATTGTCTCCTCTGGGCACTGCCCTGACACTGTATCTCAAGGCATTGTGATAAAGGATTGCCAATATTCTCTTCATTGGATTAAGTGAATATCTAGGCACTTGGGATGCTTGGCTCCAATCTTCAGAAATTCTACAAACTCTGGGACATGGGAAATGTCCAGAAAAGTACAAGATGCTCCTAGAGTTTCAGGTTTGGGGGACACTATGCTTGATGCTGTTGGCTGGAACTCGGGCTCTGGCTGACATATCCAGATTTGCCTTACTTATTTTTAAAACCATCACTTAACTGTCACTCTGATGTTCATGGCTCACATAATCCCTCTCTACTCTTCCTACCACATGCTCTTCCCCTCACTCTGATCAATATCTAGTCCCTTCTTCAATACTCAGCTTGCATGTGACACCCCTATAAAAACTTTCCCTGAGAGCTTGCCTGCTGGGATCCTGTGGCAATTTAGAGTCCACACCACTCATCTGACATTTTTGTTCAGTTCTGCTTCTAAGAAGAAATCATCACAAATGAATTTATTTTGTTGAAATTTCCAGGATAAATAAGATTAGAGATAAAAGAAAGAAGTGCAGATGACAGGCTTGTTGACTTTTCAAAGATTTACATGCTAAAATGACAATAAGAAAGAAGGAGAGCCCTATCTTACAGATAGGGCAGAGTGGAGAGTGCTCTTTTCTGGGTATTATCTCTGAACCTAATCACCAGGATAATTCTGGGAAGCTTGAAGAATGTAGCTTTAATGCAAATTTGAAAGGGAAACAAATATCAGTTTGACAGGAACAGGAATATTTTGCAATTATGGTTGAACAATGATGAAAAGGGCAAACCAGGATATTACAAACCCCCCACATCCCTGAAAGGACTGCAACATAGTCGAGTCCTCAGCTGAGGACCTGGTGTATTCAGTGGGAGAGAAGCTGCACAGCCAAGTGCTAGGGCTCTTTGCTGCTCAAACTGCTCAAAGAATCTATGATTCTACTACAAACAAAGAATGGTAATGACTTGTACACTTTAGATCAATAATAATAAAAGCACAATGACTAGAAATAACTTACTGTGCTGACAGTGAATCCCATTAAATCCTCGGGGACATTTACAAACATAGCCTATGAAAGTGTCCCCTCTGTATGCTTCACTTATTTCACAGGTTCCTCCATTATGGCATGGATTAGGAATGCAGGGACCTGAAAGACAGAAAAATATATATTGCCACATGATGCATATGCTTAAAAGTAGATCAACATTTTGCAATTAACAATTTTATAGAAAAAGTACTTTAGATATTAACATACAGGAAATGTACTGGTTGTGTAAACTCTGAAGACCTGGGTTTTATATTCTGGTTTTACCACATTTTAGTCCATGTCACCTTGAAATTTATTTATTTTCTCTGTTGCCTCAGTTTACTCTTGTGTTAAATATTAATATTAATAATATTTATCTCAATGGGTTCTGTTACCAATGAAAAGAGTTCATACATACAAAATACCAATGAAAGTGTTTACCACATATTAGGAACTCAAAAAATATAGCACTAAGTTAATTTTCAAGGCATCTGAATTGTAGAATAGCTTTTGCATATTTAAAAATTAATATCGAATAGTAATTTTTGAAGTTATGAACACTGAAGAGTTTTTGTCCTCTGTTGTAGCATATGACTGTAACCACAGAGACCAAGAAAAATTTTATAAGCTACTTTTGAATTTAAGGTAGAACATGCCTCTGGAAAAACATGTTTCTTGCCAACCTAAAAGGGGCAGCTAACCAAAAGTTGCACCTTTGGAGAAAAGGGTCTGATCGTCACTTAGGAGCTTTCAGAAAGTAACTTCAACAGAGTGACCAATACCTGTGGCAAGTGACATTTGTGCTCAGATCTCCCTTGGAGAGAACCAGACTGCCAGCAATGTGGTTAGTTGACAGCAGCCAGGTACTGAACGGTAGGATCTGCTACAGTAGCGTTCATTCCAGGTCACACTCCTTAGTCAATGGCTAAGCACCATGGGGCGTGTCAAGCTGGGCCAGTCCTGCTAACCTAAGACCCTTCAAGTGCATGTTTTGTATGTACTCTGGAGTGCTCCACTAGTGAATCTGAGATTTTCTTTGAACCCTGGGAGTCTGAGGGTTTTTCTACGCAATGCTCTTTCTTTCCTTTTTCTTTCTTCAGAAATGTCAGGGAATGTCACCATCTGAGTACTTAACCTACCTACTCTTGCTGTCTTTACCCTTTGTCCATTACATTCTCCCTGAGAATTTTTTTTTCTACTTATTCTGTATTATAGTCTGCTTTCTGGAGAATATTATTTGATGACAGAATCCAGACTCAAGATTTTGAGGAAGGGTAGAGTCTAGTTGAGGAAAGAAAAATTCTCTCTGTGAGATAAAGAAAGACCAAACAACAAAAACAATGTTTTTTTCCCTACTTTTTTTCTTTTCTTTCTTTCTTTTTTTTTTAACTATGGATATTAGAGCACATTTCAAAGTGAGAAAAAATATCATGTGTATGCATGAATGCATGAAGACAAATCCCAATATTATGTATGGTTGTAATGCATCAATAAAAATACATGGGAAAAAAAGAGAAAATAAAGTTAAGGTGTACATATTAGCAAAGGAGAGTACATATACAAATATACTGGTGAATTTTACCTTTATGTATATCTATAAAGCATCAATTTCAAAACAACAAATAAATAGAAGAAGACCAGAAGAATAGAAGGAGAATAGGGATGAGAAGGAGGGAAAGGAAGTACTAGACACTGAAACAGAGCAAATTATATGGAATCATGAATGTATGATATGTCAAAATGAACTCCGCTACTATGTATAACTATAATGTACTATTAAAACATGAAAAAAAGAAAAGTAAGATTAATAAAACTAAGTGTCTATGAATGAAAAGTGGATTCCAGAGTCCTGAAGGAAGATGCACTGAGAAAAGGAGCTAATGCTTTCAATTGAGACAGGAAGGAAGGCACAGGGTTGGACACAAGAGGTCCCAACAGGGAGGACTAGTCAAGGAATGTAAAAGTGAATGGCTACTTGAGTATGGGTCTGTTGAGAGCCAGCTATGGGCTGGGTATGCACATTTGAACATATGAGGGAACTAGACTGATGTTGCTGCTCTGACTGGACTATGTGATGTATGTGTCCTTTGCAAAAATAAATTTTATTATGTATAGTTAAGGACACATACATCACATATTTATTTAAGTAGGCAGTTTTGTGCCATTCAGTACATATCAAAAATAAATTATCTAACCTTTTCCCTTAAAGTGATGCATTGCCAATATTGGAGACAGAGACGAAAGTGCAAGACCAATGACTCGCTTGAGAGGAATTTGAATCATTTTCTCCCATTGCTAAAATGTGTAAATTGTGCTGAAAACCCAGATCTATTATTTCTCAGTTTTCACTTTTGTCCTCATTAATTAATTACTATATGGTAGTGTCTTACAATTTCCAAATTCTTTTTATATAAATGTTCTCAAATATTCCTCAAAGCAATTTGGCAAGGTCATCACTATCATTTTCTTTTGTGGTTAAAAAAAAACAACTGAAGATCAGAAAGATTAGATATTTCTCAAATCCACATCTTCTACACACATTTAGGAGTGAACAAAGAATATCTGATTTCAGAAAGGGATGAAGAAATAAATGGGGTGTTAGAGGTTTTACTCATTGATTCATTTCAATATCAGATAAAAAAGACAGATATTTTTTAACTGATAACCATACAGAAAATAATTGTTAGAGAAAGGTAGAAATAGATTCAAATAAATAAGTACTTTTAAACAAATAAAGAACTTTTAAAATTACCTTATGCAATCTCTCAATTTTACAGTTGAGAAAGCAAAACCTAATAGGAATATATCTAGAAAACACTTAAGATGAAGAAAATTGAGTTTAACAAATTATATCTAGGAGGAAAAAATAGTTATTAAAACCAAAATTAATGAAGCTATTCCTGTCCTCTCAAGAGAGTGCAGTGATTTACATCAGAGAGAAAATATTTTTCCATGCTCCCTTAAACTTTCAGAGTTCTATTAGTGATGACTAAAAAATACTGAATAAAGGTACTTCTACCAGTTCTTGGGTGAGTTAGAACATAGATTTCCAGGAAAGTGGTCAGTGGAAGTCACTCTAAAGAACAAAGGGTGAATCCGAGCCTGGAAGAGATGGCTACCTTATGCATACCTACATCTTAGCAAAATAGACTCATGAGACAGCAAACACAGGGAGATGAGCTACATGAACCTGTGTAACAAAGGGAAGAACTGAGGAAGGGATTGGGAAGACCCAGGAGAGGAGATCTTCAAAGGAAAGCTGAAAGTAAAGTAAGTCTTCAAGGAGAGAGGTGGGTCAAGCAATAGACTGGGATGCTGTAATATTTTGGAAAAAGTAGCTGGTAACAAATGTAATGTCTTAAATTCCAGTTTTAGTTGTTTGCACTGATGCTATGTGAAAAGTCTTTGCAGGAGAATCCAGCTCTACACAGACATTGGCTAACCACCCATGCCTGTGAGTTGTACCTAGGGAAAATAAAGGGAAGCGGCTGTGTTCTCCATCCATCTGGTCCTGCCAGGAGGGGAGAAATGCTCTCCATTCAGCTCATCCTGCCAGAAGTAGAGAAGTGCTGCTGCACACAAAGCCCCAGGGGTTCCAGTGGAGACAGGAATCTGAAGGTAGAGTTGACTGGGGTATGTTAAGTCCCAGGCACTCTGGGCGCTTCCTGAGGGCATAGGTGAAGCTTGCCCAGCAATCCTGGTGTAGCCTCTCGCATTCCTAAAAGATGTGAGCTAGTGAGTTGGAACTCATTTCATTCACATCCCAAAGGACATCAGACCTCAGCTGACATCTGGGTTTTAGAAAAGACTACAAAAGAGACTGCTGCTATTATTTTTCCCATCCCAAGGAATTCAGTGATTTTCATTTAAAGTAGGATGAAATAAAGCCAATAGTATAAAGATTTAATCTTTCTAGAGTCTTTACAAGCTAGCAACAGGAAGTTTACATTTTTCTTTATATTACTTTTTAAGAATATATTCTTGTTTTAGAGATAAAAAAAGCAGGCTTGGAGAGGTTAAAGTAAATAACGTGTCTAACTATAAAAGCAACAATTTTAACACATTCTTCCTAGCTGCAAAGTCCACATCCTTTCCATCAAGCCAGGTTGACAATCTATATACTAATATGTTAGCTATGACAAATGTAAACAAAATTAGCATGAATTCACCAAGCACATTCCTATAAATAGTATAGCACTGCAAAGCCTCCCCACATGAGAACATCTCAGAATATTTTCAACAATTGTGTCACGAGGTATTACATATACAGGCTCTACTATACTAACAATACTGTTTCATTTCAGCTATGTTCAAAATCAACTGTCAAACACAAAAATTTCCCCAATATTGTTACTCAATAAATATATGTGAAACTGATAAAATGCTAAATGCCTTGTTTTTCTTTTGGAGTGGTCATGACAGAGCTGAAGTGAATGGTTCCTTGTCACTTTTCCCCTGTATATCATAAATGTCACTTGGAAAGAGTCATGGTCAGCACACAGCAGGTGTTTGGTACATTTTTAAATAAACAAGCACACAAGGTGTTTGGTACATTTTATATGACAATAATGAGTAATAACAACAATATCTATTGCTTAAACCCTATTTTAATTTTTGGTTTATAGAAGGTTTAGGCTTTTCACTCAATAATTACTATGAATACTTCCTGTAACTTTTCTACATCTTTCAATCTTTAAGTCCTTTAAAATTTAATTAGGTTCCAATGTTTTTGTCTCTAATATGGTTTCATCTTCAAGAATGTTACACAGAATTGTAAATAACAGACTGTTTGAATGTGTACTTTTACATAATGATTGCATGTATCTTAATTCTTAGGCAAATATACAATCAAGAACAACATAAATTTTCACAATCTCATCAACAGTGTTTTACTCTCCCAATTTAACAATTCTTACTAAATAAAGACATTCACTTGAAAAATGAGCAAAATGAAATAATGAGAAAGTAAGTTATTACATAAAGAAAACAATAAATGAAGTGCCAGGAATCAACTCAAAAAATTTGTTTGATAGCCAAAAGTGTTTTGGGTTTGGTGTATGATTAAAATGCATATCAACAGTTTCTTTTTTTCTCCAAGTGATAAGGGGATTTAATCATAAGAAAAATAGAGGCCTAGAAAACTTCTATTTTTCTTTGTGTTTTCCCCATAACATAATACTCAGCTGTATTTTGATATTGAAAGTATTATTTTAAAGTCCCACTCTGATAAATGATAATAATCAGCTATAGCATAAAATGATGCTACTACCATGAGGATAAGAAATAAACTGACCCTGACAGACATAGAAGGATTTTCCTACTAATTTTAGGTTAAGTACTATTTATTAATTTGGTACCTAATGTACTAGTAATATACGACAAATACTTTGAGTAGAATTAAAATTGTCGGCAAAGACTAAACTTGCAATATCATGTGTAGTTTTCCAGTTTATATGATTCATTTTTAAGGTGAATTTAGAAGCTTTCCTTCACTTGTGAATGTGGTACAGATGATATGAACAAAGTTCCCTGTTTGTATAGTGGTGTCTGGAAATTAATTCTAAAATCTCTCAATGCCCTCATATTAATAAATGTTTTTAATAGGTTATGTTTTTAACTTTAGCAGTCAAAACTTTAGTGTACTGAAGGTATTCAATATCCTTTCTGTAGCATGTCAGCACTAATATAAACATCTTACCCAAAGCTTTGAAAACAATTTAACAGCAGAGCAAATTTTGAAAAAAATTAATAGTACTCAATCAGTTAGAGCAAATAAAAACAAAAAGAAGGCAGTCAAGGGTGATCTTACCTCCTTTCTACTTTGATAGTCTCTTTAAAGAAGTTTGCATCTTCTTGCATTATAAATGTGCAGAAGTATACAGACTGGTGGGTGTAATCTTTATTTCTGATTAGTATTTATAAATTACAGATTATCTGATTAGACAACAAGGTTTGGTGATATCACTCTTAAAAATGAAAGCATAAGTGGAGTTTCAAGAGGCTTAAGGGAGTTTTAAAATCGATAGTGCTGTAATACTTTTGTAGGTAATCTTTAAGTAGTTCCTAACGCAAATGGGGACAGCATATAATCAATATTAATGAACAACATAATTCAACAGCATGTTTTCCAGGCATTTTTATGCAAGTTTATATAAGTATGTCAACAAGATTAATTGCTCACAAAAGCAATAGATCTATACAATTTCCCACTTTTCTACATCTACCTCCTCACAATCCCAATAGTAAAGTTATTATGTGTAACATGGTTAGCTTCTCACACATTTGGAGACTGTGCTCCAAATCATGAATACCTTATGGTAGATACCCCTATTATTAGGAAGTGAATCCTCTCCTGTGATAATGTGTACCAAAATTTTGTTAATTATGCAAAGTACACTTCCCAATCATTGGAAGTTAGATATTAAAAATGAAGGCACACTCACTTTAGATTACGCAGCATAGAAATGTCAATAGGACAATTGCAAGAGCATAGTTTTCCTACTCTAGCATAACACATAAATAAGAATAATTATGAACCATGTCTACTCTAAATTCTGGTTTTGAAAGCACACTGAAATTCTCTCATAGCATTGCCTTTACATTTAATAATGTCTGAACACTTTGGCAGTTGCCAGTTTGAGCTATTGCCACTCTATTTTAAAACTAGTTGAAAAGAAGAAATTATTCTGGGCACATTCATATGACTGATGTGTTAAAATTTTTTTATACTATTTACTTCTTTTTCTCCTCTTTTCCTTCCCTCCTCCTTTATTCCGTTCTTCCACGATAAATGTAAATGTGCAAGATTCCATCATTTGAGGAGAAAAATTGTCTATAGATATTTTATATTTAAAAAGAGAGATAAAATATTCTAATACAATATCTAAACATCACTTTCATAGAGGGATAATTAACAATTTTTTTCTTTAAACTATGCATACATTTAGAAAGATTATGAAAATTAACATCTGGATAATTATGAAAATGAACATCTGGGGCTAAACAGATTTTTTTTCATACCTGTTTATAACTTTTTCCCTCAAGTATTAAGGCTGAGTATAACTAATTAGAACAAATTAAAAAAAGAATGAATGATGGGCTGTCTTTATAACTGTCTGTAGGAAGGCATGGAGGTGATAGAGTCTAGAAAGTTTACTTCAGAGCACTTGAATTCATTTTTCAGTATTGCTATGTCAAATTATCACAAATTTTGTAGCGGTAAATAACAGAATTTTTTTTCTTCATAGGCATAGAAGCTAGAATTATGAAGCCAAAGAGTTAACAGGGCCACACTCTCTCTGAATATTTTATAGGAAAAATGTCTTTCTTGACTATTTCAGCTGTGGGTGGTTTCTGGCATTCCTGGGTGTGTAGAACCACAACACCAATCTCTGACTGCCTTCATATGCTCTCTTCCCTGGATTTTTCGGTTTCCTTTCCTTTTCTGATAAGGACACTGGTCACTGAATTTGGGGCCCTCTCTACTGCCAGTATGATTTCATCTAGATATCCTTCACAATTCACATCGACAAAGTCCTTGTGAACAGGTGAACTGTGCTCAGCTCAAATTCACATGTTGATGACTGAGCTTTAGTACCTCAGAATGGCAATCTCTTAGGAGACAGCACCTTGAAAGAAGTAATTGAGGTTAAATGAGGTCATACCGGAGCGCCCTAACCCAATCCAACTGGCAACCTTGTGGGAGCAGGAAATTTAGGCACATAAAGAAACCCAGTGATTCTGTCACACAGAAAAGAGCCATGTGAGGACACAGACAGAAGGTGGCCCTCTGTAAGCCAAGGAGAGAGACCTCAGAAGGAATCCAACCTGCCAACACTGAAGTTGCTTTCCTTACAGAAAAGAAGTTAATTAAGGTAACCAGAGTCTTATTTTATAGCCAGAATTGGATGATAATATGCTCATATTTATCAATATTAACATATTAACATCTTAGCTAAAATTAATTGCTCTTGGTTGTTACATAGCAGTGGCAGATAAGTTTGGTTGGTGGTGGAAAGGAAGAGAGAAGTCTACGTTAGAAGCTGTGATTAGGAAGAATCCAGAAATAGTTAGGTAGGTGGACAGAAGGAAGTATCAAAGAAGGAATAAAGATTCCTTGGAGTTGATCTTTATTCTTTTGAAACTTTCATCTGAGCTAGGTTTGCTGATAGTAAGTCATCAACTTTTTGAAAGAGTCATGGTGTATGTTAATTCTACAAACACAAGTAATAATGGTGGCACAGTTGTCAATACCTTCCCCCACGGTGGATGAATATTGATATGACTTTTAAAAAATGAGTTAACATATTAGAGCAAAAGAAGCTATTGCTTTACACAGTGATGATTGTATCTTAGTATGACTCACTCCCCCATTCTCTTTCCTGTCCACATCTTGCACACTGCTGCCCAAACAACCTTTCTATAATACTAAGGGCATCATGGAAATTCTCAGCTCAGAAAGCTTAATTTCCCCAATACTAATATATAGTCACATTATATATATATATATATATATATATATATATATATATATATATATATATATGTGTGTGTGTGTGTGTGTGTGTGTGTGTGTGTGTGTATTTTCTTTTATCCTCTGTAACATTATATCACTTGGGGCATATTATGGTTTACCATTAATATTTGTTGATTGGCTGTTTGATATTATCATTGCAGAGCAAATTACAAGACAGAGTGATTACAAGACAAAAACAATGTCATCCCTTTCAAAGACTAAGAAATCTAGATCTGATATAATGTGCTTAGGAATAGAAAAGATAGTGTATAGAAATATTTTATTATAAATTGATGAATGTTATGAAAATAAGCTTTATCACTATTAAATTTAGTAAATATAAGGTACAGATGCAATTCAAGGTGTTGGGTCAATGAGATAAACATTCCCAAAGTCTAAAACAGACATTTTTTCAATGCATAGACTATCACAATAACCAATATTTTAAATGCTTTAATTAGTGCATTTGTTATATATAAAATTGGGTTTATGTTGACATAATCATACAGGCATGGAATATATTTGTCTTCTCCTCAGTCCCCAGGGATTTCTCTTTCCCTTCTTCCTCCCCACTTCCCTTCCTCTATTCAACTGGTCTTTCTTCTACTTATTTACAGTTTAACTTAATTGGTGTTTCATAGATATAAAGGCAGAATTCACTATAGTATTTTTATATGTGTACATAGACTGATTTGGTCAATTTCATTCCACCATTTCTCCCTTTTTCCATCTCTCCTCCCTCTATATCTCTTTCTTCTGATCACTATTTCACTTTCATGGTGTTCTCTTATTTTGCTCTAGCAGTCACATATGAGAGAAAACACATGACCCTTGACTTTCTGAGTCTGGCTTATTTCACTTGGTTTAGTGTTTTCAAGTTCCATTCAAATGCCAACAAATGCTACAATTTACCAACAAATGCCACAATTTCATTCTTTATGGCTGAATAAAATTTCATTGTATATATAAACCACATTCTCTTTACCCATCTGTTCATGGGTACCTGGGCTTGTTCCACAACTTAGGTATTGTGAATTGTGCTGCTATACACATTGGTGTGCCTGTAAAGTTTCTATACAATAAGGGGAAACGAGAGCATGGAGAGAGAGCCTACAGATGGGGGGATCTTTCTTAGCTACTCTTATGAAAGGGAATTAATATCTAAAATATATAAAGAACTAAAAAACTTAACAACAAAAATTAAATAACCCAATCAATAAATGGGTAAAATAACTAAGCAAACACTTTCAAAAGAAGAAATACAAATGGCCAACAAATATATGAAGAATGTTCAAAATACCTAGAAATCAGGGGATTTAAAAATGAAAACTACACTGAGATTTCATCTTACTTTATTCAGAGTGGCAATAATCAAAAATACAAATAATAATAAATGTTGGTGAGGATGTGAGCAAAAAATCACACTCACACTTTGTTGGTGGTACTGAAAATTAGAATAATCACTCTGAAAAGCAATATGAAGATTCTTCAAAAGACTAGGAATAAAATGAATATATGATCCATCTATTCCACTCCTTGGTATTTATGCTAAACAAATAAAATAAACACTTTTTTATATTAATTTGATGGCTACTATAATAATCATGTGAAAATATTTTCCATGTGAAAATTCCTATGAAAAATTCAGCAAACATAAATGAAATACAAGCTGATTGATATAAAAAAGAAAAAAAAATTAAAAGAAAAATTAAAAAGATACTCCATAATTTTGAAGCAATCTAAGAAAATTCTTTTAAAAACTCAACTTTAATCAGGGAACCAAACGAAGATATTTTCCATGTGCAAATAACTTGTTTAAAATGCATATAATTCAGAATTCACAAGCCATTCCCTGCAAAATACAATTCAGTCTTGAGGATACACACCAGTGAAGGGGTGGAAAATGGTGAGATATCATCCAAATTTGCCTTTAGCTATCATAGTTTGGTTCATGTAAATGTAATAGGACATAGATAAAGACAGAATAGACACCACTGTTTTCTATATACATTTTATAAGAAAATATCTGAGCCTAAGTTTCAGCAACATCAGGCAATCTCACTCTATCACATGGTGTCTCTAAGCAAATGCAAAATTTCCATGTTCTTCATCAATCTTTTTCTGACAGCTCTTCACCTTTTTCAGGTTCCTCCTCAATTTGCTGTCTATGCAGCATGATTAGCATCTCACTGTAGACTGCTTTGTTCTTTCATTATTCTATGGGTCTCTTTTTTTCCCTGACTGGATTATAAACTATTTGTGCACATGCATCCTGACTTCTTATATTTTTGTACCCCCATAGACTGTAAAATGCTAGGTATTTGGATATTACTTCATACATTTGTACTCATTGACATATAGTTTTGGAAATGTCAACATATAACCTAAAATACTAACCATAATCTATAACAAAAAACCAAGTTTAGAGAAACATTTTTTAACTGTACCCCTTTTAATTTGCATTAGTAAATTGTGACAACCCGATTTTAAGCCTATAGCCTAGTCAAACTTTCTTTGCCAAATGCTGTAGCAATCTATAATAGATTGTGACTAGTCTTCTAATTATAAATAAAGGGGCACACTCTTGCAACAAAACTAGAGCTCTTTCTTTTAAAATTGGCTAGGTGATTTTTATCTTGGAGACAGTGATAGGAGGTGAGGGGGATTTCCATTTCTACTTTTGGAATCAGTCCTCCACTACCACCATCTTAATCATGAGGGGGAGAGATCCCTACTGGAGCTGTTTCAGCTATGCTTGGGTGGGAACTGCCCCCACTCCAGACTTCACAGATGAGAACACTGGAAGCACAGCTGGACAGGCAAATTGCTGTTTGCATTCCCTCCTCAGTCTTTGCATGTGGCTTATTTGTGGCAGACTTCAGAAGGCATAAAACAAAGCAGGCATGGATTCTGGCCAGCTGGCCATCTGTTCCTTCACCCACTGTGATAATTTGGTCTTGTAGAATTTTGTTAAGTGAGCATTAAGTAATGACCATGTCAAACAGGGTACATACTGACTATTTCTTAATCACTGGATGAAAGCTTAGGGAATGTTTGCCCAAACACAGAAAAGGTCACTAAAGCTTAGAGGAAAAAAAAAAGCAGTGAAATAGATGCATAACAGCAACAATTAACTTCATCTACATTTTTACTTTCGACCATGTTGAATCCATGTCAAATAGAACAGGGTAAATGTGGTATGAGGAAGCTGTGTAAATATCATCAAAGTTCCTAATGATACACTATGCATGTGGCAATGTGTACAGACAAACTAAAGGAAGAATTTTAAAACCAAGAAAATATGGGAGGGACTTTATCATCCTGACTGAATTAAAGGCATTTATAGTCATTGACATCAAACGTTTCAAAATCATTCCCAAGAATAACAGCAAGTAGTCACTTATTGGCCAGAATACTTCCTGTGCTGGTGTTTCTTAAAAGATCATTTGAAGGATCTCATTCTGAGACAGCAGCTTTTTTCTCATATATAATTGAACTGCAAAACCATAAGCTTTTTAAATCCCCTGAATGGATACTTAATGATACATTCAATGAACTATATATTTGGGATCATTTTCCTAACTGATCTTAAACAATGTTAATCCAAAATTTTTGTTGGCTCATACTGCCTGGTATTGCAAAGTCTATAAATTGGGATGAATCTGAGATGTTATCGCCACTGTTTGCAAAAATTAACCAAATGCTTCACCTCATTATGTTGCCTTAAACTTCTACAACATAAAGGAAACATCTTCTCCCAGAATTCTATTCAAGTAGTTCTCCAGTTCAGAATACTTTCTTTACAACCTTACTTTGACTACTCCAAGTTTCATATCCTCCATCAATTCTTCCCTATCATTTATTCTTATTTTCTTCAATGCATTTGTATTACTTTCTGTTATATACTCCTTCTACTCATTCACTCATTTATTCACCAATACAATCATTTAGTTCATATTTGGAGCTTGCTCCTATTGAGTTCTAGAAGTAGCTTGGTACCAAGGTTCAAAGCAGAACAGTTGCATGTTCTAATCTCAGGTAATTTTAGTCATATGGGAGGACTGAAACTAACCAATCACATTTTTTAAAAAAAGAAGGAAGGAAATTGGCCAAATTACATTTTGTGCATGTGTGAATATGTAACAAATCTCATTAATAGGTGTAGTTACAATGTACCAATAAGCCACTTTGTTTTGTAAACCTCATAGCACACAACAACAAACCTCATAGTATACCTTTTAAAACTGAAATGTAATTATTCAAGGAATCATAAAGGAAAGGCATATTGTGTCCTAAGAAACTATTAATGGGAAATTTCCTGAAAACTTAACATAAACTAGAAGTTTAACACCAAGTAAGGCCAGGTAAGCGAAAGAAGAATATGAATATTCCATTGTAGGTCTGTGGAAAGAGAAACAGGACCAAAATAAAAGCCTATCAAGAGGCCAGTATAGCAGAAATAGACGGAGAAACAGTAGAAAGTCAGGGATTAAATTGTGAAGGCCTTCAAAATCAATGTGTGTAAAAAAATCCTGTTTTGTGGACTACATTCACATCTTTAAACAATAGAACAACAGACCTGGATTTCAAAACTTTACAAAAAAATCTGTTTGTTCTATAGAGTACTCTTGAAAAGTATCAGCATAGATAAAAGCAGACCAGTTAAGATCACCACGCTAGACCAGGTAAATTGTGACAGTCTGGTAGATACAGACCAAAATGGGGCAGATTTCAGAGAAAATGTTCAAAAATGACTACTCTGTGTCTCGATTTCACATCCCAGTGATAAAAGCACCTATTGGTGATGTTTGCTGACACTGCCATACAGGAAGAGTTTCTAGGTTGGGAGGGATGATCATGAGTAATCTTTGCTGACATGTTATTCAAGAGGTAGTATCAAGTAGCAAAGGATAGCATGGCCTGGAAACAAAAATAGTGGTGTTCCTGGGAATAGGTGGCAGTTTATGGGCAGGGATATTGCTATCTGATGAAAGCTAAAAATAGCAGAGGGAAAAGAGCTGAGTGTGGTGGCACATGCCTGTAATCTCTGAGATTTGGGAATCTAAGGCTATAGGATCACAAGATCAAAGCCAGCCTCAGCAACTTTGTGAGGTCCTAAGCAACTTAGCAAGACCCTGTGTCAATCAATCAGTTTTTAAAAAGGGCTGGGGATGTGGCTCAATAGTTAAATGCCCCTGGGTTCAAAACCCTATACCAACACACACACACACACACACACACAGAGAGAGAGAGAGAGAGAGAGAGAGAGAGAGAGAGAGAGAAAAGGACAGAGAATCCAAGACTATGCCTCAAGAATGCTGTCATTTGATGGCCAGATAGACCATACAGTAAAAGCAGTGGCCAGAGAAGTGAAAACAATTAGTAGGAACAATGTATCACTGTGGCAGTTCAACTGTTCAAGATATTCATATCTCATCATTGAGAATAGATGCTCAGCATCTGTAGCTGTGGGATTTCTGTTTTATGCTTCTTTGTAAGCCACTTTGTTTTGTAAACCTCATAGCACACAACAAATATGTGCTGAATGAATGTGCTTACAACTCATAGTACACTGGCAATGCCTATTAAGGAAATCTTCGCTGTATGTGACATTATTTCATACCACAGGACATTCTGGTTAATCCCTTTGCTTATAAAGAACCACTTTCCTATAAACAAAGAAACACCAAGTTGGAATACTGGCCAATGCTTTCTGCTCCCCCAAAGAAGTCTTATTTGGCCTATAGGAGGAAAAGCAAAAACATGGGAACAAAAAGAGAAATATCTGACCACAGGGAAAAAGACAGAGAGAACATGTGGAGTGATGATTCATGTTTTCAGATTTGCTGAAAGTGTTTTCTGGCCATTTTTGTTTTGCTGAAATCTCTCTCTCTCTCTAGTGCTGCTGCTACTCATTGTGGACTCTCCTTTACTAAGCTGGATGCCTTTTGTTTGATGGTACATCTAAGACTGGTTCCTGTGAGATCATTCTGACTATGGAGCTGACTACACTGATCTATCCTGAGGATAAGAAAACATCTAGAAAGCTTTGCCCACAGGGTTAGACAGAGCATCGGAAAAAAAAAAAAATTAGGAATGATAACAGCACACTAGCACACTTTATGCAGAATACTTGTCTGTACGCTTCCCAGTAGGCATGAAAATGTGAGAATTAAATATTTGAAAAGTCTTGAAATTCACTTAAAATTCATATAACAGTTTATTATGATTGCAAACCAAATAAAAAATGTTCAACTATTAAACACAATTTACTTTCTAAACCCACAAAAGTATTAAATGTATACAGCCAGATTTGTATTACTATAAAAATTTTATTTCTACTTTTCCAGTATTATGCATTTAAATTTGTAAATTCTATGTTACATTAATCACATGAATATAGATGGGCAAATTTTAGATGAAGCTATAGTAATTACTGTATTCCCCATAAAAGAAATCATTCCTGCTGACAATTTTTGTGGTGGATATTGTTAAAGATTGACTGTAGTTCATAAAATGGCAAGGCTTCTTTCATGAAAGTTATTAGACATTTAAGCCCTCCTCAGTTTGATCAAAATGATAAAGTAATTAAATAGGATACTTTAATATCACTATCTATAGACTCTGACACTGTATTTAATACTACATAGAATATGCTCATAAAACCATTAAAAGAAGTGGCAATAATCCAGGTTTGACTGCAATTTAATATTTATAACGTTTTAACATTCTAAGTAAAATATACTGATTGAAATTATCAAGATGTCACCATCTCTGGATCAATAAGAAACTTGAATTCAGGGAAAATACTTTGTGTTATTTCTGCCCAGTATATTTTCTTATTTCTAATTAATTTCTCTTTGGTTAAATGTTTTACAGTATAAATAAACATCACACAAAAGAGAAACCTTTAGTCAATAAACAAATATATCAAGTAATTAATTAGACCTGTTATTACCAATAATCTATTTAAATAGAGTAGGTCTGGACTATCACTCTTTATGACCAGAATAAAAAAAGAAGGTATAAGTTTTTTAGAGTATCCAATAATTTACTGCAAGTGGCAGCATTTGTGTTTTTCACTTGGTCAATACTGAAATTTTAGTGTGATTTTTTTTCCTGCAAAGAAGTTTTTTAAAAGTTATTGATAAGTCTAATTGTGGTAGGTCACAACAAAATAAGGAGATTTTTGATTATTTAGTGCTAAAATAATCAGCATAAATACATAGACAAGTCATTTCCATAGATTCAACTAAACTATGCCCTCACATAGTTGTGTAAGACATGTTGGTAGCTTTTATTGATATATTGAATTCTAACAGAAGATTGGTAAGCAGCAAAAATATCTTTACATAGGAATTTGAAAGATGATCTACTTTTCAGGATTAAATATCTATATATGTGCTCTGAGGCTCACCCATGTATTATTATACTTCTTTCATAATTTTCAGGATGAAATAATTTTAACTATCTGTATAACATAAAACTTGAGGGCTCACATTCTCTTTGATCTATGTGCTTGAAGGAAGCCAGAAAAATCTCAAGGTTAAATTTAGCTCTTCCCATAGGAGTTACCTCAGTTCACCTGAACTAAAATGTGCAATCTTTGATGTAGACACCTGTGTTTGCAAGGCCATTCATTTTCTTTTCTTTTTTTTTGGTGGGGGGGGCAGGGTATGATGCTTGGGATTGATCCCACAGCCTCATGCATGCTAGGCAAATACTCTACCACTGAGCTAAAACTCCAATACAGGCCTCTCAATTTTCATTAAGCGGATGCCATTTCTACCTCTGTCTATGCTGCCTTTCAGAGAATAAGGGAACATATGTGTTCATCTTGCACCCAACTCATTAGGAAATGCTTTGAACTTTGCCTTCCAAATACTGCAAGGCCAAAAAGTCAGAAAACTCATGAATGCCAACAATAAATAATTCATTAATAATGCATTGCAGATAGAAATAGTTTGGGTACATGACCCTTGTTGCTGTGCAGAACATGCAAGAAAGACTTTCTATTCCAAAAACTACACTGGCTGCTCCCTCTATGGAGCTGTCCTCTAATTCCTTCATCTCTATTGAGCCTTTGTTCAAAAACATCTTCTCAACAATGGTTATCAGGAAGCAGACTACTTAAAATGACTAACCCTACCCCCAACCCAATATTTCTGTTCCTCCCTTACTGAACCTTGTTTTCTTAGTAGTATTTATATGCTTTTAACATCAAATATAATTTACTTATCATGCTTTTGGGGTGGTGTTTATTTTCTGACTCCTCCCAATAGAATGTGAGTTCCATGAAGACACGGATTTTGTTTTGTTCACTGATATTTTCAAAGTGCCTGGAAATTATCTATTTATCTCATCTTTTTATTTTTCTTAAAGTGTTTTTTTTTCTTTAGATATTGATGGACCTTAATTTAATTCATTTATTTATAGGTGGTGCTGAGAATCTAACCCAGTGCCTCACTCATGCTAAGCAAGCACTCTACTACTGGGCCACAATCCCAGCCCTTGTCCATCCTTGACTGACTATGTCTCTGCAGGAAATAGAACCTTAAACTTGCTCAATATTGCTCAAATGGTGAATCTAGTCCTGCGTTATGCCAGAATCATCTAGCCATGTACATTATATCATTTTGACAAATACAGTAATGCTTTTATAGGATTCTGTTTTAGTGTTTTCCCATGAAACCATAAAAAAATACCCTGCTTTAATTTATTTACTTCAATTGAATTATATTAACTAGGTAACAAGGAGAGGTATCTCTGAACTTAAGACCAAGAATAGTCTTGTTTCTTATGAGCAACAGATCTACTTTATTCTTATGGACAATTTGATCTTATAGCATCAATTGGTCATTAGAAACTTGTTAAGCACCTGTGCGTCAGGCTCTCTGATTAATGACCAATATCAGAATATAGCCAATGGCGTCAAGAATCTTATATTCCAATAAATAGTAGTACAGACAAATAAATATGTAACCTAAATATAATTGGATTAGTGCTAAATCAGAGTAAATACAGAGAGTTCTGACAGTGCCAACACTCCCTATATACCTGATAACCTATACCTTATACTTAGTGAATTAATATATTTTTTTTTCTGGATTAGAAAACCTGTGTCCAAAGTACAGATATGAAGGCTCTGAGAAGATGTCATCATTGTTCCAGAACTCACCCTCCTTTGCCTATACTTTTTTTATATTATTAGCAAATTCTGATTTTGGATAAAAATCTCTGATTTATATAAGGCTAATCTGACAATCCAAGTTTTTGAATTAGCTCAAGTCCATTGAGTTAGACTTAACATAAAACAATACCAATGCTCACAAATTAAGGAATGACTAGATAATCTACAATATAACTTTGAAATGGAATAGTATGGTGACAGTTACATTTAAAAAATTAATATATGCTAAAATTGCATAGAATTCTATGTAATACAAAAAAAAGCACAGTATATGGTGTGATTAAGTAAAATCATACCAAAATCGAGGGTATATCATTGCAGTATCACCCAATGGCAGGCATTAGAAAAAGTAAACAGGTTTTGAAAACAGGATTAAGATTCAGAATTGCATTATAAAGAGTTTGATAAAGGAGAAGGTCAACATTTTCATGGAAATCATTCTGAAAGTCCTTGTAATTGCTAGGTGATAGTCTATTTCACAAATATTCCAGCTCTCATGGACACAAGGAAGCACAGCATTTTATCCCTTTTCCACTCAGAAGTATATATGTGAAATTCTTTGGCCAATCTCCACTGTGAGAAGAAATAATGTGTGCCACTTCCAACAGAAGTTTTAAGAGCTAACAAATGATTAACCATGTATTTTCCCCACTGCTTTGGTAACTGTGGGAAGTTGATTTGTATCTTTGTTAATCTGTCCCTGGGTGTCCACAGTGAACAGAAATCCTCTACTGACTCGTGCCAAAACTTTTGGGTTTTAAGCCTCTGGTATCTGGATATAGCTCTCTCTTAGGGCACAACCAAGTTCATCCTGGCTGATTAAGCATCAGAGGGGAAATGGGAGTCTGAGGAATCTCCTCTGTTATATTTTTTAAACTATAAAAGTTAAGTAAAGTTTGTGTAGGCACAGAGGTTTAATACTATGTCAGTTAGGAGTACACAAAGGAGAGTGAACTTGACAGTATTGGAAACAAGAACCAAATAAATATAGAAGACAAGGGTTGAAGAAGAGAGAGAATAAAAGGTGACTTGGTATTTTTATCCTGACATAGCTATTAGTTATGCCATGTACTGAGAAAATAAATGTATAAAGGCAGAAGTTAAGAATATTCAGTTTTTGCATAGAGGCCATTAGACATATGTAGCTGATGACTGAAAATGGAAGTTTAAAATTTAAGAGAAGGGTCACCAACATAGAAGAGAGAGAGGAGAAAATAGAGTCCTATATATTGTGAACTGACAATTCTTGTAGGTCTTCTTCTTTTTTTATTTTTTTTTAAATTTATTTATTTTATTGATTGTTCAAAACATTACAGAGCTCATGGTATATCATCTTTCATACATTAGACTCACTTGGGTTTTGAACTCCCATTTTAACCCCAAATACAGATCGCAGAATCACATCTGTTACATACTCACATTATTACATAATGGCATATTAGTGACTGTTGTATTCTGCTACCTTTCCTATCCCCTACTGTCCCCCCTCCCCTCCCCTCCCCTCCCATCTTCCCTCTCTACCTCCTCTGCTGTTGTTCAATTCTCTCCCCTTTCCCCCCCTCCCCCTTGCCCCTCATAACCTCTTATAATTTTGTGTATCATTGAAGGTCTCCTACCATTTCCATATGCTTTCCCTTCTCTCTCCCTTTCTCTCCCCCCATTCGTCTTTGTTTACTGTTAGTCTTTTCCTCATGCTCTTCCTTCCTGTTCTGTTCTTAGTTGCTCTCTTTATATCAAAGAAGACATTTGGCATTTGTTTTTTAGGGCTTGGCTAGCTTCACTTAGCATAATCTGCTCTAATGCCATCCATTTCCCTGAAAATTCTATGATTTTGTCATTTGTTAGTGCTGCATAATACTCCATTGTGTATAGATGCCACATTTTTTTATCCATTCATCTATTGAAGGGCATCTAGGTTGGTTCCACAGTCTAGTTATTGTGAATTGTGCTGCTATAATCATTGATGTGGCCGTATCCCTATAGTGCGCTCTTTTAAGGTCCTCAGGGAATAGTCCGAGAAGTGCGATAGCTGGGTCAAATGGTGGATCCATTCCCAGATTTCCCAGGAATCTCCATACTGCTTTCCAAATTGGCCTCACCATTTTGCAGCCCCACCAGCAGTGTACAAGTGTACCCTTTTCCCCACATCCCCGCCAACACTTATTGTTGTTTGACTTCATAATGGCTGCCAATCTTACTGGAGTGAGATGGTATCTTAGGGTGGTTTTGATTTGCATTTCTCTGATTGCTAGAGATGGTGAGCATTTTTTCATGTACTTGTTGATTGATTGTATGTCCTCCTCTGAGAAGTGTCTGTTCAGGTCCTTGGCCCATTTGTTGATTGGGTTGCTTGTTATCTTATTGTTTAATTTTTTGAGTTCTTTGTGCATTCTGGATATTAGGGCTCTATCTGAGGTGTGAGGGGTAAAAATTTGTTCCCATGATGTAGGCTCTCTATTTACCTCTTTTATTGTTTCTCTTGCTGAGAAAAAACTTTTTAGTTTAAGTAAGTCCCATTTGTTTATTCTTGTTATTAACTCTTGGGCTATGGGCGTCCTATTAAGGAATTTGGAGCCTGACCCCACTATATGTACATCGGAGCCAACTTTTTCTTCTATCAGACGCACCGTCTCTGATTTGATATCTAGCTCCTTGATCCATTTTGAGTTAACTTTTGTGCATGGCGAGAGAAAGGGATTCAGTTTCATTTTGTTGCATATGGATTTCCAATTTTCCTAGCACCATTTGTTGAAGATGCTATCCTTCCTCCATTGCATGCTTTTAGCCCCTTTATCAAATATAAGAAAGTTGTAACTTTGTGGATTAGTCTCTGTGTCCTCTATTCTGTACCATTAGTCCACCTGCCTGTTTTGGTACCAGTACCATGCTGTTTTTGTTACTATTGCTTTGTAGTACAGTTTGAACTCTGGTATCGCTATACCTCCAGATTCACTCTTCCTGCTTAGAATTGCTTTTGCTATTCTGGGTCTTCTGTCTTTCCATATGAATTTCATGATTGCTTTATCTATTTCAACAAGAAATGCCATTGGGATTTTGATTGGCATCGCATTAAACCTGTAGAGAACTTTAGGTAATATCGCCATTTTGATGATGTTAGTTCTGCCTACACATGGACAGGGTACATTTTTCCATCTTCTGAGATCTTCTTCTATCTCTCTCTTTAGGGTTCTGTAGTTTTCATTGTATAGATCTTTCACCTCTTTTGTTAGGTTGATTCCCAAGTATCTTATTTTCTTGGAGGATACTGTGAATGGAGTGGTTTTCCTTATTTCCATTTCAGAGGTTTTGTTGCTGATATACAGGAATGCCTTTGATTTATGCGTGTTGATTTTATAACCTGCTACTTTGCTGAATTCATTTATTGACTCTAGCAGCTTCTTTGTAGACCCTTTTGGGTCTGTTAGGTATATTATCATGTCATCCACAAATAGCGATAATTTAATTTCTTCTTTTCCTATTTTTATGCCTTTAATTTCTTTTGACTGTCTAATTGCTCTGGCTAGTACTTCGAGAACTAAATTGAATAGAAGTGGTGATAGAGGGCATCCCTGTCTTGTTCCAGATTTTAGAGGGAATGCCTTTAACTTTTGTCCATTCAGAATGATGCCAGCCTGAGGCTTAGCATAGATAGCTTTTACAATGTCAAGGTAAGTTCCTGTTATCCCTAGTTTTTCTAGTGTTTTGAACATAAAGGGATGCTGTACTTTGTCAAATGCTTTTTCTGCATCTATCGAGATGATCATATGGTTCTTGTCTTTAAGTCTGTTGATGTGGTGAATAGCATTTATTGATTTCCATATATTGAACCAGCCTTGCATCCCAGGGATGAATCCTACTTGATCATGGTGCACAAGTTTTTTGATATGTTTTTGTATTTGATTCGCCAGAATTTTATTGAGAATTTTTGCATCCAAGTTCATTAGAGATATTGGTCTGTAGTTTTCTTTCTTTGAAGTGTCTTTGTCTGGTTTTGGGATCAGAGTGATGTTGGCCTCATAGAATGAATTTGTAAGAGCTCCTTCTTTTTCTATTTCTTGAAATAGCTTGAAAAGTATTGGTATTGATTCTTCTTTGAAGGTTTTGTAGAACTCCGCTGTAAACCCATCCGGTCCAGGGCTTTTCTTGGTTGGTAGTCTTTTGATGGATTCTTCTATTTCTTCCTTTGATATTAGTCTGTTTAAATTGGGTGTGTCTTCCTGTCCCAATCTGGGCAGATCATATGCCTTAAGAAATTTATCGATATCTTCACTCTCTTCTATTTTATTGGAATATAGGGTTTCAAAATACTTTCTAATTATCTTATGTATTTCTGTAGTGTCTGTTGTGATATTGCCTTTTTCATCCTGTATGTTGGTAATTTGAGTTCTCTCTCTTCTTCTCTTCGTTAGCATGGCTAAGGGCCTGTCTATCTTATTTATTTTTTCAAAGAACCAACTTTTAGTTTTATCAATTTTTTCAATGATTTTTTTTGTTTCAATTTCGTTGATTTCTGCTCTAATTTTAATTATTTCTTGTCTTCTACTACATTTGCTGTTGTTTTGCTCTTCCTTTTCTAGGTTTTTGAGGTGTAGTGTGAGTTCATTTATTTGTTGGTTATTTCTTTTTTTGAGGAATGAACTCCAAGAAATGAATTTTCCTCTTAAAACTGCTTTCATTGTGTCCCATAGATTCCAGTATGTTGTGTCTGTATTATCATTTGTCTCTAAGAATTTTTTTCATCTCCTCCTTTATGTCTTCTGTAACCTATTGATCATTCAGTAACATATTGTTCATTTTCCATGTGATGTAGGATTTTTCCTTCCTTCTTTTATCATTGATTTCCAATTTCATTCCATTGTGATCAGATATGGTGCATGGTATTATCTCCACGCCTTTATATTTACTAAGCGTTGCCTTATGGCATAATATATGGTCTATCTTTGAGTAGGATCCATGTGCTACTGAGAAGAACGTGTATCCACTTGATGATGGTTGATATATTCTATATATGTCGGTTAAGTCTAGGTTATTGATTGTGCTGTTGAGTGCTATAGTTTCTTTATTCAGTTTTTGTCTAGAGGATCTGTCTAATGGCGAGAGCGGTGTGTTGAAGTCACCCATAATTATTGTGTTGTGGTCTATTTGACTCTTGAACTTGAGGAGAGTTTGTTTTATGAACGTTGCAGCTCCATTGTTTGGTGCATACAAATTGATAATTGTTATGTCTTGTTGGTGGATGGTTCCTTTTAACAGTATATAGTGTCCTTCTTTATTCTTCTTGATTAACTTAGGTTTAAAGTTGATTTTATTCGATATGAGTATGGCCACTCCTGCTTGCTTCCGAGGGCCATGTGAGTGGTATGATTTTTCCCAACCTTTTACCTTCAGCCTGCGTATGTCTTTTCCTATCATATGAGTCTCTTGAAGGCAGCATATTGTTGGATTTGTTTTTTTGATCCAGGTTACTAGCCTATGTCTCTTGATTGGTGAGTTTAGGCCATTAACATTTAAGGTTACAATTGAGATATGATTTGTACTTCCAGTCATGCTTCTTTATTTATTTATTTTAGTTTGGCTGGTTTTACTTTTTAGTTATTTTCCTCCCCCTTTATTGAGACACCTCCTGCTGTTAGTTTTGGGCACTATTTTTCAATTCCTCTTCTTGTAGTATTTTGCTCAAAATGCTTTGCAGTGCTGGTTTTCTTGCTGCGAATTCTTTTAGCTTTTGTTTATCGTGAAAGATTTTAATTTCATTGTCAAATCTGAAGTTTAATTTGCTGGATACAGTATTCTTGGTTGGAATCCATTATTTTTCAGCGTTTGAAATACATTGTTCCAGGATCTTCTCGCTTTCAAAGTCTGTGATGAGAAATCAGTCATTAACCTAATTGGTTTACCCCAGAATGTAATATGCCTCTTTTCTCTCGTAGCTTTTAATATTCTCTCCTTGTTCTGTATGTTGGCTATCTTCATAATTATATGTCTTGGAGTTGGTCTATTATGGTTTTGAATGTTTGGAGTCCTGTAGGCTTCCAGGATTTGGCAATCCATTTCATCTTTCATCTCTGGGAAGTTTTCTAGTATTATTTCATTTAATATGCTGTCCATTCCTTTGGTTTGAGTATCTGTGCCTTCTTCTATCCCGATGACCCTCAAATTTGTTTTTTTTATGACATCCCATATCTCTTGAATAGATTGCTCATGGTATTTAAGCATCTTTTCTGTGTTGACTATATTCTTTTCAAGTTGATAAACCTTGTCTTCATTATCTGATGTTCAGACTTCTACTTGGTCAAGTCTGTTTGTAATATTCTCGTTTGAGTTTTTAATTTGGTTTATATTTTCCTGCAATTCTAGGATTATTGTTTGATTTTTTTTTTAAGATCTCTATCTCCTGGTAGAGCTCGTTCTTTGCCATTTGAATTTGTTTGTTTAATTCGTTTTCAAAATATACTTTTATTGCTTGGACTTGCTGTCTCATGTCTTCCCTAATATTCCTTTCCATTTGAGTTAGGTAGGCCTTGAGTTCATTCCCTATCCCTGCTTCTGATGTTTCTATGTCCTCCTGTAGAATTAAGTTGTCCTGTATTGTTTGTACTCCTTTTTTCCCTTGTTTTCTCATGTTGTCCACGTTACTTTCCAGCTCTATTTGATTGCCGTGTTTCTGCTCTCTTCTATAGATTTGTTTTGGTTCTGTATTACTCTATTGTTTCTTCTTTGTATTATTAAACTGTGCCTGCTAACATGGATTCTGCTGGGAAGGAATTCCGACGGCCGAGCTCCAGTGACGTCACTACTCTGCTATGACGGGCCCCAGGCTCCTTGCTGGGGTGTCCTAATGGGGCTGTGTGAGTGGACTGTCTCTGTTTGGTTTCAGCTCCCCGTCGAGGCAGGCGGGCAGTCTCCAGCCGCCCAGTATCTCAGGCAGCGGGCGGGTGATCGGTCGCCGGCGGGGGAGTGGACTTCAGCCACCCAGTTGCGCGGGCAGCGGGCCGGCTGTCGCCGGGGGGCGGGCGATCTCTAGGCACCCCGTCCTGTGGTCGGTAACCGGCGGGCGGGCGTTCTCCTACTGCCCAGTTACGCGGGCAGTGGGTGAACTGTCACCGGCGAACCTGTGGTTTCCAGCCGCCCAGTCGCGAGGGCCTGGCCTCTAGTCCCCTAGTTTCTCCTGCTAGTCTTGGTTTCTTCTGCTAGACCAGATTTCCCCTGAGTGATGGCTCTTGGCAGTTCAAACTGTACTCTGGACCTGCCATTTGTTGGGTGTGGAGGGTGTCTATTGGGGACCCCGGCACTCTATTGTTTTGTTCCCGTTGTGGGGGAAAGAACTGTACCGCTTCCTTCCCCCTCTGAAATCCCATACTCAGCCCTGGGGTCAGTGCGGGCTCATCCAGCAGGATTCCACAGAATTGCAGCCACTTTTCTCCCTGCTTGCTAATTAATTACTTCTCTGCGGTGCCCCACCTTCTGTAGCCGTGGGGAAGGCCGGGCGAATCAGTCAGCCCGGATCCCCGGGGTCGCACAATTGGCTATTGGGATCCCTGGCACTCTATCGTTTTGATTTTTTCTGCTTGCCCCTCCCCCAGCGCTGGCTAGACAGGTTTCGTTTTGTTTGCTGATGGGAGGGGGAGTTGAAGGTCAGGTGTCTCTAGCTTTCCCCTAGCCTTTATGCGGGCTCACTCTGATACTCCCTCCCCCGGAAAGCCTAGGAGAGCCTAGGAGACACAGACCTGTTTTATTGTTGCAGTCTGTCGGAGAGTGGCGGTGGATACTTCAGCTCTCCAAGATGGTGGCCGCTGATTGCCTTGGAGGAGTTTCCGTTGTGGGGGATGGGACTGTATAGCTTCCTTCCCCGTCTGAAATCCCGTACTCAGCCCGGGGGTCAGTGGGGCTTGGCCGGCGGGGTTCCACCAAATGGCAGCCACTTTCCTCCCTGCTTGCTAATTAATCGCTTTTCTGTCGCGTCCCGTGGGGCAGGCCGGGCGAATCCTTGTAGGTCTTCTTCATATAGCATCTCTAACAATTTTAATTTTACCATCTTGCTGAAAGAGCTGAAAGTCTAAGATTTACCTACCTAGATTTGGGAGTGCTATTCATAAAAGAGTTAATGAAACCTGAGATAAATTACATAAAGAGGGACAAGGAGACCATAAGACAATATCCAAGAAGTAGCAAAGTAAGTGGGAAACAAAGTGTAAGAGACATTCTTAATATCAAAGTGACAGTACAATGTCACTTAGGCTAAGGAAGGAAAATGTAAGTAAGACATGGATTGTTGATCATGCTGAATGCTGCAAATAAAACCAACTACATTCATCATCTTCAAATTACTTGATTTTAGGGGCTGGGGTTGTGGCTCAGCAGCAGAGTGCTCACCTAGCACGTGCGAGGCTCTGGGTTCGATCCTCAGCACCACATTAAAAAAAAAAATTACTGGATTTTGCCTTTCAATGGTTAGCCTGTGAGGCACAAAAGCTGAGAAGGACTCTTTTATTGTATATTAATAGTTTGCACAATATTAATCTGAATAAATCTCAGATGTGTGGTTTATGAACATTACACCTCATGGTTGCCTAAATTAAAATCTAGGGAATTAAACAGATACTACCACTAGGATATATATATATATATATATATATATATATATATATATATATATATATATATATATTTCTTTAGGTAAAAGATCTCTAGGAAAGATGAACAAACAGATGTTGAATGAACCCCTTAACAAGACTAAATAAAATAGGTAAATTAATTCCACAAATTGCTCTCAAAAGGAATTTGAATCTCAGTGCTGATTTTGGTGCACCAACAGCACATGTGTCTGGTGGGTCATAACACATAATGAGATGCATGGGAACCTCTGAATTGGATGAAGTTTAAAGTGATGTTCAGGGAAATCCTGAATTAGAATGCACTCTGGTAATTTATTTGAAAGGTCATATAGGTGAATGGCTATTATAAAATCTATAACATAAGGGAAGTACTGTACTCTCAGGAGGCAGTTAAGAACTTTAGGTCAAGGGCTCATCTCATTTTTAGACTTGTAATAAGACAATGCTCTTTACTTAAAAAAAAATATCAACTTTTCTCCAAGGAAACAAAATTCCACTCTTCTTACATAAATTAAGAGAAAGTATTTGCATTTTTTCTTTTACAAACTCTCTGAGAGGAAAGGCAGAATTTTAAGTAAGAAGGGTAAACATTTATAGACAATTTTTAAAAAATTGGCGATAAATGCTTTTGCCATTTGCTTAGAAACAATAATTCTTGCAGACAATGTTTTCATCATTTAAAAATATAGCTTTGATTTGCTGTTTCAAAGAGTTCTCCACTTTGATTGTTTTTTTATTTATAATATATTTATTCTAAAAAAGCCAAAGAAGCCAGACTTCAAACAAAACCCTACTTTAGTGGAGAATATTTACAGAATTTTTAAAAATTCTGTAATACCAGAATTATGAAAATTATTTTAAATGTTTTGCTAGAAAGTGATGGTTTACAAAAAAACTCCACATTTATAGAGTCCTGTTAGTCAAATTCACTTTCATATACACCACAGAATAAACTCCATTGTTTATCATTTGAAACTAACAATATAGAACACAACCATTTTAAAATTAAAATACTTTAAACACTTCGTACTCTGATTATATTTGTTACTGAAATTCCTTTTTTTCATCAAAATGTACATAAAAATAAAAGAGAATTCAGGCATCAAGATAATACATTTTTTACAATCAAGTTCCATGTCTTTGATGTTCAGCCTCTTCTTCATATGTAATTAAAAAATTCTTCCCTTTTCTTCAATTATATTTTAAAATTTTCCTGCATCCACCAAACACCCAGACTTAGTCATTATCCACTTATTTTCTTTCTTATTCTACATATAACTTCTCCTTCTCTCTTCTGCTTGTGTTCCAATTAACTTAGAAATTCTGCAGGTCCTTTATGACCGTACAGCAGCATCCTTCAAAGAGTCATCTGCTCTTCTTTGAAGTAACATATTAGTGATCTCAAAATCGTTCTTAAAATTCTCTTTTCTATTATGCCCATTTATAAGCATAAGTTAATTGGCCTGATACCAATTTTCAAAAAAATACATCAATTAAAAGTGAAGTGTTATTTTGGGGTGGCTTTTAAATGTAGTATGTCCTATAAGCAGGTCTAATCATTAAAATAGTAAGTATTGGGGCATGCATATATGTTTGTACTTATCTACATCACTTTTTTTTTTCAGGAACAATCTTAAGCAGTTCCCAAATGCTTCATGTTTAAGCTACAAATATTCCAATAAAAATAGCAATGGATGGTAATCTTATAAGGAGAAGAAAAACAATAAATTCAGATATATTATTTTAAAAGAACCTCACAGGAGCAATTTACAATGTGTAATAGTTATAATATTTAAGATTGTATAAAGAAGCTGTGTCTACTGGAAGAACTTGACTGTTTAATGACAGGTGGTGAACAGGAAGGTTATTGTCAACTTCCATCAATCATTGGGTAGAGAAATTGGGAGTGTTGCAACACTCAGCAATAGAAATACATGTATTTATTAAGTATCCAGTTCACTGGTAAATAAAGTGGAAGAAATTCCATTAAAATGTTTTCTTGACATATTTTTCACAGCAATCCATTGGTATTTTCTCCTCTATCCCTCCAGTTACTCAACATGATGATTTCCCAAGGGTCATATTCACATTGCATTGAGATACTTGGCTCTTGTATCTGAATTTGGAAAGAGGTTAGTCGTGTGTCTAAGCACTTTATACTTTGCCCTTTATCGTCAAATCCTTCAAAGGAGATTTTCAAAGTATAAGAAATTTACTAAGTTATCAAAAAAAGTGTGTTTAAATTAGCCTGAAAGTAAAATTTAAAATAACAATAGTTTTAAAGTTCATTTATTCAAAATAGTAATTAAATTCATAATTAAACTTCAACTCCCAATTGTTAAAATGAATTTAAAGAATTAACAGTTCTCATATACTACAGAAAGTATGTGTTTTCAATTCAAAATGGATAAGCTATACTGAGTTGATTTTATATACCAATGATAACATTGAAATGGAAGTAAGATTGGGTTTAGTTTTATGTTTTACAACTCAGTCACTCTAGTTAAGATGACTAGATAAAATAAATGCACTTATTTTATTTTTTCTACAATCTGATGATCTGTGTTTATTGTTTTGCAATGACTGAATCTAGAATTAAAGAACCTATAAAACATGAAATAGTTATAAAATCATGTTAAAATAATTAATAAATTTGTGAACTTCAATGTTTTTCTTTATAAAACAGAAAGGAGCTAGCTTATAATGTGCTTTAAACATTGTTTATCTCTGTGTTTTCCTTGCCAGATGTTTTCTAGGCATATGTTCAAAGTAATATAAACACTATCATAGTCGCTGTCTAATTTTTTATCTAGGACTCGTTTCTAAAAATATACAGTTGTCACTGAATAAAGGATTGTGCCATTATTATTAAATTTTGTTGGTTAAGGCATTGAAAATAACTGTAGGCTTTTTTTTCAGTTTCTTCCTTTTAATTTTTAAGTTTTTATATATTCCTTGGGTTTTATGTATGGAATCTGTGATGCCTCATTGAGTAAACCATTGATTCCATCATTATATTTTATAACTTATTTTCATCTAGGAAATGTAAACCATAAAAGTTACAAAAATAATCTCACCCATCCTTTTGAATGTTTCAATTCACATTAACATGTTTATTTACTTAAAAATTGCACATGCAGAAAATACCAACCTAATTCATTGTAGGTTTACTTAGCACATCTACTTTTACTGTTGTAGTAGGTTGAATGGACCCCCCACTACCCACCCCACCCCACCCTCACACACAAGGTATACCCATCTCCAAATGTTGGAAACTGTGAATGTTCTTATTAGAAAAATATTTGTTTCAGATATAATTAAGGATGTTGAGATTGGGATGTTCCAAAATTATACAGATGAGCCTTATATCCAATAAGAAGCACCCTTCTGAGGCAGAAAAAGACATTGACAAAAGAGAAGGTGATGTGAAACTAGAGGTATAGGTTGCAGTCATGTGTGGGCTTCAAGGCAGTGGAGCCAAGGAATGTCAGTAGCCACCATGAACTGGAAGAATAAAGAAAGTCTCTATAGAGCCTACAAAGGGAACATGGCCTCTTTGACACCTCGATTTCAGAAACTCTGGTCTCAAAAACTGAGATAATAAATTTATTTTAAACCACCCCAGTGGTACAACAGTCTTCCTTTAACAGCAGATTTGCTTTCTTGGTTTCAATTACCTCAGTCAAATGCAGATAAAAAAAATATTTAATGAAAAATTTTAGAAATAATTCACAAATTTTAAATTACATGCAGTTCTGAAGCCTCATGAACCTTGTGCCACATTGCTCCATCCAGGCGGGGAAGTGAATCATTCATTTTTCCATTGTGTATCCATGCTATATACGCTACCCACACATTAGTCACTTAGTAACTATTGATTATCAGATCAACTGATTCAGTGTCACAGTACTCTGTGTTCAAGTAACCTTTATTTTACTTAATAATGTCCCCAGTATAAGAGTGGTGATTCTGGAAATTCAAATATGCCAAAGAGAAGTTGTAAAGGGCAGCCTCAGAAAACTAATAAATCAGTAGATGTCAAAAGGATTAGGAGATGATATAAGTCAAGGAATGTGACTAACATGAATATAATTTGTACAACTCAAGAGAATATACTACCTTTCCCTCTCACTCTCTTTCCCATCTCTTCAGTCTCTGCCTCTCTCTTTCACCTTATAAGATCCCAAGAGATGATCTTACTTTACATATATTAACCTGTTGGTCACAACATATATACATATTCTGTCCTCAACATTGTTGGGAATGCAATGGAAGGATGAGTCACAGTCAAGAATGAGTTCCCAGTCTAGGTGTGGAAACAATTCCAATCATATTGTATGTGATAAAGAAACTCAAACCCCTTTGGACATAGAAACTATTGCTTCCCTTAACCTCTGTCCTATTCTTCTTTCATATTCGCAGAAACATGATTTACTTGGAAAGCAATAGTGGAGATACTGTGATCTTACAGAGAACAGAACCCTTTCCCAGTCATGCTAATCATAGTTAACTGCCACAGAAAACATTCCTAACAGCTACACAAGTTGAACTTTGGAAAGCGAGAAATCAGTGTGGTTTATAGCAGATAGGGGTAGGATGTGAGATGAGTGTGAAAGGACTGAGAGATTCTGCAGAACTGAAAGGAAAAAAAAAGCTCATTCTAGACAAATATAAACAGAAACTTCGGAGGGAGAATGAACAGAGCATATACAACCTGGCATAAAGGAGGCTGTGCTGCCTCTCTGGAGAAGAAGCATGGATGTGAAGGGTCATTTAAACTAGGCACAGGTTTCATGTACTGAAATTAAAGAATAATTTAAAGGACTCATTTTTATTGATTTTCTCAGAATCAGAATAAAATTTAAAATGTCTAACAAATACAAGAGAAAATGTTCAACATTCCTAACAATCAAGGAAATTCAGATCAAAACTACACTGATATGTCATCTTATCCCAGTTCAAATGGCAATCATCAAGAATACAATTATCAATAAATTCTAGCAAGGATGTGGGGGAAAGGTACACTCATACATTGTTGGTGGGACTGCAAATTAATACAACCACTTTGAAATCAGTATGAAGATTCTTCAGAAGACTGGGAATGGAACCAACACATGACTCAGTTATCCCACTCTTTGGTATTTATCCCAAAGAACTAAAATCAGTGTACTACAGTGATACAAGTATATTAAAGTTTATAGCAGTGTAATTCACAATAGTCAGGTGACAGAGCTAGCCCATCTGCCTGTCAAAAATGAATTGATTAAGAAACAGTGGTGTATAGGGGAATAAAGAGAAGGGAGGTGGAAAGGAATAGGAAAGACAGTGGAATGAATCAGACATAACTTTCCTATGCACAACATATATGAATACACCACAGTAAATTTCACAGCATGTACAACCACAAGAATGAGATCATAATCAGAATAGTTATACTCCAAGTATGTATAATATATCAAAACTTACTCTACTGTTAATAACTTCTAAAAGGAACAAATAAAAAAGCAACTGATTGTTTAAAAAAAGAAGAAGAAAATATGGTATATATACACAACACACTTTTACTCAGTCAAAAAGAAGAATGAAATTATAGCATGTGCAGGTCAAGGAATGGAATTGGAGACTGTCATACTAAGTAAAATAAACCAGACTCCGAAAGTCAGGGGTCAAATGTTTTCTCTTGTATGTGAAAGCTAGAGCAAAATGAGGAGAAAACAAATGAATGAGCAAGCAAGAAAAAAAAAAAAAAAAAAAGCAAGAGAAATCCATGAAAAATTGTTAGGGTCTGTAAACAAGTCAGGACGGCGCCTGGCAAATGTTAGAGTCTGTAAACAAGTCTGGATGGCGCCTGGCATTTTGCCAAAGGGAGTGGTTTGTGAAATAACTCCAGGGAGCCATTAAGTGTGGAGATTACTTATTGGTTGGCTGCTGTACCTAGTTTATGTCAATTAAGATAAGCTGTGTGGAATGTATATATACCGCTCCTGTCCTACAATAAACGGCTCCCACTCCTGCTGTATCAATCTACACAAGTTGTTCATCACCTCCCCCCCCCCCCCCCGTTATTTTGCTGCAGCTGGACTGCAGCAAAAAACAGAAGGGATATTAGGGGAATAGAGGAAGGGGATTACGAGTTTCTAGTAAACTTCTATTTATTAAAGGGGTGGAGGAGAAATGGGAAAAGTGAGAAACTTCAAAATGAAATTGACCAAATTATGCTGTTATACATATGACTATAACACAGTGAATTTTGCCTTTAGGTATAACTATAAAACACCAATTTAAAAAAAATAAATAAATAGAAGGATGACCAGTAGAGTACGGGAAGGCAGCAAGGCAGGGAGGAGAGGAAGGAAACAGGAAATATTGGGAACTAAATGGAAAAAATTATATTCCATACAGGTATGATTATGTCAAAATGAATCCCACTATTATGTATAACTATAATACATTAGTTTTAAAATTTAAAAAAAAATAAAACTAAGATGAGTCAGTAGTTTAATCTTAACCTTCCACCAGTTTTACAAGTGTCAAGGAACACCAGTCATTGGGTGATACAAAAAGAGATGAAAAAAAAATCACACTTTGAAAACTTGAGGTATTTCAGACTATGCTAAACTCTCTAATCTAGCGCTCTATAAATTCCTAAAAAACTTAAAATATGAAAAAAGTGTTTGAATACTCTGGCTAAAGAATACCAGGTTAAGGGTTTATCATGCCTTAAGAACTTAACATGGATCTGATTTTTCAGTGGTTTCTTGACAATCATATAAATAAGACTTAGTATAAAGCTCCTGTTTTTACATAGGCAAAGATGTGGAATGTTCAAATGTTTCTGAAAAAATCCTTACTCCCTTACTCTCCAGACATTCTTATTTTAGCTTTGTTCTTAGCAGCTGAGCACTTGCCGAAAGCATTGATACACTAAGGCCTGAAAGAAAAGAGGCTCAGAGGGCTTCAGTCTCAGGCAGGTTTCCAAAAATCCTCTGGACAACATTTCAAGCTGCCTCACAAACCACTGGCTAAAATGTACCTTGGTTTTCATTCCTCACTTTTATTATTGAGAACTGTATTGTTTGTTCTTTTTCAAGAGCTTCTAGCAAACTTTCAAAACAATCAACAGATCCTTCCTCATTTAAATTTATTTCTAGGGAAGCAGAAAATTGAATAGATATGGGATATCCAGTGTTATTAGTTCTAGCATTTGAATAACTGCTTTGAATAAATGTAATTTTCCTTAAAAATAATATCCCTGAGAATATGCTACCTATGTACATTTTATTTGATTTTGAAATATATTCCTAAATGTATTAATCAAGGTTGTTTTTTTTTTTAAATGGACTATTCATATAATCTTGAAAAAGAGACAATGCAATAAATCATAAAATGTTGTTAAAAAGTTCCAGCCCCTTTATTATTAATCCTGGACCCAAGGCTAAGGAAGCCTGGTCAATCCTCAAGCCTGTCTTCTTGGAGGCTGCCAGGTGCTCTGTACTGAGGTGTGTCATTGCTCTGACCCTGCTCACACTCCAAAGCCAGCACTAAGTAGATGGTGTACCTATCATACCTGAGGCTTCCTACAATCACCTTTGTGGTTTCCAGCTATTAGTTACTATCAATGGCTAAATTTTTGGCATTGTTAGCTGAAAGAGTTACTGAGCACAAAAGTACTTTATTCTATGGCAACAAAAGTAGAAAGATAAAGATCAAAGTAAAGGCCCCTTTCTTTCTGCCAAGGAATCCAAATAATAATTCAAAAAATCCTTAATACTCTGATCAAATAGTGTTATCGTTTTATTTATTTCTTTCTTCAGTTGGGAAATATCTATGATCATTCCTGTCTTTATACCACTCTCCTAGATGGAAAAAAATGATGTGGTTCCTTTGGTTAACAAGAAAAATCAGCATAAAATAAGTATGGCTTAATTTATTCATTAACTAGTAATACAGCAATGTTTATGAAGCATTTGCTATGTATGAAACACTTGTTGTAGCCGTGGAGACTTCAGTAGTTAATAAACTAGATTAAAAAAAAAAATCCCAGTCATTGGAGGGGGGAGGGGGGTATGTATTCAACCTAAACAGAAATAAATAAACTACATAAGCATTATGTGCAGACTTATTAAAAGATAAAATTAATATCATAATATAAGGGAAGGGTGCAATGAAAGGTAAATAATGATGTGAAATTTTTAGCCATGAAGAAGAGCAGGTGTTTTTTGGTCAAAATATGAAGGATGTAAAGAAGTAGCAAGCAGAAATCTGCCAGAGAATTCCACAAGGCAAAGGATTTGAGTGCTCAGAAGGGCCTGAGGCAGGGGAATGCCTGGAACCTGTGTTTGTGTTTATTTTACAGAAAAAGGAAGGGCCACATAGCAATAGGAGGAAATGAAGTCAAAGAGTAAGGGAGAAAGGTGCAAATAGTAGTCCACCTTACATCTACTGGAGGAGTAGATGAAAGATGGGAGTCCCTGAGGCAGAAAATTCATGCAATCTCACAGCCTTGTAAAAATATCAGGTTGGCAGCTCTGTTGGAAAAGACTGAATAGATGCAAAGGGCATAGCAAGGTCAGTAGTGTAGTACTAAAAGTGTAGGAGAATGGAGTCTTAGAATAGGGTATTGGCAGAGATGATGGCAGGAAAGGATTATATTTTGGATTTATTTTGAAGATAGACCTAAGAGGATCTGGAGAGGACTGAATGTGCAGTAGACCTTAATGAGTCTGGTGTCGAGATCCTGACATGGTGAGGACTTTAAGAGAAGACTGAAGCAGTGTAAGAGGCTGTATATTTTTAAAATGTGTGTGTGATGTGGATGAAGGCAATCAAGGGATTTTCCATTCCCTGCTTCATGCTTTCCCAAAGTATCTACATGGTCCAGAAACTACAATAGTAATCTGGTAAGCATTTAAAATATATAAAATCTTCTTCATGTTATTACATATAATTTTATACTACATGCATAAAAACTTGAAAAATTCTGTAGCTTTTACAATTAAAAAATATAATATTTAAAACTCTTTGAAAGTGAAAGGTAGAATTTAATGCATTAGAATAAGAACAAGTTTTTTTAAATTTTTTTTCCCCAGAGAAACTGAATTGACTTCAAGTAAAACAGATGAAATGGGACAATTAGATGTAGACTTCCTTCAATTAGTTGAAGATCCATAAGTTCAAAAGCTGAGATTTCCCAATAAAGTAGACACTTTGGTTCAAGACTATAATTTAGAAGTCCTGCCTGAGTTTCCAGCTTCTCTGCCGTACAGATCTCAGACTCATCAGCCCTCACAATCAGTGCATACACACACACACACACACACACACACATATTAGGTTCTGTTTCTTGGAAAAACTAGAGAAATCTCAGAAGCTCTCCTTTTGCCTTTATAACCTTTTCCATTAATATTCCTTTATAACTATTAATAATATCATCTTAATTATTATTTTTTAAACTTTAATGCTTTTCATAATTGATTTTAACTTTAAGTAGGTTTAATTTTTGGCCCTTCTCCTAGTATTCTAGAGGTAAACAACACAAAGTCTAATCATCAACGATGTACTATCATGAAATTTCTACAAATATTTAATAAATATTTAATTTACATCTCTGGGGGCAATCTTTCTACATTATGACATATGTTTCATAAAGTTGAATTGAATACACACACACACACACACACACACACACAAAGATTATTACTTATTTTTCTTTCAGGTTTAAAAATTTGACTAAATTGGAATGACCATTCTTTACTATTTTAAACATAAAATTGTTATATTTCAGGTGTAGGTTCTTGAAAGCTTTTTAAATCTCTCATATAATAATAATAACAACAACCTGACATAGACTGTGAATATCTAATAGTATTAGATAATGAATTATATTATCTAATACTATTAGAAACGTTTTAGAAAATACAGTTTAATCTGGTGGTCAGGTATTGAAATGTGAGAGAGGAAGGCTATATTCAACCACATCTAGGAAATAGGACCACTTAAACTTGGTAGTTCCTGTGAAAAAAAAAACATTAAAATTAAAAGGGAAAGATCAGGTCAGTAGAGATGAGGCACATGAAGATCTTGGACAAGCATGAAAAATGTGTTTATGAACTTGAGGAAAGACTAAACATTACAGTGAAGGTAGGATTTTAAGAGTCACAATGTGTAACTCTGCACCTAAGAATATACACTTTAATAATAGATGTGCACCAAATTTATTTGGCAGCAACCAGATTTCTAAAGTCTCATAGGATATTTTATAAACTGACACGGAAAGCATGCCAAGGTGTAGAATATCTATGAAGATATATAGAATATACCATCAAGCAACAGAGGTTATACATCTGTTAATTCCAATTGGCTTTGCTGGTTGTTGCATTGACCTATCATGCACTTCCCATTTCTGTTTTAAAGGAGTACCCTCAATGTTATTCATGTATTCACACCTCAGTGTGAATATAGTTCATGATCTTAATGAAAGCTGAAATAAACCTCATGCTTCAGCAGAGGGTCTTTTTTTTCCTTATTGGTGTATTATTGTTGTACATAATGGTGGGATTTGTTGTTATATCTTAACACATGCTCATAATATAATAATATAATTTGGCAAATATCTCTCAGTGGAGAATCTTGACTCACTTTCTGCTTCAGGGGTGGCAGGAGGAAGCTAAGCCTATTCCATCAGAATGTTCTCAGGACTTTTGCTTGAATTCAAGAGAACACATGCAATCTTTGCCCTCTTATGGACTGGGTAAGGATTCACACAACCTCAGTAGCTGTTGTCAGATATATCATAGCCACAAGAAAAACATTTTAAGATAAAGATAAACTTTAGAGTACAGAACACAGCACAGAAAAAAAATAGCAGAAAGTAAAACAAAAATAAGACTTTCATCAACCTCATGGAGGTATCCATTCTTAATTCTTCAAGTCAACTAAATCTCTATTTAACCAAGATCAAAGTTTCTGATATTTGCAACTCAAAAATCATGTCACAATACATAACAACTCTTTTTGAATGTATGTATTTCTAGATACTTATATATCCTACTAAATTTATGATGACTTCAAGCTGTACAAAGAGGGACTTTAGATAATTTATTAAAAATAAGATATAACCTGTTTACTTCGGTTTTATACCTTGAGGGACTATAATAGATTATGTAATTACATATATGTTAAGAGATATATAGGTCAAGACACATACAGATCTTCATAGTATAAAGACACTATTTTTCCCTTCTGTGATTGTTTCATTCTCAAGCCTAAAGAGAAAGATGTGGAATATACAATCTTCCCAATTACCTACTGATATCACAATCTTGTTGTTCAACAAATTTTATCTTGTTAAAAATGTGAAAAACACCAGGTACACAAAACAAGGATTTAAATTATAATTACCTTTTCCTACAGTTCAATATCACTGATACCTATCAATAAGGAAGTTTTATTTTGTAAAAAAGAAAAAAAAGAAAAGTAAACACTCATTTGATTACTGTATTAATGTTTTGGAAAACTAACCAGGTCAACTCTTCAGGGGTAATGATTTCTTCCCTATTATACTGAGGATCTACTCATTTTTTTTCTTTTTTTGATATTGTAGCAATAAACTTGTGTTTTTTATGTATTAAGTTTTAATATTTAACACTACATAAGATATATTATGAACAAGAGTATACTTGATAAAATAATTAGCAAAATTGATCAATGCACAACGGGAAAAATAAGCATTTCTGTACAAAAAAAGGGAAATTTGTAACAAATGTAAGACAAAAAAGAATAAGGATGCACAGCTCTATTTAAGACCCCAAGGAAATAAAGTACTAACATCAAAATGCAGAGCAACTCTTATTCATTAGAAAATAATAGGGTAAGACATCATTCCTTTTCAAAATGCATGAGTTGTAGAATAATTGAACATAGTTGGCCGTGCAGAATTAAATTCCACAAGAAAATGGGAATGAGAGCTAAAAGAAATCTGCAGCATAGTTAAGGGGAAAAAAAAACCCGTAAACAAAAGTAATAATTTTTATAGAAGTAACAATGAATATTTCAAAAGTTAGAGAAAAATATCTAATCACTGTGTCCTGTTTGTAGCTGTACAGAATATACCTTGTTTTATTATTGGCTTTTTATCTGCTAACATACAAACAACTGCAGCATCAGATCTTTACTAGTGCTAGCCAGCATTCTATTATCTTTTTTAATGTGTATATTATTAGTGTTCTTAGGTGTATTTCCTCAATGGCCAAACTGGTGCTTTAAATTATTAAAAATTTATTTAAAAATTTACAAGAAACTGTTTAAAAATTCTGAAACAGTGGTATACTCAATTACAATTATCTCCATTTATTTGCATATCATAGAGTTCACAAGAAGTCTTTCTTTTTTTGTTTTTGTTTGTGTTTTTGTTTTCAGGCACTGGGGATTGAACCAAGGGTACTTAACCAGTGAGCCACATTCCCAGCCTTATTATTTATTTTTGCGACAATGTCTCACTAAATTGCTTACAGCTCTGCTAAATTGCTGAGGCTGGCTTTGAACTCATAATCCTCATGCCTCAGCCTCCGGAGCTGCTGGGATTGCAGGCATGTGCCATCATGCCTGGCTAAGAAGTCTTTTATACACTGTTTTATCTGGGTGGTGACCTCTACCACCATGAAGCATTGGGATCATATTCATACATACAATTTTATAATTTTACTAACATTTTAATATTACAATTATAGGGAGACTAGTACACTTTTCATAGTTTCATATTTTAATACAGCTGTGATTGACAGAAAGATTTTACCTTTTTACCAATAGCCATCCTGAAAGATGTGAGATAATATTTCATTGTGGTCTTTATTTTTACTTCCTTAATGATTAGTGATGCTGAGCACTTTTTCATATGCCTGTTGACCATTTTCTTGTCTTCTTTGTAGGAGATTCTATAAAAATCCTTTGCTTACTTTTTTTAACTGTTTTTTTCTTTTTTATTGATTTGATTGATTGATTGTTACTGCATTGGGAGAATCCTATTTATATTTTGGATATTGTCCATAGTTTGGACATGAGATGTCCCTCAAAAGCTCATGTGTTAATGCAGGAATGTTCAGACATAAAATTACTAGACTGAGAGTTGTAATCTCATTGGTAGATTACTCCATATGATGAATTAATAATTTTAATGTGGTAACCACAGGTAAGTGGGTCATGACTACAGGAAGTAGGTCAGTGGGGAGGTGTCCTTGGGGATTATACATGTTCCTAGCTCTCTCCTCTTTGTCTTTTTATGTCTTGATCTCTCTTTTTCTGCATCATGGCTGCCATGAGCTGAGCAGGTTTCTTACTTGTTTGCTTCCAGACCCTTCCATCATGACGTTCTGCCTCACCTCAGGACCAGAGCAATGGAGTCCAGCAATCATGAAATCTCTAAAAGCATAAGCACACAATAAACTTCTCCTCCTTTATGTTGTTCTTCCCATGTTCACAGAGCTGACTAACACAGATGTTAACCTTGTATCAGATATATGGTTCATAAATATTTTGTCCCAATCAGTAGCCTTTTTATTTTGTCGATTGTTTTCTTTGCTATGCAGAAGTTGTTTAGTTTGATAAAATCCTACTTGTTTATTTTTGTTCTCACTGCCTGAGATTTTTATTGCAATACCCCAAAAAATCATTGTCAATGTCAATTAGCTTTTGTTCTTTTTATTTCCAGGATTTTCATGGTTTTAGAACTTATATTTAAATCTTTATTTAAAATTGATTTTTTGCATATGGTGTAGGATAAGTGTCTAGGGAACACTTGCACATTGTTGATGGGTACGCGAACTGGTGCAGCCATATGCAACAGTATAGAATTTCCTCAATAAATTAAAGGTAACACTATTATACCCAAGGATCCTCCTCTGGGTATATAAAATTTAAACTTAATAAGATCACTTTAAAAAACACTTAGAAATATCTGTACTATCATTATTAACAATAGCCACCATATGGAAACTACTTAAGTGACCATACACAGATAAATAGGGAAGTAACTTATAGAATATGCAAATATATGGCATATATTAGAATGTAATGTAATACTATTCAGCCTTAAAAAATGGATCCTGCCACTTGCATCAACACAAATGAATCTAATTTGAAAAGCTGAATTCAAAAAGAGTAGAACAGTGATTATTGGGTATGAGTGTGAAGTTGAGAAATGGGGAGATATGTCACAGAGTATAAAATTGCACTTATGTAAGAAGAATAAATCTAAAGTTCTAATACAGAGTCTTAGGATAATAGTCAATAATATTGAATAGTGTACTGAAAAATTGCTATGAGGGTAGAATGTAGATGTTCTTATTACATTCCAACAAGTAGTAATGATATGAGGTAAAGAATGCTAATTTGATAATAAAATGATTTCATCATTATATATATATATATATATATACACATACATATATATATATATATATATATATATATATATATATGAAACATACTTAGGTATAAACAACATAGAACATAAAAGATTTTAACTTTTACATATGTCTAAAAGATTCCACATTCTCCATACATAATTTTCATTATTATAAAAGTTAATCCAGTATTAATAGTGACTACTTTTTATGGAAACTGAAACTCAGTCCCTTGCCTGATATATATTAAAAAAAGACCAACTAACTAAAAATTTCCCTCAAGGAAGAGATAAGAATAAAAAATAGTTTTTTTTTTTTTTTTAATTTGAGGTGATATAAACAACTAAATTGTGGTTTAGTTAATTTTAACTATAGACACTGTATATCTACAAGACCTACACTGTGTCATTTTCAGACTGATTTTGGTTTCATTTAATAATATTTTCTTGTTCTGACCTTATTCTAAATGTCATAATAATTTTCTGAATTTGATAAATAAATGACATTTCTCAAGATGTAAAACTAATAAAACCATAGAAGTTAAGAACACTGAGAAAATTTAATTGGGAATAAGCTTCATTTAATATACCTTATAGTTAATAAATTATAATTTATATAGATTATTTTATTTTTAGCAATCAATTTTCTAATATAAATGACTTGATTTCTTAAAGAACATAGAATAAGTTTTGGAAAATGAAATAAAAGATAAATAAAAATTGTATTCGTGCTGCTTAGAAGCAGCCACTGATTTAGCTTTATTGAAGAATGTTATTTACTGAAATTTCAACTTAATATGATCACTTTCAAAAAATGAAGATCAGATATGCAAGTGAAGGTTGTTAATGTCAAACTTGCAAACCTAGCATTTCACATGAAAATACTTCTCCCTTCTCTCTCTCTCTCTCTCTCTCTCTCTCTCTCTCTCTCTCTCTTTCTTGCAAATCTTTGTTTTTGAAGGCATAGTTATTAGGTCAAGGTCTGATGAATATACTAGCACAGGAATAATTGATCTTGCAAAGTCAATATACAAATTTTGAAGGAAATTCTAAAAGAAAGTTTCCAAAAATTATTTGAACTATAGAAATATAATTAGATTCAATATATGAGTTCCAAAGGTGACTTCATTCAGAGGCACAGTTATTTACTATGCTGTTTTAAAAATATGAATCTCAGTGTGGAGTAAGGGCCAGCTGAGTTGGCCCAGCCAATACCCGCGGAGCCTGCACTGGGTCTGAGCTGCATCTTTGAACACACTGCACAACACCATACCTCTATCACTCCATTGCTGAAAGCAGCTGCCTCCATTTTAGGACACCATAGTCACCATCTTTAGTTGTGGCAATTCCCAGCTTGTAATACTGGCTGGCCAGTATAGTGTCCCCAACCATGCAGGGACCCTATAAGTCTAAAGCATAAAAAACAGTAACGCTGCATATCCTCAGTGCTAGAAGGAAAGACACATGATCAGCATGAACAAACAAGGGAAAAAGGTTCCTCAAACAAATCAAGATACTACATTATTAGAATCCATGGTTAGCACAACAGAAGAAATGACACAGGAGTTCAGGATGCACATAATTAAAATGTTCTGTGAATTAAAGGAAGAGAACAAATACAGGCAGCAAAAGATCATTTTGATAAAGAGCTACATAAGCAAATACAGGAAGCCAATGATTACTTCAATAATGAGATGAAGGGTCTGAAAAACAAACAAACAGAAATCTTTGAAATGAAAAAACACAATAAACCAAATTAAAAGCTCAATAGAAAACACCACCAACAGATTAGACCACTTGGAAGATAAGACATCAGACAATGAAAGCATATTTTATAATCTCAAAAAGAATGTAGATCACACAGTGAAGATAGTAAGAAAATCATGAGCAGAACATTCAGTAAATATGGGATAACATAAAAAGACCAAATTTAAGAGTTATTGGGATAGAGGAAGTCATAGAGTTCCAAACCAAAGGAATGACCAACCTATTCAATGAAATAATATCAGAAAAATTTCCAAACATGATGAATGAATTGGAAAACCAAATACAAGAGGCTTACAAGACACCAAATACACAAAATCACAACAGATTCACACCAAGGCACATTATAATGAAAAAGCCTAGCATACAGAATAAGGAGAGAATCTTAAAAGCCATGAGAGAAAGGAATCAGATTACATATAGGGGAAAACAATTAGGATATCTGAAGATTTTTCAGCGCAGACCCTGAAAGCTAGAAGATACTGGAACAACATATACCAAGCTTTGAAAAGAAAATTGATGCAAATCAAGAATCTTATATCCAACAAAATTAAGCTTTAGATTTGATGATGAAATAAAAACCTTCCATGATAAACAAAAGTAAAAGAATTTACAGCTAGAAAGCTGGCACTACAGAACATCCTCAGCAAAATATTCTATGAGAAGGAAATGAAAAACAACAATGAAAATCAGCAGAGGGAGGTATTATACTAAAGGAAAAACTAATCAAAGGATGAACCAAGTCAGTTAAAAACCAAAAGTAAACAAGAATGGCTGGATAAAAATCATGTCTAAATAATAACCCTGAATGTTAATGGCCTAAATTTACCAATCAAAAGACATAGACTGTCAGATTGGATTTAAAAATATACCAACAATAGGCTGCCTCCAAAAGACTAATCTCATAGGAAAAGACATCCATAGGAAATGTTGGAAAATATCATACCACTCACATGGACTGGTGGAAGCAAGCAGGGATTTCCATCCTCATATCAGATAAAGTAGACTTCAAACCAAAATTAATCAAAAGGGATAAAGAGGGACATTTCATACTGCTCGAGGGAACCATACATCAACAAGACATAACAATTATAAATATATATGCCCCAAACAATGGAGCATCTACATTCATAAAACAAAAACTTGTCAAATTCAAGAGTCAAATAGACCACAACACAATAATTCTGAGTGACTTTAACACACCTCTGTCACCACTGGATAGAACTTCCAAACAAAAGCTGATAGATTAGCTATAACCTAATCTAAAGATACTATTAGCTATTATCTAATCTAAAGAAACTATAGAATTCAATAATACAATCAATAATAGACTTAACTGACATGCATACAATATTTCATCCATCAACAAGTGACCACACTTTATTCTCAGGAACACTTCTCTAAAATAGAGCATATATTATGCCACAAAGCAATTCTTAGAAAATACAAAAGCATAAATACTACCCTGCATTCTATAAGATCATAATGGAATGAAATTAGAAATCAATGATAAAATAAAAAATAAAAACTACTTCAACACCTGGAGACTAAATAATATGCTATTGAATGAGCAATGGGTTGCAAAAGACATTAAAGAACAGATTAAAAAAATCTTAGAGATAAATTAGAACACTGATACAACATTTCAAAATCTCTGGGACACTAAGAGATTTAGGCAGTACTAAGAGGAAAACTCATTGCATGGAGTTCATTCCTTAAAAGAAGAAAAAGTCAACAAATAAATGACCTAACATTACATCTCAAAGCCCTAGAAAAAAAATTTTAAGAGCCAAAAGCAGTAGAAGACAGGAAATATTTAAAATTAGAGCTGAAATCCGTGAAATTGAAACAAAAGAAACAACTGAAAAAATTGACAAAACAAAAAGTTAGTTCTTTAAAAAAAATAATAAAGTGGATAAACCTATAGCCATGCTAACAAAAAAAAAGGAGAAAGCAAACTCAAATTACTAACATCCACAATGAGAAAGGAAACATTACAACAGACAATACAGAAATATAGAAGATAATTAGAAACTATTCTGAAAATTTGTACTCTTAATAAAATAGAAAAATACTGAAGGCATTGACAAATTTTTAGAGTCATATGATTTGCCCAAACTGAATTAGGATGATATACACAATTTAAATAGATAAATTTCAAGCAAGGATATTAGAAGACACCATCAGAAGCCTACCAACCAAGAAAAGTCCAGGACCAGATGGATACACAGCTGAGTTCTATATGACCTTTAAAGAAAAACTAAAACCAATACTCCTCAAATTATTTCATGAAATAGAAAAAGAGGGAACACTTTCAAACTCATTCTATTAGGCCAATATCACCCTGATTCCCAAACCAGGCAAGATATATCTAAGAAATAAAACTTCAGACCAAGATCTCTAATGAACATGGATGCAAAAATTCTCAATTTAAATTATAATTGTAAAAATTAAAATTTTAAATGAGTATTTGAGGAAAGAACAACTTTTTTATTTTTAAACCTGAATATATACCTAATACTGGTCTCATAGTTGCTATAGCAGTATTCTATCATAAATAGTTACATTTCTGGATGTTTACTTTATCATTTTTTTGATATTTTTATCATCCTCATATTATTTTTCTGTTTTATCTCAATGTTTTCATTTTCCAATTTTTCTCATTCTTTAATGATGATGTGCCATTTTTATTTTTTGTGTGTGTTAGTTAATTTTTTTTATCTATTTCTTTTTATTCAGAAGTCTTAATCAACATCATTCTGTCTGGCACAGCATACTGGGTCCAAGACACAAAAAAGTAAATATGCTTTGCCCATTTTGGTTGAAGTATATATTATTGAAGTCATTAAATTAAAAAATGGCCTTTAATTTGTAACATAAGAACTTTACCTGCTGAAGTTGGCTCTTCTTCATCTGATGCTATGTTAACAGGAAAAGAGGTGAAGTTGGGGCAGGTAGAGGATTGAGGTAAGGGAAAAAAGGGGAAGAGAGAAAAAGAGATTGAACATAAATATGTTTCACATATTCAAAAATAATCCCCTGACTTATAATTTTTTGCATACATTATAAATCATTCATTATTTAAGGACAGATTCTTGAGTATCTACATCAAATTAAAATGTACACACACTTATTCTTTAATATACATATTTATTAGAAAAGGTGTTGTCTGAAATTTATTTTCATTTTTCTTTGAAAACAAGACTGATGTTAGTTAATATACATGCATAATCATAAACAATGTTGTTTAAAATATACATTGTATATGGTACCCCCAACCATCAATTTTTTTTGAGAGAGAGAAGAATTTTTTTAATATTTATTTTTCAGTTTTTGGTGGACACAACATCTTTATTTTATTTTTATGTGATGCTGAGGATGGAACCCAGCACCCTGCGCATGCCAGGTGAGCGTGTTACTGCTTGAGCCACTTTCCCAGCCCATCATCAAATTTTATTAGCAAAGAGGAATTAAAAGACATTGTCAATGGTCAAAAAATTAGGTATTATCTGAGAGAGAGTCAAAATCACTTTGGTTTTTGTTAAATATGCAGATTCTAGCACACATACTCTCCTTTTCTCTTTCTCCTCTGTATCCCTCTTTTGTTCTTCTCACCAACCCTCCCCCACAAAAAAAAAAAAAAAAAAAAAAAAGAACTCACACACATGCACCACATACTTTAAGATTCAGTGATGATGATTCCATGATAAGGACACAGGAACATTACATTTTAAAGGTTGACCCCAGGTGGTTTTCACTTATGTGTTCTGCAGCCCCCACACACACAGATAAATATGGATATTAGAAAAGCAGAGGCCACAATGTGAGTATACAATTTATCCTGGAGTAGTGTTTCACAGCCCTTGTGTTGACAGAATGCCAAATTCTGTTGTCTACCTCAAACTAATTAAGTCTGAATCTCTTTAAATGGTACCAATTTGTAACCAAGTGAGATATTACTAGATAATATCAACATAAGGTAAAATTAACTGTAACTCATTAAATAGTGAATCATTTGGGTTCCAGTTTTCAAACTAGAGATGTTGAGAGCAGCAGGACTCCAAGGGCAATAACCTTCCACTGCATGTACGTGTGAGATGGTGGAAGGCAATTGCTAGAGTGAAAAACACAGTTTAACTTTGCAGTTTTTGCCTAAAATCCACCTATTCACCTTTCCACTTCCACCCATCCTCCAGGAGGAAGGCTTTCTGCTCTGTACACAAGCACAGTTTCCCGGAATATTACTGCTGAATTACATGATATAAGCCAGTCCTATTTCACTTGATTCATGAAGTTTTAAAATAAAAGTCGGTTAGCTGACTTGCTTACAAAGGAACTTTGTTTCCAGCTGATTTGTTAATCAAGGCATCCTTGTGCAGCCAGGGAGCAGTCTCCAGTCTTTTCCGTTAAGGTTACATCTGCACAGAGCACACACTAGACAAGCTTACTTTGTGTCCTGACAGTATTTTCCTCTCACACTGTTTGGCTTGTCTCCTTGGCACATAAAGAAATGAAGAGAGCAAACACAGTTGGCATACATGGCGTGGAGAACATAAATATTTAAAAAGCTCTTTGCTGCTTTATCGTGTCCAAAATATATCATAACATGTTCAAAGAGGAAAGTCATTGGTAGCTTCCAGGAATTCCCTTTTAGGAAAATACCAAAGAGGCTTGCAGAAGTGCTGAAATAGATGGGTCATTATAAAAGTCTGAAGATTCAAAATGGAAAAAATTAATAAACTTACAGTTACAATTGATCACTTTAAAATTTGAACTCATATATTTTACAAAGCAACCAATGACCAATGGGACACAAATTGATAGAGGAAGTTACAAAGTTTGAGTGACCAAAAACTTTGTCAACAGTCAAAATGAATTCGAGATTATGTCACTTTGACTTTAAAATCAAACTCTTAGCATTATGCCTAACTCTCCAAAACAGTGCTGATTCTGTGACTGCTTAAACAGGGAAATCTAAATGACAAAGAGTTTATTAGGATTTGGGTACTGCTATTTACAAGTGTTGCCTCAGGATGGAAACTGGCCAAATTCCTGATAATGTTAGGTTTTTTTTGTTGTTGTTATGTTGTGTTTTTAAAATTTTTTAGTTGTACATGGACACAATACATTTATTATTATTATTTTTAATGTGGTGCTGAGTATCAGTGCCTTACACATGCAAGGCAAGTGCTCTACCACTGAGCTACAACCATAGCCCCTGATAATGTTAGTCTGATAAACACATACTGCAAAAAGAAAGAGAAAATAAGCAAAAGAACAAAAATTGATGGAGGGCTTCAGGAAAGAACTCTCTTCAAGTAATAAAGATATTTGGAAACTCCTCCAGATTTCTTACAATTCAGATATAGAACTAGACAAGTGAGATCCTGACTACTGATTAATAAAGCACCCTCAGGAAACAATAGCTAAGGAATGAAGGTAACAAATGCCAAGACTTTACTTTTCACTATGGATATATAAGCAAGAATACTTAGATAGGAGGTAGCAAGCCCAAAATAAGGACAATTATAAACATATAGAAGTTATAGCAATCAGATTCTTTTAAATCCAAAGCCTATAGGGCATGAAGTGTTCTAAGTCATGGTTGAGCTTGCAATACTGGAAAGCATCTTTGTAACAAATTAACAAGATTAGAGTCAGCAGGTACACAAGTTTTCAGAGTCCTATTTTTGTACAACATCTCCTTAATAATGCTTCCTTATAATATGAACATGTCACTAACTACTACTATTTATACTATTAAATTATGCACACAGTCTCAAAATCACATACATTCCCAAGGGTTAGTAGTGGTATTAATTCACAGCTTGAACTGTGTGGCAAAGACAGTAAACTATAATACTGAATGAAAACATCTCCAACAATTAACAGGTGGCAACTAGAGCCCCAGAGTAACAATAAACCTCAAAGTAGGCACTAGTGGCCCATATAATGACATTTCAGTGAAACAAGAATCACAGAAGATATCGTCTTACTACCCAAATGATTCTTAAGTCTTCCTATTTTCTGCTTAAAGTCATGAAATTAACAATTAAAAGAAAAAAAAAACCTGAGTCTACACCACTGGGACTTCCTTTAATTCAGACAACTAAAGCACAGGTACCAAGCAAAACAAAAATAAACAATCTAAAAAAATAAATGTTGTGCTGTACAAACTCAGCATTTAGAAGGATGTACTGAAATTTCTATGATGGAGGGAAAGAGAGAGCAAAGACATGTAACTGATGCATAGGATTTAACTAAATATAGTTCTCCCATCTCCCAAAACAGAATCTCCCTGGGTGTTTATTAAAATGCTATAGATGTACTTGCTTGAATTTTGGGTGGAAGCCCAGGCTTCTGCATGTTTAAAAAGCTCTTCAGCTTTTTATAAACAATAAATGTTGAAAAATATGACTGCAGCCCATCAAAGTTTTGTATCACTAGGAAAGAGCTTTGGATCCAGCTGTTAGAACTATAGCAGCAAATGAGGAAGCTTACAAAAGCCCTTTGCAGTATATGCTGTAGTGGCTTCACCAACTTTCAATGCTTGTCATCTTGCAAATCTTTAGGTTTTATTGGATATCTCCATCAATACTCTGGGAGAAGATGACTCTCTTTGAGTTAGAGAGAGGCCTATATCTCAGAACTAACTAAATCTATTTCTTTTTGTTGACCATAGTCATTGGTCAACATATAGGTAGAAAACTATTTGCAAATTGGTTACAAGAGTCCCTCAGATACCAAAATCATGGATTCTCACATTCTTTATATAAAATGGCATAATGTTTGCAAATAATCTGTGCACAATCTTCCTATACTTTGAGTACAATTTCTCTAGATCAATTATTAGACCGAACATGATGATTCTTAACTATGTAAATAGTTGTGACAAGGAAAAATCTGTTCATGTTCAGGTCAGAAGCAGTTTTCTGTCTGTGGCTGGTTGAATTCACAGAGGCAGAACCCACGGATGTGAAGGCCAACTGTATCCCCAGTGGAGCTATATGTAAGGGGTGGGAGTTGGTGTGTTTGTATTGTGAAAAGCAACTGCAAAGGAAGAGCCTCCATTATTCTGAGAAAGTATCTGGAAAATTACTGCTTTTCTCTCTTTTTATATGTAGACAAGTAATCCTGTGACCCAGGAGGTAGCTAGCAAACACCTTGCAAAAAAAATGGGAACCAGCTTTCAAAGAAAGCTGATCCTGTTCAAAGGCAAGGTTCAGAAACAGAAAGAAATTGGATTCCTGATATTATTGAGCCATTGAATCATAGTCATGAGTTAAGACCTCTGGACTTCTAGTTCTGAGGAAAAATAATTCACTTTACTGTTTACCTAGTGCTGAGTTGGTCTTTCTGTGATTTGCAACCAGGTGGAATTCTGCTATGACCCTAATCAGTTTTGTCGTTCCCTTTTATAATATATTAGGATACATAAGAAATTGATTATTTGAGGCAATTGAGCCCAAAAGTACACAAGGCCTGGGACTGAGCTTTCAGAGGGCAGATGGGACTCCAGGGCTTTGCCACACTGCACTCCCCATCCTGCTTTAATACAATAGCTTGTCTTGTGGCTTCAAAGTTAGTCACCATCTTTTCAGCCAGCCTAGCTGTGCTCATATTCAAGAAGTGTGGAGGTGCTTGGAAGGAAGAAGCACTATGCAGACTCTTGTCTCATTCTTCATTTCTCCCCTTCCCCCTTTCTTCTATAGATTTCAACTCTGAAATGCAGCAGCTACCCAAACCCAGTGGTCTGTACATTGCTCTATTTCTTTTTGATGTAAAAATCCAGTAGCATCTTTGTTGGACAAACTTCTGTCTGTGTGGTCTCAAGAATTTTTATATATTCTGTTTTTTTTCTTTTTCATCCTTGTATGTTTTAAGCAAATTTGTATAACTTGGATATTCAACCTATTAAAAATAATTCTGTACCCAGTGTAGCCTATTATCAAGTAGGAAAAGCTCATTATGAAATATAAAATATACATTTTTTACTATGTTATACTCTTTTATATGTGGCCATTACTCAGTTTTTAGGGACTGATCATTTTATTGATTATATCATACATTTAGATAATTGTATACCAAATATGCTTTACAGTATACAATTATCTGTGCAATTATTTCTAAAGCAAAGTAACAAGAAATATGTATTACTATGTCATGACATATATTTTGAAATGCTTTTACTCAACTGTAGTGAAACACAAATAACAATTATGATATTTATGCATGATAAATTATGCCTTCTGAGTTGTTAAATGCTATAAATGTGTGTATGTGTGCATTAATATATTTTCAAGACAAAAAAAAAGCAAACAATCACTTCAAATTTGTGATCTCAGTCATTAAAATAGGTTGTGGAGCTGCCTCTAGAAGTATTCAGAAAATGTTCAGAAAAAGTTTTAAATTATTTGGTCCTGTTTTCTTGTTTCTTGACTAAGGATTTAAATGTTTATATTACCAACTTCTTACATGTCAAAGTATGACAAAAACAGTGATATTCCTCCTGGTCGAGATGAGATCTTAGACATCATAGGATGTAGTTGATTGTTCAGCCTCAGAATTGCAGAGTATAGGTCACAGTGAGACACAGCAGACGTTATATTTGTTCAAATATTGTTCAGAGAATAAAAAAAATCCTCTTCTTTATCAGACTTTTATATGCATTTTTTTTGTTACTGTACTAGATTTGGGGGGTAGCATCTATTTAAGAACACTTGATACTATATAATATATACAATATAGTCATGTATGCATGCAATTAATATGTAAGTCTATTTTTATGTCTATCAATCTGTCTCTTTAGACTCAGTTTTATGAGAACAGGGATGAACTTTCTTTGCTCACCACTTGATCTATAGTTTTTAGAACAGTTCCTGGAACAATGTAGGGATTCAAGAAATATGTGTTAAAAGAAAGTAAATTTGAACATATTTTTAATACAGTCCTATTACTTAATAAAGTTCAACTGTTCCATTATGCAACATTACTAAATATGTCAAAAAAGATGACCTTATATTTTTATCTCTTTCATGCTATAAATCTAGGAAAAATTGTATATGTTGATGTAATTTATATAAAAATATGTAGGGGCTGGGATTGTGGCTCAGTGGTAGAGCATTCACCTAGCATGTGCAAGACCCTGGGTTTGATCTTCAGCACCACATAAAAATAAATAAATAAAATAAAGATATTATGTCCAACTACAACTAAAAAATAAATATTTAAAAAATATGTAATTTCTTTCTTGATGCAGCAAGAAAAGGAATAATATTTGAAAAGACAATGGTTATTCTAACAACCATTTGATCATTTCATAAAGAATTAAATCTGTAATTGTTAAACTTATTTTTACTTATTGTTTAACTTATTACTAAATTATACTTGTTAAAATCATCACACTATAGTTTATTAATTACATAAATTCACTGCAATAGAACCACAAAACTCCCTTTCTATGTTTAGTAGTGACATAGCTTACACAGATTTATAAGCTACTTATACCATGAATCATTTTAACAGCAATTAGTAGTACATTTGTGATTTTCTCATTTTAGAAAGAGATACAAATGAGGAACTTAGAGTGAATGGAAGCTTTCGTTTTATTTATTTTTGCCAATGAGTAAAAAATGTAAAACTTGCAGATATGGTAAAACTGAGCCAAGAAAGCTGGAAAGAAAGTCGGCTCATGTAACCTGCTTTCATAACTTATTTGATATTAAAGATCTTTGGAAACATAATTGGGACATATTTTGCTACTTAAAGGAAGGATTAATTATCCTTCATCTAGATGATTTGACATCAAAAAGAAAGCTATAACTCAATATTTTGATACCTCTCAAGTATCTCTAATTTATTCCAGCTACCTTCCTTTCCTATCCAAATTCATTTCATCCTTGTAGACTAAATTCAAACCTCGCCACCTTCAATTACTTAATACCCATGTCAGTCTCCAGTTTTATGTAGTTATCCCCTTCCATCCTCAGCTAAGTTTTAAACTATCACCTAAAGCCTATAATAAACAAAAACAGCACATAATATTTTCTGGTCTTGTTTCCCAAGCTGGACATTATCCTTCTTTCAAGGGCAAATGGTTATGTTTTAATTTTGAGCCATGTATATAATTGGTACTGTGTAAATATTTTTGGAAAGTTGTCCAATTTTAGAGATGAGAAAATTAAGTCCAGTATGTGAATTTAATGACTGTTTTTACATTATTATTAGCCATGTAAAGTGGGGATTGGAAATTAAACCCAAGGTATCCTAAGAGAATTCATAAGCAAATAAAAAGAAGAAACTTGCAAGGGATAAAATAGATCAGAAGTTAATATAAATGTTTTCTCAGATTTATCCATTTTCAATAAAAATAATAAGTTCATAATCTTTGTGAAAATTTAATACAGGAAAAGAGGAATCATTTTACAATGAGAATGCTGCCTAACATGCCTAGAGAAGACCAGAACCTGTGGTTGCCTGCCTGCTACATGTGAGTTGGGGATAGTCCCAGTACCACAGCATTTCCTTCTAAGTGAGAGTGAGGAGCTAAGACCATCAGATTCATGTTCCAAGGATTTCTATTTTATTTCTCTGGGGGAAATTGGTCTCTTCAACCTCAATTCATTTCCTTAAGTCTAGACAAATGAGCTAATCTAAAAAGCCAATCTGTTAAAACCAAAGGAACAAAAAACTAAAAAGTAATGGATAGATCAGCAATATTGGCACAAATCTCAGTGAGTGCATCCACGTAAGAAAACCACAGGGTGAGTGTACATAAAATGTTAATGCTGGAAGAGACTTAGTAATTCAGATTGTTGGCAAAATATCCATTGTTAAAATAGGTGAAGGTCTGCATTAGAAAACAGAAGTATATTCATTAAATCATCTAAATTGCCAACTAAGACCTCACCATGAAAGGAATTTTGAAGAAAATTTATATAAACATCAGAACACATATACTTGAATGTAATAATAATTGTGTTTTATGGCATAATGAATAAGAATACACTGCACATACTTTTCTATTATAATCAATGAATATGGACAATACCGAATAATATGTTATTTATGGATACAGCATACTATTTTTAACTAATCCTTTAGTGAATACTACTTGGATGGATTCCAGGGTTCTTCTCTCCCAAATGAGGTTTGAATAAATAATCAGATTCCATTTGAATCATGGTAGAAATATGAAACAAGAAAGTATTATCAAATTATTTCATTAAATAAACAGAAACCCATGATCCTAACAAAATATATGATATTCTTTTTGTATGTTAAGGTTTTTAATGATCTATCTATGCCACTAGGCTGTCTTTAGTGACATGCATCTTAAACATATTGAATAATATTACATTTCTGCCTTTTCCTATGATAGTTACTTTTTGCTTTAACAAAGTTTTCATAATGGAGATTGAGTCAAATTTTCAATGTCTTACATCAAGTAGCATAAGACAGATAAAAATAATTGAACCATTTGCCTCGGCAGACGAAGACTTTAACATCCCTATCCGTCATCATCATCTTGGGGTGGGGGAGAACATAAGAAAAATAAAGGTTGAAAAGCTACTCTAACTCCTGTAAGATCTCATGAAAAATGTAATTTGTAAACTAAACAAAAAATCAAAGCATAATTTATTAAGTAAATACAGCCATTAAAATAAAAGGAATAGGGCCGTTGAGAGTTAAATACTGAATATTTTACATCTTCTGGGATGTGTGTGTGTGTGTGTGTGTGTGTGTGTGTGTGTGTGTGTATATATATATATATGATAAAATTTCAATAGTTTTAAAAACTAAATGGTGATTACAGGCAAGAAATCATTTCATTGCAAGATCATGGCGTTGTGTGTGTGTGTGTGTGTGTGTGTGTGTGAGATCACAAGCAAGTATTTAATATCATAGTTATTACAAAGATTATTTAGTACTTTTAAAATGTATGAAGCTTTCTTAGTAAAATATCATTTTAATGTTTATATTCCAAAGAGGAATTCAGAAATTTTAAGATTACTTTGAAATGATGGCTTTCCAGAATGCAAACCCACACATTTGGTTTAATTAAAATACCTTTTGACTCATTCTACAGTCCTTCCCATTGCCACAGCCTCACCCCTCCCCCTCACTCCCCTCTAATTAGAACATTTTTTTTAATGGAAGGGAGACTAGTAGAATAGAAGAAGGGGATCAAGGTCAGGGAGGGGGAGAAAGGGGAGATACTGGGGAATAAAATTGATCAAATTATACTGTTTTATCTTGTGTATGTATGAATATGTTATAACAAATTCTGTTATGTATGATTATAATGCACCAATAAAAAGGAAAAAAAATAAAATATCTGTTGAAACACAAAAGATGAAGGTTAAAACAAGTGGGAAGAAAAAATTTTAAGAGATGAGATATTTCTGTTGTATCTGTTTCCTTTTGGTGAAAGGGAATTATTTTCTTCATGTAGTTTTAACTCATCCCAAGGACACTAACTATAAAAGAAGGTAAAACACAGTTTGTCTATATAGAGTTTGACTAATCTAATGTCCCCCTGAACTGAGTTAATGATTGCTATAGAAGATTTTTTCTGATTATTAAAAAAAGCGCTAAAATTAAATGCTTTCTTTTCAGAATCATTAGGACCTTCTTTAAAAGAAAATAGTGTATCTGTATCCAGGTGTTAATCAAATGACATGGACAATGTAATTTCCCTATCTGCCAAACTTGTCTTCCTAGGCTAAATTTTTCCTTAATTGGAATGTCTTTAAGAACTCACTGATAAAAAAGTAGATGGGTCTAACTTTAAGACAATGGAATTACATAAAGGTGGAGGGTTATCCAGGGAGGACCCAAGCCTCATTTTTTTATGATCTTTTAGATTGTTTTCTTTAGGGCTCCAGATATAGCTTAGTAGTAGAGCATATGCCTAGTATGCACTAAGCCCTGGGTTTGATCTACAGTATTGTGAAAGGAATAAATAATTTTCAAGTTGTAAATGCATGTTATTAATTTCTATTCTTTCAAACCTTCAAGAAACAGTGAAGAAAACAAACTGTTCAGAATAAAGGGTATTGCAGCTTTTAAAAATAAAACTTAAAACCCAAAGCAAATTTAAAGGTCACAGTACAAATTGACAACCAAAAAATCTAGATATCATTCAAAATTTCCAGCACAGGGGGAACTCATAATCTCCCAAAGGAACATGTCACATCTCTACCAGTGTTAGTTTCTGGAGAACAATGGAATAATGTGAATCTTTCTTTGATATTCCAGCCTTTCAAATTAATTTTGATAGCTATCATAACCCCATAATTCTTTTCTTAACTGATGCACAAATCCTCACTTAATTTTATATGTCATGGTTTTATATGTCCTGATCATCATTTTAGGTGAGCTACTCTTGAAAAAGCCAAATTTCTTAAGTTATTTTAAAATATGGTTACAAGAATGTAAACAGTAATACAGAGGAGCACTAAGTAGCCCTAAATACAATTGTGTTCATAACATGTTGAGGCTGCTCTATTACAATAAGCAATCAAACATTATACACACACACACACACACACACACACTACTAAAAGAGTAGGAATTAGTTTCTTTTCCCTTCTTCCTTCAGTTTCATGGACTAATTTTTACAGTACTGGATACTAGTAATCTTATCCCCTCTTGCCTGGAGACAGGTTGGGGGAAAGGGGGAAAAGCAGGAGATGAGGTCATGCCTTTCCAGGAAGGTGGAGGAACAAATGAATGGCATGCAATAATGTCATATTAAATATAGATAATTAGAAACTATTTTGAAAATTTATACTCCAATAGAAAAAAATTTTGAAGACATCAACAAATTTCTAGAGACACATGACTGACCAAAATTTAATCAGAGACATAGAAAATTTAAACAGATCAATTTCAAGCAATGAAGTTGAAGATGCCATCAAAAGCCTATCAATAAAGAAAAGACCAGAACCAGATGGATTCTCGGCCAAGTTCTAGCATATCTCCCCAAAATAACTAACAAAAATCCTCAAATTATTCCATGAAATAGAAAAGGAGGGAACCCTTCCAAACTCATTGTATGAAATTAGTATAGCCCTCATACCAAAACCAGAAAAAATACATATCAAGAAAACTTCAGACAAATATACCTTATGAACATAGATGCTAACCATTCTTAATAAAATACTAGCAAATCGCATACAAAAATAATGTCAAAGGTATCTTGATAATGGGAAAGAAATATAAAATTTGAAACCAAACTAAGCTTTGAAGATAATCTTCCAATCTTTCAGCAAAATATCTAGTTTGCATGTATCTTGTATATAGGTGACAAGAGTACACAGACAGGAACAGCACTCATTTGTTCTCACGAAAACATTGTCCTTAATGTCCAGGATGAGGTGGCCATTTAGTTGAATAAAAATATTTAGTGGCTTTTCAAGGGATTTTCCATATCAGCTGACATTTCTAGTTATAATGGGGTCTCTTGAAAAATGTCTTTAAACTTTTATAGCTGTTCCTTCTAATAATTATTTTCTGTTTAGAAACTGGAAGTTAGAAATCAGCACTTATTTCAGTCAATGAGCCACATTCAACTCTTTTCAGCTCAATTACTTATTAGACCAAGTCCTATTGAAAACAATTGCAATAATTAATGGATTGAAAAATAGACTTATCTTGAAGGCAGAATAAAAATGCAAGAGAAAGAAAGTACAATTTCAACAATTTAATCCTCAAAAGAAAAGCCTGAGGTAGTACTTAAAAATTACCCCAAATACTGTTCAGTTGAGATTTGTATTATTTTGTTTTTCTAATGATTATATGCCTCAATAATGTATTATTAAGAGAGGTTATGAAATCATGTCCCTGGGTTAATTTTGATATTAACAAAGAAAACTATATTATGGCAACAGTTAATAGAGATGCCTAGAGGTTCTATACATCTTTGAAAACTTCTTTCCCAATCTTGTTCCCAATCCTTCCCATAAACACCTTATTCTGAGCAACCACTAATACTAATTCTCCCTGAAAGATCCTGCCCTTTCTATCTGTTGTGCTTTTTAACATTTTGTTTTGCTTACAATATTCCCATTGAATAACTTGCTCTATGGAAATGCATTTCTGCTTCAGGGTATCTCAAAAATTACCTCAGCCATAAAATCTGAACTATAGTACTAGAAGTGATCTTTTCTCCACTTGATACTCAAACACTTTGTTACTCTCTTATAATTATCATTTTCTGCATTGTGTAATGATTATTGATGTATCTATTTTTTCTCAACTATAAGTATCCCAATAGCAGGCTCTTCATCTTGGGGTCATTGTGAAGGGTATATCACCCTTTGGGGTAAGGAAAAGCCATTCTGGGAAGCCCAATATACATTTGTTAAATGGAAGATTCTAGTGGATCCCTGCCCTCACCAAGACGATTTAATCTTTCTTCAAAGCCACAAAGAGCTTAGTGTTGACCTATCACACACAAGAATCTAACATTAATATGTCATCATAACTTACAACTTGGTATTTCTTATTCCTTTACAGGATTCCTGTTCTACAATCTTACAAAGAAAAATCAGTTCCTAAATTATTTGTAGTAAGCATAAGGAAAGCTATTTTCCTAAAGGGTTGATTCCTAATCATGCAAACATTACTTATATTACTCACAATTTCCAAGTAATAAAATACAGGGTTCTCTTTTTTCCATACCAAATGAGGTGATTTGTCAAATTATATGTTGAAGGAGTTTTGTTTTGTTTTTTTTTTTTTAACTCAAAAGCTGACAGATAAATTATCCCTAGTTTGCATAGTCAAACAAAAGCAGAAAAAAATACTGCCATAAAAATAATAGGTCAGGATTTATTGGACACTTCAGTAATGTTATTAGTAACTGAAATGATGAAAAAATATTCAAGACTTATATGTTTGATTTCTGCATGTAGGTTTTGAATTGTATATAAGGTTTAATTATTTATATTACTCGATAACTGATAACTTCTAGCTGGCACTATAAATTAGGCATTGTTCTAGGATGTTACATGTGTTGATTCAGTGAATTTGCACAAAATCCTTTTGAAGTTGATACGGTTGCTATATTTTTACAGATGCGGAAACTCAGACACAGAAAGATTAAGTAACTTTCCTAGTCACAGATATAGCATAGTTTTCCCTTGATGTCCAAGGTTCCAGGGCCCCCTGCAAATAACAAAATGTGGAGATGTTCAAGTTCCTTACATAAAATAGCATAGTATTTTCAGTTACATGGCACAAAGAACTTTGTGGCTAGGCACACTGATATACTTTAAATCACATCTAAATTACTGATAATAAATAACAATGCAAATACTATGTAAATAATTGTCATACTGCATTGTTTCAGGAATAATAACAAGGAAAATCTTACAGTACAGTTGCAATTTTTAAAAATTTTTTTCTCTTTGTATTTGTTTGAATCCATGAGAAGTGCAAATACTGAGGACCAACTGCAGATAGAAGAGCCAAAATGTGAACACAGTCTGGCTGGGTTCTTAACCACAACACCGTGATGAGTTCCTTTAGAGAATGGGTTTCTACAGATCTCTACAAACTACAGAATTACAAAAGAGTGTGTGATAAACACTGGGATTAAATGGATGATGATAATGATGATGGTGATGAATACGATGATGGTGATTTTCAGGTTCAATTAGTGTGTGTGTGTATGTGTGTGTGTGTGTGTGTGTGTAAATGATAGTATACTATAAATATACAAGGCAGTATTAAGAAGAGGATTAATTTCATGGCAATCTGGTGATAAGTAAACTGCATAGAAAGACCATCTGCCCACACCTTTCCTACTCCTTACATGACACCTGACAACCACAGAGCTGGTTGTGAGGTGAGACTCTTGACCAAGAGTTTTGTGTCCGGAAATCATTATGGAGAGTAATGCTGCAGGACCTCCACAGCTGAACAATTAATGAATTCTGATCTTTGAAGCCAGAGGCTATTCTGTGATGGACCTCAATTCATCTATTGGTTGGGGAGGCAAAACCATTGATTGAGGCTGAGTTAACACTTAAAGTGTCTGACTTGTTCTTGAAAATGTATGTAGTTTCTCAGGTAACTGAGGAACAATGAGTTCTGTACCCAATAGTCCTCTGTGATTTGAATGAAGCACTTGGGCTTACTTTTGCAAGGCAAACCTCAACGGATAAAAATGTTATAGGACTTTATCAAATGCAAAGAAGATGCTAACTCTTATTTGAAATTTGTTATATTTCCTATGAATTGGTACTTAAGAAAACAGATATCCTTTTCTTGGTTCTGTCTTTCACTGAAATATCTAACTTATACTCTATTTTAGTTTTCAAGCTTTAATTGGGATAAAAGAAAGAAAAGAAATATGAATCGTTGTCCACTTTAAAGTGTAGCTTGATGAATTTTATATTATAAAGAGAAAAATATGCTCTGAGAATGATTCAGCCCAAATTCTCTTTCATTATGATTCATTTAAAAGTTATGTGTTGCCACTGTGCTTTAAGTAATATGTATTACAGAACTTTCCTTCATATAAGTATTTTGATATATGTTGGATAATAAATTTTCTAAAAGTATAAACTCACCCCTGGTTTTCCTTTAGCTTTAGGGAATGTGGTCAAATAAACCTTTAAAACAATGGAATATACTTTAAACCTCTTGATAAGAGATTCATGCCTTGTTTATTATTTCAGTAATGCTTTATTCTAGCAATTTCTCATAACAAATAGCACAATTCTAGAACAGAGTAAGTACCAATAAGATTATGTTAAATGCTACAGAAGTTTCTAAAATTTTCAATTGGTCAAAATACTTTTAATGAATTCTTAATGTTTCATCTCTTTTTCTTCATTCCATCTTCTGTGTCACTAAAGCATGTTTCTGAAGAGGAGAGAAAATATTGTCACTCATCCAATAGCCTTCCTTCCCATCAGAGTGATATTAATCATGTTCCCACTTCTTGTCTTTATCTAATTTTCTTATGCTCTCTATCAGTTATCCTAAGCCTCTCCATAACCTAGATGCTCTAGAATGCTTTAAGTTTTGATTAAATGTCTTTACTCTCTTACTGGATTTAATTTCATACAACTGTTCTTTCCTTGCAGGTTTCATCAATCAAACTAGACTATACAGATGCCTGGTTTTAGTCATTTCAAAATAATTTATGACCTATAATGATAAAGTATTTAAGGGACAATAAAAAGGGATGGAATCTTTATATGTTATTTTAAAGCTATATTTGATAAGATAACATTCTTTTCTTGCAGATAGGGTATCACTATGTTTCCCACGTTGACCTCAAACTCTATGATTCTAGTACTGTTGAATCCATCTTTCCAGAAATTATCATAATGAGAAGTATCCTGCAAGGACTGAAATAATTTCTCAAAATATGTTAGCTATAGAAGACTGAGCTTCTGGTAGCCTACAAAATCAGCCACCAATCCCTTCCCCACTGTCATTCTCATCTTTGCTATACAAAATGGAATATCTTCCCATTAAAATTTTTGTTAGCTACTGTGACACAAGCTAAGATTTGAAAAATGCTTGTAATTAGGATTTGATATTCCTCACTACTTCGGTCCTTGTCTCTGCCACCATTTAAGGAAATGCAGTCCAGTAGAGATCACTACCTAGCACCAGGGAATCATTTAGCTGACTTGGCTGACGCAGGAAGGAGAGCACTAATGACCTACAAGGTGTCCCAGATACGGTCACTCACTCAATTAATTACATCACAAAATTTTACAATTCTTTGTTAAGTAGTAAAAGCTTACTGATACATGTCCAATGTCATTTCATACACAAAAGTATCCCCAATTAATCAGAAAGGTATACAGTCATATAAATGGTATACACCAAATATTTTTAATGCCTTATATTGTCTTTTGCTATAAATGAAAGTTTTAGTACAAACTGGTTCTTGTGTTTCAACTGAGCAAGAATAGCTTTCTGTACTCCTAATTTCTAAGGTTCTCTGTTGTTCTACTTTCCCCCCTCTGAGTTAACACATAATTGCTAGAGCTTGGAATTGCAAACAATTTCTAATCATTATAATTAATGATAAATTGGAAATATTTTAAAATCAATGAGATTATGAGTTGATAAGCCATATTACAGGAATTTTATACATATAAAACAAAATTACTTTCCTGTAGTATGCACAAAATGAACACAAAAATCATGCATTAAATTATTGGCTGCCACTTAACTGTGTGATTCTTTTTATAAACACATTTCATTTTCTTACATTTTGGAAAGTAATTATAACTTTGAAAATAATTTCCTTTAGCTCTAGTTAGACTGGGAAATCTCTTAGCAATCTTCTATGGCTAGCAGATTTGGAGAAATTATTTCAGTCTATGCAGAATAGCTCTCATTATGATAATTTCTAGAAAGATGGATTCAATCGTGAGTTATCCTTCCTTAGTCCAAGAACTAATCTTAAGAGGGAAGAAAACCTGACAAGTACTCATAATTTCACCTACTGTATGAATAATTGAAATTTTGAATCCTTCATTTGGTAACCAAACTCTGGAAATCTAAAAATAACCTCACAATACCCAAGATGTTTATTTAAGTTTGTTAACATTCTGATATTTCATGATCACTAACAAGAACTATTTTAGACAGATTCAGACTGTTAACACTTCTTGATATTCTGACACTGATCACCTTTTAAAAGATAAACATGAATATGGTTATTCACAAGACAGCCACATGTACAATCAATCTGTAATTTTACTTCCAATTTGTTCAATAGTCTTTATGTTTCTGAGGTAAGCATAATCATTTTTTTCATAATGAAACAGGAGCAGGGAAACAGATTATCAGTGATGAGACTAAAAAGTCACAAATTTAATAGAATGTGGGAAATAGGTTTGGATGTGAAGAAGATAGAAGAATATAGGGAAGAATAGAACAGGATAATGTACCTTCATGTTTATTTATTTATTTACTAAAAATGAGAAGACTTCTCAGAAGCCCAGTGTGACTACAGAGAAGAAACAGAAGCAGAGAGATATAAATAAAATTATATACTGACTTTATTATCTTAACTAAACTATTCTCAATAATGCACACCTGTAATCCTAGTGGCTTGGAAGGCTGAGGCAAGAGGATCAGAAATTCAAACCTAGCCTCAGCAAAAAAACAAAACAAACAAACAAACAAACAAACAAAAAAATCACGAGGTGCCAAGCAACTCAGTAAGATCATTTCTCTAAACAAAATATAAATAGGTCTGGGGATGTGACTCAGTGGTAAAGTGCTCCTGAGTTCAATCCCCAGTACTACAAAAAAAAAAAAAAAAAAAAATACAGGTCCTTTCCAAAAGTGATGAACGGTCTTACATTACTACAACCAAATTCCAACGTTTATATTCCTTGTTTTTAACCTGTAGATTTAATAGGTTAAATGTATGCTAATTATTTGTAAATTTCTCTAAGACATCTAATAGCTTATTTTCAGAAAAATACCAACTTATTTTTTTTGTATTATATCTGGACCATAATAACATTAGAATCTTTAGTTCTAAAGGAAAACTATTCCTTGGTTCAAATTCCCCTCTCAGCTACCATTCTCATTCTCCATCCCTACTTATCTCAGTTTTCATCTCAAAACCATTTTTAGGTTTACTCTCTGTTTAAATGGTAACTTTTCAGTCCTTCAAGCATCACCTTCTCAGTCTTTGAGATTCGTGAACGTAAAGACTATTATTTTTTAGGGGTTATATCTTCAGTGCCCAAACCAGAATCTGGTATAAGGTAATTATTAAAACATTTGATGGATGAGTGAGTAAACAAATGTATTGTTGAATGCTTATTTTAGCTATTAAAACTTTCCCCAAATTCTTTATGCACCAATGTCTAGTGCTTTCTCCACAACTCAAGCAAGACTGATCATCTATAAAGCAACAAGATCATCCATAAAATGCATATAATCAATATAAATGCTTATCTACTTTTCCAGTTGGACATCAATTTCTGCAAATTTCTTTACCATGCATCTTCAGCATTCAAGAAATTGTTAGTAAGTACTCAGTAAATTTTTACTTAAGAATATAAGTAAGCTAAGATTTAATTTATGTACATATCTATTGATTTATTTATTTTGGGTGATGGTGGAGATGGAACCCAGAGCAGTACACATGCTAAGCATACGCTCTACCACTAAACTATATCCCTAAGATTTTATTTTTTAATAAAAGTTTGAACACTTATTTTGCCCCCTTTGATTTAATTAACACATAAGTATCTGAGCTGGAAGAGTTTATATTTGTTATTAATTTACTGAATTAATACACAATGTAATAACTACCAATATTTCTGTTAGGGTCTGTAAACAAGTCAAGATGGCGCCTGGCATTTTGCCATAGGGAGTGGTTTGTGAAGTAATGCGAGCAAGCCATTAAGTGTGGAGATTCCTTATTGGTTGACTGCTGTATCTAGTTTATGTTAATTAAGATAAGCTGTGTGGAATGTATATATACCCCTCCTGTCCTACAATAAACGGCTCCCACTCCTGCTGTATCAATCTACACAAGTTCCTCGTCACGCCCCGGTTAGTTTGGGCGTGACGAGGAACTTGTGGGCACAGCCAGCTGGGCTGCGGCATATTTCTGTCTAGATCTCTAAAACATCCACTGGCAATGGAAATTTGCTATATGAAATGAATGTATGAACAGTATATTCCAAACAACACAGTGCTGTCTAGACATGTGAGTAGGTAACTGAAAAGTAATTTGGGCTTAGCCACTGGAGGTCACTCCTAAGGTGCCCTGGAAAGGGAGACAGCACGTAGTGTGTGTATCTGTGTGCATCTGTGCCTGGAAAATGTCTACACATTCAAAGATGTGAAGTAGGTGTTGTTGTTTGTTTTTCTTTTTTGGGGGGGAGTTGTTTTTGTTTGCTCTCAGAGAATTTTTTCTACTGGCTTTTGCAGATACCAGAAGTGAGTTTTAATAACTGTAAAAGCCTGGACATATTAAGATATGTGGGTTTATGTGGGAAGAGTTACATGTGTGGGAGACAGAAACACAGAAAGAGTGAGGGAAAGTGGATATTGGAGTACACAGAAGTATCCAAAAGAAAATAATAAGAAGAAAAAGAAGAAAAAGAAGAAGTATCCAAAATAAAGTCCAAAGAGAAGCAATATTTTCTAATGAATGAAGTTCACAAAATGGAGCATGCCGATTTGGCTTACTATAAGAATGTAAATGATGAGAGGACTGATTGTAAAAGTTGTAAAGCATTTTCTGCATATTTGACAAAAATGTACAAAACTGTACAAAGATTTCTTTTAAAATAAGTAGCATCAACTTATAACAAGGATAATCTAAAGTATTAAGGTTGATAGTGAAATATTGAAGGGAGATTTTTCTCTAAGTATGCATTTGAAACTCCTTTTCAGGTGAACTGCAATGAAGGAGTATAAGTTTATCTGTAGAATGAGCAGGGTAAATGTAATTTTAAAAATTGAGACTAAAACCTAAATTTTTCTAAGCAAATATGAATAAGTTTCTTTTCTTGCCCTTGGAAAGTAAAAGGAACATTTAGAACTCTATATAATTTACACAATTTATGTGTTTTGAAAAGGATAGAAGAAACTTTGGATGCAAAGAAGAAACTTCTATATTTGATGTAGTAATGAGTAAGTAAAATAAAGCAATGATGACAGTTCACCTCTTCTGTCTTTTAAGATACTACCTTAAAACACTCAGTTTCTTGTATAAAATATTGCTATATCCTGTTTTCTTCACTGATGTTAATTAAAAGCAGAGAAGAGTAACCGCAAAAGTTTCAGCAAAGCAGATCATTTTCAAATTGAGAAGACAGAATGGACTTTAAGAATCTAATGTTATTTTTTTTTTAAAAAAAATTAGTTGTAGATGGACAAAATACCTTTATTTTATTTATTTATTTTTATGTGGTGCTGAGGATTGAACCCAGTGCCTCACACGTGCTAGGCAAGCACTCTGCCACTGAGCCACAACACCAGCCCCTAAGAATCTAATGCTCTGCTGAGCAATGTGGTACAACTGTAATTCCAGTGGCTCAGGAGTCGGAAACAGGAGGATTGCAGATTGAAAGCCAGCCTCAGCAATAGCGAGGTACTAAGCAACTCCGTGAGACCCTGTATCTGAATAAAATACAAAATAGGGCTAGGGATGTGGCTCAGTGGTTGAATGTCCCTTAGTTCAATTCCCAATATACTCCCCCCTCCCCAGGGAAAGAATCTAATGTTCCAAGTATTTAGTCCAAATAATTAGTTTTGAAAATATGAAGAAACCTAAGGTAGGCTAGATACTAAAAGCATTACTGCTAATTATTTGGATTTAATAAATAAATTGTATTCTTTTAATATATGCGACTTGAGAAAGAGGATATATAGAAAGATAAGTAACGTAATATGACTGTCCTATAGAGGTATCTAACTTCAAAATTGTTTTTGATTTCCCCTTATATTCTGACACCTCAAAAAAATTTAAATAGCAAAATTTATATGAGAAACTACAGATGTTTTAATTTTTAAGATTCTTGTTTTCTATCATTTTAATGGTATAACACCTATATGTGAAATTAAGATTGGTATAACTACTATACTATGTTAAATAACAGTGCAAATACTAACACAAACACATTTATTCCAAGTAACATATACCTGAGTATATCTTAAGAAAGAGTGCTGTTACATATCAAACAGACATATAGCTTAAGTTAGTAAAACTATACAATGTCTGACTATCAGAGGTCTTTTAATAACATATCACAATAAATATGAATTAAATTTAATTCTATAGCTATCTGAGTCCCCAAAGACTCACTAAATTAAATGAAATATGGTAGGGTGCTTAGTTTTCAAAATGTTACTGTCCTTAAAAACCTCTCTTCTAATAAAATGATAAATATTGAATTAATATTTAAAAATTTGGCCCCAAAGTTTCAAGTATTTACATAAAATTCTGTGAAGATGCCACTTTTTAAATTATTTAAACACATTTGTCATCGATTCTATATTTTTTTTTCAAAGTACTGACAAAAACGTAGACTACAAATTTATAAGATGTTGAAATTTGTGGTTGTTGGGTTAAAATATAACACCAATATTCTATTCTATTCATATTGTCATAGTAGGAATATTTATAGCTATAATTTCCTTCATAAATATTACTCTGAAAGGATACGATTTTTGGTTCTAAAAATCAAGTGTATATATTTGAAGATGGGGTCAAAGTGGTTACAAAATTTTTATTTCTGTGGTACTTTGTCAAATCTCCTAAAATACCATGAGTTAATGAAAACTTTAAAGAAGATTTATTTTTGAAGTGAATTAAATGAACAAAGTACCTTTCAGCAATAATTTAATTAACTCTTACAGATACAGTCAGACCAATGTTAAAATCTCAAAATGAAAGAAAAATACATTTAAGAAATAAAGTACATGAAAACCCAATAACTAGATAACTAGTGGCCAAATATGGTAAATTAATGGTCCTATTTAATTGTTCTACCTTTATTTAACTGACAGTTAATGGGTTCTTACTATGCATAAGTTACTATTAGATGTAATGATTAATAACACAAATTGATTACTGACTAAAAATAGTAATGCTTATCTTCTTCAAAACCATTTTCCAAAAGCTATTAAAGTACCCAAATTTTCCAAGGACCATTTTAGTTAACTGATCTTTCTGAAAACATGGTTTCTTTTTATAAAGAGATATAGTCAATTTTGTACTCTTCTTTGTACAAATGTAAAAAATATAATTGTTTTTCAGACTTAATTATAATATTACCTTTAATCAGAGTGGAAAATCCCTGTACAAGTTTACGGAGTATCAAATTGTTTTAAAGTACACCACTTCCCTAATGGAGAGCTATTTAGAAATTCTAAAAGTTATCCTAAATCCATAACTATACATATCAATGAAATACTTCACAGATTAAAATAAAACTTCATTTTAAAATGCAATCAGTGACTCTAATCAATTTTTTCAAAGCAAAGTTTTTGAAAAGATCATGAAGAGTATTGCAGTTGGAATACTGTCTTGTTTAAATTCTTAGAAATATAATATGTATTTATATTCTAAGAAAAGTAATTATTTAGAACAGCTACAAAGTACAGGTGCATATTAACAGGGCCTAAGAAACATAAATTCTTTTTCAACTAACTTAATTTGGAAAAATTAACTTGAAAATTATTTGTTAAATTTGAGAATAAAAAGTTAAATTAACTTTTGAGATATAAGGATTGTGTTATATTCAATTATTATTTATAGTGTCTTGAATTATAGTATGAATCACCAAAAATATAAGAAAAAATTTACTTAGAATGCCACTAATGGAAATATAATTTAATTTAACTGGAGATGATAAAGTTGAGAGTCCTACAGATAAGTAAATCACACTGCAGTCTAACACATAATCTTCATAACACACCAGCCAAATTTGTCAGTCATTCATGAAAACTAAGAGGATAACTACTGAAATGCTTAAATCTTGCACTTACCAACCTCCACAACACTAGAACAGTTGGGATCTGTGAAGCCATCTGGACACTCGCAGGAATAGGAGTCATCAGCCAACCCTGACAAACAGATGCCTCCATTCTCACATGGATTGGGATCACAGATATCACCTGAGGAAAAAGGAACAGAGATTGACTTTTTGTGTTTCAGGAAGAATGAGGGGTTGGCATTGAAAAACATTCACGAACCGCAATGATGTTCCTTGGCAAAGCCACTTTAGTATTTGGATTTACATATAATGTCTGTAAAATCAATTTGAAACTGTGTGCTTTAAGACAAATGGTATGTAACAGAGGAAAAATTACACCACATAAAAATTATTGCATCTGCAAGTTATTAATTCAGTTTGGGATTACTTCATTTTGTGTAAAAGAAATATTGTTTAATTTATTTTAAAAAGCTTAACATGAATATGTTGGGTAGACTGGATTCAGAATAACTATAACAAGTACCTTCTTTGCATTCATACACTCAGCTCCGTAACTCTGTAACTCCTTGCACCAAAGGGGTATAATTTATTTCTGGATACTGAGAAGCTGGACTTGTCCATATGATCTGCTCTGGCTAGATCTTAACAGAGGTTTGAAAAAGCACATGAAAGTTCTCACATCCTCTTTTGGAACCTCACCCTTGTCATGAGTACCCATTCATGTTAGCTTGCTTGAAAGAAGTGATAGAAACAGAAGAATAAGACAGAAATTGCTATAGAGAAATAAGAAATACCTAATATATATAGCCATGGCTTTGGTAGGAGGTTGTAGATAGGATCTGGAATAACAGTCAGGAATGACCACAGATCTAGAAAAAGTAATTACCAAAGTCACATAGTAAGAAGTAATTGGTAATGGTGTCACCTGATGTAACCTGGGGGACAGAAAATATACCCAGTGAAATTTTGTGTATGAGTAATGAGATTTCTAGGTAGACTGTTAAAATATCACACCTCTTATTACTTGCATGCAATGTGGTACAATAAGAAAGAGAGAGGCTAAATAAAAAGCCAGTTTGAAAATAAAGAGAAGGAATATAGAGGGACCATGACTTGTGCCAGAAAATAAAACTATTTCTCATCTACAGCCTCTCAAACTAGTAAATGATCAAATGTAGAACTTTTCCAGAAAGGCATGATCACAGTAATACATATGAAATCAAGGATGGAACCAAATTCCCTGCAAAAACATTTCAGATAATTAAGTTGAAGTTGGAAGGATAATCTCTACTAAATAAAAGCACATCTAGAGCTAGGTGCAGTGGTACACACCTTAATCTCAATGACACAGAAGGCTGAGGCAGGCAGGAGGATCGCAAGTCCAAAGCCAGCCTCAGTAATTTAGTGAGGCCCTAAGCAATTTAGTGAGACAAACATCTCAAATTTTAAAAACAAGTAAATGAATAAAATATAAAGGGCTGTGATGTGGCTCAGTGGTAAAAGTGCTTTGGGGGCTCAATCCCCAGTACCAAAAACAAACAAACAAAAAGCTATCTAGAAATCTTAAGGATTGTTCCTGAGCTTCCTGGCACACCTAACACAGAACTGAGTAAGTCTGGAGTGAAAAATCAGTCTTCAGACAGAATCATAGGTGTGCTTTACTGACAAGGTTCTTAAATCAGATTCCTAGAAGAGCCTTCAGTTTTGAAAGGTACTCCATAGGTGCAAGTACCACCTCCTGTAATAAAAGAGAATGGGGCTTTTCAAAATTCAGAAAAGCATCTGGGCCCTAACGTCATGCTAGTATATATTTCTTAGGAACTGTATTACCTCAGAAGAGCTTTCCCAACCAAAAGTTACTTCAATTTTCTTCAGATGAACCACATTAAAATTTTAGAACAAAATAAAAATGGGAGTTGAAACTTTTGTCAAAATTATAAAGCATTTTATTAGCGACACTAAGATAACCAACAAAAATAGTATATTAGCACTAGTGCAGATATTAGAAAAGAGTAATAAATGAGGAGTAAATGAACAAGTAAAATGATAGTGTTTGGGAATGTCAAGGTATTAACTATGGTTGGGACATGGAGTGTTTGCCTGGGAATGACTGAAAAATGTACATATCTCTGATCAGGGAAGATTAAAAATTATGTTGTAATTTATGAGGAGTCAATTAATGTTTTGGCTTGGTGAGATCAATTTGTGAAAACAACTTCAGCAGTATTTCACAGAGTACATTCTGAATGGGGAAGTTGGTGACTGATGAAGATATTTCCGTAGGCTTTCTATCTGTTTATATATGTAGCTAGCTATCTAGCCACTTGACCATGCTTCCATTAGTCTATCCCTCTGTTCTCTGAGTATCTACTGAAGTAAGTACTGAACATATCAAACTAATTAGAGTCTTCACCCTGAAGAAGTACAGAGCATAGTAGGGGAGAGTAAAAAATGCAGAAACAATTACAATTATAGCACAGAGTCATAAGACCTGTGTTTATTATAGATGACTGAATGAGGGATCAATAGACACTTCAAAAGGGATTCACTACTGTGAGGTGAGGAAAATAAGGAGAAGGTACATGCTCAACATCCAGGCAAAGGGAATAATATATTCAAAGAAAAAAAATCACGGCCAATTCCAGGAACTTCACATAGACTAATACAGCTATGGCAAAGATATGTATGAGGGACAGACAGGGATGAAGTAAGAATAAGATAATACACAAAAGAATTTGTATGCAGTGTCAGAATTGTTGGCATTTATCTTTAAGTGATGAAAAATCATAAAAGGACATTAGACATGGGAAAGCACAGCACTCCATCTATGTTGAGGAATGATCCCTCAGGTGGCAGCACTGTGTTGGAATAGATGAAGGAAGCAAAGCTGATGACCAAAGAACAAAGCATTAAGCTTTTGAAGTAGTCCCAGCAAAAAAATTATGAGCCTTGTCTTGACTCAACTTAAAGGTGACTATGGAGAGTGAAAGCAATAGCGGCATCATTTTTTTAAAGTATTTTTTAGTTGTATATGAACACAATATCTTTACTTTATTAATATTTATGTGGTGCTGAGGATCAAACCCAGTGCCTCACATGTAAGGGGCAAGTGCTCTACAACTGAGCTACAACCCCAGCCCCTAGGGGCATCATTTAATCTCAAATACAGCTAATAAATGCTAGGTAGTGAAACAAAAAATGAAAATCACTGCCTACTGGTTAAGTAACAAACCTAAACACACAGGTATCATTGTTGAGATGTTTTTGGTAAAGTTCCCATCATTTATATGTAATATCATGCCTGTCTACCTTTAATGTAAGCAGCACAGCTTTACAGTTAGACTGACAGCACTTCCCTCACTAACTCCCAATAGCACACGACAATGAGCATTGACCCCCCAAACATTTTTTCAGTGTCAGTCATAATCCTATATATTTTCCATATTTCCATAAAGAGGAGTTCTACATTCCCCAGACCAGGATCTGTTGGTACAGCAATGTCCATGGGGATAAGTCAAGATGTAGATGTTTGTATTGATTTATTTATGCTGACAGAAGCAGTGTCTATGGAAGACAGACGAAATCCAAACAGTATTCTAGAGGCTTTCTGGCATACCAGCTTGTATTTACATATTTATTCAAAATCAAGTAGCTCTGATTGAGATCTCACCCTCTCTTGCAGCCATTTTTCTTCTCAGTGCACTTACAGGTGTTGGTGGACAGTCCTCATACACCCAGGCTACGTGAGGCTGGCGTTTCTTGTCCCTTTGATTATCCCATCATTCTGGAGAATTTTTTGCTATCTTAAGAAAACTTTCATGGCACCCATCCTGTCCTTTCTAGACAATAATACTCAATCTAGTTAGTCTCCTACCACACATGTGTGTTAGTCATATGATGCTTTTGCGGTCAGAATGAGACAGAATGGTTATACTCTTGTTATGTCTTATAGATGCCAGCTATTGTTTAGTTGACCTCTTTTTCTCTTTTGTCTTTACACTTTTTTGTCCTTCCTTTTTTTCTTAAGTCTATTCATTTCTAATACAGTATAAGACTTGTGAACATTCATTTTTAAGAGAAAAATTTATATGCACTTTTATGTACATTTTGATATTTTAGAGATTATGTATACCTTGTGGAATGACTAAATCTAGTTAATTAACATGATCATTACCTCACAGTTACCATTTTGTGGTGAGAACCCTTTATATACACTTTGTTAGAATATTTTAAGAATACAATATATTGTTAGCCAAGTGCAATGGCGTATGCCTATAATCCCAGCAACTTGGGAGGCTGAGACAGGAGGATATCAAGTTTAAGACTAGGTTCAACAGCTTAGAGAGGCACTAAGCAACATAGTAAGACTGTCTTAAAATAAAAAGTAAAAAATAAAAGGGACTGAGTATATGGTTCACTGCCTCTGGGTTCAATCCCTGATACAAAAAACAAACAAACAAACAACATATTTTTAACTGTAGTAACTATGCTCTTTCTTATCTCCATCACTAATATTTATATAGTATGTTTTTCAAAGGGAGAAAAGAGATGATAGATTTGTCCAAAATGATCTTGTGTCCAAATTGAGAAGGGGATCGAAGGAGGACAAGAAATCTGGGTTGACTTCTATAGTGCTTACCTATATGACAAGATGTGTAACAAGTAATACATCTTTGTGAGGATGTATAAGAGGTTCAGTTTTTTTTTTTAAAGAGAGAGTGAGAGAGGAGAGAGAGAGAGAGAATTTTTAATATTTATTTATTTTTTTTAGTTCTCGGCGGACACAACATCTTTGTTTGTACGTGGTGCTGAGGATCGAACCTGGGCCGCACGCATGCCAGGCGAGCGCGCTACCACTTGAGCCACATCCCCAGCCCAAGAGGTTCAGTTTTAAAGAGTATTATATTCGAAAAGCCTATAGGATACCTAAAATAAAATGTACAATAAAGCTATTGAATATGCACATGTAGAATCGGAGAGGTTTTGCTTCAACATAAATTAAGTATGAATGTTAACACCAAATGTTAGTGGGAGTTTGTAAGACAGGAAAGGGAGGTCAGGAAGGGAGAGAAAGGGAGAACTTCTGGCATAGCAACCAATATGTGAAGAAAAGAAGGAAGATTCTTCAGAAGGAAATTAGTTTGGGGCCCTTTCCTCTTCAACATAAATGTTCAGTTTATGTCAAGGCCTGCCTGAGATTAAGGAAGGCCCCACATGTAATGGTGTTAGGTGGATAATGGCTGCATAAAACAACATTTTTGGCTCTGGACAAAGTAGAGAATAGACAATAGCAGCTCACAAAATATACCTAGGGTAATGGTAGGTTCTGCTTGGAATCTGTCTCTCTATACCCATTTAATAATAGCATCCCTGTGCCAGTTGGGTTGTCCGGAAAGTAAAAGCTAAAATGAAGTTAAGAGTGTAAAAAGTTTATAAGAAGTGATGAATGTGAACAATAAAATAATAAGGAAGCAAATATGGGCAGGAAAAGTCTCCATCTGTGACACAGATCTGCCACCTCTGAGAAGAAATAAAGGAAAAGGGACAGGAGCGATAGAAACAGAATTGAACAGGAAGAGCCTTCGTCCACAAGACAGACTTGACAAAGTCTTAGCCAATTCAGCAGGAAGCTCCAGCGCAAAGATTCTCTTTAGATGAATCCCTAGAGGGCTGGAATAGCCAGGCTTGTGCCCTCTTACCACATACAATAATTGGCTGGAAGCAGTCCCAGCAGAGACTCTAAAGTTCAAGTGGGATTCCGAAAGTTCTGCACAAGAAGACTATCAGTTCTCTCAATTGCTGGTAACTGAAAAGCATGTTTTCTCTTAAAGGGAAGTTGGAGTAGTGCACCTCCATGTACCATCATGCCCTTCACTGTCAAAGCTGTCCTGGTTCCGGTAAGTGATGTAATTTTATGTCTTAGCCTGTTATTTTCTCTACAGCCATTATCCCAGTGGGTGACACAGATGTGGGTTGATACCTTCGAGGGGGGATAGTAGGGGATAGGAAAGGTAGCAGAATACAACAGTCACTAATATGGCATTATGTAAAAATGTGAATATGTAACAGATGTGATTCTGCAATCTGTATTTGGGGTGAAAATGGGAGTTCAAAACACAATTTGAGTCAAATGTATGAAAGATGATATATCATGAGCTATGTAATGCTTTAAATAATCAATAAAAAAAGAAAAAAAGAAAAAAAAAAGAAAACAAGCTCTCCCTGGCTGGAATTTGATGTTCAATTAAAATACACTGTAGGAACTTCTGATTCCCTGTAATTCAAATTAATCTAAGGTATTATCAGCTCAGGAAAGAAATCCTGATTAAAATGCAATAAACTCCTGGATTTTAAATCAATGATTTTCTCTATTGGTTTATTTCTTCATAGGTGTGTTGGTAGAGTCTTAAAACTACAATGGCAACCAGCACAAAGCAGATTCAATAAAGCAAAACAAGGCAATACAAGATTTCAGGGTTCTCTATCCCACTGTCAGCAATCTCTTAAAATACACCTCTGCATATTGTAATCTGTGTGCAGCATTATACTTTGATGTTTCTTGGCTGCCTGGCCTTACCTGCTTTAGATTAGGACAGATGTGTTTAATTTTATTCTAACTATGTTTTATGGTTCCATCTGCAGTTTATGGCAGACTCAGGCAAATTAAGCTGATGCCGGTTTCCCTTTTGGCAATAGAACGAAGCAATTATTTTTCCCAGGGGCAAGAAATCATTGCAGGCTAAATTTAACTTACTGTTTGCCTGCTTTATCCACCCACTCTGCAGGGTTCTGAGCGGACTGGATGATCAGCATATATTCAATATTGACGTCATTCTTCTTACTGACCTACTACTTGTCGCCAGTCACCTCATGCTTAAAGGTGGTTCATTTCATTTCATCATCTATTTGCAATTCAACATCTTTTATTCTGGACAGCAAAGTGTATAAGCGCCCATAAAATATCATGTATTACTGCAGAATACAATGTGAAGCAAATAAAACCCCTAAAATCTGTACCTTTATTATTGTGGTTGTACTTTTTTTGGGAACTCAATATATACATATATAACTATGCAACTTCTTATTCCATCTAAAGAAGAAAATTCTATAATAGTTGCACTCTGGGAATCAGTTGGACAAGACAGCTAATTTATTTCACTGACATTTAAGCTCTCAGATGGTTTATGTTTTCAGGCTTTTGATATGTTATTGTCTGTCTCCAGTTCACATATCAGAGAATCACTGACTCATTCATCATATATTCATGTGCCAGGCACTGCAGTAGACACCAGGAGTACAGCTGAGATAAAGCACATAAGGTCCCTGCACTTGTAACAATTTATATTAAAGTGCAGGAAATGTGTTGCCCACTGTAATAATAGAGGAAGGAAACAGACTGATAAGAGAGTAAATAGAACTGGTTGCCAAACAGTCAAGTAATGTCTTTATTTGAGGTGAAAATCAAAGGATAAGCATAAACCAGCAATATTAAAGCTAAGGAAGAGTATTCTAGGTCAAAGGAACACAAAATGTTCAGCTCTTGTTCTAGGCAAGAGAGTGATGACATCAGGAGAACAGAAAGGAGGCCAGCCTATCTGCTGAACAGTAAGAAAATGCCTGAAAATGTTTATTGTCTGAAACTCAAGTTGAATAGAAACTGATATGTAACTTAATGATACTGGCCAAATGATGTTTTGTATTGTGTGCATGTAAAAATATGTAACAACAAATCCCACCATTATGTAAAACAAACTATAAAGCACCAATTAAAGATATGGGGAAAAGAGTCTCACATTTGATCTTCTATGTTCATGACAGTCAAGGGCAATTTGCTAAATTTATTCTTTATAGGTATTAAACACTTTCTGAACATAGACTCTTTTATTTTAATGTTAATGTATTTTACATTTATATTTTAATATCTTTCTTACATATTAATGCAATTATATAATACGGCTAATGTGTTTCTATATTTAGAAAGTCAAATTAATATTAGTAATTTATTTGAAAGAATGCATGTTTCTCTATATTCTCTGTTCCATTAGCAGTGCTGGCAGCTACCTGAATATGTCTGCATGATCATTCCTGACCTCTTTCCACTTGTGCAAATAAACCTGTGTACAGATGTAAATTAACAACTTAAAAATGGTAACATATCACTCAAACATTTTACTTCACTGACACAGATATTGCTTAATTACTTCAATAACTCTGAAAACTAAATGTTAAGGATATTAGCACACATATTTATATGCAAGGAACTAAAACACAGAGATCATTTAAGTTCAAGTTCTACACCTATGACAATGCAGGTCCGAGTATTACAGCCTCATCTTCTATTTACTGCTCTCCCATTGAATTTGGCAAATATAATATCATTTCATTAAAGAACCAAAACAAAATAAAAGCTTTGCTTTCAATGGTACAAGTCAGAATTTTGAAACATACATAAATAAAGTACTTGGCAACGTCAGCCAACTCTAGTACACAAGTGAGCAATAACTCTACTTAAAATGAGATAAAGTACATAAGAATTTGCATAGTTAAACTGGAAAAAACTCACAGAAAATGTTAGCACCCGTGTGACTTATTGTCTATGAAACTGTGTGAACAAAACAAATGTCATTTTTGAATCCACAACAGGCCTCTCAATTTATGTCCTTGCCTCTTGAGAGAACATTAGTGTTGAATATTAACATTTTAGATGTGTATACTGATGAGTTTAACTCAGATTTTCATTTTAAAACTTTCTCTCACAAACTAAAGCTTCTGACTCTGGCCAAAACATATTTAAAAAAAAATAGTTTAAAGGTAAGATCTGACTCTTACCTTTATATCTGCTTAAAAATTAAATTCTAGCTAATATAGCATACCATCCTGCAATTAAGAAAGAACAGAGAGGAAAATAAAATAAAAATTTCAATAGATATAAGTATATCTGCATTAATAGGATCTGCCATCTTAATGGTAAATCATTTGACATTCTTGTAGTGAATGACTATCCAATTTATAATGTACTTCCATTTCCACAGAATCCATAGTCAGTCATGGAAGACTCAAATCAGATACATGAACAAATAAACCTCTTAAACTTCAATGTACTCAAAACCACACTGGTGCTCATTTAAAGCAGGATGTAACTCAGCTCTTGCTTACAAGTTTGTCTCACTATTTATTAAGTGATTTTCTTTTTAGATAATTTTCTAAATGCTAATAGTATATTGGCCTGAAAAAAAATAGAAGAAAGTCAGCAACAATTATTGACTGATGACTATTTGAATTTTACATCTGATAACATGAGGCTTCAATCAAGGCAACTAGATAAAAAGACAAAATATTTTGTTCTCTAACATTTTGAAAGAGAATCTTCTGGTATGTTTCGTATTTTAAAAACACTCTTGAGACTCCCTTAAAATAACAGAACCTAGAATTTTTAGAAGTGAAAAGTACATTAGAGACTATCTAACCCAGTGGCTCTGAAACTTAGCTGCATTTTAGAATCACAGGGGAACTTTTCAAATGCCTGATGCCCAGTTGGATTAAATCAGGAACACAGGAGGTAGAAGAACGTTTCTTAAAGCTCACCCAAAGACTTCAAAATATTAAAGAAAGAAAAAGAAATAGGGGAAGGTGAAAAAGGAAAGAAAGAATATAAGGAGAAAGGCAGAATGAAGGATGGAAGTTAATTTTCATTTTCCTGCTTCTGATAACATTTCTTTATGAGAAACTATTCTTTATTATTTTCCTAACCATAAGTTAGAGGGAAAAAAATTATTTCCAGAAATCTACAACTGATAAATCACATGTATATGGGCACTCACAATATTAAAACAGAAGAACTACTATTTAATGTTAACATGTATTGAATCCCTATAACTTGAATTAGCTTAAATTTGATAAATATCCAGATAATTCAATGTATAATATAATTTTCAAGGTTTTCTAAAATTAATTTCCTTATGGTACTGTAGATTGAACTGAGTGGTATTCTACCACTGAAATGCATCCCAGCCTTTTTTCACTTTATTTTGAGAGAGGATCTCACTAAGTTGCCTAGGACCAACCTTAAAATTGAAGCTTTCCTGCCTCAGCCTTCCAAGTCACTGGAATTACCCCTGTGTACCACCAGGTCTGGATCAAGAATTCTTAACTTAAATATTGCTACCTATAAAGAATATCCGTGCAGTTATTAGATGATACTATTAAGTCATAATTGCATCACATACCAGGGGGCTCACCACGGACAAATACATGTTCTCAGAATCTAGTAAAATATACAAATACACCAAGAGGTAGTTACCACTGCATGTTAAGGCTAAAGCAAGCACAAACGAGGGGCATCAAACTCAGAGTCATTGACCCTCAATTTGAGAACAGCATAAGAGTGTCACATGCTGATTGATGCTAGCTAGTTAGTTTAGACTAAGGATTTGCTTTCCTTTGATGACCTGGATGAAGGAGTGTTGGGTATCCATTCCAGCCTGCCCTTGATTGAGGAAAAAAATGGGAATAATGTATCAGAATCAATGATTCATAACTCTTTGAATTTAATTAAAAACATTTCAGCTTGTAATGTGGAACACATCATTGGATTAAAAAGTCAGAGGGCTAGACTTGAAAGCTTATTCTGCCACTCACTATTATAGTTATTTTGTTCTCTGCTGGCTTGTATAAAAAGTGACAATTGGTAAAAATCAAACGCCAAACACGTGTTACACGTTTTAGCAAAGCTCTTGGCATATAAAGCATTCAATAAAAGTCATCAAAGTTGATATGAAAGTTGATGGGAAACAAGGTTGTAAATGTATTCTAAATGGCAGAAAACTGCTTATGTTTTGGTGCTGATGAGAGGCAGCTACCGTAAAAGACAAGATTATGGAGAACTCTGTAGAAAAGGGATAGTCAGAGGATGTAGGAATGTGGGGGGGGGGGGAAGGCAGATGAGTCTTTTTGCTCAAAGGAAGTCATTAAGTGGAATAATTCAATTTGACCTGAAGGGACAAAATTTAAGAAGTTTGTGCCTGGATCTGTATGTTTGTAGATGCCTTGACAAAAATGAAAGGACATACCATCTGGTGTTGTCTGTGAGGTAGGCAGCTGAAATTGTGATGGGATCAGAAGTTTGAGAAAAGTAGAAAGTAACTTTCACTTCCAATAGTTAGTAGATCATTGTCTGGAAAACAGAAAAAAAAAAAAAAAGAAAGAAAGAAAGAAAAAAAGACCAAAGGGCTGAAGTTCCAATTGAAATGGGAGACAGGAACTGTCAGTGGCACCATGTACTCAATCACATATCTGGTTACAGCTCAATAGTTGGGGTGATAGAAAGACTCATTAGGGCCTGATCCAGCCTTGGGGCTTTATCAGACAGGCATGGTAAGGATCAACAGAGGACAGGAATGATTTCTGACTGCTTTGGATTTAAAAAAAAAAAAATGCAGAAGATGGACTTGCAGAATTGCATTGAGAAACTGATGTGACTCCATTTTTGAGAAACCAGCCTCTACCTCAGAGCAGGGCCAGTCCAAAGGAGGGGGTGGGGAATGATCCTTGTCCTTGGAAAACCCATTCCTAGGCACATAAAGTACCCTGCTGAGTCATTTGTCCATACCAGATGTCCTAGACTCAGCAAATGCAAGTTCCTGAAGAGACCAAAAGAATGCTTGAGGCCTAATTCGGACCACCAATCAGAGTGAGACAGGGAAAATATCTGAAATGCCAGGTGACCCTCCCAGTAGTTTTGATAACAAATATAGTGATTGATAACATGATTAGGCCACCCTTCAGTTTAGCCTATACACTCTTGCAACACCTCCCAGCCTAAACCAATCAGTTCAAATGTATCCACCACTTGAACTAACCAATCACCCTTGCCAGACTAGTTCCCGCCAATGAATGTGCTAATCAATGTTAAGAGTTGTTGTTTGATATTCCTGCAGTGTGAAATGATTTGCTGTGTGATATTGTGATACATAGAGTATCCCCACCAGAAAATCTCACTGAACTAAGGGTCAGGACTCACTCCTCAGGACCGCTTCTTCAAAAATGGTTGTGAGTCCAGGCTGGAGCTTGCAATAAACACTCTTGTGTGATTGCATCAGATTTGGCTCCTGGAGGTCTATTGGGGTCCCATGAATCTGGCATTACAGTATGCTTTTAAATTATATTTTTATAATGATGCAGAAATAAAAACCTAGTGAATTTTTCTTCCAGATAATACTGCAGTTCTTCATTTGACAGGAGAGGACAAACTAAAAGACAGAATTTGGCTGCTGTATATAAAGAATGCAGCACAATCATGTTGGTACCAAATAGTCCATCAATCCCTGTCAAGCACACAAACTCACATTGACTTTATAAAAACAATCAGGTGCTACAAAGATGAAATTCAGTGTCATGTCCAACCATGGATGTTCATTTCACAGTTTTTTCCTTATCTAGATCTTAGATCATGCATTCTGCCTTTTCAAAGTGTGAAGATGGTCACCCACAATATAAAAACAACCTAAGGAAAACAAGTCATTCACAAATCAGCTAACTTAATCACTTATCACATCACGCATCAAGTGTTGTAGGCCAAACAGAAAACAGGACATTTAATTAATCACTAGATAAACATTCTATTAATTTTTTAAATTTCTTTAAAATATTTTTTAGTTGTAGAAGAACATAATACCTTTATATTTTTTTTTTATTTATTTTTATGTAGGGCTGAGGATCCAACCCAGTGCCTCACATATGCTAGGCAAGCACTCTGCCACTGAGCTACAACCCTAACCCTATTCTATCAATTCTTGAGGAAAGATATGTCAAGTGAAAAATAATGGAAAAAAATTCAGCCTTTCTTTTCTCTTTAGAATATTTTTTAAAATTTCATAATTTAAGATAGTGGTAGATGAATCAATTTATAATTATGGCATATAAAAATTGAAGAATATCTTTTGCTGCTTTAAAGGCAGTCCCAACTACTTATTGCCAGTATGTCAAAACAGTCTCCTCACACAACAATGTAAACTGTGACAGAAATATGACTCCACAGATTTATCCCTTTGGTAGTTGGAGGAAACAAACATTACAACTGGACATATTCCAACATCAACCAAAAAAAAATGACCATAAACAGTTAGGTTATAGAATTGAACTTGTATTTTAAAAGTCAGATTTAGATCTGTGTAAAATTTTGTTAAAAAGGAATGAGTTTATATTGATATTTTGCAGCAAAATTTTTACATGAAGTCAGTACTTTATAAAATAATGGATGCATACTCTAATTGGAGATATAGACTAAATTTCAGAATTTAAATCTCTTTATCCACAGCTACAACAGTCTTAGGTAACAGAAACATGAATCAGTTCAACAGGGCACCCCTCTGTAGATGTTCTTACTGATAAGCATGAGATCAAATGAGCTCTTTATTTCTTCGAACAAACATGGAATCTGTTATTCAGATTTAATGGCTATATAGACAATGTGTTTTCCTAATTTAAGGGAGTTTCTGACACAGAAAGACAACTGAGCAATTAACTCAATGGTAGTCAGAAATTATGGGTGTTCTTGGTTTGCAACCAGTGTCAAGTTATTCCTGCTAACACTTGCATCTTTATAGGGACCAAGATGACTGTAAAGAGTGAAGCAAAGTGACCTTTCTTTAGGAGTTCCTGACGCCTTAATGGAACTCCATTTAGAATATTAGTACTTTCCTATTATGTAGACCTAGGACATACCTTGGAAGTGAGACTTTGCTACCCTTCTGACCTACTAAACAGAAATGTGACTTGCTCAAAGGAAGTCATTAAGCACAGAATGGACAACTATTTTACAGAGCCTGTATGCATTTAAAAACCCATTGCCTCCATCCTGTCAGTAGTTTCCAGGTGAGACCGCACAGATATTCAGCCTCTGCAACACTCCTGTCCTCATTTTTGCGAGATTGATACTCACCAGCTCCTTCCCAATCCCCGAACCAGCCCTGACTGAAGGGAAGGGTTTAAGCAGTCATATTCCAAAGCAGAACCTAGTACCACTTTTTCTATGATCTCATTAGTCTCTCCTTATCTTGTGGGCTAAATTACTCTCCAAAACATTTTCCCACTCATCCTCAGGAGAGCAGTGGTCTGAGTGCACAATGTAGGGCACAGGACTTCAAAGCCTCTAAACCCTTGGGAAACTCCCCATTCCAAGTCCTGGGTAGTTCTCCCGCCACATGCCTAAAGCAGCAAGTAATTAACACCGATGAGAATACCTTCTGTCCTCCCAAAGTTGGAAAACAAGAAACTATCTTGAAGCACTTTTGTAAAAACCCTCTTTTGTGCTTTCTCCTCTCTCCATTCCCATGATTCATACCTATCCTTAGGCCTAAAATCAAGCAAACTTTTTCTCAAATATTTTTCTAACACAAATCTCTATGCTCAAACTTCCAAATTTAATTTGACCTTCAGTTATTTTGCTCCATTACTTACACTGTTATAAATTTTCATTATTTTATAGTAAGACTTGACCAGAACCACTGTAGAGAAGGAAAGGTTTATTCAGCATCTCACAGTTTCAGAGGTCTCCATCCTCTATTCCTCAGGGGTCATGGTGAGACATGAGCAGGAGAATGTGGCAGAGGGAAGCAGCTCACATGGTGATAAGTAAGCAGGGAGAGACTCCACACTCCAGATACAAAGTATATATCCCATATCCATGCCCCCAATGAACCACTTCCTCCATCAACACCCCACCTGTCTCCAGTTACCACCCAGTTAATCCCATCGGGGAACAATTTGGGGACTGATTGGATGTAACCCTCATCATTTCTCCTCCAAACCTTCTTGTATTGTCTCACACAACACAAGCCTTTGGGGAAACACCACATCTAAATCATAACAGGTTGGTTAATATTTCTCATTGTAATTGCATGCCAAACATTTTACTGAGTAATTTATGGGTATTATCATATTTAATTTTTACAACACTCCTATGAGAAAACTTTCTGATATTATTAATAAATCTGATTTTATCTATGGAAATATTGAAATTTATTAAAGTTGTTACTGACCAAAGGTAAATAACCAATGGCAAAATTGGAACTGATTTGCAGGCAGCATGGCTTCACATATAAGAAAATATGTGTGTTGGGATGGTTTCTCTTGCCACTATTCTCTTTTACTTTCTCCCTTCACCTCTTCAAGTTCTTCACCATCGAGTTCTTTGCATTCTCTGCCTGGTGACCAGTTATTTAGCTGTGTGCTGCCCAGCCTTCTCATCCTTAGTAAAACAGAGCCTCTTGGAAAATTCCTCCCAACATTTGCACATCCAATCCTCCATTTGCTAAAATGATAATAATTTTATCATTCCTTGCTGCAGTTCACATAGCTGTTGCCTTTAGAATGGCATTTTGTCATCCTCCTGTGGAAGGTATATAACATGAGGAAAGTGACTAAAATTGAACTAGTTGCAAAAATATGTCGAGCTACTGATTCCTTAATGACACATTTATTGACTCTTAAGTATATATTAAGTATTATTATTAACTAGTATTAAGCAAATATCTCTCTAGAATTTGAGTATTATAAAAGGAACCCATCTTCCAATCTTACCTTCAAAGGTTTGTAAATGACCAAAGCATAGAAAATTGGATTTAGACCAAGGATGACAAGTCCTAGAACAATATTGGGTCCAAAGCAGGTTTAACAGACCTCTGGGCAAGGTATGTCTCACATATATTTGAGTGCATTTGAGCACATGCTCATGTCTAAAAAAGGGCTGTGATAAACATACAATCCTGTGAAAATAACACCTATAGTGGAAATACCACTTTCCAAAGTTTGAGGTAGCGCACCTTAGAAATAATTCAGAGTTTACTGCCCTCTGTAATAATCCTGTGAAACTACATATATAAATCACTAAATAAAATAGAGCTATTAGGAGAAGTAATGAATAACGTGTCTACTATGTGGCTTGTGACTGCTTTTTTTTTTTTTTTTTAGTTGTAAAGGATACTTTAAGCAACAGTAAATGATACATTCTCTCTGTGAAAACACCAAAAAAAAAAAAAGCCAGCTCATTCATGATGGAAAAATGAAATGATTCCTCATGACCAAAGTAAGAGCATTATGACTTACAATAATAAGAACATTCCAGACATAGATATGAATACCATTTTAATCCTGTTACCTACTTCTCTTTACTTCACTTTGTAATTAACTTAATCTATGTTGCACATAAAGCTGCTCAGACCATCAACATTTCTCTCCTAAGTTTTTAGGTAAACACAACAATGACATCTCTGTTTTACTGCATATCTAAGATGATTCAATCACTATTATTATTAGGAAAAAATTAATAAATTTCCTTTATTCACAGTGTTTGAATCCTATCAGCATAATTCAGGAACATGTACTATAAATCACCACTTCCATTTTTAAATTCAACATTTTCTCTAATTCTAAAAATAGTATGTGCTCATAGCAAATAATTCAGACAATAAATGAAAGAAAGCAGAAAAGTTCTCCATAATTTCATTCCTTAGTTAACAAATATTACGAATTTGAATTATACCCCACAAAACCTTGCCTTCTTTAGCCTATTGATTCTAATCCAATATTTTCAACTCTAAAAGAAATCTAGACATAACTTTGTTTAAAAGCTAAAAAGTTATTACCTGAACATGGAGTATCCCCTTTTCCTACTTTTCATTCCCTCTGCCTATAAATAGACCTTTTTAGTTCTTTCTTGTATATTTATTTATATATAAATATTTTTATGTCTGTTTAACATAAGTGGACAGATATGAGACATTGTCCTGTACCTCTTTTTCTTTCTTTACCACATATTCCAGAAGTCTTCAGCATAGGTATTTCATTTTGCTTAACATGAACATGGTATCCAAAAATATGAATACACTATAATTTATATGCAGTTACATACTATTGGACATTTAAGAGGTTTCAAATTTTTCCTATCCCCAAACATCATGAAGGAATCACTCATATAAACATTTCTGTGAACTTTTACCTGTACTGGAAATATAAACAGAGAAGTGGACATATGTTTCAAATAATTTTATTAATACTGCCTAATACCCTTTTGGAAATATTATTCTAATTTAGAGTACTACTAATAGTCTATAACTCTTTTATGTTTGGAGGTATTGTGTTGTGACTGTTTCTGAACTTATTTACATTACTACAAGTACTAGTACATATGATTTGGTTTGCTCCTCATTTGGGGTAATTTACAAGATCATTTTGAACAAGATAAACTCTGAGTTCTTTTCTCCTGGGAAGAAACAATGAAAGATGATTTGCTTTACTTCATTACTAATCCAAGATATACACAAATTTAGGGGGTCTTAATGCTTTAATTCTATTCTGAGTGTCAAATACAAAGTTAATGTGATTTTTGTTGGCAATTTTCCCAGACCTAGGGTTAGGAAACTCAAGAGACATATCAGAGGACATGAAAGATCCTGCCATCTTTCCTTCTTATGCTCCTGCCCTCCACCTTGGGTTGGGGATAACCCTTACAGGAGATGATTAGAATTGTATCGCAGGATCACTGCACCATACAGCAGGCTCTTGTCAAACATGACTAAAACAGTATAAGCTCTATGACCTCTCTCTAGAGTTGGAGAGAGGAAAATATATGTAAAGATATATCCGGAAAGAGATATGTAAAGATATCCATAGGGGTTATCTCTGGATAGTGAGTAATAGGATTAATTAAATATTCTATATTGTGGTATTTTAATGTTTTCTGTTTCATGCACTATTTTTCAGTAATAAAAAACAATTTAATTGAAAGACTCATGATATTTTAAAAAACCAATTAGCAGTTATGTAGAAGCAGAAATGATAACTATCAAGGTTGAACTGAAAGAAACAGAGGTTAGTGAATATCCTGATAAGCCATGAATATTTAATGTTTACTTAATGCAGGGAATGCTAAAAATGTGATCTTCAGGAACTCAGCACATTCTCATCACACACACATTACAGGTATGAACTGCCAAGTCTATCATAGCTGTCGGAGCCTGAGGATAGGTAGATATTTGTAAGCGAAATGTTGGTCTTGTTTGCTTACCAGATGTAGTGTTCTTTGTCAACTGCAACTCCTCTTTGACAAAATTAGTGCTAAAAACAATTCTCAAACAAATTTTCTTTACACTGATAAATATCCTGAGAGGGTAAAATTTTTATTCACACTTCACTTAATGTTATAGTTTGAATCTGGAATGTTCTCCAAAAGTTCATGTGTTGAGGACTTGGACCTTAATACAGCAATATCCAGAGGTGAGACTTTGGGAAAATTATTGGATCATGAGTGCTTTAACCTCATCTATGTATTAATTCATTTGAATGGATTATTGGGATTTTGGACCTTTTTAGTTACTGGAGAGGATGCCTTAGAAGGGTTTATCTTGTCCCCAACCACTTCTACTCTCTTTCTGTGCTTCCCAGGTACCATGAGCGTAACAGCTTTCCTCTGCCATGTCCTTCTACCATGATGGTTGTGCCTTGAAATCAGCCATCCATGAAGTGAATCTTTTAAAACTGTGAGCTAAAATAAATCTTTTCTCCTCTAAGTAGTTCTTGTCAGGTATATTAGTCAGAACAATGAAAATCTGACTGACACACCTAATTTGCAAAATTAACAATAATACCAACAACTATAAAAGCAAACCATTAATAACTAATTTTATGCCAAGGACTGATTTAACACTTTCTTGATTTTATCTTATATTAACTCCACAATAATTGTAGGGCATAAATGTTAGTGTTACTATTAGAAGAAACAGTTATTATTAGTGCTATTATTAGTGTTATTAAAGAAACAGTAAATGTCAAGATTCAGTATCACACTCAAGATTCCACATCTAATAAGAAATGTCACTATATTTAAAACTATTTCATCTGATATCTTGTTCCCTGAACTTGCTTGCACATGACAGAAAGAATGAAAAGATATCCATGGAGAAGTCCATGCATGAACATACTACTATGAAATCTGACTTATATACATAATTATAATGTACCAATTAAAATAATAATAATAATAATGAAAGGGATATAAGTAGTAGAGCAAATAAATCAAGGGAAGGAGGGAAAGGAGCATACTAAGGAATGAGATTAATCAAATTATGTGTGTGTATGAATATGGCACAAATGAATCCCACAATTATGTATAATTCTAAGACACCGAAAAACTAAATTAAAAAAAAGAGCTAAACCACAAACGTGTGAAGCAGATTTTCTCTATATAATCTGTACTTAAAATTTTATAGAGGTAATTAAAAAAAATTTTTTTCTGAGTCTCTCTTAAAGGGAAATAGGAAAACTGACTCTTTGAAAATATCCCATTATTAATATACAATTTAATGTGGAATTATATGGGAAATGAAACACTCCCTTTAACTGTCATTTAAAGGAGAGTTTGCTACAGAAAGAAAACTATGTTCAGAGGGTCCCTTATGAATGATTTATGTGCCTTCAATTGTCTCCATGAAGCCCCCAGGTACCAATATATGGTAAGCTTGATATTTAGTTTACTTCTGGAACAGAAACCTACTTTATGTTCACTCAAGATGCAATCTTTTAACTTTGATTAATGAAATTATGCTTCATACTTTTAAATTTAATTACTTAATTACTCAATCAGCTACACTCTAATACTCCTAGGAATAAAATTCAATTTTTTTATTAGTAGGGTAAAATCTAGAAGCATTTCCAGAATCAACATAGAAACTCTTCTGGAAAGCTAATATGATGGACAGCAGCCAAAGGAATTCCAGAATATAGAATCAACCACACAGTCTCAGGTCCTCTGCTACTGCTATTTTCCCAGAAGAGTTACTTGGAGATTTTCTCTTCCTTGGCAAAACTTTTACAAATTTTATTTTGTTCCTTAGTAACAAATAGAAAATCTGGAACTCCTTACAATTTATATGACCTAGGAACATGGAGTTCATAGCTCAGAAAGCACCCAAGCATATAGAAATAACATCACTCACACTTGAGCTGGTCTTTGTACATTTTTAATTTTTTTTTAGTTGTAGATGAACATAATATCTTTATTTTATTTATTTATGTTTATGTAGTGCTGAGAATTGAACCCAGGGCCTGATACATTTTAGGCAAGTGCTCTATCACTGGGCTAACTCCCTAGCCCCATGGTCTTTGTATGTTTTCACTCAATATTGTTTTTTGATGTTAAGAAGAAAATATGATTATTTACATTTTGAATCAAAATATGGTGGTTTTCTATAAGGATGAAAATCAATTTAAAAACTTAGAAATGCATGAAATCAATTTGAATTTGCAATCTTCTAGTTAACATCTAGGGAAATAGTTTTTCCAAATCCACATTTTACAAGTAAGGAAACTAAGGCTTTACAGATTAAGAATCTTGCCCAACAAAAGCAATTCATAAATAGTGTAACTGAGTTTCAAACACCAGGCTGAAGGAGCTATCCAACACTTTAATGTTCAGATGCCAGTTCCTCTGAAACAAAGAACTTGAATATTCAGAGAGAGAAGTAGCTTCTATTGAAACACCTTTTTAAATAGCATGGAAATTATTATTAACTTAGGAATTATAAAAATGAAAGAATACATTAGTTTATTTTTCTGGAAGTCAGACACTATGAATGTCTTGTTTATTTCCTAAAGGAAATGGAGTGTAGGATTGTTGCATGTGTTAATGTCATCTTATTTCAGAAACTCCTCTGGGAATTCAGAGGTGGGGTGACTTGAGGCAGCCAGTGTCTTAGCTTCTGTTTATCTATAGTCCTCTTGGCCTCTGGTACCTAGTTAGGTCCAAAGATTATTTATATACTGCTTCAAAGACCAAAGTGGTCAATAGGATTCACCATCATGCCCCATGAACTCCAGAAGACTGCTTCACAAAGACCCTCTCTAGTAAGAGCAAGAGCATGTCTTTCCCAGAAAGTTTACTGGACCTCCATTCTTGATCTGTTTCCTGTCTTTGGGGGGCTGCCTTATGAGGCTGGCCTTAAGCCTTCAGTTTCAGAGCTTCTGAATCACACACTCTGCAGAAGAGGACAGGTTTTCTTTAAAACTAATCAGTCTCACTCACTAGTATGATCATCTGCTAATGATGATTTCAGTCACCTTCCCCATATGCTAGGGTAAGTCCCCTCATCATCACATAGAAAAAATGGAAATAATAATAGTACCTAATGTTAGGTAAAATATGAGATAATTTAAAGAAAAGGTGAATTTTTACTTAGAATTTGTGATAAATGAATATTCTAGAAATCAAAAGAAATGACTGATTTTTAGAAACACTTCACCAATAAAAATAAACAACAGTAATAGCTATACATACACATAAGGAAAAAAGACTTTCAGAGCACAATAGTGTTCAGTGTGAATAATAAAGAGTTTGCTGAATTTTATAAAAATTTATTCTTTCAGTAAATTCTCACAAATGCTTATTTCCAATATTGAAAAATAACTCTTTAATTTAGTATAATTTATAGTCCTAAAATTTCAGGGACAAAAAAAAATTCCTGAGAATGTATAACCCATCTCCCTTGATCATTAAATGAGGGCGGGGGGAGGTCTAGAAACATAATGACAAACCGCCCAACCAGAGGGTGACATGTTTTGGATTGAAATCTTAATCCCCTGATCTCCAAATCAATTTGTTGATTTGTTGCCTTATGGTCCCATGCCACATATTCCATAGTAGGTTTTTTGTTTTGTTTTGTTTTGTCTTGTTTATTGAGGGTGGAAAAAAATGAGATCCTAGTGCTAATGAGTAACTAGAAACCAATTTTCATGAGTCAAGCCCCATACCATTTCAAGAGTTCACAAGGTCTCACAGATGAGAATGTAAGGAAGTCCATATTCCAGTTTACATTTAGTTGAACTTTCATATTGTCAAAAGTGTGAAATAATTTATTTTTGTAAATGCTTTCTACCAGTTTTTGTTTTCTACCTAAAACATTCTTATTTACAATACTCTGTTCTGTTAGCAAAACAAGAAGAAAATCAGAGGAATCAATGTGAAATGCATTAACACGTTCTTAGAAATCAATCTCACAAGTATAACTTTTAATTTATTGATTTCATTTACAAACAGAATTCCCATTGAATGGTTTCTCTCTTATTCCCAACTGAATTGGCTTTACAGTAGGATATATGTTAGATCTTAAAAAAAAATGCTCTGAGAATTCTTTAGTTTTATTACTGAAGCAATATAAAGAATCATAGAAGTGATGATTTAGAATATCTGTAGCTCAAATGTGTGATTAAAGAACCATCATTATTCATTGACAGTGGATATGAAAGGATTATAACAACTTGGCAAACATATTAACTGAGTCCCTAAAGGGAGGCAGTGAATGATTTTGATAAATGCATGCTCCAAAACAAAGATCTGATAGGTAAAATGCAAAAGGAAATTTTAAGCATGAACATTTTTCATGTCAAATAGAACTATTAATACTAGCTCAGGGCCTCATTATGGCAATACTGAATTACTTTTTATTCATTGAATTTATATATTTGCTGCAGGGTAGTTTCCTTGTTTGCATTTTTCATTGCATAATTATTCAGTAAGTTTTCCCTTTGTATTGATAGGATCTCACTTACTTTCTGACTGAAGTATTTGGAAGCCAGCCTGATTTCCCACACTCCTATCTGAGTGTTTATGGAGTGGTCCTTTACCACCTTATCCAATTGTAAGGAACACTGAAGTTGGCTGCTTATTCATGTGCTTCTCTCTTTGGGAATTTCAGCTTCCTTTAAGTTACAGAAGAAATCCCAAGATGAAAAATAAGGCTCTCTAGTTTGAATCCAGTTTTAGAACATTACATTTTGAGACTATGTCTAAACTTACAGACAGTAAGTTTATGAATTTGAGAAAATATTTACATGCTCTTGTTTATAAATTCAAACAAAAATTCAAGATGTGTTTTCAGATCTGTCAATTCTGATTGTTAAATCTCCTCATATATTTAATCTCTATCTGTGCTTTAATTGCTTTTTCTGTAACTTTTAAAGATTTTCTTTCATAATCTGTCCACACTAATTTATTTGCTTTGGGATCTATTTTGTTCACCAATATTTCCTCTTGTTGTTCCTTTAATGATATACCTCATGACTTCATGTCAAGTAGTTTCAGTAGTGTATAGCACACTCTAAAATAAATAAACCAACTGAAGCATTTTTTTTTAAAGAGAGAGAGAGAGAAGAGAGAGAGATAATTTTAATATTTATTTTTTTTATTTTTCGGAGGACACAACATCTTTGTATGTGGTGCCAAGGATCGAACCAGGGCTGCACGCATGCCAGGCAAGCGCGCTACCACTTGAGCCACATCCCCAGCCCAGAAGCATTTTTTAATATTTAAATGCTTCAAGTATAAGACGCATAACCATCAGTACTGTATCATTCTCTAATTTTGGTCCTTTAATGTCAGTAGCCAATAAGACACTGTCTATCTGACACAAAATAAAGAAAAATTCAAAATTCAAAAAGCTGTTTACTTTTGGTCTAAACATTTCAGACACTGACCACAATGAACTTATTTTTTATTTTCCTCCCAAATTCACATTTTGAAATTCTAATTCCCAAGGTGATGGTATTAGCAGGTGTGGCTTTTATGATATGATAATTAATGTCCTCATAAAAGAGACCCCAGAGACTATCTCCTCTTTCTATGATATAAGGTTACAGTGACAAAAGGGTTATGAATGAGGAAGCAGCATTGACCTGCTAATGCTTAGATCTTGCACTTCCTAGTCTCCAGAACTGTCAGATATAAATGTCTGTTATTTGTAAGCTACCCAGTCTATGATATTTTGTTAAAGTCATCTGAAAAGAATTATAACATGATAATTTGCTATTTTTTTGTTATATAAAAATTTTATTTATTCTTAAAAATATTATAATTTATCTTGACTTTCAAGTATGTGGATAAAAAATTTGAGGTCAGTGTTTGAAATAACTTACACTGTTTACTTCCTAATATTTCATAACATAGTTCAGTATAATTGTCATAACATTTTCATTCATTCATTCAGAATATATTTTAAAAGTCCCTGCCTATGTCTCATATAATGAAACAGCAATTTATAATATTACAAGTATACTATTTCCATGAGGACTTTGTTAAATATTTTATTTTTTTTTCCTGAGAACATTGGACTAATATATATTAAATTAAAACTGGTTCTTTTAAGGCAAAACTCCTTTTTGATGAAATTCAACCCTAGCTTTGAAAGTTAGTTTGCATCATAATATACTTATTGAAAATAATGCATGTTCTTCTTTTGGTATTAGATCCTCTCAAGTACTGTTCCTAAAGACTCAACTTTTTAATGTCTCCAACAGTACAACTGAAATTCTAACTATATATGTTTGTTTTTAGCATATTTCCCTAAATAACTCAAAGCAGTTATACAAATACCTTTTTTTTCTGTCACATCATACTGATCCAAAAGTCTAAGTTGATGTCTCTATTTTATAGGTGGAAAGGAATATGCAAATAGAGAACAAATATATGCCTAATGAAGATTTTTAAGGATAATTTAAGAGCTTATGAAAAATGGATAGATGGAGGGGGAGAGGATTTAAAAAAATACGTGAAAAAATGAAAGTATAGTATCACATAAAGTGTGTCTGTCTCATGTATCACTGTGCATTTCATTCATTCATCCATTCAAATTACTGTCTGTATTGCTAGTAGAGTGTATAGCTTGAATATATGGGATGAGTCTATTTTTGTGTTTCTAGAATCAAACCTGGTATGAAATAGGAATTCAAAAATTATGCAGATTTCCACAGAATCAAATAAATAAAATTACTGCCTCAAAGTTACAAATGTATGCTGTAAGACTGAAAACTCTGAACAACTTATTTTCATTCTTTCAACACAAATCAGCAATATTAAAGACCTACTATGCTCCTGATAGTTTATTAGGCATATGGGACAATAAAGATGCCCAAGAGTCCTCAGGATTGAAAAAAGGGGCTGATAACATGTGCAAGTTCATTGTTAACTTTAGATTCTAACCTTACCTTAAGGAGAATTAATTTTTCTTCAAGCATTGAAAAAGGACAGTGCAAATTGTCAGTGAATAACTTACTTCCCTGCTGAAATGCCTTTGTATGAGAAACTGCAGATCTGTTGGCATCTCTCTTAGAGGAGCAGGGATTCTCTATCCTGTCTTTTAGTGTTCTCTAAAAGACATACAGTGGCCAATGCTGCTGTTCCTCATATCCCCATCTGCTCTTGAGAGCATGCAAATGGTAGTGTGATGTAATTTAAGGGATATTGGCTTTAAGAGTCAGATCAATCTCATTTTCCTTCCCAACTTGACTACCTGTAGCCAAGTTACCTTGGAAAAAATCCCCACTTCCTCAATTTCTTCTTCATTCTTAAATTGAGAGGCTTAATTGGGATAGCAGGATAAAGCATGTAAAGCTACACACACAATGCCTGGTACAATTGCTATCAATTTCTCTCTTTTCCTTTTTCATGAATGAAGAGCTATTCAAATTTGCATTAGCATAAAAGTCATTAAGCCCAACCACCTACAGAAAGAATAAGTAAATACATAGGGGTAATCACATTAAAACACTTTCTTATCTATTAGACAACCCTATTAATTAAAGAAAACCTATACTCCTCTTAGAGAAGGTCCTTCAGCATCCCACAGACATGCTCAAAACTAAAAATATAAGAAAATTATATTTTCCCTAGATACCCACCATATAAATTACCATAAATACTGTAATCTGCATTCTACATTGGGATTCTTTACTGGTATGCAATGGTATTTACAGAGATTACTCTCATTGCATGCTACTAAATTTAAAATTGGTGGATGTTTTATGTTCAGAGTATGTGGCACTGCACATATCTTAAAATTGTTTCATTGTTATTTGGAGTTAAAGCTACTATTTAAAGAACATTTTGCTCTTAGTAACCCTGCCTCTCAGGATCTAATTTGGACAGATGCATTGGAATGAAAAGAACTTTGATCTTTCCTATTGCCTTGTCCTTTTGCCACTACTGTGACCCACTGCCCAGGGCAAAATACAGAGGAGATACGTCTCTAAGATATTTCTCCTGCCCTTTGCTGACACTTTCTCGTAGCCAACTCCCACTCCAAAATTATCTGCATGCTGTACTGTTGCACATTCTCCCGAGACATCCAAGAATTCTGGACAACAATAAGCATTTCTTTGTTGTCAATGTATAGATACACCCCAGTGTTAAATCCCTGGGGTCTCTTTTCTGCTATTTAATGTACCACTGCTTAAGAAGTGATGCTGTCCAGCTTTCACAGGAGACTGAAAGCTGAACATTGCCTTTGCTTTATGGTGCTTGACGCTTTGGTTGTATTTGCTTTTCACTCTTCCCACATGACTGGCATCACTGAAGGGCAAGGGCTGAGTGAGATAAAGGTAAAATGTAATGTTTCTCTGCCTTCCACTCTCTACAAAATGCCTGGCAAAGATTAATTCCTTGTGATGCCCTAGCACTCTGTCCCTCATTGTTCTTTCCTCTCCTTCACCTTTACGGAGTAGAGTGTTAGAAATGTAAAGGATGATAGGACAGCAACTCCCAACAATCTTATCAGACATACGTAGTGAGACTGTTAAAGCCCAGATAGTATATGCTGTGGCAAAATGATATGGATTTAGGGTCCAGAGATTTGTGCTCACATTCCAGTTGCACCAAGCATGAGATCTGAAATTTGTATTGATTCATCACTTTTTCTGGTGTTCAGTTTCATCTCCTTGAAAATGATCATCTAGCAGCTTTTGTTCAATAAAGGCTGCTCTTTTACATCCTGATGATCCAGTTTTCTACAGTGTTTCCTGTTACTCATCATTTTGTACCTCCCTGTATTTTTCTTGGTAGACTATATTCTTAAAGCTATTACATTATGATTTTGTCTTGTCTTTGTTCATAATCCATTATCTGCAAATATGTATGTTTTATCACTTTTTTATATTATGTCTGTCAGAACTGAATGGTGTCTAAGAATCTGAGCTTTGGAAGTCTGTCCTCATCACAAACTGGTTTTGTGACTTTGATAAATTTATTTAAAATCTGTGCTTTGGTACTTGCTTCAGAAAAGGAGAAAAAATCTATTCACATTACTCACAGAATCATTACAAGTGTTGTAAGAATTAATATTTGGAAAATCCAGAGAACAGTGGCTCACTCACAAAAAATTCACTGTAAATGACCAGTTTCATCATCAACTACAAATTTGCTAAACTCTATTTAAGGGATTTGGTATGTTCCTTACATGTTTTCTTATCAGTTCATTTTCATTCAATTCTATATCTTACTTCACTGTGATCAACAAAATTCAGAAAGTGTTTCAAGAATTCTGATATTTTATGCATCAGATACCAGCCAAATTAGTTGGAAGTGATAAAATTTTAGACTACAGAAGAGTGTGGGGTCTCCCATGTCTGACATCCCTTCATCCGCACGTACATTTCTCATTTATTTTTGATAAACTTTTGATGTCCACATTCTCTTTCAATAATGGGCAATCAACTATAATGAATTCTAAATCTTATTTAAATTTGACTAAGATTCCATTTTATCCTAATGCCATAATCCACATAAAACACTCTGCAAAATATCTAATCAGTGCTTTAAAATGTTAACTATTAATATGATTTGTGGGCAACAGCTGTGACCATGGTGTAGAAATAGAAAGTGCACACTGTTTTTTCTGCATGGGCAGTTGTGTATCCACACTTGACTCCAGCCTGTTCGCTTTTGATTATGACAACCAGATGCTCTCTCTACTGGCTTATTAATAAAGAACTATAATGCCAGGAAGTCCAAGCACTTTCCCAAATTATGACACATTTGAAAAATACAGAGATGTATGGAGAATACCATAATTAATACACACATACCTGTGTCCTAAATGCAAAATTTTAGCATTTTTGTCTTTCATTACATTTTTTTTAAAGGAAACAGAGCTTTAAAGACATAATTCTGTGTGTGCATGCCTCTTTCATCCCTTTCCTTTTACTCTTTCTGCATAGGAAACCATCAATACAATTTCTGTATTTAGCATTTTAGTACATGATTTATACTTTTGCAACATAAGTACATATCCAGACATATCTAGATGTTTATTTTACCTTCAGAATTTTACATACAGTACCATAACATAATGTATCCTTCCACATTTTGCTTTTTATCTGAAAATGCTATTTTTGATATGTACCCCTGTTTACCCACAAACTCTGTTTTGTGCATTTTAATTTATTGTAGCATCCTTTTGTATAAATGTGGTATAGTTCACTTATTCATTCTCTTGTTCATGGATATTTAGTTTTGAAGTATTTCCTGGTTTTCACTATTATATTTTAGTATTTCTCTCCTTTTACACAATGCAAAAATGTCTTTAAGATGTACACCTAGAGGTGATTGTTGTGCATGAATGATAGGCATTTACTAAACTATTCTCAAATCACTCTTCAAAGCAGTGATGGCTACTTACATTCCTAGTATAATGTGTTAAAAAGTCTCTACATCTCTATATCCTATGCAACACTTAGGATTGTCAGGCTTTGTATGCTATGCAAATCAATAAATATAATGTCAAATCACTGGATGGCTTTAGTTTGTAAATTCCTGACTACTCTTCAGTTTTCTTTTAAATTGTGGAAACTGACATCTGTAGTTAAATGTCCAATATTAATGTCCAAGGACTGCCTCTCTGTTATATACTTTTCCATCAATTTCACACTTTTTGAAAAAAAAAAAACAGTACATATAGATCATATTTTGGAAATAAATTATTTGGGGAATTATTCAATAAATGTCATTTAGGAAATATAACAAGGTAAAAATAGATTACATCTACTTCTTGATTTTTTTTAAACAAACATTCTACTATGAAAGAAGGTAAGCTAGCAAAATTTTGCATTTGGCTGGTGTATTTGGTTTTATATGTTGGAGTGTATAAGGTATTGTGATTTGGATCTGCAATGTCCCCCAAAGGTCCATATGCTAGTGTTGATGACCAGCCTGTGTCACTATTGAGAGGTGGTGAAACCTTCAGGTGAACCTACTGAAGGAATTTAGATCATAGGCGGCATGCCTTTTAAAGGGATATTGGGACCTTGGCCCCTTCCTCTGTCACTTTCCTTTCCATTTACCATAAGCTGAGTGGCTTTGCTCCAATACACACTTTCTGAAGTGATGTTCTAACCTCACCACAGGCCAAAAAGAGTGAAACTAAAGGACCAATGCCCAAAATGTCTGAGAACATGAGCCAAAATATGAGTATACTTTTATTTTGATTTTCTCTGGCATTTTGCCCTAGTGATAGAAAGCTGACTAACACCTATGGAGTATGAGAAGTGTAAAAACCTCTAACCATTAATGTCCACTAAGCAAGTGATAATTTCTTCCCAAATGTGCTGCCCCATGTGAGTATTTAATAAATGGCTGCCGATGATACAATAATCACAACATCCTGGTAATAATTATTAAGCTATTGATGATTATTAATTAGGCTCAGAAACCACTGAGATACATTGAATTTCTCTCTTTAAAAGCATTTTTCTTCATTTTAATTTCATTTTTATTCCATGTAAATAAATTAGACAATTGGTTTTTCTAAGATATTGTTAAAAGATTGGAACATCCTCTGCCTACTTTGGCCTTATCTACCTCCAGGCCCAGCTTGTGGCCACCCAGAAAGGCTCTCCAAGCATGATGTCAGCTCCCGTACACATCAGGAACATAAAAAGGAATCTCTCAGAAGGGACACTAGGAAGTAACTTTAAAGATATTTTTAAAGCTAAATGTGATTCTAGGTTTTCCTTCAAAGGCCATTTTAAATTAAACCAGTTTACTGCTTAAAGTCCTTCAGTGGTGCATCATTGACCTTAAAACAAAATTTCAATTATTGTGAACTACACATAAATTCCTGCCCACATTTCTGACTTTATTAAACTACTGTTTGTAACTCTCAGATCTTTTTCAATGTCTCATGGCTGTTCAGCACCACAGTACATCATCTCCTCTGTAAAAAAATATACGTAAGCTCTTACATGTATTCCCAATTTCTTACTATATATTCGTAGATTTTTTTCCAAGGCCAATTTTTCTTTGTTTTCTTTACCAGCTAGATATCTCAGTTCATAAGTCTCTATGGCACCACAAATTGATTTTATTCAAAAGTGAACATCTGCTTTCTCTAATCATCCCCCAAAACTCTTCAGTGAAGAGTACACCACTCATCCACTTGGACAAAGCAGAACCTTGCAGATGTGCTCTTCCTTCTCTCATCCCCAGAGTTTAATCTATTACCAAATGCTTGTCATTCTGAACCTCCTAAGTCATCCTGGGATCTATCTCACTTCAATATCATCCTCAGACTATACTGCTTTAGGTAATCCCTTTGCCAAAATTCTCCACCCCTCCTTAAGTTTTTTATTTTTTGTGTGTGTGTGTGCATTATTGTTTTAATTTGCATTTATGTGATTTTTAAATTAATACAGAGATAGTATATCTTTTTACTTTCATGAGTCATTTGGGTAATTTAATGTGGCTATTTTAAAGACCAAATACATCGTCAACATTTGTAAATAAATATTTAACATGTAAATATTTATCCTACTTTTAATCTCCTTTCCAAACTGTAGACTAACCTTGTCAAATCCCTGCTGCCATCCATACCATTAGTGGTACCACTTCTCAGACACCACATAGCATTTCTCCAATGGTATTGCTAGCCACATCTGTGCCCACCTCTGTTTACTGCTCTCCTTCCCCCACTGAACCATGAAATATTTGAGGACAAAAGCCTATCTTTCATCACTTTATCGCTAGCACTAACCATGGTACACAGAGCCATCATGATTATTCAAAATATACTTGCTATAAGAATTGATAATAGACCTAATGAGATGGACATTTCTAAAGAAAGTAGCTTTAGAGTCACTTGGATGGTTTTCTTTTTCTTTTGTTGCTTTTGACTAATGTTTCCACTTAATAGAACAAAATGCAAACTTCTAAAAATCTTTAATACTTTTGGCCCAACATCAAAATTAAGAGTGATGCAATAAAACAAATGACTGAAGGAATTCAAAAACCAAAAAAAAACATAATTGAAAATAGATACCTCAGCATATTGCTGTAAAGCTACCTTTGTTTTTATATAACAAAGACAATGCTGTCCTATTCCTTTCTGAAAGATATATATTTTTTTGATTTGCAGTTAAGTATCAGTTACCATCTAGAAGACACTGTGAAAAAAATCTATAAAAACTATTATTTTCAGTGACATCCTGTGTATCAGAGAAAGCTCTGTGATGGGATGGAATTTCGTTTAACAAACAAACCAAACAATTGTCACAAGAAGTCAATACCTACAAGAATGTTTCTAAAGGCAGGTGTTAGGGAATCAGTGTTAAATAGCACTACAATTAGAGTACATTTAAACTATATACATAAATAAGTATAAATGTGAACTTGAACTTTCCTAAATGGGTCTTTTCTAAATTTCAAGTAATCATTAACTCCCACATAATCTGAGTCATACTTTTGAAATACATTGATTTTTTAAGGACAAGATTACTGGTTAAATGCTATCATTAATTAAGTACTGTAACAAAATTTTCACATCCCAACAGATATATGTAAGTATGTTAACTATATTGTACATGTGTGTGTACATGCCACTTTGTCTACATAGAGATTTGCTAATCTGAAAGCCCATTAGGAATTTCTAATTATCTCATGTATAAGAAGTTCTTACTCAGTAGGCACCATGCTGGGAGCCTTTCATCTCTCATGCATAGCCCAACATCTGGTATATAGTTGATATGCAGTAAATGGTCAGTTGAATGAATGAAACTGTTTGTTTTTACAACACTATAAAATTAACATTACTCATATTACCTGAGACAATGCACAGATAAAAGAAAACCATAATAGAAAGGTTAGCTTATGTTAGACTGAGGTTTCCAGGTTAGTGAAAATAAACTCACATGTGGCTACTGAGATGTTTGGCCCCACTTGGTATGCATTACTGCACTTCCAGTGCTAGCTTCTGCTTTCACCATGGATTTAATGAAGGGAAGTGATGGACGGTGGAAGGCCTCAGATAGAAAGCCTTTAAAGAAAAAAGTGTCAGGGTGACTGTTCTGTCAGTGGCATGAGGGATCCAGTAGCACTGATTAATTTCAGTGCCAGTACTTTATATGGAAATGGGGAGGCACTCGGAGCACAGAATTGAAAATATACATGTAGTCCCTTTTGAACATTATTGCTGGCAGCCAGAATCTCAACCTATATAATTCCATGGGAATTTTTTTCCATGGATTTACCTAAGATGAAACTCTTGTTCTGTATTTTTAAATTCTTGCTTTAGCTTTAGGCTTACTGTGAGCTCTGTAGTCAGGCTGCATAAATATTCTTGAGCTTTGCTTTGTGCACCAAGCTCTCCAGAGAATAGCACAGGCAGTGGATTGTAGTTAAGGATTTTAAAAATGTTTTTAATTCTGTGATATCGTGTATTCTTACAAAAACTGATGTGTGTTTCAGCTTGTTGAACTCCCTCCACCCTGTACTCTTAAGATGGAAGAGATAGCAGGGAGTAATAATGCCTGCCCTCAATTTAAAAGGAAAAGACATAGATGTCCACAGGAAGAACAGAAGATTTATTAATGGAAAACAAAATAAATAAAATACTCTCTAAAGTATAAAAAGACTATTCAGCAATAAATCTTGCAGTACAGGCTGATATGCTGTGCTTAAGGTCTTATCAAGCCGAGATGGAAGGAATTCAGTAGACAGCCACACTGTGGATCAAAACAATATGTGTAGTTCTATTGGTTTAAGCCTATTTTCATTCATTTGTCTTATTTCTATGAGCTATATGTAATAATCTCATTTCTAAAGAAAAGGAACTATTTTAATCCCTTATATATGAATAGTAGCTTATTTTAGATGTAATAAAATATATAAAATTATTTTAAAAAATATATTAAGAATGTAAAATGTGGATGCTTGACTTCTATCAATAGCATATCTCCATATCATCATTTAAGAGAACTGAGTTCAACAAGACTGAATAAAACAATGTTCTTTTTCAGATTCTGTGTATTTCCAATACTAATTATAGGTGAAATCAGCATTTAAATTTTGTCAAAATGGTTTATGATACTGCTTAAGAATCCAGGTTGAATTCTGAAATTAATCAACAAAATTACACACATGCTTAATGAACAATTGTGATTAAAATGCAAGAATTTCTGTATAATAGAAGGACACATACGTAGGCCTGATTTTTACATGGTGATACAGGAACTAAAGTGAACTCTTTAAGCACTGTTGAATTCAGTTCTCAATTCTTAATCCTCATTATATTGGACCAATCAGCAGCATTTGACCCAGCTGAGCACTTCCTACACTGTAAAATATTTTCTCTATTGGCTTTCAGTACACTTTCCCCCTTAGTTTCCTTCTGACTTTTATAGCTATTCCCCCACACCACCTGTTACTCTCAGTACTGAAGGTTGAACCTCAGGTTTTAAACTTGCAAGGTCAGCACTCTACTACTGAGCTACATCCACAGCCCCGGCTATGCCTTCTTTGCAGTTTCTTTCTTTTCACTCAAATTCTTAATTTTAGAGTGCTGCAGGGTTCCATACCTGGACTTCTTGTCTTTTCTATCTTTACTCACTCCCTTTGTAATTTCAAGCAGTGTCCTGGCCTTTAATACTTTCTATAAACTGATGACTCTAAATATTTCAATCTCCAATCTAAGATATCCCCTAAAACTCCAAATCTATAATTACAGATTCACTTGGATGACTAATGGGCATCTGAAATTTAACAAGTCCAAGCTCCTGAACATTTCACCAGACCTACTTTTCCTGCTGTCTTTCTCATCTCAATTAATGTCAACTTCATTCTTCCAGTTATTCAGGCCAAATGCCCAAGGGGCATTCATGACTCATTACTTTCTTTACACTGATCCTCTCAGTCAGCAGTTCTTCTGAGCTCCACCTTCAAAATACACCCAGAATATGCCCATGTTTCACCCCTGCACTGCTAATACCAAAGAGCAATCCATACTCCTCTTTTGCCTCAATGATTTCAATAATCTCTTATCTGGTTTTTCTGTTTTACTCATGACCCTTTCAGGATCTTCTCAAGATCAGCTGTAGTGATGCTATAAAAGCATTTCAGATTATGCTACCCGCTGCTCAAAATTCTCAGTGTAAGGACAACACTTCAAAAATTTAACCCAATTGAAATATATTCCAGCATCAACAAGTGAGATTGGTCCTGTACCTACCAGCTATCTGTCAACTGTACTCCAATGGCTTCCTATCTTTCTGTCATTTCTCTAACCATATCTCCCAAACTTCCTTCCATTTCCATTTTCTCCAGTCATTGTCTCCTTGGTATTTCTTCTGGTGCTTCATACACCCATGTGAAACACTTCTCTGTACCTGCAATGTTCTTGCTTTGAGTATGAGAAGGCCTTGTACCACTGTGTTCTTGAATCAGAAATTCCCTGCTCAGAAAGGCTTTCCCTGACTTCTCAACTGAAAGTTGTTGATCTTTAAACCCCCATACCCTGCCACTTTTTTTATAGCACTTATCACCAACTATCATCCCACAAAATTTATTTAAATATTTTGTTTATGTCTTTCTTTCACACTAGAATCTCCATGTGAGTAGAATTCTTTGTTGTTGTTGTTTAAACTTCTAAACTTACTACTTAGACACGCTTTTCACATAATTGATGCTCTAGAACACTTGTTGAATGAAAATTAGACAAATGAACAAAAGAAAGAAAAACTATATACAATGTAGACCTGAGAAATACACATCAAGACTTGCAGATTATGACATAAACATCCCTATACTGCTGGAGAATGCTACATTTTAAAATGGGTTTGTTATGTTCAGAGAAATTGCTAAACACAGCAAATTCCATCCTCTAGATTTCTAAATAGAGCTGAGAACATAGAAACAAACAAGCAAATAGAATGTCAAAAATGTTAAGTTTGACTTTTTGGTTTTAATGTGATATATTTAGTGTCCTGTTATCTTAAACAAGCATTTTAATTTAAAAAAAAATTAGTTGTAGAGGGACACAATACCTTTATTTTATTTATTTATTTATTTTTTTGTGGTGCTGAGAATCGAACTGAGTGCTTCACACATGCTAGGCATGCACTCTATCATGGACCTACAACACTAGCCCCAGCACTTTAAATTTTAAAACAATAACAGAGGTTTTGTTTTGTTTTTACTTTAAATTAGCAATTACAGATTCTTTAATTTGTATACCCTGTATCCTATAGAGAACTTACCCTCTCTACCTCCTCCATTGGGGGAACATGTCACCATATTCAGCACTCCATAATTTTAGTTTTGCATTCACAAGCTCTTTCTGTGGACAGATACATGTTCAATTGTCAAATACACTACTCTTTTATTATCATCTTGTTCACTTCTTCATTCCTTTTAGTCTGTGTCTGTCCCCTGCTTATCACCTAACAAGCAACCAAGGGCCCCTTGTTGGTGAATCTAGTGGATGTTTCTCAGCCTTTATCCTACCTGATTTTCTCAGCAGATGGTATGGCTGACCACTCTGATTCTGAAGACACTTTCCTTCTTGGTAGCTTTCCTTTATTCTTCCTCCATCTCTCTGACTAAACTCCCTAGCTATTCTTTCTGACATTACCATAAACAAACATTATTAATAACAATTCAGATACTTCCAATTTTTAAGTCGAGAAATTGTTTGTATACTACACTGTATTGAAGAAACAAAAACCTGATTAAATTTGTTGTATACTCTTCTGCAGATATAGCCTGTCGATCTTAAGTAATAAAATTTTCATCCCCCAGTGCCTAATCAAAAGAATTAAAACATCCTCCTTCTGCCTTCTGAGTAGGACTTTGTGGAAAATTCTGTAGTGAGCTTCTCAAGTGCCTCTTCTGGAACACAGCATTAATTTTCCCAGCCAGGAGTATCAGCTCCTAAAAATACAAAAAAAAAAAAAAAAAGTACTTCTTCCCCACTAACTTTTCTAGCCATGAGACATGCCTCATCAGAGGCTGTAGCCCTCCCATGGAGACAAACCACATCCAATGGCTGCTTGGTTCTAGGATAAAAAACACATCTCCTTCACCTGAATACCCAACAACTCAGAAGAGCCATTCCAGCCTCACATGATGTTACCTGAGATCTCTCACAATGACATCATAGCAAACCTCTCCATCTATCTGCCCAGTCCTGCTTTCCTTATTCTTTCCCAATATGCTTCCTACGATGTGAATCTCCCTTTCAGACTCTGGTTCATGCAGGATCCTACTTACGGGATACTTAACATACTGAACTTTTATACTATTGAAGAATGGCAGAATATGCCACTGCAAAATTTTGTCATAAGGATTATTTTTAGCTAAAGAAACTTGATAGATAGAAAATGCAGAACACACGTTCTAACCTCCCTTTTTCTATGGTACAAGGAGAAAATAAACATTGCTACCAGAGACAGGGAGTTGAGCCCAAGAAATACCTGTACAGACAGAGTTTGCTGAAATAACTTATTTTCCTTAGCCTTTCCATACATTTTATTGCTATCTCATAGTTGCCATTTTTCGTTCAACCTAGTATACCATAAAGGATTTGGGCTTTGCCACTGTTTTGGGTCCTCACTATTTTGTGAGGATTTCCATGTTCATGAAAAATAAAATCTGTATGTTTTTCTCCTGTTAGTTTGTCTTATGTCATATTCATCCAGTCCCAGTAAAAGAACCTAAGACCATAGAGGTAAAGTTTTACTTTCCCTGCATTATTTCAAGTTGCTCAGTTTCAGTCCTTGAACAGACTGCCACTGAACACTAGCTAGTTTGGCTTTACTCTGGCTGTAATATTCAAACTAAAAATATACTCCACCATGGAACATTATAACCAAGAAAGCTTGATCATATTGCAATCTGCCCAACAATTTTCTTTAAAATTTAAATATATGATACTAGAAAAAAGATGCATGGTAAAACCTTCTCAACAGCAAGGTTATATGACATGTAGAATCATACTAAGGTCTGGGGCTGTAGCTCAGTGGTAAAGCACTTGCCTGGCATGCTTCAGCACCACATAAAAATAAATAAAGATAGAATCATATTTATTACTGAGTAGCTGCTTGTAGAACTGAACAGAACTAAAGGAAGAAAAGATCTCATAGCTTTTTATTCAGCTAAATCGTTTAAGACATATAGTTTCTGCTTACCAAATTGATCTTAATTATCTCCACAAGAAAGTTAGCCAAATGATATTGAGACAATTATATTTTAGTTATATTCATACACACACATGCACATGAACTGGCTTGTCTGATTATGGTTGAACACTTGAACATGGCAATAATCTCACTTTCTAAGAGGAGTTATCAGGTTCGATTTTTGAGCCCAGGTACATTATTTTTCCAAAATGTATATTTATTTAAAGGAAAATAACCCTGAAAGAAAACAATATAATGAAGTATATAGAGAAAAACATTCCAATTACAGAAAATAGATATAAATATCAAATTGCCAGCATGATCTTGGATGCTATCCTCCAAAATTATGAAAAAAAAAAGTTTCTGTTGCTGAAGTCACCCAGTTGGTGGTACTTTGCTATAGTAATTCAAGCACACTAATACATCAGGCTTGACTTTTGTTATAATGTTCTCTCTCCTACAGGTCTATTGAAGACGCTTGGAAATATCAATAATATGGATGATTATTTTAAAAAGTCAAACTCCTGATATTCAAAATTTAGAGCTTATTTTCAGGAAAAAAAAACTTTTACAAGGCATTGAGAATTTCAGAACTTATTTCATGCTGAATGGAATGTAGTGTTACACAGCCAGGAAAGCATTCACTTTTATAAATACTCTTTTGTTTAGTTTGCTCAGCTGCGTGCAGAAGAAACAGAACAAGAGAAAGGCACAGCTTTGTGCAGCATATTGTCAAGCCAATAGCAATGACATGGCAGAGAAGAGGGTGCTATGAGGATTACCACTGATGGCTGCAGAGAGAAAGTTAAAAAATAATGCCATATAAAAAATTGCATACTTACTATTTTTATACATTTGCAAATAGATTTCAATAGATTTGAAAATAAACTACCATTAAAATATGTGGCTCTGAGACTATAAACACTTTTAGTGATTTTAGACTGAAAAGTATATGAGCTACACGAAATGCATGTATATATTAAATAAATCCAGATATTAGAAATATACAATATAGTTGTTGACATATTTACCTAATGAACAGAAGCACTTTCTAGGTCAATTAACTTAATTTTCCTAACAACTCTGTAAACTAATACTATTATACCAATTTTACAGTTGAAGACCTGAAGCGCAGAGAAGATGAAGAACTTTCTCAAGGTAATTCAGCCATAGTCAGTGTTTCAATCCAAGTTTTAACAACGTGAAATACTTGAGTTTGCAAGTGACTCTGCCAACCCCTGTTTTCAAGCACAGACTGACCCACATGTAGGCATATGCAGGGGAAAATGAATCACATCAAGCTCAATCCACATGCATTCCAGCTAAGTGTTTACATACAGGTAAAATCCTAAAGCTGGCAAATCTACAGCTTTTAGGGATACATTTTCGGATTGTAATTTGATGATACAAGTGACAAAGTGACTACTATAATCAGGAAGATCAGTGTTCTTCTTTGTCAGTGTGGGAAGGTCATGGAGGGGAGACTATGGTTGGGAATGCCTCTCAAATACAGAAATTTGACCAAAAGAGTGGTTTTATGAATTTCCTCTTTAAAACAATCCATTATGATATAAATTCATTTTATTCACTTTTCTGTTTGTAACTTTTCCATAACAAAATCAATATATTTTTATGGATACATAATTACATCTTTGGATTAGTTTGAAATGGTGCCATATTTACAATCCATCTTCTTCTAGTGTTTATATGAAATATGTGAGGTATGGTAGCATACAGAAAGGAAATCAGTCTCACAGATTCCTTCTCAAAACTTCATGCACTGTAATGATCATAAAGTTAAATCATTATCCAGATGGAAGTGATCATACAGATGGAAATGCTGTGAGAATTATCAACTAGCCATGTGTACTTCACAAATATTCCTGAGAAATAAAATGTCCTGAACCTAATTCATTATAAAATTTTAGTCTTTGGCTAAAGTGTGTGTGTGTGTGTGTGTGTGATGTATGTATGTGTAATATATATGTGTGTGTGTGTGTATATATATATATATATATATACATATATATTACACATTATATATTATTAATATATATATATATATATTACACATACATACATCAATACTGTTTATCTTACTTAAGTACTAAGTAAAGGGACTCTAACATTAAAAAATATATATAAACCAAAACCTATTTGTATTGGCTGAAAGCATTTTGAAGAGCTATATAGGCTCTTGCTTTGGAAATCTATCAGCCAACATTTACTGTTTAATCTTTACTCAGGGCTTACAAAGTGTCGGGGGTGTGATAAAACATTATGTCCATTATCTTTGTAAACCCAAACAGTAAATCCAACACCATCCTGGTCCTCCTCTTACAGAATCCAGATATTAGTTACTTGAGCAAGTTACACTGCTGATATATTTAGAGTCTGGGTCTAGACTGAAGCAACCCCTCTTCAAAGGTACAATATCACTACACTGAAACAATGTCAACATGAACTGTGTCAGTAAATTGTATGTATGTATATTGGAGCACAGTGAAGTTTCAATATTGCTACATTTCAACACAGTAACTGTAGCATTTATCTAGTTCCCTTAGATGAATACAAGACACATAAAAGAATAAAGAAGAAGAATCAATGTTCACCAAAAAATGGAAAATGTGATACTCTTCCTTTTACCACACATCATAAAATAGAGGAAAATACTGTTTTGTATGTGTGTGCATGTACATGCATGTGACATTTTTAAATAACATCTTTGTAGGTATGGATATGGATAAGTACCTATTTTAAGCAGTTTATCTGGTTAATATGTTATTGGAATCAAGGATATTACTTCACCTAAAATAATTCTAGAAGTCATTCATGCTAAGAATATGAATCACAAAAGGGAATAATCTAAGGTAATTCACACAGTAGTATTTATACACAAAGACAGTTAGCAATATTACCACGGGAAGTCTGCCATCATAACAGTAGGGTATTAAAGCATACCCATCAGAAAAATTAACTCAATTAAATTGTTAAGACTTTATGTATTATTTTGAATACTCAACAAAAAAGTAATTCGTAAAGGCAGACATACAGTTTTCTAAATTTAATGACTAATTTATGAAAGCTATAATCAGAGTTCATTGCTTCGTTTAAAAAATAGCAATGAATAGTAATTAACAATATGACTCCTTACTTTAAATATATTATACCTAAAAGACACAACTACAAAACTGTGCCATATAACTTACAAAACAGTAACACAGACTCATATTCACCAATCTTGTTTATACATAATACTTGGGTTGAAATCTCTCTGTTGTTTTACTACAATATAAACACTACCTACTATATTGTAACAGAAATATTTTGAATTCCCAAAGACATTATCTTCATCTGATAAACAGTAACTCTAGCTGTCAGTAGGAGTTACTACCTCTTATTACAGGCATGTGACATGCATTAGTATGCCTTTACTCCAGAGTCAGATGCTACCATTTTTCATTTTGGCCATATTTATAATAACTACCTCTCCTAATCCTAGTTTCATGACTAAAATAGGGAAATTAAAGTTATAACTTAATTTGTTGTAAGGATAAATTCATACTTCACCAAAGGAACAAACTTTGTATCTGACACATAGTAGATATTTTATACATGTCAAGTACTTTCTTTTTGCCAACTTTAGCACTATGTTGTTGCAGAAAAGACATGACATTCCTTCTCTCCTTCCTTGCCCAAGTGCACCAATCTTTCTTCCAACTCTATACATGGAGCTCCAGGTAGTAAAGTTCAGACCAGCTAAATAGTTACCTTATTACTAGTGTACCAGCATTCAATTTTACTTTAGTGATTTTTGTGGATAAACGTTATATTTCTGAATAACTCAATTTTATTCTGAATTCCTACAGGATCTAGGAAAGTGACATGTATTTAAGGAACTTTGATACATATTTTCAAATTAAAATGAAGTTGCATTTGCATTTGAAGAACACAAGGTAATATTTGTTTTAAAAAAATTAATGTGTATTTAAACAGATCACACCAATATACATGTAAAGTTTTTATACCACCTAAAATTTAAACAATTTCTTTTCTCACCTAGTGAGAAGAGCACCTAGCTATGGGGCTTTTTGAAATCCACTCTTGCTAAGTTCATACATAATCTCTGCACTGTGAAAGTAATGGTTACAACTTTGCTCACCTTTCAAATTAAATGTGATTCACCCCTCCATCCCTGAAACCACTCACTTCTCTTGGCTACCACTGTCCACTGGCTTCTTTTCTTTTCTCATTGAATATTGCTCCCAGTCTTTGGGGGTTGAATCATGGCAGGGATCAGCCCTGTGATGATTTCTTTACCCTCTACTGCTTCCTTTTCTAGGCCACCCCAAATAGCTTCATTTGCAAATTTCTTGCTGATTACTATATCATTTCATAACATTATAGCTTCTTGCTGATTTACTATAACATCTGCCTTCAAATGCAGACAGTTTCATTTCAATTTTACTTTCATAGACCCTGTGGGAAATGCAGAATCAAACTGACTTATTCTGCAATATAACTTTTATCCACAAACTTGCCAGAAAAATCTCTAACAAAGATCAAGGGGGGTGGGCTACAACCAATACATGAAATCTTTAACAACTCTCAGGAAAACCAATAATCCCATGTTGAGCAGTGAAAAGTTGTGAAGGACAAATTGGTAAAGAATATTCTTTTAATGATTTGTAAAACTGGCAAGAGAGGACCAACTTCTTGAATCCATTAATAGGTAGTGTGTAGAAAAACAGGTATAAGTCTGGAGTGGTGGCACATGTCTTTAATTCCAGCTGTTCAGAAGGCTGAGTCTTATGGTTTAGATGTGAGTTGTCCTCCAAAAGCTCACATGGGAGACATGCCAGAGGTTTAGATATGAAATGATTGAGTTTTGAGATCCTTAACTCAATCAGTGAATTAATCCCCATATAAGAATTAACTGAGTGGTGACTCTAGGCAAGTAGAGTGTGGCTGAAGGAGGTGGGTTTGGTGGGGTGTGCCTTTGAGCTATATATTTCGACCTTGTTGAGCACAGCTCTCTCTGCTTCCTGGTAATTCCTAAGCTACTTCCCTCCACACATTTTTCTGACATTATGTTCTGCCTCAACGTGAGCCCTGAGGAATGGAGACAGCCTTCTATGGACTGAGAGCTATGAAACAGTGAGCTCCCAAACAAACTCCTCTAGATCTAATTCACCCCAAATTAGATCCTCCTCTACTTGTCTTTGTCAGGTCTTTTGCTTGCAGCACCAAAAAAACTTACTAAAACACTGAGGCAGAAGGATCAGAAGTTCAAGACCAGTCTTGGGAACTTTATGAGACCTGTCTCAAAATAATAAATATAAAGGGATACAGATGTAGCTTAGTGGTAGAGTGCCCATGGGTTCAATTGTCAGTACAAAAAAAAAGTTAAAAAATAAATAAAAATAACAAAAGAAGAAAGAAAAAATAGAGATACAGACAGACCCTAGATATAATCCTTATTAAAATAATAATAATTTGATGTCCATAGCTATTGAAAGATGGTGGTATACATACATTTAAAAGAAATTATGAAATCTAATACATGAAGAAGGAGATAAAACAGGTAAGAACAGTAACAGATCCAGAAGCAGGATGGGGTTAGTAGCAAAAGGACTGTTTTCCTCTGATAGGACTTTTAGTGTTATAAGATATATTTTAAAAACAACATATGCTATTGCTTGGAAGAAAAAAAAAGAAATATATATATATATATATACACACATACATACATACACATATATATACTCACATGCACTCATATATGTACCTAAGCATGCATGTGTGTATGTAAAATCAGTTAGTGTAAGTATAATACTTTCTTGAAATTCTGTCCCTTTGAGATCCATACTTCCTAATTATCCTTATAAAATTTTATGTTTCCAATACAGCTGGCCCAACAGTTCCGCCTTTTTTAATTGGCTTTTTGTTCATAACAGGAATTTTATTTTTTTATTTTGTTTGAGTCATTTTTCCATTATCCAAGTACAAATTCAAACCCATTTGTTTCATTTTTGTGACTATAATTTGTTTTCTGCTGTTCCAAGTAGCCCCAGCTTACTCTATCTCATTTTGTGTACAAAGTCCAGTTTATCCTGGAGTTAGTAATTGGTTTTTAAACACATCGACACCTTTGTATGTGTATCTTTATTTCAATTGTATGTTCACAGTGGATAAAATTTGAACACAGACAATTTGTTAGGAACCTTGACACCAAAGATCCAATGTGTTATTTCTCTATACATTAATCATTATTAGCCAATAAATTTGGAAAAAACTTGTATGTCGTATTTGAAACTCATTGTGTTACCACATAAAATATATTTAAATTTCTCCTTCCTGGTCTGAATTTTCCAACATTACCCAGTGTATTAGTTTTCTATTGATGTCATAACAAATTACCACACACTTAGTGATTAAAAAACATCAATTTAATTTCTTATAGTTGTATTGGCTAGAAGTTCACTCTGGTTCTTACTGGATTAAAATCAAGGTATCCCTAGGGATGCAATCCATTCTAGAAACAAAGGGAAGAATGTGTTTCAACCCCTACCCAGATTCTACAGGCTGCCTACATTCCTTGGCTCTTGACTGTCTTTGCATCAAAAACCTTGCATTTCTCTTACCATTGTTCTGTAGTCACATGGATCTCTCTCCTGATTTCAGGTGGAAAGGTTTTCTGATTTATATATGCACATGAGTTCATTGGGTCAGACTGGATAATTCAAGATAGTCTCACAAATATTTCAACTTTGAGCTGATATGAAAAATATCTTTTGTGAAAGAGGGAAAGATATATACAGACCTGTAGTATTAGGAAGGATACAAACATCTTTGAGAGGCCACTATTCTTCCTAATACTCAAAGTATCAGTGATGTAATCTAATTCATAAAAACACTTAGCAATACTGTTTTATTTCATCAGTTATATGTCTATGTCAAATAAGTAATTATTATTGTATAGAAAATGAAATATTATTGTAACCAATAGCACATAAATTTATCCTCAACAAACATTTCTTAATTAAAGAGGAGTATACATAATAACTCAGTTCCATAATACTTCTATTTGCAAAGTAATTTTACATTTTATCTCAAACAAAACTACATTCTCAGGTAAACTGTATCTTAATTCATGGATAAGAATGCAATCAAGTTTACTTAATGCACTTATAGTCATAAAATGATTAGATTACAAGAGTTCTGTACTATTAAGAAATGGTAGAACGCAAACTAGATATAGAATTCAAGTATGTTGGTTATGTTTTCCTCATTGTGACTAAAACACCTGATATTCTTAAAGGAGGTAAAGTTGATTTGGAGAACATGGTTTCAGATGTCTCATTCCATAGTCATCCAACTCCATTGCTCTTGGTCTGAGGTGAGGCAAAAAAAAAAAAAAAAAAAAAAAAAAACACGGCAGAAGTATGTGGTGGAAGAAACCTGTGCAGCTCATGAAAGCCAGGAAGCAGAGAAAAGGAGGAACCAGGAAGGCAAGACAGAATCCCCAAGGTATCTCCCCTGAGACCGACTTACTCCAGCCATGCTCCACCTGCCTATTGTTACCACCCAGGATAGTAGTTCTTTCTAATTATTAATACATAAAATGGATTAATCCACTGATCAGGTTAAAGGTCTCATAATCAAATCATTTCACTTCCTGCATTAACACAGATACTTTTGGGGACACCTCACAACATCCATACCATGACACCAGGTATGTTGACTCCAAGTCAAGCATATATGTGCATATATATACACATCCACATACACGCAGATAGAGGTTTCATAAAATGGTATAGAAATTTTACAGAATAATGTGGACCCAAAAGAACAAAAAGTCAAATGAAAACTCATGAAGCAAAATGAATCTAACAGCATGAACTATAAAAGACAGTTATTATGACAGCATGAATTTTAGACTTGCCAATCTCAAACTAATACTATTACATCAAGTCATATGTAATACAGCATACTCTTATTCTTGCCAGGCCTAGTGTTGCTTGCTACAGTAGGCCAAATACAGAAATAGAATGGTCAGATCCTTTCCTGCTAAAATATGTCAGCCTCCATCTTGTCATATAAATCACAATTATACCGATTTTGAAAAAGACCTGTCATAATTTTATTGCAGGGTAAAACTCCAACTGTATATCATCAAGTGGCAAGGCACTGTGACTTATGGCCTAGCAAAGCAATCATCAATCAAATTCTGTATCAAAATAAAATACCAAGAAGCAAGCTTTTACTTGTGATAATTTTGCTATTTTTTAAAAAGGAAATTTTCTTTTTCTTTTTTTTTCTTTGCATTGATTGGTCAAAAGTAGATAGAGAAAGTAAGAAAAATGTAAACAAAACAGGAATTCTATGTGTTTCTTCATTAGAATTCAGATGTTTGTGTGTTTGTGTGATATGTTTTTCCTGATCAGAGGTACCATACATTTTATTACATAATCAAAAGTGGTATTAAGTAAGGCTAGTTAAAAATCCATCCTAGGATGAGGGAAACATTAAAATAATAGTCATTTAGTACAATTACAGTTCTTATTGGTAATTGCCTAAGGAATTTAATATTAATCAGAGAGCATTCATTTTATTCTTTCATCTGTTCCATTTTAATGTTTTATTAGTTTTTTTCCCTGAAGCTTAAATTATCACATTGATAATGATATGTAAGAAATACTTCACAATCATGACTAACTTTTAAAATTTATTTATTTGTTTGTTTATTGATACTGGGGATTGAACCCAGGGTGGCCTAACCACTGAGTCACATCCTCTGGCCCTTTTGTTGTTCTTTTTTAATCTTGAGACAGGGTCTCATTAAATTTCTGAGGCTGACTTTGAACTTGCAATCCTCCTGCCTCAGCCTCCCAAACTTCTGGGATTACAGGCACATGCCACCTTGCCCAGCATGACTACTTTATTTAAAATAAAACCCTAGTAGTGTATACAAGGTTTTGTATAAATGGTTCCCCTTCATTTCTCGGAAATACCCATGAAATATTATTTTCCAAAGCCTTTTCTGCATGATCTATTATGTGTCATTTATTCTAGATAATATCCTCACCTTACATTCTGTGATTTTGAACCACAGGGACGACAGTAAAAAAGCAAATAATTCTATTAAGATAGAAGGTGTTCAGTTCCTCAAATTTATGAACAAGACCAAGATAATATATCACAAAATCAATGAATATCATTTATTTTTACTTGAGGCAATTTCTTTCTGGTCTTCTTATGTGATTTTAACTGTGTTCTTCATACTTTATATACATAAGAATCTCCTTATTGAGCCACCGCAAGGGAGAGAAAAGTGTTTTCTGCTCAAAAGAGAATCCCTGTACCTGCGTTCTGGGTCTCACCTCTTACCTACCTGTCAGACTTTTACTTCTGCCATCAGCACACCCAGACCTTCCATTGTTCTCTTATCAGGAATTTTTTTATCTTGAACCTTTCACATGTGGTCTCTCTTAACTTTAAAAATAAAGTATTTTACTTAATTCCCATTACACATTCAGTTTCTTTGCAAACATCCTTAAAACAGAAGTCTGTATCATCATCACATCCATGCTCCATTTCAGGGTTTGTGTGAAGTTCAATCACTGAATCAACCATTCATTTACTTTGCCCAGCGAATAGGCTAGACTTTGTGTCTATTACAGCCATTTCCCTCCTAGTTTGTGGTATGAGCCATGACGTCTCAAAATACAAGTGAAAGGTGTTGTGACACTTTCTTTGAAGTGACTGTGATCTAGACTGCTGATCATCAGGACATTGTGAACCACTGCAGTCTGTAACCATACAGCTCTGGCAAGCCACACACCTGGTGTGAACAGTGCTCGAGGCAGCTGCATGCAGTGGTGTGACCACCCTGTTCTCATTAGACTTCAGCTAGTGTAACTTCTCCCTCTGCCTTTCATAAGTCCATCCTGGTCAGGTCTATCTATATTAAGTATTTTCTGAAGACCCTCACTGTGCTGGACCACAAAACATTTTGTCTAGCATCCGTCTTTGAGTCTTTCTCATGGAACTTCAGAGTAGGCCTGTGCTCTGTCCAAGTTGACATTTTCCATTTTCCTTCTGATATCCATTCTCTTTTCTCTTCTTTAGATGTTTATCCAATATACCCCTTACTCCTTTTTTTTTCCTTTTTAGATGACCCATTAATACAGAAGACAGAGCTGTAATATGTTCAAAATGTGCTTTCTGCCACTTCTCTCTTAGCTTCATAGTCATCCCTCCCCACCTGGATGTAAAGCAGTAAGAACTAGAGAACTGAGAATTGCCACCACACTTGTCAAGCTAACCATACTATCAACAGAGCCTGGCTGCTCCTATCCCATCTCATGGCCATCTGAAACATGCTGATGACAAGTTTTGAAGAACTCTGAATTCTGTTTTCTCCATTTTACAAACTGCTAATCTGAAATTCTGAACTCCATTCACCAGTCGTCATTTATTGCATTCTGGTTTCATGTATGCTAGTCTGTTCTCCCTAATGTAGCGATGGACATCAATGTGGGCACACAAAAAAGTAGCCATTATCTTCATTATCTTTCACATCTTTACTGACTCATTTTTTATTCCAAAAGTTAGCCATTAAAAAATATAAATCTGTAACAGAAAAAATATTCAGTACCATGTCAAATTCCTACTTGTTTTCTTCTAGCTCTTAAATCTGACTTCCCAGAAGTAAGCATAGTTGAATAGTTGTTTGTGTGTGGGGGAGGGTGAGTTTTTGTGTGCATATATCTACATGTAAGTACTTGGGATAAAGTGGATCACGTCATATATACTACGTTACAACTAGTTTTTCTATTCTACAATATGTCATGGCATCTTTACAAGTCTATCCATATAAATTTATCCCATAATTTTTAATGAGCACAGAGTAATATATTCATTAGAATGGTCTAACCATATTCTAAACAGTTTGTGACTCTAAATGATTTTCCAAAAAATATAGTTATGAGAATGATAAATATATGAATGGTAAACAGAAGTTGATGGTCCAATAAACAACACAGGTCATCTTCAATGCTTTCACCATTAAGTAATGATGTTTTCTATGTAAAACCTGAATTGATAACAGAGCACTGGTTTTAACAGAATGCAACAAGCCTGACTACCTTTTTTGGTACATGTCAATGGAGTGGTAAGAATGTCAGACTTAGAATTTTTTGACTCACAATCACCTAGGATACACCATAATTGTGATATTTGTAGAATGTATCTTTGTCAGTGTGTTACAGAACATCTGTGGCATTTCTGTCATTTAGCTGACATGCACGGCAGACCATAACATGCTCAATGCCAGCTTGCATCATGTAGTTTTAAACAGACAGTCTCTATTTCACTGTTTTTGCTTTGGTGGGGTTGACACAAGAATTTTAGGGGAAAAAAGTTCATATTTTATGCATCCTAAATGTATGTTTGAGGGCCAGTCATAGAATATTTTGCTAAAGTGATCAATTAAGTGTTCAAAGTAAAACTATGCTTTGAGTATAATACTGGGAATCTGATCAATGATGCATATTTTCTTGAGATAACCTCACTGAAACCTATTAAGTCTCTGAAAAGTTATTTCAACATAAACAAATATAAGTAGTCAAAAACAATGCAACTAGGGCTGGAGTTGTGGCTCAGTGGTACAGCACTTGCCTGGCATGGATGAAGCCCTAAGTTTGATCCTCACCACCACATATAAATAAATAAAGTTTAAAAAAAGATCCATTGACAACTAAAAACTAATTTTAAAAACATGCAACCAGTGGACACAGGCCAGAGAATCTTAAACATGGTGAAAACCATCATTTTTTTTTTTAAAACACAAAACTAAAGCCCTCATTTTATATGGGGTAACATACTTTCAATGTCTTTAAAAAGCAACGGTTTTCTTCATTTAAAATAAACAAATACAAACACCATTGATATAACCCACAGATGAGGAAATTGTTATTTTAATGTAATTAATTATGTTTTAATATAACCCACAGATGAGGAAATTGTTATTTTAGTGTAATTAATTATCTTAAACTAAAGTAGAAATATTGGGAGGGCAAACAACTGTACTATGCCAGTGGCTTGAAACATTTTGGATGAACCAACAAAGTTAAATTTACTCTTAGTATCTAATAAGGTGAATAAAATAGACAAAAATAAAGTAAATCTAGAATTAACAAATCTGGAGCTTAAACAGTAATTATATAATCCAGACTTCATCGTTCTTTTGAATAGCAAAGGTATATTTAACTGCTATTACAATTTTTGTTTTTTTTAATTCCCGTGATTGCCCCGTGGGTACATATGTGAACAATTACTTTAACTACCTCCTACTTCTCGCATGGTGATGCTGTTTCTTTGGACCACTTTGCAACCATTTTCTGTGCCTACTTTGTATATAATTTGTTCTGTAAAATTGAGCTCTTACCAATTTTTGTGTAATCGCTCCCAGAGGCTCATATTAGCGCTGCTGCCCTTGGTCCCAGGAGCCTTTTTAGATCCAGGCTGTAATCCACCAGCTAAATGAAGCAAGGTCTCTCTCAGGCTCTAACAGAGCTTGATTTGGTGTTATGTTGTACAATTCCAAGCTGTGAGTTCTACTGCTCATTAATTAAAAATTAACTTCAAGATACATTGTGTGCTATGCAGGTGTTTCTTACTTTCATCTTGTGTCCCCTAGACTCTCTGATCTGTGAATGTGAAGAATTCTACTTCAGTCTTATTTCAGGAGTAGGATGTCTTCCTTTTTGTGTAAGAGATGTTGTCTTCCACTTAACTTTCTACTTTTTCAGACAAAAGCATCAAAGTATGCTACAGAAATTATCCTAAAAATAGTCACCAGGCACAAATAAACCCTTTCCTTTCTACATTGCTTTCACTTTGTTGGCAGAGAAGTATTAGAATCAACTGCCAGGTTTACAAAAGTCATTGGCTTACGTTAAGATCTGGCTTAAATTATACAGAGGAAAGTAATCACAACAGCAACCAACCTGGTAATGCACTTAGGACTGTACTACTTTAAAGTCATAAAATGTGGCTAGTTTTAAGATGGGCTAAGTGACACATGCCTGTAATCCCAGGGGCTAGGGAGGCTGAAGCAGGATGATAGGAATTCAAAGCCAGTCTCGGCAAAAAGTGAGGACTAAGCAACTGAGCAAAAAAACCACCAAATGTGGCTAATTTTAAAAACAGTAACAGGAACTAATTGAAGTCTAGTGTTCGTAAACATATTTCTATAATTAGGGCACACTTTATTGATGAGCATATGTACCAATATTTCCCAAAATATTTCCTACAGACAAAATAGAATTTTCCTTGAGTTCTGGAATTTGGCAAATGGGTGAATTATATTCTATTATCAAAGTATCAACAATTCTCTCTTGATCAATACCTCTCTGATCATATCAATAATTTTTGGAGTTTACCCAGTTAGTGCTAAATCATAAGTCAAGTTTCAAACACAAATTAATCTCTAGTGAAAGCAAATTTTTTTCCAGTGTACCTACTGTTTTATTATTGAGTATTTAAAAGTTGGTGGCAAAACTTCAGAGTAGACAGTTACACTTCCTCAGCAAGTCCTTTCCTAAAAAGACTGAAGTACCCTATGTAACCCTTTCAAGTCGCATTTCCTATACCGAGTTAAGTGATCCTGTGGATGCAGAAATCACAAACCCCAGCATTACTATTCACCAGCTATGTGACAGAAGACAACTCATTTTATCTTCCTGTGCCTTAGTTTCCCTATAGATGAGAGTAATAAAGTACTAGTTCAGAAAAAACTTCATGGGAAATATATGAAATAAGTCATGCAAAATGGTTCATGCAGATCATGACACACACTGAGCAGTCAATAAGGTTGATCTATCAATCATATATTCTCTGGTTAGCACCAACTATGCACCCCTCAGTGGCACATTAAGTGCTAGAGATACAGAGGACCAAAATAACAGGGTCATAACAGACATAATCTAGTGAGGGAGGTACAACTGAAGAATAAAAAGAAATGTATATACTTTAAAACAAATGATAACAAATCCAAAGTGAGAAAGAGGAGAGAAGGTGATTAGTCAAAGGTTTCATGGAATAAATGAATCCAATCTTTGAGTTCAATGAATTCTGCAAGTCAATAAAAAATATGGGAAAGAAAGTTCTAGGCTGAAGTCAATAGAAAAGTTACAGAAAAAAAATTATCCTCATTGGAAAAAATGGCCCACAAAAATAGAAGAGACATTTGATAAAGAAACCAAATGAAAAAAGAGGGGTCAATTGTAGGAATGTTATACAGCCACAGTTAATTAAAAAAAAAACTAGGTTTATCTTTACATATAAATGAGAAATGTACAAGTCACTATAATTTCAAAGAGGAAAATAACTTGCTAAAGATTATGTTTTAGAAAGGTTTTAGAAAGGTTATGCCAGAGCTCTAGGCTGTATACACTGGTGGAGGAAATACCAGAAACATAGAGGTGGCAGTGAAATCTTTGAGAGCAAATGAACTCTCTCCAAGGGAGTTATTAGAGTGAAAATAAGCAGAGGCCAAGGCCAAACTTGACAAAAGCCCACAATTAGCTACAGCTTGTAAAAGAGATGCATGTAACTCACACAGGAGGAGAAATCTGAAGAAGGTACAGTACCTAGAAAGTTTGGTTTCCAGTGCACAGAGAAGAGAAGAGGTAGAGAATACGAATTAAGAGTAGGGAAAATGGGCTGGGGCTGGTGCTCAGCGGTAGGGTGCTTGCCTGGCACGTGTGAGGCACTGGGTTTGATTCTCATGTAATAAATAAAAATATAAATAAATAAAGATCTATCAACAACTAAAAAGGTATTTTAAAAAATATTTAAAAAAAAGAGTGGGGAAAATGCAAATGTGGGTTCAAAAGAGGATACTAGGGTAGAAAGTGAAGTCAGGTCATGTACAAGCATAGGACTCTTGCCTTATCCTTTTACCCATTAAGAGATTTGAGTAATCATGATTTCATCTGTATTTTAGAACAATAATTCTGGCTTAGAGTATAAAGAAAATAATGAGGCCATAGAAATTTGAAGGAAAAGAGATAATTCAGGGATCGCCAAACATACTCCATTGTGAGAGATGTAGACTTAGAAATTACTCAGAGAGGAATTTAAGGGACAATGGGGCTTAGAATCAATATGACCTAGTGGTCAAGAGGCCTCCTAACTTTCTGGGCTTTGTTACAAATAAATGATTCAGTATAGGCAGAGAGAGGAGAGATCAGAAAGTATGTGTTTTAAAAATGCTGAGTGTGAAGGGCTACAGGAAATTCAACCAGGCAGGTAGTAGCTTGCATTTGGAATTTTGAAGAGAATAGCAACAGCTATATAAAAAGCATTGATGTAATACTGAATGTGACTTAGGCATATGAATATTTCTAATGAGTCTTGTGCTAGCTCTCCAAATGAAGTATTTTCCTAATCAGCTGCAGGGTGTCTAAACTAGTAACCATTATAACTGTAAATGGCTTTTATATGATGGGTACATGCCTTCTATTGTATTTCAAGTTAATTCAGTATTATTTGAAAAAAAAATGTTATTTCCTTGATCATTTATAATGTTAAATTTAGTACTCTGCTAATGGCTAGTAATTGTAAGAAATAGCAAAATACAATAAACATTAAATTTTTAATTTAGAATCCAGAATTTCGGATTTTTTTAAAACAGAAATTTTGGATATTCCATCAGTAGAAGATGGCTCATAATATTTTTATATAACTAGAAGCAGACCTCTTATAATTACTATCACCTGTAAATGACACCATTGTTATCTTGGCTTGACACATATTTGATAGTAATTTTTTAAAATTAAATTGATTTGTTTTATAGAGATATAAATTATCTGTTAAATAAAGACTCCATAGGAGATTCAGTATAGTCTTATGATCATGTAAGTGAACAAAATCCTATCACTCTTCATTCAGTTGTTCCATTTTGGACCCATGAGAGTTGGAGAATGATCCTTTATATAAGCTGAGTATTGTTTATTGTGGGACATACAAAAGGAGATACTATATTTATATTTTTCTCAAATAATTTTTCATAGTTTATATGAAGATATAAGATCAGATATATCATGTTTGCATTTCCTTTCATTAGTTACAATTTTGTTCCTACATACTGAGCACAGAAATTTCAATCTTAGCCAAACGTCTATGGCATTGATGATTAGCATTTTCCAATAAAATTTCCTCACATATACTTTTTCATGTACACATAAGTAAAATTATTTTTAAAAATTAATTACTAAGTTTTTGTTTGCTTGTTTGTTTTTCAAGCAAACAATTTGCACTTTTGTGGTAGTCATAAATGGTTTTACTTCATCTCTTCAACCCAGTGTCACTCCATGTGATCACTGCCTCCTCTCAATTCCAGAAATATATAACAAATCTGAAATAGGAAACCTCTATTGAAAATAACAATATCCAAGCTGGGAGAAGTGGTGCAGACCTGTAATCCCAGTGACTCAGGGGGCTGAGGTAGGAGGATCACAAGTTCAAAGCCAGCCTTAGCAATATAGTGAGGTCCTAAGTAACTTAGTGAGACTCTGTTTCAAATAAATAAATAAGTAAAAATGGCTGAAGATGTGGCTCAGTGGTTGAGTACCCGTGGGTTCAATCCCAGGTGCCAAAAACAAACAAACAAACAAGCAAAAAGATTTCCTTGGAAAACTAATAAATGCATTCTGACACAGATACTATCACTTTAAAATGATACTGTGGAATCATTTTGATGATAAAGAAAATGACCAAACCTTGAAATGTAGACATTATTTTAGAAAATACTTCTTAGTTCAGAGTATACTTTTGTATGGGATGCTAATGATGAACACAGGGTCATATTATTATAAACCTTCATATGAATGTTGGTAAGTGATTTATTCAAATTATTAGAAAAAAAATTATTTCTAAATGTGAGGGACACTACATTAGGGCAATGTTAATTTTCAAGCTCCACTGTCATTATGTGAAAACCATGTATTCTAAGAATTGTTTGCTCCTTTTCCTTTTTGCTAAAATACCAATTTGATATCATTGGAAGATTTCACACACACACACACACACACACACACACAAAATAACTTTAAAAACTTAACTCTATTGCACTGTGGAACATAGGCAAATGTTGAAAAAATAGATTTCCTATCTAAGCACAATGGTGAGTGACACAGCCACCTGGACTCCTAGTTCTGAATCTTCAGAGGCCACGAAAATATTCTCCTCATACAAACATTCACTGTGTCCAAAGGTCTTGGCTTTTCGTAGCCTCTATCCTTTTAGATTAAAAATTTTAAACACACACACACACACACACACACACACACACACATACACACACACACACACACACACACACACACACCAGTTAACTATACTCTGATCAAGTTATAATTTGCATTCAGTAAGTTGCACAAACCACAAGTGTGCATCTCCATGTTTATAGAGGTATGCACCTTCAGATGCTCCAGATGAAAACCCAAGTAATTTCCCGCATCCCAGCACGCTTTCTTATATCCTTACTCAGTTAATACTTATCTCCAAAGATAAACACTCTCAGTTTTGCTTGCTCCTGGATTTCATGTACTTGAAATGCATTCTTTTGTGTCTGATTTCTTTCACTCAATATTGTCTGTGAGATGTAGCCATATTCTTGCACAAAGTATTTTTTATTGCTATATTTTCTTGATGAATATACCAATTTATTATTAGTCCTTTCCACTGCTGATGGTTGTTCCCGGTTTTTTTCATATTATAAATAATGTCACTATAAACATTATTGTATAAGCCATATATTTTAAATGTTTAGTTATGCATGTGTTTAAGTAGTTGGTCTATTTACTTACTAGATCCAGTAGATAATGACAAACAGCTTTCCAAGAAATGGTAAAAAGTATCTTTTCACTATTCAATGTAATTTCTATTTAGCATCTTAACACTCTTGGTAGGATGAATCCTTTTTTGCTATTAATTAACACTTTTTATTAACTATGCCTAAAATAATCCATCAAAGTGCTTTTCTTTAAGTTAGAATGCCTCTTTTCTCAACAAACAGATGATTTAAATATAAGTGGTAATTTTAGCATGTAGGATAGAGAGAAGGAAATCCATAATTTAAAGTAATTATCAAACCTAATTAAGTATACTTTGAAAGAAAAATATAATTTTAACCAGTCACAGAAGTGTTTTGAGTGGTATTCTGTTTCTGCCATAACATAATGTGAATTACTATGTGTTAAGGTGTGGGTTTTATTACTGGCCCTCAATATTGAAAATACATGCATATTTTCTAATGTATAACTAAAATCAAATATGAGCAGATTAGAATTTTATGTCACAAAGTAAAATATATGAAATATCAAATAAATATCTTGGCCCTGCTTATCAGGCTAAAAGAACAAACCAATTTACATTGAAATGGACCACTGCAATTCCACATTTAATTAAGGGGAAAAACTAACCTGAATAATTCTACCATAATAGATACAGGAACTTGGTAAATAAATAAGTAAATAATGCTTCCTTAACATCTTATGAAGATAATTGTTTTAAAAATATTTTGATATAGCAAGAAAAGAAACCATAGCACACAACATAAAATTAGGCCTACTTCAAAAAGAAAGGGAAAAAGCAAACCTGCAATGATGTAACAAAGATGGGATCTCATAGCCACCTGTGTGGTGCTAACCTTAGGCGAGTTACTCAGTCTTTCTGATAGTTCAGTCCCTTTCCTCTACAATATAAATAATATCTTCCTAGAAGAATATTTGGAATATTAAACTAAGTGATCATTACAAAGAGCCAAATAGAATTTCTGGTACATTCTGAGGAGTTAGAATTATACATTAGTCACCTGGAAAGATTGAAGAACTCCCAATAACCAGGCCATAACCCAAAGGCAATTAAATCAAAATCTCTGAGAGTAGGATGCAGGTACCAGTATTTATTAAATCTCCCAAATAATTTGTAGACATATTGTAGATACTTATAACAGATGCATATACTAAAGGTTTAGGAGGAGAACATAAGGTAGGTACCACTTAGTGGGCTCTGGGAGTCCAGAAAGGAATGGATGATCCAGTGGGAACCAGAAGTAAATCCACACTAGGATACAGTGCATCATATGGAAAAGGGGGTTGAAACAGCAGGCAGAGACTCCAGTGACAAATCTCTCCCATCACAACTTTGACTCACTCTGCCAGGTCTTTATAGCTTCAGAAACATCTGCTTCATCTTCATGCCCAATTTACTTTATTCCTTTTCCTTTTTAATTTAGCTTTGACTTTTATATAATGAATGAATGCAAAGGAAAGACTATTTTAGGCTATGGGGAATTCTTTTTATCAATACAGATGTAGGGAAATATATGATAAAAGGTTCCTTAAATTTCCTAAACTCACCATGCTAAAATTATTAGGTCAATTTACCTTTGCAGGAAAGAACATTAATCTTCCTTCCAAAACAGTTTGAAGAAAAAGTGGTCATCATTTAATCCTTTCCAATATAGCTTTCCTACTATATAATATGAAATATTTTACATACATAAGCTATAATTTCTTAAAATCATCCGTAATAAAACATTATAGCATATAAATTTTTACAAAGCCTTCAGTATTATGAACTTTAAAATTCAGTCCCAGTTTAAGATACATGTATTCTTATTCAGTCTTGAACAAATGAACAAATCCCAGGAATCAAAAAAATTACAAGAAAATTATTATGGTAACCCTGTTATTTCAATAAGTTCAAATGATTTAATTTTAAAATATAGTGCAGAAATAGACTAATAGGACGTGCTACTAAATGTTCTTAATATATGAATGTTTTTGTATTGCGATTGTTTTTTATTTATTTTCTGGTCCAACAAAACTGTGATGATAAGTGCGAAAAACAGATGAACTGATCCATTTCTTGTTAGTGTGATGAACCAAAGCATTTAATACTGATGATATAACAGAAAATACTTGTGCTTTTTAAGTGACTCAGATAATTGCCTGGACTCACCTCTGCACTTGGCTGCTTAGGATATGCATAAAATATTTGAAATTTCCTATATGAGCTATCTCAAAACTCCTATAACTATAAAAGTTTTATGATCATATCTGTTTAGGGAAAGAGCATTCAGAGAAATCATGAGACTCCTGTTTTCCCAGATGAAGAACCAGAGATCTAGATATTTTAGATCATAATCAATGAGCTATACAGCTTGCAGGTCTCATGATTTTCAAATCCAAAGTTGTCCATTTGTTTGAATTCCATTATACCATGATTTCTTTTCATGATAGAATTTTTAAAAATAGATTAAACACTTCACTGATTTCAGTGTGTCTGTGAGATCAACTATATCAAGGAGGTAATTCAAGGAATTCACTATAATTAATACTGCTGGAAAAACTGCCTGAAAGTCATTTTCTAATTGAATCTCTTTATGTTTAGTAAATAAAATGTACGGATTGAAATAATTATTCTATAAGTACTTTAAAAACACATTTTGCTGTTTAAAACATATTACTTAAAAATTGTGTGGGTCATTGGCATTGACATCTCTTTAAAACTTGTTATAAAGGCAGAAGGTCAAGCTCCACATCAGACTCAAATAATCAGTATCTGAAATTTTAACAAAAGCCCTGGAAACCTATACATCCACTCAAGTTTGAAAAGTATGGTAGCTATTCTGGTCCCAATCAGGAAAAATTATGCTAAATACAATTTGGTCAGTACTTCTCATTGATGAGACATGGAAGTTGGGACCACTGGACTCTATGAAGATATGACAGCTATCTGAGGCTGCATTAGAATGAAGATATTCTATCTCTTTCTATTCCAAAATGTTAAAGCTCTATGCAATACTGACTGCTTCTGAGCAGGTCCATTCCACCATATTAACAGTCGAAGTGGGGCCCTCTGAATGTTGTAAATGACCTGGTTGCAAGATATCTCACGCCAACCACAGGAGAGAACAAGTAAACTTCCATCAAGGTTTCTTCCATATAGAAATATCATCAGGAAGAAAAAGTAAATGCAACATGACATTTTTGTACAGGGGGCTGAATTCAGGGGCACTTGACCACTGAGCCACATCCCCAGTCCTATTTTGTACTTTATTTAGAGACAGGGTCTTATTCAGTCTTGAACAAATGAACAAAACCCAGGAATCAAAAAAATTACAAAAAAATTATTATACTTAGCGCCTCTCTTTTCCTGAGGCTGGCTTTGAACTCGCCATCCTCCTGTCTCAGCCTCTGGAGCTGCTGAGATTATAGGCATGCAGCAACGCACCTGGCTGCAACATGACCTTATTATTATTATTTTTTTTTTGGTTTGTTGATAGTTTTGGTAGAGAGTCCTTATCAAGGTAAGAAAGGAATTTATTTCTGTTCTACTTGGCTGAGAATTTTGGTCATGATTAATCATTGAATATTATTAAATGATTGTCTTCAACTATTTTAAATAATTATTATTTTTTCTTGTTAACATATTAATATGGTGACATGATTTTCAAAGTGTCAGCCAGATTGCATACACAGAATAAACCCAGTTTGGTTACAATTTATTATATTTTATTCCCACATTGCTTCAATTTTTTAAAATTCTGTTCATGGTTCTTGAATTTATTTTTATGAATAAAAATAATTTATAGTTTTTCAATTGTATTTTGTTGGGTTTGGGGATCAAAATGATAAAAGCCTCATAATATAAAAAGTACATTCTATTTCTGGCTTAGAATTTTCTTCATAGTTATGTATTTCCCTTTAATTATTTTTAATAATTTGGGATGTATTCAGATTTTCTATGACTCAATGGATTTTTGCACTTGAATTTTTGTAGAAATTTGCTCATTTTATATCTCTAATTATCTTTTTATTCTGTATAATATTTGCTGTATGTCTAAATCATTTCTTTTAATATTGTATATTTAAGCCTTTCCTTTTTTATCATGATGAATCTTGACAGAGGTTTTGAAACTTTACCATACCAATTTTGAAAAGCTAGTTTTTTATCTTATTGATCTTAATTATATTTTTTTCCATTTTTTAATTTGGGTTCTCTTCTTTATCAACTCTTAAATTCTACTTGGCTTATACTCTTATTTTTTACTATTCTTTTAAAATTTCACTTCTAAAATATAATATATAGTGTCAATATTTTTCTTTCTTTTTTGTGGAGGTTCTGGGAATTGAACTCAAGGGCACCTGACCACTGAGGAACACTACCAGACCTATTTTGTATTTTATTTAGAGACAAAGTCTCACTGAGTTGCTTAGCACCTTACTTTTTGGCTGAGGCTGGCTTTGAACTTACGTTCCTCCTGTCTTAACCTCCTGAACCGCTGAGATTACAGGTGTACACCATGCCACCTGCCTAATAGTTTTCTTTCTTAATGTAGGCCCTAATAGTTATACATTTGCCTCTAATTGATTGTTTTATTGTATGCTTCAGCAGAAATGTATTATTTCCATTATCATTCACTTCAAATCATTTTATAAATTCAACTATGAATTCTTTGATTCATGGGCATTTTATGAATGTGTATTTTTTAAGTTACAACCTTACAGAGTTTTCTAGTTATTTCATTCCTTTATGGCTAAATATATGTATTAAGAATAAAATCTAAATCTCTGAAAAATGTTGAGTTTTTTTTTTATTACCTAGATCTAGGGCAATTTGAGATAATCTTAAAAATAGAATGTATTCTCCATGTGTTGACAGCACTGTTGTATATATGAGTCTATTAAATTAAGTTTGGGTTATTCATATTTCCCATTACAGACACAATTTTTTCCCTTTTATTCTATCTACTACCAGAATATGAGTAATTATATCAATTACCACAATGTTCCTTGACAGTTCATTTATCAGTCTATTCTTTAATTTTGATTTCAAGTATTTTGAACTATTATTAGCTGATACAAGATCAGAAATGGCATATGTTACTGGAGACTTAAACATTTTATGAACATGTAATCACTAAATCTCTAGTATTGCTTTTTTACTTTGTGTCTATTTTGTGTAATTAAACACTTTTATTTTGGTACTTGCTTGTTTCCCATTATTTTTCTTTCAAATTTTGTATCCTTATTTTTCAAAGTGTCATTGATAAATATTTTGTTTTATTATTTTATTTCACCTTTTCTTTGAAATAGAAAGTACATTCACACTGATTGAGATTACTAATTCTTTTACTTAGTTCTACCATCTTACTTAACACATTCAATAAAATCCATGTATTAAAATTTCATAGCAATCATCATACTCCATGGCTGAAGGTTAAAAGCTTGTCTTCTAAGGCCATGAACAAGACTCACTTAGCTTACTTGTACCTTATTTATACAACTTAGTACTGAAAGATCTAGCCGAGCCAATTAGGCAAGCTAAAGAATTTCAGGCATTCAAATTAGAAAGGAAGGAGTAAAATGTCTCTCTTTAAAGGTAATATGATCCAATATACAGAAATTCCTAAAGATTCCACAGTAAATTAGAACTAATAAATGGATTCTTTAAGACATCAAAACACAAAGTAAACACACAAATATCTGTCATGTTTCCAAAAAAACCCAAAAAAATCTGAAGGAGAAATTATGAAAACAATCCCATATATAATGGGATCAAAGAATAAAGTATTTGGGAATTAATTAAGGAGGTGAACTAGTTATACAATGACAATTTCAAGACATTCTTAGTGAAATTAAAGATGACATTAAATAAATAGAATCACATTCCATGTTCATGAAAAGGAAGACATAATGTTGTTAAGATGTCAGTACTTAGTCATGTACATGTAAAAAGAATAAGTAAAAGTTAATTTAAACATGTGTTCTGTAGATTTATTTTAATTTTGATCAATGTCCCAATGTGGTTTTTGCTAAAAGTAAATCTCTTCTTAAATTTCAATAATTTTTTCAAGTTAAATTCTCAAGTTGATCCCAAAAATCCAAAACAATCTTGAAAGGTAAGAACAAAGCCAGAGAACTCAATCTACCAGTTTTCAACACTTACTACAAAGCTGTAATAATCAATGGACTGTGGTACTAATAAAAAGTCAGACATACACAAAAGTGTAATGAAATAGTGTGTCTAGAAATGAACTCTCACACATACAGCTGAATGATTTTTGACAAAGGTGCCAAAATCATTAAATGGACAAAGGACAGTCTTTTCAACAAATGGTTCTAAGAAAATTCCACATCCTCATACAAAAGAATGAAATGAGACCCTACCTAGCACTATACAAAAAATTAAATCAAAATGGATCAAATTTAAGTCCAAGATCCAAAAAACATAACATATTTAGTAGAAAACTGCATGATCTTGTGATATTAGATTTGGCTATGTTTTTTTTTTGATATGACATAAAATATATAGGCAAAAAAATACCAAATAAACAAAATGAATTATATGAGATTTCAAAAGCATTTTTTATCAATAGACATTATCAATGAAGAATTTAGCCACAGAATGAGAATAAATATTTATAAGTCATGTCTGATTAATATCCAGAATTTATAGATAGTTCATAAACCACAACAAGAAGAACAAAAATACTCAACTAACCTGATTCAAAAATGAACAAAAGATTTATACAGGCATGTCTCCAGATAAAAAATACTAATAACCAACAAGTTCATGGAAAGAAGGTCAACATCACCAATCATTGCAGAAAAAGAAAAATAACTGAAATCAGATATTACTTGATGACTACTAGGAAGGGAACTTTCAGAAAACAAACACACACAAAGTAGGAATAAAAGCATTTGAGAGGATGTAGAGTAATTGGAACTCTTGTTCACTCTTAGCAGGAATGTAAAAGAGGATTGCAATCACGGAAAATATTATAGTGGATCCTCAAAAAAATTAAAATAAAAATAAGTTACAATGTCTTCCTAAAATTCTACTTGTGATGAAGTATAGAACTGAAATCAGGTGCTGAAAGGTACATTTGCAAAACTATGTTCACAGCAGCATTATTAACAATAGATAATAATTAGAAGCATCTCAAGTATTCATCCACTTATGAATGGTTAAGGAAAATGTGGTATATAAAGGCACCAGAAGATCTTCAGCATTAAACAGAAGAAGTTCTAACATGTGCTACAACACAGATAAACCTTGAGGATATTGTGCTTAGTGAAATAAGCCAGCATCATAAAACAAACATCACAAGATTCCACTATATGACAAAGTTGGAGCAGCCAGAAATATAGGCAGAAAGAGTAGAATGGTGATTGCCATAGGTTTGGGGCAAGGGCAAATGAAGAATTATTGTTTAATGTCTAGGGCTTCAGTTTTACAAAATGAAAAGAATTCTGGAGATGCATTGCAATAATGTTTGCACCACATTATAAAAGTATTTAACACCATCTAACTGTATACCTAATTCTGGCTAAGTTGGCCAATATTGTTATCTTCATTTTACTGCAATAACAGCAATATATAACAACAAAATCTAGGGGAAAACCAAACATAAGTCTAGATTTTACTGCTTTAGCAGTCTTGTTAGTTTCTCTACAATTACATTATAAGATCTCTTTGCCATTATCATTCCACAGTTTCATGATGTTCCATCAAATATGGATTTTTAAAAATTCTTCTTCCTTTCATTTTCTGTGTGAACCAAATTTTTCATCATTTCTAGAAAATATTTTAGATTTATCTTGACTTTTAAAAAAGTCATTTTCTATATTGTCTTTTTGAAAGTTGAATTAGATATGTGTTAGAATTTATTTATCCTTTATTCTTCTTAATATCTCTTTTATGTTTTTTTCCATCTCATTTTCTGTCTATGTCACACTCTGATTCATTCCTTAAATGTTTCTTCTTGTGAACCAAATGTCTTTTTATTCTGGTTTTATTGATATACATTTAACATAAAATTTATGTATTTAAGGAATATTTTGAGATATGTATGCATTCTGAAATGAAATCACCTCATGTAATTACTTTCTTTTTTGTTGAAAGAAAATTTAAGATCTATTCTCAGTAAATTTCAAGAATAAAGTACGGTTGTCCTTGATATCCGTGGATTCTGCTGTTTCAACCAACTTCAAATTTAAAATATTCAGAAAAACACTGCATCCATACAAACTTTTCCTTTGTCATTTACCAACAAATAATAAAATATAACTCTATTCACATGGCATTTTGATTAGGTATTATTAGCAATGCAAAGATAATTTAAAGTATACAGGAGGGCTATGTACAGTATGTACAAAGACTTCATCATTTTACATTAGGGGCATGAAAGTGTTAGGATTTGGGTATTCACTAGGGTTCCTGGAACCAGTATTCCACAGCTACAAAAAGATGACTACACCTAAGTCTCCAGAACATATTTATTCTGTTACTAAAACTCCATACCCATTCACAGATAGCTCTTCATGGCCTTTTAATTCTACCTATTCTTTAGTTTTCCATTTAATACATTTGTTTCTAAAGATTTGCTGTTATTATGGCTTTCATTTTCAGCAATTCAATTTTGTTTCATTTCCAATGTAACAGGACAATATTTACCATCACCTGTGCCTTTGTCATATTTCAACCTCAACTTTCCTGGCTTTTTCGTGGTTGTTATTGTTGTTTAAAGAGAATAATGTAATTATTTTATATTCTGTGTTTAACAATTTTATTATGTACAGTCCTTGCAAATTTGATCTGCATTTCTAAATCTTTTTTTATAGTGGCTTAATTCTCTATATATTTAGTTATTATTTCATTTGTTTTTTGATTCATGTACTTTATTTTTTGTTTCTGTGAGAATGACTGGAGTTATGTATTTCATTTTTCATGTAGAGAGACATCTTGCACCTACATCAGTTAATGTACTGAGACGTCGACTTTCCAAGATGTCTTAAATTAAGTTTTGTGCTTGCAGTGTTTGGATCCATACAGTCCATGTAAAGTGTGGTCTCATATGGGTGGGAACTGTGACACATGATAACGAATTCTTAGGGAGACATTTTATTTTTATTATTTTTACCTATTCTACTTTCTGGCAAGGATAAGAAAGCAGGGGTTCCTTCAACTTCTTCCTCTGAGGGAGAAATTCTAATTCATTTCAGTTTTATATGGAGTTAGGGTATGAAGGACTTTTCAGTACATAAGAGGTTGACTGTATCATTTTGGCAAATGAATGACTGAATTATTTTCAAAGAATAGTTGTTTGTCTTTTTAAAGAGTCTTTTTATTAGTGCATTATAATAATATATGATATTGAAGTTTATTTTGACATAATCACACATGCACGGAATAAAATTGATTCCATTCCAGTCTCCAATTCTTCTCTCTCCCTCCCCTTCTCCATCCCTCTGTTCCCTTTCTTCTATTCCACTGGACATCCTTCTATTATTTGTTTGTTTTTTAACTGGTGCTTTGTAGTATACATAAAGGTGAAATTCACTGAGATATATTCATATATGCACACCACATAATTTGGTCAATTTCAAAGAGTAGTAGTTTTTTATATTAAATTTATCACCTTAATAACATTCATTAATGTTCTTTAGAAGTAACATTCCCATTGATTCATTAGAATTGGAAAGAAGTCATCAGTGCACAAGAGTTTTAGCAAAGGATGGATAACAGGAAGCATTTTTGGAAGCATAACTATAGAAGCATGTCATGTGCAATTAAACATTTGATCCTTTCTCAGTAATCCTCTTTTACGGAACCAGAAGTTCTATATTTAGAACTTGTTTCTTAAAGCTGTGCCTGAAGATGGAATCAATCCAAGCATATAACATTTTGTGAACATTTGTGTCATGATGATTTTGGCTATACAATACTCCCCCCACCTCCCCTCTTTCTCTATGTTACTACTTTAAAAAGAAAGATGTGGCTATTACCGTAAGAGAATGAGCTTTAACATTCCCAAGGGAATAAATCTTTGCATGTCCACACTGAGCAGTGCAATCCATCTAACAATAAATGCTTTAGGTGACTTTTGATTGCTAAACCTTGAATCAAATATTTCTGAAATGGATAGATGATTTCTATGTGCCTAGGGTTTCCTCGTGTATATTATAAATCACTCGACAGAAATATGAAGCTCACCCCAATCTCTCTCTGCAATGACTCTGCTTCAGTGCAGTAAATGGCAAACTTCCTCAGCTCACAGAACACCAGAACTTAGCTTTAGTAAAATGCTTTCTATCATTCCATCAGTAAAAGAAGTGCAGGACCCTGACTAAAGTAAAATTCAAGTAACTGTTTGTGTTTCAAGTTATCTTTCACTGCTACTGTAAGATATTTCCGTTCGGAGGAGGAGAGGCATATACTTAAATTTTTCTTTAAAATGCTTGGAATTCTCCTCAGGGTACTTTCAACTTCATTGTGTGACACTTGGGGGTGGGGATATACTAAAAGAACTAAGTTCTCTGGTACAGAGCTGTGGGTCTCATGAAAGCTAAAAAGCAGTCAGTGCTACCTCTTGGGAATCTTTGCTATCTGCACGCTAAATGACATTATGCTCTATACACTTATTTTCTATGATAAATGTAAAAAAGCATGTCTGCTTTGAGAACAAGCAAATTTATATTAAATTTCTTCTTTTCTTATCAAGATGGGGAATGCATGAATAGGAAAAATGACCTTGCTTTTCATCTGTCAATGCAAATGCTACTTTTGAAAACCAAAACACTGTTATCTACTATCTGAACGTTATCACTCTACAATGAAGGCAAGAAAAGCAAATTAAAGTTGGACAATTTCTATTAAATGTGCTGAAGTTTTTCTGTAATACTGTTTTCCCAAGAATATTCAAAATAGTGATTTTCCTCTATTTCCCTATTTTATAAATGTAAGATGCTTGCTCTTTAGATGTTTTATTATGATGAATACATTTGTTCCCATTACACAGGGCTTGCCAGGAAAGGCTTAGAGTTGTATAACTTATTTCACTGTATTCTATGACACTATGCCATATTACTAATTTACGTAATTTTCTGGAAGTTGGCACAATGATTATACCACCTCTTGTGAGAACTGCTTGTCTTTGTTTCTATGTTTGATATTTTCTTGCCACCTTAAGATTAATACGGTATTACTGGTATTTTTTTTCTTACTTCTATTGTATAAGTTATATGGAAATTTCTTCTAGTAATTGCTACTTATCACTATTTAATAATGGCTAAGACAATTTTACCATAATAAAAAATCATCAACATAAAAATAAAGTTTTTCAAAGTATTTTAGCAAATACGATTTCTAATACTGGCAAATAAAATGAGGGGCCATATTATGTCCTTGAAACAACAGAAAAATAAGGGACTAGGAATTATCAGATGGCCTGTATAATATTATATAATTTGTAATTTTTAAAACAGTATACTCAGATTTATAGGAGAAACTTCATTTCTCCAAATTATCTTCTCACTGATTTCAAATATCTTATTTAAACAGCTAAATTTCCTAGATACCTAACATACTTAGAAAGAGAGCACATCATTTTCCAGAGGCATATATTATAGATATTAAATTCTAATATCTCAAATAACTACTTCATCCCAAATAAAAGTGAAATGAGTAAGATAAGCAGAGATTAAAATTTTCCCCAAACTAATGTTTTTCCTAGAGTAACCAGTTGCTCTCCCTTTTACTGCAAAAAGAAAAGGTGTTGAATGTTAAACCTGGTTTGTAATGATTGGGATTCAGAAATGAATCCCTTTGATTCTGACAGCAAAGAACAGTCAAAGTAAGACAAAGCCATAGGATCCAACTACTGTGCACAACTCACCAACTTGCCAAAAGGCTTTGGAAAGGTGTAACTTGTTACATTTTAAGTACTCAAATAACTCATTACAATAGAGTCTCAGGATAGTTTATTTCATTGCTTTACAGACACAATCTAAACTTTACATGCATGAGATTTTCCTCTCCTCAAAGTCAGAAAACTTTACAAAAACCAAAATGGAATTTACTCTAAGCAATTATTATGTTAGAAACAGTATAATTATAGGTTCCAAACTTATACACGGCAAAATTTTAATTAAATTAAAGATATGTACGTTATATATATAATCAGTCTTGCCCATCCTTTGCAGGAAAAACTGAAAAGAAAAGAAAATTTAAATAGCATCCTTGTTGATAAGATGCTTCTTCACCCTCAGCCATCTTTCTTTATCTGTCTTTAATAAGCAGAGTCAACAAAAGCATTGTCTATATTGCAAGATTATAAGATTAGTCATCATTTAGAACTGTGCTAAATTATAAATGAAATTTTATAGTTGTTTTGGTTTTATGCATAATCCAGCTCCTCAGTTCTTAAAAGAAGGGGCCACTAGGGGGCCTCCTGCAGTGCTAGGAACCTGTCTGTACTCAAACTGGCTCCCCACCCCCACCCCAGGAAACAGATCTTAGAACAGCTCAGAACAGTATTCTCAAACTGTGGGGAAAGGAAAGGGTTGGCACTTCAGCCCTTACAACATACCTGCTGTTTTATTTTATTTAATTTCCTCACTGATATTGATATTATTTTTTCTTAAATGAGAGCAGTCAAATAAATGTTTCTCTGTGTATTTTTTTTCCCTGTAGCATTAGGATCGACTTGGGTACAGGACTACGTTCTTTTTAATGCCTTCCATATATATCCAGAATGAGAACAAAGTATCCTTAATCAATACTTGATGAATAAAGAAGTAAATTCATTATATACAGTCTTAGGAAATTATTGAATTATTCATCCTTAGAGTTAGGGGCAAGTTGGTAAACATGGTGTGTGAGGTGGAATACATTCATCCCATTAGAAAACTCGCTGAAATCCTCTCTAGCCAATCTGTGGAAGGGTATTATCTGACTGATAGAAGGAGGAATATAATAGCAGACTCATTCTGGGAAAATAAAGTGAACTAAATACTACAAAGGTTGATTTCTTAACTCAGGTGAAAGTCATTTTAGACATTTCAAGATGATGTTCTGATTATAGAATTTTAGCTTTCAGTGCAAGATTTCACAAGCTCAAGTAGCTGTCTCCCTTACTGGACTTAAAAGCACCCCTTTCTCTTTCATGTATAAAGAAGACATGTCAGGATCATAACTGGTGGAGATATAAGTCCTGAGAAAGGAGAGTCCAGAGAAAGTGTCACTAAATTAGCATTACTGACATTTGTCAGTGATACCAGGAAAAATGTGATTCAGAGATACACAACTTAAATAGTAACCTGACAGTTCTTCAAAGGCTATGAGGGACACAAAGAGCTTCCTCTGAGTAGGATCACCTTGAAATTCCATCCCATGAGCATACTGCAGGATAGGGGAAAAACCAAATGTTTAGTAGCTTTTATTACCCAGAGGAGAGGGAAAATTGGGCTATCTTAAATGTACATGGATGGATGGATGATGAATACATAGACACAGAAAGAGAAAAGAAGGATGACTAGTAAGAAAATATGCAGCTGACTTCAAAAAAAATATGCAAGGAGAGTCGGGCATGGTGGCACATGCCTATAATTCCAAAGCTGAGGCAGGTGGGTCTTGAGTTCAAAGCCAGGCTCAGCAAAAGCAAGGCACTAAACAACTCAGTGAGAACTTGTCTGTATATAAAATACAAAATAGGGCTGGGGATGTGGCTCAGTGGTCAAGTGTCCCTCAGTTCAATCCCTGCACCCCTCCCCCCCAAATAATTGTGAAGAACACAGAATTAAACTGATGTTCAGGGCTAAAATTCCTACTGATGCTATCATCAAGTAGTTTGACACTTCTTCTCAATTTGATTGTGAATTGGTAAATTATAGTTGATTTCTTGTATTTATATTGCAAAGATGATGGATGATCACTAAGAATTAAAGCTATAAAGTATAAAGAACTTTACATTTGCTAAAATTCTGCAACTTGTCCACAGTTGAAAATGAACATAATTTATCATTTGATTGTTTAAATTTGGAGATTGAACTCAGGGCCTATCACTTGTTAAGTGAGTGACACTAAGCTATATCCTTAGTCCATAATTTGTCTTTTGAAATCAGGATTCAGAGAAATTTGTAATTTTAGATAGAGTAAACAATAAGTATAAAATCTTCTTAGATGAAAATCTAAACAAAATATCGAGTATTAAGCACATATACTAATATACTCCATTTGTTTAATTTCAAAGGGCCAATTTAATGCAGAATGAAAAATACAAAAAGAGAAAACTTGGACAATACCCTTAGGTCTCAATCTTTTTATTTAAAAAAAAACATTTTTTAAGAGTCATACCACTAAGCACCATTTTTTTTTAAGTTGTTCATATTTTTTTTTATTTTTTAGTTGACACATAATAATTACATTTATTTATGAGGTATAGTGTGTGTGTGTGTGTGTGTGTGTATATATATATATATATATATATATATATATATATATATATTCAGAACATGTACACAATGTGTAATGATTAAATTGGTATAATTAGCATTTCTTTCACTTTAAATATTTAGCATTCCTTTGTGTTGAGAACCTTCAAATTGCCCTCTTCTAGTTCTTTATAATGTGGATGATAAATTGTTAAAAGTTATTGTCACTCTGTTGTGATGTAAACACTAGAATTTTTATCTCTGTATTCTTTCTCTGTTCTCTCTCCCTCCTGCCCTTTCTGGCTTCTAACAACTATTACTATTCTCTATTTATATATCAATTCTTTGAGATTTCACATATGGGTGAAAGTATGCAGTACTTGTTCTTCTGTGTTTAGCTTATTTCACTTAACACAACAATACAGCTTTCATCCCTGTTGCCACAAAAGATAGGATTTCATTACTTTTATAGCTAAAAAATATTCCATTCTGTATACACACTATATTTTCTTTATCCTTTCATCTATCAAGAGGCACCTTGGTTAATTTTGTACCTTGGTCACTGTGAATAGTTCTGCAATAAACATGGCAGTAAAAATAGTCTGAATAGCCAAATAAATCTTTTTTTTTTTCATTACAATCCTTATTACATATATTGAGCACAATTTTTTCATATATCTGGTTGTATACATAGTATACCAATTCGTGTCTTCATACATGTATTTCGGATAGTAATGATCATCACATTCCACCATCATTAATTACCCCATGCCCCCTCCCTTCCCTTCCAACCTTTCTGCCTCATCTAGAGTTAATCTATTCCTCCCATGCTCCAGTTCCCTATCCCAATATGAATCAGCATCCTTATATCAAAGAAAACATTCAGCATTTGGTTTTGGGGGATTGGCTAACTTCTCTTAGCATTATCTTCTCTAACTCCATCCATTTACCTGAAAAATGCCATGATTTTATTCTCTTTTATTGCTGAGTAATATTCCATTGTGTATATATGCCATATTTTTTGTATCCATTCATCTACTGAAGGGCATCTAGGTTGGTTCCACAGTTTGGCCAACTTCCTTAATAAGATTCCTGTGGCACAAGAATTAAAATCAAGATTCAATAAATGGGATGGACTCAAACTAAAAAGTTTCTTCTCAGGAAAAGAAACAATCTGTGAGGTGAATAGAGAGCCTACATCTTTACCCCTCACACATCAGATAAAGCACTAATCACTGGGGTATATAAAGAACTCCAAAAGCTAAACACCAAAAAAAAAAAAAAATACAAATAACCCAATCAATAAATGGGCCAAGGACCTGAAGAGACACTTCTCAGAAGATGATGTACAATCAGTCAACAAATACAAGAAAAAAATGTTCATCATCACTAGCAATTAGAGAAATGCAAATCAAAACCACTCTAAGATTTCATCTCACTCCAGTCAGAATGACAGCTATTATCTTCATAAAACAACAATAAATGTTGGGAAGGATGTGGGGGAAAAGGTACACTCATACACTGCAAATTGGTGCAGCCAATATGGAAAGCAGTACGGAGATTTCTTGGAAAATTGGGAATGGATACACCATTTGATCCAGCTGTCCCTCTCTTCAGTCTATACCCAAAGGAGTTAAAAACAGCATATTACAGGGACACAGCCACATCAATGTTTATAGCAGTACAATTCACAATAGCTAAACTGTGGAACCAAATAAATCTTAAGCAAAATAACAAAGCTGGAGGCATTATGCTATATGGTCTCAAAACTTACTGTAAAGCTACAGTAGTCAAAACATAGTATCACACTAAAAATCAACACAGAGATCAAAGGATCAGAACAGAGGACCCAGAAATAAGTCCATGTGTCTCTACCCAACTGATTTTGACAAAGCAACCAAAAGCATACATGAGCAAATAAATAATCTCTTTAATAAGTGATGCTGGGAAAAACTGAATATCTTTATGCAAAAGAATGAAACTAGACACTCATCTGTCCTTACATACAAAAATCAACTCAAATTGGATCACAAGCCCAAATATTAAGACCTGAGAACTGAAATTTCTAGAAGAAAATGATAGAAGAAAAACTTTAAGATACCAGTTTAGGCAAGGATTTTTGGATAAGATGCCCCAAAGCACAAAAAACAAACAAAAGTATACAAATGGGATTATATCAAACTAAAGCTCCTGCAAAGGAAACAATCAACAGACTAAAGAAACAATCTAAAATACAGGAGAATATATTTGCAAACATTGAATTTGAAAAGAGATTAGTATCCCGGTATATAAAGATTCATAAAACTGAACAGAAATAACCCTAAATAATCTCATTTTAAAAAATAGGCAAAAGATCTAAATATACATTTCTCTGAAGAAGATATACTATGTACTATATAGTACATATAGTACATGTCTATAGAGATTTAAAGAGTAATTATTATACATTCAAAAACTATGAAAATCAAGAAATGAAATAGTTATGAATATTAGAATATTACTAATTTTATATATTATATATTATACATGCAAATTAACATATGAATATATATTAAATGAGATAATTAAAAGATAATGAATACCTTCCTACAAAGAAACAAATGAGAGGGTTTTATGGGTATAAAATGAACATTTCACTAAAAAATACTATTAGAAAAATAGTCCTAGGAAACTGAAATAGTCACAATGATGTAATCATCTTTTAGAGTTTTCACAATAAACCTCCAATTAATAAGAGATGAAAAGCAAGAACATAATGGAAGAATTGTTTGGAACTGAAGGGGATTTCTGTGTCAAAGATAAAAAAAATAACTGGAAAAGAGGATTTTCTTAGTAGGATAAAATAATGTCATGCCAAAGTTTTTCATTTTTTATTTTTTAATCTTGAAGCACTTTTTGTTAGTTGATCAGACTACAAGGCCTTAAGATAAACTAATAATCAAATATAATATCAATATCCAGAGAGATAATACCAATATATTCTATTTCTGACTATAGCATACCTAATAGAATAAAAACTTCCCCTAAAAATCATTATCAACAAAAAAAATCATTAATTTACTATATTCACAATTCATATATGGAAGAATTTCTCAGCAGTGCCTTGTGGAAACAGAGATACCAAAGACACCAAGTATGCAGCATTTTTGACATTTGGGTAAATGGGTAAAGGCCATAATAGAAGGTAGAGTAATGGTATGAAATGTTCCTTCCTGCACACAACAGAACTAGGTATTGGCAGACACTGAATTTCTTTCATACTGAATTTTTTTATGTACAAGTAATGCATGCCCAGGGGGCACATGGGCGCAATGAAATATTTTATTCTTCAAATGCTGCAACTGAAATAAAAAGGAGAGATTTTTCTTAAAGTATGAAATGTACTTCTACTATCTGCTTCATTTTAAATTTAGTCAAACCTCCTTTTATGGAATTTTTTGCGGATTTGCCCAGATTCATTGTGCTTTTCAGTGTATGGTTTCCAATTCCCTGTCTTCTCTTTCAGAGTCACAATGTTTTAGTCAGCTTTTGAATCACTGTGCCCAAGATACCCAACAAGAACCATTTAGAGAACCAAAGTTTATTTGGAGCTCACGGTTCCAGAGGTCTCAGTGCATAAAGGGTCAACTCCATTGCTCTGGACCCACAGTGAGGCAAACATCAGGAGGGAAGGGCCAGCAGAGGAAAGCTGCTCAGCTTAAGGCAAGGTCAGGAGACAGAGAGAGACAGAACCAAGGGAGAAGGGCTGCAAGGAAGACACACCTTTCGGGGATGTGCCCCCAGTGTGCTTTGTCCTACAGCCATGGCCCACCTGCCTACAGTTACCACCCAGTCTGTCCATTCAAATTAGCATGGACTGATTAGCTTAAAGTTCTCATGACACAATCATTTTACCTCTGAATACTGCTGCATTCATGCAGGAGCTCCTGGAGGATGTTTCATATCCAAATCATAATCCATACCTATTGGTTAATTTGGCAGATACTTACTGAAGGTATTTCATGTGCTAGGCAAAAATGGGGGAAAAAAACTGGTTCCTACACTCTGTGGGTTAAAGTCTCATCAAAATTATGGCATTCCATTATTTTTAATGACACTCTTAAAGTCATATTTATTTCTTTATCTTTTGGCTTAAATATTATTTTATCAATATTCCTAAAATAATTTCTTCCTACAATCTTTTAAATACTCTCTCAAAAATATTACTTTCTTAAACCATTCTAGCTAACCACTGATGAATATTTGGCTCACATACCTTTTTGTGCAATAAAATTTTAAAATAAATCTGGGTCAGAGGACTCTTAAATCCTTTTCAGTTCTATATTCCAGGTCAGAGAACATTAAATAATTGTAATACAAGTTAAATAAGAATTTTATAGGAAGCAATTCTCGTTACTTTTCACTGAAATTCTAACTTCATAATCCTCTCAATCATATCAAAATTGAGGAAGTGTCACATAATTTCCTGGTAAGAAGAGTCTTATATTGGTCCTTCCTCTTTGGGAACCACAGCAGTATATTAGCCCCAGGAGATGATCAGCATCAGGAGCTGTAACTGAAAGAGACCCTGCAGACCACAGTGCCTTGAAAAACTCACTTGGAAATCACAGCAGTTATTTTCTCCAACTGCACAAGGCAGCCCACACTCCCCAGAGCCACAATGCTGAAGGGATTTCCGCACATCTTTTGGGGCTCAATCAAATAATCACTTCATTCATTGGTGTATGGTTTTCCAGGACAGCATAACAGTTAATAGGACAGGCTCACTATGAAGATTTGAATCTTTTTCTGCTTATTAATGTATATTTGGGTACAAAAATATCTTTGCTAACTTCAGCTTCCTCTTCAGACAAATTAGAATAATAAATGTACTCTGGATAAATGTTATGAAATTTATGAGAATAAATATATAAATATCTAAGTGCAGTTGTAACATTTAAGTAAGACACTGCTAACTATCTGCCTTTATCTTTGCAGTGTGACATGATTTTAGGGAGAAGCAATATGTCTTGGGACATTTGTCCTATAGAATCCACTAAACTAGACATTTATACAACAAATGGTAACTGTTGTATAGTATATGAACCATCTATCATGTGCAAAATTACTTCACTGTAAGAACAATAATAGTGACCAGCACTCGAATGCTGAACCACCATTCAGTCATAACCGGTTAACCAGCAATTCAGTGAAGTCTCTAAAATGTGGTTATAAATGATGTGACATTTATGAGCAGCAGAGATCTATTTTAAAATGAATTCTTTTGGATATTGATTTAAAAATTTAAAAACTTACCCTAAGATACCATCTCACTCCAGTAAGATTGGCAGCCATTATGAAGTCAAACAACAATAAGTGTTGGCGGGGATGTGGGGAAAAGGGTACACTTGTACACTGCTGGTGGGGCTGCAAAATGGTGAGGCCAATTTGGAAAGCAGTATGGAGACTCCTGGGAAAGCTGGGAATGGATCCACCATTTGACCCAGCTATCACACTTCTGGGACTATTCCCTGAGGACCTTAAAAAAGCGCTCTATAGGGATACGGCTGCATCAATGATTATAGTGGCACAATTCACAATAGCTAGACTGTGGAACCAATCTAGATGCCCCTCAATAGATGAATGGATTAAAAAAATGTGGCATCTATACACAATGGAGTATTATGCAGCACTAAGAAATGACAAAATCATAGAATTTGCAGGGAAATGGATGGCATTAGAGCAGATTATGCTAAGTGAAGCTAGCCAAGCCCTAAAAAACAAATGCCAAATGTCTGCTTTGATATAAAGAGAACAACTAAGAACAGAACAGGAAGGAAGAGCATGAGGAAAAGACTACAGTAAACAAAGACGAATGGGGGAAGAGAAACGGAGAGAGAAGGGAAAGCACATGGAAATAGTAGGAGACCTTCAATGATACATAAAATTATAAGAGGTTATGAGGGGCAAGGGGGGGAAGGGAGAGAATTGAACAACAGCAGGGGAGGTAGAGAGGGAAGATGGGAGGGGAGGGGAGGGGAGGGGGGATAGTAGGGGATAGGAAAGGTAGCAGAATACAACAGTCACTAATATGGCATTATGTAAAAATGTGAATATGTAACAGATGTGATTCTGCAATCTGTATTTGGGGTGAAAATGGGAGTTCAAAACACAATTTGAGTCAAATGTATGAAAGATGATATATCATGAGCTATGTAATGCTTTAAATAATCAATAAAAAAAAATTTAAAAAAAATTTAAAAACTTAAGCCCATGACAAAAATCCTCCTGTGTGGGAGAAAGTGCAAGAAGGTGGGAAAAGGGAACCACGTAAATGTAGAGAAATAATCCTAGTCTTAACTCCTCCCAAGACCTTCTAAAGCATTTTCTGCATATTCAGTTGGCCCTGCCATTGGAATAATGGAGCTCCAGCCATAGAAATCCATTAGAGTCTCTGATGAATCTTAAACCTGGGCTCAAGGGTACTGTAACTGCCAGAGAGGTTCCTTTTCCCTCTTCTAAGTACCACCTAAAGTCAGGCATCTTTAGAGTGTTGCTATGGTGGAGGACACACCAATGCTGAGGGCTCCTCACACCATTTCACCTTACACTCGGTCTCTTTTGAGTCACCCTCTTCCATATTATCATTCACTGCCAGGATGCAAGAGCTGGATCTTTTGCCCTGGTAACCAAGAGCAAAAGTGCACTAAAGAGCAAATTAAGAGCACAATGCATTTTCTATTCAATTTTGTTAGTAATTACGCAATTTTAATCAGAATTCAGATATAATTGTAAAAAAGGAACTCTTTTTTCTTATAATTCCAAACTGCCTGTAGTGACACACTGTTTGTTTTAATATTTTGAGTTTTTTTCTTTTTTCCCACATTTTTATTGGTGCACTACACTTGTACATATTGATGGCACTTGTTGTTACGTATTTGATTCATGCATACAATATCACTCCCCAGCACTTCTCCCCATCTCTTCCCACCTCATACCCCTTGGTCCCTTTCCCCTAGTGATCTCCCTTTGATTTTCATGAGATCCACCCCAACCGTTATTTTCCTTTTTCCTCTTTAGCTTTCACATGTGAGAAAAAACATGATCCTTAACCTTCTGAGTTTGACTCATTTCACTTAACATAATAGTCTCTGATTCTATTTCTGCAAATGACATAGTTTCTTTATGACTGAATAAAACTCCATTGTGTGTGTGTGTGTGTGTGTGTGTTCACATATATATACTGCATTTTTTATACATTCATCTGCTTGTTGAAAAATACATAAATTCTATAGCTTGGCTATCATGAATCGTGCTGCTATAAACATGATGGGTATGCATGTATCACTACAGTATCATGACTTTAATTCCTGAGACTAAACACCAAGGAGTGGTACAGCTGGATCATGTGGTAGTTCCATGTTACTCTTCCAAGGAGCCTCTATACTGATTTCCATAGTGGTTGAACTAATTTACAATCCCACCAATAGTGTGAAAGTGCTCCTTTCCCCACAGCCTCTCCACATTCATTACTGTTTGTATTGTAGATGACCACCATTCTGACTGTGACACCATACTTCAATAAACACTTTACACTAAGTTTTCACTTCAGCTCTTAGTTTATACAGAGATAAATTCCATTTCCTCCATCCATAAAAGTAGCCTCAGAACTTAGGCTTGTGACTCTATGTCTTCATTCCATATATTCTAAATGTGTAGTGTGAGATTCCCTGTCCCTTCTACACCCCTTTGCAATAATTTTTTTCAACTATTGCAGGTCTTCCCCCTCACTATTCTTGGCAAGGACTCTCCAGCCAACCTATCCGTTAACTCATCCCTGCTTTGCAGACCTGTTCTCCCTGCCCTCTCGTCACTGGACTTTTTGCTTTCTCCTTTTCATTCTCTCTTTTACCAGCATCACCACGCCCTTCATTTTTTACCCCCACGTTATTTTTCCTTTTATTCTATATGTTTATACTGACTAGGCAGTGATGTGCTCAGCAGTGCCACTGTACCAAAAATCACTTCTGGAATAACTGCTTTGAGTTATGCTTTAAATAAAAATCTGAGTCTATAAAGAAAGACTATGGCCCCATTTTTTAACCTAATACATACACAATCAAAAGGAGACTACAAATTTGAAATAAATAATTACAAAAAATATTGGCACTAATTGTTATAAGTAAGAAAGTGTGTATGCCTTAGCAAGAGAGTAAACAAAAGGGGAAGGAAGTAGGGACTGTGAGAACGGTATGTCAGTCTGACTGTGCTGCTATAACAAAACAAAGACTGAGGGCTATATCAACAGCAAAAATTTAGTTCTTAGTCCTGGATGCTGTACTGGAGAAAGCTGAGATATTGTTCAGAATTAATCAAAGTAATTATCATAATCCAAGGGAAAATGATGGGCATCTGGATCAAGGTAGTGATAGTAGTGATGGGAAAGCAATAAAATGTGACAGTATTAGAGAGGACATAAATAAGATTTAGTAATCACAACTGGACAGGGCAAAAAAGGAAGTCCATAATGATTTCTTGGATTCAGGTTTGGTCCCCAGGATGGGTGACATCTATATCTATTTGAAAGAATTTTCAATATCATTAAAAATTAACCATTTCCTATAATTTTATTTCTCTTTGGTAATAACATACAGCTTCAAAATAAGATGCCAAGAACTTATCATTCTTATTCTCCTTTGAAATGAGATCTTATCTCATAAATCTGAGATAAATTTGTTGAAAAGTGTTCAAAGGTTAAGAGACCTGCTCAAATTCATTTACCTAGTAACAGATGTGGACTCTAGTACAAGTTATTCACTGCCCATAGGCACAAGGCCATTTGACTAAATGGAGACTGAAATCTAGCCTGTGCTCCACAGGTCACATCCCGAGCACTGCTCCATGCCTGAATATAAAACATGGAAAGGTGCCTTTTCCCAATCCATAGAAAAGTTCTAATAACCAAGCTGTGCACTCTCAGAACTTTGTCTTTCTGCATGTGATCAATTGTTAGAATTTGCAGGAAGGTACCAAAGCCACTTATGGTCTTGGGGTAGCCTTCTTTATGCACTATATTTTAAGGACTTTCAATAGAGGTTAAACTGCTTTGGTAAACAACAAAGGAGTACTGCACCAAAACTAGAAGAAAATAGAGAAGGAGTAGAAGCAATAGTAATGTAAGTTATAATTTCCATGCACAGAACAACAGAAATTGTCCTGCATTAAGTTTCAAATGGTAGTTATATCTTCAAACTTGAGAACATAGATAACTAATAAGGAAAAACTGTTCTTATTATACTGTGTCATATATGTATGTATGTATGTATATATATGTATATATATATATATATATATATACACAAACATATACACATATCTTTATGATATGACTCTTCTAAAATCATTATAGAAGTGATTTCTTCTATAATGAAGCAAAACTTAATTGTTACTAAAGAATTATAACCTTGAATTCCAAGCTGAATAAGAAATCATAATAATATGCAACACTATGCAAAAGGTATGAGGTTGTCCTTTTTTGTACTATAATAAAATATGAGGCTATTAGTCATGCTACTTTATAAGACTGTGCATTTTTATTCTATTTAGGGCATGTTTCTAGGCTGCCCTGAAGTTTCTTAACTATTATTAAATGCTGATGTATAAACATAGATATATCTATAGTGGTCAAATAATTAAATGTAGATACACATTTTAAAAGCTAACTCTAGATTTTTATTAGTTTAAATTCTTGTTACCTTTACTAATAATACTATTCAGGCTAGAGTATCCCATAACCAACTAACATTAGAAATTTTACTAATGCCTGGGAATATAAGGAGATCTAAAGAGACCATTCCTTAAGAAGTCCATTTCTGATTAATTTATCTGAACATATAACTTTCTTTGACCAAAATATAATGCAAGTAAATGTGTTATGAAGAGGGACTTTAAAATGTGCTTGTGCATTATGGTTGGCTTCTCACACATATGTGGTGTGCCATAAGAAGACTATTCTATAGAACGCAAAACACATGATGCAGATATGAACTGAAGATGTAGCCCAAAATACAGTCATTATAATCTAAAGCAGAAGAGGTGCTGCCTAGCTGGCCTAGTCTAGTCCATCTATGGATATGTGACCATCAAACTCGAATTCTTGTTTTATGCTGCTGCGTCTGTGTGTGTCACACGCTATGATCTTGCCAATAACCAAGAAGACACTATCCATTTAACCTTAGATGAAATCCTTAATTTATCTGGATATCACTTTTCTCATTTGGAGGAAATAAAATGTTTGACACATGATGATAATGTCTAAGATCAATGGTTGTATTTTTTTAAAATTTAATTTGTTCTAATTTGTTATACATGACAGTAGAGTGCATTTTGACACATCATACATAAATGGAGTATAACTAACTTCTCATTCTTCTGGTTGTACATGACATAGACTCACAGGGGTTGTCTAACCCATATATGTACATAGGGCAACAATGTCCAATTCATTCTACTATGGTTCCTATCTCCAAACCCCATTCCCCTCCATTCACTCCCCTCTGCCTAATCCAAAGTACCTCTATTCTTTCCTAGCTGCTCCCTGCTTATTGTGAATTAGCATCCACATATTAGAGAAAACATTTGGCTTTTGGTTTTTGGAGATTGGCTTATTTTGCTTAACATGTTATTCTCCAGCTCCATCCATTTACTTGCAAATGCCATGATTTCATTCTTCTTTAAGGCTCAGTAATATTCTATTGTGTATATATACCACATCTTCTATATCCATTCATCTGTTGAAGGGCATCTACCTTAGTTCCTTAGTTTACTTATTGTGAATTGAGCTGTTATAAACACTGAAGTGACTGTGTTACTATAGTATGCTAATTTTAAGTCCTTTGGGTATAAACCAAGGAATGGGATAGCTGGGTCAAATGGTGCTTCCATTCCAACTATTCTGAGGAATCCTCATACTGCTCTCCATAATGGTTGCACCAATATGCAGTCCCACCAGCAACGTATGAGTTCAATATCATTAAAAATTAATAATTTCCTATAATTTTATTTTCCCCCAAATCCTCACCAACATTTATTACTGCTTGTATTCTTGATAATTGCCATCTGACTGGAGTGAGAGGAAATCCTAAGAGTAGTTTTGATTCGTATTTCTCTAATTAGTAGAAATGTTGAACATTTTTTCATATCTTTGTTGATAGTCAATGGTTGTTTTAAAAATCATAAGATAATTGGAAAATCATTAGCAAACTGCCTTAACTACCTTACTTCACATACACATGTAACTGGGAGCTTGACTCAGATCTGCTCCATGTTCACATTACAAAAGCACTAATTTTACCCAAGTATCTTTCTGTTCCCTGATGATTTTTTTCCTATTAGGTAGTTGTGGGAGGTAGGTAAAGTTGGTTGATTTATCCTTCCAATTGCTATAGCTTCAGAAGAATCCTAAAAATGCAGTACAAGACAAGGCAGCAATTCCCAAGCTAACTAACTCCCTGCTTTCCTGCTTTCTGCCATCAGCATATGCTCTTCTTATGGTGGACCAAGAGGGAGAAAGTTGAGGATAGTACTGCCTTGGGATTTTAGCTAGAAATCATTCCATTGCCATTCTACTCTTTGGCATTTTAAATGTGTTCAGAAAAATAGTAGGATGGGGAAATACAAATTCTTCCCACTTTAACGTACTATTCATTCTTGATGGGAGGGAGAAAATAATGAGAACAATACTTCAATCTACTTTTCACCAGGGAGTTTATTGTGCCTCATTTCCAAGGCTAATGCTGATCCGCAGGTGCATGTACACAGGTATATTGCCTATGAATTTCTCACAGAGCCATGTTTTAAAGGTGTCCTTACTCAGCTCAGTGTTCTACTGTGGTCTCAGAAGTCTTCACTGTGGAACAAGAAACACCACATTTTGCCCTGGGCCAAGAAAAGTGCCTAGCTGCCTGCAGCTGACTACTACTCCCTCCTCCTTCCCTCCTGCTCTCCCTTTCTCTCTTTTTATAGGGCATGATTGTCAGTGATGATGAGAGTGAAAATGTTGGAAAAGACCCCACTTTCCCATAGTGTACAGGATGCTCTTTATCATCATGATTAGAAGCAAGAAAGGAATCATATTCCTTCCTGCTACTGAGCTTGCTGCATAGGCTCATCATTTCCCATCAAAGTGCTTCATGTGCCAGAGGCACTCCTGAGTTTCCCATTTAAATCCCTCCAGGCACCTCATCTCCCTCATCTCTCTTAAGTCATTACCTTACAAGGCTAGGCTCAAAATCCACTTGGGAAAGACTTACCAGAAAGTTGCCCTCATCCTTTCTCCAGTATAAATCGATTCTCTCAAAGAACCTCTTCCATTTCCTTTTCAGCATATACTCATTGTCTGATTAATATTTATCTCCCCTGACAGCTTTCATCAACCTTTATACTAGAACATATCTTTTTGTAAAAATAAATTTCACAAATATTTATGGATTTATATACGTTGATTTTTAATTTTTCTACCTGACTCAAAGATTTTGCATATAGTAGTATACACTCAAAGTTTTCAGAAAACACTGAATGAGCTCCTATTTTGTGCAACTTTCTAAACTGAGATGAAGCAGTCACAAATGGCACAAAAATCCTTGCACTGATAAACTTTACATTCTATTTTAATGAAAAGTTGTTTGACAACTGTGCTTGACTACAAGGAAAAAAAATTATCAAAGAAGATCTGAGCCCTACAGAAACAAAGGGAAAGACAAGATTTTTTTCCCAAAATAGCACAAAAGTATCTCTAATATTTCTGTAAACTTTTATTAAGTTTTCTGTATACTTTTACAAAATAAATTTTAACTACTTCTATCATTCATGTTTTTGGTAGGTCAGAAGGCTTACTTAGACAATGTAAAGCCTTTTGAGATTAGTCCCTTAAAAAAAAAAAAAAAAAAAAAAAAAAAAAAAAAAAAAAACATTGATGACCAGAACAAATTGATCTAAACTGATATGGAGTCACTCAGAAATCTGTACCATTTCAGCTGCAGTTGGCCTTTTGTATCCATAAGTTCCACTTATGTGTGTTGCTGAAACCTTGGTCCTTGTCCTTGGTGCCAATCTAATAATGAAGACACAGTTTTTGTTGTTAATTTATTTTTTTAGTTGTAGTTGAACACAATATCTTTATTTTATTTATTTTTATGTGGTGCTGATGATTGAACCCAGGGCCTCGCACTGGGAGAGCACTCTACCACTGAGCCACAACCCCAGCCCCACAGTTTTAAGAAAAAGGAAAAAGAAGTTTTATTGTTTTTCTAGCAAAGGAGAAACAAGGGACTCCTGTCCCAGAGGCTGTGATTCTGCCCATCAGCAGGAACAGGGGTCTTAAAGAGTTGATTCAAAGGCTACATTCCAGGTGTTCTCTGAGTTGTAATTTACTTGTTAATTTGAGAGATAATCATTTCTGAGATGTTCTGGTACCATCCCCCAAATCTGGATTACTTAGTTCCTATGGTGGGTGTGTACTCAAGGACAGATTCATCTGCCTAAAATGGGGAAGAAAGGTAATCCTGTTTCCCCTGATATTAAGGAGGAGGAGAGATTAGGAAAGAGCAAAGACAAAGGAATAGAAAGAAACATATCCATTTAAAAAATCAGTTGCAGTAGCAGAGCAGCAAGGGCTATATATTCAAAGCATAAAGTGGACCACTGTTACATGTGAAGTCAACCAACCATGGGTTAAAAAGCAAAATGGATCAGTACTGCATATACACAGATTTTTTTCTTATTATTATTTCCTAATAAAATACAGTCTAACAACTATTTGCATGGCATTACATTATACTAGGTATTATAAGTAATCTAGAGATGATTTAAAGTATAAAACAGGATGTATATTTTATGCAAATACTAAATACAATTTTGTACAAAGGACTCAAGTGCATTTGGATTTTAGTATCCAGGGGTCCTAGAAATAATTACCCACAGACACAGAGAGATGACTGTAATTTTTTTTAAAAACCTTTAACTTTTAAATGGATGAAGGAGTTTTGAAAATGTTTTTCTTTTGCCACTGGTAAAAACTCATGTTTCATATGAAAAACTTAGTCGAGCATCTAAATATAGTATCCATTCTACAAAAATGCTCTGCTGTCTACCAGAAATGTAAAACAAATAGAGTTTAATATTGCTTCTTTCTCCCTACCTTAAAATAAACTAAATGCATTATCAATGCATGTGTTTATCCTCACACCATCCTTGAGTATTTTACAAAAACAGCAGCCTTTCTCCCCATTTTGAAATGAGGACAGTTTACAATCACCAAGTGCCCTGTTTGGCCCAGAAGGGTGAATTGATTTCTTCCCTTTGAAAGAAATTTTATCAATAAAATTTATGGACGTCCATTACTCAGTTTCCTAGAACTAAATAAGCATGTCTTTCATCTATTCTCTGAACACAGCACAAGGCAATCTTTTTGTTATAGACTATCTGTCCTTCATGATTGTTGAGTATTACATCCAGTTTTAACTTCAAATACTGACTTAGAATCAAGCTGTTTTCCAGAATGTTCTTCCTTATTTTCACTGTTTCCCCCTTATCTCTTTCAAACTTCCTGAGCTGAAAGTGAACTCAAATTATCTATCCATTGATTTACAATCAAGTTCCCCTTCAAATTTTGACACTACCTTTATTTTTTTTATAACAAAGGAATTTGTTTCCTTGAACTGCTCAACTGTTGTTGCCAGAATATATATATAATATATATATATATATATATATATATATATATATATATTTTTTTTTTTTTTTAATAAACCTTTCCTCATCATGGACCCTTACTATTCGAAAATAGCCCTCAAAAATTCAGAGTGGAAATCCTTCTGTGAATTCCTTTCCTAATTTTTTTATTGATTATTTAAAGCATTACATAGGTCATGATATATCATCTTTCATACATTTGACTCAAATTGTGTTTTGAACTCCCATTTTCACCCCAAATACAGATTGCAGAATCACATCTGTTACATATTCACATTTTTACATAATGCCATATTAGTGACTGTTGTATTCTGCTACCTTTCCTATCCCCTACTATCCCCCCTCCCCTCTTTCCTAATTTTTTTTATTGGTTATTTTGAGTTATACATGACAATAGGATTCACTGTGACATAATTATAAAAGCATGGGATGTAATTTCCTCTAATTCAGTCCCTACTATTATTCCTTTCCCTCTCTTCCTTCCTTCCCCTATTTCTTCCCTCTACTTTACTGATCTTTCTGCTAATTACTTTCAGTTTTTTTCTTTCTTTTTTTTTTTAATTAGTGTGTTGCAGATATACATGATGGTGAGATTCACTGTGGTCTATTTATTGTACAAATTTCTTCACATGTTCTCATGAGTTACTTAAAGTTTTCATGATACATAGACATATTCTACATTTTCAAGACTAGTTCTCATAGTATACATATATTTTGAAATTTTCACCAGCTAAAATTCAAGTAACAACAATATGTTTGCCTGTCCTTGTTTGTTTTTTAGAGAAATTGAAAGGAATATTGAAAAAAACATTTAAATATGGCCATTTAAGCTCTTTGATGTGTGCTTTATCTGCTAGTCATTTTTTTAAGTAGAAAACTTTCTCTAATAAAGCTCAGCACTTATAAACTACTTTTTTTTAAAATTTAACAATAGCTGGGTTTTCAGTACACTTGAAACCTAAAAAAAAAAAAAAAGAACAAAGAAAAAAAAAGAAGAAAAAAGGTGCTTGACATAAGTTCTATTCTTGGCTATGTTCCTAAACTGCTGTAAAAATGAACCACATCTTTTAAGTCCTTTTATCATGAAGTAAAAATAGTTTCTTGACATTTATGCTTTGTCATTAATTAATTGCTCTTTTTTCCACTAAAAAACTTAGTCATATTCTACATTTAAATAAATTAGTATAGTTTGAAAGTATTTGAATACTTTGATCTATATGACTATATACTATTACTTATATGATTGATTAATGTCCTCCAACTGCATCATTCAATGGTCATCACATTGCCTATTGAACACCTAAAATGTAATCACTATAATTTAAGAACTAAAGTTTTTTTTTTATTTAGTTAATTTAAATTTAAATAAAAATGTATTATTCCACTTAGCTATGCAAAATGTTTTAGTTAAGTTAGCAACAAAGTGGTATGTGGTCTCTTTTTTCAACTACAAATTAAGGAAATCTAAATATAGACAAAGTACTTCTGATAGCATGTAGATTGAAAAGTACTAGTAATATGAAATGTAAATCAGATTGCAAATATCTAGAATAAAAGAACGCTATACATATCATTAACAATTTAATACTATTAACCATATAAATGTGAATATATTTGGTATTGTATGTTAAATGAGATACAATAAAATTAACTTTACATACTTATATTTATGTTTTTAACAGCTACTAGAACATTTTAAATTACCTATGTAGTTGGAATTATAATCTTTTAATTAGATCAATCTTAGACAATAATAAATCAATTACTGTATTAAATGCTAGGGTTCTTAATGTAAACATTTTATGTTGCTTCAAAGTATAAAATCATTTTCAACCAGTCATATCACTAATATTAAAGCAAACTGGAAGTGCAACTCTAAAAACTCTTTTTAAATTGTTAGCAAGCATTTAAATAAGTTTATATATTTTCTCATAAACATATGAATGCCCACATTTCTTTCATCTTTTTCTATGGCTCACTGTTACAGGTCACACAATTATAATGGCACAGGCTGTACAGTAATGCGTATTGTGTAACATCTCCTACTGGAACACAGGAAACCTATATCCATCTGCAATTATATTATTGGGTAACTTGTCTCACCATACTTACTATAGAAAGAACCCTACTCACCAGGAATAACTGAAACATTCAAGTTCACCTACTTGCATAAAAAAAGAATTGCTCAAATATTCTTTTCAAAGTACCCATTATTCTTAGGGTAGTTTTTAGTAGAAAAATAAATAACAATGATTAAATCATAAGACACTAGGAAAGCCAGATAGCCTCTCCATCTAGAAATGATATTATGAATTGCTCCTTAATTGGACAAGACTCAAGGTGATGCAGCAAAAGATGATTTGTTCCACTCCTTGTCAGAAAAAGCCTTTTTATGCAATATGATAATATATTTTAAAATTCACACAATTAAATATTTTTGCAGAAGTTTCAAAAAATGAAATGGTAATAACAAGTACAAAAGAAGTGGGATGTAAACTTCAATCAAGTTGGTTCAAAAAAATCTACACACAGACATAAACACACATAATATTTATATGAGGTCCTCACTCAATAAATCCCTATGCAACTGCAGCAATGTATCCTGAACTATTAAAACAGATGACTCAAAAAAAAAAAAAACCTTCTGGAACAAGTTCAAAACACAACATTGTCTTGTTCTTATTTTAATAACTGATGCCCTCACAAATTGCATTTACTCTTTTAAAGTGCACCCATTTATTTCTACTATTTTCCCATAAACATCTATTTTTGAGTTCACCAAATTATATTATTATTTTAAAGACCAAATAATAAATGTATTAAGTGTGAGGATTATAAATGCCTTTGTTGGTATTTCTCAACTCTGTTGCTGTACTGCAAAAACAGCCAATGATAATACATAAAAGAAATTGTTTGGGCTGTGTTCCAATAAAACTTTATTTACCAAAGAAGATTGTGGGGGCTCATTTGGTCTTAGGGCTACAGTTGACTAACTCCTGCTCTATTTTCTTAAAAAACTGATCTTTCCAATTTAATTTTGCTTATCATGATATTTGCTTAAGAATGGTGGATGTTTTGTTTTTGCCTACTCTACTACCACTATTTTTGTTCCCTTAATAGCTCCATGATTTTCTTTTGGAGTCCCTCTCCCAGTAATAGCTATATTTTTAATGCCTGTTAAAATAATGTGGGGGAAAAGATGAAGAAACCAGGGCATCAGAACCAGTGATGCTTACTAAAAGACATTTCTAATACTCTCCAGAGACAAAGTTCATCCTCTTTCTACTAGGCTTGAAAATAATAAGCTGAATGTCTAGAGCTATATGAGGGAAGTTTACGTAAGAATGAATCCTGTGCAGAACAAGGGTGACAGTGAGATCAAGTTCTGATGGTATTATTTAATCCCCTGGATCCATCTGTGTGTGTGAAGCCAGGAGCATTCCACGACACAACACATTCCTGTTTTTACTTTGAGTTAGGTTGAGTTAGTTTCTGTCTTTCTCCTGTACCAAGTACTTGCAAAATGCCCCCGAGGAATTAAAATAGTATTTTTTAATTACATTTTACTGGTATATTATAGTTATACACAATAGTGTGGTTTACTTTGACATAATCATCAAATGCAACAGTTTATTCATTCTCAATCCCAAATATTTCCCGCTCCTCCTCCCTTCTGCCCTAATACCCTTCTACTCTTTTGATCTTCTTTCTATGTATTTATTTTTTTTAAAATTGGCACATTATAGGTATACATAAAGATGGAGTTCCTTGTGATGCATTCACATATACACATAGCATAACAAAAACTATCCAAATAAGAAGACTCACCAACACAGAAAAGGTCCTCAATCTCTACCAAAGGCACAAGTATCATAAATAAGGTTATGAAAATATTGAAGTACCACTTCAACTCCTATAAAATTCATATTCATATTTACAGTGTTAGCAATGCTACACTTAAAATATCTTTAATACTTAATTAAATTAAAATTGCATTTCATTACTTTTTATATTGTGAATATTTAAACAGTTTATTAAATCATTATTTTAACAAATAAATGTAATATAACTACTAAGTAATGATTTATCACCACATCAGTCCATAATTCAGATGTCCCTTATTCATTATAACTCAAAATGTCAACTAAGTTATAGCCCTTTAATTTTTTTATTTCAATACAGAAGCCTTTTTAATACATGAACAATACTCTTAACATCTATTGTCAAATTGTGAAACATGTTTTACTACCTTTATTTACAAAGAATAACAGTATACTTTCTTAAGCACTGGTCTGGAGTCAACAATGTGCCAGATACTTCTGTAGCCTGTGTTATGGAAATATCATGGTCCAAAGATGTCTAATTAGTGACAGTCCATCCACCTGTGTTCCTTGGCCCTGCTCGACTTGCAGTAGCAGCTTGCTTCTCCTTCCTACAGCATCAGGTGAGGTGGATTACAATGAATTGAACTAGTAAGTATCAACCAGCTAACTCCCTAGTCTCAAAGGTAACCTACAATAGTGACTATTTAACCATTTACTGGATCAAATCTACACAATGCATTACTGGATAAAAGAATGAATGCTTTGCAACTCAGATTTTAAAATGCATTTTTGGTGACTAACATAATTCAGAAATCCAGAATCACTTTTAAAAATAAAAACAAGTAAATTATTATACAGCAAAATTCACATTTCCCCAGTCATTTTTCTATGTCTAAAACAGAAAAACAATACACTCGACCTTTTTACTTTGTCTCCTTTCTTTCCTTCATACACCATCAACTCTATTCCACGTGAGGAAATACAGCAGATATCATTTTAATGACTGCTTATCATTTAATAGCATGGGTATACCAATATTCAACTAAATACTTCCAATGTATTTATTACATATAATATTATTGATTTTATACAATATTAATATTTTATTTTCATATATAAGATATATTTTTATTGATTAAAATTATATAATTTGCTATATGTATCAGGTTCTGTTCCCCAAAACTTAATCATCAAAATCAAGAGTTTGTTCATTCTCAATCCCAAATATTTTTCCTTTCCCTCTCCTACTCCCTTCTGCCTTAGTCCCCTTCTTCTACTCTTTTGATCTTCTTTCTATGTATTTATTGTTTTTTTAGCAGTATATAACCTACTTAATCCTTATAACACCTATTTGTGCTAAATTTATTCTTGCTTCCATTCTACAAACAAAGAAGCAGAGACACAAAGAGACTAAGAAACTCCGTGAATGACACATAGCAAATGAAAGATCTGTTGTCTAGCCCAGGGAGCCTAGCTCCAGAATTTGTGCTCTCACACATTATATTTAGTGCATTTGTCTCTCAAAATTATATGATTATGATTGTCTCCAGATTATATCTCACATTTAGATACTAAGTTAAACTCTTTAAATCTTATGCCTACTGTAGATGTTCCCACCAGAAAATTTGAAACAATTTCTGTTCTCTCCAGAAATCCATGACCAGAATAACATTAGATACTATCAAAATATTATTTTTTTTGTCTTACTGACAGATGGCAAAAGCTACTTCAAACAACTTTAATTATTTCTCATTTATCTACGAGTGAAGCCCAGTATTCACTGATGCATCTGATAGTCACTTTAGACAGATGTCTTATTGAGGTAATTGAGTACCTAGAATTTGGTTTTGCATGCACTTAAAGATTTAAGGCAAGCATATGCATATAACTAAATCTAAATTTCTGAAACATGTATATAATTATCCCTAGGCCAATAATCCCTCTGATAAGAGATAAATAAAGCTTGTTTCTGAATTAACAAAAAAATTACCATTAATTTTCTATTAATATTACTATAGTAATATGATATTGTTAAAAGTACTATAAAAACTGTGATGTAGTTTTTTAAATAGAGAGCCAGAGTTGTCTTTAAAAGACAGTAGTATTATTTGTCTTTTAAATTTTCACACAATAAATACTCCACATGAGCTGCTTCCTATGGCTAATTTGACCATTTACCCTGTTAACTCATACTCTAGCCACACACACTGTTCGACAGAAATATAAAGCCAGCTACATGAGAAACTTTATGTTTTCTAATAACCACATTAAAAAGAGGAAGTTTATTTCACATAAACTCTAAAAAAAAAGTTGATTTCAGAAGTGCAGACTGGAATGGTAGTTACCAGAGGCTGGGATGGTGAGGGGAAGAAGGAGTTAGAGAGATGTTCATCAAAGGTTGCAAAATTACAGTTATGTAAAAAGGGATAAAATTCAAAAGATCTATTATACAGAAAGATAAGTATAGCCAATGAATATATAGCATGCTCATGAAAAATGTAAAGATAAACCTGGATGACTGAGATATTTTTCTTTTTTGGTAATTATTCTTTGAAATCCACTATTTATTTTACAATCACCACACACATTAATTCGCCAGCCACATTTCAACCAATCAATAGCTAAGTATGGTCAATCACTGTATGGGATTTTGTAGTTCTAGACATTTTCAGCTATTTAATCCCTTCCCCATTAAACTATCTCTTCAAGATATTGAAAATATAGGTCAGCAAGGACAGATGTTTGTGGGAGTCTTTATGTTTACATGAAAATTTTATGGGTTTTTTGCATATTTTTATTTGTTATAATTCTCCCCAGGATTTTGAGACAATAATTCTGTAACATTTTTCTTCTTTTGTAATATTACCTGATCTAAAATCTATCTAAAAAGGGAGACTATTAGAGAAAAAGAAGGGAATCAGGGGAGGGAAGAGAAGAGGGTAAAAGAAGGTTACCAGGGGATAGAAAGAGTCCAAGTCTGTTAAAAGGGTGTACAGATATACCACAGTGAACCCCATCATCCTATGTCATTAATAAGCACTAAGAAAAGTAAATATATGAAATCTACCTACAATATTTGGCATTCATTTAAGACCTTCTACTGACAAAAACCAAATACTGTCCTAGGTATGCTTCTTACTAACTACGTGAACATGAGTGACCCAGGCTACCTGTTTGCATGTCTGTAGGAAAGCCATAGTATAGGCAAAACAATGAATTAGGTTTTCTGTCCCCAAATCCTTTCAGGATTCATAACCCAGTTTTCTGATGAGTAGTTGGTGATCCTGGGAAAGTCAATGAAGCACTCATTTCCCCATGTATCAAATGAGGATGATACAAACTTAACAGAGTCATTGCTCTAACAAAGGTATATGCGATTTACTCCATATTAAAAACTCAGTTTAAAAATAACTTTAAAAACAAATAACCTAATCAATAAATGGGCTAAGGAACTGAACAGATACTTTATAGAAGAAGAAATGCAATTGAGCAACAAATATATGAAAAGGTGTTCAACATTTCTAGCAATTAGAGAAATGCAAATTAAAACTACACTAAGATTTCATCTTACTCCTGTCAGAATGGCAATCATTAAAATACTGGCAATGAAAATCTTGGTAAGGATGTGGGGATAAAGGTACACTCAGACATTGCTGGTGGAACTGCAAATTGTGGCAACCACTATGGAAAGCAATATGGAGACTGCTCAGGAAACTCGGAATGGAACCACCATTTGACCCAGCTCTCCGAATCCTCGGTTTATACCCAAAGGACTTAAAATCAGCATACTACAGAAATGCAGCCGCGTCAATGTTTATAGCAGCTCAATTCACAATAGCTAAACTATGGAACCAACCTTGGTGTCCTTCAATAAATGAATGAATAAAGAAAATATGAGATATATATAGATACACACACACACACACACACACACACACACACACACAAGGGAATATTACTCATCTTTAAAGAAGAATTAAATTATGTCATTTGCCAGTAAATGGATAGGGTTGGTGAATATCATGCTAAGTGAAATAAGTCAATCCCCCAAAACCAAAGGCCAAATGTTTTCTCTAATATGCAGATGCTAATTCAGTATAAGAATGGGGGAACTAGAGAAGAATAGCATTACCTTAAAATAGGTAGAGGGTAGTTAAGGGAGGGTAGAGGAGGGGATATAGGGATAGGAAAGACAGTAGATAGAAACAGGCATTATTACTTTATGTATATAAGTGACTGCATGACCAATGAGATTCTACAATATGTACTCTCATCAAAATGAGAAATTATATCCAATCTATGTATGATATATCAAAGCGCATAAATGCATTCTACTGTCGTGTATAACTAATTAAAACAAGAAAATTAAAATGGTAAAAAAATATTTATTTATGTGTTAGGATTGAGGTCCCCAGCTTTCAGGTAAGGTAGAATTTTGGACCAAAAACAACTCTAAGCAGGAAGTGTGAATCAGGTGGTATAGCGATACCAGATTTCAAACTATACTACAGAGCAATAGTAACAAAAACAGCACGGTACTGGTACCAAAACAGGCGGATGGACCAATGGTACAGAATAGAGGACACAGAAACCAATCACAAAACTACAGCTATCTTATATTTGATAAAGGGGCTAAAAGCATGAAATTGAGGAAGGATAGCATTTTCAACAAATGATGCTGGGAAAACTGAAAATCCATATGCAACAAAATGAAACTGAATCCCTTTCTCTCACCATGCACAAAAGTTAACTAAAAATGGATCAAGGATATTGATATCAAATCAGAGACACGGCATCTGATACAAGAAAAATTTGGCTCCGATCTACATATTGTGGGGTTGAGCTCCAAATTCCTCAATAGGACACCCATAGCACAAGAGTTAATAACTAGAATCAACAAATGGGACTTACTCAAACTAAAAAGTTTTTTCTCAGCAAAAGAAACAATAAGAGAGGTAAATAGGGAGCCTACATCCTGGGAACAAATCTTTACTCCTCACACTTCAGATACAGCCCTAATATCCAGAGTATACAAAGAACTCAAAAAATTAAACAATAAGAAAACGAATAACCCAATCAACAAATGGGCCAAGGACCTGAACAGACACTTCTCAGAGGAGGACATACAATCAATCAATAAGTACATGAAAAAATGCTCACCATCTCTAGCAGTCAGAGAAATGCAAATCAAAACCACCCTAAGATACCATCTCACTCCAGTAAGATTGGCAGCCATTAGGAAGTCAAACAACAACAAGTGCTGGCGAGGATGTGGGGAAAAGGGTACACTTGTACATTGCTGGTGGGACTGCAAATTGGTGCAGCCAATTTGGAAAGCAGTATGGAGATTTCTTGGAAAGCTGGGAATGGAACCACCATTTGACCCAGCTATTCCCCTTCTCGGTCTATTCCAAAAGACCTAAAAAGAGCATGTTACAAGGACACTGCTACATCGATGTTCATAGCAGTACAATGCACACTAGCAAGACTGTGGAACCAACCTAGATGCCCTTCAATAGACGAATGGATAAAAAAAATGTGGCATTTATACACAATGGAGTATTACTCTGCATTAAAAAATGACAAAATCATAGAATTTGGAGGGAAATGGATGGCATTAGAGCAGATTATGCTAAGTGAAGCTAGCCAATCCCTAAAAAACAAATGCCAAATGTTTTCTTTGATACAAGGAGAGTAACTAAGAACAGAATTGGGAGGAAGAGCATGAGAAGAAGATTAACATTAAACAGGGGTGAGAGGTGGGAGGGAAAAGGAAAGAGAAGGGAAATTGCATGGAAATGGAAGGAGACTCTCATGGTTATACAAAATTACATACAAGAGGAAGTGAGGGGAAAGGGGAAAAAACAAGGGGAGAAATGAATTGCAGTAGATGGGGTAGAGAGAGAAGATGGGAGGGGAGGGGATGGGGGATAGTAGAGGATAGGAAAGGCAGCAGAATACAATAGACACTAGTATAGCAATATGTAAAACAGTGGATGTGTAACTGATGTGATGCTGCAATCTGTATACGGGGTAAAAATGGGAGTTCATAACCCACTTGAATCAAAGTGTGAAATATGATATGTCAAGAACTATGTAATGTTTTGAACAACCAACAATAAAACTTAAAGAAAAAAAAGAATTGTAATGCCAAAAAAGTACATGTATAATGGTATAAATTGACATAAACATACTTTATGTACAGAGATGTGAAAAATTGTGCTCTATGTGTAATGAGGATTGTAATGCATTCTACTGTTGTCGTGTATTTAAAAAAATAATAAAATCAATTTTTTTAAAAAAATATTTATTTATTTCAACTATCAAAAGTAAATTTCCTGTCATTTACAAAATAAATATTGAGTTTAAACTGGAATGCAATGATGCCTTGCACTTGAAATGGTTAAAAATATGATTAAATTTATAGAACCATTGCACACGTTCATCATATACACGACAGAGGTAAATCTGAAGGCTGCCTCTCCATCACTTCCCACCATGGGAAATGGAATGTAGTTTCTCGCTCCCCTGAGAACTGTACCAACAGTATAGTAGAGGGAGGAACAGTAGGCTTTTGTGTCAGACAGATTTTCTGTAGGATGCTTCCAATTGGCAATAGATTCAGAGGTGATAGTCAATGTGACCATTGGCAAGTTTGGGCACCAATCAATCACAATAGCTTCTGCAACCAACTAAAAGCAAGGGCAGTTTCTTGTTGACCAACCAGCATGACCACACTAGTGCCTCCCAGCAAGTATCAGCACTAGCAGGGAGGTGGGTGCTAAGGAAGAACTTCTACTTGCATAATGTGTGATCTTGAGTCCATAACTTAAATGAACCAAGATAAAGCTTTCTCATCTGTAAAATAGGATGTGTTTACATGACGGATATTTTCCAAAGATAATTTAATTTCAGGATGAAGGAATTTTAAATGAATATAACTAAATAGTACAATAACCTTAATACACAGTAAAAATCAGTTTGACTGATTTCAAGTTGTCTTGAAATAAAAACTATGCACTAATTTCATTTACTCTTATACCTAGCAAAATTAGACTGTAACTGCCCTAGTACTCAAAATAAAGAATCAAGAATTGACAGTCTGGGATAGAAAATATTTTATTAATTTATCAAAAAAATAAATAAAACATACTTTACTTCAGTGATGACAGTGACAGTACAAACATAAGGGTCATTTTGAAAAACATTTTTGTAGGTTTTTTATTAGTTATCCCATCAAATTGCTGTTAAAATGAATACTATGGATATATAGATCTCTGTAAGAAAAAAAAAAATGCTTCCAAATCAGAGCAGATGGTCCATTTATCCGTAGCAATATTAAACACAGCACTAGTTTAGTACTGTGGAATTATATACACATACTTAAAGATTCATTTATTAAACAGTTACAGAAGTATTGGAAAGTACAGTTTTACATTAAGGTTATGAAAAGGGAGTTAACCCTTGGGAGAAAATTATAACCCAGTTCACCATCACTAGTATGTCTTTTAAATGAACTGATAAACAAAGCTCAAACACATTGTTATCTAATTCAGTTATTCTTTCAGATGGACTCACTTCATAAATGTTTTAAAACACCTTAATCAACCACATGAAAAAATCATGTAAAGATATCTTACTACCAACATTCAGTAAACAAGATGGTTATAAGGAAGGAATGGCCAGGATGATGTGAATGGGTAAGATGATCATCCATTAGTATGTTAGGTTTGCTAGGTCTACTGACAAATTGCCACAAATTTAATGGCTTGAATATAGCCTGAATTTATCTTACAGTTCAAGAAACCAAGAGAATGGACATCACTGGTCTAAAATCAGGTGTCAAGGTGTCGGCAGAACTGTATTCCTCTCAGAGGCTCCAGGGAAAATTCTCTTCCGCAGTCCTACATCCCCAGCTGCTCAGGACTCACTGAATTCCTCACTCCTGCCCACTCTCCATTTTTAAAGCCAGCAATGGCCAGACCAGTCTTTTTTACAATGATTCTTCTAACTGCTCTATCTTCATGTCTTCTTTGAAGTTGCAGCCTCCCTCTTTCACACTTAAAGCTATCCTTTTAGTGACATTGGGCCCACTAGATAACTTGTTTCCTCTTCTCAAAAGCTTTAACTTAATGACACAGACTCATGTACAAAGCCCACATCATTAAGACGTGAACATCTTTGGGGGAGCATTTTTCTGCCTACCACAATAAAATAATGGGCTGTTATTTCCTGTCCATATAGTCTTAGGATGTAACAAATAATACTCATTATCTTTTAATGATTTTTATAGTGATGATTCAGAGTTTGATTTTCTAATACCATTTATAGACTTTGGGGATCTTGAGAGAATAATCTAACATCCCTTCCCATCTTATCTGCACCTCCTTTCAACTCCTCTTCATCTCAGGAATTCCACTGGGTTCTTACTTTCCTGTGAATCAGTAGGAGCAATGGTGGAGTATTCCATCCATTTCTTCCCCTCCACAGCTGCCGAGTCAGTGGTGGTAAACATGAGGAAACAGGACATACACCGAAAACAAACTAATCACAAGAATTCTCCACATTCTTTGCAAACCATAATTATCTATGGTATACCTTGAAACTTCATTGTTTGGAGATTAAAGGCTACTTACAAATGGAGACTGTGCAATTCAGAAATGCACAAGGTTGTCTCCAACTATTCAATATATCTATTCTTCCCCTGACACCCTAGATCAGGCAGTTATTGATAAAAATATATATAAACTACAAGGCCAGAGAAAAGTATTGTTCATAATTGTGAATTATCTAGACCATGGGGATGTATGCCAGTTAACAGAGAAGCTTCCCTGAAAGAGGAAGATCTCCTTTGGAATTTATTTCAGATATTGTGCTATAATATCTGAAATCTAAGTTGTGAAAATCTAAGTTGTCATTCAAGGTTACATGCGATTTTTTTAAGCATAAGATGCTTAAAACATCTTTAAAACTCATTCTGACTGAACTAGCTAAACCTGCAGGTGGAAGAAATGTTTCGTGATTGAAGTCAATTATGGCATGAAAACACAGTATTTATTTTTATCTTAATTTTTCAAAGGCAGTTCCAAATATTATTTGATTGTGATATCACTTAAAAAAGAGAAAGAGAGAGAGAGAGAGAAAGCCACACCTGCACAATTACTTTGAAAGATAACAGTCACGTAGATAAGGGAGCTTGGAATGTTTTATTACAAAATGCTATTTTAATATCATGGCCACTCTCCTTCACACAATTTAAGCTTAACATTTCATAGTTTATTGTTTTAGTCTAAGATGATTTAAATATAAGGAGCAATTTTTTTAAATCAACCAGTTGATTTCATTAAAACATTACTGCACATTTCTGCTTTTATAGTATTATTTAGGTATACACAACACAGCAAGAATTTGGATAAATGGCATCTCTGGTGCCCAAATTAGCACAAAATTTGTGCAGATAAGCATTTAATTAGAAAATATTTTTTGTAACACATTGCTTATCATTAAACATACAAGCATAAATTGGATTTCAATAAATGCAATCTTATTCTGAAATAGGTAACAAACCCAAGCATTAAATTTCAACATTAGAGTCTTCTACAATGGCTCAAACATACTAAGGTTTCAAATTGAAACAGGTTGTAGATCCCCTTAGAAGATGGAAATATGAAAAGTAAATTTGACATTTAATAGTTAAATTATAAAATTTTAATAGATAAAAAATTGACTTCTAGGCCAGCTAGAGTTGATTTGGAGCTAAAAAGATGTATTAACATATTTAAAGAATGTGTTGAACAAAATGTTGCCTGGATGAACAAGATGAGAAAGAGAGGTTGTTTGGGAATCAAAGCACCAGAATTTGGAAGGCAAAAAGGCTGACCTAACCCATCTAACCACTGACCAGAACAACAGGAACTACAGCACCAACTTTGGGGCAGGTGGATCCCTACTGTGGTCAGACCACTTTAACTTCCTAATATTAAATATTCAATTCAAACAACTAAAATTCTCTCTTCTGAGTCCATGAATATCAAGGAGTGAATGAGCCGACCAAATGTGACACCTGTTTTGCATATCCTCTGTGAACATAATTCCCATTGTAGAATTAAAAGTTCATATTCTGATAGATTTTTTTGTAACTTCTGTATCCTTTGAATTCACACCTAAGAAATGAATTGCTTTCAGTCCACTCACCAAACCATCTGAATACCACTACTACCATCCTTGCCTCAAATAAGAGGATGTGGTTCAAGGCCAAAGGATCCCAAAGGATCAAGGGAGTTAAAGAGAATGTTAAAGTGGGGCGAGTTGAAGCTCTCTGAAAAGAAAAGTAAGGAAATGCAGGGGATGTGTTAAGAGAAAAAAAAATAAGAGACTTACAAGGTCAAAGAACAGGTACTACAGGGATAACTGAGTAATTCAGAATTTAATTGCTTTTCAGTAGTTTGGGTCTTAGAGAAATATGAGAGGAAATATAGGAATAACTTTTGCACAGCCTTCCCTGAGTTCAATTAATTTAATCAGAACCAGTTAATTTACTTAAACACTGAAGTTTGACAAATTAAAGGCCAAGGTGTTTGAAGCCTGGGAATAAATTTATGTTCCAGAAACATCTCTTATTATAAATTGAGTAGATAAATTGAATGCCCTTTATCAGTCATTTCTTATTAGATTAGTAGAGAAGGAATAAGTAATGCCATCACTTGTGTCAGTTTTTAACCTCTAGAATGGTAATTACCTAAATGACAACCTCAGTAAACACTGAAAGGAAGAGAACTATGTGAATTTCAAAGGAGAACTTGGCATAAATCAGAGAAATCTTATCACAGGTTGATAGGGAGACAAGGGGTCTTTTAGGAATTTTTTGTTTTATTTCATTATAGTTGTATATGGTATATCCAAACCATTGGTGGAAATATTTAGTATGAATATATTACTTGAATATATTACTAACAATGGCCTCTCAAGAAGAATGAAATAGCTTTCCCAATAACTCAGGAAAGGGCTTAATTATCTTAAAAAATGGCAAAAATAATTTAATTAAGAAATGTCTTAAGAATTATACAAACATGATTCTTCTAGATACTGTTTTCCTTAAAATGATCAAGGCAGCATGTTCACATATTAAATATTTTTTAATGTGCTGCAAAGGTGCCAAAAATGAGTACCACCAAAGTGTATATCTTGCCTCTCTATATAGCTTTGTCAATAAGTCAATACTGCAAAATGAATAGTAATAGAAAAGACAGACAATTGATGGTTTTTACCTAACTTGTTTAAAGAAAATCTCATTAGTTTGGACTTGGTTCATTCAGATGTAAGTCTTTCTCTCTTCCTCTCTCTCTTCCCCTCCCTATCTCCCCTGCCCTCTCTGAGATTTTAAGATTTTTTTTTTCTTTTTGCTACTGAAGATTGAACCCAGGGCTCTTTACCACTGAACTACATTCTCAGCCCTATTTATTTATTTTTAGAATTTTCATTGTTTTATTTTGATCCTCCTGTCTCAGCCTCCTAAGTCACTGGGTTACAGGTATGCATCACAGAACCCAGTTACATTTTTTAAGCTTTTAAAGCAAGATCAACAATAAACAACAGCTCCTTGTCACCATGAGGCTAATTACTCTGTAAAAAGCTAGGAATACTGTAACTATCTATTTTCATAAATACATGAGTGAAAATTCTATACAAAATGGTTTAAGTGTAATCTGTATTTTTAGGATAGCAAAATGATCAAAGGCATGCTAAACTTTTCTAATTCTTTAACTGCATACCAATGTTTTTTTAAAGTTCTGTTATTTCAAGTTTCAATAGACCAGATTGTTATGAATCTTTATTTTTCTGGAAACTTGCATAATTTACTATAATGCAATTGAATTGTCTATTTTATTCTAATAGCACTGTCTCTCATGTTATAAAAACACTAATAAAATGGTTTTGTGGAAACTCAATTTGTCTTTCAAATATATACTATATCTGAAATGTTTTCCTAACATCTGTAAAACATACCAAAGTGCTAAAAATTCTCTATTATTTTATACTCAATTCCTGTTTCAGAACAAGGCAAAGAATGAGTAATGATAAAATCAAAGTAAAAATGTTTATATCCTATAAAACAAAATATTCTACAAAAATAAAAGAAAATGGTACTTTTAAATAGGAATTTATACACACATTTAAATGAACAGACAGGTCTTAGTGGATTTGAAGACAATAATATATTCATTTCCATCAAAGCTATCTATAAATTTAATAGAACTGTATATCAAAAATCCCAGTAAGATTTCTTGAAGAAATTGACAAGAGAAGTGTCTCTTCAGGTCCTTGGCCCATTTATTGACCGGGTTATTATTATTATTTTATTTTTTGGTGTTTGGCTTTTTGAGTTCTTTATATACTCTAGTAAAAAGTGCTCTATCTGATGTGTGAGGGGTAAAGATTTGCTTCCAAGATATAGACTCTCTATTCATATCACAGGTTGTTTCTTTTGCTGGGAAGAAGCTTTTTATTTTAGTCTATCCCATTTTGATTCTTGATTTTAATTCTTGTGCCACAGGAGTCTTATTAAGAAAGTTGGGGCTTATTCTCACATGATGAAGACTATGGTTTCTTCTATTAGATGCAGGGTCTCTGGTTGTATTCCTAAGTCCTTGATCCATTTATAGTTGAGTTTTGTGCATGGTGAGAGATAGGGGTTCAATTTCATTTTGTTACATATGGATTTCCAGTTTTCACAGTACCTTTTGTTGAAGAGGCTATCTTTTCTCCATTGCATGTAAATCAATCAACAAATACATGAAAAATGTTCATCATCACTAGCAATTATAGAAATGCAAATCAAAACTACTCTAAGATTTCATCTCACTCCAGTCAGAATGGCAGCTATTATGCAGACAAATAACAGAAGAAGACTTTGTCAGGCACCAAAAGTATATACATAATGGAATATTACTCAGCAATAAAAGAGAATAAAATCATGGCATTTTCAGGTAAATGGATGGAGTTAGAGAAGATAATGCTAAGTGAAGTCAGACAATCCCAAAAAACCAAATGCCAAATGTTCTCTTTGCTATAAGGAGATTGATTCATAGTGGGTTAGGGAGCTGGAGCATGGGAGGAATAGATGAACTCTAGATAGGGTAGAGGGGTTAGAGGGGAAGGGAGAGAGCATGGGGTAATCAATGATGGTGGAATGTGATGATCATTACTATCCAAAGTACATGTATGAAGACACAAATTGGTGTGCATACACTATGTATACAACAAGAGATATGAAAAATTGTGCTCTATATAATAAAAAATTGGAATGCATTCTGCTGTCATATTTAAAAAAATACATTACAAAAGAGATTGACAAGTTGACTCCAAGGAATTTTGAAAATATGCGTTATTTAAAATAGAATAAGTTTGGAGGAACCATACTTCCTAAATTCAAACCTCACTGAAAACTTAAAGTCAAAGGATGTTATAGGTGTAAGCTAGAAATCAGATTAAAGCCATAGAATATATACAACCAAGACACCACAACATTCCAACAATTCAATGGATAAAGAAAGTTTTAAAAAATGGTTAGACCAACTAAATCTTCCTCTGAAAAAGAAAACCTAAATTTCATGACATATACAAAAATTAGTTTGAGAATAATTATAGAATTAAAAAAGAAAAAACTCAGGATTTCTAGAAGAAAAATGAGAAAATATATTTGTAATATTGGGACAGAAGAAGACTTTGTCAGGCACCAAAAGTATGTTACCATGAAATGAAAATGATGATAAAATACATTTCATCAAAGTAGTATCCTTCATCAAAAGATATCAAGAACCAAGTGTGATGGTGCATGCTTGTAATCACAGGGGCTCTGGAGGCTGAGGAAAGTTCAAGTCCAGCCTCTCCAACTTGGCGAGGCCATAAGTTGTTCAGATGTAGCTCCGTGGTTAAAAGCCCCTAGTTCAATCCCCTGGTAACAACAACAACAACAAAAGATATTTAAAAATTCAACATCATGAAACAGACTGGGGTATTTCTAACATGTATCAAGCAATGGACTTATATCCAAAATATGTATGGAATCCAGCATATAAATTTTTAAATACACAAAAATATTGGACACTTCACTAAAGAGGTGACATATGAATGGCCAATAAACTCATGACAATATGGTTGAAATACTTAGTGATTAGGAAACACAAATTTAAAATATGGTGAAATACGATTTTTACAGCCACTTGAAGAGCTAAAATCAAAAGCAACAAAATTTGTTGATAGCCACAAATTTTGGTGAGGATGTGGGATAAGACATTTTATGGAGAACAAATTATACAATCATATTGGAGTTGTGTTGAGATTTTCTCCAAATTAAACTACCAATGATTCTGCAATTTTGTTCTTAAGTATCCCCACAAGAGAAATGAGAAATGAAATCACAGGTCTGTTAAGAAAGAAAAAAATATCTTCTATAAGACTTTTAGATTATTCATAATAGCTCAAAACTGAAAACAACTCAAGTGTCTGTCAACCAAAGAACAGAAGAACAAATTGTTGTATATTAACAAGGAATATTTTTACAGTAAAAAGAAGGCGTGTACTCATGACATGTTGAACAAGATGAATACTAATGCCACTGAGTTCAGTGAATGACTCTAGAATGAAATGCACAAGCACATACAATATTAAAACATGAATATGGTGTCCAAAACTAGGTAACATTAATTTAGGTGGTAGAAATTGAATACAAAACAAATGGAGAGGGCTGGTGCTGTGGCTCAGTGGTAGAGTGCTCGCCTAACATGGGCAAGACCCTGGTTTTGATCCTCAGCACCACATAAAAATAAATAAATAAAATAAAGGTATTGTGTCCAACTACAACTAAAAAATAAATATTAAAAAAATGCGGATAGTAAATACAAAAGTGAAATTTGTTTGGAATGACACAGGAGAACATTCGAGGATTATATAAGTATTCTACATCTTGTTTTGGGTAGTGGTCATGCAGGTCCATACAACTTTAAAATGTTATTGAGATAAAAATTAAATTTTTCCTTACAAAATTTTGTTTTACATTGATTATTCCCCCTAAAATTTTTATAGTAACACTTTTATTACTTCAGATATATCAGCGATTTTAATGAAAATCTTTGATTAATGAGTCAAAGAAACCAACTTAGATCTTACCAAAATTAGAGTCTAATGAGCTAAATTGGAAATCATAAATACTCTTTGGCTATGTAGGAGTTTTCTATACACATTGTTTTCATAGCTGTGTCTGAGTAACTTATCCTACAACAAGAAGCTTATGTAAACACACAGCAAAGTTAACTTGATACACAATACATATAAGCCATCTTTCTACAGGAGCAGTAATGCTAGAGGAACTGAGTTTTAATTATAAACATGTTTTAACAGGTTTTTTACTTTAATTTCTTGAATAGCAGATTCAAAGGTACACAACAATATTATAGGCTTTATTGCACACCACTGTTACCCCTCCAACAAAAGAAAGAATGGTGTTTAAATTCCTAGAGTATGACCAAATTGTTCAAGAATTCATCTTCCTATAATTTTCTTTTGTAGGAGTCAGGGAATGGTTGAACTATCTCGATAAGCTCTAAATTTTTAAGTTGTATTTTCCTCATGGTCAGTGTCTTTCTAAAGTTCTCAAATCAAATAAAATGGCTGATTCAAGCAACAATACAAAAGTATGAATTCCTACTACTAAACACTAGAGTGATTGTTTATGCTAATATTGTACAGTTACCTAAATATGGTTTTATGTAATGAAGTTGCATACAAAAATGCATGACACCACATTGATATACCCACATAAACAATCTAAGAAGTCACTGTTTAAATTAGTATTTGCCAATGCCTGGATTCTTTTTTTAAGTTTTGTTTATAGTAATTAACTTCACAATCCCAAAAGATTCCTTCATGTCTCTTATTATCACCAAATCAAAATACTTAATTTATAGTGTATTCCCATTTAACGTTAAATGAGAAAGCTGAAATCTCCAACCCTATGTCAGTGTACTACAAAGCTGTTTCAAGTAATAACAATTTAATATTTCAAAAACTGCTCAATTGCAAGGAATGCAGAGCAAAATTAATAACTGCCTCAGAAATAATAAAGAAATATTACTTCCAGCTGATAAATGTCACCTAATAAAGAACAGACAAGTTTATTTTAGCAAAAAAATTGCTTTTATTTTGTTTAATTTTTGCAAATTTGACTTCCAAAAACACTTGTTTTTAAAGTAATCACCAGAAAAAGAAAGCTTACTTTCACCACTTTCATTCAACATAGTTCTGCAAGTCCTAGCAACAGCTATCAGGCAAGAAAAAGAAATAAAGGGCATCCAAATTGGAAAATAAGACAAATTGTCAGTTTTCAGACGACATAATTTTCTACATTGGAAATCCCAAAATTTCCACCTAAAAGGTATGAGAACTGATGAATGAGTTTAGCAAACTTGTAGAATACAAAACCAATACACAAAGATCAGCAATATTGCTGTGTGCCAGTAATGAACTACTTGAAAAAGATATCAAGAAAGCAATCCCATTTAAAATAGAAGACTAGCTAGGAATAATTTAAACAAACAAGCAAAATATCTCTACAATGAAAATTATATAATATTGATAAGAAAAATGAAAAAGGATATATGCTCATGGAATGGCAGCATCAATATTATTAAAATATCCACAAATACCCATAATTATTTACACTTTCAATGCAATCCCTATCAAAATACCTATGGTATTCTTCAAACAACCAGGAAAATCAAATTTCAAGACTTACCTATAAACACAAAAAGTCCAAATAGACAAAGTCATATTAAGCAAAAAGAACAAAACAAAAGCATTACATCACCCAACTTCAAAACATACTAAAAATCTGTGGTAATCAAAACAGAAAGGCACTGGCATCAAAACAGACACAAAGACAAATGGAATGGAATAAAAGGCCTACAAGTAAACTTACACATTTACAGCAACTGATTTTCAACAATTTTGGTAAGAAACATGCATTGAAGAAAGGATGGTCTTATCAATACTAAGAAAATTAGATATCTGCAGCAAAAATGAAACTACACTCCCATTTCTTACCAGTTAAAAAACCTCAGCTTTAAATGGATTAAGGACTTATATGTAAGAGGTGAAACAATGAAAACACTAGGAAAAAAAAACAAGGTAAAAATGCTTCAGGACATAGGAATGAGCAAGGATATTTTTCATCAAGGCACCCAAAGCATAGAATATGAAACTAAATATAGGTAAACAGAATTATATCTAATTAAAAATTTTCAGCATATTAAAGCAAACCATCAAGAGTACAAAAACAATATACAGAATGGAAGAAAATATTTGCAAACCATACATCTGTAAAGAAGTTGATATTCAGAATATATAAGGAACTCCAAAACTAAAAAAATTAAAATTAAAATTAAAAAAATAAAAATTAAAAACAAAATGAGCATTTGATCTAAATTGACATTTCTCAAAAGAAGAGGTACAAATGGTCAACAGGTACATACAATCATACTCAAAATCACTAATCATCAGGGAAATGCAAGCCAAAGAAAAATGAGATATCACTTCAACCCAGTAAGAAAGACTATTATCAAAAAGACTGAAGACAACAAGTGCAGGGGAGAATGTGGACAAAACGGAACCCTTGCATAATTTCGGTGGGAATATAAATGAGTACAACAATTGTAGAAAAACAACTTAGAGGTTCCTAAAAAATAAAAAAAAAATTAAAAAAAATAGAACTAACATGTAATCCAGAAATCTCACTACTGGGTATATATCCAGAGAAACTGAAATCAGAATGTTGAAGATAACTGCACTTCCTTGCTCAACTGAAGCACTATTCACAAATTGCCAAGAAATGGAAACAGCCACAATATTTATCAACCAATGAACTGGATACCTTTATAACAGATTAAAAATGTGGTGCATGTACACCATGGATTAGTACTTAACATAAAAATTGTGAATAAAATATACTTTCCATAAAATAAAAAGGCAACCCAAAGAATGACAAAAAATTTACTTATCTCTAATTCCTAGAACTCAGCAACAAAAGACAAACCTGATTTAAAAATGGACAAAGAATGGGCTGTTGTTGTGGCTCAGTGGTAGAGAGCTTGCCTAGCATGTGTGAGGCTGTGGGTTCTATCCTCAGCACCATATAAAAATAAAATTTTTTCACTTAAAAAGTGAAAATATGAAAAAATATGACATTATTTCAAAAAAATGCAAGAAGAATTTGAACAGAGATTTCTCCATAGAAGAAACACAAACTACCAATAAGTAGAGGGGGGCGGGGAAGCTTAGCATCACTAATAATCAGGAAAATGCAAATCACAATTAAAATGAGATAATATGTATTCACACCCATTAAGTGTGAACTGCAATTTGTTCATTTCTCTGTCTTGCTAAAATCAAAACAAAAAAATAAGTGCTGTAGAAGATGTAGAAAAATTAGTAAACTTCCTTACTGCTGGTGGAAATGTAAAATGATAAAGCTGCTATATGTGTAATGCTAAACTTCATTTTTAATTTCCAAAATATTAAAAACAGAATTCGTATAAGGCTCAGAACTCTGAGTATATACCACAGGAATAAGAAATATGGTCTCTGAGAGATACTTACAAAGTCAAGTTTATAGCAGTGTAATTCACAATAGGTAAAACTTGGAAGGAAGCCAAAAGTCCAAGAATGTATGAATCGACAAGAAAAACATGGGATATTCATACAATGAAAGTCTGTCTCATCTTAAAATGGTAGTTTTAACAATGCTATAACATGAATGAACCTTGAGGACATGATGCTAAGTAAAGTAATGTGCCATAAACAGACTAAAACTCTGATTTCACATATATGTAGTACTAACAGAAGTCAAAACCATAGAGCTAGAATGTGGAAGGATGGCTGCCAGGGGCTTAGGAGAAGGAAAAAAATGGGAAGGTATTGTTCAATAGGTAAAATATTTCAGTTCACAAGATGAAAATAGATATGAAGGCGGATGGTGGTGATGTGAATACAGCATTATGAATATATTTAAACACCAAGAAACTATTTAACCAAACAGGGTTAATATAGTAATCCTATGTTACATATAATTTACCACCATATGAATTTTTAAAAATAATCTATTATGATATGACCCATTTTATTATTAAGCATATTGTTTAGAAATATTTATTTAAACAATACAGTTTTATTTATTTATTTAATTACTTAACATACAGATAGCAGATGTCAGCTATCGGTTAAAAATATTAAAACTTTAAAGCAAAACTAAAGAATTAATTTTCCATCTCCAAATTAAAATAAATAAATAAATAAATAAAAATTTTTAAAAAGGACTTCCCAAGTTTTTTTCTTGTCACATTAAAAAAAAAGTAAGCATTAGATTTCATGAGTTTTACTCTATAATCCTTTTCCTTTACAAACTTTTCCAGAAAGAAATGTCCTTTTAGAATTTTCAGAGTAGGTGTGGAAATCCCAGAATTCCTGGAGTCACAAAGCACATAAGTTGTGTTGGAACCACAGGAGCTTTTAAAGAAGGTAAGAATATAGTTGCCTACAGGGGAATAATCAGCAGTGTGTGGTGACATACAGATGTCATTACACACAGCTCTAAATGGTGCTTTTTCCAGGGCTTTCCATTCCTGGGCATTCACAGTTCCAGGTGTTGTCTTCTCTCCTCTGCCAAGAACTTCTGTGTTTAGCAGGTGTGAGTTCATGGTGGGCCGGAGGGTGCGGGGAGAAGTCATGGCCAGAGGAAGGTTATTGCTGGTGGAGCTTATGGAGTGATTGTTGGGCACTGGGTCAATTAGCAGATCAAAACACTAACTGCAGCTCTTCCACCTGACAATCTAAAACACCACCAAGTGCTTTGATTCTGTTGTACATACTTTTCTTGTTGACTCTAGTAATAAAATGACATTTTAAAGCATGTTGTTTATCTTCCACATACAACTATTTTATTCAAATTTGATACTTTAAGATAAAACCTAAATCTTCCTTATAAAATGTTCATAAATGAGATGGCTAGGGAAACATTAGACCATGTATTTACTCTGCTCTTGTAGCCTGCCACTACTAAAGCACATATTACTTTTTAACAATGTGTTTCTTGTACTATGATCCACAAGTCAATGCATCAGTGCCTCAAACAGATAAGAACTTGTTAAATAAGTAAAGAGATCTATCAAAGGAACATGCTTTTTAACCAGAATATGTGTGTGTGTGCACACGTGCACGTTTATATATGAATATGGTTCATATATAAGCATGCATACATAAATTAAGCATGCATACATAAATTAAGCAAACAAATACTGAGTGCCTACTAGTAGCAACATGTTTCCAGCTAGATATTCATTATGACACAAATTATTCTTTCTGCCCTTACAAAGCATATGGTCTACTGAACACATAATAGAAAATAAACAAGCAAATTAAAAGTGAATATAACTAAAAGTTTTGAAAAATATTCAATGTTTTATTTTTATGTTTATTAGTGCATTATAATTCTACATAGTGGTGGGGCTCATTGTGACATATATGCACATAATATAATTTATTTCACTACATTATCCAGTACTTGCCTTTCCCTTCCTCTCTTTTCTGTCTCCATTTCCATTTTGCTACTCTTCTAGTCTTCCTTCTATTTCTTTATGCATATATATTATTTTTATTGGTGAATTATAATTTTACATAAAAGTGAAAATCACTGATATATATATATATAATTTGGCCAATTTTATTCCCCTGTTCTTTCCTTTCCCTTCCTTCCTCCTCCCTCTGATCTACAGACTTCAAATCAATTTTTTGTGAAATCTTCTCCTTTTTTCTTTCAACCTTCTACATTGGACTGTTGACTTTGTGAATATGGCTTATATCACTTAGCATAATGTTGTCCATCCAGTTCTATTTATTTACCAGAAAATTATATAATTTCTCCTTATGGTTGAGTAGAACTCCATTGTGTGTATATACTACATTTTTTTCATCAATTAATCTGTTGATGAGAACCTAGGCTGTTTCCATACCTTAACTATTGTGAATTGAGCTACATTAACACAGTAATGCATATATCACTATATTATACTTATTTCAATTATTTTGGATAAATATTGAGGAATGGAACAGCTAGGTCACATGGTGGCTACATTTTCAGTTTTTTTGAGGAATCTCTATTCTGATTTCCATAGTGAGTATACTAGTTCTCAGACCTACTAACAATGTATAGGTGCTCATTCTTTTTAAAACAATAGAGTGCTAGAGAATAATAGCAAGGAGTATATGGTTATGTATACATGTGTGTGTGCACATGTGTGCATGCATGCACACACTTCTGTTAAAGTGTACATTACTTAGGGAAGACAATCAGAGAGAGATTCTCTGACGTTTTGCAGTTTAAGCTGAGGAATGAGCTTGGAGGAGAAAAATGGGAACATATGTGAGATAGTTAGAAATAGATACAGAAACAGAAAAAAAATCATATAGAAATAGATAAATTACAGTTTCCAGAGGATTATGAATACTTGGAAGACCTCAAGAAAGAATAACTATGAAATAAAAAGTTAATGACGGTATATGCACACTGCATTTTTTATTTAGCAGATATGTACATGACATAAAAATAGCAATAAATAGCATAATGCCATTTGCAGGAAATGAAGATCTATGGTGGGAAACATGCATCATATAATAGTAGCAACAAATATACTAAATACAGAATGCCAAAACTTTAAGTAAAATTCCATTGAAGCCAAGTGTAAAATAAAATTATGAATAGAAGCATGGCCTACCTATGCACTATTTAGCAAGGAATGACCCAATAAATAAAATTAAAGAAACAAATTAAGACATGTAGTTTCAAAATTAAAACACACACACACACCCACCCACACAAACACATTAATGTATGTAGGAATATTTTAAGGAAGCACATCCCTGGAATTCTCTGTTGAATTTTTGCAAGCCTGTGGAATAAATATGTAGGCTACTTGGATGGATGCCAAGTGAAACAACTCAAATGATGAAAGGAATGGCTTACAAGGACAGATTAAAGGAAAAAAAATGTATACAACTTCAGTATGTCAAAAACTAAAGAAGAAACATTACGGTTTACAAATATTTAAAACATAAATTTGAGGAAAAGAAATCATGTATACAAGGTTATGCAGTTATGAGCATATTAAAAAGGAAAAATATATGTCCTTGGCAATGATGTTAATTGTTTTCCTGTAAGAACCATTTGGACAAATGATCCAAAACAGGCAAGAATTAGGGCCACTCATCTAACATATTAGACGTTCTCAATCCCCAGTAACTATGCTGACCTCAAAGTACATAGAGGCCCATCTAAATGGGATAAAGTAGGTCAGGGCAGAACTGCAGAAACCTTCCTATCCCCCAGCTGAGCTTTAAATTTAGAAGGGATCCTTCTGTGGATTTGGGGCTTTTCTCTCTAATTGTGCTACAATGAAAATATTCCTGGATTTGGATCTATAAGACCTAGTTTTTAGTGCTGATAAAGTATCCTATTCTTAGTCTGAATCCTCCTCTGTCTGTGGGGATAATACCCCCTTAGGTTGTTATAAAGTTTAATAGAGCTGCTGTATGAGAACATACAATGTGTCACTGTAAGTTAAGATTTACCAACTATTATTATGAGTTTGATGTGTCACAGGCTGTAGGACAAGGATTGTGAAAGAGAAGGGTGCCTGGGACAAGGCTCTGTCAGTCATCAGACTCTAATGGGACCATCTCTCCTCCAGGTCACTCTTTGTCCTGCAGCCTTCTGAACTGGATACTGTTTTCTCTCTCTTAATCTCTAGATTTGAAATTGTGATGCTAAGTACCTGTTCTTCAATGGGTGTCATTTCCAGAATATTCTTCCTCCTTCTTCTCAAAAACACCCACATCTAATTTATGTCATATTTCTCTACTCCCCCATATGCCTGCTTAAAATAATGACCCCTGATCTCAGTACCCCATCCCCTCAACTCTTCAAGGTTTCTATTCCTAGTTCAGCATTCCTCTCCAACACTTCTCCTGGCATGTTTTGTTTTTTGTTTTTTGTTTTGTTTTTGTTGTTATTGTTATTGGGTGTGGGTGTGTGTGTATGAGAGAGAGATTTTAATACTCACATTGATGATTTTCCCAACATCTGGTCATCGAGTGTCTTGACTCTTATGTTGTAATCATTTTACCGTCTACCCTCCCTCAGCCATAATTCCTACAGTAATACAGCCCAATTTATATTGCCAAAATTACAATTATAAAGCAACAGCTCCATAATGTCAGACTACCACTTCCTAAAGTACTAAATTCAACCTTTCAGTCAACCTCATTAGGACTTCCAATCTATGGATTCTCTGTCTTTGATAGAACACCAGTTATCTTAGTGTCAGGAACAGGAAAAGAATTTTGGAAAGTACCTGAGTTTGGGCTTTAATAAGGCAGAAATAGAGAAGTCATTTGGGCATTGAACAACAACAACAAAAATGGATAAAAATAATGAATAAATCCATACATGGTCAACTACAGAGACTAGGAAGGAGATAAAAAAGAAGTAATGACTGGAAATCAGAGTAGTGACCACAAATGGATTCAGTTGAGAATGAGGGGTAAGGAAAAATAAAAGACAGAAAATTCTAGTAAGAGGTGGAAAATCTGAGACATTCAAAGTACTTATAGCTGAGTAATTTCATGTGATCAGAAATTCTATTGAATAATACTGCCAGAAGGAAATAGGGGAGGGAATCATAAGTGGTGGGAATTTCCAGGAAATTTATATCAGAACGTTAAAAAGCCAGAAGCATTAAGGATTATGTATAATCACCTCAAATTTTAAGGGAACAAATGATAAAGAAGAAACAAGGCTCTGAAGTCAGAAGTGAAGGATGTCATGAAGGTTAATAATGGGATCCAAGAAGAAAAGGAAGGTTTATATGCCAGTGGTCAGAAAGAAAGTGTTAATGTTAGATAAAGAAGCTCTTTAGAATCATTTTTGAAAAAACAACTATCATTCCAATCCATCCTCTTCATCTCATGACTTCAAGAGTTGAAAAAAAAGTATAACTTATAATTATGTCAAACAAAGCATCATAGCAAAAAGGAGTAAAAAATGTTTGAAACGAGAACATGTAGATCCAGATTCAGACTCTATGAGCTCTTTGAATTCCAGAGTGTGTGTCTGTTTTGAATCTCAGGTTCCTTATCTGTAAAATCATATTAAGAACACCTTCTCTTCTTGTGTTCCTTAAAACAGAAGTGCAAGATACTTCTCAAATTTTTACTATAATTTTATTATTTTAAGATATATATATATATATATATATATATATATATATATATATATATACACATACATACATAGGTCCATTTCAACTCTTAGCTACAAATGCATGGAAGAGGAGATTAATGAGGATGAAGTCATGTTAGATGATATGATTTTCATTATTTTGTAAAATATTTAAAGTTATTAGTTTGTTTTTAAAGAAAAACTTCAGTTTTGTTTAAATAGTTTAAATAAACTAGAAAGCATAATATTCTACTTGATGTGGTTTGAGACTATTTGGTGCCTTTGGTTAATATTTCTTATGAGTTTATATGGAAATAAAATTAAATGAGGATGGAATATAAAGCAAATTAAATACTTGCATTAAGCTAACAGAAATAAAAACTTTGTTAACCTCTAAAATCACTGTATATTATATTATGTAACTGAAAATAGCAGAGAAACCATGCTCCTATACACCTTATTGAATAGCAATGGAAGAATTTAGAATGGCAAAATCCTAAAATGCCAAAATGCATGATAAAAATCTTGTTAAAAGATTTTAAGGAAAATTTGCTTCAAATCACTACCCAAGTGCTCCTCTTCTATCTCCCTCAGTATTCTCACTAGTGATGTATTCTGACAGATACACCATGTTTTGCTGAATAAAATCAGCATATTCTTTCATTTGTGAATGTGAAAAATGCTAAGACACCTTAACAACTTAAATTCTGAATTTCAAATAATTTAAGAATTCAAATGATTTCCCCTTCCAAAATAATTACTAGTTAAATAATGGCTGAATGTGATTTTATGTTTCACAATATTAATATTTAACAAGGTTTCTCCTTTATACACAGGATGTTTCACTGCTGGAGACAGTATCATTTAGTATGTAAAAGGGGAGACTCTGGATTCAAATTTGATTCTAATGTATAAGCTACTTTGTATCTCTGAAAGTTATTATCATGAAAATGATTAAACATCTCTGTATCTCCATTTTCTCATTCACTTGTCAATCATAATAGTACCTGTGTAGTAGAATTAGAGATCATAATGAGAACAGTGAAACATATAGTATGTACTTAGTACAAGTTAGACTTATTTGCTGTACTTAAGAAAGCTATCAGAATGAATGTCTCTTGTTAATTTGTCTATCAAGACATTTATGCTGACATGATGTCAGGCTTCAAGTAAAGGGAAGAAAGAAAAGAGAAACAGGATTATGCCTAAAAACCATTGTTTTTAAGTCAAAATTAAAGTTAGGCAGAAGTGTCAGAACCTTGTATCTAACAAAGGAATCTATCATTGAAAAGTAGCTTTTCTTTTAATTGAAGATTCGTGACAAACAAAAAGCGCTCTATATTCTACCTGTACTTTAACATTACATATTTATCAATAGTCTCGCAGAAGCATTTAGGAGTACTTTCAAAGTAGGTTCATTCTACAACACAAGAGAGTAAGAAATGGTTATGTAAGAGAGTGAGAAACAAAGCTTTTAAAGTTCCTGAAACTGCTTTTGACCTATTTTTATGTGTATATACATATAAAGCACACTGCTGTTTAAAATGTGCAAGTACTTCCTAAGCAACACTTCATGTGTGTGAAGGGGGTGGATTGTTCCACTAAGTTCAGCATATATTCATTGTTTGGATTTTTACTACTGTTGTTTGGTTTTCTTGTTTGTTTTGCCCAGCACTATGTTAAGCCCTGGCTTTGTAAAAAGCAAAAAATATTAAACAAAAACTTGAAATATAAATATCAAAGCCTTATGGATGGTAATTTGGTTTTAGTTTTTATGTATAAAAAATTCCAAAATGTTAGGGTTTATAATATGTAAGTTAAACCATAGGAAGAAAAAGATAAATGCACAAGCAAAAAAGTAATGTGTATAAAATTAGAGTACAAGTACACTTAGAAAAATGTGATGGGAGAGGGTAACATGGATGTCAGGACAGGCAGAAAAGGTATAGCTGCAGGTGGAAGGTTATTGTAAATTAGAGGTTCACATTTGTTTGTTTTATTTCAAATAAAAACATTCTCCAATGTGCCCAATTGACTGTTCTGGATTTGTCTGCTGAAGGGTCATGAGCCCAGGTTACCTCAGCTAACCTCTGGTGTCAGTTTACTCTAAATGGTCATCCAGACCTAAGTACAAGAAGGGACTTAAAGGATTATTTTGCATTTTCAAAATAAACTACTTTGTCAAATGTCACGCATAAACCCTAAGGAATGCATGGTGGGCTAAACCCATTTAAAGATTACCTTCACATCAAGCACATTATCATCTAACACGAGAGTTGGATTTATGAAATATTATATCACATTAAATTACTTTAAAATAGATGAATCAGTTTGATACAGATTGGTTTTAGAAAAGAGAAAAAGTAAAGCCAAGTAAATCTTCTTTCGCCATAGTAACAATCACATTCTAAAGTGCTTTAGTGCTTAAAACACCTTCACCTAATTTCTTGAATATAAATCTTCCATTCTACCTCATGCACCATAAATCTTCTGTTGAACAAATCTTACAGTTACAATCAATGCAATAATGCATATTAAAAAAAAACAAAATAGCATTGTTCTTTTCTAAAATATAACCAAATAATTGCATGATATCTTATATGATTTCTGAGGTGTACCTCTTTTCTAGATACTAAATACTATGTCTCATAATACCTTCATTTCATAACTTAGAGTAAAAAAAATAAAAATGTATGCTGTCTTCACTGGCATGATGGGCCAAGTGGCTAAAAATTAATTTCTCAGATTTCTAACTCTTTCATCATAAAACAGGTTTACAAGCTTAAATATTTTTGATAAAATCTCTTCTCAATAATATCATTGCCTTGGTACTGAAACATGATGAACATATTGCAGATAGTGTTTCTCTAGGATGCAAGAGCAATATTTGTATCAATTACTATACTGTTCTCTCATAGAGGGATACCTTGAAGTCTGTACAACCTCCACCACACACACTAAATGTCCCCAGTTTCTTACACTGAAAAGTATTACTGTCCTCTTAATCTAACAGCTGACATGTTTTATTGTTCCAATTAAGCCTGACCTATTATATCATATACCTTTAATTTCCTGGATACAGTTTACAGACAATGCAAAACTGTGAAAGCCAAGATAAATAGACTATTCTACAATGAATAATCGAAAGCCTAAATGTGACATCTATTTTAGGTGGTCAGGAGTTTTTGATACTTTCTTCTAGATTCTCAGCTGTGTGTTATATGAATGAAGTTGTGAGGCAAGTGATTTCTACACTGAAGAGTGAAGATAAATTACTACCCAGTTGATAACTTTAGTGAAGGCAATTTGATAAAATCAAGGTGTAAAACTTCGAGTTGTTCCTTAGTTCCAATTCCAATTTATTTTCATTTATAAATCTCTGAATTTAGTAGGTGGGCTTTAAATTATAATCTTCATTTTTTTCTACCAAAAAGAAAAGTGTGCAGATATGACAATGTTTTGTAGATTTGCAAGCTCTGAATAATGACAACAGAATACCATACAGTTTTATAGTGAATGTGCTCTAGTTGCTATCTAGCAAGAAAATGGAAGAAGGAAAAAGAGAGAGGGTTTTTTTTGTTGTTGTTGTTTTTTTTTTTTGTTTTTAATTTCAGGAAGAATTTTAACACAGACAGGATGCCACTAGAAACAGGTCATTTGGCACATCAGTGACTATGTTATAACCAGAGCTGTATGCATTGCCTCATGCCTGTAATACCAGGGGTTTAGGAGGCTGAGACAGATGGATCACAAGTTCAAAGCCAGCCTCAGCAACTGGGTGAGGTTCTAAGCAACTTAGCAAGACTCTCCCTCGAAATAATAAATAAATAAACAACAATGAACAACAATGGGCTGGGGATATGGCTCAATGGTTAAGTGCCCCTGTGTTCAGTCCCTGGTCAAAGAAAAAAAAAAAACTGCTAGCAAGATTGTAAATGTAAATATACCACTAAGGGTTATATCAGCAGATATGGATGTGAGAAGTAATGTTGATAAGAGTCAATCTAAAACAAATGACTTCAAGTCACTGATAGAGTCTGGGACACAATATGCACATATATAATCTATATTTAGCATATATGGATTAATAACTGCCTAAAATTGATAATAACAAAGATTTATTTCTCACATCACATTTAGTCTCTTTTGGTGACATGACTTATGTTATTCCAATACTTGTCCTTTCCAGGAAATACACTTTACCATCACAACAGAAAAGAACAAATATAAGCACTCATCTCTTTGCATTGAGGGACATCAAAAATATAGGGGAACCTTAAGAGTAGGTATGGAGAGTAAGGTTAGAACATATGCTAGAAATTTAAGTCGTAATTTTTTTTTTACTAAATACCTGATAGACTTATGTGTTCATCCTTGGACTACAGTCAGGAAACACCTGAAAACAATGGTTCAAACCTAAGGGTGAACATGGTTGTCTGTGGCACAGCAATTCTTTTTCAACTTAAAATTCTATGGTACAAGCACTAGCTCCTTACAAGACCCTTCCTCTCCTTCTCTAGGAGCACTGAAAATTCATACATCAGTTTCATAGAAGGTTATTTTATGGGAATTTGTAAATTAGCACTTACTCTCTACTTCTTTTAGTTTTTATTTTTTCCATCTTTCTTGAAAAGATCTCTATTGAATATCCTGACACCTGCTGGTGAGGGCATGGTTAATTCCAGTATTGTTCCCTTCAACAACTCTTTAAAAGCAAAGATTTAAAGAATTTTATAGATATTTTTAGTGTCAGTTAAGCCTTAATTTATTCAGTTTAAGTAATATCTATTAGTTTTACAAAGAAAGTCATGAGAAATACTTTAATAGTTGCTCTACTTTATTTGTGCAGCCACATGACTTTGTCCATAAATGCATATTTTATTTGACTAACCCAAAAATATTATAATCATCACAGGGATTATGATAAAAGAACAAAAACAATAACAAATGTGCTAAGCATCTTCTTTTAAACACAAATAAGAATTTAATAATAGGAGTGGCTTGGCTTTGGTTTTCTACCTTGTTTTTTTTTTTCATACTAATGCCAGTTTTCAAACTACTTAGCAAATAAAAAGAGTAAACTGATTAGCTGTGATAGAAGCCATACTAAGTAAATATTTGTAAAATTTGCTATTTTTTACTCAGTACCTTCTCATTATGATTTACTTCTGGCTTGAACTGAGTTCTGAAGCCTGCACTTTTTTTTTTTTTTTTTTGGCAAGGATTCAATAAAACTGCTACATCATAAATCATACTCAAAGCCCCTGCACCTGCGAGTGTGCAGCAAACAACAAATATGAGAATTACTTTCTTAGGCTTTAAGGAAACTCAAATGAGAGAGTTTCTAAAAAATTAAACACTAATACACTCCAGAGCATTATTTAAAACTCTTCAAAGGATGAAACACCTACGAATAAATAATCTAATTAAAATCTTGATCTTAAAATCAAGAATTTAAGAGTTGAGTACTAATATAGCTGTTAAAAACTATGAAATATATTTTGTAATGGTATTGAGTAATCATGCTATTTTATTTTAGTCATGTAAATTTATTCCTTTATGTTGCTGTAATTTTGTAAGAAGGAAAAAATCACATGTATTCAGAAGGAAAGCAAACTTTATTAAAATATTTATTCAAAGCATTTTAGATCTGAATACATGATTTATGTGAACATTTACCTGAAGTAATTGCTAAAAAAAATACAACAGAGTTTTAATTTAAGGAAATGTTCAGAAGTGCAATACATTTGCATCTTTGGGGAAATCTTTGCAACTTCAAGACCATATAAGGAAGAATAGACCACTTCAATGTTTTCACCATCATTTTTATTATAAGTGTTTTTCCAAAGTCATATAATCTTAAAGCAAAATACATTTTAATTCTAAGAAAACATTAGAGAAATAATCCGAAATACTTTTTCAGGACAGAAGGGAAAACTTATTGTACCATGGCAATGTAAGGCATAGCCAGATTTTGCATCTGTGACAAATTACCACAGCAGTATACTTCATTTTCAGATTATTCTTAATTTAACATTACAAAATTATCTTTAAATATTTCAGCTTGAGTCTGAAATTAGTATTTATTTATAAAGTATAAAGTTAGTGGTCATGCTAATTAGGAAATGAAGGCAGGAATGTGTAATAATAACAGAAACCTGTTATTCCAGCATAAATATTGATAATACTATGTAAATATATATGGAGTAAGACAGTTAAGTTATTAATTTATCCTTATGTAGAATTAACTAAAAAATCACCATTAATTAAAAACAGAAATGCAATGTAAATGATTCATAGTATTTAGGACATGTCTAGACATTTTTAGATAGTGCCATTTGCTTAAAGACTTCAGGCACAAAACTGCATGCAGGCAGTGAGGAACAGATTGCATAAGATGTCATGTGATTGCTGCAACTGTATGCATGTTATTGAATTTTTTAAAGCAAACCCATAATGATGAATAATTTAGGAGTTAATAAAATATTCAATCTGACTGATCCATTGGTTTAATTTTAAAATAAAGACAACTAATAAAAGGAGTTGCATATCCTTATCATAGCCCATGCATTAATGCACAACCCACACAGAGGGAAACACCAATTCCTATAAAGCATTAAATACATTAGATATATGGTATGGTGTGTGGCAAGAGGAGCAGTCTCAGTGTAAGCACTGTTTTCAATAAGTTTGCCCAAAGTTTAATTGTGTAGAGCTTTCAGGCAAGCTGTACTCTGCCTTCTGCAGAGCTGGGAGAGGGGGAAAACAGAAAGAGAGGTTGAGTTTTTACAGAAAGAGCTGGAATAAAATGGCCAGTTCTTTCCTAAAGCCCTCTTTTCCTCTGCCCCAGAGACAGGCTGAAAAAATAAATCTGAATAATATGGAGTATAAAGCTGCCCCAGAAGTATCTATGAGAACCAAAATGGAAAGCCTAGCTTGACTGATAGAGTAAGTTGTGCCCTCAGCGTGGGTATCTTTAGCAGACAGAGTTCCCAGCAGCCAGATTTACCATGCCCCAGGCTCCTGTCACCAGACCTGGAGAAACAAGAGCGGCCAAACATGCTATATGCACTTTCTCCTCTCCTGTCCCAGCCGCTATCCACTTCGGAGTGGGAACAGAAGGTGGAGGCACTAACTGGGTGTAGATGCATGTGAGTGGGTGAATGTGTTCGTGTTTGGGTAGGAACAGAGGCAGGGAAGGAAGGAGGAGAGGGGAGTGCCTGCATTTCTTCCCTTTCCCTTCTTGCTAAGGATCAAAGTGCAAAAGGAATCCAGAGAGGAAATAAAGGAAAAATAAAGGCAATCAGGGCACTTATCTTTTCTTTAATGCTGGGGAATCATCAGAACACCTATGAAACCATTTCGATTCTTTAACCTTCAGTGGAGCGGATGTCGCTGCCTGATAACTGGAAGGACACTTTGGTAAACACAGTCTAGGCATACACCTACATACACGCCCGCGGGCTGGGAAAAATAGCCACATTCTGGGGGAGCGAAGGAGACCAAAGCAAAGCGCGGCCATGGATCTCTACTATTGGGGATGAGAGGGCATCTGACCAGCAACATTCGACTTCTTAGGCAAAACAGTGAGTCAAGAGTCCATCCTCTGAAACAGATAGATGAGTGCATGGATGGATGGTGTAGAATATTCATGCAGTGTCTAATCTTAAATGAATTCCAGTCAACGCATTTTTAAATCCAACTACATTTTTTTTTTTTTTTTTTAAGAAGCACAGCGTTTTGAGACCCTGTAGTGTACTCGGCTGGCTCTCCACTTGAAGCTGTCTGCAGAGGATTCTATTACCCGCGGATCCCTTTGAAGGGGCTTCCCTTATCCGTGAGCACAGGAGGGGCACAGATCCCCAATACCCCCCTTAGAGTCTCTGCCGCTGCACCAAGCGCCTTCTGGACGCCTACACAGCCCCTGCCAGCGGCTAGACCTAGGTCTGGACCAAGATTTGCATTGACCAGCCACCACTCTCTGAGGACCTGAAAGTCACCTAAACATCTCCATAGGAGACTCCTCGAAGTCTTGAATATTTTTTAAAGGCTGTTTTGTTTTCCTTCTTTTTCTTTTTTTCCATGCAAGTCATGGAAAGAGCGACCAGACCAGCTCTTGCAACTTTTCTGCTGCTGAGCTGGGGGCACGAAGGTTGACTCGCACCGCAGGATTCTATTACCCAGAGTTACGCTCCTATCTAGAGGTAGTACAGAGCAAAGCTCCAGGCCCCTGGGGTTAGAAGATGGGCGGGTTGTTGTAATCAATGCCACGCGTCAGGGAAAGGGCGGTGAGAGAAAGCCCGTGACCTACCAGACCCCTCTCCACCTCACCCGCGGCCAAAACTCCCAGTGCCGGTTCCGGGTTAACAAATGGCTCAGCCTGGGCCCTGTGCCAGAGTACCGCACGCCAAGGACCGACCGCCCTGCGGTTCTCTAGCCTCTTCCCGCATCAACTAGACGACACCCTGGCGCCCTAGTCTCCCTGGCTTCGGCCCCTACTAAAGCCCCGCCCGGCTTCCACTGCCAGAATCCTGGGCACTTGCTAGTGAAGGATCGTTTGGCGACCCAGTAGCAGAATCACTGGTGCCGGGGAACGCCGTCATCTTCCCACCACCTTTCCCCCTCCGTCTTCCTCTTTCCTAGATCGCACATTTCTTCCTATTCAGCCCGGAACACTCTGCTCGGACTTTGCTAGCACTTTTCCAGGGCACCCAGGGCGCGCCGCCTCTTCCGCGCCGCCCGCGGCGCTCGCCACCGGTGGCACGCACCGAGGACAGCCCGAGGGCCCCTGCGCAGCATTCCCTGGGGACTCCCCTCCCGTCCCGCATCCAGCGATCCGGGCCCCGCCGCCTCACCTTTGCCGAACTGGGGGACACCAAGGCTGAGCCCAACCAAGAGCCAGGTGAAAACCGAGCGCTTCATGATCCGGTCTTCCGGACGTGAGCCTGGCTGGTCAGGGGTCGTCACGGAGAGCAGTGAAGCCGAGGTGGCACCGCAGGTCAGCAGTAGACTCCGCCCCTGTTAGAGAATTCAAGAAGATGTCTTCTTCCCGCAGCGCTTTCTTAAACAAATTCTTGGAGAGGGCTAGAAAGAGTGGTGGCCACCAAGAGGAACGTTTCCTCCCCCTTTTTCCTGCGCTCCGGTGCGCGGAGGTGGGTGAGCTCCCTGGAAGCGCTGGCGGGCTCTGCCCTCTGCTGCGGGTGGGTCCTGGCCGAGGTTCGGCGGGCGGGGCGCGGACTCTCGTGGTGTCTCCGGGTCTCCCGCGCGGGCGGGCGGACCCGCGGGCGGTGGAGAGGACGGTGCTCTTAGCTCGCGCTGTTAACGCCGCCGCGGCTGCGGGGCTTCTGACTTGGAGAACAATGAAGAAGCGTGAGCAGGAGGGGAGCGAGCCGGCGGCCGGGAGCGCAGTGTGTACAAACAGAGGCGGCGTGCGTGTGAGCCTGAGCCGGGCAGGCGCGCTCCCTGCTCCCTGGGCGCCGGCCCGCCCCCCGCCCTCTCTCTTAATCCCTCCCGCGTTCTCCCGCTCGTCTCTCTTTTTCTCCTTCTCTCCCCCTCCCCCTCTGAGGTGGCTCCTTCTGCTGGAAGAGAAAAGGGAGACAGCCGCAGCCACACCCTGGCACCTGCCACCACCTCCGAAGTTCCTACATCATTGCCAGTACCTTTTCCACACAGCTGGGTACTGAGGGGTTAAGGGGAGCATCTTTGGTGTCTGAAAGTCTCTTGGTTTCTAGCATTGGCTTTATAATTAACCACGTAAAGGATTCCCCTGAACTTCCTTTCTCAGTATAGCCCGGGAAAATAAGTAGCTGTTGGGGCACAAAGCTTCGTGAGAGACCCAACCCTGCAAAGTGAATTGCCGGCCCGGATTTCTCAGGAAGTGCAACTTAGTCAGCAGCCAGACGCTAATCAGCTAAGACTGGGCTGCTCCACTGTACTGACTGCATTTCAGTTACTCTAGGGCTGAGGAGAAAGGGTTGTGGACTCGTATACGGATGAAAGCAAATAGGAGACATACATTCCATGCATCTAGTTAAGCAAGACATCTGTTTTAGATGAGAAATAGTGGGACGAATCTGGGGTCCATGCAAGAAAATAGAATGCAATAACAGAATCTTGAAACATCACTCAGGTGGGCTTAAATTTCACTGCTACCCACCAAAACTAAAATAAATGGATTAGTTTTTGCAGTGAAAGTGATTGAACCAAAAATACAGCCCCTGGCTTACAATTGTGCTTTCTCCTCTGTTTTCGGATAGAAGGATTGCTTACTGTACATGGATTCAATTCCTGCAGTTGCAGGTAACAAAATGAAACAGCTCTTTTTGGGTTGGGCTTTTTTTTTTTTTTCTTTCTTTCTTTCTTTTTCTTTTTCCTTCCTGGAGAGGGAGTGAGGGAGAGAAAAGAGAGAAATTGGGGGGGGGGGGTCCGGGGCGGAGCACAGAAACGCAGATATTGAAGGAAATATTCTCCTTGGCAAGAAGTGGAAAGAAAATTTTACCAAGATAAGGATAACTGAAGGCAATTAGCCAGGCAACCATCTTCATTTTTTCTTGAGCTCTTCAAACTTAAACTTCTGCCTTCCTTTTGGAATTTGAAGTGAGATCATCAATTCAAGGGGGATGGAAATGGATGGAAAAGTAATACCAAATAATTGCTAGGAAGAAGTAGAGACATTGTATCACAGGCAAACAACCAAAAACAATAAAAATTAATAGAAAACCCCTTTCCGAACAAGGTTTGTCAAAATCTCATGAGGGATAGGAGGGTCAAAACAGATTTTTAAAAAGTCATTTATTTACTGTCTGTTGTTATGCTTAAGTTCACAGATATTAGAATGAGGCAGTATTGTCCAGAGTTGTAGCAAAATACTTTCAAACAATCAACTTTCAACTTTTTGGCACAACATTTTTGCTTAGATCAGTAAATATACTTCCTGTCATCATGTGGCATGTACATCATAAAGTATTTCTTTATTTTTGAAATGAGATGTCTAATATTAGTTTAAGGCATTATTTCTTTTTTTTATTGGTTGTTCAAAACATTACATAGTTCTTGATATATCGTATTTCACACTTTGATTCAAGTGGGTTATGAACTCCCATTTTTACCCGGTATACAGATTGCAGAGTCACATCAGTTACACTTCCACTGATTTACATATTGACATACTCATGTCTGTTGTATTCTGCTGCCTTTCCTATCCTCTACTATCCCCCTCCCCTCCCCTCTCCTCCCCTCTTCTCTCTCTACCCCCTCTACTGTAATTCATTTCTCCCCCTTGTATTATTTTTCCCTCTCCCCTCACTTCCTCTTGTATGTAATTTTGTATAACCCTAAGGGTCTCCTTCCATTTACAAGCAATTTCCCTTCTCTCTCCCTGTCCCTCCCACCTCTCATCCCTGTTTAATGTTAGTCATCTTCTCATGCTCTTCTTCCCTACTCTGTTCTTAGTTACTCTCCTTATATCAAAGAAGACATTTGGCATTTGTTTTTTAGGGATTGGCTAGCTTCACTTAGCATAATCTGCTCTAATGCCATCCATTTCCCTCCAAATTCTATAATTTTGTCATTTTTTAATGCAGAGTAATACTCCATTGTGTATAAATGCCACATTTTTTTTATCCATTCGTCTATTGAAGGGCATCTAGGTTGCTTCCACAGTCTTGCTATTGTGAATTGTACTGCTATGAACATCGATGTAGCAGTGTCCCTGTAGCATGCTGTTTTTAGGTCTTTAGGGAATAGACCCAGAAGGGGAATAGCTGGATCAAATGGTGGTTCCATTCCCAGCTTTCCAAGAAATCTCCATACTGCTTTCCAAATTGGTTGCACCAATTTGCAGTCCCACCAACAATGTACAAGTGTACCCTTTTCCCCACATCCTCGGCAGAACTAACATCATCAAAATGGCGATATTACCAAAAGTTCTCTATAGGTTTAATGCAATGCCAATCAAAATCCCAATGGAATTTCTTGTAGAAATAGAGAAAGCAATCATGAAATTCATATGGAAAAATAAAAGACCCAGAATAGCAAAAACAATGCTAAGCAGGAAGTGTGAATCAGGTGGTATAGCGATACCAGACTTCAAACTATACTACAGAGCAATAGTAACAAAAACAGCATGGTATTGGTACCAAAACAGGCGGGTGGACCAATGGTACAGAATAGAGGACACAGAAACCAACCCACAAAACTACAACTTTCTTATATTTGATAAAGGGGCTAAAAGCATGCAATGGAGGAAGGATAGCATCTTCAACAAATGGTGCTGGGAAAACTAGAAATCCATATGCAACAAAATGAAACTGAATCCCTTTCTCTCGCCATGCACAAAAGTTAACTCAAAATGGATCAAGGAGCTTGATATCAAACCAGAGACAAGGCATCTGATAGAAGAAAAAGTTGGCTACGACCTACACACTGTGGGGTCGGGCTCCAAATTCCTCAATAGGACACTCATAGCACAAGAATTAATATCTAGAATCAACAAATGGGACTTGCTCAAACTAAAAAGTTTTTTCTCAGCAAAAGAAACAATAAGAGAGGTAAATAGGGAGCCTACATTATGGGAACAAATCTTTACTCCTCACACTTCAGATAGAGCCCTAATATCCAGAGTATATAAAGAACTCAAAAAATTAGACAATAAGATAACAAATAACCCAATCAACAAATGGGCCAAGGACCTAAACAGACACTTCTCAGAGGAGGACATACAATCAATCAACAAGTACATGAAAAACTGCTCACCATCTCTAGCAGTCAGAGAAATGTTAATCAAAACCACCCTAAGATATCATCTCACTCCAGTAAGATTGGCAGCCATTATGAAGTCAAACAACAACAAGTTAAGGCATTATTTCTAAAGGGTAGTACTGAATCCTGAAAATGTAAAATTAGAAACCAGTCTCTCTGTGATGAGATATTCTGGATGAGAATGAGTTAAGAGGCTTTTTTAGTTTCCTGTTTTGTTCCTTATTTCCACTTTTAAGTTAATATATTACCTTAATAAGCATGTTAGGAAGCTAAATAATTTTTGGCAACTGTATACATTACTAAACATTTATCTTTCTTTTAATTTAAAGAAGGGGTTTTTAAAACTCCAGTGGGCATAAAACTACATTAAAATGCATATTCTGTATCCAAATAACTGTAGTCATGACAATAAATGCCATTCTTTATTACCTGGTACACAATATGTGAAAGATGTTGCCAGTTTAATACCTCTCCTACTTAAGTCTCATTTTCAATTAAAAAATAATAATATATGGTCTTATACTCAGGCAGCATATGCAGTTATCCCCTTTTTACCCACTTATTGATAATGACCATCTATCATTTAGTCTTTCATTTTGAAAATTTCAGGCAATTTCTGTAACTTACATTTATCCCATTCATTTCACTTTTACTGAGCTCATGTATAGCCTCTTCAAATGTTAAACATAAGAAATATTAAAAGATCACAATGAATTATAAAAGAAAGAAAAAAAGAAAAGATTTAAAAAAATCTATTATGAATCTGTTACCTCACATAAAGTGCTAAGGGACCTTACTAATCACACATGATTGAGCCTACAGTTTTATAGCTTCTCCAAATTTGTGCGTAAATTGTTAAAAATGAATCTATACATCATTTGACAGCACTTCCCAAATTGTTTTCTGCAGGCCTCCTTTTCCCCAAAATGTTAATAGGTTTCTGGAAAACAGCAATGTTCCATGGTCAAATAATTTTGGGCAACATTGCACCTTAAACCAGCTTCTTGGACATTCATGGAGCATCATAGCAATATTAAATACTCTAAAGGTTATGTAGTTTAAAAATGTCCAAGAGTATTTAATTCCACATTTTGGAAACATCTCTCTTTGTTATTATGACAAACTTTTTCTCAAAACATCTGTTAACACTTTGTAGCTTAAGTGCTATAGGGAAAATAAAGTGAAAACACTTCCTTAAAGCAGAGTTAAGTAGCAGAAAAATTAAAAAAAGAACCTGAAGAATTTTACTGGATTTTGATATGAAATGAATGTTTTCATTTCTCCCAAATTCATATATTTAACCCTAAATCCACAATGTGAAGATATCTGAAGGTGGAGTTTTAAGGGTGCAATTATGTCAGAGGAGTGAAGTCCTTAAGAATGGGATTACTGTCCTTTTAAGAAAAGACTCCAGAGAGATGACCTCCCCCTGTTCTCTCCCATGTGAGGACACAATAATAAGAAAAGACAGACATCTATGAAACAGGAAGCAAGCACCCACCAGATACTGAATCTGCCAGTACCCTGATTTTGGATTCCCTAGTCTCCAGAATAGTTGAAAATATATGTTGTTCAAGCCACCCATTCTATTATAACTTGTAGCAGTCTAAACTGACTATGATAGTTTCTTTTAAAAAAATACAAACTTTTTTTTTAAAAAACAACATTATTTTATTTATTTTTTTATGTGGTGCTGAGGATCAAACCCAGTGCCTCACAAGTGCTAGGCAAGCACTACCATTGAGCTACAACCCCAGCCCACTGAAGCAATTTTTATGAATTATTATTATTGACTGGGAATTTAGATTCTGAAGCATACCTGGATTCAGGTATTCCTTGAATTTAGGACATAATTAAATTGGAAGACTCTCTCTATCTCTATAACTCCCTTATCTCAATTAAATCAATTAATTGCCATCTCTCAGTATTATCCTCTGTAAAATGAAGTTAATAATAGTACAAAACTCATAGTGGTAAGTCATTGTGGTGCACAAAAGTTCCTAGCCCATGTAGTAATGATGATGGATGATGATGATGATAAGGAAACTTTAGTCATACACAGAATTCCAAAAGAGTTTTCCTCAATAGCTGACTATCTTCACTCCACATTTTCTGCCCAGCCCTTGGATTATCTAGACATTTTGAAACTCATTTTTCAATTTGTCAAGTCACAAAAAAAAAATAAATCCAGTATTTCATATTATCTCTGTCATTATTGACATATGGTTTAGATATGAGGGGTCCCGCAAAAGCTTGAGTGTGAGACAGCACAAAAAAGTTTAGAGGTGAAATGACTGGATTATGAGAGTTTTAACCTAATCAGTGCATTAATTCCATGGTAGAGATTGACTGGATGGTGACTGTAGGCAGGAAGAGTGTGGCTGAAGGAGGTGGTCACTGGGAGTGGACCTGTGGGTCTATATGTTGTTTCTGGTGAGCAAGAGCTCTCTTTGCTTCCTGATTGTTATGTCCTTAGCTGCCTTTCTCTATTGTCCCCTTCTGCCCAAATGGTGTGCTTCATCTTCATCCCAGAGCAATGGGGCCAGATGTCTACAGATTAAAACCTCTGAAGTTGTGAGCCCCAAATAAACTCTTTCCCTTCTAAAATGATTCTTCTCAGGTCCTTTGGCTAAGCAACAAAAAGCCTGAATAAAACATTGACTATAAATGAGATATAGATATAATCTTAGATTATTTGACCAGATTACACTCAGTACTACTATTAATTCAGCTAAGAACAGTTGGATCTCTGACCTATAGAACTGTAAGGTAATAAATTGATGTTGTTTTAAAATGCCAAGTTTGTAGTCTTTTGTGTTGCAGCAATAGAAACTTTAATAGTGGGTCACTGTTATCCTTTTTCTTTAGTGAGAAGGATAATGCACAGAGAGGAGAAGTTAATTGATTAAGTTAGTGTTGGAGCTAATAACTGAATATAAGCAATCTGAATCCTGAGCCCATCATACTACATTTTGCTACCACCAATTGTGGAGAGTTCACTGTATGCTAAATTGTACATTTTTACAAATATTGCTTTCCTAAATAATCTCCCAAACAACTTCTTGAGGTAAATGTTTTCACTATTTCCATTTAACAGCTGAGGAAACCAAGCATCAAAACATTTTAGTATTTTGCCCAGGATCAAAGAGGCCATGAGAGATGCAGACAAGATCCAGTATCTGACTCCTGGTATGATTCCAGGAGTTGTTTTCATAACTATTATGTTCTAATGCATGTTTAGACAATGGTGTAACTAACTTTATATATTTAGATTTTTAATTTAAGTACCTAAAATTGTAACTGTCAATTTTAGTACACTCCACATTCTCTTGCCCTTCTTGATTTGTTAATTTAGAATATATATTGCTTGAATGTAGAGTTCCAAGCACGTTTTTTAATTCTCTAAAATATTTGCATAACTCATAACACTTTTTCACTCCTCCCAGCTGGAAGGCCTCTTATGAAGCCCACTAGCTGAATTCCCATCTCCCCTGAAGACCTAGCCAAATTATTCCAACAACACAGAACCATCGTTTCTTAGAATTACCAGTGCTTTTCACTCTTCTTTGGTTGTTTGATTCATGTTAATTTTATCTTTCAAAGGAATTATAAATGACTCCTGCTATTTAGATAATTGCATGCCTTAGACATAGCTGAGTGTTATGTTAAAATTCTTTGGTCTCTCTACTAGGAACACTAGGGAAAATTAATCTTTAAGGCCACAAGTTTTATACTAAATCTCTAGTTTCCAGTTTTCCCCTGCTCGACTCCCAGATGAATGCTGCTTCCAGAGAATGTGCAAGGTCTATGAGCAAGAGGTCACCTTTGCCTCCAATGTCTGACCTTGGTAAGAGAAATTTCTGGTGCTTCTAATTCCTTCCCTCCAGTTTCCTCAGCCAATTTCAGTAACTCCGTTTTTTAAAAATATTTTTTTAGTTGTCAATGGACCTTTATTTAATTTATTTATATGTAGTGCTGAGAATCAAATCCAGTACCTCACACATGCCAGGCCAGCACTCTACCACTGAGTTACAACTCCAGCCCCCCAGTGACTCAGTTTTTATTTTCCAGAAATATTTCTGAATAACTTATATATGTGTACAATGAAATTTCAATGGTATTAAATAGTGTGCAAGGAGGTAATATTTTCCCTTCTAATGATATTCTTTTTCTTGTCCAAGGTCTCCTTCCTCTCCAGACCAACTGTCAGTAGATAGTAGCTACTGCTTCTGTATTGTTTATACACACAAACACATACACAAATACAAATGCACAAACATATATATGTATGTACATATAATGGGAATGTGTATACAAATGTGATTTTTAAAATAGTTATTAAATTATATAAACATGCATCTTGCTTTTTTCACAGAAATTACCTCTCCAATATTGTGTAGAGGGCCGCATAATATTTGTGTATTGTAAATCCCTTTTGATGGGCATATAAGTTTTTTGTAATTTTTTAATATTGCAAGCAATATTGCAGTGAATATACGTTTTGTACATAAGAGTGAGACAAACTCATTAGGATAGACTGCTTGAGGTGATATTGTGAGTTAAGGGTATGTGCATTTATAATTATGATAAAAATCATGAAATTGTCATTTAGAAAAAATGTGTAAATTCATCCTTCCCTCTAATCTTCACCAAAAGCAGGCCTCTCTAAGCTTGGCCACTACAATGTCTTAGCACTCGTATTTTGTCAACCTGATGAAAATAACACCACATGATTTTGAATATCTATTATTATGACTAGGTTTGAGCAATTTTTCACATATTTAAAGATAATTTATATTTTCTTTATGTGAACTGACATTTCATGTCTTTTGCTCTTTTCTTATATTGGATTTCTGACCTTTTTATCATCGATTGGTAGGAGCTCTGTATATATTAAAGAAATTAGTCCACTTTGTGTTATATTTATGTCAAAAATTTATCCAGCTGGTGTTTGTACTTTAGTTTGTAACTGTTTTGTCTGATTTTACTGTGCTAAAGTGTATATAGTTTTGGTGATGAAATTTATCCATCTTTATGATTTCCAAGTTTTGTTCTTCTCTACTGTAGGTTCTCACAATTCTGTTCTCTCACTATTCATGTTTATAAACATGTTGTCCTATTTCTTATAGAAAGTTTAATGAGTATTATGTTTTCATGAGTGTGGTTGCTATTTTTATCCACCTCAATTTTTTGTGTGAAGAAATGGTTTAGATGTTACTTATTTTCCCCCAAATGCCTGTTATACTAAAACCACTTATTGAATAAATCTGTGTCTAAGGAATTGATATGACAACTCGGTCTCTTAGTCACTATATATTGGCTTTAATAGATCTTTTCACTGAATTCATGTGCCATTACCACACTCTTGTTTTAAAATGTTTTTGATAATCACTAAGGTAAAATGCTTTCATTCACTTCTTTTAAAAACTATTGCCTGACTAATGTGCATTTATTTCTCCCTATATAAACTTTAGGATGGGTTTGCCTAGTTGAAAAATAAGAATAAGGTTATTTATAATATTAATATACCTACCTATATATCCAAGTTGTCTGTTATATTCTTGTTTGGTTTCTACTTAGGTATTTTCTTTTTATTTACATGCCTAAATGCCGTTTTTACTTTTTGTAACTAGCTCTTGTATGTATATAAAAAATGCCATTCCTGTGTATTGTCTGTGTGTGCAAGAAGGTCAAGCTTAGTTTCTTTATCAAAGTCATTTTCTGTTTATATTAGTTTTTAAGGTGAGTCTTCTGGATTTTCTACAAATGATTGTGTCTTATGAAGATAACATTAGTTTTACCTTCCCTTTATAATTTTTTATGCTTATTTCTTCTTCCTATAAGATTTACAATGTGTGTCACATAAATTTTAAATAAATGGACACATTTGATTTATTCCGTATTGTAATGCAACCACTCCAGTGATCCTTAATGGGCATGGGATATGGCCTCTTGTTCAGAGTTAAGTGCAATCACTAAAGCCATTTTCCATATACAAGAATTTGTTCAAACAACCCAAGCAAATAAACAAACAAAAACCTTAAGGAGTAAAAACATTAATGTGAACTCAGAAAGAAATAAAATATTCATGAATGTTCAGGATAGAATAAAGGAAGAAGTCATATTATTCTTTTTTTAATCAAAAAGAAAAAGAGGCTAGTAAATATCTTGCAGGATTGGATATCCTAAATTTTGAGGTTGCACTTAGCAGAAAATGATAACTTAGTTCTTCTGATTGGAAACAGAAGGAAAATAATATATTTCTATATATTATAGCTGCATCTATTTGAATATATAGTCATCTGGGGAAAATCATATTATGACAGTTCAAAAAATATCTTAGACTATTTTTCTTTTATCTAAGTTTTATTAGCATTAGTCACTTTTTTTCTCCATTTATAGCCTTGGTGAAAATTGAGTCAGATATTTATTTAAATAAAATATACAATTCTTAAACAGAGTAAGTAGATTAAATATGAAGCTAAATGAAGTCTAAAACAATTTATGCTATCCATAAATAAATGCCAAAGATTATGAAGAAATAAGATCCTTTAGGGTTTTCTTAGTTCAAAATGAGCTGCAATTTAAAAGGTCTGTCAATAAAAACATTTCTCAAATGGTAGGAGACCTTCAATGATACATAAAATTATAAGAGGTCATGAGGGACAAGGGGGAGGGGAAAAAAGGGAGAGAATTGAACAACAGCAGGGGAGGTAGAGAGGGAAGATGGGAGGGGAGGGGAGGGGAGGGGGGATAGTAGGGGATAGGAAAGGTAGCAGAATACAACAGTCACTAACATGGCATTATGTAAAAATGTGAATATGTAACAGATGTGATTCTGCAATCTGTATTTGGGGTGAAAATGGGAGTTCAAAACACAATTTGAATCAAATGTATGAAAGATGATATATCATGAGCTATGTAATGCTTTAAATAATCAATAAAAAAAATAAAAATAAAAACATTTCTCTTCATAATTATTGTTTTATAAAAATATAAGAAATAGAAATGTTATATTGCTTTATTACATGGTATTTTGTCTCAGCAACTTAAAATATGGTTTGTTTCTTCAGCAATGGGGAGAAGAACATTTAATATTATAGGTTAAAATATTGAGATAGATTATTATACTTCTGGCTGTAGGTAAAATCATCTTAACATACTTTCCCTAACATTTAAAGTAATTTGAAATATCTCCTTACAATAAAACATAACATTATGCATGTCTCAGCACAATTATCTTAACTTATAATTGAAATTATAATACATGAAATATTTAATTAAATATTTTAAATCTTTCTTTTTTGTTTTTTCTTTCTTTCTTTTTGTTTTTGCATTACTAGGGATTGATCCCAGGGGTGCTTTACTTTAGAGCTAGGCCCCAGACCTTAGTACTGTTTATTTGGAGATGAAGTCTCATTGAGTTGCTCAGTGAATTTAAACTTTTGATCCTCTTATCTCAACCTCTAGAGTTGTCCATATGTTTCTTTACAAACTGTAATACCTACATTAAAGTTGGGTGGATGAGACAGTTATGGTAAGGTGATGAATATATGTTTATAGGTTTGATTTAATAACGCCACAATGTATGCATATATCAAAACATCACATTGAGATAACTTTGTGCTTTTACAAGTGACCAACACAGACATAAGGAATTTGAAACAAGTGCATTTTTTTGTTTATTTTTTGTTTGTTTGTTTGTTTGTTTTTATTGTTGTTGCTTGGGATTAAACCCAGAGGCTCATGTAAACATGTGCTCTGTCATTGAGCTTGCACACATAGCTAGTGATTCTTATAATATTTTATAATCACAATGACATCATGTCTTTGTTTCATTTAGTTATCCTAGGGACTTTGCTTCATAGGCAGACTTTCAATTTCAAAACAAAATTGCAAAGCTTGTATAAAAAAAGGCAATGCTGCAATATTGCATAATTGCTTCACTGAATTCTTAGAGATTTCAAAGGTCTTGGTTTGATTTACATAATTTTTTGTCTTACTATTTATAGCGATGCCACTTAATTTGTAAAATAATTTGTGATATGCAGTATGATTAGATGGACATTTTGAACTAAAAAGTTTAAAATTTTATAGTAAAAAACCCATTATAATGTAGGACTTCACTCATCCAATCGTCACCAAATTAAACTGAGAAAAATTAATTTTCTATTTAACTGAATTATCACTCTTGAATTACAAGGAATACATTATTGAATGTTTTCTGCAATATAATGCAATGAGAAACTAACATGAATTTGAAAGTCTGAGATTATAAATCAATCTGAAATGATTTCTGTAAATAATAAACTTGGAGGATCTCTTCGTCTTTCAAATTTGAGATGAGTAAATTAAAAGTACATCAAAATGGAAGTCAGGTACTCTATCAACCTTTAAAATACTTTGTAGCTGGGCTTGTTGGTGCATGCTCATAATCTCAGTGACTCAGGAGGCTTAGACAGGAGGATTGCAAGTTTGAGGCCAGACTGGGCATCTTAAAAAGATCCTGTCTCAGAATAATTAATAAAACATGTTAGGGATATAGCTCAGTGGTAGAGTAACACTGGGTTCAATCTCCAATACCACATACATAAATAAATAAATATTTCATTTGAACTACTATAGGAATAATTTTTTTTCCTACTCTTTCTATATATAAGCAGAAGACAACATAATAAGGCAAGGAGTGGAAATATTTCCTGTTTTGCCTTTGATGATCTCAGTCAGCATCAGCTGAAAATATCCTTGCATTAATATTTTCCTGTACTCTAGTAAATAATCTGTCACTCTAGGCTATAGCCTGAGAGAGTGACTCAGTTCTGTCCAGGATTACGCTTGGATGATAAGCAATGATTGAGAATACCAGAAAGTTTCCCCCACAGAGAGCCCTGGTTTGAGTAACAAGTGCAGAAATGAATGATCCACAACTTTTAGCAAGTTTGCTTTAAATAAAGGAAGATGTGGGCCCTTAACTTTTATGTTTTTTTTTAAACACAGCAAAATGTTTCATTGTTACATATCCTTTATATTCTACTATCCTAGTACTTTGTTATCAAATTTCTTTTAGCTTTATAATTTTTAAAATTTTTAATTTTTTTTCCAATGCAGGAAGTTAATCTTTTGAATTCTCTCAATAGTTTACATTCCTGAGAGGGAGACTGATAGCTATTTTGCTTCTAATTAGTTCTGTAAAATCTCTGTTAATACTGATCTCCTTTTGTAGTCTCAGATGGCACCTTTGCCCTAAAACAAGGTCTTGTGGAGGGGGTGGAGAGCAGAGAGCTTAACTTACTGCTCCAGGCAGTTGCTGGGACTCCCGGCTGAGGAGGTCTTCTCATGGGAGCAATGAGCATCAACTCACAGATGGCTTGTAGTAATGACCAGACTACTGTTGCTTCTACTTTCTGAGCTCAGTCTGTCCTTAATAAGTGAGTTCATGAATTAAAGATAATTTTTCTGACAGTGGCCAAGCTTTCCATTCAGCCCATAGTATGGGGTGAAAAGAAAATTAGATATTATCATAATTTCTTTGTAGATGTAGAGGTTCCATATATATTTGATAAGCTGCAAATGTTCTAAAATAATTTCTATTTAGTTTTTCACTTCTTAGACATTCCATTGTTCTTTCATGTTTTCTATCCTTCCTCAGACATATCTAATTTACCTTTTTCCTAATTAAATACTTAGTAAATCCCCTGATTTAAAATTTTACATTTTTCAAATATTATTTTTTCATATAAAATAGACTTTGCATACTTTCCTATTTTTCCTTTCGTCTTTCCTGTTACTAATGACACATAGTTTAATATTTAAGAATATATAGTTTATTTAATATCCACTACATGAAGAAGCTATTTCTTTGGCAATGTTTATCCTTATTCTAGTAGATGAACTTTTTTTTTAAGTTAAAATACCTCACTTAAATGTGATGGGTTCAATGGGTTCACTTTAAAATTGTGTAGATCAATATGAAAATAGCTTCTGTATTCATAGAATTATTTGATTTTATCTGATATATGTCTTTCAGTATATGTGCACCTTAAATGGACTTTAATGAAATTTTAGGGAGCTCTCTTTGTCTTTCTTTTTGAGTATTAAACATTCTCTTTACATTTGTTCAAAATATCATGTGGTTGTTTCTATTGTGACTTTTTGTCATTGTCTTCTAAGTGATTTTTATAAATTAAAAAACTATAGTATCTAACTTGTTATTCTTCCAAAGTTCTCGGATCTTTTCAGTTATTCTGAGTGTTTTTTTTCTTGCAAATAATCATATGCAAATGATTTTTTACTTTTTCCTCATATATCTATTTATGTCTCACTGCTTTATTTTAGTTCCTAGTTGCACTGTCCAGAATTTCCATGGAAATCTAAATAACTCATTTGTATGAACTGTCAGTGGTGTTCTAGCCAGACTACCATAGTAGAGGTGTGCAGATGTAACCAATTTACAAAAGAATACCATAGCAGGATTATCTGTGTCTCTAGCAGTTTTCTCCCAAATATCCGGAGCTTGGAAGGAAGACATTTTGTTATAGCTTTTGGAATATGTTCTTTAAAAATAAATCTGATAAAGAAAATTAATTTCTAGGTGGATTTTTTTTTGTCTCGTCTTTAAAAACACACAAAGAAGAAAAGAATGGTGGAGGGAGGGGATGCATTAAAGTCTTCTCAGGAAACACAGAGAGATGTGCCACTTTCCAATAAAGGATATCTGGATGGATAGCTTCTGACATGGGAGTGATCAGAACTCAGAATGTGTACTTGGAATGGGAGAAGTTGGCAAGCTGGGGAGAAGAAATAGCAGTCCAGGAAGAGCCTGAAGTAGAACACAGCAGAAATGAGGAAACATCTGCAAAACATGTTACAAGAAGCAGAGACCTTAGTCTCTCTGACACGCCTACAATCATGAGAGAACTTGAAAAAATTAGAAGTTGTAAGTAGTGACTACTTTTCACTTGCGTTCTAAATATTCAAGGCTTATTTTTTGCTATTGTACTTTATTCTTCAAAATCAGTCTCATAAATTTTTGCAAGCACAGATATTGTTGGTATTTTAGTATAATTTGTTTTCTTTAAGTTTACTTCATTGTCAATATGTTAAGTGATGTATGATTCTCTAAACAAACAAACAAAATAGTCAAAATGTTGCCTAAGTCACTGGGCAGGCTTGATTGTTCATGTACTGTAGCCATGTCCCATAGGATTAGTAAGGCACAGCTTTCACACTGACTTGAGCTACTATATAAAAACATAAGAACAACCCAAATGGTCTGAACACTATATCCAATTTTTCTATTTGGAACATCACCTCATAACACTTCTGGCAGTTAAACTTTGTGATCAATCTGTCTCTCTGGTCATTCTGACAATGAATTTAATCTTACTTGTGAAATTAAGTCCATGGTAAGCATTGCCAGACCCTCTGTCATTTTGTGCTACAGTCATTCCTCAGGATCCTGAGGGATTGATTCCAGGCTCCCAACAGAAACCACAATCTGTAGATGCTTGAATTCCTTATATAAAATGCTATCCCATTTTCATATAACTTATGTATATCCTCCTGTATACTTTAAGTCATCTCTAAATTGCTTATAATACCAAGTACAATAAAAATGCTATTCTAATAGTTTTTCTGCTCTATTACTTAGGGAACAATACGAAATTGAGTCTATATGTGTTCAATACAGATGCATTTATTTTTCTGAATAATTTTTATCCACAGTGAATTTAATCTAGAGATGTTGAACGTGTGAATATATACTCTGAGATGGGCTTAAAGCTTTTTATTTTTCAAGCTGTTTCTGTCATTTTGTACTAGTTACTCCTCAGTATCAAGAAGGATTAGTTCCAGGATCCCCACAGATATCAAAATCTAAAAATGCTCAAGTTTCTTATGTAAAATGCCACAGAGTTTCCATGTAACTTACAGTCTTCCTGTAAGTCATCTCTAGTAATGTTATTATAATAACTTATAATATCTGACACACCAACAATCTTCACACTCAATCTCCAATTCATCAGTAATAAAATATTATTATATGATATTCCATCATTCATCTATTTCATACATTATGGAAAACTTTACCATATACTATGTCTTGGGTATTGTACAAAGCATTTCCTTTAAGGCTATTGAATTTAAAGTCTATGAAATGATGATATATTTGTCTTTATTAGCATTATTGTAGAACTTACATGTTCCAGTAACTTCTTATTCTTCAATAAAGCTACATGCATATATACCCATTCTCCACATACATACCCCAAACTATGGTCTTCTAGGACTACACATCTATTCATATTCAATACAGATTATAACACTAGCTTCAGACAAAAGGAACAACAGTTTTCTCTGCAAACCAGAACAAAGTTCAATCCTGATAAGTCTTCTCTGTGACTATCAAAACTATTAATTAAAATGAAAAATTCACAATGAAACTTACTATTCTGTATAGTTGCTATGCACCAATAAATATGAAGAAAAATTACATTAAAAAATTATTACAATGATTAATTAAAAGTAATCAAAGCAGAAAAGAAACCTACATATTCAGCCAGTTTTTTTTGTTTGTTTGTTTTGTTTTGTATTTTGGGGCATTACTGGGCATTGAACCCGCTGGCACTTTATGCCAAACTATGTCCCCAGCTCTTTGTCATTTATTTATTTATTTATTCATTCATTCATTCATTCATTTGTTCATTCTTTTTTTTTTTTTTTTGAATTTTGAAACAAAGTCTATCTCTAAGTTGCCCAGGCTTACCTTAATCCTGCAATTCTCTTGCCTCAGACTCCTAAGTCACTGGACATGCTTGATTGTTCATTGTATTTTTTTTTTTTTTGTACCAGGGATTGAATTCAGGGGCACTCGACCACTAAACCACATCCCCAGCCCTATTTTGTGTTTTCTTTAGAGACATGGTCTCACTGAGTTGCTTAGTATCTTGCTGTTGCTGAGGCTGGCTTTGAACTTGCAACCCTCTTGCCTTATCCTCCATGAGCCGCTCAAGAAGCTGGTATTACAGGCACGCACCACTGCAACCAGAGGCAGTTCAATGTATGGTTAATTGTAATTTTAAGAGGGTTCAGAACTTTATTTTGTATAATAAATACAACGTAATAATCCAAATTCTTATTGATTGTGTTTTGGATTGTCTGAAATCTTTTATTGTTGATGAGCTCTCCATAATATATAATGCCATAAGAAATAGAATGGCAAAAAGTCATTATGAACTCTAGCAATTAAAGCAATTATTTATGTAGGAAAGATTCTTATTTGAAGGGTCACTAGGTGGAAAATGTATACATTTCAGAGTTTTAAATAATTTAATAGAGTTTCCCTAGATTTGCCATGAAATTTGTATCAACTCATACATCTAGCAGAATACCAAAGTACCCATTTTTTTCCCAAATAAAACTAGATACTAGCAAACCCTTTGAACTTATACAAACAGGATAATTAAAAATATCTCATTATTGAAATTTGTATTACCACTTCAGTAAGTTTAAATATCTTCATTCTTTTTTTATGGAAAAAAGTTTTATTTTAAAGTATGTTTGTTATTAACCCCTTGATTCATTCCAAAACCCAAATAAATGCATGAAATATCATTTAGGAGCTTCTTAAAAATTTCTATTCCAGTTCAATATCATAAATTAGATCATATAAATTTTATATAGTCCATAATACTCAATAAATATTTTATAATAATACCAAGGCAAATTCTGAATATCATGTTTCTACTAAGTAGAATATCATATATTATAAACATTTTTTCTTTTAATTTCTTATCTATGACTGCAGAATGCATTACAATTCATATTACAATTTTTCATATCTCTGGTTGTACACAACAAAGTAGAGTCACACCATTTGTGTAATAATGTCCATTGCATTCCACCAACTTTCCTACCTTCATACCCCCTCCCTTCCCCTCCTTTCCCTTTGCCCTATCTAAAGTTCATCTAATCCTCCAGTGCCCCCCACCCCCAACCACATTTTGAATCAGCAGCCTTAAATCAAAGAAAACATCTGGCATTTGTTTTGGGGGGATTGGTTTACTTCATTTAGCATTATATTCTCCAACTACATCCAGTTACCTTCAAATGCCATGATTTTATTCTCGTTTAATGCTTTTTTATGTAATATTCCATTGTGTACATATACCACATTTTCTTTATCCACTCATCTACTGAAGGGCATCTAGGTTGGTTTCACAGTTTAGCTATTGTGAATTGTGCTGCTATAAATATTGATGTGGCTGTGTCCCTATAGTATGCTGTTTTAAGTCCTGTGTGTATAGACCAAGGAGAGGGATAGCTAGGTTAAATGATGGTTCCATTCCTAATTTTCCAAGAAATCTCCATACTGCTTTCCATATTGGCTGCACCAATTTTCAGTCCCACCAGCAATGCATGAGTGTGCTATTTCCCCCACATCCTCGCCAACATTTATTATTGTTTGTCTTTCTGACTGGAGTGAGATGAAATCTTAGAGTACTTTGGTTTGTACTTCTTTAATTGCTAGAGATTACACATCTCCATTTTTTTAACTAGTAACTTTCATCTTAAGTGAATTACTTACCATGCCCATTTTTATTGTGAGATTTGGTTTTTGTTTGTTGCATAAGTTTATAAAGTATTTTTCTTAAAATATTTTACTTTTTTAATCGAATTTCGATTGGTTCTTTTTAGTTATTCATGACAATAGTATATACTATGTCCTAATCACAAAAGCATGTAATATATACTGTTCTAATTCACTCACCAGTGCTTCCCATTCTTTTCCCTATCTTCCACACCCCTTGTTTCCTTCCCTCTATTCTACTGACTTTTCTGCTATTTATTTATAGTTTTATTTTAAATCAGTGTCTTGTGGATGTAATTAATGGTGAGATGGCAAGATTCACTGTTAATTTAATGTAGTGAGGGTATATTTTCTTAAATATGTCTCAATATTCCCATAGGTTTTTTTCTTATTTTTTAACTTTGTTGCATAGACGTTTTAAATATTTCGTAATTTATCAGTCTTTTCATTTGTGTTTAATTATTATGCCATCATAGGCATATATTACATGAAAAATTCAGACTATTACATTATACTTTTTGATCCTTGTAATGTGTTTTGCATAATGATATACTTGCAAGTGTATAAAATTTAGATTATTTTTAAAATAAACATTTTATTACATATAACATTACATATTATATATGATTTTTATATAAATTCTCTATAGAAAATCATTTAAAAGGGCTTATATAAATTTTTATTGGTGTATCATAATTATACACACTAGTGATATTCATCCTGCTGTGTTATTCATACATGAAAATAATAAAGTTTGCTAAATTTCATCCCCTGGTACATCTTCTTTCCCTCCTCTTCTCCCTCCTCCAATCCTTTATTCTACCTTACTCATTTCTTTTATATTACTTTTTTAATTAGTGCACTATAATTATATATAAACATGAGATTCATTGTGGTATATTCTTTGTACAGGGATACAACATAATTTGGTTGAATTTATTCTCCACTATTTTCCCATGTCCTCCTTTGATTCAATCCCCTTCCTCTACTCCTTCTTCTACCCCTTTCATTTTTGTGATATCCTTTTGTTCTCTCTCTAGTTTCCACATATGTGAGAAAACCTTTGCCCTTTGACCTTCTGGGACCAGCTTATTTTATTTGATAATCTCCAGTTTGTTCCATTTACCAGCAAATATCATAATTTCATTCTTCTTTATGGCTGAGTAAAACTCCTTTGTGTGTGTGTGTGTGTGTGTGTGTGTATGTGTTTGAGAGAATTTTCTTCTTGTTAGTAAAACTAATATGTAGCTATCATTTTGTCATGTCATTGCACATTTTTGACTCTAGCAAATCTGAAAGCCACTTGCCTTGCATAGGAAGCTGACAGTGCCCACTTATCTGAAAAATATTAGTTACTCATTAGTAATTTTTTTGCTAATTTCTTTAGTTTTGTATTTTAGTAGTGAAGAATATTCTGTCTTACATAAAAACAAAGAAGAAGGACCAAAGTTCTTTGTTATTATATGTGGTTTTTAAGTGGGTCATGTTTTCCTTGCTCATATTGATGAATGAGTACAAAGAATAGATCCGAGTACTGTGGTAACTGTCACTTTTTTATATTGTTCTGGTCCTGTCTGTGAAAATCAGTTTAAAGCTACAAGTAAAAACTTAGATACACAAGTTAGCATTCATTGAAAGTTGCCAAGATTACTTTTAAATTTAAAAAATTTGAGGACGCGGGGGGGAGGCGGCGGCAGCTGCGGGGCTGCTGGAGGCAGAGGCGGAGAGGCATGGAGAGGCGCAGGGCCGCCGCCACAGCGCGGGAGGATCACTAGGCAATGCTGAACTGACGTGGATCTGGGGCGAACAGTCTGGGCCTCTCAGAACACACACTGAGCCCGGATTGGCTGAATTCAAGCTCCCGTTCGCCTGCTTCCCACAGACAAACACCTGTGACTCAGCACTAATCCATCCGGCTGAAACAACTTGTCAGCCCTTCTGTTCCTATGGAGGTAAATGCCAACCGAGCCTTCATAGGTAGTGGCCACAGGTTTGAAATGGGGCTTGGGAGAGACAGTAAGGACCCACCCGTTGCATTGGTCACCCGGCAAAGGGAAAAAAACTGTCGTCATTTGCAAGAGATACCACCATGGCAGAGAACTGACGTCACCAGACTGCAGCGGAGGAGATAACTTCATTGAAACCTGCGGCTACAGGTGTGTAATTCCCTAGCCTTCCCTCTCCACACATCGGGGAAACCTTAGAGGCCCCTCCCAGCTCTCCCGTAAGGGCCCCTCCCAGCTCTCCCGTGAGCGCGATAGCCAGACCAAGGGAATCAGACATGGCACGGGACCCGTGGCGCGGAGCTCCCGGCTACTGCTCCCACCAGTGCTGACAACTGAGGTCTCTTGCACCAGCTACCGGGGGCGTGGCTACCGGAGGGCAAGTAAAATTCGCTGAGGATTCTCAGCCCTAAGCTCTACAAACTTAGGGTCTGAGGGAATGGCAAACTGGGAGAGTGTGCCCAGTCGTTCATGAAAACAGGGCTCCCGGGAGCAGCAGACCTGGCGTGTAGCCAGTATTGTGGTGAGCAGCACCCGTGAGAGGGGCCTGGCTAGAGGAAAAGTGGGGAAGTGACTAGACACAAGAGGAGGCCCTAGGCACTCAGGATTGGAGACTCACCCAGTCTGGGAGGAGCTGCTGCACAGTGATTGGTTCCCGCGTATTGACAGGAGAAACTTGGCCTGGTGGGCACAACGCCACCTACTGGAAGAGAAGTTAATCAAACTCTAAGATTGCATTTGTTTTTCTTTTTTTTCTCTTCTTTTGATTTGGGTTTTTTCTTTCATTTTCATTTTTCTTTCTTGTTGTTTTTAAAAATTTTTTTTTACAATTTTTTTTAATTTTTTTCTTCTAATTTTAATTTGAATTTTTTATTATTTTTTTTAATTTTTTTGTCTTTTTTTATTTCCTATTTTTTTCTTCTTTTGTCTTTTCATTTCTTTTCAATTTTCTTATTCCCCCTTCCTAGAATTCTACCTGCTTACTCTCATTCTTTTTAGTGACTTCTTCCCTTCCCTTCTAATACCTTTCCTCCCAAGCATCAAATAAATTTATAGGAGTAAACAGTAACTCAGCAGTCAAACAGAACAAGAAGCAACATGAGAAGTATGAAAAAACAAGGAAGAAAAGGAGTACAAACAATGCAGGACAGCCTAAATATTCAGGAGGACCTAGAGTCATCAGAAAAATGGTCATATAAAGAACTCAAGGAACACCTTAGACAGATGGAATGGAACCTTAAAGAGGATACGAGACAGCAAATTCAAGCAGCGAAAGAACACATTGAGAATGAATTACATAGACAGATAAAAGAAGAAGTTAAGCATCTTTATCAGGAGATAGAGATTATAAAAAAGAATCAAACAATAATCTTAGAAATGAAGGAAATTATAAACCAGATTAAAATCTCAAATGAGAGTATCACTAATAGAGTGGAGCAAGTAGAAGCCAGAACGTCAGATAATGAAGACAAAATATATCATCTTGAAAAGAGTCTAGCCAACTCAGAAAGGCTGGGGAAAAATCACGAGAAAAACATCCAAGAGTTATGGGATAACATAAAAAAAACAAATTTAAGAGTCATCGGGATAGAGGAAGGGATAGAGATTCAAGCCAAGGGAATGAGTAACCTACTAAATGAAATAATTACAGAAAACTTTCCAGAAATAAAAAAGGAAACAGATATACAAATTGTAGATGCATACAGGACACCGAGCATACAAAATCACAGTAGACCAATGTCGCGTCTACCCGCCAGCAGGAATGACGACAACAACAGGATTCTTCTTTAACACGCTTTATTGGGAGCATCCATTAGGTATAGATGAGAGGAAAGACCCCGAGCCCGAAAAAACCACCCCTTATATACTTCAACTGCAGCCCTGCTCGTACACCATTGGACAAAGAGCGCATAGCAACACAGCAGCAGCCAATAGAATGATAGACCCAGCACTTGCACACAAGGCAAGAGACACCCAGTTCCAGCTTGTGCAAAACAACAAGCACTTCTTGAAAACAGTTTGTTCCAGGAGCTGGACAATTGATACATTCCATTCTAGGGAGTGGCTGAAAACAAAGAACTGGGTCTCAGCCCAAGAATTAGGCTCACGCCCACACAAGGCAGCACAGCAAAATAGCTCACCACAGTTCCCCCTTTTTAGTTTTATTCGAGCCATTTGAAATTCTCCCGATCCAGGAAGTGTCCTCATGATGACCCCTCCGATCAAGGGTGGCATTCAAAGGCCAAACAAGGAAGTCACCTTTCTGAGTGCAATGGGCAACATTTACCCTTCAGAGTGAAAAGGCTGTCTTCCTAAGACATGGAAGCCTTCCAAGGTGCAATGACAACAAGGTCACTTGGTGTGCAAAGGCCATCCACATCAAAACAGGGGTTTTAGGATTTTGCCAAGCTGGCTAGCCAAATTTGTGGGGAGGCCCCAGGTTCCAGTGCAGCAAGCGCCTGAACTACCTTGACTCTATCACTCTGCTGCGTGCGTCGCATACGACAAATCATCCAAAGGCATAAGACAAGGCCACAAAGAAGCATAGCACTAAATAACCCAACCCCTACCCACTCTTTAAAGTAGGAAAATATAGAAGAAGCCCAGGAGGCGAAGTCTGCAACAGAAAGAGGTTCCACGCGTGTTCCATTTAAGTTGGCAATCTGAGACAGCAGTTCTTGAGTGAGTCGCTCTCCTTCCTGGGTCCAGTTTCCCTGTAAAAATCTAGACAATCTATTACTCTGTTCCACGGAAGCAATCATATTGTAATATAAAGGAGTAACACACACATACTTATAATGAGATACACATCCTAACTGAGTAATTTTATAAACTTCCTCTACTTGTTCTTGTATTATATCTACTCTTTGATTAAGCAAGTAAATACCAGCAGTAAGATGTCTATTGATTTCTTCCAACGTAGTTAAGGCTTTAGCTGTTTGATCTACTACACTATTAATGACTTGAGCTGTTTGTACCTGAGAGGCCATAGCTATGGCTGCAATGGTAGCTGCTGCGGCAGACGCCACAATAGCTGTAACCACAGCAGCTGTAATGCCGAAATCTCTCCTTTCCCTGACCAACTGTACCAGGGGAAAAGAATTAGGATCGGCCTTAACTGGCATGGGCACAAAGGTCGGAACCTTTACCACCAAAGCCAATGACAAGGAAGTATTCCAACACTGGGTTAAATAACACTCTTTTACAGTACAATTAACTATAGTAGAATTGTCAGTATGATTAACACATTGTTCATACACTAACTGCTTCACTAGGGGCATCGCCTGCTCCGTATCCCCCAAAATTTTTGAAGCTGCTTGAAGCATTCGGGCGACAAAATCTGAAAATGGCTCAGTAGGGCCTTGTATGATTTTTGTAAGATTCCCTGTTGTTTCACCTCTATTGGGGAGAGCCTTCCAGGCACGTAAGGCCAAAATATTAATTTGTTGATATACTACTAATGGATAAACATTTTGATTTTGGGCCCACTGACCTGTCCCGGTCAGCATCTCCACATCCCAGTCTTGTTGACCATCAGCCGCATTCGCGTGAGCCTGTTGTATAGCGGCATCCAAGTATAATGATTTAAAATCAAGATATTGTCCCATGGAGAGACAAGCCTTTGCTAAATGATACCAATCCATTGGTGCCATAGCATTAAGATATAAGCGTTCAAGCAATGCAATTGTAAAAGATGCTGTGACACCATTAGTCCTGACAGATTCAGCTATGTCTTTAACTAATTTATAAGGAATGGGCTCAAAATATCTCTGTCCCTGTGCATCCTCAAAGACAGGATATGCACCAACAGGATATGCCCCCTCCTCCTCCAGCTTCCTCCAAGTACTGCGTTTTATGAAGCCACAAGCTCCGCCTGGAGCAGTGGGTGGAGACCCTTTACGTGGCAACAGTTGTTTAGCTACAGAATACGCCGGAGGCTTCGGAGGAAGAAGGGCGGCGGCCATTGCCGCGTCATAGCGGCCATGCTCATATTCAGCCACCATTTTCTCTAAGCTTTGTTCTTCTTCTGGGGTAAAGCCTTCTGACTCACCTTCCGACTCAGACTCATCTGAATCAACTATCTTTAATTTACGGAAGGCAGATAAATCTGGATAGAGTTTCGGGCGTGCTCCTAACGCTGGAGTCACGTCCTTTTGTTCCTTGAGTGCACTTTCACTTAACTTTGCATTAGATCCCCTTTTTTGTTTTGTTTCATGTCTTTCTTGCTTAGATTCCTCTGACTCTGACCCAGTATCCTGATGCTCCACCAAAATCTCCTGTCCCCTTTTAGTGGTTTCAGGAAAACAGACTGATATTGACCCATGATAGAGCACTATACTAAGCCAGAGCCACCGGACCAGGGGATTACTTACCGGCGCCACCGCTCCGCGTGTAAAGTTCTGAATCCTCCCGCAAAATATCGGGGGTCCCCTCGTAGCCAATAGATGACAATTCCCGGGATTTCGGCACCACTTGTCGCGTCTACCCGCCAGCAGGAATGACGACAACAACAGGATTCTTCTTTAACACGCTTTATTGGGAGCATCCATTAGGTATAGATGAGAGGAAAGACCCCGAGCCCGAAAAAACCACCCCTTATATACTTCAACTGCAGCCCTGCTCGTACACCATTGGACAAAGAGCGCATAGCAACACAGCAGCAGCCAATAGAATGATAGACCCAGCACTTGCACACAAGGCAAGAGACACCCAGTTCCAGCTTGTGCAAAACAACAAGCACTTCTTGAAAACAGTTTGTTCCAGGAGCTGGACAATTGATACATTCCATTCTAGGGAGTGGCTGAAAACAAAGAACTGGGTCTCAGCCCAAGAATTAGGCTCACGCCCACACAAGGCAGCACAGCAAAATAGCTCACCACACAGATATACAAATTGTAGATGCATACAGGACACCGAGCATACAAAATCACAGTAGACCAATGCCAAGACACATTGTTATGAAGTTATCCAATATACAGAACAAAGACAAAATATTAAAAGCTACAAGAGAAAAGAGGCAGATTACATTCAGGGGTAAACCAATAAGGTTAACAACGGATTTTTTATCACAGACGCTGAAAGCGAGAAGATCCTGGAACAACGTATTTCAAACACTGAAAGACAATGGATGCCTACCAAGAATTCTGTATCCAGCAAAATTAAGCTTCAGATACGACAACGAAATAAAAATATTTCACGATAAACAAAAGCTAAAAGAATTTGCAGCCAGAAAACCAGCATTGCAAAGCATCTTGAGCAAAACACTACACGAGGAAGAAATGAGAAACAATAACCAAAGCCAACAGTGGGAAGTACCTCAGTAAAGACAGACGGAGGGGGGAAAGCTAATCATGGAGAAGCAAACTAAATTTAAAAAAAAGAGATAAATAATCAAACATGGCTGGAAGTACAAACCATATATCAATAGTAACTCTGAATGTTAATGGCTTAAACTCTCCAATAAAGCGACATAGGCTGGTATCATGGATTAAAAAAACAAATCCAACAATATGCTGCCTCCAGGAGACACATCTGATTGGAAAAGACATACACAGGCTGAAGGTGAAAGGATGGGAAAAAATATACCACGCACAGGGTCCTCAGAAGCAAGCAGGGGTGGCCATCCTCATATCGAATAAAATCGACTTCAAGACTAAGTTAATCAAAAGGGATAAGGAAGGACATTATATACTGTTAAAAGGAACCATTCACCAACAAGACATAACAATTATCAATATTTATGCACCAAATAATGGTGCTGCGACATTCATAAAACAAATTCTCCTCAAGTTCAAGAATCAAATAGACCACAACACAGTAATTATGGGTGACTTCAACACACCTCTCTCACCATTGGACAGATCCTCCAAACAAAAGTTGAATAAAGAAAGTATAGAACTCAATACCACAATCAATAACCTAGACTTAACTGACATATATAGAATATATCAACCATCATCAAATGGATATACTTTTTTCTCAGCAGCACACGGATCCTTCTCAAAAATAGACCATATATTATGCCATAGGGCAACCCTCAGTAAATATAAAGGGGTGGAGATAATACCATGCATTTTATCTAATTTGAGAAATACATCAAGATTTCAAAAAATATTAATTATTGAATAGCTGGAACCATTGAGAATTTTTTTGGACATATTCTGTTTGATCACTTCTTCATTTAAAAGCAATTTTTAAGAAAGGAATTGCTACAAAAGAGATTTTATCATTTCTTCAACATGATTAATCAAAATTTTTATTAGTTTAATTAAGCTCTTTGTTTCCAGTTCCTAGTCAACAATGTCAAAAATTCGTATTTATTTATCTACCCATTTATTTATGTTTCAGTACTATAGATTAAACCCAGAGCATTTTACTCTGAGTTATATCCTTAACCCATTCTATTTCTTTTGAGACCATGTCTCACTAAATTGTCCAGGCTGTCCATGAACTTGTAATACTCTTACATAGGCCTCCTGAGTAGCTGAATTATAGGTGTGTGCTACTTAGCGTGGCTTACCGACTCTCTTTTATAAACAAGGAATAAGGTTTCAAGGAAAGTTCTATGGATTAGATCTCTGGTTTTCTATTTCTCAAACCATACTTTTCTTCTATAATCTATGCACAGTTGGTTATTTCTATATAGTCCAGCCTAAATTCTACTATCCCTGCTCTGGGCCAGTCAGAATAGTAAGTAATGTTCAAGGAATCTTTGATGTATCACAATAGTGAACAGTTATTTAGGTAGAAGTTATTCCAAACCATATAAAAATATGTCTCTGAGACCCAAATAAATATATCCCCTACTCAACATTTTCATAGTCAAATCCCTAGAATTCTCATGATCCACCAAATGTCACCCCTCATAAAGGAATGACAAAGAGAGAGTTGGACTAGAAAAAGTGACAGTATTTAAAACTTTATTTTTCTGATTTTTACAAAAACATATGACCAGATAAACCCATTGCCAGATTCCTGCCAGGACCTTGTGAAAATTGTTGCAAACGAGGTCAGGGAACTTGAGCTTCATTTGACATCAAGGTAAATCTGTCTCTACTGAAAACTGTGATAAGCCTATAAAATTGCTCTGCCTGTCTTTCCTCAATAAATCAATTCATTGCTCAGTAATTGGTAAACTATAAACATTTGGAAAGAAAAAGTAGAAGAAGTTATAGAATGATGCCAGATTATGGTTCACTGTGATCATCATCTAAACCACCCAGTGGTAAACAAATGCAAGTCTTAACACAGACAGAAGGACATTTTGTTCTTTTATTCATCAACAATTTGTTTATAAAAATTAAGAAATGTTAAAAGGCTGATAATATATAAATGTTGTTTGCTAAATATAATTGTGGGAGTAAAAGTAAAGTACTCTCCAAAATGGAATACATATAACACTTAATTTTATATTTTGGAAAATAGTCATTGATAAAAGAAAAAGAGCCATGATCCAGAAAGCAATAAAAGGAACTTTTAAAAGCAAATACAATATGATGTAATATTTGCTAAAATTGGTTCATAGATACATAGGAAACATTTTTTAAGGTTTCTATCAAAATATTAGCAAAGGTTATCACTAAAGCATACCATTAAGAGTATTTTGGAATTTAATGTGGTCATTTTTCTCTGAAAAACTGCATATACTACATGTATTGCTTGTTGAAATTTGTTGTACAATTATAAAGCCATTATATTTAAAAACATAATATACTGATGCTCAGCATGTAAGTGACAAAATTATATACTGCACTCATATAATAGAAAACTATTTTCATTCACATAAACTTCCTGCTATTCAGATTTTTTATATTCTTTATTTGACTCTAGTTTCAATTTCATAGCATTACTATAAGTCTTGATAACTCAATGAGTTTTCTGATAATTTTTAGCTCAATCTTGATTAAGCAGGTGATAATCTAAGTCTTGCTTTTCATGTTGTAAAAATCCCTCTATTCCTGTAATAAAGGCTTCATCTCTACCTATTTTTTTTTTCAGTTTTATAAATGAAACTCTTTAAGACAGTAAAATATTATGTGAATTATCTGTGTGGATTACTTACTTGGTTAATGTGTACACCGAGGCTTATAATAAAATAATTTGTTTTTTCTATTTTCAAGCACAAGGAAAAGCAATACATTTTTGAAATTAGAAGATGTGTGAATAAACAAACATACTGTAAGTAGAACTGGGCTAGCATACTGGTCTGATTAATTCTATTTTCTAGTTTTTTTTATGTGTGATTTTTAAGGCACATGATTTTGCTAATCTTTGGGATATTATAGTCAATGTTGCCTGTGGAGTTTTACAGTTTGTTTATCTCATCTTTTATATGGATTTTGTGGGATTATAGAGCTGACAGATATCCTATGAAAAAGGTTTTTGTCAATAAATTTTTATTTCCAATCCATCGACACATTTTTAAAATTGAGTTCCTATTTTTTTAAACTCAAGACTCTACAGAAAAAACATAGTTAATAGAGGAATCAAAACTTGGTTTTTAGCAGGGCAGGATGGCACACACCTGTAATCCCAGTGACTCTGGAGGTTGAGGCAGGAGGAGGTCAAACCCAGCCTCCACAATTTAGCAAGTTCCTGAGTAACTCAGAACAAAACAAAACAAAACAAAATTTGGTTTTTAAAAGCTGTGTGGGGGTATAGGGACTTTAACATTTAAAGATTATTAGGATAATTTAATAATATACAGTTCAACAATAATTACTGAGAATTCTGTTGTTATTTTGTTACTTATTAGTTCACCTCTTTATATCAGGGATAACATGTGACTGTCCTGGTGTCCACAGATCAGAGAGGAGGGAGAGCAGTGAATGACATACAGTGTATGTCTAAATATACTTAGAATCATTGAGCATATATTGAAAGCAATAGAAGGAAGCCCCAAATTCTGAAACACTCAGAAATGAATCTATTTACTGAAAATATGCAGTGACAACTAGGTTATTGAAGCTTCAATAATTTTTTTGAAGACATACCAGCTAACATTGATTTCTTTAATTGCAAATAATGAAAAGGTCATCTTGAATGGAAAGTTGTTGTTTCGATGCTTAAATCCAGAGATAGTTTACACCCCTGATATGGCTGGATTCAGAGAATCTAACTTAATTGCAAGCAGGGACTTTTCTTCATGTCTTGGTTCTGTGTCTCGATTGGCTGTCCTTAGAAAAACAAGCCTCTGTGGTGGAAAGAAGACTGCAGAAATTTTAGCCTTCACTCTCTCTGGGCTTCAGTGTACTCAAACAACGTGTCTTCTTCCATTAATTTGGAAAAAGTCCCGATTCAGTGTTTCAAATGGAGGAGAATGCCCATCTCTGAACTAGTCTGTCCTGACGGGAAAATGGAATAAAGCACACTCTTAAGCGAGACTCACACATGTATCTCTGAAAGCCAGTGGACTGAAAGTGGGGTGGGCCACTCCTGAAAGGAAAGTCAAAGAAAGAAAAAGGGTTTTAGAGGATCAAAGACCCATTTTCTTTTCATGTTTTCATTTTAAGATTAGTATCAATTGGTGATTGTGGGGCTTTATCTTTAGCACTTAAAATTTATGTAATGATACAGTTTATATAAGCCTATGGACTAAATGTTAACAAAATGGTTAAAATGTTTAAATATTATTTAAAGAAGAGAATTTCAGTGTTAAGGGAGTATTGGGAAATAAGTCCAAATGTGAAATGTTAAAAAAAATGAGGACAAATTGAATAGTAAATTGAAACATTTAAAAGTGTTTCATATTTCACCTACAAATTTGCATTTTGTAATTTATCCTAAGGGAAAAATTGATTAAGCAGAGATGGATATGCCCATATTTGTTGCACATTGGTAATAAAATAAAAAATGGGAAAACCGCTGAAAGATAAATATTAAAGAATTGAATTACCCACATAGTCAAATACTTTGGAAGCATCAGTCATTATGATTTAATGTATGTAAAATAGTACACAAAATAATTCAGGTTAAATTTTTTTTATATTATGATCATATTTATGTAAGTAAATTCTTAGAGAAAGTTTAGAAGAATCTATACCAAAAGATTAAAACATCGTCTCATTTGTATTATTAGTTAAAGTCAACTTTTCTTTTTGCTTAACTATATATATTTTTTAAGAAATAAAAACGTATGACTTAAAATGAATAATGATAGGAAAATTTGCTGGAATATATTCTCATTTTTAATTCAAAAGGATAAGGCAATTTCAGTAACAAAAATAAATTGGTAACAGAACAGGTAGAATAGTTTTTATTTTTCAATTCCACCTAAAAGTATTAGTTTTTTTTCAATGAACAAATGACTGAATTACATAAAATATATTAAATGGAGCACTGCTATATTGGGATTTAGACATTTAACTGAATGCATGGACCAAGGACCTTACAGTTTACAAATAAGAAGAGAATTACAAGCATAAGAAGGCCTTCAGTCACACATCACTCATTTTGAAATATAACATTTGATATCAGCATAAGAAGACTTTGAAAGGTTTATTCAAGATATTGTTAGTATCTTTCAGATAAAACTTACTATGGTTTCAAATATGTATAAGTGATTAAAAAAGAGTAAGTAGATGGGCTGAGGTAGTGGCTCAGTGGCAGAGCTCTTGCCCCGCATGTGTGAGACACAGGGTTCAATCCTCAGCACCACATAAAAAAATAAATGAATAAAATTAAGTTGTTGTGTCTATCTACAACTAAATTTTTTGTAAAGTACAACTATCTAAACCCAGACAATTTTTCATTTAAAAGGAAAATATAATTTAATGGTGTGTGACAGAATCAGAGAACTTGAAATCTGAATGGGTTTTAAGGATCCCCTAGCTTAAAACTTGTGTTTTATAAATATGACAAACTGAACATGATGATGCAAAATGACTCACCCAAATTTCTAGTTATTGAGGAAAAAGTCAAGACCAGATTACCTGACTCACAGATTCTTGCTTTTGCTGTTAGGCTGCACTGCTAAAGCAACCAGAAATTATCCTTGTACTCATTGGATTTTTCTCCCTATGGGTCTGGAAAATTGATTTGGCTTGTGGTATCAAGGAATGGGCGTAGACTTTGAGTCAAATAAACTATCATTCTCACACTTTCCCATGTAACTTTGGAAATGTTATTAAGCTCTCTGAACTTCACTTTCCTCCTTCTTCTTTCTTTGTTTCTTTAATTTATTTATTTGGTACTGGGAATTGAACCCAGGTTTGCTTTACCACTGAGCCCCATCTTGAGCCTTTTCTTATTTATTGTGAGACACTGTCTTGCTGATTTGCTTAGGGCTTTGCAAAGTTGCCGAGGCTAGCCTAGACTTGCTGTCCTCCTGCCTCAGCCTCCAATGTCATTGGGATTAGAAGTGTGCACCAACCTTTCTGTTCTTTTAAGTGTTTAAATAGAGCCTCCATAAAATTATTGTGAGAACTTTTAATTTTGGAGATAACACGCATTAAGTGTCTAGTATATACTAGTCCTACTGAATCATTTTCAGTTTTATTAAACTATCTTGCTCAGCAAAATATTCAATACCTGATAAAATGATTTCCTTTGGTAGTCTATTTTAGATAGCCCATTAAGAAATTGTGTTTAGGGTGCAATATATTTATTCTTAATTGCCTATTCACTGTACTTAATCATTTCCTATATTTTATTTAAAGAAACTGATATTTTTTATTAGAATGAGAAGATAAAGTGTGCCAATGTCTTGGCTTGGCACAGAATCACGAGCCACCACACAGCTTTGTAGATTCAAACAGCAATTCTTTATTCCTGAACTCACACCGGCCTCCATACACGCTCTGGGGCAATCCCAGTTCTCCTCCCCCTTCACCTACTCCACGAGGTTTTTTTCCAATCTCCCATTTGAATCTCATGAGAACTCAACGGGAACAAGCAGCAGGAACACCCTAATCCCGGCAGCAATAATCTTCAACCTCCAACTTCCCTAAAACCCCTATTGTCTTAAACCGGGAACGCCTTAAAACCAAATTATCTTTTTTTTTTTTTTTTTTTTTTTTTTTTTTTTTTTTAAGAGAGTGAGAGAGGAGAGAGAGAGAGAGTGAGAGAGAATTTTTTTAATATTTATTTTTTTAGTTCTCGGCGGACACAACATCTTTGTTGGTATGTGGTGCTGAGGATCGAACCCGGGCCGCACGCATGCCAGGCAAGCGCGCTACCGCTTGAGCCACATCCCCAGCCCAAACCAAATTATCTTAAACCCGGATACTTCCTAAAACCTGGATCCACCCTGGTCATTGAGCAGGGTCACCTTTCTCAAACACACATGCAAGGTCACAGCAAATTTCCAAGGCAAGTCCATTTAACATGGGGTACGCTGGCAAGGAAATATCGATGCGTCATTCCTACTTGGCAATGGCCCTCAGCAAAAGTGGGCAAATTTAAGAGACATATGACAAAGGAATTTTGTCAACCATATTGTCTAAATTTCCAAAATGTATATTTGAAAAATTTCAGTCTATGAAGGTGTTTATCTGGGCAATTATTTCATTAGATTTCATAATCTTTAAGGCTGGGGATGTAGCTGAGTGATATTGTGCTTGCAGAGCTTATGCAAAGACCTGGGTTTGATTCCCCAGTCCTTAAAAAAAAAAAAAAAAAAAAAAAAAAGATAAAAAAAGAAAAAAAGACATAATCATTTTTTTATAGTTGAAATGCTATGCCTTTTTTCCATTTTTTACTTTTTTTTATTGGTTGTTCAAAACCTTACAAAGTTCTTGACATATCATATTTCATACATTAGCTTCAAGTGGGTTATGAACTCCCATTTTTACCCCAAATACAGATTGCAGAATCACATCGGTTACACATCCACATTTTTACATAATGCCATACTAGTAACTGTTGTATTCTGCTACCTTTAAGACATAATCATTTAAAGAAGGTGATTTTTTAAAAATTTTAATTCATTTATGGTGGTTTATCTAAAATATATATTTCCCTATCTTATTTTAAAATATGCATAATAGTAACATTCTACTTCTAGAGATTTTTTAAACCATTATTAATTAATATCTGATAATACTTATCGATACACTGTTCCTTGAGAGGAATCTACTTTAAGATTTCCTCTTGATCTGTATAGCAAAAAGTGATAATAACTTTCAGTCTCTTACCTTCACTACAGAGGCCTGCACATTCCATTGTAATCAGAGGCCTTGAAAGTATGATGCTAAGAGCAAGAGGCTCTTCCAGCAGTTTAGGAATGTGAGTCAGTTTCCATTATTTGGGTTTGCAAAAGCCCACCAAATAACTCAAGGGCAATCCTTTCACTTAGAAAAGGAGGAGAAGCCTGATGGGATGGCGAGATCTGTGGTTTCCATTGTGAATAGTTGATTTCAGGCAGTGCTTACATGGGAAGTACTGAGTAGAAGTTATGAGGAATTGATTTCAGCCAGCAAAATGAAGCTTTTATTATGTGCAGCTGTCCAAAAATGTTATGGAAATGATGAAATCTTTGTCACATGAATCTTCATGACAAGATTTAAACATGCCCAGCACTTCCCTAAAATATAAAAATTTTCCACATTTAGATTATTCCAAAGAAAACATAATAAAATATAGTACTAATGTTACTTGAAATCTTTACTAGGAGTTTACAAGTAATTCCCCAAATCAAAATATAATGCTTTTTAAACATAGATTTTAAAATTCAACTATTGATTTAGGTCTGGAAAGAAATTAAGTAGCTTTATGTTTGCACATGCAGTGATCTTTAAAGCTATGATCCTTATAGACATTTAATTTCATATTGTGTTAAAATTAAAATAATAGGTATGTTTAAAATTGAATCAATTAAAGCAATTATAAGATTATAATTAATTTCTTAGGTTATTCTTCTGCAGGTGTAATGCCAATATTAAACTCAATGCATTTCTTTATGTATATCTTTTGGGGTTGAATTCACAAATATATTATGAACACACAAGTGTTTTCCAATTGAAAAATTATGAAAAGTTCTCCATGGACAAGACTGAATTAGATAAGGTGAAATATAATGAAGCAAAATTGCAAGATGTTTTTATTTAATTATATTATTTCCAAGGAAAAACCAATGAAATTCATTTTTTAAAGTAGTAAAAGTTATGAATACAATAATGATTAAATTAACATGTGCCCTTTGTTAAATTCTTTACATATCTTTTGTTTCTCCTTTTACATAAAAGAGATAAGAAGTCAGAAGTGAATTTTTTAAGAAAATTAGGGACACACAACTTCTCCACAGGGGAAACATCTTAAGGGATTCCTTCAAAGGTGGGTTTGTTGTTGTTGCTTTTGCATTACCAAGGATTGAACCTAGAGGAATACTTTACCACAGAGCTGTATCTCTGGCCCTTTTTTTTTTTGTTTTGCATCAGGGTTTTGCTATGTTGCCCAGGCTAACCTTGAACTTGCAATTATTTTGCTTCAGTCTCTGGAGTCACTGAGATTACATGTGTGCACCACCATACTTGGCTGCTTCAAATGATTAAACCAAGATGACTAAATTCCCTGGCTTAGTATCTTCTATTTATAAAACTGTGAGTTCAACCTTCAAGTGCAAATACAAGCTAGCAACAAACATTAAAACAAACAAAAAGGGAAAAAAAGTCACAGTAAACAAAAAAAGCTGATATATTTATGACACTAACCGAGAACATACAAACTAAGATAAAAGCTGACAGTATTTTTCTATCAATTCAATACATTCTATTTGTCAGGTTGATTGGTGCTGTGGGTATGATGGTTTAAAAATAAAACAGTAAAACAAGTGAACAACAACTATAATAACAAAACAACCACCTCTCTGACCTCATGGAGCTTTAGGATTCTGGACTTTATTTTGACCTTTTCTAAAAAATATTTGGGTGTCAATGTTATAACTGACACAAGCAATCTCTGACAAAAGACTTCTTATTTTGATATGTATCCATTAAACCTATAATTTCACTTGTCCAAAGTATATATTCAAATTTGGAATTATATATATTTTTTTTTGTGTATATATATATATATATATATATATATATATATATATATATATATATGACATTAGAGTATATTTTGGAATTATATTATTTTTTAATGTCATGATATGCTTTAATAAATGTTTTCCAAAGAATAGACTTGCTGGATTCAGGTCCTTTGCAATGTTGATGCTACACCCATCATGGAAGGGGCTTTTTCTCCATTCCCTTGTACCTGAATGGTCCTGATTCTTACTTTCTTTAATATTATCTTCCCAATATGATGTTGGGTGAGTTTGGAGCCTAGGCTGCAACAGAACTTGGAGTTTTTGGACTCTTGATAGTGGAAGTGTAGGAAGAAGTCTGTTAAGGGATTAGTGGATTAGTACAAATTGATTTGCTTTAAATTATTTATTTTATTTTATATTATTTTATTTTTGCATTACTGGGATTGAACCCGGTGTGTGTGGGGGGTACTTTGCAATGGAGTTATATTCCCAGCCCTTTATATTTTTTATTTTGAGGCAGGGTCTCACTAAACTGCTCAGGCTTGCCTTGAACTTGTGATCCTCTTGCCTCAGTATCTGAAGTCTCTCTTTGAAAGAAGGCCAGTCAAGCCTACTGGAAGGAAGGAAAATCAAAATATCCTAGCTGAATGGTGGCACTCACTTCCAGACATGGATGGGGCTGAGAACATTTGTGTCATGGAGCCCAGCCAGCCTCTTGCTCAATGCAGCCACATGAATGAGCCCAGGCAAAATCAGCAGTAGAAATATCCAAATGGCCCTCAGAATTATCTGAAGTACTAAATTATTTTTTAAAACTCTAAAATTTGGAATGCTTTGTTGCAGAGCAATAGACAACCAATACATTTCCTTACTCATTTTGTACTAGATCATATAATAGGGCACAAGAAGTTATAGTCGTTGAAAATCAACTCAGAATTTATTGATTTTTAAAATGACACTATAAACATATAACTGTATTGAGATACACAATAACAAAAGTGAAAAAGAGGCTATCCATCAGCCAAATGGAATGTGAACAGTTATTACTTATTGAAAGTATGTATTTAGTCAGTATTTTTGAATGAATAAAACATATAATGAAGCATACCATTATCTCATACCATTGTGCAGAATGTCTACAAAGGAATATAAAGAGCAAAGTTAAGGCAATTATCCTGTGAAAACATTTATTTCAGAATCTTCTCAATTAAGGAAACAGAAGACTCTTAGAATGAGTCAAGATTTCAATCATCATACATCAGATTAATTATCTAATTTTTTGATAGATAGAATGTAACTACTTAGGTTAAAGCAGAGGACACCATATTGATAGAATTTATAACCTCTCTTTGTGACGATTCTAGGTCCTTAGATGATTTAATATGGGAAATGTTGATTCCAACTTCTACTTGTTTTCAATGTATCATAGAAACCTATTAATATTTAATCAATATTTTATAGGTACATTGAATCTCACAATTTACTTCTTTCTAAAGTAAATGTTCTCTTCTTGTGGCTATTAACACAAGATGATAGAATGACTTTCACTTTCAATTTTCCAAATATTTTGAAGGCTGCTCCATGGAGGCACCCATTAGACTTTGAATATCTCTGAGGCCCACAGGCAATCTCATTTATCTCTGTGTTCACCCGACCAACATTTTGTGATTGTATGGCAGAAGGCAGTTATTCAATAAATGTTGGCCTGTTGAATGAATGATCAGAGAATATGGATTAATTATAAATATTTATAATCCAGATTCTTAGTAGCTATATGAGTCTGAAGTGAAGTGCTCTGTCCCTACTTAGGTCTTTCCTATAACATAAGAGCAACAATAACAAAAATGTTGATGTGCATGATTTGTCCAGGCAAAGTGAAATGTATTACATGATGGCCTTTGAGTGAAAGGCTTTGAGAGAAAAATGATTTTCAAAATATATATATACTCATGTTTGTCAAAATTCTAACATACAAATATATTATTGGAGGAAAGTTGTTAGGAAATGGGCAAAAATTACTTCTGAATTATAACACTTGGATCACAGTGGGAATAAAGTCTCCATAAGATTCTGGAATAGATTAGAGATAAAACAAGTACTTTTTGCACTATTATGGTGATTTCCAGGGTCCTGCTACCTGTCTCAGGATTACTGAGCTGTTATTCCTCTCTTGACAGTCCCTACATCTAACTCCTTTTGCCCCTGGGCTGGGAGAACACAGAGCCATCCTGAATAGAAAGAAAGAAGAAACTTTCTAGGGCCCATTATCTTCCACTATGCTTTGACTTTGAAAACAATTTCCCCTCGGGATAGGTTTTAAAATATTTTTTTACAGAACATATTGATTTGCCAAAGTACTTTGTGGTTTCCTTGTAGAAAATGCACTTAGGACTAATGGCATGGTTATTTCTTGCCCCTGATTTTAGAGGAACAGATCATTTTTTTTCCAGAAATTAAACAGAAATATTTTTATTTTTAGTATAGGCTATCTTTGTTTTCTTATGTATTCATTTTGGCTTGAGATCTATCACTTTTTCATATTTGTTATTTAAATAAGTTAGCCAGTAAAATGGAAAGTTAAAATAAATAAAAAGGATAATGGTAGTGAAAATGTCATTATTAAATATAATTAATGATTGAAGAAAAAATGCATGAAAATATTTTTCAATGTTTGGATATAGATTAGGTGAAGTATGCATTTAAAATGTCTCTGCTTATTGAATAAAATTTATGCATTCAGATTATTTCCAAATATCTAAGATATTGATGTTGTTAACTGTTTTAATGATATAAAAATACATAGTAGTCCAGTGGTGGATATGAGTCATGTTCTTACATGATTAGTTTTGTTGGTTGTGAGATATAGCATTTCTAAGAAAAACTCAGGTGATTTGGATACATTAAACAAACAAAGGTATTTTAAATTGCCATTTTCTGGAGTAATACTTTCCATGATTCCTCAGTATAAAGCTGTTTCTGATCACAAGGTATGTGCCACTAGCCAAACTGACTACCAAAGAAATCTGGAAGTTTAAGTGTAGCCATTCCTTTCTCTTCTTTTCCCAAGAGATTGTTTCCTAAAGAGATCAGATGGACAGAGCAGGCACACTTTCCTGTGCAGAAACCTCATAGGGGAATCAAAATCCAAGCAAGGTAATAAGGATTTCCCTGCTAGGGACAGAATACTTACAATGAAATGTCTGTTTGTTTTGTTTGTACTGAGTTCATATGTCTTCCAAGTTTGGGATTGTTTCAAACTTTTAAAAATGCAAAAAAGTACCAGAACAGAAGCTTGTGCTTGCTTAGTAGCAAATAAGGTAAAAAAAAAAATCAATCAAATTTAAAAGTTGCAAATCATTTTCTAAATTGTAGGTTGGTTATGCCAAATAAAATTTCTCTTCAAAGTGTTTTACCCCCTCAAAAGCCTGACTGTGTTATCAAATGTTTATTTAAATTCTGTGAAGACAGCAGAAACTATAATTTATCCTGGATTTTTCTGTATCATTGAGCAGGAAGATAGGTAAATAACTCAAATACTGCCTGACTGAAAATTATAAACTATTAACTTTCAACATGTAAAAGAACCAAATAACTCAACTCAGAAGTCCAGTGAGGGTAAAATCTTTTGAGAAAAAAAATTGAATTATAAACTTTAGCTTCAAAATGTATTTCTTTTAGACAGACCTATTTTTTTCTGTAATTTTGTACTTTTTTGTGCAGAAATAAAATGGTTAGAATGATTAAAGACTTAAAAGATGGTTTAAAATAGGTCATTGCAGAATAAGTTGATGGTCTAACTCAGTGAAATGGATTGCAAAATAAGCATGTAGTATGGATAACTTTGCTTGATTTGAAGTATTTCAGAGATAAAAGTGTCAAACTTCTGTATAAACATTTATTTGAGAGACCATCACCACAAATAAACACAATTCTATAATATTTCTAAAAACAAGTAAATTTTCTCAGGAGTATTATCACTTTACCATAGATCTTATCACATTTTTAAGAGATTTAAAGTGGTTTTATAATTGGTAAGATATTCAATAACTAATATTTTAAGGTATTTTTAGCTTTGTTATTCACCTAAAACATTTCTCACCTGAGAGTAAATAGAGATTGAAAGCAGCCAATATGGATTTGAGTAACATTTATATCTATAGAAGTGAACAGGTTTTGCATCTTACTTTTCTGAATTCTTGGTTTGTTACATGCTAAGTAAGACAGTTTAGATTTCTTTTTTTTTTTTTTTAAAGAGAGAGTGATAGAGGGAGAGAGAGAGACAGAGAGAATTTTTCAATATTTATTTTTTTTAGTTATCGGCGGACACAACATCGTTGTTTGTATGTGGTGCTGAGCATCGAACCCGGGCCGCACGCATGCCAGACGAGCGCGCTACCGCTTGAGCCACATCCCCAGCCCTTTTTTTTTTCTTTTTAGAAAATATTCAGTGCTTCTTCTCATACCTTCAATGGATTCTATTTTTCTAGCCCAAAGATGTTGACTTAGCTCTATCACTTTGTCTTTAAACAACAGATTGTTAAAAGCTGTGATGGAGAAATATCCCTGATATCTCCTAAAACAAGTCTCAACTAGAACTGAAGGTTAGGCCCAAATCAAAAGACCCAGCCTACATTAGCTGAACAGAAGCCAATCACTATATTGGGGAGCTAGAAAGAATATGTATTGTTTTAAACTTATGTTATTTTATAGTTGCTTATTACTCAGTATGAGAACAACATAATGGTCCTCCAAACATGCCCACATCCAAGTTCTAGGACACTGTGATTATGTCTCATTACACAGAATGTGGGAATTGGCAGATGAAATTTATATTACTAATCAGTTAACGTTAACATAGGGATATTATCCTGGATTATCTGGATGGGCCCAATATAAACACAGGGTACTTAAAAAAAAGAGGAATATTTTATTATAGAGAACCAGTGAGGTGGCAGCTTGTGAAGGAATCTGCCTGCTGTTGCTGGATCTTAAAATGTAGGAAGGCAGACATGAGCCAAAGAATGGGAAAGGAAGAGAAACAGATTTTCCTCAAGAGCCTCCAGAAGGAATTCCTCCCTCCCTAACAACACCTTGATTTTAGCCCAGAGACACCCATTTTAGATTTCTGACCTTCAGGACTCCAAGAAATATATTTTGGGTGTTTTAAGGCAGTAAATTTGCAGTAATTTGATACAGCAGAAATTGGAAACATTATAATAGGCACAGGAATGACTAATAGCAAAGGAATTAGCACATTAAATTGGGCTAATATCAAAAGGGATTTGGGTCCAGGTGGTCAATTAAATAGTTATTGGTGCCTTGTAAAATTTTTAGGAAACTGTTATAAAACTGGTAAAATAATAAATCCTAATATATAATAGTGAATTATTCTATAAAGTTATTTTTGTGATATAATGAAATTCATAAGTTATATCTAATAAATTTTAGAGAAACAGGAAGGCATTTCTAATCAAAATGTTGAAATTTTAAGTTTAGCATTTCTAGTTAATACATCACAATTAGGAAAGGGAAATTAAGTTTATAAGTAGAATTAAAAGTGAATTAAGACGGAACCTGAGTTTTAGACTGGCATGATTAGAAAAAGTGAGCTGTTTTTTACCAAATCAATCGTGCACCCAGTACAACATAGTCTCAGGAATAAGACCAAATTCAGAATGCTCCGAGAAAAACAAAGCTTCAGAGTAAATATCAAATTGTTTGGTTTCATCAGCTTTGTTAAGAATGCTATAAACACTGAAGTCATATCAAGTTAATCCTTTAAACTAGAAAAAGTGTACAAGAATGATCAATATTATGGGCTGAGAGAAAGCTGACAACAAAGTACCTATATATAAATTTAAAAAGATAAGTATTTAGAAAGGTTAATTTTGTCAAGTTAGTTGTGTTGTGGTGCCCAATTATTTAATCAAATGTCATTGGGAGTGTATTCTTTGACAGTATTTATTTAGGATGAGAGAAACATTCAAAACAGCGGATTTTGAATAAAACATATTGCACTTCGTAATATGAATGGGTCTTATCCAGTCAGCTGGAGGTCTTTATAAAACAAATATTGATCTCCCTTAAGCAAGAAGGAATTCTTCCGGAAAACTGGTTTTAGACTTGAATGGCATCTCTTTGTTCTGTTCTCAGTATGCGAGCCTATCCTGTACATTTTGAACCAATGAAATAACACACACACTCTCTCTTTTTACACACACACACACACATACTACATATTGTCATCTTTATTTCTTCAGAGAATCTTGGCTAATCCACCATTTCTAGAAAAATCTATGGATGTGACTTTGAACTAGTGATTTTTTCTGAATCACATAAATAAAAAATCACTAAATTTTTGAGAGAACTCCAAATATTCATTCTATGAACTCTCAGAAGTTAAAAGGTTTCCCTCTGGAAAGAATAAAATACAAATATACTGCCTCATGGGTAATCACACATAGTTAATAGTAAATATATCATGTCAAAAACATGGTGAAAGTTCATTTGCTGAATATTAGGATATTCCAGACTCCTTCCATCCTCTCCCTAAATCCTGGCATTTAGAATTATCTATCTCTAGGAAAGATACTAGAAAAGTGTTCATTGGGGAATCATACCAGATTAAAATAAAGTGTATAAACTTAAAAACATGTATTTCTCAAATTAAATGGAAGTTAGATCACTCTACAATGAATTCTATGTTGCTAAACCACAATCAAATGCCTAGAAATTTTAGAGTACCACATTCTTAAGTATTTCACTAATATGAGAGCTTGCAAAAGATTGCAGTACACATGGAAAACTCACATGATAGGCAGAGACAGAGAGTATTAGCTTATGTTAAGAAACAGACAAAAGCCCGGCCCAGGTTTATAATCTCAGCAGCTCTGGAGGCTGAAACAGGAGGATCTCAAGTTCAAAGCCAGCCTCAGCAACAGCAAGGCACTAAGCAACTCAGTGAGATCCTGCCTCTAAATAAAATACAAAATAGGGCTGGGGATGTGGCTCAGTGGTTGAGTGACCTTGAGTTCAATCCCTGGTACGACCCCACCCCCACAAAAAAAGAAATAGACAAAATCTCTAAAAGATTTCTTATTTCAGCCATAGATACTACATAAAAAAGAACTTGAATTAAACAACAATAACCAAAAAGAAATAAATGTGATTTTTAAAAAAGAGGTTAATAAAGCAAACTTTTGGTTAAAAATCTCCTAGAAAGTAAAATAAAATATATATCAGTAAAAACATTAAAAAGTTCAAGATATCCAAGGTCTACTCCAGTGGCCTGATATCTGAATTTTAAAAATTCTAGTAAGAGAAGAAGAAAAAGGGAAATTAGTAAATCATCAAAGAAAAGTTCAAGAAAATTCCCAAATCTTTGGGAGAGTTCTCTTTAAATTATTAAAACTCACCAATGCTTAAAAGATTGAAAGAAATGAAAGAAGTTAACTCATAACACAGCATCTCATCATGACATTTATATTATTTGGAACAAAAAGAATTATCCTATTAACTTATAAAAAAATCACAGGGTTTCCTACAAAAGAGCCAAGAATAAAAAGACAGGTATATTTCTTAAAGCTATCATTTAAATTTAAGACAAATGAAAATAAAATCCTCCAAAAATCTGAGGAGAAATGGTTTTCCCACTTAGAATCTAATACCCAGATAAACTTTCAATAAGTGTGCATCTAGATAAAGATAATTTCTGAACTTTTTAGGTCTCAAAATGTATCTTCTATTCAACCTTTTAAAAAATTATAAAAATACATTTTACTAAAAGAGAGTCATCAAAGAAAATACTCAAATATTCAAGAAATAAAGGATTCAAATTAAATGCTAGTTATGGGATTCTTTAGAATGATAGAGAAGAGATATCATCAATTGACAGCTATTAAATAGACTTATGCATTAACTTGAATTATTCAAGTAAAAATGTGGTAGGAGAAATTTATTCAACAAGACAAAATAAATTGTAAATCTATATGAATACTGAATGGAGACTTGTTCAACTGGTAGAGAATTACAGGTTGAATTTGTGATAAAAACAAAGAGACCAAATTGAGGTAACTATTAAAATACCTCAAAAATTTATATAGGAAAAAACAGTCATGTATTATTATAGGCTCAGTTATGAAAATAATTTGATCATAAAAATATAAAAAACCAGTATTGGTCTAACCAAAACTTTTATATATTTACATTGGTATGATAGAAAAGTAGCATGCACATAAATTCTGTGTGAGAAGAGAAATGGGTGTTGATAAGTAGATAACTCCTAAATAGATAGAGACAATCGTAATGTAAGTATATTATTTTCCATTGAGACATGTAATAATATAGCATATTGGTAAAATTTTTTGAATACTTTTGCCAATGGGAAGTGTGGATGATGGGCAAAGAGAGTGAACCATAGTGTCCATGGGACTCCAGACTTTCATTTGGAATGTTACATAAATATTTGATTCTTTATACTTTGCACATAAATAACAATGCTAAAATTAAAATTAAGTTACATAAAACATTTTCTTAAAGATTGTAGGAGAGGCATATCTGCCTCTGTAATGAACTGCTGAAAAATCTCTTATTTAATTTATGTTAAATTTGCTATTCTAATTTCTTAACTCATCCTTTCATGACATATTTATTGATTGCCTAATTGTGCAAGATATGTGGGCTATATTTCTTCTTTTTACCAGGTGAATAATTTTTGTCTTGACTTACACTCAACCTTGTTAAAACTAGTAGTGGTCATAAGCAAATGATAAGTTATTGGAATTCTTTGTGTGTGTGTTATAGAGTAAATGATTGTATATGTCATAGTCAGCAGCCCAACTCAGTTTAGCCTTCATAATGTGAGAATTAAATAGGTTTCTGCACTGAGATCATTAAAATTGTCAGTTTTCCTATGTAATCACCAATGAGATTCTGGAATTGAAAAATATGTGTTGGAGACATAATTAATTATGGTTAAAACACAAAATATAATACTAGCACTGTTTATTTTTTAGGTAAAGGAACAAGTGAATTACAGTTCTAACTGTAATTTTGTATTTTATGCAAGACAAAATAGAAAGGAGGGATGATTATGCCTTTCCTTTTAGAGGTAGTGATAAACTCAAAATAAAGTTCTTTATTAAATAAATACAATAGTGTAGAATGATCATAGAGAAAAAATCCACAATGGCAAAGAGAAAAAAGGCACAATTAAGAAGTGAAGCTCATAAATCAATATGTATTTGTGTTTGAGCCTATCCATCAATACATTAGTAATTAACATTTCTTTACGTTGTCTTTCTTTAGAATAGTAAAGATTTTTTGAGTTCTTGATTAAGATATTCAGTGAGTTAACTGAAGCTTGATGTTTCTAGGTAAAAACAAAAGCACTGATTAAGAAACAACAACAAAAAAAAATGGGTAGCTAAACAATGTAATAGTACTCCTTAATTTAACAAGAAAGCAGACTTTAAAATTTTATACATTATAATAAAAGTGAACATCTTAATAACATTTTAATTTCATTTCTCTCTTAAACTTTTATACAGGTCTACTTTACTTTGTGAAAGTTTTATCTATTTTTAAGAACTCAGTAGGCAGATAATTGAGCTTTAAATTCTCAGGTATATTACACCAAAGCTCCACTTTTCCCTTCTGTCGTTTGAATGTCACGCATCATAATATTGATTAATCACAATGATATTTCTAATTTATTGTTAAATATCTCAATCAAATTGCCCTAATATTTTAAGTGTGGTCATCTTTCTCTAGATCAGAGATTCTTTGAGTGAAGCAAGCTTTAGAATCACCTGAGAGCTTATTAAAACAGAATGCTGCTCTTCTGTCTCAGAGTTTCTGATTTAGCACGTCTGTGCTGAGTCCCAGAAATTTACATTTCTAACATGCTCTCAGGAGATATTGCAGATACTTATGGGAGCACCACACTTTGAGAATCCTGCTATTGATTACATATAATTGTTTTTGATAATTCAAAAAACAAATCATTAGTTTCTTCTTATTAAACATCTGCCAGACATTTTGTTGAGGACAAAGATAACAAGGATGGAAAAGACAAAGTCTGTGAGTTCAAAGACTATCAGATTTAGACAAAGCTTTCTACCTAATTTACCACTATAAAAATCAAACACATAATATCAATCATTGGCAATCAAAAGCAGTATTGTTCAAGAGAAAAAGAAATGGAACTACCTGTTCAATTTTAAATATTCTAGTAGCTATGTTAAGAAAAGTAAAGTGAAATTAATTTTAATGGTATATCTGAATTACATGAATTTATCCTAAATATTAGTTTTACATCTGATTGGTATAAGGATTATTCTTATATATTCTTTGTTTCATGTTAAAGATGAAGTAAAATTCAGATGCTGAGAACTCATCTGAATTTGGACTGTTGACATTTTAAGCGACCATTAGCCATATGGCTAAATGACTACTGCATTGTACAGTGAAGATACTAAGAACCGAGAAGCTATAAAGAGGGGCTGGGGTTGTGGTTCAGTGTCAGAGTGATCCTCAGCTATAAAGAACCAGTTTATGTTCCTATGGATTTTTACTGTGATGTGTATGAAGACCTCATGTGCAAATTTTCATGACTGACTGCTCATTAGGGATTTTGTCCTGTATTTCTTTCTAGCTGATTATGGCTCTTCTTACTAAGTGAATTTTCTCTGTAAACCCCAATACTTATAAAATTCCTTTTTCAAAACTAGCTCAGTTTTTGACATCTTTCTTTTTCCCACTGCTTTATAAGTTTAAAACTTCAGTATCATTTTTGATACCTTATTTTTTCAAGTTGATCAGTTTATTATATTTTTTTCATGAAATTTTAAATTCTATTCTTATTCTGAGTTGAGGCTCTTTCAACCAGAATGTGTATTATTACTGGATCCAGTCCCTTTCTTCCTTTTTATTTACTTTTTCTCAAAACATATTTTATTCTTGTCACTATACTATGCTCTAGAGATAAAAAGATAAGTAAGATACAGAATCCTCTCTAGCTCATCTTGTTAGGATAGGATGTAATTCAGAGTAGTTTCTGCTCACAGTATCCAGTTTTCAAGGATTATATTGCCTCCAGTATAAAGTTCACATATGATTATATTTCTTTATAGCTTTATCCATCACTGTTCTATAGCATACAATTTCTCTGCCACCCACACTGGTTTCCTTACTTATGCATTTTAGTCTCATAATTTCATTCTTGATATTTTATATTCCTGATTATATATGTTTTTAGTTTATATTTATTATTTTTAACTTTTTAAATCTTTGCAATATATTGTTAATCTGGAAAATGACTACTATGACCAAGATGTAGATTGCTTACATTTGAGTGAGCTCAAAATAAATAGATATTTACTTAAGGTACTGACAAGACCTGAGAGTATCCAAGAAAATTCCTTGCTCAAAAAATAAAAAATAAAAAAAACCCAGAAATGATGGCAAAATAAGATATATTTAGAGCAAATGTTCAATCTTTATGAATATTCTTGACCAAAGAACAGTAAATACCTAATGAAAAAAGGAACTACTTAATACTAAATAACTAATTCCCCTTGGAGTTAATTGCTAACATAAAATATATCAAAGAATTTTGTATCAATGATCCAAGACTAAAGGTGCTTTTGAAAAATATTCCTAAAAATATCTCCTGTTTTGATACTTAACTACTCACTAAGGATAGGATTATCAGGACTCCAAATACTAGTTTACTTCCTAAGAGATGGTATCATTGGTTATTTACTTCAGAACCCAAGGAGTCATCATAAATGTGAGGTAATGCATGATCACCTCCAATTCAAGATATATAAAGAGTATAATAATTATCATTATAATAATTAATCAGCAATAATCTGCACTGGATTCCAGAAAAGCAAAATTTGTTTCCAGACATGCACTTCCAAATAAAATCAACATTGGAAAATAAACATTTGGTATAGTTATTTAAACAATTAAATATTATAAATGAAAAACAATACACAAGAAGTTCACAAAAATGTATTACATGTGATTTGCTTATAAAGAAAAATTACAATGTTTTAAACCAAAAGGAACAGAATTAAGAGGTAATTTTGAGTTTTGTTTGAGAATAATAACCATGATTCAATTATTTTTGGTAAATTGAAATACTGTATAACTAAACTTTGGGAGTCAGTAGGAATTTTCTATGCACTTCTCACCTAAAATATGGAAAGAATAAGTGGACAAAATCAGCATTCCAAATTCTTAGAATCTCAGTTGGTCATATTACAGGAGAGGTACCCTGAATTTAGGGAGCCCAGATCTCATTATATACAGTGAGTATGGCTGACTTTTGCTCCAGAGTGAAAGACTATATAGGTCATCCAAGAGTTTTCCATAGGAAAACATGTTTGGAAAGATAATGTAGAACAAACAGTGCCTCTGCTTGCGGAAGGTGTATAAATGCAATAGATCCTAGAGAATTGTCTTTCTTTTTGGTTGCCTTTGGAAGAAGCAACAAGGAGAGCTGAAGGAAAATCAAGTCCAAGCTGTGCTATGTACTGACTTAGCAATTGACAATTGATGTGATGTGTGATTAAATGACCTACCTATCCATTGTGAAGAACTGTTTTCACATCATCAAACAGAGATAATACTACCAGTCTCACATATTGTATAGAATACATCTGGAGAACAAAGTAGAAGAAACTGCACAATCTAGAATTGTTCATGATTAATAATTTAAACATTATTGTAAATTTATTTTTATAAATAAACAGTTCATAGTTAAATTATTTAGAGGGATATATTTTTTTAAATCAGCTTAAAATAAAAATACACATTATTTTTACTCATACTTTTATTCTTTTGGGGAGGCAGAAGAGTGTGTGATTAAAGTATATTTTTTTTTCCTTTTTTTGGAGCATTATAATTATCCATAACAGTAGGATTTCGTATAGTATATTCTTATGTGCACACAATAAAATAGTATGATTTGATTGATTTCTTTCCCCACTACCTTCCCTTTTCTCCTATCCCTTCCCTTGATCCACTTCTTCTATTCTACTGGTTTCCCTTCTATTTTTTTTAATTGTTCTAATTGATTATAGAAGACAGTAGAATGCATTTTGATGCATTGTACACAAATGAAGCACAACTTTTTATTCCTCTTGCTGTACACGTTTCACAGTCATACTAGTAATGTAACCATACATATATAGGGTAATAATGTCTATCTCATTCAACAGTCCTTCCCACCCCCAAAAGTAATGTTTTAAATAAAAAGTTTCAGGTTATTTGGGATTTGCTAACTTCACTTAGAATTGTAATGCATTCTGCTGTCATATATAAATTAAAAAATTAATTTAAAAAGTATATATCTACTTGCCCCCCCCCCCAAAAAAAAAGTTTCAGGTTAAAAAAAATCTCAATAATGCCACTTACCAGCAATGAACCTATGGGCAGGGCCTTTCATGAAAGGATAAAACTTTCAGAGCCTTAAGTTATAATTTATAAAATGGGCGGTAGGGGCTGGGGTTGTGGCTCAGTAGTAGCACACTCGTCTGGCAAGTGTGAAGTACTAGGTTCCATACTCAACACCACATATAAATAAAATAGAGATATAAAAATAATGTATAAAATAGGGATAAGAACTTCTATTTTCCAGAGACAAAAATGTTTAGTACTTAACTTAGTAGATCCATGTAAGTGGTGCTCACTAAATGGTATTTATATTACAACTTTATATTGTGCCCACAGAAAAGTTTGATTGACATTATAATGATATTATAATGTCATCTAATAATCAGTTTTTTCCAAGTTGATGCAGAAAAAACATTACTATATGATCTAATCTAATATTATTATTCCAATATATTATAACATCAAAATATAAAAGGTTATATTGATATCCCTTTATTTATTTGTGTGTTTAAAAGCTATTCTTACGGTTGTTGATGCTGATTTATTTGTTGACATAATGCATAAACAAATTATTTCAACATCTCACTTCAGTTTCCTATTAAATATCTAATTAACTGTAATCAGAAGGGGATATATATTGACACTAAGTGGTAAAATAGGCTTTACATTCTTTGTTTTCACTTTCACAAAGGAACTCCAATGATTATGTACATATTAAAATGTAATATGAATATTTTCATTCCATTATTAAGTTACCACTTAAATGAGTCTGAAATAGATTTATTAATTTGATAGATGGGATTTCTTTTAATGTTTTTAATAATTATTGAGGTGTACCAGTTTATGTTTTAATGAATAAAAATAATTTTCATAATGTAGCTCAAGTCCTCAAAAGTTTCATGTCTTTACTCTGTTTGCAGGATCTTCTCAAATTTTCTGGATAATTTTATTCATTTAATTTGCTTAGTTTATAAAAATTCAAATATATCCAATATACTTACTATGGAAAAGTAAAATAGAATAACAAATAAAAATTATCTTTTGCAAGTATACTTACAAATAACAGTGTTAAATTTTCAAATTAATTTTCACTGGTGATTTAATAACTTTAATTTATTTTTTTTCATCCAATCACCAAGTCATTATGGTACTTTATGAACTAAACATTATGTCCCATGGTAGAACAAAATGGTGAGCAAAAGTATGCATTTATTTCTGCTTCCATGGAACTTAAAATCTAGGGTAAGAACAGATAACTAACATTCAAAATGAAATATAAAACTATCATGTGAAGAAAGCTATCAAGAAGAAGTATATCATGAAATGGGAATACGTTGACTGATTTAGGGAAGTTCAGAAGGTCATCCAAGAGGCCATGATTTAGATGTAAAGAATGAAGAGGGGTCTGCAAACTGATGGTGCAGAAATGCAATAAACATAGGAGACTGTGGGTTAAGTGGTCCCATGAAGAAGAAATTGCAGGGATGTGCACCGTGGAAGAGATCAGCAGCTACTACTTTTGTGTGTATATATTTAGAGCCCATAACATTTTAAGCAGAAATAAAATTTTTACAAATAAATGATAATGTCAGTGTCAATTTCAGGTTTTAATTTATTAGAGATGCAGCTATATTTGGCATAATTACACAGAGACAAACACACACACACACACAGAGAGAGAGAGAGAGAGAGAGAGAGAGAGAGAGACAGACAGAGAGATCACCTCAAAGCAGAAGACTGCTATGGCTCATTTTCTGTGGCATTCTTCTGATTCTGGCAAAGAAAATCTATGAAGTGAATGGTGGTTGCATCAGTGTCTTGCTAGAATGATGCTTCATAACAAACTACCTCTAATATTTGATGGCTTAAAATATTAATTGTAGTTCACAAACATGCAGATTAGCTAGGAGCTTCTTCTAGCCTCAAATGGGTTCCCTCACGGGCCTTTCATCAGCAGTATCTCTGCTAGCAGGCTCTCAGTATCTCGGCTGGACTCTTTCACATGTCTGCTGTATGGTATAGAGTACCCATAGCTGGGACATCTGGAGTGATTTAGCTTTGCACCAGTCCTTATCTTCCAGCAAGCTTCGCAGAGAGCAAAATAGTGAGAGCACTTAATTGCTTTCTCAAGCCTTCGCTTGTTGAAAGTTTGCTACTTTCCCAGCAGTCAAAATAAGCCACAGGGCCTGGCCCAGAGTCAGTGGGCAAAGGGCATAACCAAAAGTTATGGGTGTTGGGCTGGGGATGTGGCTCAAGCGGTAGCGCGCTCGCCTTGCATGCGTGCGGCCCGGGTTCGATCCTCAGCACCACATACAAACAAAGATGTTGTGTCCACCGAGAACTAAAAAATAAATAAATATTAAAAAAAATTCTCTCTCTCTCTCTCTCCTCTCTCACTCTCTCTTTAAAAAAAAAAAAAAAAACAAAAGTTATGGGTGCAGAGAGGTATGAAAATTCAGGGCCAATAATTCAGGCAATCAACCACAGTTGGCATTCAGAGGAGCATCAGTGGTTTTAAAAAAAGAGTACTCTGCTTTTGGAGCTTTTTCTTATAGATTCCAAAAGCATGACACACACACACACACACACACAAAAAAAAAAAAAAAAAAAAAAGGAAAAGTCAGTTTGGCTAGAGTGCTGAAAGCCAAAGCAAGCACAGTAGGAGTTGAAGCTGGAGAGGCTGGTCCTCTGGAGGGCCTTATTTCCTAATTCAGTGACATTTTTTTTCAACTGAGTGAATGTATAAAATGAACAATGTATAAACTTTCATATTAGGAATAATTAAGTGACAAATTTACAGAGAAACCAAAATTAAATCCTTATAATATAATTTCCCAAGAATAACACTAAAATTGAAGTAATAATTTCAATGAAACCAAAATTATAAAAAGTTCATTGCAATGCTTAAGAACACTATAATTCTACAATTAAACATATATTTAAATCTAATTCCCCCCCATGATTCTTAGATATTTTAAGTGGAATATAATTTCCCTACATATTGTATTTCAAAAGTTGATTTTCTTTTTTGTTAAAGATAAGATAATTGTGTGCATTGCATTTTATGTTTAAAACATAAAACTTATATACACTTATTTATCTTTGAATTTCTCTAAAGAGTATTGCATAAGGCTGGGGTTGCGACTCAGGGACAGAGTGCTTGCCTAGGACATGTGAGGCAATGGATTCAATTCTCAGCACCACATATAAGTAAAAAAAAAAAAAGATCCATTAACAATTAAAATTAAAAAATTTAAAAAGAGAGTATTATCTAGATTTTATATATATTTCTAAAATTTCTAACCTATATAATGTTTACATTTGCCTGATTTCTGGAAAATTTTGATATATAGCCTTCATGCAGAAAACTGCACAAAACAGGTGGAAAGCTCACTTCTCACAGACTAAACATAATTTAATCAAGAAACAGACTATTACCAGCACTTCAAATACTACTCACCCATCCTTTCCCAAGTATTTACTTTCCTTGCTAAAAGTATACTTATCTTCTGACTTCTATCATCATCAAGTAAATTTTCCTTTTTCAACTTTTAATAATTAGTCTGATTTATTTTATGCTACTTTTTTCTTATGAATTTTATTTAAATCATGTTTAATTTTCATATAAATGAAAATTATATGAAATTAATTCATATTAGTTATATATATAGTTATTTGTGTATATATATATATTTGTGTATTAGTTCATATATAGTTATTTGTGTATAACTTCTTTCAGTAGCATACTTTTGATGTTCATTCATCTTATAGCATGCATCTATGGTCTTTCTTCCATACTGTTGCCTAATATTTTATTAGGCCAATATACTACATTTCCTTTACCTTTTCATAATTGAGGGGCATATCTGGTGTTTGCATTCTTTGTTATAATGAATGCTTGCTTTAATCTTAATATTTTTGACCCTTACCATTCATATGTTGAAGCCTAATTCCCTGTATAGTGGTATCTAGATATGGGGTGGCTGGGAGGTAGTTAGATCATGAGGACAGAGACACTATCAATGAAATAAACACACTTATAAAAGAGGCCACATAGAAGTACTTTGTCTCCTGCCATTTGAGAACTTAACAAATCATCTTCTCTGAACTAGGAAATGGGAAATTACTAGAGAACAGGGTTCTGGTGCTTTGATCATGAACTTCTCAACCTCTAGAACTATGAGAAACAAATTTCTATTTTAATAAAATCCTCAACTTATGATATTTTGTTTTAACAACCTTAAAGGACCAAGACAAATTCTGTTCTCAGCTTTTATATACTAGTTAGGGAGGGACATTAGTTTTTATTTTCCCTAGGTAGATATCTAGGAGTGAAATAACTCACCTATATGGTAAATCTATGTCAATGTTTTAGAAATTTTCAAAGATGTCTTGCTAAACTCCATTTCCACCAGCAAGGTAAAGATCTTCAATTTTTTATGCTTTCCAATATCATTATTGCCAGAATACTTTTGTTCTAACCTATTCTGATAGATGTGCAATGGCATATCATTTGTGCTGTAAATTTGAATTTCCCTAATGAAAAATCATGTTGAACATCGTACTATGTGCTTATTTTCCACTTGGATATCTTATTTGATAAAGAGTTTATTCAGACGTTTCATTATTTTTAAGGGTTTTTCTTTTTTTCTCTTGTTGAGTTATAAGAGCTCTTTATACATTTTGGATACAAGTCTTTTCAGCTATGTTTTCCAAGTGTTTAGGATGCTTTTTAATTTTCTTAAGTGTCTTTTCGACAGCGAAAATTTACAAGTTCAATTTATCATATTTTTTTCTTTTATAAATTGTTTTAAGTGTCAAACATAAAAAAATTCTCCTAATCCAATGTTATCAATATTTTCCCCTGTGATTTCTTTTATGTAGTTTTATAGTTTTGTAATCTCACATTTAGTTCTACAACCATTGTGTTTTATTTTTGTGTGTAAGGTGTGGAATAAAAATCAGTATTCTCTTCTTCCTTCTTATCTACAGATGGGCTCCATTTAGCCAACATTATTTGTCAAGTACACTGACATTTACCTCATCAACTACCTTGGTAATTTTCCAGTAAAATCTATCCTTATGTCTATACCACTCCTTGATTACTGAAAATGTAAAACTATGTTGTATATTTTTATTGTACATTTTTGTAATAAAATAAGTATGTCAACTTTGTTTTGTATTCTAGGTCCTTTGAATTTTCATATAAATTAGGATGATGTTATTAATTTCTACACAGGTCTAATAGGTTTTGAAAGTCTTTGTGATTTGTTCATATTTAATAAAATGTTTGATTTACGTGTGATTTTGTTTTCCATTCTTACTCCATGTTTTCTACTGTCATCTACTACATGTATACTTCTTTCTCAATTTGTATATTCTTGTTAATTAGTGAAGTACTTATTATTATTGCTCTATTTTACCTGCTATTAAATACAAATTAAATATAAATATTTTTATTATTTATAAAATATAAATATTAAATATAAATATTTTGGCTTATTGAATATAAATATTTTTGCTTATTTAATATAAATATTTTTGCTATTTCTCTAGTGGTTATGCCATGGATTTTTAAATTCATCTTTGATTCATTAGTGTGTAATATAAATTATTATGTTCATAATTCTTAGGTCACTGTTTTCCAAAAATGATGAAAACTTGTTATATCTGTGCCATCCCATATTGTAGTCAGTATGTTACATTTGTGTATATACTGTATCTATATTATTACAAATTATATTTGTAAATATATTTTGTATGCATTACACTTATATTATTGTATATGTGCATATTTTATTTGGAATTGTTTTTAATATTGGAAGATTTTAAAATGTTTGCATCATTTAGGTTTAAACAAAAGGTACAAAACAGATGGAAGAATTTCAAAAGACACAAATAAATGAAACAATATCCTTATTCATGAAGTGGAAACTTAATATTGCTAAAATGTTCATGTTACCCAGAGTGATCAAGTTCAGTGCAATCACTAACAAAATCCCAATGATATTCTTCACAGGAATAGAAAAATTACCTGTTCTTTTGCCTCTACAGGGTCATTTTGGTTCTATATATAAAGAAAAAAAGCTAAAGACATATTATTGCCTACTTTCAAAATCTACTAAAATTTTGTTTTAATCAAAATATATGGTGCTGGCATAAAAGCAAACAGATAAGTGGAACAGAATAGAAAGCTTACATATAATCCCACTCATATATAGTCAAATTCTGTTTGAAAGGGTGCTATTTTAATTTGCTGTGACATAATGCCAGAGACTAGGTAATTTATAAAGGAAAGAAGTCTATTTGTGCTCACAGTTGTAGAAGGTGAGAAGTTCAAAAGCATTCCACTGGCAGCTTCTGGTTTCTGGTGAAAGCCTGATGCTGCATTGTTACACAGCAGAAAAGCAAAAGAGCAAACAGGAATCTATGGAAGAGAAAACACAAAGGGTGGCCTGGTTTTTAACAACCCATTTTTGCAGTGATCAATCCAGTACAAACAAGAAATCTGTCACTGCCATGAAAAGTAGCCTGGTCTTTCCAGAGCAGCATTAATTGCTTCCTTAGAGTGTAACCAGCATGAGCCAAAGATCAGTTACAAATCTCCCCACCTTGCAGCACCATTATGTTGGGAATCCCATTTCAGCATGAGTTTTGTAGGTATAGGGTGTCATTCAAACCATTACAGGCGCCAATAATACAAAATGGGAAAAAAGGTAGTTCAAAATAAAATTGAACTCTTATCTCACATCATATACAAAAATCAAATGAAAATGCAATAAAAATTTAAAACATAAGACCTAAAACAGTAAAACTCCTAGAAAAAAAAAAAAAAAAACTTAGGAAGTAAGTTCTTTGACTTTGGTCTTGGCAACAAATTTTTGGAAAGGACACTAAAGCACAATCACCAAAAGCAAAAATAAACAAATGACACAACATCAAACAAATAAACAAACAAAAATTTGTAAAACAAATGAAACGATCAACAAAATGAAAAAAAAAAACATCAACCTACAGAATAGGACAAACCATGTATCGATTTGCAAACCATGTATCTGGAAAGTGGCTAATAGTCAAAACATAGAAGGAGATCATATAACTCCAAAGTAAAAACAGTAATTAAACATGAAAAAAAGAATAAAAACAAATAAATATATTATTAGTTTCCAAAGAGGACAAATAAATGGCCAATAGTAAATGAAAAAGTGCTCACTTTCACTACTTATCAGGGAAATGCATATCGAAACCAGAATGTGGTGTTAGTTCACATCCCTTAGAATAGCTATTGTGAAAACAAAACAAGGAAACCTTGGATGGATGTAAAGAAGATTTAATTCTGGTATGCTGTTGGTGTGAATATAAGTAGCCAGTCATCATTAAAATAGCATAAATTTTTCTTTAAAACTTAAAAATAGAATTACCTTTTGACTCAGTCAGTCCCATTTTGGAGTATTTGTCCAAAGGAATTGTATTTAGGGTTTCAAAAAGACACCTGTACCCCTATGTTTACTGCAGTATAATTTTAAAAGCCATGGTATGGGCACATCCGAAAACTCCTTCAATAGATAAATAAAATAAATAAAGAATCACATAAGGAAAATGTGGAATGTACATAAAAGGGAATATTATTTAGTCTTATGAAAGAAGGAATTTCTGCCATTTGCTACAAAACAAATAAAACTATCAACAAAGGGCATTCTGCTGAGTGGAATAAACCAGAAACAAAAAGACAGGTACTACGTGATTTCATTTTATGTAGATTCTAAAATCCGAAAAAGTTAAAAAAGTCAAAAACCCATAGAAGTAGAAAGTACCAGTGTGGTTATCAGGAGCTGTGCTTGTGTGTATGGGTGGGCCACTAAGAGAGAAATGCTGGTCAAGGGTTCCAGTTTCAGTTAAAGAGAAGTAAGCTCCCAAGATACAGCATGGTGACTATAGTTGATATTAATGTACTGTGTACTTGAAAATTGCTTAAAATATATTTTACATGTTATATCACAAACATATAAATGTGTGAATTAGTAGATAGATTATTTGGCATGATTTTAATTATTCCAGAGTGTACAAAACATGGATCAAAGCATCACATTGTACTCCATAAGTATATACAATAAATAGTTTACCAATGCATTTGAATGCATTAAAATTTTCACTTTATAGTATCTTTAATTTTTTTCTAACATGAAAAATATACACAAATGGAAATTCGTTTTTTAATGTTTAGCATCATCATAATTTCTCGTGCCTTTTCATTGAAATAATGGGAAGCCTTCAATGTTAACTTTCCAGATTTTAAATTACTTCTCCTCAACAGTCAATCACCAAGCTCTAGAGAATTCCATAACTGATTATTTAAAACTCCTTAATTGCACCAAGGATTTCTGTTTCTCATATGCTCTGGACAGGTTCTGTAAGTTAGCACTGAAACTAAGGGCAGGGAGGAAAAAGCACATCTCACTTCTTATCTATCTATATGGATTGATATTAAAAACTCCCAAATATTAATGCCTGACATTTTTGCTTGTTTGTTTGTTTATGAATAGAGCAGTGGAACAGTTTACTTCTTTTCACCTAGACCTACAACATCAATTCATATAAATAAATTCTAGTGTTTGTTGTCTTTATTTGGGATGGGAGGGAGGGGAAAGAGGGAAACAGGGTAAGAGAGGGCAGAGAACCAGTGACCTATTTTTCTTCAAACAGGAAGTACTATTATCCTTGGCATTTCACCCGAAGGGACATTTGCATTCTAATAGCATCCAGGACTATTCTGTTGAATTTTGAAATGGGGAAATTATCCTTCTTTTTGGCACATAATACACACTGGCATTAGGTCAGTGGATCTAGTGTGTTTGTAAGGTCAACAGGCAGAGGTGGCTGCATGTGCTCCAACGAGATCAGACTCATTAAGACATGGCTGGGAAATGGAGGAAGTAGGGAGGGTCAGAGGACTCATCTCAGGAACAGTGACCAGAGACTTGCAGGGGAAGGAGGAGGAGAATAGATAAAGGACATGGGCAGGCCAGTGCTTCAGACTCCAGTAATGCCTGATATATTAAACGTGGACATATGTATTTATTGGATAGAAAATATTTTAAAAATAAAAGGGAAAAAATTCTGAACCTCCTTTGTCCCCTATTGCCTGCTTTGTCTCAAACATGTGTTAGTTTTGTTGGGTTTCTGTTACTTGTTTGGAATGTTAAGCTGCTTGAAATCAAGGAATTCATATGACTTGGTCATTTTGTGTATTTAGCATCAAGAACTATTTCAGAAAGTTACTATATTATACAGGAAAACAAAGTAGAACATTTTTGGAGAAATAATACTATTTTAGGAAGTGCAGCAGGTTTTCCTTTGATAATTTCACATCAACATGATCTCAGCAAGTTTTTCTCCCTATAAGAAACGTAAATACATCAGGGCTCACAATTACAAGTCAGGATTTATGAGGCATCAATAGTAGCTCAATGGTTATATAGAGAAAAATGAAAGTCTAGTTTATATTATATTATGAAGGCCAGCTTCTATTATGATGTAGCATTTAGATGAAGGTTGACACCTTAACTGTAACCACTTGCACAAGATATCTGGGAGAGAGCTTCCTTACCCTGCTCTTTCTCCAACAGTGCTGTCACATTAGAGGCAGTGGCATTTCCTTATGACTCTTATGGGATATTGAAAAAAAGCAAGTGTCAATACTAGAGTTTAAACTGTTGAAAATATAAACTTAATGTCAATAAACAAATACCAAAAACTCTAGTGATCAGAACTTGATTGCTGCTATACTGTGAATATTTGCATTCCATCTCAATCCGTCTGCTGAAACCTGATCACAAATGCTAGGTGGTGGTACTCTTGAGAAATAATGAGTTTTCTTCTAAAAAGAAGCCCCAGAGTGCTGCTTTGGCCCTTTCGTCATGTGAGAATGTGAGTCCTCACTAGGCCCTGAATCTGCTGGTGCCTTGATATTGGATTTTCCAGGTACCAGAATCATAAGAAATAAATCGCTGTTGCTTTACACACTACCCAATTTATGATATTTTTTATAGTCACCAAAAAATGGCTACGGCAATGGGCTATACAAATCATCCCTAAGTTGAATATAAAAGATAAGCATTTTCTAGACTATTACTTCTCCCTAAGAATAATACTAAAAATATTTTTAAAAATACCATATAAAAAATGACCAAATGACAACTTACTGTTCTCCCAGATGTTATTCCTCACTAAGACTCTGGATGTCAATCAAAACAATGCTGCTGCTTCTTCTGAGCTTGGAGCCAATTAATATAAACGTACAGAAATTCATAAGGCTATAGCTAGTGTATTGAGTATGCTAGATTCAGCAGGGAGTATGAAGAAAGCACCTGCAGTCTCTTACCACTGTGCCTGTCACTTTGCTCACTCCACTTACTCAATCCATTTCATTATATTCTCTTTTACTTTTCTTTGGAAAATGAAGAGGGCCCGGATTTTGATTTAAGAATTCCCCAATATTGTTTCTGGCTCAAAATTCAAGTTTGGTATGCCATTGAGACACTGATGATAAAGAGCTTTATTCTGTACCACAAAGAGCTTATAAGGCTATAGATGAGTCAGAAATGCAAACACTTGTAATAAAAGGAACAGAAGCCAGTGAGCCAGGACTCTGGAAAAAGACCTTCAGACAGAGTAAGCGGCATTAGAAAGGAAATGAAAATGCTTCATTTCAAGGACTTCTTAGTTCTTTTTATATAGAAACTCACCAATTCTTTCACAGTGAAATGTACTTGACTACAGAAGAGACCACATGACTATTTTAAAGGTAATTAATTATTCTACCAATGAATTAGAACATTTCTTAACAGGCTTACCTCATTCTAAAAACGTGTAGGTTTCATTAATATTCATTTTTAGATTAAGAAAGCAGAGGAAATTTTGTAAATTTTGAAAAACACAAAATAATTATCCAAGGTTTATTAGAAATAAAAATAGTTTTACTTCAAAACAAACATGAGATAGTTTACAGTTTTCTCTATCTGACTGCATTATTAGCTGTATGTGTTGCCATACATTTGATTTTTAAATTCTTAACAAAATATTTTGTAAAATTTCAGGTTGTTTGAAACATGTAAAAAAGAAGGAAATCATCACTTCACCCTCATGAGAAAAATAAAGATGACAAACTGAAAACCAGGGTCTTTCCTTAGATTTATCAGGAAATTGAGGTCACAGGACAAATGACCACCTCAAAATATGAAGGGAGTGGCATATAGACAGGAAGCTGAAATCAACTCACCTGAAGCAGAAGCTGCTGTGGCCAATAAAGACTGGGGACAGTAATTTTCATTAAGTTTTGTAGGCTGAGAGTGGACTAGATTGAGAATTAAATATACCTTGAGGCCCAGTTTTCGGATAGTCCTCCCACTTTTGTGGGTTTTTATCCTCAGGAATCCCCACAGTTTTTAATCCTAACCCTAGGCACATATAGAAAAAACAAAACAAATTTTAAAAAGTGAACAACAACAACAAAAAAACCTCCCTAGTTTCAGGCAAAGGGGATAAAGCTACAAACATTTTGGAAAAATCCCAGGTGAAAAGTAACCTTACTAAAGAAAGATTCTCCTCCCTAACAAAAGCCTGCCTTTCAAGTGAAGCAACTTCACCATACCTTGTGGAACCTGAAGAAGGGGAAATTACCCCATTCCAGCACCATTTATCCTTCCTGTCTTACATAAGGTTTAGGGCAAAATCACCTAAAAGGCATTGCTTAAGTTCACAGGTGAATGAATTACAGGAAACTGAGATTTGCCTGATACGAAATAGAGATTAATCATAAGAACGCTAATGGTTAGGACACTTCACTTTCTCAACAATTCACTGGCACATTAACAGGGCTCTAGTATAAAAACTGTCAATTAAGCCTGTGTGGTGGTGCACAATGGTAATCCCAGTGACTCAGGAGGCTGTGACAGGAAGATCGCAAGTTCTAGGCCAGTCCCATCAATTTATTGAGACCCTAACAACTTAACAAGACCTTGTCTCAAAAAGAAAAAAGAAAGAAAGAAAGAAAGAAAGAAAGAAAGAAAGAAAGAAAGAAAGAAAGAAAGAAGAAAAAGAAAATTAAAAGAACTGGACATGTAGTTTAGTGGTAAAGCACTTTTAGGTTTAATCCCTAATCCCTAATACCAAAGATCAAGCAAAGAAAACCTCAAGGATTACAATTGAGAGAAATGAAAAACACAGATTTTACTTTTTAAGGAATCCTTAAGCCTCCAAAAGAAAAAGGGAAAGGAAAAATAAAATAAGTAAAAACGGAAACTTGGGCAACCTGAGGCATCTGTGGCATCTGTTGTTACAGTAAACACTAAATGCACCCCAGCTCCTGGCCAAACTAACATGAACCTCAGGATAAAAGCACACTTATATCAGTTCATATTACCTAGTCTTTGTCAACTAGCTTTCAACCAAAATTTCACATAGCTTTCTAAATAAAGAAGCAAACAAAAAATCAATACAATGTCTGAAGATATATTAGAACCAAATTCGTTTGTGACACAGATTTGAGAATATGAAAGTTTATAATATGATTAACTTTTTAGGAGCTCCAATGAAAAATAAGACAACATTAAATAAATAAAGGGTAATCTAAGCACAGAAACAGAAAATCTAGAAACCAAAAGTACTGTAATAGAAATTAGAATGACTTTAATTGGCCTAACTTTAGATTCAGCATCAACAAAAAAATAATCAGTGTGCTTGAAGATATCAATAGTAACTTTCCAAATGGAAATGAAAAGACAAGAAAGAAAGAGACATTAAATAACTGGGACAGTTACAAAAGTATGACATGTATGTAATGGGAATGCTAAAAGAAAAAAAGAGGGAAATAAGAAGAAAAAAAATAATTGAATTAATGATAGCTGATAATTTTTTCAAAATTAGTGAGTCGTCAAGCCAGAGATTAAGGATGAATACAGAGAATACAGAGTAGAATTAATACCAAAACACTGCACTTGGATATATCATGTTCAAACTGCAGGGAATCAAAGACAGAGAAAATCTGAAAAGAATCTAGGGGAGAGAAAACTCCATACCTACAGAGGGGTAAGGATAGAACTGCCTTACAATTCCCTTTAGAAACCATGCAAATGAGAAGAGAGTGAAATGAAGTAAGGTTTAGAGAGAAAAGCCCATTAATGTGGAAGTGTGTGTCAAATTAGATTACCCTTCAAAATGGACAAAAAAGATTTCCTCAGACAAAGAAATTGGGGGATTCTCTTCAGTAAATGTATCTTGCAAAAGAAAGAAAGAAAGAAAGAAAGAAAGAAAGAAAGAAAGAAAGAAAGAAAGAAAGAAAGAAAGAAAGAAAGAAAGAAAGAAAGAAGAAAGAAAGAAGTTCTTCAAAAATAAGGAAAATGAAATGTTTCAGAAACTTAGACCCACATTAATGAAGATCATCATAAAAGTAAAAATGGTTATAAAATAATACTTTATTCTATGATTCATAGCTAAATAGATAATCCTTGCTCAAAATAACAATGACAATAATTTTTGAGTTATTATAGCAAGTGGATGAGTGGAAATTAATGATAACAATGTTATAAGGGACAAGAAGAAAAATTGAAAATTCCCTAAGATACAGGTACTACTCATGAAACAGCCCAGTGCTATTGGAAAGGGGACTAAGATTCATTGTGAATGAATATTGTGAACCTTAAACCCTGAAATAATTTAGAAATGTGTAGTTGTAGGAAAGAGTAGAATGAAACTGACTTAACTTTCCCAGGTTCATATATCAATACACCACCAGTGAAAGTCCACACCATGTACAGCCACAAGAATGGGATCCTAATTCAATAAGTTATGCTCCATGCAATGTATAATATGTCAGAATACACTATACTGTCATGCATATCTAAACAGAACAAATAATAAAATTTTAAAAATATGTAGTTATTATATTAAGAGTGGAGAGACAGTGTAATCACATTAACTGTTTAATTATAGCCAGAGGAGGCAGAAAAACAATAAAAGTCAAAACTAATCAAGACAAAAACAAAAGATAAGAAAAAAATACAATGAATACAAAAATACAAATAAAAATAGTTTAAAATATGTAGTTATTAATCTAAATTTATAACCAATCATCTTAAATGTAAATTGTCTAAATGCATCAATTGAGAACAGACTTTCAAAGTGGAAAAGAAACAAGACCCCAAAATATGTTTTTTTAACTAGAAATTAATTTTAAACAAAGACATAGATTAAAAGTACAGTATTGCTAGGCATGATGGCATACACATCCAACAGCTTGGAAGGCTGAGGCAGGAGGATTGCGAGTTCAAAGCCAGACTCAGCAAAAAGAGAGGCACTAAGCAACTCAGTGAGATCCTGTCTCTAAATAAAATACAAAATAGGGCTGGGGATGTGGCTCAGTGGTTGAGTGCCCCTGAGTTCAATGCCTGATATACCTGCCCTCCAAAATAAATAAATAAATAAACAAAAAAAACAGCATTGGAGAAAAACACATCATGTAAACACTGAGTAGAAGGAAGTTAAAAAGTTAGAGTAGCTGTATTAAATTCAAAACAGGTTTCAGAACAAGTAATATTATTACCAAGGACAAACAAGGACATTAAACAACAACAACAACAACAACAAAACTGGTCATGTCTCTAAACAGACATAAAAATATTTAACATATATAAATGGAGGAAAAAATACAAATACATGAGGTAAAACCTGAAAGAACTGCAAGAGATATTGAAATCTCAGTGTCATAGAATTTTCAGAACCTATCTTTTAGTAATTGACAGATTCAGCAGGTGAAAAATTAATGATTGTGGTTTAAGTAACAGTATCATCAATAAATGGGAAATTAATGTTTATAGACTGTTTCATTCCACAATAGCAGTATATATACATTCTTCTTAAGTTCACAGAAATATTCAACAAGATAAGCCTCATTTTGGGCCACAAAATATACCTTCAAATTTTTAAAATAATAGAAATAATACAATATGCTCTCAGACCATGGTAGAATAGAGCTGGAAATCAATTACTGAAAGATACCTAAGAAATTATAAAATATTTTACACTAAATAACAAGTTCTAAATAATATTTTGGTTAAAAAAATTGTCAAGGGAAATGTAGGAATATTTTCAACTAAGTTAAAATAAAAATCTGTGGAACTTGGCAAAAGCAATGCCAAGTGGGGGATTAGCATTGAACACATATTGGAAAAATTCAATAAGACAAGGGAAGGAAATAAAACTACACAGATTGAGAAGGGAAATAAGATGCAAATACACTATTAATATACAAAAGTCAATTGTTTTCCTATATGGCAGTAATAAATTACAGAAATTTTAAATTAAAAACACAACACTATTTGTATTAGCACAAAAGAAATGAAAAACTTAGTTATAAATCTAATAAAATATGTACTAAATTCTTATGAAGAAAATCAAAGAAGGTCTACATACAGGAAAAGGCAGTTCAAATCCTTTTGTAACAAGACATAATATAATTAAGAGGTCAATGATTTCCACTTTATCTATAGACTCAATTCAAAACTAATAATAACCCAAGCTAGTTAGTTTGTGGATATTGACAAACTGATTCTAATGGTAAAACAAAAAAATACTGAACAAGAAAAAAGTTGGTGGATTAAAACTGCCCAACTTGAAGGTTTACTATAAAACGACAGGGTCAAAATGGTGTGATATTGGTGAAAAAATAGACCAATAGCTGAATGAATCAGGATTAAGATCCCAGAATTAGATTTATGCAAATGTAGTCAATTGATCATTGACAAAGGAGTAAAGAAAATTCAGTGCAGAAGTGATAATCTTTACAACAAATATTTTGGAACAACAGGACAACTCTAACAAAAAATATAAATCCAGTTACATAACTTTTACAAAAATTGAAGTTGACCAGAGGGTTAAATATTAAATGCAAGTCTATAAAAGTTCTAGATGATAACAAGAAAATTTTATTTCAATACCAAAAACATAATCTATGAAAGAAAAAAAAACAATGTCTGACAATTTCAAAATTAAAAACCTCTGGGACTGGAGCTGTAGTTCAGTGGTAAAGCACTTGCCTCACATATGTGAAGCACTGGGTTCAAGGCTCAGCATCACATAAAAAATAAGTTAATAAACAAAGATATTGTGTGTTCATCTACAACTAAAAAGAAATTCTTTGAAAAAGAAAAAAAAAAAAACTTCTGCTAATATCTGCAATGCTAATCCCCCACTTGGCATAAAACTTCCTTGTAGTATGCTGTTTTTAAGTCCTTTGGGTGTAGACCAAGGACAAGGAGAGGGATAGAGGTGATTCCATTACCAATTTTCCAAGTAATCTCCATACTGCTTTTCATATTGGCCACACCAATTTGCAGTCCCACCAGCAGTGTATGTGTGTACATTTTTCCCCACTGCCTCTCCAACACTTATTGTTGTTTGTCTTCATAAGAGCTGCCATTCTGACTGGAGTGAGATGAAATCTTAGAATGGTTTTCATTTGCATACTACAGGGACACAGCCACATCAATGTTTATAGCAGTACAATTCACAATAGCTAAACTGTGGAACCAACCTAGATGCCTTTCAATAGATGAATGGATAAAAAAATGTGGCATATATACACAATGGAATATTACTCAACAATAAAAGAGAATAAAATCATGGCATTTGAAGGTAAATGGAAGGAGTTAGAGGAGATAATGCTAAGTGAAGTTAGCCAGTCCCACAAAACCAAATGCTGAATATTTTCTCTGATATAAGGAAGCTGATTCATAGTGGGATAGGGAGAGGGAGCATGGGAGGAATAGATGAACTCTAGATATGGCAGATGGGTTGGAGGGGAAGGGAGGGATCATGGGGTTAGAAATGATGGTGGAATATAATGGTCATTATTATCCAAAGTATATGTATGAAGACACTAATTGGTGTGAATATACTTTGTATATAACTAGAGATATGAAAAATTGTGCTTTATATGTGTAATAAAAATTGTAATTGTAAAAATTGTAATGCATTCTGCTGTCATATATAAATTTTAAAAAAGAAAATTTAAAAACAACCAAACAAAACGTTCTTTTTTTTTAAATTATTTTATTGTTGGTTGTTCAAAACATTACATAGTTCTTAATATATCATATTTCACAGATTGATTCAAGTGGGTTATGAACTCCCATTTTTACCCCGTATACAGATTGCTGTGTCACATCAGTTACATTTCCATTGATTTACAAATTGCCTTTCTAGTGACTGATGTATTCTGCTGTCTATCCCATTCTCCACTGTCCCCCCTCCCCTCCCCTCCGCTCCCCTCCCCTTCTCTCTCTCCATCCCCTCTACTATAAATCGTTTCTTCCACTTATATAATTTTTCTCCTACACCTCCTTTCCTCTTATATGTAATTGTGTATAACCCTGAGGCTCACCTTCCAATTCCATGCAATTTCCCTTAACTCTCCCTTTCCCTCCCGCCTATCATCCCTGTTTAATGTTAATCTTCTTCTCCAGCTCTTCATCTCTACCCTGTCCTTGGTTACTCCCCTTATATCAAAGAAGACATTTGACATTTGTTTTTTAAGGATTGGCTAGCTTCACTTAGCATAATCTGCTCTAATGCCATCCATTTCCCTCCAAATTCTATGATTTTGTCATTTCTTATTACAGAGTAATACTCCATTGTGTATAAATGCCACATTTTTTAATCCATTCATCTATTGAAGGGCTTCTAGGTTGGTTCCACAATCTTGCTATCGTGAATTGTGCTGCTATGAACATCGATATAGCAGTGTCCCTGTAGCATGCTCTTGTTAGGTCTTTAGGGAATAGACCGAGAAGGGGAATAGCTGGGTCAAATGGTGGTTCCATTCCCAGCTTTCCAAGAAATCTCCATACTGCTTTCCAAATTGGCTGCACCATTTTGCAGTCCCACCAACAATGAACAAGTGTACCCATTTCCCCGCATCCTCGCCAGCACTTGTTGTTGTTGGACTTCTTAATGGCTGCCAATCTTACTGGAGTGAGATGGTATCTTAGGGTGGTTTTGATTTGCATTTCTCTGACTGCTAGCGATGTTGAGCATTTTTTCATGTACTTGTTGATTGATTGTATGTCCTCCTCTGAGAAGTGTCTGTTCAGGTCCTTGGCCCATTTGTTGATTGGGTTATTTGTTATCTTATTATCTAATTTTTTGAGTTCTTTGTATACTCTGGATATTAGGGCTCTATCTGAAGTGTGTGGGGTAAAGATTTGTTCCCAGGATGTAGGCTCCCTGTTTATCTCTCTTATTGTTTCTTTTGTTGAGAGAAAACTTTTTAGTTTGAGTAAGTCCCATTTGTTGATTCTGGTTGTTAACTCTTGCACTAAGGGTGTCCTATTGAGGAATTTGGAGCCTGACCCCACAGTATGTAGATCATAGCCAACTTTTTCTTCTATCAGACGCAGTGTCTCTGATTTAATGTTGAGCTCCTTGATCCATTTTGAGTTAACTTTTGTGCATGGCGAGAGAAAGGGATTCAGTTTCATTTTGATGCAAATGGATTTCCAGTTTTCCCAGCACCATTTGTTGAAGATGCTATCCTTCCTCCATTGCATGCTTTTAGCCCCTTTATCAAATATAAGATAGTTGTAGTTTTGCGGATTGGTTACTGTGTCTTCTATTCTGTACCATTGGTCCACTCGCCTGTTTTGGTACCAGTACCATGCTGTTTTTGTTACTATTGCTCTGTAGTATAGTTTGAAGTCTGGTATCGCTATACTGCCTGATTCACACTTCCTGCTTAGCATTGTTTTTGCTATTCTGGGTCTTTTATTATTCCATATGAATTTCCTGATTGTTTTATCTATTTCTACAAGAAATGCTGTTGGGATTTTGATTGGGATAGCATTGAACTTATAGAGAACTTTTGGTAATATTGCCATTTTGATGATGTTAGTTCTGCCTATCCATGAACAGGGTATATTTTTCCATCTTCTGAGGTCTTCTTCTATGTCTCTTTTTAGGGTTCTGTAGTTTTCATTGTATAGGTCTTTCACCTCTTTTGTTAGGTTGATTCCCAGGTATTTTATTTTTGGGGGGGATATTGTGAATGGAGTAGTTGTCCTCATTTCCGTTTCAGAGGATTTGTCGCTGATATACAGGAATGCATTTGATTTATGTGTGTTGATTTTATATCCCGCCACTTTGCTGAATTCATTTATTAACTCTAATAGTTTCTTTGTAGCCCCTTTTGGGTCTGTTAGGTATAGAATCATATCGTCTGCAAATAGTGATAATTTAAGTTCTTCTTTTCCTATTTTTATGCCTTTAATTTCTTTTGTCTGTCTAATTGCTCTGGCCAGTGTTTCGAGGACTATGTTGAACAGAAGTGGTGAGAGAGGGCATCCCTGTCTTGTACCAGATCTTAGAGGGAATGCCTTCAATTTTTCTCCATTCAGAATGATGCTGGCCTGTGGCTTATCATAGATTGCTTTAACAATGTTGAGGTATGATCCTGTTATCCCTAATTTTTCTAGAGTTTTGAACATAAAGGGATGCTGTACTTTGTCGAATGCCTTTTCTGCATCTATCGAGATGATCATATGGTTCTTATTTTTAAGTCTATTGATGTGGTGGATAACATTTATTGATTTCCGTATATTGAACCAGCCTTACATCCCAGGGATGAATCCTACTTGATCATGGTGTATAATTTTTTTGATACGATTTTGAATCCGATTCGCCAGGATTTTATTGAGGATTTTTGCATCTAGGTGCATTAGAGATATTGGTCTGTAGTTTTCTTTCTTTGAAGTGTCTCTGTCTGGTTTAGGTATCAGGGTGATGTTGGCCTTGTAGAATATCTTTGGAAGTTCTCCCTCTTTTTCTATTTCCTGAAATAGCTTGAAAAGTATTGGTGTTAGTTCCTCTTTAAAGGTTTTGTAAAACTCTGCTGTATACCCGTCCGGTCCTGGGCTTTTCTTAGTTGGTAGTCTTTTGATGGTTTCTTCTATTTCCTCTATTGTTATTGGTCTGTTTAGGCTGTCTATATCTTCCTGACTCAATCTGGGCAGATCATATGACTTAAGAAATTTATCGATGCCTTCACTATCTTCTATTTTATTGGAGTATAAGGATTCAAAGTAATTTCTGATTTTCTTCTGTATTTCTGAAGTGTCTGTTGTGATATTGCCTTTTTCATCCCGTATGCTAGTAATTTGGGTTCTCTCTCTTCTTCTCTTCGTTAGCATGGCTAAGGGTCTGTCAATTTTATTTATTTTTTCAAAGAACCAACTTTTGGTTTTGTCAATTTTTTCAATTGTTTCTTTTGTTTCGATTTCATTAATTTCAGCTCTGATTTTAATTATTTCTTGCCTTCTACTTCTTTTGCTGTTATTTTGCTCTTCTTTTTCTAGGATTTTGAGATGATATATGAGATCGTTTATTTGTTGGTTTTTTCTTTTTTTAAGGAATGCGCTCCAAGCAATGAATTTTCCTCTTAAAACTGCTTTCAATGTGTCCCATAGATTCCGATATGTTGTGTCAGTGTTTTCATTTATCTCTAAGAATTTTTTAATTTCCTCCTTGATGTCTTCTATGACCCATTGATCATTAAGTAACCTATTGTTCATTCTCCACGTGATGCATGATTTTTCCTTCCTTCTTTTATCGTTGATTTTCAGTTTCATTCCATTATGATCAGATAAGATGCATGGTATTATTTCTACTCCTTTATATTGTCTAAGAGTTGTCCTGTGACATAATATATGATCTATTTTTGTGAAGGATCCATGTGCTGCTGAGAAAAAAGTATAACTACTTGATGTTGGGTGGTATATTCTACATATGTCAATTAAGTCTAGGTTGTTAATTGTGTTGTTGAGTTCTATAGTTTCCTTATTTAACTTTTGTTTGGAAGATCTATCCAGTGGTGAGAGAGGTGTGTTGAAGTCTCCCATGATTATTGTATGGTGGTCTATTAGACTCTTGTACTTGAGAAGAGTTTGCTTGATGAACGTAGCTGCACCATTGTTTGGGGCATATATATTTATGATTGTTATGTCTTGTTGGTGTATGGTTCCCTTGAGCAGTATGCAGTGTCCCTCTTTATCCTTTTTGATTAACTTTGGCTTGAAATCTATTTTGTTTGATATGAGTATGGACACTCCTGCTTGTTTCCGCAGTCCATATGAGTGGAATGATTTTTCCCAGCCTTTCACCTTCAGTCTATGTATATCTTTTCCTATCAAATGCGTCTCCTGTAGGCAACATATTGTTGGATCTTGTTTTGTGATCCATTCGAGTAGCCTGTGTCTCTTAATTGGTGAGTTTAAGCCATTAACATTTAGGGTTATTATTGAGATTTGGTTTGTTCCTCCAGTCATATTTGTTTATTTATGTTACTAAACCTGATTAGTTTTCCTCTTTGATTACTTTCCCCCCTTTACTGTCCTACCTCCCACTGATGGTTTTCAATGTTATTTTCAGTTTCCTCTTCCTGTAATGTTTTGCCAAGGATTTTTTGAAGAGATGGTTTTCTAGCTGCGAATTCTTTGAACTTTTGTTTATCGTGAAAGGTTTTAATTTCATCTTCCATCCTGAAGCTTAATTTCACCGGATACACGATTCTTGGTTGGAGCCCATTTTCTTTCAGTGTTTGAAAAATGTTATTCCAGGATCTTCTAGCTTTCAGAGTCTGTGTTGAGAGATCAGCTGTTATCCTGATTGGTTTGCCCCTAAATGTAATCTGCTTTCTTTCTCTTGTAGCTTTTAAAATTCTCTCCTTATTCTGTATGTTGGGCATCTTCATTATAATGTGTCTAGGTGTGGATCTCTTATGATTTTGCACTTTTGGCGTCCTGTAGGCTTCTAGGATATGGGATTCTGTTTCATTCTTCAAGTCTGGGAAGTTTTCTCATATTATTTCATTGAATAGATTGTTCATTCCTCTGGTTTGGAGCTCTGTGCCCTCCTGTATCCCAATGACTCTTAAGTTTGGTCTTTTAATGTTATCCCATATTTCTTGAATGTTCTGCTCATGGTTTCTTAGCAGTCTTGCTGAACTGTCTATGTTCTTCTCAAGTTGAAATACTTTGTCTTCATTGTCTGATGTTCTATCTTCTAAGTGATCTATTCTGCTGGTAGTATTGTCAATTGAGGTTTTAAGTTGGTTTATCGCTTCCTGCATTTCTAGGATTTCTATTTGTTTGTTTTTTATTACTTCTAACTCCCTGTGAAATTGATCTTTTACTTCCTGGATTTGTTTCTGTAGTTCCTTGTCAATGTGATCTTTCATTGTCTGATTTTGCTGTCTCATGTCTTCCTTGAGACTCCAGATCATCTGAAGCATGTATATCCTGAACTCTTTATCTGACATTCCATCTGTTGCAGCTATTACCTCTTCTAGAGTTGAGTTGACCTGCATTGCTTGTGGTTCTTTCTTTCCTTGTCTTTTCATGTTGCTTGCGTTTCTTTCTGCTTGGTGAAACTGTTGTGTTTTTGAAATTTTTCCCCCTGTTTATTTATGTTGCTCTGGTATAGTTGGGATATCTCTCTTGTAGGGCGGGTAGTGGCTGTGATCCTCCCCTAATCAGGGTGATCTATCCACTACGCTGGTTGGTCGTAGGTCTGCCCGCCCTGCGGGCACGGGTGGCTGGTCTACTCTGCCCCCACTCCAATTGCGGTGACGTTCCTACCACGTCCTCGGATCATTGGTCCTGATCCGGATGTGGGCAGCAGCTCTTCTCCACCCCTACTCCAATTGATGTGACTTGTCTACCATGCTGGTTGGCCTCCAAGCCTGTTCCGCCGGTGGGTCTCAGATCTGCCCACCCTGCAGGCCTGGGCGGCAGTTGTGCTCAACCCCCACTCCCAGTGGGGGTACCTAACTGCCTCTCCAACGGGTCTCTGGGCTCCTTCCGGACGCTGGCTGCGGCTCTGTTCAACCCCCACTCCAACCAGTGTGACGTGACTGCCTCGATGCTACTCGTCCACCACACTGGCAGGCTGCTGAGCCTGTCCTGCCAGTGGGACGCAGGACTGCCTACCTTGCAGGGTCAGACGGCAGCTCTTCACGCCCTCCACTGCAAGTGGGTTGACTTGGCTACCCTGCCGTCGGGTCGCTGGTCCTGTTCCAGGCGTGGGCGGCTACTCTCCTCGACCCCAGCTGCAGTTAGGGTGTCGCGATACCACACTGGCGGGACCCTTAGCCTGCTCTGGGCACAGGAGGCAGCTCCACTCTGCCCCCCAGGCCCCCGCAGCACCCAGCAGGACCCGGACCAAGAAGCAGTCCCTGTAGGATCCCCAACCCTGAGCCAGAGCCGCTTCGGGAGCCAGGAGCCGGTCTCTCCGATCCCCGCCACGTTCTGCTAGGAGCAGGCTCCTCAGGGCAACCGCCGCGGGTTCCCCAATCCCAGGCCAAAGCAGCCCCGGGAGCCCAAGCCTGGCCGCACCAGACTCTCCCTGCTCGGTGCACGCTCCGCTGGGAGCAGAGTCTAAGACGTACTTCCTGTGGGCTCCCCAGTTCCGGGCTAAAACTGTTCCAGGAGACAGAGTCCTGCTGCCCCTCGTCGCACGTTTCACTTGTGGCTGGCCTCAGCTCGCGGCCCCTGCAGGCTCCGTGGCCCTGGGCTCAAGCAGCCACAAGAGCTAGAACCCAGCCTCTCCGATCCCTGTCACACTCTGCTAGGAGCAGGCTCCACAGAGGTACCCCAGCCTCAGGCCCAAGCAGCCCCGGGAGCCCGAGCCTGACAGCTCCAACCTCTCCCAGCTCAGTGTACGCTCAGACAGGGGCAGGGTCAAAGACGCAGTCTCCGCGGGATCCCTAGCCCCGGGCCAAAACTGTTCCATGAGTTAGAGCCACACCGCCCCTCAGCGCACAATCCACTTGTAACTGGCCTCCGCCCGGAGTCCCCGAAGGATCTCCCGCCCTGGGCCGAAGCAACCCGGGGAACTAGAATCTGGCCGCTCAAAGCCCGGCGCCCGCCTTGCCAGGGGTGAGGCCTGAAGAGTATTCTCCTCAGATTTTCCAGTCCCGAGCCTGAGCGATCTGCCTGCGCAAATACCAGCCTGGAATCACCTGTTCTGTAGTTGAATGAGCTGAGATCAGTAGAAAACATGGATGATTGCATCAGCTCTCTTTGATGGCGGCTGCTGTCCTCCTCCGTGTTCCGACCGGTGTCGGGAATCGAACTGGACCGGTTCTCTCCTCTGTTTCAAGGCTGGAACTCAGCACTCAGCGCGGCCAGTGTGCCACTGGCAGGAGCCTGCAGAATCCGCTTCGCTGTAATCCCGCTCTGGTACCTCGCGGCTAATTAACTCGGGCGCGTCCCAGATTCCATCCACGGGGCGGTCCGCCGACCAGGTACTGCTTCCCTCCATGCGGAGAAATCGCCCGCGACCAAGCCCCTGCAGCCGAATCCCGCGCGCTGGAATTCTGTCCTCTAGATTCTGGAGCACCTCAATTTCACTGGGGATTCCCACCAAGGTAGCCTTCAGCCGTTTCACCTCGTATTTCTCCCGCACAGTGGCGCAGCGTACTGGTGTGCTGCACTCAAACAAAACGTTCTTAAGAAAATGAAAAAAAAAAAAAAAAAAAAAAACAAGCCACAAACTGGAATAAAATATATGCAAAACAAAATTCTTATAAAGGACCTGTGTCTAACATACAAAGAACCCTTAAGCCCATCAGTAAGAAAAAACACAGGCAATTTAAAACCGCATAAAATATCTGTACAGATAATACAAATGGCAAATAAGCTAGGAAAAGATGCTCAACATTATATGTTATGAAGTAATCATAAATTAAAACAACATAGACCATTATAAACCTATTAAAATGGCTAAAACCCCTACAATAAATGAATGTATACAATGCTAGCTAGAATGCAGAATAACTGGAATTCTTATTCATTGCCAGTAAGAATTAAAAATTGTTCAACCCATTTGAAAGACAGTTTGATAATTTTTTACAAATCTAAGTACAGTTGCTTCATATGATCCAGCAGCCATTTTCTTCAGTATTTACTCCCATCTACACAAAATTCTGTAAACCATGTTTCAACAGTTGTATTCATAATTGCCCATACTTGGAAGGAAACAAGATATCCATCAATCGGGAGACAGTTAAACCAAAGCACATCCAATGCAAAGTAATATGATTTTGTAATGAGTTATGAAGACTTCAAAAACATGTAGGAAACTTAAACACATATGGCTAGTCCAAAGAAAATTTGTTCTGAATGATTTCAAATACATGACATTCTGGACAAGTGAAAAGAGTAGAGACAGTAAAATGATCAGTGGTTTCTGGTGGGAGAGTTAAATAGATGAAGCATATGGACTTTTAGAACAGTGTAATTATTCTGTATGGCACTCTATTGGTGAATATATGATATTATGTGTTTGCCAAAATCAATAGAACTGTGCAAACAGTATAAAAAAGAATAGAGTGAATATTAGTTTAAACCAAGGGCTAGTTAATAACAATATGTCAATATTGTTTCATTAATTGGGACAAATGTACCATTCTAATGCAAAATGTTAAAGTAAGAGAAATTGTATATACACATGAATTCTGTACTAGCTGCTCAATTTTTCTCTATATCTAAAACCCCTAAATAAAAAATTCTGCAAATGAAAAAAATAACATTTACAAAGTTGATAATAATATGAAATGTTTAGTTCTGTTTTAGTTGAAAAGTTTGAATTCTGGCAGCATTTTTTTTCTCTTAATTTATTCTGTGTTTAATTTGATCTAGGATGCTCTACCGCTGAGCTACACCTCAAGTCCTTTCATATTTTTATTTTTGAGACAGGGTATCACTAAGTTGCCCAGACAGGCCCACCTTGCTTCAATCTTCAGAGACACTGGGATTACAGGTGTGTGCCACCTTACCAGATAGATTCTTTTGTTTTACAAATGATACTTGATGGCACACTGATAATGTGCTTTTGAAAGAAATCTAACAAACATAAAAGTGAGTGTGTTGTTCATCTAAATCATTGATATTTTAGTATGAGAAAACAATGTATAAACTTTCCTGTCTGGAAATATCTTAACCTGGGGAGTGTGTACTTCTCCCCTAAGACATGGGCATGAAGGGTGGTGCAATCCACTGACATCTGTACTCCAAATCAAGGCAGCAGTTCCAGGCTTGCTCTGTGTCAGGACAGCTGATACATTTGTATTTATTTAGAACAGGTTAGAAATTCTATAGAATTTATGATTTTTAATGGATTTATTAACATCAAAAATGATTAAATAATTTGTCTCATTTATATCCATGCCTATATACCAAGGAAAGTCAAAGTCAAATTGATTGGTACCTGGATGAGATCTTGATACATAGGTACCACACACACACACACACACACACACACACACACACTGCCTTGAATTCTAGGAAATACTAAATAAACAATTATTGTGGGATTTCTTAAAGATCTAATCTGAGAACTTCAATTCTGCCACTGAAGTGTGTGTGTGTGTGTGTGTCTGTCTGTCTGTCTGTCTGTCTGTCTGTCTGTCTCTCTCTCTCTCTCTCTCTCTCTCTCTGTGTGTGTGTGTGTGTGTGTGTGTGTGTGTGTGTATGTGTATGTGAGAGAGAGAGAGAAAGACAGAGAGAGAGAGAAAGAGAGAGAGAGAAAGAGAGAGACAGAGACAGAGAGACAGAGATAGAGATAGAGAGAGAGGCAAGTATTGCTTAGGAATAATATTTTGGCATTGTTTTCCTTAAAAGCCAGCATGTACTTGACATTCCTCATAAGACCCATGACTGAAAGGCTTACTGTGGAATTCATTCCAAGTTCAGTGTCTGAGTTCAATGATACCTACTTGTCCTGGCAAGAAAAGTAGTTTATAAATTCAGGATTTTATAGTGATTCAAAATCTCTTTATCTTTTATTATTGCAGTCCTAAAAATGATTAGGTATGAGGGTACATAAGCTATTCACCTCTCCACATGCCTTCTAATCTGGTATGCTTTAGAAACAGTGGCAGTCTATAGCAATCACCAGCACTTGTTTCCTTGTCTTGATATTCTTAGCTGTCTCCACATCCCCCAACAAAACCAATCAGTTATTTCCCTGGATATACCTTCTTTTCTTAAGGCAGATATTCAAAGCATTCTCTAGTTTTCATCACCTTTATTGAATTTCCAAACATTCCAGCCATACTACTTTATTAAAACAAAACAAACAACAAAACCAATGGAGAATATTTCTTACTTTAAACAATGGATCTGTTAGTATTTAAAATTTCACACAAAACTCACTGCATAAGTTACCCATTTTTTCCCCTCTGATTCATAATCAATGAGAAATTTAAAATAGAAGTCATAGAATCTATGACTAAATTATACTAAATGGACAAATTGGTAAGTTCAAGCCCATTTTCATAGTGAATCTGCAAAAGTTCATTTAAAAATATATACCAATAACAACTAATTTTGAATTACTTGAAAGAATAAAAGATGAATGATACATGACTGCTACATAAGCTAATAATATAGATGGTGATATAGGTATGAACAACTAATTTAAAGAACATTCACATTGTAAACTATTAAAGAGATGGAGATAAAAGAAATATGAAAAATCAGTAAAATAAAGTAGTTTTGATAATTTTGTTAGTCAAAATTTTTACCTGAATTATGCTAAAATTATGGATAACTTCAATATTCTATTTTGTTATCTTCTTAGAACTCTACAGTCATAATCCTTTCTTTTTTAGCTTTTAGAAGGGAAGGAATATATCTACTAACTTTCTAATCTATGAGCTTATTTTTTCAGTTTCTAAAAATATCAGATATGAAGTCCATGTTTTTATGGAAGTACTGAAATTATCTTTGAGCAGCTGCATTTTTTATCTCACATCTTTCAAATTTGCTTTAAGGTACTTCAAAATTAACATATGCTTTTATTCCTCAGCAACTCAGTAAAGGCATAGGAAATAAATGGAATTTTTGTAGCGACCATTTTTTGCAACTGCACCCGTTATTAGATCATTCATGTATGTAGAAAGAATCATTTAAAATTATCATGATTTTGTCATATTTTTTGTTCATATCTATTGACTTTAGTTTTGAGAGAATGAATAAAACCTATTTCCTCAGAAAATAAAAAAGTGTCAGAAATGGAAAAAAAAAAACTCCTGTGATGTCTTTCCTTGGAAGTAGGTGGGGGAAAGCAGGTGAAGTAATATGTGAGAAGACTGGTGGGGAAATTGCTACCATGTGCCAGGTATTAATTTAGACATGTATTTCATTTAATCTACATTGTGATGCTTTCAAACAGGGATTACTATTTCCTTATTTTTAGTCAATACTCCCATCCTGATCCAACAAGGGAGCTTTTTTGCCCATGTAAGAACCTGATAAAGTTTAATTGTCAAAGTTTGCTAGTTTTCATTTTTCAGTCATTGCAGACATCTTCCCCTTCACAGTTATTGATGATAGTTGTTCTAATATTGTTTCTAAGTAGGTCCAGCCCTTGTAAATAAGTAATATTTGCACTTAATTCTTCTTTTCCTATTTCCCTAGTGGTGGTCCTAGATTGCACTTTGCAGATGCCAATACTGGTTCCAATGCCAATTATAGTATCAATAAATTATGATGTCTATTATTTTATTCCAAGGACAAAACTTATGCATTTTTTCTGTGTTAAACTCTCACAGCAAATATGAATTGAAATTACTATTTGTACCTTTCCTTTAAACAGAGGAAACTGAGACTCAGAGAGGCCAAGTATCCCACTCAAGGTCCTAGAGATAGTGAAGAGGCAGTCAGAACTAGTTCTAAATCTGTCTGATTGCAATAGATATAATACAGTGAAGTAATTTTGATACAGTTCTGAATCTCTTATCCAGTCCCCAAAGCAAAGGCAGAATGTTCTCTCCTCTCCACAGTAAGGGAGGGGAAGAATAGAACTTCATTGGACTGGACAAAGGGGAATGAAGGGAAGGGAGGGAGGATGGGAATAGAAAAGACAGTAGAATGACTTGGACATCTTTCCTATCCTTATATATGAATACATGACCAATGTAAGTGCATATCATATACAACCACAATAATGGGATCTCAATTGCAGCAATACTTATTCTATGTATGTATAATATGTCGAAATATACCATACTGTCCTGTATATCTAGAAAGGAAAAAAACAAAACAAAATAAGAATAACAGAGTCTCAATTTTCCTCCATTAGACTTTCTTCTTCAAATTGTGCAGATGTAAGTTTCTACAGCTTTCATAAAGACATTACATATTCATTAAATTTAATTTGAATTTTCTTCTCAAATTGCAGAAATATTCATTGCTGATTGATATTTTAACAATATGTGTAATTGCTCATCTAGTACCTCATTAGCCTTTCTGTGGGCTGTGGATCCTTAGCCACAATTGAAAAACTCATTATAATATTTTAGAAGAAACACTTTCATACTTATTCTTAGCACTTAGTCTTGTGGTCAGAGGTATCATATCTGGCTCTTAGTCATCACAGTGATTCAAGCATCACACTATTTCATTCAAGGCAACTTTTGGTCAATTTTTCCAGTGCAGTCAAGGGAGTTAGTTTTGCCTTCCAGTTCATCTCATAAGGATTTTCCATGTTCAAAATCTCCACTTTGAAATAGATGTGCCCTGCAGATCTTAATTACCTGTAACAAGTCCTCAGGAGCCAACAGACCCAAGTCACGCTGCTTAGACCATTTCCTTTATTTATATTATATTAGTCTTTTACAGCATAGAAAAGGAGAAATAAAACCCATATGTTTTGCATATGTGTAGACAAATACACATTAATACAATCAAATCAAGGGGTGGGGCCTCATGTTTTGCTTATCTCAAAGAAATCTCAAATCACTATTTATATGTGGCCTGCTCCCTTTATGGTCTGCATTCCCATAGTTCAGCTGCTTGAAATCTGTCTCTATTTTCAATTGACAGTGTAGTCTACATTTTCAGCTATTTTCTAAATTAACAAAAAACCAACAATAAATTCTTTCTGGGTTTGCCATCCTTTCAAACTTGTGCACTGATACTCTGCTTTTATTGTCCAACTCCTCAAAATAATTGTTTATACTATCTCTACTTTCTACTATAACTCTCATTCACTGCTCAAATTGGACATGTCTCTGCATTCCCAATACACTATTTAACTCTTTATTCTTTTCCATGGAATGTCTCATTTGTAACCTACTAGATATTCTATTTGTTTTCACATTTATGGTTTAATACATGACTTTTCTAATTAGAGGTAAATGTTACACAGGCAGAGATCTTGTTTTCCCCAGATATTTTAATACCAAGTATCCAAATAGTGACTGACACAAATCAGTGCTCAGTCAAAATCTGATGAGTGAATGAATGACACAGTATGTCATATGTTTCCTTTTATTTGTGAAAATTTAAAAATACCACATGATAGTATTTGAGTATTTATTTAATCCCTTTTTTCTTTTTTTTCTAATATTTTTTTTAGAGAGAGTGAGAGAGGAGAGAGAGAGAGAGAGAGAGAGAGAGAGAGAGAGAGAGAGAGAGAGAATTTTCCAACATTTATTTTCTAGTTCTCGGCAGACACAACATCTTTGTTGGTATGTGGTGCTGAGGATCGAACCCGGGCCGCACGCATGCCAGGCGAGCGCGCTACCACTTGAGCCACGTCCCCAGCCCCCTTTTTTTCTTTTTCTAAAAACCTTTTAATGTATATAAAGATAAATAAAAATCAAATCATATTGTGATGATTACAAGTAAAACATTAAGTCCAAGATGGAAGAGTGTGTGTGAAATATAATAGCTAATAAATGCTCTCTCACAGTAGTGGTAACTGTGATTGGCAAGGATAAGAGAAAGATTAGGTGAACTCATTCTAGGGGAGGGGGAACATTTAATGTTCCCAAAATGGTAAGAATGAATGTGGAGTATTGGAAGTGAACCTGGCATTCAGGCAGGCAGCAAGGATACAGGACTGGAGGCCAAATATTGGACAAAGTAGAGATAATGTTAGGTAGCTAGAGAGAGATCAGAGTATAGAAAAATATGTGATCTGACCAAAATGTTATCATCTTAGAACAAAAATAAATCAGCATAAAAGCTCTTGATCAGGGAGGCAGAATTATAAAGACATACTTTAGAAAGATTAAGTTCTTACTATGACTTGCCATTTGTAACTTGAGATCATAAGTTATAAATGGAAATGTGATGGATATTTCTTTAGTAACTACTTCATGCCAGGCTCTGTCATGGTGCTTTAAATATTTAAATTAACTAAAAAAGTAATAGTGCAGCAAAATGATTTTCTTGTGTGTGCAAAGTACATCAGTTTCCCAACATTATTGGCAAAATTAACACTTACTTTATAACATATTATGTTTGTAAATAAGGTCATCTGTGTTGTCAGATGTATTTCAGTATTTTATAACATTTCTCTGACTATACTAATAACAATATTTAATTATAACTATCATTTCTTTATATCAAGCATATTACATACTAGAGTCCCTCACTTTTGAAGATATTTATTGTTTCCTTAATCATTAAGTTCAGGGCTGGGGATGTGGCTCAAGTGGTAGCGTGCTCGCCTCGCATGCGTGCGGCCCAGGTTCGATCCTCAGCACCAAATACCAACAAAGATGTTGTGTCCGCCAAGAACTAAAAAAATAAATAAATATTAAAAATTCTCTCTCTCTCTCTCTCTCTCTCTCTCTCTCTCTCTCTCCTCTCTCACTCTCTCTTTAAAAAAATCATTAAGTTCATATTATTGTATATTTATTGTATACATATATATATATTTATACATATATATATATAAACAAAACAAAGAGAACTATGTATCAATATGTTACACATTTAAAAGTTGTCATCAGTATAAAGTTATAAGATTCAGTTGGTAAAAATCTGCCAATTAATTTTCCAGTACTAGGAGTTGAATCCAGGGTCTTGTTCATGCTGAGAAAGTGCTATAACCCTGGACTACATCCCCAACTTTATAATCTGCCAATTTTTAAATTTAACAGTCCATGTATCCATTTTAGAGTGTCAATAGATATTTAATTGGATGATGTGATCATATAATAGTACTTTTTGTGACTTCTGGGATTGAACCCAGGGCCTCACACAAGCTGTGTCCACATTCTAACACAGCCCTATGATAGTACTGTCTACATAAGAAGAATTTAATAATCAGAGTGAGAGAAGAGAGCAAAGTGACACAGTGTCAACTGATCATTCAGGAGATTGGCTGGGAGGGTTTGGGAGAGTTTCTTAATCACATCACTTGAATGTTCCACTATCATTTCTTTGGTTGTTTTAAAAAAAGCTAATATGATTTTGGCCTTTGTTAGGATTTTCATTCATAAAATAGGTACCTATTTTGCTCTATGTCCTCTAAGAATATTACAAGAGATATGAATTAGATATAAAGAAAATGTCCTTGACATTGTGAGCTGTTAAACATTGGAATAAGTTGTTAGGGTCTGTAAACAAGTCAGGATGGTGCCTGGCATTTTGCCAGAGGGAGTGGTTTGTGAAGTAACGCCAGCGAGCCATTAAGTGTGGAGATTCCTTATTGGTTAACTGCTGTATCTAGTTTATGTTAATTAAGATAAGCTGTGTGGAATGTATATATACCCCTCGTGTCCTACAATAAACGGCTCCCACTCCTGCTGTATCAATGTACACAAGTTGCTTGTCACCTCCCGGTTATTTTGCTGCAGCCGGACTGCAGCAATAAGTTATAAAAAGGGGAGGATGGAAGGCTTTAAAATGAGATTAATTATCATCTAATAAGGTGGCATAGAAAAAGAAACATTAGAAATGTCATTCAAGATCACACAGTTGTCCATTCACCTGTCACTTTTTCTATTTCCCCATTACTTTTTCTTGAACACAAGCATTTAGAGCATTGTAGGTTCCTTCACCAGCATTTAACTTAAAAAAAAAGAATATAACTATAGCATTTTGAAGATTTTCTTTAATATGTTTCTGAGAATTGAATTTAGTTTCCCTTAAACTTGTTCATCATCCACTACAACATCTTTGAGGGTGTAAGAAGATTTTTCTTTATTCTGTTTGGTATCTAAGACATTTAGGCTTTATGGGAGGGTCAAGCATTGATGAACAAATGCATTTATTTATGTATCTGATCAATATAATTTGGAACATAATTAGAATTTGCAACATTGAATAAACTAAGTAGGCATTGCATGAACTCAATAAACTATACTTTTTCAATCTGATTATTACCAGTTAAGACTTGCATTCAACTGTGAGAACAGAGACCTACATATTATTATACAACATTTTTCATCCTGTTCTTCCAAATTCGGTACCCCCTGCTTCTTCTAAAAATTTTCTTCTTATCATATTTTCTTCTTATCATATCATACTTAAAGTAATGTGAACAATAAGAGTTTTACATATTGTATTCCACCAGGTTGTTTTTCATTTTTAGAGATTAGGGATTGTTCTATTTGTTTTTGTATAACATATATATGTCTTACATAATGCAATCATTTATAATTTTATCAACTGATAAAATATTTAGTATATTCATTGAATTAAATATACCAATATTATTCTAAATAAACAAATTTTGATAGGAGAGCTAACTTGCTTTCTTAAATAAAAAAATAATAGGAGTAATTTAGGAATGGCCTAAGAGATTTTCCTATAACGTTCAGTGGAAAGTTCTTCTGTGGGTTGTGTTGACAGTTGAGAGCTGATACTAAAGATGCATATTTCCTAATCCCTTGATCATTTTAGATATATCTGTCATTGATACAGCAACTTCTGACTCAAGGTTTTTGTTCTTTTCACTATTCTCTTTCTCCACATATTCTCTTTTCTCCAATATCAGTCAATTTCTGACCTTTTCTCTGTTCACAAATATATGCTGATCTCACCTACAAAAAAATAAAGAAAATATTTTGTATTGATTTTAATTTGCCTTTATCTTCCTACAGTTTTTATCTGTGTTCACCAACAATTCTGATTATTTTCTGCTTGCCCTCTGAATCAAAACATCAATGAGTTTCCAAGTCTTCAAGAGTCCCTCAATGGCCAAGAGAAATTTAGAGGAGAGATAGAAAATGAGAGTGAAGTAGGCATTACCCAGCTCCATCCTTGAGAAGTCAGTAAGGAGAGTGCTTTCCTTGATAAAATACCACTGTTTCTTTCTATGGTAATTGGTAATAGGTAATTGCTCTCTAAATCTTTAGGGTGTACAGTGGCTCCCCAAAATCTAATTCTATGTTTATAATTATTCTGTTTGTGCATAAATCCTTCTAAGTCCTAGTCGGATCCTACTGGGTCCATTGTCTCAAAAATGCATTCTCACCTCATCTCTTATAATCTGCATTTCCTTCTTTACTCTTCTTTTTAAGAAGATAATTTATTGCTATTTGATGAAGGACATATAGACTCCATGGTAAACTTAATCGTGTATTCAATATAGTATATAAAATGCATTTAAAAACTTACCCTACTGTGTGCTAAGTGATACAGCACACTGCAGGATATCTGTTGTTTACCCTCCTGATTGGACAAGTGGCTAAAGGCTACAATTTACTATAACTTGCTGTAGATGGTCAGCATTGCAAAAGTGTATCATCCTGAATATTATTAGCCTAAGAAGAGTTTAAAACTCAAAAGTCCAAGTATGATTTCTACTGAATGTGTATTTCTTTTGCACCATTAAAATGTGAAAAAAACTAAATAGAACCATCATAAGTTAAAGATTATCTGCTTCTGTGAGAACATAGTCCTTTAAAATTAGTACTTGACTAAACCTTAGATTACTTAGGTAGACTAACTCAGAAATTTGTGACTTTATTAAAATGTGTATTATATAATCCCATTAACTATGAGGTAATTTTTACTTACAGCCCTGACAATATTTAAAATTATGGACCATTTATGTATAATAGTTGACAAATGTAAACTAGTTAAATATCTTAGATAATACAGTGTAGATAAGTTTCATTAATTTTAATTCTATTGATTTCTGTTTTAATTCTATTGGGTTTTCTTATTTAAATAATGTAAAATAAATTATGAAAATGAAATGTGTAAAACATCAACTTGTGACTAATTTCACAGCATTATTTAGTTCTATTTGATATTATGACCTAATTAACTAAAAATTTTAAATTAAAGACATTTAGGCAAATTGATCTCAATTTTTCATGGGGATTTTGAAATACTAGTAAGAATAATATTAAAGTAAGTTAGAATACTGAGCCAACTGTTTTTACTGCATACATATGATCAATGAAAATCTTTGGTAGGATAAAATTCAAAATAATAATCAAATCTTTCCAATCTTTGTTTTAAGGTTTCACCTAGATAATAGTTCCAGACTAATTGATCACAGTTTTCCATTAGCTATCTTGGTAGGGTATAATTCCTCAGGTGGAATTTACTTTGGGAACAGTGTCCAGAAAGTTACAGGCTGAATGCTAAAGTAGTTTTCCTTAGAGGCAGAATTTCAGATAGTTTTATAATTTTTCTTTTTTGTACTTTTGTGTTTCTAATTTTTATCTACACTGAATATATATTACTTGTAGACATTAAACTGTAAAACTTCAGATTTCTAATTTTAAGAGTTTTCTATGGTAATAGTTATAAGCAAGCAAATCAAAATTATGCCTAAGCAGAGCTGCCTCTTTCTATTCAATCGAACACTGATGTTTCACTGACTTTAGAAATATGTGATCTTAATGTAAATCAGCTTAGAACACACCAATGTGCACCTGTTATATGCCATAGGAAACCTGTTAGGTCCTGAACAATCATGAGAAGATGCATTCTCAACCACAGAGGAGGCCACAGAGATATCTTGAAATGTAGCACAAGACAGATGGAGGTGAAGCTGGATAAAGTTACTCTGAGCTGTATCAATTAAAACACAGAAGAGACCATCTTATGTTTTTACTTTTTGAGGATGAAGGACCTTGGGGATTTTTAACAAGATAGTGATATTGGTCTGAATCTTTAAGGATGAATAAAATCTTACTATCTAAAAACAGAGAAAGCATAGAAAGGATATGAAGATTTTTAATTTTAAGAAAAGAATATTCAAATTATGGTAGATTTTAATTTCCTTAAAAATGCGACTATTATGCAGAACAAGTAATAGATTCATTATGTATTACTTTAACTATCAGGACTAGGACCTATCTCTGTTTTTATTACTCACTATTGGTTATATCTGTGATTTATTTCAATATCTTGGTAAGAAAATACTGCTATTGAAGAAAACATGAACCATTTTATGAGTGTCAGTTTTTTGTATGTTTTCCAGGAATAATTCATTTTGTCATCAAAATAGAGATAGCATGTACATATGTGTGTGTGTATATATATATATATATATATATATATATATATATATATATATTTAAATCAAGTTGTCTTGGTTGAATACATTTCTTAAGAGTGTTCATTGTTGGTCTCAGTTTTATGAGCAAACAACATGATATCAGTTGTCTGTGATATTACAGACTGTGAATGGATGAAGAAAACAAGAAAATTGGAAATTTTTATGGAATAAATTCTGCTGAGCAATTTATATCAATAAATGTAAAGACAATTTCAGAAATTGTTCTCTCTCTGCTATTTTCACCAATGAATTTAATAGAGAATTATATCAGAGTCAGAAATTGTAAGTGTAGAGATGAGAAAGTTTACTATAATGAAAAATCAACTACAAAAGCTTAATCTTGTGTTATGATGTTCATGAAAATATAAAAGTTTACAAGTTACAAAATATGTTTAAGATTTGACTCATGGATACAAAGTTGAATCAGGAATCTTGACAAGTTTCCCGGGAATGTATTTGTTCCACTTTATCCTGAAAATAAGATAGATTCCATATTGAAGTAAAAAAAAAAATCTATGAAGAGGGAAATAACCCCTTAGGAAATGAATGTTGATTTAAATGGGACTTATTCAGTATGCCTTGTAAATATTTGCATATTTCTCCAAAGAATTCACTTTCTAATAAAACAAAATAATATAGCTCTTGGAGAAGGGTGTGCTTCATTATAAATATCATTTACAAATAAATGTATGATTATTGCACTTGAATATGTTGGACTTACAAGAAAAAGCAGTGCTTTGAAATTTCTGATTAATTCAAGATCATCTTTTAATTTTTTACAAAATTCCTAAACTATGATTAGAAAATCCTTTACTAAGATGGACAACTGTAGTTTAATCTTATTTGAGTTGTATTTTTTTAGTACCTCAGATTAAATGTCCTGTAATTTCAAACTTGCTTATACTTCCATACAGTTTTGTAAAGAACTATACATGCTGGTACTTTTCTAGGTACCAAAAAGATGAAACAGAGAATAAAATATTTGATATTGTAGACAGTACCATATTTGTAGGGCATCAGATAATAGATCAAACTCATTCAACAATTATTTATGGGTTATTATCTGACCATCATTGTACTGGGTGTTAGGAGCATAGTAAAAACAGCATGAACAAAAGAAACACAACAAACTATCTTTATACACTTATTACTGAGAGAGTCAGAAGGCATCGTACATAAAGGACTTAATTTGATTGTGTGTGGATAAGGAAAGTCTCCATTGGCCATTTCCATTTCCTCCAAGTAGTTATTAAGATACTCAGAAGAGTGGTTGGAGAAGACGGTTTGGTGGTGTGAGACAGATAGGAAGGTGTGAAGTGTTCATCTAGGAGAGTGTAGTAGGATTAACTGGCAACATTGAAAACCTATGAAAGCTCTGAAATCATAAATTAACTTTGAATATTTCTCTGAGCAGATGTGGAATATAAAAGTGCATCAGACTATGCTTGGTATTTTCCTCACCAAATACAATGGAGGAATAAAAATAAAGGTGGGAAATAAAGGTGGGAAATAAAGGTGGGAAGGTTAATGTAAGGGAGTAATAGTAATGACATTGATATATACATTGATATGAAGGATGAGATTGAGAGAGAAAGGAAAACCAGCAGGGTCAATGAATTGGAGATTTCAGTGGAGTGGAAGAGTCATTGAAATCAGGATACAGAAGACTGACCTAACAAAATAAAAGGTTACAAATGCACAGATGGATGCTTAAAATGGAGAATCTGGAGTTTATACAATTAGTAGTCATAACAAATTCTAACATCTGATTATGGGAATGCATTAAAGAGAAGAACACGATCACCAGAAATGAGGAGGATCAGCGAGGAAAACCATGGATTTTGTAAAGATCAACTACAGAGAATATGAATTTAATCACATGGTATTTGCATTGATCCTAGGTCATATTTTGAGGGCATTGCTACAATGTTATCCTTTAATATTCACATAATTTTGTAATTTTTTTCACTTAATATTTAATGTATCAAGTTATTGCAACATAATAGGTATTTAAACATGTCAATACATATAAATACATATTTCTGTGAATGAATCCAAAGTAATACTAGGGGATCTTTTTGGTAGTGCTAAATTCAGTTCTAGCACGGTGACACATTCAAAGAAAAACAATTCAGTCTCTGAAAATCCTGAAGATTATGGTAATTTTTAAATCCATGTTTTCTGTATTATTATATAGAAGAAAGTATTGCACACAATCCTCATCAAAACTTCCTAAAAGTACAGTTCATTACATTTTTGTCATTTTTGTTTTTCCTTTTTTTTTAACTAGATAGTAATTACTAATGCTAGTTAAATTCTCTTTTGTTATTGTCTAATATCCTTTTCGATCTGGTCACCCTGATGCTGTGGGGAAATTCAGGGCTCATGGAAACTCAACCACTTTTTTGCCAGCCATTACATAACAAAGGTTTATTATACATTTTCTTTAAACATGAAAAGAACCAGACATGGTGGCACATGCCTGTTATCACAGAGACTTGGGAGACTGAGGCAGGAGGATAAGAAAGTTGAAGCCAGCCTCACCAATTTAGTAAAGGCCTAAGAAACTTGGTGAGACCCTGTCTCAAAACAAAAAACTAGAGATATATCTCAGTGGGTAAGGGTCCTGGGTTCAATCTCTGCTACAAAAAAAAAAAAAAAAGTTATAAGAACTTATGCTCTTATATATTTGGTTCCCTTCACATGTGTTTGTGTATGTATAATATGCATAAGTATATATTTATATGTGTGAGAATTTACTCATAAACATGACAGCCAGTGATTTACCTCAGTAGTAAAAAAAACCAGAAATATGGGAGAATTTCCTTGTTATAAAAATCTACTTATTTACAATGTCTTTAATGCCTATGTATCAGTCCAATATTAATGAGCATACATGTTTTTCCTAGTAGTTTGTTTTTTCAAAATTTGTGACAATGGCGGTTCTATGTATGCCTATACATAGAATTTGCACAAGATATTTTTGGAAGTAATATTTCTGAGTTTTGGGTTCAGCAGTTTCCACTATCACCACAAAGGAGAGGGTCTTTGCAGCTATTAGAGGAAAAGCAGTCAGGGCTATGTGTCCTGAATCAGGAAAAAATCTCATATGAAATGAAAAGTTTAAAAATAAAAGCAGTGAAATGATATTTAAGAAAAAAGAAATATGGAAGGGTAAAATTCTATTACATGACAGATCTTCACTGGTTGCGTATTCCAGTAACATTGGGAACATGACTGTAAATAAATGAATTAGGAATCAAGTTTGACATTTGCATGATGAAATATGAAGCACATTTTCAATAATTTCAGTGATCCCCTAAATATCATTCAGAAATGTTAGCTGACCTAAATTTCCATTTGGCTAATGACTTTCTTTGCAAAGCATATGACAAGCTGTCACTGCCATACCACAAGTAATACATCAATAAATTCCACCTTTTGTGAGGTTTTGTATATTTATACATAAAGCAATGGAAAAATCCCTAGGTACAATATAAATTGGCATAATCTCTTACAGAACCAAGACAGAATATTAAAATTTAAAACATTCATATATTTGAATATAATGCAAAACAGGGCTGCATACTTTTCTTAAATAAGGAATATTTAACTGTATCCTAGGGTAAAAATCTTCATTCATCATTTTTGGTGATAAACAAAATAACCTTTATAAATCTAGAGAAGTTTACTTTTTAATAAAAAAGTACTTGCAAAGCCAGGAGGATTTTAGCCGTATCACCTTCCCCCTATAAACAGGATTAATTGTTTAATATGTAATACAGATATATTTCTCCCATAAACTCTTAGGTTTCTCAATGGTAAATGATAAACACAACGTACACAGGAGAAAATATCTTGAAACATATTTCAGTTTTTAATTTAAATGCTTTGGATTGAAATTATTATTAATTTGTATATTTGAATAGCTATTAGATAGTAATTGTTTTGCTCTCTGGATAATATGATTATTTAAAACTATTTTTATAAGTATTTTGATATTTTCATGGAAAATCACAGACATATTGATGTTGTGGCAGAGATTATTTGATTACAAGGAAATACACATTAGCTCCTTAAAAAGAAGAGATATATATCCAAGGGAAATGAAATCACCATATCAAAAAGCCTCCTGTACTCACATGATTATTGCAGCAGTTTTCACAACACCTGAGATACGAAGTCAATCGAGTTATCCAGTAAGAGGTGAATAGATTAAAATATTGCAACATACACACACATGAAATAACATTTAGCTAAGAGAATGGATGAAATTATGTTGTTTGCAGAAAGATGGATGTGAAATAAGCCACACACAAAGTACAAGTACTGAATATCTTCTCTCATATGTGGAATTTTAAAAGGTGAGCTCAGGATGTAAATAACAAAGTAGTGGTTCTTAGGGGACAATTGAGTGTAGGGGAGAAGAAGAAATGGGGAGAGATTGGTTAATGGATACAAAGTCATAATCAAATAAGAAGACTGTGTTCTGGTCTTTTGTTGCCAGATTGATAATAGTTGTTAATAATATTCTATCATATAAACTCAAAACAGCTAGTAGAGCGGATTTTGACTATTCTCATCACAAAAAAACTGATATCTATTAAAATAATGGACAGCTTCAGTGTCCTGAGTTGATCAATACACAATGCATAATTGAAATGAAACATAACACTGTACCCCACAAATATGTAAAATTATTGTCTGTTAATAAAAGTTAATTAACTAATAAGGGGAGTTTTTTTTTTTTTTTTTTTTTTTTGCAGAAACATTCCTTATTACTCATAAGTAAAAGCAGCTGTAAATTCCTAGGGCTGGGAGGTAGGCAGTTGTCATTCATTGTATTTTCTTCTGTCTCTCTCTGGAGTGCATTCACCTCTATAACCCTATCTTGGGCTAAATAGTCTCTCTTCTCTGCTTATCATTGCACATTGGCTTCTTTTACTTTGTCTCTCTCTAGATCAAGTCCTTCATTTTTATTCACCAGTGTCCCATATGTGGCTACCCTCATGGATAGTTTTATACAACCTCTAGATCAAAGGGCCAACAAAGACAAAGTAGATATTTTGAGTTTTAAACTTTCACCAGGTGAACACCCAGCACCAAATATTGTGACATGGAGAGGGGTTAACGTAAGTGGCCAAAGTAGGAGTTTGCCTGGAAGGATGCTCTTGGAATGGGTGAGACTAGATACTGCAGGGAGCTTGGCAGGTCTCTAGTTCATTCTGACCCCAATAAGTGAGACATGAGGCCAGATATGCAGATGGTAAAAATTCCCATCTATTTTCTATTTTATGAAAGTCAAGAAATTTCTTCTTCCCTGTTCTTGGCCAGGACTCCCTAGAATTCCTTTTCAGAAGTCCATCCCTTTTGTAGGAAAGCACATACTCTTATAAATTCAAAAACCTTCAGGAAAGTTTACACATGGTAAGATAGAACAATGGAAAAACACATGCATGAGCTCAGTCATCTTCTTATAAAAATTGATAACTACAAAAAAACATAGATATCATCTAATCTCACTCTTCATTATGTAGAGAATGTGAGGTGTAAGCACTGTCCCATGTCATTTGATGGTTATTTTGTAAAGGTCAAGATTAAGGTCAGGATTTGTTTTTAACTCTCATTTTATTTCAGTATTATCTCTACTTCACCAATGACTTCCCTTTTTGAACAATTCAGTCTGAATATTACAATAAAGCAATGAGAATTTTGCTCTATATAAAGTTTCTGTGCTATTTTCCTGTTACTGCTGTAAGAAATTATAATGAGTTTAGTGGCTTGAATAGAACAAACTCACTATCATACAGTTTTTTTTAATCTTTTTTTATTATTTGTTGTTCAAAACATTACAAACCTCTTGACATATCATATTTCATACATTTGATTCAAGCAGATTATGAACTCCCATTTTTACCCCGTATACATATTTCAGATTCACATTGGTTCCACATCCACTTTTTTACATACTGCCCTACTAGTGTCTGTTGTATTCTGCTGCCCTTCCTATCCTCTACTATCCCCCCTCCCCTCCCCTCCCCTCTCCTCCCATCTTCTCTCTCTACCCCTCTACTGTAATTCATTTCTCTCTCTTGTTTTTTTCCCCTTTCCCCTCACTTCCTCTTATCTGTAATTTTGTATAACAATGAGGGTCTCCTTCTTTACCATGCAATTTCCCTTCGTACAGTTTTGAAGTACAAAATCTGATGCAGGTCTCACTGGGCTCAAATCTAGGATTGTGCTCCTTTCTGAAGGTTCTAAAGTAGAATCTTGTATTTGCCTCTTCCAGCACTTAAAGGTTTCTCACAAATTTTGTTCTTTGGCTCCCTTCCACTTTCAAAGCCTGAAAGGGTTTCTTGACACATTTTACATGAAAGCACACTTATTTCTGCTTCCAACCTGTTCCTCTTTTAAAGATTGGTTACCTTGGGCTCACCTGTATGATCCAGGACAATCTATTATAAAATCAGCTGATTAGTAACCTTAATTCCATCTACATCATTAATTCTCTTTTGCTATATAAGTTTACATACTCACAGGGTCTGGATATTAAGACATAAAATCCCTGGAAGTCTATATCCCTCCTATATAGAATCATTATTTTATACCTGATGTGAACTAGATTAAGTCTGAATTTTCATTTTTGGCTTCTGTAATTTGTATTGGTAATCACCTTCTGCAGGAAATAATTTATAGGTCAGGACATTCTTTGAATAAATTCATTTTGGTTTCCTCCTGAAGGAAATAAGAGGAAAATTCTCCAGTAGATAACCTTCAGACTTCATCTGCACCATTGCTTTTCTCCATCCCCAGAATGACAGATTTGGAGCCAAAGCAACACTACTAACCCTCAGGTTGTTCTTGAGCCATACTGAGCCAGATCTTTACCAGTGAATTTTTTATTATTGTCTCTAACCTCTTGAATTAACCTGATTTTAACTACTGCATTTCCATTGTGAATTATGCTCTGAAAATACATGTGATTATTTCTTGTCCTTGCTACCTGAATATGGTGCTAGAAAATTTGAAAATCTTTTCTATGCCCACTATATTCTCTTACAGATTCCAGCGCACTCCCTTGGTTGGCAGTCCCAAGTTTCTCCAGGTCATTCATTTCTCCAATCCCAATAGATACTTGAATCTTCCCATGAAGTTTTCCTCTTATTCTAACTATTCCTCTGAGGAAATTGAGGCTGAACACTATTATCTCACAGCCTAGTATGTGCAATAAGTATGAAATTAATTATGACTTTAGGATGAGATTAAGATTTATTAGACATGCTTTAATGTTGCAAAAGTAGAGCATTAGCTTAAAAGAGGGGAATATTACCTCTGAAAGAGTAGGGTAGTAGTGGCAGTAGAGAGATACAAAAGTTTTCCTCAAAAGAGATTATTTCTGAACATCGTCTTCTACAAGGAGACAAGAGTATGAGGGGAAAACTGGGTTGCCTAGAAGCCAGTTTCCTTCCTCTCTGGCACATTTTCCATTCTGGTTCTCTTCTAGCTTCATGAATTTTAGATGAGCCTCAGACCTATGTATGTATATTTATTTATTTATTATTTTATTTATACTGGGGATAGAACCCAAGCACACTTTGTCACTGAGCCACATTCTCAGTCCTTTTTTATTTTTTTTATTTTGGGACAGTGTCTCACTAAGTTGCTTCGGGCCTCCCTAAGTTGTATCTGGAGAGTGGAGTCTCTCTCTGCTTACTGATCATCATGTGAGCTGGTTCCCACTGCCACATTCTTCTGTCATGATGTCCTGCCTCACCTTGAGCCTTGAGGAATTGAGCCTGCTGTTCATGGATTGAGATATCTGAAAACATGAAAATAAATTTTTCCTCCTGTATAATTGTTCTGGTTGGGTCGTTAAGTCACAGCAGCGAAAAAGCTGATTAAGACTGGCTGGTATAACCAAGTTTGCAAAATTTGGTAAAAATGTTATCTGAGATCTGAGTTCTCTATCTTTATTCTCTGTGCTTTCTGTAATATCCCAGGATGAATCTCTCTCATTCCATTTCTCATAATACACTTCCTGATTCCCATAGAGAAGAGAAGAACCCCCTACACTGCTATTCAAGATTCTGTATTCTAGACCCTAACCACCTTACAAATGTATGCTCACTGTTCTGAAAACAAACTCCTCATATCAGTGTCTTTAAATTTCTAGCCTCAAGTCTCCCAGTTCCAATTAACTTCATGCCATAGTCATAGTGAACTAATCCTGATCTCTTTAAATTGTCTTCTTCCTCTCTTGGTATGGACCCTATTGCTTTTCTCTTCTCAGACTTGTGAAGTTTTGGGGAACAGAACACATATTTCATTCAGATTTATATTTTCCTACCTTGACCTCTATATAAAAAACTGTTAACAATAATACTGACCAAATAAAATATTGCTTATAATTCCTTTAAATTCTGTAATTCAGTGGGACATTCTTTCACTTCCTGAAAAGGAAATAATACACAATGCTTTCTGATTTTCTCTCTTTATTTGTAGGAAAAAAAATGTTTCTATTTGTACATGTTGGAAAAAAAGAGAGATAATTGCTTTGGTGACTTCCCATAACCTAAAGCAACAAGGCATTGACACAGTTGAGAATAGAGTTTAGTTCTTTGACTCCAATTCGTGTTTCCTACAAAGCATCACTCAACAAGAGGAAAGAAGCTCCATGTGAATTAAATAACTTTCTTTGAATTGAAGTCAGTTTTCCTTTGTCACATCAACACCTTCACCACAGGGTATTTTGTGAACTGAAAGGAAAGGCTGTGTGCTGAAGCTGTGTCTTGCTAGCACTTCAGCAGGTTTATTAACTTCTTGTCGGAGAGCTTTTTAATTTGAATAGAATCTGAGCAGTGGTAGGAAGATTTTATGTAACCCTCATTTTTCTATTGTTGAAAGCTCTTACATCTTTAAGATCTGAAAAGGCAAGACCTCTGCCATTAAAAACATTGCAGTTATCTGGAAGTTATATTCACAGGCAGTTAGCAAGTATTGCATTGGTCTTTGTGCATTACTAGGCCACAGTTGAGATGAGATGAGATCAGAGAATCAATGGACTGTATAAGTTGAAAATAATATTGACTCTTAAGTGAATATATGGTTGAACTTTAGATATATACTTTTCTTATACATATTAAAGCTTATCTTGGAAAAAAAATTAGATTTCAATAAAGAATAAAAGATTGAAGAAAAATCCAGTGCTTTAGCTACATTTAGATGAATATGATAATTTTCTGGCTCATATCACATTTAAAGATATATCACTTTTAAAAATGAGAATCATGTATAACCTGATGATGAGAAGGTTTCTGGTGATATACCATTTACAATACTCTCTGGCCTCCACAGTGGTATTTCAATAGATGAATAAGTGAAGGTCTGGTTGAATCATGAAGATTAAGTTGGGCTGTTCGCATTCCTGTCAACATGGATAAGCACTCTGAAATTGACATATTTGAGTATGCCAGTTTATTCAAGATAACACATTGAATGTCTTTATTCTAGTCACTATGCTAGGTTCCAAAGAGCTAAAGATAGATAAGATGCACCAGGAAAAACAATACACATATAAATATATGTTAAACAATGGAACAGTAATGATAGATATGTTCAGCCTGAATCTTTTTTTTTTTTTAATTTACCTAACCAGCCTGAATCTTAAAAACACAAAATCATATAGAAATAACCAAGGTGAACGTGGGAGCAAGGATATTCACATTGTTGGAAATACCATTTGAAGAGCCATCAAAGCTGAAAACAATTTAATGTGGGTAGAGAACTATAAGACACTGTAGGAAATTCAGTGCCAAAAAATCTATATGTTCAAGAGAAACTGAATGAGTCTTGGTCAAGGTAAGTTGGTTTTGGCATATAAGGGAGTTTGAACATGATCCTAGAGAAAAGTGACCCAGTGTAGGGTTTTAAGACATTTGTGTTTTAAACAGAACCCATGGAAGTACTGTGTAGAATAGACTGAGAGAGTAAAATGAGAAGCCAGAAAAGCAGGTAGTTAAGAAAATATTGAAGTAGTCTAGGAAAGAGAAGATTTGATTCTGAATGAAGACAATAATACTAATGATGAAGGGGTGAGAAAAGATTTTAAAAAGTATTTAGGAGACATAAATGCCAATATTGACTGGCTATGGGATATAAAGGGATAGAAATAAGGAGTAATTAGGCTTTGCACTTGAGTGACAAGATAAATCACTGGCATCACATGCATAACAAATCATGATATAAATGCCTTCCTAACATTTGCACTATATGTGCAATTCTTCAGGATATGCTGTTGCAGAGGTAGTCAAAGAAATGTTAGTGTCTGAAGGCATAGAATTGTGAGAAATCTAGAGGTATTTTATTCATTTTAGTGCTGGAAAATTTGTTCCATTATATCTTTCTAGCATTAAACAAAGATAGATTGTATAGCATTAATTTGATTAAAGAATAAGAAGAAAGATATCCTGTCAGAGGATGACAGGGAGGAAGAAGGGAGAAGATTTTTTGCTGATCATTGCATTTGTATAATTTTGCTGATCACTCCTTTACATAAGTGACTGTTAAATATTAATCTAGTGACATAAGAAAGTGTTCATTATCTTTGAAAAAATTAAGTATAAAATGTTATTAAATGCATTAGTATAATTATTATTTTGATTTTCACTTTGAAATGCTATATCATTTTCTAAGAAAACTTGTTTTTTCAAATACTGTTTATATATGATAGCTAAAGTTTTTCCTTTTATAGAGAAAGGCAATAGCAGATCAGACTGAGTTTGAAGGTAGTCAATCATTCTATCCCATGGGTAAATTTTAAGATGCACTTTTTGAGAAATTGGGATGTTATCAAGCATCTCCAGATTTATGAAGTTAAGAATTTATCAGTCTAATTAATTAATTTAATCCACAGAATTAGGTGTAAAAATAAATAGGCAGCTCAAGCCATTTATCTGGCTCAAATGTATTCTGTAGTTAATGTTCACGCTTCTTAGAATTGGTCATTATATTATCATTTAAATGCAACTGGTCAAATAAAAACAAATAAAATGAAACAAAAGCATCACTTAACAAAAAAATATTACCTCATAATATAGTGACCTTCATCCCATCTCCCAGTAGCAACAATTTTATTTGATTATGAAAAGAATTTGAAAGCCAGTGCATATTTAACTAAGATAGATCTGTGTTCTGTTAATTGACCCTAGAAACATACACATTGTTGTGCATTTTTCCATTGTTAAATTTTAAAATGATAGAAATATTATATTGTTTAATGCTAGAAAGATATAATGGAACAAATTTTCCAGCACTAAAATGAATAAAATACCTCTAGATTTCTCACAATTCTATGCCTTCAGACACTAACATTTCTTTGACTACCTCTGCAACAGCATATCCTGAAGAATTGCACATATAGTGCAAATGTTAGGAAGGCATTTATATCATGATTTGTTATACATGTGATGCCAGTGATTTATCTTTATTATGATAAAGTTTATTTTAATTAAAGGGTATTATCCATAGGGCTGGTACAAAGATGGCCCATAGGAACAAAGGCCTTTTTAACTTCTAGGTTATAACTTTTAATTCTTCCTAAATCGCTGCTGCTACAGTACACTAAATGATACCCAAGTGACCTGGAAAAGTTAATGTGATTCCCTAAGCACTTAAAAGAGTGCTAGACTTTGATACTAGGGAAAATCCAACCTTTCATATTTAGTAAGTTAGAACAAAGTGGGTTCTCTGTATATTTTCTACTTACTTTGCTAAATATGCTTAGAATAATACTTAGCTGTTTTGTCAGCTTTTTCACTGCTATGACTAAAGGACCTGACCAGCACAATTAGAGGAGGTAAAGTTTAGTTGAGGGCTCATAGTTTCAGAGGTTTTATTTCATAAAAGGCTGACTCTATTCTTCAGGGCTGGAGGTGAGGCTGAACATCATGTCAGGAAAGGGTGGCAGAGGGAAGCTGAGAAAAACTCCATTTCTAGATACAAATATATACACCAAAGCTGTGCCCTAATTCCTACCTCCTCCAGCCACACCCTACCACTTCAGTTACCACTCAGTTAATCCCTACCAGGGGATTAAATCACTGATTGGGTTAAGACTCTTACAACCCAATCATTTATCCCATTTATCCTTTGAACCTTCTTGCATTATCTCACACATGAGCTTTTGGGAGACAACTCACATCCAAACCATAACCCTTAGCTCTCAAAGGAATAAGTTCCATCCATTGGAAGTCATTAAATTAAAAACATTTAACGAACCAATAGTAATTAGAGATGTGATCTATCCTTACAACTGTACCTTTTTAAGACAGTTTAGTAAACAGCAAGACCTATTTGTGTCTAACATTTTGCTGTTCTCTAGGTTAAGCACAGGGGTTTTGAATCGCAGGTTGATATTACAAATATGATCTAGACACAATTGTGATTTTCAGTTTTCTTTTCAAAGCAGATCATAATTGGTTTATGTACCACTATTTTTGTAACAATTTTTTAAATAATTATTTTCTGAACTGCTTTTAATGATACATCTACAATTGACTGTTTGAGGGCAATTGAACTCAGGCATGCATAAGAAAAGGAAAATGAGCTATTTAATACTACCATGAGAATCACTAACTATTCCAGAGCACCAAGCAGCAAGCCCAGCAGCCCTATAAACCTTCCACAAGAGTCAAGTTCATTTGAATGACTATCTTATGGGAAAATCTGGCAGGACCACTCTGAAGAATTTTTAAGGTAAGAAGCATGCTTGTTAATTTTCTAGTCACCTAAGGGCCATATTAAAATGATTTGCTATAATTTCAAGGTTATGATATGACCCATCAAACATCAAAACATAAGATGTGCAAGACTGAAACAAATTTGAAACTTTTGATTTTACATTCAGTAGTGGGTCCCCAGGAAGTAACTGGGTATCCTTGACACTGAACCATGGTTAGTTTCTGCTGATCTAGGCACTTTGCTGAAAATTACCTTGCCTTTATGGGCATGCAGTCATAAATATTGTCAGGGAATGGTCAAATAAACACAGAAATTATTTTTTCTTGTTTACAGTAAGAATTCATAAAATGTAGAACTCTTATAATTAGTTTGAATGCTTATTGCATTCCATTTGTTTAAATAATCGAATGTGATTGTTTCAAAAATCACAGTGGAATAAATTTGGGGCAAAACTTCCATTTGGTCTATGATTAAGTATAGCAAGTTGTGGAATTTCAGTTTATTATTTCCTCATAGAGTTTATTACTTTTTCACATCTCCACTTAAATAAGAAAATATATGCATCAGAGTCTTGCAATTTTAACAATTTTAAAGCCCAAAATATATTCTGGTTCATAATCAAATGTTTCATATAGGAATCTACAGTAATTTGTTTGTATGTTCAAATATGCAATGAAAGGCTAACTTTCTTTCTTTCTTTTTTTTTTTTTTTTTTTTTTTTTTTTTTTTTTTGTTGGTACCAGGGATGTAACCCAGGGACAGCTTCCTTGTGACAGAATTATGTTATCTTATGATTATTGGCAGAAAACAGATGTTTTAAAATATATCTCATCAAATTGAATTTTAATATATTTCTATCATTAGAAAAGTGCCATTAGGTATTACTCATCATATGCATCACATGGTCATAAGCTTGGTTTTAATGGAGATTCAAAGGGTCTGAGATGGAGTCTGGGAGTTCACACTAAATATAATAGTTTTAAAAAATCTGTGTTTGTTTATTAAAAATTTTCCTCAGTCAGGTACACATAAATTGAAATGAATGTCTTGTTTGAAATAGGATTTTTAATGCCAGATAGGGTTATGTCATTTGATTATTTTTACATTCTTTTGTCTGTCACATGTAGGATCTCTATAAATTTTTACCAGATGAATGGCTGAATTCACATGTGTCCTGACAAATTTATGATCCATAAATTTAGTATACAATATCTGAATAGATGTTCAAATCATAGTGGTATGAATATGTTTTTCATGGGTTTGATATAAAGCCAGAATTTTGAAAATCCTTTCAAAGTAAATTTGGTCAAAATTTGAATCTACAATTTTGAAAACATTTAATTTTACAAAATGTGGAACAACGTATTCCTACCACATGGTCGAATGTGGTTTTAATAATCATGGTGTATGCCCTACATATAAGTCAAGAGACTTTAAGTTATATTTATGACTCATTTTCTCTAAGATGGTCATTATTTTCTATCAATCAAAATAATTCCTAAAGATAGGTGTTTACTTGGTAACATAATAATGGCTAGCAATTCTTAGATTTGTTTAGAATTTGTAAGACTTATTAGCTCTGGCACAAATAAATCCCCAGTGTAATTACAACGTGAAATTTATTTAAAAATACATGCTATAAACTAAAGTGTTATTATACTTAATTTTTACTTGTTTACATTTTTGTAAAAGTGTATGGTACTTATTATTATTATATTTTATTTTTTGGAACAGGGATTGAACCCAGGCGCACTTTACCACTGAGCCACATCCTAACGCCTTTTTAATATTTTATTTAGAGACAGGGTCTCATGGAGTTGCTTAGGGCCTCACCAGATTGCTGAGCCTGGCTTTGAATTTGTGAGCCTCCTGCCTTACCCCGTCGTGCCCCTGAGATTACAGGAATGAGCCATTTTACCTGTTTACTCTTATTATTTTGACCACTTCATTGATGTTATATTCCTCAAGGATTTTCACATAAAACAGGATCACCATAGTGATCCATAAAAATTCATAGTGCCAACTAATTGAAATGCAGCCATGCAAGTTATCAACAATAGATTGCCACAATTTTTAAAATATAACTCTAAATAACAGTAACACAGAATTTAAAAAGAAAGATAAGTGTCAACATCAAATTTTTGCTGTCATCATATGAACAAATTATGTTTCTTCTCTTCAGTTTCATTACTTGCCAAGAAAAAGGGGTAGAATAAGAGGCTTAAAATGTCTACTTGTGCCCTAAATAGCCCTTGCATATGTCTTTAGTTATTACTACTATCCTCATTATCACTATTGGAATCAATCAACATTGTTATTTTCAAGTGAAAGTATTATGAATTTAAAAGCTCCTGGGATTGTTCCAGCAGAAATCAAACTTTTACCCTGCTTTCTCTGGCCTGAAGAATGTCTGGTCTTCTGGAAGAAAATCCAGAGATCGTGAAAGATGACTTTTTGACTATGTCAATTTTTCCTCCACTGAGTCATGACATAGTGAGAAATGTTGAGTAAATTAAAAGAATATGAGAACTTATTTTTTATGATAGCACAATAGTTTGTCCCCATTAAATACTGGGATGTATTTTTTTCAACAAATTAAAATTTTATTTCCACATTTTAACTTAAGATCTCAAAAAACATCATTATACTCATAAATTACATTGCAAGGATTTGGAAACTATAACAAAATGCAAGCAAGCTAATTCAGGTGATTTAATGAGGTTGTGGTGAAGCCATGAGCAGTATGGGGTATCTGATATGGTCAGTGCCTACTAAGAATGTGCTTTTTCCTTTATCTCATTGGCCTTCATGGAAATTTCCTAAAATATTTTCAGCAAATTGTTTTAAATGTCTTTTCATAAACACTGACCCTATCTAGATAGTGTCACGTTTAAATAAAAAACAAAATATATTTCGATTTCCATCATATTTTAGCCAAGCACATAGCCTATACAGACTATGTGTAATTAGTTTCCCTATTGTTCTTTTATTAACATTTTAGAATCATCTAAAAATTGATGTTTTCAAAATACTTCAGTAAAATAAAGCCCAAGACATTTATGATTCAAATTTTTAATTTGGGAAATTCCACTTTGACACATGATTATCTTTATACTCATCAAACTAACTTTCCATAGGGGTGCAAGGAGAAATGCACATTCCACCTACTAATCCCTTCTAAGAGTAGTTTCTTTTAGTATGTTCTATATGTTTAAAATCTTCCAGGTTATTAGAGAAAAGTTGTTAGAATAAAGGGTAGATAAATCATTACTTCTATTTTTGTCCCTAAAAATTGTGTTTTTAAAACACTTTGTGTACCCTTGAATCTTAAAATGAAAGTTGTGTTAGATTCTTCATAATGAGTAATACAGTGGTTACTCATTTTTTAGTGGTTCTCAATTTTTAACAACATATTTCTTTTATCAAAAATTAATAAAACATATAAAGTATAAGTGAAACATAATTTTAATGGCATTGACTTTTGTGTCATGCATGTGTGTGAGTAAAGGCCTTACCATTATTAACTTCAGGACTGAAGTCCCCAAGTTCAGACTCTTCATTTGTAAAATGTAAAATGGAGCAAATGATGGCTTACCTCAAGGGGTGGCTGTGAAGGCTACTCAAGACAATGCTTGTGTAGCTTTAAGCATAGCTTTACCATTCTCACAATAGCATCAATAATTACAAATGAAATAGGTAAGTTGTTCTGGTGATGGACAGATTGGAGCAATGCAAGTCCTGTGCTCTCAGCTTTAGTTCTGTTCCCTTTTGTATATTGTTAATGGTTCAAAAAAGGAATTTCAGGTAATTTCTCCTCCTTATTCCTGTATTAACTTGAGATTTTATCAGTGGTTCAGAGAATAGATGAATAAAAAATAGATGTTTTTCTTAGTATATGCTAGATTCTTACTCCTCTCTCCTTGAGACAAGCAGTCATGGTCATTTTCCTGATAGCGGGATCCCACACATTAGTGTAACTTTAGGGTTGCTGTACAGGGATGGGTGGCACTCAGAGTGGTTTCTCCTTACACACACAGTGGTTGATATCAATGGTAGATATTTTACCTTCAATTCCTAATAAGAAGTAAAAAGTAAAGAAAGGAGATATTAATAGTTGGCTGTTCATCATAGAGCATCAGACAGTTTAGGTGTTTTTTTTTTCCTAAACTTGGAAGATATCACTATGAAAATAAGAAAGAAACAGTAGTTTAGAGTCAATGGTAAATCCATGTTCCTTATTATCTGAAAATATTCCTCTACATTGTCTCATAAAACTAACAAGCAAGGTCTTTTTCAAGTTAAGGAGCCCACATATTAAAACACAGAGTAGACTTTGATATCTACCTGGACATTACAGTAGGCATATACAAAATATTGTGCCTAGCACAATGAATGAAACTCTTGGTCAGCAATTTAGGCTGTGGTTACTGGGAATTTCTGGATTTAGTTTGGCTTTTTTTTTTCACTTTTTAAAACTTTGCTCTAATTAGTTATACATGACAGCAGAATGGATTTTGATTCATTGTACACAGATGAAGTACAGCTTTTCGCTTCTCTGATTGTACATTATGTAGAGTCACACTATTTGTGCAATCATACATGTGCCTAGGGCAGTGATGTGCATCTCATTCTACCCTCTTTCTTACCCCCTACTCCTCCCCTTCCCGCACTTCCTTTTGCCTTATCCAGAGTTCCTCCATTCTTCCCAAACCCCTCAACCCACTATTATGGATCAGTATCCACTTATCAGAGAAAATATTTTGCCTTTGGTGTTTTGGGATTAGCTTACAAATTAGGCTGTGGTTATTCGGAAGTTCTAGATGTAGTTTGGCTTTCTAGTGCATTTGTATCTACAAGTCAACTAGGAGGTTCTTATGCAATGGCAAGAGAAATTGAATAACATGTTTCTTATATTAATGAAGTTTAATCAACTTAATCACATCTCTTCCAAAAGCACTCTAGGATTCTCCCACCACTAAGGCTCATCCAATCACAGCACCATGCTCAAATTTCTGGAATTTATAATCTAAACTAGATCCAGATGAAGTGCTTGGGTATGATTCTTTTACTTATAAAGTCTGTAAATGTTCTATGATAGAAAAAGTTACCTTTTTCCTATACCTAATAATTGTGAGACAGCAAACCTACCCAAACATTGTCATTTGGAGGAAAACAGAAGGAGCATTGGTATCATAGACCCGTGATGATTCTGAAATACAATGAAGAAAATGTTGCCAAAACTAACTATTCTAGAAACAGGAAATGTTTCTTGATGAAGGCCTAATTATGCTTCCTGGAAATCAGCCCATTGCTTTCCAAAGCATCTCACTATGCACTTTTGGATGTCCTTCCATTTTTATTCCTGGCCACTTTTGATGGTGTTATTGGAAGACATAATTTGGTGAGTGAAGAAAGATATAGGACCTGTGGGTCTTTTCCCTATTTTGAACTACCCATTTGATCCATGCAATTAGTTCCTTTCTTAATATTATTCTCTTATAATTTTATGGGTTCCAATGAATTTAGTTGTATTAACTCCATTTACCAAAAGCCCTTGCCCATATTTCTCTACTTTTGGTTCTTGTAGTTCTTTGGTTGAATATATCACCCTGTTGAGGAATACCCTTAAGACACGTAGAAAGATTTTTATTTTAGTTGAAAATGTATAACTTACACTATCTGAACTCTTTCAGATGTATTATAGCCATGCTTGGTTTTGACATTGTCCCAGATCATGTTTATATTTGAGAATCTTTTATACGTCGTGAGGTTTGGCTAGCTCTGACTGGAGAAAGGAGGGTAACTGGCCATGTGCTCTACGACGCCATTTCTGGTCCTGTTCAAATGGCAGTAGCTCAGTTCTAAAAAGGAATGTAAAGGAGAAAAGTTTCAGAACGTTTATTAGCCCTGCTCAGATTCCAGGGTTGGGGAAATAAACTGGCATCATGGGAAAATAAAAAAAATAGTGGCCATTTTATGCTCTACCGCAGTTATGCAAACATGAATTTTACTGGCTGGATTTCTGGCAACATCTGACAACCTGGAAATGATTGCTGCCATTCATTGTGTGTTCTTTGTAACCATCCCCCTTGACATGGGAACTAATAATGAACAGTGATTCGGGACAGAGGAAAGTCTCTGCTTCTACCATCTGTTGTGAATTCCCTCCTGTAGCTCATTTAGTTTAAAAACAAGATCATTTTTCTGGGCCAAGAAACATGGGGCAGAGCTTATTACCAACCTAGGCATTAGAAATGGCAAATGCAAACTAATTGTTGAAAATAGACCTACATAGGACAATAATCATCATGACTTCTAGATTGTTTGGGTCAAAGAGAAGTTCTCAGAGAAGAATTGAAACAGCTCTCCATCAAAAGATTATAATCAGAATAACACCAGATGTTTCAATAGACACAGTGAAAACTAGAGGATAAAAGAGCAATACCTCCGTATTTTGAAGCAAAATATTTGTGGACTAGAAATCTGTATTTTATACAAACTAACAAACACACATTTCTCATGTACATTTTTCTTGAGAAGTTGTAAAAGGGCATGATCCACCAAGAAAGGAGTAAGAAAAAAGATAGGAAGGAAGAAAGGAAAGGAGGGAGGAAGGGAAAAAGGGAGGGAGGAAGGAAGAAGGAGTATGTTACCAACCTGATAATTAAAATAAAGTCTAGTCTCTTTCTTCTAATCAATATCTATTCAAAAGGCTACTGATTCTTGTAGGCTACAATGCACACGAAAATACAAGTTTCCCAATAAAAGAAGCAACCCTGGAAGGATACTTAAGAATGGTGAAGACTGGGTGCCTCTGATAGAGAAACTACATGGTTGAATAGTGACTAAAACATAATTTTCACTATTTAACTGTTTGTCTCTTCTGACTTTTGCATCACAGACATGTATTTCCTATCAAATAAAAAATAATAAAATATATTTTTAAATAATATTTTCTAAGATTAAAAATAGCTAAAGAAAAGCTGGGCAGGGTGTTACACACCTGTTATCTCAGTTACTGTGGAGGTTGCAGAAGAATAATCCCAAGTTTGAAGCCAGCAAGTGTAACTAGAGAGACCTTGTCTCAAAAATCTAAAAAAAGGGTTCAGACGTGGTGGTGCATACCTGTAATCCCACTGGCTCTGGATGCAGAGGCAGGAGGATCGCAAGTTCAAAGCCAGTCTCAGCGAAAGTAGCTAAGCTTCTTAGTAAGAACCTGTTTCTAAATAAAATACAAAAAAAAAAAAAAATAGAACTGGGGATGTAGCTTAGTGGTCGAGTGCCCTTGAATTCAATCCCTATTACTACCCCTCAAAAATAAATTAAAAAAGAGAATGTAGATCAGAGGTAGAACATTTACCTAGCATGTGAAAGGCACTGTGATCAATTTCCAGTAGTACCAAAAAAAAAAAAAAAAGACTGAAGAAATTAGTGTTGATATTGATATAACATGATACTCAATAAACTTTTTTTGTGTGTGTTTGTGTACTAGGTATTAAACCAAGGGCCTTGTACATGCTAAGCACCTGACCTATCATTGAGCCACATCCCTAGCCCAAGAAACATTTTTATATGAAAACAGCAAGATGTAGAATATTTTATAGTTAGTGAACATTTTTGTTAGGAAAAATACATATTCACCTACATATATGTATGTATACATTAAGACAAAGATTTATACACATAACATATATATATACATATATATACACACATACATACATATATATATATATACACATAACATATATACGTATGTTATGTGTATATCTGTGCTGCTTATTCCTAAAAGATGTTCAGAATTTTCTTTTTGTAAAGGCTGACAAGATTGGTTACTTCTGAGGGAAAGCACAGATGCATATGGAGTTGAAGATAGAGGAGGCACACTTTTTCTTTTCTTTTTTTATGACACTGGGGATCAAAATTGGGGCCTTCGGCATGCTAAAAGTATGCTATGCTACACCCTGCCTTGAAGCACAATTTTCAATGGAAACCTTTTAATACTTTTTACTTTTGACCCATATTTTATTACTATTAATTTTTAACCCAGTGAAATATAAAATTGAACAGATTTCACCAAAAATTATAAAAATATACAAAATTTTGATTGTCTTGGAGAACTGAGGTTGTCACGTGAACACTGGTTCTTGCTGTGCTCTATAATTTGTCTTGCTGCTGCATTTTAGTCAAAAGATAGAACCACTTTGTGGGCCTTGGCTTTTTCATTTGTGATTTCATACCACTCAACAGGACAGCTTTTAAAGTTCACGGTTACTTTTTGTTAACGCATGATAATGTTGCACAATTTTCTGTCCTAAGTAACACAAATTTTTGTTTTGTTTTTCTACTGAGTAAACTGGCTAGCCCTGATGTAGACCTGATGTCAGCTAGACACCAGAAGCTTGCAGAGTGAACAACTGAATGGAAAGCATCTTAGTTACTATTAACATGATTTGCAGGATGAGTGACAATGGCTTAAGTTGATAATATGCAGTTGTGTCTTGATAGCACTGCAGCATATACTAAAGTGCTTGCTATGCTAGAACTGTCTAGAGAGGAAGGTTCTGGCTTAGGCACGAACTGTTACTTGTGTGTTTGTTTCCCCCTCCTTCAGTGATATGTATTCAGTCCCATATTTATTTGTGATTAGATGACAGAAATCATTAATTCAATTATCATCAATATCTCTAGAGAACAAGGGAAAAGATGCTTCATGTTGCTACAATTTACTACCTTAAAATTTCAGATTCTGTAGAAAAAGCTACACCAATTTGGCAAAAGAAAATCTGGATTATTTTTTAGAGTTGAAAAATCACTTTCTTACATATTAATAATAGGTGTCTGCTTTTTATCACCTTGAAAAATAGATTCCCATCAGAATTTGACTGTGTGGAGGTTTGAGTAGCACCACATAACTATTTTTAACTGATTAATGAATAAAAAATACATTGCAAGAAATATATCAAAAAACTAATTAAATGTTCATCTGCTCTGCAACTGCTTTTCTGTGGGTGACATTTGTGAAAATAATTAATTTTTCATTTCATAGGACACATAACTTTGCAAAAAGTTCTGAAAGATACATTGAAAAGTTATGTTCCATTAGGAAAGTAGTCTAAAAATTGAAGAGTATTTTTAATAGTATAGTTGAAGATATTTTGTATATTTAATTTTAAACGATCTCAGGTTTTCTATACAATTTTAGTAGAGAATAAATTCATATTACACCTTTTCCCAAGACAACCTTAAAATAGAAGAAATAAAAGACATGTGCACATTCATTTATTTAATAAGTACTTATTAAACACCAATAAAGTGTATTCTGTATTGGGGATGTTTTATAGATTATATGTTAGTAACTTTTCTTGAGTTCATGTGGCTTGATATATGTGTACCTAAATGAATAGAAACAATGGTTTTAGCTTTTTATAAAATATACAAATCTAATAAGCATTTGCAAGAGATGTAAGAAGTAGATTAGTACCTTCATTTTCAAGTGCTCTAGCAACCCAGTTCAGGTGAAAAGTTCTTAAGCTCTGTACTATACATTGTTCTTATCTAGATAGACAAAATTCCTTATCCATCCCATTCTTTACCTGCTTATCAAAAATTTTCTCATTGACAATTTTATTCTGTAATATTTCTTGATCCTTACTGTGTACTAAGCACTATTTTAGGCATTTGGGATATAGCAGTGACAAAATAGACCTGAGTCTCCAACTTTAGAAAATCTATTCTATGATGGAGCTGCAAATCATGAACAAATCAATAAAGGAATTAAATTAAAAGCACGGAACTTCCTTGGCTGGGTCAACTAGCACATAGCCCAGCACTAAGAAGAGGATGAATGAGTGGTCAATGTACTTAACCAATTTGGGCTTTCAGTTAACAAGAGGTTATGGTTAAGTCATTCATATGCTCAGTAAGCCAAAATTCTTCACACTTCACATCCTCACATTCATTACTAATTTCTTAACTTAATATTTGACTCTTTCAAACATGTTATCTCAAGCATAGTAGTATTATCCACATCAATGGATAATCCCTACTTTGCCCCTCCTAGATCCTTTTTTTAATTAGTTATAAATAACAGTAGACCACATTTTGACACACCATACATAAATGGAGTATAACTTCCCATTTGTCTTGTTGTATATGATGTAAAGTAGCACAGGTCATGTAATCATATGTGCACATAGGGTTATAATATCTGATTCATTCTACTATCATTCCTACCCCCATATTCTTCCCATCCCTTCACTCCTCTCTGTCTAATACAAAGTACCTCTGTTATCCCCCCCTCCACTTATTGTGAATTAGCATCTGTATATCAGAGGAAACATTTGGCTTTTGGTCTTTGGGATTGGCTTATTTCATTTAGCATAATATTCTCCAGTTTCATCTACTTACCAGCAAATGTCATTATTTTATTCTTCTTTTTTAATTTATTTTTTATTCTAATTTGTCATAAATGACAGCATTTATGACAACTCATATCACACATATAGAGCATGATTTTTCATATCTCTGGTTGTATATAAAGTATATTCACACCATTCGTGTCTTAATACATGTACTTATGGTAATGATATCCATCTCATTCCACCATGTTTTGTGCACTCATGATTCCTCCCTTCCCCTTCCACCCCTTTGCCCTATCTAGAGTTCATCTAATTCTCCAATGCTCCCCCTCCCAACTCCACTATGAGTCAGCCTCCTTACAGCAGAGAAAACATTTGGCATTTGTTTGTTTTTTTTTTTTGGGGGGGGGGATTGGCTAACTTCATTTAGCATTATATTGTCCATCTCCATCCATTTACCTGCAAATGCCATGATTTTATTCTCTTTTAATGCTGAGTAATATTCCATTGTATATATCTGCCACATTTTTAATCCATTCATCAACTGAAGGGCATCTAGGTTGGTTTCACAGTTTAGCTATTGTGAATTGTGCTGCTATAAACATTGTGTCTGTTTCCCTGTAGTATGCTGATTTAAGTCCTGTGGGTAGAGACCGAGGAGTGGGATAGCTGGGTCAAATGATGGTTCCATTCCAAGCTTTCCAATGAATCTCCATACTGCTTTCTATATTGGCTACACCGATTTGCAGTCCTGCTAGCAATGTTTGAGTGTGCCTTTTTCCCCACATCCTCGCCAACACTTACTGTTGTTTGTGTTCTTAATAGCTGCCATTGTGACTGGAGTGACATGAAATCTTAGTTTTCATTTGCATTACTCTAGTTGCTAGAGATTTTGAACATTTTTTTATATATTTCTTAATTGATTCGTATCATCTTCTCAGAGGTAGACACCTTAGTTCCTTGGCCCATTTATTGATTGGGTTATTAATTTTTGGTGTTTACTTTTTTGAGTTCTTCATATACCCTAAATATTAGTGCTCTGATATGTGAGTGGTAAAAATTTGCTCCCACAATGTAGACTCTCTATTTACCTCATTGATTGTTTCTTTTGCTGAAAAGAAGCTCTTTATTTTGAATCCATCACATTTATTGTTTTTTTAATTTTAATTCTTGCAGTATAGGAGTCTTATTAAGGAAGCTGGGGCCTAATCTGACATGATGGAAATTTGGACTTACTTTGTCTTCTAATATAGCACAGTTGTTTATTTCCTAGGTCATTGATCCACTTTGAGTTGATTTTTGTGCATAGTGAGAGATAGGGGTTTAATTTCATTTTGTTACATGTGGATTTCCAGTTTTCCCAGCAGCATTTGTTGAAGAGACTATCTTTTCTCCAATGTATGTTTTTGGTGCATTGGTTTAATATAACTGCAATTGTGTAGGTTAGTCTCTGTGTCTCCTGTTCTGTATCATTGGTCTACTAGTCTATTTTGGTGCCAATACCATGTTGTTTTTGTTTTACTATTGCTCTGTAGTATAGTTTAACATCTGGTATAGTGATACTGTCTGCTTCACTCTTCTTGATAAGTATTGCTTTAGCTATTCTGGGTCTCTTATTTTTCAAGATGAATTTCATGATTGCTTTTTCTATTTCTATGTGGAACATTATTGGATTTTGATTGGAATTGCATTAAGTGTGTATAGTGATTTTGGTAGTATGATCATTTTGACAATATTAATTCTGCCTATCCAAGAAAAAGGTCTTTTTAAATTTCTTTCTTTAGTGTTCTGTAGTTTTCATCGTAGAGGTCTTTCACCTCTTTCATTAGGTTGATTCCCAAGTTTTTTTTTTTTGAGGCTATTTAGCATAATATTCTCAAGTTCCGTCTACTTACTAGCAAATGCCATTATTTTATTCTTATTTAAGTCTAAATAATATTCTGTTGTGTATATGTTCCACAATTTCTTTAGCCATTCATCTGTTGAAGGGTAGGTTTCACAGTTTAGCTATTGTGAATTGATCTGCTATAAACATTGATGTGGCTGTGTCAGTATAGTATGCTGATTTTAAGTACTTTTTGCACCATTTGGCAATTCTACCAGTAAAGTATGAGTGTACCTTTTCTCCCACATCCTCACCAACATTTATTGCTTGTATTCTTGATAATTGCCAGTCAGACAGGAGTGAGATGGAGTCTCAGTGTACTTTTGATTTACATTCTAGATCCATTTTTTCCAAACCCTTATTTTTTTCTAGAACTTTTCATAATCCTTATTCACCTTACTTGTTTTGAATTCCTGCTTTACTCTTCCTAGAAAATAGACTCTGAAAGAAAGATCCTTATAGCTCTTCCTAACTTGCTAAGCCAAATGTTTAGAATATGAAAGATTCTCAGTCAACAAAGACTGAAGTAAGCTGTGAAGTGTTTAAGAGACATAATAATATTGGAAAACTCTGTTGACATACGAAGAATATATGTCTCAGGTTAATACTAGTGTAAAAGAAAGACAGATTATAATTTCCTGTCCTTAGCATGAAACCAGCTAACCAACCAATCAACAAATTTTTACCAGAAATACTGGTTTTGCATGAAAGCCAAATGGATTATTCATTCTATCTTTAATTTCCATGAGATTCTGCTGCCCTTATTGTTCTAGTTTTATTTCTGTAGTAATCTCTTTCTCTTCAGCTAAATTGGATGAGTGTCTCTGTCAAATAACATACTAGAAATGCCTTATATGATTTATGTGTTGCTCCCATATTGTCTTGTGCCTCAATATCTGTGATATAAAACTCCACTCCTCAGATAATAGGCATATTTTTATTAGTATTAGACTGGGAAGAAGTAAAAATTTTCTAGTGTGTGAAAAGACCTACCTAAGTCCGTTAGTTCAAAATCAATTCAGACTGTGTTGGTTATTTTGTGTGCAACCTGGCAACATCAGAATATTTCCTGATGGTAATTTATATCACAATCATAAAACTACATGTACAAGATGGGTCTTGATCATCAGCAAGAGGAAGCAATTTAATAAAATATGAAAAGCTTTTTGGCTAAACTGAGCAGTAGTCTCAACTGAATTATTTTCAACTGACAGCCAGTTACAGTTATGAGGATTACACCCTGAGAAATTAGGAGGTTTATCATCTTGGAGATTACCTGTCCTCTCAGTGGCCACACAGTGCCTGAAGATTACTCCATTCAGATACTACAGATTCAAATTTCACAGTTGTATACTATAAATAAAATATTTTATCAAGTGCACTACATGCTAATGAAATTCTTAGCATTAACTATACTGAGAGCTAAATATCCCACTCATACAATATTAAAGGAATTTTTAGAGTTACATAAACTGGAAAAGTTTGCCATGAAATTATTTCTTATGGATGTTTGGAAGATTTGTGAGACATATAATTTGCATGTAATTGTAGAGGGTAACCTTTGAGTAAGTAGTCCATGTAAATAAAGATTATTAGTACTTTTATTTTTAATACTTACAGGCCTGTTATAAATAACTAGAAAAATGTTTTCTAGTGAATGATTTTATCTTTGGAGACCTAGTGCAATATGAAGAAATGGTTGACAGGCTGTTGGCAATCTTGAGTCCAGTTAGGTACAGATATGGTATTTATAACTTGGGAAAATGAGATTTCTTTCTCATATATGGGATGTCTTTTACCTTTGGCAGGAAAAGCAACATTGTGCTTATCATGTCCCATAAAAATACATCGAAATATTTCCACTGGTATTCTGTGATGTTAGCATGGATAACTCTAATATTTCTCAGATTGTTTTTTTTGTTGTTGTTGTTCACTTGGGTCCCATACATATTGTCCCTGGCTTTCTTAAAAACTTATTTTGAAATAATCTTCACCTCCATGATTTTTTACTCCCCAAATTCCTATCCTCAGAGGAATAATTTTTCTCTATTTTTTTTTTGGTTTTACTTTTGGTACTGGGTATTGAACTTGCCAGTGAGCTATATCCCCAGAATTATTTTATTATTTTTTGAGACAGGTACTCATTAAGTTGCTGAGAGTCTCACAAAGTGGCTGAGGCTGGCTTAGAATTTGAATTTTCCTATCTCAGCTATCCTGGGATTATAGGTATAAACCATCAGCCCAGCTGTTTGTTTAGTATTAAAAGAAATACAATATTAAAAATGGAATTATTCTACAGATATGAAAAAAAACTTATAGTACAAGTATCAGAATAAAAATAAATAGCAATATCTTCCACCCTAAATATCAAACACACAAAACCACCTTTGGCCAAATGATATGTTATACTAGGAAATGTTAGAGGAACAGTTTTATAAGGGGTTGGAGGGAAGGAGGCTGACATAGTATTTTTGATGGTTCATAGCATATGTAACACAGCCTTGGCTGATTTCAAGTTGGCAACATGATGCCATTAACATGAAGTTGGAAGAAATGTGTATTAATGAACCATTTAGTCTTTCCATCATATAAATGTAATGATAGCAAATAATTTTGAGGTCCTATGTTATTGACAGGATGCTTGAGTCCCCCAGATCTCATATGTTCAATATGCTTTAAGTTCCATACACAGTGTAATACTATTTGGAAGGGGCACCTTTGGGAGATGATTATATTTGGACGAGGTCCTGAGAGTGGCACACTTATGATGGAACTAGTGTCCTTAAAAGAGGAGAAGGGAGAGCAAAGCACTTTCCCCACCATTCTCTCTCTCTCTCTCTCTCTCTCTCTCTCTCTCTCTCTCTCTCTCTCTCTCTCTCATACAAACTCTCTCTCAAATGAGAACTCAGTGAAAAGGTGGTTTACATAAGCTAGAAAGAGAGCCCACACCATGAATCAAATCAATCAACACTTTGATCTTGGACTTCTCAGGCTCAATCACCATGAGAAAGAAATGCCCGTTACTTTAGCCATCCAGATATCTATGGTGATCTGTTTTAGCAACTTGAGCAGTTTAGTACAACATAGATAATTGTAAAGTATTTCAGATTATTAGGAAGTAATGAATTTTGAACTCATTACACCTTTTCTTCTCCTTCTTCCTTTTTCATAATAACTTAATTGAGATGTTTATATATTCTGTCCAGTTAATCTCACCCAGGCCTACCCAGTTCAAAAACCATGGATAGATTAATGATTTTAAAATCTGAATTCTAACCTTAATCTCCAAACTCAAAACTCTGTCCACATGTCATGAACATGTGTTCTTTTTATTTGAATATTTAATAGGCATTTTCAAAACATTTCAAAACTCTTTCCCATAAGAAATTCTGCCCCACTTAAACATTCTATATTTTGTCTCTTAGTTCATGATCATACAAGGTTGTGAGCTACTAAAACTGAACATCTAGGAACTTCTTTCATTTTTCTTTCCCTCACCTCAAAGATCCTAGAAACATACATTCTATTTCAAAGTATTTCCCAATCCATTCATTTATCCTCATATTACCAAAGTTATCCAATTTCTTGATCAGGACTTATGCATACTTCTTCTTTTGCTGGCCCACTCCTTGTCTTCCTAAAATCTATGTTCCAAAAATTCAAACGCTTGAAGTAATACCTAATACTTATCAAGTATTAAGTGTCAGATACTATTTTAAAGTAATTTAAATTTTAAACTCATTGAATTCTTACAATAAAACTATGGAATAGATTATCATCATCATCATCATCATCATCTAAATGAATAAACATAAGGCCTGAAAGTTTGAAATTCATTGTCCCATGTCACAGAGCAGATAGACACCTAATACACAAGTTTAGGATTCAATATGAAGTTGCCTGTACCTGAGCATGAACTGATATGCAATATTTATCACTATGAAAATAAGACCACCTCAGTTCTCTAGTGGTCAGCACTCTCATTTTTTTTTTAGTGTAGATCAAATTGAAAATTTTTTATACTTGCTTTCAATGTTATAAATATAAGTTCCCTGATTATCTGTCTTTACTAATTCCTTAAGTCTGTTGTAATGAATTAACCCAAACTGGGTGTTTTAAAATAACAGACCAATTTCTCTAACAGTTATGGCAACCAAAATCCAAAGCCAGTGAATCGATAGGTCTGCACTGATCTCTCTAATGACTCTAGGGGAAGATCCATTTTGAAGTTTATTTCCTTGGTTTGTGGCCCCTCATTCCACTATTTGTCTCTGTATTAATATTTTCTTCTCATTCTTTGTGTTTTCTCCTGTTGGTTTCTTTCTGTCTTCATAAGGACACTTGTCATTGGATTTACATTCTACCTGGATGATTCACTATGATCTCATCTCAGCATTCATTCATTGTATCTGTAAAGATGGTAGTATACACAAGTTAGGTAATATTCACAGATTTCAGGGCTTTGGACATAGATATGTCTTTTGGGCCACCATTTGACCTATTACCCCTTCCAACTTAACTTTGCACACTTAAACTTCTCCACCATTAGGATTCAGACACACTGGCTTTCTTTCCATTTCTGGAAGAAAGTGAAGACTACTCTAAGATCTTTGCACTATCCATACCTATTTAGGATAATCATTCCCAGAAAATTAAAGTCTAGCTGATTCTCATTATCCCTCAGAAAGACTTCATTTCCTATGAAATCAGAAGTCACCACCTTCTCACACTCTAGTGTACTACTTTATTTAAATTCTCTACAAATCATTTACCTTGTATGTTGATTGGTAATTATTTGTTCATTCATTCATTTAAAAAGAAATCATTGTCTGTCACCCTCAAAAACAAAATTATAAAATTGTGACCTTGAACATTTTTTTAAGTTTGCTTCCCAGAATATTAAAATTATAATGCTTGAATGAATAAGTAAAAACATTAATAAATTAATGAATTTTTATTTGTACATGGAAAGGTGGAATTGTATTCTTCTTTTATGAAGTAAACTAGCAGTATAATATCTAGCTATTATATTAATATGGGGCAGAAGTTTTCTGCATTGCTGAGTTGTTTGAAGGAGGCTTCTCTTTGTGATGGCACAGGTAACTGAGAAAATTGTTAACTCTCTACATCAAAGCAAATCTTGATGGAAAAATTAATGCAAGGGAGCAATTTAAAGTTTGCCTCTTCCATTGTTCATCTTTCCCAGATGTACAGGAGAAAATCAGAGCTAATAATATGAGATTTAATCATGAGGGCAGAGAAGAAATGTTCATGATCCAGTTAAGTCATTATATACTACTTATGTGTGAATTAAATGTCATTTACTTTAAGCAGAAATTTTCATAACTGCTCTGATTCTAGAGTCTGTATCACAAAGCCTCATTTCCATTCCCTATCGTAAATCTGGGACAGCTGCATGAAAGTCCCAGGGAAACCAAGAATATACACCTTCCTCACAGTGCCTTGTACAGTCAATAATCCAAAGCAATGTGTTCATTCTATCCAAATAGCTAACAAGGGAGATCATCCATAAGCATATGGCTTAGCCTAAAAGAACTGTATTATCAGTTTTCTAGGAATTACCTCCCTTATCCAACCAAAGAAGTCTTAACCAGGTCTAGCATTGGAGGTGGGCTTAAGAAGGATGATGTGCCGCAGTCTGGCTGGGCACAATTCAGGAGCCACTTGTCAAAAGAAACGAACTTTATTTTTAGAACCACACAGGCCAAACAAAACAGCTCCTCAGGAAAAACCCTCAGAGCCCAACTGCCACCACCGGCTTCCCACAAGCCTCTCCCTCAACCACAAGCCTCACCACCTCCCACAATCCTCCTGCTCTTGAGGCCGATTGGCTGGGTCGCGTGGGTGGAGCCAAAAAAGTCCCCCAATGAGCAGCTCCGTGGTCTGAAAGGGCAGGGAAACAGCCCAATGAGCATCACCACAGAGGAGCCAATCAGCTAGATGTTGCTGGGGCCGCTGTGAGCCAATCATTAGCCAGCAGCTGGAAGTTTGCTGGCAGCTGGAAGTTTGCTGGGGCCCCTTCGGCTGTGGCTCTCAACAATGATGGGAGCTACTAATTATAAAAGCCATGAAATTTATATTTGACCACTATTTTTTGAGCAGAAAGGCAATGCTGGCCTGTTAATGGTAGCTTTCACATTTGTGAGTGCAAGACTGTGGACACATACTTATGCTCCCCAAGATTTTCATGGAAACACTAAGAAGTGCAGAAGAATCAACAAAATGAATATGATATGACAGCCTTGGCAACCAAATCACATTCTTGCTAAGTAGATGTGAACCTTAATAGAGAAAACCCAAGAAGGTGAGAAGACCAATGTAAAATTTTGACAAAATCAGTGACAGTGTCAAGAAATTAACCAACTATGACTATTCAGATTTTTTTGGCTCATTTTTGGAACTGGTTATGAGTTGAGAAAATCAAAGGTAAAGGGCTTTTGACCATATAAAGAAAAATTTTTAAGGAAACAAAAACTAAAATTTCCAAAGACATTTGATAGAATGCAAGCGAATAAACTGCTAAAATAAAAACACTACTATTTGCTATAATTTGGATCTGGAATTTCGTCCCAAAGCCCATGTGTTTAAAGCTTGTTCCTCAGCTGAATGCTATTGTTAAGTGCTAAAGTCTCTAGGGGTGGGTTTGAGGTCACTGGGTGCATGCCCTTGAAGGAGACTGTGGTACCCTGCTCTCTTTGCTTCATTGTTTTGCTTCTTGACCACAAGGTGAATGGCTTGGCTCCACTATGCACTTTTCCCAGGATGTGCTGCCTCTCCACAGGTCCAAACAATAATGGGCTGTAACTTAAACTGTGAGCCAAGATGCACCCTTTCTCTTTATAGGCTAATATTCTCAATTATTTGTTACAGTAATAGAAAACTGACTAATACACTATTTTAGGGAAAGGGCAAAGTGTTAAATAAGGGACTCTAGAATCACATTGGAGTTGAAACAGAGCTGGATCTTCTGAGCATCTAAAGAGAATACTGATGACTGGCTCCACATCAGCACACTGCTATTCCAGGGGGCTAAGTCACTCAGGAACCACAGGAAGAGGCTTTTGAAATATGGATAAGCTGCAAAGTGTGTCAAGTGGAGTGATAGATACAGAGTTTCTGTATTTGAAGCTTCAACACTTTGGAACCTTGCTGACCCTGGATGGACAGACCCTCCCAAGTTAGCCAATTTCTGGAAGTAGAAAAAGGCTCACTTGTAAGCCTGATTTTCATAATGTATCAACCAACCAATCTGAAGTCCATACCTCCAATCACCCCCTTAATGGAGCTCTCATTTTATGCTCCTGCCATACTCATCCAAGGGCCAGGTACCAGATTACTAGAGGTAGGCCCTATGCCTGGAGCTTGTCAAGTTATTCAAATTGGCAATCCTAAACCTGCTTACTCTGCCTTACTCATTTGCTTCCATGAAGCTCCAAATAAGACTCTTAGTTGCATTACCCTTCACTCTATTTTTCCCTTTATATTACCTGTAACTCTCCTTGGTGCTTCTCTGTGGGATATTTTGTTCACCTTCTTGGAAGGAACTGTGACTAACAAAATATCTTTTCAGTGGCTGTCATCCCTAATCTGTTAATTTCACCTGAATAATAACAAAGTCTACATTTTTAATAGTAGAAGACATCCTATTTATGCATAATTTTTGCTATGCATTGTGTTTGTATTTAAATTGTTGTGTGCTATGAATCCACTGTTATTGAGCCCTTTCCTAAAATGTATTTTTTGAAGTCTTCAACCCACTTGTAACAATTTAAGGAATCTTGGCCTTTCAGAGATACTTAGGTCACCAGGGTAATATTCTCATGAATAAGATTATGTTCTTACAAAAGAGACACCGTGGAGCTCCCTCACTCTCTTCCCATACCTGAAATTAAAAAGAGATTCTCTACGAGAACTCAACTATGTGGGCACCCTATATACTCCAGAACAGTAAGGAATAAATTTCTGTTGCTTATAGACCACCCAAATTATGGTACTTTTTATAGCAGCCCAAACTGTTTAATATAATATGGGTAGATTGCCCCTTCATGATTTGATGTTATGAACATATTTGGATGCCTTAGACTGGATTGGAATGAATTATATTTCTCATTAAAATTAATAATGGAATTTTTCCAGAATAAGAATGTTTTCTATTTAAGAGGCAGGATTTTAGTAATAAATAATAATTATTAAACAAAAACAAAAATAAGAAAAAAATAAAAACAATAACAAAAAACCCAGAAATAAAACATTTCTTAATATTAAAAATGTTCTGGTCATTCACTTAGTATTGTGGCTCAGTGGTAAAGCATTCGCCTAGCACGTGTGAGGCCTTGGGTTAGATCTTCAGCACCACATAAAAATAAATAAACAAAGTAATGGTATTGTGTACAAAAAAATTATAAATAAATAAATAAATAAATGAATAAATAAATAAACAAAATACTAAGTGCCAGAACAGACCAAAGCAAGGTCTAACAAGGCATAAATGCTTTTTACAGTAGTACATTTAATTTAATTCAGTACCTTGAAGATAAAGAAAGAAAAAAAAAGAGTGAGAGAAAGAAAGAAAGACAATGTATAAATACCTGAATGTGTCATAATGAAAAAAATTTTTTGCTTTCCATCTTAGCAATGTCCATGACTATCAGGTAGGAACTCTAGCAATTTTCATTTGAGTCCTAGAGAAGGTTGTGATCTCTTGTGGAGGCTCTATCAATTCAGTGCTGTTAGAAAAGTAGCAAGCATTTACTCAGGGCATACTGACATAGGATAATACAAAACCAAATGAAGACATCATAATCCAATTTGAGAGCTTAAGCAGAAAAAGTTAAAAATAAAAAAAATTACATAATATTAGATATAATCAATAGTCATTGGAGAAACTACTTTTATGAGTTTAAATTGTGAATTTTGAATAAGTGATAAAATGGGCAAACCTCAAAATCTCTTTACATTTTCAAAATTTGTACAGATCTTCAGCCAGGAAGAATTCCCTGTTCGAGTCTTTTGCTGCTTATGAAATATTTATGTGAAAAAAATTTAAAAAATATTTCCATATGAAGAACTTAGTAACACAACTTGTCCTTTTTTTTTTTTTTTTTTTTTTTTGTAGTCGTCATATATTGACTGTAAGTAATCAGTTTCCTCAGCTTTAAGAAAATGCCAATATCCACAGAATGGCTAGGATGCCAAATGATTTTAGATTTGGTATTCAAATATCTTAAATATGCATTGAAAATATAGGAATCTTGTTAAGGTCAGAACCAATGATATACTGGAACATTCCAACATCAGAGCAATCACTCTAATAGAATGAATTTGGCCTTAGTTCAAAGTTAGGTTCTTCTACTCCATGAAACTTTAAGCAAAAATGTTCTAGGTAATTTCACCTTAATAACACTAATTTGAAGTAGTACCACAGTAAAAACAACAACACTAACACCATTACTTATTGAATATTTGCCCTATCCAGGTATTGTTTTTAAGATTATTGATATTCATGCAATTCTCAAAAATTCCTAGAAGATAAGTCGTGCTATTATCCTCATTTTATAGAAGAGAAAAACAAAGTCACAGATATTTAAATAATTGGCTTGGAAAACTATTTGTGTATTAGATCTTAATATATTTTTGAATTGGGAGAACTATTTGTATATTAGGTTGTAGCTTTTAAAAATGTTGATAATACATTGAAGTGTTAAACCTATTATAAATATTTATGAGAGGGTTTGGTAAGTTATTATTACTGTTGAGAAATGCATTCCAATCCATGAAAGTAGCCTCTCTGCCTCTTTTTGTCTTCCTTCTTTCCAGACTGCCTCCTTCTTTACTTTCATCCTTTCTCTTCAATTTTCCCCTCCCCTTTTTTTCTCTCTCTGTCCTTTTATCTCTCCCTCCTTTCCCTTCATCTTTTCTCATGCCATCTTTCTTTTTGTTCCTTTGGTCAAATTGTCACCTCATTAAGTACTTCTTTAGGGTCAAATGCTGTGATGGGGCATGACAGGTATGCTATCTATCTTAGTAGAACTCATGGGCTTGTGGCAGGGAGTGAAGGGAAGTGTTAGAAAATAATTAATTAGCAAGGTGTCACAAAATAGGACAGAGCTATAGTAACAAAAACAGCATATACTGGCACCAAAATAGGCATGAAGATTAATTGGATAGAATAGAAGACAGAGATAAACCCACATAGATGCAGTTATCTGATACTATACAAAGGTGCCAAAAACATTCATTGGAAAAAATATAGTCTTTTTAACAAATGGTGCTAGGGAAATTGGAAATCTATAAGTAGAAGAATGAAACTTGACCTCTATCTCTCACCTTGCAGAAAAGTCAAGTCAAAGACGAAGGAATTAGACAAGAACCCCTACCCTTGCTAGAAGAAAATGTAGGCCAAACACTCTAACAGGTTGGCTTAGAATCTGACTTCCTTAACAAGATTGCTAAGGCACAAGAAGTAAAATAAAAATCAGTAAGATGACATGAAATTAAAAAGCTTCTGCACAACAAAGGAAACAATAACTTAAAGAGAGGGCCGACAGAACGGGAGAAAAGTATTGCTACCAGCTCTTTAGTTAGGGCATTGATATCCAGAATATATAAAGAACTAAAAAAAAATTATACAGCCAGGCACAGTGGTATACTCCTATAATCCCAGTGGCTTGGAGGCTGATGAAGGAGGAAGGTGAGTTCAAAATCAACCTCAGCAATTTAGAGAAGTTCTAAGACCCTGTTTCTAAATTATATATATATATATATATATATATATATATATATATATATATATATATATATGGCTGCAGATGTGGTTCAGTGGTCAAGTGGTCCTGTTTTCCATCCAAAGTATTTAAAAAAACACCTGCAATTAATAAATGGGCAAAAGATTAGCAGACACTTCTTAAAAGAAGAAGTACAACTAACCAACAAACGTGGAAAATGTTTAACATATCTAGTAATCGGGGAAATGCAAATTAAATTACACTGAGATTTAATCTCATTCTAGTCAGAATGGAAATTATAGAGAATGCAAATAAAAATGCTGGTGGGAATATGGGGAAAAAGGTGCACTCACACATTACTGATGGGACTGCAAATTATTACAACCACTTTGGAAAGCAGTATGGAAATTTCTCAAAAAAACTAGAAATGGAACCACCATATGACCCAGCTAGCTCACTCCTCCATATATATTCACAGGATTTAAAATAAGCTTACTACAGTGATTTAGCTACATCAGCATTTGTAGCGGCCACGGCTAAGCTATGGAATCAATCTATGTGCCCTCCAAGAGATGAATGGATAAAGAAATATTACACACACACACACACACACACACACACACACACACACACACTAAAGTATTACTAGCCATAAAGAAGAATGAAATTATGTCATTTTCAGGCAAATGGATGAAAATGGAGACTCTCTTCCTAAGTGAAATAAGCCAGACTCAGAAAGTCAAAGGTCAAATGTTTTTTCTTTCTGATATGTGGAAGATAGTTTAAAATAAGGAAGGAAAAAAGAGAGAGAGAAAGAGAAAGAAAAAGGGGGGATTACATAAAAAAAGACTGGTAGGCTAGATGAAATGGACTGAGGGAGAGGAAGAAGGGTTGGGATAAGGGAAGAAAGAAGAATGAATCAAACCAAATTTTCTATGCACATGCATTTATATGCTATAGTAAATCTCACCATAGTGTATATCCACAAGACAATAACCAAAAAGAAAAGATAATATAAAAGTAAATGATCAATATAGTAGAGGGAAAGTAATAGGGAAAGGGAGAAAGGGATGGAAAGGGGAAATATTGGGAACTGAATTTGAGTAAATTATTGTCCATGCTTTTTCAATTTTGTCAGAATGAATCCTATTATGTATAACCAAAAAAAAACAATAACTAAAAAAATCTTAAAAAGGAGCATAGAAAACAACATATAAAAAAATAAAAACAAGAACAACAAAATAACCCAATCACAAAAACAAAACAAAAATCCAAAAATCAAATATAGGAATGTATTTAAGAGCTTACAGCTAGGGTCTGACCTGTGCTAGTGTCCAGATAAGATTATCTTCTCAGGTTAAAATATCATTACACTTGGCTTAATTAATTTTACTGATTTCTGTTTGAGATTAAATTTTCATGTTAGAATACTAAATATGACTTTAAAACAGTCATTTCCATAAAACATTAGACTTACCTAGGGTAAGATCCCTTTTTAAATTTATATTAAAATTAAAACTGTCTTAAAAGAACTCTAACTGTACTTTTCAGAAAGTATCATTATTTTTGTGACCAATTTTCCTTTCAGAAATTCACTTCTAAAGAATCAATGAAGAAACAATACTTGATTTGCAAAAAACCACCTTTAGAAATAAATCCTTTTAGAAATATATCCTGTTGCATAATTCAAAAATACTTCAGAATTTGGCTTTGAACATCAAAACTATGATACATAAAATAATTGTCATTGTGCTGTTGTGTGAGTCATAGACATTAGTGTGATTGGAAAAACTGAAGGACAAGTGAATTTCCTCAGCACAGCAATAAGTTGTGTTCATTATGTACTTAGCTTATCTTCTCTGAATAATAATACCCTTGGGGCAAGTGAATTGGTTGGTCAAGTTGAAGTAAAATTGTCTCAAATGAATGTATTTTATGTTATTATAGCTCATAATGTGACAAATTTGCAAATGAAATAAAACTCATGTTCAATTTCTGAAAATTGGGATTTGACATGAACTTACAGGACATAGAACCAAATATATTTTTGACTCCTCACCACTGATCTTATTACCAGTTATTTATATACGCGCTTACTTATTGTCTGTGCTACTTTGGGCATTGATTGGATGTTCACAAATTTCGATTATTCAAGTTGTTTGAACTAAGGAAAAGTAAGTGATATTGAAAAGTAAAAAAAAACTGGTTATTTAATGACAATAAAGGAACCATAAATTCTCTTCTGCAAATACTTCTCCCTACTATATGCAAAGAATACACAAGTAAATTCTTCATGGTTTAAGATGAGAGACATAGTTGTAGCTCTTGATATTCATTTCTGTTGCTGTGTAACAAATTACTTCAAATGTGCTGGCTGCCATCAGTACAAAGTTATTATCAGTGTCTTTGGAGTCTTGAAATCACATTTTCAGCCAAAGCCATAATGTCACCTTAAGCTTAAAATTCTCCTCAATATCACTGGCTACTGGCAGAATTCAGTTCTTTGAAACTGTGGGACTGAGGACCTCAAATCCTAGAAGCTTCCCACAGTTCCTTGCCCACTCCAAGACTTGGCAGTTTGCCTCTTTAAGAACCACAGGAAATTTACTCAGTCATTTCAAATATCAGTTTTTCTCTGACCTCAGATCCTCTGTTAGTGGGCTCACATGATTAGGTGAGGACCACTAGGAAAAATCTCACTTTTGATGAAAATCAACTTCCTAAGCTATAATAATATCATCAAAATCCGTCCACTTTACAGTATAAACTAATTATGGGCTTGATTTTCCACCATACTCCCTGGACCCTCCCTGGACTTTCTCAGTTGAAGGGAAGAGAAATTTTTGCCTAACACATTAGGCATCCCCAGGATCATTGCAACCTACATAATAAAAATATACAAAAAGAATCCTATCAGGAGAAAACAGAAGAATTTCAAATCATGTGCACAGCAAATGACATGTAGCAAATGACATGTCTACAATGAAATATTTTTTATGCATATGTAAATATGTATTTAGTAAATGTTATCAATGCAGAAATATATATTAAACTAACTTATTTTATTTAATTGAAAAAAGTATCAAATACATTGGAATACTTCACATTTTACATTTTTGTTATAAAAACAAAAATATAAATAGGAGATTTATGAGAAGGTATAAATTGTATCACATGCTATCTATTTTAAGTTTGCAAGAATATTGGTGAATTAGATTTTTGAATTAGGTTCAGAAGTAAGACTAGTCCTCTATGTTCATTTCTTTGTGACATATAAAGAAAACTGATTCACATGAGTATGCTTTCAGAATAGGAGAGAAAACATAGGTCTGATGTTTATAATGCTTGGATTTAAACTGCTCCAAATTCATTGCTTTCCTCATACTCCACATTGCCTGTATATTGGCAACCAGAGAATGTAATTTTGCATCCTCTATCTGCAATGTTCTGACTTCTGTATGCTTGATTTAAGCACAGTTTTAGAACCATAAGACTTCACCTTTAAAATATGTTAGTGCTTTAGATCAATGAAGAGTATATTTTATATGATAAAATTATTACTAAATAATAATAATAAATCACAAATATTGAAATAAAAATCTATGCCCAAAGGTTAATTAATGATTTAGTAATATATGATTAAGTTACACAGTCTCAGATTTAGAAATGTTTCCTAGCATCCATGCACAAGTAGAGCTTTAGAGCTTCTAGTCTTATGTTGTATTATACCTAACTTCTTGGCTTGCTTCTTCCTTAAAACTTGAACAAGCAAATACTACTACATGACTTTAATCTTTTCTTAAATATATTTAATAATAATTTTAAAAGAAAGATATTCCTATTGCCTTTTCTATTTATTTACTTTCACATTAGTGTATTTATGTTTTTGGAATGACTTCAACCTCCCCATTGAATATAATGCAGTAAAGAGTGTAGAGAGTTTGGCTGTAGAAGGTATATTTGTGCTGTGCCAAATCATCAAGTGTTATTTTGGAGGGTCTTCCATGGCCCTTTACCACTTTGTGTTGGTATTTACTGAAATGAATATGAAATTGAAGAAGGCCCCATGGTACCATCTAGCAAAGACATTGTAGCCAGACAGAGCAGGCACTTCTTAATCAACTGAACTTTTCCTGTTATTTAATCTCTCTGAAGATTTGTTTCTTCATTAATAAAGATAATACAAAAATCATATATGAAAAAATGATTAGTATGCTTTTGACACAAATTATGATCTGAGCAATTTGTAGTTGACACTTTTGTTATTAGAATATTGGGGATTAAACACTTTTTGATAATGTTAAAACAAAGTTTTTGGCTTCAGTTTTTTTTTTTCTAGCTTTATTGAGCATTGGACCAGAATGTAACATTTTATGCAAAACAGCACAAGAGCTCATGTTTTGGCATAATATGCTTTTGGTTAAACAGAAGAAAGGTCTTTGTTGTTTGAATATCTGTTTATCAGTCCCATACACATAATATTTCACATTGTTTCTGTGATTTGGAAAACCTGGGCATCCTTTCAAAGCTTCATGTTAAGAGCTGGAAGGAAAATTACATTATGTCAACATGACCCACTCCTGATTTGTGATCATTTAATTTTGTTAGTGCTTGTGTTTTCTCTCATGAGCTTGAGGAAAAAGAAATAGGTACATGTAATTGAGGTTTTGAGACATTTTTGAAATCATCATTTCAAATTAAAAAGAAAAAAAAAATCTCCTGTATCTAGGACAAAGATCATGTAAATTTTGCCAGATTTTTAACTCCAGGGGATGCTGTTGACACTCTGAGTCTGCCACAGTTCATCAAAATGTGGGATGTCTTTAGCAAAGACAGATGTCTCCACCTGTCCTTATGCACTAAGTGCTGACCTCCCCTCTGCTTCTATTCTGCCAACCACTTGATATTCACACAGGAAGTCAGTGATCACTGTCAGCACTGTGCCAGAATTTCCTTATTATGAAAAAACAACTAGAGCATCTGGCATCAGTATACTGGGTTCTGGAATCAGTATACTTGGACATTGGGATGTCCTTTTTACTGCCTCCTGCCCCCCCATATACAAGATTCTGAGTATTTTCCATGGTTTGGATATGAAGTGACCCCTAGAGACTTATGTATTGAGGGCTTTGTCCCCCAAGCAGCAATGTTCAGAGGTGGGTTTGGGGAAATGATTGGATTCTGAGGGCTTTAACCTCATCTGTGGATTAACCTATCTGTGCATTCATAATTTTTTTTTTTTAAAGAGAGAGTGAGAGAGGAGAGAGAGAGAGAGAGAGAGAGAGAGAGAGAGAGAATTTTTAATATTTATTTTTTAGTTCTCGGCGGACACAACATCTTTGTTGGTATGTGGTGCTGAGGATCGAACCTGGGCCGCACGCATGCCAGGCGAGCATGCTACCGCTTGAGCCACATCCCCAGCCCCTGCATTCATAATTTTAATGGACCATTGGGAGGTGTTGGAAAGTGTAAAGTGGGACCTAGTGGAAGGGAGTGGGTCTTTGGGAGTGTATCCTTGGGTAATCTGTCTTGTCCCCTGTCTCTTCCTCTCTCTTTGTTAGCTTCTGACCACTGTGAAGTGAGCAACCTTGCTCTGCCATGCCATTCTGTGTGATACCTGCTTCCCCACCCACCCAGAAACAGTAGAGCCAGCTGACCATGGATTGAAACCTCTAAATTTATGAGCCCCAATAAATATTTCTTCCTTTAAGTTGTTTTGCTTGAAAATTTTGTCACAGGAATTAAAAAGCTAACACACTGTTCTATATTTACTTAGTCATAGATCTTTTAAAAATACTGTCCCTTGATGGCTTGAGACAGCTCATGTCCCATCAACAGAAGCAAATATATTATCTAAGTAATTCTAGAAAAGTAGACTAATTAACTCACTAATACAGTTGGTATGCTTTCATTGACAACCTTATTTTTTATAGAAATGTTGAAGGAGAGTAGGAAACAAACAAAATAAATGGTCCTTATCTTTGAGAATTTTGTTCAGGACTTTATAATCCAAAATATGTAGAAAACACTGATTTTTAAATTCATGCCCATCATCACTACTATTCTAATTTTTCTTTGATTGAGATTCAGTTACTTTACTCCTCAGACTTATTCATAGCAATTTCTAGCTATGTGACCTTAGTCAATTCATTAACCCACCTAAGCTTCATGTTCTTTATTTGTAAAAGAGACAAAATAATAGTACTTAGGGATTTTTCTGAGGAAGAAATAAGATGATTGCAAAGAATTAGTGTCTGTTAGTGAGAAAGAGGCAAATAAGCACTAATCATAATAGTAATTACATATATCTGAAAAACAATAATGAAAATAATAAAATTACAATAGTAGTTTATGTTAGATGTTCATGATTGAACTTTCCTACAATGCTGATATCTCAGAACCAAGACCACATGTAATTATAGCCACAGTGCCACAAAATCTTCCTGTTAAATACAAAATATCAAATATGCAATGCTACTAATTTAACATACTAGCTTAACAAATAAGACACTGATATCCAGAATGCTACACAATTTCCTTGACAGTGAATATAAATTTAGCTCTGTGTCATTCTTCATTGTAATAATTAGCATTTAAAAATAACCATAATAATTTTAATAGTTATAATATTTATATTAAATATATGTTGTTTGTAATATATAATTACATAACAACATTACATAAAATTATAATTTATATAAAAATTTTTATAATTAATATTTGTTCATACACCAGGTCTAAGCAATGCAATAACAAGCAGCAGTATTATATCATTTAATTTGGACAGTAATCTTATGATGTTTTTATGTTATTACTGCTGTCTCTATTTCTACATATGAGAAAACTGCTTCCTCTGCTCTCTGTTGCAGAGCATAGTTGTGAATATGGGCACTCTGATGCCAAATTTAAATGTAAAACCAATCAGCCATGTGTGTTCTAGCAGGTATCTTTTTGTATGTGTTTCCTTATGCAAGTGATATTTTTTAACACTTGCATACATGTGATATTTTTATAGAATTTTATTGCCATCGTTTTATCCTTGTTTTTGGTTTTCAGAGAGTATATATTATAATTTTTGTCTTGTTAACTTTTACCAGATTTTTTTTTTTTACAATTGTAGCTCACAAATAAGAAATTGGTGATTTAGGCAAGAAATTTGTAAAATAAGGGTTTAGATGCCCTAAGGTTAATACTTTTAAAACATGAAGAAAAAAATCAAATTAACCTACATAAATATATCTGTAATACTATCTAGTATGAAGTCATGTTCTTTAATTAAGAACAAATCGGGGGAAAAAGAGAAAGTAATGATATAGACATGGGATTAAGAAGGACTGGTTCCTTCTATATTACAAGATGAATATAAAAGAGAAATGTAATATTTTAACAATAGTTGGATATGGAGGGGCGATATTTTCACAAACATAATATATAAGTGCTCAGGGTTATACATTCTTGTGTGTGTGTGTGTGTGTGTGTGTGTGTGTAAATTTATATATCTATATCTATATCTATATAGATAGATATCTATACATGATATAATCATATCATTATTGAAACTGAGAAGTTCCATAATGTTCTATCTGCAAGCTGGGCACCCAGAAAATCCAGTGGAATTCCAATCTAAGCCCAAAGCCTGAGCCAATGGCGTAAGTCACAGACTGATGTCTGAGGCTCAAGAAGCAAGGGCAAGGGCCTGGGGCTCAGTGGTAGAGCACTTGTCTCAATATATGAGGCCCTGGGTTCTATCCTCATCACCACAAAAATAAAATAAAAAGGTATTGTGTCCACCTACAACTAAAAAAAAATATTTAAAAAAAGAAGAAGCAGCAGGGGCAACAATTTCCAAGCACAAGTCAAGATGGATGTCCAGCTAAAGAGGAAAGACCACATTTGCCCCCTAGCCTTCATCACGTTTGTGATCCCAGTGGTTTAGGATGCCCACCAGAGTGGTGAGGGTGATATCCTTCACACTGTCTACTGACCCAAATACTAATCTCTTTCAGAACTGCTCTCATGAAGAGCTACCTAGAAATGATATTTTACCAGTTGTCTAGGCATCCTGAAACTCACTCAAATTGACATAATATTAAAAGTCACAGCTAGCTTCTTTTAAATTGTGACTTTTTAGCTTGCAGGTGAGCTATATTATAGGAAGGTTACAGGCTTTTCACCATTCTTGAAATTGAATTCTCAATTTCTATTAACTGACTGATATAACATAGGTTTTGGAGAGGGAAAAGATTTCTAAGTTTTCACAAGAGTACAGGATACATTTTTCCTTATTGAGTATTCTTACCTAAAGATACTTATAATGGATCCTCCTTGTTTCTTCCCATCCACTCTGTTACTTCATTTTTATCCCTTATTCTGAATTTTGCCTTTTTAACAACTAAAACACCTATTTATGTTACACAGCAGAAACTAATCAGGTTGGGAAGGATTCCTTCATGCCATATTTGTATGCAAGGAATTTTAAGTTGTATTTCTGTAGCATAATAATCTTCACTTGTTTGTGGCAATGAAAAAATAACTTCGGATTTTAGACATAGCTAAAATCTAAAAAGAAGTAATTTACACATATGCATTTGGAAAATTGATTAAGAAATTATTAAAGAATTACTTATTATCTATAACCCAGATATATACCCAGTCTAGATCAATAACTTCTGGAATTAATATATATACACCCTGAGATATATATGCTATGGAGATCCAGAAGGGAATAAACATTAAATTTTTGACTTGTCTGGCCACTGTTTTTGAGCCTGTATGTCTTTTTATGAGTGTAAAGATTGAGTGTAAAGATACTAAAGGAATCTCTGTGGAAACTATAGAAAACCTGTATTTGTGATGAAATGTTTTTAGCCAATAAAATTTCACAAGAAACTGAAAATTGCTAAATATGAGAAACTTAAATAAGAAGTAAAATAACATGATTGAAAAAGTCAGTGGTAAATATTTATTGAAAATATACTATAACAAGCTCCATGCTAGGAACTAGGTAATCTGTTGAAAGGCAAGCATAATTAAGTCAGACTGTTTCTCAGAACTATAAGAGATAAAGAAGTTTAGCCAATCAGTTACAAAACTTTTTTTTTCCATTTTAAAAACTGTCCTTTTATTTTTCTGTTTATATTCCATTATGAAGGTGGAAGTATATAGTATTTATATTACTATAATATAAGATTTATTATTTTAACTACTAAGAGCTTTGTAATTGCTTAAAATTTTCATGTGTGTCTGCCACTTTGGGGTAGCTATAAATTACCAAAATTATTCAAATTTCTAAGAGTTTTCTCTTTGCAAAAAATGTTTTCCTTATATGCATATGTTTATAGTACTAAAATAAACTCTACTCACTAACCCTATTTGTTTATTTATCCATTAATTTATCTATTTTTATTGGTTCTTTTTAGTTACACATGACAATACGGTTCATTTTGACATAATTGTAAAAGCATGGAATATAATTTGTTCTAATTTAGTCCCTAGTATTTCCCCCTTACCTTCCCTCCTTTTTCCCCTACAGAATTTTTAAACTTGAAAAATCTTGACCTTCAGTGATTTTTGGACCATTTTCCTCCAGGGGACTTTTTGGTCCTTAAGATGATCTGAATGAAACACACATTTCTTTATCTTCAAACACCATGATGCATCTACTGTGCCTTGAGAGTATTGTGTGTTCTCCATGTTTCTGCACTGTGCTTTATTTCAGCATGCATCATACTTATTCAAGTTAGTCATGACACTTCACAACCAAGGGAGGCTTCTTTGATCTAGATCCACACTCCTTATTACTGATAGTTTTCACCAATTTTCCTTCTGTAAAATCTATTAAGAAATGTTTTTATGCAAAATGGTGAGAAAAATGATGGCAGTTATCTCTTTTATCATCTATGTTCAAAATTCAGCTTAAGAGACTTTAGTAGCACATATGAATTAAACACTTACTTTTACCTACACACAGACAGAAAACATGGTTTGAGGAAGAGTTGCTCAGTGAAATAGAGTACATCAAGGCTTTCAAAATGTATCATTACATTTATTATTATTATTATTATTATTATTATTATTATTATTATATCACGATATATTTGATTATTTCAGCAAACTATAAATACTGATAGAACAGCCTATTAGATATTTTTTAAAACTTTTAATGCAATTAATTTATTTTATTGAGTGCAGTCTTGCTCTATTCCAGAGTCACATCCCTAGTCCTTTTTATGTTTTTTTGTTTCTTTGTTTTTGTTTTAATTTTGAGACAGGGTCTTACTAAGTTGTCCATGCTACCCTTGAACTTGTAATCCTCCTTCCTCAGCCCCACAAGTAGATGGATTATAGGTGTGCATCACTGTATACCACTTTAATAAGAAGTTCACATATTTAGGGTACAGTATGATGTTTCAATACATATAGATGATGTGTAATAATCAAATTAGGATATATGTCACCTTAAATATGTTCATTTCTTTGTGCTAGAAACATTTAAAACTATTATCTCTAGTTTGATATCTTCAATAAATTTTAATTAACTATAGTGACTCTAATGTGCTATAAAATGATAGAATTTTTACTCTATTTTAACTGTGATTTTGTACCTGCCAAACAATCTCTTCCAATGTCTTCCCCCTCTCACCTTTCCTAGCTTCTAGCAACCACTCTAACACTCTACTTCTATGAAAGCAACCTTTTAGTTTCTACATATAAGTGAGAACACATGGTACTTTTCTTTTTGTTCCTGGCTTATTTCACTTAACATAATGGCTTCCAGGTTTATCCATGTTGTCTCAAGTGTCAGAGTGTTACTTTGTCTTATGGGTGAATAGCTTTTCACTTTTACACACACACACACACACACACACACACACACACTACACATTCATTGTCCATTCATCTGTGGATAGACATTTAGGGTGACTTCTTCTCTTCATTGTTGGGAACAGAGTTGCAATGAACTTGAGAGTTTAGATATCTCTTTGGCATATTAACTTATTTTTGACATTTTACACACACACACACAGTAGTGCAATTCATGGATCCTATATTATTTCTATTCTTAATATTTTGAGGAATTTTATAATGTTTTCTAGAATAGCTACACTAGTTCAAATTCTCAGTGTATAAACTATTTCCTGTCTCTAAAATGTTGCCAGACTTTGTCCTTTTTGGTCTTTTTGATATGAGTTGTTTTAACTGAAGTGAGATGATATTTCACTGTAATTTTGATTTGCATTTTCCTTGTGATTAGTGATACTCTGAGCATATTCTCTATACCTATTGGTCAATTGGTTTTTGACCATAAATCCCTCTATCATGTATAATTATTAAGCATCAAAAAATGTGGAAAAAATAAAATTGTATTTTTTCTTTAAAAATTTTAATAAAGCAAATATTGGAGAATACCTTATTACATGATAATGAAACTGCCTCTGTCTATAGCCAGTGTCCTCTGAAATGTTGAAACAGAACAAAAGACAAGTCTGTCCATCATCTCCATTATGATTTAGCACTGTTTTACCAGTATAGACTGACAAGACAAAATAAGGGTACAAAAATCTAAAAGAAGGGAGCTGGATGTGGTGGCACAGGCCCATAATCCCAGCAACTCAGAAGGCTGAGGCAGGAGAATCATAGTTCCAGAATTCAGCAACTTAGTGAAACCCTGTCTCAAAGTAAAAACAAAAAACTGAGTTCACTCCCCAGCACCTCACACACACGTAAAGTGAAAGAGAGAGAGAGAGAGAGAGAGAGAAGTATACTTACATGTGTATGATATCATAGACTACATGGAAAAATGATAAACAAAATAAAATTTTAAAAATATACAAGAAAATTTCAACAACTGGAAAGGCACATGTCATTCTCAACATAATCATGATATAAAGTCTCTGAGTTGATTTTTAACTTTAACATGTGTTTAATAAAAATATTACAAGTTCACTCTCAAATTTATAATAAAGACATATATGTGAAGCAGAAGAGAAAGAATTGAGTAAATATCAACAAGAATAGTAATGAAGTGCCAAATTCTGCAAATACCAAAATAAATAAACTATTAATAATTAAAATCATGACTCAAGAACACATAATGAATCAGGTTAGGTGTTCAGAAATATGCACAAATACATGTGAGAATTAAATGTAGAAACAAGTGTTTTTCAATGATCTTTGATCTATATAACTAGGTAGGTGTTTGGACAAATGAAATTGGGTTCAGATCTTTCTATGAATATACATAAAATGAGTATTAATATAAATAATTCCTCATATACACTTAGGAAAAATTGGATTTCACAATATTAATTTACAAATTAATATGAAACAGACATCACAATAAAAATGTGATATGACAATTTACTGTGAAAGAAAGAACAATAGTTCTAAAGTATTCTATAAACATATACTTTAAATATATATAGTTTACTAGAGTTTATAATTTTACTATAATAGTAAAATATTTATAGTTTACTATAAAGTATGCTATTGATGTTCAACTTTACCTAAGATCACTGTATATTCAAACTGCTCTTAGGACCCCTTTCTCACCTACATAATATTATAGGTACCAAATATTTTGTAATATACTCTTTTGAGTTTTTTAAGTAATAAGGGGGAAATAATTTTAATATATTGATGGTACAAATTTAAATTGGTATCATGTCCACTGAGAAATTTGAAAACGTCTATCAAAATCACAAACACATGTTCTTATTTATTAATCCTGATATACTGATATGTTTGAAAACAGGTGTTTGCAAATTTATTTTTTCAGCATTATTCATAATAGGAAATGATTGGGGAGAAAGCTCAAAACCCTAAATGCTCATCAGTGTCAATTTATTTTAATTTTTTTTGCACTCATACACTCAATGACATGAGTATATTAATTCTTAGAAAATCAGTTAAGTGCCTCTCTGGAAAAAGTGTCAAATAGTATGTATGCAGAATTTATATTTGGGTAAGGAAAAATTACTTGCATATATACAAAATACCTCTAGGAGGATGCAAAAGATACTAATAATATCAGTCACCTATAAGGAAAGAAAAAGGGTAGTTGGAGGCAAAGAAAAGCTTTTATTGGCTTACTTCTTATATTTTCAAAATGTATCTGTTAATGTTTCTTATTCAAATTAAGTTTACATCTGATTGTAATCAACAATCTTGATTAGGTGAAAAGTGTTAGTATTTCTTTTCATTCTTAGAAATCTGAATTTCCCTGTTGTATATATGTTGGGGTTTTGGTGGCGTGGTTTTGTTGTGATTTGAAGGTGTGAAAGTATGGTGCAGTCTCCTTTGTAGTTAATGATTCTGTCCTAGTCCTTTTTATTGTGCTCATTTTAGACCCCTGTAAGATTAGTACAGTGTTGGCACCATTCAAGGCATTCAGAATTATGTGCTAAGTAACCACAGTGGCAACACTTTTGATGACAGCATACAGTAAGGAGCCATGAGACCCACAGAGGTGGCTTGATAAGGGGTTCAGGATGTCAGTAAATATGCTCTGTCTTCCCATTATGAATTACAGAGAATGGTTTGCACACAAATGGTGGAAACAATGATCCAATGTCATTTAAAAGTTCAAGTCAGGAAGCTAAGTTCAAATATTTAAATAACAAAGACGAGCAGCATGTTGGATAATATGTAAGGTCAATTTGGCAATAGAAATCATGTAGGGGAATGAAAATAAAATAATTAAACATTAATAGAATATTCTTCCTGGGCTGGGGTTGTGGCTCAGCAGTAGAACTCTTGCATAGCATGTGCGAGGTGCTGGGTTTGATCCTCAGTATCACATGAAAATAAATAAATAAAATAAAGTTATTGGGTCCAACTACAACTAAAAAATAAATATTTTTAAAAATAGAATATTCTTCTACAGATGCGATAATATGCCTTTACCCATAAAAAACTTCATAATGGATGCTATTACTCTGTATTTAGGAAATCATTTATAGATTCTCAATAAATGACTTAAAGGAGTTTAAGTTTTGAGTTCCTACCTTGCTAAAGTATAAAGAAATGCTTAAAGAAAGAGCACACTTCTTCTGAATAGTCTATTTACCATTTTAAGATAGAAAAATGTGTCTTTCTTATCATATGCTTTTTAAACATTGCAAATTGGATTTTTTAAAAAAAATTTCAGGGTTACTTTGTATTCTCTAGGTTTATATTCCTCAAAATTTTAAGCCTGTTTTTCTACTTTCTTAATCACTGAGAATATGATCCACTGTAACTATGGTTTGAATGTATCCTTTTCAAGTTCATGTGTTGGCAACTTAAAGTTCATCTGCACATAATACTTGAAAGCTGTCTTCTTTGATATAATGAGAACAACTAAGAACAGAGCAGGGAGGAAGAGCAGGAAGAAAAGATCAACATCAAACAGATACATTAGGTGGGAGGGAAAGGGAGAGAAAAGGGAAATTGCATGGTAATGGAGGGAGACCCTCATTGTTATACAAAATTATACATAAGAGGTTGTGAGGGGAACGGGAAAATAAACAAGGAGAGAAATGAATTACAGTAGATGGGGTAGAGAGAGAAGATGGGAGGGGAGGGGAGGGGGGATAGTAGAGGATAGGAAAGGTAGCAGAATACAACAGTTACTAATAGGGCATTATGTAAAAATGTGGATGTGTCACCGATGGGATTCTGCAATCTGTATATGGGGTAAAATTGGGAGTTCATAACCAACTTGAATCTAATGTATGAAATATGATATGTCAAGAGCTTTGCAATGTTTTGAACAACCAATAAAAAAAGAGAGATAATTAGGATTAGATGAAATCAAGAGGGTGTGATCCTTGGTGGTAAAGTGGCTTTCTAAGTCTATGTCATTTATAAGAAAACTGAGCTGGCACACTTGCTTTGTCTCACTCTGTGATGCCCCCTGCCAACTCACTATGAGGCAAGAAGACCTTCCTTAGACTCCAGTACCATACTCTTGGACTTTCCAGCCTCCAGAACTGTGAGCCAATCAACCTCCATTCTTTAGATACACAAGCTATTTTGTGAAGAATGTATATGACTAAGCATATTTAAAAGTTAGGATTTAGAAATTCAAATGTATGAGAAGGTTGTTTTTCAGAAACTTACTGAACTGTAAATTCTTCAAAATATTGCTTTAAAGTTTTACTTTATTTTATTTTAAAGTAAAGATAACTTAAACCTCGAGTAGTCTGGTTTTCTATGGCTTGAGATTTGAAAATAAATGTAAATATAGATATAAAAGAACTGAGAGAGGTGAAAAGCTCTCTCCCTCTGTCAGAGAGTTCTCCTGGGTGGCCTTGGACCTTCCAACATGCCTCCCTCTCTTTTTTCTCATGTAGTTCTGAAGAATAACTGTAAAGTTCTGGGATGCAATATCCTGAGATAGATTAACTCCCTGAAATACCCCAGGCTTTGTTCCCTTGCCACCTAGGGAATGTGACAACTTGAGTTAGGAAGCAAAAATCCCAGGACAAACCTGTCTTTGTTCCTCTTGCCACTAGAAACAGGATGTCCTTCAAAGTTTTTTTCCAGAGTGTCACACGTTCCCTGAGGTACACAACCCATGGTATATTGCCTTTTGTAATAGCTCATTTGTGGCATAAAATGGGGTACAAACAGTTAAGACTCCATCTGCCCTGTGCAGCTTTCTTGAGTTCTAGGTGACAGGCTCAGAATAGATCCCAGACTTCTCTCTCTTTTGGCTTATCTATAAGTGATAAAACTGCTTAACAAGCTTCATATAATTTATTATGTGAGTGTGTTATGTCTTCCCAAATTCAGACAAAGAGATAAACAGTACTTGATGAACATAAATAGTAGCCAGAGTTGTATTGGAGATAAGGATATGAACTCCTGTTTCTGGTGGTTGGCGGTAGGATCATTGCTATTTCCCATGTAGTGAGAGTTCTGCCTTGAAATTGGTAATAAATATACTATCTTTGCATTAATTGACTAATTGAAAGACAAATCCAGGAAATTCTTGATGTCTGACACAACTTGGAAAGTGTCTCCCAAAATCCATTCCAACATCCATTCTCACTAGCACTGCCATTAAGAAAGGAAAATTACTCATATAGTTTTCCCTTTAAAAACATTCTCCCTTAGTTGGCTAGAGAAAGATGCAGTACCTGGAGGTTACTTGAATCCTTCTTCAACCAAGACTTTACTTAGCATCAAGCTAAGATTGTTGTATTGAGGACTACTGAGGAAAACGTCCAGGTACCTTAAATAAGTCCATGGTTTTGTGTGCATGTTTCTGTCTTTTTTCACAGCAGATTTAAGAGGAATTAAGTTCCTCTTCTGTGAGGCTGATGGAATAGATCCTTTTTTATATCACATTTCTGTGTGTTGACGATAAGCGTCAGAGCAATATGTCATTGCCATGTGGTCTTTGCTTATGATCCAAGAGAACTATCCCTCTGGTCTAATAGGAAATAATACACTGTTATGTGTTGAAGGACAGTTGTAAGTTAGAATACATTGCCTAAGTTAAATTATGGTATTCTGAATTCATTCTTGCCATGTGGAACTCTGTTGTAAAGCAAAATATGGTGATCTTTAACACTGAATGTATATCACTTTGGAAACTGATCTGCCCTTTCTGTTTGTGTTTTAAAATATTGAGAGGAACATTTCTCATCCCTTTCTATGTGACAATGCATATTTCATTTTAGAGATTATTCTCAACTGTATCTTAATAAATAAATATGAAATACACATATATATCTGATTTATACATGCATATGCCCATGTGAACATATATGTATATATAATAAGGATGATCATTCATTAAACATATAAACATAACCATAGCATGCTTATTTACTGGTTTAAAATTTATAAAGCACAAAACAAATCTAAATCCAAACTTCAGATACAGATATCCAAAAAGCTGAGAAAAAAGCATAGGATTTCTCTTCTTCTTCTAACCCCCAAAGAATTAAGGAACAAACTGCTGTGTTCAGAGTACTTTTCTATTCTTTATAAAAGCTTTATAAAAGTCCAAGAACCAAAGATGAAAATTGTTTGATTCTATTTAAATGGTTTTCCTGTGGGGAGCAAAGTCTTCTCCATACCCAGAGACCTGGAAATCTGTCAGCTTTAGAAGACTCCTGAGGGTTCACTCCAGAAATGCAAAGCCTCTGAAGACCGCTAGAGGCAAAACTCCTTGAAGTAGAAAAAAATACTTCTCTGCATCACCCTTTAAAATTTATTCTTCATTTTTCCTTCCACTTCCATATATTTTTTCTCTCTTAGCTACTTTAGGAATGTGTTTGCTCATATGCAAAGAACTTTTCCCTAGCCTTCATAGGAAGGTAGGCTCAAAGCATCAGGGAATGCTAAAATCTCTCTATATAACAGTGCATAGAAATGTATTTATACTAGTATATATAGAGATATAAATAAACAATTTATATACAAGAATATATATTATTTTCATTCTCTGCATTTTAATATATTTTTCTTATTTATTCATTCATTTATTTATACATACTGGGGATTGTTATTCTACTGAGCTATATCCCTAGTCCTTTTATTTTTTAATTTTGAAACAGAGTCTCACCAAGTTACTTAATCTGGCTTCAGACTTGGTGATCCTCCGGAATTGCTTCCTGAGCCATTCTATTGTTAAACATATCAATAAATCTAGAGCAAGTGTTCATTTTTTATCACTTCTCTCCAGTTCTTGTTCCTAAGTACCTCAGCTGAAAAGATTATTCCAATTTATTCTCAAACTTAAGTTGGATCTTTCATGCCCTCCCTGGTTTGGCCAGTGCAAAGCAATGCAATCCTTCTAGAACTGCAACAGCAAATTACTGTTAAGTTCAATAAACTCACCAGTCTCTAGGTCAGGTGCACTGAATGCACCCACGGCATTCTGAGTTTTAAAGTGCAGAAAACAAAAGGGGGTACTCTCAACCAGAGTACAGACCTCTTCTTCATTCTGATGTTATCTTCCTCAGTCAAGCAAATTCATAATAAGAAAATCATCAATACTTCACAATATATTTCAGGACTAGCAACAAAGAGATAACACAAAATCAGAACTATAAAAGCAAATATTACCTGTATGTTTTCCTGTCCTTTCCTTTTCAGTAATCCTCCCAATAATAGCTGTCGTTCTTCCTCCCATTCACTTTAACCTTCCTGTATCTGATCAAAGATAAATATAAAAAACATAAATTTGTTAAGAGTCCCAGGCATTAGACCTAAAAGTGTAACAATCTCTTTAAAATGTATTTTATACATCCTTTGTGGTATTCAGTTATATTAGAATTAAGTACAATTTGTTGAAATAAATGAATACAACTTTTAAAAAGGAATGTACTGCACTTTCTAGTTGTCAAACAAATTTACCTCTAACCCCAAGACAGAGTTTTGATTTCTCTGCAAATATTGAAGAAACCCTGGGAAAGTTAAGATAACAAAATATGAGACTGTAACTTTTGATGTCTAGCTCACACAATTCTCTTCTTCAAGTAAACTTATTTCATTCATCCCTCTAATGCAGAAGGCTGAGTTTTTTTTCTCTATTGGTTAGCTAATGCTAAGCACATGGATTATCTTAATTTCTTTCTTACTCAATACCCTTAGATAGCCTTTTAGAACACCAGAATCAGAACGCCTGGGTTTAAACCTCGTTCCACTATTGAGAATTGATTATTAATTGAATTGGCAACAAAGAGCCATAGACATGAGGAAATTCACTAGAATGAAAGTATAAAACTGAGAAATAGCTATTCCTAGAGAAATGGTTTCAATGTATCTGTCTATACATTTTGCAAGGAGAGTTCTAACTCCTCCTATATTGCAGAGTATTTTATTTTTTCAATGATGTTTATATAGAGAGCAGTCTTGGATTATAGAGTCATTTTCTCCCTCTGGAGTAGAGTAAAATAAAATAAAGCAAAATACAGTCAGTAAAATAAAACTGAAAGCTGTCTCCAGTGCAAAGGTTAGGCAGGCTATCTTATTTTCCATCATAAAACATCAGTTTCCATAGATTCAGATTTTCGCAGTTGTCATAAAGGCTTACTGTATACGTAGCTTTGAGCTGGGTCCCTTTGTATTGCCCCAGTAAGATATAGGTGAACAGACTGACAGAAACATGAAGCTCATGCTTCTTGCTGTGCAACAAATAATAAAATATTTGTCTATGACCCAAGAGTTTTGTGTTTCTTCTTTGAAGCTGTGGCACACAGACTTGTTGGCTTGTCTGGAGGGCAAAATTCTCAGACTTTTCATAGTTGATGGTAATTATATATCAATTACTTTACCAATTATTTATATATCATGAACCAATAATACTTTAATAAATTAAGACTATGTAATTAACAACAATCTTTTCCTATCAAAACAAAAATGAAAATTCCCATCACTCCTCATGGCTTTTGATTTGGAAAATTCTGCTAAGTTACCCCAAGTGTCTCTATTGGTACTTTCATCACAGTGTCTCCGATTTTCTTATTTATTCCACTTCAATTTAATAACCATTTATTTGGCAGCATTCGGGATTCTCAGTTTTATAGTTTGTGACACTGAGTAGAACAGATAGGGAATTATTCACTCTTATTTGACTTCCCTTAAATCAATTTTTAATAATTATATTTTAAAGCCAAAGAAAAACACAACATTTATTCACCCTTGAAAAGGAACCAAGTACACCTTGAACTGCACATACATATTCAATAATTGATTCGAAACCAAAATGTCCTTCTGCTTCCCCAGGCTATAAGTTCAACCAGGTCACACTAATATCATTTCCCAAATATTGCTGATTCCCACCCCTCATAATTTGAGGAAATCAATGTCTACTTCAAAAATTTTCCCACTTGTTTCTGGGAGGTTCTGACAGGTGTTTGAGGAGGATCAGAAAGATGTTTGCCCTGGACTGCATTTCTTTATAGAACTGCTCTGCTGGGTAGTACACCAGTGCTGTTGTTAGTCACCACCGTTACTCCAGTGACAATTCCTCTCCATCTGCTTTTCCAGCAGCAGGCAGGACGATCCCTAAATAGTCCAAACTGAGCGGGTGTCTGGTACAGAAAACAGAAGATAAAGGCCAATTTCCAACTCTAGAATATATCAGCACATGAGCTCTGAATCAGCACTGCTGTGTCAAACTTCAAAATGCCACTTCTGAACACTGTTTAATGGTCTGCTGTTATTCCTTTCCCTGTGGTGTTTCAGGTTTAGTCCCTGAAATCTGGCTGAGAGAGAGCATTCCATTTGCCATAATTTTCCCTCTATGACACATCGTCCATATTCCAAACCTATGAAAGCTTTGTTCTTAACACCCATGTCACCTCAAGCACATAGATTTAGATATTTATAACATCGTATGATGTTTAATGAACCAAGTCAGACACAGAAAGACAAATACATTTCTCCCTCATATGTTGATGCTTAAATAAGTTGAGCTGAATGTACAGCAGTGAGTACTAGAGGCTGGGAAGGGCAGGAGTAAGGGAGACAGAGGGAGATTGGACAACAGGTCTGGTACTAATGACCTAATGTGATCTATTATTATTATTCCTTATACAGGTCCCCAAACAGATATAAGTAGTAAGTTCTAATACCCTATAGTACAGTGGAGCAACTATATTACAATAGCATATTATATATCTTATAAATAGAGCACAAAGACTCCACCGGAAAGTAATAATAAGGAGATGGAAATGGTAATTACTACAATTTCATCAGTAGATATTATACACACACATTGAAATATCACACGTGCCTCATTAACATGGACCATGATGTCTTAATCAAAACTTTAAAAATATTTAAGAAAGAAATGTTAATTATAATTATTTCACTTGATTTGCTTCAAAATCTTCAATACCTATACATTTGTATACCTTTATTAAATTAATATATTGTACCCCATAAATATGTAAATTAAAATGAAAAAAATAGTAATTTTTCAGAATGAATTCTAATGTTTGTGAGTTGATTTTTACATTCGAAGCACATAGGATCATCACATTGTGATTTTTCTAATTAATTGCTCAACAACTATAAAATCTTTCTTTAGAACCCCATGAACTTACCAAGTATCCTAATTGTTTAAGCAATAAAAAAAGTGGTTAACTTCTATGGATAAGCAAATAAAGTCTAGACAGTTGATATATCCAGCCTTGATATTGTTGTGATGTCAAAATATGTTGCTACTGAGCTTGTTGCCTAGAATTATTAGACAAGTATTTTGGACAAATCTTGCTATGATTCTCCACTGGCCATGGGCCCTCCTCACTGCAACCAAAGTCGTAGTCTGTCTGTCTTTCTTTCTTTATTTCTTTCTTCTTTCTTTTTCTTTCTTCTTTCTTTCTTTCTTTCTTTCTTTCTTTCTTTCTTTCTTTCTTTCTTTCTTTCTTTCTTTCTTTCTTTCTTTCTTTCTTTCTTTCTTTCTTTCTTTCTTTCTTTTCTTTCTTTCTTTCTTTCTTTCTTTCTTTCTTTCTTTCTTTCTTTCTTTCTTTCTTTCTTCTCTCTCTCTCTCTCTCTCTCTTTCTTTCTTTCTTTCTTTCTTTCTTTCTTTCTTTCTTTCTTTTTCTTTCTTTCTTTCTTTTGGAGGGTACTGTGGATTGAACCCAGGGGCCACTGTACCACTGAGCTACATCTATAGACATTTTTATTTTTTATTTTGAGAAAAGGCTTAATTAAGTTGTTTATGGCATCCTTGCTAAATTGCTGAGGTTGGTCTCGAAATTACAACCCTCTGGGATTCTTAGTTTCTGGGATTATAAGCTTGTGCCACCACGCTTAGTTTCTACTCTTATGAGGAGTCATGAGTTGGTTCCAGATGCATCGTCTGCAGAGGATCCAGAACATGAATTATTCACTAGTGATTCCACCTCCTCGCCCTCATTCATATCCCACCTAGTACTTTTAAAGATTTTCATGTTGAACCTTCAAAATACAAAAGGTTTGATATATCCCTTTCTTCTAAAATTTTCAAAGTGATGTCACTTGTATATTCCAAGAGAGATTTTTTTTGTCATTTTTTTCACTAGAAAAGGAGATAAAAAAATACAACTTTAATTTCTGACAGAGTACTCCTATACTACCTTACACAAGCCAATTCTGAATACCAGGTGGACCTCAGTTTCACCCTAACTAAATATTTATTACTGTTATCAACATGGCTTTAGAGTTTGACTCCAGATTCAGAAGAAGTCACAAGATACACATGACATTCAAAGGGAGATCATCTTTGCAAGTGTAAAATTTGTGGACTTTTAAGACAGGGAAATGATATGGGTATAGAATTGTTGATAGTTAAATGAGATAAAATAGTTCAAATGACATCAAAGAATGACATTTCTGTATGAGGTATATAATGGTAAGGAGAGAGGACATTAGCATGTCTTTAAATAAATAGATAATAAAAAGTGTAAACAGTTAGCAAAAATGAAAACTATAATCTGTGAGTGGAATTGAATTCAAATGAAAATAAGACAGTATATAAAATAACTGTCATGAGCTGAGAAGTTGACCCTTTGATATCCTTGGAAGCTTTGTCTTAGTAAGCACAAACAGGATTTAGCCTATGGTGGAACATTGGGGAGCACATACTCACTGTAACTGCCCGTCCCCCCAAACCCCCCACAGTTCCCTAGCTGGAGAAATGGAAATGGTGGCAACTGAAAGGCCAGTTTATTTTGAATCTTCTTACAGTTTCTTAGTAATTTAAAAATGCTTAGTTAGATTTAAGTACTAAAATAATTCAGTGGAATATCTTTGTGGTGATGAAGAGAATTTAGCACTGGTGTACTTAATAAAATTCTAATTTAAAATATGTATTTGGGTAATTTATATAGATTCATGATTTTATTTGAAAAACTAATAAATATTTGCTGTTTTTAGAACAAATACTTTTAAGAATTATTAGAACTATAATTTAATTTCTAAGTATAATTTATCAGATACCTAAAATTTTCTGGACAAGTTGAGAAGACTTTCTTTTAACTTATAAAAATACTTTTAAGGAGAGGCTTGAATATGTTGTCTCTAGAAATTCAGAAAAAAATAAATTATTAAGGGAAATAGATAATCAACCTCTAAAGATATTTTTAGGTATAAAAAAGTTTATTAGAATTATAGATTAAAATAGGCAATGTTTAATATTAAAATTCACTAAATTCATAAGCCAGATTTATGAATTACCAATACGAATAAATCTAGTATGAAATTTTAAAACTAAAATAAATGCAAAAGTTCATTTAATATACAAAAATAACTTACTATAAGATATGTATGTTTGTTAAAATATTCTCATGAAAAAGAGATAAGTAAGATTAGTCTTAGAGTTTGGCAAGCTGATAGGAAAAAAAAACTAATTAGTCTACATTTTTTCGAGAAATTTCTCTGCAAATTTGGTAATTAGGTAGAATATTCTACTTTCTCTAAAAATTTGGTAATTAGGTAGAATATTCTAAAAGACTTTTCACAGTTAATATTTATGAAACAAGTAAATATTTTCATTTTTATCTGGAATATATATTTTTTAAGTATTGGTTTAAATGAACTCAGGGTACTTCCTGAAGATTTATTTCCTTAGGTTTAGGTAGTGTTGATTTTTTTCTTCTTTGATGTATTTTTCCATATTATATACTTTTCTATTTACCTTCTTTCACACTTGAGTAACATTAGAAAATAAAGGATTATGAAATGACAGTGTCTTTGTAATAATATCACCAATTTGGGAATAATTTCTGCCCTGACACTGATTTGTGTTCTTAGACTCAATTATATCTCTGGTTCCCTAGGCTACATATAGCAAAGCATCTGAGTTGACCTTTATTACCTAATTATGGGTTCAAAAAATGAATTGCTCAAGGCACAACATCAAAGAGGTGTTTGAGAAGAATACAGGAAGAATGGAAAACATCCAAGCTAAATTTATGATGCCCTGAATTAAATATACTTTAAAATATAAAATGGCACTGTACAAATAGAGAGGTGTTTAAAAATTATTACCATAATGTAAAATATGTTGCTTTCCTATCCCCTTAAGGTTCCTGCATTTTCATATTAAACAAAAAATAGTGCTACCTATGTTGAATAAATTATTACCTGTTGATTGAGATAGTTATATTTTATCAAAGTAATCATAATGACACAAAATAATTCTAGTATGAACAAATAAAAGGAGTGACAGTCAATCTATTGGCAGACTCTTGGAGGATTTTCCACTAATTACAAGCAGGCAGACTACAACATATGTGAGCCTGGGGCAAGAATGTAAATGGAGACTCACAAAAGGCAGTAGATTGATTGCACAATTGGTTCAAATTTTCCACCCTTCCTAAGTCCTTAAACTGTAATGTAAAGCTGCAGATCCTTTCATCAACAACTAAAATCTCTTTATCAACTACTTGCATTCTGGCTGATTTTGTGATTTGCTTTTGCCAGTAGAATGCAGAGGCATACTGAGATCTGTAACCAGCCTGCAAGAAACCTTATATCTGCTACTTCTTCAAATCTTGTCATCCTCATAAAGCCAGCATGGGCTAGTCTCCTGGAATGAAGTGTAGTCATGGCAGCTGAGACCATTTATTATCAGCCAGCTATCAGCCAAACAACAAGCTGACCATTGATAGCTCAGCCAAGCCTGGCCATATCAAAAGAACTGTCTAGTGAACTGACAGACCTGGAAGAAGTAGTAAAAGGTCATCTTTTAAGCCCTTACACTTGGGGAAAGGTGTTATATTACAATGACGAATATGTAAATCATATCTAAATATTTTAAATCACAAAGCAAGCTTTTAAAGAAAATGTTTTATCTTCTCATCATTATTTTAATAATTTAATAATATCCTGGAAAGTCAAGTTTGACATTAGAATTATTAAGCTTTCTGTTGCTGTGGAGTATAACTTAAGGGGAACAGCCTGCCTCCTAGCCCCACCCCAGCCAGTGGCCTGATGCCCTGCTTTTTTACTATTTTCAGTTCCACTCTTCATGAGGCACCTAATACCCCATACCTTTAACCCACAAACACCAGTTATGTTGACAATTTCCCCATTCTGCAAATAGGACCTGCAAATAGGACCCCTTCTCTGAGAGAAGTATGCACATGCGGGGTGTGGTCAATCATTGAAGGGGATACTCTGATAAAAGATCACACCAACTCTGCAAAGAGACTTGGAGTTATCAGGCAGTGATTTACAGGGGCCACATACTCTGAGCATGATTCAAAGAGTGGGTGAGAACACAAGCTCCAGGTGCATATTCTTGTTTAGTTCTTAATTTGTTACTGTTGCTATTTTAGAATTTCCATTTGATTTTTAAAAATATAAATTTTTCATCAAGTACTGTTGATGATATATAATTTCAAGAGTCATTGGAATACATAAACCTTCATGAAACTTAGAATACAGTTGGGTTCGACTTCTGCTATTGTAGTATTTTGTCATAGAGAAGAAAGTTTGATTTCATTTACATTTAGACTAATTGGTTAATCTAGTATCCCCAGTCTGTGAATCTGATTTTAGGTCCTAAATATGTATTCATTATTATCATACTTAGATCTAATTTTAAAAATTTCTCTTTTCTTTACAATGTTTATGGCCATAATTTTATCTAATTTTTTGTCAGGCTTCAATTTCCTTTATCAATTACCTCATTGAACTTTAGGACTGATATCTAATAAGTTGTCATTCATTATTCAATCACTGAATTATTATGCATCCTTACATGTATTTTAATCATTTACTCTCTTTTAAATTATGTATTTCATAACTTTCCCTCATGAAGGCTTGAAAGCTGTGTATGATAATTCTTATCTTTTTATGAATGTATATATTCTGATATGGCTTCTGGGACATGGTCTTTTACTATCCTACACCTATAATCTAAATTTTAAGTTCCCTCATAACAAAAGGATAAAAGTACCACCCTATTCATCTTTGAGATTCATTCAAATTATATAATAGAAAACAATTTAGTTTAAAAAATGTGGGCTCTAATCTGAAAACTCTAAAAGAACATACATGGAACTATTTTGCAAAGATAATCAAAAATTAGTAAGATATATATGATGTATAGCTACATATTGGAGGAATGGATAGTTACTGAATATTCAGTACATATGAAAATTGAACTGGTAATTTACAGGGAGATATAAGTGAGGAAAAATAGATTTTACAGTGATATTGGGGACTATAAAACAAAAACAAATACAAGAGTGAGATACTTCTGAAAAAATTTCCAGAGTTGTTAATAACTATACATTTCAGGATCTTGATTATACAGAAGAAAAATGACTGGGAAATACATGAGTAGTTTTAGTTAGGTCATTTTGTTTCTAAGTTGGCCATGTGACATAGAAAATTTTTTGAGATTATTTTCAGATTTTTTTCAATTTTGCAAGTTATATAAAACCTGATTCTTAAAAAATATGGTAAAATCTGTTATTCAACAAACTGAGTTATAGTATTAGTATGATTTTAAAAATTAGAGTACAATGGTTTAAGTTAATGTTTTCACTTCTTCAGCCCGGCTGGCTGGGCAAAATAGCCGGGGTGGGGAGGGTGGGGGGGTGACGAACAACTTGTGTACATTGATACAGCAGGAGAGGGAGCCCTTTATTGTAGGACAGGAGCGGTATTTATACATTCCACACAGCTTATCTTAATTAGCATAAACTAGATACATCAGTCAACCAATAAGAAATCTCCACACTTAATGGCTCCTGGTGTTACTTCACAAACCACTCCCCCTGGCAAAATACCAGGCGCCATCCAGACTTGTTTACAGACTTTAACACTTCAGTAGTAATTTAATTATAATGGTTAACTAAAACCATTTAATACATTTTTTTCATTAAAATGCTGAAGAAAGGAGTGTCACTAGAAAATTATTGAGTTATAAGCAACATGATTTGATACTAGAGATAATTTATATAGAATTTATTATTTATACATTAAATCTTATTTTCTGAAACCTCACTTTTTTCTTTCATTTGTCATTAGAACTGATTTTATTGAACTCAATTTAATTCATATAGATTTGTCTAAACTTCCCGTGATGCTATTTCTAGAGTATACCATTCTATGATACCTGCTATCATTATTTTAAATTAAGAAGATAAATAAGAGCATACTAATGGTAAATATTTTTTGTGAAGCAGATAGAAGTCTTTAAATATTGTTATCATAATGTTGAAACTGTGACTCATTTATTACCTTCTATTATAATTTTTAGATTATTTAAAATGGAAATACAGGTTAGATATCATACTAAACTCCTCAAAGTAGTATCTAATTTCACCTCTAATTTGATGTATTCTGACTAATTCAATTCATATTATTAAAAAAAAAACAGACTACTGACTTTGGGTAAGAATATTGTATTTAGGTTTGGGAGTCCTATATCACAAGAATTGTATGTGATCTAAAGCAACCCAAGAAAAGTAATTGAGAGAATAAAAAAGTCCATGCTATACTAGAAATTTGAAAAAGAGCTGTTTCAGAAGGAAAACATTCAGAAAGACTGTGAGAAATAGGAATTGTATCCCTTCTGCATCACCATATATATAATATAACATAAATAATATAATATAAATGAGATATACCACTGAGGGGCAGAGTTAATTCCACATAAGAAAATGTACTCCTAAAAGTCAGAATCATCAAAATTATCTAAAGAATAAGTGTGTCTCTCAGAATTCAAGCACCGGATTAGTAAGGAATCCAGGAGAGGATATAAGGAAAAATATAATGAACTTTACACTTCATTTTTATACTTAAAATCAGTTATTAATAATGATTAGATTATGTATGAACTACTAAGTAGATGTTTATATGGTTTTAGTCCATATCAAGGCTGTGCAATTAGGTAAATTATCTCATGTACTAATCATTGAGAATGAGTTGGAATGTTAAGATGGTTAGTAACAATGAAAATGTTCAAAGCTTATCTAATACCACATCTTTAATTAATATACAAGTAACTAAGGACAAAATCTATCAACTGACAAGTTGACAAAATGTATTATGAAATTCAAATGAGGGAATACATTCTTTGTTCATAGACAATGGTACTTTGACAGAATGAAAAGAGCTTTGGCATTGGATTGGAAAACAACACTGTGCCCATAGGAATTCTGAGAACGTAGACAAATTATTTAATTTCTCAAAATTTTGGTTCTACTTTTGTAAAAAAGTATATATATATATATATATATATATATATTGTTTGGGCAAACCACGGGCTGTGTGTGTGAATTATGAGCATTTGTGAATATGGGAGGACTTACCTGATGTTGCATACTCTTTGGGCTGTGCAATACACTTGTGGGCACTTTCCTCTCGCTCTGCCTTTCATCCCACACAGCACCTGAGATGGGTGTGACTTGCCAAAATGTCAATCAACCTACTGACCACAAGATATCATGAAGCTAGACTCAACCCCCTGAAATCTGACCCTTTGCCTTATTTGGAAAGAACATTCCATTGAACCTTCCTTTGTGTCCCCCTCTATAAAAATAAAGAATTCTGGTGGCTCACACTCTTTTCAATGGACCCCAAAGATCAAGAGCCATCAGTGGGCCCTGAGAAAAAGGTCTTTTCTCTTTGTGCGATTATTTCGTGCCAACCCAAGTTTACCTGGAGTGACCCTGAATGATTTAACTGTGTGTAACAGCAATATATATATGAGAAGAAATGTGACATGGAGAAAAATATTAAAAGAGCTGTTTCTTCATATTCTAATTATTGCATTTTGTTTTAGAGATTTTAGCAATAGTTCTATGGTTCTACTTTGGTTTATTTGATGTTTAGTTTTCATTTGTTGGACATTGCTATTCGAAGAAGAGTATTATTTCCCTATTATTTGTATGACTTTGTTGATTCTGTCTTTAGACTGTAATCTTATAATTAGATGTACACAATTCAAGTTTATGCCTCCACATTTGTTATTTAGTATTTATATTTCCTAACTTTATATTTTAACTTGCTTTTATTTTGTAAACTTCACAATAAGTTTTTGTTGTTACTTTTTTGTTTTATATTTCAGCTATTTCTGATAATAAATGAGAGTCTGAAAATTTTGTGTATATACAACACTAACTGCCACAAGATAATAAAATAAAAATATCTTTTGGAGACTTCTAACTAAATAAGTAATGATTTTCAATAAAACAGTGTGCTTGGAAATACATTATTTATAGTTTTTCTAATAATTCAGGTAAAGGTATAAATTAATTGAAACATATTTGACAATGAACTAACTAAAATTATATTTCAGATAGGGTTTTTCGGAGTATATTAATTTTACGACTTTTGAATTTTTTATCGTAAATCCCATATACTACCTACCTATTGGCTAACTGCAAATATCCTAACAGTTAAGGCATGGATTTTGGATAATTGTGAATAATTTATTTAAAACATATAATCTTAATATGCCTGAGTACCAATGAAATGCATAGTTTATGCTAATATAATATCAATATTTTTGATCTCTCATGGGATCATTATCAGCTCAGCTGCAGTCATTTTGAATATCAGTTCCCAGAAGACTACTTCAAGTTCCTCCATGGCTTAAATATATTATGAATCAGTTATGTGTTGGTGTTTGAACAAGTTATGATATTTCTTGCCTTCAGAAAAATACATACATTAGGCTTTCCTAACATAACCATGCCAGTATAACTCCTGAAGTACTCTAGACAATACTCTTTGTTTTATTCCATTTATTGGAAATATTTATTCCGTTCAGAAGCATTATCTATTATGACTTTTTAATAGAGCAAAGGAAAACATTATTGCATTCTCCAAAGGTATTTATAACCTTGAAAAGGATATTTCCCTTATCACTAAAAAGTGCCTTTGAACATTATTTAATATTGTCAGTGTGCTGGCATCAAAAATTCGATTTCTTTAATTCATTTCATTTGCCTTCACTTCTACTAATGAAATAAGTTGCTTTGTGAGAATGAAAGTCCTTCTAAGATAAACCGTTTTGAAAAAAGAAAAGCTCATATTTTCAAAAGCACTAAAGAGATGTACTCATAGACACAATGCTTTAAAGTAATAAAGTAGCTACTGATTTATCAGGGCTTTTTCTAAAAGCTTAATAGTATTTTTAACTTGGTAATATACACATATTTGACCTGAATTGATACACTAGACAAAGGCATACAACTTGTTTTTTAAGCCAAATTTCAAATTTTTTATTAGTAGTTACACATAATATTAGGATTCATTTTGACATAATTATACAAGCATGGAATATAGTTTGCTTTCATTCAGTCCTAGTACTCCCCTCCCCAGAACTTGTTCCCATCCCTCTACTGATTTTTCTGCTATTTATTTATAATTATTGTAATCATTGCCTTGTGGATATGCATGAAGTTAACATTATTTTATTGACACACTAAGTAGGTGGAGTGTCCTGGATAAAAACGATTAACCCCAGACCAAAAAGCAACCACACAACCGAGAGGTTACATAACCATTCATCAACAGAGCTTGAAGTAAGATTTCAAATCACCTTTACTTTTGTTTATGAAAATCAAAGTAGAAAACTACAATTAGATGGGTATACAGGGCTATAAAATCTCATAAAGTTTGCAATTAATATGCTAGATTCTATGTAGTTAATGATAGTGACAGACTGTGTGATTTGAATGACCTCAGATACTTGTTAGCAATTTCTTCTTGTGTAATCACAAAATAGAATCCATCATTTGACTTTGGAAATTAGCTTAAAGCAGGATATTTATTGTGTTCTATGGCTGTATTCTGTATTTATTCTGATATCTAATATTTTTATTATAAATTATTTCATCATTTATTTATTTATCCATTCTGACACTTAATAAATCTGCAATCAGTAGTAATCAACATACTTCATTAATGTCTTAATTCATGTAAGATGCCAAAAGTTAAGATAAATATAAATGTTCATTACTATTAATTTCTAAATAAAAGCTATTTTGTTCTACTAAATAAAAAAAAATACTTCAGATGATAGATAATAGTAGACTACACACATAATAGGAGTACAGCCAAGGAAAGAAATTAAAGGACATTAATGAGTTTATTAGAAACAGGCATCAGAGAAAACCTACAACTCGTGTAGGTAAAGGATCTTATATTTGAATGGGAGAAAGACCGAAAAGAAAGTGAATATTAAATTTTCTGGAGAGTTAAGAAAGTTCACCTAGTCCTCAACTTAATCAAGGGAATAAAAGATAGTCCTTAGAAAGTTAATGTCTTTAGCCAGGCGACTTGGTAATCCCAGTGGCTCCAGAGGCTGAGGCAGGAGGATCCTGGATTCAAAGCCAGCCTCAGCAACTGTGCAAATCCCTAAGCAACTCAGTGAGACCCTGTTTCTAAATATAATATAAAGAAAGGACTGGGGATGTGGCTCAGAGTTTGAGCATCCCTGAGTTCAATTCCTGGTACCCCACCCCCCACCCCCTAAAAAAAGAAAGTTAATGTATTTAGTTTTTATAGAAAATTTAAACATACATAAAATAAGTGAGGATATAAAAAAGACAAACATTCTTATTATCCAGTCTTATTACTTTTAATTCATTCATATTAATTCATTATACAGAGTGGTGAGTTTCATTGTAGCATATTTTGTACACGAATATAGCATAAATTGATGGATTTCACTCCCTAGTATATCAACTTACCCTCCCCTTCTGTTTCCCCATGGTCCTTCCTCTTGCTCTATTACAGTAGTTTCTCTCCTACTTTCACAACATCGGTCACTCCCAAATTTATCTATAAGATGAAACATAATACACAGTCTTTCTGTGTCTAGCTTATTTTGATTTACATGATGGCTCCCCAGATCCATCCATTCTCTTGCGTATGGCGTACTTTCATTCTCTTTGGCTGAATAAAACTCCATTGCATATATATACACCATATTTTCTTTATGCATATATCTGTTGATAGACACCTAGGCTGGTTCCATAACTTTGCTATTGTGAATCATTCTGTTATAAACATGGGTAGGCATGTATCTCTAAATGATGCTGACTTTCATTCTTTTGGATAAATACTGACAAGTGGTATAGCTGAACCAAAAACTAAAAATTGAACTATCATATTTTCCGACCTCAATATTTATTACCATTTTGCTAATCTTTAGTTGAGGACTTAGTTTGTGTGCTTGTTTATGTCAAGGTAAGCCCTAACATTGTATTCCTTCCTTCTTAACTATGTTACTGTGCATCTTAAACTGAAAAAGAAATAAAATCTCATACTATTTATAGACCTCATGTTACTGTGATGCCATTTATCATTAACATTAGGTTATTAATTTGTTTTGTCTTAATCCCAATACATATTTGCATTTCATTAGGTTGTCTTTTTATTGTTGACTTGTTTAATGAAGCCCCCAGAGTCCCATTTATCTCATTGGTATGCCTCTCCTTGTTATTCCAGAACATTCTTCTCCACTTTCCTGAATACCATTGATTTATTTTAAAAACTTAGTTATTTCTATAGAATATTCCTTAATCAGGATTTTAAAAAAAAAATTCCCACATGATGATTCTTATCACTCTATGTTCCTTATGTCCTTGGGGTTTTACAATTTTGACATTTTATTCCATTTAATTCAATTTTTAAGAATAAACATTTATAGGGGAATCTATACGTTTTTCTACTCATATTATATTTGTATTATGTGATTACCCCACTTTTTAGGGATGAAAATACTGTGACAAACATGTGTACTAGTGAATTCATGTGATGATCACCTTGTCTACTTATTATGAAGCTCATGAACCAAATTTCACTATTTCATTTAGTTTCAATAATTAGTGCATAATATAATTATTTCAAAAAGGGTTCAAATAATATTTTTTTTCTAATTCTACCTTTACTTTTATCTTTACTAGATAGAATTCTTTTATAAGGAACTTACCTCTATCAGCTAATTTGTTAACCTTGAAATAAAATTCTTTAGAAAGGTAGCATAAATGTTTCTTTGTCTAAGAAGCTGAATAAAGAGATAAATGTATAGATTTTCTCATGTGAATACTTCTTTGATTGATAAAAAGGCTGATGGATGGCTTACTATGTACCCTAGGAAATAATTATATGTGTTTAAATTATATATATATATATATATATATATATATATATATATATATATATATATATCAAACAATTATTTTCACCCAGAAGTCCATTTTTTAAAACGTGCTCAGTGGATCCTTGGGAATCCATGAAGAGTAAGACACTCACCAAGCCTTTGATTAATGGGCTAAATTGCTGGTCTTGTTGGGTTGTTCTGCCATTGTAAAAAAAAAAAAAAAAAAAAAAAAAAAACAGGGAAAATCTGTCTACTTTTCTACATGACAAGTACATTCTGTTCCTTCCATCAAGTCTTTTATTCATTTACATGTCTAGTAGAGCAGTCCCCACTTTTCTGTGGAAGATATGTCCCAAAACCTCCAGGAATGTTTGAAACCCTGGTAGCACCAAACCATATATATACTATGTATTTTCGTTTACACACATGCCTGTGAGAAAACATAAAATCTCCCTCCCTTGTCTCTTCCCTTACCTCCAGTAACTATTATTAATCTGTTTTTATTTTTTAATATTTTGTTATTACTCATAGTAAGAGTTGAACAACAATTAGTTATTAAAAAAGAACAGTTATAACAATATATACCATTGTAATAAAATCATTTAAAATTTGTGTATTGCATATTTCTGGAATATACTTGAATTTTTTAGTTGGTTAGTTTATTATTATTTACTGGCAAAAAATGGTTTGAAGTTTGCCCTTCTTTCCCCAAAACAAACAAACAAAAAATTGTTGCCATAACTAAATTTTTATTTACTAAATATTTTATCAATTAAAAAACCAATCCAAGATATCAATCAAAAAGGAACAAAAATATTTTTCATCAACAAAATCATCCCTCTTGAAAGACAAAGACAAAATAAAAAGGAGATTTCAGCCTTTGTTGAGTTTCTTTGGAGTATGATTCTATTTTTTTAAATGGAAAGAACAGTTTTTTCACCTAAAAAGTCTGTTTTTCTAAATTCATTTAAGAACCTAGAACTGGAAATTATAATTTTTTATGCTTTTATTTTTAGCTGTGTTCAATTTATTTGAAGATGGTATAAACTAAGGAGATGATGACATTGATATAATCACCTATTTATTTATCTTTTCCCATGTAACAGGATACTGGGTGGATTTTGTTGTCCTTTTACTTTGACAGGTGGCATAATTTTACTTCTTTATAATAAGGAATGCAAAAAAGTAACTTATTTCATCATTTGACTCAAAAATATATAGTAAATACTAAACTATTTTTAATAAGAATTCAGTGTCTTTCCTGTTTTTAGTTGCATCAAAAGAATTATAAGATTAAGTACTGCTTGCCCTTGAGAGACTGGAAACTAATTCTATGTTTGACTCAATCGTGGAACCGATAGTCATTAAAATATATTTAGTAAAAAGAGAGAGAGAGAGAGAGAGAGGGAGAGAGAGAGAGAGAGAGAGACAGAGAGAGAGAGAGACAGAGAGAGAGAGGGGGGGGAGAGAGAGAGAGAGAGAGAGAGAGAGAGAGAGAGAGAGGCATGAATTAGTGATTGGGGCGGAGGGTTTTCAAAATTAAAGAAAATGTGCATGTTGTAAGGATTCCCCAAATATCCAGATGAGGTAAGAAAGATTAGAAGAACAGAAGGTTAAAGAGTAAAAAGAACATTATCCAGTAACCAAGGATGATCCAGAAAGAGAGAGAGAGAGAGAGAGAGAGAGAGAGAGAGACCTGCAGACATGAAGACAGATTAATTTTGCCAAGGAATGTGTGGTGGTTGAATCAAACAACAATAGTGAATAGCATTATTAAATGGCTACTATAATTATCATCCTACCTAGCCTTAATTTGATTCAATTGCTAGTTGTTGGTACATAAGAACTATGCCTTTCTTCCAGCAGTAGCAGACAAGAATCCGACTTCCTCAGAAGCCAAATATTTCTCATTTGTTCACCACAAAAGCAGGAAAGAGAGAGCCCAGGTGAACTACCAAGCTCCACCCAGCTGGTGGCAACATTTTTATAGGGGTCCCAGAAAATGAACAGCATGACTTTAAAAATATTCTCTCTCCTGTGTCTGTGGATTGAAGCAACTCATCTGGGTAGTTCTTGCCTGTGGTCTTTCCTAAGGAAGGGTACAGTCAGTTAGCCAGGCTGTATTTCACCAAGGGATTGATGGGCTCAACTCTAGGATGGCTGACTAGCATGCTGATCTTTGATGGCTATTGACTGGCTGCTCAGCTGGAGTGACAGGCCGGAGTCTCTCTATTACTTGGCTTCTCACAGTGAGGCAGCTGAATTTTGGGAGGGAGAATTCCAAGTAGATCCAAGAGTGAGCACCCCAAAAGGCCAAGCTAAAGCTGTGATGCTATTGGTGGCAGCACAGAAGTACCAGACATTACTTCCTATGTTTTAGTTGGGTAATGCACATCAATAGCAGTGTAGATTCAAAGATCCATGAATTAGTTGCTACCTCTCAATGGGAGAGCAACCAAAAGTATTTGTAGTTAGATTTAGTTTACTACAAAGGTTCTGCATTTTAATGAAAAAAATCAATATTGGCTAATTCCAAACATTTGAACCTAGTCTCTTGGTTTTAAACAATTTTTTAGGTATAGGTGGACACAATACCTTTATTTTTATGTGGTGCTGAGGATTGAACCCAGTGCTCATGCATGCTAGGTGAGCACTCTACCTCTGAGCCACAACCTCAGCCCTAAACCTACTCTCTTTTGTAGTAGTCTACATGTTCAAGAAGGAGATTCTTTGATTTTTCTTACAGAAATACTATGCTTAAATATTTTTCCAAAGCTTAAAATATGGACTCCAGTACTTTACTTCTGTAGAATCCAGTCAAAGGTTTAGAGTGCAGTTGTGTCTTTTCCCTTAAATTATATATTTTTTCCATTTCCTTTAATTTAATTTCTGAGTGCTCCACACTGTCTGTCACTTTTTTCAATTCCTTTTACTATCCTTTTAGCTATCCACATCCCCAAGGAAGCTGCCCAAGGCTAAGAACAGGTTTACATGTAGTAGTTGGGTTGAGAGGATGCAATAGCCTACCTTCAGTAGCTGCTACCAACTTCCCTATTTGATGAATCATGAATTCTTCTGATTGTATAACTATAATAACACACTTAGTGACTATCCATCTATTCTACCATTGGGTTCAACTTAATTCATTGCTGTCAATACTTATGGGTCAATATATCCTAATTGTCATTTCAATCTTCTGCACATTGATAGAACTACATCTATCTATCTGTGGTTTATAGTTATACATTCCTACCTAGCCTCTCCCATTTTTTATAGTTATACATTCCTAACTAGTCTCTCCCATTTTTTTTTTGCCATTAGACTTGACATTCAATAGCAGCTGCCCTGACTGCATGGCCAGCCTCCTGGGATAGGTTCCCTGGAGCATCCTGATGCTTGTCCCCTATTACTGGTGCCTTCTTTCCTCCTAAGTGTAGGATGTGTCTTCTAGGAACTCTTAAGGGATGGCTTATCAAGTCATATACAATTCCATTCTAATATCCCACTTTCTAATACTCTTCTGATGAGGTAGAAAAAAGGGTTGGACAAAAGAAGAGAAAAAATACAGAGTAGTAAGAGCTATAAAGTGAATTAAAATGTGTAATATGATGTTATAAATTAATAGATGCTTTGGATTAAATAATCAGGTAAAGCCATATAAATGATATTTAATCTGAGAACTGAATCAAATAAAGCTTTAATGCACAATAAAGACAAAAATATAGAGAAAAGGATTATTGTGAGAAAAAGAAACTTATATGTTCAGATCAGACCATTTTTCAAATTTTATATTGCTTCTGGATTTCTCCACAATAACTTCAAATGAGAGCAACCTGAACAATGAATAACAGCTCCACCCCCCTGCCTATAATGTTGCTTGCTTTCTCAGTCTCTGTAACTGAGGCCTTCATTACTTTTAGAGCATTTAAAAAGGGACTATCAAAATATATCTCCTTTATATTGCTTTTTTCTATATATCCATTCTATTGTCAAGCTTTGTTAAAATTCAAAGAAATCAAACTTGAATAATTCCAATCCCTTATTGAAAAAAACTCAAAGGCTTCTCTTTGTTATCAGCTAAAAAGTATAAGCAAGAAAATAAACAGAACATAGATCATTAAAAAACAAGGTTTTAAATTCTTCATGGTGTGATAAAAAAAATACACCTTGGAATTTAGGAAAACTTTCATTTAACTACACTTTTTTCTTGTTCTTTTTTCTTTATTTATTTAATTTTGAGAGATCTTGCTGTGTTGCCCAGGTTGGTTTTGAACCCCTGAGATCTAGTGATGGCCCCACCTTAGCCTTCCAAGTAGCTGAGACTACAGGTATGTGTTACCATCTGGCTTGACTGCACTTCTTATGCACACTATAGCAAAGATGAATACTTACTGTAACTTTCATTTTTATCACTTGTTCAATGAAGATAAAATCATGAAATAGAATTATAAGATTGCTATGTAACATAAGTGCTTATACAATAGTTGGCATACAATGAAAGTCCATACACAAAATTCCTTTCTGGTACATATCCAGGACCTTCTATAACCTATTTACCTCATAAAATGCCAACTTTTTTCTTTGTCTGGAATGATAATTCTGCAGAATGTCTTGTATTTCCTACAGAATGTTTTCTACTCTCCTGCTTCTTGGCTTTTTCACTTGACTTGAAAAGCTGTTAAACTTTCCATCTGTAGTAGGTTAATTTCTTCACACATCTTTAATCCTGTTGGACACAGGCATCAAGTATATAGGGAGTTGGGTTTGACTTCTTAGTTTTAATTCAGGTCTCCCCTTTGTGCACACTCCTGTTCTAGCATTTATCAACGTCAAGGGCAGTTGTTCTCTATTTCTGTCTGCTTTGATATGCTATCAGCTCTTTGAGAGCAGGGACCACATCTTATGCTTCACTCTATTGCCAGAACCTTGCTCCATGTCTTGGAATGAGAGAAAAAATGAAATAGTGCTTTCTTGAGCATGGCTGTCTATCCCCGTAGTGAAGATTCATTTTTGTTACTAGAATTAAGCTCCTTGAGATCACTGATATATCATCTATTGGTATTTATTTGCTCTTCCCCCTATTTCAAAATAATGATTAACCACTCATGGTGAGTGATAAATATACAACACATGCTTATTGATTGGTGAATGAGTGAACAAACTACCTCCTTTAAATTAGCAAAAATTGAATGGTCCTTACCAGAAAATTTCACTTGGGCTTTAGAAGGAATCATGTAATCTAAACCCAGAAAATTACCCATTCATATTACAAATAAATTTCTTTCCTAGCATGATGCACAAAACACCAGCTTGACAGGCAGTAACTGGTTGGCTCCTAATCTCTGTGAGTGAGTTACTTGGATCAATTGCTTTCTTTATTCCAGGCCTCAGTTTCCTCTTCTAAAAAATGAATCTCTTGAATGATTATCTCTAAAGTTCTTTCTACATCTAAACATTTTTTTAGTTGTAGATGGACACAGTTCCTTTATTATTTTATTTATTTTTATTTTTAACTTTTATGTGGTGCCAGGGATTGAACCCAGTGCCTCACGCATGCTAGGCAAGCGCTCTACCACTGAGCCACAACTTTTTATTGATCAAAAGTTATATAGATGATCTATGTTTCCATAGCATTTTGTGAGATAAATTCAAACATAAACCCATTGTGTGAAAAATAAGTATTGTCCAGGCAATTTGGAAAAGAAACACTCTGCATCCTAATTACAGGGGGATTTTTCTCCTGGATGATGGAGTCTTATTGTTAATTTGAACTTAATATGATAAATGTATAGTATGAGGTAAATTTCTTGTAGTTAACAATAAAAATCAAATATCTGAGTAAAATATTTTATAATAATTTATTATAAAATATTAATGTTTCTGAGAGAAACATAAGAGAAATATGAAGGTAATTAATTAAATCTTACTCTTTTTGCACATAGAAGGACAGAGAAAGAGAAGCTACACGTAGCTGTTCAAAATAAAGATAGGTTGCCCAGGTCCAGGACTATCCCACAGACCTATGTAGGAGCCCAGGCCCAGTTCAGATCCAGGACTGTTCCTGCTGACCCACGCCAGAGCCCAGATCCAGAACTCTAATTTCTCTTTCAGAGGACTCATTGCAGATGTATAGAAATGCATTTGATTTATGGATATTGATTTTATATCCTGCTACTTTGCTGAATTCAATTATGTAAGGTAAGTGCTTATATAATTCTAGAGGTTTTCTGGTGGAGTCTTTTTGGATCTTCTAAGTATAGAAATTATGTCGTCTGCAAATAATGATAGTCTGAGTTCTTCTTTTCCTATTCATATCCCTTTAAATTCTTTGTCTGTCTAATTGTTCTTGCTAGAGTTTCCAGGACTATGTTGAATAAAAGTGGAAAAAGAGGACATCCTTGTCTTGTACCAGTTTTTAGAGGGAATGCTTCCATTTTTTTTCCATTTAGAATGATGCTGGCCTTGAGTTTAGCATAGATAGCTTTTACAATGTTGAGGTATGTTACTATTATCTCTAGATTTCTAGTGTTTTGAACGTGAAGGGGTGCTATATTTTGTCAAATGCTTTCTCTGCATCAGTTGATATAATCATATGATTCTTATCTTTAATGTGTGATAATTACATTTATTGATTTACATATGTTAAACCAACCTTGCATCCCTGGAATGAACCCCAGTTGATGATGGTGCACTATTTTTAAAATATTTTTTTGGTTTGTGATTTGCCATAATTTTATTGAGAATTTTTGCATCTTTATTAATCAGGGATACTGGTCTGAGGTTTTCTTTCCTTGATGTGTCTTTGCTTTGTTTTGGTATCAGGATGATACTAGCCTCATATAATGGTTTTGGAAAAGTTCCCTCCTTATCTATTTCATGGAATAATGGGAGGAGGGTTGTTATTAATCCTTTGTAGGTCTTATAGAACTTGGTTGAGAATCTATCTGGTCCCAGGCTTTTCTTGGTTGACAGCTTCTGGTCTTGGGGACCAGACAGACTCTCAACAAAGTTTTATAAGACCTACAAAAGATTAATGGTCTCTTCTATTTCACTACAGAGACCATTTCCATTAGTAAATAAACATGTTATTTTTCTCATTTAAACCTATTTTGACCCTGTCACTTTTCCTGCCCTTTAATTCTCTCTCTCATTACTTTTACAGCAAAATTTCTTAAAACTGTTGTCTACAAACTTCTTTGTCTTCAATTTCTGTTCTTCTTTTCCATGTAAACTTATTCCAAACAAACTTAAATCATACCCTAGGTAAGCACTGTTTCTTTACATTGCTAAATCTGATAGTCAATTTTTGTTTCTCATCTTACTGGCCTATAATATGGGTTGAATATGTCTTCTCTAAAATTCATACTGAAATTTTATTTCCATTGTGATAGTGTTAAGCAGTAAGTCCTTTTGGATAGGATTAATGCCTTATGAAAGAGCTAGAGAAAACTAGCCTCCCTTTCGAAATTCTTGTCCTGCCATGTGCTAATGCAGCAAAAAGTCATTCTCCAAACACTGAATTCTGGCGTCTTGACTCTCAAGTTTCAAACACCAAAATCTAGAATTAAAAAAAAATACTGTTTAGTAATTAGTCTGTGTTGCTTTGTTTATAGCAGCAAAAATGAAAGACAACACATCAAGAGCATTTGATACAGTATAACACTTTCTAGTCTTTGAAATGCCTATTTCACTGGCAGCGATTCTACCATATTCTCATGGCTTTCTTCCTATCTCAATGGCCACTGTTTGTCAAATTACTTCAGTATCCTTTGCTCATATTTCCAAACACCAAATTATTGGATTTCTGTGGTTTAGTTTTGATCTTTTATTTTATTTTATTTTTTTACTTTCTAACCATTCACTTGGTTATCTCATCTAGCCTCATAGCTTTGAATAACATGAATATACTGAATGGAGGAAAATTACTTATATCCATGACTCTATGTATTTCCCAATTCATACATCTCTTCTTAAATATATAATAGATATACTCAAAATTTAAGTCTTGCTTTCCACCTTCCCATATCTATTCAACATATATTGTGCCTCAACTCAATTTTGAGTTGTTTTTTTTCTTCCAGTTGTTTGTATTAAAACACTTGGAATTATCAATAACTTCTATTTCCTTTTACACTCACAAGTTCCCTCAAGTTCTTATTGACACTTTCTTAAAAATGTAGCCATAATGTAATTACATCACGCCACTTCCATTGCTGCCACTGTGACCTGCATCACCATCATGCTTCACCTTAATAATTACAGTAATTTCCAAACTAACCTCCTTTATGTAACTATAAAGTCTACTTTCAACCCAGAACAATGATTATGAAATCAGATCTTTCGATCATTTTGTTCAGACTTCACTTTGGTTTTCTGTTTCCCTGAAAGTACAAGCTGGTGTCCTTACAATGGCCCCCAAGCTAGTGTCTTAATTAATCTGCTGCCCAACCTCCTCCATACCCTTCTATCTTCTCTGAAGTGTTTTCAAATCTCATCATCTTCACTGTGCTACACTGCCCTCCATGGTCTTTCGGAACATGTAAATTCTTCTAGACTTGTTCCTGCCTTAGGACTTTGTACTTGCATTCACTCCTTCTGTTATTTGAATATCTTGCTCAGTCACCTACCTGGGTGTTTATTCAAGTGGCACCTTCTCATTGAGGCCTTCTCCTAAATCTTATTTGAAATTCTAGCCCTTCGCAGAACTCCTTCCAGTTTCCTGATCTATTTTCCTGATCTATATTTTATACTTACTACTTCTCAATATATAATATCTTTTGTAAAATAACATTATATTTACTCATCATTTATATGTAGTATATAGTATCTATCACTCATGAATTTTTAAAATTGTCTTTCTCCTCTCACTAAAATGTTTCAAAATTTTATAGTGGCAGGGATCTGTCTTTCTCTTCACTTCTCTACCCTCAGTATATAGAACAGGGACTAACAAATAGTAGGCACATATAATATAAGTTCTATGATGGACCCCAAGATTTTCAGTCCATGATGTACACACATTCTATCCCAGATATTTAGCCAAGCACTAATCTAGGTACTGATGTGAAAGGACTTTGCAGGTGTAATTATGGTAATAAATCATTATAGTTATACAGGAAGATTACTAAGATGGATTTGATCTAATCATAGGGCTTTAGAAGTCAGAGAAAGTCGAACTCAGAGAGATTTAAACATGAGAGGATGTGTTACTTGTTGGCTTGGATATGATTGAGGCCATGTGACAGGAATGAGAGTAGATCCTAGGAGCTGATAGGTCCTTGGTTTCCTGTTAGCAAGAAAATGGAGATCTTATTCTTACACCAAGGAACCAAATTCTCTCAATCTTGAAAAGAACCTTATTTATTTACTTACTTTCTTATTTACTTATTGATGTGAAGATTGAAACTAAGGAGTTGTACCACTGAGCTACATCCCTAGTCCTTTCTATTTATTTATTCATTTAGTTTTGAGACAGGATCTTGTTAAATTCCTGGGCTGGTCTTGAACTGTGATCCTCCTGCCCAGCAGGAGAAGAATATTGCAGCAGATTCTTTCCTAGAGCCACCATAGAAGTTGGCCAAACTGACACTTAGATTTCAGCTTTTGAAACCATAACAGAACTCTGACAAACAAGGCAAAGGCTTATGACTAGAGAATGGTGAGTTAATAAGTGGGAGGTTATTTTAAGTCACAATGTTTTGGGGAGTTTGTTAAGTAACAATAGAAAACTACTATCACATTCAACAAATATGTATTTAATTCATAACATGATATTTTATTACTACAATCTTTCCAGTATAATTGGTATTTATTATACCATGAATGCTGATTTTATATTAAATATAAGAATCAATTTCTGTATCTCCTGAAGCATGTATTCTTTGTTACTGATTAAATAAATAGCATTATTTTTCAATTTCCCAGCATTAAGAAATAATCATTTGTAATATTAGAGATCACTTCAGTACTCTAAATTGTTTACATTTTCATTAAAATTTTTAGTAGTTTTTGATTTGAGTCTTAGATTTTAACCTTTTCTACAATCTTGAAGTTAACGTTTTTTTATTTAATTCCACATGACTGGGTGCTAATGACACTTGATCCAGTTGGGGTGAGCACAGGTTGAAAATGATTGAGCATGGCAAATTAGAGAGCTATGCATAATAGGTTAACACCTAGCACCTACTTTCCAACATCTCATCTATTCTGCACAGTCTCACTAACAAGCAAGTGTTACATTTTAATCACACTTTCTGACATAATCTTCTCCTTTTCTGTTGAAAAATAAATTAGGTCTTCTCCCATCTACATATTCTATCAAAAGCACTAAGTAATAGCTAACAGTTTGATGTTAACTTGATAAGAAGTGATACAAAACTTGCTATGAAAATCATTATTCTTTAATATATTATAATTTTTATAAAATTTATAAGAAACTTATGGCTTATTAGCTACTTTCATGCTCACAGATAAATATAAAGCTCAATTAGAGTAGACTTAAATGTTCATATCATATGGAAGAGCTATGGTAAAATGTAACATGCAATAGCTGGATTTTTACTTTCATAATTTTCCAGAGAGTAAGAAATACATTTTTTTCAATATCTCTACTGGTTATCTCCCATGTGTAGAAAAAATACTTATTTTAATAGTTTTAATATTAAAAACATTCATGCTAGCATGCCATTCTGAGACAGGAATATGGATTATATGGCTTAAATTGATATAATTCTTTTATTCAGCTAAAAGCTAATATTTCTGATAAACAATTGTTCAAAATTGCCTTGGTTGACTGCCTTTGAGACAATGTAAATTATTTTTCCTTGAGTAACTAGTACTACTCAGTGGGAAAAATTCTTGTTTTTTAACACTAAAAAGTTGTAACACACTGCAGAACATATATCTACAAGGAGTCAGCAATTTTTTCCTGAGGCTTGATTAAAAATAAAAGTAGAAGACTCAATTCAAAGAACAGTGTTTGTTGATTGCTCTATAATCTGATGTGATTTTACTTGTGAGTGGGATAAATGTTATAAACTTGGGGGAAAAAAGGAAGGTCAGAGTTCTTGCTCTTAGCCAAAGCATTGTACCAACAGGCTTTATTCCTGACTTCAAAGTGTTGGTTTTTTTTTTCGTTTCCCTTCTTCTTTTCCCTTGGAACCTTGCTTTCCTCCTTTCTTAAATGCTCTTTCTCCATTTTTTTAAGGAAACTATTTCAGTTCTTTTCAGAATAGGTGAAAGGAAACAATCTTTACTTCTGTTGGTCAAGCAATTAAAAAAACTTAGGAGTAGGGAGTGATACCAATTCTATTATAAAAATTAAATGTTTTAAGAAAGTGTGGAAATCATGCTACAGTTACCAATTAAAAATAAAACAAAGCAAAACAAAACCTAAATGTTTGGGTATTGAGACTCTCTGAGTCTAGGTTGCTTCATTAGTAAAATAAAGGGTTTGAAAGAATTATTGTAGGTCATATCATATTCTTAAATTGCTCCACTCTGGCTAATCAGCTCATTCTATTTAATATTGAGAAAAAGTTACCTTTTTAAAATTCATTCTTTTAGCTTTAAGAAATTTCTTCAAATCAATGTGTTTGTTACACTGTATCTTATTGAAAAATAAAGTTGAAGTAGGCATAATTCTTAAGAATAAAATCATGGGCTGGGGATGTGGCTCAAGCAGTAGTGCGCTCGCCTGGCATGGGTGCGGCCTGGGTTTGATCCTCAGCACCACATACCAACAAAGATGTTGTGTCCGCCGAGAACTAAAAAAAAAAAATAAATATTAAAAATTCTCTCTCTCTCTCTCTCTCTGTCTGTCTCTCACTCTCTCTTTAAAAAAAAAATTCTCTCTCTCTCTCTCTCTCTCTCTCTCTCTCTCTCTCTCTCCCCCCTTAAAAAAAAAGAATAAAATCTGATTTGCCCTCATGTCTATCTATGCTAAATGCTGTCTTGAATATACCCTCAGCTAATAAAATATTATGAAATAATTCTAAGGAAGTTAAAGGCACCATTAAAAAATGGGACAATATAGTGGACTTTGTAAGAAGCAGAAATTGCATAAAGTTAGAGAAAAAATTAAACGGGAAATTCTGTTAGTCTCTTGGCTGAAAGCGTCTTCAAAAGATTGAAGACAAGGAGCAGACCAAGGAAGTGTTGAGGCTGAAGAAGTTAGTATGGGTTTTAGAGCAAAAAGTGTCAAAGCTATTTGGGATGAATAAATCTGAACAGATATGGAGACTTGTCAGAGTCCTTCTTCATATGAAGGGGGAACTGCAGAAGGATTCTTGGCTAGGCAAATTCCAGGGTCAAGAAACCCCCAGGGCACACTCTCCTGTGGGCTTTGGTACACCTCTTGTGTCAGAAGTTCTGTTTATAGTGAGTATTTAAAACAATTTAATGTTTTTGATCTTTAACAAAAGAAACAATCTCATCCCATTTGAGGAAAATAATGGCTTTTCCGTGGAAAATAGCATAAAGCTTCACATCTTATTAAAAGTGACAACAGCTCTTAGACTTCCCAGAATCTCAAGCTGCAGTATTTGGGGGAAATAATAGGTAAGACTTTTAGGAGACTATTTTGAGTGTATTACCAAACCATGAAGTGTTTTTGAGTTAAGAATTTGGATAAAACTCATTTTACCTAATTAATATGCTCAAAAGTCTGCTGAATTTCCTGGCAATGCTCTGACCTCAAAAACCAGCTCCTGGCAGGAACCACCTTCTTCCAAATTTGATTCTATTCCTATCTTCTATCAGGACTTGTTTCTTGGATTTGTAATTCTTTTTCACATGGCATAGCCCTTACAACATTGGGAACTGTTTGAGAGGAAGTGGCCACATTGTATTTATATTGCTGTCTTCATTCCCTGTGTCTATGCTTCTCACTTTACATGTACTTAGAAATTAATAAGTTAATTATTATCAATAAAATATTGTTGTTCAATCTACAAGAAAGGTCTATCACTATCTATATGTAATAATTTAAGAGTATTCTATCTGATATTTTTTTCTCAAAATTTATTTGGTTTGAGATAAAATTCTAATCATTTCCAGAAACCTTGGATGCTTATCAAAATGCCATGAAACCTTTCAAAATTCACTTATCACCCAATTGATATGTCATAAGTCTAAAGTCTCTCCAATCTGTTTTTCATTGATTAATATACCAAGGGATAAAAGTGTAAATCTCAAAGGCTCAATTTATATAACATTTGTTCATGTGACTTCATATTTTTTAAATGATTGATATAATTTGATGTGATGCAAACAATTAAATTGACAATGTGACATTATGTTAACAATAAAGTTTGTCACTTCAAAAAAAATAAAAAAAATAAATTCTTAATATTGATTCTAAGAAACATTTTAAATTTTAGATAATAAAATTTTAAGGTCTATCAATTTATAGAATTTAATTCTCTCCCCTAAAATGTTTGGCATACATTTAGATATGAGATGGTATTAAAGATTATAAAACTGAATATCTAAGAATGTAAAACTAGCCAGTTACTCTATTTAAATTTATATTCAGGGTCACATGAAAGGTTGACCATGCACCAATATACCTGGGCCTTTATTTCTGGAAACTCTGTGATTCTCTGCCCTGATGAAATTTCTATTTATTATGAATTGTATTTATAATGAAAGCCAACACAAAATGTTTCTGAGTAAATTAGAAACAGTAATAGACTAAGAATACACAAAATATTATAACTGAAAATGACATTCTGTTACACTGAGATTAGACAGCACTGTTCACAGATCATGGCTACACTGTATAGTAGTTTGGTAAATTATTTAATTCTTTGAAACTTGTTATTTTGATCCACAAAATTAAAGATGGCGAACTTGCAGGATTGTTGTGAGCATTAAATGATCAGAACATGAATAACCCTCAATAAATATTAGATGTTGTTATTACTTTACTGCCTTACTTTCTGCCCTCAACCTGTTCTTTCCACTTTACAAACTCTGCTTCCTATTTCCTTTTATTTTTACCTCTTTTCATATTTTCTTTCTGCTTCCTTCATTTTGATAGTGGTCCTGTTTTTCATTGCCATTCCTTTCTAAAACTAGAATTTAAGGATAAATATTCATTACAAAGATACAAAATTTAAAAAAGGGATGTCATTTTTTTCTTTCACCATATTCATAATCCCAAGGTGTGTCTCTTTCTTTTTCACTTTTAATTGAGAAACAAGATAGATATGTGAGGGTACAAATTTAAAGCCAATGGGGATTCCATATCATGGCTCTGTGAATAATACTATATTGAACATGGAGGAATGAATGTGTATACACAATGGAACATTAGTCAGCCTAAAGATAAAAGATATCCTGCAATTTTCAAAAACATGGATGAATCTGGAGGATATCATGTTAAATAAAATAAGCCAGGCACAGAGAGACAAATACTGCATGATCTCTAATATAACATATTTGAACTCATAGAAGTGGAAATAGTGGTGGTCAGTGGGGGCTAGAGTCATTTTGGTAGAGGTTGTTGGGAGATGTTGGTTAAAAGATAAAATATTAGTTACATGGGAATAAGTTAAAAAAAATCTATGTATGTACAACATACTGACCATGGTTAATAACAATATATTGTAGTTTTCAAACATGTAAGAGAGTAGATTTTCAGTACTCTCACCACTTTGGGAAAAAAAAAAAGCTAAGTATGTGAAATATTGTATATGTAAATTAGCTCAACTTAGGCATCTCTTAATGTGTACACATTTTGAAAAATATGTTGTACAAATTAAATATACACATTTTCCATTAAAATGATTTTGTAAAAATGTAAGAATGCAAACATAGATAAAAGTGCAAAAATATACAATGCATATCAAAAAATGAAAACTCTTCTTTTTATTGAAAGATGTGTTCAGAAGATTTATTGGAGCTTCAGAAGTATCTTCAAATTTTAACATGTTTATATTTAAAAAAATATTTGGGCATGCTGATGTCATAAGAAAGGAGAGGCTTGGTATTTAAAACATAAACTTTTAATTGAAGGTTACAATACTGAAGAACACCTTAATTTGGGTAAAGTGGAACCACAAATAGAATATTGGCATTGGATTTTAATCCTTCTCATTCTAGCCTTTAAGTACTTGTGAGGTATTCCATTTTCTCCTTTTCCAAATTACGCTCATTTCCCCCTGCAGAGGGGCAACTATTCTTAATCTGTTTCTCCCAAGTTGAACTTCTAGTCAAGTGGACCATAAAGATGTTTATATCGCATATTATTTTCTATCTTTTCAAAAATTATGTTGGCTAGGTCTGGGGTTGTAGCTCAGTGGAAGAGTGCTTGCCTTGTACGTGTGAGGCACTGGGTTTGATCCTCAGCACCACCTAAAAATAAACAAATAAAAGAAAGCCAAGGAAAAAAAGGTTATGTATAGTAATCTCACCAAATAAAAGCCACAAGAAGCCAATCAAAACCTCCTAAAGCCAGGAGCAGTGGTTCAGGCCAGTAATTCTAGTGGCTCAGGAGGCTGAGACAGGAGGATTCAGGAGTTCAAACCAGCCTGAACAAAAAGTGAGGTGCTAAGCAACTCAGTGAGACTCTGTCTCTAAATAAAATAGAAAATAGGGGAGCTGGGATTGTGACTTAGTGGTACAGTGCTTGTCTACCATGTATGAGGTACTGGGTTCAATCCTCAGCACCACGTTTAAAAAAAAAAAAAAAATATATATATATATATATATATATATATATATATTTGTGTGTGTGTGTGTAGTGTCCATCTACAACTAATATATGTATATATATATAAATAAAAAATATACAAATATGTGTGTACAAACATATATATACACATACATACATACATACATACACATAAATAGGCTTTGGCTCAGTGGCTGAGTGCCTCTGAATTCAAACTCTGGTATCCCCCCCAAAAGAAAAACAAATGAACACAAAACACCTCATGGACTTGAAGTTATAGTAAAATTATGGAATTACTATGTCAACTGAGTCCAATACATTTTATTAAATATTTCAAAGCTGGTTCTAAAGAGATTCCAATGAGATTAGAATACTAAGAAGATAATCTAGAATTTCAAGTCTTTCAGATAGAAGACTTGAAATTAGAATAGGTTTCCTCTAAATGTGCTTTGAAATTTGCCACCAAAATGTTTTGAAAGTAAAAATTGCTTCTTACATAATTAGAATCACATCTTAGAAAGCTGCTGTGCTCCTTTTCCTTATCTGAACCAGTAATGTAAAACTTTCCACTGACATAGGATGTTGACTTCTCTTTTAACTGTAACTAGGTGATTGAGGATAGTTTAATATCTTTCTACATTATGGAAAAAAAAAGTTGCCTAAACATCTCATTACTAGCATTGTGGAGAAAGTAGAAAAGATAAAGACTTAAATGATTTGTAACAAACAAGTATTATTAAAGGGTATATGTGTGTAAACACTTGTTTAAGAGAAATATGGGTAATGAGGGAAAATAGTGAGTGCCCCAAGAGAGGATGTAGTTAGTGCCCCAAGAGAGGATGTAGTTAGTTTTTCAAATGTTGATTTTGTGAGAGTCAGCATATCATAGAATATCACTTTAATACCCTGCTGTGTTAGTTTACCACTTTCAGGCCCCTATAATTGTTTGGGTGACCAAATATGAAATAGGGAAAAATAAAAAAAAAACATTGACCTTCCAAATTTTTAACTGTAAATTTGAGTAAAAGCAAAGGTCAGCAGCAGTTTCTTTTGGCTTACAGGTAATTCTTGAAAAGTTCAAAAGATGTCAGTGTTAAAAATATGTGAGAGTTCATGTTTTATTGAATTTACTGTGGTGCAGTAAAAGTTTTATTCTTGGAGGTTCCTGAAAGAAAGCTGGAATGGCCTGGGCAAAATGTTTTAGAGATAAACCCATAGTCCTTTTGAAGGGAATATAATCATAATTTTAAAACATATATTTATTATAGAAAAATATTGAAATATTGAGTACTACATATCTATAACTGTGTTTTTGTATGGATATTATCTCTCTGAGATGTTAGTTATCCTCATTTCAGATGAGGCACTGGAGAAAAGAGAAAAGGGATGACAATCCTAGATAATAGAGCTAAGAGATCAGGAGGCATAGAGGCTGAGATCAAGGCAGGTGGGGTGGGTAAGGGGCTGTGAAGGAGAAGCTCAGAAACTCCTTAAAAGCCATGAGTGGTCTCAAAAGAGTGACACAAAATATCACAAAAAATAATTTTTCTTTATTCAGGTAATCTAAATTTTATATATTTTTTCCTTGCAAAAGGAAAGACCAGACTGTATATATTGTATTCCAGTAGACACAAGGCACAGAAGAGATGAACATCTTCTAGACACTGGCACCAGAGCCTCTGTCTAGTCATATCAGGCCACCTAGGGTAGGGAACTAAGGAGAACTCCCCTGCTCTCAGGTCTCTGTTGGGGCCCAACCTCAGGAGAACCTATCTGACTATAGGGATTCAGCAGGGTTGAACCAAATTACTGAAACTGCTGCTCTATTACCGGACTCTGCCTCTGCTCCAGATCCTGTGATTCCAGTGGAGGAGCCACAGGTGCCCAGGCCCCCAGAGCAGCTTAGGGAGGAGATTCATGTGGCAGCTAACTTGTTCATTACTTCATCTAACATAGCAATTCTTCTTGTTCCTTAGGAGTTCTACAGTTTTTAGCAAATATTGTTTTCAGTATGCTTTCCCTTCATGTCCTGCCAAATTTTATTTCATGAAAATTTAAAGCAAAAGCCTGATATTGATTCTTAATGCAAGCTGAGGACATTTGCACAGTGAGGTTTTTTGGAGGGGTTGGGGGTGAGGGTAGGTACTGGGGATTGAACTCAAGGGGCACTTGACTACTAAGCCACATCCCCAGCCCTATTTTTTATATTGTTAAGAGACAGGGTTGCTTAGCGCTTCACTTTTGCTGAGTCTGGCTTTACACTCAAAATCCTTCCACCTCAGCCCTGAGCCACTGGGATTATAGGCACGGACCACCTTGCCTGGCCACAGTGAGTTTTTCCAATCCTTTTATACACAATACATACTGATGATCATCCAATTGTTTCTGAGTTATTATGCATCTGTATTTGATTTTAACATTCTTCTGCTTTAAGTTTTACTCTACTTTTTATATATTTCGAAGTTCACATTATTTTTTTACTTTCCAATATTACAGAGTGTATACTTCTTATATTGACATTGTTTTCTAAATATTAACATTATTTTATAGTTTAATATATAACTTATAAATTCCAATATTTTACCCTTATTTTGCTGGAAATAACAATGTACTTCAACCTCTTAAGTTTATTTTCTTTAATTTCCAAGTGGTACTACCACTTATTTTACTCTACAGAAAGTCAACCTTCTCAAGAAAAGCATTTCACTAAATTCCCCTGGTGTGCAGTAGCAAAGCTACATAGGTACCACAAATATTGTAATTCTGTTTAGTTTGGTGAAACAGCATGTTAATTTTCTGTTCCCATTAAGTAGTGGCCACACACTTGGGGGTTTTAAAATGCACATGTTTTCTTCAGGTGCAGTTAGGGAGGTTGAGACAGGAGAATTACAAGTTTGAAGCCAGCCTCAGCAATGGAGAGGCACTAAGCAATTCAGTGAGATCCGGTCTCTAAATAAAATGCAAAATAGGGCTGGAGATGTGGCTTAGTGGTTGAGTGCCCCTGAGTTCAATCTCCAGTAACACCCCCCCCCCCCCCTAAAATAAATAAATAAATGCACATGTTTTGATTCTGGACATTTGAAATTTCACTTATGTTTAAAACTTAAGGACAAGTATAGAAAGAAAATTAAAGCCTTTTAAATAACAACAAAAAAAATGCACATGTTTATTACCTCAAAGTTTCTATGGGTCATAGGTTAACTAGTCCTCCCCTGTCTCAAGAAGCTTCAATCAAAATTTCAACCAGAGGCTGGGGTGTAGCTCAGTGGGGGAGATTGTACTTAGCAGCATGAAGCCCTGGGTTTAGTCCCCAGAACAAAAACATAAAATAAAATAATAAAAATAAAAAGATTTCAACCATTTGATGTTCTTATCTAGAGGCTCAACTAAGGAAGAATCTTTGTTCAAACTCCTTCAGTTTGTTGGCAGAGTTAATTTCCTGTGGTTGTATGACTGATGGCTCAAGATTCTTGCTATTGCTGTAGGCCTCCTCAGTTTCTGGAAGCTACCCAAAGTTTCTTTCCCAAAGCTGTTTCCTAACATGGTTGCTTGCTTCTTCAACATCAGCTGGAGAATCTCCCTCTCTCTATATATGTCAGGGTTCTCCAGCGAACAATTTGATCCATTTTACAGTTATTCATATCGTTCTCTTTTGATAGATAGACAGACAGACTATATATATATTTACATATAATATATAAACATCTATAATTTGTATATAAATATATAAAATAGATATGGATAGATGATAGACAATAAATTTAATGAGAGCTGGCTCTTGTGATTATGAAGGTTAAGGGTTCTTAAATCTTCTTCAAGCAAGGGAACTAAGAAAAGTCAGAGATGCAAGTCAATCTAAGTCTGAAGGTCTGAGAAATGAGGTGCTATTGTTTTAATGTATCCTACAAAGCTCACATGTTGAAAACTCGATTCCCAATGTGTTGTTGTTGGGAGTTGGGTCCCAATAGGAGGTGGTTCGGGAATTGGGACACCACACTCACAAATGGATAAATATCATTATCATGGGAGTGGATTCACTATTGTGGAAGTAGGATGTTCGGTCCTCTCATTTTCTTTCTCCCACATCTTCTTTTTGCTTTTCTGCTATGGAGTGATGCAGCAAGAAAGCTCTCGCCAAGGGCCGGACCCTGGTCTTAGATTTTAAAATCTTCAGAACTATGAGCCAATAAGTTTCTCTTCAGTACACATTACCCAGTCTGAGTATTCTAGTGTAACAGCACAAATGGACTTAAACATGGGAATGGGGGCACTGGTGGTGTTGGTGTAAATCCCAGAGTTCAAAACCTGAGACAGAGGAGCTTCTTTATACAAAGGCAGAAGAAGATGAATGTTCAAGCTCAGGAACCAAGAAATAATCTATCCTTTCTCAGGTTTTATTCTATTCAGGCCCTCAACAAGCTAGATGATGCCCTCCCACATTAGTGAGAGTGGATCTTCTTTACTGGGTCTACTGATTCACATGCTAATGTCTTCTGAAAACACTCACAGACTCACCTGGAAATGATGCTCTATCAGTTCTAGGATCATCCCTTCACTCATTCAAGTTGACAAATAGACTTAACCATCATAGACAGTCTTAGATAACAAATGGACATCCTTTTTTTGCCACATTCTGTTGACTTGAGTCAAGTCAGAGATTCTTCAGGCATTCCAGATGAAAGGATTACACAAGGGTATGACTTGAGGTGTGGTGCGTGTACGTGAGCACTAAGCACAGGTCATTTAATGTATTCTTCTAGGTTGCTTATGAATTTTTTTTTGTATGAAAATATACATCCTAAAATGGTTTAAAACATATTTAAGTACTTTCATTCTCAATAATGTGCTTTAAGTATTAGAAAACAATTACCTTTCACTCATTTACTGCATTTTGTGAGAATAGCATTCCAGTTGGCTTATCATTCTGGTTTTCCTTTCCCTCTTCTTCTTTTTTGTCTTTTCTATTTGTTATGGAATAGTAAATAAACTTATAATTTGATCCATTTTACATTTATTCATATCCTTCTCTTTTGTGACAAAACAATTTTTTGATCTTCTGTAATGGTTTCATCTACATTCCTTCTATCAGTGTTTCCTTACAAAATGGAATGAGCTCTAGTGCTAGCAACTGCAGCATTCAGAATAACAAAGATGGGCATTGAAAGGCTTGCCTGGATTGACATCAATAGCAAAAACAAAGCATTATTTATGAAACCTGCCTGGCTACAATTTTCCAATGGTAATTTCTATTCCCTGACTCATTCTTCTTTTAGTATACACATTTAATGAAAACATTATGGAATAAAACCCAAAAGCAATTTGATGCCAAACCACACTTAAGTATTGCTTAGCATGATGAAAAATGTTTTAAGAACAAATCATTGTGACTGGGATATTAATGTCACTATCCATGTCTTCAAAGTGAATGTGGGTATAGAATTTGGTACACAGGTAAACAAAGGAGCAGCTTTTGTCTTTGCACAACACAGAAAACCACACCCTTATCTAATTGCCAGGCTAAACCTTCCCCCATTTTCAGTAAGGCTGTAATGTTTGTTCTCAGAGGCTGTTTCCCTGTGGAAATTAGCATGATGGACCAGACAGCTGAGGTAATGGTGTAACCAGGGTTACTGAACATTTCACTGCTTGCATTAGCAAGAAGATTATATAGTTAATCAATCCACAAATACTTCCTGAGTTCCTATTAAATGCAAGACACACAGAGGCAAACCAGCCACAATAATCAAATGAGATAATGCCAGGGATATTGTGCTGTTAACTACAAATCCTGTTAAAATTTAGGTTATGATTATTTAGAATGTTTCAGCGTAGTAATTCTTATGTGGAAAGAGTGTTTTTACCTATTCTGTTGGAAATGACCCAAAGTCATTTGGTAGGAAGCACATGACTGAAACAAAGTATACTAGGAATTGGGTACAAAGGTCCACAGAAAGTAAATCAGATTGCTAGGAAGGTGCCAACAAGATTCCATTATATTCACAAGTTAACATAATGAAGAATCTTTACTCTCACTGAATATACTGATGTGGGAAGAGAACAGTGCATATGTGGGTGTCCACTATTCTAGGAAAATCTTATTTATTAAACAGTGCTCTAAATTAAAGGTATTTTTTTCTGTGATGCACTACATACAATGGGTCATCATGTTATCATTGCATTTACCTTTGAAGATGGATATTGTGGCATGGCATAATGTTGGTACATTTTATTCATAGAGACATTGAGATACAGCTTTTACATATTTCATTAGTTTCAAAGGGGAAATTATGCTGTAGCCTTAAGCCAACTTCTCTGCCTTGAGCTCTAGACTTGTAGTTGTTCTTTCTTATTTTCTATTTCTTTATCATTTATTGAGCTGCTTCTGTTATTCTTCATTTCTTTTTTTTTTGGTGACAACACTAATCCCAAATATTTATTAAGTGGGCTTTGAATGCTCATCGTTCAGTGGTATCTCTTTGACTAGTTAAGTTTGGTGTTGCTGAAGGGCATATGCAGACAGGAATTCCTGCTTTATTTTTCCCCCTGTTCCTTTCTGCCTCACAATCAAAAGCAGTAATATCAAAACTTAGACAATCAACAACTCCCAACCCAGATGGCTCTGGTTCTGCTTTCATGTTCTTAAGTGAAGGAGGGTGAGACTTTGCAAACCATTATAATATCCTTCCAATCTGCACATTTCCATTTTGATGCTAATGCAGAATTCTTAAAGAATATTCCCCCAACTGCAAGTTGCTAAACAGATGCATTCTCCTGACATTCCCCTTTCATTCATTGGGAGTTGCAGATTTAAAGGCATATAAAATAGTCTATTTGCAGTGAAGGCATTTGCTTATACACTCCCCAGTTAGAATTGCATACATAGAAGGAAAAGTAAAAGTGTCTTTATTTTAAATTTGATTTTCATCTTCTTTATATTGTTTCCAATCTAATAATCAATACACCACTTTATTTAGCACTTTAATATGAATTATTAGGAGACAGCAGGATCTTAATTAATAAAAGTTATTTGTATTTTGAAGAAGTTTAGCATATTCTTACCCGGAGCACAAAGGGGTTGAGATTTAACCCTTTAAAAAAGTCGTGCAAAATTCAATAATCCACCTGATGAGAGGTGATTTGGCCAACACTTTATAAATCCTTAAAGTTCAAAAATAGCTGGACTTAAGATAAATTGTCTTGCAACATGAATGATCCCAAATTATTCAGCATTTATTTCAGAAAATCCTACTCTTTCTTGGACAATTCTTAATCAAAAGAGGTAAATGCTGGATGCCACTGGAAGATAACCATCAGGCTAGACAAAGGTGTGTGCTGTCAAACTCAATAAATTAAAAAAAAAAAAAAAAACAAAGTTTAAAAAGAAATGGGATTTTCTAGATCCCCTGTATTTAAAAATGAAAATGAAGCCTGGTTACTTATTTTGTAGATTTCCTCCATAGTGCTCGGAAGAAATATATAATGTCTTTATTCACAACAGTAGTGTTAATATGGGAGATGATGAGAGCAGGGGAATCATTTTTGTTTTAAATTAGGTTAACCTGCATGTGGCAAATAATATAAATTTAAATAAATATAACATAAGAAAAGCATCAATAAAGATTTATTCCTCTCAATTTAATATGAAATATAAATTCTTAGGGTTTGTAATTTTGGACCAAAATATAAAGGACTCAGGGACCTTATTGTCCTATAGTTTGACCTTAATCTAAGATGAAAACTGATAGCATGTGCTTTTCAATCAACAAGGTAGAGGGTGCAGAAAAGGCGTGTGTGTGTGTGTGTGTGTGTGTGTGTGTGTGTGAATGCTTGCTGTTTCCTGGGAATGGTATGTGGAGGTGACTTTGCTTTCCTTATGACTCCAAACTAAGGTACATGGACATGTCTAGCTGTAAGGGAGTTGGGGGAATGTGGTCTTAAAGATAATATTTGAGGAATCTATTCCTATGTGAAAATGAGAGAACACATAACTCAGGAAGACCTATCAGTGATACCAAGAAGTACATGGGGGAGATAAAAATTGACATGTGGATATGTCTACTAAAATTTTATCAATTGTTCATAAAAGATTTAAAAGCATTAAATGCAAAACTTTACATTCTTATTGCAATAGTAAGACTATGTGGTTTATAAAAGGGTTATCATTGTCAAAACATATGTTAAAATATATTTTAAGAAAACCTCTAATTTGAAATAATTTTGATTAAATTAGCATGATTTTGGAGAAGCAGTAAATGAAACCAGTGATGTGAAAAAGTTTAAGATTATGTTGTTGTTCAACTTAAAATTCTGTATGAATAAAAGAAAGCTTTAAACAGTAAGTTAGAAATTACAAATGTATTTGAGTTCTTTGAGCACAAATGCAGGGTTTAAATCACTGGTGCTCAATTGAAGACTTGCACTTAGAAAGCAATTGGTATAATCCCTCTGAAAAGCAGTGTAGATATTCCTCAAAAAAACTAGAAATGAAACCATCATTTGACCCACTTATCTTACTCCTCAGCATATATCCAAAGAATTTAAAATCAGCTTACCACAGTGACACGATAATATCAATGTATATGGCAGCATAATCCACAATAGTTAAGCTTGGAACCAACCTAGATGCCCATCAACAGATGAATGTATGAAGAAATTGTGGTTCTAATATTATAACAATGTGATATTACTTAGCCATAAAGAAGAATGACTTTATGACATTTGCCCATAAAGTATAGATCTGGAGAATATCATGCTAAGTGAAATAAGCCAATCCCCTCACCAAAAAAGTGTTGAATGTTTTTGCTGATATTGGAAGCTAAACCACAATAAAGGGAGAGAAGGGGAAGAATAGAAGTTTAGTATATTAGAAAAAGGGGAACAAAAGGAATGGAGGGGTGATAGAAATAGGAAATACAGTAAATTAAATATAGCATAATTTTCCTATTGTATATATATATATATTAAAATACCTAAATGAATTCAACCATCCTGCCCACCCACAAGAATGAGGTCCTAATTATAATAAGTTATATTCCATTTTTTGTAGAATTTTATCAAAAGGGATTCTACTGTCATGTATAACTAAGAACCAACAAATGAAAAAAATTACCTATCCAAAAAAAGAAAAGAAAAAGAAAGGGAAAAACCACACTAAAACCTTTCCTGCCTTTTCTATCTTGAATTTGAAATAATTTTTATTTGTGTACTCTGACATTGAATAAAGTTTTGTTCTTTTACATTTTTATGATGACACTTAAAGTTATAACCAGTCAAAATTATTACACTGTTATATACGTCACTTAATACAGTGCATAAATACACACATATACAAACACACTCACTGCAAACTTAAAGGTCTACTTGTAGCCAAGCCTGAAGTGTAGCCAAAAAAATATATTTTTTTTTCACATAATATTTAAAGGCTGGTGGCTTCCAGGCAGAACAAATTTTAAACACACTAATTTTTATGCATTTAAATTTATAGTAGTCAGCATAGTTTGATTTGGAATAGGGTTTCATATCCTTTTGGACTTTATTATTTGAGTGGCAGAATTTCATACATGCATTATTTCATCTCACCTTATTTTCAAATGTCATAAGTTATTTTCTTCAAATGATCAGGCAATTTTTTTTCTTTTCTTTTTTTAAATGAGAGGCCTGTAACAGCGCCAACAACTTGTTCAATTTAAAAGGTTTTTGGAAAGATGTTATTAAAATTCTGACATAATTCTGCATTAACACTAATTTATACTGATTTTGACAGCTTTTTAGAAATATTATGTTGTGATAAAATTCATATAAATCACATTCCAATGTTATTAAAAGAAAAAGTCAAAGTCTCTCTCTTGAGTAATAGACATTCCTATAAATTGCTAGGGTATCTAAGGCGTTTTACCTGAGCTTAAAAAAAAACTATAAGTGTAATATAAGAGTAATGTCACATTCATTTATCCATTCTTTCATTCATACCTTAGTTTTCTATTTTCTCAAAACCTTTTACCATTTGGTGACTTGCACATGGAGGATGATGAGACATCTCTACTCCATTTTTTCACCTTCCAGATCATTGGTTAAAGAATACAGTTTTCCTGTTATTTATAATTCTGTAGCTTCTTTGAGACTGTTAATCTATGAATCCCACCCTTCACTGTCTGCCAGTTCCCTCCTGCCTTCACCACTCTCCTTCCTCTACGTATATTTCCTGATATATAATAATTATACTCTAGGAAATGCCATTGGCTCTCCACTTTCTTTATTCATGGGCCCAGGAACTGAATAACATTCCTTAAAAAAAAAAAAAAAAAGCTAGCCCAATCCCAAATCCCACAACTAGGGAGGCTGGTTTTAAGTATAGGCTGTGTTTTCTTCCATCTTTGTCTCTAGGATGGCCACCAAAGTCTCTTTCCAGAAGCTTTCTTCTTGTCTCCAACTTTTGCTATTGCCCTCCCTCACCAATATCTAACCTTTGACTAACTTTCACAGGGTTCTTTGCAAAATGCAAATGACTTGCCATTATTTCCCTGCTTAAAAGCCTTTAATGGCTTTTCCTGGCCCTTAAGTAGCTCCCTAATACCTTAAGGATGCTTTCAGTACTCTAAAATATGCAGCCTTTCTCTGCCTCTCATTTTCAATTCTCACCTGAGGCTTTTTTTTTTTTTTTAATCATCTTAAACCATAATGGTCTTTCACTTCCTCAAACACACCAACCATTTTCTCCCCTCAGGCTTTCTTTTTCTTTTTGCATTCAGTGAGGTTGACTGAAAGTGTCATCTCTTTTTCCTCCCTCACCCTCATGTGGAAATCTAATGTAGATTTTTTCGTTGTTATGGTGTACTTTTCTTTTAATTACTTCTATTGGGTACTTGAGCTTCTATTTTCTATGTAGCAGGGTTACCACCATAAGCCTCCTGTGTAGCACAATACCTAGAACATAAGTATCCCTTCCTAATTATTGGCTGAATGAACTCTGCTGCTAATTGGCAAACAGATCTGGAAAAAATGTTTTAAATACAGTTACATTCAATAATCTATTAGAACTTCTTAAATAACCAGTGGATTGCATACTCATAAAAAAAGTTATATCAGTACAATAAGCATCAAGGTGTGATTTACCTAGAATCTATGATTCACTGCAGTACACCTTTACTTATTTGATGGAGATCTAATTGTGTAATCACTGATTTTTGTATTCACTTGTCAGAAAGAATTAATACAACATATGGTTCTCATCCAATTTTATTGTACAGAGGCAGAAACTAAGGGCCACAGAATTTAAATGAGTATTAAAATGCTTCACAATTAATAAATGGGAGAATTACTATCAGGATTTAAGTATAAATCTTAAATCTTCTTCTTTGCCAATTTATGAATGCAAAAACTTCCAAAAATATTTAAATTTTATCTGTTAAAGTAGGAGGACAGAGATTTACCAAGGTGCAAGTTACCAAATTATCTGAGTTCATGCATCCTAATTATACCTAAATATCCAAATTATGGCTAAATAATACTATATAGTTAAATGGGCCCGCTGTCTATTTCCTGTGATTGGTTTTCACTGAGCTTGAACTCTGTACTATTGGTTGTCTTCTTCAGAGCTTCTCCTAGTGGTTTTCATGTACAATTATGCTGTTTCACCAATGTTCATATTGATATTTGAGGTCTGGTTAAACTTTTTTGAAGATCATTTTCAATTTTGTTAAATTGAATTTTGTTGTTTTTATCTTTTAAAATTTTGAAAATTAACTGAAACATAAAAGTTTCACGAATTTGTGAGGTAACATGTAATGTTTCAATATAGGTATATGTGCATAACCTTCAAATCAGAATAAACATACCTATCACCTCAAGCATTTATTCTTTCTTTTAAATTGTTTTATATTTAATTTGGTCTTAAAGACATTCTTAATTCTTGTACTCTTTAATTTTAGCTGATACATAAAAGTATAATAGATCTTGCCCAGTAATAAGGTTCAAATGATGTTGAGGGTCACAACCAAGTTAAGATGGCACCTGGCAGTATGCCAGGAGGAGTGGTTTGTGAGCCAATGCCAGTGAGCCATTAAGATGATGAGGATTCCTTAATGACTGACTGCTGTGTCTAGATGATGTCAATTAAGTTAAGCTGTGTGTAATTAGTTGGGTATATGTACCTCTGCGGTCCAGCAGAGAAGCAGCTCCTGTTACCTTGGGTGCCCGCTACTTTGAGTTCTCAGTTCCTGCTGAGTTCACGCGCAATAAAGTAGTTCCTGGGCTGGGGATGTGGCTCAAGCGGTATGGCGCTTGCCTGGCATGCGTGCAGCCCGGGTTCGATCCTCAGCACCACATACCAACAAAGATGTTGTGTCCGCCGAAAACTAAAAAATAAATATTAAAAAAAAATTCTCTCTCTCTCCACTCTCTCTTTAAAAAAAAAAAAAAAAAAAAAAAGTAGTTCCTGCTTCAACCTTCAAGTTGCTTGTCACCTCTTGTTTATTTTGCCCAGCCGGACTTAGGCAGCCCAGCTGGACTATGGCAAAATGATGTTTCAAATATGTGCATTCATTGTGTGATATTTAAATCAGGTTTAACTTCTCTATCTCCTAAAACATTTATTATGAATTATTATGATGAAACAATTCAAAATTCTTTACTTTAGCCTTTTTGAAATAGGCTGTATACCACAGTCATACTATCATGCAATAGAAAACCAGAATTTCTATTTTCCTATCTAACTACAGTGGAATACCTGTTGTTCTCTTCCCAGCCTTTCTCTGAAAATCACCATTCTATACTCAATATCTCTGAGGTCAACTTTTTCAGATTTTGTATATGAGTAATATCCCTAGTATCTGTCTTTTTGTGTCTGGCTTATTTTCCTTAACTTGATGATCTTCAGTTCCATTTATGTGTTTGCAACTGACAGGATTTCATTTTTTTTATGACTGAATGGTATCCTTTCATGTATATGTACCACATTTTCTTTCTCAATTTCATTTCTCAACTATTATGAACAGAACTTCAATAAACATGTTATTGCAGATGTCTCTTTGATAAACTTATACCAGTTCCTGTGAACATATACCCAGTACTGGAATTTCTAAGTCACACAGTAATTCTATCTTTTTAACTGACCTTTATATTGTTTTCCATAGTGGCTGTATAAATTTATATTCATGCCAAAGTGTACAATGGTTTCCTTTCCCCCCATCTTTCTCAGGACTTGTTATTTTCTGTCTTTTTCATAATAGATGTCCTTACAATAGGTTTTCTATCTGAATGATCTACCTATTGCTGAAATAGGATGTTAAAGTCTGTAACTAATTTGTATATTGGAGTCTACCTTTTCCTTTAGGTCTGTTAATATTTTCTTTGTATATTTGGCTATACTCATACTGGGTGCACATATATTTATAATTATGTAAATATGTTTGCAATATATATGTACATATTTATATATATAAATGTCTTCTTGCTGAATTTACCCCTTTATCATTATTTAATGATATTCCTTATCTTTTCCCCCTACTTTTTATTTGAAATATATCTCATCTGATATAAACAAGGCCATACTCCTGCTTTCTTTTGGATTACATATACATGGAATATCCTATTCCATCTCTACACTTATACACTATATATGTCTTCAGAAGTGAAGCATGGTGCCTGTAAGCAACATATAGTTGGGTCTTGAATTTTGTCCTTTAAATCACTTTATGTCTTTAAGTTGGATAATTTAATCCATTAACATTTTCTTAGTTATTGATAATATAATTTTACTACTGCCATTTTGTTACTTGTTTTCTAGTTTTACTGTAGCTCTTTTCTTTTTTTACCTCTTTTTATTAAAATGTTTTTGGGTTTAAGTAATTTTGCCCATATTTTGATTTTTTGATTATTAGTTTTGAAGTGTTTAATATAGATATTTTCTTCATAATTACCAAGAGGCTTACAAAATCATCTTTTGATTATAGTAAGTTATTTTAAAATGATAGCACCTTAATATGATTATAAAATAGTAATAAACAGAAAGAAACAAATGCTGATAAAATATTCTTTTTGCCATTCATATTTCTCCACATTTTGAATTTTTGATGTCTCATTTTGTGTCTATCAGTTTTTGTTGGCTTGGAAATATATCTCACCTTAATATCTAAAGGATATTTTGCTGGGTATAGTATTATTGGTTCCTTGTCTTTTTCCTTCAGTACTTTAAAAAATCTAAACACTTCAGTAATTTTGCTAAAATCATATCAGTAATTTTTAAAAATTACTTTAATTTCTGTTTTTCCTCTCTGCTATTGAGTCATTTATCTTGGTTTGCTTGAATCTTGGTGAGCTTCCTTAAAACAGTTCATTTGAATCTTCCATTCAGGAGTCAATATTTATCAGTTATTGTTACACTATTCTTTCTGTTGGATGAGTTTATACTTTCTTGAAAGTTCTTGAAACTGGTTGATGAGCAAAGCTATCTGAACTTTGAAGGACTATTCATTTCAGGTATTCATTCCAGTCTCCATAATCAGACTGCACCTGTCTTTCAGAAATATAATGTAGGCTGAGCTTATGTACATTCCTGCTATTTTAGCACTTGATGGCACCCTCAGTCCACAGTGATCATGTTCTTTGTTTTGTGTGCGGTTATCTTTTAACACTAGAGGGAACTCCAAGTCCAGGCCTGTTTCAAATTCCCAGTTTGTGTGCTACTTAAAATGAACTATAAGGGTGTCCAAAAATTGGTAATCCACTGAGACTCCAGACTCCACTGAGGCCAGGGTAAGCCAGAATACCTCATCTGCAGCCACTGCCCTAAGGTCAGGCCTGATGCTGGGCCTTATCATCAAGGGACTGCCCACGGCTTCTATGTAATGACTTCCTCCAAGTGGAGAATTCCTCTCTCTGTGTTGTTCTGCTTTAGGTTTGGGGAGCAAACTTATAGGCAGTCCTATGTCTATTGATACCATAATATTAAATTACACCCAGATCCCACAGCCTCCCAAATCACCACCACACAAGGCCAGTACCAAATCTTTGCTGCTGTGGGAGGCCTGCTGCTGAGTTAGACTCCTGGCCTAAACCTACTGCAACCAGGTGCTACTGGCTGACTGAAGTCCTAATGTTGGAGTTATGCTCTCTGATTTACTTTCCTCTCCCTTCTTCAGTGGGTAACTTCTCTTTCCATGGAACTGCTGCTTGGAGCTCACAGTGGTGACATGGACAAACTTTCCCTTTCTCCTTTCCCATGTATTTTTTCTTATAATTAGAATAAAATCAAACAAAATGACTTTTGCCTGCCTTCCTTTGTGTTTCTGGGTAGTTGTGTGTTTGAATTGGTGTCTTTGTGGCTAGAAGATGGCTGGAATCTGTTATTCATTCACCATATTGCTCTAAAACCCTGTGTTTAGTGTTTCATTGCAGACTGGAAATTAGATCAAGTGTGCCCATTTAATTCTTGTCCCAACATTTCTGGAAAGCAATTTACACAAGAAGTATAAGGACATAGCAATTTTTTTTTTCCTTGAACTACTAGGGGTGGAAACCAAGGATTCCCATATGCTCACTTGCTAGGCAAACATTCAACACACAACCTGTGTCAGCTTTTTAGGTTGAACTTTACTCAAAGCAAGAAAGTAAGTAGAATTTGTTATAATTGCAGTCTTTGCTAAATTGCAGTGTGTGTGTTTGTGTGTGCCTGTGTGTGTGTGTTTTGTTTTCTTCTGCTTTTACACTAGTCAACAGTTGTTAATACGTTTTATTTGGTCTGTTTCCTTATCATAACTCTTACTCAATTCTCTCTTGTTCTTGTCTGATTCTTCCTTTTAACGAATGTCTTTCTGTTAAAAGATATTGAAACTTTAACAAAATAACTGCCAGAGAAGTGTTCCTAACTAGGCAGGTTCATTCAATTAAAATAAAGTAAGCTGCATTTTATTGGAATAGGTAGTGTTTTAGAATCCCAAGGCAGAGATAATTGCATCCACAGGTCATGCTGCTTTTATTTATAGTTTTATTAAATTGTATTGCTTATTATCATGTTCAAGTCTATAACCCACTCATTCTATTTTCTTTTTATATTCTTTGCTCCTGAAGAATAATATGCCTATACATCCATTTCTAACTTCTCATCCATACATTGTTTTCTATGTCTTTGTCTTTGTATTGTGATTTTTTTGCACTTTGTGAAACTTTTATGTAGAGATCCTGGAGAGCATTAGCATGATCTATTCATAGCTCCTGTTTCTGAATGTAAAAAAGTGCAAATACAGTTCTCACTACAATAAGCCTGACTCCTTTCATGTGTACAACAATCACATTGAAAATCTCTTGATCTACAAGTGATAAGAATATCAAAATGTACAAGCTTTTTTTTTTTTTCTTACCTTTGGCAAGTCAAAATTGAAACCTCAAATCTTTTGGGGTTTACACTGGCTCTATCTAACCCATAAATTTTTGTGAGGATCAAATGACATATCCCTTAGAAAGCAATTTGTAATAGATTAAGGAAGAATATCAAAATAAAATGAGCTGTTAATATGCAATTATTTCTAATTATTGGGCAGAAGGCAGTACAGATATGTAATTGTTTTCCAATGAGAAATATCTAGTGTTTTCATGGTTTTGCAAAGAATTCTTGTCTTTTGCTCTACTCAAGGCAATGGCAATATACAATTTCTAGTGAAGAGTAACATTTTATTTTATAACTTGTCAAGTTAAATAAAATTTGAAAGCTTTTTAAAAAAGTCATATTGTTGCAAACAATGCAAAACTTAAGCATGAGAGTGAAAAATGACATTGCATTTTAATTTTCTCAGTAAGTCCAATTTCATCCACATGTTTTAAAACACTGTATTCCTTTCTAAGATGTTTTTAATGCATTACTATCTGTTTGATAGTTTTAATATTGTAAGAGCCATAGTCATTTCATTTACTTAAAGGGAATTTGCTCAAGCTCTGGGAATTATGTTATCTTAAAATTATTCTAGTAGTGTACTTAAACTTTTCTTTTACATCAATATATGGGTATCTTACTGCCTACTATAATTCAGTTCAAATTAACAAGTATTTATATGAGCATCTCATTCAAAAAAGTAAAAATTTCTTGTGTGTTTTTGAAGCTTTATTTAAAGATTTTAATTCCATTTTCCTAATATATTCAAAATTACTGTAAACGTTTGGTAAAGATAGTCCTTTTAGGCAATAAAGTAGCAGACAATACATCAGTTTGGCTATTGGTTTCATTGATTTTTGACCTAAGATCATAAAATCAAACAAAGTACATTTATTTATAAAAGGTAGTTGGTAAATATTGTAAAGAAGGACACTTATGTCTTCATCAGAACCTTAGAATCACTAGGAGTGGAACAACTGAATTGGCTATCTTTAGAAATGACAGTTCTCAACTTGGCTTTGCATTTGAGCTTATTGTGTAGCTTTGAAAAAACAAGTATAAGAATTAAAAAAAAAAAAAAAGAATGGGATATAAGAGGAATCTAAGCATGGGGATAAATATTCACTACTTTTTCCTCATCAATTATCATATACAATCAATCATTTATTCCTCTGGTCATCATCTGGTAAATAACATGTTTATAAATTCCATTATTTTCCTTTTCAACATTTCTGGACTTAATTAAATAATTTATGAACCATTCTTCCATCTTCAATATTATCTTTTTCATTTTCATTCTATTGAAAGTAAAAGTCCACCATGACAAATTTCTTAAAATACCACACAAATTAACATCTTTCAGGGACTCCAAAATACTCTGTGGATTGGCTCAGGACATTTAACCCTAGTTTAAGAATTGTGCCCAGGCAGTTAGGATACATCATGAAAGTATATGCAAAATCTTTTTAAAGTACTTCTAAGTGATTTTCCCTCTTAGTGGTGGGGGGAAACAAACTACAGCTTTTATGAGAGTCTACAAAGATCCTATAAAATTCAATGTTCTAACAAAGCCAAGAAGGCCTGTTATAATCCTATTCCTACTACCTTTCCAGCCTCATCTCTCTCATTAGCACCTTTTCATGCAGAAACAACATTAAACCCACTCATGCTTTCTAATACACACCATAGATGTGCTCAAAGTAACCACATTTTGAAATGCTTTAATGACTGTGTCATTTTATTGGATTAAGACTTCCTCATTCTTTCTTTGGAAATGAATTACATGGGCTCCTAACAAGTAATGCAAATACATTTTAATTTTTTTTTACTATTCTAATCAGTTATACATGACATCAGAAAGCTTTTTGGTTCATTGTACACAAATGGAGCACAACTTTTCATTTCTCTGGTTTTACACGATGTAGAGTTGCATCATATGTGCAGTCATACATGTACCTAGAGTAATGATGTTTGTTATCTTCCACCATCTGTCCTACTCCCATGCCCCATCTCCTTCCCTCACTCCCCTTGGCCCAGTGAAATTTCTTCTATTCTCCCCATACCCTTCCCCCCATTATGGATCAGCATCCATTTATCAGAGAGAACATTTGGCCTTTGGTTTTTAGGGGATTGGTTTACTTCACTTATCATGATATTCTCCAACTCCATCCATTTGCCTGCAAATGCCATAATTTTAATGCTGAGTAATATTCTATTGTATATATACCACAGTTGGATATATGTTGATTTCACAGTTCAGCTGTTGTGAATTGTGCAGCTATAAACATCGAAGTGGCTGCGTCAATGTAGTATGCTATTTTTAAGTCCTTTGGCTATAGACCAAGGATTGGGATAGCTGGGTCAAATGTTGGTTTCATTCCAAGTTTTCTAAGGAATATCCATACTGCTTTCCAGATTGGTTGCACCAATTTGCAGTCCCACCAGCAATGTATGAATGTGCCTTTTCTGACTTCCTCATTCTTTAAGATACTCTTAACTATAAATTGGAAATGAGTTACATGGGCTCCTTACAAGTAATGCAAATACAAATGAATGTGAGCACAATGTGGGGTGGGGGTCCATTACTGAGAAATGATGCCAGAATGTGAAGGCTGTCTTCAAGGGAACAGATTATCTGAAATTTTGTGAATAGACTAAGAAGACTGGATTTTATTCTGATGTGGTGAAAATCCAAGAGAGGAATTACAATAGGAGTTCAGCATGAACTGATTTCCACATCTAGAAAACACTATCATATTGTATAGGGAATCAGTAATAGGTAGAAAGATGGATTGAAGAGATAAATCATGAGGATATTATAATAGTCCATACCAAAGCAATAATAAATTAATAAGGATGATAGCAGTGAAGATAGCATAGTTCTTCTAGATTTAGAGTGTATTATGTTTGGAGGTCAAGGTGATGGTGCACACAGATGGAAGGTATGTGGGGAAAATGGGAGAACTTTTAGTTTTTTATTTTGTTTTTCTTTTTTTTTGTGGTTATAGATGGACAGCATGCCTTTATTTGTTTATTTGTATGTGTTGCTAAGGATTGAACCCAGTACCTCACACATACTAGGCGAGTGCTGTGCCACTGAGCTACAGCCCCAGTCCCTGGGTTTTTTGATTCCAATAATTGGGTGAATGATGTTTTACTTCTTGAGTGAGACAAAGAAGAGAAGAAATATGACTCCCTTCCTGTACTCTTGATTGGGAGATTGAGTGGATGGTTATATACATAGTTATGTTATCCACAAGGAAACAACAGTTTTTATGGGATAGATTGAGTCTATAGTTAAATATATATATATATATATATATATATATATATATATATATATATATATATATGAATATTTATTTCCAGAAAATTTTATCTTGTTTTAGGAAAATGTGTGTTTTCAATGAAGAGCAAGGGATAACTTTACTCTTTAAAATAAACTTTTTAATAAAGTTAATTAGGCTATTGATTAGGGATAGTGTTTACATGTTAATAATATTAACCTTTAAGAGTAATATGCTTATCTCAGTGATATTTATGAAGTAACTGTAACTGTAAATACTTTGATAATTAATGTTAAAATTATGACTCAAATTCAGATACCTCATATGGATACTACTTTTTTCAACTCTTTCTTCATACACCCTTTGGGTTAGAATTTCCTTGCTCCATCATGCTGATGCTTTCTCTCCTTTCCTAACAGTTACCCAAGAAGTCCTGAACTGTTGTTGATGTTTCTACCTGGATGAGTAAGAGACTCTCTAACTCTACAGGGTCCATAGTAGTTCTTGCCATTCCTTGTAGTTAATGCTGTCATTGTCCTTCCCACAGGGCTCCACTCACTCACGGAAACATGCTCAAACTCCCCTATTGGAATGGTCAGCATCTGCAGCTGGATGCCTGAAGACTCTTTTGCCCTGAACTGAAGAAACCCACTCTTGATACCAACAGTGCTGGGGAATTTACCATCCAATCCTTTACTCAGAAGACTTGAGAAAAGCTTCTGTTCCTCATCTCCACACATTTTGGTGTTCTATTTCACAGTTTGCTTCCAGCATTAAGCTTCAGCCATTTCCTCTGTCAGCTTGCTAAATAAAAATCTGTAATGGCAAACTTCTTTTTCTTATTTCATCCCCACTCTTGATCTTTGACCTTCCCAAATAAACAACTTGTTTTCTAATACTTGGTCTCCTGCATGCCTCTAGAGTTCCATGTGTTTTGTGCATATTTTTTCATGGTTCTTATAAAAGTTCTTGTATATTTAGTAGAGGTAGGAAGTGAATATTTTGTTATATTCCATTGCAAGAAGCAGATTTCACCTATTGTGTTGTATACAATAGATGAGAAATAAAAGAGCTGATTGAAAGACAGCAAACTCAGATTGGCAATGTCAGAAAGGATTTCCAGAATGCCATCACCATTATTCCATTTTGATATTTAAGTAAAAAACACTCATTTAGTAATGATTCATTGATTATTATTATTATTGTCCCAGTTATTCATTACAAACTCAGAGTAGAAAGATAAAGTGTAGCTGGCCCCTGTTTAGGGTGGTTGTGTTTTCATAGGGAAACTTTCTCACACCTGTTTTGAAATTATAGTTTCCAGCTTTGTGAGATTATGATGAACAACAAAAAAAGAGAGTAAGAGTAAGGTAGAAAAAAACAAAGCAATATCTATCATATGTTAGTAGAACTAAATTTCTTTTTTTAACTTTTTTATTTTATTATTATTTTTAAATACACAACAACAGTGGAATGCATTACAATCCTTATTCCACATATAGAGCAGAATTTTTGGTAAGCAAACAAACAGAACATGATGAGTAATGGAGTCTCTTAGTAGCTAAGTGAGGAGTGTATTTTCATGATTGAAGAAATGAGTGAAAGGAGATGTCTTTTGAAAACAGCTATAAAATAGTTTTGAAGCCATCCTAAAAGGTCCATATTGTGTCTTGTCATTGTTCCAGCTTTGACATAGCTGATATCCAGTTACTTACAGCAATAATAGCATAAATGATAAACAAGATTTTTGCAATTCTATACTTGGATGGAAAATGCACTCAGTATAAAGTGTTATTAAGCTAAAACAAATTTCTTATTCATAATTATATTTCTAAATCCTAGACAGAGCCTGAATTCCATTTCTTTCTGGGTGTGTGTACGGAGACAGGCTTCTGGTTGGAATAGGATATAAACCTGGGATATGACACTCCAGCTCCAGAATTTCCTTCCACGAAAATAATAATTGCTTTCAGTAATGTCTTTGCCAAAGTTAAAAGCTATAGCATAAGTAAAATAAATGTTTATAGATATCAGGTCTTACAGCCAGTGAAATTGAAACAAAACATTCTTAAGTCGCTCCTTAGAGATGCACACAATTAATTGAAGACAGATAATTGCATGTGTAATGGCTTCTTGTACACTAAGTACCTGTTTACAAATCAAATTATTCAATTTGGAGTCTCAAGTGTGTGCTGTTTATGCTCAATTAACCCTTTATGGCCATGCATAAATACCTAGTTCATAAAAATGTGTTTTTTAAATATTTTTAAGATCATCTAAATTATAATACAAATGTATGCAATGGATATGAAATAAAATCCTGTTATCATTTAATAAGTTAAGATGTAGCATATTCAGTAGTCCTCTGAGTCATTGCTTGCTATGGTTAGATTGTGTGTTAATCGGTAAAACTTAGATTTAATTAAGTTTTCTATGCAAGTGATAACACTCTGAAAGATATAAAACATGACTGATAAAAATCTGAAATGGAAATTTTCTAAAGACATATGAGAGGATCAATTAAACTGCTGCAATGAAAAGTAGGTGCATTAGAATAATTCATTTAAAGATTGATCCAATCGAATGTTATTGCATACCATATGTAGAGTACCAAGAAAGGTGTACAAAAAGATCGAACCCTTGGTTCCTGTATTCTGCATTTGATTAGGTGAATTGGATTCACACCTCTCAGTGCTGATGCAGGAAAAGATACGAGCTCAACTCCTGAAGTCTGCAGGCTTTAAAACCCAGCTCAGTAATTCAAGAAATGAGCATGTAAGACTAATTTCATTATTACTTTAACCTTAATTTTCTTTAACCAATAGAACATCTTGCTCAGATAATAATCTGTGAACTATAAAATCTTTACCATGTCCTAAAAACCTGTAGAAAAACAAATACATTTGTTGTTCTTTAAGTTATGGAAAATTTTTTTTTCTCTTATGTATTTTTCCATGATTAAATTGCTGTTATTTTTATAGATGGGTAATACAAGCAAAGAGAGCAATCAAAAAAAAAATGACTATCAGATGGGTACTGAATGCCACAAGTAAACAACAACAACAACCACACTTTTTGCAACTCAGGACAAAAAGAAGCAGAAATAAAGTTAAGATTTATATATTTATTTAAAGGTCGATTGAATGTATGGTTAAATAAGTGCAGAATAATAGGATAAAAGGGCAAATAGTAGACTAGAAGCAGTAGGCAAAAATTATTTAATATTTTTATAGCTCTAAATCTCAGTGTCTGTGCTAAAAGACCTTTGATATGAAAAAAATGGTAAAACTAATTTAAGTTGTTTCTATGATTCTCATTTGTTTCATACTAAACTTTTCAACTTGAAGAAAAAAAAATGTAATGATTCTTCTCTTCAGACGAAAACAAAGAAAAACCATATAGCACTAGAATGAAGATAGACCACATGCTTTTTAAAAAATTTTTATACTGTCTGTTGAAAAAGTCCTGTCCAATAATAGAATTGAATTTGCTTCTCAGTGATAGCAAATAAAATTCAAATAAATGCCTGGCATTGGATTCCCCACATGTAGCAGACTTGGTAGCAGGTTGTTAATTAACTTCCTGAACATTACTGTTTTTTATATTCATTTTGATGACTGAATATTGACTATTCAAATTGGGTAAAGTGAGCTAAAACTCAATATTCTTTTTACCTGACTTCTGAAATAAAATTTCATTATAGGTAAGGCTTGTAGGAGAAGGAACAATAGACTTTCTCTCTTCTGTTTTCTTGTTCTGTCTCTCCCTCCCCTATCTTTCCTCCTTCCCGCCCTTTCTCTGTTTCTTCTTTCTTAGTGTTTCCAAAGAGGAATAAGCAGTGTTCCTTATTTCTGTTCTCCTTAAAGGAAGAAACCCTTGAAAATATTATTTTTAATTGGTGGCTACTTGATTTGACTGCATGTTTGACTATATGTTTGAAAATAACCATAAATTAGGCTTAAATAGAACAGATGGATTCTTCTATTATAAAGTAACCATGGAACTGTCAAACTCTCCTTGCATGTGCTATTTCTGTTTGCAGTTGAGGTAGGGAATAGATATTTACAAATAACCATGCACCCATCACGTGCTCTGTGCTGCTTTTAATGAATGTTGTCTCCCAAAGTAATCACACTCTTCAAGCAGGAACCAAAGCAGTAGTCTTTCTGTGGCCCGTAGGTACCAGGGCTTTTCTGACTCTGAGAGACAGTTTCTGAGTGTGGTTATGCTGTAGTTATTTTTCTCTATATTCAGCAATCCATCTCTTTTTCATGAATGCAATCAGTTTTTACCTGCAACTCTATAACAGGATATACCTGTAGCTCTATTAGGTGTAAGAGGAGTTATGGAAATATCACAAATTGATCAAGTATTCATTACGGAAAGGGTGATATTTTAAGGTAGCTTTTCAAAGCAGGAGCCTGTGGATTTACTTCTATCTGAAACAGTGAGAAAGAAAAAAAAAAAAAAAACATTTCATTTTCTCCATCTGTCTCTCTTAGCATTCATTCCAGATCTCTGTATTATAACTCATTTTTCCCTTGGTTATTTTTTGAAGGCACATGTTACTTAAGACATTAATGGTAAAGGAGAAGGAATAAATGGTATATGAGCAATTTCAGAAATAAGCCCATTAAACAGCTGTCTGAAAATGGTAAAAAAAAAATATGTTCAGAATATTTATATTGACAGAGCTAACTTTTCTTTAAAAATTAGATCAGTTTCCCAGAGATAGGAAAATGTGACTTGTTGCCAAAGGTGTCATGGTAACCTTAATAAATACAACAGATTCTCAGAAGTACAGAGCATTAGCAAGTGCCTGTTTACTGAAAGAGTGTGGTGTCACAGAATCTCAGTTTCTGTTTTTTATCTCCTTAAAGAAAACATGATTTTCAAGGCTGGAGTTGTGGCTCAGTGGTAGAGTGCTTACCTCACATGTGAGAGGCACTGCCTTCAATTCTGAGCACCACATAAAAAATAAATAAATAAAATAAAAATAAAGGTATTGTGTCCATCTACAACTAAAAATAAAAATTAAAAAAAAAAGAAAATATGATTTTGAAATTGCCTCATCTTTTTAACTTACTACCATTTTCTGCTGGTAAATATGTAAAGATACAATGCCCCCCCTCCCCCCCCTCACCAATCTAAAGAAAAATACAAAAACAAAAGAATCATGGAGATATCTAACCTACCAATGTCAGCTTATTTACTAAATTGAATGTATATTTTAGACATCTTAGAAAAATGTAAGGAATAAAATCATGTACCATTCTCATTTATCTGTTATTTGCGATGATTTATCAGACTTTCCAAGTTCTGTAGTTTATTTTGTGATAATGACAATCTTTTGTATATATCGTAATGTAGAAATGATGTCTATTTTAAGCAAAGAGATTTCCAACAGAAAAGTAACAGTGCATCTATTCTTTATTTCTATAGCTTGTTTTGGCTTAAGATAGCCAGTGTATTGTGCGTGGCTCTTTTCAGCTCTGCCTTTGGCAAGGTTATGCATTTGCATCTGGCTGGCTTTAGCATACACCCTACATTCTAACCTTACAGAAGATTTTATCTTTGAATTCACTCCCATCTCTGTATTTTAACAATCTGAGTGAATAACTAAGCATCTAGTAATATTGAGAATCTATTTTTTACCATGTCCCTGGTACATTGGTCCTTTGGATCTCTCTTTTTATTCTCACTTTTTACTTTTTAGAGACAAACATGAATTATTACTTGCAAACTTTCTGTAAATTATTAGAATATGATAACTCAGTGAAAGTGTGTATATAAAGAATTCCTCTGGGACAGTGGTGAGGTAGTAGGTGCAAAGTAAAGTGTGGGAAGACACAGGGTGAGTGCATATTTTGGGGTTTGAGTCAATTACCTCTACATAGTTGCATTCATTAGAGAACAACATTTGGGGAAGAGAGTATGTCTCAATCATCTTTGTACTCCTACAACACACACAAAAAAAGCACTCCATGTAGTGGGAACATGAGACTTCCTGACTAAATTGAGAAATTCTGGTTTTGTAGAAGCTCTGGACAAAAGTCATACTCAGAAAGATTTTCTTGAACTTTAGTTTTCTCACTAAAGCAGTATTGTTTGCCATCTGTCTTCGCAAATCTGCAAATACAGTAAGACCAGTTTAAGATAAAATTATCAGAATAGGAAATGAAGTGTTTTCCATAATTATTTAAGTGTATATACTTGATATATATTGATGATTCTTCACAGATATGCAACAGAATACACTTAGTATTAAAATTAGTATAAAAGGTAACACTGCATCAAAGTAATTACAGTTAAATCTCTTTGGTGTGCTTGACGGGTTTTCATTATAAACGTTAATTATCTTGTTATTCAAGCAGTTGAGAACATTTATTGAGCTCTCTTTATATGATGCACATCATGTACAGATTGACCTTAATAGAACTGAATAGATAATCAGAGATTTGCTTTTATAATTATGTTTCTGGACTAAAACAAAGAAAAATCATAGAATTATTTAAATATAAATTTATATATGTACTCATATTTGGTGCTTTCCCACATTAATGTTTCTTAAGCTATGATTATTTTAACCTCTAGGCAACACTTATCCAAAGAAAGAGGGGCCATTGAAAAAGTATTCCAAGAAGAAGTAAATAATGTGAGAATGGTTGTTGAGAAATAATTTGCAAACATGTTAGAAATAAGGGGGTAATATAAAATTTAAAACTTAGTCATTAATCAGAAGAAAATAATTGACAATATTATGAGATTAATTAATTCATGCCCTTTAAATTCTCTGAAATAATTCAGAGAAAATTATTAGGGACAAGAAATCTGTATCCACAGATTTTCTAGTGGTTAGAAGGAAATTTCCTAAATCTGCATAGGTATTATTGCATTTCTTGTTTTATTTCCACTTAGAGTTTTTTGAATTTTTTCACTTTTAGTTGTATCCTAGCCTAGAATTTCTAACTTATAAAATATTTGAAAAATATACGTATCATTTTAAAGGAATATAAATCATGAACCTATAATATTGACACAAAATACTTTAATTGCAATGGTGCTTAAAATGGTAGAAAAACAAAACCATATATAATTCCCTTATTTTATAGCACTCAATATAAAGTTAATTTACAGATTTAATACAAACTATTAAAAATAAAGTTCAAATTAACAGTATCAGTTTGTTTGACAAATTATGCTGTTTCTGAACCTAAATTTCCTTTCATGAGGTTAATACCAGTGTCAAGGTGTAGGATTTCCCATATAGGCTATCATAAAATTTTCAATTTAAAATTATACTAAGGTTTTCATGAGCAGAGCAATGACAGTATCTATCATTTTCCTGGTGTGAATTGTGTTATTGTATACACTTTTTCTTCTTTCATTAGCTAGTGATAAAGTAGAACTATTGCCAACTCAATCATATAATAGACACAAATATAGGCACTTATACAGTGATACCCAGTCTTAGGCATTCAACATACAGTTAAAAATGGTCTTTTAGAGTTTTATTTTTTTTTATTGGTTGTTCACAACATTACAAAGCTCTTGACAAATCATATTTCAAACATTAGAATCAAGTGGGTTATGAACTCCCATTTTTACCCCAAATACAGATTGCAGAATCACATTGGTTACACATCCACATTTTTACATACTGCCATATTAGTGACTGTTGTATTCTGCTACCTTTCCTATCCTCTACTATCCCCCCTCTCGAGTTTTATTATTGAATGGTTAGGGATCCTAGAAATATATTTGGAAGGTCCTCGGTGGAGAAATATTAAATCAGTTATAAACAAAATATAGAATAAACTATACTTAAAAAAATCAGTATCACCTATCAGACAAAGTACATGTTAGCAAAGAGAAGCAAATGTTAGACAAACAAATAAAATATAAAAACAATAGGGACAATTTCCAAACATAAAGTTAAAATATTAAAAATAAAAGAGAAATTTCGGAAAAAAAAATCGTGAAGAACTAGCAGATTGAATGTATAAAAATGAAAAGCATATAATAACAGTTAAAATGTAGGTTTAACGAAGAGTTCATTTCAGAGATAATGCTGCTAGGAAGGTGGAGTCAAATTGAAGGTAATGTCTAATCAACTCAGAGTCCAAAACAAATTAAAGTGGAAAGGAAAGGTCAAATGTGATCATTATTCTTTGGGGATTTAGTTTTGGTTGGCAGCCAAGTCTTTGTCCTTTCATATGAATTGACTTCTATCTAAACTTGAGAAGGTATTCATTTTCTTCCTTTTGTTATATTTGGCATTGTAAAGCAGAACACCTTTTCTTATACTATTCTTGTCTACAGAAACATTAAATGATAAAAGGAGAGAAGGACCTTAACTAGGGGATCTTCCTGCAGAGACTTACGATGACAGTGGAAATGGAGCCTCCAATGGTGTTCAGCAGGAAGGTTCTCTGTCTAGCATTCAACATGGGTGTTTTTCATCTGTGGCTATTGAAATGATAATTCAGTTGCAGTTTATACAGAATTTTTGTAATAACATTAGCATTACTATTTTTCAACCAGATTCTTTTTGTATGATATTCTCCAAATATGAATGGAGTTGGTTTGGGGGTCACGGGCTCAGCACCCTTCTTTTTCTTCTCCAAATATGAATGTGAATTTGACAATTTAAAGCAAATTCAAGTTTTAAAACTTTCACTTGACAAGGCTATTCCCAAATTGCTTTTTTTTTCCCAACTGTATTTTAATTGAGATAAAAAATAAGGTAGTGATGGGAACTTGTGAAATATGTATTTGCCTGACATTCACTAAATGTTCAAACTTTTAAAAATAAATTTTCCCTTTGTTTATTTGTGCTAATAAATTTCCTGGTTATTGTAATAAAAAGAAAACAATAAATATAATCGTATAATATTATTATCGGTTTTATGTTTCCTTACTGTGTATTTGCTTATATTTTTCATAGATGAAAACAATATCTTTTGTATTCTACTGATATCCATGTACAAAGTATTATAAACATTTTCCATTTTCTTACATGGTATTTAGTCATAACTAGAACCACCTTATATAATTAAATTATATTATAAATATTAGATTATCAGCAAAGCAAAAAATATTAAAAACTAAACAGAAGCTTCAAATCTAATCTATTCTAATTACTTAGCTGTCATCTTGAAAATTTTTATTTACAGTTTTCAGACTTTTCTTTTCCCAAATACATATGGAAATTTAAACATACTGTATGAATTTCTGTTGGTGTCACACAAGTTTCTCCAAGACTCTTATTGGCACACGCTAATGACTTCCTCTTGAAAGGAGACACCCATGATGCTCTTCTTGAAAATTTCCAGCAAGTGAAAGGATATAGAGTCAATGCCTAGTAAACTGTCCTTGTTTAAGAATGAAGAGAATTAAAGGATGAAGTACTCATCTCTCTGGAAACTTAGCTGGGTTGATATTGAGACATTGTGGCAGCCCATTTGCATTGTATGTGGGACTCTTATAAAGGGAAACTGACTGAAGGATTGTCCATTAGCCCAACATAGCTTACTGAGCCTCTCTTTGATCCATTTTCCTTCCTCTGTCTTTTTATAGGTGTCAAACCTTCATCAGTATCTGATGAAATCTCTCTAACTTCTCTTCTTCTCCTTAAATAGAATTTTTTTCAGGGAATATTTTACATATGTAATTCTATTTTGGCTGTGTTTTTCAAAAAACTAAACTAATATAGGTAAAGCCAAGAGTAGTTAAAGAAAAAAAATGGTATTATTGAGTCTGGAAACTTATCAAATAAATGTCCAGTAGGTGAAGAAGATGCCATAGGCATGGAAAAAAATTTTTGCCAATCACATTCTCCTCAGGCCACAGTTTTTATGAATATCTACTCAGTTACGTGAGCATGAGTGTGCTGAGAGGAATCCCATGTGGATCACCCAGGATTCTTTTATATAATTCTCTCTGTCTCAATTGCCTATCACTTTCTTCTTAAGATTATTGATTATTTGGCCAAGATGGTGACTCTTTTCTTCACGTGGAGTCCAAAGTGCCCCCATGGAAGCTGTATTGTAATATACTTTCCTAAGGAATGGAGGTTTGGGTCCTGGCACATGGTGAGTCAGCAAAACCTGTCAAGGTAATAGCAAAGGATGAACAGATTTTAGAATGAATGATGGAAAGAGAAAGAAGTGTGCTGAGCCTGTGACCCCCAAACCAACTGCAGGGTAGGTGTTATAGTTGTTGCCTACAATCTCTCATTTCTAAGTTCCCTTTCAAGAAGGGAGGGCCACAGCTTCATCGTTGGAGTTATTTCTTGAGTTTGCATAGAAAATTAGATTTGCATAGTGTAATGGGTATTAAGGCCACAGAATCTGTGAAATGCTCAGTTTACATTGAATGCTGAAGGGTCATAGACTGTATTAGCTACCACATTTCTGGATCTACCACTTAATGTGTTGCAGCCACACTTTCCCAAGTCTGCTCTCACTGAATGAATGACCAAACAGGGTGGATTGCTAATGGTAGCCCATTTAGGAAGGGTCTGGGATTGCTATAATAGGTTCACCTAATTGGTCAGGAACTCTAGGAACTGCACAGGTGTTTGAGACTCTCCCCTCGCAAACCTTCCATCTTTCCCCTTCTTCTTTCATGAGTAATACACATGTACTGCATTCTGAATCCTCTCCCTGCCTACTCTTTTTCCTCCCATTTATCCTTTATAGACATTTCCTACACTAAATTTATTGTGTGTCTAATCTCAATTCCTTACTGTTCGAACAGAACTCAAACTATTTCAGCCATATTCCAAACCTCTTCTCAACAGTCCCCAGTGGGCACTGAGGCAAAATGCCTATAACATTGAAACTGCCCATTAAATATACTTTATATTATTCTAGGTTGCATATCCTCATTCTTCCATCAGTCCCTTCTGAGATTAAATTAATGTGGTAGTTTTAAAATAAGTCTAGACATTTTTTAAAAATACTTCTTTCAATAGGAGGAGTCCAATGCCTCTCTCCTTGAGTGTATGAGTTGAAATTTATCTCATAAGTCTAAGGAAGAAAATGGAGTGGAAATAGTGGCATGTTTTGCTCACACCCAGCAAAGAATTAAGGCTGCCAACCAAGAGCTGAGTAAGAGAACCTTTGGAATCAGCTCCTTTGTCCCAGGTAAGACTTCAGCAATTCTTTGAGTATATTCTCCGGAAACATCCTGAGGCTTAATTGTGGAATTAAAGCAATTTTTAACTCTGAGCTGCCAGAAATATTGTGATATAAATGTTTACTCTTTTAATGTACTAAGTTATTAGAAAATTTGTTATGCAGAAATAGATTAGTAATCATACCCCTATATTTATGACATTTGCTCAAATCCTTTTCTTCAGATAAACTACTAGAAAAAATACACACATACTTCATATTATTTATTTATGACATATTTATGTATATAGATATGTATGTGTATATATATATACATACATATGTATATATACATACTTGTGTGTGTATATATACATATATACACACACAAGTATGTATGCCAAGAGTCATTTAGTAACAAGCCTTTTTTTCATCATTAATATATTTTGACTGACTTTAAAAATATATATGTATATATAAATCATTATTAATTACATCACTGCATTTAATTATTTTAATTTCATAATATATTTGAGCATCTTCTTTTTTGAGTAAAAAATTGAAGGTATTTTCCATTTGTAAACTCCTGCTGCATATGTCTACAAAAGGGGACAAAATATATTAGATGTTAATCATTGGTTAAAAATGCAAAATATTTAAACAATTTTTTATTATTACATGACATAACTCAGAATTATACTTATAATTTGAGCAAAGGACAGATGGTAAAGGCTTAAAATTATGTATTTATTAAAATCATATAGACTGCCAAATTATTTTTCATCTTCACATGTGTTCATTCATTAGCTGCTCCATCGAGACAGGATCAATGAAATTTAAAAGTGGACAGATAGAAATGATAAGGAATTCTCCTATCTACATGTAAAGTGCACATTAATTATCAAAGGGGACATCTAATAATGCCATAGTCAATTCTCATGAATAATTTTAGTTTAACCATACTTAAGTATGATAAAACTTTTTAAGAAAAGGCTATGCATCATTTTTATACAACACAGCAATAAAAGATGAACTAATACAGATAATATTCTGGAAATAATATGAGTAATAATAGTAGCAGTAGGAGTATAGTATTAGGTATGACTCTTCTTCCAGAAAATAGATATGTATTTCAAATAAACATAAGCACAAAGAAATTTTATTATAAGGTGAGTATAGGTTCATAGTGACTAAGGAGAAGAATTCATTACACAACAAAGACCAGTGAAATCAAGACTCCAGTGTCATTTGTTTATTTCTTGACACCTTTTCTCTAAATGCAGGAAGCCTTTTCTCTGATTTCAAACCAACAATCAAACAAAAATAACAACTATCAATGCAGTTATTTATTGAGTATTAATGATAGGCATTTTATACTTATTTTATCCTGTGTTATCCTCATAGGACTCAATAAGTAGAGAAAAGTCAGTCTGATTTGAGGAACTCTGCTTATTGCTATTGCTCCACACTGAAGTCCAAAAATTTCTGGAAGAAACTAATTTGACTTTTGAGTTCTAAGTTCAGATTCATATGGAATGGACTCCTCAACACAGCCTGGATCACATTCACCCAACTAATTCAATCAGCCTTGTTGAGAGGATTGTCCTCACATGGGATTTTCTAAGGAAGCAATAGATAATGAGATCATCTGCCTTTTCTAGGAAAACAAAACAAAACAAACAACAACAACAACCACCACCACAAAAACAGTTCATGGTGGAATGCTGAGAAGAACTTCAATCAAATGAAGAAATGTGAATAAAGATAAAAATTTTGCTATATTTGAAAAAGTAAAAAATGGTAAATTTAAACTTTCAGTGAATAATGAAATCTATTATTATGTAGTAATACTTATACAAAAGCATAAAGTGATTAATGAAGTATGATTGATTCAAGAAGTTCAATGACAGTGGATTTTATTTTGTAAGAAGCTCTTTGCTATGGTTTGATTTTTAAAGTATACTTTAGGGTTGCAGGAAAGAATTCTGTATAATAAAAACATCCTTGAGTATTATATTTGATGCTAGTGAAGTGCATGTAAAAAGATTAGAGGTGAATTTATGGCTTGGTAGAATGTTTCAAGGAGGTTTACCATGAGAGATGAGTAAAGCATACATCCTTCAAATATCCACCTATATAATGCTTACTTCAATGGGATTCTCCAAAAATGGTGACTCCGTGTTAATGTATTCATACTTTCCCATTATTTCCTATTCCTTAATATCTAAGAGCATGTAGTTTTATAATTATTAGTCTAGATTAGTATAATATTTAAAATTTAAAAAAACCCTGAAGTTTGTACATTTGGATATGACATGGACAATTAAAAATTAGTTCAGGTTGTTTATTATCTCTTTAGTTTTGTTTGGTATTTCCAATTGTTTTTTCCTGATAATCTGACAGGCATTATTATTCTGGGGGATAGGCAAATCCTAACAATCAAGATATATTAGAGATAGTCCAACATTGAAATAAAGAATACAATCTTAAAAAAAAAGAAAATGAATTTTAAATGTGTAATAACCTCAGACAACAACAACAACAATAAGAGAGAAGTGTTGCTGGGCACAGTGGTGCACACCTGTAATACCAGCAACTTGGGAGACTGAGGCAGGAAGAGCTCAACCTTAAAGCCAGCCTCAGCAACTTAGCCAGACCCTAAGCAACTTAGCCAGACCCTGCCTTGAAATAAAAAATAAAAAGGGCTAGCAATGTCGCTCCATATTAAAGCACCACTGGGTTTAATCCCCAGGACCCAAACATAAAAAAGTCTTTATTTCATCTTTTGTCAGTTTGTTTTGGGGATAAGATTTTTAAAATGTGTACCACCAAAACAATACTTAAATCTAAACTTGTGTGACTCCAAATGTACTTACTGCTCTATAGTAAAAGCAGAACATGTCTAAACATGATCAAAAGTTATTTTATTTTTATTTATTTATTTTTCTCCTCAAATCACATCTTTTGGATTCTGGTTGAGTACAATTTAAATTATGGATATGTGGAGAGACTGGAAGTTTGTCTTCTTGCAGTATCCTCTAGGTACTCCTCAAATTGTGTCCTTGGCACTAATATTTTTTTTTTCCTCTCTTTTGCTGAATTTTTTACACTTCCACTGAATATTCTTCATGTTCAGGTACATAGTCTTCAGCTTTATATCTCCTTTATATATTTACTATGTAAAATATATGCTCTTTAACAACAAATTACACCAAAATTTCACAGTTTAAATGATCCAAACATTTATTACCTCTTAGTTTCTGTGATCAGAATTTGGGCAGGTCCCTCTGATTCAGAATCCCAATAAGAATGGAGTTCAGGTTTTCCATGGAACTGCAGTCGCTTCTAGGTTCTAGTGAGTTAGGATCCCATTCCAACCTCAGTCAATGGTTGGTGGCATGATGCTATTCTTAGCACTTTGTCAAATGAAATCCTTAATTCTTTTCAATTTATTGGCCAGTGGATCACCCTTGTTTCCATCAAAGAAAGAATGTGAGAAGAGTAAGAGAAATAATACCAGCAAGATGAAAGTCAAAAACTTTCATAACTAAATATCAGAAATGACACCCCATCATTTTTAGCATATTATATTTAATAGAAGTCAGTCACTAGATCCCACACCTGCAAGGATTGAGGCTTCATAAAGGTGTGTATAAAATGAGGCAGGATCTCTAGAAGTCATTCTAGGAGGCCCCATCAGGCATCTACTCTGCACCCAGCATTGTCCTGATTATTTATTTTCATTTTTTATTGACCCAAAGGAAAAATAATGGTCATAAATGAAATGGCTAATTTGTGATAGTACTGGTTGGACCTCATTTTGTGGGTGGAAAGGGATACCAGGGCACTCAACCACTGAGCCACATCCCCAACTTTATTTTGTATTGTATTTAGAGACAAAATTTCACTGAGTTACTTATGACCTCACTTTTGCTGAGGCTGGCTTTGAACTCACTATCCTCCTGTCTCAACCTCCCAAGCAGCTGGGATTACAGGGACTTTCATTTTTTGACTGATGTTCAAATCATCAATCTAAAAATAAATATCTTAAAACTAATTTGTTGAATCAATCAATATAGTGCCAAAAAGAGTGGTTAAGTAAATACATTTGTCTTCATAGGCAAATAGACCATGTAGATAAACACTGAGTAAGAAAATTCTTTCAGAGAACCTTGCTCTTAATCTTGCTCTTACAATAAGCTTCTAGATATGCTTTTATTGAGAAAAAATCATATGCCACAAAACAATTTGAAAAAAAAATTGTCAGTCACCCATGAAACTTTCAACAAAAAGGATTACAGATGGAAATTTTAGAAGCAAATGAAATTGTTATCACCAAAGATGTACCATAAATGGTAACATGTCCTAGATTTCTGTCCTAGCTCTTGTCTTCTTACTTACACATCTTCTGGGAAGAAACAGCAATGTTATCTTCTTTAGGGTCTTCAAATAGCATTTATTTACCACAAATGTGTGTTTACAAATGACTCCAAAATAAAAGTTACTTTCTTCAAGTTGTTTATGAAAACTGAGGATCACATTGTCTAGCCAATGAAATTATATTCAACTTATTCAACCAGGTTGTATTGAATGCCTCTTATTTCCAAGTCCTTTTTTATTGACCAGGGGTAGCAGAACAGAGAGTGTCCTGCTGCCTGGATACCTACCTGAATGACCTGTACTGACTTCAAAAAAACCTCCTGTAATCTCTACTAAGACTCATGGTTTCAGCATTTAATTATTAAAATTGTATTCATAGTTTTAATCCACTAACACTGTTCATGAAAGAAAGAAAAACCTCGGACAGATTTGAAGCTGTGACAACATGGTTAGGTTTATATTGTTAGCAAGGTTGATTCTGGAAAGACAGAGGTGGCAGGGACATAGTTAAATCCATTCATTCCTCATATAAGGTCAGACAAAGCAAGTAGGCTAACCTAAGGACTCTGGAGCAACCTCTATAGGAAAACTAGATAACAAGGTGTCCCTACAGACACCCAGATATCCCCAGGCAAGCATGAAAATGCCAGGATCTACAGGACCCTTATTTTATCAGACTGTCAGTGGGAAGAGGTCGACAAAAGAAACTGAAATTCTGAAAGCCTTGAGAGAATCCCCAGAGAGAATGAAAGGACTTGAGGGACCACCTGAGAATAGCAGCTGAATTCACTGGCACTAATCTCAAGAAAATGCAAAGGACAGTGACATGATAAGGCATGACAGTGGTGCAACAATCTGGGTCCCATGAAATATTGCAGTAAACAGCCCAGGGTCCATCCCAAGGAGGAAACTGCTGCAACTGAAATTTAAAAAGGGAAGGAAAGGAAATAGGGAAAAAATGGGGTAGGGGGACAGAAAAAGCAGCTTCATAAATTACTTAGACAGTTTTGATTATTTTGTCAAAACATCAGAAGAAGGATTGGTAGAAATTAAAAACAAGAAGAAAAAATTTAAAATGATAGCTCTCCAAAAAGTGAAGCTTAATGTGGAGCACACCTGTAATCCCAGTAGACTCCAGAGGCTGAGGTAGGAGGATCAAAAGATCCAGGCCAGCCTCAGCCACTTAGTGAGGTTATAAGCAACTGTCTCAAAATAAAATATAAAAAGTGTTTGCAGCTCAGTTGAAGAACACCTGTGGGGTCAATATCCAGTACCAAAAGAAAATCATCATTGAAGAAAAATTGCCTGACACAGAAGACAACTTGAAGCTATATACTCAAATGATATTACTGAAATCAACCAAGAAAGCAAGATATACTACTGTCAAACTTTGTAACTTAAAAAAAAAGGAAATATAAATTTTTCTGTAGGCATTCAGGCCTAACAAGCTCATCATTTATGAAACAAAGCACTTTGGGTTACCTTTATATTTTTTTATCAGGAGCACTTTATGCTAGAAAATATTGACATAACATATTTGAAAATCTTAATAAAAGAAAATCTAAGCTATGTATTTTTATACATGTCAAAATTTAAATATATTTGAATGTGCAAAGATATTCCTATAATTCCTTATTGAAAAAAAATTACAATCTTCAGGAAATAAAAATAAATTGGAGGAGGATAGGTAAGCATAGAGTTACTTTAGATTAGGTAGAGGGGAGTGAAGGGAGGGGAGAGGTTATGAGGATAGGAAGGATAGTATAATGAATCAAACACTGTTACACTATGTACATATTTAACTATATAACTCATGTGATTCTATATCATGTACAACCAGAAGAATGATAAATTATACTCCATTATATATGATGTATGAATGTGCATTCGACTGTCAGGTATAAGTAATTAAAACAAATTTAAAATCTAAAATAGAATAAATAAACTGGAGAGACATTCTTATAAAAGTATGGTTTACTATGAAGTATATTTTTATTTACTTTTCTAAGAGTAATTTAGATAGTTTAATATGAAATAGTCTATACTCTGTCAATGTATAAATGCTAAGTTTGTTAAAGATAAAGAGTACAAGTTATTAACCTGGAAAATAAAGCTATTAGTTCATATCCAATGCTGAAAAAACAAAGTAATGTGGGAAAAGGAGGTTACTGGCTCATTTAAATTATATTGGTTCAAAATAATGGGCTATAAAATAGAGATAAAAGAGAGGGTTAAGGATGTTACATTAAATAATTAGCTTAAAATTATAATTCAAGCAAAAATAAAATACTGTATAAAAAACACAACAAGTACCAGAATACTTCCCTCAAAAGGAGAGACAAATAAAACAATATGAGGGCTGGGGATGTGGCTCAAGCGGTGGCGCGCTCGCCTGGCATGCGTGCGGCCCGGGTTCGATCCTCAGCACCACATACCAACAAAGATGTTGTGTCCGCCGAGAACTAAAAAATAAATATTAAAAAATTCTCTCTCTCTCTCTCTCTCCTCTCTCACTCTCTCTTTAAAAAAAAAACAATATGAAATGTATTGCCACGTATAATGGTATAAATTAGCTTTACTCAATTTAAAAACAGTATCTTTGGACTGATGATTGATTGAGAAACCTAATTCAACATTCTGCTGTTTGTATGGCATACAGAGATACAGAGAGTGTGTTACTTAGAAGCTTAAAATTTAAAAAAAAAATGAAAAAGGTAGTACAAGGGAAATGTAAACAAAGGGAAGGTGAGTTACAATATTAACAACTGATAAGATAGAAATTAGATAAGAAGTACTAAAATAAAGAAAGAAGGACATACTATAATCCTAAAGGCTGAGTTCACAGCAAAGATTCATGTATTAATACTTAAGGCCTAGTCATAAACTAATAAGTTTCTTAATGCAGAAAATATAAACTGTGAAAAGGAATAGAGACACACTAATGATAGTATGTGCTCTCTCAATGCAACAATGAACAAGTCAACAAGCCTGTAAGCATACAAGCTTAGTAAGCTTGAATTTATAATTATAAATTATAATTAATGAAGTAGATTGATAGATACACAACTAATCCTACAGAGAGAAAATACAGCCTATTTTCAAATTTACATGGCACATTCATGAAAATTGGCCATATTTTAAGCTTTGGTATCAATTCTATATTGTGTCAATTTAGCTAAGCTGGAACCACACTTCTCTTCCTTTGATGATTCTGGGTTAGCGTTTTCCTTAAGAAACTTGTGAGGTGTGGGATGTGGAAGTAAACTAGCAGTCCCATTTATCCTCAGGTCAGTGCAGCTCAGGCATCTTCAGGGATCTGCTGGCTTGCCTTCTTGCAGTGAGTTAGTAGTGAGGTCATTAACTCCTCCAATTCATGCTAGATATGCCTCCAGTTTTGCCAAGTCCTGGGCCATTTTTGAGTACAGGACTTTTTCAACGTTCATTGCCTCTTCTGGATTTTAATTAAGTCATCAATTTTGGAGACCTGAAAACAGTGAGAGACTCATGCAGATTCTAAATAAGAACTAATATGAGTTCCAGTTCATTGTCAAGGCTTTTATCCATTGCTCTCTACTTTTCTTCTGTAGTCTCTCACAGTCAGCCCTGATTGCGGGGACTCAAACATAAATTCGCTATTTAACTGGCTTCCATAATGACTTAAATCCTAATCCCCATCAAGAAATTTCTTGTATTCTTCTATTTCATTTTCCAAATCTGGCTTTAATAATATTTCCCATCCCACTTATTCTTCCAGAATCTGCACTACTCCCTAGTGCAGAGGTAGATTCTATCTTTCTTCTTGAAAGTGCAAAAGCTTTTGTGTTGCCTTAGCTAGTAACCACTTGAGACTTTTGAGGCTAGGACATAGAAAATGACCAATCTCCTCACACTTTCAGGATATTGAGCTCAAAACCTAGGCTGTAAGGTCAGGCCATGTAAGGAGGCCTATATAAGAACTGAGATCTTCAGTATTTAGTCTGAGTTAGATTTTCAGCAAAATCCTGCACCAACTGGCCAACCATGTGAATGAGTCATCTTAAAAGTACATTCTTCAGTTCTCAGCTAAGCAACCTTGGCAAATATTGAAGGGAACAGAGACAAGCCTTCTCCACTAAGCCCTACTTAGTTTCAGATTTCCTGAGAAAAATAAATGAGTACAGTTGTTTTAAACCACTAGATTTTGAAACAGTCTGTTAAACAACAGTAGGTGATTAGTCATTTGATATTGCTCAACCTACAATTCTCTTTCTTGTGTTTTGTGCAAAGTTGAATAGTCATATGATTCCAATATGCATTAGATCTTTCTATTCTGTTCCAAGTAAAATGAGCAAAACCAAAATATTCATTAGAAAAGAAGCTGTGGTTTGGGTGGCAAGGCACACTAACCACTTTGTATCTTACTTTTCTTCCTCCCTTATTATTGGGTCTTCTTGGTGTACTTGGGGAACTGGAAAGAAATTCACTATATAAACCTTTCTTTCCAGAGACAGATTGCATGCAGGAAATGTCAGCTAGCACTTGATTCATCTTATAATTATAGTGGCAGTCTCTCTTTTTAAAATTTTATTTGTACTTTTAAGTTACAGTGACAGTCTCTTAAGTAAATAAATTGGTGTTGTAAATATTTTCATTTCACCCAATTTTTAGTTCAAGGGGATTTTGTGTTTTATTTGTATCAACTTTGCAGAAATTTGAAGCCTTTTTATAAAAATCAAATTTATCAAGAGAATTGTAGCAATTGACCTCAATACTTCTATTCAGAAGACATAGTTAACATGATAAACATATATATGTTTATCATATTAAATACATATATAATACATAATATATATATTATATATATATGTTCTAGAGAAGGCAAAGACCATATAGTATTAAAAAATAGTTAATTAATCGTAATCACGCTTTGTAATGTTTTATTGTACCTATTAGAAGTTAGCACTTTAGATGATATAACCATTGATAATAAAAAAAATATAGTACATATGAACATTATATTTATTTCCAATAAAACTTGGGAATCACCTTAATTGGATTGTCTAAAGAGATTATGTCACTTTTGGAAATTGTAAGGAGAAAAGTTTAAAACTTTCTTTGGTGTGTTTTACTCCCTTTCTCATGGTTTATTTTCTATTATCAACTTGTACTTTCATAACACATATTCTACATTAACATGTTTTATCCTTAAACAGCAACTAATCTAAAGCAGAAGTCTTTCTGCTTAGTACCTTAAAATGTATTCCTTCTTAGTTCAGTACAGAGTTGATTCACTGTTAATTTAAAGCCAGTCTTGGGCATGCTGCCTCAATTTAGAGGTTGTGGTTGGAAATTACTACACAGGCATTTTCTAAATGGTTCCATTGTATAATATATAACTCCCATGGAATTTTTGTGAAGGCTGAAAATAAGGAGCAAAAGATAGATTAGTGCAAGTTGTGAATGCCTATAATCTCTGCTACTCTGAAGCTGAGGCAGGAGGATTTCAAGTTCTAGACTATCCTAGGCTATTTAGAGAGACCCTGTCTCAAAATAAAATGAAAAGGACTGGTGGCCTAACATGCACGAGGAGGCCCTAGTTTTAAGGGCTCAGTGGTTCAATTTCTTGTACTGAAAAAATAAACAAACAAACAAATAAATAAAATAAAGAAGCCAAAAGATAATGCCACCAACTTCACTCAACTACACCCTGCCTCTCTTTGTGCTTATGTATGATGGATAATTATAATGATTTTTTAAAATACAGGATTCTTTATAATGTAAACATTCAGATATTTTTCTCATTATGGGGTAATAGTATTACATCATTATAAGATTTTTTGTGAATGTCAGAATTTTTGCTGGTTGAGAGAGAGAGGAGCATTGAAGCCAAAATTCCTAGCTCTTGAGGAATTCACAGCCAAAGAAAGGCATACTATGAGAGCTGTTCTAATAGAAGTCCAAATATGTTTTTGGAAGAAAGAAAAAAATAAAATTCAGGGAAACAGAAGAAAGGAGTCATTCCACTAAGGAAAAATACACTGAAATGTTAAAAAAAAAAACGTAAAGAATATTTTGCAAGGGTAGTATATGGGTACATAACTATCAGACAAACTGACTTTACTTCTACTTTGGAAATCCAATGATTTATTTGATTTGTGTCTTACACATTAAATTTTTGATTGCTCATTTAAATGAACAGAGCTTATATTTATTTATTTCAATAGTTTGGCAGTCCCATTTTTTTATACTTAAGTTTTTTGGTTCCTTGTGCTTCAAATTTAATTCTGTCATTTTTATTTCCCCCATTTATGCAGCTACACCATATATCTTTAATTGACATGCTTCATGGGTGTAAGAATAAATAAGTTGTAATGCTCCCCCTTCCTGACTCCTAAAGGTGCTGTTTACCAAAATGAACGCCTTTTATCTTGTCAACTGTTTTCTCTGCAGAGTCTGGAGAAAGAGTACAGTGGGAGCAGATACAAAAACTCAATGACAGTAAATCAGGGTGTGGACCAGAAAACATCCCTTAGAGGAGCCGACCCTTAATATTCTGAAATACAATTAGAAAAGAAACTAAAACAGAAAAAGTGAATTGAGCAATACATTTTACTGCAGAGCAATTTCCCTAATAGTTGGCAGAAGGCAAGATGAGAAAAGTTCATCAATAAGTAATAGCACATTAGTGTGAGTTAGCTTTCCCAACAGCTTCATGAATCTTTATTCAGAATCCTTATTCACGGTGTTTGTATACACTGTGACATCCCAATTGTGGGAATATATTTTAGGTTCGGGATCTAAGTTAAAACAGTGGCAGAATGGATTTGACAAATTTGCATGATTGGCTTTGTTACAAATGTATCTGGAAACGTACCAGACCAATTTCTCAGTGTCATTTGTAATAATCTGAATGACAGTCTTTCAGTGAAATGTTTTTCCCAGCATGTGGCACTGTCATCAGCTGTTCCAACACAGATCCTTTTTATAGGGAGTGGTTTATTTTCCATGTTATAATATAAAAAGGTAGACTCCATGTCAATAATGTAAATATCTAGTAGTCAATAATTTTGAAGCTATGTGAAGAGACAATGTAAGGTTTCAAATGGATATTTATGAAAAAAATAAAAGATACTATAAATAAGAGCAGAATTGCACTGTTATGAAAACGAGGAAGTATGACTAAGAATAGAGACAACGGTTTATTACATAAAGAATGTTTTGAATGAACTGGTATAACAAATAAATTGCAATTATGATTACAATCAACTTTCCCTCATTCTGGGTTTCATAATCTTAATCATGTAAATATAATTTCCATTTTAATTTTGAAAATAGCTCTAAGTAACTATTATTACCTTTATACATTTCTTGGCATCTTCCTTTTCCAAGAATTACTTTGCTTGCCTGATTTTATGATCCAGAGAAAGTCATGGGTTTCCCAAAGATTGCATGGGAAAGAAGATATATAAATGGAAAATAAATATATAAAAATACCATCACATGTCTTCATAGAATTGTAAATTAGAACAACAATGAAATTTCACCACACACATATTAGACTGGCCAAAATTCAAAGCATGACAATACCAAATTCTGGCAAGTGTGTGCATTAACAGGAACTCTCACTTGTTGCTTGTGGGAATATAGCCAGTTTGAAAGAGATTTTATAGTTCCTTACAGAGCAATAGATACTCTTAACATTATATAGCAATCATGTTCCTTAATGTTTATTTTGAAGAATTGAAAACACTTGTGTACACAAGAACCTGTTCATGGATATTTATATTACATTTATTGTCAAACCTTAGAAGTGAATGTCCTTCAACACATGAACAGATAATTAAACAATATCACATATCACATTCATACAATTAAATATTAATCAGTAATGAAACCAGCAAACCTATGGAAACTGTTCAAAAATATTGGTTTCCAGGAATTTGTGGGGAGGAGAGAGTGATAAGTGGATGGATCATGGGGAATTTTTAGTGAAGTAAAGCTCTTCTGTGTGGTAATGCATGGTCTTTATAATATAGATTGAATGTGTTGTCTGAAAGTTCATGTGTTAAAAAGTTTGATCATAACCTTTATATTTTTATGGAATTTGAAGGTTAGGACCTTTGAAACATAATTGGGTTTAGATGAAGTCAGGAGATTGCAACACCCATAATAGCATCAGTGGCTTTATAAGAAGAGGAAGAGAGACCCTAGTATGAACACGACTGCTCCCTTGACATGTGATGCATTCTGCCTTGTGATAGCACCTAAAGAATTCCCTCACTAGATGTGGCTCCTTGATCATAGTCTTTCCAGACTCTAGGACACTAGGAATAAAACTTTTCTTCTTTATAAGTTGCATGTTTTCAGATATTCCATTATAGCAACACCAAAAGTACCAAGTCAATCATAAAATATACAACACAAATAATGAATCTTAATATAAATTCTTGGTTTTAGATAATAATGTATCAATACTGGCTCATCAGTTATAACAAATTTACCACACTGATTCAAGATGTTAATACTAGGGGAAACTAGCAGGAGGGGATATTATATGGGAACTCTGTATTTTATGTTCATTTAAATATAAATATAAAATGGTTCAAAAATAGTATGTTAATTAAGTTTACAAACCAGAAGGAACTGAAGTATTGCATGGGTAGTCACTTGCTGAGTCAAGTCTTCAATCAACGTCCTTAACCTTCACTGCACTGTCATTTTTAACATGTCACCAGGACTCTTCCAATACTACAATGCTAAACATGCAGAGGAAGTCAAGTGTCAAGGTCAAAAGGTACACAAAATTATCATTTTAATCACAGTTTTCCACAGAAATAGAATTGATTTGTTAAGTATACAGACAGTCCCCAATGTACTGATTCAACTTAAGATTGTTCAACTTCATGATGCTGCAAAATTGATATGCACTCAATAGAAACTACTTCAAATTTTAAGTTTAATCTTATTCTGGAATAATAGTTTGCAGTAAAATACTGCGTATGATGCTGGGCAGCAGCAATGAGCCCCAACTCTGTCAGCCACACAATGTAGAGGGTAAAACCACTGGTACTCTAGAGTCTACTGCATTACTAAGCTAAGATTTAACTGGGTTAAGTGCATTAAATGCATTTTTACTTATATTTTCAATTGCTGATGAGTTTCATCATAAATTAAGGAACATTTGTATATAGAGATATAAAAGAGGAGAATTATTATGGGAACTTTTGGCTCACACAATTATGCTGGAAAAGAGGTCCTACAATTGGCCTGCTGCAAACCAGACAACCAGGAAAGCCAGTGCTACATGCAATTCAGTCTGAATCCAAAGACATGACATTGATGGCAATGCTCCCTCTCAGAGGCCAAAGGCATGAGAACTTGCGATAGTTACTGGTGGAGATTATGAAGTACAAAGCTGCAGAAACTGGAGTTTTGATATCCAAGAGCAGGTGAAGACGATTGTCCTAACTCCAGAGGACAAAGCAGATTCCCCTCTCCTGTGCTTTGCCGTTCTCCACAGGCCCTCAATAGATAGCATGGTGCCTAGGCACATCAGTGAGGAAGGACCTTCTGTACTCAGTCTCTGATTCAAATAGACACTACTTCAGAAATATACATGAAAACAATTCTTTGCCAGCTATATGGGTGTTAACTGAATCAAGAGGACAAATGAAATTGACTATGACAGTAATCAATGTGGTATAGATACGATAGTAATCCATTTACTTAAAAACATGAGTTTTAGGGGCTGGAGAGTGGTAGTTGCCTGTCATGCCTGAGGCTCCAGGTTCAAAGCACAGTGGAAAAAACAAAAGATATTGTTAAAAATAATGGCTATCTTTTGTGTAAACTTCTGTAAATTGCAAACTTCTGTGTCATAACTTGAGCTGTGTGCTTTTATTCACTATCTCATTGGATACTCAGGGACTAACAAATTAACTATTACATATAGCTAAGGAGGTGGAGGTTCAGAGAGATTAAATAACTTGTCAATGTTCCCACAGCTAGAATCTCAGCAGCAGCAAATATTAAAACCAAGTCTATGCTTCTTAAATATGATACCACACTGCTTTCAGTTTTTTTTTCCAGATACCTTAGATAATGAGTGGCAATTCTTCATTATTTCAAAAGTAACTAAAAGATGGGATAATTCTTAGCAGGGTATGCAGTGCAAACACTCCTCTTCTTTTTCTCAAATTGAATAAATTCATGTTGTGGGCAACACTAACTCATTTCAGGACATTTAGTTAAACGAGTAGCTGCATTTACAGTTGGTGGTGAGTTTACTTTGTTCCTGTTTCTGCATCTTGATCTCATGAATTTCTGTGGTTGCTACTAGAAACCCAATACTCCCTCACTCAAACTCAGTCTCATTACTGTCCTCTGCAGAAATCCATGTTTCTTCCTATTCACATTAAGAGCTTTGAAGTGTGTAAAAATTGTACATCTTAGAGAAAACTCTTGGTACCTACTAATTTCTAGGAAATAAACAATAAAAGCCAACAAAACAAAATAGTAAGCAAACAATAACAGCACACTTACTTCAAACAGTGAGTGGTGCTTCTAAAAGTTTCTGTACAAACTGTGATCAACAGTACTGAAAGTGAAAGCTTCTTGCATGTGATGCAAATGTGCAGTCAGAATCAGTAAACATATTTTAAAGTCTTATCACTTACTTCAATGTAATTTTCCAGTTCATTCTATTATGTATTCAAGTAGATTCATATATTCCATAAAGATTTCCAATTTCTGGTGAAGATCAAGATGGCAGAGTAGAGGCAGGCCACAAGTTCCAACACCTGCACAGTTTGGAATTGAAAACAGCTGGAAAGCGTTCACACAGTGAGGTGGGTGACTGAGGGAATATATTGAGGTTCAATATTAGACTGATAGAAACTTGGAGAGACTCATATATTTTGGTCACCAAAACAAGGAGACAGGGAGTAAATATCTTCCAAACCTGTCCCTGCACTGTCTGTTGAGGACCAGGGGAAGGAGTGACACAAAGGGAGAGAAAAAGGATGCAGAGTTGCAAAAATAGTTTTGGAGGCACTGGTAGAACCTAACATCATATTGAGCCTGTAAAGAAACTGCATAGCAGACTGATGAGTGAGACATGACCTTCTTTTAGTTAGGGAATGGAAAGCTGTGGTGGCCATTTGACAAAGATCATGTGTAAGCAAACAAATTTGAGAAAGACAAATAAATTCAAGTATCATTTTCGCCTCTGGAGATAGCAGCAGATATTGTCATGGGGAAGTGTCGTTAAAGAAATCCCTAAAAAACAAATGTCAAATGTCTTCTTTGATATAATGAAAGCAACTAAGAATAGAGCAGGGAGGAAGAGCAGGAGAAAAAGATTAACATTAAACAGAGACATGAGGTGGGAGGGAAAGGGAGAGAGAAGGGAAATTGCATGGAAATGGAGGGAGACCCTCATTGTTATACAAAATTACATACAAGAGGTTGTGAGGGGAAAGGGAAAATAAACAAGGAGAGAAATGAATTACAGTAGATGGGATAGAGAGAGAAGATGGGAGGGGAGGTGGGGGATAGTAGAGGATAGGAAAGGTAGCAGAATACAACAGTTACTAATATGGCATTATGTAAAAATGTGGATGTGTAACCTATGTGATTCTGCAATCTGTATTTGGGGTAAAAATGGGAGTTCATAACCCACTCGAAGCTAATGTTTGAAATATGATATGTCAAGAGCTTTGTAATGTTTTGAACAACCAATAAAAAATATGATTGACAAAAAAAAGAAATCCGTCTAAATAATACATATGGCAAGATCTCTGTCAGCTGAAGGCTACCAAGAATAGAGGCAGAAGAGATCAAGGTACGGTACATTCCAGCATGTGGGAACAGGGTGCTTTTACCAGGCATCAAGATCTTTCTCAGACACACATGCATACCTGTCAGCTGTGCAAGAGATAGTTCCAATTGCTGGACAAAGAACACCTTCACTTCTGCACAAGCAGGAGTCGCTCAGACACCTGGGCCCACAGATCAAAAAGTCATCTTGATTGTGCCTGAGAAGGGTGAAGTAAGGACTGTGATAATAGACTTGGGTGCACATCTCAGGAGCACATAAAGCAGTCTCCTTCCCAGTGAGCGGATACCCTCTCTGTGCCACCAGAAAATACCCTGGTACCCTGGTTGAGTGGTAATGCCAATATAGCTGCATAAGTGCACACTAAAGTTGGGTGGGGTGAAGACTATAAAGATAAGGCTTTGGAACCTAAGTTCCATTATTTTATTTTTGCTATTCTTCCATTTTCTCCTTTTCCCCTTCCTTCCTTCCTTCCTTCCTTCCTTCCTTCCTTCCTTCCTTCCTTCCTCCCTCCCTCCCTCCCTCCCTTCCTTCTTTCATTTCTTCCCTCTTTCTACCCTTACTTCCTTTCTCTTTCTTTCTTTTTCTTTTAAAGCATGATATCAACCTAGATGTGGGAAAATGTAAATATACAGAACTCCAACCCAGTCCAGTGATAGTTGAATTGGTTGCCACCTGTCCACCTGGAGACACTCAGAAGGTGCACTGTCAAACCTTGAATATTTCCCACACCTCAATGCTTTGAAACATTACAAATCTGGAAGCTCCTAAAAAAAGTCCCCTCACCTTAAAAAAACCTCACCAAGAGGACATTTAATCTTTTGATTTTGATTTTTGTATGTTTATTTTTGTATTGCTGGTGGTGTCTTTTGTGTTGGTTTGCTCTGATTCCTTCCTTATTTGTTATTGCATACATTTTATAGTTTTATGTGTTTCAATTTTCTCTTTTAAAAATGAATTCATTAGTTGTATTTATTCTCATTAACTTTTTATTTTCTTTGTCAAATTTATACTCTCAAATTCTATATTGTATTTCTTTCTTTTTCCTTCTTGGGTATTTGCCCACTACCTTACATTTTGTTAATTAGATCTATTTTATCTTTTCTCTTCTTTCTAATTTTCATGATGTCACCTTTTATTTCATCATTCTCTTTTTTTGTCCTTCTTTCTCTCTTTCCTTAAACCCCCTTTTATCTCTTTTGATTTTTTTCCCTATCCCCATTTCTTATATGTTTTATATGGTTTAAACTCAATTTTACATTCTTTATTGCCAGATTTTTTTCAAATTATTCTATATTATTACTTCTCTTTTGTCCTTATTGGTTAGTGGAATTATAGAGATCATGGTCAGTAAGTTGTTCTATGTTATTATATGATTTTCTTTCAAGTTTTCAGTGTTACTGGTGATTACTTTCTTCCCTCAAGGTGTGCTAGGTACTGAACAGAGTACTTTCAACACAGTGAGTAAGCAATTTATTGCTGAGATAAACCTCCAGTCTAGGAAACATCACAAGGAAAAACCAATTTGTTAAAAAAGACCCTCACATAACAGGGAAAGAGAATTCTTTCCAACAGATGTGCAGATATCAACACAGATACAAGAAAAAGAAGTAATAAGATACTTAAAAATTCACAATTCTACAATAACTGAACCCATAGATATCAAATTGGAAGAAACACCAGACAAAGAATTTAAATGATTGTTAAAATGATTGGTAAGTTAAAAGAACTGAAGAATGAATTAAGGAATATAATGCAGAATATTATAGAGCACTTCAATAAAACGATATACTTTCTAAGAAAGAACCAAACAGAAAACACAGAAATAAAAACTCAATAAGTCAAAAACTTCAGGGGAGCATCTTGCCAAAGGACTAGAACAAACAGAAGAAAGAATAACAGGGCTTGGAGACAGGTGGATGAACTAGAACTTTCAAGGAAATAAAAGTTTAAGAAACACCAAGAACTATGAACAGATTATACAAGGGGTCTTGAAAATCATTAAAAGAGTAAATGTAAAACTCATGAGTCTTGAGAAACGAATACAGATTCAGGTTAATGGTATAAAAAACTTACTCAGTGAAAAAAAATCACAGAAAAATTCCCTAATTTACATAATATCATGGACTGGCAGGTACTGGAGGCATTTGGACTCCAAAAGACATGACCAGAAAAGAACCTCACCATGATACATTATAGTTAAAATGACAACATTTTGGGTAAAGAAAGGATTTTTAAAGTGGAAAGAGAAAAAATCCAAGTACAAAAAAGCCAACATACAAAGGCAAATCCACCAGAATAACAGTAGACTTCTCAAAGAATCTCTAAAAACCAGGATGGCATGGAGTGATGTATTGCAAGCCCCAAAATAGATTACTATGCTCAGCAAATCCATCCTTCAGAATTAAAGAAGATATGAAAACCTTATGAGATAAAGATAAACTAGAGGAATTCATCACTGCTTAGCCAGTATAACAGAGATACTTAAAGGAATATTACATATAGAAGAATACAAAAATAATCAAGAGAACATGAGAAAGAGTCATCTCAAGTCAATAAGAAAATAAAAATGAGGAATGAATCAAACTTCAGAAACAAATCAAAACAAGAAAAATTAATTCATTCTTCTCTATAATAGCATGGAATGTAAATGTTCTTCATTCTGCAATTAAAACATACGAATTGGAGTATTCAATTTAAAAACAAGGTACAACTGTATGGTGAATGCAAGATACACAACTCACTTGCAAAGGCATTCATAGAGTTAAAGTGAAATGAACATGTCAAGTAAGTGGTATCTGAAAGAAGAAAGACCAGCTGTTCTCATCAAGCAGAGGGGACTTGAAGCCAAAATTCATCACAAGAGACAATGAAATTCACTATGTATTGCTCTATGTATTGGTAAAAGGAGAAGTACAGTAAGATGATATAATGATTGTAAATATATGACCTGAACATCAGTGCACCCTACTTCATAAAGCAAATTCTACATGATATAAAGGAACAGGTAACCCCCAATATAACAGAAGTGAGTGACATGAATACATCACTCTCTCTAATGGATCTTCTAGACAAAAAATAATAATTATACTATAAAGTCATACTATATTTTAGATCAAATGAACTTAACAGATTACTTCATCCAACAGTTGCCCAATAAATGTTATTTTCAGAATTTCTTCCAAAATAAATGGTATATTAGCTCACAAAGTAAGTCTTGGCAAATTAAAAAAAATAAACTATTTTCTAATATCATAATAGAATAAAACTAGAAATAATAGCAAGATAAACTTCAGAAAATATACAAATGCTTGGAGATTTAAAAACATATTTTTATTGACACTTAAAACAGAATGATATATTTTTTGAAAAAAAAAACCATGAGTATATGTCTATCAAAAAATATCCCCTCCTTTTTTTTTGGAAAAAACATAGCTTTTTATTTTATTTTTCCACATTTTATTGGTGCATTATAGTTGTGCATAATGATGGAATTTGTTGTTAAATATTCATACATGCACACAATATAACAGCATAATTTGGCCAACATCATTTCCCAGCACTTCTCTCCTCTCTCCCTATCTTCCACTCCAACAATACACAGTATGTAATCAAATAAATCAGGGGCCATATGAGAAACTTCTTAGAATAAAATGAGAACCGAACAAAGCCTACCAGAATTTGTATCAAACAGTGAAAGCAGTTCTAGGATGAAAATTTATAGCTATAAGTACTTACATTAAAAAAATTAGAAAGATCTAAAATAAATAATCTAATGATGTATCTCAAGGTTTTAGAAAAACAAGAACAATTCAAGCACAAAACCAGTAGAAGGAAAGGAATAATAAAAATCATAATAGGTATTAATAAAACAAAGAATAAAATAACAATACAATCAGTCAGAGTTGGTTTTTGAAAAGATAAATGCGATTGATAAACTCTCAGATAAACTACCTAAAAGAAAGATGGAGAAAAACCAAATAAATAGAATTAGAGATGAAAAATTGGATATTACACAGACACTACTGAAATTCTGAGGATTACTAGGGACCATTGTGAAAACTGATATTCCAATACATTGGAAAATATTAAATTAATGTAATCACTTTTGACATCTATTACTCTAAGAACACATAAAAACCCTAAATAGACCAATAACAAATCATAAGATTTAAAGAATAATAAAGTGCTTCCCAACAGTGGAAAACCCAGGACCAGATGGATTGTTAGCTGAACTCACCAGACTTTTAAAGAAGAATTAATATCAATGCTCCTCAAATTATTCTATGAAACCAGAGGGAAAGAATGCCTTCAAACCTATTCTGCAAAGTCAATATCAACCTGATTTCAAAACCCAATAAGGGAATATCAAGGAAAGAATATTAAAAGCCAATAACCTTTAGGAACATAGATGCAAAAATCTCAAGTAAAATATTTGCATACCAAATTCATCAATACACTAAAAAGATCGTACACAATGTTCAAGTCAGTTTCATTTCAGGGTTGCAAGGCTGGTTCAATATACAGGAGCCAATAATATAATATGTCACATAAATATGATCAAGAAAAAAATCATAAGATCATTTCAGTAATTTTAGAAATTGTCTTTGACAAAATTCAATGCCCTCTCATGATAAAAACACTAAATGAACTAGGGATAGAAGGAATTTTCCTCAAGGAAATTAAGACTGTCTATGACAAAAACAAAGTTAACCATTATACTAATGGGAATAGACTGAATGCATTTCCTTTAAAATCAGTAAGAACACAAGAATGTGCACTCTGACAACTCCTATTCAACATAGTAATTGAAATTTTAACCAGAATAATCAGGTAAGGGAAAGAAATAAAAAGAATTTAAATTGGAAAGGAAAAAGTCAAATTATCCATATTTGCAGATGACATGATCCTATGCTTAGAAGACCCTAAAAGCTTCAGCAGAGGACTAGTAGAGCTGATAAAAATATTCACCAAGTAGCAAGATACAAAATCAACACACAAAAATTAAGAGTTTTTCTATATGCCAATAATTAATCCACTGAGGAAGAAACCAGGAAAACAATTCAATTCACATTAGATTTATATATTTGTATTCCTAAGTATGTATTTAGAAATATACTTAACTATGAAGGTGAAAAACCTGTACAATTGAAAGGAGAAACAGAAAAAGGCTCTTGAAGACTGAAAGACCTCCCAGGTTCATAGATTAGAAGAATCAATACTAAAATGCCCATACTACCAAAAGCAGTGTACAGATTCAATGTAATATCCATCAAAATTCTTTACATAAGCCAAAAAAAAAAGAGAATATTCAAATTCATATGAAAGAACAAATGACCCAGAACAACCAAAGGAATCTTAGACAAAAACAACAATGCTGGCAGCATTACAATACCTGATTTTAAGCTATACTACAGAGCTATAGAGCCATATAGCATGGTACTGGTATAAAAAAATGTACATGTAGAACAATGGAATAACATAGAAGTCCTAGAGACAAACCACACAACAACAGTCATCTGATTCTGAACTAAGGTGCCAAAAAATATATATTGGGAAAAAGGCATCCTCTTTCACAAATGGGAAAGCTGGATATCCATATGTAGAAGAACAAAACTAGATTCCTATGTCACATTGTTCAAAAGGCAACTCAAAATGAAGCAAAGACCTAGATATGAGAACAGAAAGCTTGCAACTGCTCCATATAAACAAAAGGAAACCTCTTTAATTTATAGGTATAGGTAACAACTTTATGAACATAGTTTAGGAAATAACAGCAAAATATCAAGAAATAGGGGCTGGGGATGTGGCTCAAGCGGTAGCGCGCTCACCTGGCATGCGTGCGGCCCGGGTTCGATCCTCAGCACCACATACCAACAAAGATGTTGTGTCCGCCGAGAACTAAAAAATAAATATTAAAAATTCTCTCTCTCTCTCTCTCTCTCCTCTCTCACTCTCTCTTTAAAAAAAAAAAAAGAGGATGTCATCACATTAAGAAACTTAAGCATACCAATAGTAAAAATTAACAGAGTCAAGAGAACCAACAGAATGGGAGAGAATCTTTGACAGGTACTCTTCCAACAGAGGATTAAAATCTGCAAATATAAAGAACTTGGAATAATCCATTTGTAAAAACAGATAATCCATTCAATAAATGAGCAGATGAACTGAATAGACACTTCTCAAAGAAGTAGAAATCACCCAAACTTATATGGAAAAAGAAAGTTCAACAGCTTTAACTATCAGGGAAATGTAAATCAAAACTACATTAAAATTCCATCTCACTGGAGTCATAATGACAAACCTCAAGAATATAAGCAGCAATGAGTGCTGGCAAGGATGTGTGTGTGTTTGGGAGGGTGGAGCTCTTACACGCTTTTAGGAATGTAAATTTGTTCAACTATTATGGAATCCAGGATGGAGTTTTCTCAAAAAACTGAGAATAGAACTACCATATTACCCAGCTATACCACTGCTTGGTATTTATTCTAAATAATTAGTCAGCATTCTTTTTATTTATTATTTATTTATTTTAGTTATAGTTGGACACAATATCTTTATTTATTTTTATATGGTGCTGAGGATCGAACCCAGTGCCCCACGTGTGCGAGGCAGGCACTGTACCACTGAGATATAGCCCCAGCCTTAGTCAGCATTCTTTAGAGATGCATGCATACATATGTCGATAAAAGCACAGTTCACCAAAGACAAGATCTGGTATCAGACTCGAAGTCTTTCATCAGATGTGTGGGCAAAATAAATATGGCATATTTACACAATGGAGTTTTATTCAGCAGAAGGGAGAATGGCACTATGTCATAGGTGGAAAATGAATGGAACTGGAAGATGTTATGTTTAGCTATGTAAGCCAGAGACAGAAAGACAAGTATTTTCTCTGATGTGAGGAACCTATGGACAAATAAAAGCAGGGGAAAAGGATATTGTGAACATTGTAGGTAGACATTAATATAGAGGACAGAAAGTGGGCAGAAAGGATGAGAGGGTGAGGAGAATAACAGAGAGTGAAATTGATCAAATTATGTTATAGGCATGCATGAATATGCTACCATAAAAATCACTATTGTTTATCATTAAAATATACCAATAATATGATTTAGAATTCCTGACACTGAAAAAGATGATTATGTATTCTCTTTTCAATTGCTTCTATTAATTTTCTGTATACTTTTGTTCTTGTAAATACTAACTGCACCCTAAATTTTACTGGATTCACAATTACTTTGAATAGTTAGTTATTTAGTAAGTAACAGGTATCAATGCCATTGGCTTTCTTCAACATTTAAAAATATTTTCAACTGACAAATTGTGTGATTTATTATTTATGACGAAAACTCAAGTATTGTTTTTGGGTACAATGTAATAGTTTTGTCTATTTATAGATTATAAAAATCCTCAATCAAACCAATTGACATAATCTTCACCTCACCAATTGATCATTTTTATGATAAAAATATTTTAAAAATTATTTTATTAATTTTGAAATACGCAATTTATTAAGATTCACTGCAATATATCACTAAAACTTAATATTACAGCTAATTGGAACATTGTACTCTTTGATCAACCATCTTCCTTTTCCATCTCCCTCCCTTTTTCGTTCAGCATCAGATAACAAGCCAACTGTCTACTCTGCCAAGTGTTGCTGACATTTTTTTATAGCTGTTCAACTCATTTGTTTTATTTTTTAATTTTTTATTTGTTTTTTTAATATACATGACCGTAGAGTGTATTTTGACATAGTATACATACATGGAGTAAAACATCCCATTCTTGGTGTCGTACATGATGTGGAGTTACTCATAAATTAACACAGGAAAGTTAAATCCTATTAATTCTGCTGTCATTCTTTTTCCCATTCCTTTTCCCTTCTCTTCATTTCCCTTTGTCTAATCCAATGAACTTCTCTTTTTCACCCACCTCCTCATTGTGTATTTGCATCCTCGTATCAGAGAAAACATTCAACCTCAGTTTTTTTTTTTTTTTGAGATTGGCTTATTTCACTTAGCATGATAGTCTCCTATGACATTTTAGTTCAATTAACTTGACTTAATCCAAAATGTTATTTGTATATTATTAGCATATACTTTATTCCTATACTTAAAAATTTAGCAGATCTGCAGAGTAATATTAAGTAAGACCAACAGTTGAGTAATAGTTGTTAATGGGCTTATTTGTAAAGAGAGAAAACATTCTTATTGAATATACAGTTACGGATAATTATCCCTTTTGTTTTCTACTACTATATTGTCAAATTATCTGACAATATAGTAGTAGAAAACAAACTCTTTGATTTTGTTTCATTCCCTGACTGTTGTTACTTTTACTACACTAGCTTCTGAGATTAATTACATATGCAACAACTTGATGAAAATGTGGCAAGTTCCTTATGTCATCATATGTAATAGTAAGGGACAACAAGAGTAGCTTTCTTCCAAGGATAGAAACCTAGCCTTTTGCAGGTCTGAATTCACGTGGTGTTCAAAGGGTACCTGGAGGTGAGTATCTTTGAAGCTATTCTTTTAGAAATAGTTTGATTTGCTTATTCTCTAACTGCTGATTTCATTATGTTCAATCATGAGATAAAGCACAGCTATTTTGCCGCTCAGCAGTCAAGCTTTACAAAATCAAGCTGTCTTCTTTCTATATCTCTGAACAAATGAAATGATCATGGCTTGTGACCTGAGATCCAGTAATCCCTGTGATGATGATGACATTTTAAACAAAAGCTCATGATTTTTGAAAGCTAAGTCACACCCCTAAAGGGAAAGCTACAAATAGATTATTTGTAGGGAACATATAACATATAGAAATTAGAAAAGAAAATCCCTTACAAAAATTTCCAATTGTAGTTTAAGCTTCTGTGCTTCAAATTGCTAATTTGCTTCAAGAGGCTAAGTAAATGTTTACATAATTTCATATTAAATTAATTGTTCAATTTATTATTTATGACAAAAGCTCAAGTTTTGATAAAATTTTACACATAAGAAAATAAATTTTCCATATTGTTTTGCACAGAAGACTGAATGCCTCAGAAATTACTCATTTAATTTTGTTTTGTTTTGTAGTACCAGGGATGGAACCCAGGAGATCACTCATGCCAAAACAGTGCTGTTACATCCTAACTTTATTTTATTCTGAGACAGGATCTTAGTCAATTGCCCAGGCTGTACTCTAACTTGTGATCCTCCTGACTCAATCTCCCTGGTAGCTGGGATCACTGATGTGTACCTCCAGGGTCAGTGTGGAGTTTCTTTGAATAACATTAGGATGACTAAAAAGTCTACTGTGCCTGCTTGAAATTCTAACATGTAAATACAATTGATATCACTGTGGCGTGCTTTATTCCTGATTTAGACAAGCTTTTATTATTTACTTGGCTCAAATTACAGCAAAGAGCCCTGTCCTAATTTTGGTAAGTGATGTAGTCTCAAGAAACAAACAAAGTCCACTGGTAATAATGTTCAGAACAGGAAACTTGTAATGACACCAAATGCCCATAATTTTTCTCCCATCCATTCACAGACTGTTTACTTTGTCTACTCTCTGATTTTTTGCCAAGAATGTATCTATTATATCTGGTATTTTACCTTATCATGAAAGGATTTCAGAGACTGAGCACTCATAATTTTCAATAAGGAGATTGACAGAAACTTAGTTGCTAATATGACAGGCATTTGCCTTTTCTCTGTCTGCCCATGCCCCCCATCACATGTGCATTACACATATTTTATAAATTTGTTATTGCTATCGATTTTCTTAATAATTAGTGACTGAATATTGTGGGATACTAGCTGATTGCAAAGAGTGGTCAAAGAATTTCCACTTTAACCAAGTACCCCATACTAATCTGATATTTGTGCTATAGGATAATGTTTCTTGCATGAAAATCTTGTGATTGAGCATTATTCTATAACACACCAAGCAATAAGACCAAATGTCTTCAATGGCAAAGAAGAAAACATAAAAATCTGTTGCTCTACATGGCCTAAGATTGTCCTAAGAGCCCAGGAAATAATATGCAGGAATTTCAGGTCAGAGAAAGAAATTCTGAGGGAAACACAAAATGTTTGGGTTAAATATGTTTTGGGTTACCATAGAACAGAAGCTCCAAGTCTGCCCTAGATCTCAAGTTATAGCTTTCCAAGCAAAAAAAGAGCTATTTATTATTCTCATTTATTTCTCAATGGAATAAAAACACACACACTTCTATAAAATTTCCTTTTAAGGTAGAATCTACTTCCAAAATGCTAAAGACAGACGTTGGCTTTGCCACAGTTGAAGAGATAATTATAGTTAAAGTATCCCATGATTTACCACAAGATGCTTAAATCTACTTCCAGAATTTTATAGTGAAATATTTTTTTCTAGTTTAGCTATTAAAATTGTAACTTTTCAAAAACCCCAAGGACAATTAACATTTCAAAACACATAATTTGTTTTTAGTACACAATAATGCATTAATGTATGTCTTGTATAATCTTAATTATTACTGATAGATACACTGATGTCTCCTATTACCAGAGAATGCCTAAATACAGTCCCTTTGTGAAGAAGGGACTTGGAAGTATGAATTCAAAACCTTGTTTTTATGTTACTCTATAGGGCAAATATCTTAAGCTAAGTTTAAAATACAGGTTGGATATGTATTTTTAGAAATAATATGTTTAAAGTGTATATTTTGTACTAGTTGTAATTATTCAAGATACTGGAAATGTAAACATATTGGAAAGAGTCATGAAAAATTACAGATTATGACATGACCTGAAGCCAAAAAAAACATGACTGTAGTAAAATTTTTTTGGACATTCTCAAACAAGAAGCTAGAGGTGAAGTTTATCTATGTCTTACCTCCAGAGTGAATTCTAGAAGAGGCCATTTGTCCAAGCCATATGAGTACTCATTCTAACAAAGAATTGCTGGAGCAGAAATAGTGGGTAAAAACAAAACATTTTGTATCACAAATAAAACAAAGCAACTGGGTGCAGTGACATATGCCTGTAATCCCAAAGCTTGGGAGGCTGAGGCAGGAAGATTCTAAATTCAAAGCTAACCCCAGAGATTTAGTGAGGTGAAGTTATAAGCAACTCAGTGAGACCCTGTCTCTAAGGAAAATATTTTTTAAAAAGAGCTAGGGATGTGATTCAGAGGTTAAGTGCCCCTGGGTTCAATCCCCAGTACCAAATAATAAATAAATAAAGCAAAGCAAGCCAGTTATGGTGGTACACACTTGTAATCCCTAGTGGCTCTAGAGCCTGAGGCAGGAGGATTGCAAATTCAAACCCAGCCTCAGCAACTGAAGCCTCATCAACTTAGTGAGATGCTGTCTGAAAAATTAAAAAATAAATAAATATAAAGTGCTAGGGATGTGGCTCAATAGTTGTGTCCCTGGGTTCAATCCTTGGTATGTATGTATATATAAACAAACAACAAACACACAAATAAATAAAACAAAGCAAAAAAAAAAAAACCTTACTTCCAGTTTTTATAATATAAACTTTGTATTCTTAGCACACAAGGACTCCTGATCTTAATTTAACATGCCAGAAAACAACCAAAATTCAAAACTCAAATCAATCCTATATCTGAGTGATTCATTTTCAAAATGCATTTGCTAAGAAAAAGTTGATGATAAAAAATGATATTTAAAGAAAGCCGGGCTGGGGATGTGGCTCAAGCGGTAGCGCGCTCGCCTGGCATGCGTGCGGCCCGGGTTCGATTCTCAGCACCACATACCAACAAAGATGTTGTGTCCGCCGAGAACTAAAAAATAAATATTAAAAATTCTCTCTCTCTCTCTCTCTCTCTCTCTCTCTCTCTCTCTCTCTCTCTCTCTCTCTCCTCTCTCACTCTCTCTTTAAAAAAAATAAAAATAAAAATAAAGAAAGCCATATGAAATCTCCTTGAACGTAAGATGCTAAGCCTAGGGCTCATGTGTCCTAAGGCCAGTGGAACAGGTATTTCGTATAGGACCAGATGTACTACTTCTACATTTGTGACATTTCAATATATAATATTTTAAACCAATTGCTTCAACTTTGAAGTTTGCATGCTTACAAATTTAAAGAATACAAGCATTAAAAATTTTAATATCCTGAGAGAAGAAATAGGGGGAAAGGGAGAATATTTGAATGCCTATAAATTATCATTGATGGGAATTAAAGGACTCAGGTCTAGATTCCTTTATTGCTTTCCAAATGTAATAGAAGAGCTTTCAGAAAACCAAATTGAGAAATCAGCAAGGTTTCAACTCTAAAGTGATAAAACAATGGCATAGTTTTATCACAAAGAAATGGTTTAAGAAGAAGAAAGAAAAAGCTGGGTATTGGATTCATAAAATTTGGTTTCCTTGAGATGAGAAAATTGGTTAACTTCTAAGAAAACAGAGCAAGCCAAAAATAAAGAATATTTTAGAAAGTAGTTGGAATGAAAAGCAAACATCTGTTATGACTCAGATATTATGCTGGTTTTTAAATGATCATTCATTCTAACTTATCCTAGGTGTGCAACAATTCTTACAATACCTTCTATTTTTCTGAAAGCATGTGAACTTAGAATGAAGTTTAAAACACAATAAATGAAAAGCAGAATTATTCCAATGGTGGCTGTTCCTGTTACTGAGGCACTGGCTCATTTGTTTGATTACTTTTCTATATTTTGTGTATTATCTTATATACTGGGTGTGAAATGAAATAAAAACAAGAATTAAAAAAAAACATCAATTATATCTTCAGTTTCCTCAGTTTCAGATTGATAGTTAACATTTAGTGTTAGATGACCTCTAAATATCTTATATAAGCAGCAATGATAATAACTCAAAATGTTAATATAATAACAAATACTTAAATATGCTACATGGAGTTTTGTCCAAATGATTGCAGAACTCATAACTCACAATGTAAAGCTGATAACTGGGAAGTTAAGCTTATTTTCGTCTTCTTTTTTTACTGACAGACTGTAGGAGTTTAGTAAAAATAGATTTTTTTCAATGTTATGCTAATGAATTTATGAGTCTATTTTAAATCAAAAGATAAAACAATTAGAAAAAGTATACTTATAAAAATGGAAGTTTAAAAATATTTAGATTTTTAATTATTTAGGAATTTCTCAATAATAACAGATAAATATTTTAAAATTTAATTAAGCATGATGCCATCCTCTATTTTTATTAGCACTAAGGTTATATTGAAAAGAAAATGAAACATATGTACATAGGGTTGTTTATCTATGTCTTTCCTACATACTCCAATTATTTGAAAAAGCTGTTTTCCCTCATTGACTGGAATTTAATCATTATATAATTGTCATAGTGTTTTAAAAACTGTTGTATGAAACCAACAAAATTTGAATAGGAGCCACTGCCGTGATGGCTGGGATTCATAGGACACTGATGCTTTCTGGCATTCCTTAAGGAACATACTGAAATGTCTCCAAACCCTCAAACTTATCTCTCAGGCCATTAGTAAAGTGCTCTCCCACACCATACATTTCATTTTCTTTTTCAGCTTTATTTATTTATTTATTTATTTATTTATTTATTTATTTATTTATTTATTCTTTCTTTCTTTCTCAGGAAAGATTAGGAGCAGCATGATGTGGGGTAAAGTGTGAGCCAAGGTATCGATGTAGTCATTGAAAGTGCTAATAAAAACTTATTTTGTGTGTTCGTTGTCTCCCTCTCAGTTTGCATTTTATTTCCTGTCATTGTTATTTATTATTTATGTATTTATTTTAGGAAAAAAAGCAATTTTAGGCACTGCCTTGGTGGCCAGAAGGAACAGCTGGCATTTTCTATTCTTGAAAAGGGTGCCAAGGATGGAAATATGTGGTTAACTGATGGTGTAAAATACTCTGAAATCTGTCTCAGCAGCTGTCATTGCAATGGACATGATACGAATGTGCAAAATGTTGCTCTTCCCTGCCAAGGCCTTCTGTACATTTGGCAGCACATCCCCCCAGTTCTGAATGTTTCCAGGCTGCCTTCAAGGTAACTGGCTGCATGGGTTAATACATAGAAAGGTACTGCATCTTTCTTCTCATGGTATGTTTGCTGAAGAAAAACAAGGGGAAAGTGTTTTTATCTTTGTTTCACTGACTTCATGTGCATCCAATAATGAAATTTTGTCTTATGGTCAACTAAATTTTAAGACACCTGTAGCTGATTTTGAAAGTTCTCATTCTTAAAAAAAACACAATTTGAAGAAAGGAATTTAAATTCATGTAAGAGTTAAGAAATGGCTCAGCAGTTTAAAGACAGTTTCATATGGACTATACTATTTCTTCTTTATCTGGAAAAGAACTTCAGAAATCTGATCTGTGAGTTTAAAAAGAACCATCAAATGAGTATATATGAATGATCAAATTGCAAAGATCCTTGCATCTCTTAACTTTTATATGGTATTTTATTTCTTTCTATCTTTCTGTTTGGTCTTGGGGATAGAATACATGGGCAATTGACCCCTGAACTGCATCTGTAATCCTTTAAAAAACAAAACAAAAAATTGAAACAGAGTGTCACTAGGCTGCCCAAGCTGTCCTCAGTGTCCTCAAACTTGTGATCCTACTTCCTCATTCTTCTGAGTGCCTGAAATTAAAGACAGGTGGCACAGCGCTTGGCTCTTTTTTTCTTTTTTAAGTACCTTCATAATATTTACAGTGTATTTCTATAGATGACTAGTATATAAGAAAGACACACACAATACTAATTCTATTTTATAAACAAAATATTAAATTTAAATAGATTGGGGGTATTTCATCTGCTAACATGATAACTTGACAAGATTAGATAAATTCTTTGTACTAATGACACTTTATGAGGAAAGTCACTTTGATTGGTCAAGGGAAGCTAGAAATTTTGTAACAAGTACCTGGGTTTTAAGCTGAGCATCCAGTAAAAGCCTTGTTAAAGTATTGAATCCTTGGGGAGATTTCTCAGACCTTTCTAGATCTATTTGTTCTCACAGTTTTGGGAAACCTGAATAAGATGGTACATATATTCATTATGCCTTGAATAGGTGGTATTTGTAAGTACATTATATGAGATGTTCAGAGTCATTTATATTAAATTAAAATGACACTTTGTTGATTTTAAGCAGCACAATGCTTAGGAAAATATTAATAATATAATTATTTTTAATAATGCTTCTGTTACATGACATAAGGAGAACTAAAGAGAAAATATGGATCATTAATATGTTTATTTCTGTTGTTTTCTCTATATTATATACAGGGAAATATTATAGCTCACTGTATAAAACTATAATAATTTGTGTGATTGCTTTTACTATATTTTAGAAAATTTACGTTAGTTAACTTATTAATATGAATTTTTTAAGTTAACAGATGAATTTTTTTGAGAGAGAGAAGAGAGAGAGAATTTTTTAATATTTATTTTTTTAGTTTTCGGTGGACACACATCTTTATTTTATTTTTATATGGTGCTGAGTATCGAACCCAGTGCCCGGCGCATGCTAGGCGAGCGTGCTACTGCTTGAGCCACATCCCTAGCCCCCAGATGAAAAATATTTTTAAAAAGATTGATATTCATAACATAATGAAGTATAGCAAGCATGAACCAAATAAATTTCAATCTTACCAAACTTCTTTTGTTGACTTTTCATATATATATAAAAGATTATAAATATAATTGTAATTATATAATGCATGTGCCCCCCCCCCACACACACACATGGATTAAAGATGTTATTGCTAAATCCCAGAAGATGGTAATGGCATTTCTTCTATACCTAATCTAAAATTATTTTAGCAACCTCTCTGTATTTACACCCTTGAAGAATTTGAAACCTGGGAGATAGTACATCCATACTCACTTGGCAAGGATGATAATTATCCATGTAGTTTAATAGCATTCATAATATTTTACATGTTAAGAATATATTGGATTTAAAATATTATTCTCCATATCTTTGGTATACCAAAAATAATTAATACAAATATCAACCTTCCAGTCTTTCATTTGATTTGACCACATTCTTAAAAAAAAAAAAAAACTTAGAATATATCATGGGCAATTCAATTCATCATAAATACTTTGTATCTCCACTCCATATAAAACTAATAGCTCCATTAGAAAATATATTCTTCCAAATTTTCAGAAATTTTTTTTCTTCTTCTTTTGTTAATTATCCTTGGAAAACATTTGTTTAGGTTAAAAAGAATATTCCTTAGAGTTTCCTGAAGAATGATAATATATGTTGAATGAATTAATATCTTTATTCATTATATGAATCACAAGATCAAACATTCCAAATATCAAATTTATTTGAAAAGCACATTTATAAATTACTAAAGACATTGACATATATTATGTTTAGATATCCAGGAGGTTTTATGATATTTGCAGAAAACACCAAAAGCATCTTTTAAAAAAAAATTTATTTTTTAACTGATAACAAAAAACCAAAAAATTCATATTAATAGGTTACCGTGTAGTATTTTGATACACGAATGCCTTGCAAACTGTTTAAGTCGATTTAAACACGTATCAGGTGGTGATGTTTAAAATTATTTTCCTGCCCACTAGATTGTGCTAAATAAAAACTGGTGATATAATATTCTTTCTCCTATGAGAAAATGCTTTGTAAGTAGTCGTGCCAGTGTTTAGACCATCTTTCTCAGTGTCAATCTGGACACACTCTGAGCCTGCACTATTCCATACCCAGCTCTGCGTGGTGAAAAGGAACACACTAACTCAAAGGCAGACTGAAACCCTGAGAAAAGGCCTTCCAATCAAAGTGGCCATTTGATTCCTTGGCTCAGATCAATTTTTATATTTACTATTTCAGCACAAATTTTAAAAACTAAACATTTCTTTAAAAATTGGTATTATGACATTATCAAAAGGTATATATATCTTAAAATCTTGAGTATAAAATTTATCAGGGAATTTCAATGAGCTGCTTTATTTCATTTGCACATGGTAAAAAGCAAACACAACAGCTGCTCACACAAAGAACATGGTAAGGGTTATTTTATTGACCCAAAATGAAGATTATACTAGTAAAAAATATGTACAATATGATAATTTGTAAGATTTTAATTGAATAAAGATGTAAAAATTTAGATATAAAATTAAGAATAAACTTTGAAGAAATTCATAGAAGTTGGTTTAGTGATACTCCTGTTAGAAAAGAAATGTTCAAACAATAGATTTGTTACAAATCAGAAATATTTCAAGCACCTTAAAAATTGTGAAAAGGTAAATACACATGAAAAGATGTGTTTTACAGAGTGAATACGTAACAGGGTCACTGAGAAAGTTTGGGAGAGCACATGCTAAATAATCAACTGTAAGCAGAAAATTTTTAAAAAATGATAAGAAGAAAGCAGGATGCAAAAGGCATAAAATGGACTTCCATGCAGGCTGTCAAGATCTTGGACACTTCATTGGAAGGCTCTGATGTGGACATTGCCTCTTAGTCCCTTGTCAGTGATTCCTGCATGCCCCTGCTTTACCCTGTCACGTGGGAAAAAGCTGCCCACCAGCAAGCTGGATCTCTGAAATAAAAGCCGATCTCTAGGAGCTGATAGAATATGTTTTCAATTTTTATTATGCAACTTTAAAAGCAAACTACCAGAGTGACACATGACAGGATCCTCTGATATTATATATATATATATATATATATATATATATATATATATATATATATATATGGAGAGAGAGAGAGAGAGAGAGAGAGAGAGAGAACAATATTTTAGTCTTACTACCATATTATGCCATAGTTAATTGGCAGTATGTGCTTTCTTCTACACAAATGACTTTTCATCTCTTAAAATATTTTTAAATTAAATTTATATTCATTTTATTATTTTTTTAAAGAGAGAGAGAATTTTTTTAAATTTATTTTTCAGTTTTCGGTGGACACAACATCTTTGTTTTATTTTTCTGTGGTGCTGAGGACCGAACCCAGCACCCCGCGCATGCCAGGCGAGCGTATTACCACTTGAGTCACATCCCCAGCCCTGCAATTTGTATTTTATATCAACTTTAGGTTCACAAAAAATTTGAGCAGATATTACAGATTATTCTATTGCATTTCATGAGTGTTTAAATTGAATGCTTTATCAATTACTTTTAAGAATTTTGTGATTTTTTAGCATAATTTATTTTATAACCATTAGCTTTAAGGCTTACTTCTAACCTTTCTTATTTTTTTAAAAGTCATCATTTGTTTACATTTGTCTTGAAGAGAACTGCACACCAATTTACCTCAGTACTTTTGATTGCTCAAATACTGAATGCTAGAAAACCCTGATGCCTAACCTTGGTTACCTCAGATGGGTGATAATTCTTAGGTTTTCACTTTTGATTTTATGTCCTTATCTCAAGGGCAGATATTCAGGAGGGAAAATAGTGAGGAGAATTCCAAGCCCACCTCAATGTATCCTTCTTCCTGTCGTTGGCATTTCAAATCTGGTTGCTATAATTATTTTCTAATAATTTTATATGACTCTAAGTAAATTAATATGTGTATATATCTTTATAATAGTATTCATATATGATTCACCATGTGTTATATTACTATGTATGTGTAACTAACGTAAGGATATTATATAACATATAAATTAACACGATTATAGATGGATATATGCATTTTTATTTAAATGGGTCCATATAAACATAGTTATATGCAAATTTCATATAATATCAACATTTTTCAATATTTTACATGAAGAAATATCTTTCTGCTTATCATCTATCCTTCGTCTTTATCATCTGTTTAATATTCAGAATGTACAATTGTCCTTTGTGAGAAATTTAGTTTGATACCAGCTATATCAATGTCCACACAAGCCAAACTGCAATTTTCATCATATTTTCATGCCTTCTTGAATAAAATATTTCTTCCATAATATTACTCCTAAATTCATTTGTAAGGTACATGTTCTTCTTATATCCTTAAAGGTTATCACTGACAATTTAATTTCACACATGGTTTAATAAACACAAATTTTGATGTTTATACTTTTGTAAATAGTTTAAGGACTGCATAAATCTCTCTAATCCTGCTCCTTAACCTGGCTCACAGGGTGATTCATGGAATGCCATAGTTTAATGATTTCTGTATTCTATTCTAAAGTATTTGTCATTCTTGGTTTTGAAGTCAATATATGTTTAGCTTAACCCAATAACTTATCACCTTTTTAACTCAATATGATAACTTTATAAGTTATTATACTGAGTTCATCTTCAACAATATGGTTTTCTTACTCCTTGAAAACCATATTGTTGAAGATTATGTAGTCAGATTAATTAGTGCTAACCTCAGTTTCTATGACTAACATGACTTTATGCCACCCTTAAAACTTATGCATGAACATATATATTCTAATATCACACTTAGAAATTACATGTGTGTGTGTATATGGAAAAGGAGATGGAGAGAGAGAGAGGGAGAGAGATGTTTGTGTGTATCTTAGTGTATATTTGCTCTTGGTACTTTGAAAAAAAATATTCCACTGTCTTTTCATTTTTGCTTTTGTTATTGAGAGCTAGGTAATTAACTCTTTGTGGGTATTTAATCTTTTGAATCTGTTTATTTTTAACATAACCTATTTGCCTTTGGTGCTTAGTTTAAATATCTAGAACTAGTGAATGAAAGAGCAAATATTTTAGAAGTAATCACTAAATGTTGATAAGACATATGTACTAAATATTAGCAAAAATGAGGAATATAATTTTTAAAACTTCTCCCTCTGTCTTTCAAGTTTTGTAAACTATTTTTCCTATCTTCTCACAAAATGGTTTTGTGCTCTTTTCCAGGTAATTTCTTCTAATTGTTCAATTCATTAAGTTTCTTGTGAGCTATTTCAAATATTTTCTTACTTCTAAATTTCTAAAACTTAAATAAATACGTATTTTCAAATCTGCCTTCTAGTTCATAATTTAGAAACTCATTTTTATTTTAACTATCTTATTTAAATATTTCAAAACATTGACATACATTTTACACTTTTTTTTTTGTGGGAGACTTGTAATTCTTAGCTTATTTTTGCCACAGATGTCCCACCTATGGGAAAATAGGAAGCTAAATTATATCAGCCATATAGAATAAAGTACCTTTAACTTGAGTATCAGTTAGAATAGTGACATCTGAGACTGTCTTCCACTAGGTTGCTTAAGTATATTATTTCTTAATGTTTTGTTGTAATTAATATGTGAAAGTAATTATAAAGTACTAAATGAACAAACAAGAAGATAGGCTGCAAAGTTATAGCATATTATGATTCAAATTTTATGTAGAAATACTTGCATATTATGGAGTAGAGGAAATAATAAATGAGTGTTCTTTTATGTAGCAAAAATATATTTTAATGCAATGGTACTGAAATTGACTTTTTCATTTTATATGTATTTATACATAATTTTATCTATTTTCTCTAATAAATTGACATCATTTTTGTATTTAAAAACACAAACAGAGCTGGGCACAGTGGGGCACACCTGCAAGCTCAGCAGCTCAGGAGGCTGAGGTGAAAGTGTTACAAGTTCAAAGCCTGTCTCAGCAGTTTTGTGAGGACCTGTCTCTAAATTAAAAAAAAAAAATAATAAGCAAGGGTTAAGAATATGGCTCAGTAGTAAAACACTCTTGGGTTCAATTCCTATTACAAAAAAAAAAAAGAAGAAAGAAAGAAAAGAAGCCCACACAAATTAATTAATTGTATAAACTTTTTTTGTTGTTTTGCATAATCCTTTTATTGATTTTTGGAATAATGCCAAGAGGTTGGATTCTGTGTTTCCTTTTTAGCTATAAGGCAAGCATTGATGTTCTATAATTGAATGGAAAAAATATGAAAGAAAGATACTGGAAGAATTTGAGGATATATTTATATACTTAATAAATGCATGAATCGTCTTATTTGCATCATGATCTTGGGAGGATAAAAATGATAGGTGCTCTTAAGGGGTTGAATTTCTAGTGAAAAGAAGACATACCAAAAAATAAAATGGAGCAACATTGTACAGGTGATACAATTGTTGTTTGGATGTGAAGCAAGCTTTCTTTTGAACTTGGTGCAACTAATGAATATAGGTTTCTTGAATTCCTGTGTGTGTGTGTGTGTGTGTGTGTGTGTGTGTTCTTTCTCATTTCTGAATGTCATTTATGATTTAACTTATACATGGTGTTCTGATGATAAAACTTAGGTCACACACAAAATAGTGCTTTGAAAAATCAAAGCTGTTTAATGTTAAGTAGACAAATTACAATTACTATTTTGCAAAAGAATTGACTTTAGTTGAGGGCTGATTTATTTCTCAGAGAATGAAACTGAGACCTAACTGTTACTTATCTTTCTTTAAGTAAACTTTTCAATGTATAAGGAAATAAAATAGGCAGGTGATAGGAAGTCTCACTCTGATTCTCTCTTCACAAACTTGAAATCTAACTACCAACAGCTGTTTTGATTTTTTAAGTACAAAGGAGACTGAAAAAGAAGATTAAACTATCGGCATACTTACTAGGAAAACAACATATCTATTATCTAAAGCCACATGTGACTAGGTAGGGTTTTTTGTTTGGCAAAAGACCAACTCATGTGATAAAGAATCTAGCAGTCTGTTATGAGCAAATTTACATGGTGATCAAAGATGCTCTCTGGGAAAAAAAAGTTAGTAGTCTCTCACTTTCCCTTATTTCACAGCAATGGGTTTAATTCCAGTGGTTGACACAGAAGGTTTTTTATTGAAACTAATGAGCAATATTTTTGAGTACTTGATAAGTATAAAATATTGTACTATGTATTTTGCAATAAGTAAGTAAATAGAGATATAAACCATCTTCTGAGATCTTATACACTAGGACAAAAAGAAAAATTATGCATTCTAAAAATTATATTTAAGCGGAAACTTACAAGCACCAAACTTGGAGCTTAATTTTTTATACAAAAGCTGAGGATGGAGCTATTTATGCAAATTTGGAAAAGATTCTACACATGAGATGGCATTTGAATATAACCTTAAGCTTTAAGATGTAAACAGTTTGTAAGCTTTGATAATATGAAACACACAACAAGGCATTCATGATCAAGTATAGTAAAAAACAAAAAAGAGAGAATAGAAAATAAAGGATGACCTGGTTAGCAATGTGCAGTAGTTTTGAAAAAGACAGCTGTGGGACAAACAAAAAGAATTAAAGAAAGCACATGCCAGATAATCCTAGACCATGAATATTGAGTTTATATTAAGATTTTATTTTCAATAGAGTTTATAAAATTATAAAGGAGTGTTATCCGAAATCATGTAAAACTTGCTTCAGATTGTGCCAGAGTTCAAAGATGGGAGGTTGAGATTGGAAAACAGGATTGGGAAAGAGGATTTCCTCCATTTGGTGGGAACACCAAACTTTAGAGAAGAAACTTGGCAACTGCTTAGTTTGTGTTGTGCAAGTTGTTTTGTTTTAGACTTTGAGAATTAACTTTTTCCTGGACTAATGATTCTCTTTTCCTATTCTTATCCTTTTGTTCACTGTTTATTCTTTGATACTTTTTTTCTTACGTGTATTTATCTTTTGGGAAAAAATTATTCTAAAAACCACAAAGATATAATGTATAATAAACAATTATAATCCTATCACACAAAATTAAGTTTAAAATTTTGGTTTTATATTTTTCTTCTTAAATTTAGTAAAAATAAAAATAAAGATTATCATTCATTATCTTCCTAGTTGCAATGACTGTAAGTTTGGCCTACAAAGTGCATGTATTTATATTTGCAATATTTGATATTTCTAATTTAAATTTAGATACACATGAAAAAAAGTCACCTGTGTCTTGCTTTTTAGCGTAACATTCAAATCGAACTGCATTATGAAAACAATGACAAAGTTTTGAGTCTCAATAACTAAGCTACTGGTTAAATAAGTAGAAAGTGATTTTGAAAAGAAAATGGAGAGGTACTTGTGCTCCAAGTTCATTTAGGACATGTTGAAATTGATGTACTGAGTGTACCTTTTTCCCCGCATCCTCTCCAGCACTTGTAGTTGTTTGACTTCATAATGGCTGCCATTCTTAGTGGAGTGAGATGGTACCTTAGTTTTAATTTGCATTTCTCTGATTGCTAGAGATGGTGAGCATTTTTTTCATGTGTTTGTTGATTGATTGTATATCCTCCTTGAGAAGTGTCGGTTCAGGTCCTTGGCCCATTTGTTGATTGGGTTATTTATTCATTTTTTTGTTGTTTAACTTTTTGAGTTCTTTGTATACTCTAAAGATTAGAGGTCTATCTAAATTGTGAGGGGTAAAAATTTGTTCCCAGGATGTAGGCTTCCTATTTACCTCACATATTATTTCTCTTGCTGAGAAAAAACTTTTTAGTTTGAATTTGTTCCATTTGTTGATTCTTGGTTTTAACTCTTGTGCTATAGGTGTCCTAGTTAGGAATTTGAGGTCAGACCCCACATGATGGAGATTAAGGCCAACTTTTTCTTCTATTAGATACAGAGTCTCTGGTTTGATTCCTAGATCCTTGATCCATTTTGAGTTATCTTTTGTGCATGGTGAGAGAAAGGGGTTTAATTTCATTTTGTTGAATATGGATTTCCAGTTCTCCCAGCACCATTTGTTGAAGCTGCTATCCTTTCTCCATTGCATGGTTTAGCACCTTTGTCTAATATAAGGTAGTTGTAATTTTGTGGATTGGTCTCTGTGTCCTCTATTCTGTACCATTGGTCTACCAGCCTGTCTTGGTGCCAGTATAATGCTGTTTTTCTTACTATTGCTCTGTAGTACAGTTTAAAATCTGGTATCTTGATATCACCTGTTTCACTCTTCCTGCTTAGAATTGCTTTAGCTATTCTGGGTCTCTTATTTTTCCAGATGAATTTCATGATTGCTTTTTCTAATTCTGCAAGGAATGTCGTTGGGATTTTGATCAGAATTGTATTGAATCTGTAAAGTGCTTTTGGTAATATGGCCATTTTAATAATATTAATTCTACCTATCCATGAGCAAGATATACCTTTCTATCTTCTAAGGTCTTCTATTTCTCTCTTTAGGGTTCTGTAGTTTTCATTGTATAGATCTTTCACCTCTTTTGTTAGATTGATTCCCAAGTGGAAAGCAGTATGGAGATTCCTTGGAAAGCTGGGAATGGAACCAGCATTTGACCCAGCTATTCCCCTTCTTGGACTATACCAAAAGACCTAAAAAGAGCATACTACAGGGACACAGCCACATTAATGTTTATAGCAGCACAATTCACAATAGCTAGACTGTGGAACCAACCTAGATGCTCTTCAATAGATGAATGGATTAAGAATTGTGGTATTTATACACAATAGACTATTACACACCACTAAAAATATAACAAGATCATGGCATTTGCAGGAAAATGGATGGCATTAGAGAAGATTATGCTAAATGAAGTTAGCCAATCCCTAAAAAACAAATGCCGAATGTCTTATCTGATATAAGGGGGGTGACTCAAAATGGGGTAGGAAGGAAGAGCATGAGAAGAAGATTACCATTAAATAGGGAAGAGAGGTGGGAGGGAATGGGAGGGAGAAGGGGAATTGTATGAAAGATGGAAGGAGACCTTCATCATTATACAAAATACGTGTATGATGATGTGAGGAATAAAAAAAAGAAATGTGTCACATTAGATTGGGTAGAGAGAAGTGATGGAAGGGGAGGGGAGGGAAAAGGGGGATAGGAAGAGCAGCAGAATAAAATAGACACTAGTATTGCTGTATGTATATACATGACTGTATAATCAATGTGATTCTGCAACCTGTACACTTGGAAAATGAGAAATTATACCCCATTTGATTCAAATGTAAAAAAATAAAAAGAAATTGATGTACTGGCAAGAAATCCTGGTGGAAGAGCTTGCAAGGCAGGTTGAAATGTGAAACCTGATTTGAAGAAGTATAACTAAATTTGATGGGTGTTATTTTTAATACTACTGACAATTGAAGCCATTTAGGATTTTGTCTCTTAAAGGAACTTCCTTAAATGTCAAAGTGCTCCAGGCCCATCTCATTTTCTAGTCTTATGACTGAAGAAAAAAAATCAAAATAAGTAAAAATAATTCTAATAATTCTAATAATTCTTATATAGCTAAATAATCTGTTTTGTGTATTTTATTAGAAATTAACTAACGTCTCCCTCCTTTGAGACTAATATGTTTAAATTCATCTGTTCAGTTGTGCTAACAACATAACAATAGTTGCTCAGAATATATTAAATACAAATTATGTCTTTAAAGTTGATAGTAGGCATTGCTTTCTTTTGAGAGTATTATTTGCTTTTAATGCCTGTTTTTAACAGGGAAGTTTCTTTTCTTTTTTTGCATCCATGAAATTTGTTTTCACTTTTGTAGTTTTGTATCAGACTTCAATTAAAATTTTCCTCACAATTGGCTACATCATTTTATTTAAGTTACTTATTTAATCCAAATTAAAGAATGTGCCAGAGAAGCTCTTTCCAAATAATTAGAAAAGTATCTTTAGTTTAACCTAGATCAAGTGCTTATATTTTAAAACTCATGTGAATAGGCTTTCTAGCAATTACCTGAAATCTGTCCCTGAGCTTTTGTCATTAAACAATTAAGCTCTATTTCTTGACTTTCAATTAGTATATTCACTATCCCACTCCATATTTGATAAGTTGATTAATGAATCACCAGAGCAATTTCAGCCCTGTCAAAATAATGGAGAATTCACCATATTTGTTCATACTAACTAAATTTAAAATGTTAATTCATGCTCAAAGGCAAACTTCAGTACTGGGGATCATAAAGAAAGATGTCGAGTGGGAGTAAAAAGTGTAGGTGTCTCCAAATAGGTGTCAGAGATGGTTCTGGGAGGAGTATGATGTTTGGGCAGTCCCAGAGAACTTACAACAGTTCATGCAAGGTTTTTTTTGTTTTGTTTTGTTTTTTTGTTGTTGTTGTTGGTTTTTTTTTTTTTTTTAGTTCTGCAATAAAGTTATAGAATATTTTTGACTACTGAAATGCTACAAAATTTGGACATTCTGAAATGTCCTCTTCAATTCTTCCAAATGCAAATAATTGCTTTAATTATTTTGTTTGGACATTGGACACTGCCTCCCATTCCTCTAGGAACCAATTATTCCTGCTGAAAAATTTGTTTCCTGTCATGTAGTCATGGGTTAGGTGACAGAAATCAGAGAATTTCAAAAGATTAGCAGAGACAGAGAAAAATAATCTTTAAAGAGCCTTGGGGCAAACATAGAAACAATGTACATGCAAAACCTGATCCAATGATGAAAAGTACCTCCTTTGATGTTTTACAGAGGCGAATAAAATGTTGAAATAACGCTGCTGAAAGTAGATTTTGTAGTTGTATGAAACTTATTCTGCGTAAGTTTGCATACTGTGTGAGCTGACAAGTACAAAAGCACTTGTTTTTCAGGGGTCAGATTTACTTAAACCATACATGGTAGGATATAGATAGTATCACTTACTATTTGGGGGACAAGAGAATTTTTCAGAGGATGAACATCAGAAGTAGTTCAAACCTAGTTCCTTAGACTTAAGATACTTCAAACATTAATGAAAAATAATTTGAAAGTATTATAAAATGCTACTGGCTAGCTGCCCTCCTTGATGCTGTAGAAATGCATAGAAGTCAAATTCTTCCTCTCACAGTACTGTGAATCTTCAGTCAAAGCCATAGTTCCTCTCCCTACTAAAATATCTTGAAGTAAACTTCTATATCTCAGGGTCATTGTAACCCCTGCTTGCCCTCTTTGCTCTCCAACACTGTGGCACTGAAAGATATTTCAGTTAAGTGGAAATCATTTGTCCTCCTAATTTTTTTCATGAAATGACTTTGATTGGCCTAGTTTTTTCTCCTATCCTTTAGCAACTCTAAACTTTAAGTCCACTGTCCTATCCTTACCCTTTGGCACAGTTCCTTTGTTGTTTTCTTTGAACTCTCATTTCATAGTCTCTCTACCTCTTTACTGTAAAGGATGTACTTTCTTATCATAAATGTGTGAATTCTCTCTATCTCACGTTCTTCTATAGGAAAACAGCATTTCTGTTCCAGAAAGTGTCTTTCCATCATTTATGCCATCACGTTTTCTTGTCTGAAATCCACAATATACCCTCGAATAATACTCTCATCAGAGCTTGAGTCAGAGAGGATTCAACTTCCCATATCTGAAAAGAGAAGGTAAAAAACCCAGGCTTTCCTAGTCTTCAGAGGCTCCACTATTTATCAGGTTACATCTTGCACTCAAACTCTGTATTTCAAAGTGTGATTGTCTATTTTTCTATGGATCTGCACCACCAAAACTTCTGAAGTGCCCTTCTATTTTCCTCAATGACTATAGCACTTTCTTCTCCAATTTTTCTTCCTTACTTCTGTTGTATTCGACTGGGTGTCCGTCTCATTGATGGCAAGGTGTGCTCATTGATGTCCAAGTCCTGTGACATCATGTGACATCCTGTGACATCATTCCTCATGTTTCATGTTTTTTTTTTCCCTGTATTTACTAGTATGTCATTCTAATCAGCCTCAAATGTGTTTTCACTAATTTTCAGCTTTTAAAATTATCTATTTCTGATTTTAAATCCTTTGGGTATAAGCCAAGGAGTGGGATAACCAGGTCAAATGGTGGTTCCATTCCCAATTTTCTGAGGAATCTCCATACTGCTTTCCATACTGGTTGCACCAATTTGCAACCTACCGGCAATGTATGAGCATACGTTTTTCCATACATCCTCACCAACACTTACTATTGCTCGTATTCTTGATATTTGCCATAGTGACTGGAGTAAGATAAAATTTTGTTTGATTAAATGATTGCAGATTTGATTAGATAATGCAGTTTTCATTAAATGATGCAGCCTCAAGTAAAAGGGTACTACAGAAATTTTGGTGGTGCAGATCCATAGAAAAATAATGTTTTTCACAGTTTAAAATACAGAGTTTGAGAGCAAGATGTAACCTGATACTTAAATAGTGGTGCCTCTGAATGACTAGGAAAGCCTGGCTTTTTTGCCTTCTCTTTTCACAGCCTATATGGGAAGGTGAATCCTCTCTTCACTCAAGCTTTGGTAAAAGTATTATTCGAGGGTATGTTGTGGATTTCAGACAAGAAAATGTGATGGCATAAAGTTTATATAGCAGCTAACTTCACAACAGCTCAACTAGGGAACCAACCTAGATGCCCTTTAACAGGTTAATGAATAAAGAAAATGTTATACACACACACACACACACACACACATACACATACACACACACACACACATACACATACACACACACACACACAATTGAATATTACTCAGCCTTAAAGAAGAACGAAATTATGGCATTTGCAGGTAAATGGATGAAGCTGGAGAATATCATATTAAGCAAAATAAATCAAACCCCCAAAACAAAGCCTGAATATTTTCTCTGATAAACAGATGCTGCTCCACGATGGGGAGGGAGGAGCAAGTAGGGAAGAATGAAGGAACTTTGGATTATGCAAAGGGGAGTGAGGGGAGGAGGATGTGGGGATGGCAAGTACAGTGGATATAATTACCCTATTGACATCTATGATTATACTACTAACGTGACTCTGCACTATGTACTGTCAGAGGAAGGAGAAATTGTGCTCCATTTGTGTGCGATGTGCCAAAATGCATTTTACTGTCATATAGAACTAATTAGAACAAATTGGAAAAGTAAAAAAAAAATCTATTTTTTAATTTTCTTTCAATTCTGTTTTTCAGAATAGTATTTAAAATATTTTCTGACAATATTTGAGTGTGGAATCAAGGGCCTTGGGTCCTACAACTTTTTCCCATATAGATGGATGAGGACACACTGCCTAATGTACTGAATTTTTACCAACATCAATAATTGGATCCCCTCTACAATACTTTGCAATATTTGTGTGTCATTGCTTAATCATGTCTTACCTCCTCTTCAAGAAGTGAACACCCCTCTTCTTTCCAAGGCTCAGGATGTGTCTTCTCCTCCCACTTACTACCTGCAGGCTTTTGAGTCTTTTTTTTTTTCTGTGATTTTTCAGGATGAACATGGGATAGGTGGGAAAATTGTGGGCTGTGGTGTTGAGTTGTGTGAATTCAAATCCTCATGCGGCCTCTTATTAGCCAGAAGGGTAGCTATATAGCTTCTAGGCATAAAATTTGTAGATTTTCTTTATATATGTCAGTTTCATCATCAGCAAAAGAGAAATGATTATGACAGTTTTCTGCAAGGATTACTGTGAGAAATAAATGAGGTAGGATTATGATGTGCTGATGTAAGTGATAAGAACAGTATTTCCTATTGTCGTTTTTATTATTACAAAATAGTTTTTTCTATTTCCTGAACCTCCAATTTTTGTACTTTGCCAGTTCCTTTACCAAAACCTACTAAAAATTGTCAGACCACTCATATTGTAAAATAAAATTCTCTCTAACTGGCAAATATAATTGAAATTAAATTATCTGTCATAAAAATGCCTGATTCATCAAGACTTCTACATGTCCACTTTTAGATTTTGCTTTATGTATATAAGATGTTATGTTATCAGATTGATATATATAAGTTATAATATTAATATATATTTTATTTCCATTTTTAACTGGCATAAAAATTTTAAATATTTAAAGGGTGCCATATGATGCTTTGATGAATGTATATATCATGCAATTTCAGAGCAGAGTAAGGATTTGTGTCTACTCAAAAGTTATCATTTGTTTGTTTTAAGAGTATTCAATATTCTTGCTTCTAGCTTTTCTGAAATATACACTAAATGAAACATACATTATAGAGAGGCCATGTAGGAGAGAGAAAAAATTCTAGGTGGTCAGGGCAGGCTCCATGAAGACTTGAGTTGAGCCACGATAGAATCAACAAGCTTTAGACAGGTTAGGATAATCCTAAAGGCCTGGAAGTAAATCTCAAAGGCTGGTTATTGATTGAGTCACAGAAGGCCTTCACAAATATGCAAGAGAGTCTCCAGACAGAATTAGGGATTCAGGGGTGAAGTAAGTTCATGCTAAATACAATTACACCCAAATTAACAAAATAATTTGAATATTAAATGAACTTTTTATTTCAAGAATTATTTCTTTAGTTAGATTTGATAACAATTTTGTATTTTTTAAGCAACCTTTTAAGGATGAATACTAAAATATTTATAGATGAGTTGATCTGAAATCTGTAAATTGCCTCAAAATGATAGTGGATGAAGGAAAATGAACAGGAAAATACAACAGGATTGGCTAAGTTGTAATGGTTTTTGTGACTGCACAACATGCAAAAAGTGTTCATTATAGTAATCTATCTTTGCAGTATTACAAATTCTCCATAATAAAAAGTTTTAAATTTTATAACATATATTTTATTAGAATACATGACTGGCTAATTTAGTCTTAATATCAGTAGACACAATGGATAGAAATATGTTGTAAAGTCATCCTCTCAATACTTTGATATTAAGACACTATTTGATATCGATCTTTCACATATAATATACTTAATGTATCTACAAACATTTCTATGTGATTTTTAGAAATGTTTTCATTTTTTGGTTCTTGGAAGGAAAGAAGTTTTTCTTTTACATGTTAAAATTTTATACTCTAGGATACATATAAAGTTTTATAGTACTGTTTAGGATGAAATACATTCTTTCTTGAATTCTCATTGAAGCATATGTGCCTGCCCTTTATTTCCAGCTCAGCAGATGTTAAGTAGGCTCTCTGTCCCTCAGTTTTTACTGGTATGTGGTGGTGAAGTTATGAAGAAACCTTATTGGAGTGATATGAGATTAGAGGATTCTACTGAGCACTCAAGTCAGTATAAAGAACACTTTTTTTTTTTTGTTTCCAGAGACATGATGTTTACATCCTTAGAAAGAGTGTACATAGGCATGTGTTCATATGAGAATATTAGATATGCAAAGCAAGACAGAACTGTAAATTTAGAGAACATTGGAAAATTAAAAAAATTCTTGTGAAACTTTGCAGTGGCTTAAGACATATAAGCAATAGTTTAAAGCTTTATAAGGTCATTTGCAATTCATATTGGAACCTATATCTCTGTTCCCAGCATTTTAAAAGGTTGTGTGCATCAGAGTAGAAAAAGAAATTGCCTTAATCTAAATATGGTCTTGCTACAACTGTCTGGGACAAAAATACGAAATTGGATTCTTTTAAATTCAGTATGTTCTGCCTTTAACTATTATTTACAACCCTACTGGTACTGTTTAAAAGTACAATAGGGATTCTATGTTTAAATAATCAAGAACCACAAAAATAGTAAGTTATAACAAGAAAAGTTATGGTGACTAGCTTTAAAGTCTAATGAGATTTGTCTTTAAACTGCTCAATAAGTTCTTTATTTAAATTTAACCTACTTTAAAAAATTCTTTTTAGAAAAGTTTCAGACTGAATGTACATGAAAGATGTTTCCCTGAAGGAGTAAATAATAAAACTTAGATGTATAGAATGCATATTATTTTTTCTTTAAAATTTAATTTTAATAAGATTTCTAAAGTCAACTGAATTCAAACATAATGAAAACTGGCAACTAATTGTAGTAGAATAAAATGCATGTCAAATTTAATTATCTTCGGTAATTCAGTTTCATTAATTTATAATTGAATTAAACTTCAATACTTGGAGAAAACAACTTTTTTCTCTGGAACAATTCTAAAATGATATGTTCTTAAATGATTTTCTTATTGTACAGCCTTTCTTTAGATGTCATAAATACATAAGTAATTTTAAAAGTTAAAGGAAATATTGTTTTCTATGGCTTGACAATGGCCTAAACTTTTGAGACAATGATCTTAAGCAACATGATAAACTTATCCATGTAATTATTGTAAATTTCTTCCTTATAAAAAGAAATCATGGGTTTACTTACTTACTTACTTATCTTGCAACCTGAGGGGACTGGTGTTTTATTCAGGGTCTTTTATAATATTTGATCATTTGAGTTTGTTTATTGAGATTGTGCATTTCTTTTAACATTCCAAATTTATTTTATTGGGCTAGTTTAAAATATTAATGATAATCTTTAGTTGTAATTAAAGAGAAAAAATCTTTCAGTTGTCTTGTTTTCTAACAGATTTTCACGGAGTATTGTAGGGACAGAAATATTAAATAATGACAGTGATATCTGCTATATCCTGCAGACATTTTACCATGGAACACTTTTTCTTATCCATTTCATGAAGAGCTGAGTATGTTTCTTGCAATTTTTAAAGAAAAACTACAATGGAGGAAATCAGGTAATCTATTCTAAAAACATGATAGTATTTACAGCTTTATTATGATCAGGTCTCATTGATAAAGAGAAAATAATAACGTTCTGTGTATTCACTGATAAAAACAGAACAATGTATTTTTTTTATATGAATACACCTGAATTAGAGGAGGCAAGAACTATTCCCTTAGCAATTGTTTCTTCTCTGTATGTTTATATGTGTGTGTATGCGTGTGTGTTTGTGTGTGGGGTGTGTGTGTGTGTGTGTGTGTGTGTGTGTGTGTGTGTGTAAAAGAGAGAGGGGGTGGGTGGGGAGCATTGCCATTTATTTTAACAGTAATGCTATTGCTTCTGCTATTTGGGGTACAAAAAATGCCACCATGAAGTTATTGGGGGTAATCATGTTCACTTCATTGCAACATTAGAGTGCTTTTACTTTTTTCAATTTTAGACATTAGGTAAGTGGTGGTTTTCCTGTTGCTTTGAGGAATAAGCCCATTATGGGAATAGTTCCACACTTAGAGCTCACTAATGAGGACCCTGTGTTGGAAAGTGGTTGCCTTTAGGATAGGAATTCACAAGTCACAGAAAAGACAGTGACTGCCTAAAACATATCTCTTACTCCTCCTTAATTTTGGAATCCTTGAAATTGACAACACCTTTTAATTTATTTGATAGCACATTATTCATATAATCACAGAAAGGAGGATAAGAATAGCCAACTGATACTGAATTTGTAATATTAAAGAAATAAACATAAACAGAAACTAAAAAAGAAGAGATTTATGACCATCCATACCTTCAAAATAATAACTGTGCAATATTTATAGACAGCTTTGTTCTGAGTTTGGGGCAAATGGTTGTTTTTCTGCAGTTGTTAGGATGAATGCTCCCTGAGACTCCCTTTCTTTTGGTCTGACCTTCAATGGGGGATATCAACTAGTTGAAAACACTGATTTGAAATACTTCTCTTACCACACTGACATGTGTAAATGCATAAATTGGAGAAGTCAAAATAAGATCTTGCCCTGATGGACAGTTTTGATGGAAACAATCAAGGTGAAAAAAAAACACCCTTGAATTATAAAAGAACATTTAAAAATAGTAGTACAGGAAATACGTAGTGTATAATTATGACAAATAGGGTACTAAATTTTTTTCTTCCTCCTTCCTTTTCCTCTTCCCTTCCTCCCTTCCTCTTTTCCTTCCTATTCTCTCCCTCTCCCTGCTTTCCTCTATTTCTTCCTTTCTCTGAATTTTTCTTCAAAAATTCTGTTTATGTTCTGTTATAATTTTCTTTCCCTGAAGCCATAGGGCAGTATTGAATGGTAACTCAAAACTCCTGAAGTTTTCACTTGGTTTATTGATGTTTTCTGTTTTCTTTTTTGACAGAAAACTAAGGACAGGTATCAAAACAATCTAGGCGATAGACACTGATCTGCAATTCTGATGGTTAACTAACAGATGGGTATCAATGAGAAGTGTATAATTATTATGATTTGTGGAAAGTACTTCCCTTGCTGTGTTCCTTACCTGTTATTTCAGCTACAGCAGGTTACAATGACGGCAACGTGAGAGTGCCTCGTTTCCTAGCATAATGAATAGGAATCAAATACAATTTTTTTTGATGTTTCACAGACTTATACTGAGAATATATGTTTAGCCAGTGATATTCTGCTGAGTGCTTTTGTTCAAGGCACTAGAGTTTTCAGTATTAAAAGTATTTTAGATTCTGGATCATTTTGTATTTATGCTGTTGACAGTAATGATGGCTATTGTCATTAAAGTACTCTGCAAGTGACAGTAATTTTATTAGTCCTCTCAGTTAAAGTTGGCATTAGAGTTCTCAGACCCATGGGATTAAGTATATAGTTCTCTGTTTTCCTTTTATATGTGTTCTTTGCAAAATAGTTGGTGTTTAGCTTGTAGGAATAATATGGTGTTTATTAGTTACATGGTGAATTTATTGTCATTTTTCAGGGGCTCATGAAGTGAATATTACCTTTTCATTTCCTTTCTCCACTCTGAGATTTCTACTTTCATATCCATAAATAAACAAGAGAATACTTGAGCTACAACATAGTAAATCTATGTTAAAACAAAAAGTACTTTCTCTCTAAAAGAAATTGCCTATAGGGGACCTACAGAGTAGCTTTTTTTTTGTTCTGAAATTTAGAAACCTTATGGTCAATGTTGAATAAATAAAATGTGCTTAGGGATGAAAGCCCTTTCTTTTTTCTAAATTCACCTAAGTGTAATTAAATGGTCTTGGAACCAGGAAGTATCTGATATAGTTTTTTGATTGCTAAAACAAAATTGGGTTGTTGGACTAAGGAAAAAATACAATAAATAAATAAGAACTAGAAAATAAGTTACTTAATGAGAATGTAGGTAGAAAAATATTTTTTAAATATTTCCATTAAATTTTTTTTCTTACCTCTTCCTACATACTATTCTATCTGGTCACTGGTGAAGGAGCTGTGTAAAATAACCTGCAAATACGTGAATCATGATTTAGAATCTTTATAAAGTGAATAGTCAAAGTTCAAAGTAAGTAAAATTAGACTTTAGCCTATAACTTAAAGAAGAAATACTAATTCCTAGAAAAGAAGAGAAGGAGATAAAAGACATGAGAGGCCTATTTTGACCAATATATAAGGTTAAAAGATGGAAGATCATTCTGACAGGAGTGAGATGAAATCATACAGTAGTTTTGATTTGCAGTTCTCTAATTGCTAGGGATGTTGAACTCTTTTTCATATATTTGATCAGTTGTGTTTCTTCTTCTGTGAAGTGTCTATTCAGTTTCTTAGCCCATTTATTGATTGGGTTATTTGTTCTTTTGGTGTTAAGTTTTTTGAGTGTTTTATATAGCCTAGAGATTACTGCTTTATCGGAAGTCCATATGGTAAAGATTTTCTACCAATCTGTAGGCTCTCTCCACACGTTATTAATTGTTTCATTTGCTGAGAAAAAAAGCTTTTTAATTTGAATTCATCCCATTTATTAATTCTTGATTTTATTTCGTACACTTTAGGAGTCTTGTTAAGGAAGTCAGATCCTAGGCTGAAGATTTGGGCCTATTTTCTTCCATTAAGCACAGGAAAGTCAGACATGGTCTTTTGGAAGCAAGTGTGGAGATCAGCACTGCAGTTACCAGTTACTCCAGTTGAAAATTATCTATGAGAGCTTTGAAATACAGCCAGACCAATTAAGTACACACTTCTAATAATTTAACATTTTCTGAATTTTTGGATACTCTCACCTCATTTCTACCTATCAAAATAGAGGTGTACAAAATTACTTGTTATATGTAGGCATATACATAATATTTAGGTTACATGAATATACATATTTATATGCTATATATATTAGAATCAACTTTTATATAAAATGGTGGGTAGACAATGAGGATATTTTCCACTAAGAAATTTAGTTAAAATATTGGGCTTCAACTTGAATTTGTGTCTTTTTATATTTATTCTATAAATGTCTGTATCTATCTATCTATCTATCTATCTATCTATCTATCTATATATATGTGTGTGATCTATGAACTAATTGAACTTAAAATATATCTTAGATGATAAAGGGATGTCAAAACATATTTCAAAGTCTGCCCATAATTATGTAAGTGTATGTGTGGATATGTATTAAGAGAGAGGAGGATAACATATAGAAAAAGGGGGAAAAAGGAAAAGAGTGAATAGGGAGACAGAATCCAGCATATAAGAAATAGTATAATTGGACATGAGAAACAATCTTTTAAAACTAAATATAGTTTCAGTTAAAAATATAGCAAAAATCTCTTATACACTCAACATCTCTAACAGAGAAAATTCATTTTAGACTCGCATGGAATAATTTTAATGATCTGCTTGAGGGGCAGGTTGACTAGTATAAAATAGTGTTCTGGAAACTTAATTTTTAAAAATTCAATGAGCTCTCTGAAGTTGTTAATGGAGCATGACAATACAAGGCTGAGAATCTGAATACATGTACTGGTCTTGCTCATGCAATTTCCAACTCACTGATTCTTTGTGAAGAGAAAAAAAGTTTAATTAAGCAAGTATTTGAGAATGGTAAATATTAATTAAAACATTGAATAAATTTCTATTGTGATGTTGATTACATTTAAAGTGTAAATGAATATATTTTCAAAAGTATTTTATAAACCGCCAAAACTCATAACTAAATTGTTTCTGTGATATGAACTTACATCATTTAGAAATGTTTTTCTCAATTTTATCCAAGTAAAAACACATAAGGAAATATGTGATATCAGAAAAATTAGTAAAATTAAATTGATTTAGCTATTTTTATATCTACAAAATAAAAGAGTCTTACTTAAAAATCTACTCTCACAGTTTTATAGCTGGAGAATAACTGCATAGTTAGAAAGAAACATCCTTCATGATAGAAAAATATAGATTTCTGATAGCCTTAAATGGAATACATAAAAACACATTAAATGATGGCTTAAACATTTATATGTTCAGATTTAGAATGTTAATAGTTTTTGATGTTATCTAAAGTCTACAAGATTTACTGTGAGTATTAGGTAAAGACATTTTAATAGGATTTAAGGCCTGAAATCCATCCTATTTGAATATATATTTAGTTGACAGTAGAAAACCTTAAAAAGAACCGACAATCTGACTCTATTTCATGTCAACACACTTGACACACAGGCATGGGTCGATGGGCTGGATGACGCTGACCCCTTTCTTCTACTTCCCAAGGTCATAACAGTCCTTTAAGAATAATCTTAAATATCACATTTTCTCTAAGCTTTACCTAATGTGCCAGAATTTATTGATCTCTACTCTAAGCTTACACAGCACTCTGATAACCACTAACATAATTTTTGAGGACTGTTTTATTTGATTTTGATGTCTGCCTTCTCACCAGGCAGTTAATACCACAGATACAGTTTCAGGATTTTGTAAGTACACAGATTTGGGAAACATATGTGAACAATCAGATGAGGTTATAGGTCACCAATAGCTGTTAGGTGAACCACCCATTCTGTCCATTAAGCAGTGGCGTCTAGAATTGAGAATCATTTTGGGTTTGTTACAGTAGCAGAGCCAGTGCATTATGGATTATTGTGTATGCCCCAAGAATTCAAAGTGTGCTCATCCTGAACCACCATGTATATTTAAACAATAAATTATTTTATCTAATAAATCTTATTGTGTATATTTTAGGTTTAAAATGATCTTATAGGGAACATAGATAGCAAAAGGGTTACTATAATGAAGAAAATTAACATATTGTCATCTCACATAATTCTTACTTTTTGTGTCAAAAGTAACTAAAATTCACAAATGTCTCAAATACAATTTTTACTTACATCATTTGTACTCACATGCTTTGACTTCCATCTCCTCATTTTCCTCTCCTCTTCATATCCTGCAACTGGTTTTTATCTTCTTTTTTAAATTTCAGAGATAAGTGGGATCATGCAATATTTTTCTTTCTGCATTTAGTTTATTTTAGCTTGGATAATGTCATCTAGGTCCACCCATGTAGCAAAGGGCAGGATCTCTTTTTCAGGATGAATAATGTCACAGCATAAATGTGTATGTGAATATACACATTGTTTCCATACTTTGGACATTGTAAATAATGCTGCAAGAAATTTGGCAGTGCAGAAATATTTTTGAGGTGATAATTTCATGTCATTCAGGTATATATCCAGAAAAGGGATTTCTAAGTCCTTATCAGTTATTTGAAATGCTGACAATCTTGAGACTTAATGGTAATTCTATTTTTATTTTCTTTAGTCACCTCCAGGTTGGTATTTATAATGGTAATGCCAATCTGCATTCTTACCATGTATTAGGGTTCTTTTTTCTCTATATCCCTGTAATATTTGTTATCTCTTAACTTTTATGATAGACATCCTAATTGAGGAGAAGGCAAATCTAAAAGAAACAATGAGATGAATTTCTAGCACCAGTGAGAAGAAATTGAATTCTTTGATCCTTTCTGTAATGCAGATAGGCCAAGGCTCATCCCTGGGCTCCCATTGATCAGGAACAAAGTGGAAAACATCTTGAAGTTTTGGAGTTTAGTGAGAACATACATGAATATAGACAATGAAAAACTTTTCTTCTTAGAAAACTCTTGAGAGTGTAAGGCTGCCTGGTGTAGGCCTTAATGACAAGGAAAAACAAATAAAAGAAGAGAGAAGGTAGCAGAAGTGCAGTCTACATTCCTACTACATTATTTTCTATTGGGCTGAGTAAACACTTTGAAAGGAAGTCAAACTCGAATCATCTTAAAATTATTGCACTCACAAGAATAACTTTTTATATATAACTTATATAGTGAGATGCTATAGAAGACCTATTGAGAGAAGAGGAAGTGATATTGGAAGAAGTCAGTAAAAAATAAATGTGTATTTCATTGAGTAAGACTCACAAGACTTGATATACACCTGCCATACAAAGGACATCTCTGGTCATTACAAAAGCAAGAACATTGCAAACTTTTCTTTTCACTTGATACTGATCCTCACTTCTCTATTTAAACAGAACTTCAATTTCCTGAATTTTAAACATTTATCCAACTAGATATTTACCATAGTTTATCAAATGACCAACAGCGAATTTTACTGAAATATAAATGTAAGGCATGTCTCTATTCTAAATAAAGGCAATAACTTGACACTCTTGTTCTGAATACAATGAACAATATGACCCTTACTATATAAGGTTTAAAGTTTGTCATATTAAAATCTCCTCTTTTATGTTGAGAGTCAATACATTTACAAGGAATTATGACAGATATAACAGCATATATCTAAACACTGAGTCATAACGTGGTGATATAAATAGATGATGACATAAATAGATGATGACATTTACAGAATATCATTTCTCCAGTTTTTCACTCTGAAGAACACTCTATGTTTAGATGGATTATATAAGTACATTTCCAATGTATGTATACCTCATGTCCAGGAGCCATTTCAAAAAGCATAAAATATACTACCTCTTGTTAAAGTGCTGTAGGACAAAAGAGTAAAAAGTTGGATCCTTCTGTAGTTTATTTATCCCCATTTCTCATTTGCTACTTGTTTTGTCCCTTTCCCCTTGCTGTCCCATGAAACTTTCATTCTTTGTTTGCCCCTTCCTTTATGCTGAAGAGGGCAATATGCTCTGCCCCGACCCATGAGTCATTACCCCCACTCTTTGTTCATGATCCAGGTTCCCCTGGATACCTCACAATGTTGTCTCTCCCACCATCAATCTCTGACCCTCTGACAATGGCATGGGCTAAAATGTCCAAAACAATACATTACCCTTGTAACTGAATTAAGCCCTTATTTGATTCTAAGGAATAAGCTAGTGCTTGAAGGTAGAGGCATATTTCAAATCTAGTTAAAAAATAATACAAATAATATTTTTGAGTTGAGAGGACTTTCACTTAACTGCCTAAAATGATATCATTTTGTTTTCAAAATAAGAAACTGTATTGAGACCATTATGTTAAGCAAAGGAAATCAAAATTAGAAGGTCATAGGTCATATGTTCTTTTATAAGTGGAAGCTAGAGAGAAAAAAAGTAAAAGAAAGGTGAGGGAAGCGCAGATTTCATGAAAATCCAAGGGAGATTAGTAGAGGCAATGGACTAGGGGTTGGAAGGCAGGGGTGACAAGGTAGTACTGCAGAGTGATATTGGCCAAATTATACTGTTATACTGTGTGCAAATATGTAACAATAAATTCTTTCATTATGTACTATGTTTATAGTGGCTCAATTCACAATACTAAACTGTGGAGCCAACATAGATACTCTTCAATAGATGAATGGATAAAGAAACTGTGGTATGTATGCACAATGGAATATTACTCAGCATTAAAAGAAAATAAAATTATGGTATTTGAAGGTAAATGGATGGAGTTGGAGAATATCATGCTAAGAGAGTTAAGCCAATCCCCCAAAAAACAAAGGCTGAAGGTTCTCTCTGATAAATGGATGCTGATCTATAATGGGAGAGGGGATGCATGGGAAAAATGGTGGAACCTTGTTCGGGCAAAGGAGAGGAAATGAAGAGGAGGGGGCATGGGAGCAGGACAGATGGTGGAATAAGATGGACATCATTACCCTAGTAGTATGACTGCACATATGGTGTGATGCTACATCAAGTTCAACCAGAGAAATGAAAAGCTGTGCTGCAATTTTGTACAATGAATCAAAAGTGCATTCTACTGTCATATATCCCTAATTAGAAAAAATAAATTAAAAAAAAAAGAAAAAAAAATCCAAAAAAAATTCTGATTAAAAAAATAAATTATAGAGTGTTGAAATGGATAATATATTTGTAACAGTCCTGCATGTGGCATTCAAAACACAATTGTTTCTTTAATATAATTAGAAAAAGACAATTAAGGGAGCCAGGCACATATTAATATCTCCTCTTTTATGTTGAGAGTCAATACATTTACAAGGAATTATGCTTGTATTCCAGAGGCTCAGAAGCTTAGGCAAGAGAATCACAAGTTCAAAGCTAGCCTCAGCAACTTAGTGAGGACCTAAGCAACTTAGTGAGGCTTCTCTGTAAATAAAATATAAAAGATAGCTGGGGATGTGTCTCAGTGGTTAAGAACCCCTAGGTCAATCCCCAGTACTGAGAGAGAGGGGGAATAGTTAAATAATTAGGGATACTTTAGGCCATCAGCATTGTCTTACTTTCATGTTTTAAAATTTTAAATGAGAAATATTCTGATGTCATGTATTTATCTTTCTCTAAGGTGATGTCCATTGAATAAGCAAGGTTGAATTAGTCCAAAAAAGAATAAATAGAAGAACATTACTGGCTAATGTTCATTGGAATAAATAATAATCATTGAATTATTCTGAATTATTAGACTGTAAAGGATGCTTTGAAGAGGGAAATTGGGGTCCAACTACACATTTTTAAATAATTAATTTTTTAAATTGAATTAACTAGTCTTTGATAATCAGGTTAATATGAAAATATTGTTAAATTATGAAAGAGTCTTTAAAGTTTCCACAAAATTAATTTTTATCATGATTCACATAAATATTATTGAACCTGAGAAATAAAAAATACTTAAGAAATAATAGAACAAAAAAAGGAAAAAATATTCTCTTTTGGTACTACGGCTGAAGATCACAAGGAAGAAAACTGAGTAAGTAAAATGTGAGAATTTTATGTTGAAAAATGGCAAATAGATATGCCAGAATAAATCACAACTATATAAATTCAACTTTTTAAATATCAAAATAGTGAAAAGGGAGAGAAGGACTCAAGTTATGCAGATTCTCTGTTGACTCATGAATCTCAAAGAGAAGACTGAATCCTGGGAGATGGTTAGTATCTAATATAATCTTTTTTAGAATATTATAATATTGAAAGACATATAACATCCTTTCTCTATCTCCAAATGTGTTTTTAATCATTCCAAAAATGTGAATATTTCCTTTAAAAAAACAATCTTTTCACAAGTGCCTAAGAATAATTCTTCCCAAATTTTGGTCAACAGATCAATATAGAAAACATATTTCTAAAAACCAGAGAACAACTACCTTCATTATCACAATGCATACAAAATTATTTTTATGATATTTTGCCTCACTCAGGAGGTTTTTTCCCATTCTTATTGAGGTGTAATTGATACACAAAAAATTGCATGCATACGGTGTGGCATTTGGATATATCTGGGAAACCATCACCACAATTGAGATAGTGATTACTCCCTTAAGTTTCCTTTACTTCATTCTAATTCCTCCAACCTATCCTGTCAACCTCTACACTTCGTTCCTTGGAAACCTCTGACTAGTTCCTCCCTATCACTACAGATAAGTTTACATTTTCTAGAAACTTACATAGATGTAATTATACTATATGCATCCATTTTTTATGCCTGGTTACTTTCAGTTGGCATGATCATTTTGAGAATCATCAAGGTTTTCTATATTACTTCATTCTGTTTTCTCACTGATAGTCCATTGTATTGAGGATCTACAATTTGTTTATCCATCTTCATGTCGGTATTTGTGTTGTTTAGCAGTGTTATTGTAAATCCATATCTTTGTATGGATATACATTTTAATTTCTCTTGAGAATGAATATCTAAGAGTGGAATAGCTGGGTCATGTGTTAGATGAAAGTTTTCAGTTTTTGAGAAACTGCTAAACTGTTTTCCAAAGCTGTGCTATTTTAAATTCTCCACAATATAATATAGAAGTTCCATTTCCTGTGTCTTCTCACTATCACTTGGTGTCATAATTTTTAAAAATTTTTAGTGATTCTAAAACATTTATAATGGACTCTCCTCTTATTTTTAATTTGTGTTTCCTTATTAACTAATGACTTTGAGCATCTCTTTATTTGCTTTCATCTTTGTATCGTCTTTGCTAACATGGTTGTTCAAATATTTACACTTCTTTTGCTTATTTTTAATGTTTTTATTTGTTTTCTTAGTTTGCCTTGAGAATTCTTTAATTCTTTAAAAACATCCTTTAGAAAATATGGAATTTGCAAATATTTTCTTAGTGGATTTGGTTTGTATATTCATTTTTTATTTGTGTCTTTCAAAGAGCAGAAGTTTTAAATTTTGATGAAGAAAATACCAGTAGCTTGTCTATTTATTTATTTATTTATATGTATTGTATTTTCAGTGTCTTTTCTAAGAAATCTTCATCACAATGCTTTTCTTTTGTGTCTACTTCTGGGTATTTTATAGTTTCAGGCTTTATTTGTAGGCCTATGATTAATTTTGAGTAAATTTTTATATGTAGTTAGAAATATGTTTTGAAGTACTTTTTTATTTTTAGCATTTGAATTTCTAGTTATTTTAGCATTTGCTGAAAAAAAATCTTGTAACCAAATATTGTCTTTACATTGTTCTAAAAAATGGTTGAGTGTATTTGAGTGGGTTGGCTTCGGAATTATTATGTTCCATTGACACATTGGTCTCTTTGTACCAACATCACATTGGTAGATCACTGTAGCTTTCTAGTAAGTCTTTCCTATGTGGTATTAGATTTCCAAGTTTGCATTTCTTTTTCAAAATTGTTTTGTCATTGTAGGTTAATTAAATTGCCTTGTGAATTTTAGTATTGTTTGTCAGTTTCTATGTGAGTCTTTGTAGATTAGCATGCTGTTGAATCTATGGCTCCTGTAGGAGACTTGGCATCTGAACAATATTGAGACCTTCAAATCTTGAACATGATGTACCTTTCATAAATTTATTTTTATATTCTTTAATTTCTCTCCCTGAAATTTTGTAGTTTTTAATTCCCAGATGTTTTATACCTTTTGTCATATTTATATCTAATTAACTTATTAATGATTTTGATACTATTATGAAATATTGTTTAAAATTTACTTTAAATTGTTCATTGCTACTATTTGGAAAGATGTCTAATTTTTTTTTTTACTTTATTTTTTATTTTTTTATTTTTTTTATTGATTATTTAAAGCATTACATAGCTCATGATATATCATCTTTCATACATTTGACTCAAATTGTGTTTTGAACTCCCATTTTCACCCCAAATACAGATTGCAGAATCACATCTGTTACATATTCACATTTTTACATAATGCCATATTAGTGACTGTTGTATTCTGCTACCTTTCCTATCCCCTACTATCCCCCCTACCCTCCCCTCCCCTCCCATCTTCCCTCTCTACCTCCCCTGCTGTTGTTCAATTCTCTCCCTTTTTTCCCCTCCCCCTTGCCCCTCATAACCTCTTATAATTTTATGTATCATTGAAGGTCTCCTACTATTTCCATGTGCTTTCCCTTCTCTCTCCGTTTCTCTCCACCCATTCATCTTTGTTTACTGTAGTCTTTTCCTCATGCTCTTCCTTCCTGTTCTGTTCTTAGTTGTTCTCTTTATATCAAAGCAGACATTTGGCATTTGTTTTTTAGGGCTTGGCTAGCTTCGCTTAGCATAATCTGCTCTAATGCCATCCATTTCCCTGCAAATTCTATGATTTTGTCATTTCTTAGTGCTGCATAATACTCCATTGTGTATAGATGCCACATTTTTTTATCCATTCATCTATTGAAGGGCATCTGGGTTGGTTCCACAGTCTAGCTATTGTGAATTGTGCTGCTATGAACATCGATGTGGCAGTATCCCTGTAGCATGCTCTTTTAAGGTCTTCAGGGAATAGTCCGAGTAGGGCAATAGCAGGGTCAAAGGGTGGTTCCATTCCCAGCTTTCCCAGGAATCTCCAAACTGCTTTCCAAACTGGCCGCACCAATTTGAAGTCCCACCAGCAATGTACAAGTGTACCCTTTTCTCCACATCCTCGCCAGCACTTGTTGTTGTTTGACTTCATAGTGGCTGCCAATCTTACTGGAGTGAGATGGTATCTTAGGGTGGTTTTGATTTGCATTTCTCTGACTGCTAGAGATGGTGAGCATTTTTTCATGTACTTGTTGATTGATTGTATGTCCTCCTCTGAGAAGTGTCTGTTCAGGTCCTTGGCCCATTTGTTGATTGGGTAATTTGTTATCTCATTGCCTAATTTTTTGAGTTCTTTGTATACTCTGGATATTAGGGCTCTATCTGAAGTGTGAGGAGTAAAAATTTGTTCCCAGGATGTAGGCTCCCTATTTACCTCTTTTATTGTTTCTCTTGCTGAGAAAAAACTTTTAAGTTTAATTAAGTCCCATTTGTTGATTCTTGTTATTTACTCTTGTGCTATGGGTGTCCTATTAAGGAATTTGGAGCCCGACCCCACAATATGTAGATCGGAGCCAACTTTATCTTCTATCAGACGCAGAGTCTCTGATTTGATATCAAGCTCCTTGATCCATTTTGAGTTAACTTTTGTGCATGTCGAGAGAAAGGGATTCAGTTTCATTTTGTTGCATATGGATTTCCAATTTTCCCAGCACCATTTGTTGAAGATGCTATCCTTCCTCCATTGCATGCTTTTAGCCCCTTTATCAAATATAAGATAGTTGTAACTTTGTGGATTAGTCTCTGTGTCCTCTATTCTGTACCATTGGTCCATCCGCCTGTTTTGGTACCAGTACCATGCTGTTTTTGTCACTATTGCTCTGTAATATAGTTTGAAATCTGGTATCGCTATACCGCCTGATTCACACTTCCTGCTTAGAATTGCTTTTGCTATTCTGGGTCTTTTATTTTTCCATATGAATTTCATGATTGCTTTATCTATTTCTACAAGAAATGCCATTGGGATTTTGATTGGCATTGCATTAAACCTATAGAGAACTTTTGGTAATATCGCCATTTTGATGATGTTAGTTCTGCCTATCCATGAACATGGTATATTTTTCCATCTTCTAAGATCTTCTTCTACTTCTCTCTTTAGGGTTCTGTAGTTTTCATTGTATAAATCTTTCACCTCTTTTGTTAGGTTGATTCCCAAGTATTTTATTTTTTTTGAGGATATTGTGAAAGATGTCTAATTTTGTGAAATTGTTTTGTATATTATATTTACCTGAGTTATCTGGATAAATTTGGTTATAAATTCAAGTAGCTTTGATATAGATCACATCATCTTTTCTACATTGACTATCATGTTTGTGAATAAAGTCTAATGTGTTTCTCACTTTCTAACTGGGTAGCTTTAATTTATTTTTTATACTTCCAGAATGATATTTAGGAGAAGAGGTAACCTCATACATTTCTTGTCTTATTTCTCACTATATATTCAAATCACATTTTTTCTAGTGATTAATTTGCTACAAGTCTATTCAATGTTTTTTTTTATATTCTACATTATAATGGAATGTTAAAATCTTTATTATTCTTAGATTTTTCGGTCTTTTATATCTTCATTGGGTCTAAATAAATATTTGTAAACATCTAAAACAGTTAAAATACATTTTAAATACTTGTCTACTACTTTTAAAATTTATGTCATTTCTGAGTCACTTTTGATAAATTGATTATTTTCATTGTGAATTTTATTCTCCTGTTTCTTTACCTGTCTTGTAACTTTTAATCAATGTGAGATATCTTGAATTTTAACTTATGGAATTTTCCTATTTATATGCCTATAAATAATCAGGAGGTTTGTTCTGGGGCAGTTATATTACTTGGAGATTATTTGATTCTTTTGGTCTTATTTTAAAATTTTATAGATAGGACAAGGACAGTGCTTAATGGATACCTAATGTTCCTGATGTTCTCCAATGCTGAGGCAAGTTTCTTTCTGCATTATACTCAATGCCCATGAATTATGAAGTTTTCAGTTTGTATGAGGGTCTGCCACTCTTACCTCTAATCCTTTGTGTTATATATCCCAAGCCTTGGATACTCTATGTGCATGCTCTGATTTGCACTAAGCCAAACACTTGACGGAGGTGCTCTGCAGATCTCCAGAGTGAAGCTCTTCTTCTCACCTCTCATATAACTGGAGAACTCTGGGAGTTTGGATTCCTGGTTCTCAACTCTGTCTTCTGAACTCATGGAGCCTCCATGCTTCAGCTGGATTCCCTCTCCCACTGCCACATCCTGGAAGTTTTCTAGGTTCATAGCACTGGAGCATACCATTGTAGGGCTGATGTTTGAACCTACAAGATTTGTTTATCGTCCTTCAAGGATCACCATCCTTTATCTTTTGTCGTTTGATGTTTAGTATTTAAAAACTATTGTTACCTATATTTGTTCATTTTTGGCTCTTTGAAGCAGTACATCTAGTGTCTATTGCTCCATCTTGCCTAAAAGGGATAGGCAATTCTTACAAAATTCTAGCCATTCTATTCTTCCACAGGAATTGATCACATTTTGCCAAATGGAAAATTTAAAAAAGAAAATCAGATCAAGTGCTTTACATTTCCTAATTTATGCAATTTTTGAAATTTCTTGTATCTCTTTTCAGATATTCATGTTAGTTCATATGTAGTCTCAAGATAAATTTATTTTCAATTTGACAAAAACTTGACCCTAATCAAGTTTGAATTTTTAGTGGGATATTCCTATAGGGCATTGGAAACCTCAGCTCTGATTGGCCAACATCCAACCAGCAATGAATTTTCTCATATGTTAAATCCATATGGACTGTTGGTTTTGCTCATGGGAGCAGGGTAGGCAACAGAACCAAATAAATCAAACTTAAGAGTTGGTAACCTGGGCTGGGGATGTGGCTCAAGCGGTAGCGCGCTCGCCTCGCATGGGTGCGGCCCGGGTTCGATCCTCAGCACCACATACCAATAAAGATGTTGTGTCCTCCGAGAACTAAAAAAAAATAAATATTAAAAATCCTCTCTCTCTCTCTCTCTCTCTCTCTCTCTCCTCTCTCTCTCCTCTCTCTCACTCTCTCTTAAAAAAAAAAAAAAAAAAAAAAAAGAGTTGGTAACCTGAAAAAAAAAAAAAAAAAAAACAGAATCATAGTTACAGCTAATACTTCTTGAGCTTTAATCTTTCTCTGCTTATTATTTTAATGGCTTATATGTGTTTACTCACTTGTTTCTTTCAATAACACTGAAAATAGATATTATTGTGGTATTCATTTTTTTAAATATTTATTTTCTTTGTTGTATTTGGACACAATATCTTTATGTTATTTGTTGATTTTTTTTTTTAATTTCATGAGGTGCTGAGTATGGAACCCAGGGAGTCGTGTGTGCTAGGTGAGCGCTCTACTGCTGAGCCACAACCTAAGACCCTGGTTTCAATTTTTTAAAAAAAATTAAATTCGTTCTTTTTTAGTTATACATAATAATAGAATGCATTTTGACATATTAGTGCTATCTTCATTTTTTAAAAAAATATTTTTTAGTTGTAGACAGACATAATACCTTTATTAATTTTTATGTAGTGCTGAGGATCAAACCCAGTGCCTTACACATGCTAGGTAAGTGCTATACCAAATGAGCCATATCCCCAGCCCCTGCTATATTCATTTTTAAGATGGGAAAATTTACCCATAGACACATTCATAATAATTCCATACATTTGTTATCCATCAAATTACATTTGTGGGAATGTAAAGGGAATATAATCCATTGATAATTACAGACAAATTGAAAGAAAAAGCATTAAGAATCATTTAAATGGCAAACCAAAAACATATAGAATTAAACAATAAGTAATTTGGACAATGAGGTTATTTATATTCAGGAAAATATAGATATTATGGGAAAAAAATTTTTGTCAAAGTTTATAGTTTTTACTATCAATATCATCCCTGATCAATAACAGTATGTGGGACTTTCTTTTGGAAATTTTGAATCAGGATATGGCTGGTTGGCCAGAAATAATACAAGACAACATGTGAATGTTGTTTTAAATTATGGATGTTACTGATAGAATATTTTAGAAATGCTCTCCTGGTAAATGGTGGAATCATCTGGTGGGAGCTTCTTGTAGAAAGCTGATAATTTCTTAATCAGTAATGATGTGACACACATGAAAATATTGTCAGGTTGGGGGTATATAGCTCAGAGAGACAGAATGTGCATAGTGTGCCTGAGGTTCTCGATTTGATCTGCAGCATGAAAAAACAAAAATAATTACAGAAGAAGAGGGAGGAGGGAGGTGGAGGAGGAGGAGGAGGAGGAGGAGGAGGAGGAGAAGGAGGAGGAGGAGGAGGAGGAGGAGAGGAGGAAAAAGGCATGGAGAAAGAAGAAAAAGGAAAGAAAATATTAAGGAAGCTTCCAAAAACATTTATTGTATAATTTGAGAATTACTTAGTTAGCAAGAAAGGTGTTACCTAACATATTATAATTAGTGATTGTCTATCAAAAGAGAGTGATAATGAATAACATGATCCATGGGGGATAAATATAGCTCATGCTATATCTTGTCAATTTTTAATTTTTTTTAGGATATTACATGGGTTTGTGGTTTGTGATAAGAATTGTTCTATATATCTCATGAGGCCAGGGACTATTCATTTATAGGGAGATAATTATACAGAAAATTTATTTGCAAGGTTTTCAGAAAAGTGAAACAACGCATACAAGGCAAATGTATTATTTTTTCTTGGCAGACAAAAATTAAACTACTGAGTATTATATCATTATTAAACCCTTGATTGGGAATTCTAAAATATGTGCACATGTCAAAGATGTTCTAAAAGAATATCTATTAAATGTAGGAGTTATCAGCAGTGATTGTTGTGGAGAACACTGGATTCACTACTTAGTATACATGAGTTGAATTATTTCCTTATGAATCTTCAGTAGTACGAGTTTTGCACGATCATTGGCAGAATTGAGAAAATTCCTGTGTCCTGTAGTTCGGATGAGGAAGGCTGAAGGCCATAGAGACTTAAACTATAAAAAAACTAATTAAGCTAATTATACTTACAAGAGCTATATAATTTTTGTTTCATTTTTGATATTTTTCTACCTTGGCTGAATATTTTAATGTTTTCACATGTCTTGTTTCTTGAAGTTAAAATGATTCTGAAGATACTAAATGTATGAAGTATATAAAGTGAAAATGTAGTAAACATTATCATTTGAGTAGATTGTTATTTCTCCAAATTTCATTTTGTTCTGAGTTCGACTACATTTTTCATGATCTATTGATAAAACACTAATTGGTTGATGAGTAGTAGGATATCTATTGAGTTCCATGTACACAAATTATACATCTCTAAAATCTGCTCTATTGTGGACTCTTATTTGTCTATCACATTTTGTTTTCATTTTTTTAGAATTTTAGTTAATTTCCTGGAAAATGCAAAGTGTTAAAATGGATAAAATATTTTCTTCCACCATCCCTGCTTTTCTTGTGAGCAAATTAAATTAGTTAAAACTGCTGGCCTTGCAGACAAAATGCCTGGAATTAAACATTGGCACCATTTCTAAGCTGTGTGATGTTGGGTGAGTTGCTGACCTCTGTGTTCAGTAAAGTTACAGAAATTACAGGTAGCAAAGCAAGTATAGAAATAATTGTTTAGCATATTTTATCCTGGAATTTCCTCCATGGATTGGGGAGAAAGTCATTTACTAAGTTTTTAGAGTATTTGGCCAGGCTAGAAAGAACATGAATTAGAGATTAAGAAAGAATATATTAATGGTACCTTTTTGAATGTCTCTAGATGAGAGAGAGGTATGTGTTTATGTGTGTGAGTTTGTGTTTGCCTGGGCAGGCAAAATAAATAAATAAATGATCAAGTAAATAAATAGATAAGTAAAAAAACTATGTTGAAAAAGAATTTTCATATATAAGGACAGATTCTGAATAAGTACAAACCTCTAATTATTGACCAGGCTTCCTCAAGAATTAGTGAATTTATATTACCAGAGTTAGCTAAGCAGGATCAAATTACTATGTGCTGGTGATTTTGTTGAAGAGTCATGCACTTAAGAGGTTGGATGCAGTGACCTCCACAATCAATTCAAATTAAAAGATTCTCTGAACCAAATGAGCACAGTAGCCCACTGTTGTAGAAAAAAAGCAGTCCTTTTGGCTCTTCTCCTTTTATCACCAGTTAAATCAGAAGTACAGCCTCCTGAGAGGCAGACTTTCACTCTTTTCCCTTCTGAGTCCAGTCAGGATGTGCACACTCATGGGCACAATTCTGACTCTGCCACATTGTGTATCTTTAAGTAGAATGGTAAACCTGGCGACTGAGTATATCTTTCAATTGGGGTGATATTAGAAACTGATTCTCATATTCTGGTTCCACGTTCAAGACTAGATTTCCAAGAAGTGATTAATTGGTTTAGAATTTGGTTTCGTTACTTTGGTTCAGTAAACTTCACAAACATTTTTAATGCAATTCTCCATTACCATTCAACATCAAAGAGTTTAGTGTTATTCTCTCCCACAACCTCAACGTATGGATACCACAGACCTGTGTGTACTCAATGAACTAGATTTGTTGGCAGAGGTCCTCTGTCAAGGTCTATTTATCATTTACTTGAGTCATAACTTGCATTTCTTGTCTATGCACCACTTTATACTCTATCCTCCAGCCTTCAGGCTCAGAGTCTTTTTCAAGTGCTTCTTTGTCATCCCATTTAATCTGAAAGCTGATTTATATGTCCCATGTGGGCCTGATGTGCTGAGATACTTTCAATCTATTCCACTAGGCAAATTTGTTGCACAGGAGGAAAGTTATACCAATCATCCTTTAATGATATAAATTTATGAAGAAAATAAATGTTCCTGCATCAATCTTTTGGAATATGTCAGCTTCACCCTGTTCATTAATGGAACAATGTTGATATGCAGATTTAAAGAAAATATTATTCCTCTGTCTTTTTATCTCTCCTTTTTGTTTGTAGAATTTTGATTCATGATGTACAAGCACAAACAAAAAGTACAACAGAAGGAAAATAGGTTTTTCAAACAAATATGCATATCTCTTTTAAAATTCAACCAACATTAAGAATCTTGCTTATATCATCAGGAAAGAGCAATTTGTTGTCTTCTCTACCTTTAGAGGCATGTATTAGAATTATAAACTGACTTCAAAAACACACATGTTCTGTAAACTTGAACTTACTGGATCCTCTGCTGTCAGTACTAGAATTGCATTATTGAATTTAATCTTAATAACCAATAATAGGGGTGGGATCTTTTTATTGTCATTTTTTTGAAGGTAAGTGTAGTTTGAAAAACTTCAGGATTCACTTGAAATAAGTTTTAGAATTAGAGCTTGGCTCTTTTGTACACAGATTTCAGGTTCTCTCTAAAATACCAACAATAATGGAATCCACTGAAAACTTCCAAAAAAGGAAAATTATGATTTAGGAAGTGTTTCCTAAGAGCCCTTCCTTTCTCTATATACTTCCTCATCATATCCTTGATCTATTTAAAGTTTCAATAGATTGGGTTTTAGATCTTTGTACTAAATTATTTTTGCCTTTTATTACTTGGAAATAGCCCTTAAAGATAATACCAAGACAGTGAAATGAATCTGACACAACTTTCCTATGTACATATATGAATATACCATAGTAAATCTCACCATCATGTACATCCACAAACTGTTAATTTAAAGAACATAACTATGGGTAAATGAATGAAAGAACAATAGAGGGAAGGGAGCAGGGGGTGAGGAGAGGGAAAGGAAGGAAATGTACTGGGAACTGAATTAAGGCAAGATATATTCCATGCTTTTATAATTATGTAAAAATAGATTCTAGTGCCATGTATGACTAAAAAAAGTCCAATATTTTTTTTCAAAAGATAATAGCATTAACTGCTTTATTGAAAATTTGTAATATGATGAAAAATCAAAAAGCCTCCTATAACAGAATTTGTATGGCTTCTTTGTGCATATCTAGAGAAGTGACCCTTTCATAGAGTTTGATTTTGGAGAGAAACAAATGTCACCTGAGATTGCATTAACATTAAAATAAAATTCTCCCTGTGTTTGGTGAATTTTTAACAATTATTTTATTTCTACATTCATATAAATGTGGAAAAGATTCTGATAAGAGGCTAAGAATGCAAAGCCCAAGGAAAGAGATTGTTCAAAGGCTGTGGGCACACAACAGTGGTAGGTGTGAAAAAAGTTAACTACAGTGGGTACTACACAATTCAAGATGAATGCTTCATATGATAAGAATAGCATGGAGACTAAGTAAGTGTTGTGTATTCACAACTTTAAGACAGCATCAATTTAACAACAACTTTTGAGAAAGCAGTGTGTCACAGTTTGGGAAGTGTTAACTGTATGTGACTAAAAGGAGAGGAACCTGCTCTGAAAATACCTACATAGCTTACAAAGGTTTGCAGTAGACAACATGACTTTCAGGGTAGAATTAATTCTTCTGGTCTTTTGAATATGTTTGTAAATATCTGACCTCTACATTAAATTGGTGTCTTCTTTAAAATATCTAAAGTTCTTCACGTTTTCTGTGCAAAACCCTGATTTAGTGTTTGGTACTAATCATGTTTTCTAGCAGAGGATTTAGTTACTTTTCATATGGAAATGTGATCCTGTAAGTCTATGGTAGAAGATGGCTAATGAGTTCTCATATCATTGTACATGATCACCTGGAATGAAGTGTCAAAGGCAAAGTATTAGTGAAGTAAGTGTGTATTTTGGAGGATTGTTAGGATAGGAATGAACACCTAGGTACCATCGGATGAGCCAGCAGCATTTGGCTGAATTGGAGAGCATAAAGGAAGAAAATGTCTTCATCAGTATTTTACTCATTTCTGAGATAGGATCTGGCTAAGTTGCCCAGAGTGGCTTTGGAACTCACCATCCTTGTCCATTAGCTTGCCAAACTGCTGGGATTACAGGCATGCATCACCCCATCCAGCTTAATCAGATTTTTTTTTTTTGCACCAGCGATGGAACAACCCAGGGGTACTTAACAACTGAGCCATAACCCCAGCCTTTTTTGATAATTAAAAAAATGTAGTTGTAGATGAACACAATTAGTTTATTTATTTTTATGTGGTGCTGAGGATTGAATGCAGTGCCTCACATGTGCTAGGCAAGCACTCTACCACTGAGCCACAACATCAACCCCCATTTTTGATATTTTATTTAGAGACAGGGTCTCACTGAATTGCTTAGGGCCTTGATAAATTGCTGAAGCTATCTTTGAACTTGTGATCCTCTTGCCTTATTCTCCTAAGATGCTGGGATTATAAGTGTGTGCCACCACACCTAGGAAGGTTTTAAATTCTCAAGTCAAAAAGTACACAAGAGTTCAAGAGGCTATGTTAGTTTAGAATCCCCAATCTCTCAGTCACAGAAGGAGATGTAGCTAGAAATGAGATATATCTTTAGTTTAATTTATCCTTCCAAGTTTTCTTTTTTTTAGACTTTTTTAAAAGTTGTACATGGGTACAATACCATTATTTTATGTATTTATGTGGTTCTGAGGATTGAACCCATTGCCCCACACATGCGATACAAGAATTCTACCACTGAGCTACAACCAACCTCCTGAGCCATTTGAAACTTAATGCATTGAATAGGAATGACTGATACCCTGAGAAATAAAATTAATTAAAACATTGGGTAGATTTAGATGAATATATGCTTTCTGATATTTCAAGACCAAATGTTTCTCTTCACAGCAGAACCAAAATCATATTTCCTATCCCTTATGCCCCTATCTTTTCAAGCAGGACATGTGTTATGGTTTAGATATGAGGTATTCCCTCTAAGCTCATGTGTGAAACAAGGCAAGAACTTTCAGTGGTAAAATGATTAAATTATGAGAGCCCTAACCCAACCAGTGAATTAACCTCCCAATGGCGATTAACCAAGTGGTACTTAAAGGCATGTAGGGTGTAGCTAGAGGAGGTGAGCATTGGGGCATCCTTTTGGGTATATATTTTGTATGTGATAAGCTTCCTACGTGATGTCTTGAGCTGCTTTCCTTCACAACACTGTTCTGCCATAATGTTCTGCCTCACCTCAAGCCCCAATGAATGGGGCCAACTGTCTATGGACTGAGATCTCTGCAACCCTGAGCCCCAAAATAAATATTTCTCCTCTAAAATTGTTCTTGTCAGGTCTTTTAGTCACAGAAGCATAAAAGCTCAATAAAAGAGTCTGTCTTGCCTAAAGATCCTAAAATAGGCCAGGTGTGGTATTGTACACCTATAATTCCAGAGTCTCGGGGACTGAGAGGTAGGAGGATAGCAAGTTCAAAGCCAGTCTCCAGCAATTTAGTGAGGTGTTGAGCAATTCAGTGAGGCCCTTTTTCTAAATAAAATACGAAAATAGGGCTGGTGATGTGGCTTAGTAGTCTAGTGCCCTTGAGTTCAATACCAAGTAAACCCCCCAAAAAGAGATCCTATACCTGAAACAAGTACCTTGTGCGCAAATTCTATTTTCTTTTATTATGTTCTCTTTTTATCCCTCATTTCTTTCATACTTTTGACTACAATTAGATTTTAGCATGCTGAAAGAAGCAAAAACTTAAATTTTCAAAAACTTGTTAGACTATTATATGCTGGAGAACATGTATGGGAATGGAATCTAAAAATTATGCACTAAGGGAAAGGAACATACATTAATATGGGAGAAATTCACCTGCACAGATACTGTAAAATACACTTTTAGAAAATATGGATTCAAAGACTTGGCTAATTGTAAGTTTTCTTGGTGAATTAACTATAATTTGGACCAAACTTCAGTGTATAATAAATGAATTTTAAATCCTTAAAAATCGATGCTAACATGGCGGCCGGCAAGGAGGCAGCATTTTCAATGCCTCCGCAGAAACGGGATCAGAGAGACCCATTAATGCACCTACATGCGAAACTTCTAGCAAAATTCCGCTGAAAGGAGACCTGCCGAGAAATAGTAAGTCTATTGGAGGGGTCAGTTTGTCCCAGAGGAGTGAATCTCCCCATCACGAACTGCCGCTGCCCACGCGGCGCAGGGAACCTGCGAACGGCCGCTGCCTGCCTGGCTCCGCCGACCTGGCTCTGTGAACTGCCTCTGGCGGTTTGGCGCTGCAGACGACCACCCCCCCGCCCCCCCCCGCCGGTTTGGCGCTGCAGGCGACGACCCCCCCCAGCGGGGGCACAATCCCACCAGCCACAGCCGAACTGCCGCTGCACACGTGTCCCAGGGAACGTACTAACGGCCGCTGCCTGCCTGGGCCCCCGCCGGCCTGGCTCTGTGAACTGCCTCTGGCGGTTTGGTGCTGCAGACGACCACCCCCGCCCAGCAGAGGCACAATCCCACCGGCCACCACCAAACTGCCGCTGCCCGCGCTAGCAGCAAACGTGCAAGCGGCCGCTGCCTGCCTGGGACCCTGCCGGCCTAGCTCTGTGGACTGCCTCTGGCGGTTTGGCGCTACAAACAACCCCCCCACCCACCCGCCTGTTCGGCGCTGCAAATGACGACCCCCGTGCTCCTGTGAACAACTCCTGCCCGCAGTGCTCTGCGAAGGGCCCCGCCCACAACGCAAACGGCCCTGATCACCCGGCTCTTCCAACAGTCCTGCCTGCACGGGTGAATCCGGAGTGGCGTGGGACCCGCGGCGCGGAACTCCCGGCCACCGCTCCCACCAGTGCTGACAACTGAGGTCTCTTGCACCAGCTTCCAGGGGCGTGGCTACCAGAGGGCAAACAAATTCGCTTGGGGGGCTGGGGATGTGGCTCAAGCGGTAGCGCGATCGCCTGGCATGCGTGCGGCCCGGGTTCGATCCTCAGCACCACATACCAACAAAGATGTTGTGTCCGCTGAGAACTAAAAAATAAATATTAAAAATTCTCTCTCTCTCTCTCTCCTCTTTCACTCTCTCTTTAAAAAAAAAAAAAATTCGCTTGGGGTTCTTAGCCCCAAGCTCTACAAACTTAGGGTCCGAGGGAATGGCAAACAGAAAGGGTGTGCCCAGGCATTCATGAATACAGGGCTCCCTGGAGCAGCAGACCTGGCGTGTAGCCAGTATTGTGGTGAGCATCACCAGTGAGCGGGGCCTCGCTGGAGGAAAAGTGGGGAAGTGAGTAGACACAAGAGAAGGCCCTAGGCACTCAGGATAGGAGACCCGCCCAGTCCTGGAGGAAGAGCTGCTGCACAGTGACAAGCTCCCGCCTACTGAGAGGAGAAGCTTAGCCCGGGGGGCACAGCTCCACCTACTGGAAGAATAGTGAATCGAACTCTAAGACTGCATTTATTAATTTTTGTTTGTTTGTTTGTTGTTGTTGTTGTTTTTTTTAAAAAAAATTTTTTAATTCATTTTATTTTATTTTATTTTTTAATTTTAATTCTCATTTTTATTATTACCATTATTTTTTTAAAATCTTTTTAATTTTCTATTTTTTTTCTCTTTCTTCTTTTCTTCTGTCTTTTCATTTCTTTTCAAATCTCTTATTCCCCCTTCCTTGAATTCTACCTGCTTACTCTCATTCTCTTTGGTGACTTCTTCCCTTCCCTGATAACACCTTTCCTCCCAAGCATCAAATAAATTTATAGGAGTAAACAGTAACTCAGCAGTCAAACAGAAAAAGAAGCAACATGAGCAGTATGAAAAAACAAGGAAGAAAAGGAGTACAAACATTGCAGGACAGCCTAAATATTCAGGAGGACCTAGAATCATCAGAAAAATGGTCATATAAAGAACTCAAGGAACACCTTAGACAGATGGAATGGAAACTTAAAGAGGATACGAGAGACAGCAAATTCAAGCAGCGAAAGAACACATTGAGAATGAATTACATAAACAGCTAAAAGAAGAAGTTAAGCATCTTTATCAGGAGATAGAGATTATAAAAAAGAATCAAACAATAATCTTAGAAATGAAGGAAATTATAAACCAGATTAAAATCTCAAATGAGAGTATCACTAATAGAGTGGAGCAAGTAGAAGCCAGAACGTCAGATAATGAAGACAAAATATATCATCTTGAAAAGAGTCTAGCCAACTCAGAAAGGCTGGTAAAAAATCATGAGAAAAACATCCAAGAGTTATGGGATAACATAAAAAAAACAAATTTAAGAGTCATCTGGATAGAGGAAGGGATAGAGATTCAAGCCAAGGGAATGAGTAACCTACTAAATGAAATAATTACAGAAATCTTTCCAGAAATAAAAAAGGAAACAGATATACAAATTGTAGATGCATACAGGACACCGAGCATACAAAATCACAGTAGACCAACGCCAAGACACATTGTTATGAAGTTATCCAATATACAGAACAAAGATAAAATATTAAAAGCTACAAGAGAAAAGAGGCAGATTACATTCAGGGGTAAACCAATAAGGTTAACAACGGATTTTTCATCAGAGATGCTGAAAGCGAGAAGATCCTGGAACAACGTATTTCAAACACTGAAAGACAATGGATGCCAACCAAGAATTCTGTATCCAGCAAAATTAAGCTTCAGGTATGACAACGAAATAAAAATATTTCACGATAAATAAAAGCTAAAAGAATTTGCAGCCAGAAAAACAGCATTGCAAAGCATCTTGAGCAAAACACTACACGAGGAAGAAATGAGAAACAATAACCAAAGCCAACAGTGGGAAGTACCTCAGTAAAGACAGATGGAGGGGTAAAGCTAATCATGGAGAAACAAACTAAATTAAAAAAAAGAGAGACATAATAAAATATGGCTGGAAGTACAAATCATATATCAATAGTAACACTAAACGTTAATGGTTTAAACACTCCAATAAAGCGACATAGGCTGGTAACATGGATTAAAAAAACAAATCCAACAATATGCTGCCTCCAGGAGACACATCTGACTGGAAAAGACATACACAGGCTGAAGGTGAAAGGTTGGGAAAAAATATACCACACACACGGTCCTCACAAGCAAGCAGGGGTGGCCAACCTCATATTGAATAAAATCGACTTCAAGACTAAGTTAATCAAAAGGGATAAGGAGGGACATTATATACCGTTAAAAGGAACCATTCAACAACAAGATATAACAATTATCAATATTTATGCACCAAATAATGGTGCTGCGAAGTTCATAAAACAAATTCTCCTCAAGTTCAAGAATCAAATAGACCACAACACAATAATCATGGGTGACTTCAGCACACCTCTCTCACCATTGGACAGATCCTCCAAACAAAAGTTGAATAAAGAAACTATAGAACTCAATATCACAATCAATAACCTAGAATTAACTGACATATATAGAATATATCAACCATCATCAAGTGGATATACTTTTTTCTCAGCAGCACATGGATCCTTCTCAAAAATAGACCATATATTATGCCATAGGGCAACCCTCAGTAAATATAAAGTGGTGGAGATAATACCATGCATTTTATCTGATCGTAATGGAATGAAACTGGAAATCAATGATAAAAGAAGGAAGGGAAAATCCAATATCACATGGAAAATGAACAATATGTTACTGAACAATCAAGGGGTTACAGAAGACATAAAGGAGGAAATCAAAAAAATTTTAGAGATAAATGAAAATACAGACACAACTTATCGGAATCTATGGGACACAATGAAAGCAGTTTTAAGAGGGAAATTCATCGCCTGGAGGTCATTCCTCAAAAAAAGGAAAAACCAACAAATAAATGAGCTCACACTTCATCTCAAAGCCCTAGAAAAGGAAGAGCAAAACAACAGCAAATGTAGCAGAAGGCAAGAAATAATTAAAATCAGAGCGTAAATCAACAAAATTGAAACAAAAGAAACTATTGAAGAAAATCAACAAAACTAAAAGGTGGTTCTTCGAAAAAATAAACAAGATTGACAGACCCTTAGCAATGCTAATGAAGAGAAGAAGAGAGAGAACTCAAATTACTAACATACGGGATGAAAAAGGCAATATCACAACAGATGCTACAGAAATGCAGAAGACAATTAGAAATTATTTTGAAAACCTATATTACAATAAAATAGAAGATAGTGAAGATATCGATAAATTTCTTAAGACATATGATTTGCCCAGACTGAGTCAGGAGGACACACACAATCTGAACAGACTAATATCAATGGATGAAATTGAAGAAGCAATCAAAAGACTACCAACCAAGAAAAGCCCAGGACTGGATGGGTATACAGCGGAGTTTTACAAAACCTTTAAAGAAGAATTAATACCAATACTTTTCAAGTTATTTCAGGAAATAGAAAAAGAGGGAACACTTTCAAATACATTCTATGAGGCCAACATCACATTGATTCTGAAATCAGACAAAGACACCTCAAAGAAAGAAAACTACAGACCAATATCTCTGATGAACCTAGATGCAAAAATCCTCAATAAAATTCTGGCGAATCGGATACAAAAGCACATCAAAAAAATTGTGCACCATGATCAAATAGGATTCATCCCTGGGATGCAAGGATGGTTCAATATATGGAAATCAACAAATGTTATTCACCACATCAATAGACTTAAAGATAAGAACCATATGATCATCTTAATAGACGCAGAAAAAGCATTCGACAAAGTACAGCATCCCTTTATGTTCAAAACATTAGAAAAACTAGGGATAACAGGAACTTACCTCGACATTGTAAAAGCTATCTATGCTAAGCCTCAGGCTAGCATCATTCTGAATGGACAAAAGTTAAAGGCATTCCCTCTAAAATCTGGAACAAGACAGGGATGCCCTCTATCACCACTTCTATTCAATATAGTTCTCGAATCACTGGCCAGAGCAATTAGACAGACGAAAGAAATTAAAGGCATAAAAATAGGAAAAGAAGAACTTAAATTATCACTATTTTCAGATGACATGATTCTATACCTAGAAGACCCAAAAGGGTCTACAAAGAAACTACTAGAACTAATAAATGAATTCAGCAAAGTGGCAGGATATAAATTCAACACGCATAAATCAAAGGCATTTCTGTATATCAGCGACAAAACTTCTGAAACGGAAATGAGGAAAAACACTCCATTCACAATATCCTAAAAAAATAAAATAAAATACTTGGGAATCAACCTAACAAAAGAGGTGAAAGATTTATACAATGAAAACTACAGAACCCTAAAGAGAGAAGTAGAAGAAGATCTTAGAAGATGGAAAAATATACCCTGTTCATGGATAGGCAGAACTAACATCATCAAAATGGTGATATTACCAAAAGTTCTCTATAGGTTTAATGCAATGCCAATCAAAATCCCAATGGCATTTCTTGTAGAAATAGAGAAAGCAATCATGAAATTCATATGGAAAAATAAAAGACCCAGAATAGCAAAAACAATTCTAAGCAGGAAGTGTGAATCAGGTGGTATAGCGATACCAGATTTCAAACTATATTACAGAGCAATAGTAATAAAAACAGCATGGTACTGGTACCAGAACAGGCGGGCGGACCAATGGTACAGAATAGAGGACACAGAGTTAATAATTTGACAAATTAAGAAATCAGTTACTCATGTCTCTTTCTAGTGAAAAACAAAACAAAAACAAAAAATAATCTAGAATATCAGATCCTATTTATCACATGTTCCTGTCTGGAATCTCCTTGAATTTATAAATTTTATAGAGGAAATATCATTGCTCATACAGCTGGATTATAGTTATTGACTTATAATGTGAATTCAAAAAAGACCACAAATATTTACTTTAATCAGATAAACATTTTCCCAAATGGGGAAAAAAGGAGTTCTACAGGAACATGTGATTTAGAGATATAAGTGCATTGGAAGAGGCATGCAGATATAAGGCAGGCAGAATCAACAAGAACAAGTCTTTTCATGAAGGCACTTGTCTTAACTTTTCCACACTCATGTAGTTCTAGGAAAAGTTTAATGTCAGCTGGAATTTCCAGCAAGTTTCTTCTATATTGTACTTCTCTCTTCAGATTCACTTTAATAAGTAATAATACATTTTATATTTGAATGGACGTTTAATGCATTAGTCTTGTGAATATTAGCATGGTAAAGAGGTTAGGTTCTGCTCTCTTCCATTTCCTTCATAAATCATTGAAGGAAAGGGGGTTGTCCAATTCAGTGGTTTGAAACATGAAGATTAGAGATAATATTTAATGGTGGGGACAACTTACATTGAAAGCACCAAAGGGAAACTATATAAGAGAAACAGAAAAAGTAAGCCTTCTAATTGACTAATAGATTAGTGGTGATCACAGGTTAGATAAAGAATGTTTACATTCTTTAGACAGGAGAGCAGATTGAATAAATATTCTTCTGAAATATCTGCTCAATAGATATGTATTCTCAATAGATAATACTCTCAGCTAGGCAATGTCAAAAATATATAAGAAAAGAAATTCATTTCATCCTTTATGGGATCTTAGGCATTTTGATTAGCTCTTTTTTTTTTTTTTTTTTTTCCGTGACCAAGGACCTAAAGAGAACAATGTAGAGTTTATTTTAGTTCACAGTTTGAGAGTTTCAGTCCATGGCTTGTCAATTCTACAACTCTGATCACAAAGTGAGGCAGAACTTCATGGCAGGAGAGTGTGGTGGAGTAAAGCACCCAGAACATGGCAAGCAGGTAGAAGACAGCTCCACTCACCAGGAACAAAATATAAATCCCCAAAATCACACCCCTAGTGACCTACTGTTTATAGCCACACCCTATGTGCCTATATTTACCACCCAAATAATTGACTTCAGTGGATTATTTTACACCTTTCATAATATAATCATTTTATCACTGAAAATTCTCATGTTGTCTCATGCACACGCTTTTGGGGGAAGTCACATATCTAAACCATAACACTATGAAATCAACATATTATAATCAATAATTAAAATAGAGCATTCAAAATGTGAAGAAGAAAGCATTCACAGAGAGTTATAAGAACCCCCAAAATTGAACAATATTTGGTAAACAGGAGTAAGAGATGATTTAAAGGAGATATAAAACTTGGGTAACATCTTGAGTAATAAGGTAAAAATTATGATAATTTATAGAAGTATCCATTTTGAGAAAATTAAAAGTTAATTCTTTCAAAAGACAAAAGTGAATTCTTGTTTTTAAAACCACAATCTTATGATAATATTTATTATGGAAAAATTAAAAGAAAACCTAGATAACTAATGTCAGGAGTAAAATAAATACATGATAATAGAATTAGAAGATAGTGAAACATTAATATGAGGTTCTAATGAATAATTGTAAATCATAGCATTTGGAAACTTAGAAGAAATAGAAAATTATTTGATGAACAAGTTAAAAATATTAAAATTTGAAAAAATAATTAAATGAGAGTTGACTTAGTAGTAATAATCTACTCAGAATATAAACACTAGGCTTTGGTATCTTTACAGGTTTATGACACAACTTTCAAAAGAACATCTTTTTAATGTTTTACCCCTTCTTATTAACAGAAAAAAAATGAACTACAATTATAAGGAGATTAATGTAAATACTGAATAAATTTTAATTGAGAATGATGCTGTTCTTCTGGGGAAAACCTGGATTAAGTGATTAATAAATGCTTGGGTCCTATAAATAATTTTCTCAATTTTTATCTTATTCAGATATGAGGCCATTCAGTTACCATCTCATACTTGTTGTTCTTTCATGTTTTGGCATTCAAAATTTTCTCTTTTTTCCCTTCCTTTTCCTTTTTTTTTTTTCTTTGATTATTATTTCTATGCAGACCTCAACTACTTTTTCTAGTGTATACCACCCTTAGGGTTAATTCTTCTTCTTCTCCTTCTCCTTTTCCTTCTTCGTCTTCTATTGCTACCAGGCATTAAACTGGAGGGCATTTAACCACTGAGACACATCCTCAGTCCTTTTCATTTATTTCTTTTGAGACAGATTTTCACCAAGTTCTTAGTATCTCATTAAGTTGCTGATGCCAGCTTTTTAATTTGAGATATTTTTGTCTCAGCCTTCAGAGCCACTGGGCCTTCCTTCATTTTATTCAACCTCATACGATTTGTGTTTATGTTTGCCTTTTAACAATTATTTATGGGAATCTGACTGTTTTTCTCTTGGTCTTGGATGTTAATATCATCTTGATAAAATCTGAGTTTGCCTCTAAACTTATTCTTCATTTTATGTTGCTTCTCTTGATTTAAATATCACAATATTTTCAATTATCCTGTAATATTTTTTTGTCAAAACACAAATATCTTGAATTATGTAAAATTATTTCTCTTCAATGTCCTTCCAAACTTGTTATCTTAATTCTGATTTCCATTGCCTTAATTTAGGTCCTTATTATATTTTGTTTCAAGAGTTGTAATAATTAATTTGTCTCTCTGATGTCATTCACTCCCATATATAATACATCTTTACTTTCATAAGCATTGTTTTAATGTAAGTCAAGTGTTATTCAATCTCTCACTTGAAACCCTTCATTGACATCTATTTGTTAACCTCTATGGAAAACACTGAATCCCTTAACACTTACTTCATTCAGGTCTAGGACCTGTATAAACTGACCACTGAATTCCCTTGCTGATCTTAGATAAAACATACCTCTGTCCCCACACCTCCACTGTGGCTTATACTTTATCAGTTTTAAAGTATTCATTTTCCCTTAATTTTTTTTTTTATGTGCACACACTGAGAGCACTGGTTTTTTTTTTTTTTTGATCACCTTATCTTTGATTACCATCTCTATGTTGATGGTTCTCAAATCTGTATCTCCCATCAATATGCATTTCTTGGATCCCAGTAAAGAACACTCAACTTGATTGTTTCTTTCTGTTAAAACACACTGAGACATCTCAAATCTCCATTCCTACAACTGGATTTATAATCTTCCACAATACTCTGGCTTATAGTATTTCTAAGTACTTGTAGTTATTTTAAGGTATCTGGATTATAACAATATTATAACAATATTTCATTTTCCAAATGTAGAAAAAGGCTTGAGAAGCTTTATTTGTCAGGCTACTTTGTGCTGAGGGCCATTGCCAAGTAGGAATGACGCATTGAAATTTCCTTGCCAGCGTACCCCATGTTAAATGGACTTGCCTTGGAAATTCGCTGTGACATTGCATGTGTGTTTGAGAAAGGTGACCCTGCTCAAGGACGAGGGTGGATCCAGGATTAGGGTGTATCCTGCAGGTTTGAGGAAGTATCCCGCTCCTTGGGTTTAGGGCGTTCCCGGTTTAAGACAAGTTTAAGGCGTTCCCAGTTTAAGACAATATGGGTTTTAGGGAAGTTCGAGGTTGAAGATTATTGCTGCTGGGAATAGGGCATTCCTGCTGCCTGAGTTCCCGTTGAGTTCTCCTGAGATTCAGAAAGTATTGGAAAAAAGCCTCGTGGAGTAGGTGAATTGGGCGGCAGCAGAACTGGGATTTCCCCAGAACGTGTGTAGAGGCCGGTGTGAGTTCAGGAATAAAGAATTGCTGTTTGAATCGACAAAGCTGTGTGGTGGCTCGTGATCTTGTGCCCAGCCAAGACTGCGGCAACTTTATGTTTCACAAACTTCGATTCAAACTAGATCCAGTGAAAAGGACATAAATTGAATCCTACAATTTAAAGGCCAAGTCTAGAAATCATATGAACTGAAGCTGAAACAATAACTTCAATTTATTTTCTTTTCATATTTTCTCTCTTCACCACTTAGCTTAGACTTTTTCTGTGTTGCCTCCTTTCTCAGACAGAGGTTATCCTTCTGAGGTAAGATGGAGGCTAACATTGCCAAATGTGCGTAATATCTTCAAAGTAGCCATAAGATAAAAATAGAAATTTCTTTTTCCCTAATGGTTTAGATAAAGGGCATTTGATGATAAACTTTGCCTACCCGTGCAAAAATTTGAACATGTGCCCTTTTCTGAAGCAACCCATGTGATCATGGGAATATGCTTTATTGAGATATGTATTATCTCTGAAGCCTAGAGACAAAACCCCAGTGGAACCCATGGATGTAGTGAATGTTTGGAATTACTGAAGAAACAGATATTGGGGTTTATGAAATAGTTATCAGGAGGAGAAATGAATGCTATGGTAGGCAAAAACAACAGCAATGTGCACATAGTCATCCTGTCAATAAATGTTCAGAAAAACACACAAATTCAAGCCATTTAGTTTCATTTATGTTTTTAGGATTTTCAGTGAATAACATCAGTTGAAATTTAGCTATTACAGACACAGAAATACATAAGATACAGCCCCTTTTCCTAAGGTCCTAGAAATCTTACCTTCAGATCACTAGATTCCAATCAAGTTTTTATCAATAATTTATAGTATTTTTTCTCAAAAAAGCCATTGCTTAAAAAAAGTGAAAAAACCTTTTTAAATGGCATTTATTTTATACTAATTAATACATTGTTTATATTTTATTAGTAGAGTACATTTCATTTTCTCATTTAAAAATTATTCACATATATTGAGAATTACTATTTTCAGTGAACAGTACTGAAGGCTGCTGAGCTAGGACATTGTTTGATCCCTCTTATCACAGAGAGAGTTGCATAGCCCTGTTTTTCTTCCCTTCCCTTCTTTCCTCTTCCCTTCCCTACCTCATTTCCTTCCTTCATTTTTTCTTTCTTTTATTTATAACTCCTAGGTTTGCTTATTAGACTTCAAAGTGTCTTTTTCTTTTACCCTTTACATGCAAACTTCTAGCCCTCTTTCCAACTAGCTATCAACCAGAATGTGGCATAAAGAACTAATTTGTAGGATTTTGGTATTGGTCACTGAGGATCTGTCCTTTTCCTTTTTGGGTAGGATTCCACATGCCTATTATCTTAAAGATAGGTTCCCTGGACTCAGCTTCCTCTCTATGAGCAACAGCTTGAGCCCACTTCTGGATTTATTTTAAAAGACAGGGTTCAGCCAATTATTTGTCCTTTCATGTCCCCAAAGTCCCTGAGACGTGTGAGAAAATGCAGACTCCACTGGCCTCTGTTTTTGAGTGACTATGATGAGAAAAGCTCTCTGATAATCCACATTCAACTTGTAGAAAGAAAAACACATTTGTGTGTGTGTGTGTGTGTGTGTGTGTGTGTGTGTGTGTGTGTGTGGTTTTTGGGCATTGAAACTTTGGGATTGACTGTTGTTGTAGCATAGTGTATCCTGTCCAATCTCGATCAAGAGTATTCACTAAATCCCTCAGTTATGTACCCCTTTCCCAGATAATTTACTGTTTTAGGAAATAGTTGGACTAGTAGTTAAAAAAGAAAAAGAAACATAGAGGTGGAGTTTCAGAATTTGAGACACTTAGGGATGCTCAGGTTTGAACACATCCATATTAGGCAAATACTCTACTGCTTGTCAGTGAACAATGGCAATAGCAAATAACACCTAAACAAAATATAGCTAAAGAAAATAGCCATAGAATTTGAAACTGGGGAGAGAGTTATGGAGATTGAATTCATTATTACCTACAGCACATACATATTTGGATATGCCACATATTTTTTAAAAAAGATAAATCTGGGGCTGGGTTTGTGGCTCAGTGGTAGAGCACTTGCCTAGCATGTGTGAAGCACTGGGTTCAATTCTCATCACCATATATATACAATTAAGTAAAATAAAGATTCATCAATAACTAAAAAAAATTGAAAAAAAAAGAAAAAGAAAACTTGCAATTATTGTGCATTTCTGGTAAGAATAAACAATTATATAAAAATATAAAATGTGAAACTATCAAGTGGAATGAGCTGTCGGTCATATATGATAACTTGCAAGTTAGCAACATCCAGAACATTCCATTTAAAAATAAATTGTTTGGAATCTCTCTGCTTCTATTCAAAATTCTGTGTGGAAGAAAAGAACTTAATAAAATGCCCTTGAAATGCTCTGAAGGGGAAATAAAACTTTATTATCTCTCTCTAAAGTTACTTAGGGAAGGTTCTTCAGGCTGTCATAGGAACCTGGGAGGAAGACAAAAGTTAATGAGCTGCTTGCATTGTGATGGACTTCTTTGAAAGAAGCTGTGCTTCTCCATAGTGGAGCCATGAGGAAAAAAATTAAAAAAAAAATTAAAAATCAGTATGGCAGCAGGAAGCCTGGTAATTAATAAGGGGCCCATAACAGAATGCTATTTAATCTAACATGACTATTCCAAACTGTAGACAATAACAGCATGAGTCTTCATTTACAAAGGCAATCTATCACTTTTTCTCCCAAGAAAATGAGAAAGTATCAATCTCTTCAGAAGCTCAAATTTAAAACTGCTGCAGAACAAAATAAACTTCATAGAGACCAAAAATAGTCTAACAGATATGGGGAGAAATGTGAGTGAGAGAAATGCAGCAGACAGTGGAAATTCCATTTGCCATCTGTGACTAAATATTCTAATGCCAAACTTTTACTCTCAGAGGTACCTTCAAGTGGTCTGTGGCTTATTATGTAAAGGCTTGGGAATTATAAATTCTCTCTAATGACTTGGTAATGGTGCTAAAGAATAACTTTAAATATTTCTTGAGGGAATGTCTGATTAATCAAGAAACTAAGTTTGCTGCCCTTAGATTTGCATTTTGAGAAAATGAAGGAAAAACATGTAGTAAGCCAGAGCTCCTTTGCAACCTCCATTTGGCATCCAGTTTTATTTCTGTCCTACTTTCTTTATTATGGTGCTACTTCTTGGTTCTACACACTTTAAAAAGATCTGAGTCCTGAAGACATAATTTACTCACAAACTAGGAAATCAGAAAACAAAAAAATATGGTGGCCTCACCTTCTTATTTTAAAAGAAAAGTTTATTCTTAGTGTATGGAAAAATAAGTAGAAAAAGATATAAGAATACTGGATCAAGTATAGGAAGTTCAATTTATTGGCAAGTATTTGCAACTTAGTCAAGCCATCTAGCCAGGAGACACACAGTGGAAGATTTAAAATATGAAAAAATTTCTTAGGAACAATACCCTTGATTATGAATTATATATTAGATGTTTTACTTTTATAAAATATGTTTCGATAACACATATTTTGCATTAATTCTATTTGCAAAGGTAAACAAAATTAAAAGAAGTATATGAGAGAAGATTTTTAAATGTGGTTAAATGAGATTTGATTCTTGCCAAAAATGTTAAAAAGGCAGGAAGTCAAAGAAAATGGGGTTTCAAATACATGAATTTGTCAAAAAGTATTTTATTTTCAATTTTCTTTCAGTGTCTAAGTTGTTTTCAGAGTTCATTATTTTTTTATTTTCCTAGTTGAAATCAAAACCTCCTCAGGAACTAAATAATATAAAGAACTGTTTTGAAAAGAGTCTGTCTAAATCTTCTAATAACAAGTTTCTAATTACTTGAAGGGAAGCTGAAATTAATTAGAATTGCAAATTGTAACATGAACTCATAGAGATTATTTTATTGGTCAATTTCATTCAGTATAATTTTAAACAGAATTGTTATGTATTGTTCATTTGCGTTTCTATTTCAAACATACTTGGTGATATTTTTACTGAACACTGTGTATATGAATAAATAAATTAAAATTTTGTATCCTCTTAAAATTATTTTATGTATTGCTTCATCCTATTTCCAGATATGAGACCTAGAAATGCTAAGAAATATTTCAGTAATTTTTTCTTTTTTTAAATATATTATTTTTAGTTGTAGATGGACACAATATTTATTTATTTATTTTTATGTCGGGCTGAGGTTCAAACCCCATGCCTCACACATGCAAGGCAAGTGCTCTGCCACAGCTGCAGCCCCAGCACCATCAATAATTTTTCTAAGCAACGAATATATTCTGATAAGAATGTCAGAAACTCTTTGTCTATGCAGCTTAACGTATCACTATAGCTATATATTTCCTATTCAAGCTTTCTTCTATTCAAACATCTGCTGAATTTGTATCATGTTTTACAGATACAGTGAAAGAAATTTTTATTTTCATTTCATTTAAATTACTGAATATTTTGAAATAACTGATTTTGAGTTGAAAAAAATACCTATAGAAAATGTAAGTATAAAATTGAGTTCTTTAAGGTGTTAAAAATAAACATATAACAATTTTTAGGTGACTGTTCAATAGAGTTAAGCATAGTCACACTGCTGTGAAAAAAAATCTCTAAAACGTTTTCATCTTGCAAATATGAAACTCTCTGCCCATTAAACAACAATTCCCCTTACCTTCTTCCCCAGCCCATTGGCAACCACCATTTTTTCTCTCTGTGAATTTGGCTAATTTAGATACTTCATATAAGTGGCTTTTTGTGACAATCACTTCACTCAGCATAATGTCTCACAATTTATCAAATTTTTCTTTTATTTTATGGCTGAATATTGCTACATTACATATATTATTTCATTACATAATACAAGTTAGATATACATATATGTACTCATGTGTGTGTGTATTACATTTTGTTTATTACTTATCCATTAATATGTAAGAGAATTGCTTTCCCTTCTTGAGTATCATGCATAGTGTTGCTGTAAAAAGTGCAAATTTCTTGTTGATGCTCTGTTTTCAATTCTTTTGGCTGTATGTCCAGAAGTGAGATTGATGGATCATCTGGTAGTTTTATTTTCAGTATTTTGAAGAACCATATACTGATTCTATAGAGTTTTACCATTTTAAAATTTCATCAACAATGCACAAGAGTCAAATTTCACCTCATCCTTGACAATACAGTTTATTTATTTATTTTTTAAGAGAGAGTGAGAGAGGAGAGAGAGTGAGAGAGAGAGAATTTTTTAATATTTATTTTTTAGTTCTCGGCGGACACAACATCATTGTTTGTATGTGGTGCTGAGGATCGAACCCGGGCCGCACGCATGCCAGGCGAGGGAGCTACCGCTTGAGCCACATGCCCAGCCCTGACAATACAGTTTATTTTGTTATTTGGTACACAAAAAATTTTAAATTTTAAACCCATTTGCTTTTGTTGCCTGTGCTTTCTGTGTAAGATTGAGGCACTCAACACCAAATTCAACATTTCTCTGGTATTTTCTCCAGGAGTTTTATAGCTATAGATCTTAGGTTTAGTTCCTTAGGTTTAATCCAGTTAGATTAAGTTTTTGTATATGGTGTAAACTAAGGCTTCAGCTTTATTATTTTGCACATAGTCTTTTATTTTCTGCATCCTTTGTTGATGAGACTGTACTGTCTCCATCTGAGGTCTTACTCCTCTTGTTATAACAAGATCATCCAGCTATACCTTTGGGGTTTATTTCCTGTAGTATGTTCTGTTGCATCTATTTGTCTGTCTTTGTGCCAGTACTACACTATTTTAATTACTGTAGTTTTGTAATATATTTTGAAATCAAGATTTGGGTCTTCCTCCAAGATTAGTATTATTTTTCAAGGTTTTTTGGGCTAGTAGGGGTTCTTTGAGATTCCATAGAAAGTTTGAGTGAATTTTTCTACTTTGAAAAAACTGGGTTGCGATTTTCATTATAATCACTTAGGCAGAAGATCAATTTGGCTAATATGGACCCCTTAATAACATTAAGTCTTCTAATAAATCAACAAGGGATACCTTTCCATCTATTTGTATCTTCTTTATTTCAGAAATGTTTTGTCATTTTCATTGTAAAAGTGTTCATATGCTTGTTAGTTTTGTTCTTGAGTGTTTATTTTTTGGCAGGATTGAAAGTGGGATTTTTAAAATTTCCTTTATGTATTTTTGTTATTAATGCATAGACACAAATTATTTTTTTGCATTTTGCTAATATATCCTGCAACTTGGATGCATTCATTCATTATTTCTAATATATTCTCTGTGAAATTCTTAAGGATTTTTTGTACATAAGATCATGCCATCTTTGAACAGAGATAATTTTACTTCTTCATTAAAAAAATCACATTTTTAAAATACACCATATAAAATATTAATTTCACACATGACTTTCTGTAACTTAAATGCAGTGGTCTTAATGAGGTTGAAGAATAAAAGAAAATATACTTTAGCATATAAAATAATAATTTATACTAAGGAATTTTTATATGCAATTAGTTTATAGATTCAAAGATCTTAAATAAGTCTTAAGCTTCTAATCTATTAACTTTCTTAATCATATTCTTATAATTACATACAATAATGTTTCATTTTTTATCTGATTAGTTTTTATTGACATTTTCAATCACATTTGCTGGAGTATTTGATTTTCTAATAACAGAAAAAAGAAACATCAAACATTATTAATCTTGACAAGTTACAGAGTTACTAAATATACACCTTTTATATATTACTAATCATTAATTCTATAAATCCTGAATCAGCAAGACCAACCCTCTGTCATAATTCCTATTCTTCCAATTAGAGTTTTATGTTAGTAATTAATACAAATGTGTATATAATTAATATTCTTCTGTATGAAGAAATAATGGATTAATATATTATCATACCAATAATATTAAACTACTTATGCATGGTTAAAGGTTTACTCTCATTTTTGAAAACTCAAGTGTGAGGAAAGGTTCTCTTCAATATGGAACATTATGCCAGATTATGTAAGATCATCGCTCATGGTGAAAGAGCTTTCATCTACAGAGTTTTGGTTATAGTAAATAAGACTGAGAGTCTGCACATGTTGAAAATTTAAAATATCATATTTAATAGAACAAAAATATAAAGTCAAATACTAAAGATGATTCATTTGTATTTTGCACCAGATTTGCTACATTCTAATACCATTCTTATTGAATTCTTTTTAAAAAAATATTTGTAGTTGTTAATGGACCTTTATTTATATGTGGTGCTGAGAATCGAACCCAGTGCCTCACACATGCTAGGCAAGCGCTGTGCCACTCAACCACAACCCCAATCTTCTTATTGAATTTTTAAACTAATTTTTTTAAAAAAACATTCTATCAGTGCTCCCATCTACTCATTCATATGTATATACAGAAGTGCCTGTAATCATTGAGAACTTAAAAAGTAGTAATCCATAGTGTATACAATTTCTGGTATATTTTACACGAATTATCTCTTTCCCCTGACTTTACTCAAAATATTTTATTTGGCTTTCAAATTCCCCATTTTTTTATTCACTAACATATTTGTGAAAGCATCATTTCTAATAACTTATTTTCAATTAAAAAATAGAAAATGTATAATGGTGGTGAGTTCCCAGGAAAGAACCTTAAAAACAATGGATTCTGAAAACTAAGTAATTCATACATGAAGACATTCACAAATATGGTGCTTGCATTTTTTGTTTTGTTTTTAAAATTTAGACATTAAGCAGATAAGTTATTCCCTTGAATATATGGCCTTAGTGTAGTTCAGCATCATCCTATTGTCCTTCTTTTAGGGTGGGAGGGGTACTAGGGATTTAACTCAGGGGTACTCAACCATTGAGCCACATCCCCAGTCCTTTTTCTTATTTTATTACAGACAGGGTCTCACTGAGTTGCTTAGCGCCTCACCATTGCTAAGGCTGGCTTTGAACTCCTGATCCTTCTGTCTCAGCCTCCCTAGCCACTGGGATTACAGGCATGGGCCACCACACCTAGCCCCACTGTCCTTCTTACTTTAATATAATATAGCCCCATAGAACAAAGAGGATGCACAGCATGGACAGTCATGCATTCGCTCTCTGGTTTCACTTTGGTAAAACAGTGATGCTTCCTTTAGACTCTTTCATGTTCAATAATATCATATATTCATTCAGCCACTCATGTGACAAATACATATTGCATGTCCACAATATGCCAGGAAATAGACAAAATTTCTTGGCTTAGGAAAACACACAAAATGTAATCTCTGCTTTGAAAGAGTTAGTAGGTCATGATAGATTTGTGGCAAGTGTTATGAAAATATCTACATTAGTTATAATATATCAATTTATGCAGGCTATAACAAGAATATGTTAGTGCTACCTAAAGTGGTTGGGAGGTAAGAGGACCAGGAGAGGATAGTATCAGTATCCTAGAGACCTCAAACTTATGATACCGGGCAACCAAGACAGCAATGCAATGAGCAACATGGTGTGTTGAAGGAACCCTAAAGGGATGAGAAAGAACAGAGGACATGGGTTGGGAGCACAGGGAGAAGAAGACTGGTTGTCCCTAAAATAAGAGATAATCCAGCAAGTCTATGGAGGATTTTAAATACAGTGGAGCAATAGATGAAGTTTTGACTTTAAAAAATGCTAAGAATCTGTATAAATGGATTTATACAGATCTTTTGTGGCAAAAATTTTAGAAATATAAAGATAGAACCAAAGAATGGAAGGAGTAGTTGAGGGAATGAGGGAGAAATTAGGGATATGCTGAAGCCAGGACTAAGATGCAAATGGGAACAATGCATTTCTTATGCAGGGTTCCTAGGGAAGAGGGCCAAATGTGATGCCAAGCTTTCTGAATGAAAATTAGAGAATGAAGGGCAGACAGTTGCAAGATTACCAACACTCACCAGATAAAAATCCTTGCAGAAGAAAAATAAAGAAGAAAAAAGTATTCAGTTGAAAGATTCCAAGTTCAAGGGGAGGAGCTGGAGAAGATGCAAATAGCTTTTAAGAATGAGCTTTCTGTAAAATACCTGAGAGAAATTTCTCCTTTGGGACTTTATCAAACAAACAAACAACAACAATAACAACAAAAAACATTTTATGACACACAGGTTCTTCTTAACAGAATCTGCATGATAGACCTATTGAAAGTTTATATAACTTTTTATGTCCTTGAATGTCAGCTGATAGACTAAAACAAAATGCAATCTGATTAAAGAAATTAGATAAAAAGCACAAATGGTTCAATCAAATCCAAAGCTCTTTAGTGATGTAGACAGATTCAGGATCAGATTTAGACTGTTAAATGGAATGCATGAACTAACTGATGATAGGTGTGTATCACAGACATCAAATTTCTTTTCAAGTGGAAGACCCTCCCAGTATTTGGGCATCTACTCTCATCATTGATCAAAGTCATTTTTTGCTTTATCATTTTTGGACATAAAAAATCATTTCAATAAATAACAAATCCCCATGTTTCCATTATTCTAAACTCTAAACAAAGAACTATAAAAATTTCTCATATTTCATCTATTTCTATTAGTAAACAGTTAAAAATATTTTGCTAACTTAGGAATAAACATATGATCCCAATTGCATCGTGAGTTCAAGGATTGTGAGTTCAAGGCCATCCTCAGCAACCTAGCAAGGCCCTAAGTAATTTAGAGAGACTTGTCTCTAAATAAAAAAAAAATAAAATAAAAGCAAAAAAATAAAAAATAAAGGGCTGAGGATGTGGTTTAGTGGTTAAGCACTAAAGGATTCAATCCCTAGTGAAAAGAAGAAGGAGGAGGAGGAGGAGGAGAAGGAGGAGGAGGAGGAAGAGGAGGAGGAGGAGGAAGAGAAGGAGGAGGAGGAGGAGGAGGAGGAGAGAAAATATTATGGCTCAAGATTACGAGCCTACTTGTTCACTTTCTTTTACAGTATATCACTGCGGGACATTGGACTATGACTTGGTAAGAATACACAGACATCATGTTCACATTTTCTTAAAAAGGCAGGTAATAAACAAACAAAAAATAAATACAATCCTGAAATGACTTTGGAAGAAAGTGATAATGAGTTCAACAAAAGCAACTTAGTATTAGAATATTGAAGGAGGAGGTAGCACAGAAACTGATAATTTGAATAAAGAATTCTGAATCACAGTGTCAATTGTAGAGGTAATTTTTCTAGCTTATATTTCATCTTATACCAGGACTGATTTTCTTCAGGCCCAAAAACCTGCAGGCCTGTGGTAATTTGCATGACTGAAAAAGAGACTTTCATTATCTCTTTAGAGCATGACAAAAAAAAAAATGTCAGTTGAAATTGTTCTCTTGGAGGTTGCTTCAGGCCAAACAGGCAATAATAAGGTAATAAATAAGACTTTATGTGAGTCCATGGAAAGAACTTATTGAAAGATGACTATTTCTACTCCAAAACTCTTCTCCTAGGTAGTTTTACAAAGCAGATTTTCAGAATGTAGAAGATTATCACTCTGGCGTTAGAGTCTGGCTGTACTTGTGATATAGTTTATTGTAATTAAATAAAATCAGATGAGCATTCATCTTTTGAAGATCCTTCTTTTCTTTTTCAATTCTCTCCAATATGATTTTCAGTGAACATAATTCTTAATTTAAGCTTATTTTTCTAAGTAATTTACCTAGTTAGTGTTTCAACACTAATGTAGGGATTCTTATTTTCAAAGATAATTAATAAAAAACACAGATTCTCTGGAAAAAAAAATCTCCAATTTCTCTCTTGGACATGAATTCTGCCAACGCCAAGAGGCCCATTTCCCGATTTATTATGTATGAGCCCATTTTTTGTTCTAGTAATGTACCTGAAGGGGCACTTTCTGTGCTATATAACGGAGCAACAAGACACTGACAGTAAGAGCCTTCTCTGTCTCCACAGAATCCATACAAGAGTAAAGGCTGACGTACAAGTGATTTCAGTCCTCAGAACAGCACAATAATCTCAAAGGGAAAAAATTGTGCTTAATCTCTTAATGCTATTAAAAATAGAAATAATAAAAATAGAAACATCTGCAACTACTGAAGCCATTCATTGGATGTTATTAATTCGGGGTTGCTGTACTTGGCAGCAAATAAGAAAATTCCATTTGTGCTGAGTACTGAAACTGCTCCATGGTGGGAAATTACTTATTTTTCTATTGGCATTCTCAAAGAAATGGCTTTTTTTCCCTGCCATTTGTTTCATAGTAAAACTATGCAAATGTATCCTAGGAGAATCCAGTAACTTTGAACAAAGTAGGAAGTCTCATTGATTATTTGCTTATTTCCAGAATTGGAAACTGGAAAATGAGAAACTCTCATAGAAAACAACTCATTTAAGTCCTCCTTTTATTTATCCCTGAACTGCAAAACTTCATACTTTTTATTACTATTTAAAGTAAAATACATAAATGAAATGAGATTCCATTCTACTACAAACACATCCATTATCAATAGCATAGTATTAGACAGAATTAAGGACCTGTGTTTTCTTTCTTTCTTTTTTCTTTTTCCCCTGGAGTTGAATCTAGGGCACTTTAACACTGAACTACACCCTCAGTCCTTTTTATTTTTTATTTTATTTGTTTTTAATTTTGAGACAGGGTTTCACTGTGTTGTGGAGTCTGGTTTCACCTTGCGATCTTTCTGCCTCAAACTCTTGAAAGCTGTTTTGCTTATTGAATCTTAAATAACCCAAATGCAAATAGTTTGAGAATATGTAAAGAATTTAAAGAAATATTTTGAAATAATTCCAGTGTAGTTAGAACAATAATACTAAGACAGAAAATCAAGGCTTCTACCATGATCTTTCTGGGGAAAAAATTTCTAATTGCAATCTTATATTTTTTAAATTAACTGCATATTTATCAGGGAAGATGACAGCTTTACTAAAGATAGTAAGCTGTTTAGCAGGACATATACATATGAAGTAATTGACCTGATTAGAATTTTACTGAATCCACAGGATACCTGAGGTTCTGAGAGTCAGTTGACTTTCCAGCAGAAAGCAGGTGGTAAGTAATCTTACCTTTAAGAACACAAAACTTATATATGACACTCTGAGAGAGTGTCAAAGTCACTGTTATGGTTTGGGCTCATGTGTGATACAATGCATGAATATTCAAAGGTGAAATGATTAGATTACAGAAGGTTTAACCTAATCAGTGGTTTAATCCACTGATACGGATTAACTGGGTGGTAACTGTAGGCACTTGGGGTGTGGCTAGAGGAGATGGATTATTGAGGGTGTGCCTTTGGGGTTTATATTTTATACCTGGTGAGGAGAGCTCTCTCTCTGCTTCTTGTTTTCCATGTCCTGGTAGCTTTCCTGCACCATGCCCTTCTGCTTTGATGTTTGGGACCAGAGCTATGGAGTTGGCTATCTATGGACTGAGATCTCTGAAATCATGAGCCAAAATAAAGTTTTTCTCCTCTACATTGTTCTTGCCAGGTCTTTTGGTCACAATGACAAAAAAGCTGACTAAAACAGTCACTATATTTACTGAGGAAACTGAAGCACAAAGGCTGAACTTTAAAAGTTGCAAGAGCTTAGAACATTTTCAAGATTAAGTAGAGGCCCGTATATATCTAGATCGTTAAGATTTTGAATTATGTTCCGGATATTATAACATATTAACCCTCATTCTTTGAAAATAAGCTCACAAATCCCAAAATAATATTTAAAACCTATGTTAAATGTGAATTAAATAAGAATGTAATATGAGTTAAATATTTTAAAGAACTGAACTTAACGCTAGCTACACATGTGTATATTATTCTGGTGCCTAGATGAGCAATAAAATAAAGACATAATTCAAATATTTGTTCTTAATTTTTCATTAAAATTTGATGTCAAAGGATATGAAGTTTAAATTTTGCAACATGAATAAGTTTTGGAGAGCTAATATACAGCATAAGAACCATACATAGTAATACTGTTTTGTGTATTTGAAATTTGATAGAAGGGTAGATCTTAAATGTTCTCACCACCCCTAAATGAATGGTAACCATATAAGATGATGAATATGTTACCTAGCTTGATTGTGGTGGTAACTTCACAATCCATAATTAAATAAAATATCAAGTATAGAAAAATTTACAATTTCTATTTGTTAATTATATCCCAGATAGATAACTTTTATTGAGACATCATACTTTTTAGATAACATTTTAATATTAATTTAAGTCTGGCAAATTTTACTTTGTTGAGACAGTGGCAAATGGAAGCATCTATAAAGTATCTAAATTTGGAAAGAAGCTATTTATTTTGAAGATAATTCGTAAACATTGTAGTGGGCTTCTTCATTTTAATTTTTTTTACTTATTTTAATTAGTTATACATGATAGTAGAATGCATTTATACACTTTGATATATCATACATAGATGTGATATAATGTCTTATTTTTCTGAGTGTACATGTTAAAGAATCATATTGGTCATGTAGTCACATATATACATATAGTAATAATGTCTGTTTCATTCTACTATCTTTCCTATCCCCATATTCCCTCCCCTACCCTCCCATCACTTCCCTCTACCTAATCTAAGGTAATAATATTCTTCCTTAGTGCCCCCACTTTAGTGTGAATTAGCATCCGCATATTAGAGAAAACATTTGGTTTTCGATTTTGTGGGATTGGCTTATTTCGCTTAGCATGATATTCTCCAACTCCAACCATTTACTGGCAAATGCCATAATTTTATTCTTTAATTGCATTAAAGCTGAGTAATATTCCATTGAGTATATATACCACATTTATTTTATCCATTCATCTATTGAGGGACACCTAGGGTGGTTCCATAGTCTAGCTATTGTAATTGAGCTGCTATAAATATTGATGTGGGTACATAATTTTAGTATGCTGATTTTAAGTCCTTTGGGTATAAACCAAGGAGTGGGGTAGCTGGGTCAAATGGTGGATCCATTCCCAATTTTCTGAGGAATGTCTATACTGCTTTCCATAGTGGTTGTACCAATTTGTAGTCTGAACAGCAATGTATGAGTGTGCATTTTTCACCACATCCTCACCAACATTCATGGTTGCCTGTATTCTTGGTGATTGCCATTCTGACAGGAATGAGATTAAATCTTAGAGTAGTTTTGATTTGCATTTCTCTAATGACTACAGATGTTCAACACTTTTTCATATATTTGTTGATCAATTGTATTTCTTCTTCTGTGAAGTATCTGTTCAGTTGCTTAGCCCACTTATTTACTGGGTTATTTGTTTTTTTGGTGTTAAGTTTTTTGAGTTCTTTATATACTAGAGATGGATGCTTTATCAGAGGTGAATGTAGTAAAGATTTTCTCCCAATCTGTAGACTCTCTTCTCACATTATTAATTGTTTCCTTTGCTGAGAAGCTTTTTAATTTGAATCCATTCCATTTATTCATTCTTGATTTTACTTCTTTTGCTTTAGGAATCTTGTTAAGGAAGTCAGATCCTAGGCTGACCTGGTGAATATTTGGGCGTATTTTTTTTTTTTTTCCTATTAGGCGCAGGGTTTCTACTTAAGTCTTTGCTCCACATTGAGTTGATTTTTGTTCAGGGTGAGATACAAAGGCTTAATTCATTTTGCTACATATGGATTTCCAGTTTTACAAGCACCATTTGTTCAAGTGGTTATCTTCTCCAGTGAATGTTTTTGCCACTCATGTCTAGTATGAGAAAACTGTATTTATGTGGGTTTGTTTCTGTGTCCTCTATTCTGTACCATTGGTCTACAAGTCTATTTTGGTGCCAATACCATGCCATTTTTCTTACTATAGATCTGTATATTGTTTAAGGCCTGATATGTGATGCCTCATGCTTCCCTTTTCTTGCTAAGATTTGGTTTAGCTATTCAGGGTCTCTTATTTTTCCAAATAAATTCCATGATTACTTTTTCTGTTTCTATGAAGAATGTCATTGGGATTTTAATAAGAATTGCATTAAATCTGTATAACACTTTTGGTAGAATGGCCATTTTGACTATATTAATTCTGTCTATCCAGGAGCATGGGAAATCTTTCCATTTTCTGAGGTTTCCTTCAATTTGTTTCTTTAATGTTCTGTAGTTTTCATTGTAGAGATCTTTTACCTCTTTTGTGAGATTGATTCCCAGGTACTTACTTACTTACTTTATTTATTTATTTATTTATTTATTTATTTATTTATTTATTTTCGAGGCTATTGTGAATGGAGTAGTTTTCCTAATTTCACTTTCAGTGGATTTATCGCTGATGTATAGGAATGTGTTTGCTTTATGGGTGTTGATTTTATATCTTGCTACTTTGCTGAATTCATTTATTAGTGCTAGAAATTTTCTGGTGAGATTTCTTTTATCTTCTAGATATAGAATCATGTCATCATAAAATAGTGATAATTTGAATTCTTAATTGCCTATTTGTATCCCTTTAATTTCTTTCTTTTGTCTAATTGCTCTGGCTAGAGTTTCAAGGATGATGTTGAATAGAAGTGGTAAAAGAGGACATCCTTGTCTTGTTCCAGTTTTTAGTGGGAATGCTTTCAGTTTTCCTCCATTTAGAATGGATTTTACAATGTTGAAATATGTTTATACTATCCCCAGGTTTTTTAGTGTTTTGATCATGAAGGTGTGCTGTATTTTGTCAAATGCTTTTTCTGCATCTATTGAGATGATCATATGATTCTTGTTTTCAAGTCTGTTAATATAATGAATTATCTTTATTGATTTCTGCATGTTGAACAAAACCAGCATTGCTGGGATGAACCCCACTTGATTGTGATACACTATCTTTTAAATACGTTTTTATATGCGATTTGCCAGAATTTATTGAGAATTTTTGCATCTATGTTCATCAGGCATATTGGTCTGAAGTTTTCTTTCCTTGATGTGTCTTTGTCTGGTTTTGGTAGCAGGGTGATATTAGCCTCATAGAATGAGTTTATAAGGATTTCCTCCTTTCCTATTTCTTGAACTACATTGAGGAGAATTGGTGTTAATTCTTCTTTGAAAGTCTGGTAGATCTCAGCTGAGAATTCATCTGGTCCTGGGCTTTTCTTGGTTGGTAGCCTTTTGATGGTGTTTTCTATTTCATTACTTAAAATTGATCTGTTTAAAGCATGTATGACCTCTTCATTCAATTTGGGTAGGTCATATGTCTCTAGAAATTTGTTGATGTCTTTGATATTTTCTATTTTATTGGAGTATAAATTTTCAAAATAGTTTCTAATTATCTTCTGTATTTCATACATGTCTTCTGTGATATTTCCTTCTTCATCTTGTATTTTAGTAATTTGAGTTTTTTCTCTTCTTCTCTTTGTTAGCATGATTACAATTTTATCTATTTAATTTATTTTTTCAAAAAGCCAACTTTTGTTTTGTCAATTTTTAAATTGTTTCTTTTGTTTCAATTTCATTAATTTCAGCTCTGATTTTAATTATTTCCTATCTTCTTCTTTTGGTGTTAATTTGTTCTTTTCCTTGAACTTTGAGATGTAGTGTTAGGAAATTTATTTGTTGACTTTTTTATTCTTTTAATGAATGACTCCATGTAATAAACTTTCATCTTAGTACTGCTTCATAGTGATATGTTGTATCAGTGTTTTCATTTACCTCTGAGAATTTTTTATTTTATTCTTAATTTCTTCTACTATCCATTCATCATTCAATTGTGTATTATTCAGTCTCCATTTGTTATAGTAGCTTCTATTTTTTATTTTGTAATTGATTTCTGATTTTATTCCATTGTGGTCTGATAGAATGCAGGATACTATCTCTGTTTTTTTTTTTTTTTTGTATTTACTAAGAGATGCTTTGTGGCATATGACATGGTTTATTTTAGAGAAGGAGCCGTATGTGGCTGAGAAGAAAGTGTATGTGCTCATTGATGGATGAGATATTCTAAATATGTCTATTAAGTCTAAATTATTGATTGTATTATTTAGTTCTGTAGTTTCCTTATTTAGTTTTTGTTTGGAAGACCTTTTCAGTACTGACAGAGGTATGTTAAAGTCACCCAGTATTATTTGGTGTGGTCTATTTGACTCTCGAAATTGAGAAGGGTTTGTTTGATGTATATAGATGATCCATTGTTTGGGGCATAAATATTTATAATTTTTGTGTACTGCTTATATATACTTGCCTTAAGAAGTATGAAATGTTATTCTATGTCTCTTCTGAATAACTTTGGTTTGAAGTCTACTTTATCTGAAATGAGAATCAAAACCCCTGCTTGATAACACAATTCATATGAGTGATAAATTTTTACCATCCTTTTGCCTTCAACCTGTGAATGTCTTTGCCCATGAGCTGACTCCTCTTGAAGACATCATATTGTTGGATCTTCTTTCTAATCCAATCTGCCAATCTCTGTCTTTTGATTGATGAGTTTAGAAAGTTAACACTCAAGGTTTATTATTGATATATGATTTTTATTCTCTGTCATTTTGATTTATTTCTGGTTTTTGATTTGTCTTAGTTTCTCATTTGGTTGACTGTCCCTTTAGTGAAAATCCTTCCTTTTCTGGTTTTCACTTCATCCTCATGGAATATTTTGTTGAGAATGCTCTGTAGAGTAGACTTTCTAGTTGTGAATCCTTTTAATATTTGTTTATCATGGAATGTTTTAATTTCATCTTCAAATCTGAAACTTAATTTTGCTGGATATAAAATTCTTGGTTGGCATCCATTTTCTTGAAGAGCTTGAAATATATTATTCCAGGACCTTCTAGTTTTGAGGGTCTTGGCTAAGAAATCAACTGAGATCTGAATTGTTTTCCCCATATATGTAATTTGATTTTTTTTCTCTCAAAACCTTTAAGACTTTATCTTTATTCTCTGTTAATCATTCTCATTATAGTGTGTCTTGGTTGGGTCTGCTGTAATTTTGTACATTTGGGGTCCTGTAAGCCTCTTGTATTTGATTTTCCATTTTGTTCTTTAGGTTTGGAAAATTTTCTGCTATTATATCATTGAAAAGGTTGTACATTCATTTGGTTTGTATCTCTTATCCTTCATCTATTCTGATAACTCTTAAATTTGGACTTTTCATGTTATCACATAATTCTTGGATGTTCTGTTCATTGTTTCTTCCATTTTCTCCACATGTTCCACTCTACTTTCAAGATTATATATTTTGTCTTCATTGTCTGAGGGTCTGTCTTTCAAGTCTAGACTGTTGGTGATGCTTTCTATTGAATTGATAATTTGGTTTACTGATTCCTTCATTTTGAGGATTTCTGCTTGCTTTTCTTTTTCACAAACTCTAACTCTTTATTGAAGTGGTCCTTAACTTCCTGTATTTTTCTTTGATTTCACTCCTTGTACTATCCTTTACTTCACATATCAATTTAGCTATATACCATCTGAACTCCTTCTTGGACATTTGTGTGTGTGTGTGTGTGTGTGTGTGTGTGTTATCAGTGGCTTTTGTTGTTGAAGCATCTTGGTTGCTTGGGGTGCTTTATTATCTTGTTGGGTTTTTTTTCATGTTAACAACCATCTGGAAGTATGGATCTAAGGCAGGATAAATTCTACCCTATAGACCTACTGTGTCTCTGAAGGTTTACAGTGCTTCACCTGTACTGGTAAGATCAATATCAACAGCACCTAGTATACACAATATTTAGCCTTAAACCTAATAGCTTCCACTAAGGTGTCTACTGCTTTCTCATATTAAAACAAAATGATGAGTTCAATAACTATTTATAGTACAAACAGAATATTTGTTAAAACGATTTACAATTTCAAGTGGTGGATGAGAGAACAGAGGTAGTCTAGTATGCAATATTTGCGAGGGAGAAAGAGAGAAAGTAGAATTAAAAATTCACAGGAAAAGTGGAAGAGGAGCTGACAGAGAATGGCTGTTTATTGGAGAAAAGTTGGAAAGAATATTCAAGAAAATAGACAAGAGAGAGGAAGAATAGGAACAAAGAGAAAAAAAACTAAAGACATAAGAAAACAACAAAAATGAAAAACACCATTTATATATCATTATCATCCACCCTGATGCATAAAAGACATCCTGTTCCAAATATGGTAGAGAGATTAGTGAACCAAAAAATAAAATAAATGTTGCTGGAAAGCCAAACTGTCTCTGACAGTGTTTACCATTTTCTCCGCCCCGTCTCTGATGTCTCTTGTGATCACTAAACCCAGATCTGCCCTTGCAAACCCATCTCTATCTCACCGATCTCTGCTTCAGATATCTCAGACTCGGCCAAGCGGCAGTCCCAAGATATTAATTCTGCTCCTACTTGTAGAGAGACCACCAGGGATACACTCATGTAAACGGGCAACCCCAAGATGCAGCAGCAAGACAAAGGCCACCAGCACTCTCAGTAGGAAGATCTCAGGTTCCTCCACACCCACAGGAATCCCCACACTGGGCCTGCGGGTCCCAGCTCGAGTCTCCAGACAGAGGCTCTAGTGGTGGTAAACCTGCTGGAACCAAGGTCCCATGCCTTGGCTGGTGTCCCAAAATGGGTGCAGCCACGTGCAACCAAACCTGGAGTCTCCCTGGAAGCAATCCTTTAGGCTGTGGTAGCATTGGTAGTAAGGGTGGTTGTTGGCAGCAGGCAGCAGGTCAGCAATAGGGGTGCCTGCAGCAGTGGTTACAACTGCAGCTCTGGGGGCAGCATCACCAGGCAGTCTCCAGAGGTCAGCAGCAGTGTCGGCTTTAGTTGAATCCAGGGCATCCTATCTTCCTTGGCAGCAGCACCTAGAAAGAAAGCCTCCAGGCAATCTCAGGCTGGCAGCAGTGGAATCAGAGGCAGCATCAATGGTGGTAGTTGTGCAGGCAGTGGTTGATTGACAGGAGACTACTGGTTAGGTGTAGCTTTGGAATTCGCATCCTAGGTAACCGAGGCCATGCCCAGAGAAGAGACCTCTGGGCATGGCAGAGGCTTCTGAGGCAGCCCAGGAAGAAGACCTCCAGGCGACCTCAGGATGGCATCAGTGGAATCAAAGGCAGCAATGGCGGTAGCAGTGCAGGCGGCAGCAGTGCAGGCGGCAGTTAATTCTGTAGTGGACTTTGATAAGATAAAATCATTGACAAAGAAAGCAAAATATTTCAATTTCTTTATAAAATTTTTAAGTCACTTAAAGAATCATAAACTATTTCTGAAGCATTTTATATTTTGATTGTTGTGATTTAAAAGAAAACTTTAAAAAACAGTATATAGATTATTGTTTTCAAATTTTATTTCAGTCATGAATATACTTTGATACATAATGACAAAAATAAAAGTTATTAAGAGTAATTACTTTGAGCATCAGTTGTGTGAAATATTTCTCTTCCCTGTTCACAGAATTTTGTTTTGTTTTTTGCTTTAATTTTCTTATATTTAAAAGTCAATTATGATCACGTTTATCTTTTTACTGAGACAAGCTCTATTTTCTCTAAATATGTTGTAATTATTTAAACAATTATTTTAAGTGTAATTAACATGGATCTGTTATTTTATAGGATTTTACTAATTTCAATAGCTAGTAGAAAGAAATGCATACCCAGTATCTATGCACAGAACAATTAAAAATTTATACTTTATAGACAAAACAATTTGCTTTTGGCTAAAGAACCATTTGCACCTTTAGTAACTTTTCTGATGCATCTTAATAAAACTTAAGCAAATTGCTTCTACAGCATTTAGTTTATATTCATATTTTGGCTATGAGTCTCTATAAGGTCAAGTGTGATGTGTATCTAATTCACTGAGATATTTCGTCTTTCAGCTTATTCATAATATATTATGTTTAATCCATGAATTGTTCTAAAAAATGTCTTCATTATAGGTACAGCTGAGGCCATCAATGTCTCTTTGAAGCAAATTCAGGCTAAGTTCTATGTATGACACCCCCCCCCCACCCCCTTACACATATTTCTTGATTTGAGGCCAAAATGTCAGCAGAGTGAATTGGTTCTATTATCATAACTTTATGGGTAACAATATTTTAAATTATTGTAAATATTTAAAACTGCCTTTAATTAAGCATAAAGTAAAATTATTTTGAATTTTAATGTTTACTATTAATTCAAGTACCAAAAAATGCTATCATTCTTCATGCACGTTACATCTAGTTCTGCATATGTGCAAAGTTTAAAATAATATAATTTGGTAATACTGAACACTCCTTACTGTTAAGTGAAGTGTTACCACTGAGAATGAACATTAAATTGTTGTATGTCTAGAACCACAAAACATTGGCAGAAAAAAAGCACACTTGGCATGGCTGGAAAAATGAAACTTCTTGTGGAAGCGTCTATTTGTAGAAAGCTATTGCATTCATGCTCTTTGCAGAAGAATTTGACAGGTTAATTTGTTATTTGTGCACTGCTTCCATTCAAGTCCTTTCCACATACTGAAGCAGTGTCTGTATGCCACATCGACAGTGGCACAACCTACACACCTTCTCTTTATTCCGATACTCTTGTCTTGTGTCAAAGACACAGAAAAAGAGATGTGGTGAAGTATTCTCTGGGCTTCTTTGAAGTAATTACTATCACTTGATGTTTGTGGTCTAGGGCAAGGTTTAAAAGCAAAACTGCTTTCACAATCAATTAGTTACAATGCTAAGTATAGAGCTGTGATTTTCTGATTCCCTGTGTGGTGCTTTTAATTTTTTTCTGTGACTTTTAATTTCTTGTGGAGTCTGTATAAAGATATTTTAGTAAAGCTCCCGAATTTTATTATCACTCAGAGAAAACAATGAGAGTTATGATAGATCATATAAAGATTAACATTGATATATAATGTCTAAACAAACTACAATAAACTGCATGCTGTGACTATGAAAAAAATAAATTATAATGATTAAATTTAACATTGTGATATTGTGGACTATTAACAAGATAAAAGAAAAATGAAAGGGGTTTGAAGGACCAACGTGCTCTGAGAGTCAAGAAGCCTTGTTTTTAATCTCAGCTCTACAACTAAGCAAACTTTCTATTTCTCATAGACAAAACAAATAAATAAGAAAACATAAAATCCATAATTTTAGCTCTCTGAGTCTGGGAACATGTATAGTTTATGGATAATAAGTTTAACAAATGAGCATAAGGAAGAACCATTATAATTATATGTTGGTGGAGATATTTTTCTCAAAGAAGAGAGCTCCTTGACCTCCTTTTCCAGAGCTATGATTTTCAAAATAGGGCCTTGTTATGGTTTATATGTGGTATCCCCCAAAATCTCATCTGTGAGACAATGCTACAAGATTTGGGGGAGAAATGATTGGGTTATAAGTCTTAACCTAATCAGTGTATTAATCCCTGATGGAATTAATTGAGTGATGACTGGAGGCAGGTGGGGTGTGGCTGGAAGAAATGGTTCACTGGGGGCATAGCTATGGATTATATATTTTGTATCTGGAGCGAGGAGTCTGTCTGTGCTTTTGATCACCATGTGAACTGCTTGAGTCTGCCATGCTCGTTTCCATGTTGTTTCTGCCTCACCTGGAGCCCTGAGGAATGGAATCTGCTGTGAGACCTCCGAAACTTTGAGCCCTTAAATAAACTTTTCCTCCTCTACAATTGTTCTGTTATGGTCTTTTAGTCACAGCAGTGAAAAAAATTGACTAAAACAGTCCCCTAAGTAAAGTATCATCTAGTTTAAAAGATAGATTTTCAGGTTCCATACAAGACAGAATAATCAGAAACTGGGCCTGGGACCATCAGACAGCTTTAATATGATCTCCAGATGATGCCAGTATGTACCCCAGTTTCAAACTATGCTCCAGAATGTCCATTAAGAACTAGGAAAACAAAAATAAAATTATAAAATTTGATCTGAACTAATTATATAAACCTTTGGAGAATGTTAAAAATTTATGCTGTCAGTTTGTATACATGGAAGTCTTTATTACTTTCCCAGTATGAGAAAAGAGGCAATGAAATACTAATGCTCATTATTCAGTGATTCTCAGAACATGGTTAACAATTTGAGGCACTAAAAAGTTTTCTACGAGTAGCAATGTTGTTCTTTTAGGTTATTTAAAGGGTTTACATTGTCCCTCTGGTCACCAAAATAAGTAACAAAAGGTTGCAGAGAAAATGCTGCAAGGAAAGGAAGGAGAGGCCCAGAGAACTTAGATTTAACACACAAATAGGACTTTTCAATCATTCTAAAATAACAGGCAAAGAATTCAGTCAATTTTTGAAGCATGTTTTGAAAGAATCAACATTTCCCAAGAGATTAATGACTCAGTTTTCAAAACCAAAATTCAGAAACTATGTAAGCAAAACCCAAGAGGTGGGTGACAAAGGTTCTAAGGAAAGACATATACTAGGACACCCTGATCCTGGAAAAATACCCTTTGAATTATGGCTTGAATCTTTTTATTCAGTTTAATTATGAAGTTAAAAGAAAAAATATTATCAATTGCTATTGAACATCATTGTGGAATATGGTGCAAAAGGTCTAGGAAATATTTACATTTTAGTGTGTGCTTTTAGTTATGTGATACTAATTGGGGAACATTTTGTAAAGTCTCAGTCACCAAAAATACCTCTACAGGTATGGTTATTCATACACAGGCAAATTGGGTAGATTGTTTGGGGCTATTTTATTTAATTGGGTGCATGAGTAGAATAGCTTTAACAAGTTTATTTCTTTCAATATATGTTGTATGTTACATTAGCATAATAGTAGAGAAAGGAACAAGTATGTTTATGCACCGAAGAGCTAAAAATATCAAAGAGATGTTAAAGGAGTGATAACATTTCAAAAAATGCAGGAACACTCAAAATTTCTGGAGTACATTGATATGCCACTTAAGCAATATCAATCATAGTCATTTATTTGAAGTCCTAGTATTATTAAAAACTATATAACCTAAAGTCATTAACAAACAATTTAAAAAGGAGAAACTTTAGTATGGAAACATTAGAAAGGAATATGTAAAAGAGATATGTAATTTAGTCTTCAAAAAAATGTTTGTAGAGCAAATTTGTAGAGAGAACACTTTTCCCTTTATGAAACACACAGAAAATAGGTAAGAGAAGTTAAAATTATTCTACCAGCTTCTTAGATTAGTGTCAAAAATCTTGTCAAACTAGCTTTCATAAAATTAAACCCAAGATTTCTTCAAATCTAAATTGCAAGTTAAAATATTTGATGGTTCTTTGATAGTGAAATAACTGCAGATCAAAATTATTATGCCCTGCTTAAAGTTAAATAAGCATGGCATTTGATATAATAAAATACATTTATTAGCATTTAGATTGAGAGTTATTAAGTGAAAGAATTTTAGACAAAATAAATCATAAGAGAGTTTATTTGAGCAAAGAAAAATTTATAGGTTGGGCTGCACTGACAAATGGAATTTGTTTAGATTCTCTGCTCCAACAATGTGAGCAATTAGATTATTTAAGGTTGAACTTGGAAACAGGGACATTACTTGATTGGTTACAGATAATATTTACCCTATTTTTTTTTTGTGTGTGTGTGTGTGTGTGTGTGTTCTGACATAAAGTTCCTTCACTAGGCTGTAAGTTGAGAATCAACCATCTTTGAAGATTTGAGGCCAGGCATTGGAAGTTTTAGATTTTTTTTCATCTAAATGGCACCTCTTTCCAAAAGAAGACTGCTTAAAGCAAACTACATTAAAAAATCTGTTGTTTAGTGCATACAACTTCATCAATTACCTCAGCTAAACCATGTAGGTAACTTGTTTCAGTTTCAACATCAGCACTTGCTGCTTTACTTTGCACTTTTATGTTCTAGTAGTGGTTTCTTAACTCTTATGAACCAACTTCTGCTAGCTTCAAACTTTTCTTCTGAAGCTTGCTTGTCTCTCCTTAGCTTTTTTAGACCTGAAAGCTTAGGATCTTGCTTTGAATTATGCTAGGACTTAAGGTAATATTACAGCTGGTTTCAAACTTTTTTGTAGTCAATTTTTTTAATCAACAATAAGACTATTTTACTTTCTTATCATTAATTTATTCACCAATATACCACTTTGAATTTTCTTTAAGAACTTTTTGTCTCACATTCATATCTTAGTCCATTTTTTGTTGGGATAACAAAATATCTTTGTCTGGGTACTTTGTAAAGAAAATAAATTTATTTAGCTCAGAGTTTTGAAGTCTGAAAGGCCAAGAGTGAATAGATTCATCTCCTTGACTTCTGGTGATGGGTGTCCTGGATGTGGAATAACATGGTGGAGGAATTGAAAGGGAATCTGTGTATAGAGGATATCACATGACAAAGCAGGAGCAGAGGGATTCATGAGTGTCTTCCTCAGCATTACATCACTCTGACCAAAATATCCAACAAGAACAACTTAGAAGAAGAAAAGTTTGACTTCCTGATTTCTGAGATCTCAGTCCATAGATGGCCAACTGAATTTGGTGCCAAAGTAAGGCAGCACACTATGGTGGCAGGGCATGGTAGAGGGAAGCTGCTCTCCTCATGGCAGCCAGTAAGCAGAGGCTGGGGAGGAAGGGAAAATAGGGATGATTAATACTTCTAGGGCTTGTCCCAAGTGATTCACCCATGCCCCACCTGCTTATAGTTACCCCCCACTCAGTCTATTCAAACTAGGATGGACTGATTAGGTAACAGTTTTTACAATTTGATTATTTTACTTCTGAATATTTCTGCATTAATACAGGCGCTTTGGTACAGGAAATATCATATCTAAATCTTAACCATAGGACAGGCTCATTCTTTTTATAACAATTTATTATCACAGAAACTAACAGATTCCATAAGAAATATATTAATCACTTTTCATGGTGGTTTCCCTACTGCCTAATCATTTTCACTAGACCCTACCTCTTCAAGTTTTCCATCACCTCAACAGTTCCACAAGGAGGACCAAAGTTCCAGCACATGATTCTTTCACTCAAATCAAATCCAAACCATAACAATTCATGATTGCACTACCTGTGTGGTGCCATAGACATCTTTTAGCTCATCTTGCCTTTCAACGTAACATTCACTAAGCTCAATCATATCTAGTTTTTCATTTAAAAACTAAACTATTACTTTCACGTGAACAGTTAGAAGCCAATATAGGGTTTTTGATGGGTCTCATTTTAACATTGTTATATCTCAGAGTATAGGGAAACATGAGGAGAGGGTAAGAAAAGGGAGAACAGCCAGATGGTAGAGCAATCAGAAAAAAAACATCATGTTTAATCCAAAATAATTACATTGGTAATATTGTAGATTACCAATCACAGATCACCCTAACAGATGTAATAACAATTCTGAAATTTAAACTATTGTGAGAATTACCAAAATGCAACACAGTGACAAAGTGAGCACATCATTGGGGGAAAAAGGTGCCTGTGGACTTGTTAAATGCAGGCTTGCCATAAACCTTCAATTAGTACAAAACATAATATCAGTGAAATACAGTAAATCAATGTAGAATAAAATGGGGAATTCCTGTGCATCCTCATAAAGCACAGTTTATTACTGTAATTCTCTTCCCACTTAAACAGATACTAAAACATACCATAGTAGTATGGATAATAAGCAAATTACTAGCTACTTCTCTCTGAGTTAATGGAGTGAAATTGGTTTCAAACCATCCTCAAATTTATAAAAGGTAGAAAAGTGAATTTTAACCATAGCGGGGGGGGGGTGGGGGGGGTGGGGGGTGGGAGGGAGATATGTGTAATGCAAAGTCAATAAAACAACAAAGAACTGAGAGGTAAAAATAAGTAAGCCTTTTACTAAAGAACTTGAACCATGACTTAAAAGATAACAGAATATATGTCACTACTGAAATACAAAACATCTTGTTCAGATATCAAAGATGAAGTGGACTTTGATGTTGTTGTGTACTATCCTGACAAAGCCCATGTTACTGACTCTTGTTTTTTGTTTGGGAATGATGGTGACCTTATATCACATGAAGATTTGTGAGTTGAAACAAAAGGCAATATATTTTTTCCTTCCCCAACATAAAGAGCTTGTCTGTCTGAATGTGTTTCATTTTTTTCTTTCATTTTTTATAGTTATACCATTTTCTAAATATTTTAATTTGAAAAAAAATTAAAATGGATTATAATTTCTATTTTATATAATCTTTTACCAAAGTTCTTCAGTATCATTTATCATAGACCACAGTTAAATGTCCCTATTATATTGAATATTTATCTTTTTATCTCAAATATATGTAACCTATTTCTTGTATAATGCATGTACAGTGTCTATATTATAGGTATACATATGTATATTTGTACATTATATATAAACTATATATTACATACATACTGATATAATTTTATAGAAACAGTTTTCAGAGTAAGATAGAAAATAACTATGAGGCATTGGATATAGTCCATTGTGGTATACAGGATTAGTAAGGGAGTTAATATCAGACTCACAGCTGCAGAGCAGTTATAAGTAGTTGCAAGTGATGTCAGAGAAAAAAATTATATATTATAAGAATTTTATAGATCTGAGAAATTATAATAGGTTTGTAAGTGGTGTGTGTGTGTGTGTGTGTGTGTGTGTGTGTGTGTTTAAAACCTCTTTCTCCATCAAATTAAATTAAAAGAAAATTTAATATTTTTTCTGTGGCAGGACTCAAATGTTTTAAATTATAAAAATGTTCATGAGGGCTGGGGATGTGGCTCAAGCGGTAGCGCGCTCGCCTGGCATGCGTGCGGCCCGGGTTCGATCCTCAGCACCACATACCAACAAAGATGTTGTGTCCGCCGAGAACTAAAAAATAAATATTAAAAAAAATTCTCTCTCTCTCTCTCTCTCTCTCTCTCTCTTAAAAAAATGTTCATGAAGTTAAGAATCAAAGCTTAGATTATAAACAAGTGAGCATTTAGGGTTGTTAAGCAAGCCCACCATCTCATTATTGCTGTTAGTATTGTTTGTTGTCTAACCATGTCTAGACTGGCTTCTGGCACAAATTAATTCCTGATTTCCCTCATTAGTGACTCAGTACAAATGGTGGTATTATTATCCTTTTTCATTATAAGATTTTATTTTTACCAAAATGTAAAAATTTGTTATATTTCAATTTCAGAGATAGAGAAAATACTGAAGTTATTATAAAATAGAGAAACCTGATCAATAAATCTTCCATGGGAGATGTGGTATGGAATTTATTATTAATTTGTGAATCTCCTCAGTTTCACAATATTGCTTAGTCTCTAATTCCTCTTGTTAGAACCATTGGAATTTTATATCTTTGAGGATAAGAGACTTCTAGGCAGAGCTAAACAATGTCTTTTCAACTTGACCTAAATCTGGTTTATGAACAGGTCTGACACTTTTGTCTTTTTAAAAATAACCAGGGATAAGCATTTTTTAGTGATAGAGAAAAGTTGAATCAATTTTCATCAAGATAAATCCATGTACAATGTAATGTTCTAAATTTTAATAGGGTAACTAATACTGCACAATATCGTCAGCTATATAAAAATAAAAGTGTTGTTATAATTTATACGATTCTAACCAAAAATATATTTCATTTTGAATAGAATGTTAAAGATCAAGGCGATGGCAGTTTGAGTTGTATGGATAGGGATGCTCCCTTCTTCCAAGACAGATCATCACTGCTGCATCTTCTAGAGGGAAAGAATGCTGTGTCCTTATAGGCTTAAGGAAGAGGGCAAAAGGGGATGCATTGCTCTGCCAAGCTCTTTTATAAGGGCATCTGATTATTTTTTTTTAAAGAGAGAGTGAGAGAGAGAGAGAGAGAGAGAGAGAGAGAGAGAGAGAGAGAGAGAGAGAGAGAGAGAATTTTTAATATTTATTTTTTAGTTCTCGGCGGACACAACATCTTTGTTGGTATGTGGTGCTGAGGATCAAACCCGGGCCGCACGCATGCCAGGTGAGCGCGCTACCACTTGAGCCACATCCCCAGCCCTGATTATTTTCTTTATGTATTCCATCTGTACATAGAGCTTCCAAAGAATGATGCATTTAGATTATTGATATTCACGGGTATACAAATAAATCATAAATATATTATTATAGTATCCATAGATGATAGAGTGTCTCATGTTTTAAATATAGGGTTCTCAGTGCCTTACTTCACTGAGGTCTCAAATGGGAATGTTAGGTAAACAGGCACATTTTCTAGTGGTACAGGAAGGAAAGCTAGGTTTGGGGTGCCTATTCTGCTTACATGGAGATAGAATTCAAGAATATTTTCTGAATCAGTTGTTAGTAGCTTTGGATTCTTCCCACGTTGATAGTATGGTTACAGGGAAATCTCTGAAGTACAAATTGGTAAGATAATCAATCAGCATAGAATAGGCTGAAGTCTTAACCAGTTGAGAATTCTACTGTACTGACCTACAGGCCACACATAATCAATTAAAATATGAAGGCAAACCAACATGCTAGTAGTTATTGCGGAAACTGATGATTAGAAAGAGAACGTATTTTTTTCTTCCAGCAAAAAAATAAGATTGAGAGATCCTATCTGAATATCTTCCCAGGACTATGAGAATCTCTCTTGGGGAACACCACGGTTAACTTTTCATTTCCATTTCAAACTAATCTGAATTTGAATGCACATATGTATTGAAAGAGTAGGAACATCAAATTAGAAAGAAGACTTGGGGGAAGATTATCAGGATTATCTTGTCCTGTGGGTCACCCTGGAAGAAATTTCATGTCCAGACTTACTCTGATTTAAGATACCTTTCACAGGTAAGGATCTTGCAAATGGGGTTTCTATTTCTCCATAGAACAGCCTCTGTAAATTTCCCTGGAACTTCAGCAAGTTAATCTCTGTTGCTGCTGTTTTGTGGTAGGCCTCTCAAGTTCCAGATAGGTAATCTAGGATGATTCATTCTCCTCCAGCTCTCACACATTCTGCTGGTGATGAATGTTCAGGAAACACATTGATGCTCTGCCCTGATAATAAAGTTTTGGGACTGGTTTTGCAAATCTTTTGCTTTAACCAAGGAAACACTGTAATACTCAAATGCCAGGGAGCATTACAATCAAATTATATTGTCTGGTGCGGGAAAGCAATTTTTGCCAGTAAGATACAGGCTGACATAAATGAGGTGAAAGACAAATGAAGATATGCATGTTTTCTGTTTGAGGTGTATATTAACAGTTTTGATGTAGTGTTTTCTTTGCACAGCTTTAAAAATGGACTTTTTTTATGGTTTTAATCTAAGTTAGGTTTGGGAGGGCCTACGGCGGATAAAAACAAAGCATTTGAGTAATTGAGTAATATTCAGACAAGCCCAAGCAATGAATAAACTGGTGAAATCCAGTCAGATCTGTGAAAAAGTTGAATAAATCTTCAAGGCTTTCCTTATAAATATTCATTTACACAGAATGTATCAAGTACTATGTATGTTCATGTGTCTGCATATCTATCAAATGCCAAAAGTCCACTAACTAATCTCCATAAAATTTAAAATTAACTAATCTCCATAAAAGGTAAGTCATTAAGTAATGCTATGCTCTTAAGTTTAAGTTTTATTCATCTAAAACTTGTGTTTGTGACCCCATCAGCCATTCTTGTTAACTCCCACTACTACATGTGTTTGTGATTCTGGGAAAATAATAAGTTGTATTTAAGGAGCCTTTCAGATCTTCAAGGCTTATATGTTTATTACACATTTATTAATGACTTTTATGTGGCATTGAAGGACTTTGGAAATGGATCCTCATTAAGAAAGATTTTATGGGAAAAAAAGTGATATGAAACAAGTAATAATGTAAGGTTGAATTTTTTTTAATTATACAGTATTATCCAAAAACTGTGCCATGTAATTTCAAATAAAATTGAGATTATTAACATTTATTGTGTTAGAATAATTTAAACTATTTTAATATTGTTTGAATAGGTTGATTCTTCCTATTGGTTTAAAACCTACTGCATTGAGATCTATATACTTCTGTAAGAGAGTAGCCTATAAATGTTGATATCCCTTAAGCAGCATGTAAACTTTGTTTTCTGTTCCAATTTTAGTTTACAAAGAAGGAGGCCCTGTGAGAGGCTTGAACATTCTTCAATTTGGGCTCAACTCTTAGGAAAGATTACATTTCTCATTTCTTTAAATGAAGTTTTATTCTGTTATTACTAATAACTCAGGATTTAAACAAAAAAATTTGCTGTGCATTGTCATTATATGTCAAATTTTATTCTTTTGTGATAAACTTTGTTCTTCTGTCAAGATATCATTTGAGATTAATAGAAAATTAATAGAAAGATTACCTACTGCTATTTTTTTCCTCTAAAAAATTTACTACTAGTATGTGAAAGAGTGATTCCCACAAGATATTTTATATTGCTCACTAATGAAAAACTGAGGAAACTCTCTTCCTGTCTCTCCCTCTCTGTCTCTCTTTCTTTTTCTTAGAGTTTGAACATAGATCAATGTATGGCATTAAAAGAGAGTTTTTTTGGGGGGGGCGTTGGGGATCTAGAATTTAAGATATATTTGACTGCAAAGCTTTGGCTCTTTCTACATTAACTGACTGCATAATGGAATAACAGTTTGGGGTTAAAAAAGAAATGATTTTAGACACGACCATTCAGGAAATGTTCATGCAAGCAAGTGGTATATGTGCATGTCAACATCCTCATGTAGGCATGGTATTTATCTTAAACTATAATTTCTGAGAAGAAATTTCTGTCATCATTCATGCTCAATTTTATAAAATGTGGATTTAATTGAAGATAGTCCTTTTTTACAGAAAGGGCTCAATATCAACCCCCTGGAAATAGGAAAATATATTTCAAAGAAAGCAGTGAATGAATGACATTATGGTATTTTATGGATTTAAAAAAATTGTATTTGTTCTTTTTTATTATACATGACTGTAGAGTGTATTTTGACATATAATATATACTTGGGGTATAACTTCCCAGTTTTTGGTTGTACATCATGAGGAGTTCACTGGTCATGTATTTATATGTGAAAATAGCAAAGTTATGTCTGATTCATTCTACTGTATTTCCCATTTCCATCTCCCTCTCTTCCCCCCACTCCTCCTTGTCCAAGCTGTTGAACGCCCCTCATTGTGAGTCGGCATATCAGAGAGAACAATTGGCACCTTTGGTTGTTTGGGGGATTGGTTTATTTCACTTAGCATGATAGTCTCAATTTCCATCCATTTACTGGCAAATGCCATAATTTCATTCTTCTTTATGACTGAATACTATTCTATTATGTATATGTACCACATTTTAAGAGAGGGTTTTTAAAAAGTATTATTTTGCAGCAGTAAAGTATTTTAAAATATTACAAGTGAAAGTATTTTCTCTTTTAAATGCTTTTTCTAAGATGAATATTATTTAATTTGAATTAAGAAAAAAATCTTTATTTTTTATAAAAGGGAGATTTAAGTTAATGAATCTTGATTCAACTAAAATCATTTTTAGAAGCAATATAGGTAAATAAAAAAGGAAAGGAGAACTTCCCTTCAGATAGAAGGAGTAGCCCTAATATTCTTTGTTCCTAAACTTAGCTACCAAGTTCTTATTCAAATCAATGGTTAACCCCTGGTTAAACATTATGAAGTTCTCCAATATGTTTGCAAAATTGAATAAATGAAGGAACAAATTGAATGTATCTTCAGTTCAGTTCTCATGAGTTGATCTTAGCTCACTATATTAATTGATGTCTTCAATACTTAGTTTTGGTTATACTTCCACATAAAATCATATCAGTGTCTCATAAAATAAGAAATGCTTCCTGGGTTTAACCCAGTTTTATATTTATGCTGACAGGGCTACACACACACACACACACACACACACACACAAGTTTTGTATATAAAATTATAATTATAAACAAAGCTTATTTTAATTTTCTTAAAATACATCTCTACATGTATAAAAATAGTTGAATTTGTCTTCAGTATACTCTCACAAAGCCATGTGAAATGATATGGTTTTCACCGTAAAAATAGACATGACTTTATTTTTAAAGGATATGCTAACACTAACAGAGAAAGAGTCTCCTTTGACCTCATTTGGGCAACACAGTGAAAAATTTTTTAAAAAAAAATATTATTCTACTTAGATATACGTGACAGTAGAGTGCACTTTATTTGGAGTATATCTTATTCTAAATAGGATCCCTGTGTTGTGGTTGTACATGATGTGGAGATATACATAGGAAAATTGCGTCAGATTCATTCCATTGTCTTTCCTATTCCCATCTCCCCTCCTTTCCCTTCATTTTCCTTTGTCTAATCCACTGAGCTTCTGTCCTTCCCCTCCCCAACACTTGTTGTGTGTTAGCTTCCACCTATCAGAGAACATGTGGAGTTTTTAAAAGTGTATTTCCCAGATTCCCACTGAAGTTACAGACTATTTCTGCAATCACAGAAAGTGATTTTTCTCAGTCATATCTCAGCCCCTAGAATTCCTAGACAATCATGAGCTCTTTTCTATAAACCAAGATTAATTATGCCTCTTCTGCAAATTCATGTAAATAGAACTCTAGTTTATATGTTTTTCCTTATAGCTTCTTTTGTCAGTGCAGTGGTTTTAATACCATCCATATAGTTGCATTCACCAGTTGTTCATGCCTTTGTATTGTTTAGGGCATTTGCTTATGAGACAAAACTACAAGTTGGCTGATCATTCTCCTGTTGCTAGATATTTGAATTATTTTTTTCCCTTTGGCTATTAATTCAACTGCTCTAGACCTACTTATGTGATTTTTTTCCATTTCTCAAGGATAAATAATACTACAATTTCTGGGTTATAGGTGTATGTTTATATTTATATAATATAGAAACATTTTGGAAGATAGTATCTTGTGGTTTTGACTTCAATTGATGTTTTTCTTTTTCTTTCTTTTTTTTTTTTTTTTTTGTACTGAGGATTAAATCCAGGGGTACTTAACCACTGAGCCATATTCCCAGCCCTTTTTAAAATATTTTATTTTGAGACAGGGCCTCACTAGATTGCTGAAGCTGCCTATGAACTCACAATCCACCTGCCTCAGCCTCCAGAGCTGCTGGGATTATAGGCATGAACCACGAGTCCTGGCTTTCAATTTTCTTGATAACTAATGATGGTGAGAATATTTTCCTGGTCTTATCATTTCATTTGTATGTGACTTTTTTGAAATTTCTTTTTAAAGTTTTTTTTGTCTGTCTTTTAAACAATGATTTGTGTTCTTTACATATCTTGACAGGACTGATGTGATACATGTAAAATGTATATTTTATCATCTGTAGTTAGTTACATTTTTATATTCTTAATGGTGTCTTCCAATGGACAAAATACTTAAAATCTCCGTGCAAGTACAAATGATTTTAAGTATTTCTTTTCTTAATTTATTTTTTAGTTATAGGTTGATACAATATCTTTATTTTATTTCTATGTGGTGCTGAAGATCCATCGCAGTGCTTCAGGCAAAGTAGGTGAATGCTCTACTTCTGAGCCACAACCCCAGCTTTACTTTTAAGAATTTCTAAGAAATCCTTCCTAATCTGAAAATTCCAAGTATACTTTCTCTGTTTCTTTTAAAAAATTGTAATCTTCATATTCCTGCCTGATATATCTCAAATTAAACTGGATGGTGTGAGGTAGGACTTAAGTTCATATTTTTATTAGGAGATATCTATGTGTGAAAGTAGGGAAAAAAAACTTTCACTAATCTGTAAATTACATTGGCACCTTTGTTGAATATCAATCAGTACAGGTCAGTCTATTTCCACACCATCTATTTTGTTACCTTGATATTATTGTCTATTCTTAGAACAATTTCACACTCTTTGCTTTTGTAGCTTTATAATGGGTCTTAAAATCAGATGCTGTATCTTCTGACAAATAAATGTGCAAACAGTAAGTCTGCAGTCTCCAAATCCATGGGCACCATGTCATAGACCACACAGAACCCTATTGTGATAGCTATTCTTGAGAGGTAGACTACACTAAATGGTTTTAGAATTTAAGGAGAATAAAAAATTCCAGTCAAAGGTACAGATTCAGATACAGATAAGCACATTGAGTAGATATGTTGATGCCTAAATTATAGACAAATGTTCTCGTAATTCTAATGAATCCAACCTGAGATTACTTCATGAGTGAGTCTTATAAAAATTAATTGTAACATTAGTTGAATAAATATGTTTCTTTATTCTCTTGTCTAAGAAGATTTCATTTTTTGTGTGTTCTAAATGTATTCATTCCCCCACACCTACACATAGGTCATCCTTCCAAAATCTTATTCTTTAGTTTTTACTTCTCACAAGTGTATCTAACTTTCCACACCAACATTTGCTTTTTTTTTTCCCTTGGGGGAGGGGCGTATTTTTAAAACATGAATGCCTAAAAACAAAACAAAACAAACAAACCCTCTGTAAAATTCCTAAAATGGTCAGTCTTGTTCCCAATCCACTATTTATCTTTTCCCTCTGCACAATTATGTTTCTTAAAGCACCTGTTTATCCACTCATAGCATTTCATAATCATTTTCTCCAGAAATTTTTGGCAAAGTCCCTCTAGATAGTCTTTCTTCCTTTGAATGGAAAACTTCACTTTCTTCTTGCTTTCTTTCTCTTCTTCTTCAGTTTTCCCCCACATATTACTCCATTTGTCATTGAACGAAGTGTTTTGAAACTAAACCAAATATGTAATTGCTCCTAAACAGATGGTAAACAATTTGGAGAACTGAATACTTGGATTTAAAATAAAAGGTAGGACCTTTCCATATATGATGAGAGTCTTGAAACAGAATATAGTTTAACCATGGAGTAACATTAAAATAGTTTTATTGGGAAACAATATAAACAACTGAACAATCAACATGTACTTGATTTTGCTGTGCATATAGATTTAATAATGTATTTTAAAAAATACTTTAAAACCTTTAAAAGAATAGAAATGTCTAAAATTTTATTAATTAAAAACCTTCATTTTAAACATTTGATATGTTCAAAATAGTACCTAAATCTTTGCCCCTCCAAAGTTTTGGCTACTTAACCTCCTGAACTTACTAGTGTATTTATCAAATATTTCTTGAGGTTGTCAGTGGTCTATGAATTTTGCTGATAATTGCAAATCAAGAAGTAATGAAATACAGTCTTGCTTTCAAGAACTTCACAGTCTAATGGATAAGGCAGTAATTTACATATTCAATATTTGATATTACAGATTTAATTTGAATAATTTGAATTATGACACTGTCATAAGTACTACAACAGATGTGGAGCACAGTGGAAGTCAACTAAGTTTGTCAGTTGCAAAAGGAAGACAATAAAGTCTAAATAGAAAAAAAAATTCACCTGATTTTTGGAGAATAATTAGTTATTTTCTAGACTGATTAAAATGTTAAACCACTGTCATAGCTGAGGATATAGCTGTACACACATATATAAATATGCATGTATAGAAAGACAAAGATGAAAGATCATAAAACTATCTGGCAGCTTCTGAATACCTATGTGGTTCAATTGATCATGCAAGATCTGTGTGAATGTGTGCGTATGATCACAAGATCTAGGACATGATGGGAGGAACGTTGTGAATTTCAGACTCTCAAAAGACTTATGTGAATTTCCAAGAGTTTAAATATATACCTTTCTATTTACTGAGATATTTAGGCAAGGGAAATGTCAGAAAGCTATAAGATTAGACACATTTTTTAAAAAGGAAGGAATGAAGAATCTGGTAGAAGTAAAAAAAAATCCTGCTTAATTATATGAGTAATTTCTAAATATCTCTGTTCAGCCTAATCACATGATCAAGATATGGCTTTTCTAGATATAGCCTTTAAGTTTATGACTCACTGGTTTAGAAATAGGGATCTGGGATCTTGAGTTTAACAGTTTTTCCTTATTGCCATATAATTTTAAAATACACTAAATTAGAACTTTTTTTAAAATAATTTGCTGAGGTGAGCAAATTAAACAAAATCAGTGAATAAACACTTACAAAAGGGAGATATTGTTAAATGTTAGTCCTGAGATACAATTTAAAAGCTAAGCTGACACTTGATTTTATAGAATTGATGAGATATAAGTGATGAGAAAATTGGCAGTAGAAGTTGGGAATTCTTCCCAAATTGCTAGATCCTCCTGTGTTCTTGACATTCTCTGATCTCATTTTTGAAACAATCTTCCCACTAAGTGTACTTGGCTGTACTCCACACATTGTTTTTCAAACATATTCCTATCTCCAGGTCTCTATATTTCTTATAACCTGGAATTCTCTTTCCTGAGTCATTCATCCAGCTCAGCCCTCATCATTACTCAGGTCTTTGCTGAAGTCTTGCTTCATCTGAGACTTCAGTGTCCTTTGTCCATAAAGCAGCAGCCCATCCATACCTCTCTCCCTGTGCTCTGCCTCAATGTTCTACATGTCACTTAGCTTTTTCCCCCTCCTTTTAAACAGTGTAATAAAAGCTGTATGAGATCTAAGAACATAGTACAGCTTGTCACAAGGTTGAACTCAATAATGTGGTTAATTGATAAATAAGTTCTAAGATAAACACATAGAATGAAGATTAATATAGCCTTTGAGATTCAAGGGAAAGAACTCAATGTTGGCATTCCAGGCATCTTTGTAGGTGGTGAGGGAGATGATTGGGGGTAGTAGAGCCCTTTATACTTTTGATAGAATAACTCATTCCAGAAAGTAAATTACTTCAAATGAGTGTTCTGTACTCTTTTTTACAAAGAAATGACCTGCAAATATCAAAGATCCTTGAAAGAAAATCTATGCTATTTGTAAAATTCGAGTTTCAATATTCACACTTCAGTGTTATTTCTAATGTAAACACTTTAATATAAAATGCACAGTCCACTGAATTGCCAAAAGATCTAAAATTTCAGCTTCAACTTTGTCTCTTGTACATTACCTATGTTTTTTTTCAAGAAATATTCCTAAATTGAAGTGACTCTTAGGAATTTTCTGTGAAATACAAACAGATTTGATATCACTTCGAAAGGACCCTGAGTCTTTATTCAGTTTTCTAAGTATATTTGGTTTCTGGACGACCACAGACCTCAAGAGGGCAGATGCCAGACCATGTTTTGAATAAAAGATACAATGTGGTCATTTGTTCTGTATGGCTATAAACCCACATTATGCAATTTCACATTAGATTGTAGAATGTAACAATAAACCTCTTTTTTTTTTTAAATGTCATGATATGGTTTATTTCTGTTTTTCTGTTCTTCAAGTGTTAAATATATCACAAATCTTTCCAAAATAAAGTAATAACTTAATTGTTTTGTTTTACTTCTATGTTTTAATTAATATTTTCTCATTTTTGGTTCAACTTTATTTTTATTTTTTTTATTGGATGTTCACAACTAATGTATGAAATATGATTTGTCAAGAGCTTTGTAATGTTGTGAATAAACCTCTTTTAAGAAATCAAATGAATAGAATGGATGGAAAATTTTTAGAAAGGAAATCAGCCACAAAAAAAATAGGCATAACACCTGCAGAATCTGTGCTATGTATTTTGATATATATCATTTATATTGCAGCTGTCTTCTAAAAAACCAGAGAATTTAAACATTTTGAAAGCCTAGGTACTCTATGTAAATATATTTTCACATAAAGAAGGTACAAATTGAATCTTGTTTTATATGGACACTTGAACATACATAGAAAATCTACTTTTTAGAAACACTCTGAATATGCAAATAATATTTTATAAATATAGCTTTCAAAATGAACTTCAATTTTAAAACATAAAAAGTAATTTTCATAGATCATAGCTATAAGAGTGTAAATTTAAATATTGTTGCAGAAAAATAAAATCTTATGTGAGGTAAATAATCAGTCATTCCAAAAAAAGTTTCAAGAACTCATTCTGAACAATTCAAAATGTTTGTTTTCTTTATGGAGTCAGAGTTATATGAGAAGGTCTTTGAAAAAAAACAACAGCTTGAATAAGTCTCACTAAATGAAATTTGGAACAATGAAAATTAGAAGAATATAAGATTTAAACTTTTTATTAACCTGAGATGAAATGAATGCAGGCATGTGACAGAAAAGATCAGAAATTAGCAAAAAAGGAGGTGTTAGATAATTAAATAATTTATTAATCTTTTATCGTGAATTTTTGTACTTATTTATTAAGCAGATCTTTTATAATATAGGGTCTTGTAGTTTTCATATACCTGCCAAATATTATTCCTTCTTTTTTACAAGGAAACTTGAGAAGATTATATTTGTAAATTTCTTCATGGAGAGATTTCCTCTTTAGACAATTATGAAATAATCAGAATTGGACTAGTCCTCCCATCATAAAAAAAAGCTTGAGAAAATATGTTACGTAACTATTTAATAGAAAATGCAAGGTGCCTAATGAAGGGAAATATGAAATGAGCCTCATTTTCATTCGAGATCTTTGCCCAATGACAGATTCCTGACAGTATCCTAGGAGCAGCATCCCATGGAGCTGTGCAGCAGGAGACTGAAATCTGTAGTTAGAGGCTGAAGAAGCAGTTGCTACTATTTGCAGAGATTTGAAAAGTAGAGTCAAGCAGAGAAGGATCTCGGAAGTTTGTGTGGTGGTTTAAACAGGATCCTAATTAAGGGCAGAATTATGTGAGCCCTAGTGGGGTGAAGCTGCTACAAGACTGAAAACAAATGGAACTACTAGAGGTTGTATGGTGTTGGGGAACTTAAAGTTCTCCATCAGCCTGAGTAGCGAAACCTTGTTTGTTATTTAGCCAACATTCCTAAAAGTTCACAGCTTGTGAATGACAACCAAAACCTAGAATAAGGATGACAGTAGAGTTGCCTTTGCAAGGTTTAAAACCAATTTTCAAATGAAATAAGAGAAGTTCTTAGTAAAGTGCCTGTTTCCCACAAAAATATAGAAATCTATTTTAAAACAATGACTTTTTACATTACATCAAATTCAAAATGCATTATGTAATAAAATAAGACTAAAAGCAAGCAAGAACATGTGCTCTATAAAGAAAATAACACAATCAGTGCAAACAGATCCCAAAACATGCACCCTCCCCCCATATATTTGGCATAATCAAAAGGCTTTAAAGCCTTTAAGGATTATAAATATATGTAGTTATTTCAATTGCCAGTCTAGAATTCTGTAGCCAATGTAAATATCTTCAAAAGTGAAATTCCAATAAAGACATTTTCACATAAACAAAAGATGAGAGAATATGTTTCTACAAAATATATGCAACCAGAAATATTAAAAGAGGACTCATTGAAAAATGCACTATGTGGAAATTGAGAGGCAGAAAAAGAAATAGTGTAAAAAATGGTAAATGTGTAGTCAAAAAAGAAAGTCTATTTTTTATTTTCTTAATGTCTTCAATTACAAATACTATTTAAAGTAAATATTACTATTGTCAGGTGGGATTGATGTGTAGTAATAAATGTATTATATCAGTAGCTGAAAAGCCAGAACTTCATAAAGGAATGGGTATTGTGAACAGAGAAGGATGAAGTCTATAATACCAATTCCAAGTATCTGACAATGTCAGTCACCTATTGTAATTTCTAGAATAGCCACTAAAATGCAATGGAGTTAGAGCTAAATATTAAACAAAATAAATATGGTGGTTTAAGAACACACAAATGGTGAATGAAAACAAAATAAAGAACTTAGAAAAAGATCCATATATGTAGGTTAGTTGACAAAGTTGTCAAAATACTCCTCCATTCAATTGGAGAATAAAACTCTTCTCTACAAGCAGCTAGATGAGTTGAATATACATATGAGAATGCACCTTTAACCATATTTCACCTATGAAAGGAGTTACATAAAATTCTCATAAATCCAATCATGAGACTAAAATTATAATAAAACATATAAAAATATTTACAATATTTCAAATTATGAATATTTATCAAAATTTTGAAAATGTGATCTTCAAAAGATACTTAATAAATTTAGAAGAAAATAAATTCAGGGGACATATTTGTAATTCACATATCTGACAAAGAACTTCTATGTAGAATATACAAATTATTCTTAAAAATTCACAATAAACCAACCAAACAAACAAACACAGTTAAAAAAACAATGAAAAGAGGCTGGGGATGTGGCTCAAGTGGTAGCGCTCTTGCCTGGCATGCTCAGGGTGCTGGGTTCAATCCTTAGCACCACATAAAAATAAAAAATAAAAGATGTGTCCACCGAAAACTAAAAAATAAATATTAAAAAATTCTCTGTCTCTCTCTCTTAAAAAAAAAGAAAAGCCTTATTGGTAGTTAAAATTTGTTAACGCTTAATTGTAAATAGATTTTTTAAAATTTTAATTTGTTATATATGACAACAGAGTACATTCCAATTCATATTACATATATGGAGCACAATTTTTCATATCACTGGCTGTACACAAAGTAGAGTCACATCCTTCATGTCTTTATACATGCACTTAGGGTAATGATGACCATTGCATTAGTGATATAGCTCAGTTGGTAGAGTGCTTGCCTTGCATGAACAAGGCCCTGGGTTCAATCTCCAGCATGGAAAAAAAAAAGAAAACAAATAAATAGATATTTTTATTAATTTTTAGAAAAACCAAATTAAAGCCACAATGATCCTGAGATTCAAACACATTTCAATGGTTAAAATTAAAGATTGTAAATATCAATTGCTGATAAGGATGAGGCAAAAATAAATCCTTATATATTATTTGTAGGAGTATAAAATAGGCCAGGCATCTTGGTGCATTGCTGTAATCCCAGTAGCTTGGGAGGCTGTGACAGGAGGATTGTGAGTTCAAAGACAGCCTCAGCAAAAGGGAGGCACTAAGCAACTCAGTGAAACACTGTCTCTAAATAACATACAAAATAGGGCTGTGGATATGGCTCAGTGGTTGAGTGCCCCTGAGTTCAATCCCTAATACAAAAAAAAAAAAAAAAAAAAAAAAAAAAAAAAGAGTATAAAATGGTGAAATCACTGTGACGCCCGTAGCCCAAGAGTTAATAACAAGAATAAACAAATGGGACTTACTTAAACTAAAAAGTTTTTTCTCAGCAAGGGAAACAATAAAAGAGGTAAATAGAGAGCCTACATCCTGGGAACAAATTTTTACCCCTCACACCTCAGGTAGAGCCCTAATATCCAGAATGTACAAAGAACTCAAAAAATTAAACAATAAGATAGCAAATAACCCAATCAACAAATGGGCCAAGGACCTGAACAGACACTTCTCAGAGGAGGACATACAATCAATCAACAAGTACATGAAAAAATGCTCACCATCTCTAGCAATCAGAGAAATGCAAATCAAAACCACCCTAAGATACCATCTCACTCCAGTAAGATTGGCAGCCATTATGAAGTCAAACAACAATAAGTGTTGGCGGGGATGTGGGGAAAAGGGTACACTTGTACATTGCTGGTGGGACTGCAAAATGGTGAGACCAATTTGGAAAGCAGTATGGAGATTCCTGGGAAAGCTGGGAATGGATCCACCATTTGACCCAGCTATTGCCCTTCTCGGACTATTCCCTGAGGACCTTAAGGGAGCGCACTATAGGGATACGGCCACATCAATGATTATGGCGACACAATTTACAATAGCTAGATTGTGGAACCAACCTAGATGCCCTTCAATAGATGAATGGATAAAAAAAATGTGGCATCTATACACAATGGAGTATTATGCAGCACTAAGAAATGACAAAATCATAGAATTTGCAGGGAAATGGATGGCATTAGAGCAGATTATGCTAAGTGAAGCTATCCAAGCCCTAAAAAACAAATGCCAAATGTCTTCTTTGATATAAAGAGAGCAAATAAGAACAGAACAGGAAGGAAGAGCATGAGGAAAAGTATAACAGTAAACAAAGACGAATGGGGGGAGAGAAAGGGAGAGAGAAGGGAAAGCATATGGAAATGGTAGAAGACCTTCAATGATACACAAAATTATAAGAGGTTATGAGGGGCAAGGGGGAGGGGGGAAAAGGGGGAGAGAATTGAACAACAGCAGAGGAGATAGAGAGGGAAGATGGGAGGGGAGGGGAGGGAAGGGGGGATAGTAGGGGATAGGAAAGGTAGCAGAATACAACAGTCACTAATATGCCATTATGTAATAATGTAAGTATGTAACAGTTGTGATTCTGCAATCTGTATTTGGGGTAAAAATGGGAGTTCAAAACCCAATTGAGTCAATGTATGAGAGATGATATATCATGAGCTCTGTAATGTTTTGAACAATCAATAAAAAAAAATTCAAATTAACACAAATATTTCTCAAACTCTTCCAGAAATAGACAGTTATTAATTCATTCTTTGAGGCCAGTATTATCCTGGTATAAAACCAGAGAAAGACATCACAAGAATAGAAAACTACATACCAATATTCCTTATAGACGAAAAACATCTCCACAAAATACAGGCAACTGGATCAAGCAACATATTAAGATTATACACATGAACAAATGGGATGGATCCTAGGAGTGGAAGGGCATTTCAACATATGAACCTTGATCAGTGCTCAAAACTAAATTCACAGGATGAAGATACAAAACAACAAGATTTTCTCAAGTGACACATGCAATAGACTACATTTTTGGCTCTGCACAATCCATAGGCTGAAATCCTAATTTCAGGGTTCTGGTATTCCGAGGTGGCTTCCTTGGGAAGTAATTAGCTTATGGAGGGCAGTGCCTTCACAAGTGTGGTTAGAGCCCCAATTCCTGACCACTAACCCTCTTTTTAAAGGCACAATATGAGAAGTTGTCTGTCCCACACCTGGAGTAGGGCTCTCACCACAATCCAATGGTGCTGGCATATTGCTCTGAGACTTCTAACCTCCAGAACTGTGAGAAATACATGCTTGTGACACAGTCTACAGTAATGTGTCAAAACTTTCCAAATTGACTGAGAAAATGCAAAAATAACTTTTGACAAAATATAATGCCCTTTAATGATTAAAAAGAGTCAACAGATTAGAAATGGAAGGGAACTTCCTCTATGTGGCAGAAAGCATTTATTAAATACTTACAATTAATACAATACTCCAGGGTGAAAAACTAAATGCTTCCTCCTGAGATCTGAAATAAGCAAAGAAGCCCACTTTCATCACTGTTAGCTAACAATGCACTGGAATTTCTGGCCTGAGCAGTTAGGAAAGACAAAGAAATAAAATTCTTCAAAATTGGAAAGGAAGAAATAAAATGGCCTATTTTCAGAGATAACATTATCTCACATACTAAAGATTCCACAAAAAATATAGTTAACTATTGTGAATTGTGCTGCTATAAGTATTGATGTGGCTGTGTCCCTGTAGTATGCTGTTTTTAAGTCCTTTGGATATAGACCAAAACAAGAAAGATGTGACTCTATTTTGTGTACAACCAGAGATATGATAAATCATATTCTATATGTGTAATATGAATTGTAATGCATCCTGTTGTCATATATAACAAATTAAAATTAAAAATAAAAAATGAAAATTAATTAATTAATTAAAAAAAATAAAATGGTGAAATCACTGTGAAAAAATATTTTAGCTTCTTTAAAGTTAATCATATATGTGTATATATATATATATATATATATATAATGAATTATCTGAATTTCTAATTGTGAGTATTTATACAAAGGAAATAAAAATATGTCTATAACTATACATATAAGATTATAGAAAATTTATTCCCTAGCTACAAAGTGGAAAGAATCCCTAGGCCCATCAATAGATGAATGACCAAACAAAATTATAATAAATTCAAATAATGGAATTATATTGAGCAATAAATTTTAAGCACTTGTCATCATACACAAAGTTGCAGATGATGTTTAAGGCTGAGATGGGAAGATAGATATTGAAGAGTATGTTTTATACAATTTCATTTATATGATGATACAGAATAAGCAAATCTAACAGAAGATGATAAAATAACACCAGTGATTTGGGGACTAAGGGCTTGGTGAAGATTCCTTGCCAAGGAACAGGAAGGAGCTGTTTGTGATGACAGTGATGCTCTGTCTCTGGTTTAGTGGTAAACAGAATAATCGTTCCTCAACTACACCCAATTACTGTCAGAACTTCTGCATACATTGTCTAATGTGGCAGAAGGGATGTTGCAGATACAATCAGTTTAAGCACTTTGAGAAAGGGAATTTATTTTGTATTATTCTGGTGAGCATAGCATAATGGACAAAAGAGACCACTAACAAGGAATGTATGTATCCTATAGAGGCTAGAAAGGCAAGGGAATGCATTCTTCCCTGGAGCCTATGGACACACTAAAACACTGAGTTAGCATCATAAAACTCATTTCAGGATTCTGAATTATAGAACTATACATTAATAAATGTATGTTCTTTGAAGCTATTGAGTCTGGTTGTTTTTTACATCATCAGTAGGGGGAAATGTAGCAAGGTGGTTTTACGTATGTGGATAAATTTTTCAAAACTCACATAATATGTACGATGAAAACCTGTGTGTTTAACTGTATATAAATAATACCTCAATAAAACTGATTGTCAAATGCACTAAAAGATTTCTGCATGGGCTGAGCATCTTGCACATGCCTGTAATCCCATAAACTTGGGAGGCTGAGACAGGAGGATCAAAAATTTGAGGGTAGCCTCAGCAATCTAGTGAGACCTTGTCTCAAAAATGGGGACTTTCTGGGATATGGCTCAGTTATTAAGCACCGCTGGGTTCAACTCCCAGTACCAAACAAATAAACAAAAATAGAAAAAGATTTCTCCCTGGGAAACATTTTCTACATGAGCAATATTCTATGAGTCTGTGTTGTCTAATGCAGTAGTAACTGGACATTTTGACTATTGATTACTTGAATTGAGGGTCATCAAAATGTTGCAGGCTGTATACACACTGGATTTCAAAAACTTAGTACAAGGGAAAGTAAAATATCTTATAAACGATATTCACAATGATTATATGTTGAAATTATATACATATGTTTTTGGCTAAGAAAGATATATTATTAAATGAATTCATTCTTGGAAAATTTTCAGGCTAAGAATTGAATAATATAATAGGATATTCCAAGAAGTAGGAATTACCAGGTCAGGGATTAGAAGGTGTGTAAGTTTAATGCATGTTTGAAGAATATCAAAAAACAAAGGTTAGTTAGAGCACACAGCTAACAATAAGAAGTAATGGAGACCCATGAATAGTATTGTTATTTTGTTTGAAGTTGCATGAATTCCCAGGGTATTAGACAATTCCATTCAAATGTAAACCCAAATACTTTACAATGACAAATTTAAAGGATGTTGCCATTACTGTGGCAAATGTTTTATCTATTTGTGACACTGTACCATTAGTGCAGATAGATTAAAAAGATAATGTCTTCCATTAGCACATAAAATGAATCAATTGTCTATGGAATTGATTTTTTTTGTAGTTTCATGTTTAATCTACCCATTAGGAGTATGCCTAGCCTCCCTCTTTGTTTTGTAAATAAGTATGATAATATTCCTGAAATTTATTTTAGGTTTCTCAAAATATACCTTGAGTTTTTTGATGCTCTGTATTAATTCTTCTTATTATTTTATATAACTTTTATTTGAATATGCTTTTTATGTTACATTTTAATATAGTTTTTAATATTTAATATAACTTACTATTGTTTTAAAAAAACAAAAATAATTGTATGGCATTCAAAAGGCAATGCTGGTATTCAGTGAAATGTGCACTGTTTTTGGAGTCCCAGATGAGTTTTCCTCCCTAGAGGATATCATTATTAATTGTTTCATTGTGTTTGTCTAGATAGTTCTCTAATACATGTAGAAGTGTATATGAACTCTATTCTCATACAAATGGCATCGTTTTTATGCACAGACTTTTAAGCCTTTCTTTTTTTCTTACCAGTTTGGCTTTAGCAAGGGTGACAAACTGCAGCCCAAATATCAACTGTAGCCCATTTCTTGTTTATAGAACCACGGTCACTTGTTGCTGTATTGTTTATGGCTACTTTCACACTGCAGTGACAGAGCTGAATAGTTGCTACAGACACCTTCTGACCTACAAAGAATAAAATATTTGTTCTTTTGCCCTTTCCAGATAAAACATACCTTGCTAGTTCTTGATCTAGAAGATATTGTAAGACCTGCATATTGAGAGGCTCCTAATACTTTTTAACATTTTATAATGGCCCACTAAGAAAGGGCATTTGGGAGTTAGGAAAGTATCTTTGGTAGCTATGATGTGATATAATACCCATAATAACACATGTGTGCATTTCATGCCATTGTGTATACTCTATAAACAGTGATGGAAACATTCCTCCTTATCTCCTCTTCCTAACTGTCTTTCCTTTTACTCTATTTTCATTTATTATACTTTTCTGAGAATTTACCCCTATACTTTTATCTCACTATTTTAGTTATCACTATATAACATTTGATCCCAAACTAAAAATTATAAATATGTCAGTGTGCTAAACCAAATTCTATATTCTCTCCACAATCTCTCTTTCAATTTTCTACCTACATAGTTGAAATACTATCTAGATTTCAGCACACACTTGCAGTTTTGGGATCTTAATGGCCTATTTATTGTAGTCAACAGTAAATAAAGACTAGTGCTTATTTAAAAGAATTTTCGTTACAATTTTTCTTCTCATCTGGATCCTCTCAAGAAATCAGATAGAAACAATATTATCTGAAATCTTGAACATTAAATTCACAAAAACAAATGCATTTTTTCATCAGTTGAAATCATCTTTTTCCCCTTCTTCTCTTAATGTGGCATAGTTCTTCAAATGATTGTTGTACATTTGAGAACAGTAGTGTCTAAACGCAGTGCTTACAGGTGATGTGTGTTAAAATTTCCTTACAAATACATATTTTTTATTGGTTGTTCAAAACATTACAAAGCTCATGATATATCATCTTTCATACATTTGACTCAAGTGGGTTATGAAACACATATTTTTTAAATACCTCTATCAGGTAAGTAAAAAATGCCATGGCACCATTACACATCTCTCTTATGAATAAAGCAAATCATATGTGTCATATGGAAATGTTTCTCTGTATCACATGGATAAATAAAGATCTATTATTTTGAGACAGTTCACCTTTTATAGCTTAAACCAACTCAGGAAGCTGCTATGTAGACATCTGCTTTATTGTCACCACTAGTTCAAGACAGGCTCATTACACACCTCTAGGTCTTAGTCTAGGGTCACTCATGTTGGCCAGGGGATCTCCCAGTTTAATAGAGATCATTTGGAGAAAGTTTCTTATTATTGAACAAAGATAAAAATGGCTCTGCATCAAAATCCATTTTGGTATTTCATGTTTGAACTAAAAATATGATTGAGTATTTGCAAAATGATTGAGAGAATGTTTATTTTAATTTTACATAGTGGACTTTTTTTTTCTTAAAAGATTAAAAAGAAATCCAGACAAAAATAGATGAATTACTGACGATAAAACCAGAAATAATGTTGTGAAAAGGCATAATGTCTGTCCATCTAAGGACTGTGAATGTTAAGTAGAAATAAGTCCCCTTTATAGTACATTATGATGATACTTAATCTCTTTTATGTTTTATGAATATTTGGAACTGGAACACTTTACTGGGGAAGAGTCATTGGTAATTGCAGTTGATAAATAGAAAGTTATTTAGACAGCCAGTATAATGATGTATGTTCTCCAATCTCTGAAAATAAATGTCTTGAGAGTAAAAATTAAGGGTATAAAATATAATTAGAAATCATTGACATTGCTCCCAAAAGGTGGTGCTTCTTGCCAGTGACAGGGGTCACACTAGAATATAAACTAGGTATTTTACAAGTGCAACTAAATAGAAAACCTAGTCCTGCTCTTTTTGTTGATGATCTCAAAGATCTCATTAAGTAACAAAGTTCAAGAATTATGCCATGCATGATTTGTGAAATGCTAAAGAATTAAATCCTAGCCGCTTATTGCTTGTCTACCCCATTTGATACTGTGGTCTTGGCTTGGAGTGGCCGACATGTCAGTAACTTGACAGAAAAATGGCATTTGTTTAATGTAAATGACAATCATCATGCTGCCTTTTGTTCTAAAGCACTATGAGGTTAATTGAGCAGACATGAATAATTAGCCAGGCTAAAATTGCCTCTTCTCTATGTTAGAATTATTAATCCAGAGGCCTTAATTTAGAGCTCCTCTGTTATTTTTCTGATAGACTAACTCATGTAGATAGTTTAAGGAAGAAAATGCTAATGGTAATAGCCTAACTTTAAAAGTTTTCTATGACTAAGTATTTCAGGATAGTAAAATTTCACTGTGGGAAGATGACTTTTATATCTAACCTTTTGTGCCATTATACAAAAAGGTAAATGTGAGAATAGGTCTTATCAGCAACTTTTAATTTGCAAGTTTGCTTATGACCTTCAAAACAATTTCACACTAAATATAATCTTAGATTCCATGAATACACAGTGGCACACCATTTGATATAGATAACAATGCATTGCAGACTTTGTATCTTATAGGACCATAATTAAGGCCGCATCCATTGTGTTTCCATATAGTAAGTAATTACAGAGGTGATTGGAACATTTCTGCAGAGGATTCATTTAATTTATCAAGCAGTGACTCTTATAGAATAAATGAGCAAAGGCACTCTTCAACTAAATTGTCTTTCCTCCTCTACCTATAAACTATAAATGGGCTGAATGTGATGATTTACTACCGTCCACTGAACTTCATGCCCTACAGTTAAGTGTAGTTCCCAAAGTGGGGACCACCATTGAACCCAGGAGTCTATGTGGAGGGAGAATACTGCATCCTGCTGCATTTCCTTCCTGAAATTCTATTTTTCCCCTCCTAAAGTTCAGTTTACATATACAACTAAATCATATCTTACAGGTGAAATATGTACTGAATCCGGATCTCCTTCTTAATCATGAATATCCTTTGAATCTCTTAAATATGTAAGACACAAATACTTGAATGCTTAAATGCAAAGATTGGCTTTTCTTTCAGTCTTAATGTGACACTATTTTATTAACATTTTATAGCTATAGTTATTTTTTATGTGTACGTGTATTTTTATCATTAGTTAGAGTTAATGTTTCTTTTTTGAACACTGTATCATGGGTAATCTATGATTTTACTTGCTTCATTAAGCTTCTAGCCCAACATGGAGTTCTTCTCTAGTGATGGGAATTCAGTTGTGAACACCACTAGGGAACAGATATGCTATTTATATTATAAATATATTATAGAGAACTTAAGGATGTGGGAATCATTATAAAAAGCTTATAGTGAACTCTGTTTGCAGATGCCATGAGTTATTAGGAATTGTTTATAAATAATGTTTTTCAGAGAACAACCAGATGTCTTTAAAATTACTTATTTAAAGCTAATTCAGGTGGAATTTGTAAATGAATGGAGGCAAAAGAGAGCATTGAATAAGGTGAGGATTAAAAATATTTTGTCTATGCAGATATTATCTCTGTCAATACTAATTTCTACATGCATTGGAAGATAAAAAGTAATAGAATAAAAAAAAGCAATGTTTTAGCTTATTTGAGGATTTACATTGATTTTGTTAGTGTCTGTCATTCCTGTAAAGTAATAAATACAAGAGAATTCTCTCCATTTTTCTTAAATTCATTCAAAGTTTGCATTTCCCAATTCATGGTCTAAGTTAAATATTAAAAACATATTCCTGTCATCATAAATATTCATGTTTTCTGATTGGTGAAAATTATGAAAATATGGAATATTGTATCTTCCTTTTTGAGTACATTTTCACTTTTCCCATTTAACAAAGTGAATGCAAACAAATAATTCAGTTAAATAAACTACATCAACGTTAGAATATTATTAAAGGTATTAATAAGGAGTCTGTTCGGCCTCTGCATAGATTTTAACATCTTCTACCCTCAAAATATTCACTATAAGTGAATATTTTGCAAGTTGAATCTTTTGCCTAATTCCAGAGCCAGGAATCTGAGCACTTCTCCTCACTGCATCTTGGTATCAGAGTTGCCATGAAAAACACAATGGAGTCAAGAACTGAATGGAAACACGTTACTCACATAGAGAAGAAACGAGCAAGATCAGTTTCATTAGTGGGTGTTAGTCTCTCATGTCTCCAGTTTCATCCTGACAAGGGATAGAGAGCAATTTTCGTGCACATAACTTTCTGTTTCTTTGGAAGAAGGACTCTTTCCATTCCATATAGGGGGAAAAAATAGGGTAATAGAATTGGTCAAATGCCATAAAATGCCCATGCTTAACTATTAATCTGAAATGGAAAAAGATATACCTACACAAATTGTGAGATATACTTACACATGGTGTAAATACAAAAGAGGACATGAGAATACATATTATATTGTCAAGAAAGTTACAGACCCAATATGTATTCTTATTCTTGGCTTTAAATAGCCAATAGTTGATTGATTGCGTGTACAAGACTGCCTTTTCCAATATAATATATATGACCAAATTGATATAAAAAAATTCATCAGATACAAGGATGATTGTGATCTATAACTGCAGTAATTCATTTATTATCAGATATGTATTGTTGCTTATGATTAGAGGAAGGATGATTTCATTAAAAAGCAGAATATTTATAGAAACAGACAATAACCAACAGGTGATATAATGGAAGACATGATTTTTTTTTCATAGGAGAAAAAAACAAATGAGGTATAAAAACAACAGAAAATGAGGATAAGAAATGAACAGCAAATAAGAAATTTCATGCAATATCCTGAAATAAACAAGAATATAGTTGATCACAGGGAAACATTTGCAAAAAAGAAAATCTTTGATAAAATGACTGAAATTTTATGGAATTGATATTGAAAGCTTGGTCCTTCTCCCCAATACTTATACAATAATTATTACAAGATTTTGAGAAAAGGGAAAAAAGAAGGTTCTTTGCTTTGCTAGTAACGGAGAAAATATATGGATTCTCATCATAGGGGCTGCCATTCTAACTGCTAGGGGCAAAAGAAGGCTGTTTTCCAGATAATATCAATAGATGTAATTAATGTTCAACTTTATCCTTAAGAGAGCTGTATTCCCATTTATCAGATGCAGAGTTTTTTTTTTTTGTTTTGTTTTTTTTTTTTTTTAAATTCAGGGGGGTAGTAAACAAAAGGACAGATAACTCAAGACAGAAAGAATGTCAATTTTGTTTTCTCCACAGTTAGGAAGGGGAAGAAAATGAGGACAGGAGCAAACAAAACAAAGCAAAATAGTGGTTGAGCAATAAAGTTGACATTCAAAACATAAAGGAGACCCCTGTTTTATAAATGGGACCTCTGTTACTGAATGTCAGTTGACTTCAGCAGTGTAATATTAATTATAAATATTATGCAATCACAATAAAAAGTTCATTTTTGTGAACCCTAAATAAATCAATTTTAAAATTTATTCAGAAGAATGATTATGCAAGAAAAATCTGGGAGTCATTGAGAAGAGCAACAGGAGACACTTTGAGAGTGTTACATACTAAAGCATGTTACAGAGGAGTGACACTGGCAAGATGGTGGAATAGAAGATTGCCTCATATCCCTCTGTAGTAACAATAATTTTCTAGCCATCCATGAACCAAAGTGCCTTTATGTGAAATGTCAGATTCAAATAGTGAAAAACTAGTTGATCTAAGACCTAGCAGAGCTATTTTAAGAGGGCATGTCCACACACAGATTGCAGACTAACCTACTGTATTCCCAATTCCAAATCTGGAATCTCTTCCATCCCCCATGTAAATTAGCTATCAATCTATTTAACCTCGGTCCTGCCACCAGAATTATTTGCTAAAGGCACTGGCAAGAGCTATTCCCAAGGTGTCTTGAATGGCAGACAACTGACATTTATCTTTGATGTGGACTCTAAAATTGCCCAGAAACTGAGCTACAGTTTTTCTCAGCTGCAATCTGAGACCAGTCTTTCCTATGTAGGGATCCAGGGAGACGTATGTCCATTTGAGTTACTGGAATAGATTTGCTTACTTTTTATTCCTACTCTAGATCATGAACTGACTATAAAACACAACTAAATGTCCTCTCCTTGATAGTCTGAGAGCAGTCCTATCTACCCAGTACCAAATTGTAGAAAAGTCTTCCGGTGCCTGCAGAGAAAGACCTACGGATATGTTTCTTGGATGTAACATGAACCTTTAGGCAGATCTTGTGATTTTTTTTTCCCTTTTACCACTGGCCCCCTTCAAATCCTCATTCTTGTGATCAAGTCAGAAATATTTCAGACATGTCACTCAGAGTGATAGACATGAGTTTATTAGAAGGGATGGAAAGGGGGAAAAGGAGACACTCCTCAGGGAAAGAATGGATCCTGTCAGAGAGAAGAGAGGCAGAGGGTATCTTCTGCACTCCAGTTTTATTGGGGGATTCCAGGAAAGTCTCAAGAGAATCCTACCCAGGTCCACCTTTTGACTTTTAACTGATGGGAGGATGACATCAGATTTTCAAGTCCTCATTGCCATGAAAACTTTAGGCCACGTTGGCCCATGATGAATGATTCTAAAAAGAACCTGTTGGTACAGATTTTATGGTCAAGGAAGATACCAGTAACTCCCTGAGTTCTAGGATCTGGTCTGTGTAAAGATCACAAAAATACCTCATCCACTTCAGGACAGCTTGTATTCTTATCGTCAGTATTTTGGCATTCTGGGCCTGCATTCATCCTACAGGTAACAGGTAGTTTGCTGAGGAATATAACTTTTCCTATCACCTTAAGCCAGACAAAATTGCAGGTCAATTTTTTTTAATTTTTTTAAATTTATTTTTTATTTATTGGTTGTTCACAACATTACAAAGCTCTTGACATATCATATTTCATACATTAGAATCAAATGGGTTATGAACTCCCATTTTTACCCCAAATACAGATTGCAGAATCACGTCGGTTACACATCCACATTTTTACACACTGCCATATTAGTGACTGTTGTATTCTGCTACCTTTCCTATCCTCTACTATCCCCCCTCCCCTCCCCTCCCATCTTCTCTCTCTACCCCATCTACTGTAATTCATTTCCCTCCTTGTTTATTATCCCATTCCCCTCACAACCTCTTATATGTAATTTTGTATAGCAATGAGGGTCTCCCTCCATTTCCATGCAATTTCCCTTTTTTCTCCCTTTCCCTCCCCCCTCAAAAAATGACAAAATCATGGAATTTGCAGGGAAATGGATGGCATTAGAGCAGATTATGCTTAGTGAAGCTAGCCAATCCCTAAAAAACAAATACCAAATGTCTTCTTTGATATAATGAGAGCAACTAAGAACAGAGCAGGGAGGAAGAGCAGGAAGAAAAGATTAGCATTAATCAATTTTTTTTTAAAAGAAAGCATGTGGGCCCATTTTATAGAATTATTTCCTTACCCTCATGTTTCCACAACTCACATCTGACTGCTTCTTACCAGTTCAACACCTTGTCTACAACAGTTCCAGCCTAGAAAACCAACAAGTGACATATTGGGAGCCTTCCTAGGGATCCAGAGGGAACCTTGCCTACCTGTGCACATGGTAGTGGTCCCACTGCTTGTGATGCTTAAGCAGACACTCATCTCAGCATCAGCTCTAGTGACCAAGGTCCTGGAGGCTATTGAGACCACCAGGGATTACATAGGATCCTTACCTAAATGCCATTCAAATGTAATTCTGGAAGCTTATTTGCCTGGGGATGCAAGGGCAGAAGGATTTTTTTAAACCTATCAAAACCAGTCTATAAAGACCTGAAAAAGTAATTGTTTTAAATGCACAGGCCTAAAGCAAGTTTATGTGGAAGGAATAAGGAATTAGGAAACATGACTCTCTCAAAAGAAACTAATAAAACTTCAGTAAGCAACTGCAGAGAGTGGAAAATCTATGAGTTGACTCAAAATAATAATTCCAAAAAAATTGTCCTAAAAAATTCAATGAGATGCCGAAAAATGTTGATAGACACTAAATAAAATTAGGAATATAATGCATGAATGAATAAGAAGCTTAATAGAGAACATAAATACACACATACACATGCACATACATACACCAAACACAAATCCTGCAGATGAAGTATACAGAGACAAAACTGAAAAATTCAATAGATTCCTCCAACAGCAGAGGTATCTTATAGAAAAAAAAAAGAATTATTAAACTCTAGGACAGGTAATTATGAATTACCTTATTCAAGGACCAAAAAGAAAAAAAGAATGAAGAAAAAAAAAAAAGAACACATGGGACACCATTAGCATATGAATATGAAAATATTAGTAGTTCCAGGAAAAAAAAATAAAAAGAGGCAGAAATCTTATTTAAAGAAATATTGCCTAAAAACTTCTCAAATTTTGGGAGTAAGATGGACATACAGACTCAGGAGCTGAAAGCATCCCAAGAAATAATAACACAAAAAAGAAAAGTTGGAGATATAATGTCTTTTTTCTTTAGGTTACCATAACAAATACCTGAAGTTAAGTAACTTGTTAAGAAAAGAACTTCATTAAGTTTACAGTTTTGGAGACTGAAAACCTAAGACAGGTTGTTCCATTTCTTTGGCTTCTGATGAAGACCTTTAGACTATATCACAACAGGGCAAATGGAATCACATAGAGTGAGCCACAAAGCACTTCTTGCTCTTTTATAACCTGCTCTTATAAGAGTTAATCCATTTCAGCAAGACATAACTCTCTCCATGAGGCCAACGTTAATCCTTTCAGAGGGCAGTTACAAAATCCTTTCTCTCCCTGCCCCACCTTTCTAAAGTGCCACTGCATTTGAGTACCATTATATTGGTAGATTAAGCCTAAGCATGAGCACATATTATACTCAAATTGTTAAAAGCCAAAGGGGGAGCAAAAATATCTTAAAATCACTAAAAAAAGATATTTGTCATATAAAAGGAGACATAAGGCTCATGGAGGACTTCTCAACAGATATCTTGCAAGTCTGGAAGAAGATAAACGATATATTAAAAGTGTTGAAATAAGATTTTTAAAAGCTGCCAACAAAGAATACTACACCCAATGAGTTTTGAAGAGTTTAGAAATGATAAAGGGGATTTTATGTTGAAATGAAACACAACAACATGCAAACATATGAATGTATAAAATTCACTTGCTGTTGTAAAAAATGTATATATATTTTTATATATAACTTTCATCACTAATATATAAATAAGCTAAATTAAAGAAGTATTAAAATAAATATAGCTACATTAATTTGTTAATAGACACAAAATGAAAACACACATTGTGACATTAGTAGCATAAAGTATGTGAGGGAGATGAGAAGTGTTAAGTCTTTGTACCTGATTAAGTTATAATCATTTTCCCATTCTAAAATATTAAATTAGCAAGGGAATGTGCATGTAAAATTTTTCTGTATCCATTTATCTTTCAACAGACACTTTTTTTCCACAAGTTGACTATTGTTAATGACAGTGTTATCAATATGAGTACAGTTATCTTTACAATGTACACTTTATTTTTGTTGAGTCTACATCCCACAGAGGAAATTCTGGATTACATGGTAGTGCTATTTTAAATTTTTAGGTAGTATTATTTTTAATGTTTTCCATTATAGCTATACCAATTGATATTTTCATAAATTGTTCAAAGATTCCTGTATTTCCCACATACTTAACAAAACTTGCTCTCTCTTGCCTTTTTGATAATTGCCTTCGTAACAAGTGTAAAATGATATCTTGTGTTTTGTATTTGCATTTCTCTTATAGTTGGAAAGGTTGATGATCTTTTCATATAATTGTTGAACATTTTTATGTCTCCAGAAAAATGTGTATTCAGGTCCTTTGCACGCTTTTATAAAAGGTTATTTACTTCATTAATTGGGGTATTTTTTGGTATTGAGCTGCTTGAGTTTCTTATATATTATCTGTTAACTCTTAATTAGATATTTGGTTCTCGAATTCCTTGGGCTGCCTTTTCATTTTGTTGACTGTGTCTTTTTTTTTGCATGAGTACTTTAGTTTGATGTAGTCCCTCTTTCTAGTTTTTGCCCTTGTGGCTTGTATTTCTGGTATCATACTTAAAGAAAGCCACTGCCAAGACAATGTCAGATAAATATTTAAAATAATGTGTACATTTAGGATCGTCATTAATAAATTCATTTACTTGTGCAAAATTCTGATTACAAAAATATTTTTCCATTTAAATTTTATTTGATATAGCCTTAAAATTACAAAACGTATATCCTTATCAAATGTTTGTACCAAATATGATTCCTCAGAAAGCCCAAGATTTCTTTTAAAAAGTGACCATTAGATATTCACCATATAACATTGATGATAACAATAACAAGAGCTTTCCCCCATGTTTTTTTCTAGGGGTTTTATGATGGCAGATCTTAAATTTAAGTCTTCAAATTATTTTCAGTTAGTGTTTGTACATGATGTGGAACAACAGTACAAATGTATCTTTTTGCATGTGAATATCTCATTTTTCAAACATTGATTATTAGAGATTTTTCTTTCCCGGTTGAATATTCCTGGTTGAAGGATTAAAAACTTCATTAAATTATGAGATGAATCAGTATGAGAATCTAATGTACAGCACTGGTGTTATGGGTTTATTAGTTTATTGTGATAATCACTAAAAATTTTTTATGTCAACTAAGCATGTTGTGCACTTTGCATCTATACAGTCTTTGTCAGTGTTTTTTTTTAAAGAAAATTAAAGAACATCAAGAAAAAAGATAAACCACTATAAAAATTCAATTAAGCTCCATAAATTAAAAAGTGTGTGTTACTGGTGCATAGATACAATAGAGAAATTATACATAAAAGAAGATTTAGAAATATATCTGGAGCCGGGTGTGTTGGTGCACTCCTGTAATCTCAGTGGGTCGGGAGGCTGAGACAGGGGAATTGCAAGTTCAAAGCCAGCCTCAGCAAAAGTGAGGCACTAAACGACTCAGTGAGACCTTGTCTCTAAATAAAATTACAAAATAGTGTCTCACATCTGGGGATATGGCTCAGTGTTTGAGTGCCCTTGAGTTCAATCCCTGGTACCCCCTTCCAAAAAAAAAAAAAAAAAAGGAAAGAAAGAAAAAAAAGAAAAATATCTTTCAAGAATTTAATTTATAATAAAAATGGAGAAAAGCAGTTTTCTTTAATACATAGTCCTGGTACAAGTGGATATCCAAATAGAAAAATATAAAATTCCTCCCATTATTCAATAGGATAAATATTAACACAAGTGAAAAAAGAAATTAAATACCATAAAATCATGTAAAAACAATTTATATTGTTTTCTAACCAGATAATTTAGAAAACTTTTTTATGATTCAAAAGCTAAAATCCATAAAATACTGATAAATTAACCTATAAAACAATTGAAATTTGAATATATTAATTAAAAAATGAAATGATAAAAAAGTCATGTTTACAACACTGAGCACAAAGGTTTAATATTCGCAATAAACAGGGTGTTTCTAAATATTGAGAAGACCAACAGCCCAATGAAAAGTGGAAATAGTTTAAAAATAGTTCCAAAATTATATCTGAGATTATATGAAGATGCTCAATCTAGTTTTAATAATACAAATACAGATTAAAAATCAAATAGCTACTGTTGATTTAGTAAAAAGTGATAATTTTGTTATGGTTAATAAAAATACTAACTTCTTAGAGGCACTATTTTGTAGAGTGTGTGTAGAAGAAAAAATGTGAGGGTTGAGCTTTAAATTATTGAAGCAGAAAATGTGGAAATAGATGAAGGATCAGCAAATATTGACATATATTGAAGCTATGTGTTCAGTATATGATCAGTTTGTCATTCTCTCCTTTTTACTTTTCTATATTTGAACATTTCCAAAATAGAATGAAAGAAAGAAACACAACAAAAGCTGTGTTGATGAGTCATACACCCTCCTCCCAGGCCAGAGGTGGGGAAAGGGGTGATAGGAAACAATGGATCCCACATAGCAGCAGAATATGCTTCTGTTTCGAAAAATGAAAACAAGCCTGTGAGAAAACACTTTTATTTCCATCTTGCTGGAAGAAGGACTTGATTAGAAACCTGTTAAAGAGTGCCACTGATCAGAGCCTGGCCACTGTGGGAAATAGGAAGATGTGCTTCCAGTACACAGTTCCTTACAGCCTCATGAAGATAAAACATAGTGAGTGACAACAATTATGGACAGCAGTGTATGAGTGCCCATATTAATCATGGTATTAGTTTTGGACAGGTTTCACTGTAAACATTATTTTGCCGTGTTTCCTGACTACTAATAGATTATGAGCACACTTATTATTGGATACCATTACATAATGACATATCTGTACACATGTGATTTAATATATCTAGCATTATACTAAAGGGAAAACATTTCTCAACTTTTATATTTATGTAGGTGAACATGGAAAACTTAAAAAAAATATATACAAAAATGAGATTTGGTTTTAAATAAATCTGCTAATTGATATTCAAAGTTTTGAACAATATTACTAATAATATTGATAACAATAGTTTTAAAACATTTTCTCCTTCTAAAAGTAAAAATATATGGTTACACATACAAAAAGCCTACTATATGACAGGTCATCCACTTTGGATTTTATCAGTAGTCTCAGAAATAGTACATTTTCTGAATCTACTCAAAGAAAATATAAAATTTAGAAATGTTAGATAACATTTTTAATGAAAGAAAGGATATTATAACTTGTCTCATTATCACTACATCTAATTATTTATTTTAATTTAATATACAACAAGACCTAAAACAATATAATAGAAAAGCATCCTTATTCTGTTTTTTTTTCAAATATCAGACTTTTTCCTATTGATGATGCATTTCCTAACCATTTGAATATTGTAAGTCACATGTTATTTCTCTATATATTATGTGTAGAGAATATGTTTGAAAAATTAAGCCAAAAAACCCACTAATGCATTTAAGGTTTTGAGCTTTCTTTCTTTATTTTTTTCGTTTACATTGCTTATAATTTAAAAAAATGTTTTCCTTGCTTTCCTATCCACACTGAAGCTTTATGTATTTTTATGCCCTCAGAAAGTGTTAACAATCACTCTATAGGTAAGCATACTTACCTTAAAAGAGTGAGCCTCAGATTGTATTTCTTACTGTTGTAGAATTCTGATGTGATTCTTTAAATTATAGCAGAAATGATCACACTTGTCTGTAATCCTTTCTCCTCATCACTCTTATTATTTCAAAAATTGCCTTTCTACTTCTATCTATATTTTATGTATTCCTTTATAAGAGTTAATTTAACAATGATTCTGAGGCTAAAATCATTAAAACATGGATCATTCCAAAACTATTGTATTGTCATCTTGAAAGTGTGAATATTTATCCTATAACAGTCGTTGGAGTACCTATTCTTTGTTAAGCATCTGGAGAAGATAAAGATAGCTCAGTTGAGGGGCTTGATCTTGAGAGACTGAAATCTGGTAGAAGGTTTGTGAGTTGCACATAAGAGACCTCAGAAGAGGGAAATTGAGACTCAGAATTAGAGGATGAGGGAGAAAGAAGAGAGAATTGAACAAAAGAGGGAGGGAAAGAAAACATTAACTAAATAAATGGTGACAATTTTGCCTGCCATGATGTTCAAGGAACTTTTTCAGGAATGCCAGAATATACCTTAGTTCCCTTCCATTTCCAGGGAGAACATCTTTTGTGATACCAATGTTTCAAGCGTCTGGAGAGAATATTCCTTTTTTTCCCCCTACACTGACTCCTATTGTATTATATATTTTAACTTTTGAATCTTTTTGGTGTTGCACTTATTGAAATGTCCAATACTTTAAAACTACAGAATTTTTTTTCAAAATTTTCAAGAATTAATCAAGTATAATTTTTAACCTCATCTTTAGAACAAAACCCTACAATATAATAAAATCTGTATAGTAGTAAAGTTCCAACAAATAGACTAAGATCTATCTCAGAACAGTTGAGGAAGTGAGAGTTTTGTATGGAAACATGAGATGTAATAAGGATAGATTTCATGCTTATTGTTAGGATATTAGAAAAGGGAAAGCAAGGAAATTTGCCTTGGCACATGTGTGCTTTTCTGAAATACACATTGCAGAAAATGGAGTGGCACAGATGTAAAGAGAAAGTAGAATGTTAGTTCACATTGGCTCATGACACCAGGCTTTATGCAAGAAGGTAAGTAAGTACAAAGGTTTTCCCTATGCTCCCTAATTGTTTCTCTCATATTTTCCTTTTGGACGCTTTCTTCCCTTCCTCAGAAGGAACATGAGGAAATAAGAGAATAATGTAGATAACAATCCAAGAGGAGAAACTCTCTGGAGAAGAGGTCATAAATCTTTTATACCAGTTCAAACCTTTATTCTTGCATCAATAATCAAAAGTTGTTTTTCCAAAATAGCTTCCAATGACATTCATAAACTGAAGACCCCTGTCCTAATGTGCAGAAGGATGAGAGTTCCAGTTTCATTGCACAGAGATGAGAATGTGCAAATGGTTCCCAACAAATTGAAATCAATGTTTGTTTATATTTAGGTTTTCAAGTACTTGGTACCTTTAAAAATGTATTAGTGCACACTAAAGCTACCTAAATACCAATTTCCCATCTCAAATAAAAGACTTGTATGATAACCATGACTTCTTAACCATAATGTAAGAAATTCCACAGTAAATTTAACAGATACCTTAATTTACATAATTACACCACTGTTAGGATGGCCATAGGCCTGAGCCTAAGCAACTCCATTTTAAAAACTCTAGTTTGACAGTCTCACTAGACACACCCACAGATCCCTCCACTATGGCCTCAAACAAGTTACTTCCCCTCACCCTGATAAAGAGAGTGAAGTCCTTGACAGGTTGTCCTCACCTGATAAGAGGGAAAGGTGAGAAGATAAGGGCAGAGACCACAGGACAAGATGTTTCTGACCCCAGGGTAAATGATGTCACTGAGAAATCCAATGGTAGCTGATAAGGACTGAAAAGGAGGGGGGGTAAAAAAAAAAAACCCAAATTTAGTATAAATGATAGAGCAAACGAACAGGGATCCAGCCAGCCAAAACAAGGATGCATTCGAGCTGGAGAGCCTGATAAGGACCTGACATGCCATCACTTGTCATCATTCCTGAGCCTCTGCGTGATCCTTGCGCTCTCAAACTCTACCACCTTGTCTGGACCTTGGTGAGAGCCGCCACTCTTCCCTGTGACCCCCTTCTCAACCATCTCCACTCCATATCAGGAAAAGCCTGCCTTGGTTCTAGACCTGATCACCAAGGTCTGAGTGAGTGTGCATCTGCTGGACTTAAAGCCTAAGGCTTAAGTCTTTTGAGCTTAGCATGCAGAGGAAATGTCTGTCATTAGCCTATCATGATTAAATGTGTTTTGCATTGCTTATAATTAACCTAGAATTGTTTTCTCTGAATTAATTAATCTAGAATTGTTTCCTGTGAATTGATTATGTCTATTGCAGTGCCTAGCATTAAGGATTGTTGTTTCCTTGATTAAGAACCTATAGAGTGAAATTGTATTGAATAATTTGAGTGAATAAAGCATTGAAAGGGGCAGAAGCACTTGGGCATTCTTTATTTCTCCCCTCGACTGCCTACGTCACAATTTTGCCCCATGTGACAACCATAGTTTGTATGTGTGTGTGTATGTGTGTGTGTGTGTGCCATGACTTTCAATTTTTTTTTAATATGTATTCCCAATACAAATGCAAATGGTGAGTTGAACAAACTATACCATTAGAAGAGGCAATCTTGAAAGTTTAATGCTGTGCATGTTACAATGCTTAAAGAATAATTTTCTTATCGGGACAAAAAAAATAAAAAAAACTTGAAGTTCTTCCTTTTTCTAAATCAGAAGATAATGCAAAATTCAAATAAGATAAGCAGTTGCACCAAGAGTGTGTCCCTCAACCCCTGCCTTAGCTTTTTTTTACTAAAGATATGCAAGAGACCAGGTCAAGTAAGAAAGTGTGAATCATTTATTGGCCTGAGGTGTAGCTTTCTTTCTAATCATGTTAGTTTTCTTAAGCTGCTGCTTTGGATTAGATGTATGTGGGTCAGTGATATTCTGTGAGGGATGCTCCACTTGCAGAATGGGGGCCAAACTGTTCAGTCAGCTACTCAGCACCATAGTGGGCAGAGAAAACATCTGTATGCCATAGTTGCATATACTTGGTGATGACGAGCTCTGTTAATCAGGGATGTAACTCAACTTGCAGAGATCAGAGAAATGGAAAAGAATGGTGTTCAGATTAAGACATCAATGCTTAATCAAGAAAGTGAGTAGCAGAGAATCTCAACACAAACTTGGTTAGTGAGAGAAAAGTCTGAGGGAAATTCTTGGATGAACAGCTTATCCTCTAGATGTTCTCAGGCAAGGGAAGAGGGTTTCTGTATAGAAGTTTATTGAAAGAGCAGGACTCATATAGTATTATAATAAAACAAATATATTTTAGCCATAGTTATTTTTAAAATTTTCTCTGTAAGAATAGATTTTTACTGTCACAGAATAAAACACTAAGTCGTCCCAAAGCTTGTTTGTTTAAACTTAGATAAGAAGAAGCTTTCAGGTGACTAGTTTTTTTTTAAAAAAAGAGAAAGTTCAGTTCTCTAATAAGCGTTTTCCAGTCCAGTATAATAACAAAAATTCAACCAAAGATAATCCTTCTCCCCTCACTTACCCACACTCAACTCAAGACTGGTGCAGTCTGAAAGGAGAACATGAAGAAAGGAATAAAAACTCAGCTCCTTGCGCAGTTCTGGCCTTATATAGGAGAACAGCATAGCCATGTTGTACTAGTGCTGATTTGGGTAGCAGGACCATTCTGTGAAATTAGAATATGTTTAGAGGTGATTTTTCTTTCTTTCTTTCTTTCTTTCTTTCTTTCTTTCTTTCTTTCTTTCTTCCTTCCTTCCTTCCTTCCTTCCTTCCTTCCTTCCTTCCTTCCTTCCTTTCTTTTTTCTTTTTGTATAATGCACCACCTCTTGAGTGTCCACTTGAAATCATTATCATTAGGTTAGGGCTGGAGTTAAGAAGGAAAGGTTGACATTTTCTTCTCTGTTTCCAGTGCAACTAGGGCAACTGTTTCATGTGTTTTAAGGCTATTGGCAATAAATAAATAAATAAATAAATAAATAAATAAATAAATAAATAAATAAAGTTTTAGATATTCTGAATAGATGACCCAGTATCTTAGTTTGGGGTGTTAGAGTATGTGTTACATGTTACGATGAAGCAAGCAGCCCCCAAAGAATTCATTGCTAAATGAAATACATTTATTGGATACTTGCCACCTTTCTGTCTGATTTAAAGATTTTTCTTGCAGTATGTATATTTTTTCCATTGACTATGCAGTGCCATCAATATATTTATTTCATTTTAGGTATTTTTGTTAATTTTATGTATTCCTATACTGCATGAATTAATTCAAGTTCCCACTGTGGTTTGCAGCTGCCTACTACAAACTTCTCCCAAGAGAATTCTTCTAAAGTGCTTTTACAGTTGTGCTGAGGGTAACTTGCAAGACCTCCCTTAATTTAGAGGGAAACAAAATATAATATTTCTAGCTCGTGATTGCCAGTAATACCCTTCACCAATGCACAAAGTTGTTTCTCGCCATATTCTGCCAGATGCTACTCTTCTGAAAAGACTGACTTTTCTCAACTTTATTCACTATTTGGACTTTGTTATTCTCTTAGCTATAATTGCTTATGTATTTCCCTTCAGGTATTGCAAAATATATATTGCTTTGGAATTGTTTGACATATTAAAATCTCCCATATTATTAATATCACCCATATTAATAATCAACTGAACTATTCAAAATAGCCACAGATATGGACAAATGTTGAACATGAGAAAATATTCAATTATCATTTTGTCATCTTTTATAAAAAGAAAGACAAATACACACATAATGAAATCACTATCCCTCATTCACTTCTAACTTCAATGCAGCTGTTTCTTCAATTTTTTTTGTTTTTAAAATATTTTTTAGTTGTCAATGAATCTTTATTGTATTTATTTATATGCGGTGCTGAGAATCAAACTCAGTGCGTCACAGATTCTAGGCAAGTGATCCACCATTGAGCTTGTTGTTTCTACAATTTCCAGGCACTTCATCAATATCACCAATGGTCCTTTACCTTCTGAATATTATCCTTCTTTGTTTCTTTCTGCAAATTGACACTTTGCACTATAGGCAATTCTTCAAAACTCTTCTCTTGAAATCCTCATTGTGTTTTCACTTCATGTGTGTACACATTCATGTGTGAGAGTGTATGTGTATGTTTTTCTAATAATTCTCTTGACCCACATGAATTGATTCCTTATCCTCTGCTTTATTACTTTGCAATATTTTTATTTCTATCTACAAAAAGTAACAAATAAAATTCTTTTTATTCTTTTTCCATATAAAATTTGGCTATAATCATACATACACTAATAGCCCCTGTGATGGTATTTTAAATTTGCAATTCAGAATCTATTCAAGCTCTAGTATAGTAAGTTTATCTGCAGTAGAGAATAGAATACTCATGCTGCTTTTATCAGATTCCCTTGCAGCTAGACATGTGAATATGACTAAGGATCTATCATCAAACAGATGTATACACACATGATAAGAATATATTAATTTTCTATTGCTGCCATAATAAATTTACAAAAACTTAATACAAATGATTTTACACCCATACTAATAACAAACAGAAGTATTCACAATAGCCAAAAGGTAGAAGAAACCCAAGTACTCCATAGATGAAGAGATTTACAAAACGTGGCCTACACATATACAGGAGTAGTAAATCTTAAGATGGAAGGAAATGCTGACATTTGCTTTAATGTGAATTAACCTTGAGAACATTATGCTAAGGTAAGCCAGTCATAAAAGGACAAGCACTGTGTGATCACACTTACTTGGGTTATCTAAGTTTGAATGGTGACTATTATCCCCTGGGAAAAGGGAAAAATGTGAATTTGTTGTTTACTGGATATAAAGTTTCAGTTAATGATATGAAGACATCTGGAGTTTAGTTGCAAAACTTTATGAATATAATTAATACTCCTGATTTTTAGACTTAAAAATTGTTAGGATGATAAATTTTATGGTAAATATATTTTGCTAGAGTTAAAAAAGTTAAATGTTAATAGAATCAAGTTTACAGATATTTATTTACTGTTTCTTATGGTTAGGGTTCTATAGTTTTGAAGTTTAAGATGAATATTGTGGCAAAAGATGTCAGGATAATAGGAGGTCTACGATCCTTTCTGGAGACTGGAGTGTAGAATGTGTTTCGTCCTCAGACAGTTTCTTAAAACCTTACATTTTTTGGTGTATGCCCTTCTTCATTCACCATTATAGTGAGCAATTATGAGTTGAGTCCTTATCACAATCAGGAATCTAGTCAGAAGTCCTTCCCACAATTAGAAACAAGCTCTTTCCTAATTATGGCTATGCAACTTGTCCCTATAAGCTTAGTCTAGAGTATGTTCCACTGGAAGGTAAACCAATTATATATGAAATACAAAACATATTTTAAAATGTTTCTGTTAGTGCTATTAATTCTTTGGGATTTTCTTTATAGACAGCTGTGTCATATATGAAAAGTAAAACATGAAAATGATAGAAATAACAAGAAATCAAACTGATACACAGGGATTATAGATATCAATGTTGCTGGAAAAGATTTTACACTGACTGCTTATATGAATCCAAAGTGATTAAAGACATGCTGATAAGTTAACCAAAGTCTTATAAATATTAAAAGAAAAGTGATTTAATAGAAAATTTGAATAGTAAAGAAAACTAGGACTAAATGGGAATAATAGAACAGTAGACACAGATGAAAAGGAAATTAATGAATGAGAAGTCAATAGAAGATATGTTGAAAGAAGAGGAGAAAATATGAAAGAAAGAAGAGTGAAGAGAATAAAGAAATCTAAATGTTGAAGTAGACATTAAGGATACTGTGAGAAAGTCCAACATTTGCATAATTAAAGGACCTGAAATTGGGAGAGAGGCAGATAGAGGAAGACCTAGTAATTGAGAAGATATTGCATAAGAATATTTTTTAGTATATGATACAAAAGACCATACACTAGGTGGCTGAAAAAACAGAAATTTATTTTCTTAAAGTTCCGGAGGTTGCAAACCCAAAGTCAAGATGTCAGTTAGCTTGATTTCTTACGAGTTATCTTTCCTTGTCTTATTCAAATTCATGAACAAGTTATTTTTCTGGGTGTATGTATCCATGGAATGTCTTCTTGGTTAAATAACTCTAGCTATTAGGGTTAGTGCCCCAAATTTATGACTTATTTAACCTAAATTAATTCTGTAAAGGTCTGGTTCCAGATATAGTCACTTTGGGTATTTGGGCCTCAAGATATAATTTTTAGGGAGACACAATTCAACATCTAAAAAACCATTCCAAATCTACTTTTAAAATAAATATATAGATTCAAGAATATGTACTTAAACACAAAATATTATGGTAGTTTGAATTCAAATATACAATAATTAATTAAATATAAATGGAGTGAAATCTCCAGTGGAAAAAGAAATCATATTAGTTTTACATAAGAGAAAAATAAAACAATATACTACTTATAAAATAGTAATAAAATACAAGTTTTTGGAAATACAAGTTAAATACAAGTTTATAGAAAGCGTAGAAGGAAGTGAACAAAATCTACTTATAGATATTAATCAAAGAAAGCTCATGAAGCTATATTCTTTCAAAAGAGGATTCAATTTTTGAAACAAATGATTCCATTTTTCCCCCATTTAGAGTGATATTGACCTGGGTTTAGCATAGGTAACTTTTACAATGTTGAGTTATGTTCTCACTATCCCTGGTTTTTCTAGTGTTTTGAACATGAAAAGGTGCTGTATTTTGTCAAATGCTTTCTCTGCATCAAATGACATATAATCATATGATCTTATCTTTAAATCTATTGTTGTGATGAATTACATTTATTGATTTCCATATATTGAAACAAACTTGCATCCCCTGAATGAACCCCACATGATCATTGTGCATGGTTTTCTTACTATGTTTAAAATAGGGATTCCCTCTTTCAACCACTCCTATTCAACACATCCCTTGAAACTCTAACCAGAGCAATTTCATAGAAGAAATTAAAGGGATACCAATAGGAAAAGAAGAACTCAAACTGTCATTATTTGCTGAAAACAGGATTTTGTACTTAGATGATCCAAAAAATTCCACCAGAAAACTTCTAGAATTAATAAATAAATTCAACAAAATGGCAGGATATAAAACCAATACCCATAAAACAAATGCATTTCTGTACATACAGATTCAATATGATTCCAATTAAAGTCTCATTGTCATTCCTTATAGAAAAAGAAAAAGTAATCATGAAATTCATTTTGAAAAATAGGAGATACAGAATAGCCAAAGCAATACTTAGCAAGGAGAGTAAAGCAGGAGTCATCACAATACCATTCCTTAAACTATACTACAAAGCTATAGTAACAAAAAGGACATGATATTGGCACCAGAATAAACATGTATACCAATGACACGGAATAGAAGACACAGAGGAAATCCCACAAGTTATCTCCTACTAGACAAAAGCACCAAAAACATATGTTGGAGAAAAGATAGCTTCTTCGACAAATGGTACTGGTAAAATTGGAAATCCATACAAGCAAAATTAAACTAAGCTCCTATCTCTCACCATGTGCAAAACTCAACTCAAAGTGGATCAAGGACGTAGGAATTAGATCAGAGACCCTATGCCTAATAGAATAAAAAGTGGCCTAAAATATTCATCACATCAGATTAGGCTTCAATTTCCTTAATAAGACTACTAAAACACAAGAAATAAAATCAAGAATCAATAAATGGGATGGATACAAACTAAAAAGATTCTTCTCAGCAAAAGAAACAACCAATGAGGTAAAGAGAGAGCCTACAAAATGGGAGCAAATTTTTACCACAAGCATGTCAGATACAGCACTAATCTCCAGGATATATAAAGAAATCAAAAAACTTAACACCTAAAAACAAACAATACAATCAATAAATAGAATAAGGAGCTGAATAGACACTTCTCAGAAGAAGATGTACAATTGATCAACAAATATATGAAAAATGTTCAACATCTCTAGGAATTAAAGAAATGCAATTAAAACGATTCTGAGATTTTATTTTACTCCAGCCAGAATGACAGTTATCAAGAAAAAAGCAACAATAAATGTTGGCGAGGATGTGGAGGAATAGACATAATCTTACATTGCTGATGGGTCTGCAAATTGGTGCAAAAAATCTGGAAAGACGTATGGAGATTCCTTAGAAAACTTGGAATGGAACCAGCATTTGACCCAGCTATCCCACTCCTCAGTATATACCCAAAGTACTTAAAAGCAGCATACTTCAGTGAAGCAGCCACATCAATGTTTATAGCAGTACAATTCCCAATAGCTAAACTGTGGAACCAACGTAGAAGCCTTTCAATAGATAAATGGATAAAGAAACTATGGTATATATACACAATGGAATATTACTCAGCATTAAAAGAGAATAAAATGGCATTTGCAAATAAATGGACAAAATTGGAAAATACTATGCTAATCGAAATAAGCCAATACCTAAAAACCAGGGGCCAAATGATTTCTCTTAAGTGGCTGCTCATCCATAATTGGAGGGGCATAGGATGAATGGAGAAACATTGGATGGGGCAAAGGGGTGGGATAAGGAGGGGTATGGGTGTAGGCATGATGGTGAAATGAGATGGACATCACTATCCTAGGTACATGTATGATTTCACCAATGGTGTGACTCTACTTCATATACAACCAGAGAAATGAAAAATTCTGGCCCATTTGTGTTCAATGATTTGAAGAGCTTTCTGTTGTCATGTATAATATTAGAACTAATAAAAATTTAAAAAATAGAATTTAAAAAGTGAACAAAAATATATTGGATATAAAAATATCACTTCATTTTGGTAGATAATTAAATCCACTGAAACATAATATAATTTATTTTTTTTTATTATTTTATTGTTGGTTGTTCAAAACATTACATAGTTCTTAATATACCATATTTCACAGATTGATTCAAGTGGGTTATGAACTCCCATTTTTACCCCGTATACAGATTGCTGTGTCACATCAGTTACATTTCCATTGATTTACAAATTGCCTTTCTAGTGACTGATGTATTCTGCTGTCTATCCCATTCTCCACTGTCCCCTCACCCCTCCCCTCCCCTCCCCTCCCCTTCTCTCTCTCCATCCCCTCTACTATAAATCTTTTCTTCCACTTATATAATTTTTCTCCTACTCCTCCTTTCCTCTTATATGTAATTGTGTATAACCCTGAGGCTCACCTTCCAATTCCATGCAATTTCCCTTAACTCTCACTTTCCCTCCCGCCTATCATCCCTGTTTAATGTTATTCTTCTTCTCCAGCTCTTCGTCTCTACCCTGTCCTTGGTTACTCCCCTTATATCAAAGAAGATATTTAACATTTGTTTTTTAAGGATTGGCTAGCTTCACTTAGCATAATCTGCTCTAATGCCATCCATTTCCCTCCAAATTCTATGATTTTGTCATTTCTTATTGCACAGTAATACTCCATTGTGTATAAATGCCACATTTTTTAATCCATTCATCTATTGAAGGGCTTCTAGGTTGGTTCCACAATCTTGCTATCGTGAATTGTGCTGCTATGAACATCGATATAGCAGTGTCCCTGTAGCATGCTCTTGTTAGGTCTTTAGGGAATAGACCGAGAAGGGGAATAGCTGGGTCAAATGGTGGTTCCATTCCCAGCTTTCCAAGAAATCTCCATACTGCTTTCCAAATTGCCTGCACCATTTTGCAGTCCCACCAACAATGAACAAGTGTACCCATTTCCCCGCATCCTCGCCAGCACTTGTTGTTGTTGGACTTCTTAATGGCTGCCAATCTTACTGGAGTGAGATGGTATCTTAGGGTGGTTTTGATTTGCATTTCTCTGACTGCTAGGGATGCTGAGCATTTTTTCATGTACTTGTTGATAATAACCCAATCAACAAATGGGCCAAGGACCTGAACAGACATAATATAATTTAAAAGGTATATGAATTTTACAATATGAACTAGGTAAAACAAAGATATGTAGATATGTAAGAAAAAGTGTAATCATGACTCTAATGGAAGATTTTAGTTACTGATAAAACAAGTGGATAAATATTTGGAAACAATGTGTAAATTTTTATGAGCATCCTTAATACATTATTTTAGTTATACAAAATTCTGGTGCAACAACAGCAAAATGCACATCATTTTCAAAAACATATGGGTTATTTACAGAAATGACCACATGCTAACATATTTTAGCAACATTTAAAAGACTGAATTCATGCAGAGAATATTATTTAAATGTATCACAATTAACCTAGAAATAAATTTTCCATCTGTTTTGAAATAATAAAATATGCTTCTAAATAACAAATGGGTCAAAAAAGAAGTTGCAGTGGCAATTAGAGAATTGTCTGAGCTAACTCATGTTGAAAATGCTACAAATCAAACCTCTGATCTACAACTAAAGCCATTGTTAGAAAAAAAAAAGATACTCTAATTGAATATATTAGGGTGGAAGAAAGGATGAAAATAAATGGGCTATTTCAGGACAATAAAAAATGAAGAACATGCACAAGGAAAGTAGGAGAAAAATAACAAAATTTGAAAACTAATGAATTAGGAGAAAGGAAAAGTAGCTAAGAAAGAGATGGAGGAAGAGAAAAAGAGAGAAAAGGTGGGGTGGTAAGGTACAAATAACAAGATTCATTGATAAGAAGCTTAACATTAATATAAATGATATAGAAATTTATTTTAACTATAAAAATTCAACATTTTAGGGGTTGGGGGTATGACTCAGCATAGAGCACTCGCTTCACACGTGCATCTATGTGGATCTTCAGAACCACATAAAAATAAATAAATAAATAAATAAATAAATAAAGTTATTAAAAAATTCAACATTTTAAAGTCAATAAATTTGAAAATGTACACAATAAAAGTAAATCCAAGAAATATTATATTCTATAAAAAACTGGAACAAGAAGGGATAGAAACTTTTATGAAACTCTTAATATTAAAGAAATTAGATCAGTTATTAATCATGACATCTCACCATCCATGCAATTTCCTTTCTCCCTCCCTTTCCCTCCCACCCCTCTTACTTATGTAGAGATAATCTTCTTCCCATCCTCTTCCTCTCTTCCCCAGTTGAGTCTCCCCCCTTATATCAGAGAAGACATTCGGCATTTGTTTTTTGGGATTGGCTAACTTCACTTAGCATAATCTGCTCTAATGCCATCTATTTCCCAGCAAATGCCATGATCTTATTAGTTTTTAGGGCTGAGTAATATTCCATTGTATACATATGCCACAGTTTTTTTTTTTTTAATCCATTCATCTAGGTTGGCTCCACAGTCTAGCTATTGTGAATTTTGCTGCTATAAACATTGATGTGGCTGTGTCCCTGTAGTATGCTGTTTTTAGGTCTTTGGGTACAGTCAGAGAAAAGGAATAGCTGGGTCAAATGGTGGTTCCATTCCCAGCTTTCCAAGGAATCTCCATACTGCTTTCCAAATTGGCTGCACCAATTTGTAGTCCCACCAGCAGTGTATGAGTGTACCTTTTTCCCCACATATTCACCAGCACTTGTTCTTGTTTGTCTTCATTATGGCTGCCATCTTGGGGTGAGATGATGTCTTAGAGTAGTTTTGATTTGCATTTCTCTGATTACTAGAGATGATGAGCATTTTTTTCATATATTTGTTGATTGATTGTATATCCTCTTCTGAGAAGTGTCTATTCAGGTCCTTGGCCCATTTGTTGATTGGGTTATTTGGTTTTTTGGTGTTTAGCTTTTTGAGTTCTTTGTGTACCCTAGAGATTAGAGCTATATCTGATATGTGAGGGGTAAAAATTTGTTCCTAGGATGTAGGCTCCCTATTCACCTCACATATTATTTCTCTTGCTGAGAAAAAACTTTTTAGTTTGAATTCATCCCATTTGTTGATTCTTGGTTTTAATTCTTCTGCTATATACAAAATACATGTATGAAGATGTAAGAAAAAAAAGAATACCATTACCCTAGATTAGTTAGAGTGAAGTGATGGGAGGGGAGGGGATAGGGGATAGGAGATGAGGAGATAGGAAGGTTAGTAGAATGAAATAGACATTATTATTACTGTGTGTATATATGTGACTGCATGACCAATGTGATTCTGCAACATGTATACTCAGAAAAATGAGAAATTATATCCCATCTGATTCAAATTTATGATATGTCAAGGTCATTGTACTGTCAAGTGTAACTAATTAAAACAAATTTAAAAAAAGAAAAAATAACAATGACATATCACCATGGTATTCACAAGTCTACATGAATTCACTAACAAATTCAAAGAAATATTTAGAATTTTAAAAATTAAATTTTACCAAATTATTCAAGAAAATAATTTTTTAAATGATTGTGTAAATGAAGTACTTGAGATTATTTAAAGGTAAGAAAAAATTGTTCACCAATACTATTAATGAGCACATCATTGCAGGAAAGTGAGGAAGGACCCATTCTTTCAATAAATGTAGTTGTAAAAATTGGATTTTCATATGGAAAAAATGTGGAACTTCTGCTGTATGAAAAATACAAATTTTATCATGAGTAGATGGGTAAGCATTTATGAAAGATTAGATAATAAAAGCCATGGAAGGTAATAGAGGAAAATATCATCATGAACTACTGAAGAGAAAGTATTCTTAAATATATGAGGGACAGTATTTATCCTAAACCAAAAATTAGTTTATTTGGGTAACTCAGAACTTATTTCTTTAAGATCTCATTAAAGACAGAAAAGGAAATACAGAGCATAAAAAAAGATATATTCAAATAATTTAAATTATAACACATTTTTAAAACATCAAAAATTAAAAAATGAGAAAAAATAATGTTAACTTCAATGAATGAGATACTCAATTAGTAGTTATTAGATAAAAATCTGCTCAATGACTCTCAGCTTAAAGAGTAAAACTAAACCAAAATGAAAATTCATAATACAAGTAAGTAAATCTTTAAAAAAAGATTGATAAAATCAAGTGTCTGTGGCAGTATAACAATGGAAATAGACATGCACTATGCTTGAGAATAAAAGTTAATACAACTCATTTATAAAAGTGTTTGTTGCCATCTCATACAGATAATATTCTCTATATCCCATGATCAAATAATTTTACTGACATTTAACAAAAACACATTTGTCACATTTATTCTGAGTATCATAACAAGTATTTTCATTATTTATTTTGGTAATAAAACCCAAACAAAAAACAATCCATTGTCCTACAAGAAATATATATATATAAATATATATATATATATATATATATATATATATATATGTAAATATTTTATATTTAGCACATAATAATAAAATTCAATGGAAATAAAAACAGTATAATTATAATAAGTATAAAAAGAATGAATGTAACAACACATTTTTACTTCATGTCTACTTCACAGGTGAAAAGGGGAAAAAATCCCAGAAAATTAGGAAGCTGTTGCCAAAAGTTCAGAATAGTAATTACCCTTTTAGAATAGGGAGGAAGTCAGGATTTGAAAAGGGCAAAAGGACAGTGTTGCTGGAAATGTGCTTTTTAACCTCTGTAGAAATTATGCAAATGCCCATGTCCTGATAACATATAGATTCTACATTATATTTGAAGCACTTTTCTTCATATATAGCATTTTACAATAAAGAAAATGTTAGGAACATCAATAAAACTAGGGCTTTCTAATATAAGTTCAGAAAGAAAAAAAAAAAAGACCTACCAAAAATAGCAAGTTAAAATTGGGGAAAAAAAACCCCAGAACTTCAAGAAATGAAAATGATTATGTCATTTAACTATAAGTTTTAGTCATAGCTATAATGATAACTAAATAAATGGAAAAGATATCCTGAAAAACCAAATCAAAATGTACTGTAAGATAGTCATGGAAAGTATGAGAAAGGGCTCATGGAGGATACTGTGAAAAGAAGAGGGTGAAAAAGTGGGAAAGAAAAAAAATTATCTTTTAAGCTTCAAGAATTAATGAAAGACATTATTTCTACAGGGCAGAATCCCAAGATGTTAAATAAAAAATAATTCATATGTAGAACATGTTATCATGAAAGCTCAGACCAAGAAAAATAATGCTAAAACTTTCAAAAATGTAGGGAATTTCCTATAAAAATATGGACATGGTATATAAAGATATACCATGAGAATCTAGATATAGATACAATTAAACTGATAATTTCTTAATATAAAAAATATTTTATTGTACAGGTTTTAAACATGCATGGTAAAGCTAATACAAAAAAAAAAAAAAAAAAACTATCCATCGAACTCAGCCTAGTCTTATTTTGTCAAATTGTGGAAAGGCAATGAATTGAGATATAATAAAAAGGGACTTCAAAGATAATGGTTATGATCTGTATCTTAGCTTACATGGATACATGGTTATGCACTTAATTCTTAACCCTCAAACATATTTTATACAATTATTCTTTTGTATGTATTCAATAATTAAAAATAAATATCAACTGATTCAGTTCCTTTATTTTAAAGATTTTGGAGCTTTGAAACATAATTTTAAAAGCTGATTTGTAATGCTTTCAAATATGAGCTCTCTGGTGTTCCGACTTGAAGGTCAACATTGATAACATGCTGTAGTGCCTCTTCAATATAGTAAGGTAAAAGATCATTTTAATTTATAGATTTCAGTGGAGCTTGTCTTTCCTCAAATTATCAAAGTTAAACATCATAGAAGGAACAAAAGAGACACCAGTTGTAATTAGAAGCTTTCCTTGAGGGAATATGTTAAGAAATGAATTAGGATATTTCTAACATTAGAAGTGATCTGAGCTATTCATAGTAAAAGTCATTGCTGCTACAGACACAGAAAGCAAATGATAATTCATTGTGTAATGAGAGATAAGATGAACAATGATTTAACCAATAAATGTTTCCTAGATGTGATGGTCTAAGGAGACTAGGAAAGGTGAGAACACTCACTATCTTCAGAAAACCTTTTCATTATATTTTTCATTACGTGCATACTGAGCATAATTCTCACTATGTTTATTAGCATAATTAACTTTAGCTGCTGCAACAGTCACAAAAATTTCAATCGTTTCTCACAACCAAGTTTTACTTCAAGTCATCTTCACAGTCTAGTGCCAATTCACAGGGTGGGGCATGGGTGGGGATTTTATTCCATGCAGTCAATCAGGCATCTACACCTTTATTAAGCAGCTTTTCCTTCCCCTAGAATCAAGAGTTCTTCCCAAGTCTTCCTTGTGTGTCTAGCTGACAAAACTAGATATGACTGAAGATCAAAAACAAACAAACAAAAAATGTGTATGTTAATTTTAGATGTCCATCAATATTCCATTGGCCAGGACTTAGTCACTTGGCTCATACTGGCAATGGGGCTACAAAATATCATCTGCATTCTCAGAATGACACCAGAAACAATTTACTGACCATCTCACACAATTTTGCTTTGTGCATATTTCTATAGTACATATTCCTTAGGCTATGCTAACAGCCTTGAGTTGCAACATCACAATGTGCCTCGGGTGAACATTATGGATAATAACATGCTAAAATTAAATTAATTCCATGTAATAAAAAAGTTAATTTTAAAACTATAAATTATACTATGTGCCTTTCACTGGTACTAACCACTATTTCTGAAACATTGCTATTTTTATAATAAATGTTTAAGGAAAAAATGGATACCTGCTTTTAAATACACATATGTTAAAAAACAAAAACAGAGCAGGCTGTCCCTACAGAGACTGGAAGGCTGCCCCTGCGAGCTCTCCATCTTGGCAGAGAGCCCACCCTGTACCTCTCCTCAGCCAACAAGATTACAACACCTGTGCAGAGAGGAGCACTGTGCTGTACTGTGGCTCCCTGTCTACCAACAACATGTGGATCCCCCAAGACTGCTTCCATCTTGGGACACTGTAGCCATCTCCATAACCCTCCCCATTTGGTAGCCTCCACTGTGGGACAACAGACAGGGTCACTAATTGCACTACCTGGACTTTCAGCCCCATCTCTGAAAGTGGTCACCTTGGGTTACCTCTGCTGTTGACTCCACCATCTTTAGTTGGGGAAACTTCCATCTTGGGACACTGAATGGGGCTTGGAATACCAACATCATGGTACCTGCAGATTGGATGCTACAGCCATCATCAACTAGAGACATGGCTGCTTCCATCCAGGGAAAACATCAGGACCTGTAAGACTCACCAAAGTCCCTGTGGGCCTGGTTATACAAGAGGCATCCCTATGAGGTGTGTTAAAAGATACCCTCTTACTGCATTGGCAAAAGAGAGCCTTGCATGGGGTTGCCTGTTTCTCTTTTTTTCTCCTAATAACAGCCAGTTTCTTTTTATTCCTCTTTCACTCTTTCTATAATCTAAATACCTCTATATTCTCACATCCTACCTCATAAACATAAAATTCTACACATTGTTCTCTCTTCCATTAGAAACTGTAAACCCTTATGCAAAACTACTGACTATATTGTAGATGATACTCAAACACATTTTTTTATATAGAGACAAAACTGTAATTGTCTAAATAGGAGTTATTTGATTTAAAGCTGCATGCTGTTTGCATTGGGTGCTTTAAATACTGATCTCCCCCTTAAAGGTGAGGTATTGGTAACACTACAAGATTTCAAGGTAGAAACCATACACTACAAGATTATAGGATAGAAACCATAATACCTTGAACCACACTGAAAGAGAGGAAGACACATGGACAACATGAAAATACAGGGAAGAAAATGCCACAAACAATCTAAGATTCTGCAATAATACAATTCTTTGACAGCACAGTAGATGAAATGCCAGAGAAGGAGTTCAGATGTACATAATTAAAATGATGTATGAATCAAAATATATGTAAGAGAGCAAATAAAGGCAATAATTGATAACTCCAACAAAGAGATAAGAGAACATTACAGGCAAAATTTGATCAATCCAACAACGAGATAAGAGAGCAAATACAGGTAGCAAAAGATTACTTCAAGAAAGAGATAGAGATTATGAAAAACGAAAAAAAAATGAAAATCCTTGAAATGAAGGAAACAATAAACCAAATAAAAAATTTGATACAAAGAATTATCAACAGACTAGATCACTTGGAATACAGAACTTCAGACAATGAAGACAAAATATAAAATATTGAACATAAAGTTGACCACACAGAGAAGATGGTAAGAAACTATGAACAGAACCTCCAAGAATTATGGGATAACATCAAAACCCCCCACAAAATCTGAGGTTTATAGGGATAGAGGATGGCAGAGTTTCAAACTAAAGGAATGCACAATTTCTTCAATGAAATAATATCAGAAAATTTCTGAAACATGAAGAATGAATTGGAAAATCAAATATAAGGGGCTTACAGAACACAAATGTACAAAGTTACAACAGATTTATACCAAGGCACATTATAATAAAAATGTCTAGCATACAAAATAAAGAAAGAATTCTAAAAGCTTCAAGACAGAAGGTTCAGATTATATATGGGGGAAAACAATTTGGATCTCAGTAGATTTCTCAACCCAGACCCTCAACGCCAGGAGATCCAAGAACAATATATACCAAACTCTGAAAGAAAATGGATGCCAACTAAGAATCTTATATCCAGAAAAATTAAGCTTCAGATTTGATGATGAAATAAAAACTTCCATGATAAAAAAAGTTAAAAGAATTTACAGTGAGAAATCCTGCACTACAGAACATTTTTGGCAAAATATTCCATGAGGAAGAAATGAAAAACAACACTGAAAATCAGCAAAGAGAGGAACTATAGTAAAGGAAAGGCCAATCAAAGGAGAAAACAAATCAAGTTAAAAACCAAAAATAAACCCAAATCACCGGGAATACAAACATATTTCAAACATCAATCAAAAGAGACAAAACTGTAATTGTCTAAATAGGAGTTATTTGATTTAAAGCTACATGCTGTTTGCATTGGGTGCTTTAAATACTGATCTCCCCCTTAAAGGTGAGGTATTGGTAACACTACAAGATTTCAAGGTAGAAACCATACACTTCAAGATTATAGGATAGAAACCATAATACCTTGAACCACACTGAAAGAGAGGAAGACACATGGACAGATTTGATTAAAAAAACCCCAACAATATCCTACCTCCAAGAGACGCATCTCACAGGAAAAAAGACATCCATAGAGTGAAGGTGAAAGAATAAGAAAAAAAAAATCACATAGACCACATAAATAAGCAGGGATTTCCATCCTCATATCAGATAAAGTCAACTTCAAATGGAAGTTAGTGAGAAGGGATAATGAAGGACATTTTATACTCAAAAGGAAATCATACAACAACAAGACACAACAATTGTAAATAATTATGCCCCAAACATAGGAGCATCTACTTATATAAAACAACCCCTTTTCAACTTCAAGAATCAAAGAGATGACAGTACAATAATACTGGGTGACTTTCACACACCTATCTCACCATTGGATAGATCTTCCAAACAAAAATGAAATAAAGAAACTATACAACTCAATAATATAATTAATAATTTAGACTTAACAGACACATATAGAATATTCTATCCATCAAAAAACAAATCCACATTTTTCTCAACAGCATATGGATACTTCTCTAAAATAGACCATGTTTTATCCCACAAAGCAAGTCTTAGCAAATAAAAAAAAATAGAGAAACTACCCTATATTTTATTTGACCATAATGGAATGAAATTAGAAATCAATATTAAAATAAAAGATAGAAGCTACTCCAACACCTGGAGACTAAACAATACACTATTCAATGATGCATGGGTAACTGAAGACATCAGGGAGGAGATGAAAAAAATTCTTAGCAGAATTCTGATGCAACATATCAAATCTCTGAAACAGTGGGAAGGCAGTATTAAGAGAAAATTCATTGCATTAAGTTCTTTCACTAAAAGAAGAAGTCAACATTAAATGATCTGACATTATATCTCAAAGCCTTAGAAAAAGAAGAACAAATCAACTCCAAAATTAGTAGAAGACTAATTAATTAATAAAATAATTAATATCAAGCTGAAATCAATGAAGCTGAAACAAAAGAAATAATTTTTAAAAATGACAAAACAAAAAGCTGTTTCTTTGAAAAAATAAATTAAATTGACAAACCCTTAGCCACCCTAATGAAAATAAGGAGAGAGAAAACTGAAATTACTAACATTTTGATGCAAAAGGAAGTATTATGACAGACACACAGAAAGCAATTAGAAACCATTTTGAAAAATTATACTCCAGTAAAATTGAATATCTTGAAGGCATTGACAAATTTCTAGAGGCATATATGATCTGCTCAAACTGAATCAGGAGGACATACACAATTTAACAGTTCGGTTTCAAGCAAGGAAATAAAAAATGCCACCAAAAGCTTACCAACCAAGAAAAGCCCTGGACAAGACAGATTCTCAGCCAAGTTCTACAAGACCCACAAAGAAGAATTAATACCAATAATCTTCAAATTATTTCATGAAATAGAAGAGGAGGGAAGCTTTCCAAAATCATTCTATGTCGCTAGTATCATCCTGATACCAAAACCAGACAAAGAGATATCAAGGAAAGAAAACTTCAGACCAATATCCCTCATGAAAATAGATGAAAAAATTCTCAATAAAATTCTGGAAAATCACATAAAAATATAAAAAAAGATAGTGCACCATGATCAAGTGGGGTTCATTCGAGGGATGGAAGGTTATTTCAACACATGGAAATCAATAAACAGAATTCATTATACCAATAAGACTTAAAGATAAAAATCATATAATTATCTCAATAGATGCAGAGAAAGCATTTGACAAAATACAGCACCTTTTTATGTTCAAAACACTAGAAAAACTAGGGATAGTAGAAACATACCTCAACATTGTAAAAGCTATCTATGCTAAGTCCAAGACCACCATCATTCTAATGGAGAAAATTTAAAAGCATTCCTTCTAAAAACTGGAACAAGACAGGAATGCTCTCTTTCACCACTTCTACTCAACATAGTCCTTGAAACTCTAGACAGAGGAAACATATTAAAGGAATACAAATAGGAAAAGAGGAACTCAAACTCTCACTACTCATAAACAACATGATTCTATACTTCGAGAATCTAAAAAATTCCACCAGAAAACTTCTAGAATTAATAAATAAATTCAGCAAATTAGTAGGATATAACATCAATACCCATAAATCAAATTCATTTCTACACACCAGTGATGAATCCTCTAAAAGAAAATCAGGACTACTACTCCATTCATAATAGTCTAAAAAATAAAATAAAATGCTTGAGAATCAATTTACAAACACAGATGATAGACCTCTATAATTAAAACCAAGAACATTAAAAAATAAATTGAAGAAAATCTTAAAGATGAAAATACCTCCCATGTTCTTGGATAGGCAGAATTAATATTGTCAAAATGGTCATAGTACCAAAAGCACTATACATATTCAATGAAATTCCAAATGAAATCCCAAAATTATTCTTCATAGAAATAGAAAAAGCAATCATGAAATTCATTTGGGAAAATAAGAGAACCAGAATAGCCAAAGCAATCCTTAGCAAGAAGATTAAGCAGGAGGCATAACAATACCTTAAACTATACTACAAAGTATATAGTAACAAAAATGGCATGGTATTGGCTCCAAAATAGACATGTAGACCAATGGTATAGAATAGGACGACACAGAGACAAACTCACATAAATATAGTTATCTCATACTAGACAAAGGCACCAAAAACATACATTGGAGAAAAGATAGCTTCTTCAACAAATGGTGCTGGCAAAACTTGAAATCCACATGCAGCAAAATTAATAAACCCATATCTCTCATTATGCAGAAAACTCAACTCAAAGTGTATCAAGGACTTATGAATTAGACCAAAGACTCAGCACATAACAGAAAAAATGTAGGCCCGAATCTTCATCATGTTGGGTTGGGACCTGACTTCCTTAACAAACTATTAAAGTGCAAGAAATAAAATGAAGAATCAATAAATTAAAGGGATTCAAACTAAAAAAAAAAAAAACAAAAAAAAAAACTTTTTCTCAGCAAAGGAAACAATTAATGAGGTGAAGAGAGAGCCTACAGAATCGGAGGAAATTTTTATCACATGTACATCTGATCTAATCTCCAGGTTTTATAAAGAACTAAAAAAACTTAACACCAAAAAACATACAACCCAATCAATAAATGGGATAAGGATCTGAACAGACCTTCTCAGAAGAAGACATACCATTGATCAACAAATATATGAAAAAAATGTTCATCATCTTTAGCAATTATAGAAATGCAAATTAAAACTCCTCTAAGATTTCACTCCAGTCAGAATGGCATTTATCAAGAATACAAGCAACAATAAATGTTAGTAAGGATATGGGGGAATAGGCAAACTCACACATTGCTGTCGGGACTGCAAATTGGTACAACTAATCTGGAAAGTAGTATGGAAATTCCTTTTAGAGAACTTTGAATGGAACCACCTGTTGACCCAGCTATCTCTTGTCTCAGTTTATGTCTAAAGGACTTAAAATCAGCATACTACAGGGACACAGCCACATCAAAGTTTATAGCAGCACAGTTTACAATAGCCAAATTGTGGATCAAACCTAGATGCCCTTCAAATAGATGAATGAATAAAGAAACTGTGGTGTATATACACACTGGAATATTACTCAGCATTAAAAGAGAATAAAATCATGGCAATTTCAGGTAAATGGATGGAATTGGAGAATATTACGATAAGAGAAATAAGCCAATCCCCCCAAACCAAAGGCCAAAGGTTTTCTCTGATAAGTGAATGCTGATCCATAATAGGGGAGAGTGAGCACATGGGATGTATGGAGGAACTTTGGGCAAAGGCGAGGGATATAAGGCATGGGAGTAGAAAAGATGGTGGAATGAGATGGACATCATGACCCTAGGTACGTGTACGATTGCACAAATTGTTTGACTACTATGTATACAATCAGAGAAGTGAAAAATTATGCTCTATTTGTGTACAATGAATTGAGGAACATTTATTGTCATGCATAACTGATTAGAAGGAATATATGTATATATATATAATTTTTAAAAAGCAAAAATGTTTTTATCAAATGTAACTAAAATTAAAATAAGCTTCTAAACTTCTATTACCACAAAGTACATTGAGAAAATAAATTAGTTTTATCATATTCAGTTTTATTCCTCTGTTAATTAATCAAATTTACCAAAGAAGTAATAAACCCAGTGAAAATGTATTTTATTTAAAGTATTCATTTCATTTAAAATATTTGACATAGCCTTAAAATTACAAAATGTATATCCTTATCAAATTTTTCTACCAAGTATGATTCCACAGAAAGCACAAGATTTTATTTAAAAAGTGACCATTAGATCACTACCATATAACTTTGATGATAACTATCTTTTTGAAAACTTTCTCTAATTTGTAATTTTGCATATGTTTATTAAGAAAATGAGATCCTTGAATGGAAAACAAAAACCATTAGAATAGGCAAGGTACTACCAGTGAAAATAAAAATAAACTATGTTGTTGATTGCATGATTTTCCAACTTTCTAGACCTAAAAATAAAGCCTCCAAAAACATTACAAAACATTTTACAATAACATTGCAGCATGCCTCCCTTGTAGAAAATTGGTTGAGTTTCCTCTTGAATTTATATACTATATTTACTTTTGTTGCTGACTCCAGCAGTTGGTTCTATCTCATTAATTCAAGGCATAAGAAACATCAAGGAACATCAGGAACATCATTAATCCAAAGACCATTTCTGCCCATGCCTAAGTGAAGCTATTAAAGATATTTCAAGATCTGACTAAAGTAGTTATTAAAAAGCCTAGCCACTATGTCTCAATTAATATTCCTAGAGAATTGTTACTTCTTTGTCTTGGGTCAGGAGTTGATACATGTCTTTGGGTTTCATTTACTACATTAACCACTATGTCTCAATTAATATTCCTAGAGAATTGTTACTTCTTTGTCTTGGGTCAGGAGTTGATACATGTCTTTGGATTTCATTTACTACATTATTTTCAGACTAAGGTGGAGAGAAAATCTATGTCAAAATCAGAAACACTCTTAAAAAAATATAATATTAAAATGCTTTTTTTTCGTGTCACAACATAGTCCTGGTAGAAGGCATGCTTTCTGGGCCATCTTTCTGATGTGTCTTTACTTTGTTTTTTTGTTGTTATTGTTGTTGTGGTTTGTTTGTCTTTCTAATCCGTATAACAGAAAATTCAGATGTTTTCCAATATTGTTGAAGAACTATAATTACATATCACAATTAAAAATTTTGATAATGCTCTAAATTTACATATGTGAGAAAACTGCATATATATTTTTAAATTAGTTGCTTTTTTGAAATGACAAACAAAAATTGTATACAATTATGATAAATAAATGTATATGCATTGTAGAAGAGCTATACTACATGATTCACTTGTGCATTACCTCACACACCTTACTTATCATTTTAGCAAGTTTTAAGTATGTGTTATAGTGGTACTAATTGTAGTCACTACATTGTACAATAGATTTTATGAGTATATTCCTGATTTAACTGTAATTGTGTGACCTTTGATGAACATGACCCAATAACAAGCTCCTCTTCCCTCAGCATATCCCCAAACTCCTATAATTTTCATTTTACCCTATGCTAATGTGAGTTCATCATTTTTAGATAAAACTAATAAATGAGTTTTTCTGATATTTGTCATTGTATGTATGTTTTTTTTTTCACTTAATGTTCTCCATGTTTAACCATGTTGTTGAAAATAAAAGGATCTCCTTCTTTATTGAGGTTGAGTAATATTTAATTTTGTATGTAGACAACATATTCTTTATACATTCTTCTATGATGGGTATTTAGGTTGATTCTTTGTCTTGACTACTGTGAATAATACTGCAATGAACAACTATCTGGACATAATGATTTCATATCTATTGGATATATACTCAGTAGTGGGATTCCTGGATCATCTATCTGTTGGTTCTGTTTTTAATGCTTTGAGGAATTTCCATATTGTTCTCCATAAGGGCTGTACTAATTTTCATTTCCACGAAGAGTGTGCAAAGGTTCTCTTTTTTCTTCATCCTTTCCAACACTTCTTGTCACACATCTTCACACACACATACACACACACACACGGAGAGAGAGAGAGAGAGAGAGAGAGAGAGAGAGAGAGAGAGAGAGAGAGATATTATTCTTTTTAAAAAAAACTAGGTGATTTTTTTAGTGTAATTTTTTTTTATTTATATATGACAGTAGGATGCATTACAATTCTTATTACATATATAGAGCACAGTTTTTCATATCTCTGGTTGTATACATAATATATTCACACCAACCTGTGTCTTCATACATGTACTTTGGATAGTAATAATCATCACATTCCACTATCATTAATTACCCCATGCCCCCTCCCTTCCCATCCAATCCCTCTGTCCTATCTAGAGGACTTAAAACAGCATACTACAGGACTTAAAAACAGCATACTATAGGACTTAAAAACAGCACACTACAGGGACCCAGCCACATCACTGTTTATAGCAGCACAATTCACAATAGCTAAACTGTGGAACCAACCTAGATGCCCTTCAATAGATGAATGGATAAAAAAAATGTGGCATGTATACACAATGGGATATTAATCAGCAACAAAAGATAATAAAATCATGGTATTTGCATGTAAATGGATGGAGTTAAAGAAGATAATGCTAAGTGAAGTTATCCAAGCCCCCCCCAAAACAAATTATGAATGTTTTCTTTGATATAAGGAGGCTGATTCATAGTGGGATAGGGAGCTGGAGCACGGGAGGAATAGACGAACTCTAGAGACAGACTATTCTAACAGGTGTTAACTCATATCTCATTGCAGATTGCTTAAAACTATTTAGACTTTTTTCATATATCTATTAATCATCTGAAGAAAGTTTCATGGCATTTTTTCTGGGCAATAAGTTTTTGGGTATGACTCCAAAGCATGGACTAAAAAAAAAAAAAAGTAATTACACAAAAGCAAATTGTTTTTGCACAGCAACAGAAACAAAGTATGAGCAGGCAATCTATTCAGTGGGATAAAATATTGGCAACATAGGCCCTATAAGGGGTTAATACCCAAAATGTATAAGGAACTCAAACAACACAGTGCCAAGAAAACAATTGGCAAAAGAAACGAATACAGATTTTCCAATGAAAACACACAAATGAAGAGCACATACTTCTGAACTAAAATGTCCTTAAATGCATGCTACTTTTTGTTTTTATTATAACTTTATTCTACCTGCATAACTTTATATTTAAGAATGATTATTTTTATTAGACTAAGAGCTTCATGTGAGAAATGAAGTTTTGTGATTCTTTTAAAATCAAGATTAATGATTAGTTGAGTCTTTTTCTTGTTCTTTTTTCTTTGCTATAGACAAACACAGGGTCTCTCTACCACTGAGCTTTATCCCCAGTCTCTTTTTAAAAATAAATTTGAAATGGAGTCATATTAAGTTGCTCAGAAGGCTAGAAACTTGTTGCTCCCCTGCTTCAAACTTCTGAGTATCTGGTGATTAGTTTTATATGATAACACAGGAAGATACATACATACACACCTGACTTATATACAGACACATATTATACACACACACACATACATATTATTTTAAATTATCAGATGCAGAAAGACTTTAAAATAACTAGGTTCAATATAGTGATTCCCAGTCATTAGAGTCCAATGATATTGAGGCAAGATATGTTCAATTTTTATAGTTAGAACTCTTACACTAATCCTTTTTCTACCTGTAAGTATTCTTGTATGACTCAAGGGACAAGAACAGCTGAGGGATCACTTATGAACTATGTGAAGTACATCTGTAAAGTAGACAAGATGTTTGTTTTGGTTGATACTAAAGCATCAGACCAATTCAAATATTTGAAAGGAAATTACACTCATCTTTTAGGACTTTTTTTTCATTTCTTTTTTTTTTGTATTTTTTTATTGATTATTTAAAGCATTACATAGCTCATGATATATCATCTTTCATACATTTGACTCAAATTGTGTTTTGAACTCCCATTTTCACCCCAAATACAGATTGCAGAATCACATCTGTTACATATTCACATTTTTACATAATGCCATATTAGTGACTGTTGTATTCTGCTACCTTTCCTATCCCCTACTATCCCCCCTCCCCTCCCCTCCCATCTTCCCTCTCTGCCTCCCCTGCTGTTGTTCAATTCTCTCCCTTTTTTTTTCCCTCCCCCTTGCCCCTCATAACCTCTTATAATTCTATGTATCATTGAAGGTCTCCTATTATTTCCATGTGCTTTCCCTTCTCTCTCCGTTTCTCTCCCCCCATTCGTCTTTGTTTACTGTAGTCTTTTCCTCATGTTCTTCCTTCCTGTTCTGTTCTTAGTTGTTCTCTTTATATCAAAGCAGACATTTGGCATTTGTTTTTTAGGGCTTGGCTAGCTTCACTTAGCATAATCTGCTCTAATGCCATCCATTTCCCTGCAAATTCTATGATTTTGTCATTTCTTAGTGCTGCATAATACTCCACTGTGTATAGATGCCACATTTTTTTTTATCCATTCATCTATTGAGGGGCATCTAGATTGGTTCCACAGTCTAGCTATTGTGAATTGTGCCGCTATCAGAGACACTGTGTCTGATAGAAGAAAAAGTTGGCTACGATCTACATATTGTGGGGTCGGGCTCCAAATTCCTTAATAGGACACCCATAGCACAAGAGTTAACAACAAGAATAAACAAATGGGACTTACTTAAACTAAAAAGTTTTTTCTCAGCAAGAGAAACAATAAAAGAGGTAAATAGAAAGCCTACATCCTGGGAACAAATTTTTACCCCCCACACCTCCGATAGAGCCCCAATATCCAGAATGAACAAAGAACTCAAAAAATTAAACAATAAGATAACAAATAACCCAATTAACAAATGGGCCAAGGACCTGAACAGACACTTCTCAGAGGAGGACAATCAACAAGTACATGAAAAAATGCTCACCATCTCTAGCAATCAGAGAAATGCAAATCAAAACCACCCTAAGATACCATCTCACTCCAGTAAGATTGGCAGCCATTATGAAGTCAAACAACAATAAGTGTTGGCCAGGATGTGGGGAAAAGGGTACACTTGTACACTGCTGGTGGCGCTGCAAAATGGTGAGGCCAATTTGGAAAGCAGTATGGAGATTCCTGGGAAAGCTGGGAATGGATCCACCATTTGACCCAGCTATCGCACTTCTCGGACCATTCCCTGAGGACCTTAAAAAAGCGCTCTATAGGGATACGGCTGCATCAATGATTATCTTTTAGGACTTTTATCTTATATATTTAGTCTATTCTCCTGGTCCTTTGGGAACTTTTAATCAATTATAATCACTATAATGTATATTCCCAAACTTTCACTAATGAAATCACTGAAGATTTTTGCCTACTAAGCACTGTTTGAACCCTGCATCTGAAAAGAGTCTATCTTCAGAGGTGGAAGACATCAAGGTGTTTTGAATCTGGAGGCAGCATACCAAACATCAACTGCAATTGTTTTCAGTGTCTCTAAGTTTGATCTTCATAAACTATATGACCATGTGTGGACTCCTGATGTTTCTGATCCTAGGAATTCTTATTTGAATTATTGTAATTGTGTTGAAGTTATATGAAAAAAATAATAATGCCTAGCTTATTAATAAGTGTATTAATATATATCCAAATTTATATTCAGAAAAGTGCGTCTCTAAAATATTAGAATGATTAATTATTAGTTGAATGCAAGACATTTATTTATTTATTTATTTATTCATTCATTTATTTATTTATTTTCAGTACTGAGACTGAACGTAGGGGCACTTTAACATTGAGCTACATCCCTAGCTATTTTTTATTTTTCTTAATTTTTATACAGGGTCTCATTAAGCTGCTGAGGGTCTTCCTAAATTGCTGAGGCTGGTCTCCAATCTGCAATTGCCATTTCTCAACCTCCCAGGTTGCTGGGATTACAGGTGTGCTCCTCTACACCCCACATAAATACAGGGTTATCTGGGAAAAATAAAACATTGAAAAGTATATAAGGAATATTACAATACCAACTTTTACTTAACCGAACATTTTTAAGGGATTGCTCTGGTATTATCACTATAGCATACCATTTTATTATGTTAGTTATATAACAAGACTAGGTTTACTTACTGTGTTTCTCTTTAAGGCAAAAAAAACTTTGTTATTATCAATCGTGCCACTCCCCATTTTATAACATAATATTGTAATAAAGTTACCCAGCAAAAAAATTATATAACATCTAGTTCCAAATACATTTTAACTAAGGAAATTACTGAGATGATTGCTCATGACATTCTCATCATCAAACATATAGTCTTAAGAGAGGAGGAACTTTATTTTTGTAGAGGGCAGCATGAATTCTCATTGATTTGCTGTGTTCTATTTCTCTTACACTCTCATAAATTTTGTTAAAAATAAAATCCAAATCTTAATATTTAATTTTTGTGAGAAGGTGAGACTAGAATGCCTGAGGCTGGAAAGTAGTGTGGAGGTATGGTGGGGAGAGGTTGATGATAAATACTAAGTTATAGTTAGTAAAAAAAAAAAGTGGTCTGTTGTGAACTAATTATTTTGTAGAAAAAAAAAAAAAGAAAGAAAGAAACCTTTTTTTGGTCCTTTCCATAAAAAAAAAAACCCACAGAAAACATCAACAAACTTGCCTTGTCTATGTAATTATATTACATTAAAATTAAAATCACCATTAAAAAAATAAAGAAGGTTATTTACAGATAACAAAAATTCACTGATCATTTAAAAAAGTTAGAGGAAAGGTTTTTGAAAGTTTTTTTCACAGCAAAATGATAAATATTTGAGGAGACATGTGTTTAATCTGATTCAAATATTATATAATATATGTATGTATCAAAACATTATTTTACCTATTGATGTGTACATTTTTTGTTTTATGAATCACTTAAAAATGTTTAATTAAAACAAATCATCACCAAAATAATATCTCATAAAATTTTAATGTCTAGACATTTTCCAACTTCAAAATCCTCTTGCAAGAGAAATAACTGCATTTCTATCTAGGCCTTATATATTTTAATGAGTCACAACATTTGTATAACCTCAGCATTTCATCTGCACCTTTGGGGAAAAGACAAAGTGTGAGTGTTATTGACCCTTGAGGGACTTTCCCTCAGGCTGTAGTATAAAAGAACAAAAGAAGGTAACTAGTCCTCTGAAAGAAATAGAAATCCACCAGGGAGTAGAGACTCCTGCATTTGGCAGCAGATCCCCCTAGTTTAGTATTTATAACCCAATCTGCTGGAGTTTATGAGGCAGAAGAGTGAAAAATGTGTGACTCTGCTTAAGGCTATAGCAAAAGAAAAGTGCCTCATCTGACTTGTAAGACTTATGGGCCAATAAAGCTAATGTGAGAAATATCTTTCAAAAATGAATACAAGTTCATCTCTGAGTTTGATCTCTAAAGTGATCTTGTTTTGAAAAAAAAAAAATCAGAAAATCTGAGCCACTTGTGTTTGCTTATACTCACCACAATATTTTTTTGATGCCAGAAGGTATAAAAAGATCATCAAACCATTCATCAAATATAGTGGATATTAAATATTGAAAGGCAACTTCATTTGGCACTGACATATTATTGACATAATGATTTTACAAGAACAGATAACACAGCACTCCAAAATGTACTCTTTAGAAATATAAAATGTTTAGTATTATTTCTAATCATAGGTTCTAAAAGTAAGAATTATCAGCCCTTTCTTCCTTATGGAAAGACAGATTTAGCTAAAGTGAAAGATGAGAATGTGGTGATGTGGATATTTTGTGATCACTTTTATATTTCCATTAAAATCAATTATACAAATAATTAACATATCCAAACAAAAATATATTTAACTCATAATCTCCTGATTTTTAACTATAGTTTACCATTATCTAGGGTCATATATATGTGTAGTTTATCTTTATTGTGAAAACATCTTGTCATGTTGTGATATTTCACATCCCTTTCCAATCTTCCATTGGTCACTTTAGGAGAGTTTATAACATGGAAATTATCAAGTGCTACAAATCAGCGTTTGATTTATTCTGTTTCTGATATAAGAAAGTGATAGAGTGATGGTGAAAATTTAGTAATGCTGATAAAATGTAAGATGATTTTGTAACTGTGACATTTATTATGAGTAGCACAAAAAATGATGAACTTTTTTTAAGTATTCCAAAAAAATGACCAATCATTATACCAAAGAGGTCACTCATGCCATTAATTAATGAGAGAGATTCTGACAAGTCTTGACAACTTAACTTTTGTCTTAGTCATTAGCATAAAGAAAAATATCAACCATTATTGCTTAATAACTATACTTATTGCTCAGTGATGTGAGAGTCTACTAAAATGAGTTTCATAGTGATCAAACACTTGTTTGTAATTTGAATTTGAGACATTATTGTAGACAATGGAATTATTAAACAGTAGATTCTTTAAAAATTAATTAATTTATTTTACAGTAGAATGCATCTTGACATATTGTACACAAATGGAGCACAACTTCTCATTCCTCTGGCTGTACATGGTGCAGAGACATACCAGTAGTGTGATCACAAATGTATATAGGGTAATAATGTCTGTCTCATTCTACTGTCCTTAAATCACCACAGCTTCACTCCTTTCCTCACTCCCCTCATCATAAACCAAAATTTCTTCATTCTCACCTACCCACCGCCCCACTATGGATCAGCATCCAATAATGAGAGAAATCATTAGGTTTTTGAATTTGGGGGATTGGCTTTTTTCACTTAGCATGATTAAATAGTGGATTTTGGAAGAAAAACAATAATAACTTATAAGTGAATGAAATTTTCAATAGATAACATTGCATATTTTCTTATTTTTTAAAATTGGGTTACATGTCTTTTTTGTTAGAAAACTATAAATTAAAATCTTTTGTATATATATGCACACAAATACATATTCTTCCTCAGAGACCTAATTTTTAGACATTTATAAGATCACAATAATAAGCCTTATTTTCAGGTAGAGGGATCCTAGCTAGATTTTGACTATTATCTGAAGGGATCAGAGCTATCTCTTACAAAATTTTGAATGGCTGAATTGCAGAATATGACTGAACATTAAAACAATGAATTCTCTGCTATAGTAATAGTAAATAGACTGATGATTGTCACTCAGATCTGCTACAGTAATAGCAGAAACATAATAGATTAGAGGAAAGGGGACAGGGGAGGGCAGAGGGGAGAATATGAATAAGTACTAGGGATTGAATTAGAACAAAATATCATACTCCATGTATTTATAATTATGTTAATATGAATCCTAATGTTATGTATAGCTAACATGAACCAATAAAAAAATACAAAAAAAAAAAACTAGCAAATAGATCAATGGTTATCACTGAGGATTAGTTATCCATGATTTTGAAATAGGCACAAGTGACTCAAAATACACATTTACTAGACAGTGTTTGTGGTAAGTTGCGTGCATGTGATTACATTCTGCTGATGGGGAAGGGGTGGAAATAAAATACAAACCATTCGGACCATGACTTTCAAATGGAGTTTCTCTTTTACAGAAAAAAGAAACAGAGACAGACAAGTTTAAATAACTTGTCTGGTAAAAATCCAGTAAACAAGAAATGTGCATTTTAAACTAAAATTATCTGTCTTCAGAAATTTTTGCTCAAACTCATTTTATATATTATAGTGTTTTACAGAGAATAGTTTTTTTTAATGCCAATATGAATGAGATGGTGGTTCATAATTAGTCAAGAACTGAGATTTCCAGTGTATATTTTAAACATTCAATATAATTTTATTGAAGATCGTGGGTGAAGTCGATTGATGTTCTATGGATCAAAGATTATTGCATGATATTTAGAATTTTTCATCTTGTAAATTAACGTATTATTCACCACTTACATATTATATCTAATTAAAAAGACTTGACATGTTTGTTTTTTCATTTGGATTAACATACACATATACATATACACATATATATATATATATAGACTCTCATACACACATATATACATACATGCACATACACACACACACACATATATTATATATATATGTGTGTGTGTGTGTGTGTGTGTGTGTGTGTATCTAAATCAGTGAAAACTTGAAAATTTCAAATATATATATGACTAAAGGAATATTTACCTGCTTATATTTAATTCATGTAGCTGTCATTCAGCATTTTTGGAATTGCTCTTCTAAGTCTCAAGAACATAATATTTAAAATGATAAGAAGATAATAGATTTGGATTTATTTATGAGAATATAAATACATATTTAGAACTAACAACCAATTAAAAATCTGTCCAAATGCATGTTTATTTTCTACTAAAACATTAAAAAAATAAATAGAAAGAAACATGGATCTTGACTTTCTGAATGATATAAGGATGTCTGAACCTGAATCCTTTATAATCTCTGTGTAGTCTCAGCATCATCATTGTCAACACTTTGAAAATGTGGAATGCTCCAAGAAACTTTGTACAAAAATCTGTCAACAATTTAATTTGTAGATAAGAAGAAACCAGGAGAGCAACAAAAATTGACAACATTTCTGGAAGAATATGGTATTGTTCTGAAATGCCCAAATCTAAAATTTCAAAAGTATGTTTTGAAGAAATTTTAAAATCATTGTGGATATCATATTTTAATGTATTTTAATGTGTACCACTCCATTGCCACATATGCTTTGAGCAGGTGGACAGAGTTTGACAAGAGTGTTTTTAGTACCAGAACAGCAATGAAGAATAGGTCCTGTCAAAGAGAGAATTATTGAAGGCCCCTCTTTTGTAAAACTTCAAATTGGATGGAAGAATTTGAGGGAATAAGAGTTCAGTATTTCTCTAAAGCAGTGAAACTATTTTTATAGAATCATTGAAAAAGTACAGCACAGAGTGTGAAATATAGCAATGGTAAATGTTTAAATTCCTATGAAAGGTGGAAAGGGATTTTTGTAAGACAGGACTGGTAAGGTAGCAGAATACAACAATTACTAATAGGGCATTATGTAAAATTGTGGATGTGTAACCGACGTGATTCTGCAATCTGCATTTGGGGTAAAATTGGGGGTTCATAACCCACTTCAATCTAATGTATGAAATATGATATGTCAAGAGCTTTGTAATGTTGTAAACAACCAATAAAAATAAAAAAATAAAAAAATTAAAAAATTAAAAAAAAAATAAAAAAAAAAGAAAGTTGCCTCTGGAGTCAGATCTCACTAAAATCCTGCATTGTTCCTTATTATTCATAGGAAATTAGATTTTTTTAAAACAACTAAGCTTCATCTAAGCATTTTTCATCATCAAAACAATTCAAAGGTAATGTGTTGAACATGGGTTCCAATAAGTAATAGAGGGAGTCCCTACAATGTAATGGTGACACTAGAACTATTTTCTTTTGATATGGTAGTGTGAAAGTTCTTTATGAGTTTTCTAAGAAATAAAGAAGTTCTTCCAGAAATAGCAATGAGGATTCCAATACCTAATAATAAAATGCCATTTTATTTAAGCCACTGATTTCAAAATTAGAACTTCCTAAAGATTCAAAAGCCAATTACTTCAATGATCAGCTGAATTATAAAGTACACTTTGTAGGCGTTACTCAGGGGCCTGTAAAAGCAGCAAAATAAGACTCTAAATTCAGTTCTACAGACAAGTACAGACAAAATTGAAGCAATGTAGTTTATTAAATTAAGTTGAATTCCTTTCACAATGTGATCCTGTAGATTCTGAACTAAAATTTTGAAATATTGCCAAACTCCAGGAGCAATTACCTCTGTCCAAGGCCATGTTTTAGATTTCATTAGAGCAATAGTATGTTGGATGACATGGCTGAGGGCCCACAGATGTGAGCTTGGGGAAACCATGCAAAGATGATCTTACAATTTGAATTTAATTAATTAATTAATTAATTAATTTACTTACTTACTTACTGTGATACTGGGGATTGAACCCAGAGCCCTGCATATGTTAGGCAAGTACATTGCCATCAAGCTACATCTCCAATCCTAGATGTATTTATTTTTATGGTTTATATGTATTATCTCCCTATGTTTTCTGTTTTGGAAAGATCACAGATAGTGTAAATCCATAAGCTTGTTTGATTCTTTTTGCAACTTATTTTCTTTTGATAAGTAAAAGTATTTATGTAAATGTGTGTAAATGTACACACATATGTGCATATTTACATACCCACAGAATTTGGGAAGAATGTAGAAACAAAGAAGAAATGAAAAACAATATCAGGATTTTATTCTGATACAAGAAAAAGAAAATTTACAATACCAGTTTATACAAGTAATGGCTTTGTCTCACACAAGATACAGATGTAGGAAACCCATTGCTAATTACAGTGGTCCTGATTCTGAAGACCCATGTACATTCTTCTTTTCTCCTCTGATAACTTTTGCAAGTGCCTTTAATATTTTTAATATATTTTTTAGTTGTTAATATACTTTTATTTTCTTTATTTTTATGTGGTGCTGAGAATTGAACCCAGTGCTTCACACATGGCAGTCAAGTGCTCTACTACTGAGCCCCAGTCCAACCCCATCACATGAAAAAAAAAGCAAATAAAAAAGTTATACCCGATGTTTCCATTGACCTTTAACCTCAAAGTATTGCCAAGGAATTTCTGCTTATGGTTAATTTTTTGCAACTGTGTCCTTGACTATTCCAATGCAAGAGAGTGGGAATATAAATATTTGTTTAGCATTCTGCAAAATTTAAAATAACCAAGGAAGACCTGGGATATGAAAGATTTTAGATAGTCAGTTATTGTTCCTGCCATAATAAAGCCATAATTTAAATTCTTCAAAGTTCTGTAGATGTTTTAATATGTATTCTTTAGATAAATGAAATAAATTATTTTGTGTTAGTTTTACTTCTACTACCATAATCTGGATATTAAATAAAGAACATAACATTAAATAGGAGGTAGAAAACAAAGAGGTTTAAAAGTGATTTTCTCTCTCCCATCGAAATCTATAACAAACATTTAATATTAATTATAATGATTATATCCTACTTTTGGATAATCAAAAACACAATATTTATTTTCCTTCACCATATCAGAAATTTTATAGGCTAGTTAAAAAAGATACTTAACTCTTATCCTTCAAAAACTTTAAAGGATACCCACTTTTTTTGTGTGATTGACAACATTAAATATTTAATAGTGTAGAAACCATTCAATAGTGATTATTTCTCTCATTATAGTTCATAACTGAAAGTTCCTATCTGTACAGCTCTCCAACAACAGCTTATCTCAAAACTCATCTATAATCACTTGGAGTAGTTACCAAACAGTCCAAGTCCCTCTGAGACTTCCTGAGTCACAGCTGTCAACATCCCTGGTAGCATTTCATACTTTTAGCGATGCCTTCAGTCTACAAATGGAAGACAGAAGCAGTGAGCATTTTATGATTTTCTCATCTTCTCCTCTCATTGCTAAACAAATTCAATGTTATATGAAATGTCATAGAGAAAAATGTATTCAATATGTCTAAATTGTTTCAAATAAAAATCATTGGTAACCTCTGCTATATTTGATTAAAAAATAGAACTGCTTTGAGGATGGCCAGAGGAGAGATTTGTGTCTCATTGGAGAGCATGTGGGAAGATATTAGAAAAGAAAAAAAATAATAATTTGGGATATTGAATATTTGAGACCTTGAGATAGTTGATGGGCCTTCTCACAATTCAAAACGTACTTGGTGTGAATGGAATACTTAGAGACATTGATTGAGGGAGTTGGGTTTTGTACACAATAGTTAAGAGATATTTGGAAGAGAAAAAGTCATAATGCCAAATGCACAGGCAAGCATCAGCTTATAACATGGATTTGAAGAGAGTCAAGTTTGAAAGTTGAAAATATTTCCCTTTAGTCGTAAACTGTATGAAATCGATCTGGGAAAGAACAGTGCTTTTAAAAGCAGCTAATGGATTTTCATATTGTTTAATTTTGCTCAAAGAATCTTTTCATTAAACAAAGGTAGTCAAATTGGGTGAAATGTTGATAACTATATTTTCATATTTCTATAGTCTTCTCTATCCGTTGCTGATAAAGTTTGTAATCTTTGATAGGAGTTTTAAGCCAGTTAATTAAGAAATTTTATTCTATTAGTTAAATTTAAATTATCACATTTTCTCACACATGAGGTAGAGTTTGTAATGGTCTCCCCCAAATGTTCTTGTCCTAAACCCTGGAATCTAGAAATATCTTTTACAGATATTTTTCTACCACATAGAAATGCCTCATCACAGCATTTCTATGTGGTAGAAAAATATCTGTAATAGAATTAAATAGAAAGCAAAAGAATATATGGATATATTACCTTATATGACTTTGCGGATGTGACAAAGGGTCTAGAAATGGGGAGATTATATGTTTTAATGTGAGTAGGCCCAACATAATTACAACAGTCCTTATCAGAGGGAGCTAGAGAGTGCAGGAAAAGAAGAAATATGTAGGTTGGTATTGAAAATGGCTTTGAAGATGAAGAAAGGAGTTATAAGACAAGAGATAGTTATAAAATTCAAGGAAACAGTTTCCCCTCTGGATCATCAATGAGGAACACATTCTTGATGAGCACCTTGATTTTGAGACACCTTGATTTTGAGACTTTGGAACTTTAGAATGATAGATGGTCATTGCTGTTAGTCACTAAGTTTGTGGGAATAACAGACATAGAAAAGTAACATATATGATATTTTGAGACAGTACAGAAAAACAAGAATTGCATACAGTGCATCTTAGATTCCAAAATTTATGTGTTTTCCTTTCAGGTCTTGGTGAATATTAATTGAGTGATATTTCCATGAAGGGTTTTCCTACTACCCCAACATATTCTATTCTAACATATGTGCTTATGCCCAATGTGTGGTACATCATATACATTTCTTTTCAGAAAAAAAAAAACACTTTTTCCTAATTCCTCTTTGTTTTACTCATAACTACTACAGGTTCTCCATCAAAACAGCTACTGGATACAGGTCTCTAGGAAGTATTATTCCATTTTCTGTGGGTGAACCAAATACAGGTTTATTGTATTCTAAAGGTCACTGTGCAATTATTGAGGTTACTAATTGACTTTAATTTTTTATGGGACTTTCAGAAACTTGTAGTATATATTCACTCTACATATACTATAAAAATGATTTAACAATTGGCAGTATTTCAAAATTCTTAAAAAACACACTGCCAAGACAAAAATCAGTGGTGAACAGTGAAATGTTTCAACAAGGTTAGTTTTCAGCCAGGCTGTGATGAGGCATTTCTATGTGGTAGCAAAATATCTGTAATAGAATTAAATAGAAGGCAAAAAAAAAAAAAAAAAAAAAAAAAACAGTACTGTGAAGCGGTTATCTGGGGAGAAGAGGAGAGGTTGCTTTGGTGATTTTGCTTCTGCCATTTGTCTCATCAAATAAATTGAAAATGTAACAGAGCAACTATGACCCTGTGATTTAATGTACTACATAGTATTGTTTATTGGTAGAACATAGAAGTAGCAAAATTATAGTACGTCAAATGTATTTATTAAATTTATTTCAGTTTCTACTCTCTTCTATGCATTTTATATTATTTATGCTCAATAGAATTTGTTTATTATCTATCAACTTCAATAGGAGTTTTATGCAACTTGCCCCCCCCCCCTCCAAATCAAGAGAGATCTACATCATGTGGCAATTCAGGCAGTCTTGATGACCTTGGAGGTTATTTCATTGCCTTACTTAATACATGAACTTTTTTGCTCTAAGTAGTTTAGAGCCAAGTTTATAAAATATTAATATGTTTTGTCATCTAGAAAATGGCCTCCACATTGTTTAAATGGTTGAAACCCTTTTTTTTTTTCTATTTATCTGTCAACATAATTTTTCCCACTGGTTTTAAATTTGACATTTAATTTTATTTTCTGTCTAATTAATAAGGTGATATTCAACTTCATTTGTGTAACATTTCAATATCATATTATATACGATGGACAAATAATAGTTATTTCAATATCTTATGTTGATTGATTTACGCTTACATTAATTGTGTATATGTAGATATATATGTATGCATATATATGAATGTGTGCTCTTAGCATTTTGTTCTGAAATTTCTTGATCTGAAGGCCATATGTTTATATGAGAAAACTCCAAAGTTTATAAATACATGATTTTCATTGACACAAAGCAAATTAATTCAACAAATATTATAATTTTGAAATCATATTTTTCAATGAAAGATTTTAATTATAGAAATTTATATTAAGTACTAACAATGTCTTTCAGCTATTCATTTAATAATTCAGAGATTATGGATTGAAAGATTCTGTATTTGCAAGGGTCAAAAATAACTTTACTAATTAAATTTAAACCCAGTAAAGTCTCAGTTGATGGAATAAATCTTTTTTGTTTGTTTTTCATAAGAAGTAACCAGTAAGTTTGCACTTTTTCATAAATTAGTGAGGTTAATTAAATTAGGCACATGTATTATTATGCATATAGTATCAAGAAGTATTATGGTATAAACCAAAATGAAAGAATTTAAATTAAGCTATTACACAAACACAAATAAGTTTGTTTAGCTATGAAAAAGATATTACTAATATAAATATACAAGAATGGAAGAAATGATACTTTTTAAAAAACAATTATTTTTAATTTATTTTTCTTTTACATTGCTGCATTTAATATTCTATACCACACTGGGAAGTAGATGTCATTTTCTGACTTCATGAAGAGGTCAAGTGCATTTTTCCAGTTCACTGAACCAGTAATTAGGAAGAAGTATACTCTCTGTTATTCTAGTCCCAACCCCAGTGTATTTTCTGGCCCTGTGTTATGCTGTATCAAAAACTGGGAACTCTTTTATTTGTATTTTCCTCCATATCACCCATGAACACATAAAAGAAAAATCACACATCTTTCTTCTTCATAGACCTAAACTTAATTAGGGAAGGCCTATTGAAAATTCAGGAATCTAAATGTATAGACACCAACCTTTCACTTCTCAAAGTCCTTCTTATCTCTTTCAAAGATTTTCTGCCACTCAAGTCACTTCTTCTGTGAATTTATATATAATGAAATCAAATGAATTGTCACACAGCACTACTTAAAATGTTTCTCTGAGGCCCAAGTACAGATTCAGCTAGATAAGCATAAGCCAATTGTGTACTAATTTAATTTTAATAAACCTCTGGGATCACTTATATTTTTTGTATTATTTTCTGTGCAATAAGCAACACCTATGTTCTACTTTATCTAGTTTCTATCCAAATCCTTCAGCTGAAAGAACTGGAATTTTTAGTCTGTGAACAGCCAACTTCTCCTTACCTTCAACTCCTTTTCTGAATATTGCTTGCTTTAAATGAAATTTGTTTCTTCATGCCAATTCCACTTGGCCCATTGCTGTGGTGTGTCCCTTGATCAGAGCAATGCTGTGTGGAAGACTAGGGGAGGATAAGGTATCCTATAAGTCCATAAATAGTTCTGGCAGAAGTATTGCATTCAAGGAGAGAAGTCTGTGTGCAGAGTAGGTTTCTATTCCAGTAAGGAAAAAATCTCTGCCTCTGGCATGAGATAGTTGGCTGGTTGCTCCAGGGAATGCTGCCACATTGGATCTCTTTGTTGAAATATAGGGCTCTTTTTAAAGTGACTATAGCCAAGTTGGCTTTAGGAAGTTAAAATCCATGTTGCCAAGTCTGTACATAGGCTTCATCTCTGTTACCATGATAATGACACGTAGTTACTGGAGAAAGATGCTGAATGACAGAAAAAGTAGATACTCTAGACTTATTGGTAAGATATGTATGTGTCAAACAGAAATAAATTTACAACAACAACAAATCAGGGCCTTCCAACTCAGTGAAATTTCTAGGCCTCGAAGAACATGTAGAAATATTCCTTCTAAAGTAAAGTATGAATTGGTGCATCTCACCTGTTCTACAAAGAAAAGGAGGCAATATGACTAGTGGACCACTTTGGATTTGAAAACAATATATTTCTTATTTAAGTTTGTGACTCTCGCCATTTTACTGAGTGACCTAAAAAGCTACTAGTTTTCTGTGTGGCCCAGAATAAGAGAAGGCCCTACAAAATGTACACAAGTGTGTGTAAGGTGCTTTTTCACTTAGACCATATGATCCAGCATATCTAATTCTGCTTGAAATGTCAATGGCAAAAAAGAAAACAATGATGTTTGGTGTCTCTTGCAGACCCCTTAAAGTAGAGTACAGATCAGATCCTTAAAATTTTGGAGCAAAGTCCCACTATCCTCTCTGGATACAAGTATACATGCTTTCCTTATAAAAAACAAATCCTGATGCCCACAGGTTCTTGGAACACACTGAATACCTAAGCAAGAGCCAGTAAGTTATCATACAACTCAAACTTCACATGATGAACTTGATGCTGTCTGACCTACCAATCATAAAGGTGAACACAGACTTCACCACTCCATTGTCAAATGGAAGTATTATATATGATGTTTGGCTCATCCAGGCCCTGTCAATACAAGCAAATTTCAGGAAGAATTGGTCCCAATGTCCACAGTCACTGTTTCTGCTACATCACCTTTTGGGTTCCAACTGGCACTCATGTTTCTCTAGAGTTCTCTACAATAGTTTGAGAAAAACAAAATTCAGACCTGATTTGCAGATGGCTCAGCATGATGTGCAGGCACTGCCTGACTGTGGACACTTTCAGTACTATTGCCCTTTGCTGACCATTCCTGAAAAGAATGGTGAAGGGAAATCCTCTCAGAACATTTAGCAATGCACATGAGTGTTTGTAAAGAAAGCAAAGGGAGACAAAAGCAAGGTGCAGAGGCAAAGCAAAAGCTGCTCACCTAAGCTGCTAGCTTTATAAATATCAATAGGTTACTTTAGGTCATTGGCATATTAGTACTTATTGTTCATTGTATTCCTAGGCAGGTTACAGACTTAGCAACATTATGCAGCTTATTCCTCAGTTACATACTAAGTTGCCATGTGCATTGTTAGGAGCTTTGTATAGCTCTCAAGAAAGTTCATTGTATAAAGTTACTGTTATATGGACAGGTTTAGGCTCAGTGAAACATTGTGGTTGTCAAACAAGAGAGTTCCTTTATTCCCAGGAGCTGAGCGTCTGAGATCAAGTTTCAAGCTGATAAGAGTCTACCACAGAACCTCTTCATGAAGGACATTACCATAGCAGCTAGGCATTGCACATGTATTAGTTATCTTACTAGATCCAGGGAGAAACTGCAGAATATTCCAAGCTTGGGAAACAAGGTACCTGTTACCCCCCAGTAATTTTCTCATTAGAGGAATACTGCCTTGTACATTTCCACAGCCAGAATCCTTACAAATGTTCATTTTGCTGGGAAGAAGAAATGGCCAGAGATATGTGGATATGTCTCTATATTTATAAGTGAGATGTGTCCAATGAGGTGGACATGGAAGGAACATCAGATACCTGGTGACCATGGTAGTCTGGAGAAAGGGTATACAAATAGAACTCTCTGAAGGGTCAGAGAACTGAAGATATTTGTGGCTCATGTAAATGTTCACCAAAAAATGTCAACAGTCACATATGCACAACATAAGCTTATTCATGTACAGATACTATAAATTAATATTTTATTCCTGCATAATAATTGGCCCGAAAAGGACATTAAATCATTGCTATGAAAAGGGCAGGAGTAGTTAATAGGACAAAAGGAAATTTAAAAATCCCTTAAATCATATGTACTAGATAGTACACAATATTAAGCTGATAAGTAGAGCTATTGCTTTTGATCTCAAATCAGAACCTATAATTAAGTGTTTTCCAAAGTTGTAAAATTGAGGTATAATGGAGCATTTTTATTTTCCCTAGGATTGTATGTTGGAGTTGTAGAAATGCTGTTAGTTCCACAATTTTATAATTAGTATCACATAGATCATGAAAAAAATATAGGGATGTATGTGTAAGTATTGATTATCATCTGTCCTAAAATGTATATGTACTCATTCATATATGAATATGTATATGTATATATGTATATATATTCAGTTTTAGAATCATTTCTTTATCCTACCTTTGTTAAAAATTTGTATTTTATTTTTCTCTGAATAGTATCTTTCTAGAAAAAGACATATTCTGTCCAAAGCAAACTTTTGTATCAATTATCATAACTTCCCAAACATGAAAAAATTAAATACAGAGGAGGCAACTCACAATTTTTGTTATGCTTAACAAAATAAATGTATCATGACATTATTATTTCAATATTATTTTATGGTTCAATTTATTGGGGCCAACTTGGGATAAACATAGCCTTTTTCTACCAATTAAAACAATAAAGATAATTTGAAATTATCCTACAATTATTCACCATTACCCTGTAGCAATTTTGTAATAATGATAAAAATGCAACCCTGTATTTAACTATATTTTTATACAGTAAAATGCATTTATTTTTGAAAAGTGTACAAAATGTGAAATGAACAAAACTGATAGGGCATAAATTAAAATAAAATCTATATTAAACACTATGATTATCATTAGGTTAAAAAAAAGTTTCATTGTAGAAAAAGCTACATAGGCAGCTAGAAGGTATGGTTTACTATGAATATCTAAATAGCCTGTTCCTCTTTTGTGTGCATGTTCACTTTTTCTTTCCATTAATGTAAAATATCATGAAAGAACAAAATATTAAAAGTTGGCATTATAGCCCAACTCCATCATAGCAATCACTTGATTTCTATTTATTACATTGGACTGGAAGGGTCTTTGACCCTAAAAGAGGGGGCTTACTGATTCAGGGATTTCATGCCTTGAAGCCCCTGACCCTTGGGTTCCTGGCCCGGTAGATTGGCAATGCTAACCACAAGTGCTGAAGATGTGCTTTCACTGACCGACCGCTGCTAAAGCAGAGCACCCCATCCTGCAGGTGTTCCTGTCAGGCCTGAACAAACATGGATTCTTCAAGCACTCATAGCTGCTAGCTGTGACTGAAAGTTATTCCAATAATTAGACATTTAAGTGTTGGCTGCTAATAGAGGTCTGTGTTCTTGTGTCTCAGTAAAGTGAAATACAACTAACCAGGTGGAAACTGTCTGAAAAAAGGGAGTGATGTAAAAAAATCTGCACATGGTAAGATTGCATTTGAGAGATTGATTTAGACAGCTTTGAGAAAAATGATTTTCAACTATTTAAAATACCCAGATCTTAAGAATTAAACTTCATTTCAACTAAGAATATTTGTATCTGATTGTGGTGGCAGAGGAATCCCAGTGACTCAGGAATCTAAGATGGGAGGACCATAAATTCTAGAGCAACCTCAGCAACTTAGCTAGGCCCAAAGGATTCAGTGAGAACCTTGTCCCAAAACAAAACAAAACAAACAAAAAAATTAAAGGCCTGGGATATGGGGATATGGCTCAGTGTTTAAGTGACCCTGAGTTTAATCTCCTGTACCCAAATAATAATAATAATAATAATAATAATAATAATAATGATGATGTTTTTTTATTTTTGTCCCTATGTGACTGTTAAAAAAATGAAAAGGCAAGCCAAATAATAGTTGAAAATATTGGAAATAATAAGTTTGACAAAGGGTTTTCATCTAGAATATAAGAAAGTTTGTCACATAAAGCTCAACAGTATAAAGAGAAATAACCAAATTTGAAAGTTGGAATGATTTAACAACTACTTCACAAAATAACATACATAAGTAAGTGTCCAATTAGATAAAACATTTTCAACATGATTAGTTATTATAGAAATGCAGATTAAAAACACATAGATACTATTATAGACCCATAAGAGCAGAGGAAATTCATGAAGTTGACAACACAAAGTGTTGATTAGGATTTGGAGCAACTGGAAATTTCTTACTCTATTGGTAAGAAAAAAATATTGTGTAATTATTTTGAATACCTATTTATCAGTATCTTAAACTGTTAAATATATACCTACATTAAGGTCCAGAAGTAGCTAGGCCTTAATGTGGATATTTATTTACCGAATATAATAAAAGCCTATGTAAATTTAGTGATATGTACACAAATGTACATAGCTAGCTGGATACAGTTGTTCACATCTTTCACTCCAGCCACTTATGAGGTTGAATTTGCAGGAAGACTGAATTTGCAAATTCAAGGTCAGCCCAGAAAATTTAGCAAGTTAAAAAACAAAACAATACAAAAAAATCTGGGGATATATCTCAGTGGTTAAACACCTGTGGATTCAGTCCCAAGTACAAAAAACAAACAAAAAAGAGTATAATGATTATAATTGAAATACCTTCACAGGAATTCTCTTGGAAAACCTAATTAAAATTTATTGTATTTGGTGCCAGGCATGGTGGCTCACACATAAAATCCTAGTGGGTTTAGAGGCTCAGGGAGGAGGATCAAGAGTTCAACAAAATTTACAAGGCCCTAAGCAACGCATTGAAACTCTGTCTCCAAGTTAAAAAAAAAAAAAAAAAAAAGACTGGGAATGTGGCTAATTGGTTAAGCATTTCTGGTTCAATCCCCAGTACCAAATAAATAAATAAATAAATAAAAAGAAATAAAATTATATTTCAACAAAATTTTTTTTAAAAATCCTGAAGCATATTCTTGCTTGTTTGTATTGAATTGAAGTGAAAGTCAACCTAAACCCACATTGTTCCAGCAAAAGTGAGAAATTACTATTTTTACTATTTTTCTTGAGTTCTCTCTTTTAAAATAACTCATATACTAACAGGACATGTCTGAAGTTGTCCATTTTGACCTGCCAAAATGATTGAAACATTTCTAAGTATACTTGACTCCCTCTGGTATTATTCCATGGATTCACTTCACTAATATATCACATCATATAATTATGCAAAAGGTTATAGGAGCTCAATTCACATGTGAGATTTTAGTCATGTCCAAGCTACAAAGAAATGACTGATGTGTCAATTTAGCTGTGTCTAATAAACTTGTTTTTATGCACAGTGAGATTCCTAGTTAGTAATGTTTCCTCAAAGAAGTTTTATTTCAGTACAATGATTTCCTGCTGCTTTTTCCTATGGTTCACTTTCCTGCACCATTATATGTGAAAGTGCATCACTACTGTTGCAGAACGTGAAGTTACGATATGTGATGATGCTTTGAGATAGAAAAACTGCAAATGAAAGCTGAATGTCATATGCTTTTTTATCCTGTCTTCAGATTTAGGAATAAACATACTCTCTCTCTTTTCCCTTGTATTTATCTCTAGTTTTAAAAGTGCTATGTTTGGGGCTTGGATCTTTATTTTTTTGGTCCAAGAATTGGTAATTGTACATACTATATTTTCATTTCTGTCCCTGCCAAGGCTTCCCTCTGCTGTAAAAACTCAGGGTAAAGTTGAAGGTTGTATATAGAATTTTCTTTGTAGACAATAGAATGAAATAACTTAAGAATTTTACATGACAAATAGTCAGCAATTTCTTCATAGCCTTCCTGAGAGGAAAGAGACTTTCCATAAAGGGAGAAATACCAGGGCAAATTTCAATAAAGTCCACATCTGAAAATAAAATTGATGTCTATAGTAAATCGCCTTCAGTACTCTAATGCCAAATGATGCCTTGCTAAAATGGAAAGAAATATTAGCAGAGTGCTCCAGTGTGTAATAATTTAGGTATTTTTGCTCTGTATGTAGCACTAAAGTCCTACCACTGTTTGAAGTTGTGCTCCAAGTTTCTCAGCAGATTCTTTTTCTTCCCTCCCTCCCTCCCTCCCTCTCTCTCTCTCTCTCTCTCTCTCTCTCTCTCTCTCTCTCTCTCTCTCTCTCTCTCTCCCCCCCCTCTTTCTTTTCTTTTTTTTTTCTCTTTCTGGAGCGTGTACTTGAGGCCTCCACATTCTAGGCAAGTGCTGTACCACTGAGTTACATTCCCAGTCCAGCTCTGAACTATTAAAGTCAATATTTTGTTTTTTTTATTGACTAAAATAAAACAGATTGAATAATATTTTTGTTTTGATTGGTATCAGCACAAGTTTTGTAACATAATTATTTTCTATATAAGCTGCTGTGTGTTGAATAATTTGAAGGGCAGTGTTCTCACATTGTAGCTTTTAGAAGAGCTAGGATATACTGAATGCTTACTATATAAATAAGCATAATTTTAATTAACAATACTACCTGGAGTGTTTGTAATCTAACAGTGAAAATGTTTTTATAAACTAAAACAATTAAATTTAGACAGGATTGTTATCAATTATAATATTACCATCTAAATTAATTCTGAATTAGGTAAATTATACATTGTTATTGCTAAGATACTTTATAGTTATATAAATTAAATCTTACAAAGAGACTAATTTGCTTTGGAGATCACAAAGTATATAAGTGGTAGGCTAGAACTGAAATTTTAGTCTATATGATTCCTGGACCTAGAAACATCATCTGATAATTTTGTATCAATGTTTTCATTTGTGTTTTGAGATCAAGAACTTTTTTGCTTCTTGCATGTGTGTGTGTGTGTGTGTGTGTGTGTGTGTGTGTGTGCGTGTTTATGTGTACATGTTCTTGGGATTGATATCAGACCTCTATAACCTTTCAGATTCATATGGCTTTCCAAAAAATCATCTAGATGCCTTCACTGGATGAAGTGCTTTTTAAGGGCCTTTGTGTAGAAGGCAAAGCAGCCAAAGGACATGGGCATGACTGTGGAAGCTTTCTTCCTTCTGGGGAGAATGTCAGTGATGGCTTCTAAGTTCCCTACAGTTTCTCTGACTATATTACACTGTGGATTTCTCTCCACACTCTTCACACAGTTATTTAAAATGAGTGATCACTACTAAACCAGGAAATAGTATTTACATTCTCTTTACCTGTCAAAGGTTCTGTTAAACATTGAAATGAAACTGACATCTATTGAAAAAAATCATTATGTCTAAAATATAAATTAGGTCATGAGAGGCCTCTCATTATATAAATAATTTCTGAAACTGTCATCTTTAAACCTAATAAATCAAGGTGGCTAGCACATCACTGCAGGACTGTGAAATCAGGGTATTAAGAATACAAGTGTATAATCCCAAACTTTTAAATTTAACATGGAAAATGTAATGACATTATTTCAGACAATTTTACAAATCCTATGAATTTATTAATGCATTCAATTTTTCCTTAGTTATTTTTTCTTATTTATTATTTAAATGATCTGTAAAAACATTAAAAACTATACAAATCTGAGGGGTACTATATAATGTTTTGATATATGTATAACTTAAGTAATGTTTAAATTAAGCATATGTATCTCTACAAACATTTATAATTCCTATATGATGAAAACTTTCATATTCCTTTTGTCTAGTTTTTGAAATGCACAGTATAGTATTATTTGTATTCATCTTATTGTGCTATAGCCCACTGGAACTTCTTGCTCTTGTCTAACTATAGCTCACCTCCTGTTGATCAACATTCTTCATACTTTTCCCTGCTGTACTGTCCATGGCCTCTGCGAACCACTATTCTGTTCTCAACTTCCATGAGATAATATTTTTAGATTCCATATATAAGTTAGATGAAATGGTATTTGCCTTTCTCTGCCTGATGTATTTCACCTACATGATGATTTCCAGTTACATCCATGTTGTCATAAATGAAAATATTTCATTATTACTTATGGCTGAATAGTACTCTTTGGTATTTATGTACGACATTTTCTGTAACACTTCATTAGTTGATTTGATGGGCACTTGGGTTCTTTCCATTTCTTTTCCATTGTGAGTTGTTCTTCAAAGGACATGATATTTCATTGTGATTTTGATTTGATTTCTATGCTTAGTGATTTGAACTTTTTTTTCATGTACCTGTTGGTCCTTGCTGGTTTGTTAATAAGCTATTACATCGAACATATATCTCTGTATGTATTTATTTGACTTCAACTATGACATATGGCATGCATGGCTGAATTGCCAGTGTTCTTATCTCTATCATATGTTAATTTATATTACATCTATGCTCAGAGCTTGATTTTTTTCTTCAGTTTTAGTATATGTGCTTCATCCCTCAGGGATGGATTACCCTTGTGAAAACAACTACATCATTGTTTATTAGAACCCATGATAAATATTATAAATGCATAATTTTATTTGGTTAGAGTTACCTTACTATTTTTATTTTAAAGGTAAATTAACCAAGATTTAGGAAGTTGCCAGGCAGCATGGTGCATGCCTGTAATCTTAGCAGCTTGGGAGGGCAAGACATGATGATCTTGAGTTCAAAGCCAGCTTTAGCAACTTAATGAAGCACGTAGCAACTCAGTGAGACCGACAAAATGTGAAAAATGGCTGGGGTTGTAGCTCAGTAGTTAAGCACCCCTGGGTTCAATCCCTGGCACCAAAAAAGAAAAAAAAAAAGATTTAGAGAGTTGAATGTCCCAGAATTATGTTTCATAAAAAGAAATTTTTAGATCTGGGAATACAAATTAAGTTGTCATTATACAAAGCTCAAACTAGCTTTCAAACCCTCAGATTCATTAGTCGAGATAATTAACCATCAAAGCTGTTTTTCCCGACTTTTCCTACTCAATTACTTAGATGGCACTCCCTTTTTAGACCAATGGTGCATATTCTTACTTTTGCAATCACAGTCTGTCCAAATTAATGTCTCAAATTCTGATTACAAGGGGCTGTGGATATAGCTCAGTTGATAGGATGCTTGCTTAGCATGTACAGGCCCTGGTTTCAATTCCCAGCACCACCAAACAACAACAACAAAACATAAAAACAAACAACACAATATTGATTACAAAGTGTCATAATACATAAGTGTGAAGTGTAAGAGACAGTTGAAGATCAGACAAACCTGAAGTTGAATCCAATCTCCCTCACTGATAATTCACCAAAGGTCACATAACTGGCTTGTCTACATCCTAGTTCCTCAGTAGTAAAAGGGAATCTTAGTATTTCAATGCAACACACATTTTGAACATTACAAAAATGCACCTCAAATTTGATGATAATGCCTACAGCATAGTAAGATTCGCATCATTATTCTATATTTCCTCTCACTTCACTTTTGTTTTCCATGTGTCACCTCTTCCAAGGGCAACAAATTCCATATCTCAGATGCTTGATCTTGCAGCTACTAAAATTTTAATGCTCTAAACATGTATTGGGCTACCTAGATTATACAAACACTGGAAATTTATGTTCTTCAGGCAGTCAAACTACTGTGTGTGTTTGGGTTGTTATTTTATAAGAATAGTGACATTTTATATTATATTTTATTTTAACTGTAAACTAGCTAAATTTTAGAATGCTTGCAATTTGCCAAATTCTAGATATTCCCCCATTATATTTTGTAAACAAATTTTACAAGTAGAAGCAATTATGATCTCTCTCTCTCTCTCTCTCTCTCTCTCTCTCTCTCTCTCTCTCTCTTTTTCAACATGAGGAAATTGAACATTAGCAAGGTTGGGTATTTTTTTTCAAGATCTCAAAGCTCGTAAGTGGTAGAGCCTAGATTGAAACTGAGGCCCTGTAACCTTCATTTTTAACCACTACAAAGTACTTTTTTTTCCAATACATATGTGTATTTTTCATTTAAAATCATTTTCTACAAAAGTTAGGATTTAATGTCTGAAAATGATTCTATTTATTTTAAGATTCTATACTTGAGTTTTAGTATTCAAATATTCTGACTGTGTAGCTAGTCAAAGAATACATCTCTGGTTAAATACTTAGTATGATAGAGAGGTCATTTTATATTTAAGGAGGTTGGTTAAGCTAAAGCTTCCAGGTATCATCACTTGTCCCAGGACCTGTTAAAAGAGGAATGGCTAATTAACTCAAGCACATTGTAAACCCTATCCAATTTGCATGATATAATTTAGAACTAATATTTGATATCCAGACTGGCAAAAGCTAAATAATTTCCACATAGTATTCATTTATTTGCTGAATTGCAAAATTTATGTGAAAGTAAAACAGAAGTGTATAATGTCAACTTTTTAGAATTTGAAAATAGAATTAATATAGATAAGGTGAAATAAAATTGTCAGAGACATTCTTGTAGTCTGTTCATTTGACACTTGACATTTACATGGGTCACAGACATGTGCTGATGCTATTTCAATGTTTTTCTTCAGTATGACATATAGATTTCAGAAATTGAATTCCTGACATTAATAAGGCAACTTAATAGACATTTAAAAAGAAATCATTGCAGGTGTCTTCTTCTTTTCTGGCAAGTTTGTAATTATTTTTTTTTATTAAAATGAAAGTTACATGTCTGAAAGCATCAGTAATATGAAACAAAGTTAACTCCACTGATATTATAGGTCAGCTACAGACATTCAATTTTGTATGTGAAAGCTAAATATGAGATAATTCATCCCAAGGTCTGTATTTGGAAAAGTGCCTAAGTGAGATGCCTACAAATTAAACATTTGGCAAAATTCCTTAGATAAGTGGAAAAAGGTCATTCTGAAAATTTGTTTTGGTGGATTTTAACAGCTGCACTATAAACTGTAATTGCAATTTAAACAACCTCCATTGCCACTCTGGAAAGATCTTCACCTGCTTAACCTGCCACCCCTCAGGGCTTGCAAGCAAGACACAGATATAATTTTATGATCTACTGGAGAAATTTTCCCAATTATCACTTGACTCTATTGTTACATGTAACTGACTCAAAAGTTAAATAAGATCTATAGTTTGTGAGAGGGAAAAACTTCTCTACACATTAGAGTGTGAGATAACATTCTTTAGGTATTGACTGAAGAGATGCAAATAAACTTACTTTAACACTTAAAAGCTAATATTTTCAGTTTAATTTTCTATGGTTGGGTTTTACAATACTTTGAAGGTAGTATATATGTTCAGATCAATCTGTCCAAATGAACTTAGTATGTTTAAATATTTTATATCAGGTATAACTTTTGGAAATATAAGGATTGAAATAGTATTTTCTATTTATTGCTAAATTAAAAATCATTCTTTAGGAAAGAACATTAAAAAATGTGGAAGCCAAAACAGATATTAAACATACATAATAATTTTTAAATTATTTTATGATGCTAACCAAATTTCAAATGTGTTAAAAGAAAATAAAAATATTACAGGAATACTATAAAGGCAATTATATATATTTTATTCATTTTTTGATTTATATATGACAGTGGAATGCATTACAATTCTTTTCATACATATAGGCCATGAAGTTTTCATATCTCTGGTTGTATACAAAGTATATTTACAAATTCGTGCCTTAATACATGTACTTTGGATAGTCATGTCCATCACATTCCTCAATCATTTCTAACCCCATGCCCCTTCCTTTCCCCTCCAACCCCTCTGGCTTATCTAGAATTTATCTATTCCTCCCATGCTTCCTCTCCCTATGCCACTATGAACCAACCTCCTTATATCAGAGAAAACATTCAGCATTTAGTTTTTTGGGACTGACTAACTTCATTTAGCATTATCTTCTCTAACTTGATCCATTTACCTACAAATGCCATGATTTTATTCACTTTTATTGCTGAGTAATACTTCATTGTGTATATATATATATATATATATATATATATATATATATATATATATACCACATTTGTTTTATCCATTCATCTACTGAAGAGCATCTAGGTTGGTTCCATAGTTTAGCTATTGTGAATTATACTGCTATAAACATTGATGTGGCTGTGTCCCTGTAGTACGCTGTTTTAAAGTTCTTTGGGTATAGACCAAGGAGAGGGATAGCTGGGTCAAATGATGACTTCATTCCCAATTTTCAAGGAATCTGCATACTGCTTTCCATATTGACTGCACCAATTTGCAGTTCCAACAACAGTGTTTGAGTGTGCCTTTTCCCCCACATCTTCACCACACTTATTGTTGTTTGTAGTCTTCATAGCTGCCATTCTGATTGGAGTGAGATGGTATCTTAGAGTAGTTTTGATTTGCATTTCTCTAATTGCTAGAGATGATGAAAATTTTTTCATATATTTGTTGATTGATTGTATATCATCTACTGAGAAGTGTCTGTTCAGGTTTTTGGCCCATTTATTGTTTGGGTTTTTTGGTATTAGCTTTTTGAGTTCTTTATGTACCCTAGAGATTATTGTTATGTCTGATGTGTGAGGGGTAAAAGTTTGCTCCTAAGAAGTAGGTTCTCTATTCACCTCACAGATTGCTTCTTTTGCTGAGAAGGAAATTTTTAGATTGAATCCATCCCATTTATTGATTCTTGATTTTAACTCTTGCACTATAGGAGTCTTATTTAGGATGTTGGGGCCTAATCCCACATGATGGAGATTAGGGCCTACTTTTTCTTCTATTATATATAGTGTCTCTGGTTTTTTTCCTAGGTCCTTGATGCATTTTGAGTTCAGTTTGGTGCATGGTGAGAGATGGGGTTTTAATTTCATTTTGTTGCATATGGATTTCCAGTTTTCCCAGCACCATATATTGAAGAGGTGATCATTTCTCCAACGCATGTTTTTGGCACCTTTGTCCAATATAAGATAATTGTAATTTTGTAGGTTAGTCTCTGTGTCCTCTATTCTGTACCATTGGTCTAACAGTCTGTTTTGGTGCCAATGACATGTTGTTTTTGTTACTACTGCTCTGTAGTATAGTTTAAGTTCTGGTATAGAGATGCCACCTGCTTCCCTCTTGCTGCTAAGGATTGCTTTATCTGTTCTAGGTCTCTTATTTTTCTTGATGAATATCATGACTGCTTTTTCTATTTCTATGAGGAATGTCATTAGGATTTTGATCGTAATTGCATTAAATTGGTACAGTACTTTTGGTATTATGGTCATTTTGATAATATTAATTCTGCCTATCCAAGTGCAAGGTAGAGCTTTCCATTGTCTAAGGTCTTCTTTAAATTCTTTCTTTTGTGTTCTGTAATTTTCATTATATAGAACTTTCACCTCTTTCATTAAGTTGATTCTGAAGTATTTTAGTTTTTTCAGGTATTGTAAATGGGGTAGTTTTCCTCGTTTTTCATTTTGAGAATTTGTCACTGATATACAGAAACACCTTTAATTTGTGGGTGTTGATTTTATATCCTGCTACATAGCTGAATTCATTTACTAATTCTAGAAGTTTTCTGGTGGAATTTTTTGGGTCTTCTAAGTATAGAATCATATCATCAGCAAATAGTACTAATTTGATTTCTTCTTTTTCTATGTGTATCCATTTAATTTCTATTATCTATTTGCTCTGGCCAGTATTTCAAGAACTATGTTAAATAGAAGTGGTGAAACCCTGTTTTGTTCCAGGTTTTAGAGGGTATGCCTTTATTTTTTTCTCCATTTAGAATGATGTCGGCCTGGGGCTTAGCATAGATAGCCTTTATGATGTTGAGATATGTTTCCGTTATCCTTAAATTTTCTAGTGTTTTGAACATGAAGGGGTGCTATAATTTTTAAATCATTTTAAGATGCTAGAAAAATTTCAAGTGTGTTAAAAAAATCAGGGCTGGCTTTTTAGCTCAGTGGAAAAGTGCTTGCCTAGCATGGTGTGAGGCACTGGGTTTGATTCTCAGCACCACATACAAATAAATAAAATAAAGTTTCATCAGCAACTAAAAAACTATTTAAAAAATCAAAGTATTACAGGAATACTATACTGGCAATTACATTTTTTAATGTGATAAAAATATAAAGGTGGTGGCCCTTAAACCCTTATCTAATAATTTACCTAATTTGAATAATCTTAAATATTTTGAATTATGCTTCTTCTGTTTGCATTGTATTTCAGGTTATCTTTCTCCCTCTAAAATAAATTTTAGAAGAAGAATATATGTATGTATGAATATATATATGTAAAATCCAAACTGGCTTTTTCAGCAGAACCACTCTCAAGATGATACATTAACACATTAATTCATCAGTCACATGAATGGATTGATTCATTAATAGGGCAGGGCCCTTATCACCTCTTAAAAGCCCAGTTTGGTCTTCCTCTTAACATTTCCTAATGGAGATTAAATTTCAGCATGGCTTTGGAGAAGACAAACTATATTCAAATCATAGCCATGTACCTGATGAAAAAGTTTCTGTTTTTCAAAGCAAAACATTATGGGAATTTGGCATGTTGAATTGAGTTTTTCTAGAGTTTGAGGTATGCTTTAGCTGTGGAATTGTAGATAAATAGTGTGGTACACTGAACTAAAGCTAAGAAAATATGAACACAATGAATATCAAGGAAATTCAGTAATATGTATGTTACACAACTCATAAAGTATTTCCCAATAACATATGCTTTGATCCAGATAATAGCATTCAATATAAAGTGTCTTAGTGATGAAATTACATTTTAAGTGGATTTTACATACCAATACAGAAGGAGATATTCTCAAAATTTTCCAAATAATGCCACTTTCATATCTCCTTAGATTTTTATTTCTCCTTAAAATACTCCTTAGATTAGCATAGACAAAGGAGTGAGACTTTAGAAAAGACACTAAAAAATTTAAATGTACTATACATTCTATATTTATTTACTGAAAACAGGTTTCAACATTAATATGCTGTGTTTCAAAAAAAGCCAAAATGGAGCATATTTCAAAACAATAATTACCTTCATTTTGCCATGATTGTCTCTATATACTTTGGGGTATGCTTATTATTTTATCAATAATAAAATTTTAAATTTCTAACATTATGCTTAAACTTTATTGTGTTTAGGTGCTTCTACATATACTATCACTTCATTTACATTACAATATTTTCACTAGGGAGTCTTAACCTTAGTCTAACAGACGGGGAAACCAACATTCAAAAATTTTCGATAGCAGCTCAGTTTCATGGAAATGCTACGGAAATTGAACTGAAACTCAAATCCTGATCATCCAACCTCATTTCTAGGTCTTTGTTAATTGTACCCCCCATGGTATCATATTAAAGGGATGGTTATTTAATTGATTTTTATCCCTGATGATATCTCTTTTGATGACCAGTAGAACATTAAATGGAGTTCATATCAAATGAGAAGGTAGTGCTCTACATGGAAGAAAAGTTTGGATAATAAAGTTAATAAATTTTGACAGGCAAAAATAAACTCAAGCACATACAACTTTTCTAGTGTCACTCAGGACCATTTAATCAATCTAAAAAAAAAAAAAAAACTGTACATGCATGTCACTTAGGTAGACAGATAAAAGGCAGAACACCACATAATCATTTCACAGCAATCCCAAAGTCCACAGATGCAATTATTTCTTAAAGGAAGACATAGTTTTATTTTAAGAAAAGATGGGAGGGCTATGGCTGTGGCCCTGTGGTAGAGCACTTGCCTGGCATGCGTGAGGCACTGGGTTTGAATCCTCAATATCACATAAAAAAATAGACAAAATAAAGATATTGTATACATCTACAACTAAAAAAAATATTTAAGAAAAAAAAGAAAGGAGGATAAAAAATGACTGATTGAAAGATAAAAATAATCCAAGTATTCTTCATAACTCAAAGCTCTCAGCTTGTGTAGGGATTTAAGTCCAAGCTTGGTGCTGACTCTCCTGTGCACTCTTAGGGGATGAGTCAAACTCTAGGAGATGGTGCATTTTTGACATTTCATTAGCCGTAGGACTTTCTTTGTTTTCAATAGAGCTAAGTAAATTTATAGATTCCATGCTTTTCTTCTAAATAAATCAGAGCTGATTCGGGTACTCTAGCCAATATCTCTTTTATCAATAGCACACCTTCAAAGTAGATGTGGCCTAATGATTTCCTGTGGGGTGTAAAAAAGAATGATCTATTGTTCTTCCCAAAAGTAGATGAACATAAAAGGTTTTCGAGATTCTTTTTGAGATAAGTAAATTAGCTTATTTAGCCTCTTTAACCACTTTTCTCTGCCTGCTGCAGCTTCATTGGAGGCTTCTCTGCTGGTGCCTTGGAACGTTCCTTAAGAATCTACAAGTTTTCAGTCATTTAGTGAGATATTCTGTTGAATTCATTTTGAGTTTCACAGACATATACAATTTTTCTTGGATGTAAAATTGAGTTTTCAAAAGAAGGCCCCTCAGAAACTAAGAGCCTTTCTGCACAACTTCCTAATGTTAGCATCCCATAGTGATTTGAAAGAACACAAAGAAGTGTGACTATACAGGAACAGAAATGCAAATATTTTACATCTAACTAATTAAGTCATAAAATGACTTCAAATGTGATTACATCACATTTGAGTTTTGTCTTGAATTTTAGTTCTTTCCATAAACTAACTTGATACAAAACTTCCTCAATTTTTAAAAAAAATCAATGATAAAAACAACCAAACGGCAGCAATGTGTATTGTGTCAGCTTCTAAAACCAACCACCTTCAATTGTCAGTGACTCAAATGAATAGAATGTTGTTTACCATAGCCCCATTTGAGCTTGGAGATGCTACTGAAAAATCCTAATCAGAATAATTAAATAAGTACCAGGCTTCTTCAATTCTACAACTCTCTGGATACCATCTATATCCACCTCGCTGGCACATGAAGGCAGAGTGTGTGGGGGCCCAGTTAGGATGTTTTATGCAAAGCATGTAAGCGGGACACATAATTCCCACCCACCTTGCACTAATCAGCTACCAATGATATGGCCCTGACCAAGTGAAACAAGGACTATGGTATTCCTTATGCCCCAGACAAGGAAAGAAGTTATTTGCATCTGGTAAATAAATAATATATGTTATAAATATCACAGGAAGTTAGAAAAAATATAGAGAACATAAAGAATCTTAAATAGATCCCATGTTTCTACCTCTTTTACTTGCAATAAAGTTGTAGAAGTCAGTCTTATAAGATGAGGAAATAATATTTCAGTTAGTTTTCTTTAAATTTACCGCAAAAAATTAAATTTGGCCATGTTAATACAGTATTTCTAGTGTAAAAAAAAAAACAGAAGTTTAGGAAACTATGGGGTTGTAGCACAAACTTAACATTCTCCAACTTCACTTCAAGTCTACAACTTGCTCCTCATAATTCTGTCAAAGCAGAAGTATTAGTTTTCATAACCAATTTGTCTTCATGGCCAGTGGATTAATAAACACATGCATATTGGTTTCTTCTATATGAAATAGTAAAACTTTTTTTATTGAAAATAGAACCCCTTAAATTGTTTTTGTGTGTGCTTATCTAATAGATTAATTTGTTGCTCCAATATAAACCCATCAAGAAATGGTATTAAATAAACAAATGTGACTTGCCTCTGCTGATTTTTGCTATGAATATTTGCTATGAATATTTTTTTTATGATAGCATAGCAGCATTTATCACTATTAACCTGAAATTATGCCTCACAAGAAGGTTTCTTATGACTGACTAAAGTTGGAAACTAAACACTTTCGGAATTAAACATCCTGATTTCAAGCATCGCTCTGTGACTTGCCAATACTCAATTTCCTATGCTGGAAAACAAGAATAATAAGAGCACCTACAAACTAAGGCAATTGTAAGAATTAATAACACAGCTCATGTTCAGTTCTTTTCATGATACCTTGATGAATTGTTATGTTGACTATATTTTACTTTATTAATTTTAGTTTGTTTTTAGCAAATGAAACATGAGAATGTTTCTGATTATCTTTAGAACCTGGGCAAAAACTCAAATATAAAGAAATTTTCACTTTTGGGTTTTTTTTTATTAAGTTGTTTCTATTGAATTTACCTTAGTGTTTTGCTATTGCTCTCTAAGTTTCCAAAAAGTTTTAATAAAGTTCATAAACTTATCTTCATAGTCTTAGGATAGTCTCTTATTATTTTGTAAAAAAGAATCTCTCAATGAAACATTCCAAATTTATTCAGTTAAACTACACAAACACCATTCCTTAAAATGCAGTCATGCTTTTCCATTCCAGCACTTTACCCAAGCAGCTTCCGCTCCATGGCAAATTCATTTTCATTTAGCATTATCTGTTGAAATAAGTTTAAGGAAGTTCCCAGAAAAGATCAGCTCGATAAGTAAGACATTTGTGCATTTCACTTTCTTCTTGCATCTCTATTGCACCTTATTTTAAAATTGTACTTGCATGTTATAGTCCTCTGTAGCAGACAACCTTAGGCAATTCCAAGTTATTGATCCATTTTTCGTTTCATATGCTTAATAATTTGCTTGTGGTAAATGTTACATAATTGGTTAAACTCAGTGAGTTATGCAGACAGGCTATTTATGTTATCCTTTAAGGAAACTAATAGGATAATTCCACAGTCCTACAGTTTTGGCTATCACAAAAGATAATTTTATTGGAAAATAAATCTCTTTAAATGTGATAATACAATGAGGAAAGTGATGCTAATATGTGACTAAAATATTTAAGGGTTTTCTGCTTGAATTACAAATTTTAAAAATTATACTTCCTTATCCACAGAAAATATCTTATCAGTAATTTAATATAACTGTATACCTCATACAATACTTATTTAAGAAAACGTAATCTACAGATTTCAAGTGGTCCCACAGTATCATTCAATTAGTAGGAAATGTCAAGATGAAAAGAACTCAACTGTAATAACTCCTAATAACTCCTCTGCTCCATCAATTCTATCACAAAAAGATGGGCAAGAAAAATACATGATTTTTTTTTACTTTTTTTTAACCCACTTGGAGAAGCATTATTACTTGAGTACATAATTCACTTCTATTAAAAAAGTGTTATCAGAATTAAAGTACACTTGGATAAGTCATCTCCTAATTCTTTTGTGCTAAATTTGGACAAATGAAAAAATTATATCCTATATTTCATCTCTAGAATGGCTGAAAGGAATTGTTGAATAGAAGCCCCTGTCAAAAACATTGTGTCCAGATTCATTTTGTGTGGCTGAATGACTGGGTTGTGCCAAGGACTTGTGAGATACTGGTGATCTTGAACCACCTTGGTGAGTCTTGAGGTTTTCTTGTCTGTCGTACAGGATTGCAATTTTTAGAAATACATTAGTTCAAGTTATTTGTTTTATACTTTGAAGACTTTGGATTATAGATGTCCCTACAGCCTTCATTATCTGTATTTTTGAAGTCTAATTCTTCCTTTCAGCAGGCTGGTTCCTCTCCCTCCTCCTTTTTTTTTTTTTTTTTTGGTACATTCTATATCTGAATGATCTTACATTATTATATACTAAAGAAGGTACAAAAATATTTATTCATTCTACTTTGCTTTTGCCTCAGAATGATTATTGCCAGTTCCAAAGTCTCTATTATCATCTTAGGTATTCAATTTCTCACTTATTTATTTATTTATTCCAGGGATTGAACCCAGGGGTACTCAACCACCAAGCCTCATCACCTGCTTTAAAATTTTTTTTCTTTAGAAACAGGTCTTACTGAGTTGCTTAGGACCTCGCTAAGTTGCTAAGGCTGGCTTTGAACTCTTGTAGTAATCCTCCTGCCTCAGTCTCCAGAACCACTGCTAATATGGGCATATGCCAAAACGTCTGGTATGTGCTGAAGCTCTGATAGTGGTGCTGGTCGAGTATTAGTGTGTACAAGTGCTGGGATGGGTTGCTAGTCTTTTTAAACAAACAGATGTTTTAACATTAAGTTTATTTTGATATAATTCCAGAATCATAGAAAAGTTACATTGAGAGTACATGGAATTCTCAGATAAAACTTTCAATATTCCTAAACTATTGACACTTACTACCTACACTTTCATTTCCTCAACCTATGTCTCTATCTGCATCTATTTGATAGACATGACTTGAGAATCAATTTACAAAAATTAAAGGAAACAATAATGATCCAGTTATTAAAAGAAGAAAAATGATAATATAATGCAACTAAAAAGATAAAGGAATTAAGAATTTCTCCAGATTCCTATATGAGCTCTATGTGTACAAAAGCCATAATGAATTAATTTCTGACTTCCTCTTGAACAAATATTTTATAAATAAAAATTACGTATATTAATCATTTTGGAACTGAGTAGTCAAAGTTTAAACAACTGAATATCTGATAATACAGATGCTGCTTCATATCAAAATAGGAAAGCATTTTCATGATCCAATGTAGATGTGATGTGTGCATATATGCCAGTGTTGGCACTACTAGTTTTAATTTGCACATATGTACACAGCCATTGGTGACAAATTTGGGGGTATGGAAAGAGTGAAATTCAATCACTAGTACAAAATTCAGAAAGAAATTTAAACATTTACTTAAGAAGAAATCATTGAACACATGGTAAGAAATTCCTGTTCAGATAATATATTTGATTTCATTATCATCAGTGCTCAACTAGTTTAAGGTCATTTATCAGTTTTTAAACATCTCTTTGAACCTCTTCTGTGGAACAATGTCTCCTACAATTGTTCTCTTTGATTATCTTTTTCTTACATAGAATTCATGCTGAGAAAACTCCTTAAAAATGTGTCTCTTGCAAACACATATACTAGACCTTCAAGAATAAATATTCACTTACTTCATTCACTGCCCATGATGAATTTATCCATTAAATTTTATTGTTTATGCATTACATGAGAATTTATTAAAGTCTTAATGATTTATTTTTGCACAAAAGCTACTTTATGTAAAATATTTTAGGTATAGCTTAATGCTATTTCATATTATTTACATGTGTATATATTTATTAATATTTCCCACACAGGTTATTAAAGCCAGGAGCAATTTACCACTGAGCTACACTTCCTATCTTCTTCTTCTTTTTTTTTTTTTTTTATTTTGAGACGGATTATAACAGTCATTCAGTCTGGCCTTGAACTTGCAATCTTCCTGCTTCAGCCTAACAAGCAGCTAGGATGACAGTTGTTTGCCACTGTGCTTGGCTTATATTTATAATTTATATATGATTCTTAGTAGGTGATGAGTCCCAAAACAATTGATTTTCCCAATACTACTGTTCTTCTTGAAAGACATTTAAATCAATAAAGAATTTTAAAATTACTTTATAAGAGCAATGCTTCTAAGTTTTTTGTGTTTGGGTATGTGCTAGTAAGGTTAATTGAAGGGGCCAATTAATTATTTAAATGGTTTCCAAAACTGAACATAATTTCAATTCTGTCAGTAATTTTAATAAAACTTGTATTCTTTTGAAAAATATCTCCAAATATTTATTTACTTCATGTAAATGAAAATATACTATCTAAATTTCAACAATATACTAATATTGCATTTAGGCCATTAAATTCTACAAGAAGAAAAAAAAAATCTGCAATTTTCTGGAACTTACGTGGGCCTGGAGAGCCTACACCAGTTAGGGTTTTGTTCTACAGGGCATGAGAACTGCAGATATCCTTTGGTAAAGAGAATAAATTGAATAAAATTTTATTTTACTTTATTTTTATTCATTATTTTTATTTTTACAAAACATTAGGATTCATTTTTATATTACTACAAAAGCATGAAATATAATTGGCTAATTCAGTCTTTAGTGCTGCCCCTTCCTCTCCTCTTTTTGTCCCTGAACCTGTTCCCCTCTCTCTATTCTACTGATCTTTCTTCTAGTCACTTATAGTTTTTTTTAATTAGTGCCTTGTGGATATACACAATGATGAGACTCATTGTGGCATAGTTATATATGTACATAGGAAAGTTAGTTTAGATTCATTCCACTGGTATTTCCATATCCTGCCCCTCCCTCATCTTCCCTGATCTTTCTTCCATTTTGATGGATTTCTCCCCTATCCTAGCAGCAGCCACATCAATGTTTATAGTGGCATAATTCACAGTAGCCAAGCTATGGAACCAACCTAGGCGCTCTTCAACAGATGAATGGATAAAGAATATGCGGTATATATACACAAAGGAATATTACTCAGCCATAAAGATGAATGAAGTTATGGCATTTGCCAGTAAATTGATGAAAGTAAAAATCATCATATTAAATGAAGTAAGTCAGATGCAGAAAGTCAAAGGATGAATGTTTTCTCTGATTATGTGGAAGCTAGCCCCAAATAAGGGGGGAAAAGAAAAAAAAAGAAAAGAATGATATGTTTTTAATACTGTATCAGAAAATATTTATGGTATAGTATAAAAACTACATCTATGAAAAAGTTTCAGCATTAAAGAACACTAGGTTAAATTACCTCCTGTCACTTTTGTGCTAAATATCACAAATACACAGATTATGCACCTATATTACACTTCTAGATTGAGGTGGAATTACTGTTTTATACTATGTTAAGTATAATAGCAAATTTCAGAAGCTTCATATATCATTCTCCTATGGTCATAGTAACAAACTAACCTTAAAAACAAGGGAAATTTGTATGTACATATATGAATATATCATAATAAATTTCACCATTGTGTACATCCATACAAATGGGGTCCTATTTAGCATAAGATATATTCTATGCTTGTATAATAATATTGAAATGAATTCTACTGTCATGTAAAACTAAAGAGAACCAATAAAATATAATAACAAATGAGGGAAATTTATTTTGGTAATTCTGACATTCAGAATTCTGAAATGAGTATTGCCAGGCTGAAGTTAAGGTGAGACAGAGGTATATTTCACCTGGAATGTGTAGGGAAGAATCCACCACTTGCTTCTTCCTGGTTTCTGGTGGATGCCAGCATTATTTGGCTTGTGGCTACATTTATGTTCAGTCTCTGGTACCACATTGTCTTCTATCTGTCAAGTATTTTTCTGCCTCCTTTCTACATGGACACATGGAATTACATATAGGGCTAGTTAAGTACAACTACAACCTTGTTTGCCATTTAAGACATCATTCACATGTTTCTGGAATTAGAGTGTAGATAAATTTTGAGGACATTATTCAGTCTACCACAAACCTTCATAACAACCTTAAGATTTCCGAAGCTTCTAGTATTTTATACATAAATGGTTATTTCAATATTTGTTACTGTTGAAGATTTTTAGTGGAGTTTTAGCCATAAAGTAATTTCTGAGTTCTAAAACTGTGCTATAAAATATGCTTGGGAGGTGTTAAACAAATTTCAAGATACAGTTCATATCTATTTTTCAAGTATCTCTATGCCTGAGAATATTATAATTCCACACACTAAAATCTCCTTTAATGCTTTCTCCTGCCTCATCATTTGTTCTTGATGACTTTGACTGTAAGTTGCTTTTGAGTTTTCCCATTTCCCTTCATTTCTGCTATTACAACCCTGGCCCACATTATCACCAACATGCATCTGAGGTACAATGATAGCCACTTGATTGCCTTGATTCAGTATCTATTCCTTTCAAAATCATTCTCAGTTCTGGAGTAAGAATTGGTTTTTCAAAGGACAAATATAATATTTGCCCCAAGAATAAGTCTCTTCTCTGATTTTAGCATAAAGAAAACTCTTCACTCAATGTCAAAACATTGTAGTGCCTGACTTCTATGCAAATTTGGCTAGTGCAACTCTTCACTTAACTTTCTGCAGTTCACTCTATGGCATGGGACTGGGGAGATTCTCCTACCCCAGCCCCAGTGACCACATTATCACACTTGTCATGATTATGTGTCTAGGGAAATCACATGTCCACGCTCTGGTTTTAAAAATATCATGATCTAAATTTTGGAGACAAGCCAAGGAAACTAAAGGCGACAATCACAGAAGGAAGCAGAGGTGTCAGGAAAGCAGAATAGAGATCCTAGTTAGAAGCGGACATCAGCCAGTGGTTGAGAGCACTTTCCAGAACATCATGCTCTGCTCCTCCTCTCCTTCTTCCATGCTATGAGATCTCACTGACCTTAAAGTAAACTTTCTTACTATTTATACCCACTCTTTACAATCATTCTAAAACTTGAATGGGTTTTTTCAAACCAAGACAGCAGTGATTCAATCAAGAAATTATACTTAGAAAGAACAGGAAATTTGTGTTATAATAAAGGTATTTATTTAGAACATCTTTTTTTTAATGAAGTAAACAGAGCCCAACTCTTCACTACACTGTCCAAATAATACTAAAATTAGAGACATGAAGAGAATGCTTCCTGAAGATGTCTTACAGGCAACATAAATGTAAGAGTGATTTTTAAATGTTTAAACTTGAGAGACTATCTCAGGAAACTTTAGGAAAATTTAGTAAATATTGTTTTTGTTAACATGTTGATGGTGGTAATAATTATATTTTTCTTGAATTTAGTTAATTTAATTTATCAGGATGAGATACTAATTAGGTCATAGTTATAGATCTTATAGTTATCTCTGTTCCATTTAAGTGACCACAGATTGAATACTCAACAAAATAAGTCACTATTGCTATGTATCATTAACTGCAATAGGAACTAAATTAAAATGTGAAATTGTATTTCTAAAATGATGACTATTTTGGAAAAAAATACAAATTTTGTGTTCTGCTTATTATGGGTCACTAGTTTTATCTTTATGTGTGAAAACTAAGATATTTTTTATCCTTGATTATGAGATAAACAACTCTTTTTTTCCTATGAATATTCATATATTTTTAAAAAATATATCTTGGAACATAAATTAAACTTTATTAAAATCCTGAAGACTAATTTCCATCTCTCAACAATTACATTATCCATTTTAATTGTTTTGATTATCTGATATCACTTTTTCATATAATTGCACAAAGAAGAGACACCAAGTAACAATTAAAGTTGCTCATGCAATTAGAATAATTACTGAAAATTATTAATGACAGTAGTCAAGTTTTATATAAGTTAAATTAGGTTTTTTACTTCACTGATTTGATTTGTATTAAATTTATGTATTAAAGTGAAGAAAAGTACCAGAAACTATGAGTTACAGAGACAGGGAGAATCCAGTAAGCAAATAATTGGTAAATAAATGGATGAAATTGGAAGGTCCTAATAGTCCTCAAACATAAAAATTTAATGAATAAGTAATCTGAGGACAATTTATGAATTACTCATAAATAGCTGTAGTTGATTCATCAGGTCTTTATCTATTGCTGATCTCAGATGGTAATTTTGAATGTTTGGTACCTACATTAGACTTGAGTGTTCACAGGAACTAATTAAACAAATTAGTTCACTTTCCTACTCTGTGAATCCAAAAAGAAACTTCAATTATGACACTATAATAGCTCATGCCTTTTTAAATGTAAAGATGGGAGTTAGTGTCAAGGCCATGAATGAATTATGGGTTTGTTTCAGTCATCTCAAGGCAGGGGGTTTGCTTTCCTGAGATTTCTCAGGTGAAATTCCATCAGTTAGAGACTGTTCGGATTATCCTGAGGCCTTGACCATTGGCTCAGACAGCTTTAGGTTCAAAAGCAGCAGCTGAAGCAGACGGGAAGCAGAGGAGGTGTGTATAAACAGCTAAGTCCCAAGCAAGTTGTCTTTGTCATCTTCTTCCTGTTTTCCTCAGGAGGTCCTTCACTCTGTCCTACTGGTGCTCCTATCCATTTAATGAAATAGATGGGCTCCAATTTGTTGTTAGACCCAGTCTCCCCATCTGAGCTGGATCATCCCACCATGCCCCTATTTTTCACTTATTTCCATGTCTTGTCTTTATTTCTTAAATTTCTCATACTTTTAATATTTCTAATCTAACTCACCATGAGTTGTGATAGGTTGGGTCAATATAAATTTCACACTAAGTCAACTATGATTCTTAATCCAAACCTCAACCCTATGGATAAAGATGTGATTGTATGTAGCCGACTGACTATTTATCAAAGAGTGCATATTGAATTTGAATGATGAGCTTTAGGAAGTGTCAAAATTAGCACCATTCCTCCCATCCTACTGTTTTGTAAACACATACAACTTCAATTCTGAGATTAGTTTTATGAATGGATTTTGCTCCTCACAGAATATTTCTTTTTTTAAAACTTACCTTTTTAAACAAACTATTCACAAGAATGTATTTGCTTGATGTTACTGTAATAGAATCTTACTATATGTATATCTTAGTTTTTTGATGATATATAATGGAAATTCCTATAAATTAATTTATAATTTTTTAAGAATAAAATTTGTATGTATACAAAATACACACGTATTGAAGAATTAATTTATGTAAGTTGAATAGTTGAATTCTCTCATATATCCTCATGCTTTTTCCTTAGAACTAATGAAAGGTTGCCAGGTTTAGCTAAAAATATTTCTTTAGAATATAAGATAACCAGTTGAATATAGCTGTGAAACTAAAAAAAATTAGATCTTTAATAAATGTATGGCCCCCAATATTGCATGGGTATACTTATACTAAAACCCCAAATATTACATGGATATTCTTATACTAAAACTTCACCTCACTCTTTTTTTTTAACTTCATTTTAGCTCTGTATCACATTTTATATGTATCCTAAACAATCAGGGCTTTTTTTGGTTTTGTTTTGTTTTAATCTTCTTTCATATTTTTTTTTCATTTTTTCCCCTTTCCAACTTATTTAGCCCCCCACTGTCATATACAAGACAATTAATGTTAAATGCAAGGGTAAATCTTTTGAGATTCCTGTCTATATTCATGTACCAGCAAATAGTTATTATTAAAAACGTAATGATAATAATATTAACCATTGTTGAATGATTGCTATCAGTAAGGGACTGTTAAGTTTATTACTTGTTGTTTAAATACTCAGAATAACAATAATATTAGTCTTATTTTACAGTTTTGAAAAATGAAGCTATAAAAATTAAATAACATGTTTAAATTAATACAGCTAATAGGTTATATAGACCCGATACTGACTACTTATCCCACATTTTAACTACTTACTATTTTTATATGCATGTTTATATACTTTTTTTTTTACAAATATTTAACCTAGATGTCACCTAGGACATATTTGCAATTGAAAATTTTAACTGTTCACATACAAAAACTTCATACAAAAACTTCAACCTAAAGCAGGAAACACAATTTTCAATACACCAGATCTAATATTATTATGAAAATGACATTTTAACAAACACTAAGTTATTTTTATAACAAATTCATTTTGAAGTTTTGTTTCTTATAAATTATGACATTGTAAATACCATTTGATTTGTTCAAAGCATAATTCTTTTCCTTACAATCTTATGATTTATTTCTCTTTTTAATTTTTCCTTCTCTCATACACACACATACCTATATTTACATGGGTGTATATATACATCATAGACATGCAGAATCTGTCTAGTAAGATTCTTATCTCTCATATGTACTTTGAAAATATGCTTAGCTTAGTATGTTGATAAAGACTTTCTAAAAAATAATGCACTTAACTCCTCAAGTCAGTTTGAAACACATTTTAACTGTGATTCTTTGAGTCTCTACAGCTGCCACATTTCAAACTCGGGAGCCAGTCTTGAAAGCAAAGAATATCTTACAGTTATTTGATATCTGAAATAAAACAGTTCTATTTTCAAAACACTTAGTAAGTTGGATAATACATTTAGTAATATTTAGACAGAAAAAGATGTTTCTGAAGTAATTACCCTCTACAAAAATCTGAGGTACAAAAATGAACTACTTCATCTATCCAAGTATCTAGCATTCTGACATTTCAGTTTTTCATACTACAGCATTCTGTTAGACACTTCTGCATTGTTAAGAAAACAAATAAGAACACCATGCACTCTTTCAGCAAGAATTGGCAATATCAAAAATTAATATCAAGGGCTGGGGATGTGGCTCAAGCGGTAGCGTGCTGGCCTGGCATGCGTGCGGCCCGGGTTCGATCCTCAGCACCACATACCAACAAAGATGTTGTGTCCGCCGAGAACTAAAAAATAAATATTAAAAATTCTCTCTCTCTCTCTCTCTCTCTCTCTCTCTCTCTCTCTCTCTCTCCTCTCTCACTCTCTCTAAAAAAATTAATATCAATAGATGAGATGCATACACTCATGTAATATCTATGTTTGTGTATATGTAGGTGTGTGTGTATGAGAGGAAAAAATTAAAGACAGCAAACTCATAGTTAATATCAGTAGGTCATGTCAGAGGTATATTTATAAGAGTTGGATTCAATAAATTTGACAAAAGAAATTAAGAAGGTTTAATGATTATAATAATATATATGTTAGTAAATACTTAAATTCTTTAATAACTCTAATGGTAATGATCTCCAAATGTTAGTGCTGAATACGAGAAAGAAAGTGTGATCAGAATGACACCTTTAAGATGTCATTATGGAGATACTACTAATTAATTATATTAGACAACAAAAGCAATTATAATTAGTTTAACACCTTTTATTGAATAATTCCTATGGATCGAGATTATTTTATTAGTAATAGACACACTGCATTAATTAAAAATCACACAATTCTGTGGGGAAAGAGTACTATTTTTATCTACTTTCAGGTGAAATAAATTGAAGCATAGATGATTACAGAAGATGTGCAGTCTTATGCTGCTAGTGTCACTTGGGCCACCTGAAGTCTGGCAGTGGAGCCTGGATTCTGAAAATATACTTCAGAAAATTCTTCATGATGCTAATATTTATAAGATTTGGATCCAATAAATACATTGAATTTTAAGGATAATTTTGTATAAATAATTATTTAAAAATACTATGGAGTTGGCTGGGACTGTGGCTCAGTGGTAGTACACTTGCCCAATATGTGTGAGACACTGGGTTTGATTCTCAGCACCACATATTTTTTTAAAAAAGGTCTATAAACAACTAAAAAGATATTTAAATAAAATACTAAGGAGTAATAATTTATTTGGTATAAAATTAACCCATTGAGAGGAAAAATAAAGTTTCTGTTTATTTCCTGCCCCTGAAGTTCCAATTCTACATCTCAGATTCAATTATCTGAAAAATGAATCAAATCGAATATACTTTGCCTTTTATTTAACATAGTTAGAAGGGTCTTATGGAGTCGCTTAGCATGTCGCTTTTGCTGAGGCTGGCTTTGAACTCACAATCCTCCTGTCTCAGCCTCCTGAGCCTCTATGATTACATGTATGTACACTGAGCCTGGCTTGAATACTTTGTTCTAAAAGGAAGTTTCCCTTTTTACAAAACACAGTGGTACTCATACATATACACATAAGCTTGTAAGTATATGTGTGTTTGTGTATACACATATATACTCTTCTCTCTGCATATTTGTATACTCTTCTCATCAATGCTCATTCCTCATCGTTTTTGTTTCATTGGTATGACTTTTAAGCTTTGTGGTAATTATGTACTTTCCAAAATAATACTAAACACACTATGCCTTAAAATTTATTGTTACCTTATGTAAGGTTATGTTTAGCACAAACTAAGTATATCCACAAACACTCTACCATAGTAATTGTTAAAAAAATGTTATGCGTGCTTAATTAATTAGATATATGGCTTGTGTTTTCAAATAGATGTTATTCCTTTCTCTTGCACTTAGTTGAGAAACAAATACATAGGCATTTACATGCATGCCAATCCATTGAACTTTGTATATTTATATGAACCATTCTTTAAATTTTAAGAGTTTGCTCCTTTAAGCATTTTATTTTTGGATAAATGGGTATTTTTCGGTGCAAAAAGTTTTAAGTTTAAAAAGGAAAGAATCATCTCAAATAAAAGTCTGAGAGACTTATAAATGAGAATTTCAACAATCACCCTATCAAATTGTCTAGTTAAACACTGATTTATGAGAAAGATGTTCCTCAGATGAATAAAGAGAAGAACTCAACTAATACAATCCATAAAACTCAGTGTGGAGTCCATTAGGGTTTGAAGCCTCTTTAGTAGTTTGGGAAATGAAGCAGATGTTCCACTAAACAGGAGACAATAAAGAGAATACAAAAATATGCAGCAGCACAGCTGCATCTGTGTTACTTTTTCTGACCTGGTATTTTGAGAAAATCAAGTCAATTTTTGTTTTCCATTTGCTTTAATTATGTTCCCTGTAATTGTGTCACTGAATTCAAATTTGTACATCATAAAGGTTGGATTTGGGTACCAATTGAAAATAAGTGTTATAACTTAGATTTTATACCTTAATTGATAAATGCAACACACAAAGCAGGAAACACAAGCATGGAGATAATTTTGTTTTGCTTCAAAAGATAATATAATCCATCTAGTAAGATTCTTATGGAAAACAACAAAATCTTCCTGAAGAAGGGTCTTCAACTTGAGTTATTGAAATTTCTGCAATTAGTTTTCTAAGTGTAATTGTTATATAAAAATGTCCCTTCAAATGAGAGCCTTCTTAGCTCTCATAAAAGTGTGTATGATTAAGTATTTCTTCTAAAGTTTCTGGTGAGATATGCTGTATTCAATGTAAAGGAGTGCAAGTTGGTTGCTTTTATATAAACATTACCATTATGGTAAGTAGTTATGACACTTTTAAAACACTCCACTGGGTCATGGTACAGCACCTCAAGATTGGATATGTTAGTATTTCTAAAACATGAATAATATAAATGTTTAAGAAAGAAAAATAATGTTAAGTAATTGAGGAATGAGGAAATTAAATAAAAAAACATCAGGATAAATCCAGATTGGCATTAGTTGAAAAAAATATGTTTGAACATTTCAGATACTGGAGACACAAATGAAAAATTGGGAACTGTGGTACACACAGTAATTTCTCTATGCCTTTATTTTCTCTTTGTTGGTGCTATGATTTGTGTAAATTTTCCTGAGTTCCAACTGTTTGGCTACAGTTGTAAGCTCTTAAAGTATATTGGTGAAGGTGGAATTCAACTATTCCAAACCTTTAACTATGATGAAAATATTAAAAACTCATTGAAGTACTACTGAGAATATAAAGAATATTATGAGATTTAAGAACATATTGCTTATTATGTTAAGGAAAGCCAAACTCAGGCAGAACTTGGTCATATGCATTTTTATTTTTTAATATTTCTGTCATCTCATAATTATTAAATATCTCAGCTGGAGTTCTTTCCCCAAACCTTCAGTTATTTTATTAAAATGGATGGTACTCTCTTTTATCTGTGTGATTACAGATTTCTGTGTACATCTCAATTTAGTCTACTCCCAAGAGTTTATGAATCTGAAGATTGAATAAGATGCTTCCCATTACCTAGATAGTCTTATATCATCCCAGATATGAGCATATCTAGTTAGAAAATTACTTATTTTCCATCTGCTTTGTTCTCAGAGGAGTGAAACATCAAATGTTTCTCACTTAGGTGAATAGAAACACAATAGAAAAAATAAAATGTAATTTATAGGTTAATCTCAGTATTCTCAACTTGAACAGTAAAGGATACTAAAAAAAAAAACAACAAAAATAGTAGTAGTCCCTGATTCTGAGATCTGATACATATACAGCCATGTAATATCACTATGGAATTCAGATGCAGAGGCGGGGTAGAAGAAGTCACCAAGAAATTCTGCTTCTGTCCATTTTGCCCAAGAGCTCACTATATTTCCAAAAGAGAATTATACAGTACTGAGGTCTGAACCAAACCCCTTGAGGAAATTTTAGAACTCACAAATATTAAAGCCCATTTCCTTTTGTAACCTTCACAGAAGTCTATGAGTCCTCAGACAGAAAGCTGCCCTCATATTTGCTTTTAGACCAGAATATACTCCGAGCACATGTGCACAAATCTGCATTCTTCTGAATGTCCTTGGGTCATGAGTATACCTGGAAGGCATTTTTCAGTGTCATATACCTGAAGTATTTTACTTCTATAGTTGGGACATCTTTATGAAGTGGCAATAATAGCTTTCATTACTTTTCTTTCCTGGATCACTACCAGCTGAGTGTTATCATCTAATAGATGGGAAATATAACCTTAAAGAAGTTAACAGGTAACTTGCTGAAGATCACTCTTCATTCCACTTTTAAAGGGTAGAATAAGAACTTGAAGTCAAGTCCTTTCAGCATTTCCTATACTTTCATGAATGCCCAAAAGTTATGTTATCATGAGATAAGTTTTTGATTATCTGAAAATATCTCAAAATAATTAACCTTCAAAGAATTGTGAATTTTTGTTTAAATTTGGCCTTATGTACTATTTTACTCTGCATTTGTTAGACAAGAAATAAATTAATAGTAAAATATAAAACTGTTTGACTGCAATTATGGTCCCAAACCAACTAACAAAAATTAAACAACAACTACAACAACCACTATCTGTTTTCAGTTCTAGGAACTTTATGGGAAAGATTATATGTGCTCAATGTAAAGGACTGCAAGTTCTAGGAACTTTTCTACTTTCTTACCCTCACATGTTGCCGCAGTCTGGCTGGGCACAAAATAACTGGGAGGTCAAGAGCCACTTGTAGGTTCAAACAGGAACTACTTTATTGCCAGCACCCAATGGGAACTCTTCAGAACTCCACGGAAACTCCTCAAGAACCAATGGGAACTCCTCGAGAACTCAATGGGATCTCAACGGGAACTCCGAGGGAAACTCAAAAGTAGCGGGCACCCGAGGTAGCAGGAGCCGCCTTATTACCGGACAGCAGAGATTTATATACACAACTGAATACACAGCTTGTTTCAATTTAGCATCATCCAGTTACAGCAATCAGTCATTATCTTAATAATTATACACAGCTTAACTTAATTATCATCATGTTAATGGCTCGCTGGTTACTTCTCAACCACTCCTTCTGGCAAAATGCCAGGGGCCATCCTGACTTGGTTGTGGCTCTCAACAACATGTATTCAAAAACTGTTCCTAAATCTCTGCCTTAAAGGAATATCTTTCAAACTGATAAATTTTAGAACCCTGCTATTAACTGGTATTGAATGAATGGACTGTCAGTTTTGATATCTCTGTTTCACATGGAGGAGATGGGCTGGTTATGTACTGCAAAAAGGGAGACAGTGAATAAGGAGATTAAATGTAGTGATGTCAATAAAGGAAAAGAGATTTGTATAAACCTGGAAAGAAGAGTAAACTGTGTTTAAAAATTGCTTAAACCATTTAAACATTTTCTTGTTATCAACACTAAAGCAAATCCTCCTTTTTTTTAAAAAAAAAAGTAGGTGTAACTAAATTGCTTTTAAATGACTTACAATGATTCCTATTTTGAGACGAAGTATTAGGATAATTTTATAAAATTTTATTTTCATTTGTTTTGCCTCCTTGTCACTTGAGATGACTGACAAAAAGGTTGAATAAAATAGGATAATTTTTACTATTAAAATTTAGAGATGCTACGTAATTTGCTAGGCTTTTTATAGGTATTACTGTCATCTATGGTTTTAAGGTTTAAAATATTTCTTAAGGTAAGAATGTTTGAAGTTCATGATACTTTTATTAGAAATGAGGATGTGGGATTTATTAAATGGTAAAAGATTTTAAAGAAATAAAATATTTGGAAAATGTAAGAATAGATGTTCTAAATTATGTTAAATATTTTAATCAATGAAATGAAATTTGAATTAAAGAAATTTAATAAAATAATTATTATTTTAAAGTAAAACATAATTGTATGTTGTTGAAGAATACTTAAGTAATTGGGGTTTTGTTTGTATTTAGAGTTCCATATCATTTGTGGATTGAGTTTATGGAACTCAATCTCTGTCACTGAAAATACATTGCATTTTTAAAAAGTCTTGTTTTTGCTATCAGGCTACAATTTCCTAAAATCATATGTAGGATTAGACAATATCCACCACAGTACCCAAGTCCACATGCATTTGACTTCTGCACACTCTCCCATAACTTCAGGGTGTGCGGCTTGAGGCAAATAGTTGGTTTTGTTCCTGTTCTGTGACCTTGGGCTTCTGCTGAATAATTGACTTCAGGATCATCTTAACCATTCCAAACACTCTGCTCTTACTTTGGACCTCATTGTCCTAGATGTGAAACATGGCTCATTTTGTTTTATTTGCATATTACTATTGAAATAACAAGCAAACAATCAAGAAATTAAAACCAACTTACATAATTGATTTTATTATAGATCCAGAAAAGTCAATATTGTCAATATGGCTGTTTTCAAAATAACACAAAATCTGTATTTGTGTATATGTGTGTGTGTGCACGCACGCACGTGTGTGTGTGTGTGTGTGTGTGTGTCCATGTACACGTGCGTGCATGTGTGTATGTGGGTCTGGTTTTTCAAAGTTCATTGGGGTTTTCAACCTTCCCCATAGGAAGTTAGCTCCTCACACCATATCTCAACTCTAAGGCTTTGTTCTCTCTGCCAGCTAAAATATCTGTGCATCAGAGAGAGTCACAGAAAATTACTGTGGACAGAGTAATTGAGTGACAAATAGCTGTTATTGCCACAATCCCTTCAGGGAGTAAGATAAAACATGCTAAGTCCTTAGGCTATGCATGTGGGCCTATTTGCAGACCGATATTAGGATATAAGATGGTTAACCTGACTTCTTCAGGCCCTCAGGCAAGGGTTTCTGCTCTCTTTGAAGCAAGTATTCAATCTTTCCCATTCTATTCCTAAGTGTCTCTAGATAAGCTTTAATTTCTGCCTGATGAGGGCCAAATTTTCAGAACAGTGAGTTGGACTGAATCTAAGATGCTATCTTTAGTATGTATGCAGTCATTATATGTACACTAAAAGAAAAGGTGAAGCATCTTTACCAATTTAACAATGGTCTGAGAGTTTTATCTCAATTTGAGCCTTTATTTTATTCTCATTAAAATATAGCTTGCTTATACATCACTCTTGGGCAAACATTAAAAGTAAAATATAAGTGAAAAGTGGTTTGGTAATCTAAGAGTAAATATTAAGTATTAACATTTCAACTAGAAGTTACCAATGTCTTTGATATTTCCACATATATATCCTCTGTGGTGACATGAACATTGGTGATTCAATATTTTGTAGAAAAATGGTATATTGTTTTTCTCAGGACTTCTATCCACATATCTGATATCCACTATATAAGTTTTATTTTACAAGGTTAGGCAATGACAACTATATTACATCTGCTCATGGATGACAGTTATAACTTGTCCACATTAAAACATGTTTAAATTTGAAAAAAAATTATGTCAGTGGAATTTAGACAGCAGTCCTTGCATACCACAAGGTTTGCTCTCTATGTTTTCAATTGCTCATTGTCACCCACAATCTGAAAAGTTAAGTGGAAAATTCTCAAAATAAACAATTCATAAGGTTTACATTGCAGAACATTCCAGAGAGCATGGAGAACCCTTGGGAAGACATGCTGTACAACCCAGAATGTGAATTATTATTTTATCTATCATATCCATGCTAAATATGCCATCTGCCTTTTAGTCCTTAGTAGATGTCTTGGTTATCAGATTAACTGTCATGGTATTGTAGTGCTGTGTTGAAATAACCATTATTTTACTTTATAATGCACTCAAAGTACAAGCATAGAGAAACTGACAATTTGAATGTGCCAAGGAGAAGATTTACTATGTTTTTAAGTGGAAAGTGAATGTTCTGGACTTAATTAGGAAATGAAAAAATGTATGCTAAGTTTGCTAAGCTCAATGGTAAGAACGAATTTTTATCTATTAAATTATGAAGTAGAAAAAATAAGTCCATGCTATTGATTCTGTTGAGAAAGAAACTGCAAAGGATAGGCTGCAGTGTGTGGTGAGTGCTTGGTTAAGACAGAAAAGGCATTAAAGGAAAGGAACTGAAAACATTCTCTGAATGGTGGCAAAGTATTGCATCAAAAGGCATTAACCTAAGAGAGCCTGTAGAAGTGACACCAAGCTATTTACTGCAAGGAAGAAATGGTTAGTAGTTCAGTACTAAAAATTGCAAACATTACTGAAGTAACTAAATCTACTAATAAAGAAGCTGCTGCCACACTTCAGAGGTGAAGAAGTTGAGCAAGGAGAAAATGTCACGCAGAGTCTTCAGTTGTGATGAAACTGGTCTCTTCTGAAAGAAGTTGCACAACAGAGCCTATATTCATAAAAGAACAAGGAGGCACCAAAGTATACCATGAAAGGACAAGTTAAATCTGATACTATGTGGTGATGCTGTACAGTATATGATAAATCCAGCCATAGCATACTGAGCAAAACCCCACATAATCTCAAAAACAAAACTAAAAATTATCTTTCAATAATCTGGAAACATAATCAGAAAGCACAGGTGACATAGTATTGCTTACCAATTAGCTCCACCAATATTTAATCTCAGGGATGGAAACAATACTTGGAAGAAGAAGAATTTAAATTTGCAACCCTGTAAATATGTGAAGTCCCGGGTTCTATCCCCAGTACTAAAGAAAAAAAAAAAGAAAAAGAAATAAAAGCACACTCTATTCATTGACAATGAACCTGGTCATTATGAATCTGTTTGCTATGAAAATAAAAATGTTGGAGTTGTATTTTTACCTCCAGTTATAGACACATTGCTTCAGTTCCCTGACCAGAGCATTATTCAGTTTGTCAAAGACATACACACCTGTCTGGAATTTGATTACATTTAATTGGCAATCAATGAAGAGCCTAATCTGGAACTAATGCAGTGCTGAAAATCATTCACTATTTCTGATGCAATAACATTTATCAAAGTTGCAATAGATGAATTAAGACCAGAAACTCTTTGTGCCTACTGCAAGAACTTATGAAGTAAAGTTATGAATGATTTTAAAGAATGGATTCTTGGAGAAGGAAGAAAATCATTTACTTAGAAATACAAATTGGTGAAGAATTATTTGCTGACATTTTTAATGAAGAAATAAAAGAATATATTAAAAGTCATTAAGAAATGTGAATAAAAGAGGAACTGGATGAACATGAGCCATCTACAGAAGTGAGGGAAGAAAAGAAGAGAAAACTGAAGCAAAAGAAGCAATGTAAATATTACTGAAATCTGCCAAAATGTTTCAAGTTGTAGATTAAAAGACAAAATTATGGATTATGATTCTCAGATGGATTACAATATTAAAGTCACCTGGATGGTTACTGAAGATTTATAACTTCTGCAGCAACACTTTGATCATCAAAAAGAAAGGTAATAGCTTATGATGAAATTTAATAAAAAAATCTTTAAACATTGAGAATCATCAGCAATCAACATCATCTACTTCTGACATCCAACCATCAGCATTGTCATGGCTCCATGATGCAAGATTACTCAAAGCAGATGATCCTTCTGAATTGTCATCAGAAAGTCAGTAGCATCCTAATCTTAAATAATGTTAGATGACTATGCCTACATCATTCACCTCAGTTGATCTTATCACACAGACACCTCACATCACCACAAGAAGTAAGGTGAATACAATGTAACCAGAAACGTTATGGTGTTGACAGAGAAGAGGCTAGAGAGAGATCATACTTATGCAACTCTTTATTACAGTGTATACTTATAATTGTTCTATTTTATTAATAATATACTGTCAATCTCTGAATGTGCCAAATTTGTAAATTAAACTTAAGCACAGATATATGTGTATAGGAGACATATATTATATGTAAGGCTTGCTTCTTTCTGGAATTTCAGACATTTAATAGAAATGTTGAATATATTGCCTACAGATAAGGAATGGATTATGACAGTTATGTTTTATGTAGAAATTTCAGATTCTATGTAACTATCACAAAACGATGGGAGTTTATGCTTCTTTATATTCAGGCCTCAGCTCCATAATCAATCTGAATCCAGCATTGGCACATCTCACACAATCAATGGGAAAATGCCTAGTGTTATTGAGTCCTTGGTGGCACAAGGATGCATTTGCTTAGAAGATCTTATTATTCTATAACCATAATAAAAGCATGAGCATTCTGTTTCTTCTAGTTGTAGGTTCTGTGCCAACAAGAACTCCTCATCCAGGAATGGGAACAATTAAAAAAACAAAACAAAACAGTGCAATAGTATATTGTCTCTGATTCCCCAGAATCCTTGCCCATTATGATCCTCTGCATTCTTGGATACTCTTCCCTTTTGGTTAAACTCATAGTTTTTCCAGAATTTTTTATGTGTGAAAGAGATCTGTATCAGGAGAGTACAAATGATTACCTATTGTTATTGGACCACCTGCCTGTACTGGTTTAACTAAAAGGTTTACTTTAACTTGTTTTAGAGTTCATATATGAAATGTGCCCACAAAAGCTCATGTATTAGAAACATGCTATCAATGTAGCAATGTTCAGAAAAAAAATGCTTAGATTATGAGAACTGTAACCTCATCAGTGGATTAATCAAACTAATTAATTAATTTGAATGGACTTCTGGGTAGTAACAGTAAGCATGAAGTGTTCCTGGAGGAAAGAGGTCACTGGTACTGTTCTGTTGGAGAATTATGTTTGGTCTCTGGCTCCTGTCTCTGCTTGTGGCTACTGGGATCTGAACAGCTTTGTTCTGCAGCGTCCTTCTGCCATGATGCTCTGCCTCACTTCCCACCTACAGCAATGGAGGTGGTCAACCATGGACCAAAACTTCTGAAAACATAAGCCCCAAATAAACTTTTTCTCTTCTAAAATATTCTTGTGAGTTATTTTGCTCACATTGACCAAAAGCCCACTAACACAACTGGCTAAATTAGGAAGTTTAATGGTTGACAATAGCCCTGTAATTGAAGAAGCACTATGTTGATCACAATAACTAATTCACCAAGTTTGTAGCCTAGAAGAAAAATACAACCACTTCTTTCTTTGATGTTCATAAAGGAAACTCACAGAGAATTTATTTATTTGAGTGTATTTGGCCAAGTGCACTGAAAATTTGAGAAAATGAAGGGAAAATATGCAAATATAAAAAAGCCAATTTATGATAAATATTCTTCATTCTTATTTTCAATGACATTTCTCTGGAGATAGGTTCTTACCTACTGCTAAACTGATTGACCCTCTCTCATTCTGCCCTCCACACAGTCCTTTCTTTTCCTCCTCTGCTTTCTTTTATACCCTAATTCTATTTCTCTCTTACCTAGGGAAGTTTTATGACCTTAATTCTATTACTCCAAATAATATTTACCTTACATCACAAATTCTTCTCAGGTTGTTTCCTAGAGAGACACCCATTCTCACAGCTATGCTTCTTTGCTTTGAAGGGGTTTCATTCAAGAAGGTAAAGTATATTCAAATAAAAGTGCAGCTATATGTGTTACTGGAATTCGTGGCATGGTAGTTTCAAAAGGTTTTATAGAAGGGCTAAGCTTAAATTAGAATTATAATTGCAGAGAAAAAAATGAAAGAAATCAGGAAAAATTCTAGGCAGGAAGTCAGAAGAAGTAGCAGAAGTGTGAGGGAGAATTATTAATCAATTATTTGGGGGAAATTAGCTGTCTATAATTAGCTCTAACCAGTCAGAGGCTTTGGCATGAGCTTTCCTGTTCTACTATGACATTCTAGTTTCTGTTGTCATTCCTTAATGGTAAAGCAGATGCTTGCTAAAGTGAATTCACAGGCCAGTCTGCATTAGGGAGCTGTTTTTTCAGCTCTGAGATTCTAAGCCGTGTGCACAGATTCATAGTTATGGGGATGGTGGTATGAATATTTAATTCTTTCTTTCAATTTTAAATCTTCATCTATTTAATGAACATCTAGATTAATTAGTAAATTATCATATTGAAATGAATCCATTTAATTAAATCATCTAATGTTTAAAGCAGGAAGTTTGAGTAACAGAACTTATTTTTTTATAAGGTGGAGTAAGTAACAGTACAAGAATAAAATTCTGGAGGAGAGTGCCAAGGGGAAGCACTTCAATGTGAGCACATGGAGAGCCTGATGGTAGTAGCATTAACATAAAGAGCATGTTAAAGATAGAGGAAAATAAGATTGTGACATAATTTGTTCCAAAAGAAGCTAATTATAAGAGTAGTAAAATAAATTTCCTCACTTTTGCTATTTTGTTTAGGTCCTTCTTAAAAAATGAAAAAAATTTGTATGCCTCTGAATATCATCTCATTGCCATTATTTATTTTTAAAATTGAGGATGCAATAAAGAAGAGTGTAGTTAAAGTTATCTGTTGCATGTTAGTTGGAGTAATCCTATGAATCTGTTCCAGGAAATACAGCATTTTCTCTGGTGTAATTAAACTAAGAATTTTTCTGCCCCTAGGCTCTGCCAGTTACATTTTGGGGGAAGTCCATACTGATGTACCTCAAAACTACAGGTTCCCTAATCAAGAAATTCTATTATTTCATTAGTATATGGAATTTTCTTGATATATAATTGGTATATAGTAGATATTATTAATACATCAATAATTAAATGAATGCTGAAGTGTATGTAACACAAGTTCATCTTGAAGAAGGAAGGGAGGAGATTTTCTGCTCTCCCATTAAGCTCTGCAGAACTAATGCAAGGACAAAATCATATTTCTTATATCATGTGTGGGTGTATCATGTTTAGTTATAATTGACTCATAAATTAAATATTAAATTTTCCCATAAGTCCCTTGAACATATAAGGATGTATTCTCTTCTTATCAAACATCATCATCAACAACAATGAAGATAGCATTAATAATGATTAATATTTATATGTTATTGTCTTCTAGAGACTTTATTGGAGCCAAACCCTGCCACATGACTTTCCAGAGAAAATATTTTGTAATAGGAAGAAACTTGTAGAGGTTCTCTGCTCTTTTTTTCATACCCTTCAGCAAAGAAATGAGGGCCACATTGGTGAATTTGTATTCTTGAAAGGCACTGACCCTTTCTAAGGGATTTTTTTAAAAAATGTGTTTTCTCCATGATGAAACTTTTCAACAGTTTTACTTCTGTTTAAACATCACTTGGTTGTATAGTCTACTGAAAAATGTCTTATCTCTGGAAACTTCACAGTGTTTGGATAGCATCATACCTGTTACCTTGCAGAAGAAGCTCCTCGCTGCTAATACCCAGGGCATTACACTCTGCTCTTTCTCACATAAATAACTTCTCTTTCAGTATGCTACCTACCATATTTATAGTTATAAGAAAATGTTGCTGGGAAAACCAGAACATAAAATATACCAGCTACCTCATAAGAAAGACTGTGGGTATATAGAAGAATGCTAAACAACTCTTAAAAATTCCTGTATTTTAAATAGCACATATTATATACACAGACAAAAGAGGGTAGTATTCGTGAAAATATAACATTAATCATAAATTAATCCATGCATGTGTCTAAAACAAACTTTAATCCTGAAGTTTATTCTACATGTTTTTATATTGCCTTTATTTTTGATTTTACACAAAAGAATGATTTCAATACTGAGAATTATGGGTTTGAACTGAAGCAATTAACTGCTCAAGTCCAAAACCTTATAGGGACCAAAAAGTAGTTTTGCTCTAAAACTGGTCTTCATGAGAGACATTTCTGATAACTTCAAGGCTCTATCTATCTATCTATCTATCTATCTATCTATCTATCTATATATATATGTTTTAATCATAATAATTAATCCGTGATATCCTATCAATTAACTCAAATGTCCTATTAAGTCATAAATTAGTATACAGTAGCAATAAATTCAATAGGGAATTTTCTACTTTTTTGAGAGGCTCATCTTTTGACTATATAAAATAATTTGATATTTAATATATATTTTCCTTAACAATTCTAATAATTCCTCCAGAGATTTCCACCTGTCCAAAATCAGGTATGGTTTTTCTCAGATGGTTGTCAGGACTCAGACTTTCTTGCATATCATAAAAGTATTTTATGTGCCTCTGATTAGACTGTAATTTATTTTTTAAAATAATATACTACATAATATTTCTGACTATTTTACAGTTTGATATCATAAATATAGCCAAATATTTATTACTATTCATCTAGGATAGAGATCTTTGGGAAGGTTTTTCTCCTCCAACTGTCAAGTGGTAGAATCTCAGGCTTTATCCTTCCTCTGTTGCTTTTGAACCATGTACTTTTTCAATAATTTTCTCTTTCTTTTTTCCTTGCCATATTGAAAAATAATGTTACATAAAACATTGTGTATCCCCACTGATGATACTGTCAATTTTTGTACTGGGAATTGCACCCAGGATCTCCTTACCACTGATACAAATCCTCAATCTTCTTTATATTTTATTATGAGACAGTTGCTTAGTTGAAACAAAGACTTTGCTAACTTGCTTAGGACTTTGCAAGTTGCTGAGTTTGGCCTCAAACTTGCTATCCTATTTCCTCAGCCTCCTGAGTTGCTGGGATTGTAGGTGTGTACCACTGCAACAGGCTGATGCTGTCATTCTTTATATCTGTCTTCTGATGATTGATATGTTTTAGAATTCTTCATCCCATTTGATCAATGATGTATTCACCTATTCCCTGAATTCTAGACACATACATTACTTGAACTCAGCTACATATCCACTTGCGTATATAGGATATATTTCAATGTTATACAATCCTGATTCTTCTCTCCACAACCTTCCTCTCCCACAGTGTTTTCTAAAGCAGTGAGTGGAAATTATGTCTTTGCAGTTGCTCAGATCACAAACTTTTATATTATCCTTTCCTCTGTTTCTCCTATACCCTCCATACATATATCTACTGGATCAACATATTCTGCTACATTAATTTTTAAAATATACAAACTTTGTCAATTTATCATATTTTATAGCTTCCAGTTTGGTCCTGTCTACCATCATCCTTCACCTGGTTTACTGTAATATCCATCTTTCATTCTGCTTATTTTACACTCAATTATTGACAAATCATTCAGAATGATTCAGTATAACTGTTAAGGCAGACGACTGTATGACTTGTTTCAAAACATTTTTATTCTCACATTGGGACGAGTAAACAATGAAATTTCAGCAAAGTCCTATTTAACTTTCTGTGATTTGAACTTTATTCTAAAACTTTGCTCCTCTATTAAGCTGAGTTAGTATTACCTTTATTTTTTGTCTTTACACATGCCTAGCAATTCCTCAATGGACCTTTGTATTTACTGTTTAATAAGAATGTTCTTCCCCATTATATTGATATACCTCATGTAAAAGGAAAAAATATTCACCTATGAAAGTGGCAGAATGCCTAAGTAAATTAAATACTTGCTAAACAAATTAAGAAAACCATACACTACAGGTTCTTTCATAGGGAATAAGACTGAGTGAATAGCAGAATAAGATGTAGCTATTAATATTTGATTTACTTGTTCACAGAATAAAAATAAACATCTCTTTTTTCCCCTTAGTTAAGACATGCATCAGAGCATGCAGAAGTTTAATTGGTCTCTGTAACCTCACTAAACTAGTCTATAAAATCATTAAACAATAGTATTATATCATATGAGAATGTTATTACAGAAACTTATATAATAGTCTTAAACATGGAAAGTCCTTATGAAATGATCCTCCATCCTTTGTAACTTGGCATGGGTCTCCATATAGTTAATTGATTCCCATTATATAAGAGTTGTGATAAATTCTCCCTGTTACTAGAAAGTCTATGCATTATTTTGTCTCCACTTACAAAAATTCAAATATATTAATACTGCCTTGGGATTAAATCGAGTTGTTAAACACAGGAACCAGTTCAAATCTGCTGCATGAACCTTTATCTTAAAAATTTTTTAAGCATGTAGAACAATATATTGCTCCTCCTAATAAAAAAGTGATGGATTAAATAATATTAACCTATACTTTCTTAGTAAATGATTCAGCAATATAAAAGTATAATTTGTTTTAATCTGAAGAGTATAATATGACTTGGCCATATTTTTCCAGAATTTGAAGTTGATTACCTTTCTATAAATTGCCTGCACCTAACTATAGGCAATGGCACATAATGTGTGCTTTAAATAAGGCAGTGAAAGAGGGTCTCTCTCTGTACTGGCTTTCCTAAGTTGTAGAGAATGTGTAACTAATATCACTCCATTGGTGGAGGTGTGGTTGACTTCAGTTATTGCAGAGAGAATAATGTTTCAAGCTTCATTCCCTAATTTTCAGAGCAAGCCTAATATTTTGATTTACTGGAATCAAAGAAAATATAGAAGATAGAAAAAATAACCTTTAAGAGAGTACAACATATCACCAAAATAAGTGGAAATAATTCCACACTGGCATACAGCATTGTGAAGTTGTGTATCCCTGGGGGAAAATACTGTGAAAGCTCTATGGGAAGAACTTAAATAGTCCATAGACTAATTGCTAGAAACAGTAATGTTGCTGAAGTGCATAGCTGTTAACACTGGAAGCTAATTCAATGGAAAAATACTTTGAAAATCCTTAAGGACAATTAAGAAAATATTGTGCTTTTAAAGATCAATTAAAGATCAATTGAGAGTAAAGATAGAAAGAATATATTTCTGATATGAAAATGTAAAAAAAAAATACCTTTCTTCAGTCAGTTGATGTGCTTCATCCAAAACAGGGAGTAAACCTAAACAGGGAAAAACTGCATAGAACAGAAATCCAATTTAGGAGAGAGAAACTAAGGAACTATGAAGATACTAGAGGAGGGAGAATGATTGATGACAAAGGAATCTCAGTTCTGTCTAGAGAAAGGCAAAAGCCTCTGGGAGTTCTCAAAAAAAACTTTTAAGTCCTTCAAGAAATGAAATTGACAAATGTCTTATACAGAGGAATAAATTGAGAGAGACAGTTGAAAGAAACTTTGTTATTGATAGTGACATGTTAATGGAAAAGTGAGCAAGAGATTAAAAAAGATTTTTCTATGAAAAATCATGCAAGAAGTGAAAATCCATAATATAACATGTATACAAAACAGAAAAGTATTTACAGAATCAAAATAAAATTAGCATACACTGATTATATCAGGAAAATAAGAGTAAGACCTATTGGGATGAATAGAAGACAGTGGGAAAGAATAGGAGTAAGTTCTACATTTTTTAATGGTAATATGCTTTGTAGAATTTTAACTTATTAAGCTGTATTATGGAAATAAGGTATACATTATTCTATTTGTTCAGTAGTGTCCATGTTTATGTCTATTGTCTTAGTATAGTGATTAATAGCATACCACTCATTTTAAAAGCAGTTCTAGTCTGAATCATATATTATAATTTCAACATGGCTTAGAGCAAAGGAATTATTTCTTACTCATGTTAAATAGAGGGTTCAGTAGTGGCTGCAATAAGGACATGTGATTTTTGCTTAAAAGATGCACTCAAAATACTATTTTACTGATCAATGATAAAAGTATTTGAGTATAAGTGTCAACTAAAATAAATCTTGTACAGGCCCTTTATATAACAGATACATTATGGCATAAAAACAGTAATAATAAAATCACCTGTATAAACTCTTATCTTCAAACTTAATTTCTATTCTTATTCACTTGAACATTCTTTTATTAATTTAACATTATCTTAATAATTATTTGGGTCAGTGAAATTCTTTTTCAGTTTTCAAGATCTCAAAATTATGTTACTGAGGCAGAAATATACTTCAGCAATTGCTAAGAGTGAGATAGGTGCTAATAGAGGTGTATGCAAAAGGCTACAATAACACTTATGTTGTGCCTGAGGGTATGTGGCATTTCTATCAAGTAGGGAGTTAAGAGTGTGAATCTGTCAGATTGTTCTAAAGGGAAAGTGGTTGTGATGAGGGTAGAGAGGAGAGGGGAAGGAATGTTCTCTGCTCCCTTAGTGACTGTGGCCACTCAGTGAAATCATCATTTTCTCATAATCTTTTCAAAATACATACACAGCAGAAATTGGATATATTCCTTTTAGGAACTGAACATCTTTAAAAAAAAAAAAACCTCTGTAAAAAGTTATCTGGGTGATTTAATATATTTAGCTATCCTCAGTGAAATTATTTTACTGTAATATCCTGTTGTTCATAAAGCCCATTTTTAGATTAAGTGAGTTCTAAAAGGTGGGAAGGTCTTAAGGAGAAATCAGATGGAGCATCTTTCCTGAGAAGGATGAATGAGATCTTGTACATTGAGGTCAAAGTTGCTTTATAATGCAAAGTGAAAGTATATGATAGAAGAAGAAATAAACCCCAATGTCTATATATATATCCTCTGCTGCTTTCTCTGAGCTTAACTTTACCAACTTGAAGCTGTACACTAGTGAACCTTACATCTCATTATTGGTTTTGCTTTATTGCAAACTTTCAAACACTGGATGTAAAAGTTGATGCTTAAGGAGACTTTAACAAGAAGTTTCAGGGAATGTAGTTAGCATAGCCTTAAAACACTGTGAAAGAGAACTAAAAGGAACACTGAAAACTTTCAATTTCTTAAGAAATAAATTTAAAATGCAGGGCAGGAGTAGAAGCTACAAAAGTGGAAAGGGCCAGAAACTTTGGTAATAGTAAAGGCATTGGAAAGAGTCAGGACCATTCACAATAAAGCTCTCCATGTGGAAGGGTGAAGTTTTTAAGTCAGGGAAGCTTTTGATAGAAGAGAAGCTCAGAATAACCAAGAGCCACATCTGCTGCATAAGATCAATGCCATTTTTAAAGCAACAGGATAAATTGGACTGAGTTGAATCTCCTGCCGTGATTCTAACACTCCTGCTGCTCAGCTCTTCCCAAGTGAAGGTTCAACAGTTTAACAGAAGATTTTATTTGTGCAGTTGTCTCTATAGAAGACTGTTTTTGCCTACCAAACACAATGTTTTGATTACTACCTTATCTCATATTTACATTTGATTTAACCAGGATTTTTCTACTGGAAATAGAAACTTGGGAAATATTTAATGTTTGTTAGCAATTTGTTAATAATGTAAGCAATGTCATCTAAAACTAAATGACACTTGTGAGATGAAATGATGTTTTTACTAAATATAAATAAATAATAAACATGTTTTAGAATTTACATTGACATAAACATATATGTAGTGAACTCTAGGCATATTTATTTCTGAAACTGAGGGATAATATGAGATTGATAACTTGTAATTATTATTTTAAAAAAGGTAAGTTTCCACTTGTATACTGGATTTTTGTTTTCTTTGGATTGGTAATAATACCCTTCACAAGGTTTCATTTTTAAAATTTTAGATTCCTCTATGAATTGGGACTTTAAAGTAAAATATAATAAGAAAAAGCCACAAACTAATGACAATCATGTGATTATTCAGTGATAATAACTGGAAAATAACTGGAGAAACTGAGAGAGAATTTGATTATAAAATGTTAGTAAGAATTACTTTGGTTCAGCAAAGGTATTGAAGAGACTGAGATATTGCATTAAGTATATTTTTAGATGGGAAAAATTTGAAATCCTTATGTCAGGCTCTGTCAAACTGGTTGATGATCATGGTAATTCTGTTTAATCCTTGTACAGAATAACAGACAGAAGGGTTTGCCAGATAGATGGGAAAATGCCCTCTAAAGTGCCAATTATTTTATTTTCTTTTTTCTTTAATTGAAAATGACTGTGTTAAAGGGCTTTTTTATTTTTGGGATGAATGTAGTGTATTAGATAAAAGTATTATTAAAACAATATTTCATAAAATGACTATTACTTGTATTTAAATGAATAATTGCTTCATTATGACACTGAAATTCAAACATACAATGACAGCAATAGTCATTGGTAAGAGTTGCTTCCACTCAAAAATATTTACTTTGTATTCTTAATTTAAGAATTTTAAGTGAACATAAAATAGTTCAAAGTTATGAATACCATCTGATGTTTCTATATGTGTGTACATGGTATAAAGTTCAAATCAGGGCAAGCATATCTGTGTCCTCAAGAATATGTCATGCTGGGGCTGCAGCCGTTTCTGGGACTTCGAGTTGCTGCTGCACAGCTTTCTACCTTGCCGGACTGCCCCTAGTCAACTTCTGCGAGACTGACCTAGAGACCGCATCCTGCAAGTTTTTCGGTGGACACAACATCTTTGTTTGTATGTGGTGCTAAGGATCGAACCCGGGCCGCACGCATGCCAGGTGAGCGCACTACCGCTTGAGCCACATCCCCAGCCCAAGATAATATTGTTTAACTCTAGAGACTGTCATAAGTGGAACTATTTGTAAGCAGACTGGGTCCACTGAAATCTGCCTATGAATATAATAGAATTGTCTTTGCTGACCTCTTGATTATGAATCTAATTCTTTGGGTGGAAGAATCATTAGCTGCCATCTCCTTTGATGTCCATGTCACCCAACCAGATCCTGTGGCAGATTCCTGAACAGAGCTTCTTCACAAACCATTTCTTGGCATTGTAATTGGTGGCATTTTATCCTTTGGCTGTATTTTTATTGAACTTTTTCATTATGAAAAATATTTGGATCACTAGGAAATGCTGAGATGACGTGGATCTGGGGCAAACAGTCTGGGCCTCTCAGAACAGACTCTGAGCCCGGATCGGCTGAATTCAAGCTCCCGTTCGCCTGCTTCCCGCAGACAAACAGCTGTGACTCAGCACTAATCCATCCGGCTGAAACAACTGGTCAGCCCTTCTCATCCAACGGAGGTAAATGCCTACCGAGCCTTCATAGGTAGTGGCCACAGGTTTGAAACGGGGCTTGGGAGAGACAGTAAGGACCCACCCATTGCATTGGTCACCTGGCAAAGGGAAACGAACTGTCACCATTTTCAAGAGATACCACCATGGCAGAGAACTGACGTCATCAGACTGCGGCAGAGGAGATAACTTCATTGAAACCTGCGGCTACAGTGACATCTTCCCTTCCCTTCTAATACCTTTCCTCCCAAGCATCAAATAAATTTATAGGAGTAAACAGTAACTCAGCAGTCAAACAGAACAAGAAGTAACATGAGCAGCTTCAAAAAGCAAGGAAGAAAAGGAGTACAAACAATGCAGGACAGCCTAAATATTCAGGAGGACCTAGAGTCATCAGAAAAATGGTCATATAAAGAACTCAAGGAACACCTTAGACAGATGGAATGGAACCTTAAAGAGGATACAAGACAGCAAATTCAAGCAGTGAAAGAACACATTGAGAATGAATTACATAAACAGATAAAAGAAGAAGTTAAGCATCTTTATCAGGAGATAGAGATTACAAAAAATAATCAAACAATAATTCTAGAAATGAAGGAAACGATAAACCAAATTAAAGACTCAATTGAGAGTATCACTAACAGAGTGGAGCAAGTAGAAGCCAGAACGTCAGATAATGAAGACAAAATATATCATCTTGAAAAGAGTCTAGCCAACTCAGTAAGGCTGGTAAAAAATCACGAGAAAAACATCCAAGAGTTATGGGATAACATAAAAAAACCAACCTTACGAGTCATCGGGATAGAAGAAGGTACAGAGATTCAAACCAAGGGAATGAGTAACCTGCTGAATGAAATAATTACAGAAAACTTTCCAGAAATAAAAAAGGAAACAGATATACAAATTGAAGATGCATACAGGACACCAAGCACACAAAATCACAGTAGACCAACGCCAAGACACATTGTTATGAAGATATCCAATATACAGAACAAAGAGAAAATATTAAAAGCTACAAGAGAAAGGAGACAGATTACATTCAGGGGTAAACCAATAAGGTTAACAACGGATTTTTCATCACAGACACTGAAAGCAAGAAGGTCATGGAACAATGTATTTCAAACACTGAAAGACAATGGATGCCAACCAAGAATTCTGTATCCAGCAAAATTAAGCTTCAGGTATGACAACGAAATAAAAATCTTTCATGATAAACAAAAGTTAAAAGAATTTGTAGCCAGAAAACCAGCATTGCAAAGCATTTTGAGCAAAACACTACACGAGGAAGAAATGAAAAACAATAACCAAAACCATCAGTAGGAAGTGCCTCGGTAAAGACAGAGGGCGAGGGGAAAGATAATCATGGAGAAACAAACTAAATTTTTTTAAAAAAGGATAAATAATCAAACATGGATGGAAGTACAAACCATATATCAATAGTAACTCTGAATGTTAATGGCTTAAACTCTCCAATAAAGCGACATACGCTGGTATCATGGATTAAAAAAACAAATCCAACAATATGCTGCCTCCAGGAGACACATCTGATTGGAAAAGACATGCACAGGCTGAAGGTGAAAGGATGGGAAAAAATATACCATGCACACGGTCCTCGTAAGCAAGCAGGGGTGGCCATCCTCATGTCAAATAAAATCGACTTCAAGACTAAGTTAATCAAAAGGGATAAAGAAGGACATTATATACTGTTAAAAGGAACCATTCACCAACAATACATAACAATTATCAATATTTATGCACCAAATAACGGTGCTGCGACATTCATAAAACAAATTCTCCTCAAGTTCAAGAATCAAATAGACCACAACACAATAATTATGGGTGACTTCAGCACACCTCTCTCACCATTGGACAGATCCTCCAAACAAAAGTTGAATAAAGAAACTATAGAACTCAATATCACAATCACTAACCTAGACTTAACTGACATATATAGAATATATCAACCATCATCAAATGGATATACTTTTTTCTCAGCAGCACATGGATCCTTCTCAAAAATAGACCATATATTATGCCATAGGGCAACCCTCAGTAAATATAAAGGGGTGGAGATAATACCTTGCATTTTATCTGATCATAATGGAATGAAACTGGAAATCAATGATAAAAGAAGGAAGGAAAAATCCTACATCACATGGAAAATGAACAATATGTTACTGAATGATCAATGGGTTACAGAAGACATAAAGGAGGAAATCAAAAAATTCTGAGAGATAAATGAAAATACAGACACAACATATCGGAATCTATGGGACACAATGAAAGCAGTTTTAAGAAGAAAATTCATCACCTGGTGGTCATTCCTCAAAAAAAGAAAAATACAACAAATAAATGAGCTCACACTTCATCTCAAAGCCCTAGAAAAGGAAGAGCAAAACAACAGCAAATGTATCAGAAGGCAAGAAATAATTAAAATCAGAGTGGAAATCAATGAAATTGAAACAAAAGAAACTATTGAAAAAATTAACAAAACTAAAAGTTGGTTCTTTGAAAAAATAAATAAGATCGACAGACCTCAAAGAAAGAAAACTACAGACCAATATCTCTAATGAACCTAGATGCAAAAATCCTCAATAAAATTCTGGCGAATTGAATACAAAAACACATCAAAAAAATTGTGCACCATGATCAAGTAGGATTCATCCCTGGGATGCAAGGATGGTTCAATATACGGAAATCAATAAATGTTATTCACCACATCAATAGACTTAAAGATAAGAACCATATGATCATCTCGATAGACACAGAGAAAGCATTCGACAAAGTACAGCATCCCTTTATGTTCAAAACATTAGAAAAACTAGGGATAACAGGAACTTACCTTGACATTGTAAAAGCTATCTATGCTAAGCCTCAGGCTAGCATCATTCTGAATGGACAAAAGTTAAAGGCATTCCCTCTAAAATCTGGAACAAGACAGGGATGCCCTCTATCACCACTTCTATGCAATAAAGTTCTCGAAACACTGGCCAGAGCAATTAGACAGACGAAAGAAATTAAAGGCATAAAAATAGGAAAAGAAGAACTTAAATTATCACTATTTGCAGATGACATGATTCTATACCTAGAAGACCCAAAAGGGTCTACAAAGAAACTACTAGAACTAATAAATAAATTCAGCAAAGTGGCAGGATATAAAATCAACACGCATAAATCAAAGGCATTTCTGTATATCAGTGACAAAACTTCTGAAACGGAAATGAGGAAAAACACTCCATTCACAATATCCTCAAAAAAAATAAAATACTTGGGAATCAACCTAACAAAAGAGGTGAAAGACCTATACAATGAAAACTACAGAACCCTAAAGAAAGAAATAGAAGAGGATCTTAGAAGATGGAAAAATATACCTTGTTCATGGATAGGCAGAACTAACATCATCAAAATGGCGATATTACCAAAAGTTCTCTATAGGTTTAATGCAATGCCAATCAAAATCCCAATGGCAGTTCTTGTAGAAATAGCTAAAGCAATCATGAAATTCATATGGAAAAATAGAAGACCCAGAATAGCAAAAGCAATTCTAAACAGGAAGTGTGAATCAGGCGGTATAGCCATACCAGATTTCAAACTATATTACAGAGCAATAGTGACAAAAACAGCATGGTACTGGTACCAAAACAGGCGGGTGGACCAATGGTATAGAATAGAGGACACAGAGACTAATCCACAAAGTTACAACTATCTTATATTTGATAAAGGGGCTAAAAGCATGCAATGGAGGAAGGATAGCATCTTCAACAAATGGTGTTGGGAAAACTGGAAATCCATATGCAACAAAATGAAACTGAATCCCTTTCTCTCGCCATGCACAAAAGTTAACTCAAAATGGATCAAGGAGCTTGATATCAACTCAGAGACTCTGTGTCTGATAGAAGAAAAAGTTGGCTCCGATCTACTTATTGTGGGGTCGGGCTACAAATTCCTTAATAGGACACCCATAGCACAAGAGTTAATAACAAGAATCAACAAATGGGACTTACTTAAACTAAAAAGTTTTTTCTCAGCAAGAGAAACAATAAGAGAGGTAAATAGGGAGCCTACATCATGGGAACAAATTTTTACTCCTCACACTTCAGATAGAGCCCTAATATCCAGAGTATACAAAGAACTCAAAAAATTAGACAATAAGATAACAAATAACCCAATCAACAAATGGGCCAAGGACCTGAACAGACACTTCTCAGAGGAGGATATATAATCAATCAACAAGTACATGAAAAAATGCTCTCCATCGCTAGCAGTCAGAGAAATGCAAATCAAAACCACCCTAAGATACCATCTAACTCCAGTAAGATTGGCAGCCATTATGAAGTCAAACAACAACAAGTGCTGGCGAGGATGTGGGGAAAAGGGTACACTTGTACATTGCTGGTGGGACTTCAAATTGGTGCGGCCAATTTGGAAAGCAGTATGGAGATTCCTGGGAAAGTTGGGAATGGAACCACCATTTGACCCTGCTATTGCCCTTCTGGAACTATTCCCTGAAGACCTTAAAAGAGCATGCTACAGGGATACTGCCACATCGATGTTCATAGCAGCACAATTCACAATAGCTAGACTGTGGAACCAACCCAGATGCCCTTCAATAGATGAATGGATAAAAAAAATGTGGCATCTATACACAATGGAGTAGTATGCAGCAATAAAAAATGACAAAATCATAGAATTTGCAGGGAAATGGATGGCACTAGAGCAGATTATGCTTAGTGAAGCTAGCCAATCCCTAAAATACAAATACCAAATGTCTTCTTTGATATAATGAGAGCAACTATGAACAGAGCAGGGAGGAAGAGCAGGAAGAAAAGATTAACATTAAACAGAGACATGAGATGGGAGGGAAAGGGAGAGAAAAGGAAATTGCATGGAAATGAAGGGAGACCCTCATTGCTATACAAAATTACATATAAGAGGTTGTGAGGGGAATGGGAAAATAAACAAGGAGAGAAATGAATTACAGTAGATGGGGTAGAGAGAGAAGATGGGAGGGGAGGGGAGGGGGGATAGTAGGGGATAGGAAAGGTATCAGAATACAACAATTACTAATAGGGCATTATGTAAAATTGTGGATGTGTAACCTACGTGATTCTGCAATCTGCATTTGGGGTAAAATTGGGGGTTCATAACCCACTTCAATCTAATATATGAAATATGATATGTCAAGAGCTTTGTAATGTTGTGAACAACCAATAAAAAAAAAAGAAAAAAGAAAGAAAACAATAAACAAACAACAAAAAAAAAGAATATGTCATGTTTTTCTGGTGAAAACATTCAAAATCCATTCTAGCTTTTTGGAAATATCCAGTACATTATGGTTATCTCAATTTATTTTTATTAACATCTAGTTGAACAAGTATTTATAATATTAAATGTTCACTTAGACATACTTAAATGAATAAATCTCTATTTCAGGGTTCAAATATGCTGATCCTTTCTCCTTTACCCTCTTCTTTCTTTTGCTTTCCCCCTTTTTCTTCACTTCCTTCACATCTTTCTTTTCTCCCTGACTTCTTAGAACCTTGACTCTTTATCGACATAAAATCATTGAGATACACATACATTTAATTAAGTGTAATTATATGCTACTTATGTATGCTTGTATAATTGTGCACAGGGTTTCAACATTGTAGATGAATGTACATGTGTATAAACATTATTAGTTTAATAATCTAGTCTGTAGGATTTACCTGCTTTATAACTTTAAAATGGACATTTTTGGTGCCACCTCTGTCATGACATGTCATTTCTTAGTTTGATTTTGAGCTTCATATTAACTAGTTTGAAAACATTTATGTTTAATCTGGTATGAAATATAGAGAACCATGATTTTGGAGAAGATTCTAAGTGTCTTCCATGGAAATATTTTGATGATAATAAATGCATATTTGACAGGATTGAAATAATAGAAAAGTCACAACCAGCAATACAATTGTCGTGTTTTTCTTACAGTAAAATTGGTTGTGAAATGTAAACCAAATATTGGTTTTGGCTCTAGAAGAGTTTGCACATTTTAATGTTTTAACTTCTACATTTGTTTCTTAACTGTTTTTAATTTACTAAGAAATATTTTGACGTTCTTAGATTACATTAAAGGAATTAGAGTCATTTGCATTAAATTTGTAGAGGTAATTATCTTGTAGCCAGAACAAATCAATAAACACAACAAATACCTCCCATAAAGACAAATCAAACAAAACAAAACTAGAGATTCCAAATGAATGGTAATTATATAGATTAAGAAATGTTTTAATGGGAGGAGAATAGAATTTCAATGGATTAGACAAAGGGGAATGAAATGAAGGGAAATGTGTTGGGAATAGGAAATACAGTAGAATGAATTGGACATAACTTTCCTATGTTCATATATGAATACATGACCAGTAAAACTCTACATCATGCACAACCACAAGAATGGAATCCTAATTAGAATAAGTTTAACTTCTTGTATGGATAATATGTCAAAATATACTTTATACTCATGTATATCTAAAAAGAACAAGTAAAAATATGAAGAAAGTGGAAAAAAATTCTAATGTGGATTTTTGAAACTATTGCTTGATAATAAAAAATAAATTTATGTGAGTCTGTACTTTGATCACAGATGCATTGAATTTTTCTCCTCTCAGTTAATATATTTTATTGATTATTGTTATGCACTCTAAACACACTAATTTCCACAATTCTGTATATTGACAATTAAAAAGTAATCAAAGCATAGTCTTCATGATGACTATATAACAATGTAGTAATTCATCAAGTGAGCTTATTATTATAGATTTGGTACAAGATTTCCACTCATTTTGTTAAATATTAGTCGTAGGTCAAAATAACAATCATGGCATGTTTGGAAAGCTAACAAATCTTTATTTTTTACAGGATTTTATAAACAACCAAAAATAGTATTATGTTAAAGTAAGTTGTGCTTCAAACTTTCCAATTCTTTTGAGATTAGTTCTTTTACAAATTGTGCACAAAATATGCACAAATATTTTATCAAACGACAACAAAAACAACAGAACACTTCCATTATCTGTGATAAACATTTAGAACTGGTAGCAGAGCAGTCAGACCCTGTGATCCTGCGTCTCCCCTAAGGCAGCTTGTGTTCCTGCAAGTGGAGAGCAGGAAAGGGGGTGAATGGTAGGAGAAAGGAGGATGCCAGACAGTGAAGTGGGAAGCACTGGGGGGTCAGAAATGTAAATTGTACTGCAGCTTTACTTAAAGTCACTTGTGACCTTTACCAAGGTATTCAGATTTTCAGAATGTTGACTTTTCTCATCTGTAATATTCAGAATGTAATACGATTTTCATAAGGTTATTATATGGATTTAACAAAATAATTTTTATAAACAGCCTACTCTAATGCAGGGTATATTTCATTAAATGGTTGGTTTTTTTTTTCTTTCTTTTTTTCCTTCTTCTGTGTTCTCTCTTCTCTTCTTTTTCTTTCCTTTCATTTTCCTTTCCCCTCTTCTCCATCTCTTCCTCTTTTATCCTCTTCCTCTTTCTGTCTTTCTGTTATCAGAATTGCAAGGGTGGGAACAGGAACAATGGTGGTAGCTATGGAAGTCTGAGTCTGGGAAAGAGTGAGATGTTAGAGAGCCAAAAAGTTTTGTGTTAGTAAAATTGTATTATTTTTTAATATTTCAGAAGCAGATCAAAATTGCTAAACTACAGTGTTTAAATCTATGCTCTATAATTCTATGCAAATTCCCACCCAAAAGGACAATGATTAACAAGGAAAATGACCAGCACTTCCTGGAGTTTAAAAACTTAGCAGGTTACTTATAAGAAAGTACAATTCAGGATGTATCAAAAATAGTCAAATATGTTTACTAAAAGAGATGATCTTGTTCCGAGTGGGACATTTCATGGCATAGGTGTGGTAAATATGTTAACTATATAATATGTTTGCTTTTTAGTATTTGAAATTGAATTGAGCTTAATATTTACTAATAAATATATTTTAGTATTTGCTCTTAAATAGTATCTCCCTAGTTTTCTTAGGTTCAGACAGTCGAAGCAAATCTAATAATTTTGTCGTGGCTTTACTATTGAAATGCTACCATTTACCTCATTAGTGTGTAAATTGAAGGCAGAATATAGACGAGATATCAGAGCTTTTCTATGACTTCTGTCACATTCAGAAAATGCTCACTTTACTAACACATGGTAATATTCTGTGCTAAAAAGTATGGCTAAAATACAAGTTACGATTTATTTATTTGGTTATCATGATGACTTTATTATTGTTGGTTATCTCATTCTGAAACCTATCTTATTACATTTCTCTTGTGTAGATTTTGGTTTTTGAGAATAATAAAGTAATATATATTCAATGCAAAAACTTAGAACATAAAAAACTATAAAGCACAAAATAAAAATCTATGTACTGAAATCTAGCTACAAAAAGCAAATTCTTAGTACACACATCCATATCCACACATAAGAATCTCTACACACTTATTTGCAAAATGAGATCAACGTGTTTGTATCATTTTGTATCCTGAATCTAACTTCACATTTGTCACGTATTTCTGTAATACTAAAGTTAATTAATTTAAAATACATGAATAACATTTACATGACATTCCATTATTAATATTTAAGCCAGTTATTGCAATCCTGGCAACCTGAAAGGCTGAAGTAGAAGGATTTCCAGTTCAAAGCCAACCTTAGCAATTTAGAAAAGTTTTAGGTGACTTAGTGATACCCTGTCCAAAAATAAAACATAATAATAATAATAAAAAGGGCTGGGGATGTAGCTCAGTTTTTAAGCACTCCTTGGTTCAATTTCTGGTTACAAAAACAAAACAAAACAAAACAAAACAAACAAAAAACCCTTAGGCGATCCACTTAATTTTCATGCATTGATCAATATTTGCTCATTATTTATTTCAGAAAATTAACTATGAAAAAAGGATGGAAAACATATATACACACACATATATACCTATTTCGTTACATTTCTGAAACCTATCTAATTACATATATGAAGTACCTGTATGAAGCTATACCTGTACCTATACCTAAATGAAGGTACAGTTATGTACTTGTATCTCTATGAAGCTTACCTTAATATAAGGGTAAGCTAATATAATCTTTATTCATAAATATGTGAATTAGGGTAAGCTTCTTTCCAAAATCTTCAATATTTATAGGATAAGTTTAATTGTTGCTGAATAGCAAAGAGCATGTATCAAACAATGTCTGTTTGGCATTCAGTGTACACTAAGAACAATATTTGCACAAGTTTTCTTAGTAAAATTGTTTAAAAAAATTCATGTCCCATAATCCTAGGAGAATTCTTCTTTTATCCCAAATTCTAGTCATTTTCATGATTTTATATTTTTTTCACTTTTAAAAGAGCAATATTTCTTAAAAATTTGAGTGTGCTTGTTAAATTATTAATACCAAAATGTACTTTAGGGAAGCAGCTACAATAATAGATCCAGACAGAACATCTCTAGGTACTAACTTTGCACTTTCCTTTCAGGTAAAGAAATGAAAAATATTGATTCTTTGAAGCCATGTTAGTGTAGAAAAGGTCAGATATTGACCCTTTGTAGTTTGAAACTTTTTATGTTTCAGTGTACAGATAGCCTGTACCTATAAACATCTATTTATAGGAAATAATCCATTTATAAATTTTCCATTTAAGCTATAGACTTACTTAAAATAAGCCCAAAGTTCAATGAGCTTTACATGGTGTTATTAAAAATTATCTGCTTGACCTTAACCATATCTGTATCAGTGATAAGGGTTAAGATATCAAAAAGTAAACACAATAAAATCAGAAGTGAATAAAATGTCAAGATTTAATATTAACTCCTTCACAAATAATCCCAGCACATTTTGTAATAATAAGGTCTTACTCAACTAAAAGAGTGACACATTTTGATTCTCTTTGTTATTATAGTGACATTTCAGAGTAACTGCTTTGGTCCGTCTTAGATAACAAAAATTTTCCAAGTCAAAAGTTCATTTCAGTTATTGAAACATCCTTTTCATTGGCAGATGATGCCTCTTTTGGAGTGGTTTGCTTTTTTGATAAAATTCTGAATCCAGTTGTGTATCCCTAGCTTTTTATACTGTGGTTGATTAACCTGGGGAGAATATTGTCTGTGTTAGAGTTTTTTTCAAAATGATTAACACTGTCTTCCACATGTGGCCAATAGACAATATAATCACTTTGTCCTCTTTCAGTACTTTGCTCCCTTGATCCACTCCAGTTAATCTTGAGCCTAAAGATGTTTCATACATGAATCAGACTCTATATAGCTGTGGTCCTCATACTACAAGGAATACTTGTGCAGTTGTCTTTGTGATCTTTCACTTGAATTGGTTTTATGTGTGGGGGAAAGTGAAGAATATTTTTATAGGATGTCTTCATCATTCTTCAAATAAATTATATTCCCCCTGTCCATTCAACATACCAAATACTGTGTATCCTGGAAGAAATTATTGGTGCAAAGTTTACAAAAATATCATATGCAAAATATTTTTAAACATTTAATTTGTAGTTTCTTTATACACAATCAAGTCTCTCACTTTTATGCTGTAGAAATACATGCTTCCTATTGTTTTGTTTTAGAATTATATTTTCAATTGCTACATAGCAAAGCTCTGTTGAATCAACAAGTGGAGAAGTTCAGACCCTTTAATTCTCAGGTCCTTCCCATTGGATTGTGATCATCTACCTAGCAGAATCCTCTTGGCCAGAGAGCTCACCCCACTCTACACACATACCTCTCAGACTAGAGCCTCTTTTTCAAAGTTCCTTTATATGAAGAAGAACAGACATTCTTTGGCTCTTTTACTCCAATAAATTCAGAGAAAGCACAGTATCCTTATTACTATAGATTCTAATTTTTTCTTCCCTCAGGAAGACAAAGGTTTGCAATGTTGGGGATGAAAATATTTCAGTGGCTTGGTCCTGCCGACAATTATAATATTATCTCTAAGCTACTTATCCCAACACTTCATCCAAATAGATCCAGTATGACCTTAACTTTATCAGAGTGTGAAGGAAGAAACAATATTTCTAAATTTCCAAAGAATTTAAATAACTGGTATCTCTACATCTTTCATCTCTTTTCTGCCATTTTCTATTGGGATCAAATGTCACTCAGTATAATAGGTTGAATAAAAAATCTTGGAAAATAATATACAATTGGGCTTGTAAATCACTCATAGTTTAGTTATGGTTCTATCTATACAGACAGAAATTTTTAATCAACACAGAGTCAGTATATTAGGATTCCAAATTCCACCTCAATTTCTATATATGCACTGCATTTGCATATATATTTCAGTGCATATATTATTGACTTATTATTGCATTACATAGTACATGAAGACATACTTGTTTAAAATAATGAACATTATCATCTTAATAGTTTTTGTGGGTGACGAATGGCTGAACTGGATTCTCTGGTAAAGAATCTCTCATGAGGTTGCAACTAAAAGTTGATTGGTACCATATTCCACTCAGTGATTTATAGGGTGACGATTCCCTTCCATATTCATTCTCATACTTTTTTGGCAGTTCTGAGTTTCTCATTAGGTGTTGACCATAGACATCTATTCCTTGCCACTTGAACTTCTTTACAGCATAGCTGATAAGATGGCAGCTTCCTTCTCTCTGACCAAAATAAATAAATAAGAAGAACAGTGACATACCATTATTTTTGTCACATACAATTCATAGAATGAGTCATTAGGTTTAACACTAAGAAAAGTCAAGAAGATCATCAGCCCACCAAAACTAGGAGAGAGGAGTGATGTGGAGTCATTTCAGATGTCCTCTACAATTATTAATATCTGTTATCTATCAGCCTTCCAACAGTAGATGTATGTTCTTTATATACCAATGTTCAATTTTTGAAGCACCATAAACTATAACTAGTTCCCAGGAATATAAACTTACACAGTATTTTCTTTAAAATTCTATTAGATATTGCAAGATTCTCCATATAAGTGAAGGTATGTGAAATTACTGAAGGAAAAATCAAAAGTTTTCCCACTCAAAACTTGAACATAGAAAAACAGTTTGTCATTTGTGATGTGATACTTTTTCTTCAAGTTCCCCCATTTTCCAAGGTTATGAATGTGTTACAGTGAACTCTAGCAAAGCAATATGAGTAGGTTTCCTAATAGCTTTTTTTATTCCTAAATCCAGGTTATCTAAGTTAGTATCTTCACACACATATTCTAGAAACTTGAACTCATCCTTTGCTCTTCATTTCTTCTTATTTTCCAATCCAATCTTTTCAAATCCTGTCAGGTCCACTCCTTTATTCTTACTACCATCCTTACTTTCAAGGCATATCTACTTTCCTCCATTTCTTCCTCCTTAGTATCTGCATCTTCTCTTCCTCATTTTTTTCATATTTTGTCAGAAATAAAATTTCAAATTCATATATGATTTCAATAGTCTTCTATTTAAATTTTATCAACAACACCCTGTTTATAAGAAATTATGAACTCCTAAACTTTGAATGGAGGAACTTCAACAATTTGACCCCAAGGCAATTTTATCAGACTCATTTGAAATTTCTCCTCCCCATGTATCCAATATTCTAATTCACCTGGTTCGTTTGTAGTTTACATAGCATGCACACAAACTCAAGTCCTTTGGTCAAACACAAAGTTGATACTATCTGATCCTTCTCTTCCCTATTCATTAGGTTCCACTAATTCCCTTGGAAACTGAGTGCTTCCCTCTGCCAAGGGACCAGGACCAGCACTGGCTTCATTAAAGAAGGTTGGAATCCTGAGCAAAACCCTAGGAGTTATAAATTAAAGAGACAAGACTCTAATTACCTTTAAAACCAGCTCCAGGAAGGCTTCTCCTAGCTCCTGCCTCTAGCCACCTAATGTGGTAGGGAGGTTTACAGAAGAGAAGAGAGGGGGGGGGGGAGGGGGAAGAAGGAGGGAGGGGGAGGGGGGAGAGGGAAGGGGGAGGGAGGGAAAGAGAGGAGAGAGAGAACACACCAGGGAGTGGGCTTTTATTGGGGAACAAAAAATTCCGGGGAAAATCCCATCCAATGAAGGTTAAGGGGGGCAGCATCCCAAGGTCAGGGGTGAGGATTGGGTCTTCAGGGCAGTGGCCAGACATGCCTCTGCATGGACAAGCCCTCGGACCTGGAGAAGGGTGGGGAAAGCTCTGACACAGCTGTGTCTAAGTGCCTCTCACTCAGCCAGAGAGGTAACTCAAATCACAGGCGAGGATGGCCTCCCACACATCCCAGCTCGCTTCTCTTCATCACCTGTCAAACAAATGTAAGTGGACTAAATCTCTGTATTACCATTTTGCCCCCAAAAGTTCATTTCATTGTTTCAGTGTTGAGAGTTGAACCCTGAGCCTCACCTATGCTAGGCAAAGTTTCAATCACTGAGCCCAAAAAATCTCTTATGATTGTGATCTTCCTTTTTAAGTTTTCATTTTTTTCCAGTTTGAGCAGAGGGCTTGGTTGATATTTAACTATTTTCCAGTCAAAATCCCTGATTTGAGCTCATGTGTTCTTACATGGGTTCACATTGTGTGTAGATAGATACCTAGTGCTCTGAGAAAGGGCTCTGAGCAGTGGGAAGGGCTTCTCAAATGTTTGGACTTGACAAATGTTTAGAGCAAGGTCTGGAAAAAGGTAACACATTTTCCAACCTTTTCCTGTCATCACTGTCCTGAAAGTAGACCCTTAGAGAATCCCCCTTTTGAAGCTGGGCATTCTCATCCTCATGATGTAGACAAAGAGTGCAGATTTTAGGAAGTATTAAATAAATGCTATTGAATGAAAAACAAAACACCTCAATATGATTGTTCTTTTTAACTTTTCTCCCAAATGTGCACTGACCCATTACTTACATCAAACACAAACTATAGGGCTGGGGATGTGGCTCAAGCGGTAGCGTGCTCGCCTGGCATGTGTGCAGCCCGGGTTCGATCCTCAGCACCACATACAAACAAAGATGTTGTGTCCGCCGAGAACTAAAAAATAAATATTAAAAAATATTCTCTCTCCTCTCTCTCCCCCCTCTCTCACTCTCTCTTTAAAAAAAAAAAATCACAAACTATAAGTTCTGGCGTTTACAAGACTGTAAGTTCTGACATTTTATGTGTCATACTTCACATACAAAATTTTAAGACATTCTTAAAGTCAAACTAGATAGAAAATTTTTGTACAAAGGCTCTTTGTATCAATTATCATTAATGGGTTTAATTCTACTGCATTGCTCTCCCTCTGTGACTATTTTTTATTACATAAATTTAATATTATTTTAAAATAATATTTTCAACTTTTATTTTATTATTTTATTTCATTTTAATTTCCTAAATGCTAAATGTCCTATGGAAGAGTACTTGATACAAATCAATGTTCCTTTTCAGGGTTTTCCAAAATAAGTAATTAAGTTCATCCTTTAGTCTTTACTACTATTTTATATACACACACAAATATATAATTACAAAATTATAAATTGTAAAGTATTAATATATGTAATATGTATGCACATAATTGATTATTTTCAATTAATATGATAATGCAGGGTTCTTCTTACCTGCTTAAAAAGAATAATATTTAAGCAAAATGTAGTTTATGAGTACTGATTTTAAATAATAACTATTTTTCTGTTTAGCTTTCATATAGATTTCAAACAAGTTGAAGAATTTCATGGCTTCTCTCTATAGTTGGCTTTTGGCACTATCACATGTTCCTAAAGGGCCTTGTGTGCTAAATTGTCTCCTCTGATAGTTTATAATTAGAAAATATCTGAGGTGAACAAATCAAAGCCTTTGTGATAGAATTGAAGCAAAATAGTAAACTAATATATGTGAATCTCACAGAACCTAAGTTTTAGTTGAATGCTTATCTGGGCTGTTAAAGGAATAGAGTTTGTATAATTAATTAATAGGTTAAGAAAATATGCTCTTTGCAGAGATTCTGCATATTAATTGGTTATATGGGAGCTCCTGAGTCTTGTGTGTGCTCAGTGATAATATTTATGTTCTTATTGATTCGTAAATTCAATTGTTGGGCGTTACAGTTAGTCTAAATGTGAGGGGAAAGGAAGTGGCAGTTCATATCATTGTAGGATTAGGTGGAGACAGAAGCTGAGTCTCCAGACTACTGATCATCAGAGTCAGACATCAGAAATCTGCTGCGGTATGTTGAACAAAGATCCAGTCCTGCATGAGACATAGCATTGTGACTGCTGAGACTATATTCTGCCAACTGGAGTGGTGATTTAAATTATGGTCCTTGAACAGTATGGTGAGGAGAGAGGTCTCTGCTGGAAACTCCTGGTGCAAAGGCACAGGTTGAGAGTGTCCAGTTGCTATGGCGAGGCCATGCTCAAAAGGAGGTTCCCTGCCTGCCACAGGACTGCAGTTCTTGAACTTAAATTTAGACAGGAGCTACCTGGGGTAAAGAATTATTAACCGCAAAGTGGATCATTCTAATTGACTGCCCATACCTATAACCTTGTTTCTGTTTGCTTTGAGGAAACTCTTTCACAGTGAATCCCGTGGATGTTAAAACCTGTATAATAAGCATGATGAGCTAATCAGGAACCAAGATCTATGGAGCCCCAGCTTTTTCTCTCTTTGTGGTCTGCTTGTCTTTTTTTCATCCCCTATATTTCTAGTTTGGTGAGCATTTTATGACAAATGGGAACTGTATTTTGTTAAATTGATTTTTATATCTATCGATATAATTATGTAGATTTTTTTCATAATCTGTTCAAGTGAAAGATTATACTAATTAATTTTCGCATGTTAAATTTGTAGACTTGGAATAAAATGCACTGGCAGTAATGTATACTTCTTTTTTACATATTGTTGGGTTTGATTTATTAGCATTGTAAGAGATATTGGTCTGTGGTTTAATTTTCAGGTAATATCATCATCCTGTTTTGGCATCAGGGTAGTACTTGCCTCATTAGACGAGTTAGAGTGTATATTGTCTGTTTCTGTCTTCTGAAAGAAGTTGGGTTTTTTTGTTCTTTTTAGTTATACATGATAGTAGAATGTGTTTTGACACACATACATGGAATAATAACTTTCCAATTTTGTTGTTGTACATGATGTGTAGTTACACTGGTCATGTATTCATATATAAACATAGGAAAGTTATCTGCTATTCATTCTACTCTTTTCATTCCCATCTTCCCTCCCTTCCCCCAACTCTCCCTTGTCCAATGTGGTGAACCTCCACTCCTCACTCCACCCTTGTAGATTGTAAGTTAGCATCCACATAACAGAGAGAACATTTGGCCTTTGATTTTTTGAGGATGACTTATTTCTTTTAGCATGATTGTCTCCATTTTCATCCATTTACCAGCAAATGCCATAATTTCATTCTTTTTTAAGCCTGAATAATATTCCATTGTGTACATCTACCATATTTTCTTAATCCATTCATCTGTTGAAGTGCATCTAGGTTGGTTCCATAGTTTAGCTATTGTGAATTGAACTGCTATAAACACTAATGTGGTTTTGTCACTGTAATATGCTGATTTTAAGTCCTTTGGGTATAAACAGAGGAGTGGAATAACTAGGTCAAATTGTGGTTTCATTTCAAATTTTCTGAGCAATCTCTATATTGCTTTCCACAGTGGTTGCACCAATTTGCAGTTCCACTACAATCTATGAGTGTGCCTTTTCATCCACATCCTTGTCAACATTTATTGTTACTCATATTCTGAAAGAAATTGTAATGAATCAGTGCACTATTTTTCCTTATATGTTTGTCAGGCTTTGCTAATGAAATGATGGTCCTGGTACTTTTTATTTTGGAAGGTTCCTCATTATTGATTCTATTTCTGTGATAGACAAAGGCTATTTTAAATGTGTCTTTATTCTAGAGTCTTTTGTGAAATCAATCAAATACATGTAGTTTATCAAGTTGATATCTAAAGAATTGTTCATATTACTCCTTATTATTACATTTTTGCCCTTAAATTTGAATTTATCCAAGATAAATTTTGTGTTAATTTATTTTAATTGTATGGCATATAGTGTAATAATTGTATAAATGTACATAGTGTGTAATGATTAATGATTTTTTTTGTTCTTTTTAGTTATATATGATAGTCGAGTACTTATCATTTCTCTCTCCATGGAATTATTGTGGTTCAATATTCAGTAAGAAAAAATCATGTAATTTATATACATTTTATTCAAAAGGTTTAAATACGAATTTCGGTAAACACCATAGTGTTTTTCCTGCAAATAAATGAAATCCAGAATTTTAAATATGGAAAAGTGGACATTATCTTGATACAGGCAGGGAAAGAAGTTTCAAAGATACTCCCCTATTTTCCTTCTTACATAACTTGTTCAGCCCACAATACCTCTCAGAGTGTTAGGTTCCATAGAAATCTAAAAATCACTGTCCTATTTTCCTCTATGAATCACCTTGGAAAACTATTCATTCCTTTATGTGCATGTTTCTGAATCACCCTCTTATCAAGTCTGATGGATATTTCCCTTGTTACAGAATAAAAAGAATAAAAAAGGAAGAGTTGCACTCAACCACTATTTGAATTTTCTTATCTTAATGTAGTTGAAGTGCTACTGGAAACCACCAATCTGACTTTCTTTTCTCTTTCATTCTAAGTCACCCAGGTCTTAGTCCATAAGACTCATAATAGGATGGGGGTCAAGTCAGAGTTAACATTTTCTTCCTCTTGATTAAATCCTCCTTCATTGTTCTATCTACAGTATCCCTCAGATTTAAAATGCTTATATAAAATCCTAACCACATGCTTTAGTGCCCTTGATAACTCCCTGTGTTCTTGACATCCTGATCTTGGGATTAAAGTTTGTTTTTAAGTAATCCCAGCTATTCCCTCCTTGGACCACAGATGGCCTGAAAGGTTCCATGTATTCATCTTGCACAACCATTGCTGGGGTAGTATATGGTGAAGGCTTTTCCATATATTGACTTTACCTAGCATATTTTTTCCTCAACAATTCAGCATTTCTTTTTTTTTAATATTTTTTATTTTTTTTATTGTTGGTCGTTCAAAACATTACATAGTTCTTAATATATCATATTTCACAGTTTGATTCAAGTGGGTTATGAACTCCCATTTTTACCCCGTATACAGATTGCTGTGTCACATCAGTTACACTTCCATTGATTTACATATTGCCATTCTAGTGACTGATGTATTCTGCTGTCTATCCTATTCTCTACTATCCCCCTTCCCCTCCCCTCCCCTCCCCTCCCCTTTTCTCTCTCTACCCCCTCTACTGTAAATCATTTCTTCCACTTGTATTATTTTTCTCTTACCCCTCCTTTCCTCTTATATGTAATTTTGTATAACCCTGAGGATCACCTTCCATTTCCATGCGATTTCCCTTCTCACTCCCTTTCCCTCCCACCTCTCATCCCTGTTTAATGTTAATCTTCTCCTCAAGCTCTTCGTCCCTACCCTGTCCTTGGTTACTCCCCTTATATCAAAGCAGTCATTTGACATTTGTTTTTTAAGGATTGGCTAGCTTCACTTAGCATAATCTACTCTGATGCCATCCATTTCCCTCCAAATTCTATGATTTTGTCATTTTTTAAAGCAGAGTAGTACTCCATTGTGTATAAATGCCACTTTTTTTTATCCATTCATCTATTGAAGGGCATCTAGGTTGGTTCCACAATCTTGCTATCGTGAATTGTGCTCCTATGAACATGGATGTAGCAGTGTCCCTGTAGCATGCTCTTATTAGGTCTTTAGGGAATAGACCAAGAAGGGGAATAGCTGGGTCAAATGGTGGTTCCATTCCGCTTTCCAAGAAATCTCCATACTGCTTTCCAAATTGGCTGCACCAATTTGCAGTCCCACCAGCAATGTACAAGTGTACCCTTTTCCCCGCATCCTCTCCAGCACTTGTTGTTGTTGGACTTCATAATGGCTGCCAATCTTACTGGAGTGAGATGGTATCTTAGGGTGGTATTGATTTGCATTTCTCTGACTGCTAGAGATGGTGAGCATTTTTTCATGTACTTATTGATTGATTGTATGTCCTCCTCTGAGAAGTGTCTGTTCAGGTCCTTGGCCCATTTGTTGATTGGGTTATTTGTTATCTTATTGTCTAATTTTTTGAGTTCTTTGTATACTCTGGATATTAGGGCTCTATCTGAAGTGTGTGGAGTAAAGATTTGTTCCCAGGATGTAGGTTCCCTGTTTATCTCTCTTATTGTTTCTTTTGCTGAGAAAAAACTTTTTAGTTTGAGTAAGTCCCATTTGTTGATTCTAGTTGTTAACTCTTGCGCTATGAGTGTCCTATTGAGGAATTTGGAGCCCGACCCCACAGTATGTAGATCATAGCCAACTTTTTCTTCTATCAGACGCTGTGTCTCTGATTTAATATCAAGCTCCTTGATCCATTTTGAGTTAACTTTTGTGCATGGCGAGAGAAAGGGATTCAGTTTCATTTTGATGCAAATGGATTTCCAGTTTTCCCAACACCATTTGTTGAAGATGCTATCCTTCCTCCATTGCATGCTTTTAGCCCCTTTATCAAATATAAGATAGTTGTAGTTTTGTGGATTGGTTACTGTGTCCTCTATTCTGTACCATTGGTCCACCCGCCTGTTTTGGTACCAGTACCATGCTGTTTTTGTTACTATTGCTCTGTAGTATAGTTTGAAGTCTGGTATCGCTATACTGCCTGATTCACACTTCCTGTTTAGAATTGCTTTTGCTATTCTGGGTCTTTTATTATTCCATATGAATTTCATGATTGTTTTATCTATTTCTACAAGAAATGCTGTTGGGATTTTGATTGGCATAGCATTGAACTTATAGAGAACTTTTGGTAATATCACCATTTTGATGATGTTAATTCTGCCTATCCATGAACAGGGTATATTTTTCCATCTTCTGAGGTCTTCTTCTATATCTCTCTTTCGGGTTCTGTAGTTTTCATTGTATAAATCTTTCACCTCTTTTGTTAGGTTGATTCCCAAGTATTTTATTTTTTGGGGGGATATTGTGAATGGAGTAGTTGTCCTGATTTCCGTTTCATAGGATTTGTCGCTGATATACAGGAATGCATTTGATTTATGCGTGTTGATTTTATATCCTGCCACTTTGCTGAATTCATTTATTAGCTCTAATAGTTTCTTTGTAGACCCTTTTGGGTCTGTTAGGTATAGAATCATATCATCTGCAAATAGTGATAATTTAAGTTCTTCTTTTCCTATTTTTATGCCTTTAATTTCTTTCGTCTAATTGTTCTGGCCAGTGTTTCGAGGACTATGTTGAACAGAAGTGGTGATAGAGGGCATCCCTGTCTTGTTCCAGATTTTAGAGGGAATGCCTTCAATTTTTCTCCATTCAGAATGATGCTGGCCTGTGGCTTATCATAGATTGCTTTTACAATGTTGAGGTATGATCCTGTTATCCCTAATTTTTCTAGTGTTTTGAACATAAAGGGATGCTGTACTTTGTCGAAACAATTCAGCATTTCTAAAACAGTCAGATGTTATCATTTATTATATACCTAAGTAGAACAAATATCAGTTAGTTTTTAATATTATTATTATGTTTTAGTAAAATATTTCTAAAATAATAAAAAATTAATAAAAAATGTAGTTAAACTCAGAGATAAAAAAAATCCAAAATTTTTCCCAGATTCAATTAAAAATTTTTTAAAAAATTATACAGATATAGATAAGAATCACATACCCCCTTCTTTCCTTCTTCTTGGAGACAACCACTTTCTTATGGTGTCATGTAATCCCATTCATAGTTTGATGCATTCATGCATGAGGACATATTTTCAAAATGTGTTCTTATTTTTTATGAGAAAAAAATGTATTAATACTTCTGAAACATTTCTCTCTAAAAGTAAGGCTTACTTAAAATTTATGTATTTGATTACATGTATTACCATCACATTCATTTTAATTCTTTGAAAAAACTCATATTAACTGTAAATAATCTATAAAGATGGATACAGTCACTTTGAGGGATGGTGTGCAAGTATCAGAATCCATGGATGTTTTCTTTCGAGTGGTTCAATCTTACTTTTAGTGCAATTTTCCAATCTTTTTCTGAGGAGTATATGATCACTTCTATCCTTGTAGGAATCAGTTGTTAAGAGGTACTTATTAAGGTTTCTCCAATTAGTAAGTAGAATTTCTCTTCTTATTTTCCATAATTTTTGCATATTACTCAGCTGTGCCTAGTATGTGGTAGATCTCTTCTTTTAACACACAAGATCTTTTCCAGGATAAAAATCTCTAGTTATTTGATTTCAAAGGAGAATTGCCTGGCAATATACGATTAAGAATGCAGATAGAGCATTATTACTTATTCAACCATCTTTTCTATTTTCATCTCTCCCTGTGAATTCTCCTAAGTAAGAAGAATTTTTGCTACAACTGTTTGAGATTTTCATGGTGTAGGCATATAGCAGTCAGTTTTCTTTCTTTTCCCTACACACATTAGTTCCATAATGTTGTTGCCATCTCTCCCCTATTGTTTTTTCTCCTCTTTTTTTCTGTATTTTTCAACTGATGTTGGTGCTGTGATTATTACTGATATTTCTGTTATTCATTTTCTGTCAGCAAACGGATGGATTAGCAGAGATTGAAATAATCAAAGCCATGAATCTGTTAATTACAGAAATACCTTCTGAAAAATGAATCCTTAAGCTATTTTGATTTTATGTGAATGTCATTGAGTGTACTCACTCAAAACTAGATGGTATATCTATCACCTGGCATGTTATCTTGATTTAAAATATTTTCAATGATTATTGATCTGCTCAGTTTCCCCTAGTTACATCAAATACTAAAATACAGCATTTCAAAAACTCATCTATATATAGAAACTTTGAAATTTTTGTCAGAATAAAACCATTATGTATTTATGTAAGAGCTACTATGTATCATGCTCTGTTCTAGATACATGGGACAAGATAATGAAAAGTTCATAAGATCTTTGTCTTCATGGGATTTGCATTCTAATGAGAGGAAGAGGGACAATCAATAATATAATGTGAATACATTAGTTATGTATCACCTCAGAATATATTAATTGTTATGGCAATAAGTATAGTGCTGTTTGGTAAGAGGGTATGTTTTCTTTTTATGAAGGCCTGTTGGAGATATTACGAACAAGCTGACCTGCTGAATATTTATGTTTGTGATTATTATTTACCGAAAATTCTTTATATAAAGTCATACATGCAATGAATCTTTGACCACAACTGATTGGAACAATTTTCATTAAAGTCCGTTTTCCCCATTTTTAAAATACACTTTAATATTAGAAAAATGAGCCTACTAAAAGAACTAAAGAATTTTTTTCTGTAGTTTCTAAGCATACTCACTATCTTAAATGCAAAACAAAACAAAACAAAAAAAACTGCATGAATCATAAACTATGGATCTTGTAGTTGAATGAAATTCAATTTACAAAATTACCATTTTTCTAACAAAGACACTTTGTAACTGATTAGAATTAGTTAAATGGTGCTTACTTATTTCATGTTTGATTTAACTCAAATAACTTATTTCTCATGGAAGACAGAATTCCAAACAACATTTTAGATAATGAAAGCATACAACAGGGACTAGAATATCATCAATTGTTATCATCAATCAATGAAATGTTATCCTTACCTGTCTTTAAAAGACTGGGTAAAAACTCACATTGCCTCCAACAAAATAGTACTTTAGCAGATGTTGTCGCTACATATTTGTATATTTAGATGCAAGATTTTCACACTACTAGAAATAGTCAGTTTAGAATATTTGTTGTCAAGCAGCTTAGTTTGCCATTCTATCCCTATAACACACATGGAAGAGTAGCTTCAGAAAGAGATTGCTGAGTGTGGCTGTATATGATATGACCTCTATTTGATGTAACTGGCAATTTCTTTAATGGAATATGCTTAGAATTGCAGTGCAATTGGTTTTGCTTCTTTTCTATAGTGGTAATAAGTGTTCCCACTTTGATTACTGTTACAATGTTAAAGATATATTCAAAACTTCTGAGAAAGAAAACATCGCCCACAGCCCCAATCACAATTTATCTTTCAGAATAGCAAGTTGTATAGTATATACCTGAGCACAATCAGCATAATTAAAACACGATTTAAATCCTACTTTGAAATTGGCCCCAAATCACTTTCTTTATGAAGAATTCTCAAGGCAAATACTCTTTATTTTCATCCTTTCAATTCAATGCTTTATAAAATGGCAGAAGAATTTTAAAAAAAACACACATTATATTCAAAATAAATATTTAAAATATTGTAAATATATATTTTTCATATACTTTAATGACTACATGAAGACACTCAGTTGTTGTACTTGGCATTCACACTGTGTAAGCATGCTCCATTTATTATTTAAACATTTTAAATTTATAGTTAATGAAATTCTGTTCTAAAATATTTTGTTCTATAGAAAATCTTCAAGTATTCTAAAATCTACAAAATCACACAGAAAAATCTGTTCTAGGGATGGTGTTGTGGCAAGGTGGTAATTGCTTGGAATATGCAAGCACTGGGTTCGATCCTCAGCACCACGTAAAAATAAATAAATAAAGTTATTGTATCCATCTACAGCATAAAAAATATTTTTAAAAATCTGTTCTTATAAAGAAGAATGAAGCCTGGGGCTGTAGCTCAGTGGTAGAGCACTTGCCTCGAATGTGTGAGGCACTGGGTTTAATCCTCAGAACCACATAAAAATAAATAAAGATATTGTGTCCATCTACAACTAAAAAAAAATTTAAAAAAGAAGAATGAGTTAAGTCACTGATAAAATACATATAATACAGATTTACAAACATAGATCTATCTGCATATTTATTAGGATTCAAAATTGATAATTTTCAGATAAGAACTCTGTGCTTTTTATACAGGACATAGCTAAAAGTGCAGTGGGCATAAAAAACAAAAGAATATTCCAGATACACCAAAATATATTCTTAGGTAGGTAATTCATGTTAAAACTTTACTTTTTGGTAAACAAATATCCAAACTGTAATTGTTTGCTTCAAAATAATCTATCCATTCATGCAGCAGTAGCTACAGTAAATGTACGTGTCCTTAATCAAATTGTCATGAATACTTTAATCAAGATACCACTTTATTAAATCAGTGGTTATAGGAGTAGGATGAAATCAGCATTACCAACATGATAAATTTAATGAAACTGTTAGGGGTAATATTATTATCACAATAATCTACATAATTTTTGGCAGGTAAAGGACTTTCTTCTTTTGAAAATTTTAACACATTACATTGTTGTTAGAGCCGAAATGTGATAAAATGTGACTGTGCTGAGCTTTGCTTCTCTTTTTAATTTCATTTTATTAAACTCAGGTACTGATCTAACATTAAACAAACACACACAATAAAATATTTATTTGCCCTCAGACATTAGTTTTGAGAGATTTCCACTGAAACTTTACATGATTCATTTCTGAAAGTAGATAGCAGTAGTAGTGTTATAAAAATATTGTAAAACCCTCTACTCCCAAGTTCAACATTTATATGCAATATTTTATTTAGTTCTCAACCTTATTAGGCAGATCTTTAAGTCGGAATTATGCTAAATACTTTCCCAGGGTGTTAGAGCCTGGTAAATGAGACAAGGTTCATGAACCCGAATTCATAGAATTTCATCTACTCATTTCTTGTTATTTACTGATCCATTTGTTAGGAATATAATAATTCCAAGCAAATTATTGAATGTCTGCAACATGCAAAGCTAAGTGGCAAATTAGTATTTAAGATGAATGATACAGAAGATCTTCTAAAGGATACAGGTGGCAGATAAATATAAATCAGAGATTAAAATAGACAACAAGGATTTTAAGTAGACTAAGCCTGAGCTATGGTGGACTGATGGTATGAATCTTGGCCTTACTGAGGAACTGCCATTGGAATTGTCACTGTATCAGAGTTAGCTATTTCCCCTCACCTAATCTTCATCATGGTAGGAATACAAACATGTTCAGTGTGTGTATTTTCCTCTGAACTTTATGATATTAAAAATTATTTGGTTAACAAATAAGTGAGGATTTTTGGAGTTCCACCTGAATTTCTCCTCTGAGTATACTTCCTAGGCATTAAGTCAGGCAATTTTTGGCTTCAAATAATTTTTTTTTTCAATTTCAGAGTAGTTATCTTGCTCTGTTGTCTGATGTCTAGTACCATGAAAACTGTAGCCCCATGTACTTTACTCTGTGTATGTGTGTGTGTGTGTGTGTGTGTGTGTGTGTGTGTGTGTGTGTGTATGGTTGTTTCAAAACATCCTGTTCTTATTATTTTGCTTTGTTCTGATTTCCAAAAGAGACATTCCTAAGTAGATTTGTTTTCTTTGGAATACTACAGTTGATATACAACTCATCCATTTCACATAGATTCCACATAGCTAAGAAGATGATGTATTAATGCATGATACCTGGACTTAAATTAAGAACCATACCCTCTGTAGCATATTCTACATATATTTATTAAATAACTCAAAACCAAAATCAGATTTCTTTTTATTAGTAGAAACTGACTTGAATAAAATTTGGTAGACATGACTAGCCAAGAAAGAAAAGCATAGAAATAAAACTCTTCTAAATAAATTGATCATTTTTAATAAACAAATATCTATCAGTCATAACTTTGTTTATGCATATAGAAGCTGCATAATATTACAGATACAAATTACAGTGATTTTTTTCAAAAACTGGCTTTTTTGTTGAGTTAATGAATAATCATAATATACTTAATGATATTTTAACTAATACTTGCTAAATTCATAATTGTGAATATTTTTATTGGTATATTTTAGTTATACACTACCATTTTAGTTATTTGTGACAATAGAATCCATTTTGATATAATTATATAAGCAGAGAATATATCTTGTTCTAGTTAGTATCCCATTCTTGTAGATTTGCATGATGGTGGGATTCACTGTGATATTTTTATATATGTACATAGAAAATTATGTCAGTTTCATTCCACTGTGTTTTCTTTTCTTACCCAGCCTACCTTCCATCTATTCCCCATTGATTAATCTTCTGAAATTTGATTCTTCCCCTCCCATGCCCATTATTATGGGTTAGCTTATGTATTTCAGAGAAAACATTTGACCTTTCGCTTTTTTGAGACTGATTTATTTAATTTAACATTATATTGGTACAACCACTCTGGAAAGCAGTACAAAAATTCCTTAAAAAACTAGCAATGGAACCACTATTTGATATATATACCCACTCCTCAGTATATATATCCAAAGAATTTAAAATTAGCATAGTACATTGACACAGCCACATCAATGTTTACTGCAGCTCAATTCACAATAGCTGAGCTATGGAAATAACCTAGATGCCCTTTAACACATGAATGGATAAAAAAGATGTAGTATATATATACACAATGGAGTATTACTCAGCCATAAAGAATAATGGCTTTATGACATTTGCCGGTAAATGGATGGATCTGGAGACTACCATGCTAAGTATAATTATGAATTTTATGTACTGTGAATTCTTAGGGTTTAAATCCCTTACTTATTGAATTTGTTCATTCCTTCATTGGACAAATAATTTTAAGTATTTATTCTGTTATGTGATTTTTGTAACTAATAAGGATATATTATGAAAAAGAAAGTCTTTCTTCTTATCTTTAAAGAACTTTCATTGAATGAGGAGCTATGAGATAAGGAAGTAAAGACACTAATGGAAGAAATGAAGATGGCACTGCTATAGAATTTAATAAGCTGTCTATAAAATCCTCCAAGAAGCTGGCATTTCAAAGAGAGGTGAAGAAATAACTTAGCAGACCAAGTTGTGGGAAAACTATTTCAAGAAATACTATGCTCAAAGACTGCAAAATAAGAGAGGGCTTGGTGTGGTCTAGGACTGACAGAGCCTAAGACTGGGACTACACAGCTAGAAAGAGATGGAACATGGTAAGAGATGTGCTTGGGGAGAAAGACAAGAACTTGTCATGTTTAGACTCACAGTTCCAATTAGGAAGTGTGAACAGAAGCCTTTCATAGGTAGTTAGTAGCAAAGTTACACATTTCAAATCATGATATATAAATGAACTGGATTACATTGGGACAGCAGATTGGAGAGGAAGGGGATAAAACTGGGACCAGATCAGAGTCTACTGTAATAATTTATGTCATAAAATGATGATGCTTGGATAACGGCAGGGGGTAAACAAAGTTTTGTAGACTTGGATGCATTTGAGCAAAAACCTGCTTAGCTTTCTGGTACAGCTTTTAATGTAATGAGACAAAAGTGAGCTCTACTGAAGATTAATTGAAATTCTGCTTGCCTCAGCTGGGTATGACATAAGCTAGCTAAGCATTTGTTGCTCGAATGGTTACATTAAATGACTGCTTTTGCCTACAACAGTATAAGCAGGAGGTAAGAGGCCAGAGGAACTTGCCGTTGAGTAGGGGACATTGTTTTTGCCTAGGCTCCTTCTGTCTGACTCTGAGCCCTAGGACCTCTCACCAGGCCTCTACATCCATGGAAAAGAAGCTTCTGGGATGAGTTTTGAAGCATTTAGAATGGGTATTTTCTGAATATAATTAAATATCTGCTGATAAAAAGATAAACAGAAGAAAGCTTCAAAGAAAACTCATTTCCTTCAGGTTTTATTATATTGTACCCTGTAGGTTTTCTTCTTCTACTCCAACTAGTCCTTTTCAATTTCCTTTGAGGACTTTTTCATCTCCAGTGTACCTCTAATTATTAGGATCACAGTTCTCAATTCTAGTTATTCTACACTCTCGCCCTAGGCATTTTTACTCATTTTCATGGCTTTAAACATATGCATTAAACACACACACATACACACACACACACACACACACACACACACACACACCTGGGCCTTGCATATGCTAGCCAAAAAGAACTACCATTGAGTTACATCCCCAGTTCTTTTTATTTTGTTTTGATATAGGATCTTGTTAAATTGTGCAAGTTGACTTTGAACTTGTGATATTCCTGCCTCAGTTTCTGATATTAGTTGAGATTATAAGCACGTGTCATCAGATCTAGATTTGATCTTTATATTGACAACCAATGTTTAGTCACTTTTGTGACTCTGAACAGCACTTTATGTTCTCTTTGTGAAAATTTTTCCCTAAGTTCACTTTTACTTCAGCATTAATAAATGTTAAATCCTCCTCAATGTCTTAGATTGAACCATAAAAATCACTTTGCCAAAATTATCTCATGCAACATCTCCCCAATCTAAATTATTTCACTGTAATATGTTTTTTCAAAGCACTCATCATTTTTATACTCATAATCATTACTAGTCATGATATTTTATAATAATCTCAATATAATCTCAACCAATAGACCAGATGTTCCCTAACAACATGAATCTTGCCTATTTTTTTTAAACCATTGTATTATGGGTCTTAAAGCTGTTGGTGAAGATCTGGACATCCAAGGTAAGTATTCTTTTTTTTTTAAATGTTGGAAAATATCTTATTTTAAACAATTTCTGAACCAAATTAAATACACTGATTTCCAATTAATTTTAATTATATTTGTAGTGAAAAAAAAAGTGAAGTTGCAGGCTTAAAAATGTCTTACTATTGGGGCTGGGATTGTAGTTCAGTAGTGAGTGCTTGCTGAGTAATTTGAGGCCCTGTGTTGATCCTCAGCAGCACATAAAGATAAATAAATTAAATAAAGCTCTTTTATCCATTTACAACTACAATTTTTTTAAAACGTCATACTCAAGACGCCTTACAATGCTGGTTTTCTGGCTACAAATTCTTTTAGCTTTTGTTTGTCATGAAAGATTTTTATTTCGTTGTCGTATCTGAAGCTTAATTTTGCTGGATACAGAATTCTTGGTTGGCATCCATTGTCTTTCAGTGTTTGAAATACGTTGTTCCAGGATCTTCTCGCTTTCAGCGTCTGTGATGAAAAATCCGTTGTCAACCTTATTGGTTTACCCCTAAATGTGATCTGCCTCTTTTCTCTTGTAGCTTTCAATATTATCTCTTTGTTCTGTATATTGGATAGCTTCATAACAATGTGTCTTGGCGTTGGTCTACTGTGATTTTGTGTGCTCGGTGTCCTGTATGCATCTACAATTTGTATATCTGTTTCCTTTTTTATTTCTGGGAAGTTTTCTGTAATTATTTCCTTCAGCACGTTACTCATTCCCTTGGCATGAATCTCTGTGCCTTCCTCTATCCCGATGACTCGTAAGCTTGATTTTTTTAAATTATCCCAAATCTCTTGGATGTTTTTCTCGTTATTTTTTACCAGTCTATCTGAGTTGGCTAGACTCTTTTCAAGATGATATATTTTGTCTTCATTATCTGACATTCTGGCTTCTACTTGCTCCACTCTGTTAGTGATACTCTTGATTGAGTTTTTAATTTGGTTTATCATTTCCTTCATTTCTAGAATTATTGTTTGATTTTTTTTTATAATCTCTATCTCCTGATAAAGATGCTTAACTTCTTCTTTTATCTATTTATGTAATTCCTTTTCAATGTGCTCTTTAAGGTTCCTTTTCATCTGTCTAAGGTGTTCCTTGAGTTCTTTATATGGCCATTTTTCTGATGACTCCAGGTCCTCCTGAATATTTAGGCTGTCTTTCATTGTTTGTACTCCTTTTCTTCCTTGCTTTTTTATGCTCATGATACTTCTTGTTCTGTTTGACTGCTGAGTTACTGTTTACTCTTATAAATTTATTTGATGCTTGGGAGGAGAGGTATTAGAAGGGAAGGGAAGAAGTGACTAAATAGAGTGAGTGTAGGCAGGTGGAATTCAAGAGAGGGGGAATAAGAAAATTGAAAAGAAATGAAAAGACAAAAGAAAAGAAAGTGAAAAGAAAGAAAGAAAAAACGAAAAAATAAAAATTTTAAAACACACACAAAAAATTATAATGATAATAGAAAAATGGAAATTGGAGTTTAAAAAATAATAATAATAATAGAATAAAAAGAATTGAAAAAATTGAAACCATTAATAAGAAAGTTAAAGAACAACAACAACATCAACTACAAAAAGTGAGAATAAAAAAAAATACTAATAATAATCATTAAAAAAAATAGTAATAATAATAAATGCAGTCATAGAGCTTGATTAACTTCTCTTCCAGTAGGTGGAGCTATGCCCACTGGGCCAGGCTTCTCCTCATGATAGGTGGGAACCAATCACTGTGCCTCAGCTCTTCTTCCCAGACTGTGCGAGTCTCCAGTCCTGAGTGTCTAGGTCCTTCTCTTGTGGTTCCTCAATCCAGGCCCCACTCACCTGTGACGCTTACCACATTACTGGCTACACGCCGGGTCTGCTGCTCCTGGGAGCCCTGTTTTCACGGATGCCTGGGCACACCCTTTCCGTTTGCCTCCCTCGGACCCTAAGTTTGTAGGGCTTGGGGCTGAGGACCCCCAGCAAATTTGTTTGCCCTTAGGTAGCAACTCCCCTGGTAGCTGGTGCAAGGGACCTCTGTTGTCAGCCCTGGTGGGAGCGATAGCCGGGGTTCTGCGCCGCTAGTCCCACGTCACTCCTGATTCCCTGGGTCTGGCTATGGTGCTCAATTGGCTTTTACCTCTGTGAGATCAGGTGGGCCGACTAGTTATTTCAGCAGGATCGTTAGTGCTGAGTCACGAGAAGCAGGCAATCCGGGGATTAAATGCAGCAAATTCGTGCTCAGTGTGTGTTTTCTGAGGGGCCCAAAGTGTACGCCCTAGCTCCACGTCAGCTCAGCATTGCCTAGTAATCCTGAGCAAATAGGCTTTAGATAATTTACAGCTCCCTATGCCCTCGCAGTTGAAGAGGTCAGAGACTTGATCCCTCCGCGTCTGCCGTCATGTTAGACCTCCTCAATGATATTCATGTTACCCTTACAGTTTCCTGGCATAAGCAAGATCTTGGGGTTATACAAACTGCTGCTTCTGTTTCCAGTCCAGTTTTCTAGAACTGAAATCCTGCTGCCTTCGCCTCCACCTCTGGTCCGCGCTCTTTGGCGCCGCGCTTGTCTGCGACCTTAGCAGCGCCACCGCGGAGGGCCCAAGCTGCTGCCGCCGCGGAGGGCCCAAGCGGCTGCCGCCGTGGGGGGCCCAAGCGGCTGGCGCCGCGGGGGGCCCAAGCGGCTGCCACCGTACCTGTCCCCTCGCAGAGGGATGCCGAATGACCCCAGAGCAGGCTATGCCCCAAGGTGCAGCAGGGAACAGGCGACCGAGGCACTTGAGGCCGTGGACCAGCCTTCGGAGGACAGGGTTTGGCACGCAGCCCAGTTCCAGTCTCTAGCTGCGGTAGCTGGACCGTGTAGACAGGGCCATCAAGACAGCACGCAGAAAGCTATGGCGGCTCCCGCGGAGTGGATTTTCGGCCCCGAAACTACAGCCCCACCAACAATTCCAATCCACTAACTCTCCCTGTATAGACAATATTAAAAAAAAAAAAAAAGGGCGGGGTGTACTGAGCTTTCTTTGCCTCAGGTACTTACAATCCACTGCTGATTGCCCATTCAGCTTCTCTGCCGGGAGCGAAGTGAAAGAGGAACCAGATTGGCGCAAAGCGCCCGCGGTTTTGAGCAGGAAAGCGTCCGGGAGCCAAGCGTCTCATTGTCAATCTCTTTGTTTTTTCTGCTGTTGGCCGGGTGGTCCACTACAGATTAATGGTGAAAGGAGCTCTAACAAGCTGGGCGAAGTCTCTATTAAAGCCGCTGTTCTGAGCACCAGGCTCAGCACTTCAGCTACCCCCTTACGCAGCAGCCATCTTCACAATGCTGCGACGTTCATAAAACAAACTCTCCTCAAGTTCAAGAATCGAATAGACCACAACACAATAATCATGGGTGACTTCAACACACCTCTCTCACCATTGGACAGATCCTCCAAACAAAAGTTGAATAAAGAAACTATTGACCTCAATATCACAATCAATAACCTAGACTTAACTGACATATATAGAATATATCAACCATCATCAAGTGGATATACTTTTTTCTCAGCAGCACATGGAACCTTCTCAAAAATAGATCATATATTATGCCATAGGGCAACCCTCAGTAAATATAAAGGGGTTGAGATAATACCATGCACTTTATCAGATCATAATGGAATGAAACTGGAAATCAATGATAAAAGAAGGAAGGAAAAATCCTACATCACATGGAAAATGAACAATACGTTACTGAATGATCAATGGGTTACAGAAGACATAAAGGAGGAAATCAAAAAATTCTTAGAGATAAATGAAAATACAGACACAACATATCGGAATCTATGGGACACAATGAAAGCAGTTTTGAGAGGGAAATTCATCGCCTGGTGGTCATTCCTCAAAAAAAGGAAAAACCAACAAATAAATGAGCTCACACTTCATCTCAAAGCTCTAGAAAAGGAAGAGCAAAACAATAGCAAATGTAGCAGAAGGCAAGAATTAATTAAAATCAGAGCAGAAATCAATGAAATTGAAACAAAAGAAACTATTGAAAAAATTAACAAAACAAAAAGTTGGTTCTTTGAAAAAATAAATAAGATCAACAGACCCCTAGCCATACTAACGAAGAGAAGAAGAGAGAGAACTCAAATTACTAACATACAGGATGAAAAAGGCAATATTACAACAGACGCTTCAGAAATACAGAAAACAATTAGAAATTATTTTGAAAACCTATATTCCAATAAAATAGAAGATACTGAAGACATCGATAAATTCCTTAAGTCATATGATTTGCCCAGACTGAGTGAGGAGGAAACTCACAACTTAAACAGACCAATATCAATAGATGAAATAGAAGAAGCAATCAAAAGACTTCCAACCAAGAAAAGCCCAGGACCGGATGGGTATACAGCGGAGTTCTACAAAACCTTTAAAGAAGAATTAATACCAATACTCTTCAAATTATTTCAGGAAATAGAAAAAGAGGGAACTCTTCCAAATTCATTCTATGAGGCCAACATCACCGATTCCGAAACCAGACAAAGACACCTCAAAGAAAGAAAACTACAGACCAATATCTCTAATGAACCTAGATGCAAAAATCCTCAATAAAATTCTGGCGAATCGGATACAAAGGCACATCAAAAAAATTGTGCACCATGATCAAGTAGGATTCATCCCTGGGATGCAAGGATGGTTCAATATACGGAAATCGATAAATGTTATTCACCACATCAATAGACTTAAAGATAAGAACCATATGATCATCTCGATAGATGCAGAAAAAGCATTTGACAAAGTACAGCATCCCTTTATGTTCAAAACATTAGAAAAACTAGGGATAACAGGAACCTACCTCGACATTGTAAAAGCTATCTATGCTAAGCCTCAGGCTAGCATCATTCTGAATGGAGAAAAATTGAAGGCATTCCCTCTAAAATCTGGAACAAGACAGGGATGCCCCCTGTCACCACTTCTATTCAATATAGTTCTCGAAACACTGGCCAGAGCAATTAGACAGACGAAAGAAATTAAAGGCATAAAAATAGGAAAAGAAGAACTTAAATTATCACTATTTGCAGATGACATGATTCTATACCTAGAAGACCCAAAAGGGTCTACAAAGAAACTACTAGAACTAATAAATGAATTCAGCAAAGTGGCAGGATATAAAATCAACACACATAAATCAAAGGCATTTCTGTATATCAGCGACAAAACTTCTGAAACGGAAATGAGGAAAAACACTCCATTCACAATATCCTCAAAAAAAATAAAATACTTGGGAATCAACCTAACAAAAGAGGTGAAAGACCTATACAATGAAAACTACAGAACCCTAAAGAAAGAAATAGAAGAGGATCTTAGAAGATGGAAAAATATACCTTGTTCATGGATAGGCAGAACTAACATCATCAAAATGGCAATATTACCAAAAGTTCTCTATAGGTTCAATGCAATGCCAATCAAAACCCAATGGCATTTCTTGTAGAAATAGATAAAGCAATCATGAAATTCATATGGAAAAATAAAAGACCCAGAATAGCAAAAACAATTCTAAGCAGGAAGTGTGAATCAGGTGGTATAGCGATACCAGATTTCAAACTATATTACAGAGCAATAGTAATAAAAACTGCATGGTACTGGTACCAGTACAGGCGGGTGGACCAATGGTACAGAATAGAGGACACAGAGACTAATCCACAAAGCTACAACTATCTTATATTTGATAAAGGAGCTAAAAACATGCAATGGAGAAAGGATAGCATCTTCAACAAATGGTGTTGGGAAAACTGGAAATCCATATGCAACAAAATGAAACTGAATCCCCTACTCTTGCCATGCACAAAAGTCAACTCAAAGTGGATAAAGGAGCTAGATATCAAATCAGAGACTCTCCGTCTGATAGAAGAAAAAGTTGGCTCCGATCTACAGATTGTGGGGACGGGCTCAAAATTCCTTAACAGAACACCCATAGCACAAGAGTTAATAACAAGAATCAACAAATGGGACTTTCTTAAACTGAAAAGTTTTTTCTCAGCAAGAGAAACAATAAGAGAGGTAAATAGGGAGCCCACATCATGGGAACAAATTTTTACTCCTCACACTTCAGATAGAGCCCTAATATCCAGAGTATACAAAGAACTCAAAAAATTAGACAATAAGAAAACAAACAACCCAATCAACAAATGGGCCAAGGACATGAACAAACACTTCACAGAGGAGGACATACAATCAATCAACAAGTACATGAAAAAATGCTCACCATCTCTAGCAGTCAAGGAAATGCAAATCAAAACCACCCTAAGATACCACCTCACCCCAGTAAGATTGGCAGCCATGACGAAGTCAAACAACAACGAGTGCTGGCGAGGATGTGGGGAAAAGGGTACTCTTGTACACTGCTGGTGGGACTGCAAACAGGTGCGGCCAATTAGGAAAGCAGTATGGAGATTCCTGGGAAAGCTGGGAATGGAACCACCATTTGACCCAGCTATTGCCCTTCTCGGACTATTTCCTGAAAACCTTAAAAGAGCACACTACAGGGATACTGCCACATCGATGTTCATAGCAGCACAATTCACAATTGCTAGACTGTGGAATCAACCCAGATGCCCTTCAATAGATGAATGGATAAAAAAATGTGGCATTTATACACCATGGAGTATTACACAGCACTAAAAAATGACAAAATCACGGAATTTGCAGGGAAATGGATGGCACTAGAGCAGATTATGCTTAGTGAAGCTAGCCAATCCCTAAAAAACAAATACCAAATGTCTTCTTTGGTATAATGAGAGCAACTAAGAACAGAACAGGGAGGAAGAGCAGGAAGAAAAGTTTAACATTAAACAGAGACATGAGGCGGGAGGGAAAGGGAGAAAAAAAGGGAAATCACATGGAAATGGAGGGAGACTCTCATTGTTATACAAAATTATATATAAGAGGTTATGAGGGGAATGGGATAACAAACATGGAGGGAAATGAATTACAGTAGATGGGGTAGAGAGAGAAGATGGGAAGGGGGGGGGGATAGTAGAGGATAGGAAAGGTAGCAGAATGCAACAGTCACTAATATGGCAGTATGTAAAAATGTGATGTGTAACCGATGTGATTCTGCAATCTGTATTTGGGGTAAAAATGGGAGTTCATAACCCACTTGATTCTAATGTATGAAATATGATTTGTCAAGAGCTTTGTAATGTTGTGAACATCCAATAAAAAAAAAAAAAAAAAAAAAAAAAAAAAAAAAAAAAACGTCATACTATTGCAAACCTAAACAATTTAGCAAGACCGTGTCTCAAATTAAAGAAATAAACACTAAAAAAAAAATATATCTTTGAAGATGTACCTCAGTGGTAGAGCACACTCGGTTTAATACTCTGTACCAAAAACAAACAAACAAACAAAATCATATAAAATAAACTTTTAAATTTCAACAATATAAACATCATAATATTGGTACTGAAAATGTGACTAAAATATTTTTTTTGAAAAACACAGAATATAGGTTAAATGTAATGACTTTTATTGAATTTTATTGTCTCATTTTAAATTATTTTCAAAATAGTTCATGGAAATACTTATTTTTTTTGTTAAAATCAATAATTTGTAATCCACTAATAAGACATGTTCTCTTTCATGATATAGTTTTCTTTTTCTTTTTTGAGAGTACCAGGGGTTAAACTCAGGGGCACTCAACCACGGAGCCACATCTCCAGCCTTTTATTGTATTTTATTTAGCGACAGGGTCTGAGTTTCTTAGTGCTTCGCTGTTGCTCAGGCTGGCTTTGAACTCACAATCCTCCTTCCCTCAGCCTCCCAAGCCACTAGGAATACAAGCTTGTGCATCATGCCAAGTTATATATTTAAGTATGCAAGGCTGAGTAGATGAGAAAATGATATTCAGAGCACCATTTCCTTCTCATCTTAGTGGACACATTAACCTTTACAATGTTCCCTCTTTATCATGTATAGTCAATGCAGCATGACACATGAATTTTTAACAATAGTAAACATGTGAACTATATGAAAATGTGGAAGGATGGATGATGCACCCATGATTGCATATTGTAACTGTGAAATTTCATCTAACTTCCTTTTTAGAATCTCTTTCCTATAGAATTTGTTTCTAACCAGGTCATTTTCACTAAAGTAGAAAATATCTTTAAAAAATAATTAAAAATTCATTCCCCTTCCAACAGGAAAATTTGCCTTGATAATACTACAATGAAAAATCTTAAGACTCAGCTAAGAGCCCAATGAATCTCTTCTCCTCCTCTCCTCCTGTTTTCCTGCAAATTAAAATCCAGTTGCTCTGTTTGCAAAGCAGTTTTCCAGATGTCTCTTATGTTCAAATGAAAAACAGACAGATGAAGCATAAAAATGGAAAAGGCTAGGATAAATGAAAACAGGAAAAATTAGCCAGGCTGAGCTTAATGTAGTGTACATAATCTTGCCTTAATTTTCTTACTGACACCTGTTAGGATTGAATAAATGATAAAACTTAGATCATTAGTTTTCAAATAAAATTCTATTAAGGAAAATCTCATACTGTTAGGGCTACTGATGCAGTTTCAGTAATGCCACGTTAGTAAAAAATAATTATATAGGTTTGTGCAATCTGAGACATGCATATTTGTTTTCCCTAAAAGTTTACATATCCAATTTTAATAGTGAAACAAATGAACAATGAGGACTTTTTTCAAGATAAGAGAACAAAAAGTTGCTACTAACACATCAAAAATGATCAATTTTTTTCTTAAGGGATAAAGAAAAAAAGGCAAGCCTGAGAAAATCTTTGAACTTTTCCTTAGTGAGATAAGCATTATATAGAAAAAGAAAATGCCACCTATTTAGCAAAAAAAAAAAAAAAAAAAAAAAAAAAAAAAAAAAAAAAAAAAAAGCCATCAACATATAAGTACTTCTTTTTTCTTTCTGAATTTGTAAATGCAAATAAAGAAACTGCCAGGCCTGTTTAAATTGCCAGACTGGGAATCTAGAATAAGCATGACTAATTAATATGGTAGAATGCTAAAGAATACAAGCAAAGTGCATGCAAGAGCAGAAATGTAATTTGATCAGGGAGATGAATGTGCTAAGGAAGAATCCAATAGAAAAGCAGGGAATTGAAAACATAGTAAAGGAAATTAAACAAAGGTCTTTATTTGGTCCATTAAGAGACTGGACACAACTGAGGACAGAATCTCTGAACAAGAAAAGCGATGAAAGACAAAATGAAAACTAACATGCAACAAGAACAAAGACGAGAGAGAGAGAGAGAGAGAGGAGGGGGGGAGAAAAAAATGAGGAAGGAAGGAAGGAAGGCAGGAAGGCAGGCAAGCAGTCAGTCAAAACAGAACAGATGACCCAGGGATGGTGGGACAACTAGAAAAGTTGTACCATACTTGTAATGAAAATTCCAGAAGAAAATGGAACAGACAAAATATCTGAAATATTAGTGATTGAAAAATTTCCACTTGTGAAAAATTATTTGTATCTAGAATGTATAAAAACACTTTCAAAACTTAACATTCCCTAAATGATATATGAAAAAGGAGAAGGTAGATAATTCATTGAAGAACATATATGGAAATCAAATAAGTACATGAAAATGCTCAACATGATTGGCTTTAGGGAAACAAAAATTAAAAACACAATGAGATATCACTGTATACGTAAAAGCACAGTCTCAGAAAAGGCTTTAAAATCTAAAATTAAAAAATAATATTGACAACACTAAGTGATAGTGAAAATTACAGAGGAACTGGACCATTGATATATGCTTGATGAGAATTTGAGATTGTTAAGGCCTATCTTGAAAATAGTTCCAGAGTGTCTGAACATAATTAATATTACATCCATTTACCAAATTATCCAGCAAGTGCACTTGGGGTTATTTATTCCAGGTAAAGGAAAACTTATGCACAGACAGAAACCTACATAAGATTGTGCATAGCAGTTTGGTTTTTTAATAGGCCCAAACTGGAGACAATCAAATTGCTTCTCAATAGATGAATGGTTAGACAAACTGGTTTATCGATTTCACAGAATAAGATTCAGCAATGAAAAGAAAAGGCACTATTGATAAACAAAGCAGTTTGAATGAATCTCAAGGTTATTGTAAGTGAAAAATCAAAGCTAATCATAAAAATATATAATTGATGATTCCACATATATAACATTTTCAAAGTGACATTATAAAAATGAAAAGCAGATGAGGGGCCACCAGGAGTTTGCAATGATGGAGTGGTAGGGGTGGACACAGTCATAAAGAGGTCAGATGTAGATGGACATGAAGATGGAATGGTTCTAAATCTTGATTGCAATCATCCTTACATGAATCTGCACATGTGGTAAAATTATATACAACTATAGATAACCCTTCTACCAAAATCAAATCCTAATGTTGACAGTGTACTCTAATTATGAAAAATGTAATCATTGGGGAGATTGAGAAGAGTTTGGAAGACCTCACTGCACTACCTTGAAACTTGCTGTGACTGTGACTACAGTCAATTCTTTGTACTGCTGATGGTCTATGAAGTCCTCACAAACACCAAATAAGTGCATGCTGAACCCATGGCTTTCATGAAAGCCTACAGCTTGCCTACTGTGAGCCTCTGAGCACAGCACTATCATCATCTCATCCATATAGAACTTTTTGTTTATATTTCCATTTGAAAATACATTAGAATTTTTTTCAAATAATTGACTCATGTATTTTACTAATCAATACCTACTATTTTTAGTAATCAATAATTATTATTCAGAGAATAGTCTCTCATGAAGATTGGCAAACAACTTCTTTGTTTTTCTGAATATGACATACCTTTGATTCATTAATGTTGAACTCAAGGACAACAGCACTATAGCTCATATCTGAATGAAGTGCAGCAAACACCCCCTCTGCAAATCTAGCATTTGTTTTCTACATAAGGCACAGATCAGCCTCCTTGCATTTAGGAACTCTAGATTGTGTTAAAGCACAATAAACTTTGGAACTATTTCAATAGCAAAATATCTTACAAAACCCACAAAAACAAAAAAACATACTGTACTAAGGTGACCATAAGTACATAAATCTATAGTATGAGAGCTGAAACAACATAACTGTGTCACCACTCACTTTCAGATGAGAGAGTGTGCGTTTGAGGAATCAAGTCTTAGCCACTTGGCACATGTCACTGAGTGACTAAGAAATCTCTTTATGTATTAAATTTGGTGTTACAAATAAATGTCAGTGAGTATTATGTTAATTTGCAAATACATAATTCATACATAATGAGGATTTACTAATTTTTCTTTAAAGAAATTAATGACTAGGGATGGTTGTGCATGAACAATTCAGTGCCAGTAAATATAAAACACAGGGGATGGCCCCTTGTGGAGATAATTTGTATGTAATCAACACAGTTATCCACACACAAACCATGGTTATTGCATATTCCAGGGAGAATATGGCACCTACTTGGCCACACCTGCCACTCCTAATTTGAAAATATTAAACACACATACTGTTTGGGGAATCCTTGGTCTATAAAGGTAAAGCAGCCTCAAATCTTTGCACAGTATTTAAAAATTCCCAGATGTATTATGTTGGAGTATAGTCAAGAAATACAAAGCTATTCAACTTCAAGTAACACTCTAGAAATAATTCAAAGGAATCCCAGCCAGTTTTCATGTGGTGCAGTGCTAATAGGACAAATTCCTTTTAAAAATGAGCCATTACATTACCAAATAGCTCCTTTTCACTGTTTAAGTTTTTTAATGTTATTATAAAGTGATTAGTACTGGCAGAGTAGATATTAATGAACTGCAGCAATTGTAGTTTAACCTTAGAAACTACAAGGTAAGCAACATATGTGCACTTTCCACAGATTAAATAAATTAAACAATTAAATTGTGTCTTACTAAGATCCTTGTCTCTTTAGGTAGATATTTGTTACAAGAAAGATAAAATTCAATAAGAAAAATGATATTTAATCATTGGGGTAGTTTATGTTGAAAATGAATGATAGGAAAAAGGGAAATGTAATATCATCTTTGTGTTTGGCTTAAACAACAAATTATATGAAATAACAAAAATGTCTCAAGCGGAGATACGGATGTTTTATAATCAGATACTGATGTCAGCTCATCTATAGTTATATGGAATAAAACCTAAGATAGCAGCCATTAAAGTAAAGCTCTTCTTGGTTTTCAACATCTTTATACAGTTATTTTGTTGCTCATGCAAAAGGAAATAGAGGATATTATGATTTGCTCTTTTGAAAGAGGGTTAAGTGCTTGGTAACATTTTGGAAAAACACTCTTCTGTAACAGATTTAATTAACTAAAAACTCTAGATTTATTACTGATAATTACCCTACTATTGCTTGCAAAACATACGTGTAGCTAATTCCATTATAGTTACAAGGTAAAAGTCTTCTTGAAGATCAATATTCCGTTTAGACGCTTGATTTCCTGCTGTTAGATACTTATGATTAATTAAGCTCAGTGTCACATAATTGTATTTAATGGAATTAAGAGAGTACAACTCCAGGTCGCAGAGAATTGACAGTGGTTTCACAGTTCAAAGATTACCATCAATGCATCTCGGTTAATATATTAAAATTAATAACAGGAAGGAGTCATCCTTTGTTATGCAACTCTTAACCATGTGAAAATGTGCTTTAATATATGCTATTTCAACTGCTGAACTGATGATTTCATAATGAGGACAACTTTATGTCCCTATCTGTTCAAATAGTCAATAAAATTAAATATTTACAGTAATATACTTTGTTTTCATTAGGTACAATAATTTTGACTTGTATATGCATGCTGTGAAATGTAGCCTCATAATTAAGGTGAAGGACAAGACTAATTAAGGTGAAGGACAAACTAAAATCATCTGTACAATATTTCAAAAGAGATAAAGTTTCTTTGCTGTTCTGTACTTGTAATAATACTAATCACCAGATCATCTGGGACAGGAGTAAATGCAAAGAGCTTTTGAATTGTATATAATGTTGCTAGGGCAGTATGACTGTTGAAGATATTGTGGTCATCAAAAAATAAGCTAAAGAGTTTTTGTAGGATTTTATAAAAGCCATTAATTTTCACAATATAATTCTTTTTTCAAATAGTAATGACAACAATAGTAACTTAAAAGATTAAATAGAGCTTACATTGTGTCAGGCACTTCTGGGAACTTCACATATTCAATCCTCACAGCAACAGAATGAAACAGACCTATTATTATATTCATTTACACATGAAGACATTGAGGTACAGAAAGATTAAGTGACTTCCTAAGTTCACACAGAAAGCAGTGAGTTCAATTTTCAAATCCCTACTTCCTAACTTTAGAGCTTACACCACTTTTTTGAATTGCCTCTCTCAAAAAGTTTGCTAATAAGTTTTAGATTTTAGATCCTGGCTAAAAATTATAATCCTAGAGAAATGGTATCTCATTAATGTATCTATGTATGATATATCAAAGTGCATAAATGATTTCTACTGTCATGTATAACTAATTAAAACAAATAAAAAATTTAAATCCCTAAAAAAAGAAAATCATAATTCTATTTGTATTTCTGTTTGTTTGTTTGTTAGCTTTTGTCCTAAATCTCCTTCACATTTGATGAATAGTTCTATAAAAAATTCTTGGACTGTTAAGGGTAGGAACTACCCTGTATAAATAGGGATCCTATAAAACATTTTTGCAAGAATAAAAGATGAGTTCATGTGTAAATATGTACATTCACACTTAATTATTCATACACTTCTAGGTGGTTCCCATGTTGCCTAAAGTTTACCTTATAAGTCATAACTGAGAAACTCCTCCCTCATAACTTATGAAGTATTCCACTTATCTTTGTCTTTATTTCAAATGTTGATAATTTGTTAATCACTTTTGCTTTTACATTGACTTTTGTTTTATTCAGCTTTTTTTTGCTGCTGTGACTGAAAGGTCTGACCAGAACAATTTTAAAGGAAGAAAAGTTTACTTGAGGGCTCACAGTTTCAGAGGTCTCAGTCCATCAAAGGCTGGCTTCATTTCTTGGGACTCAAGGTGAGGCAGGACATCATGGTGGAAGAGTATGGCAGAGGGAAGCAGCTCACATGGTGATGTGAAGCAGAGAGACTCTACTGGCCAGATACAAATATATACCCCTATGCCATGCCCCAATTCCCACCTCCTCCAGCCACACTCCACTACTTCTGTTACCCCTCAGTTAATCCCTATCACATGATTAATTCACTGGTTGCGTTAAGACTCTTACAACCCAACCTTTTTGCATTGTGTACATGTGAGATTTTGGAGGATACCACATCTAAACCATAACCATTTTTTATTTTAAAAAACAGTACATTGGCAAAAATACATCTCTATGTCTCTTTATCTATAAATTGATTATATAATCATTGGTACCTTTATAGCCATAAATACCACGAGTTGAGGGAGGCACTGGAAACACCTTCAGTTTTACATATGAAACTAGTGCCTAACATCTCACCTATATGCCATTCCAAACATGCCCGACTTTAAAACATTGACTATTTTATTGTGACAACTGAAGAAAAGTGATCTGAGTCATCTGTCTTGATATATTATTGATTCTGTGAACACAAATGGTTTAAGTACTATGCAGAGAGCCAGGGGACTGTTAAGTATTCCTGGAACAACAGTATAACAACTTCATGATTGTGAATTATTCTAAAATTTCTCATCCTGATATAATACAATAATGTTAAATAAATTAAATAGATGCATTTTAAAAAATAATATTTTATGGTAGACTTTTGCATGTTTAAAACTGAGATTCTGTTGTATTTCAGATCTGTTTTTACTTTCTGAAAAGAAAAATTATCCTATGTACAAGTGCAGATTTGAGAAGGCCTGCATATATCAGAATATGTTGTGTATTTTATCTCCTCAATGGTTTACCTATTATTAATGCCTATGCATAACTTAATCATCTAATCTTTGTCACATTAATGATCCAACTATAAGTTTCTGCAACAAATCAGTGGCATGGTTGGTGGTTCTTGAGCCCACAGGCTTTTATGTATAATTATGAAATCTTAAAGTCCAATTCCTGCTTCAAGTTTTCTACTCTATATCTACATAAAATACCTTGTAATAGGTTATTAGTCTGTCATTTTAATATATAATGTGTTATTTCATTAAATGTTATTTTATGACATTAATTTCAAATAAGAAATTGAAATGCAATTAGAAGTGGTATGTATGAACTAACATTTTAGCTGAGGTGTGTTAGCTAGCTTTGGTGAGGTATCACAGAGTGAGAATTTGGAGAGAAAATAATACAGGTGTGGTGTCTGAATAACTCAGAAGTGAATACCTGGAAAAGAGATTCATCTAAACAAGGAGAAAAGTGCTATGATTGTTTCTAAATAAATAGGTTCAATGAATTGCCATTAGTGATATGCATTCAGTTTGCAGTATGACAATCATCTTTATAAAAGAAGATGGCTATGGAATTCTATTGACAGTCATTTACAGAATAAGAATATTAGTTGTTTGTGACAGTCAAGATCAGGAACAAGATCTACTGAGTGTAAGAGGACAGTAAAAATTTATGAAGTGATCTGAGATTTTATTTAACCTAGGGAAGCTACCAAAATTTTAAATATCTGAAAACTACTACAACTTTTAAAAGGATAAATTTCAAAGGCCTTGACTTTATTATTTTAGGTATGTAATTTATATGTTTGGAAATATTAGGGATACTGTTTTATATGTGCATTAGCATTCTTAACATTCAGTATGAATCCAAGACTGTTTAGAGTTTACCCATAAAGGAAATATGACAGAGAGGAGGAGCAGAGAGCAGAAATCCCCAAAGAACTTGAACATAGATTCTTTCTTGTAGCAAATGGGTTTTAAAGAAATATAATTTGCTTTTTTTAAGTAATTATTTTTCGTTCAGTACTTATTAATTGATCTTCAAATGATCTACAATACTCATGGCTAACAATTTTGTTTTGAATACATATAATTTTTTTTCTCCTGAAACAAGTAAGCATAGTTTATTTTAAAATCTCCCATTTCATTATATAAAGAGAACCAAAGGAAATATACATAATGACTGTAAAAAAGTAGATGGAAAGTAATATTCCTGTGGTAGATGGCATCGATGTGATATGCTCTGGTCAGCACATTTTGAAGGGAAAGAATGGGCATTACTGGGTGGAAGCTCAAAGGACTGCTGTGTGTTTCATGTGATGTTCTCTCTGCATCACGATTGGTGATTATTACTCTCATCTTAAGAAACACAGACTAGTTACCCAGAACAAATATTACAAGATGTTCTTTTCATTTTGACTAGGGAATTTGGACAGAAAAAAAGGGTTAAATGTATGAAGCAGTACATTAAAGGGAAACAAAGTGGAAACAGAATATGGAAAAAAAAGAATGAAACAACAACACACACTGTTTCTCACATATTGATGATGGCTCACTTTGATAAAACTGTAAAGAAATATTTTATGCATCCCTTGTCCCTAGAATCTTTGTAAATTTTGTTTGCATTTATTTTTTATGACAAAGTTTCAGATACTGTTGCAAAACCCAACAAATACATATGTAAATTACAGATTAAAAGCTGAAATTCAACACACTCATAGCTTAACAGGACTACCATGTGTCTGAACACTCACTATGTAGTAGCAGCAGTGAATACAGTTTTGCCTCAGAGACAAATAGATCACATTATGCCCTGAGGAAACAACATTTAAGTGAATTGGAATTACTTTCAAAGTACCAAAGCAGTAAAACTTTTAGAGAGGTGGGAATTTAGTTTGGAATCCACTGTAATTTATGAATAATGATAAAAACATTATAGCAGATATAAATTTTGTAGAAATCAAATATTCTGATGAATCTTTGTCTGACAAACTCAGTTTTCTTTTTCTTTTTTTAACTGTGGTAAAATATACATAACATAAAAAATTGCTATCTTAACCATTTTCAAGTGTACAATTCAAGTGTTATTAAATGCATTCATAATGTTATGTACCTATAATCCATCTACATAAATCTTTTACATTGTAAAACCAAAATTTCATACCCATTTTTCCTCTTCTCACTCTATCTGCCATCATTCTCTTCTCTGTCTCTAAGATTTTAAATAGTCTTTTTTAACTATTTTAGAGGTTTCTAAAAATAAAATCATATCACTGTAAACAGAGATAATCTTACTTTATAATTTGGATTTCTTTATAATCTTTATAACTTGGATTTCTTTTTCTTGTTTAATTTCTCAAACCAGAATATTTAGTATTATAATGAATAGAAATGGGGGAAATGGGCATCCTTACTTTTACCTGACCTGGAAAGAATAGCTTTTGCTATTTCACCATGGAGAATGAGGCTCACTCTGTATTTTCCACATATGGCTTCTGTTTGGGAAAGGTAGTGTTTTTGTATTCCTAGTTTTTTGAGTGTTTTTAGTTTTATTTATTTATTTATTTTGGTGTGTGTGTGTGTGTGTGTGTGTGTGTGTGTCTTTGCACATGTTAGGCAAGCACTCCACTATTGAGCTATCCCCAGCCTTGTTAACTGTTTTTAGTAATATAAATGTGTTGAATTTTGTCAAATATTTTTCTGCATAAACTTAAATGATCATTTTTTTTCTTTATTTCACTTTGTCAAGGTGGTTGGCATTTTACATTGATAATTTTTGTCAGCTTGTGCTTGCATATCAAAATAAGTTCCATTTAGTTATGTTACAAGTCCTTTTAATGTGCTGCTGAATTTGTTTTGCTTGTATTTTATTGAAAAAAATTTACCCCAGTTCTCATATTTTTCTATACTTTTCTTACAAAAAGACCATTATCTTTGCCTGTTTCAGGTATTTCTACTTCATGCAGTATACTTGAAAGTGTTCCCTCCATGTAAATATTTTGGAAAAGTTTCCTACTACCCTTTAATTGTCTATAAGAATTCACCTGTGAAGCCATCAAACCAGGGGATTTCTTTGCTGGGAGATTTTTGGTAACTAATTCAATCTCCTTACTACTCAGGTTTTCTATTTCTCTGTGATTTGGTGTTGGTTGGTTTTGCAATTCCAGAGGTTTGTCCATTTCCTCTAGGTTATCTAAAAGTGTATAATTGATCATTAGTACTCTTATATTTACCATTTCTCTAATCTGTGGTAACATTGCCATTTTCATTTATAATTTTAGTAATTTAGTGTTCATTCTCGTTTTTAGTTCATGTAATCTAATTAAAACTTTCTCAATTTTACTGATCTTCACTTTGGCTTATCCTTTTTCCTTAAACTGAAAAATAAGATTGTTGATTATTTTTGTTGGTGGTATTGGGTGTTGTTTTTTGTTTGTTTGTTTGCGTGTTTGCTTGCTTGTTTTTAGTCTCACTATAGTGCCCAACTTGGCCTTAAACTCCTGGACTCAAGGGATCCTCCTTCTTCAGCTTCCTGAGTATAGGACTAGAGGAGTAGGCTACAGTGCCCAGCCATCTCTTGATTTTCATTGTTGTCAATAGCTATAAAATCTCTTCTCAGCATGGTTTTTTGCTGTTCTGGTGTACTGTGTGTTGCTGTGATGTCTTCATTTGTCTCCAACTATTTTCTAATTATGACTTTTTTTATCCATTGGCTATTTAAGAGTAGATTATTTGATTTCCATAAATTTGTGATTTTTCAGTTTTATTTCTATTACTTCTGTTGTCAATATTAGCTATACTTCATTTCAATTGAAACAGATATTCTAAGATTTCTATCTTTTAAAATCTACTAGGAATTAACATGTGGCCTTTGCTCTGTCCTGGAAAATATCTCATGTGCACTTGAGAAAACATATATACCGGTAGTGTTGTATATGCCTATTTAATTCAGTTATTTTTATTGTATTAAGTCCTCCATTTCTTTATCTAGTTACTCTGTCCATTACTAACAGTAAGATCCTAAATTCTCAAGCTATTATTGTAGAGCTGCCATCCTCTCCCTGCATTTATCAGGTCTTGCTTAATTCATTTAGGTAGTCTGTCACTGGGTATGTAAATACTTGTAGTTGTTATATTTCCTTGTTGTATTAAAATTTTCATTAATATATCATGTTTTTCTTTGTCTGTTATAGACTTTTAAAAAAAAAATCATTTTGTCTGATAGCCACTCCAGCTCTTTAGCTTATTATGTGGGTAAAATATCATTTTCCATCCTTTCACTTCCTGTTTGTGTCTTTGATCTAAAGTTATTCTCTAATGAACAGCATAGAGTTAGATCATGTGTTTTAATGCATTTCTCCAATATCTATCGTTTGATTGAGCAGTGTAATTTATTTACATTCATGGTAATTACTAGGAAGGATGGACTTTCATCTGTCATTTTATTATTTGTTTTCTATATGCCCTGTAGCTTTTTTGTCCCTCATTTACTGCAATAACATCTTCTTTTGTGTTTAGTTGATTTTTTATAATAAAATGTTTAAACTTCTTTTACATTTTTTTATTTCTATATTCTATAATAATAATTATTATTTTTTGGTTTCCATGGGGATTACATTTTATATATTAAGGCTATAACTTTATTTTGAAACTTTTCTTGCTTGACTTCTATAGTATACAAAATAACTTGCTTATTTATACATCCATTGCCATTCTTTTGGATTTTAATGTCAAAAATTTACAACTTAATCCATTCTGTACATAAAACATGAACTGATAATTCTTTTAAATGTGTGATGTTCTTAAATTGTATAGAAAGAAAAAATATGGAGCTTGCTGGGTTTTTTTTTCCATTTTAAACTACACACATATATAATTATACCTGCCAAGAAATTAATTGCAATCCCTATCACCCTACTTTTTTCTCTCTTCCTTCCTCCCCTATTTTCCTTCATCTACTTTAGTGATCCTTCTTTCCCTCCTTTATTTATTTTTTCATTGATACTTTCTACATATACATAAAGATGAAATTCCTTTTGGTACATTTACATATGCATATAACAGGATTTTGTTAAATTCATTCCATATTTCCTTTTATTTCCCTTTTTTCCTCTATCTCTCTTTACTGATCTTCCCTATATATTTATGATACCTGATCCTCCCACCCCCACCATTACCTTCTTTCCCCATTTTACTCTACCTTCCATATATTAGTGAAAACATTTGACCTCTGGTTTTCTGAGCCTGGCTTGTTTCACTTAGTATGATGAACTCCATTTTTTATCTATTGACTGGCAAATGCTGTTATTTTCTTCTTCTGACTATATAAAACTCCATTGTGTATATATACCACATTTTCTTGATCCAGTCTTTTATTTTAGGGCATCTGGGCTTATTTCATCATTTGGCTATTGTGAATTGTGCTTCTATAAACATTGAAGTATTTGCTGTAGTATGCTGATTTTAGTTCTTTTGGATAAATACGGAGGAATAGAATAGCTGGGTCATTGGCTGGTTGCATTCTTAGTTTGTTGAGGAATCTTCACAATGCTTCCCATGGTGATAGTACTAATTTACAGTCCTACAACAATTTATCAGTGTACCTTTCTCCTCACATCCTTCAAAGCACTTATTATTATTTGTATTCTTGATAATTTCCATTTTGACCAGAGGGAGATGAAATCTTGGTGTAGTTTTAAATTGCATTTCCCTAATTGCTAAAGATGTTGAACATTTTTAAATATATTTGATGATCATTTGTATTTGTTTCTTCTTTGTTTGTTTGTTTTTTTTTTTTTTTTGAGAAATGTTTGTTTAATTCTTTTGCCCATTTATTGATTTTTTAGTGTATTTTTAAAAATTTTTTATATATTCTGAATATTAATCCCCCGCCAAAGGAGCAGCTGGCAAAGATTTTCCATGCTGTTGTCTGTCTCTTCCTTCTCTTAATTTGCTTTTAATTTGATGGTGTTCCACTTACTGATTATTGGTTTTATTTCTTGAACTTAAAGGATCTTTTTGAGGAAGTTGGTGTCTGTACCTGTATGATAGAATGTTGGCTCTGTGTTTTATTCTAGCATTTGCAAGTTTTCTGGTCTAATTGTTAAGTCTTTGATACATTTTTATTTGACTTTTGGGTAGGATGAGAGATAGGATCTAATTTAATTCTTCTGCATATCCTGTTTTCCCAGTGTTGGCTCTTATATCCATCAGAAGTCATGTCTACTTGAGTGGACAGGGCTTGCAACCATGAAGAGAAAGGGAAAAACAACAGCTACCCCCTTATTGGTCTGTACCTCAGTGATCAGTTATCCCAGCACAGAGCCGTCCCAAGGGTATATACAGAGATAACTGCTCAAGTGACAGAGGGATAGAGGATAGCTAGTTGCTACTGTACTGAGCTGATGTTGACTAAAATGACCCACAATTTATCACCAATGCTTTCCACTAAAAGTCAAAAGCCTTCGATAACTTCTAGAGTTCCACAGTAGTTATATCACAGATTCTGCAAGTGCAATTATTCAGGTGAGGAGACAAAATTGTGGAACTTCCTACTTTGCCCTCTTCTGAGAATATAAATTCAAATAATTTGGGAGAGAATATCATTTCTGGAGTTATTATGAATAGCTTGCAAAAGTAAAATAATTACTTATCAAAAGATATTTATACACTAAAATAATAGAATTCACAAAAAAATCAATCATCAAGGAGTAAAAGAGATTGTTTCAAATGTAAAGTTGAAATTTTTATATTCATGCTGGGTTTTCTTCACATTTTATTATAAGTATATATAAATATATGCTTTGTATATCCTATAAATGTATAAGTGATGCATTTAGTTTTACTTGATATGATACATATATAATGTACAAATTATTTTTTGATTCATTAACTTTGAAACTAGTAAGAAAGGGAGCAATGATACATTATTTTATAGTATATTAATTGAATAAGAAATTAAAATTTGAATTCTTTTTGACAATTTGCTGTTTCTGCATTTTAATATTTGAAGTGATATTTTGAAAGATATATAATAACTATGAAAAATATAAAGCTATGTAGGGATTTACAGAAATTGTTGTGATTCCACAAATCAGGCAGCAAGGAATCACATACTATTTCAGTTACAATGTCAATATACTTGACAATGGTAAGTGTGCTCTTCATTGTAGTAAAAATTTAGCAAAATGTGTCATGATAGAGCTTATTTAAGATACTTCCACATGGTGAATTTCCACTTTCAGTCTAAAAACATGGCCCAGCAGATGGTGAAAGTCTTACTGCAGTCTAGCAGGATATCACCAGCCATGTCTTTAAACTTTAAAGACCATTTCAGGTCACTGCTTGAGATATAGACTTTGGCAGAATGATCCCCATTATATTCTAATGACCACGGGGTACAAATAAAAAATTGAAGCGGAAAGGGATTTATAAACCATTTTAGTTTCAGATACCCTTACAGTTAAGTTTGACATTTATGGAAATGAAGGGGAATGGATGACTGAAATGTCATAGTATGAGTATGAAACTACAAGCATATCTTCATGAAATATATCATGTGAACCTCTCTTCCACATGACTGAGCATGGTTGGTAAATGAAGATTATGGCTGGTGTCTGTGTATTCCTATTATTTTCTTCCAATATACCTTTTTTGGTCATATATATCATTGAAGTTTAGGATAAACCAATATCTACCTTCCATTTTAAAGTGAATGCTAAGAGCTATCATGGTTTTTAAAAATCACAGACGGTAAATGAAATAATTTGGTATAAGTAATATTTGTATTATGTTGATTAAATATCACTTAATGTATATTTGAATAAATACTAATATTTTATTTGAATGAGTTATGTTTCCCATTCCTTTAAGAATCAAATAATGTTCCTTATTAAGTATTTTGTTTTTAAACTCCAATGTTAAAGCATTATCAGATTACTTGTAAAGTTAGTATAACATTACATAACATATAATGTTAGTATAATATCAGATTGCTTTGTATCTCTGTTCTGAAAATGAAAAATAACACATTTTTTACTAAAACATCTTTTCCATTTCATAAGTACTGACAGGCTTGCAGAGGGAAAACTGTTACATTTTCATTTACCTTTTTAATTAGATAGATACCAAATCTAAATTAAATTATACCCAGATCAGAGGAGATGCAATACACTAAATTATCTTGTAATCTGGACTCCCTTTTCTTATTGTTGTAGTCATGTGGATAGTTAAAAGGCACAATTGAGAAAAATAGTGCAGCTAGTGGTCTACAGTCTTTATGGCCAGAATATAAAATGACAATACTCACAGTTTCCAAGTCATCCCATATTGCCTATTTTGAGATTCAGCCAGGAAAAAACAACTGGGATTTCCTGGAAAGATTAACTGTATTTAATTGTTCACACAAATAGATTAAAAATTCTGCCCTAAGGGTTGCAATGTAACCATTATAGCAGATCCTATACTTAAGTGAAATTTTCTGTTCTGTGGCTCCATGCCAGTTAAAGCACAAATAGATATTTTCACCATAATGATAGTGATTTGAGATTGCAAATACTACTAAATTCCTTTTTTAAGTGTTGTATTTAGCTTTCCCAAAAGGGAAAAGCAAAGCCTAATATAAACCAGCCATCAATAGAAAGCATAGAATGTGAATAGAAGATGATTTATAAGCTGTGTTTTGCAAAAATGACATTTATCATTATTTCAGTTTTGGTCACCCATAACAGGTGTGGGAAACAGGAATAAATGTGGAAAGAACATATTTAAATGTATAAGTGAAGAATTTTGTATTAAATGTATATATGTAAACTCCCCAAGCTTATCTAAAAAAAAAATTACCAAAACAAAATCATACAGAATATTCTTCATAAAGAATAAAATACATCTGCAATTTATAAATGAATGAAGATTGGAAAGGCATGTGGGTATACATGGGCAAACATTGATTAAAAACCAAATACAATAATGCCATGTGAAATTAAAACAATATAAAGCTAAAACACCTACTAACTTATGTAAATAATAAGTGGTCCTGATTAAATTTAAAGTGTATTAAGTTTCCTATATTTTGGGAGGTAAAGATAAAAAGATAGATTATTTTAGATTTTGAATATTTAAAATTATCCATGGAAACCACTAGTTAATCAAAAATATAATTCCCAACATTGTTTAGACAAATTTTGGAATGCTATAAATAGGTATGAATGGACAAGAAGGCAGAAATAGAGAAAGTCAATGTACAGAAAGGCAGAGCAAATTGAAAGCACATAGTAGTCATGATATCATTAATGTATATATTGCAAAAAAAAAAATAAAATGCAATTAGAGGATTAAAAAACAATAGAAAATCCAGCTAAGAGATGTGTATTAAGAGCTCTATCAAAAACATCTAATACAAAAATTTCAAAAGAATAACAATGGAAAGTAAAATAATAAAAGAAGTTATGCCAAGCAAGAATTTCCCAAAAGAAAGTTCTATATACCAATAAATATGGTTTATATTTTATTCTAGAAACAAATGGGTGTATTTAAATCAATCCTACTTACCCTTTTATCTGTTGCTCATGCTCCCTGACTGTACCCTCTTCTGCTAGGGTTCTGACCTTTGCATCCTACATTTACAGGGTCTCTAAGTGTTGAGTGGCACCAACAGGGTACTGAGGTTTGGAAGAAGGCAAGAATCAGGTGGTTTTTCCCTTTTGATGCTTGGCTGCTATGGTTTGGATATGATTTGAATGTGTCCCCCCAAGTTTCGTATATTGGAAGCTTGTTCCTCATTCTGTCAGTGTAAAGGTCATAGGATCTTAAGAAGTAGTTCTCGGCCTGGAGCTGTGGCTCAGCAGTAGAGCGCTCCCCTAGCACTTGTGAGGCCCTAGGTTCTATTCTCAGCACCACATATAAATAAATAAAATAACAATGTTAAATAAAAAGAAGAAGAAGTAGTTCTCAGTAGAAGACCCTGCTTCTCTTTAGGGGACCCTGCTTTCAAAAGGATTATCAGTTCTTCTGGGACCCCGAGTTAGTTCTCAGAAGAGAATTGGTTTTCTGTTTTCCTGATTGGACCCATAGTCATACTGAAGATCACTACATGTTATAGTCAAAATGTGCATTGTCCCATTGGAACTCTTGAGTTAAAATCCTGCTACAGAAAAGACCAAATCTGTTGTCTCCCCTCAGTCGGGTGTCCTGTCTTGTGATATGATTTCTAATAAAAACTCCTGCCATTGTGGTATCATCTGCCAAGGGTTAATGTATTCAATGGCCCCTTACCAGGGTTGTACTATGCTGTTTGGAATTTCAGCCTCCAAAGTAGAAGCTAAATAAACATCTTTTTTGTTTTAAATACTTTAAATAATACAGATGGTCTCCAGTGGCCCTGCCTCTGTGGCTGCAGTCCTCTCTGAGCAGGTATATCCTGATCCTGGTCTCATGTTCCTCCTACCCCACTCTTTTCCTCTCCAGGTTAAACATTGTGGTGGTTTTCTTTTGTTGCTGACTACTGGGTGCATTTTCATTTCTTCCATCATCTTCCAACCCAATTCCTTCATTTAAATACCTGTAACACACTTGAGTGGTTTATATTTTCCTGATTGGACCAGGAGTCATATTGAGGGTTACTACATGTGATGGTCAAAATATGCATTGTCCCATCAGAACCCTTGGTTAAATTCCTGGCTCTTCAGGTGATAGCATGGGAGGTGATCATGTCATAACACGGAACCCTCATAATTAGCAGGAGTCACTTCATAAAAGAGGCAGGAAGAAGCTTGTATGTCTTTACCACAGGAGGACAAAGAAAAGTGCTGTCCAAGAATCAATAAGCATATCCTTATGTGCTTATCAATAAGCACATGGAATCTGTCCTGATTTTAGACTTTTAGACTCTACAGCTGTGCGAAATAAATTTCTTTTGGCTATATGCATCACAGTTTATGGAGTTCTGTTATAGCAAATTGAAAGTGCTTAAATAGTATATGTTGGCAAGTTTTTTTATTGTATCAAAGTGTACAATTATTCTAATTTTTAAATACTTCGAAGGGGATGAAACAAAAGGTGATTGAATCACTAATAGAAGAAAATAAGACCATCCTTTTTCAAGAAGTCAAAAATTTTTTCCTCAAATATAACATTTTACTGAGCTTATTAGCTGTCAATCCTATTTTTAAGCAAATGATATATAAAACATAAGATTTGTTAATTGGAAAATAGCTCCTTAAACTTACAATTTTAATTTTTAATACTTGTCCTCACTCTTTTTAAAAGTGATTCAGAATGCCTGAAGGAGACAGAAAACTAAAAACCCATGAAGATCTCTAGTTTAGGAGGTGAACAATCAATTTACATGATCATAAATTAGAACTAGAATAATGTAGAGATGGGTATTAAGTGTCAACAGTAGAGCACTCACCTGTGAAGAAAATTAAAAGTAGGCCTTGAATAATAAACAGAGTTTTCAAGGGAGTAAGCCATAAGCAATAAATTAATTATTTCAGGTATACATCTAGTATGGAGCATACATTTATCAGGCTGTCTTCAGTTTCTGGTGCTGAGCATGTCTAATTTAACAAGACAGTGGTTGCCTTTATGAAGCTCATCGTCCATGGGAAAACCTGAGAAGACCCAGGATGGATCTGCAAACTGGACCGCAGAATGGGAAACTGTGGACAGCTTCCTGAAAGAGGCGGTATGAATGTTCTGGAGCTTGTAAAACCAATTAGAATGATTACCAGAAGAATGATGGCGGGGGACTTGAGGGTGGAAAGGAAAAATACCATCCCACATGTTCAGAAATATTCTATCTTCCTTCCTACCCTCCCTCCTTCCTTATCTTCCTCCCATATGTTGTACTTGGGTCCAGAAAAATCAGTGTTATGGTGTTTTTTCTTACTTCTAGCCATAGAAGAAAGGGTGAAACAGGGAGAATTTTATGTCCCTTAGGGAGAATTGTCATCCTACTCTGACTCTCTCTTCAACACAACCTCAACTCATGCTGCCTTCAGTTCCTTCATAGTGAGTGAGTATCTCTAGGACAGTGGTAGAGATTATGCACTAAATTTGAGATATTGTTTATTAATATGTTTTATGTTAAAGCCTTTGTCTTCTCAAAACAAAGGAAAGTAATTTGTTAACGTGTCAGGCAGTACTTTTGGTTGGTCTGTTGTTGTATAAATCATAGCACAAATGTCCTTACACAAGGAAAATGTCCTCTGATTATCAAGCAGCATTCCCCCCCCCCACCACCACCAATCACTTTACTTAGTATCTGAAATCTTAGGAGGGGAAAGACCTTCCTCCAATAATAAAATCAGCATTACTTGACAAACTTTTGTTCTCGCTTTTTTTTTAATTGAATGGTCTATCATTCTATTAATGGTATACATAATCCAAAAATATATTGAACTCTAAATACTGAATTGTGAATACCATATAATCCACACAGATGTAGATAATAAATTCCATAAGGAAGAGAGGACACCATTCAAAAGTGAAAGAGAGGAATTTACTAGCTCTAAAAAACATAAGGCTTTAGAAATCAAGTCTATTCAAGAGACCATTGAAATCAATAGCCTAAACTGCTAATAAAATTGCTGTAATCTACATGACTATTTGACTTTGCAAAGTTTACTTTGTATTTTCAAGTTTTTTATTCTGTTTCACATGAAACAGTTGTTATTCCTGTTTCAACAAACACAACTTTTTGTTTTCAATGCAATTCACTTAACATTTTTTTTTCTTAAAGAAAGATGAAGAAATTGTAGGGGTATTTTTGTATTTCTACATAGTGATATCTTTGTGATAAAATCTCAGAGAGGCCAAATAGCTCTAAAAAAAGCCCAAGATTACAAAAATAAGAGCATTTACTATTGAAATCCACACCTTTGAACATACCCTCCAATTAACTGCTATTCGAATACTACTTCTTAGAGAGAATTCACCAATCAAATCTTTTACAGCTGTATCAAACTGTGCCACATGACACTTTTCTGGTAATTTATAAGAAATAGTTTCAGTCAATCAAATAGTATGTTTGAAAAATAATGTCACAGTTTTTTTCATAATCTTGACATTTCAAGTTTTTGAGACTCCTATTTTTTTAACTTTGACCTTTTCTACCTAAATACCATATTTTTGCATTGCATTTTGATAACTCAATAACATTTTTAAATGAATATTTTGTGCTTTCAACTTGAAAGTATACAGAGGAACATGGCAAGAGCAGCTTCCATTTTCAATTTAAATCATTTTCCTGGCTTTAAGCAGACATTAACCTTTACAAGAGACTGGATACAATTCTGATTAGCACCTTCACTACGTAGCCTGGTGAATCAGTGAAGATGAACTCTCTCTCAGGATACTTTTAAGAAAACATTTTCTTATCTGAGCTAATTGGGGAAAAATTTTTTTAATTCACATTTTTTTTTATTCAACATGAAAATGTTATTATTGATTCACATGATGCAGGAGTTGTGAAACTCTGTAATTGAAATCACAGACTATCTAAAATAATATTGACTTTTTTAGGCAGCAAAATATTCATATATATAAATATTTGTGGTTTTCAACCTAAATACTTGTCCTCTGTGCTTGTGTGGTGCTTTGGAGTGTCAAGAGAAGATTATTATACTTATATTATCAGAAAAAAAAGCACAGATTAGGCACTAAAAGTCACTTAGGTTACTAGACTCAGAGGTCTGGTGTCTATTGCCCCATCTCCCAGGAAGAATTATCTCCAGTGATGGAATAATTTTCTTATAGTCCATGGTGCACCGTCTAGGTTAAAATCACTTTCCCAGATATTTTACTATCAAAGAATAAGATCTTTTTTCACAAACAAAGAAAATTTTGTTATGAATGTTTATGCTGTGTGAACACAGACATCTGAGGGCTCGGACTGGGTCCCCATGTCCAAGTGCTTCTGAACCATCATAATCTCACAGTCACCTGGGGAACAACTATCTTTGTGCTCTGATCTCTGCCATGTCACTTGCTTTCTCATCCTGACACCAGGCTGCCCATAATTCTTTACCCTAAACATAAGAACAGATTCCTCCTTAATTCTACAAAACTCTTGTTTAGTCCCAACTGTAACTCGAAACCAAATTTCACTGAAAGCTTGGAGATAGCAGAAATAAATTACAGCTCAGAAAAGAAAATGTTAGGACCGGACAGGGGCTATAAATTCTCCTGGATACCACAAGTGATGATTCTTTACAGGGTGAATCTTTCTGGCTCTCTCATCTTATTGTCCAGTCTCATGCTGTTAGCTGGCAAAGGCCAGTTTATTTCCCTCAGTGGTGATGTTGTGATTCTGACTTTTAACTTCATATTTGCTCCAATACTGTAGTGATGGAAGTAAATGTTATTTTCTCCTCCCAGGCTCTTGCCCACCTCTAATCAAAATCTTAATAAACTTTGGAAATGCAAATAATTCTCAATCAAGACAAAATTTTACATTATTGTGAAGAGTAGTTTAGCTTGAATTACTATTTAACACTGTGTAATTTGGCTCTCATTTTCAGAAAAAGTAAAATGCCCATTAATGTTTTCCATTAATTCAAAAAACAGTTTTTGCCTGCACAAGGATTAAAAACTACTGCTGAGAGCTGCAAAATCATTTTTCCCCTTGTGATAGAGACTGGGAGCTGATACTCACATTCATTCCCTTTGTTTTGAGTACATGTTTACCAGTCTCCTTTTTGCCACGGAAGTTGTGCAATGTAAGCGAAGGCAATAATTACACATAAAACTCACCCAGAAAAATCTCTCCTGCATGATCATCATACTTTTTCCTTATGAAACTCAAGATGTTACTCAGCCTCTCCATATCAACATTTCTCACAGGCAAAATGGATGTGATGGCTTGTAATAATTCCTATGGTTGCTGTGATAAATGAGATGAATGAATTCAAATTACTTACCACAGTTTTTTGGGCAGAGCAAATAATGATGGCAATGTTATTCTTTGAATCCAAGGACTTCCTTAATTTTTATCCTCTTAACCTCTCAGAAACATTTAACAATGCTGAGTTCCTTGGCACTGTCCATTTCTTCAAATTCCTGACATGGTCTACTATTCTCTTCTTGTGTTCTTGCCCACCCCTTCCTTCTTTGTTTTTACTGTATTTTTAATTTTAATTGATGCATAATATTTTTACATACTTATGTGGTAGAGTGCAATGATTTGATACATGTATACAATTGTGCATTTTATCTGTTTCATTCTACTACTATCTTTCCTATGCCCAAATCAGGAAAATTCACATTTTATCTCTGTAATATTTTTCATTTTTTTTGGTGTAAGAAAAATCTCAGTCTTTCCTAGTTTTCTTGAAATATATTGCACATTTTTGTAGACTATAGTTACCTTATTGAACACTAGGAGCAATTTGTCCTATTTAATTGATTTTGGTTAATGTGATCTAAGTTTCTTTCTATTTGCCCCCCACCCCACCCCTTATACTTCCTAGGCTCCACAAACCACTGTTTTATTTTCTTTTATGAGATCAACTGTTTTAGGTTCTACAAATGATTGAGAACATGTGGCATTTGTCCTTCTGTATCTGGCTCATTTCCCTTGACATTAATAATGACTTCTAGTTCCATCCATGTTGCTTCAAAAGACAGGGTAACATGCCTTTCTATGACTGAATGAAACCCTTAATAAAAATGGCTAAATGATCTGAATAGATTGTTTTTAAAAGAAGACATACAAATGACTAATAGCAGTATAACAGATGCTCACTGTCTCTAACCATCAGGAAAATGCAAATCAAAACCACCAGGAGGTATCACCTTAGCCCTGTCAGAATGATTCTTATTAAAAAACAACAAACAAACAAACAAACAAACAAAAAACAGACAAGAGCTGGGCATGGTGACACACACTTGTAATCCCAGCAATATGGGAGGCATGAGGATCACAATCTTAAATTTAAAATAAACATGCTGAGCTAGCTCTTTGTCATTACTCCCATTTGGTCTCTCTCAGCTTTGTATCTATGTATGTCTGTCTTTTCTTTTTGTTTATTTGTTTTAATTAGTTATACATGACAGTAGAATGCATTTATGCACTTTGATATGATACATTCATTTTTCTGAATGTACAGAAAAATGAGAGTGTTGCAGAATCATATTGGTCATATAGTTACATATATACATACAGTAATAATGTTTGTTTCATTCTACTATCTTTCCTATGCCCATATCCCCTCCTCTTAATTTCCATCACTTCCCTCTTCCATATTTAAGGTAATGCTATTTTTCTGTATTGCCCCCCCCCCGACCTTATTGTGAATTAGCATCTGCATATTAGAGAAAACATTCAACCTTTGGTTTTGTGGGATTGGCTTATTTCACTTAGCATGATATTCTCCAACTCCAACCATTTATTGGCAAATGCCATAATTTTACTCTTCTTTAAAGCTGAGTAATATTCCACTGAGTATATATACCACATTTTCTTTATCCATTCATCTTTTGAGGGACACCTAGGTTGGTTCCATACTCTAGCTATTTTGAATTGAGCTGCTATAAACATTGATTTGCTGCATCACAATAGTATGCTGATTTTAAGTTTTTTGGGTATAAACCAAGGAGTGGGATAGCTGGGTGAAATGGTGGTTCCATTCCCACTTTTCTGAGGAAGCTTCATACTGTTTTCCAGAGTGGTTTCACCAATTTGCAGCTCCACCAGCAATGTATGAATGAACTTTTTTTCACCACATATTCGCCAACACTTATTGTTGCCTGTCTATTTGTCTTTTCTAACCCCTCATTGCCTGTTCCTGGTTTTCTGAATTAATGCCCATGCAGGTCACATTATACACAGCATGTGTATTTTAGCACTCTTCATGATTGCTGGAATATGGAATCAACTGAGATGTCCACCTAGGAAATGGGTAAATACAGAACATGCAGTTTATATACACAATGAAATGTTAATTAGTCATCAAAAAAATTTGAATCCTGACCACTCACTCTTTCTTTATGCTTCCTTTTTTTCCCTTTGGAACATTAATATTGGAATTCTCTAAAAATCCCATCCTGGATCCCCACTTGTTCCTTTACTTGAAAATATCATCTGTCTCCCCTTACATTCATTTAAATGATTTTAAAATCTTCTTATCTATGCCTGGCTTCTTTCTTCAGTTTCAGTTCTGCATTTCAAAATTCCAGAGACTTTCAAATTCCAAAATTTCAAAGAGGCTTATTATTCTCACCACTTTGCGTCATTCTTGACTTTTTCACCTTTTAGATTCAATTATGTATGCTGAAGTAAAAACATCTGTACCTTCTGAGCTTTAACTCTTGATCTCCAGTGTGCATTGCTACTTTTATCTTTCTAGTTTAGGGCCTCCTTACTTTTGGAGTAAAATGGTTTCATTTCTTTCAATCCATTTTCAGTTTAGAGCAATACATTCATAAAGTTCACATGTTAGGGAACACAAGTGAATCTTCGTTGTCTGATGTGGGAGGTTTTAATGTCTGTAAAGCTTGGTATATAAAGCACATCACAAGAGTCATGTAGAAACTGGCAAGTTCTAGAATAGTGAACATCTTATTCAAAGACGCTGATAAGTCAACTTCACTGAGTCCTGCCATTTGTGAATGCTTATCTAGTGTCATAAAATTTCCTAATTATCTTTTACTGGAAAAAAGATAGAAACTCATTTTTTTAAATTTTGTTTTCATTTATTTTGTTGTACTAGGGTTTTTACCCAGAGCCTCATACATGGTCAAGAAACATTTCTATCATCGAGCTACAAATCCAGCCCTGACAAATTAATATTTTATAATTATCTAATTTAAATGCACTAATACCTTCCTGAAATCTTCTTAAAGCATTCTTTTGGGAAAACAAAATATATCTTATGACTGAAAATAATGAAATTGCTTCCAGTGTGAGATCTTACCAAATTATTTAAAGGAAAAGAAAATGTTGATAACCTCCCATGAAAATCCAAGTCCACTGAAACCTGTTGCTCCTGCCCAATTCCCAGCACCCTCACTGTAAGATGATCTCTGTCATCATGGGCTTCAACATAAATCGTGTCCTGACTTGAAAACATGAAGCAATAGAAATATGCTTTTAGGACTTAGAGAATAGTTTATTGGTAAAGTGCTTGCTTAGCATGTACAAGACCCTGAGTTTCATCCCCAGTAGTAGCACCAAAAGGAAAAAAAAATATATACACACACACATACACACACACACACACACACACACACAACATCTTCTGTAGCCTACGGGACTCCCTTTTTCATGAGTCTTCTCTCTAGACTAGCTAAGTATCTGATCCTCCTGAAACACATGTCAAGTTCTCCTAGAGATTTTTCAATTACTTATTCTAGTTCCTGTATGTGGAATTACTTTCCATACACCTCCTTATTAATCTATTTGACATAATCCAAGAAGAATTGCTACACATTGATTTAAAAGCCCATAATTTCAATGTATTATATAATATTGTTGTGCTTTCTTTATTATAATCATTGTGATTGGGTCATTACACAAATTCTTCCTTCCTTTTTTTTTAACTTCATGAGAATCACTTTAACTTCTTGTCCATTAAATAACATTTTAATTTGGTAATTATAAATATGATCTCACTAGATCAGATTTTCACTTTATATAAGCAACATATATCAGAATCTGGATATGAACTGTTGTTTCTCAACAGAGGTGAGACAGATTAATCCAGTAAGCAATATTTCTTGTGGCATAAAGCCCAGCTTGTCACAAGTAATTGAAACAGAAGGTAGAGTGGCTTTAAACCTTCCTGATATGTTATCACTTCACTGTGGTTTGTCAACTTCTGTTTTTCTTGCACCTTCCAAACAGTTTATGGTTCAGATAAGAAACTTAAGTTTAGTTGGAAAATAGTATGGATTAGTTAAGGTCTAAGAGACACAACAAAGATAGAACCTGTGATAATGAAACCTGCAATTTTTAGGAGCACTTTTGATATTTCTTCCTTAACTTGTAGTACTTTGTACAATTTTCCAAGTACAAAGGTAAAAAGAAAATTCTTTAAGTGATATTCAGGAGATGGAATGTGTTTGTATCCTTGACATATGTAGTAATATGTTATATCAGTTACAAATATGAGTTGGTATTTCTACTAGAAAGCAAGAAAGGCAGTTACAAATGATTTAGCCTCACCCGGGTTCTTCATATCACCAATGAAGACACAAACATGTACTTCCAATAATTATATAATGAACTGTAATTATTTTTCTTCATCATACTTGCTATTTGTAGAAGCCTAGAATCTCAATTCTGTATTTGATGTACCAAATTATTTATTTATTTATTTATAATTTTTTTAAATTTTTTTTTTTATTGGTTGTTCAAAACCTTACAAAGCTCTTGACATATCATATTTCATACATTAGATTCAAGTGGGTTATCAACTCCCATTTTTACCCCGTATACAGATTGCAGAATCACATCGGTTACACAGCCACATTTTTACATACTGCCATATTAGTAACTGTTGTATTCTGCTACCTTTCCTATCCCCTACTATCCCCCCTCCCCTCCCCTCCCATCTTCTCTCTCTACCCCATCTACTGTAATTCATTTCTCTCCTTGTTTATTTTCCCATTCCCCTCACAACCTCTTATATGTAATTTTGTATAACAATGAGGGTCTCCCTCCATTTCCATGCAATTTCCCTTTTCTCTTCCTTTCCCTCCCACCTCATGTCTCTGTTTGATGTTAATCTTTTCTTCCTGCTCTTCCTCCCTGCTCTGTTCTTAGTTGCTTTAATTATATCAAAGAAGACATTTGGTATTTGTTTTTTAGGGATTGGCTAGCTTCACTAAGAATAATCTGCTCTAGTGCCCTCCATTTCCCCACAAATTCCATGATTTGTCATTTTTTAGTGCTGCATAATACTCCATGGTGTATAAATGCCACATTTTTTTATCCATTCATCTATTGAAGGGCATCTGGGTTGGTTCCATAGTCTAGCTATTGTGAATTGTGCTGCTATGAACATCAATGTGGCAGTATCCCTGTATATCCCTGTAGTATGCTCTTTTAAGGTCTTCAGGGAATAGTCTGAGAAAGGCAATAGCTGGGTCAAATGGTGGTTACATTCCTAGCTTTCCCATGAATCTCCATACTGCTTTCCAAATTGGCCGCACCAATTTGCAGTCCCACCAGCAATGTACAAGTGTACCCTTTTCCCCACATCCTCGCCAGCACTCGTTGTTGTTTGACTTCATAATGGCTGCCAATCTTACTGGAGTGAGATGGTATCTTAGGGTGGTTTTGATTTGCATTTCTCTGACTGCTAGAGATGGTGAGCATTTTTTCATGTACTTGTTGATTGATTGTATGTCCTCCTCTGAGAAGTGTCTGTTCAGGTCCCTGGCCCATTTGTTGATTGGGTTATTTGTTATATTATTGTCTAATTTTTTGAGGTCTTTGTATACTCTGGATATTAGGGCTCTATCTGAAGTGTGAGGAGTAAAAATTTGTTCCCATGATGTAGGCTCCCTATTTACCTCTCTTATTGTTTCTCTTGCTGAGAAAAAAAAAAACTTTTTAGTTTAAGTAAGTCCCATTTGTTGATTCTAGTTATTAACTCTTGTGCTATGGGTGTCCTATTAAGGGATTTGGAGCCCGACCCCACAATATGTAGATCTGAGGCAACTTTTTCTTCTATCAGATGCAGAGTCTCTGATTTGATATCAAGCTCCTTGATCCATTTTGAGTTAACTTTTGTGCATGGCGAGAGGAGGGGATTCAGTTTCATTTTGTTGCATATGGATTTCCAGTTTTCCCAACACCATTTGTTGAAGATGCTATCCTTCCTCCATTGCATGCTTTTAGCCCCTTTATCAAATATAAGATAGTTGTAACTTTGTGGATTAGTCTCTGTGTCCTCTATTCTGTACCATTGGTCCACCCGCCTGTTTTGGTACCAGTACCATGCTGTTTTTGTTACTATTGCTCTGTAATATAGTTTGAAGTCTGGTATCGCTATACTGCCTGATTCACACTTCCTGCTTAGCATTGTTTTTGCTATTCTGGGTCTTTTATTTTTCCATATGAATTTCATGATTGCTTTATCTATTTCTACAAGAAATGCTGTTGGGATTTTGATTGGCATTGCATTAAACCTATAGAGAACTTTTGGTAATATCGCCATTTTGATGATGTTAGTTCTGCCTATCCATGAACAGGGAATATTTTTCCATCTTCTAAGATCTGCTTTTAATTTTCTCTTTAGGGTTGTGTAGTTTTAATTGTATAAATCTTTCACCTCTTTTGTTAGGTTGATTCCCAAGTATTTTATTTTCTTTGAGGATATTGTGAATGGAGTGTTTTTCCTCATTTCCGTTTCAGAAGTTTTGTTGCTGATATACAGAAATGCCTTTGATTTATGCGTGTTGATTTTATATCCTGCCACTTTGCTGAATTCATTTATTAGTTCTAGTAGTTTTTTTGTAGACCCTTTTGGGTCTTCTAGGTATAGAATCATGTCATCCGCAAATAGTGTTAATTTAAGTTCTTCTTTTCCTATTTTTATACCTTTAATTTCTTTCGTCTAATTGCTCTGGCCAGTGTTTCGAGAATTATATTGAATAGAAGTGGTGATAGAGGGCATCCCTGTCTTGTTCCAGATTTTAGAGGGAATGCCTTCAATTTTTCTCCATTCAGAATGATGATTTTGTCATGCAGGCTAAACTTTAGGCAAAAATCTCTCATCACATCGACCACAACATTTTCTATCTTTCAGCAGTAGATTCCAAACTGTTCCAATACTGGGAGCAGGTAGGAACTGCCTCCTACTTGGATAACACATTTACATTAATCAGAATGTAGTGCATTGCTAATAATCCTTGAAAGTGGAAACTTTGTAATTTAAATTGGTGACAGTATTTTTAAAAAGTTAATTACATAATTATGAGCTAATATATAGATTTCCTTTCCATCCTTTGCCAATAATTCTTGACAGTATTTAAGAGAAATTAGTTGAGTTTTTTAGTGGAAACACTTTGGTTCAGTAAAGGTCATCTTTCCATCTGATTATAGTTAATCATAATAACTTCTGAATTTACCAAAATTTAGACAGGTACCAGCATGTATTGATGAATTTACATAAATTTCCTGGTTCAATAATTAAATGTGCTCTTACTTTTATCCATTTTGCAGGAGTAAGGACACTGAGATAAAAAGACATCCAATATCTGGCCTAAGACTGTTCTAATCATAGGTCCAGGAGTTGAACACAAAACAATCTACCTCCAGAGCCTACATACTCAACTTATTTCTTTCCTGCAGCCCTTGATGCTGCAGAGAGAATGACCCTTGCTGAGAAGGTGGCTCATGAATGAAATTGCACAAGCAGAGCCTGCATAACCAACTTTTAGGAATAATTTGAAGGGTATTCCTGAATTTGGCAAGACATGTACAAGGCAGACTAAAGGTATTTTTGAAATTCTAATGTGAAAGGCTTAGGAAACACTTTTCTTCCTGTACTACAAAAGAAGAACTCATTCTCATGACCCCTCTCTGCTGAACATCCTCTCCCTGTCAGATTGAGCTTCTTACTCTGCAACATCACATACTTGCTGGCCTGCTTTATTCTTCTTACCCAGATATAATGCCAATAAATTAGAATGTGCTAGAATATGATGTGCTAGAATCAGATAATTTTTAATTCCAAAATGCATTTTCTAAAACAAATAATTTGTAAGTTAATAACTCATTAAACTAAATATATTACACACACACAAACACATATTATGTATGGTCTGGCATAACTTATTTATATGTGATATTCACAATCTTTCACCTAAGATCCTCTGGTAATGATATCCTGGAAGAGAAATAAAATATAATTTTTTAAATAAACTATAAAACTAAAAATTATCAAAGATAGCTCAACTTGACTGATTAAAAATCATGATTTGGAAGTTGCTTATGTTGATAATTGTTCTTGTATATTTTTTGAATAAAAAAGTACAGGAAAGATATAGGAAAATTTATAAAATATTAAAAATGAATTATTTGATGTGATTTAAGAAATATAGAAGTTCTTGTTGTATATGATAAAAATCATTCTTTGAGGAAAAACTTCCTTCCTCCCAGTTCGAAGATACTGTCCTTCATGGGAACCACAGCATCAACACTGCTTTCACTGAAGGAAAGAATGTAGCCTCCTGTTTAGGAAATTTCCACATACTAATATATTTGGCAAGAAATAGGAATAGGACACAACACAGGTCTGTTCTCAAGTGTATTGCTTGTGAATGGCTGATTATTTCCTAAAGTGAACTTTTCCTCTCTAATTTTTGAGTTTCAGAGAAATAACATGGTTTAAAGGAACCAAAGCAGAAATGTTTATAAAGAATTATATTCTACTTGAGATGGGAAGATATATCTTCTTGCCATTAGCTCCTATTTAACAGGTAAGAAAACTAATACTGCAAGACCTTAATTTATCCATGTTTTCATTGTTAATTTTCACAAATATGGACATATAAAAGAAAAACAAATGGTACATGTCATTTTATAAAGTTAAAGATTCTGCAGCACACAAATTTAAAGTTATGATAGAGTTAAGATAGATGATAAATGTTGACAACAACAACAATGACATTTTTGAAGGTTTCCCTCATAATGGGATATGGAATATTTATTTTCCCTCTTAATAGACTTTATGATGTCGTGTAAGATGTGGTTAATTGTGTTGGCCCTGAACATAGGGTGTAATTAAAATTTTACATTCATGTTATGTTAGTGATGATACAACTAACTAAAATATTTTGGGAAACTATTTTATATTATTTTTTTGTGTTTAAGTATTAGTTAACCTAGACCTACTATTTCACCTAGTTATCCCTAATAAATAAGCTAAAACAAGAATAAGCTAATGGCACAAAGATGTCCAGTCATAACACTGTTGCATTGATAAAAACTAAACAGTTTAATTGTCAACAGCAATGGAATTGTTAAAAAATGGAATATGTACAATAAAAAAATGAAATAACTAATCAGTATTGAGACCACAGTAAAATGCTACTTATCTGATGAAAGGGAACAAATCTGACCCTACTAAGGGCTACTTAGTTCAGAAAATAGCACCATCATCTTCAAATTTGCACAAACCTGTGGTTATTCTTTTACCTTTCCCACCCCTCAATCTCCCGCAGAGTCAATCCAATCATTGCACTGAGTGGTATTATCTGCTAAATATTTCTCAGACCCATAATCTAACATCCTTTATCATGTGGACTGTTGTAATAGCTGCCCAACTAGTCTGTAAGCATGTTAACTCCTACAAATCTGTTCTTCACATGTAGTTAAAACATCTTTTCAAAATGAAAACTAATCAGATCCTCATTTTATGCTTATTTTTCCTAGGAGTAAAACAAAGAAACAAATAACTACATAATCACCATACTCCCTGCCACTAGAGATCTTGCTGAGGTGATTTTTCATGTCATTTTAACTTAGGTAATTTTAAGCTAGGTAATTAACTATTTTTATTTTAACTCTTTCTTTAGTATAATTATGTAGGGAAAATTCCCTTTCACTTTTCTGACTAGGACAGGCATCACCATCTTTTACTCCCCTATCCCAGCTGCATTACAATTTGAAAAATTTTCATATCTGTATTCACCATCCATACTGTAATCTCACTTCTATGAATGCAGGAACCATGCTTATTTTGTTAATTATTTTCTCCCTAACTCCTAGTAGGATATGAGAATAAAGTTAGTATTTAACGACCATTTTTTCCTATCAGGAATGAATTTTTTTTGAAAAATGTGAATTTGAATAAGGTAAAAATAAGGTAAAAAGCACATTTAACTTATGTATGAAAAGCAAAAACAAAATGTGAACAAGTGAGAAAATAGAAACCAAATTTAAAGTAGAGAAAAAGTATTATATGGTTTTGTAGGTAGGAGGAATTTGTTAATAGTAGTTCATACATATTGTGCATTAATATATTCTAGAGATGTCAAAAATTTAGCATATGTGTTAAATCTGTATTCCTCATGACAACTAGTACATTAAGCATTACACAATTTTGCTATTGAAATTTCTGAGGTATAAAATTGTCAAATGACTCACCTTATATTACAGAGCTTATAACAGATCTGGAATCAAATCCAAGTTGTCCTGACTTTAGGGATCTTGCTTAAAATTGCTTAAAATTAAAGCATTGTTATTATGTGTAATCTTGATGCCATTGCTTCTCAGTTGTTTCATGTGTAGTTGTAATGACAATGATAATGAATCGACTTTGAGGTTTCTCTAGTCCTCAGTGAATGTTGACTGATCTTTCCAAATAAAGTCACATTATTAAATAAGTATTTTATCCTGAAGGTTTTTGTAAACACAAATCATATTACGAAATATAACTATGAGTTATCAAACTTTGAGTTTGATTTGTGGTAATTTGTATGAAAATGAAAGGTGGAGATTTACGATTTCCATTTTTGGAGACAATGTTATATCAGTGAGACATTGGTGCAGAGATTTTCTCTTGGTTTGCTTCAAAGTTGTGAGCACCTTTCAAATTTAAAAAGTAAAAGCTTTTTATAAAATATATATATATATATATGTATATATGTATATATTTCCCCCCCCTGAGGGCTTCAATTTTCATGTATTGTGATCTTGGCTGTAGCATTGTTTGTGTGTCCTTTGATTAGGATACAGATATTTCAAGTCTATAGAGGTCATACACTCACAGATGGATGGATATATGTGTTGTCATATGGCATATACTTGGAAACAGAAGAGAGGAAATCTTTGTTTTTGTCATCACATTGTTTATTGAGCCTTTTTTTTTCAAAAATTATATGAAGCTTGTGATATACTAGAAGTTTATGTTTATTTTATTTTATTGAGATTATAAAACTATACAAAAGCAGGTGATGCACACGTTGCTGATGTTTCTCATATAAATTAAGAAGGCCAATTGCTTCGCAGTCGCACTGTGGTGAGTGAAGTCAAGGAGTAGAGTGGTTACTATTGGTCTGTTTTGAAAAGAATTAGGCACGGGTATCAAATTCACTATGGTACACACTTTACCTACATTTCTGTGTTACTTAGCTTTCTACACTAAGTAGTGTTTACACAAATAAAATTTGTCCTTCTCCTTAACCAGTGTATATCATAGATTTTAGAAAGCCAGAAACTTGGAATTTTAAATAATTAACGTATCTTAAAACTGAGAAAACCTTTTTTCTTTTTCTTTTTTTTTGTTAATTATTGTCTATTAATATTAATATAATTCAATGTGTCATTAGTCAATAAATTTTGCAACTTATTTTACTACTACATAAACACTTCAGTCTATCCTGCAGTACTCAAAAGATAAAGTTTAGATTTTATTAACAAGAAAAAACAAGAAAATTGAATTGTGTATTGAAAACAGTTAACTGTTCACCACTTAAGACTATTTGACATTTTACATTATAGAAACATAAACTTAATTTTAAAAAAAATTCAAAGCATTTTTTTCAAAAGTTTGAATTATTTATAATATATAAGAGTATCATTAATATTAAAATTAATTTAAAACACTTTTTTGAGATAATTTGTTCTATATTCTCAAGGTTTTTATTCTCCTTTAATGCATTTTGTTACTGCTGGGCTTACCTTGCAATTTTATTACTTTTTTACTCAATTAATGATGTTTTACTGTTGCTTCTGGAGTCTTTTTAGGCAAGAAGAAGATTTAATAATACGACAATGAGTAAATGTTACTAGAATGAATTTGTAGTTAAAGAAAGCCATTTCTTTCAGCCTTAAAGTGCAGAGCTAAAACCGCGTGGATCACACTGTTCAGAGAGATCTGCTGAGAAAGGTCTTACCAAGCAATATCAATATTTTATTAAGACTTTGGTTCATTTTTTAGCAAATAAGGATGGCCACCAAAGGTGAATGTAGTGATGTGTATGGTAAGGGTCATGTAATTTTTTTAGTATGTATTAAAGCATAAATGAGCCCAGCAAAGTTAAACAGGTAAACACTTATTCAAGGCTGTTTTAATAAAGACGCAGAATCAGGACACCATCTGAAACAAAGGGTGGGAGCATCTTTAAGACCTTCAGTGGGTATCTAGGAGTTTGGCTATATGTGCTTGCTAATTTGACTTACTCAAAGGAAGTCAAATTTACACTAACCTTCATGAAAATAGGTAAATTTTAAAATTGGATGGAGCAAGAGAACTGGGGAAATTAAGTTACTACCCTGCCACAGAGATTTGAAGATAGGGGCCTATCTTCTTTGATAACTACATTTCAAATGGTTGGCCCCAGATCATTTAGAAAGATGGTCCTGGGTTTAAAACTAGCTAGAGGCTTTAAAAAGGCTTTACAAATCTCTTTTCAAAAAAAAAAAAAATACTGGTGCATTATAATTATACATAAATTGAGATTCCCTGTGATCACTTTATACATGCACATAACAATTTGGTTGATTTCATTCCCCACTAACTCCCCTATTTACCCCCTCCTCTCAAAGGCACAGAGGAAAAATTTACAATTACTAATTTTCTAAAGTAAACATTTTAAGAAGAAAGGAGGTCATTTAGCCTAGTGTTAGAAATAAGCCTATTTAAGTACTGAATGATATACTAAAAGGGGACTGAGACCCCCACTCTAAAGACAAATGCCAAATGACTGCTTTGATATAAGGGGAGTAACCAAGGACAGGGTAGGGACGAAGAGCTTGAGAAGAAGATTAATATTAAACAGGGACGAGAGGTGGGAGGGAAAGGGAGTGAGAAGAGAAATCGCATGGAAATGGAAGGTGATCCTCAGGGTTTTACAAAATTACATATAAGAGGAAATGAGGGGTAAGAGAAGAATAATACAAGTGGAAGAAATGATTTACAGTAGAGGGGGTAGAGAGAGAAAAGGGGAGGGGAGGGGAGGGGAGGGGAGGGGGGATAGTAGAGAATAGGATAGACAGCAGAATACATCAGACACTAGAATGGCAATATGTAAATCAATGGAAGTGTAACTGATGTGATTCTGCAATCTGTATACGGGGTAAAAATGGGAGTTCATAACCCACTTGAATCAAACTGTGAACTATGATATATTAAGAACTATATAATGTTTTGAACGACCAACAATTAAAAAAAAATAAAATAAAATAAAAACAAAATAAAAACAAAACAAAAACAAAGACCCTTGACATAATTAAGCTTCTCATAGTATCAGATCAGCAGGATGTCTGCAGAGGTTATTGTGGTTGGTAGTTTCCTCTTTGTTGTAAATGCAAGGTTTGTACACAGAAGGTGTGATTGAATATTTACAAGCTTGCTCTACAAAAAGATATTATCTCTATTTTCTTGGTTAAAAACAAAATAAAACAACAAAACGTGAAACCTGTGTCTGGTCTAGAGGATGGAACAGAAAGCACTTGTCATGTAAAATCTCCAACCCCTCCTCCTACTGGATATAAAGTTGAAAGAAATTCCAAAATCTTTGTTCAGAGGAAGAATTCTTAGGCGAGAGTCATCTCTGAACCCTGCAGTCAATAAACCTGCTTCCTGAAAAATTCTTCAGGTGTCCAGCCTCTTCTGTCCTACTCCATTATCAGCAACTGGGGAGGGTTGTAGAAAGGGAGAGGTTAAGAAAGTTTGATCAATGAGTACTAAGTTACAGTTCAGTTAGAAGAAAGAGGTTCTGGGGTGCTATAGCACAGCAGAGCAACTACAGACAGCAATGACATGCTGTACATTTCAAAAAAAAACTTGAAGAAAGGATTTTGAAAGTTGTTACAATAAAGAATTGATAAGTATTTGAAAGAGCTATGGTTAGCCTGATTTAAAACATTATACAATATATATATTTATTAAAACATCACATTACCCCATTAATATGTACTTTGTGTGTGTGTGTGTTTGTGTGTGTGTGTTGTGTATGTGTGTGTGTGTGTGTGTGTGTGTGTGTGTGTGTGTCAGTTGAAAATAAATTTGATTTAGGGCCAGGAATTAACTCCGTATTGGAATGCTTGCCTCACATGCATGAGGCCCTGGGTTCAGTTCTATATCACTACCAATAATAAATCAATCAAAATTCAATTTAAATTTCAAACAGTAGTTTGCAAATAATATTTAAAAAAAGTTTGTAAACTTGTAGAAAACATTAAGACTTTCTTGGGCACATAATAATTGACATAGCATTTTTCTAAATTGCTTTACAATGTAAGTGCATCTCATATCCCTTTTCCCCATTCCAGCTGAGTAATAAAACAAAAGCTCAGATAATTTGGCATTAGTCCACAATTATATAAATACTTCACACTCAAATGAAACTGCTACTTCTTTTCATTACTGTTGCTACTGTTATTCTTATTTTTATTACTATTATTATTTTGATAAATTCCTGTCTCCGTTTGGAAGAAGATTCCTTCTTTTCTTAATTTTGACTACTTCATTGTTTGTTCACCTATATGGGAAAAGAGGCATAAAACCCAATGCTGTTATTTCTGTCCATCTCTGTTTTACCTGGCTGTGTGGAGGTAGCCTGATCACATGGAAAGAGCCTCTACCTAATGGCATACTATTAGCACCTTGGAATTCTGAGCTGGGGAAGATTGCATAACTGGTCCCCCCCCCCACCGGGAAAAATCTGGTATGGTCTGGCTATTCCAAAAAGTACTTGCATTAGACCCTGAGTCAGGAAAAGTCTTGCCAATCACTGAATCAGCAGAAGAGTTTCTGCAGTTCTTGAAGGCAACATGCCAAGTACTCACTCAGATAAATGGAGCATAGCTGAGCAGATCTGACCAAAAAAGGACCAGATAGTACAGTGGCTTGATATGTTTAAGCAAGCATAAAAATAATGAGCAAAGAAAGTTCACAGATACCACGGTGATAGTTGGGACTAAATAATATATAACATTAATAGCTTAAGTTTAACATAGCGTGTTATTAAAAATATCTTCTTGCAGAGGATATAGCTAAGGGAGAGTACTTGTCCAGAATGTGTGAGGTCCTGGGTTTAATTCCCAGCACTATAAAAAAGAAATGCAAAACAAGAAAAACACCAAAGCTTTTTCTTGAGAAATCAGGCAAACTACAGGGACACAATAAATTATGAGATCACCTGTATATGTGACATTATAGGCAAATAGATTTCTTATACTTTCAACCATAGAATGGAGGAAACTATATCAAGAATTGATGAGGTTGGCCAGTCCAAATCAGTGGAAATTAAATACTTGTTAACTTGTATTTTACAATATGCAATTTTGGAGCATTTGTTTTGAATGTTTTTGTGAAATAAAACTTCTAAAAAATTATCTTTCTTCATTAATCACATCATATGATTTCATAACTCAATGCCTGGAAGAAGAAAGTCAATATTATTGTAGTTACATAAACATTTTGGGTGTTTAATGCTCATGAGCATCTCATCAGAGTGTACCTAATAAATGCAGTGAAATATCTGAAGAAGGGTTTATGTGAGGCAAAATTTTAGATTTTCAATCCATCTTGTAATTTCAGTGATTAACAAAATGTCTTATTAATAAATGTATGCTTGTATGAGTGATTAATAAATTATTATTAAACAAATGAATAAAATAGAAAAAAGAAAAAATACATTTATTCATCAAACATTTATTTTTTCATCTTATTTTTCAACATTTATTTAACTGAAAGGTTATTATAGAAAGAAGGTTATTTATATTTTATATTTCAATTTTTTTTCCTAAAATATACATTGAGTCCTCACTCTATGTCAGATTGTTTTCTGAGCTCTGGTAAAAAAAAAATGATGTTTTGATTTTTAGAGTGAGTTAAATGAATTTAATTTTTAGGCTGAATTTATTTTGTTACCTGTAGGAATATAAGATATTATGCAGTGAGGTATTATATAACACAAGACAGATATGATTTTTAACATGAAAAGGAGGGAGAAAAAAGTAATACCTGTTATGTAAATATAGATAAAAAATTGAGAGTCACTGAAGAAAATATTAAGCCCAACAATCACAAGTGGTATTATAGTACAGAACTTCAGCAACTGGTCAGTTGAAAGAATACAAATAGGAAATATTATATAACTTCCAATAAAATATTGAGCACAACCATAAATTATGTTTCACATTTCTAAGTAAACATTAAGTTAACAGGATTAAAACTCAAAAATAAAATGCCATGATAAATGAATATGTATATGTAAAATGATTCATTATAAATAGATAACAAGGGTTGGGGTTGTGGCTCAGTTATAGAACACTTGCCTAGCATGCATGAGGCACTGAGTTCGATCCCCAGCACCACAGAAAAAACTAAATAAAGGTATTGTGTCCATCTACAACTAAAAATATGGTATACCAATATCAAAACAAAGTATTTGTTCTCTATTTTATTTAGGTTATACTTTAATGTAATACTATATCAGCAAATAAACATAGCTATAAAATCCTTGATGTCACTGAATTCAAATTCAAACTGTTACTCTAATCAAAGTGGATAATTAGAAAGCTCAATGGTAAATCACAACTTATAATTCTGAGTGAATCCTACAGACTAATCTTAAAACACAATTTTGGTAGCAAATACAATAGGCTTATAACAAGGTTTTGTATACATGATAGCTTTTTACAGTCTTTGTCTTCCTTTCGCTACATAGACTCTCTAAGATTATTGATTCACCATAGCTCTGTACTCCTGAAATTTTCTAAAATCACAACTTATCACTCAGGTTAAAAAGAAATGATTAAACAAGGAATAGATATTTATGTAGAAAATAAAGAAATATTTGTATTAATTTAAAAATGCTACTCTTATGTTAATGTTAGTAAAACAAGAAAAATAACTTTATATTTTATTTATAAATAAATCTCTGTGAATAAAAATTATAACTAAATTAATAATGGGTTAATTTATAGATTTTTGTTTGTTTGCCTAGTATGTATGAGGCATTGGGTTCAAAAGTTAGCACCACATAAAAATGGGTGAAAACCAGGGCTTTGTACATGCAGAACAAGCACTCTACCACTGAACTATATTCCCACCTCCTGGATTTCTTAAATATTATATGTTCATTTAAAAATTTTTAGTTAGAATATATAACCCAGGATTAATATCTAAATAAATTTTGAAGGACAAATGTACCATTAATCTTTTCTTTAATTTCAAAGCTTTGGAAAGCTTTAGATTTTTGAAGTAGTATAACATGATATAAGAAGTTTTATGACATACTAAAGAACATTACCTGTTAAGTATTTCCGTTTATTTCTGACTGAAGCATCTCTCTTTCTCAGTAATATATGCTTACAAACAATGTAATGATTCCACCAAGGAATCATGGATATAGAATAGAGAGATGGTTAGCCAGTTTTCCTGACAAGTTAAATTATATGAGCAGTTCTTCATATAACTTACAATACAGATAAATTTTAAAAGAGTATGTACACAATATGCAATCTGAATATATATACATATATATATATATATATATATATATATAATCACATTATATTAATGGCATAATGTAATTATCCATTATATGCTATTTATGGAATATATAGTTATATATTAAGTTTATCTATGTTATATAAATGGCTAGTTAGGTAAGTAATTTATATAATTTTCACATTAATATTTTCAATTGAAATAAAAGAAATAGTATCTGCTTGACCTTACAGATGAATGCATACATATACACTAATATTATATTCAACAATATATTGGATATAATGTCAAGTTATAGTTTTTTTTTTCTTTTTAGGTTTTTTTTTGTAGTCATAGATGGACAGAATGTCTTTTTTTTATTTTTATGTGGTGCTAACTATTGAACCCAGTGCCTCATACATACTAGGTGAGCACTCTGCCACTGAGCTACAGCCTCAGGCCAATTTGTAGTTTCTTAAGACCATGTGGTATGATATAGCAATTGAAAGATAGCTAAAAAATATAAATGTAGAGTTACAGGAATAGTTCTTACAATTGTGGTTATTTGGATAAGTATGTTAATACAAAGTAATAATTAGAAATTAAATCATTAAAAAGGTTTAATTGCTGAAAATATGGCACTGGGGAAATGACTTGAATTTTTACAGATTATCTTCATTGTAGTATAATTCCTTTCAAATATTCTTTAATTTTTGATGTCAGAGTTGAGTTGTATTAAAAGTTATAAATAGTGATGAGATTTATATTAGTTCTAGCTCTACATTGTAAATTAAAACTTTAATAAGTTAATCCCTGCATGAGAATTTTACTCTGGCCATGTTGCTCACAAGCTGAGAACCATATGCTCTTCTTTCATGACTCTTGCCACTTATAACACAGAATTGTTTCAAAAAGAGTCTACATCAAGGGTAGTAATAAGGATTTGGTCTGGGACAACAAAAGTATCATCATAAAATCATCATCGTGTTTCATCCTGTTTTATTATTTTTACAACACTTAGGACATAGGAGACCAGTATTGCTACCTTGTAGACTATGATGCTTTGACAGTATTCAGTGATATAGTTGATAAACAGAAAAGAAATACTGGATAACAATGACAGCAAATGTGTTTACTTTTTTCAGAAATCAGGTAGTGATTTTTTTTCATTTTATTTCTTTTTTTGACTTATATGTAACAGTAGAATCTATTTTGATGTATTTATATAAGCCTGGAACATATCTTATTCTAATTAGGATCTCATGCTTGTGGATGTGGTTTCTGTAAGTGATGGTGCCACCAATTATGGCCAATGATAATGCTTCCATTTCTCTCATTTTCTGAATTGATTTTTTAAAAACCTGTTCAAAGTTTCTTAATGGCAAGAATGGTATCTTTCTATTCTTTGTTACTTAAGTTGGCACCACTGGAACAGGGCAACCTAGAAAAACAAAAGTACCTTGTACACAGTATACACTTTAAAACAGAATTAGCAATGAATTAAAATAGTAGAATATTATTAAGAAGACTTTAATACAGAAATATAAGAAATATTAATTATGAAGTACTACTATTGCAGTATTTTCAATTAAGTTGATTAAAGGAAAAGAAAATATACACAATATCTCAATAAAATTCCTAATAGTATATGATTAATCTTAATCTACTTTTTAAATTAAACAAAAATAATAATAATCAAGTAATATTTGAAAGGCTAATTCTTTAAACTAAGACAGAATGCTCTTTCTGATCAAACCTAATCCTACTTTTTATCATTAATGTTTAAAGTTCATTTTAATTAAATAGATAATAGGCAATGCTATGCTCAATCTCCACTATTATTTTAATTATATTTGGAAGTTTTGTCCAAGACAATTATATATAAAAATAATAAAAGTATTATTTACTGAAAAAGAGAGAGTGCATAGTCTCAAATTACATACAGCTTAGTTGGCTACTTAGAAAATTCTAAGAAAGCAACTGCTAACTACTAGAACTAAGAAGACAGTTTGTTCAATAAGGAACCACAGGTCACAATATATATGTGATTACAGTGATAACAAATTTGACACTGGCTTACTAGGGAAACAATTCCCTTTACAGTAGTACCATATTCCAAATAATAATAAGAACAACAATAACAATAATTCAAAATAATCAGATGCCATGAGTGTAAATATTTTCAGGGCCCAGATTTTAATGTGTCATGTAGTCTAAAGCACCAAATTTGATTCAGAGACATTTGGGCAGCATTTTGTCCTATCAGAAATTTGATTGATTTACAAGTGATAAATATGAGAAAGCCTTCTTATCTTTTAAGTCAGAAAGTGTATCTTGCAAATAGAGAATAAACATAGATTAATATGTACATGGAATGATCAGGAAATGACAAGTTTCATAACAGTGGATTTTCTAGATGGTGAAGATTATAATGATGTTGGTGATATGCCAAATTACATTCAGGAAATATTTATTGTGCTTCCTTCAATTTCTGACAGACTTTAATAACAAATATGACATTGCTATGAATTTCAAATAGCTTAATAACCTAGTGTTGAGGATACCAATGCAACTGTATCAATAGAAAAACTATAATAACTACAATTATAATCCCAAATTTTTAATATTTCAGTTACATAACAAAATTACAGGGGGAGAAGTCATCACAGGCTCCAAACCATCAGAGGAATGGCAGATTTGAGCATTAAAATTTGGTTACCAAATTGTTGCCTTGCTCTTGCCTAGAGTAACTTTCACCTTAGTCATAAAAATTCATGTTTTCCAACTCGAATGGGTACTTTCCTAAGTACTTTAAAACCCCATGTTTCAGAGTATAGAGATCTATTTTAAAAGTACATGCATATAAAGTGGGGATGTCCTGTTCTTTTATTTCATAGATTTAAAAAGAGTGACTTGAGTTGTTACACAGATAGTTCAAAATCATCTGTCAGTTGCAAAGTCAGTACCAAAATATTAGAAACAAATTCTTACTCTTTTATGTTAGAATCATCCTTCTCTCATCCCTCACCTTGATTGTAATACCCAGTTTCGGACTAATATTTTGAACATTGAATACAGTGACAAACTAACTTTCTGAAATTCTCTATTTATAAATTTGATGTGTTTTTTAATCTTTTTTTTATACTATCTATCCCTAATACCCCTAATATTTTACCAGGGTGAATCAAAGCATGAATATAAAAATATACTTGATATAGTTGAGAAATTTATTCCATGCTTTTTAACAAACCATCAGTTAGGAAAAAAATATTACACACTTGAGGTTACTAGTAGTTTACTGTTATGTTATTCAGTATAAAACAGTAAAAAATTTTAAATATTCTAAATCTGCTTATGAAGTCAGCCTTTATTAATGAGGGTAATGAAGTATTTAGAAGCAAACAAAAGACAAATGAAAGTTAATCTCAGGAAGGAGTAAATATAGAGATGGCTATAATGTCAGGGCCACTAATCAGAATCTTTGGTAGTTAGCAAGAACTGTAAAACATCTCATATACAGTCATTTAAAATGAACATATCCCTCTGGATGCTACTTATTTGTGGTGGCATTGGGCCAACCTAGTTTTCACTCCTTTCAACTATGTTTTTATTTGACTATTGTGTATACACAGTGCTACAGGAATGACAGCATATTTAAAAATAACAACCAACATGGGTAAATAAATTGTGGGATCCTAAGAAAGTTAATTCTTAAACATTTTCAGCTTAAAATGTAGGCTATATGTATGGTCTGTTTAGCCTTCTCATGGACTATATTGAAAATTTTCTTACAGTTTATTTTTTGAAATTTAGCTTACCTATTTCAATTGTTGTTTAGCTGATTATCTGAAAAAAATATATTTTTATTGTGAAGAAGCAATCAACTACAATTATATTTGTGAACCAAAAATGTCAGATGCTGCTTACAGCAGATAATCATTTCACTCTCTTGAGTTACTAAAATGTATAATTTTATTCTCAGGAGAACTTGATGAAGGAGTTATTTTTATTTTTAAACAACCATCTAGGAATATAAGGCTTAGGTTAAATTCTTGTTTGACTTCTCAAAGTATATTTCAAGGTGTTTATTAAATTTTGTTTAACAATTGAAAGAAAAAAATGAGTGCCAACATCTCATGTTAGCTTTGATATATGATTCTTTGATATACTTGGATTATTGATTCTTCCTTCAAATATGTGGTGTAGGACGCCTTATGCCAGAATAGATGCCTTCAGTCTGATGTCACACTTTGCACAAATGTAAATTTCAGATACGTGAGTTGACTCTGCAATATTTAAATAGTAGAAATCCTGAAGTTCAGTTCAGTAATCTTGCCATTGAATGCATAATTTTTAGAGGGACTAGTTGTATGATGTCTTGTAAAAATTCAATAATAACTCTAATGCAATAAAATCAAAGTGGCAATAGGTTAATTTAATTGTCTAATTGCTGGAGTATAAATATAGATCTATAAGTAATGAACAACAGGTGTTCCTAACTTTATATTACTGGAGAGACTTCAGAATCTTAGAAATGGACGGAAGCAAAGAAGATACAAATTTCGATCTGAACTATAACAGTCCTTCTAGAGCACTTTTCATACGTGTTCAGTTAAATTTTGATTGAATACTTCCAATGAGAAGGAACTTATCACTTTGGATGGCATCCTATACCATTTAAAAATACTTTATAGCTGTCCTTAATCTTTCATAGGCTTTAACTTATTCTGGATTTTATACCTCTAATTACAAGAACTATAAATTATTTCTGCAAATTTAAGGATAATAGTTCAATATAATGATTTAACCCTAATCATGCTGGTTTCATTTACCCACTCAGCCAGACACCATTTAATCCTGAGTCCTAATGTTCTGATCTAATGTATCTGCCTTAATTCTGTCTGGAATATTCAAATAATGACTACCAGTTTTCAGAACTTTACTATGTGTCATTCAGTCAAAATTCCATTTTTCTACTTGGAAAATTTATACCACAGGGTTTGGATGTGTAATTAGTAGGTGCCAACATAGAAAAATCTGGCTATCCAACAACAAACAGTGGTTGATAAGATTGTATTATACTCCCCAAAATAAAGAACATATTTCTATATTAATAAATAATAAATAACAGGTGTTCTATTTATTTAATTGCCTGTCTATCCATTTACCCATCCATAAAAAACACAGAATGTAGTTCTGAAGAGTTATACAAGCTGTAGAATAATGGGTGCATTTTTATATTTTTTTCCCATTTTTTATTGCAATATGTATGTAAAACATAAAATCAATCATAAATGGCATGAATTATTTTCACAATGTTTTGTAACTATTACCATATTAATATTTTCAAATAAATGTTTGGGAAAATTCACAAATATTTTCTGGTACTTGAGAAGTTCAGTAATTAGAAGAAAGATGTAGATGAATGTAAAATATAGGATAAAAAGTATGTAGGAAAATTTTTATGATAATGTTTGAAAGTTGAAATATGAAAAATAGATCTAGAAATCATTATTTCCAGAAAAGAAATTTGTTTAAATCTTCCCTTGTTTGAAAGAACAAATCCTCCAATTAAAAAAAAAAAAACTTATATGAGAGTAAATGTGGTCAATGTAGAATGATGCCAACAACAATTATGATGAAATTTCAGAACCTACCTGGAAGAAACAGAAGAGGATTCCCACAACACAAGTTTCATAAAGGCTATTGTCTTCTTGTTCAATCCATTTTAGCCAACTCAAAGGACATCTACATTTTAGGCACATATTAAGAGTCATGTGTAATAAATACAGGAATAAAATGAGTGCCAAATCTCAAGTATTAGTTTTATTTTGACTTTTCTTTAAAAATATACTTTTCTCCATAGTTGATTATCTGAAATACTGGAGGTTTTGTTGAAAACATGATATTGTGGGTTGGGCAGAGTAACATAATAAAACCTTCTTATAAAACCAAAAAATCTACACATGAAGTATTGCAGGAACTCATTTGTGTGCTTTCATAAATAATCAAAACACTGTTTTTAAATTGAAAGTCCACAGACTGGAGCAGAGTGATAAGACTAAATGTAGCAGCACAAATTTTACATCAAACAATTTCACTCCCCAGATCCACCTAATTCCACGTGAAACACTCTAAGTTGCAAAAGGATAATAATGAAATGCAAGTGAAAATATCTACACCTGAATCCTGGAATTGATTATACCTAGTTAATTATTTCCAGTAAACTATCACAATGTCTATATTTCTGTCTGAAGATGTTCTCGCCCTATTAACGTGTTCTCACTAGAGTGAGAAGCAAGTCTAAAAGCAAAGATGTTAAAGTCCTGAAAGCAACTCTCAGTCATTGAGGAGCCTGAAGTTTTGAACACCCTAACATTCTCCCATCTGGGAAAAGTTATAAGTTTATTCTACAATTTTTTTCTAGCATTCTCAGTTGGATTGAGACTTCTCTCTGTTGACTACTATGCATAACTCACTAATGTGTGGCTATTTTATTTTTTTTTTTAAATATCTTATTTACCTGCTTTTTCTATTCACTTAAAATAGTTTTTGAGTCACCTTCCAAATAAACTGGACACAAATTCTTCTCAATTTGAACTTTGGTGCAATCCTAAATGAACAAAATTTTATATGGAAGAGAAAACATCTTAAAATAAGAATGAAAACTTTCTCTGAAAGATAAACCCCAGAAGAGAATACAAAGAACAAAACAAATTAATATATCTGAAAAGCAATTATTGAAAAGCAGTTTTCGGTTTTACTATGAAAAAGCTTAGAATTCACCAATGCTATTCTTAGAATACATAAAGCAGAATAAACTCAAAATAAACTATATATATATATATATAAAATCACAAGCAGTGGTTGATAATAATATATATATTATATATCATAACAAATATATATATATTACATATATATTGCAACAAATATATGTGTGTATATCAAATCAGAGAAGTAAATTTATGAAGCAAACAATCTCTGAGAGAAAGGTGAATTAAAAATGAAATAAACTTACAGAGAGTAGAAGCTACAGGAACAATAAACTAATAGAAACCTTTAATTGATGGTGGATGAATATGGATTAGTTTGGAGTAAAATCTATTGGGAAAATACAATGGGAGCATGGACAATTTTGGGGTCTTACCACCAGAGCATCATCAAGTTCTCATATTGAAAGTCAGAGAAAAGTACAAACATGGCTCAGGCAGTGGGGAGTAACTAAAACTAAACTAGGAAGAGACAAAACAAACATTAGAAATATACAAGTACAGAATTGTCACACAGAAAATTTGAAGTGATCATAATATGTATGTTAAGGAACCTAGCAGTAAGGAGAAAAAAAATGTAAGAATGGGTGGGTAATGTTGGTAAAGAAAGTGAAAGTATAACAAGAATAAAAAACGATAGCAATAATTATAATAAAGTATGAATAATTCTCAAAATGCATTCTACTGTCATGTATAACTAATTAGAACAAATTAAAAATATATGAATGAATACTGTCTTTGATGAACTTCATAATAGTAGACTGATGAAAACATAAATGATTTGAGACATGCCAACTAAACTTCAAAAGTCAAAATATGACCTATTGAGGAATTTGGAGCCTGACCCCACAGTATGTAGATCATAGCCGACTTTTTCTTCTATCAGACGCCATGTCTCTGATTTAATATCGAGCTCCTTGATCCATTTTTGAGTTAACTTTTGTGCATGGCGAGAGAAAGGGATTCAGTTTCATTTTGATGCAAGTGGATTTCCAGTTTTCCCAGCACCATTTGTTGAAGATGCTATCCTTCCTCCATTGCATGCTTTTAGCCCCTTTATCAAATATAAGATAGTTGTAGTTTTGCGGATTGGTTACTGAGTCTTCTATTCTGTACCATTGCAAGAGTTAACAACCAGAATCAACAAATGGGACTTACTCAAACTAAAAAGTTTTCTCTCAACAAAAGAAACAATAAGAGAGGTAAACAGGGAGCCTACATCCTGGGAACAAATCTTTACCCCACACACTTCAGATAGAGCCCTAATATCCAGAGTATACAAAGAACTCAAAAAAATTAGATAATAAGATAACAAATAACCCAATCAACAAATGGGCCAAGGACCTGAACAGACACTTCTCAGAGGAGGACATACAATCAATCAACAAGTACATGGAAAAATGCTCAACATCGCTAGCAGTCAGAGAAATGCAAATCAAAACCACCCTAAGATACCATCTCACTCCAGTAAGATTGGGAGCCATTAAGAAGTCCAACAACAACAAGTGCTGGCGAGGATGCGGGGAAATGGGTACACTTGTTCATTGTTGGTGGGACTGCAAAATGGTGCAGCCAATTTGGAAAGCAGTATGGAGATTTCTTGGAAAGCTGGGAATGGAACCACCATTTGACCCAGCTATTCCCCTTCTCGGTCTATTCCCTAAAGACCTAACAAGAGCATGCTACAGGGACACTGCTATATCGATGTTCATAGCAGCACAATTCACGATAGCAAGATTGTGGAACCAACCTAGAAGCCCTTCAATAGATGAATGGATTAAAAAATGTGGCATTTATACACAATGGAGTATTACTCTGCAATAAGAAATGACAAAATCATAGAATTTGGAGGGAAATGGATGGCATTAGAGCAGATTATGTTAAGTGAAGCTAGCCAATCCTTAAAAAACAAATGTCAAATGTCTTCTTTGATATAAGGGGAGTAACCAAGGACAGGGTAGAGACGAAGAGCTGGAGAAGAAGATTAACATTAAACAGGGATGATAGGCGAGAGGGAAAGTGAGAGTTAAGGGAAATTGCATGGAATTGGAAGGTGAGCCTCAGGGTTATACACAATTACATATAAGAGGAAAGGAGGAGTAGGAGAAAAATTATATAAGTGGAAGAAACGATTTATAGTAGAGGGGATGGAGAGAGAGAAGGGGAGGGGAGGGGAGAGGAGGGGAGGGGGGACAGTGGAGAATGGGATAGACAGCAGAATACATCAGTCACTAGAAAGGCAATTTGTAAATCAATGGAAATGTAACTGATGTGACACAGCAATCTGTATAGGGGTAAAAATGGGAGTTCATAACCCACTTGAATCAATCTGTGAAATATGGTATATTAAGAACTATGTAATGTTTTGAACAACCAACAATAAAATAATTTAAAAAAAAGAAGTAGAAAATAAAAAGTCAAAATATGAGAAGAAAACATGAAGAAAAAAGGCACATTTAATTCAATAAAAGTGGGACAAATGGAAAAGAAATAAAGCACAAACATAATAAATAAAAAGACATTGAAGATGATATCATTAGAAAATTATCCATAGTAGCTAAAGTACTATTATAGCAATAATCTCTTCAAGTAGAAATTGTCTGAATGTGCCAATTAAATATCAGAGATTGTCAGAGTGGATAAGAATAACAAAATCTAAATGCATATCATCTGTAAGAACCCTACTATAAACATAGAAACAAAATCATGTTAAAAAAATTAGCAGTGGGGAAAGGTACAACAAGCTAAAAGCTATTAAATTAACTTTGACCGAACAGCTAAACAGTGGAAATTATCAGGCATAAATAGGTGGTATTACATATTAATAAAAAGTACTAGTCCTCCTAGAACACAAACCAATACTTAACATGCATGCTACAAACAATAGAATATCACAACTCATTTATCAAAAATTGATAGAAATGGATGGAGAAATAGACAAGTCCATTATTACAGCTATAGACTTCACCATGCCTCTCAGTAGATAGATTCAATAAACATAAAATGAATGAGGATATAGTTGATTTTAACAGCACTATCAATTAAGTTTATTTAACTGATATTTGTAAAATAGTTCATCAAGCAACAGCAGAAGATATAATTTTCTCATGCTTACATGAAACATTCACCAAGATGCATCACATTCTGAAACACAAATCACCTACTAAATATTTTAAAGATTAGAAATCATGCAGTGTCATTTTCAGATGAAAATGGAATTAAGGTTAAAGTTAGTAACAGATTGATGATAAATAATGAACTATTTTGAGATCAAACAGCACACTTTAATAATAGATCAACTCTATCTAAACAAATATAAAAATATATTGACCTAAACAATAATGAAAATATAACATTATAATTTGGGAGATGCAGCAAAATCAGTACTTCTAATGCAACATATAGAAATAAATGCATACACTACAAAATAATAAAGATTTAAATTTAATAGCACACTACCTTTAGGAACCAAGATAGCAATAGAAACCTAAAATAGGTACCAATACAAAAAAAATTAAAAGGAGAATCATAATACAAATCATGAAATAAAAAGTTTTATTCTTTGGAAAGACAAGTAAGCTGATAAAGCAGCAAATAGGCTAATTAAAAAGAGTAAAATCATAGGCAATATCAGAAATGAAAGATGGGCATAGCTTCTGATCTCATGGAAAATAAAATGATAACGAAGGAATACTGTGGTCAGCTCTGTCACAAATTTGATAATTTACATGAAATGGACTAAGTTTTTGAAGAAAAATTATCAAAACTACTGTTAGGAAAAGAATAGATAATCTATTTGAACAATGTATATTAAATAAACTGAATCTCTAATTAATAAAAAATGAAGTGCCAGACTGCAGCAACCTGCATGGCCAAACCTTAGAAACCAGTGACAGGTGATGGGGGATTAAGAAAGACAAAACAGAACAACAACAACAACCAAAAAAAAAAAAAAAAAAAAAAAACAACAACAAAGAAAACACTTATAGAGAGGAAGCTTAAACAAGCTGGGACACTGTCCTCTGATGGATGAACAATGATACAGAGCTAGTACAGCATTTTTATTATATAGGTTTTATAATCAAAAGGTGATTTGTAGAAAAGTTTCGGTAAAGCAGAGAGACTTGAAGTTCACAGCACCTTGAAGTTCACAGCACAGTCCTGCATAGGAAGGGCATGGGTGACCTTCGGAGGTGTGGGCTGGCCATGAAATAAAAGGTATAAAAGTAGTACTACCAAATAAACATAGAAGTCCAGAAATATATATTTTAAAAGCAGGAGCATGATGTGTTGAACAGACCAGATGGGTCTGACCCCTTACAACAACAAAACAAAATAAAATAAAATAAAACGGAAAACACCTTGCTTTACTTATATCAGTACAGACAAAATTGAATCCATATGAGTAAGGTTTTAGTGTAGCAGGGCATCTTGAATAAACAGGTCTTTAGGGCATGACGGGATACACCTACCTCTGGATGGCTGTGTTTGATCCTGAGGCTGTGAGAGCATGTTCTAAGCTTTCTTGAACCTGGGAATTTCACACAGGAGTTCCCAGAAAAGCAGCTTCCCTGCCTTAGGGTGGCTCAAACAAATCCATAATTCATATAAGGCTTCTAACAACTGTGGGACATCGTGGTTATCTTTTTAGGCCCAGAACTCTCTAGCCTCAGCAGCTAGTATGTGGGCTCTAGGTCAAGCCTGATATAGTTCTGTGCATTGCATATTCCCTTGATAGGGCATCACCATAGAAACTGAGCAATCTTTTATTTTGTACTCGTGCACAGAAAGGTCCCAGTGTAAGCACAGCCACAAGACAATCAGAGAACATGATCCAGGTCACTGTTCTCCACACCAGATCAAGATGATTTTACTAGAGAATTCTATCAATCTTTGGGGGCATAAATAATACCAGTTCTCAATGATCTCAGAACATAGAAGAATCATTCACTAATTCTATCTAACCAATATTACCCTAACTCAAATTATATGAAACCATAACAAAATATAAAAAAGAGCAATACTTCTCATTATCATAGATGCAACAGTCTCCGAAATCTTTAGCAACTTGAATTCAACTATTTATAAGTTGAATTATACATGACCAAAATGAAAGATCTGTTGCAGTTAGTAAAGGCTAGTTGTATATTAGAAAATAAATTTATGTCAACTACAATGATTGAATAAATAAGAAAAAATATGATCATATTAATTCATAAAAAAGGATTTGACAAAAATCTAACACTCATTAGTTATTAAAATTCTCAATGCACTTGGAATAGAAGAGAACTCTCAAATTTACAATGAACATGTACAAAATTTCCACAGTTAGCATTAAAGTATGTTTTCCATAAGTTTAGTAAGGAGGCAAAGATCTCTCCACTCACCCTCCTATTCAACATTATACTGAAAGTCCCTTATAGGGCAGTGAAATAAGAAAAGGATCGAGAACAGGTATGACTAAGAATATATAGAGCTGTACTTGTTCACAAAGAAAAAAAATAATCTTTTTAGGAAACCCCAAGGAACTGCCACATATTTTCTGCAACTAATTAATAAATACATCAAGGTTCTAGGATAAAACTACAAAACTACACCCAAAATATAAAAATATACAAAAAATAAATTGTGTATTGTATTTTTGCAATTTGAATTTTAACAGTATAATTTTCAATAATACAAAAATGAAACATTTGTGTAAAATTAGAATATAATGTATACAGAGTCTCTATGTCGACAGCTAAACTGTCTTGGTAAAAGAAATGAAAGCAAATCTAAATAAATGGCGAGATAGTTCATTTTTACAGATCTGAAAGCTTAGAATTGAAAAGATGTAAATTATTTCCAAAGTAAGCTATATATCTCATTTGATTCTAGTAAAATATCCCAAGAAGCTATTTTTCAGATATTGAAAACTGATTCCCCTGAATACATATTCATTATATTAATATGCATCAGCAACTTATACTATTATGCACAATTATACTTCCCCAAGAAAAATAAATAAATTTTACTCTAAAGTTTATATGGAATGAAAAAAAAATATCTGGAATACCCACCACAAATACTAAGAAATGATAAAGTTGGAAAACATGAATTAATCAATTATATTTATAATTTAAGACTACAATAATCAATACAGCATTAGATTGATGCAAGAACAGATGCCTCAGGCTGAGGTTGTGGCTCAGTGGCAGAGTGTTTCCCTAGCATTTGTGAAGCATTGAGTTTGGTTCTCATCACTGCATATCAATAAATAAAGTAAAGGTCCATTGAAAACTAAAAAATATATTTAAAAAACCAGATGCCTCTTTCAATGGAACATAGTAAAGGGAAAAAGTGAATCCTCTTGAATAAAGTCAACTTTTCATTGATACAGAAACAAAAAAATTAGAGACAAAATGTAGTATTTACAACCAATGGAGCTAGAACAATTGAACATCCAGATGAAAGAACAACAAAGAATCTAGCTTTACATTGTGTATATATGCCACATTTTTTATCCATTCATCTGCTGAAAGGAAGATAATAAAATCATGGCATTTGCAGGTAAATGGATGCAGTTGGAAAGATAATGCTAAGTGAAGTTAGCCAATCTCCCCCAAAACAAATGCCGAATGTTTTCTCTAAGGAAAATGATTCATAGTGGGGTAGGGAGGGGGAGCATGGGAGGAATAGAGGAACTCTAGATAGGGCAGAGGGGTGGGAAGGTAAACGAGGGGGCAGGGGTTTAGAAAGGATGGTGGAATGTGATAGACATCATTATCTAAAGTACATGTATGAAGACACAAATTGGTGTCAACATACTTTATATACAACCAGAGATATGAAAAAATTGTGCTGTATATGTGAATTAAGAATTGTAATGCATTCTGCTGCCATTTATTTTTTTAAAAATATAAAAAGAACCTATATTCACAGACTTATGCTTTTCATAAAAATGAACTAAAAATGAAACATGGACCTAAATGGAAAACACAAGACTGATTACTCATTAGTATATTTCCAAAAGATCAAAAGGGGAAAATCAAGGTAACTTCAGTTTGGAGACCAAATTTCAGATTCAACACCAAAAGCATGATCATGATCCATGAATGAAACAAGTGTTATGTAAGAACTTATTAAAATTAAATCTCATGCTTTATAAAAGACACTGTTAAGAGAATTAAAAGATAAGCCACAGCATAGAAGAAAATATATCTCCAAAAGTCCTTATATCCAAAATGCACAAGTATATTTTTGAATCAATGATAAGAAAATAATTCCCATCAGTCAAAGAGGGCTAAAAAGACTGACACAGCCCACAAATAAGATGTACAGATGGCAAATTACAATATAAGAATGCTAAATATTATTCTTTATTATGGAATTCAAATTAAACCACAATGAGTTCCTTTTAACAACTACAGAAGAAATGATTGGGTTACAAGAGCCTTAACCCAATCAGTGAACTAATCCCCTGATAGGGATTCACTGAGTGGTAGAGTGTGGCTGGAGGACTGGGAACTGGGAACTGCTTTGTATTTGTATATATTTGTATATTTGGGGTTATATATTTGTATATATTTGTATCTGGCAAGTGGAAACCTCTCTCTCTCTCTGCTTTCTGATCACCATGTAAGCTTCTTTCCTTTGCCACACTCTTCAGGCATGATGTTCTTTCTATCTCACCATGAGCCCCAAGAAATGGAAATGACTATCCATGGACTTAGATCTCTGAAACTTGAGTCCCCAAATAAACCTTTCCTCCTCTACAATTGTGCAACTTCGCAACAGCAAAAAAGCTGATTAAAACAGTGGTTATTCTCCCTGATTTTTCAAATGCTGGATATAGGAAATAATGTATTTTTCAATACATGATGAATATTATTACATCACAGTGATTGAATCATTTTGCCCAAAGTTCCTTTCTTCTAAAAAGTACAGAAGGACAAGATAAAATAACTTCACTGTATAGAGACCTGACAGTATAGAACCTGATAGCTGACCTCACCAGGTGATCAAGATTCATAGTAATAGTGATATGTCAGGTAGAGGGTATGTACTTGTGCAATGATGCAATAAGGATGAGACTTTACCCATATGACTTTTATTTTTAAAACCTTTTGACCCCTTTCTAATCATAACCAATAAAAAATGAAGACACATCTCAATTGAGAGATATTCCATAAAGCATGTGATCAGTACCCCTCACAACTCACAAGGTCATCATTAAGAAGGAAACAACTTATTTTATCTTTTATCTTAGATTAAAGCCTGGAACCAAAAGTAATATTAGGTCACTTTTATAAATGTAGTATAGACTTTAAAATTTATCAACAATGTTCTTTATTTTAACAAATACACTACATTACATAAGTTAACTAATATGCGAATAAAAATGGAAATTATTAAAGAAATATTAAACTCTCCTTTGTCTCAAATTTGTGTGAATCTTAAACCATTATAAGCATTTAATTTCATTTCATAAAAAATAATTATTGGATATAGTTGGAGAACCATATGTATAGTGCATCAAATCAAATTATTTATTATATTGTGGGATTATTGCATGAGAGAATATCTGACCAATAAATGCATTTTAACATCATAGCTGTAATAAACATATTTTAATGTAAAGGTGAAAATTATTTTATGATATTAAACATAGTTTGTTTAATTTCCATTTATTTGTAGGGTTCCCAAAGTTTTTTTTGTTCAGGATATCTAGTTTACTGCATTGTGTTCACAAAACATATTAATGCTATTTCAATTTTTAAAAATTTGTTGAGACTTTCTTTGTGGCCTACCATTTCATCTCACCTGGCTAATGTTTCATGTGCTTTTGAGAAGAATATGTCTGGTAACTGTGAGATGGTATGCTATGTGGATGCCTGTTGAGCTCACTTGGTATAGGGTGCATGTTCTCTCTGCCATTTGTTGTTTTTTGCCTGGATGATTTGTCCATTTCTAAAAGCATTTATCAAATTCAAAATACTCTGTATAATAAATTGTTTAGTCTACTATTATAATTAGTTTTGTAAAATTAAAATATAATAATAATACAGATCAACAGCACTATAGGAATCCCATGATAGTGAACACCAAGAGAATTGCATGTAGTATCATTGTGATGTAATTCAAATGTTAACTAATACATTCAGACATAAACATGAATTTGGAAGTTAGTTTCAGTTGTTTTCACAGAAATTAAAGTTATGTAAATATACTAAAATTAATAAAAATGTTAGAACTAATATGATTGTTGTGTAGTTGTATTGGTTGCTTAAAGCAACAGAAATACATTGCCTCATATATCTGGAGACTAGAAGTCCAAAAGAAAAATTTTGACAATGCTGTGATCCCTCTGAAGCATCTACAGGAGGATCATTTCTTTCTGTTTGAAGCTTTTGCTAGCCTCATGTACTTTTATATTTGCAAAGGCTCTATTCACATATAATGTAACATTCACAGGTACTAGGAATAAGACATCAGCATATTTTTTTGAGGGGGATCACAATTCAATATATAATAGTAACAAATATAATAATTAAGTAAAAGTTTTTTTATACATGAATTAAGACCAATTAAAAGCATATTTGCATTTGGACATACATGTCCATTGCATATAAATAGTTATATTTTCATATTTGCATTAAATTAAATAATATTATATTCGTGTGTATCCTATAAATAAATGTTCATAGTTAACATTAGATACTCATTTGTTGGTATCCACAGAAAATTTATTCCAGGACTGTCCTGAGAAAAGATCTTTAAATGCTTAATTTCCTTATATAAGATGATAAGATGATGTACTATCAACATATAATTTACACACACACACACACACACACACACGTACATATACATCCTGCTGTATAATTTTATTCATTTTATACCTAGTTGAAATATTCATGCTATGTAAATCATTGTCATATGGTATGGCTTAGGGAATGGTGTTAAGAAAAGTGTCTCTATATACACAGGTGTGACATATATTTGGGGAATATTTTCAATTCATGGTTGGTTGAAAGTGTGGATGTAAAATCCACATAAACAGAATGATGAAATATGTTTTAATAATGCTTATTTTCATTTATAAAAATTTAGAAGTGATGGGTTAATAAACACTTAACATAAATATTTGATAAATAATTACAGAGGTGGAAATGCTGATTATCTGATTTGAATATTATACACTATATACACACATTGAGTCATCACCCTGCATTTCATAAATATGCACAATTATTTTGTGCCAAACAAATATAAGGATATAAATATTTAAAAAGAACAAACCAAAAAAAGTGTAAAGAAAAGTTTAAATCATTTGGATATGTCATCAAAATTAGTATCTGCTAATTAATAGTATATGGTATTAAAATTTTTGTAGTAAAAAAATCTATCAATCATTTGTCTATACCATATTGGATTCAACACTGTGAAGCTGCATGGTATTAGGTGATTTTGACAACATTTTAATATCATTGCTTTTACAGCTATTAAATGCTAAACTAATAACAGGGGGGAAATGGTAGTAATGAAGATTAAGAGTGTTATTTATAAGAACAGGGTATAGTTTTAGGTAAATTCATCCAGTAATTAATTGTAAAGAATGCAAATCCTATGTGAAAATTCATACAAAGCTTTTTATGGTGCGTTAAATAATATTTCCTTGAATAAATATTTTTGCAAGCAAACAATAAAATTATAAAGATAAAATTTTACTTAAAGTATAGAGGTCTAATGTAAACTCAATTAAAGCCCAACTTCTATTTATGGAAGAACCTAATAACTATAATCATATGTCATTCTGATACATAATGGTGTAAGAACTGTAAAGCAGTTTTTGAAGCATAAAAGTAATAAGGAGAGTGGTTTTACAGGAAATTAAAATCTGATTTAAAAACTATATTAATTTAACAGCATGATAATAGATTTTGAATTTATTATACTTAAGTCCCATTTGTACAAGTGGAAAAAATTTCTCAATATTGCTTTTGAGAATGTCAATTATATATTTGAAAATATCAAATTACACTTCTCATTTAAAAATAATTTCCAGGTGGATAAAACAGTCAACTATGAAAATAAAATCCTAAAAATCTAAGGAAAATACTTGTTAAAATACAATTATGAGAAAGGAAGTGATAAATTAAAATTTTCAATTGTATTTTTTCCCAGTAATTCCAGTACCTACACATAGGGGAAAAAACATAGATTGGAAGAAAATATTTATAGATTTTTGGAGACAATATCTGACAGTAATATAAGTTATTAATAATGAAGAAATTTTTAATACAATTACAGTTCAATATAATAGAATCACCTCCAATAACTCATATTTTGAAAAATACCGAGTGAACAAAATTCCTAATAAAATCATGAGTTAATTCATCAGAGTCAAACTAATAAATTGAATATGCTCTCCATTTTATAGTATCTCAAAACATTTTACTATCTAAATAGTAAAATGTTTTGAGAAACAGGTAGGTACATGACTAATTATAGTAATTGTTTTATTTAATTTTAGAATAGATATTCATTATTTATATAGTATTAATAAAAGTGTTGTTTGAAAATTAAAATATGAAATGATGCTTCAATAGAATCTCTCCTTTCAAAATTATACTGCAGTCCATATTCATTTGTATCTAATGGATTAGAATTGTTCTTTCTAATACTTCCTGGAGTGTAATTTATCCTATCTCCTTTAAAGGTTAATATTTTACTTCATTTAATATATTTTAACTTTCAGACTAGACGTGCAATCAAAGTTATTCAACTTAAACAGTTCTTCATAAAGTCCAAATATTCTATAAGAGGAACAGACAAATTTAGGCAGGGTTAGTTCACAAAGTTATTAAAAAAAGTTATTAATTCCTCAGTCTTCAAATCTTTGAACAAAAGTCAATTATGGGCTAAATCCTATTAGCTCAATATCAATATTGAATCACACTCATTCAGCACCTGTATACTGACAAATTGTCAATAATGAGCAGTATGAAAAAAAAGATAAAGTCTTCAGAATTCAACAAAAGTTAAGTATAAGTTTGACAGTCTAAATTTTTATATATATTATTGGTTTGCAGTAAAACAACCTTGGAATGCTCATAATTTGTGATGTGCAATGTAATATATAGTGCAATATTAAAATAAAGAAAAATGACTGTAGCAGATAAGATTTATTAGACTATAACTTAATAAAATAACAAATAATAAAATAATACTGTCTAACCTGGGTTAATTTTAAAGATAATATATACTCAGATTGAAGAAAATAAAGTATGGGTAAAGTATGACAATAATGTTTCATAAAATATGAAAATACATTCAATGCTTATGCAGTGCTTGAATCAAGCATATAAGAAAAGTCTTTTATTTGCTAATATTAAAATTGGAAGGCTTTTATAGAGTTTAATTTTGAGAAAGATGGAGGAAATTATTTTTTTTGGTTATCAAGGAAAAAAAAATATAAGCTAAACCAAATGTCTGATAGAACATGGCAACAGAAATTTTAAAAATGGTATTACTTCAGGAATTTTAATGTATCTTTTTAGAATTCAGTTGAAAATTAGTTGGATCAACATGATTATTTATTTTTAATTTTTTTTAACCTCAGAATTTCCCCCACAAATGAATAGCCTGACTTCATTTGGTTTGTGGTCTTACTCAGTTACACATTTTCAGTGTCTCAGTTTCTTCAAATTAACTATTGTTTCTCGGCCTTGTTGCCATTGATATTCTGTGTTATATGTTTATTGTTTTTGATGTGTGGAGTTATTTTGTGCATGGCTTAACAAAATTCCTGGTCTCTACCCACTAGATGCTACTTTTCCCTACCCATCATTGTGACAACCAAAAAATATCTCCAAATATTGCCCAGTTTTCCTAGGGGAGCAAACTCATCCCTGTTGGAAACTGCTTGTCCATAAGATGGAGGACTTTTGTACCCTACTTAATTCTACATCCTACATCTGTTGTGAAAAGTGAATATTTCATTAGTATCTGGATCAAGGGATTAGGAGAAATAATAGTGTAGCATATATAGTATAATTCCATGCATGTAGAAAATGACCCAGACATGTACTCTTATGATTTTATTTAGGGCCCTGTTTTATTCAATAAAAGTGACTGAAATCAGCTGAATTCTGTGGTACATTCATGTAATTATAGATATTCAGGAGACTAAGGCAGGAAAATTGCTTGAGGGCAGAGTTCAAGACCCAATCTGGGAAAAATATCAAGATAGGGTCTTAAAAATAAATCAAGGTATTTAACAATAATACTCAAGGTCCTTCCTGTTCCTAAATTTTAATGTATATTCTCACAATTCACTTGAAAATTAGTTTCTAGAACAATGTGATTTTTTTACCTCAGAATTTTTAAGGACTGATTATTTCAGTCTATATAAATGCCTATTGCTTATCAAATTAATAGAAAACATCACTGCAGGTGACTAAAATAAAATGAATGTAAATCAAAGTTTTAAATTATTCTACATAAATAAATAGGAAAATGAAAATAGATATTTTTCTGACATAACTTATGGGGAGGAAAGACATATATGTATTATCCACAAGTTTATAATAATATTTATCATAAAGTAAGAATGCAAAAAACCTGTTAATAATTATAAGCAAGTTGAAAACATTGATACTGGTAGATACATTTACTCCCCTGAAACATTGTAGGTCATGTTTCAAATTATGTATATCAAGAAGAGGTGGGCTGGGGATGTGGCTCAGGCGGTAGCGTGCTCGCCTGGCATGCATGCAGCCCGGGTTCGATCCTCAGCACCACATACCAACAAAGATGTTGTGTCCGATGAGAACTAAAAAATAAATATTAAAAAAAAATTCTCTCTCTCTCTCCTCTCTCTCTCTTTAAAAAAAAAAAAAAAAAAAAGAAGAGGTGACACTTCTTACTTATTACGCCAAAAAAAAAAAAAAAAACCTGATCAACACAATAAGCAATATTGTGTTTCTTGTATTTCAAGACTATTAAGATAACTTCAATTCATAATATGACAGGACACCAATATAACCCCAAGAAAGACAGGACATGTATAGTTTATCCCGAGTGATAAAAATAGCTGCTATAATTTGGATTTTATTTGTCCCATACAGGTCCATGTGGAGAAGGTTGACTTTCCAGGGGACTATTGGCAGGTAGTGGATCCTTCAGGAGGTGGGGCCTAGTGGGAGAACCTAAGGTCATTGAAGGCATGCCCTCAAAAGGGGTTGTGGGACCCTAATTCTTTCCTCTTCTTCCTCTTTGCTTCCTGGCTATCAGATGAGTGTTTTTGTTGTCATACAGTCCTACTATGATGTTCTTCCTTGCTATGAACCAAAAAGCATCAGGGCTAACTGATCACAGACAGTGAACCCTGAACCCACCAGCCAAAAATAAACCTTTTCTTTTTGTAAGTTAATATTTCCAGCTACTCATTTAAGTAACATGAAGCTACCACACATTTTATCTGCATGTATGGAGCTAGAAAAGTTTTCTTTGCAAATTTTTCTTCAATCAGATTAAAATCTGTTCCTTTATAGTGTGTGTGTGTGTGTGTGTGTGTGTGTGTGTGTGTGTATATATATATATATATATATATATATATATATATATATATATAATCATACATCTATTTTGATAATATATTATGATTTTGATGAGAAAGTATATGTATATACATACCTATAAATGAATAGATATAATTTACACAGATATAAGTGACACAGATCTTTATAATTACATTCTCCAGACTGCCAGTTCAGACTTGATGCCTATGTTGACAATCACACCTACCTATTCTCTGACACTTAAGTACTTTAACCCGTGTCTGCACTTCCACATTCTATCATTTTTGTTACACGAAGAAGCCTAGTTCCATGGCAGTATCTCCACCCACCAACATTATCTTATGTTGGGCAGACACTGCTGAAACTCTCAATGGCATCAGCATCCCAGTCACTAAGGCATTCCTTATCACAAGTATAAAGGGAGAATCTTCCTTTCTTCCTTCCCAAGGGACATAGCCTACTGGTAGGTTCTCTAATATTACATAATTAAGCTTTTCTACCACAGTCCCTTCTCCAAGATATTTTACTCCTTTATCAAAATGCTACTGAGAGAATGTCATATAATCTCTCATTTATTTTATGCCAACACCATTTCCAAAGCTCAATGTCACTTTAAGCACCTGTTCCAGGATATCAAATCAAAAGAGAATGCTGCCATATTCGTAAACTCTTCCTTATCCAGCTGAATAATTAATACAGTGCTTCCATTACAAACTCATGCTTCACTACTTTATGTCCTCCCAGTTCCTGCTAGTACTTAATTGCTAAGTGTCATTGTGCTTTAAGTGATTTTCCTTTCATTTTGTTGAAAAGAGAGTATTTATCAACTTGGATTCTGACTGTATATATGGAAAGCAAGTGAGGATTGATCCTGAGGAGAGTCAAACTGACAAGAAAACATCTACCTAGATTAAGTCTTCACATTTTAATAAGGCAAAGGAAGCTACTGTTCTCAAATAACAAAAATGTGTCGTCTTTGGCCAGTTTAGGTGTGTCAAGGGAATCTTTGTGGTTCAAGAATTTCAAAAATTTCCAAGATCTCTACTTGCCAAGATGGTGACCAAGGAGAGGTAATGGTATGGTTGCAGTCTGAATCTAATGGTCTGGGAAATGAGTGTCAGTGGCACAAGGCCTAGTCCGAGTCCAAATTCAAAGATCGGAGAAGACCAAATCCCAGCTTGATGACAATCAGGCAAGTGAGAGAAATGTTTCCTTACTTAACACTTTTGTTCAATTTGGCCCATAAATGAATTGGATAAGACTCACCAATATTATGGACTGCAATGTTCTTTCTTCATCTACTAATCCAAATGTTAATGTCATCCAGAAACACTCACAGACATACCCAGAATAATGATTAACCAAATACCTAGGCATTCTGACCCAGTCAAGCTTGTATATTAAGTTAATCATCATGAAGAGCCCACTTCATTTGGGATTAGAAGTAGGATTTTGTACTTTATGACCAATGAAGGGTCCGAATCCAACACCCTATTTTGAGTGTCTGCTTTTCAAGGCCATTCTTAATACCAATTATGTAATTCTGGATTCCTCAAAAAAGAAATCATTATATTGAAGAGCTATTGGCTCAGGATTCTTTTGTCAGTGTTCACATTAATCAAGATATGAATCAGCCTAGATGTGTATCAGTGGATGAATGGATAAAATGTGATTATATATTCATAATTAAGCCCTGAGAATGAGAGTAATTCTGATATTTATAACAACTTGGATGAACATGGAGGACATTGTATTAAGTGAAATAAGCCAGGCACTATAGTGCATAATCCTACCACATGACTACCAAATTACCTTTTTTTGTGTGTGGTGTGGAGGATTAAACCCAGGGCCTTGTGCATGTGAGACAAGCACTCTGCCAGCTGAGCTATATCCCCAGGCCTCCCCAAATTAATCTTATAGAAGTAAAGAGCAGAATGGAGGCTACCAGAGTCTGGGGCAATTGGAAGTGGAATGGGGTTTCGTTAAATGACAAAATCAGTTACTTAGAAGGAATAAGTTCAAGAGATCTATTGCATACCCTGGTTAGTATAGTTAATAACAATAAATTGTATTCTTAAAAATGATAAAAGAGTGGAAATGAAGTGCTCTTACATGAAAATTATGACCCATGGCATATTACACACATTAATTAGCTATAATTAATCATACCACAATGTTTATATATATTCCAATATATCATGTTTTAAATGATAAATATATACAACTTTACCTATAAATTTAAAACTAGTAACCATAAGAAAACCTGGGATAAGACTTAGGTGCAAATAATTTACTTATGCAGTGGTCCTAGGAAATAGGAGGAGTATAAAAATCGAGGCAGAGAAGTGAGGAAAGTCAATGAAAGATATGCTAACGAACAAGGTACTGCTGTAGGCAACTAGAATTTGATCCTTTTGGGGAATTCCTGAAATATTATGTAAAATAAAATAACTCAATTTTTTCACTGAGATAAGAATTGTAGGTATTCATACACAAGCCTCCTTCCCTCATTAGTTGAGTATTCTTCTGTATTATTAACTGGCATTTCCAACTTGCCCTGAGAGAGGACCCTCAGTACCCTCCTAGCTGAAAACAAGTAGATGACTTTAGGCAGGAAGATAAAGAAATAACTAGCAATAAGAGAATATATACATGTAACTTATGGGGTATGGAGTGGGGCTAATGCAATTTTGGCAAAAGACAGACAGCATTTCCCAAGGAATTCCTTTTTCCTTAACATTTAGTGAATTCAAAAGTAAAACTTTAGGAACAGAAAAATTTTAAAAAATAATAGGAAATCAAAACTTTTTTCATTGTTATACATGTACTCATTTTTTTTTTTTATTTCTTGTGTCAATTTGGCAATTTTATTTGCTCAGATTAAGATTATTTGTGTTGAATATGTCAAGCATGATATACTAAAAGACATTTTTAATTATGATTCTGGTGATATGGTATTTGTACATCTGGGTAAATACAGGAATTTCTGAAAGGATGGTAAATATTTTTGCTTTTATTAGTGCATTATAGTTCTACAGAAAAGTATAGTTAATATTGACATATTCATAAACACATACAATATAATTTGCTTCATTTCAATACCCATTTTAACAATGGTAATAGCTTATTCATAAAATTTTGGACACATTTTCCATATACATTTTCATTTAGTTTCTCCAGCAACTCTAGGAAGGGCAGAAAGCAATGATACCCATGTCATGGGTAGTTTGTTGCAACTAAACCTGCCTTTTGACCAAAGTTCTTTTTTTTCCCTCTTGTTTTAAGGTCCAAAAGTGAATTAACTTTTTTACAGAGAGGCTATCTAAGATTTACAAGATTAGCAGATATTTTTTTTTCTCTTTTCATTGCTCAACTTACTTAGAGTGTAAGCTGAGAGGGAGCCTAGAGTAAATCATGGAATCTGAGAGGATTCATTAGGGACCTTGCCTTTAAGAGAGAGGTGTTGATTTGCATATTGTAAGTCTCCCATCTATTAAAGCTACAACCATGGTAGGCCTGTAAACATTATGCTTAGTAAATATTTCTAATATATATTTATTTCTAGTGCAAATGTGTTTTCTCAATTTATACACTATGTGTTGCAGAGGGTGTTGAAGAAAAAAGTAGTAGACCATAGGTAGACTTGAGGTCATTCCTGGCACTCCCAATTTCTAGAAGGATAAGCTTTTCATTCTCAACAAATACTTACATTCGATGAGTATGGAGTCCTACCTAAAATATCAGGACAGATACATGTCTTGGGTCACTGATTAAAAAATACTTTCTGGAGCAGGTGGGTCAGAAGAAATACTTAAGGAACAAATTAAACACCTGTATGGAAAATCAGTGAGCATTATGCAGGATGATATCTGTAGAAAGTCTTCATTCATGATAATTCAGGGAACTTTCTGGTTAAAAAAGAAATATGCAATGATCAGTTACATGGTGATAGCATATGTCTTCAGCAGTTAATAATCATGTGGATCACTGGATCACTGATGTCAGTAACTAGTGTCACCTAATTTGAAAAAAATATGCAATTCTTCCTGTGGATAATCCTACAGTTCCTACTTAACCATATCAACATCTAATACTACATGAGAAGAAAAGATACTTGAATGACAATAACTTTCAAATATTTTTATCTTTGCATTTTGTGTCTAATAACAATGGAAAAAAAAAACCAAGAATTTGGTCTTTTATCTTTTATTTTACATAGGCAAATCCACCAATTTCAAGGAGGATACAAACTATTTCTTTCATTAAAAATGGAGAAATTCAAATGGATGAGGAAGAGATGGGATAATAAATAAATTAGTATATTGTTCTTTCAAAACTAGTTTTATTTTCTTTAATTAGTTAATAAATACTAGTGAAACTAGACATACTTGTTTAATTTGTTGCCGCATTTCTTAGTCCACATATTTTACTGCACGTGCAGATTCTTCATTAATAAATGTCACAGTGATTTTCATTGAATAAAAAACTTACATATCAAAGTGGTTTTAGAATATTAGTAACATTAATCTGGAAAATAGCAATAAAATCAAGGGTATAGTATTTCTTCTTAGAACCACAAATTATCTCCACATTTCATCCTACATAACATGGTAATCTGGATGAGGACAAGCTATGAATGTTATAAGATGCATTTTTCTATTCTGTGGAAATTATCCAATAACCATTTTCCTGCTTCTAAAATTATCTGTAAAATGCAAATTGACAAAATTCTTTATTTACATTTCAAAGACTGAAAAACAATGACAGGGTAGTTTCAAGCATTGTTTAGTAGAGTAGATTTCTTTCTAGTATTTTGTGCTGTTACTTTTAAGTACAATGTAACATCATGTGATACATACTTACTTTTCTCATTGGCTAGCATTTATCAGATCTGTTAATGTTTTCTATATCTGCTAAGTGATATTCACTAATATACTATTCTTCCACATTTCTATATGCATAGTAATTTATCTTTAATCATTTCACCATTTTTTCCTGAAAATATATTGGATGTTTATTGTTCTTAGATATTATTTTTTGTAAGTGGAGGACATTCTTCTCACTTTTAATTATGTTGTCTCTTAGAAGTCATGTTTTCCATGGAGGGAAATGAATTTCAGTAGATGGGGTAGAGAGAGAAGATGGGAGGGAAGGGGAGGGGGGATATTAGAGGATAGGAAAGGTAGCAGAATACAACAGTCACTAATATGGCAGTATGTAAAAATGTGATGTGTAACCGATGTGATTCTGCAATCTGTATTTGGGGTAAAAATGGGAGTTCATAACCCAATTGATTCTAATGTATGAAATATGATTTGTCATGAGCTTTGTAATGTTGTGAACATCCAATAAAAAAAAAAAGAAGTCATGTTTTTCCTTGCCCAAACAGTAGAAATCCTTGTTCTCAGGGTACCATATGTTTGTCACCAATTTTTTTTTAATTTCTTCACATTTGTTTAATACGTCTATATTGTTGTGAATAGTAAACACATTACATTTTGCCATGCAAGTTTGAATTATAAACCTGTAAAGCAAACATTCATGAGAAACCACTTTATCTTTTACTATAAAATCAACAGCTTTCTAGAGGAAATGAATAATTTCCCTATAATTATCCTAGAAAATAAAAAGCTATTTTGGATGTATTTGCTCTCTCATATAAATAAAGTACTACATATTCAGAATGAGAGACTTAGCTACTTTTTTATTGATACTGGAATATTTTTAACTTGAATGATTATAGTTTATTCATTTTATGTGTATGATATTATATGTATGTGTTGATATAATTTTATATTTTATATTATATGTATGTGTTTTACCTATTTTAATCTCATACATGTTTCTATAATTGTGTTATTATTTAAGTTAAAAGTTATTACTAGTAATATTTAATAAAGAGTTCTTTCTCTCATCCTCTTCCCTATATACTTATGCACAAACACACATACATATCAAAGATTTTAAAGAATCCTAACTTTTCTGTTATATAAGACAATTGGTTATGATGAATATAGTATATTTCTAATCAGAAAATATACTCATTGACACATATACATATAATATTTTTGTTTCAAGTAATAAAATTTTAACTTTAAAGTAGCTTATTTTTATCTGGAAATCAATTTTCTGACACAACACAAAGAAAAGAGAAAACATGTGAAAACAGGAGATGGTTCTTCCTTGTATGTGGTCTCCGTGTGAAGTAAATGATTAAACCATTACCCTTATGAGGGCAGCTGCTATCTAATGACTTACTGATTATATATTGTGACAGCATGAATCCATATCAACAAAACATGTATATTCAGATATGTCCCCTTATATTCATACACCTCTCTCATGCTTCCTATAACAGAACTCCAGCATAGGACGATGTTGGCAGGCATCTTCTCTGATATCCAAAGGATGTTCAGAAGCCTATAATAATTCATGTTAATGGCAAAGAAAAGGGTTCACCAAACCATCTTTATTCTTTCAGATATATCCAGTCCTGCAAGCCTGTGGTACTCAGTGGAACTGGAGAGGGATAGAACTTAATCACACCAATGGTATCTGACCACTCCTCAGAGTCCTTGAAGCTTAGTGTACTTATAACTGGTTTGTACAAATCATATCAAAACTTTATTCTTTGACTGCAAAACCACAGAGTGAAAAAGACATCAAGGCAAATGTATCAAAGGATATGAGGCTTAAGACTCTTTACATATAAAGAATTGAATAGATATAAAGTAATATTCAGTGAGTCATAATTGATTTAGGAGTAAAGGTTTGGTTTCTTTAAAATTGAGCAGAAATAACTCTGGTCTTAATAATTTTTGAATCTTTGGCTTAAATATATTTATCATTTTTCTGGTTAGTAAATCAAATTTTAATAATTAGATATTCAATCTTAGATATTTGTAGAAACTTTGCTCATTTGTGTGAATTTTATTCACATTTTACATGTAAATATAGTAGATATTAGAAAGTTTTCAGTTGCATACAATAAATACATACCTAAGAGATTACATGATCTTAAATAAACATTTTTGAAAGTTTTAAAAATTATTGCAATTTAAGATAATTTCTTATCATTTGTTTATTTTACCTGATAACAGCATTTCAGAAGTATACTTGAATTGACTGCCCAAAAAAAAAAAAGACAATTTGAAGTACAAAGTATTTAGAAATCCTATAAGAAATACTATTACAAATAGAATATGAGAACTCTGAATAATCTATGGTAAAGAAAATTTATTATATAATTTTACAAATAATGTAATAAAAATGATATGACTCCTATATATGAGTATAATTATATAATATGAAATATTATAGTGATTGACTCGGTACTTTACCTAGGTATACAAATAGAATTGGTACATGTTCCACAAACAGTGTAATTGTTTCTTCTGCTTGAAATCTAATGTCCTTGAAGCTAAAAGGAGTTCAGAATACACTAAATAATATATTTAAAGCACTTAGAAAATAATCTCAATAAGGATCCAAGATGGCAGGGCAGAGGAAAGCAACATTCTCTGTCACCCTGTGACCAAGATTTCAACTAGTGGGAATACTGCTTCTCTGAGAGTGAGAGAGGACCCTACACAGCTGCTCTAGTGCAGAAATCTCCAGTGCTGTCTCACAGCAGAGCTTCGGGCCTCAGCATTAGAGCAAGACTCCCAGCTCCTGACGCCCAGTTCCTAACTACTAGCCCACTCAGGGCTTGCTAGTGCCTTAGCAGGATTACCACATCAGTACTGGCTCAGAACTCCCAGATGCCACTCCACTCACACACTGACACTCAGCAGCTACCCACCCACAGGAACTCCAGCTGCCACTCCCATCTATCAGCATAGGGCTCCCTCTGCTGCCTCCATTGTGCCACTCACCAGCTACTGCGATAGTCCTCTGCAGGCGGTAGTCTGCCTTCACCTGGGGATATCCCACAGGCTCTGAAGACAGCCAACACCCACAAAAGTGCACGCCACAGAGCTCATATCTAAACACATCACACAACCATATCGCACAACACCATCACCTGACCCAACACCCCAGTGCTGGAAGCAACCCTCCTCCACCTGCCATACCATCATTGGTGGAGGCAGCTCCAAGACTGGAACTCCAGCTGGCCAGGCTCCAGGTTTCCAACAGAGACCCTTGAGGTGTAGTTTCCTTTCAGAAACTGGCGGGTGCCACACTTCATTTTTAGATGCCCTGCACCAGGACCAGCCTTCCCACCCTGGTTACCTTCACCTTCCTGAGAGCAGAGATACCAGCACAATTTTTCATCTCTCTGTTTGTATATAAAGTATGTTCACACTAATTCATGTCTTCATACATGTATTTGGATAATGATGTCCATCACATTCCACCATCATAGCTAACCTCCTGCCCCATCCCTTCCCCGCCAATTTCTCTGCTCTGTCTAGAGTTCATCTATTCCTCCCATGCTCCCTCTTCCTATGCCACTATGAGTCATCCACCTTATATCAGAGAAAACATTCGCCATTTGTTTTTTTGAGGATTGGCTAACTTCACTTAGCATTTCTTCTCCGACTGCACCCATTTACCTGCAAATGCCATGATTTTATTCTCTTCTATTGCTGAGTAATATTCCATTGTGTAAATATGCCACATTTGTTTTATGTACTCTATTATCTTCCCACATACTTGTCTACCCAGAATTACTTCCTGTTTATTCTGCTACTAACCTTCTTCATAAGATTTCTCTTTCATACTACTTAAGGTATATTAACTCTATATCCTCACATCCTACCCTCTCAGCATATCATCCTACACCTCACCCCCAGTTCATTGTCCACTATTTGAAACTGTAAATCCTTTTACAAACTCACTGATTATATTTATAGATAATAATCAAATTCAACATTTCTGTACATTGTTACCAAACTGTAAACATCTGAATAACAACAAATTGTTTATAGGTGGTATATTGTTTATATTGGGATCTTTTAACATTGTCCTTCCCCACAAAGGAGAGGTATTGGAACACTACAGGAACACAATAAGCATATAGGATAAAACAGTAATGCCTTGGACCCACAGCACTAGAAGGGAAGACACATGAGCAACATGAATAGACAAGGGAAAGAGTGCCCCAAACAAATCAAAATACCCGATTATTAGAATCCATGGCCAGCACAGAAGAAGATATGACAGAGATGGAATTCAGAATGTAAAGACTTAAAGTGTTCTGTGAATTAAAGGATGATATAAGAGTGCAAATACAGGGAGCAAAAGATTGTTTTGAAAAAGAGCTACATGAACAAATACAGGAAGCAAAAGATTACTTCAATAGGGAGATAGAAGTTCTACAAAAAAAAAAAATCAGGAATCCTTGAAATGAAAGAAATAATAAACCAAATAAAAGATTCAATTGAAAGCATCACCAACAGAGTTGACCACTTGGAAGACAGAACCTCACACAATGAAGACAAAATATATAGACCACAGAGTGAAAGTGATAAAAAAGAAATGAGAAAAACATTCAAGAAATATGGAATAACATAAAAAGACCAAATTTAAGAGTTTTGGGACAGAGAAAGGCATAGAGTTCCAAGCTAAAGGAATGGACACTCTACTCAATGAAATAATATTATAATTTTTTTTCCAAACACAAAGAATGAACTGAAAAACCAACTTCAAGAAGCTTATAAGAAGCCAAGTGTTCAAAATAACAACAGAGCCACACCAAGGTACAATATAATGAAAATGCCCAACATACAGAATAAAGAGAGAATATTAAAAGCTGTAAAAGAAAGAAGAGAAAGGAAACAAATTACATATAGGGGAAAACCAATTAAGATAACTGTAGATATTTCAATCCACACTCTGAAAGCTAGAAGATGCTGGAACAACATACATCAAGCTCTGAAAGAAAGAAAATAGATGCCAATCTAGAATCTTATATCTAGCAGAATTATATTTGTATTTGAAGATGAAATAAAAACCTTCCATGATAAACAAAAGTTAAAAGAATTTACAGCAAGAAAATCAAGACTACAAAACTTTCTTGACAAAAAGAAATTCATGAGAAGGAAATGAAAAACAACAATGAAAATCAGCAAAGGGAGGTATTACACTAATCAAAGGAGAAACCAAGTCAAGTTAAATACAAAAATGGCTGGGAATATAAGTAATGACTCAATAATAATCTTGAATGTTAATGGAATAAACTCACCAATAAAAAGACATAGGCTATCAGATTGGATTTAAATAAAAACCTAACAGTATGCTGCCTCCAGGAGACTCAGCTTTTATGGAAATACATACACAGACTGAAGGTCAAAGTTTGGGGAAAATCATATCATTCAAATGGACTGTTGAAGTTAGTAGGGGTTTCCATCCTCATATCAAATAAAGTGGACTTCAAGCTACAGTTAATCAAAAGGGATAAAGAAGGACATTTCATACTGCTCAGGGGAGTCATACACCAACAAGACTTAACAATAATAAATATAAATGCCCCCAAAATGGAGCATATATGTTCATCAAACAAATTCTTCTCAAGTTCAAGAGTCAAATTGACCACAACACAATAATTCTAAGTGACTTGAACACACTTCTCTCACCACTGGATAGATCTTCCAAACAGGAGCTGAAAAAAGAAACTATAGAACTCAATAATACAATCAATAACTTAGACTTAACTGACATATAGAGAATATTTCATCCTTCAATGATAGAATACACTTTTTTCTTAACAGCACATAGATCCTTCTGTAAATTGGTCATATACTTTGTCACAAAGCAACTCTTAGCAAATATAAAAAAGTAGACTACCCTGAATTCTATCCAATCATAATGGAATGAAATTATAAATCAATGAAAAATGAGAAATAAAAACTACCCTAACACCTGGAAACTAAATAATATGCTACTGAATGAACAATGGGTTACAGAAGACATCAAGGAGGAGATTAAAAAAAAATTTAGAAGTGAATGACAACACAGATACAACATATCAAAATCTCTGGGACACTAAGAAGGAAGTTCTAAGAGGAAAGTTCATTGCATTGGTTTCATTCCTTAAAAGAAAAAAAAAGTCAACAAATAAATGATTTAACATTACATCTCAAAACACTAGAAAAAGAAAAACAAATCAAGATCAAAAGCAGTAGAAGGAAGAAAATAATTAAAATTAGAGCTGAAATAAATGAAATCAAAACAAAAGAAACAATTGAAAATTGACAGAACAAAAATTGATTCTTTAAAAAAATAAATAAAATTGGTAGACCCTTAGCTACACTAATGAACAGAAAGAGAGAGAAAACTCAAATTATTAACATGCATGATGAAAAACATAATATCCCAACAGACACTACAGAAATACAGAAGATAATTAGAAATTATTTTGAAAACTTGTACCCCAATAAAATAGAAAATATTGAAAGCATTGACAGATTTCATCAGTCATATGATTTTCCTAAATTTAATCAGGATGATATACACAATTCAAACAGGCCAATATCAAATGACAAAATAGAAGATGCCATCAGAAGCCTACCAATCAAGAAGAGTCCAGGACCAAATGGATACACAGCCAAGTTTTACAAGACCTTTAAAGAAGAACTAATACCAATATTCTTCCATTTATTTCAGCACTAATCATTAGGGTACATAAAGAACCTAAAAAGCTAATCAGTAACAAAACAAATAACCCAATCAATAAATGGGCCAAGGAACTGAACAGACACCTCTCAGAAGATGATATATAGTCAATCAACAAATATATGAAAAAATGTTTATCATCTCTTGTAATTAGAGAAATGCAAATCAAAACTATTCTAAGATTTCATCTCATCTCACTCCAGTCAGAATGACAGCTACTAAGAGTACAACAACAATAAGTGTTTTGGCGAGGATGTGGTGAAAAAAAGTACACTCATACACTGCTGGTGGGACTGCAAATTGGTGCAACCAATAGGGAAAACAGTATGGAGATTTCTTGGAAAATTGGGAATGGAACCACCATTTGACCCAGTTATCCCTCTCCTTGGTCTACACCCAAAGGTCTTAAAAACAGCATACTACAGGAACATAGTTATATCAGTGTTTATAGCAGCACAATTCACAATAGCTAAACTCTGGAACCAACCTAGATGCCCCTCAATAGATGAATGAATAAAAAAGTGGCATATATGCACAATGGAATATTACTTAGCAATAAAAGAGAATAAAATCATGGCATTTGCAGGTAAATGGATGCAGTTGGAGAAGATAATGCTAAGTGAAGTGAGCCAATCTGAAAAAAACCAAAAGCCAAATGTTTTCTCTGATATAAGGAAGCTGATTCATAGTGAGGTGGGGGGGGGAGCATGGGAGGAATAGATAAGCTCTAGATAGTGCAGAGGGGTGGGAGTGAATGGGACAGGGTATGGGGTTTGAAAGGATGGTGGAATGTGATGGACATTATTATCAAAAGTACATGTATACAAACACGAATTGGTGTGAATATACTTTGCATACAACCAGAGATATGAAACACACACACACACACACACACACACACATTAATGTTCATGCTATCTGATAGATACTGCTTAATATAATTCATGTTGGAGATACAGTCTAAAATTATATATAAAGATGACTAATACAATTCCCACAAGTTTTATGTTGTAAAAAATCTAATTTAAATTTTCTTATGTTGAAGTTTTTCCCACCTTTCCCATGCTAAGTAATGTGTATTTGTTTTCTTTCATTGTACATTTTATTATTTTTACTTTAATGACTAAATGCTTTTAAATGAATTATGAAGGTCAGACATCTTTCTAATTTTGATTTTTGTCCTAATATTTTCTACCAATTTCAAAGTTATATTTTCCTCAGTCATTTTGTACTGTCTTCTCTATCTAAGTAGTTCCTAAATGTCTGGACATGGACTTTATTTCTTATTATAATTTAGAACAATTGCTGTAGAGGGTTGTTTTGCATGTCCTCATGTTCTACAGATTTAAGAACACAGAAAATCCTTCAGAGTTCAATAAAATTAATGTGTTTCTAAAGGGGCAGAGTAGATAACATATTATAATTTTAAAATAATTAATTACCTGGCTAATCATTGAAAATTTGAATGATAATTACCATCATTTAATGATTATTCTTATAGGATAATGCAATGAATAATGTATAGAACATTATTTTCTAAATATCTTTTATTAGGTATAGAAGAGAGCAAGGTCTAGAGAATAAGTTTTATACAGAGTTAATTATAGAAAAATAAAAAATACCTTCACAGATAAATAGCATGTAATTTAATGAGTATTATTAAGAGTCATGTCTAAAAAAGTAATTTTTTTCTGAAGTTTAAATATAATACTTCAGAATTTGATCTTAAGATTTTGTAAAGGCCTAGAGTATGTGGCATAAATGTTATGTTACATCTTTCTTTCAAAAAAGATATTTAACACATTTTATGAGGAAAGCCACTGTAAATTCTGTATTAAATCAGATAAATGATGGCATTTGACATTGTATCCTCTTGTTGTCAACAACCCAGACCAGCAATGTCCAAGTTATTAGCTTTTAAGTCCCAATGGGGAGTTTTAAGATTACTGTATTGATTAATGTAGGTTAGATCATTTATTGTCTGTATTTAGGACCCTAGATTTTCCCTTCTACAAATTGAAAAGCCATTGTCTACAAAAAAATATGAGAAAAAAGAGACTCAATATAAACACACAGAACATAGCTTAAACTTCTCAGATGGACTATATTTTTTACATTTTCACTTTTTTACCATCCTTATTTAATTTATTTATGTGTCTTGTGTGTATTTGAAATAGTACCATGATTCCAAACATACTAAAGTGTTGAAAGGTGTGAACTTCCTTTACCTTTTCTTATTATGACCACTTCCTGCTTATCCTTTCATGGGAAAACACACACACACACACACACACACACACACACACACACACACACAGTTCCCTAGTCTTTAGTTTGTCCTTTTGTTTCTTTATATAGAAATAAACAGTACTGATTATTTTGATAAGTGATACTAGTTTTTTCTCTTTTTCAATATTTTGTAATTAGAAACAATGCTGCAATGCAAAAGCAAGTTGTATTTTAATGTTGATGAATATTTAGGGTAGATTCATATAAGAGTTGCTAAAACAAAAGTAAATGCACATGTGTTTTTAACATTGTGTTGTCAAATTCCATTCATAAATTTCTAACAATCTATATTTCCACTGGCTTAAAAGGCTTAGTCCCAGCTATTTGCTGAGAAAGCATTTTGTTATAGATATTCAATTTTCCAACGCAATAAATAAGAAATGTAATTTGAGCTGAAAGAAAGATGGTGGTATAGAGATATTGCTTTCCTGGCTGTTCAATGGTGTGAAACCAAGAAAAGCAGACAGGCAGATTTTCAGCCAGGTGGGTGAAAGAACAAAAACTAGGGGGAACCTTACTGGAATTGAATACTGGACACTCAAAACAGACTGCGGACTCAAGGGATTGAATATAATGAAATAAGAAGAAATGCCTTGGCAGTGACTGAAGGCACAAGGCAAAACAGTTCCTCCATGAATGCAATAAAGTGATAAGGGAACTAAAGGAACCCACATATGCAGGGAGACTAAGGAGTGTCTGGGTACTGAGACTTTAAAGATCAAAGACAGTTCCTGACTAAATAGTAAGGTGCACTGCACAATATCTTTTTACTGGAAAGAAACCACACTTCTCCTGGTGGCAAGCAGAGGACAGAGGAAGGAATCATTTTGCAGCTGTGGTGCAGAGGTCAACAGCCAATGGAGCCTGTTTCTGAAGACCCAAGTCTGGCCTGAAAACCAAGTCAGACCAATGCATGCTGGACAACACAGCGTACCTAAGTGACCAGGAGAAAATCAAGCATGGACAGAGTTTTACACAGGGGAATATGGTCATGGAAACCCACCTGGATCTTCTGTTCCCATTTTTAAATCTGGCTGCTTCATGACTGGGCAAGAGAGAAGCTTCTGACTGCAAATTCAAAAGGGTGAGTTCTGTAGAGATTGACACTGGATAATGAATCCAAAACTAGGAATTGGGGGATTCACCCTTGACTTTAGTGGGCTAAGAATTGACTCCTCTACCATGAGAGTGGAACCCAAAGGACATCCCTGGGGTGTAGTCTACCAACTTGGACCAGCAATTGCTGGCCATGGAGGCGCACTGATTTAAAATCTTCAGACCAATTGGCATTCAGAAAAGACCCTGGAGCATGCACAAACCTAAACCCTGCCACTAGGAATTCTGTTTCTAAGATTAACCCTCTCACACAAGCAACCCCACCCTGAGGATGGAACAAACATTACACTTCAAACCTAACACTATGGAAAAGGGAAATTGAAAAAAATTTCTGACTTCAACAGAAACAATTCTTTAGCTAACTTTTTATCAAGATTTTTTTCCCCACTCTCATATTTCTACCATTTTTGAAAGCAATAATTTTTAGGCATATAATTATTGAGGACTAGGATTTCTGATTAATATATTTTAGTTTTGTTTTATATTCTGTTATTTTTACTTTTTTCTATTTTTAATTTTTAAAATTTTTATTTTATATAATTTTTTCCTCTCACTTATCTCTTCCCCTGATTCTCTCTCTTTTATCCTGCTAATGGCAAACCTCTATTTTTTCCTCTTTCACTCTTTAATTTTTTACTTCTTTAGTCTCTGCTCCTTTCTCATAATCATCATATCCTACATCACTTCTGTTCTCACCTTGTCCAACACTTGAAACTATAAACCCTTTTGCAAACTTACTTTTTAAAATTGTATATAATAACTGAAAATATCATATTTGTTTATTACAACAAAATCATAGGTGTCTTAGCAGGAGACAATTTGTTTAAAGCTTTACATTGCTTACATTGGTTACTGTTATTATTTGTCTCCCCCTTAAAAGCAAGGTATTGGATTTCTTCAGGGACACTATAAGTCTATAGGCTAAAAAAGGTATTTCCTCAGATCCATAGTGCTAGATTAATAGAAATATCAAAAAGGAAGGAAAAGAATTACCTCAAACAAACCAACATGCTCCAATAATAGAATACATTGACACCACAGTGGAAGAAATGTCAGAGAAGGAGTTCAGAATGTACATAGTTAAACTGACTCATGAGGCAAAGAATGTTGTAAGGAGTGAAATCAGAGAGAAACTACAGGAGGTGAAGTATCACTTCAATAAAGAGATAAATATTCTAAAAAGAAATCAAACAGAAATACTCAAAATGAAGGAATCAATAAACCAAATGGAAAATTCAATGAAAAGCACGACCAACAGACTAGACCACTAGGAAGGCAGAGTTTCAGGCAATGAAGACAAAATATATAATCTTAAAAATAAAGTTGATCATGGAGAAAATATATTAAAAGACTATGAACAGAACTTCTGAGAAATATGGGTTAACATGAAAAGACTAAAGTTAAAACCTAGAGACGAGACACAAAGATACAAACCGTAAGAATGCACAATCTTTTCCATGAGATAGTTTCAGAAAATTTCCCAAACCCAAACAAGAAAATGGAAAATCAAACACAGGAAGCTTAAGGGACCCCAAATATACAAAATCACAACAGAACTACACTAAGGAATATTATTATGAAAATTCCTAACATAATTATTAAGGATATAATTTTAAAGACTGCCAGAGGAAAATATCAGATTATATTTAGAAGGAAACCAAATCAGATCTCAGCTCATTTCTCTACCCAGACCATCAAAGTTAGGAGGTCCTGGAATAACATACCAAACTCTGAAAGAAAATGGCTGCCAACCAAATTAGAGATCAATGATAAAATTATAAATAGTAGCTAATGTTTCACCTGGAGACTAAATGAGGCACTATTGAATGACCAATGGATAGCAGAAGAAATCAGGAAAATAAAAAAAAATACTTGAGGTAAATGAGAATAGGAATACAATATACTGAAATCTCTGGGACCACTACAAAGACAGACCTAAGAGGAAAGTTAATTGCATTGAGCTCAGTTATTACAAGTATAGAAAAACACCAAATAAACAACCTAACATTACATCTCAAAGCCCTACAAAAAGAAAAAAAAAATCAACACCAAAAGCAGAAGACAGGATATAATTAAAATTAGAGCTGAAAGCAATGAAATGGAAACCAAAGAAACAATTCAAAAAATCAACTGAACAAAAAGTTGGTTCTTGAAAAAAATTTTAAAAAGTTGATAAACACTTAGCCACACTAACAAAAAGAAAGAAAACTCCAATTACTAAAATTCATGATGAAAAAGAAAAATCATGATGGATAGTACTGAAATACAGATGATAATTAGAAACTCTTTTGAAAATTTATACTCTAATGAAATAGAAAATGGTGAAGACATAAAAAAATTATCTAGAGACATAAATCAACCCAAACTTATTAAGGAAGACATAGAAAAATTAAACATATCAATTTCAAGCAATGAAATTGAAGACATCACCAAAAGACTACCAACAAAGAAAAGCTCAGAACCAGACAGATTCTTAACTGAATGCTACCAGACATTCAAAGAAGAACTAACATCAATCCTCCTCAAATTATCCCGTAAAATAGAAAATGAGGAAACCCTACCAAACTCATTCTAGTATCATCCTGATACCAAAACCAGACAAAGACATGTCAAAGAAAGAAAACTTCAGACCAATATCCCTTGTGAACATAGAGGCAAAAATTCTTAATACTGGCACATCACATATAAAAACATATTTAAAGATATTACACCATGATCAAGTGGTGTTCATTCCAGGATTGCAAGGGTAGTTTAACACAGAAATAAAAAAATGTAATTCATCACATCAATAAACTTAAAGAGTCACATGATTATCTCAATAGATGCAGAAAAAGCATTGGATAACATACAACATCTATTCATGCTTAAAACATTGGTAAAACTAGGTATAGTAGGATTATAATTCAACATTGTAAAAACTATATATGCTAAACCTAAGGCCAACATCATTCTAAATGGAGAAAAATTGAAAACAATCCTTCTAAAAACTGGAAAAAAACAAAGATGTCCTCTTTCACCACTTCTATTCAACATTGTCCTTGAAATTCTAGCCAACACAACACAATTTAATTTCTGAATTAAAGGGATACAAATAAGGAAAGAAGAACTCAAATTATCACTATCTGATAATGACATGATTCTATATGTAGAAGACATACAAAACTGCATCAGAAAACTTTTGGAGCTCCTAAAGGAATACAGCAAAATAGTAGGATATAAAATTAACATCCATAAATCATTTGCGCTCTTCTACATCTGTGATGAATCTACTGAAAAAGAAATTAGAAAAACTGAGCATGCTACAGGGATACTGCCATATCGATGTTCATAGCAGCACAATTCACAATAGCTAGACTGTGGAACCAACCCAGATGCCCTTCAATAGATGAAGAGATTAAAAAATGTGGCATCTATACACAATGGAGTACTATGCAGCAATAAAAAATGACAAAATCATAGAATTTGCAGGGAAATGGATGGCACTAGAGCAGATTATGCTTAGTGAAGCTAGCCAATCCCTAAAAAATAAATACCAAATGTCTTCTTTGATATAATGAGAGCAACTATGAACAGAGCAGGGAGGAAGAGCAGGAAGAAAAGATTAACATTAAACAGAGACATGAGATGGGAGGGAAAGGGAGAGAAAAGGGAAATTGCATGGAAATGAAGGGAGACTCTCATTGCTATACAAAATTACATATAAGAGGTTGTGAGGGGAATGGGAAAATAAACAAGGAGAGAAATGAATTACAGTAGATGGGGTAGAGAGAGAAGATGGGAGGGGAGGGGAGGGGGGGATAGTAGGGGATAGGAAAGGTAGCAGAATACAACAATTACTAATAGGGCATTATGTAAAATTGTGGATGTGTAACCGACGTGATTCTGCAATCTGCATTTGGGGTAAAATTGGGGGTTCATAACCCACTTCAATCTAATGTATGAAATATGTCAAGAGCTTTGTAATGTTGTGAACAACCAATAAAAAAAAAATTTAAAAAAAAGAAAAACTACTCCATTCACAATATCCTCAAAAAAAAAAAAAATACTGAGAGTCAAACAAATGAGGTGAAAGAATTCTACAATGAAATCCACAGAACACTAAAGAAAGAAATTGAAGAAGATCTTAAAAGATGGAAAGATCTCTCATGCACTTGGATAGGCAGAATTAACATCTTCAAAATGACCATACTACCAAAAACGCTATGCAAATTAATGGTATACCTAGTAAAATCCCAGTGACATTCTTTATAGAACTGGAAAAAGAAATCATGAAATTTATTTGTAAAAATATGATACACAGAATAGCCAAGGCAGTACTTCACAAGAAAAGTGAAGCAGGAGGCATCACACCACCAGAACTTAAAAATATACTACAGAGCTACAATAACAAAAATGACATGATATTGGCACCTGAATAGACATGCAGACCAATGGTACATAATAAAGGACACAGATACAAACCCACATAAATACAGTTATCTCATACTAGACAAAGGCACCAAAAACATACAATGGAGAAAAGAGCTTCTTTAACAAGTGGTGCTGGGAAAACTGAAAATCCATATGTAGCAAAATGAAGCTAAACCACTCTCTCACCATGCAAAAAACTTAACTCAAAGTGGATTACAGACTTAGGCTTTAGACCAGAGACCCTGGGCCTACTAGGCCCAAGTCTATATCATGTGAGCTTAGTAAATGACTTCCTTAACAAGACTCTTAAAGTGCAAGAATTAAAATCAGGAATCAACAAATGGGATAGAATCAAACTGAAAACCTTCTCACACCAAGGGAAACAATCAAGAATGTGAAGAGAGAGCCTATATAATATGATAAAATCTTTGCTATCTTACCTCAGATAGAGCATATATCTCCAGGATAAAAGAACACACACACACACACACACACACACACACACACACACATCAGCAAAAATCCCCAAACAACCCAATGAACAAATGGGCAAAAGAACTGAAGAGGAACTTCACAGAATAAGAAATACAATTGGTCAACAAATAGATGAAAAAAGTATTCAACATCACTAGCAGTTAAAAATAATGCAAATTTAAACTACACCGAGATTTCATCTCACCTCAGTCAGAATGGCAATTATCAGGAATATAAGTAACAATGTTGCCGAGGATGTGGGGGAAAAGGTACACTCATACATTGCTTGTAGAACTGAAAATTAGTATGATCACTCTGGAAAGCAGTATGGAGATTCCTCAGAAAACTTGAAATGGAACTACCATTTGACCAGCTATCCCACTCCTCCATTTATACCCAAAGGACTGAAAATCAGCATTCTCTATTAATGCAGCACATCAATATTTATAGCACCTGAATTCACAATAGTAAACTATGGAACCAACCTAGGTGCCCTTCAACAGATAAATCAATAAAGAAAATATGGTAGGTATACACAATGAAATACTACTTAGCCATAAAGAGAAATGAAATTATGGCATTTGCTGGTAAACGGTTGGAACTGGAGGCTATCATGCTAAGTGAAATAAGCCAATCCAAAAAACCAAGGCTGATATGTGGATGCTAACTCACAATAAGGGGAGAGGGTAGGGAAACATAGAAGTACTTTAGATTAGACAAAGGGGAATGAGCAGAAGGGAGGGAGAATGAGACTAGGAAAGACAGTCTTATGAATTATACATTACTTTCTCATGAATCAGACATTACTTTCTTATGTGCATATATGATTACACTACCAGTAAAATTCTATATCATGTGCAGCCAGAGAAAATGAAAAGTTATACTCCATATATGTATAATATGATGTCATTCATACTGTCATGTATAAATAATAAGAACTAATACATCCGCGCGCAATATGAGAAGCTGGCCGCCAAGAACATGCAGAATGCCGAAGAGTGGTTCAAGAGTCGCTTCACGGTGCTGACCGAGAGCGCAGCCAAGAACACCGACGCGGTGCGCGCTGCCAAGGACGAGGTGTCTGAGAGCCGTCGCTTGCTCAAGGCCAAGACCCTGGAGATCGAAGCGTGCAGGGGTATGAACGAAGCCCTTGAGAAGCAGCTGCAGGAGCTAGAGGACAAGCAGAACGCCGACATCAGTGCTATGCAGGACACAATCAACAAATTAGAAAACGAACTGAGAACCACCAAGAGCGAAATGGCCCGCTACCTAAAAGAATACCAAGATCTCCTCAACGTGAAGATGGCTTTGGACATTGAGATTGCAGCTTACAGGAAACTCTTGGAAGGCGAGGAGACCCGGCTCAGTTTCACCAGCGTGGGCAGCTTAACCAGCGGCTACTCCCAAAGCTCCCAAGTCTTTGGCCGATCTGCCTATGGAGGTCTGCAGACCAGCTCCTACTTGATGTCCGCCCGCTCCTTCCCCTCTTACTACACCAGCCACGTCCAGGAAGAGCAGATTGAGGTGGAGGAGACCATCGAGGCTGCCAAAGCCGAGGAAGCCAAGGACGAGCCGCCCTCTGAAGGGGAAGCTGAAGAGGAGGAGAAGGAAAAGGAAGAGGGTGAGGAAGAGGAGGGAGCTGAAGAGGAAGAAGCTGCCAAGGAAGAATCTGAAGAAGCTAAAGAGGAAGAAGAAGGAGGAGGTGAAGGTGAAGAAGGAGAAGAAACCAAAGAAGCTGAAGAGGAGGAGAAGAAAGAAGTAGGTGCTGGGGAGGAGCAAGCAACCAAGAAGAAAGATTGAGCCCCCTTTCCCTCATTATTCCAGGAAAATTTTTCCCGAAATCAGGTCAACCTCATCACCAACCAACCAGTTGAGTTCCAGACCCCATATGAATTAAGAAGTCAATATACGTATAATTCTGAGATGACTTAGGTTGGACATTCAATGTTGTGCTATGAATTTTCTCCTTATGCAGAGTATCCGTTTGCTTGCAGAGTGGCTTTCTGGCTTGCTACCAGCCTGTGCATGGTCCACGCTTATGAGTTCAGGATCTATGGCAATGTGAATCATTCAGATGTTTACAATAAAATCACAACACGAATAAATGAATTCACTAATGTCAATGTTAAACTTTATGGAAAAATAGTCCTTTGAACCTTTGGTGGTTAGAAATTAAAGACCTTGAGTTATGTGCAATAAATAGTAAATAAAGTTACATTGAATGACAAAAAAAATATATATAATCTAAGTATAGTTTTAAGTTTATGTTTTATTGTAAGATTGAGATAATTTTTTAATGTATTTAAGTAAGGGTTTTTTGGGGCCAGTTTTTTCACTTCTTTTATGTCCTCCCCTTATATCTATCTTAATTCATTTTCCTAAAAATAATCTTGCAACATTCATAAGAATTTTATACACTCTTTATATATTAGGAGTGTTGTTAGCTTTTTCTGTATATGTTCTTGTAGTTTTTGAGGGTATTTTTCCATGTTTTTATTATCACACGATACAATTACCTTTTTTATCATCACACAATACAATTGGCCCTTATGCTGCATGCTTCTGTGCATTTGAGCACAGTGTGGATTTATTATATCACCACCATAATCAAAGTCCACACTTCCATAGGCCCCAGCATATCCCTATGCTGAGCCTTGTGGTCAGGACCCCTGTCTTCTCAACTGCTGGCATCCATTTATCTATTCCCCTGATTATAGCTGTGCTGCAGGAGCCATTCAAATGGAAACTTAGAGGTTTTAACAGGCTGCAATTTGCTTCCATCACACAGTGTAATGTTTTAAAGATTTATTTAAACTATTTATGCTAAGATTTCATTCATCTTTATTACCAATTTGTGTGCTGTGGTATGATATGTTGTGGTATAGTTTTACAATCAATGAAGAACATCTGTTATTTCCAGGTTTTGGTGATTATGAATAGAGCTGCTATTTTTGTACAGGTGTTTGTGTAATTAAAAGTTTTTATTTTTTCTAGGGTAAATACATAGAAATGGGATTCCAGGAGAGAATAGTCACTATACTTTTAACCAACTTTCATACTATTCTCCAGATGATTGACTTTTTTATTTTTTATTCTCACTACAACATTATGCACATTCCAATTGCTTTGCATCCTCACCCACATTTGGCATGTCACTATTTTTCATTTTGATCATTCTAATATGCATGCATTAGCATCTCCTGATGGTTTTAGTATATGTTTCTCTAATAACTAAAAATGTTTAAAATATTTTCTATGACTAATTATTTTCTCTATTTTTTAAAAATAATTATCTTTTCAATGCTTTAATTTTTTTAAAAAGCACTGTTTTGTTTTTGAGTATTTTATATCTATTTTGGATATAAGTATTTTCTCAGAAATGTTATGGAAAAACATTTCTTTCCAGTTTGTAACTCTTATTCATTCTTATAGTGTGAATTTTATTTTTGTTAATGTACTATTTTGACATGAATTTTGTTTTTATCAAGTAAAAATATCAGATTTTATACATCTAGATTTTGACTCACAGAAAGCAGAGGACCCATTTTTTCTAAAATGTGTGTGTTGTGATTTTTACATCCAAGTCCATTCACTCTTTGGTGTTTATTCCCATGTGTGTGGTGTGGGATTTGAAGCTAGTCTTGTCTTTTTCTGAATGGTCAACCAGTTACTTTAATAGTATTTGTTAAAAAGATTTCCCTTACTTAAAATACCTGGATGCTGCTTGCATCACTCGTCTCTTATCACATGTTTTTTTTTTTTTTTTAGTTGTAGATAAACAAAATAAACTTATTTTATTTATTTATTTTTATGTGGTGCTGAGGATAGGACCCAGGTCTTCATATGTGCTAGGCAAGGGCTTAATCGCTGAGCTACAACCCTAGCCTCAGTACTTAACTTTTTAAAAGAAAAATATTTTTATGGTGTTTGGAACACTTAAGATCTGCTCTCTTGGGAAATTTCAAGTGTATAATACATCATTATTAACTGTAGTTACCATCTGAATATTACATCTCCAGATATAACATATGATTCAGAGCTGAAAGTTTGCACAATATGTTCCAATATACCCATTCCCACCACCACACACATGCCCCGGAAACCACTTTTCAACTATATGAGCTTGACTTCTTTAGACTCCACCTTTACTGTGATCAGGTAGAATTTGATTTTGTCTTATTTCACATGACAATATTTCCTCTATGTTCATCTGTATTATCAAAAATGGCAATAATTCTGTCCATTTTACGACTTATTAATTCTATTTTATGTACCACATGTTATCTATACATTATCTATCTACTTAATTCTCTGACAGATCCTTAGGTTATTTCCATTGACTATTGTGTATAATGCTTCAATGAACACGAAAAGGCAGATATCTGTTTGAGATACCAATTTCTTTTCTCACACACACACACACACACACACACACACACACACACACATATATATATATAATACACACACACACACACACAGAAGTGGATTGATAGATCATATGGTAGTTCGGTTTGGGGTTTTTTGATGAATCTCCAGTTTTCCACAAAAACTTTACTAATTTAGATTTCCACCAAAAATGTAAAAACATTCTCTTTTATATGTGTCCTTATGAGCACATATCATTTGACATTTTGATAAAAGCCACCCTAACAGGTGTGAAATGATAACTCAATGTGGTTTTGATTTTTCTTATACCCATTGGCCATCTGAATGTCTTCTTTGGAAAAGCATTGATTCAAGTCTTTTGTCTATTTTTAAAAAAATCCAGTGCCTTTCTATTTTCGTGGCTATTTTGTTTTTGTTGTAGTAATTGTTGCTTGTTTTACATTATTATTATTATTGCTGTTCAATGGAATGAGCTCCCTTTTTGTTTTTGACATTGATCCTTTCTCACATACATGGTTTGCAAATGTTTCTGTCTTTGCAAAAGTCTCTTTGTCCTATTGATTGTTTTCTTCTTTGAGTAGAAACTTTTTAATGTTGTCTTGCTTGTTTATTTTCCTTTTGTTGACTTGTGTTTGTAATAATATTCATAGACTCATTGCCTGGAGCAATGTCAAGGAACTTTCCCTCTGTTTTCTCTTCTAGTCATTTTAGAGTTTCCCTATTACATTTAAGTTTTTAATACAGTTGGAATTGATTTTTATATGGTACAAAGTAAGGATTCAATTCCCTTTTTTAAATATAGATAGTATTTCCAACACTGTTTCTGGAAAAGACATCCTTCAATCATTGTGTTTTTGGTATCTCTTTGGAAGGTTAGTGGACTAAATACATGCTTCTATGCTTTCCATTCCTTTTTCCGTATTGTGTTTGTTTTTATGTTAGTGCCATAATCCTGATTAATATACCTTTATAATAGAATTTGAAATCAGGTAATTTGATGCCTTTATCTTTGCCTTTTCCTTAATTTAGTTTGACTATTGAGGTCTTTTTTTCATTTCATACAAATTGTAGAATTTTTTTTCTTGACCTCCATATTCATACCATTACTATTATCTCAGTCTTATAATTTTAACAAGACATAAATTTGTATACAGAAATATTTTATTATCAGATATATAGAATAACATAAAATTTCTAGGTCATTATCAAATGGCTAGAGAATGTGGTATTGTGAAAGCCTCCTAGAAATAGTGACACATTGATTTTTTTCTCTATGTTTATACATCAAAAGGATGATGCTTTGCCTGTTTTTGAACTTAATAAATATTTACTAAAATTTATGCCCTAATTACTGCAAAATTAGAAATTAAAGGCATTTTCCTGGTTTATTCATGTGAGAGCAATACAGAAGAACAAAATGATGCTACGAAAATTTTGTCCTTTATTTTTGTCTGTGTAATATTAAAAACATGGCAAAAGCCCAAAAGTGACCACAAAAAGGGAAACATAAAAGCCCACTGTGTCCTGGCATTGAGTGTATCCACAGGACACTAATTACAAAAAAAAAAAAAAGGAATCGTGGGTGGTGAGTGTTGGGTATTAAATTGGAGTGGGTTGTGTTCCAGGCTTTTGTGATAATGTTAGAGTGTATCCTGGTATTGTTTGTAACTAACTAAAACAACAAAAAAGCCAATTGACTGATATTTTCCTCCTAGTGTGTGCTTTATAAAGGCTTGTTGTAAACAATGGTACATAAGCCTTCAACTATTTAATTGTTCTGAGGTGGCTATCCCCTTGTGGAATATTCCAAATTTCCACAAGCATTGAGAGGACTAGAGAGCATAAATTTAAAGTAGAGGAATATTCAGTCTCAACTCTTTCAAATCATTGCTACTCAGTGGAGAATGTTCTTTATATGAATACAATCAACATCAACTAAGATTTTATCAAAAGTATGAAACATCTGATTCCTTCCCCATACTTACTAAGCTCCAATATCTATTTTACCAATAACATGGGTAATTTATATGCATGTTTAAGGATAAAAATCACTGTTTTAAATGAATTGAAACAAAAATCCTCTAATAAAAGTCCAGAGAGGAAAAAATGGAAGTGATCAGGGTTGTTTAATTTACAATAGTGTTTAACCAACATTAAGCAAAATGAATGAAAGGTGAAGGTAAATCATACTTAGACACTATTTGCAGCCTGAAATCCTGAGGGCAGTTGAAAACTGGCACAGACTGATCTGTATCAAGTTATCTTTTCCTAATAACTATAGTTACACATTTTTTAAGGCTTTTAGAAATCTGTGAGAAATATAAGGTTTTTATTCTGGACCTGCAAATAGAAAACTGTATGATTCTGTAAAAAATTACTCTTCTGTACATTGATTTTCTTATGCATAAAAATACAGTTGTTGGCTATCTCTCATTGGGCTGAAAATAAGGTGAATTTTGTCCTTCACAAACAACAACAGCAGTGCCTTGTCAGACCATCATAGAATTAATAATGGTCTTCCTTTCTTCCTTCTTTCCTTTTCTTTCTTGTGCAGGAAAGGTCAGTACACTTCTCATTTATCTTTAGATATTCAGATCCAAGTATAAGAATGCCACATGACAGGTTCTCAAACACTGGTTAAAAAAATTGACCCCAGAAAATAATTAATGCTGAAGAATTGTATGTTTCCTACAAAGAATCTTATGTTAACTATAAAAGTAGACACTGGGTAGTTGCCTCCTCCTCCTCCTCCTCCTCCTCTTCCTCCTTCTTTTTCATCTTCTTTTATTTGTTTATTTGTTCATTTTAGTTACACATGACAGTAGAGTCTATTTTTTTATATATATATATATATATATATATATATATATATATATATATATATATATACACACACAATCATGGAATATATTTTATTCTAATTAGGATCCCAGTCTTGTGTATGTACAAAATATTGAGATTCACTGTGGTGTATTCATGTATGTACACAGGAAAGTTATTTCGGATTTATTCTACTGTCTTTCCTATTCCTCTACCCCCTTCCCTTTATTCCCCATTGTCTAATTCACAGAACTTCTATCACCCCCTTTGTTGTGTGTTAGCATACACATATCATAGAGATACCATTTAACCTATTTCACTTAGCATGAGAGTCTCCAGACCATTCCTTAAACTGATGAATGTCAAGTCATTCTTTATTGGGTGGACCCTTCTACTGAAAACATTTTTCCCATGTGTTAATTCACATCTGAATGAAATAGTGTTGAAACAATTTAGGATGAAAAATACAAGATTCTAACTAAGTTCATCCAATGAAACTTTTTCCATTAATTTGTATTTTCTTTTGTAATGTCCCATGTTGTGCACAACAAATGTCATCAATAAACATTAAGGTAATATGCAAATATTCTGTTGTCATTTATCTATATATAGACATAAGTGCAAATTCAGTTTCATTGCTAATTAATTTTCTAAAAACTTATAGTTTTATAAATAAAATAAACAATAGTAAATGAAATAACTAAATAAGATTATTTGATAAGTACCCTTTTACCAATAGCTATAATAAAATGCGATAGTGATATATTATCACTAAGGAAGTAAACAAACTATTTTAAACTTATAGGTACTTTCATCTGTGTTTATATTTCACAGCGATATGAAAACTGCCTAACTTTATTCTAATTGTTTAGACACAGATACTAAGAAATAGTGAATTAGTATAATGAAATGTATAATCTTTTGTAGTTTAGGCTTGAGATATATCTACTCCTCGAGTATCTTGGAAATGAGTAGAAATAGGGAAACAACTTAATTTAATACTATAAATATCAGATTATATTTTAATACAAAATAGGATACAGGATAATGGGCAGACTTGTTAGTCTTATTATGAGAAAAAAAAGAAACTACTAATTTTTTTCCAATCTTGCCATTCATACTAATGTCTCTAGTAACATAATTAAACTTGTGATGGTCCTAAACAGATAGAAGCATACAAAACTAATTAACAAAAGAGGAGGAAAATAGATTCTTAAGTAATAATTAGAATTTATTCTTATAATATAACTACTATCAGTTCAAAAATAAATCATATTTTAATTAACTTCTTAAATATTTTTATGTGATTCTAATGCAACTTGATCTTCAAAGACATACTGCATCAGTATTCTTTAAATATTACTGAGGATATGTTTAATAAGTTTATGGTTATTATAAGACTGAAAAAAATAGTTAATTACTTTTTCTCTCTTGCAACCTTTTAATGGTCTTCATGAAAATAAATTAGTCCTTTTCTATATGCATGTGTTATCATCAAGCCCAGCCATTTACTGATTATAAGGATAGAATTGAGAGAATAATAATTAACTCTCACATTAGAGATTCAACACTCTTTTCTACATCCACCTCTTACCCTTAATTTTTGAAACATGTACTAAGTGAATAAGTTAAAACTTTGGAGGGTGTTTTTTGTTTTGTTTGCTCTCATGACTATCCAGATGTTCACAGATGCAGATAATAACATTATTAACAATTATTTAGCATTTTTTTTCTTTTTTGCTGTTACAATAAATAATGACAGAAAAATCTCTATGACTTCATCTAGATTAAAAATGCATTTCTTCTACCTCTAAGCTTTTTTAAAAAATAGTTTCTATATTATTTTTTAACTGCTTCAGTTTACTTTTTAAAATTAACTTTTATGAATGTGTGCAAATGTATTTATGGGACTTTTTCAACAAAATAATAAAAAAGATGAATATCAAGATCTATTTGCTTAAAATTCCTGCTCATCATCAGATAGAAATTCACAGATAAGCTTCCCATGCTCATATGTGTTGTGGGGTTTCAACAGAGATGTTAAGAAAAAATTGCACAAATGAGAAACCAATTAAGGGCCTAGATGAAAAGCCATGAAAGAAATAGATAACAGAAACAGGGTACTTAAATTATGAAGCAAGTTAAGGATAGTTAAAGGACAGTTAAGGATAGTATGTTTTGTTCTCTTTATTCCAAAATTAAATATTGTGATGGTTTATACTGTACTTGAATTAAGTTCATTTCCTTAGATGCTGTTTGAAAGAAGGCCAAGTATTTTATAACCTCTTGCTTCTGGGTTACTGGAATGACCTAAGAGCTAAAGCTAGATCTGAGCAAGAAAGTATATTTGCTAAGATACACACTCTTCCTAAAAGCTTGAAATAAAGAGAATCCCTTTTAAGTCCAGAGTTTGTATAGCATATGGCTTTCATTACATGCATTCACAGAAATAATTTCAGATGTACTAATTTATGTTTAAAATATGCATATACTATCCAAAATATAGAGGTTTGTCATCATCATTGGTAAAAATAGGCAAATATAATATTGTGATATAATGAAACTATATATATATACATTTGGTCCCTATTCCTGATTTCTGGCACAGAGCTTTGAAAACCTCTGTAATTTCATGAGTGATAGGGATGCTGTGCACAACCTTGGTACTAATATAAGGTCTTTGACCCTGGTTCCAGACATACAGCTCCTGATACCTTGGAATTTCCTGAGTAGCAGAAACTTCTTTCCTTCTAATCAGATGACTCTTGGTAGGCTTTTAAATTTAGGCTGGTCAACAGAAAGACATGCCACAGTTCAAAGCTTCTAACATTTAACCTAAATTCTCATCCTCCAATTAGAGAAGATGGGCTGGAGTTTCACTTAATGATCAATCATGCCCACATGATGGAGGCCTCCATAAAAGGTCCCTGAAGTCTAGTGTCCACAAAGCCTCCAGGTTGCTTTACAAGTAAAAGTTCTAGGAAGGAGACATTTCCAGAAAAGGCATGGAAGCTTCTTGCTCCTTCTCCTGGACATTGCTTAATTTCCCTCTGCATCCTGCTTTTCACCCATCCTCTGTAATACTGTTAGTAATAAACCAGCAAAATTAAGCTTCTTGATTTCTCTGAGTCATTCTAGCAACTGATCAACCAGAGTGCGGGGAGGACACAGGTGTTTGAATCCTCAGTTTATAGAAGTTTCAGGCTACAAGCTGAGACTTTGTGCTTGGATTCTGAAATGAGTGGCAGCATTGTGGAACTGAACCCTCATCTATGGAATTTTTGCTAAATATGCAGTAGTTAGTTCTAAGATTGCTTAGGACACCCAGCTGAAATACCCAGAGAACTGAAGATTTGCATGATGTGGAAAATCTACACATCTCCTCCCAGAAATGTTCTATGTTGAGTAAAGGTATGAAAAAAAAAAAAAACAGGATTCTTTCCCTCCAATATATAACATTGTTCATGTTATTTATTTCTTTTAGATAGCTATCTTTACACTTTAACCAATACACCACATATCAATTTCCAAATATATAAGTTAAAGTATACACAAAAATACACACATGAACACATACATGAAAGCAAATGGGCATTATTCCTAAAAGTGATTACCTAATTCTCAGGAATGACATGTAATATTAAGTTCAGGAGATCCTGCTTTTCTTTTCTGAATATTGCTACTTACCTGACAAAAACTTCAAATAGAGCTGAACTTATTTATGTGCAGAAGTTCCTCCTTTCTCTTTCCAAAAAGTTAGGTTATATCTTTTTTTTAACTCTGTAATTTACTGGAAGAAGAGTTTTCTTGAATTTTTTTGGTATAAATTGAAAATGCTTCCATCTGTATTTACTTCTTTAGCCTGAACACATCCCATGCTCAAAGGCATTGCTGGCCAAGCAGATGAAGGGAAATAGAATGGTATGTGGGTGAGTGCACTCTCTCTGCAGCTGGCCTTGTGAGGTTTTAAACTGCAGCAAGAGAACTGCCCAGCACAGCAATCATGTGCCTACCACATTGAATGTGATAGAAAGAAATAGACTGTGTTTCAGCTTGTGCTGTTAATATTCTTCTGTGGCAGCATTTAAACCTCTTCTCTAGAAAATGAAATGTAATCCAAGGATGTGATGTTTATCAAGTACCAGACAGCAACTTGGAAATAAATGTGTTAGCTCCTTTCTATAGTTTATAATCACTTCATTTAATATACACAAAATATACAAATGAATAGGGTTTTTAACCCTCATGCTACTGGTTTAAAAAAAGGGGGCAAAGAAATGTAAACTACTTTCTTTTAACCCTAATATTATCTTCAAATGAAACACAGACTCTATATGAAAATATGGATACACCACATTGCAATAATTTGCTCAGAGTGTTCCCATGTTTAGCTTTCTGAATCTTTTATATTGTTTGAACCTTTATTATGAAAAGCAGGTAGTGATTTTGTAGCTGTCTCCTCTCTTGACAGATGCTCAATGTGAATTACTGCCTGGGGCAACAAGTGCTCCTTCCCATAGGCTCCCTTCAAGGACTCATAAATGTCATTGTATTTAATTAACTTTACATTTTTATATAATTTAAATTTAGGAACTTATTATTGCCTCACTCCCTATTTCTTTTATCTACACTTTGGTTGCAATTTTGGATCTGATTCTTTTCAAATATTTCCTTCCAGAAAAATAGTTGGTAGTGTTTTTGTCCAATTAACTTTAACATTTTTACCTTTTTCACATGCATATTTTACATAATGATGATGATGGTACAATGAAATATATACTAAGGTTTGTTATTTTCATATTGTACATTCTTGTGGCAAGATATAACACATAATATCCTTTATCAAGCATTTAGTCTTACACCTGTATATAAGAAAGACAATAATGATTTATAGTTCATTATATGTCTTTTAAACAAATTCAAGGAAAGATTCAATATCCAAATCTGAAATACAAGGAAGTAGAGGAAAAAAATGGGAAAACATCTATCAACTGTTATATTAAAAGTAGAATAGCTATGTAAAAATGAAAGTAGCACTCTCATTTTTAAGGAATTAGCTTTAATGTCATCTAAGTAACTGTGGATGAATGTAAACTGATGACTTTAATCTAATGAGTCAGGAAGACCAAAAATCTAAAATCATCAGAGTAGACATTTGGTCCAGAGTAAAATAAACTAATTATCTGCATTTACCAGATTATTCTTTTATATATATTTAGATTCTATTTATTTCAAAAAAGGTACAGTTGATGTTTTTTTTTTTCACCCAAAATTGTACCAACATGTCATTTTTAAGGAAATACCTTTTGCATGTCTAAAATGTATTTATCAGAAGTTGATTAGGTAAAGTAATAAATTTAGTTGATGGATATAAATGAAGCATATTGATACCAACATATTAGAACATTAACTATGCAGGAGATCAAGAATAAAATAGGAGAGTTGGACAATAGTGTAAATCATGTTGTATCTAAATGGTATCTGAAAACACTCCACCCCAACAGAATACAAATTATTCTCAAATGCACATGGAGAAATGTTCCAAGATAGACTGTATTATAGGTATATCAGTCCATTCAGGCTGTTTCAGAAAAACACTATTAATGGTATGGTTCATAGTTAACAGAAGTTCACTTCTCATAGTTCTGAAGAGGGGATTCATGCTTCTTAATTAATCTTCTCTAAACAGCTATACCTCCTTGTATTGTTAGATTGGAAGTGAGGATTTCAACATGAATTTTGGGAGAACATAAATATTCATGTCATAGTTCTAGAGTATAGGACAAGACTACATAAAATTTAACTACTAAAATTACTCTCAGAACTACATTTTTTTCAACTATGATAGAAAAATATATTTTAGAAAATAGCAGAAGGAAATTCCAGAAATTCAAAAATAAGTGGAAACTTCGCAAAGCCTTCTAAAATAGTCAAGAAGTCAAAAAGAACTGCAAAGCACAATTATAAAATAGTTTAAAATAAATTAAAATAAAAACATAGCATAAAAGTATGTATAGAATAAAACTTAAAGCAAATTCTATATTTAAAATTATGGAAAAGCTGGGTAAGGTAGTGCATATCTGCATCTTACATACTCACAGGGCCAAGGCAGGAGAAAACTTGACCTCAAGAGTGTGAGCCTCCCTCTCTAATAATAAAGATAATGATAATAATAATATAAGATCTGAAGTCTATACATGAAAAAGTTAAAATATAAGCAGAAAGAAGGAAATAAATGATTAGGTTGGAAATAAATGAAACTAAACAGAAAAATGTTGGGAAAAAAAATCAATGAAATCAAAGTTGATTCTTTGAAGGAATTTGTAAAATTAACAAATGTCAAAACTTTAATAACTGGTAAAGAACACTCTAACGGGAATGAAAGAAATAACTTCACAACTAAATTTAAACCAGTAAACATTTTTTTAATAGTTTAAATTCATGAAAAAATTATCACTAAAATTAGATAACCTAATAAATGAATATATTTCTAGAAAGACCCAGCGTACACTGATTCAAAGAGAAATGAAAAATGCAATTAGACCTATACCAAGTAAGGTGATTGAAGCTGAAACTGATATTTTCCTACAAAGCAATGTACATGCCTAGATTAATTCAATGAAACAACACCAGTCTTTTACAAAATCTTCCAAAAGTAGAAAAGAAGTTAACACCAAGAAACTTAATTTTGAGTTCAGTATCATGCTGATATCAAAACCATGTGAAGAGACTACAAGGAAGAAAATAAGAAAAGATCAATATCCCTTCTGGATACAAATACAACAATACTCAACCAGAGATCAGCAAGGCAAATATAGCCACATTATAAAAATGAGTATTTTTATAATGTAGATAATTATAACTAAGTAGAATTTATACCAGGAATGCAAGATTTGTTCAACCTTCTGAAGTCAATATAATGTACTAAAATAGTAGCCCAAAGAACAACATAATCATCTTAATAGACGGGGAAAGCTTTGACAAACTGCAATGACCTTTCACAGTTAAAACTTTCAATAAATTTGAAAAGAACGATTTTCCTCAATCTCATAAAGACTGTCTAAGGAAAACATTCAGGTTATAGAAGATGAGTGAGTAATAGCTGAACAACTGGAAATATGTTTCTATGATCAAAATTCAAGATTATCCACCCTTAAAACTTCTATGCAGCTTGTCGCAGAAAACAGAGAGCATTATTGGGAGACATAAAGGACGATCTAAACAAATAAAACAAAATTGTGCATTCACAATTTGGAAGACCTTAATATTGTTAGGATGACAATATTCCCCAAATATACACATATCTTCAATAATTTCCCTACTAAAGCTCAGCTTTGTGTTTTGTAGAAATTCATAAGCTGGCACTTGAATTCATATGTAATTGCGAGAATAGCGAAAGCAGTTTAAAAAAGAATAAAATTGAAAGTCTCATATTTCCCAATTTGAAAATTTTTCCAAACTGCAATGTTTGAGACTGTGGGGTGTTTACATAAGAATAGATATACAGATCAAATAAATATAATTGTCCTAAAATAAAGCCCTAAAATACAGCTGTATATTTATTGTCATATTTTTACAAGGGTACTGAAACCCTTGGCATGGAGTTGAGTAGGGAAAAAACTCTTTTTAAAAAATGATGCTGGAACAATTAGAAATCTATATACTAAAAATGAAGTTGGATTCATTCTTCCTGACACTATATTTAAAATTAACTCAAAATGAATAAAAAAATTTAATACAAGAGCAAAAGGCTAACATCACTGGAGAAAAACATGCAGAAATCTTCCTGACCCGGATCAGGCAATGGTTTCATACATATGATTCCAAAGTCCCAAACAACCAAAGAAAAAAGTAGGTAACTTGAATTTACCAGAATTAAAAATTTTTACTTCAAAATATCACCAAGACAGCTAAAAGGCAATTTACTGATCATGGATGACTGAAATATGGTGGAAACATTTGTAAGTTTTTATCTAGTAAGGGACATGTGTCTAAAAAGTATAAAGAATTCTTAATATTCAAGAGTAAAAGAACTAATGGCTTAATAAAGATGAATAGACTTTATTAGACGTTTTCCAAAGAAGATTAACAAATTATTAATAATCATCAGAAGAGCTGCTTAACATTATGAGCCATTACAAGAGTTCAAATGAAATCACAATTGGAATTTACTCATATTCACTAAAGTGGTAGAAACTACAACAGCAATAATAATGATGATGTTGATGATAAGGGCAATAATGAATGATGAGGACATGGAAAAATAAGCAGCATTACATAATTATGGTGGGAATATAAAATAATTCCATTGCTTTAGAAAACAACTTGACAATTTCTCCCCATAGAACTTCGTAATCCTATTGCTATTCAAAAGTTTTAAACATGTGCCAACACAAAAACTACTGCACAAATGCTCATGGCAGCATCATTCATGAATTCCAAAAAGTGAAAACAACCAAATGCTTATTAAATGATAAACAAAATATTCTGTGTCCAACCAATGGAAAACTACTAAGCCTCGAAAAAGAATGAAATATGATATATATTACATTATTGTACCTTGAAAACGTTAGGAAATTGAAAGAAGTCAGGCACAAAATTTCACACATTTTATGATTCTATTTGTATAAAATGCCCAAAATAGGCAAATCTCCAAAAAGAGAACAAGAAGACATTTATGTTTCTTGTGTTTTCACATTTGCAAAGTGATACACACAGAATATTATTTCTTTTTGTCATTTTATTTATTGTTTTTTTTTTTTATTTATAAAAATATGAGAGAGAAAATGCACTACTTGTCTTTCTTGTTTTGGCTTATTTCCTTAACATGAGGTCCTTCAGTACCATCCATTTCCCTGAAAATGACAGGATTTCATTCTTCTTTGTGGCTAAATAATAGTCCATTATATATATATATATATATATATGTGTGTGTGTGTGTGTGTGTGTGTGTGTGTGTGTGTGTGTGTGTGATGTGTGTTTATATGTGTATATAAATATATATGGATAAAGAAAATGTGATATATGTATCATTTTATCTATTTATCTACTGATTTACACATATATGTATATTTTTTCTGATATTGGGACCTGAACTCAGGAGTATGCTACACCTGACACACACACACACACACACACACACACACACACACACTTATATATATGTATATATGAGAGAGAAAGTGTTTGGGCATGCACACATGCAGATATTTTATATATATAATTTTATATTGTATACTTATATAAAAAATAGCTATTTTAGCTGGGGTTAGATAGAATCTCAATATAGTTTTAGTTTACATTTCCCTGACTGAACATGTTTTTGTACATCAAATGGCCATTTTTATTTCTTCTTTTGATAAGTATTTATTCAGATCATTTTTCCACTTTATATTAGATTGCTTGTTTTTTATTGTTTCATTTTGTTTTCTTTATCTTTTCTAGATAGCAATTCTCTGTCAGATCAATAGTTGGCAAATATTTTCTCCTTTTCTGCAGGAAGAATTTTCACTTTGCTGATTGTTTTCTTTGGTATGCAAAAGCTTTTTATTTCATGCACTAACTTTTGTCAAATCTAACTTTTGATTTTTGTGTTTTGGGAGTCCTATCCAAGAAATTATTGCTTGAATCACTGTCTTGAAGTGATTTCTGTGCTTTCCTGTAGTGTTTTAATTGCTTCAGGTCCTACATTAAGGTCTTGGTTCAGTTTGAGTTCATTTTTCTACAGGGTATGAGCTAAGGGGTCTAGTTTGAATCTTCTACATCTGAATATCATTTTCCCAGCACCATTTGAGGAAGATAATGTCCTTTCTACAATGTGTGTTTGTCAGCTCTTTTGAGAATCAGTTGACTGAATATTTGTATATTTATTTCTGAGTACCTTATTCTGTTCCATTGGTTTTTGTGTCTGTTTTTATGTTGGAGCCACTCTGCTTTGGTTACTATGTCTCTGTTGTATTCCCTGAAATCATATATGTGATGCTTCCAGTCTTGTTAATTTTGATTAAGATTGCTTTGAATATTCAGCATCTTTTGTGGTTTCACATGAATTTTAATATATTTTTTTCCTAATTGTGTGAAAAGTGCCCTTGTTATTCTGATGGGGATTACACTGAATTCGTGGATCACTTTGAGTAATAAGGGCTTTTTAACATTAGTTTTTCAAATCCATGAATTTCAGAGGTCTTTCCATCTTCTAGTGTTTTTAATTTCTCTTCAGTGTTTTGTAATTTTCATTATAGAAGTCTTTCAAATACTTAGTTACATTTAGTCCGAGGGTTTTTCCTTCCGTGTGTGTGTGTGTGTGTGTGTGTGTGTGTGTGTGTGAGAGAGAGAGAGTGTATTGGAAATGAGATTTCTTTCCTGGCAATTTTCTCAACAAATTTATTGTTGGCATATTTAATAAGCTACTGATCTTTATCTGTTGTGTTTGTATCCTGAAGTCTTTCCAAATTCATTTATCAGTGCTCATAGTTTTTCGTGGACTCCTAGGTTTTTCTATTTATTGAATACTATCATCTGCAACTTTGGATAGCTTTATTTCCTCTTTCCTACTTGTATGCCTTTTTTTCTCCCCTTGGCTACTTGTGCTGGCTAAAATTTCTAGTAAAATATTTAATAAGAACTTTGGGAGTAGAAACCGTTGTCTTGTTCCTGATCTTAGAGGAAATGCTTTTAGTTTTCACTTGCATTATGATACTGACTATGGGTGTATCATATATAGTCTTTATTATGTTAAGGTATGTTTATTCATAACTTGTTCAGGACTGCTATTATGAAGGTGCACTGAATTTTATGAAATGATTTTGTGCATCCATTGGGATAACCATGAGATACTTTTACTCATTGTGTTTATTTAATTTACATTGATTTGGATACATTGAACTCTCATTGAATTCTTGGAATGAAACAATCTTGATCATGGTGTGTGATTATTTTAATATGCTGCTAAAGTCTGTTGAAAGTATTTTCTTGAGGATTTTCGCCTCTATGTTCAACATGAATATATGTCTATATTTCTTTCTTCTGTTGTGTTATTGTCAGATTTTCACTGTAGGACAATGATAACATAACAGAATGAATTTGCAATGCTCACTTTACTTTCAATTCTATGGAATAATATTAGATGCACTAGAACTGGTTCTTCTTAAATACTAGGTGAAACATAGCAGCAAAGCCACTAGTGTTAAGTTTTTTTTTCTTTATTGGGAGACTTTTTACTATTGATTCAATGTCATTTCTTGTTAAATAGTATATTACGTTTTCGTTTGTATACTCTTGGTTAAATTTTGTTAGATCACATGTGTCTGCAAATCTGTTCATTTCTTCTACATTTTCTAATATTTTAACATACATTTTTGCAAAATAATCCCTACAAATCCCTATAATTTCTCTGATATCAATTTCAATGTCTTATTTTTAATCTTTAATTTTATTTGAGATCTCTCTCTATTATTAATTTAGGTACAGGATTGTTTACCTTTTCAAAGAGACAACTCAACTCGGTTTTGTATTTATCCTTGGTATTTTTGTATTGTTCTTTTATTAGTTTCTACCACATTTCTGCTCTGATTTTTTTCATTACACTTACTTTAAGTTTGGGTTTTTTTTTCCTTCTTTAAAAACTTAAAATGCATTAAGTGTTGTTTTGAGTTTTTTTTTTTTTTAATGTAAACAGTTATTGGTACAAATTGCCACATCAATACTACTTTAACTGTATCCCACAGATTCTGGTATTTTGTATTTGTATTCTTCTTTGATTCAAGGAATTTTAAATTTTTCCTGTGAGATTTTCAGTGATACAATATTTATCCAAAAACATTGTGTATAGTTTCTAAGTGTTTCTATAATTTCCACAGTTTCTCTTGCTGTTGATTCCTAGTTTTATTCCATTCTGATCACATAAGATGCAAAATTTTATTTCAATTTTTTGAACTTTTTAAGATTAATTTTGTGGTGTAATATGTCCTGTTCTACAAACTGCTCCATTTGCTAATGAAAATACTGAGTACTTTATTTCTCTTGGGAGGAATATTCTCTTTGAGTCCATAGTTAAGTTTAACTTTGAGGTTCCTTTGTTGATTTTTTTTTTATCCTGAGGGTCCATCTAAAGGTAAAATCCCCCACTATTATTCTGTTGGGGCCTTTTTCCTATTTAGGTCTAGTAGAGTTTATTTTATAAAATTGTGCTCCAACGTTAAGTTCACATAGATTTATAATCATGGTGCCTTCCTGGTAAATTAATCCCTTGATCATTAATGATGATATTTTTGTCTCTTCTTACTGTTTTTGTCACAAAGTCTATTTTTATAAGACGTAAGTATGACTATTCACATTTGATTTGGGATAACATTTGCCAAAATATTATTTTCCATTTTTTAACTTCCAATCTGTGTTTCCTTACAGTTATGGTTTCCCTCAAATAGCATATTATTACATATTATTTTTTATTTCATTCAGGCAGTCCAAACACAACAGCATTTTAACAGAAATTGATAATAACTGAAGTACAGAAAGAACTAAAAGGGAGGAGAGTTTATTGATAATGTTCCATCTCTTAAGTTTAGGTTTTAATGAAGTATCTATTATTAAAATAATGAGTAACAACATGGCATGATATGTAAAACCATGAGCTTTGGAGAATCAGGCAGAAGTAGGTGTGAACTTTTCCTTCATTTATTGCTTATTGCTTTTGAAAATGTAGGGTAGATAATCTCTCAAAAACTTCACATCCATGAAAAATGGATCCATGATTTACCCCTCTGTATTATTGTAATATCCAATTACTCAATTGCATGTGAAGAGCTTAACCAAACACCTACATCAATGTTACTTCTTGTTTTTTTCCATATAATTATTATCATTATCATGATTCTTCCTCTTTTTATGGGGAAGGTTAGAATCAAAGATGTTAACTAACATGCTTGAGTATTCAGGGCTACAAAATAAGCGACACAGTTAGTATTCTGACACAATTCTGTGAAGCCCATGTTTCTTTCAGGTATTAGATTGAGGTCTAGATCTTGATGATGTGGAAAGGAGTACAAAAGTCAGGTAAATTCTGGAAGTGAAACATTAGTGTCATCTGTCCCTAGTGACAACTGAAGACAGTGAATTTTTATCTTTCTCTCTTTCCCTTCAGGACTAAGAATTGAACCCTGGTGTTTTTGATTTTGAGACAGGCTCTTACAAAGTTGCTCATGCTGGCCTCTAACTTTTTATCCTTAATTCTTCAGCCTCCAAAATAGTTAGGATTAGAGGCACGTACCATGTACTCAGCTTTTAAGACTATTTTTTCATGTGTGTGTTATTGATTTGTATGTACTAACATTTCAGATAAATTTATCTTAGTGACCAAAGATAGCATTCCATTTGCTAGTACATTAACAGCAGAGTACATTTTTAAAATCTTTACTTTCTCTAGAGCTTTAAAAGTTGAATCATAAGGCATGTTATTTAGAACTTGAAGTGACACTTAATTATTGTTTAGGGAGTAGTTTCTATGAAAACAACACTCAGGATAATTAAATAGGAAAATACTGCTTTAAAAAAGCTATAAGCTTTGAGGAATGAAGTAAAGGGAAATCCATTCATTCTCTTTATGGTAACAGAAAGAAGTTTTCTTTGTGACTTTGGACTGGAGAAAAAAAAAAAGAATCCAAGTTTTCAAAATCAAAAACCTACACAATATAACTCTTATGTGTAGTGGGTATCTGTTCAATGAAGCATATCAACAAAATTAACAGATGGAGTGAGAGCCCGAGCTTTGATATTTACATCTACAACTGACAGGGGATTAGCATCAAGAATTCAGAAAGACAAAAAAAAAAAAAATACAAGCAAAGAATTTGATGAGATGGTAAACCAGCCCAGAAAATTCATATTACATTAAACTAAAACTGAAATAATATACTGAAACAGAATTTTAGGTCAGTACAACAATAAGATTGTATGCTGATTTTTTTGGCACAAATTAATATAATACTAAATCTGGGATATCTGAGAAATGTTGTGGCACAGGACAGAACTTTAAATTTACTATATTTCTAAAAATGTAGCACAACTTCAAGAAATTGAATAGCATGCATTAATGTTCCAGAAATATATATCTGGGCATTTACCCACCTCCCAAGTCTCTCTTCTTGGTGTATAAAGCAATGTAAAAATGTTAGTAGAACCTATATATTTGAGAATCTGGATATTCATAACCAAATGAAACACTGAGATGGATTCTGTGTGTTCATTGTTTGGCAGGAATTAAAAGCAACATAAAATAACTAGGATGTAAACTTTATAAGTTCTTAAAGTTCATGTGTTAAACATAAATTTTATATCTTAAACATATGAAGTTCATTTTTCTCTTTAGTAATGAAACTTTGTTTTAGTTTATTTGCTTTTTTTATCTTGACATTGTTATATATATTAGATATATATATCTATAAATATTAAATGTTTTTTATTTAATAAATGTTTTTATTTAAAAAGTTAAAAACTAAAATTTCAGATTTAAAAACAATATTTGAATTCTTTAGATGTATATCCATATGCTAGGGTTGGGTTTCCAATCAGAATAAATAAATAAATAAATAAATGTTTCCATAAAATCTGAAATTTCTAAATTCTGAAATGATTTTATAATCCTTTAAGTGTTCTAAAGTTTATGTCTTCGTTTTTATAGAATGACTCTTGAAACAAAATGTAATTCATTTTAGCCATTTATTTCTCTGTTTTTATTCATTTAAGTTAAGTCAGATTATTTATTTATTTTGGGAGGAGTATTGTTTAGAGTTCACCACAGAAATATAGCCAAGAGATTACAAATAGTTATAGAAGATGGGACTCATGGAAATTGGTTCATTCATTTATAGAGGATAAGTTCCAAGATATATCAAGTATAATCTGGACAATCAAGGACTCCATCAGTCTGAAGGCCTACAAACCGGGAGAATCGGTCGTACAAGTTCCATAATTCAGTGTCCATTGACATGACTATTTCAGTGCCTTGATCAAAAAAGAATAGAAAATTCATCATTCTTTATCCTTTAATTCTATCCAAGCTCTCGGTGGATTGCATGATATCAGTCCACACTAGTTAGAGCAAATAATCCTAACTCAATTTAGTAGTTCAAATGTTAGTCTCCTTGGAAACGCCCTCCCTAACCTAGAATTAATGTTTCATTAGCTATCTGCTGGTAGCTCACAGCTATTTCCTTGACATAAAATTAACCACAACTTGTAATATCAGTTAATTTTAATTTATAATTTCCATTTTACTTGATTTCTCTTCTACCTTTCCCTCAAATTTTGCTTTCTTTTTATTTCTCTTCTTTCTCTATTTTAAAAAATCTTATCAGATTCATATTCTACTATTTCTTTTACTTGCTTTAAAACTACATTCTCCATTTCCATCAATTGTGTTGTTAAAATTTTAAATGCATATTCTAATAAGTTCCAAATCACTTTTCTCCTCCTAAAAAATGAAAGTCTTAAATGTTTCTGTGAATCTTGCTTATTCTTATCCTATGGTATAGCTATTCTGTTTGTTTTATTGTAACACATGTACATAATTATCATAGTGTTTTACTGCTACTGCCATTTAACCAATATTTACTATTCACTTTTCTTACCATTTCACTTGCATCACAAAATTATTTTTGGTCTGACTTTTCTTTCTTCTTCTTCATGAGGACATCAATTGGAGTTTCTTTTTTTTTTTTTTTTTTACTTTTTAGACTTTGTGGATTTTGACTACAAGCAATATTTTGATATGCTTAAAGAGCACTTTGGCAGGAATTTTCTTAGAACACTTGAAAGCTAATATTCCGTTCTTACCTCTTCACATATTTACTGTTAAGATATGTGTGGTGTATAAGTTTCCTTTTCTCATCTCTTATGTCTTCTCTCTCTGTCTTACTACTTTTAAGAATAAATATTTTTGGAACTCAAATTGTCTTCATATTGTGTTAAGTTTGGCATGTAAATTATTGTATTTATCCTTGTTGGAATTCATGGAGACATCAAAATTTGAAGATTTATAGAAGAGGAAATCAATAGGGCCTTTGCAATTTACTCAGAAAAAAAGTACTAAATGATGTTCAATAGCTATCTGTGATTTTATTAAAAAACAGTAATAATACTTGAGAGATAAGAAAATTTCTTTATTCTGAATAATAACTTGTACAAAACGAAACAAGAAAAATTTACTCTGAATTATTCTAAAACTGGGAAAAAAAGGCAAAGTATTCATTTTTGATGCTTCTATTCAACACTGTTCTGGCAGTTTCAAGAAAAATGATAAGAAAATGAAGTAAATAACATGTAGATTAAAAATAAATATGTAAATGTGTCTTTCCACAAATGAGTGGATTATGCATATGAAAATCAAAAACAGATTAAACTCTCAACCTCATAAGTGAATATATTGGTATAAATTATTTTTTTAAAATCAGTTTTTTAATAGCATCAATAAGGACACAAAATTTAATTTTTTTGAATATTTAATTGATATATTAATTGAACAAATGATTGTTACTTAATAACTACATATAAATGCTTAGAATTTTCTGGACCTCTAGCATTTGATTCAGATACCTAGGTATCAATTTATTTTGCAGGTATATATTAATACAGAGTAATTTATATGCACCACCACTGAAATGTTGCTTATAAACATTTCATTTTAAATTTTATTTTGCTTTTCTAGAACCAGACAGTGGCTGGGGTAGTAGCCCAGTGATATAGCACTTACCTAGCACATGTTAGTCACTGGGTTTATAATCCTTAGCATCACATAAAACATAAATAAATAACATAAAGTTATTATGTCCATCTATGATTTTAAAAAAATCTGTGCTTCATGAATCTTCCTACTTCTCAACTACTATCTTAAGAGTGTAGATACTATATTTAACATGATATTTGATTACCATTTTATATTTCCTCAACAAATGGTGCACGTTCTGACAGCTTCACATCCTCACCAATACTTGCTATTGTCTTTCTCATTATAGTATTTCTTCTATGTGTACAATTGTATCTCAATGTGGTTTTAATTTGTATAATGTGCACACTTATTTATTGTAAATGGTCTGATTTCCAGATAAACACTGCAGTTACTGCCTAATTTTGAGAAGAACTACTTAGTTCTGGAGCTATTTCCAAATTGCTGCTAATATATTCCAGCAAACTCATTAGGATTGTATATATGGGGCCCAACTTAAAAAAAAAAAAAAAAACTTAACTTTGCGACTTTCCTGTAGTCTATATGCTTCACACTACTTTACTGAAAGCCAAGCCAATGACCTGTTTAGACTCACTTTCTTTCCTTATCTACTTAAACAAAAATAATAAGATCCTCCATTGGCAAGCCTGATACAACACACTTGGTTTAACAACTACAAACTATTATGCAAATAATAATCATACTTATAGACATTTACTAATGTGAGTTGAGGATAATTTAGACAATAATAAGTAATATTTAAACTTTTAAGCTCACAGATTTTGGATTTAATGTTTAGCAAAATGACTGAACTAATCATTGAGGACTCAGTTCTGTTAGCTAATAGATGATTGAAGAGAAATATACTTTTAATAAATATATATACTTAAATATATATTAAAAAGAATATATATTTATATATATCAAAATATAATTTAAAATATTTAACAATAAAAGCAAAACACTGTGCAGAATTCAGTGACCTGGATTCAGTTCAGCTGAATTCAGTCTTTTGCTTACCACTAGAATGTTAGCCCAATATTTGCTTAAACTCTTTGGAATATAAACAACTGGAAAGATAAAATAGATGATATTCTACATGGACACAATAAATGTATATGAAATTGAGAGTGTTCATTTCAGAGTAGCTAAATTACTATCATGAAATTGTTGAGCAAAATGGATGTATTGTGTGGTGTGAGAGTGGAATTTCTAAAGAAAGTTATAAATGGATTCATGAAAAATATATTGAATTTAAACAGAAATGGAATCCAAACTAATGGTCTGTAAACAGAAAACAATATAATACAGCATATGAGGAGTAATGGATTCAATAGGAAGAATTTGAAGATTTTCCAGAATACTCGCTGCAGGACAATTTTGAAACTCCATGTACGTCACTATAAAATCTCTAAACAAGCATAGCCAATAGAGAGAGACTGGTGACCCAACAATCTTTGGACAATTACTTAAAAAATGTATTAGTCTGATTTGTTTTTATACATTCCATGGCTTATATATAAGAATACACACACACACACACACACACACACACACATACACACACATACACACAATATTTAACTATAAAAGCACAGTGATATGTATTACACATATAATTATGGTTATAAAAAGATATTCAGTATACTGTTTACCTAATCAGAACATTCCACTGGCTGAAAAGCCAGAGAAACCAGTGTTGCTTAGTCAAAGAATCTGGAAGCCTCAGAGCATCGGGCACCAATGATATATTTGCAGTCTGAGGCTAAAGGCATAGAAGCTCCCTAGAGATTTGCTGGTGAGTCCATCTTTAAAGGTTGAAGAAGTTGAATTCTGATGTCCATGGGCATTGGCAAAAACAAAAAACAAAAACAAAACAAAAACACACACTGTTTTAGTCATTTTGTTGTTGTTGTTGTTCTTGTAGTTGTTTGTTTTGTTTTTTTGCTGCTTTGACTAAAAGACTGAACTAGCACAATTGTAGAGGAAGAAAAGTTTATTTGAGGGCTCACAGTTTCAGAGGTCTTAGTCGATAGAAGGCTGGCTCCTATCCTCTGGCCTAGAGATGAGGCAAAATCATGGTGGAGACTGTGGCAGAGGGAAGAGGCTCACATGATGATCAGAGAGCAGAGAGAGGGACTCCACTCACCAGATACAACATATGTACCCCAAAGTCACCCGCCCAATGCCCCACATCCTTCTACTACACCCCACATGCTTCCAGTTACCATTTAATTAACCCCATCAGGTGAAAAAGCCACTGATTGTGTTAAGGCTCTCAAAACCAATTATTTAATCTCTGAACATTCTTGCATTTTCTCATATGTGAGCTTTTGGGGGACACCTCCCATCCAAACTATAATGCACACCCTCAAGAATTGAGCTTGCACCAACAACAGGCTTCCTCCTTCTTCCACTTTTGTTTAAACTGGATCCTCAGAGTTTGGGGAAGTGCTGCTCACATTCAGGGTGGGCCTGCCCTCCTCAGTTCATTGATCCACATGCCACCTGTCTCTGGAGACATCTTCACAGACACAATAAGAAAAATGTTTTATCAGTTATCTAGCATCTCCATCAAGTTAAAAATCAAGATTAAACATTGTAAGAAATAAGGGTGTTCAGATCTTTGAGAGGTGAAAGTAGAATACAGTAAATCGCAACATATTAACTAAGAGAAATATCAACTAGAGATAGCTGCATGTTGTAAAATAAAAGAGAGAACAGAATACTGGCAAGACATTTAGCAAAATATAGGTTTCATTTCCCTTCTATAAGTAACAGTATGGCACAGACTTAAATGAGATATTCTCAGTAGGAGCAGGGACTTCAAGACCTAGCGGAGAAAATGTTGTAATATCTGCTTATTGCTTCTAACACTACCTTAATCTGTCCCCAAATCAATTTGATAACAACAGTAAAGAATGAGCTCAGACATATTAGTGGACTTTTGCTCCTTTCATTGATTCCTAGTATTTTATAAATTACCATTAAACAACATGAAGAATGAAGCACAAATAAGTGAAATAAAGCAAAAAATGCAAAGATGTTGTAAAAACAAAACAAAAAACCCAAACAATCACACACACACACACACACACACACACACACACACACACACATTTTTTAAACACAGGGCCGGGATTTAAAGTATTTAATCACTACCTGGATAATGATATTTGGGGGTTATCATCCACTTTTCAGTGTAGTTTGTGGTTCTGCTAGTTACACAGTTCCTTATTTCTTTCTTCTAATATAATTTTAGTCAGTTTCCTACTGAAACTTGTAATGGAACCACAATTTGAACCAGTTATCCCACTCCTTGGTTTATACTCAAAGGACTTAAAATCAGCTTATTACAGTGGTGCAGCCACATCAATGTTTATAGCAGCTCAATTCATAATAGCTAAACTATGGAACCAATCAAGATGCCCTGTAACCAATGAATGGATAAAGAAAATGGGACATATTTATACACAATGGAATATTACTCAGCCTTCAAGAAAAATGAAATTATGGTGTTAACAGATAAATGGATGGAGTTGGATAATATCATGCTAAGCGAAATACACCAATCCCCCAAAACCAAAGACAAAATGTTTTCTCTGATATGTGGATGCTGATCCATAATGGGATGGGGGGCATTAGGGAAAAATGGAGGAACTTTGGACTGGGCAGAGGGGAGTGAGGGAAGAGCAGGTGGGTGGGGATGGGAAGGATGGTGAAATGAGATGTACATTACTACCCTGTGTATATGTACGGTTTCACGAACAGTGTGACTGCATCATATACAGCCAGAGAAATGAGAAGTTGTGCTCCACTTGTTTATAATGAGTTGAAATGCATTATGGTTCCATGTATAACTAATTAGAGCAATTTAAAAAATGCTGTCATTTTTTATAAATAATTTTAAGAAAGTGAATCTTTCAGAAATCACATGAGCTTGTAAGAGGATTTTGGTATTCAGAAAAGCATGTAGCTAGGGCTGACAATTTCTTTGCAGCCTTTTGAGTCGCTATGCAGAAGACACAGATATGTCATGCCTGAACTCTTGATTCCCAAAAAACAAAAACAAAAACAAAAACAAAAACAAAACAAAAACCTGTGGGATGATATATATGTTGTTCAAAGATACTAAGTTTGTAGTACAATGTTATGAAACAGCATAAAATAAATGTACTTATTGTAAATTTGTTTCAATATGTAGTGGTTTATTTTAGGGTTTGTAGTATGTATAATTGCCTCATCACAGTGTATCACAGATATTATTTAGTAAAGGGGCCTTAAAATAACATATGCCGGATGTCTTCTTTCTGTTTTTTTTTTTTTTTGTGTGTGTGTGTCTGTGTGTGTGTGTGCTTTTGTTGCAGTAGATTTTACTTCTATGTAAATAATTTTTCCTTAGACAACCAATAGTCTTTTTTGGGCGGGAGGGGTACCATGGATTGAACTCAGGAGTAATTTACAACTGAGCCACATCCCAAGTCCTTTGTTATATTTTATTTAGACATAGGGTCTCACTGCACTGCTTAGGCCCTTGCTAATTTGCTGGGGCTGGCTTTGAACTTGTGATCCTCCTGCTTCAGTCTTGGAGTTGCTGGGACTACAGGCATGTGCCACTGTGTCTGGGCTCAATAATCTTTATATGAGCTTGACTGATCATTTATATTTACCCATGTGGTTATTGGTTCTAATGTTTAGAATTTTCTTTGGTTTCAACAATATTTCCATCTGTTACCATGTTCTGTCTGCCTGAAGGACTTCTTTTAGCATTCATAGTAGCCAAGTTATGCTGGTGATTATTCTTTTAACTTTCATATGTCTAAGGAAAAATATTTGGCCTTTATTTAAAATATATATATATATATATATATATATATATATATATATATATATTTCTGGGTAAAGAATTCTAATCAAGGCAACAAACATGGTGGTGCACACCTCTAATCCTAAATAGTCAGGTGGCTGAGGCAGGAGGATGAAAGTTGGAGGCCAACCCAAGGCAACTTAGTAAGATCCTGTCTCAAAATAAAATTAAAAAAAAAAAAAACAGGCTGTGAATATAATTTAGTGGTAAATAACTTTCCTAGCATGAACAAGGATTGGAGTTCAATTTTTAGTACTGAGGGAAAAAATCTAGGTTGACATATTTTTTTTCTTTTATTACTATTTAAAAATATTCCTATTTTCTTTCTTTCTTTCTTTATTTCTTTTTTTACATTTCACACAAGTAATGCATGCTTATTCTTTGTTTCTCTGTAAATATAATACAACTTCTTCATTTCTTCCTTTGGATATATTCACAATTTTCTTTCTTTTTTATTTAATTTAATTTTTTTTTTACTGTTTTTAAATAATTTTATTGTGATGTATCTCACATAGTTTGGGAAGGGCTTTGGATTTGGTGAACATCTTGCAAATGTACATTTATATTTTTAGTCAAATTTGAGCAATTTTTGCTCTATTCATTCAATTTTACATATCTACCCTTCTTCTTTCTCCTCTCCTTTAGTGATTTCAGTGGCATGTGACATTATCTCCCAGCTCACTGAACCTCCTTTTTTATTCCTCTTTTTTTCTTCTTCTTGAAATTGGCTTATGATATTGCTCTGTCTTCAAATACACTAATACTTTTTTTCCTTCTTCAAGGTCTAATCTGCTGTTAATTTTAGTGTATTTTTTCATCTCAATCACTGTAGTTTCCATGTATAAAAGTTTGTTTTATTTTATTAAAGAAATGTCTTCCATGTCTCTACTCCTCAGATCCATTCTATTCTCCATTTTGTTAACACCAAGCAAAGTTACACTACCACTTTTAATGTCCTTGTTTACTAATTCTATAATCTACTTGGGCCCCTTATGTGGGCCAAGGTTTACTTATTTTTTATAATCCTCATCATCATAAATCATATTTTACTGCTTTTTCACATTCTTGGAATTTTATCATTGGATACTTAACTTTGTAATATATATAGTTTATGCTACAGGGTATTTTTGCTTTTCTGTGAATATGTGGAAATCAGCTAAAACAACCCATTCATTTCTTTTTAACAGATAAAAGATCTAATTTTTTAAAATAATTAAACATAAATATTTTTGAAAACTGTAATTACTTTAATGGTTTCCCCAAAACTGCCTATTACTTTATACAGCAAATGCCTTAACTTCTTGATATTAATTAATTGGGTCTTCTGAAAATCATATTTTAAAAAAACTTATTTTTAAAATAAATGAATTACTTCTATTTATCAACTGTGAGAAATGAGACCTATGGAATGAGAGTAACTGAAGATTCTTAAGTTTCCTTATTATTTTTAAATTTTATAATATTTGAAAACAGATTTTTTGTACTTTACCATTACAATGATGCAGAGTTCATTTTAAAAAGAAGTTACTTTTTGATAATTTATGGGTTAAACAGCTTTCATTTGTCCATAATATAAAAAACCAACAGAGCAAGATGGTAATCTGTTGTTTCTTATACAGAAATCTTGCAAGTAACAATTTTCTAAAAATGTTTATTTCAATGTCATGTCATCAGGACCTGCTGATCAAGATGTTTAGAACTTTTTGGTATAAATCTGATGGTGACATTCTACCTCATGAGCAAAAGGGCAACAACTCTTGCCAATGACCAGCATGGCAACATCTATTTAAGAAAAATCCTTTCACTGTTTCTGTCTCTCCCTTTCTCCCCTCCCCACCTTATCTATCATCAGAGAAAACCCTACCTCTGGTTGACTGGCAGTGTCTGGTCTTCTTGAGACTCTTGCTTACCCTTTCCCTATTTAAATGTATAATCAAGCCTTGCCCCTATTTCACATCTACATTTGTTTTTCTCCTTATAAAAAGGACTATCCTTTGCCAAATTTTGTCTTTTTCAGCTCTATCACATTATAGTAATGAGCATCATATAAAATAAAAACTGAATATTTCTTCCAAACTCCTAAGGTTTTATAGGGCTCTGGGAAGTTAGTTCAAGCTCATAGTTCTACCCTTTAAGATAAGGTTGGAAACACATAAGTGCCAGGTAAAACAGTTACTGATGACATTATTGAACCCACCAAATGTCCTTGAAACACATAAAGACAACTCTTTGTCATGATTCTCATGAAAAAAAATGATGGATTGAATTTGAACATCAATGATTTAGAGTATTAAAATATTATTTTTCTTTTCTGTAACGCATAACAGGTAGCATATTAATTTATAATATATGAAATGAGTGTTTTCAGTGTTTTTGAAGGAATAAACAAGCTCTGATCTATTGTATGTCACTCTTACTAAGATGAAAAAGAAGAGAAAAATTGGAAGTGAGAATACTGCAATGTACAATTTTTTTTTACCCTTCCATTATTAATCATTTGGTGCCAAATTGTTTCATTTTAATGGGACAAGAAATATTGGTCTAAATAACATATTCAAATATTGGGCATATATCAATTGAGGGTTGAAAAATCATGCTATAAATAACTAATTTAGAAGATTTTTCACACTTTTTAAATGTGTCAGTCAAGGCTTGTTATTCAACAAAGCAATTTACTAGGTATTAACAATACTTAGAAAAATAATATAGCTTTGTAATGAAACTTGAAATCATATTTCTACAAAATAAATATCAAGTTTACAAAAAAAATTTTAAAAGGGGTGTATACCTTCAGACTTATTTCAGCTAACAGATATGTAGACTCAATTCCATGTTTATTCTAAATTATTTTAAATTAAAATATTCATTTTTTATATTTACTTCAATAGTTATTCATAAGTCTATCACACACTGATGTTTAAAACAAATTTAAAGGTTAATTTAACAATGTTTATAATCCTAGTTAATCAATAAAAATGAAAAATCACAATGTAGTTTTAATATCCAATAACACATGCTTAGAATACCAGGACCTTTCCACGTATAAAACTGCTGCTGTATGTTCTTGTGAGCACATTCTTCTAGCAAAATAAATAACTATGTTTCCAGCCTAATGATTTTAAGATAAATAGAAAACAATGTAGTGAATATCTGGAAGTTGTTCACATAAATAGAGGGCAAAAACAGGGTGGCTTTTAAAAAGTCTTCGAATAGAACAATCAAAGCCATTGCATATGAACTTTAATACATTTACAAATAATGTTACTCAAAGTTGCAATTCAAGTTATATTTGATTCTGTGGGCAAAGTTGATTTATATATTTTGATTGTACCTCTATATCCGCAGATACTATACACATTGTTGTTATAAAGAAAATTATTCAAACATGTAGAGAGTAAATTCAATAAAAAAATGTATCATGTTGCAATGCCAATTATGATGACTGCACAATGAGTATGCTGAAGCAGATATTTGATGTAACTTTTTCAAGTGTGAAAACCAAATTATTCAAGCATGTACATATACGCGCACAGATGCATGCTTTAAACATTAATTTCATAAAATTAAACAAGATCTGGTAGTGTTTTCCAGGATTTGGAGAAACTCAAATTAAGTAATATAAGAAGGTACTATACAAGTTAATGAAATTGGAAAAATTAAACTGATGACATTTATTAGGCAAATCTCAGATATTTCTGGTCAGCATTAGAAAATTTTGTTAGAAATGATGTCAATGCTTTGCCATATTGAATAAAGTCTATATGTGAAGTTCTAAAATACGTTATATTTTGACTCTGTATAAATCAGTGTTCTGTTAAAAACTTAGAAACAACTGAATTCTTAATTATAACTAATTATAATTCATTTAAGTTTCTCAAAACAGTATAGTGGCCCATTAATTATATATAATAACTTTGTTGAACAATCATTTATTTGTTACTTATTACATTGCAGATACTTTTCTAAGCTGAGAATGAGGCTCATGCAACCTTGAATAACCAAATACTTGCTCTTGTGGACACTACTTTCAGTTGAGCAAGATGAACAAATAAAAAACTCATAAAACCAGGTAGTTTAAATTACTGTGACAACTTCAAAATATGCATTCCAAAATTTAAATATATGTCACAGTGTAATAGTGATGAGCCCAGGGACTAAAAATAACTTAAATAAACAATCTACAATGACTCAGATATTGCAATTATATACCACTAAATATTATAGATCATATTGAATTTTGACTGGTTTACATGGATTTGTGTATTAGGTCAATTTTAATTAATAGCTCAAATTTGCAAATGAAAATTGAAAATTCTGACGTTCATGTTGCTATTTTAAATAGTAGAAAAGTTAGCATCTTATTAATGGGTATTGTGTCATACTAATAAAGTAACTTTTAAAAAAATGCATAGCTGTATATTTTAATTGGGAACTTGAAGGAATATTCTATGTTTCTATTGTTCTGTTAGTGTGTTAGGAGCATCATTTAAGTAAAACTCAAAGACAACCTCTGGGAATGTGCTTTATGCCATCAGCATCATCATAATGTCATAACATGAAATACCTTTCGAAGTTTAAAGAAAGCACTGTTTGTCACAGACCTTCCGAACACTTTAAATAGAGTGTTCTTGGCAGTGCCTCCATAAAGACAGCAGGGGAGACATTGTGATTCCAGTCCTGCCTCCCAACTTCACAGCACCACCTGCCCTGAAGATATCTTCTGCAAAGCCAAAGGTCAAGCATTTGGTTTTGGTATAGCTTTACAGGAGATAAAAAAAAAAAAAAAAAAAAAAAAAAAAAAAAAAACTTGGATGAAAATTTGCTCTGTATATTTCTCAACAAAGGAAAGTGAATCTTCTAAACTGTGTGTAAGAACTGAAAAAAATAAAAAGAAAGTAAAATACAACATAAAGTCTGAAGCTAAACTAGGACAAAACACAACTCAGCCATGAGAGCCTAAAAGTCAGTAAATACATTGTAGTTCTTTTCCAAAGAGCTCAACTGAAATAATGGTGCTTTAGTAATGTGGAAGGAATAACAGTACTTATGATTTTTAAAAGCTGTCTTTTTATAGTGGTCAAAAAGTAATACTATAATGCTGAGTTAAAGCATAAGATAAATAGCAAGTTTTCATATCATAAATCCAGAATACAGTTTTGAGGAGTGAAGTGTATTTGCTCCAAGTGGACTACAAGTGATCCAAGGCAAACATTCTTAGGAACTGAGACTAAGGGACACCTGACCTGTTATAAATTTTGCATATTTACAAACCTACTGGGGTTCAAAAGTGAGAAATTTATTTGCATTCTTTTGCAATAGCAATTGTATTAACAGATGTTTAAGAATGAATGTTTCAAACTAAAGGCATTTGTTTGATATTTTCAGCATCATTTTTTCTACCCACATATGTCAAAATAACTCTGAACAGCATGCTTTCCAAACTGCTAGAATTTCTTTAGAGAAATAACTTCAGAAGCAAAAGTAATTAACTAAGCAAATAAAGTTTGTATAAAATTAGAACCTATTCAAGTAGAATTTTTTTTTTAAAGCTAGTAAGGAAGGGGTACTTAGCTTATTCTTTCTACAAATGTCTTTTCTTTTTTTCACCCTGTTGACCAACACATTTTATTCTGGTCAGGATATTTGTGTAAGTGGAACTGTTTCTTTGGTGAAGAAACTGTTTATATTTTGTATTAGTTACATGGTTTTTAACTTTACATTTTGAAAATAAAGAAATAGGATGGTGTGCCAGCATGCTGTATTTGCATAGTCAATGATGACATTTCTCAAAGTTCTCCTCCATGTTGAAGTTCTACCATTTTCCCATAGAGTGAGAAATAGACTGTCAATGTGCAGGTCCCAAAGATAGAAGCACAATTCTATGGACAGTTATCATCATAGATTCATATAAAGGGAAACACACCTTATGGGTCATTTTTTATGCACAGAATATAGGAGAACCAGGTCGTGTTAGGCTATTGAGTGTACAGTTTAAGGCCTTTAGAACATGACCAGCATATAGACTCCTCTCCATCTTGGAGGGGCTTATCTATAGTTACTGACAATTATCCAGTGAAGAAGTTTTAGGAACATTAAATCATCTGTTTTCTCTACCCATCAATCCTGAACTTCCAGGTACATATGAGAATTTTGAGAATGAAGCTGGATCAGAAACAGATCACAAACAGTAATTTGAATTGTCTAAATATCACACAATCACAGCAAAATCCCTCTGAACTTCTTCATTCAACATAATTCCATATAAATGGTTGTTGTGAAAGACATATAATGAATTAAAATCACTAAATTAAAATGATTTAAAACTAAACAATATTTTAGTAGTCATTAATTGCTTAAATATATTTTATATTTTGAAAATCCATGGTAGCTGGTAACATGATATATGTCATGATATTTTGAGAAAGAGAAACAGATATGTATGATAATATAATGGTTGTGTAAGTAGTACATAGAAATAGCTATTTTTAATCAAAAAATATAGTATAAATGTAGAATCAAATATAATGCTTTAGAACAAGTAAAGACTGGATGATTGCATAAATTAATTATTCTCTCAACCATTGTAGGGAACATAGATAGCTATGAATAAAGCAACTGAGTAACTCTAAGTAAATACTTTAAGATTGGAACTTTAAATATATTTGTGATGTAATTGAAACTTTATAAAGGATTTAAAATGTGCTACACATCTTTAAGATTAAAAATCTATAAAAAATGTGATTATAGGGGTTAGGGTGTGGCTCAGTGGTAGAGCACTTGCTTAGTATATGTGAGGCCCTGGATTTGATTCCCAGCACTGCATATAAATAAGTGAATAAAATAAAGGTTCATCAATGTTTAAAAATATTTTTAAAATGTGATTATAAAAAGCTAATATGGTTCTTTAAATTAGTGATAATTGATCAAATTCATTTGCTACTGTTGTGTTCTATGATTATGTATTATAGCTTTTCACAATTATTCCATTCTTCCCCCTTATAAAATAAGTAAAATATTAAAGTGCATAGAACACATGGAGAATTTTTTCTAAATTACAATGCTCTGTTTTAAATTTTTTAATATGCCTTTTCGAGAACTGGGGTGGGGTAGAGGCAGTGCAAATGAAAGAAGTCAATAACCTGCATCTCAGATTAGTGGTGGGTTACTACTTGACTTGGAAGTTAATAGTACATTGGAAATTACTTTTAGATTATAATTTTCAATTTATTAGACATTTTAATCTGTACAAAAACTTTCAGTTATGATACTGAATAATAGTATTAGACTTATTGTAAACAATATTACATAGATGATGGTTAGTGATAATCAATAATAGTTACATACTTGTGAGAAGATGTGTTGTATAATTTGTTTCTTTCACCTCAAATCTGATTTTTTTATAAATCATTGGAATTTCTTTTATTTTCATTTTTATATTATTAATCATAGCCTATATGTTATATTATTCCTTCTCAACATTTTGGCCATAATTTTCTCCACTATTTCATACTAAAAAAGCAAGCACTGTTACTTTTAAGCTGAAAATCCTGATTGAAGCTTATATTCATATTTCTTACCTATGAAATGAAAGAGTACCTGCTTTTTTATAACTGAATGTTTATAGATTATAAAGAGTTAGATATAGCCATATTTAATTTCTAACCTGTTGCCCATGATTTTTTTTAAAAAATGCAGAAATCTCACATATTGTAAGAAAAGATAGAATAATCCACTTTTATTCCATAGAGAAAATATTTCTGTAAATATACTAGTCTCTAGTAATGTCAAGCAATTGCATTGGCAAAAAATGCCACTAGAGCTTAAAAAATTAATTCAGTTCATAAAAAACTATGAAAGCTTGACAAGTTTTATTCCAAAAATAAATAAAGGTCTGTCACTATAGATTTCTCAGGCTCTAGCAATCTTTCAAAAAAGGTATTATCTGTAATTTTTTTGAAATAAAAAACACACCCACAAATTCTTTTAGCCTTGCAAGGGGAAAAAAAGTGTTTTATTCCTACATGCTGTCTGAATTATTTTGTGCTAGTGACTGACATAAGTTAGGTAGTGTGTGAGAATAAGGAAATCCTACAACAAGAGCACACAGGTTACTTTACAGTTAAAAAGCAGATATCAGGAAGCTTATGCTGGAAGGTGTCTTTCCTAGCACAGCAGGAACCCCATCTTTTGTGAGGCCTACACAGGCTTCCAACATTTTTTTTAACATTTCCAAAAATGGTTCAATATCTACAGATTCTATGAAGCAGAAGTCATGCTGAATTCTGAAAGGTTTTGTTAAAAAATTGTTGTGCAACAAGGTTCTACACTGACCAAATTTTGAGTTGGACCCACTGCAGCAAATCCCTAATGTAGAAGTCTTTCAAATTTATTTATTTATTTATTTATAGTTATACAAGGCAGTAGAGTGTATTTTGACATATTTATGCAAACATGGAGTACATTTTATTCCAATCAGGATCCTAGTCTTGGGACTGTATATGTAATGTGGAGACTCACTGGTATATTTATATATGTACATAGAAAAGTTGAGTCAGAGTCATCCCACTTTCTTTCCTATTTTTCCCCGACTAATAATCCAATAATAATGCTAAGTGAAATAATAATGCTAAGTTAAATAATCCAACCCCAGTGTGTTTTAATTCTTCAGCAGAGAACAAGCCATATGTGCTGCTGAAACCATCTCTCTTTTCCCCACCATGCTCTTTCTCCTACCTCCCTACTTTCTGGGGAAATGGACATCATTCTTTTTTTTATAAATTTTGCTGAATAATGAATTCCCCAATCTGGTAGAATCTTCTCTACAGTGTCATGTATTTTACATGTTGTAATATGTAGGTTCAGGGCCTCTGAAAAACAATTATGTCTGATAGCACAGTTTACTAAAACATTTCCTGATCCTGGAATTTTGAAACTTCCTCTTTTCATAAAGCACTGACTTGTCCATTTATCACTCTGAGCCTGCTTTTTTTAACCTATATAATTACATAGTTGAACAAGGTAATTTCCTGGCTCACTAGCAGATTATCTGCTTTTAAAATAAAATGGTTTTAACCTGGATCATTCAATGTTTTCTCTCTAGATTCTTACAAACTAAGGGTTGATGTATCTGCCAAAGTCTAATTTGCCATGAAACAATTTATTCACAGGTCTTAGCAATTCAGTAACCTCAACCCACTAAATTTTGCTAATATTCTACATTTATATAAAACCACTATTTTGGTATTTGCCACTCTGAAAGTATTGTTTCATAAAATATTTTAATTAAAAAATACTTTCCAAATACAATCTAATTTTTATTGTCTAAATGTTTTAGCGCTCCTTCCTAAAATAGTAATTTTCAATGAATTACATTAAATAGTGAACTAGGTCAGTCCTGCTTTAATGAAATGGTAGTTCTCACCTTTTTTTCCCAGCAAGATAAATTTTTTTTTCTGATTTTTATAAGTTCATAGTTGTTTCCAATAATACATAAAAAACACCACATTGTCATCCATGAGATGGATGTGAGAGTAGATTGCCATCTTATTGATGTTACACATGCACATCCTCCTACCTCACATGCATAAGCACACTCAGATGCAAAATACAAAGCCAGATTGTAAATGAAGTTAACAGAAAAAGAGAAACAGATTAGCTAAGGTCTTAAATTATAAAAAAAATTAACTGTTAAAGCACATTTTAATTTCATATGCTGACAAATTTTTAAAATTTGGTCTGTGTTTACAAAGGAGAAATTAGAAACAATTTGGGTTTTATTGTCTTTTTTGTTCAAATGGGACTTTCATTAACAATTTTCTCTGAGGTAATGCAATTAGCGTGCTCAGCCCTGAGAATGTAATTCTCTCCATACTGGCACTTACTCCCTGACCAATTGCCGATGACAGCTTTGTTGTGCTTGATCTGATTCTTAATAGAGAGACTCAAACTCTAAATAATCTTACACTGACAATAGATTTTACATTTTTTCTTTTATAGCTTACATTTGCTAAAATTAATTAAAATAAATAAAAATCCATTAAAAATAAATTGTAGAATTTTTAAAACATTATTTTTATCATGTATATTGCTCTCTATTTAATATAGCCATATTATAAAATAAGTGATGTAAAGTAACTTTATTAATATTTTCTAGACAGTGGGAATATCATAAAAAACAATACTTCTTAACATCATAGGTTATTGGCAGTATTCCTCAGGATTCTTTCTTGTTCATTTATCTTCTAGCTTTACTTGATCACTTTGGAGTCAATTAATAGTTTTTTCAATTTTCTATATTTTTATCATGATTTCTTCCTGCAGCTCACATCATTTTATCTATTCTTTGTTCAAAACTGTATTCTGATCATCCCTGAAACTTTAGTCAGATATATCCAAAACTGAACTTACTTTTCCCATCAGTTCATATACATATTCACGTCTTTTTATTTCCAACTTAGCATTTACTATGATATACTCAATTTGCCATCTCTATTTATATGCAAGTCTCTCTTCTGGACATTTAAGTTTCTAAAAGACTGTCTTATTAATCTCTATATTACTGTTTTTATAGAGCAGAGACTGTGGCTAAACTGTCAGGGTTCAACCTCAACTATATATTTTAATAAGTATGTTTTTTTTTTAAGCTGTGGTATTAGATTCTCAAGTGGTAAAATAATAACATTAATAGTCTACCTCAGAGGAAAGTATCCATAATAAATTGAGATAATGCATATGAGATAAATAGGAAGTTCTACATAAACATTAATTACAAATGATTATTATTACATTAAATATTATTATTTCATTTTTATGTCTGCTATGATGACTAAAATTAAGCAAAGAATAACTAACTCAAAGCAGGTTTACAAGAATTATTTTACAATATTTCTAAAATATGATACATTATTATAATCATCCATGTTTTAAAGGAAAGAAATGTTCCATTTTAGTTTCAAAGCCATGAAACTATAAAATTTTTATAAATATTAAATAATATAGATGTTTTCTGGCATAAAGAAAATATTTGGTGAAATGCAAAAATTGTTAAACATTTATTTATTGGTTATTGAAACCATTACCTTTACAATTTCATTTAGCATCTGAATTAAATAAGAAATATAACATGACATAACAATCTTCACAACTGTATTTATCATTTACATCAGAAATGTTGTGGTTTGGATCTGGGATGTTCCCAAAGCCTCAAGTGTTTCATGCTTGGTCCCCAATGCAGTATCATTCACAGGTGGGAAATAGGGAGAATGACTGTCTTTACCTCAACAATGGATCACTAAACTACTGTATTAAAAATTTGAATGGATCATTGGGAGGTGGACCTTACTTGCAGTAAGTAGGCCACTGGATATATGCCCTTGGGACTATAACTTGTTTCTCTCTCTCTCTCTCTCTCTCTCTCTCTCTCTCTCTCTTTTCCTGGTTGCTATGAGCCGATCAATTTTCCTTTGCCACACCCTTCCACCATGACGTTCTGACTCACCTCAGGCCCAAAGAAATGGAGACAGCCAACTAGACTGAAATCTCTGACCCCATGAGCCTAAGTAAATTTTTATCAAGTTTTTGGCACAGTGATGAAAAGTGGACTAAAACAAAAGTTTTTCAAAGCATACTCTGGGAAATATTGCAGTGACTGGATAGTGCTTTTTGACAAGTAGTTTTGGGATGTGTTAAAGACCTACATTCTTCAATGAAATGATCCCCCATAACTTTCAATATGGTACTTTGTATTTTAAAGATATGTGAGGGCATATGTATGACACAGAGTTTTTCTTAAAATTACTTAGATTTTATTCTAAGAGCATATTTAAGACAAGTCCTCTGTCATGCTACTAGAAAAATATATATACTATTTAGATTTTTATTTGTATATGTGAGGCTTTGGTTTAATTCAGCCTGCATGGTGGATTTGACTGTTTGCTAAAGGGGGAATAGCAGATGGGAATGTGGTTCTAATGACATTAGGTTGCTTGTACCCTTTTTATTCTGCTAATAATATTTCTTGACTTGATAAATAAAGTAGCATAGTCTTGATTTAGTAAGGGATAAGTAGATGAAAAGTTAAGAAGCAATGGGAAATTTTCTGAAGACCTCTGACTTTCTTTAACACTTTCTTTAGTACATCATGTATAAGACTGGGTCTACTAGGATTGCCAAAATATTTTTGTTTGTTGGTTCAGATATGTTTCTCACAGAAGTTGTAATGAGGAGAGTAAAATAGTTTTTTCTTTAATATCTGAGTCAGTATCATTCAGTGTTTTCTTTTGTTCAAGAGGAAAGTAGATCTTACAACTTGAATGAGTGTTTATTCATGTATATCTCATAGAAATTAAAAATCTACTTCACCTGCCTGATGTAATTACAATTGCTTATAATATAACTGAATTTTAAGGTACCCTCTGAGCTTTACCACCTTAGGGAGTAAACTATAAGATGAAATATATCTCTGGCTGACTGCAAACTGAAAGAGGACTCAATACTTTATTCACAGATGATACCAAGATCCTTAAAACTTGGATAAACTGGGATGAGATTGTGGCTCAACAGTAAAGCACTCATGTAGCACATATAAGGCCCTGGGTTCGATCCTCAGCACCACATATAAAGAAATAAATAAAATACAGCTATTGTGTCAACTACAACTAAAAAATAAATAAATATTAAAAAACCCTTGGATAAACTATCATACTTCCTAAGATTTTTTTCTTAAAAAAAATATATAAAACTTGTTCTTAATTTCTTTCTTCATGAAAAGTCATATCATCTCTCTCAATGCCACATATTATTTCTAGTTAAATTTTTAAAATTATTTTTAACTTAAGTTCTGATTAACTTGTTTTAAAAATTTTATGATTTAATTAATTGTTTTTTTCACATTTATGACTCTCACTCCAGGAAATTTTTAGAAACATAAAACAGAAAAACAGAACCCAGTGTGCATAACACCACAAGTGTGTATATGCTTAATAAAATTTATCTGAATGTATATAATTAAATTGAAAAGTTAGTTTAAGGGGAGAGGGGGTGAGAGGGCCAGAGAGAAACAATATCTAAACTATACTGTTAGTCAGCTTTTTGTCACTGTGACCAAAATACTAGACATGGACAACTTATAAGAGGGAAAATTTATTTTGGGTCAAAGTTTTAGATCTTTAGCTGAGCCCATTGCTCTGGGGCCAAAGTGAGACAGAACATGGCAAAAAGCTGCAGGGTACATAAACTCTTCCAGTGCGTGCCCACCAGTGAGTCTATCTTCCTATAGTTACCACCCAATCCATTCAAACTAAGATGGACTGATTAGGTTACAGTTCCCGCAATCCAACCATTTCATCTTTGCATATTTCTGCATTAACACTGGGACTTTGTGGGGTGACACCTAATATTCAAACCATGATATAAACAAAAAACCCACAAGTTTAAATAATTGTTATTTTAAAACTCATATCTTCTGAATACTGTGTTCTTTAAAACCCTCTTTTTAAAATTTATTTGTGGATGGTAGAATCTGAAAGGACAAAATTTACTTTGATTATGAATGAGTATAGAGTACTGTAGCTAAGGAAGGAAGGGGAAGATGACGCATTATGCTCACCCATTCTATACCATACCATTGATCATTCAGAATCACTTACTGAATGAACACCATGCTTCCCTGGATCATGATGCATTCACTGTAGATACCTAGGATTTAAATATATCAATGGAGGAGAAAAGTCAGTTTTCAAAATATTAAGGAAAGATAAGAAAAACAAATCAGCAGTTTCTGGTAGGAAGTACTGTGAAAATTACACTTGTACTTTTCATGTTCTTAGTTCAAAACCAAATAACCTTTCCATTATATTTCAATTTCTATATTGTTCTCTAGCATTCCTTGACTTGATTAACCACCTGGAAACTTGACAATCACTGTCATTATCCATCAGGATTCCATCTCATATTGTCCGTGCTCTGTTTTCTACCTGTACTCTGGTTAACAAAGATTTCAAAAGGGCCCCAATGATCAGAATAACTCTTCTACATCTGCCAATTTCAATTCAATGTTTCATGTGCCAGTGACTTACTGTAGAAGTCCCCATAGAGTTTTTATTCAAATGTGGCACCTGTTTGCTTTCATTTTAAGTCTTTTAAAATTTTAATTCTCTTGCATTTAAGTGCTGTCATTCTATTTCTTCCAAAGGGTCATAGACCTAACTATGCTACATGCATAACCAATCTACTGCCACAGAGAAACAGCAATGATCTTAGAATTCCCAATGCAGTGCCTTTAAAGAGATTTTACAATGTAAATGGTAATTCTCATGCCTGTAATATAAAATGAGTAACTGGCTATAGTAATTTAATTTATCATAGAAAAGATCTTTTTTGGGTGGTGTTCATTTTGTGGTTTTTATTTTATATTGATTTGTTAGTGCAAGGCATAGGCCCAGGTCCTCATGAATACAAGGCAAGTGCTTAGGTTGATTAACAACGGATAAAAGCTGCCACATAAGTGTGTGTGTGTGTGTGTGTGTGTGTGTGTGTGTGTGTGTGTTCTCTTAAATATGTGTATCTTCTACCTTTTATGCTCTTAAAGTAGCTCACTTATTTAAAATAAGGTTAATTCCTCTTGAAATTATTTTACTTAATGCAGATGTAGCTAGAGAGATATCTTTGTTACATACTTTATTACATCATTTTCTGACAAATGACCAGTTTTACAGCTGAACTCATAACCTTGATTGTAGCCATATTTTTAACTATCTGAAGGAAGAAAAACACACACACACATAGATAGATGATTGAGAAATCAGTTGGCACTAAATACAGATTAAGTTCAGTGGATTAACACAAACCAAATATCTGTGTTATAAATATTCACAATACTCCAAAAACCCTTTTGTTGTGACTATACTCAATACTGTCTCCAAAAGGAAACCAATGCTTTGGCTTCTAACACTGTATACATATATCATGCCTATATTTGAACTTTAAATTAATTGAATCTGATATCATATGTCTACAGATCCTCTGTTATCTTTATTTTAATATTACATTTAATGTAGCTATTTATGTTTCAGCTCAAATATATATTTGTTAATTGTATTGTTATGTAAATTATTGTTTTTCCAGTAGATAGCCAACCAAAACATCATCATTAATTAGGAATAACTTTGCTCCATTGCAATGTAGTGATTTTGGTCATAATCAGAAATCCATGTTAATTTACATCTATTTGCTGATTCTCTTCTGTTTCCTTTTTCATTGTTTCACTAACACCATGGTTTATTAATCAGAGTCTATGATAAGTCATATATTGGATAGTACGAAGTTTTTTCACATTTTTTATTTAAGTTGCTGTGGCTGGCTTTGAATTAGCAATTCCTCTGCCTCAGAATCTTGAGCTGCTGGGATTACAGGTGTGTGTTAACACATGGAGCACATGTTTCTTTAAGAATGTCTTCACTTTTGCTGTGACTTTATATTTCATATTTTTTCTACTTTTCATTGAAGTAACATGCTCATAAACATACAACACAAAAATTATTCTTAAATGTAATCACTTCTCTTATCAGCACATAGACCAGAAACAGGAACAAATAAACTATCAGCACCTCAGAACTCCCTGCCTTGTTCCCTTTCTTTTATTATGTTTTGTTTCAAGTACCAAAATTATTGTAACTTTCAACAGTGTAGTTTAGATTTGTTGGTATTTTTGCTTTGTGCAAGTGGGATCATTCTCTATTCATCTATATTGCTTTGATTGCAAAACATTTTAATTTTAATATTCATTCAAATAGCTTGATGTAACTGTTCACTGGTATTATATTATAGTGCTCTAAATATTCCAAAAGGTATTAGTCATTTTACTGCTTGTGAATATTTTACCATTATCTAATTTTGTCTAATGTAAAAAAATGGAAATAGGAATGTTTCAGCATATGTAATTTAATAACCTTTAAATGCATTCTTGTTGTATATTTAAGATTGGACACGTTCAGATAATAATGAATGTCATTGGTTTATTTATCCATTGTTGCATAAACAATGTCTGCAAAGTTCAGGAGTTTTAAAGAACAACCAGTTTACGTTCTCCTGGTTTTGCATTTTGGACTGGATGTCTCTGGAAAACTTTTCTATTGGTATTGCTTCTGCTGATGTAGCTGTAGCTAATGGCTTGGTTGGGCAGAGATTAGCTGGAATAATGGAACAGCATCCTTGTTATCTCCACAGTCATAAAATTCTCAGGTCATGCAGTTTCTTCACATGGTTTCTTCAGGACCATAGATGGATTTCTTACATAGTGTCCAGATCTCCCAATAATGCAAAAGTAGGATTTGCCAAACTCTTTTAAGCTCACGTACAGGAGTAACCTGCATAGTTTGCACTGCATTACATTGGTAAATCACTACCTCATCCAGGCTCAATTTAAGTAAATAAGAGTATAGAAAAGCAGAAACACTGACACTGTTAATTAGGAGACACTAATGTAACAGAGTACCAGATCTACCTTGAGAGTTCTCATGCAGGTTACTCTGAGATTTTCCATTCTTAATTATTGCTTTTTTTAGGTATTGACATTGAGATTATATTAGATTTATTAAAAAAAAACTGGAAAGTCTCTCTTTTTATTCTTTAGAATTATTATGCAACATTGCTATTTTTACTTAAATATTCGGAAAAATATTTTAAATTTAAACCACAAACCACTTTAAGCCTCAAGTATTCTTTGTGGAAATGTTTTACATAAAATATGTGATTATATTTTGTTTGTTTAAACAATATTGATTTAACACCTTAATTATGAGATTTGCTTATCAATTTTGTCTCCTTTTTTTTTTCTTTTTGACATCCGAAGGATTGTATTTAAATCATCCTTTTTACTTCTGATATTGATAAGGTGTGTTGGTCAGTTTTTCATCATTATAACCAAAATACCGGACACAAACAACTTGCAGGAGAAAGGATTTATTTTGGCTAATGGTTTCAAAGGTTTCCCTCCATGGTCAATGGGCCATTCATTGGGTATACTATGAAGCAGAACATCATGGTGGAAGTGTGTGGCATAGGAAAACTGCTCAGTGCATTTCAGCCAGAAATCCAAGAGAAGGGAAGACATGGCCAGGGATAAGGTAGAGTCCACAAGGTCCTTCCCTCAGTGACCTACTTCCTCCAACCACATCTTTTCTGCCTATAATATCCACCACTGTTTTGTTGTCCATTATACTGTCAATGGATGGATCACTGAAAGATCAGATCCACATGTTCCAATCTCTTCCTGAAATCCCCACCCCTCAACAACACCACTCTGGGGACAAAATTCTTCAACATGTGAGAGTTTGGTGGACATTTTAGATCAAATTCGTAACATAAGTTTTTATTTGTAAAGTTTCTTGGTAACACCTATTGAATTGACTCATTTAGTTTGTCTTCATATAGCCAACTTATGTTTCTACTAATTATTTTTTTCTTTTTTGTTTTTCTATATTCATTGATATTGGGGTACATCTTTATTTTCTGTTTAGTTCTATTTTTTTAATTTGATCCGTTGTTATTTTAATGGCTTCTTGTGATGGAAGTGTAGCTGATTTAAAGCTTTCTGTCTATTGCAATACAAGCATTTAAGACTAAGCATTTTACTCTAACTGGTGACCAAGCTTAATCCTATACATATAATATGTTCAACTTCATTATTCCAATTCACATTCTCTCTGAATTTCATTTGGATAATTATTATTGTATTTTAATTGCATTTTTGTGTTATTAATAATTATTCTTATTATTGATTATATGTTGTGGTCAAAGAAGCTATGAAAAACTAATTTAAAAATATATTCTTCTTAAGTTTTATTTCCTGCCCATAATAGAGTTTATTTTAATTTTTCTGTAATTGTTTTAAGAATTCTTTTAAAAAAATTGAACTCCCTTATGTTGGGTAGTAAATGTTCTCTGTATACATATTAGCCAGATTTATTCTTTTTTTAAAAAAAATATATTTTCACAATATCTTGATTTTATTTATTTATTTTTATGTGGTGCTGTGAATTGAACCCAATGCCTCACTGTGCTAGGTAGGCAAGCACTCTACCACTAAGCTACAAACCTAGCCCTTTCCAGATTTATTCTTTTCAATATCCTTCTGGCTTGTTTACCTAGCAGGTAATGAGAGAGGTCTTTACAGTTTCCCAATATCATTCCAATTTCTTTGCTTCTCCTTTGACAATTTTTATTTATTTATTTATTTTTGGCATTTTGAAGATATTATTTGAGTGTAATTATATGTAGCATTTATTCCTGATGGCTTAACCACTTCATCATTATGAAATGTTGCTCTTTTAACACTAGCAATGCTTTTTGCCTTGAGTATGTTATTTTTTGATAGCCATATACCTCTATCTGCATTGTTTTCATGGTCATATTCATTTTAGTTTCCAATTATCTGTGTGTGATTTTTATGCAGGAGAAATAGATAAGGTTCTTATTTGGATCTAACACATCAGTGGAAAAGTAGGCCAAATATTTAGCTCAATTATGTAGATTTTCCTCTTCTCCTTTATCAATATATTTGCCATTTTATTAGTTTTGAACTTCTTCAAGAAAATAAAAAGGAATAATTTTCATGGAAATTCCAGTTCTCCTTATGGAGCAGTATGTCAAAATCTCTTCACCATGCACAATCAGGAATGAATTTAGTTTTAATTTTTCCAAATATTACTGCAATATAATTACTAATGTAATACTACTAGTGAACATGATAGAATCTTTTCCTTCTAGGCACTCAATACTGCATAGTCCAGGCTCAGATCACTTTTATATTTTAGATTGATTGAATTAAATCCAAAATAACTTTTAACTATTCAGGCAGGTATGAGAAGTGTTATCTCCATTTTTACAAGAGATTTTCTTCCTTCATATGGCTTTTATCTTTCACAGGCAATAGAAAGATGAGTGAGAAACACTGATCTAATTTTTACAACAATATTGCTAGAGTTATCCTTTTTACTAAAGTCTCCATTTACCATATTTTAAAACATCTGGCTATATTCTATTGAAAGTTGCATGTTTTCCTAATAAGGCTGATGAAATTGACATGGATCTGAAATTTGGAATCTCAGACACTGAGAATGGACTTTACCATATGGCAATGTAAATCACTTCAGCAGGAATTATGCCTTTCTGTAAATGTGGAGGTCTTTCTGAGAGTAGTAACACAAACTTCTCTTTAGTCATCATGCTCAGCTTCTTAAGTGGAAAAAACTAGAGCTCTGGGAAGAAAACCTGCCCAGTGTACTTGTTAGACTTGCTTGACAACTGGGTAGAAATGAATAGCTAGTAAACATAAGCATTTATTTTAGCCTGTTTTTCTTTTCTTCATGTCTTTGAGTTTTTCTTTTCATGTTATTTTATAATAAATAAAGGGAATTGAGCAATTGGTAGTTGTAAGTTATCTCAAACTGAATAGTCCAGTTTGTCTCAAGGATAAAAACCAGTGGTAAAATGCATTTGTTCTTAAATACTTAAGTCATTTTCTGCAACACACAGAAACATTCACACACACACACACACACACACACACACACAACCCAATGACAAGCTCTTACTGTTATAGATATTTTAACTTCTAGGCAATAACATTTAACCTATAAAACCTGTAAGAGAATTAGCTATGACAATTTGAGACACTCTTAGGTTAAGAAACATCATAAAATATCTCATTTGAACTTTTTATTACAACCACAGATTATCATTAATTAAATTATACAGGAAATTGGCTTGTCAATTTTGACATGCTTAGTTATTGAGTATTACTTAGCATAACACCTTTGTAAAAGAAATTTGAAGACAGATAAATAAGATATACTTATGTTGCTTTACAAAAGTAGATTTTAATTTTTTCAACAAAAATTCGTAATTATATATCATCTTTCTTTACATTTTTTTGGTTATGACTAAAAGTTAATGTTAAAAACTGTGTATTAAATTTCATGTCTTCTATATAGTTTATGTAAAATCAATTTATTGCTATATGAGACAACATACACCATTAATTTTATAATTAAACACATTATACTATACTATATTTTCAAAAATTATAAAATTCTTATTCCAGATGCACTCAAACTGATTGCATAGTACATTTATTTTTCCTGTGGCTAATAGCATTGCCTGTTTTATTTTACTTAATTTAATGCCTTCCATTGTATTGAAAATTCTTTTTACATTATTCTTTTTAAAGACTGTATAATAGTCCATTGTGTGTATATGCCATATTTTCTTCACCCACTTGCCATTCAGAAATACTTAGGGTGATTCTATTTCTAATGCCACAATAAACATGAGAATGCAGATATCTCTTTGATGTATGAATTTTATCTCTTTGGATGAATATATACTTAGTAGTAAATAGTTGGGTTGTGTAATATTTATGCTTTCAGCTTTTTGGAGGAACATCCTAATTGTTTTCTATCTTGTCTGTACTAATGTACATTCCCACCAACACTGTATCAGGGTCCCTGTTTCTCTACCTCATCAAAAAGACTTTTTATCTTTTGTACTTTTGCTAATGCCATTCTGACAAGGATGATGTACATCTCATTATAGTTCTGACTTACATACTCTTTATGATTAAAAATATTGAACATTTTTTCATATGCCAGCTGACCATTTTTATGTTGCATTTTGAGGAATTTCTATTTAATTCTATTTATCATATTTTAATTGGGTGTGTACTGGGTTTGAGCTGATTTCCTTATATTTATCAATTATTAGTGGCATGTTTTGAAAATATTTTCTTAAAATCAATTAATAGGCTGTCTCCTGTTGATTGTTTCATTTGTTGTGCAATTGATTTTTTTCAAAAATATATTTTATTTATTATTTATTTATTTATTTATTTATTTATTTATTTATTATTTTTTTATTTGGTGATGAGGATCAAACTCAGTGCCTCACTCTTGATAGGAAGCACTCTACCACCAAGCTACAACTCCATCCCTCAAATGATTTTTAATTGTATGTAATCCTATTTTTATTTTTGCTTTGCTACATGTTCATATATATAATGTATGTGTGTATATATATATATATATATATATATATATATATATATATATATGTAAATCATTGCTTAGAAAAATCTCATGGAGAAAAATCTCATGGAGAATTTCCCCTGCTTTCTTCATATAGTTTTACATTTTCAGGTCTTACATTGAAAACATTGATCAATTTAAAACATTGAGTTGATTTTTGTATTGGATGTGAGATGAAGTTACATTTATATTATTTTGCATGTAAATTTCCAGTTTTCCCAAAGTGATTCACTAAAAAGACTCTTCTATTCCCATTTTCCATTCTTGGCACCTTTGTTGAAAATCCATTGACCATAAATGTGTGCATTCATTTCTGGGTCCTCTCTTCTGTTCCATTGATCTATGTGTCCATTTTTTTTTTTTTTTTGTAGTACCATTAGTATTTGCATTTTCAGGCTCTGGACCAAATGGCTAGTAATAACCAATTTCTATGAGAAGTGAAGGAAAATTTTCTTAATTTCCATTAGTGGTAAAGGAAAAGACTACATGCAAAGACATCCTAATCTAAAGTAATGAGAAGAGGCAGTATCATATTTCAATAAATTTTTAATGAAACAACCTAAGAAATATTTTAGAAACATTTTTAAATATTAGAGAACAGATTCTTTGCCTTTTTCAAAAAAAGACACACTCTAAATTCATCATTTAACCTTGCATTTAGAGATATAGGTGTCTGCAGGAATTATTAACTCAAGAACAAAGAGTTATAGTCTTTTATAGTCTAAAATGATGAGCATCTATTTATTTCACAATTCATAGAATAACTAGATATTTTTATTTTAAATTTGTATATTAATATAACAGGTTCTACATTATTTTATATCGTTGGAGGTATTTCAGGTAAGTTTATACTTAGAAATGTTAAAATGCCAGTTTCACTGTTTTTAAAATATTCTCATTAACATATATATAATTTTTTAACTGGAAATTTAATGTTACGCTAAACTGTGACTGTAGAAAACCCCAATATAATTACAAGTAGAAAAATTCAACATTAAACATGTGAGTGAAATAGCTAAACATTTTTATAGTGAAGAGCCAAGAAAATATTTTACTAAAGAAATTTTAAAAGTGTGAAAATTTTAGATGAGTAATTCAGATTAGAATTGCTGACAGCATTGCCCAAACTAGGAAAGTCAAAGTTTTCACTATTTTAGTATAGACATAATTTTCTTCTGGTGTAACAGTGAAACAAAATATGTAAAGATATTCATTCACATGACTAGAATAAGCTGTCAATGTTCTGGTACCCATGATTGAAAACATTTTGGACTTTGTTATTCTAAATTCCCTGATATTTAATTATTTAATTCCAATATATTTAAAAGGCAGTGGAAGTGAAAAAGAAACAAGTAAGGCTCTGAACTTTGGATTGTCTTTAGAACTCATAATTTTGCTATAAAAACAAATACTGTTCTAATTAGGGCCCAGTCTTGTGGATGTGCATGATGGTGAGATTCAATGTGGCATATTCATATATGCACATAGGAAGTTTCTATAGTCTTTATTTTACTGTCTTTGCCATCCCTACCACCCCTCCCTTCCCTTCATTCTTCTTTGTCTAATCCACTAAACTTCCATTCTTCCTTTGCCCTCCCCCTCCTGGTTATGTGTTAGCATCCACATATCAGAGCGAACATTTGACCTTTGGTTTTTAAGCATTGGTTTATTTCATTTATCATGAGTTTCCAGATCCATCCATTTTTCTGGTGAATGTCATAAGGTCATTCTTCTTTATAGCTGAGTATCATTTGACTGTGTATACACTAAGCTTGTATAAATATGTCAAACTAGATTCTATTGCATTGTATAACTAAAAAGGACAAATAAAAAGAAATAAATACTGTTTATTTTTGTGTGGAAAAAATGCTTTTTCTATTTAATCTGTGTTTGGAGGAGGCTCTCAGTTTTAAACTTCTCAGGGTAAAGCATTCTAGTAATATCTGAATATACGTTTTTTGGAGAAGGGACTTATAAAGTCACATATTTGAATAAATGGACTTTAAAATGTCTTCCTAAACTAAATTCTGTTTTTATCATGGGAGGTGAATGTAAACAAGTAAATGGTTTTTTAACACCCAATTTTTTCTTGCAGTTAACAGATATTTAAGTTTCCAACCTTTGATTGAAATTCTGTAATATCTGAATATTATATATGATAGAATTTCATGCTATATTTCATTGACTGTGTATTCTAGTCAGGGATGAAGATTAAAAAGTAAAAACAAGCATTTAAAGTTATGGCAATTACAATAATTGAATGAAAGAATAAGAGGCAGAAATAAGAAAAGTATGGGGAATATAACAAACTAATATAGGAAGGGTGGTTCTAATTGAAATCTCTCAATAGAGGTAACATTTAAGTTGATAGGTAGTGGAAAGCCCATCAGAGTGAAAGGAGAGCCTTCTAGAAAGTAAAAATGAATGCACTTTGTCCCTATGCTTGGAGAGAGTTTGACCTGACTAAAGAATGTGATGATTCACTTGGGATACTGGAGGGTTGAGGAGGACAATCATGAAAAATTAAAATGAAAATTAGATTATAGTGAAATTATGGAATGGTTTGGTGAACCAAAAACAGAATTTTTTAATTGAAACAGAAAAGCATTAAAAGATTTTTATGGAGATGTTAACGCGATCTAATGTACATTTTAATGACACTTTTTGTTGGTCTGTGGAGTAGGTGTCTGAGGTACCAAGGAAAATTTTAGAACACTAACATAAGATATGTTGATCTTCTCTAAGATAATAGCACTAGACGTTGAAATACCTTGAAGTAAATATTTTGTACATTTGAGAAATTAATCATTAATGAATTATATTTGAAGACAACATCAGAAAACAGTCAACAATCTCTTTATAAATGTATTGCATATTTCTAAATAGCTGTAAGAGAGCGTTTTGAATGTTCTAAAGATGAAGCAATGATAAATAGTTTAGGTGATGGATTTGCTAATTACCTTGATTTGATCATTACACATTTTACCTGTATCAAAATACCATACAGTACCCCCCAAAATATTCACAAATTATGTATATAAATTATTTTTAAAAATTATTATCTTTAAAAATTCTGGTATAAATAATTAAACAGATAATGGTCCCATTTCTGTCCATGGCTAGTGTGTGCATACCTCTTTGTTTTCCTGTGACTTTACACATGGTCTCTCTGAAGTGTTTCAGTTTAGAAAGCAGAATATGAGGTTCATTTGGCTTTTGAGGACTTATAGGTGCTAGCTAACTTTGTACATCATTGAGATATATGAACATATTCAAATAATGTTTTTGAATATCACAAATTTGAATACATTTTCAAGTAGGAATGTAGATGTTAGATGAATTGTTTGAGCTGAATCTTTTGATCAAATTTTGAAAGTGCTTGGGACCTGTCTATTTATTATGTTTGTGTAAATGAAAAGTGATGCTCAAGCCTAGCCAGCCTTATGAAGCTCTTGGGATGTACCGTTTTTTTATGCACATTTCATATTCTCTCATATTATGGCTATTTTGTGAACTTTGTCTTGTTGAAAAAAAACATAGACAATCACTCTATATTCTTCTTTCCCTATGCTGGCAAGACATGATTTAAAACTTATGCAGTTCTGAATTTTCAAATGTATCTCAAAGTCTTTTAATTTTAATTCATTTTAGTTTATATTTTATTAAATTGATTTTCAAACTGAGGTAAAATACAGATACTGAGAATAAGTTCCAAACTCTTAAGAACCCATATATGCATGTCTAAGAAATATACCTCAAATAATCTAAAATATATATTTCATATAAAAAATCTCACCAAGTAGAGGAAAAGAGATCATAATGAAACTTTTGAAATTTTAGTGTTCTGAATGCTAGAAAAGAGATAAGAAGCTCAAGAAATATGCATATTGTCCACTTGTATTTCTGGACAAATTATAAGTTTTCTAAGTGCAACTGTATGCTATAACCCTGCCAAACAACTCCTGGATTTCCAAGCCATGTCTTAAAATTACGACTACTCCAGCCCTAATGAAATGGCTACTCTGCACGTGCTGATCTTCAAACAAATTTTTACCACCATAGGTGACCAATATTAAAAGTATAGACTATAAGAACAAAACTTCACAGTCTTTAAAATGATAACGTAAAACTTCATATCAAGAGGAGATTCCAACAGTGTAATCACAAAAGTGTGCAAGAGAGGAGGAATAGTTGGAAAAGAAACAGTGGTTTTCTGGAACCAGCCAAGAGTAGCTTGGAAGTGCTAGTTATGCATATTAGTCCTAATAAATTAGTAACTTTGCCTAAACTTTTTAAGTGACTTTATGTAATGTGTCTAATGTCACCAGTTAGAACTGTTCCTAGTTTCTCAACACCACTTTTGATGAGTCACTTACCAGAAGAACCACTGGAAATATATTGCTCTATCTCATAACAAAACAGAGTTATCTCTTAGATTGCATATAGTCAAAAGAATAACTAGAATATTTCATATCTTTGGAAAATACAAACTTGTATCATATAGGTTATTGCTAATAAGTATCTAGTTGCAATGGTAAATTGCAATGTTTGATTAAGACTTAGCATCATATAATTGGACATTGTGTAATATTTACATTTCCAGATAAACTACACAAGGATGAAAGAAAAAGCAAAATGGTAGGATTTTCAAAAAGCATTGTGACTAAAATTTATCTACACATTATTAACAGAAATAAACAGAATCATTAAAATAGTTTTGAAGAGCTGAACACTGATATAATCAATCATGGAAGAGAGCTTCGATCTTGGGGAAAAATAATCAGGCTTACACTCTCCTGAGGCAAGACCTATGTAGATTGTGGTTTAGTAAATGAAAATGAGCAGAGTAAAAGTGATATATGTTTGACAAGCTTTCAGAAACTTGAATTAAAACCTCAATTTCACCTAAATATCAAATTGTCTTTAAATTTTCTTAGCTCATCTCCCTGTGGCTTGTAGCAACTTACAAGAAATATAATATGTTATTATTAAACAATATAAAATGCAATTCAGACAAATACTTTGCATTTTAAGTGATTCAGTGTTTGGAGATGGATTTACGGAATCATATGAAAGTGTAATTTATTGTCCTCTAATAGAATAAAAGTTTCATAAATTTACTCGGATTTGCCCTTAAGAATTGTCAAGGGTGGGAATATATACTTGTGAAATTGTAACTCATAGCATATACATGATTTTTTAAATTAAATTAAGAAAACATTAGAAATAAATTTTCAATTTTTAAATCCAGAGTGTGTATAGAGAAAAAAAAAACAAATTCTCTTCTGATATGTTAATATGCTTTCCAAATTATCCAATTTTATTCCCAAATAGTTTGATTCATAATTTAAAAAAAATCTCATAATAGCAATAAAAGATATGTTTAACAACATGAAACATTAACATCTTACTATTAGCCATCAATTAGCACAAAACTTTTAGAAAATAATTTTGTTTTAAAAAGTGTCATGAAACAATGCATATAGTTTAATCTTAGTAATAATTCCTTTTGGTGTCACACTAAATTGTGTTTCACTGGAAATTAACCTCTTCCTAGAAATACAATGACTACAATGTGTTTATGAGGTAACCTTTTATCCTTAACAAAATATTCATTTAGAAATCAAAGAGATCTATTCTACCTGTTTATTATAGTAGGCTTATTTGAAGAGTAATATAAGTAGATTAGTCTTATAAAAACCTTATCATGTAGATTATGGCTACTAAGTATCCCATAGCAATGATAACTTTGAAATGTTTAATTAAGACATATTATTGCACAATTAAACATAGATTAATGGGCATTTTAATATTTCCAATATATTTAGCCAATGAAAAAAATAGAAAGCTAAATTGGAGTTATATTATATATACTTATAGATTTGCCCAACATGAAGAAAAGGAAATAACCCTTCCTCTACAATCTAGCTTACTTTATATCTGATGTGTCCACCTCATTTCTTGATTTTAAGGATGACTGAGATAGCTAAAATTTACCTCCAAGTTCTGAAGACAAAGCAGTGAGGGGATTGTGTAATATTTATGAGTACTAAGAGACTACTTCTGAAATTAAACAGGACATATTCCTCAGATCAACCCTAATCTGGTCAGTTTAAATTATGTGGGGAGAAGTCTCCAAATAAAAATCATGTAATTAACTATGCACATACCTTTGAAGAAAAGGGGGAGACAGAGTTTTCCTAGACCATCTGCAGGGTTCAGGTTTCATATGGTTGCCAAGGCCAGGCCAATTAAAGAATCTAAATTATATTACTCTAGGATGTTAAACATAAATACTTCCTTTATTCATTTATTTACATATTCAACAGTATTTATTGAGCAATATTTATATGTTTGTCATTGTTTAGATACAAAAGAAATTTACAGGATATGCTTTTCCTTCAAGAAGTTAAAGTCAATGTTATTTAACAAGATTCAACATTTCATCTTCTTAATTATTTGGCAGAGAAAACATGGACAGTTTACACAGCAAAGTAAAAAACCCTAAAGGTTACTATAAGTAACCCTAAAGTTACTATAATACTATTATTGTTATATGGATTTCCTAGTAAGTATAATTTTTCCCTATCCAGAAAGAAATTATATTTTACAATTCCTTCTTTTATAGGAAAAGAATATTACTATAAACTAGACAATGACATTAGATTTTATTTTTTTTGAAATTCAGGTAAAATTAATTTGAGCTCTTACTTAACACTTCAGAGAGCTGTTTGGGAGTTGGATGGTAGAGCTGACACTTGATAAAGTTACCTCAGATTTCAATTCCAAGGTTTATAGAAATACAGTTACTTTTGTATATTGTTTTTTGCCTTCACTCTCTTCTTTCTGTGCCATGCTGCTCACAGCATATTTTCTTTTTATATGCCCCAACCTCCATTTCCTATTGAAATTATTTCCAATAAAGCAAAATAAAGGACAAATACTGACCCATACCCCCTTGCAACTGCCATCTGAACCAAATACCTAGGAGAAACTAATTGGTGAAAATACGTGAATCGACTAGGATTTTGAATCACATATTTTCAGCTCATACCTGTGCTCTTCTGGACAGCAGAGACAGATAAATAAATCTGTGTGTCTTAATGAGTTCATAACTGAGTCAGGGATACTAATTACAATTGGATTGGAGGGAAGAGCTATTAGTAGTCTGCATAAAGAATAATGGATGTTAATATGTAAGTTTATCAGTCCTAAATGAAAAGTATAATTGATTTTGTGGGTCTCCATGAATGATTCAGATTTACTGATATTTACACTTATTTTTCCTGTAGTGGACAGTATACTTCCTGCACCAGAGCACATGGTAGGGTTTGATTTTGCTAACTTATTTGTGGCCAAGCGACCTACATTGCCAAAGAAGTGTGAACACACAGGCTAGTGTTATAGCTCAGTGGTAGAGTGCTTGCCTGCAAATGTTAAGCGCTAGGTTTGATCCAAAGCACCACATTAAAATAAATAAATGAAATAAAGGTATTGTGACCATTTACAACTAAAAACAAATTAAATGTGAATAAAATTATATATGAAATTTATTGGTAAAAAATCATTTTATCTAGCATGTGACTCATCATCATTCATTCCCCTTCGAGACCACACTTTTCAAAAAAAAAAAAAACAGAAATTTTATATTTCATTATTATGGAAACTAGAAAACCAAGACCAAGTTGTTGACAGGTTCAGTGTCTGGTGTGGGTATCATCTCTTCTCTCTTTCTCTCTCTCTCAGGTTTTTTTAACCTGAAAATGCCATGATTTTATTCTCCTTTAATGCTAAGTAATATTCTACTGTGTATATATAACATAGTTTCATTATCCACTCATCTACTGAAGGACACCTAGGTTGGTTCCACAGTTTAGTTATTGTAAGTTGTGCTACTATAAACATTGATGTGGCTGCATCACTATAGTATATTAATTTTAGTCCTTTGGGTATAAACCTGAGGACTGGGATAAGTGCATCAAATGGAGGTTCCATTCCAAGTTTTCTAAGGGATATCCATGATGCTTTCCAGAGTGGTTGCATCAATTTGTGTGCCACCAGCAATGTATGAGTGTACCTTTTTTCCATATCCTCACCAACACTTATTGTTGCTTGTATTCTTTTTTCCCATTTATTTATTTATCTGCTTGTTTATTCTAATCAATTATACATGACAATAAAAGCTCTTCCATTCATTGTACACAAATGAAATTTTTCATTTCTCTGGTTGTGTATGAAGTAGAATTACACTATTTGTGCAATCATACATGTACCTAAGGTAATGATGTTGATCTCATTACTCCATTGCCCTCTTTCCTACCACTTTGTTCCTTTCCCTTTGCCACATCCAAAGTTCCTCCACTTACTCCATGCACACTGTCCCCATATGAATCCACTTATCAGAGAAAGCTTTTGGCCTCTGTTTTTTTGTTGTTGTTGTTGTTGTTGTTTTGTTTTGTTTTGAGATGAGCTTATTTTGTTTGGCATGATATTCTCCAACACCATCTATTTACCTACAAATGCCATAATTTTTTTTCTCTTTTAATGCTGAGTAATATTCCATTGTTTATACATACCACAGTTGCTTTTTTTTGGCGAGGATGTGGGGGAAAAGTCACACTCATCTCTTAAGATGAATAAGAGTGTATCTAGTATGAGTATGAGTGTAGCCTTGCTGCTGCATCCTCTGGAAGAACGAACCCTGTATTTTTACATGGCAGGATCGTTGTAAGGGTCAAACTCCACCTTCAACATATTTTAAAAGGCCATAGCCACACAGAGACGCAGGCCTGTAATCCCACAGGTTAGGAAGGCTTACAAAGGAGGATAGCGAGTTCAAAGCAGACACAGCAAAAGCCAGCTGCTATGCAACTCAGTGAGACCCTATTTCTTATTTTCATATATATATATATATATATATATATATATATATATATATATATATATAAATAACATAGGGCTGTGGGTGTGGCTTAGTTGTTAAGTGCCCCTGAGTTCATTCTTTGGTATGCCCCCCAATTTAAAGGCCCTGATCACTCCAATGGAGGCAGAGCCCTCATATCCTCTTAAAGTTTTTACCTGTGATACTGTTGCATGCTATTTTATCATAAATTTTGCAAAAGGCACAAACATTTAAGCCATATTACCCATGTTCCTGTGAAGCTCTTATACCTGGATCCCTTAGTCACTTCATTAGTTTGCTAGGGGTTTCAAAACAAAATATCACCTTGGGTCACTTTATAAATTAGCAATTTACTTTTCTCATGATTATGGTTCAAAAAGCCAAGATTAAGGTATTGGCAAAGTTTTTAAACTTTTTTCTTTATAGATGTATATAATAATGGAGTGCATTTTAACATATTATACATGTATAGATACATAAAACAAGTATAACTTGTTCCAGTTAGGATACCATGATTGTGGTTGTATATGATGTGGAATCACATTGGTTGTATATTCATATATAAGGATAGAAATATATGTCTGATTCATTCTACTGTCTTTTCTATCCCCATTTTTTTTCTTTTTTTCTTTTCTGAGGCCCCTCTTTTTGCCTTGAATATGATGCATTCTCACCACCTTTCACATGATCCTTCTTTTAATCCCACAAACTGCTGGTGTGTCTTCTTTCTCTGATAGGGACATCAGACATACTGGATTAGGTTCCACCTGACATACTGGATTAGGGTCCACCTAAATGACCTAATTTAATCTTACTCACCTCTCTACAGTCTTTATATTCCAAATACAGTCACCTTCTAAAGATTACTGGCATTTACTCTTCTAATATATCAATTTTGAGAGGACACAATTTAGTTTATAAAATTCTCTATGGTGGTCAGAATTTTTCTGCCAATCCATAATAGATTAGCATCATATGAGGGATAAATAGTTATGCCAAATCAAAAAATATAGGTTTTAGTGTTGCTTTTTAATCACAATTTCAAGTAGCCCATTTTCCGATTTAGAATATAGTATTTGGAAATCTGGTGGTGTTGTATCCAAAAGTTGTAACTTTGGGTTTGAAGTCTTTTCAGTCACCAAAAAGCTAGATTTAAAATCTAGGAAGATGAAGATCTTTTGGTACATATTGAAAAATATTTTGTAGCACCTCTATATTCCAAAAATTATTTTGGATAGCAGATGATTTCAGTGAATTTTATCCATGTTCGTTTAGTAAAAGCATGGTTTGTGGTGGAGAAAGGCTGCTCAAGTCAAAGCAGGCAAGGTGGGCTGGGGAGGCGGTGGGGGTGGGGGAGAAGTGTACAGGCCAGGTACTTGATATAGTTACCAAGGGCAACTGTACCTACCACCTATTTTCTCCAACCATGCTACAACTCCCTACAGCTTCTACCACTTCCTAGTTATTCATTCAGGTATCAAAGGAATGATGCATTGGTGAGATCAGAACCCTCATGATCCCATCACTTCCCCAAAGCCCCACCTCTGACCATTTAAGCACTGGGACCAAATCTTCAACATATGAACACTTTTGGTACATTCCAGATCCAACCATTACAGTGTCTAAAAAAAGGATAATAGAAAAAGAAAAATTCTATTGAGTATGGAGATAGTCGTAGTGATTAAAAGTATGTAGAAACTACAGTGAATATTACTTTTGTGTTTGAAGCCATGACTAAGCAACATTATGTTTTGACATTATTTGGGAGAGAGAAAGTACACTTTTCACAAAAGAAATAAATATTGATGATAGGTTATCAACCTGTGGTAAACATTTGGCACCCTCTAATTATCTTCTTCTAAGCATTTTGCTGTTAATCTCATTTATTACTGGATACAAATACAAAAGAAGTGAATCAAAGAGATATCAGTACTATCATATTTTTTGCAATAGTATTGATATTGTTGGATTTGTTCTTTTAATCCAGGTTACTAGCCTATGTCTCTTGATTGGTGAATTTAAGCTATTAACATTTAAGGTTACAAATGAAATATGGCTTGTACTTCCAGTCATGTTTATTTATTTATTTATTTTAGTTTGGCTAGTTTTTCCTCTTTGGTTAGTTTTTTTCCCCCTTTACTGAGATACCTCCCACTGTTAGTTTTGGGTGCTATTTTTCAATTCCTCTTCTTGTAGTATTTTGCTCAAAATGCTTTGCAGTGCTGGTTTTCTGGCTGCGAATTATTTTAGCTTTTGTTTATCGTGAAATATTTTAATTTCATTGTCAAATCTGAAACTTAATTTTGCTGGATGCAGTATTCTTGTTTGGAATCCATTATTTTTTAGCGTTTGAAATACGTTGTTCCAGGGTCTTCTCGCTTTCAAAGTCTGTGATGAAAAATCAGCCGTTAACCTAATTGGTTTACCCCTGAATGTAATCTGCCTCCTTTCTCTCGTAGCTTTTAATATTCTCCCCTTGATCTGTATGTTGGATATCTTCATAATTATGTGTCATGGAGTTGGTCTATTACGGTTTTGAATGTTTGGGGTCCTGTAAGCTTCCAGGATTTGGCAATCCATTCCGTCTTTCATATCTGGGAAATTTTCTAGGATTATTTCATTTAATAGGTTGTCCACTCCTTTGGTTTGGACCTCTATACCTTCTTCTATCCCAATGACTCTCAAGTTTGTTTTTTTACGACATCCCATATCTCTTGGATAGATTGCTGATGAGTTTTAAGCATCCTTTCTGTGTTGACTATATTCTTTTCAAGTTGATAAACTTTGTCTTCATTATCTGATGTTCTGACTTCTACTTGATCTAGACTATTTGTAATATTCTCATTTTAGTTTTTAATTTGGTTTATGGTTTCTTGCATTTCTAGGATTACTGTTTGATTTTTTTTTTTTTTTAAATATCTATCTCCTGGTAGAGCTCGTTCTTTTGCCATTTGAATTTGTTTATTTATTTCACTTTCAAAATATACTTTCAATGCTTGGACTTGCTGTCTCATGTCTTCTCTAATATTCCATTCCATCTGAGTTAGGTATGCCTTGAGTTCTTTCTCTGTCCATTTTTCTGATGCCTCTAGGTCCTCCTGTGGATTTAAGTTGTCCTGCATTGTTTGTAATCCTTTTTTCCCTTGATTTTTCATATTGTTCACGTTACTTTCCAGCTCTGTTTGACTGCCGTGTTTTTGCTTTCTCCTATAAATTTGTTTTGGTTTTGTATATCTCTGTTGTCTCTCCCTTGTCGTGGGAGACTATGCCTAGAAATGTTGGGCTTTATTGTACTTTAAAGCTGATTCATTCAATTCATAAAAGGCTTCCGGATTCTGTATGCATATAGTGATTTGTTGTTTGTTCTTAGGACTTTATGTTTAGGTTAGGTGCTATGATGGTATAAGGGTTAGTATGTCTTGGCTGCTTTAGAAGATTGCTCTACTGAAGGGGGATACTAACAGGCGATTGGATCAGGGTGTTGTTAGTAGCTAGGTATTTAGGAGCCCTATAGACAGCCTGGAAACATACACCTATTTGCATTTAGACAATTACATGTAATGGAAGATGTAATGCTTGGGATGAAAGTTGGGGGGTAGGGAAAGGAAGGTGCTCTTAAAAAGAAAGAAGGAGAGAGAGATAGATGGAATAGAGGAGAATGGAAAGAACAATAAACCTTGAAAAGGGAAAGAAAGAAAGAAGGAAAAGGGGAGAGAAAAAAAAATAAAATTAGGTCTTAGAGATCCATTTTCTTCTCTTCCAGTAGGTGGAGCTGTGCCCTCGGAGCAGAGCTTCTGCCCTCTATGTGTCGACAGCAATCCCTGTAAGGCAGCTCCTGGGAGTCTCTCAATCCTGTTAGTCCAGAGCCATTTCACTTCTACGGCCCCTCCCCCCCTTCCTCCTGCCAGTCAGCCAGGTCCTGCTCACCGGAGGATCTGGTTACACTTTAAGCCCCACTGCGTGCCCTATTTCCCGAAGGACTGAGCACTCTCTCTGTCATTCATCTAAGCCCCAGTGCTGTGGAGCTGCCAACAGTTTAATTTTTCTGGACCCCTTTGGTGGGCACGCCCTCGGAAGCTGGCAGCTAAGACCCTGGGTGTCGCCGCTGGTGGTAAGAGGAGTTGGGGATCGATAATCCCCTCTGCTTCTCTCGGCCCCTACAGTCATGACCACTCTGCTGGCAGTAGGAGGAGTTGGGGGTCAGGAGTGCCCTCTGTTTCCCTCCGCCCCTACCGTCACGCCCTCTCCGTTGGCAGTTGGGGGAGTTGGGGGTCGGGAGTCCCTTGGCCCTTACAGTCACGCCCATGGAGAGATTTTTGAAGTTTCCTGGTTGTTTATATCTGGTGGGGGTGGGAGTCACACACCTGCTAAAGTGGATTCCGCTGGGAAGGAATCTCGTCGGCTGAACTCTGGTGATGTCACCTCTCTGCTTTGGCGGGCCCCAGGCTCCTTGCCCGAGTGTCCGAAGGGAGGGGTGGGACTGGCTTGTCTCTGGTCTGACCCAATCTCTGGTTTTAGTTCCCGGTTCGCTATTTCATAAAGGCTTGGTTAGAAAGCGGCGCCTACTGGGCCGCACCTCGGAGGCTGTTCTCTGAGCGGCGCGGGCGGCGGCCCTGCAATAGTATTCATAATAGCCAAGATATGGAATTAATCTAAGTGTCCATCAACAGATGAATGAATAAATAAAAATGTTGGTATATATAAGTTGTGAAATACAACTCAGTCATAAAACTTACGTCCTGTCATTTCTGACAACATGAGTTAATACAGAGGACATTATGTCATGTGAAATAAGTCAGACACAGAAAGAAAAATATGTCCTTACTTACATGTGGAAATTAAGACATGTGTTCTCAAAAAAGAAGAGTGTCCTGTTATGATAACCTGTGACTAGAAACTGGGGAAAATGGGATTAGAAAGATGTGGTAAAAGGATACATCGTTTCAGTTAGACATGGGAGAAAGTTTGAAACATACGTTGTTCAGCATGATGAATAGAGTAATAATATATAATTGAGAAATTTTAAGAAAGGGAATGAAAATGTTCTCATCAGAAAATGTTAGCTATGTGAAGTAACACATATATTAATTAGGTTTAGCACACCCAGAGTTTATATATATTTTGCAACATCATGTTTTACAGAGTGAATACATGATTTTATATGTCAATAAAAATTGCCTATTGATATCAGATGTTCCATGTTTCTTTTAACCCAGGCTACTATTTCCTTTGATATCACTTTTTACACTCTCTCAAATTTTGATGGTTCTTCCATATTTAATTCTAGTTAGCTCTATATGCCAATAGACAGCCTATAGTTTTCCCTGAAAAAATCCCTATATTTTGCCTTATTTATGTTTCCTTGCCTTCATATTTCTTCTCTTTATTCTCTTTCCATCTCTGTCTCTGTCCCTTTCGTTCTCCTTGTTGCTGTAATTTTATTTGAAGGTATTGAACACAGACACATAGAAACATATAAATGTTCTCTTTTTCATGAATCCTTTTAACATAATTGGAAAGAAACACTATGCACCACAATGTGAGTTGCATCTTTCTTCTGAGTGTTAGACTCTTATAATTTTTTTCATAGTTGGTGTGGTAGGGACTTGCCCTTGATATAATACTTCCCACAAGTCGTAATCTATTTTTATAACTCAAAGTCTCCTTATTTTGTATTTTGTGTATCTGATTGAGATGAGAAGCAAGTAATTTTTTTGTTCTATACTCTTTAAGTTGCTAATAAATAAAAATGGGTTCAGGGTATATGAGAACTTTAATATATTTACATTTTCTATAACTCTACACACATCTAAAATTAAAATGTCATTTATAAAGTATATACAGGTGGGCTGTATAAAGAATTACATTGTAGAACTTAGAAGAAATGATTTTTTTTTCCTGGTAGTGTTGATGTATCTGATATGAATGTAACCACACCAAGTTTCTTACAGTTTGTGTGTCTTTGTTAAATTATTATCTGAGTTCTTTAAAATTAAAGCACTTCTCTTAATAAATACAAATGAACAGGTTTTTATGTCTCAATGCAATGAAAGCAATTTTGCTTATATCAGCTAACTGAATTTGGGGGTATTCACAGAAAATGTATTTATGTTTATCCACATACTTACCAATTTTCAAATGTTTGGTATGTTCTCTTATATCATAATTACTTTTGCATCATTACTCTTTGGTGTGATGGGATTTTCTTTTTTATAATTTAACAGTATCTGTTGAAGATAAATTGTTTCATCTGCTGTTTGAAAATATTTCTTCTTCTCCTTCTCCTTCTTCTTCTTCTTCTTCTTTTTTCCTAAATGATCCAAAGCAATTCTTTGTAGCTTTTATTTTTCTCAAAGCAGGATTTAGACAAGATTCACACATTGCATTTGGTGGTTATGTGTTTGTTATTGCTTTTTTTTTTGTCTAATTTAGTTTAATTTTTTTGTCTAATTTTTCTCTAATTTAACCAGTTAGAGCCCCCTTCATATGTCTTTTACCCTGACAAAGCAACATTTTGAAGAATCTTAGTCAGCTGTTTTCACAGCCTCAGTATTGTTCTACTCTTGAAGGCCACTTTTGCAATATATCAAATTCTAACCTTACTGTTCTGTTCCTTCATTTCCTCAATTGTTCTATTTTTCTACAAAATAAATTGTCACTTTTATCATTGGTCTATGTAAAGTCCCCCTTTAAAATTCTGCATTTATTGCTGATTTTCATAATTTGAGTAGGAGACATTCAAATATTATTTAATTTTTATTTATCCTAATTAGAGATTATTAGTATTCATGAATCCATGAGTTGACATTTTAAGCAAAACAAAAATCTTTGTGCCAATAGTACTTCAAATAAATCTTTGTGCCAATAGTACTTCAAATAGTACTTCTATAAATCTTTCCTGAATATATTTTAGGTCTTGAATTATACAATGTTTTTTTGCTTTACATTACCCTAAATCTGACTGAGGTTACAGTTCTTTACTTAAATTTTGTTTCTTTACTCTATATTTTAACTTGCATAGTTTCTACTCTTTTCTTAATTTTCACTTATCCTAACTTTTTATTGTCTATTTGATAATAAGTTCCATGTAGTAGATGCTTTACTTCAGCAACCGAATTGTCCTACAAGAATTTATTTATTTTTTTATTTTTTTACATTCTTCCTGAAATGCACATCTACTTTAAATTTTATTATATATAATTATGAAAATCTTTAACATATTATCCAAATTATTAATAGACCTTTTCTACTAATTCCAATCAATATCTCAGTAATTTATGGTTCTGCATCTATGAATATTAAAATCATTTTTTGCAGTTTCTTTTTATTTCCATTAATTTTATTCTTTTTTACTGTCCATTATTGATGCAAGAATGTTTAAATTCATTCAAATTGGCAACCACAATCAATTTATAAGTGGATCACCTTGATTTTGGGCTTTTCTAGGGAAAGCCTTTTTTAATATTTCTCTTGTAGTATGTAGACCTCATTTATAAAATATGGTCCTTATTCTTAAGTCAGGGATATCTGATACATAATGGTGGTGCTTGGGATCAATCCCAGGTTCTTATACATACTAAACTTCCACTCTATCCCTGAGCTACTCACGTAGGCCACCTGCCTGATATTTTAAAAGAAAACCTGCAGTGTCCAACACATCAAGATTTAAAGGATTCCCATGTATTAGGTAATGGCATGTGCACCTTTTTCCTTACAACTTTAATTTCTGTTTGACTCCTTGAAGTCCCAGACTGAACAAAAGCAATTTAATAGCCTTGTATTAGAATAAAGCATATATACAGTTCTGTGTTCTCTCTTGGGTTCTCTGCTTTCAGGTATTATCAAAGATGCTGGTTTTCCAAACTGACCACATAAGATTGTCATTTACCACTTAATCTATGGTCTCCATGTGCTTTATTGACTAGGGTGTGTCCTTAATGGGAAAATCAATGAAATGTTGCTCTAATGTGAAATGTTTCTCTTCTTTCAGAAGTGTCAATCTCTACTTTATTTCTGCCTTTCATCAACTTTCACTATCTTCAAGAAGTATATTATATTTCTTCAAGAAAAAAGGGTTCTAAGTATAGTATTATTATCATAAGGATATTTTGTCTAAAATAAGCTGTTGTATCATTATTAAAATTGTAACTTTAAATGTTATAAAAATTAATATCAAAATGATAAAAAGATAAAATTATGAATTCTAATTGCCCATAATGAAATTTCAGTAATTATTATATTACCAATAGCGTTTTGTCTACTCCATCAACCATACACACATTTATACTCTTAATTTTTCTAGATTTTCTCAAATAAATTCCCCCAAATTATATATTTAACTTGAATACATTTACCACTTATTTCTAAATCATGAAGACACTTTTTAATTTAGACATATTATAATCATTTCTACAATTAATTTTAAACATCCAATATTCAGTTCATTCATACATTTCCTGATTCGGCTTAAAAAATGCTTTATAATTGTATTGTTTGAATGTGAATTTTAACTATATCTAACTTTGCCACTTTTAATGGATTCTCTCTCTTCTAATTGTGTGTGTGTGTGTGTGTGTGTGTGTGTGTGTGTAAGCAAAGTATCAGATGTTAGAGACAATAAACTGAATGCAAACATCTCTTTGATTTATAAAATCCAGGTCTCTGAGAGAGAGTAATAATTTGGAATTTTGAAGCTTGAGCTTTTAATATCAAGAGCAAGATTCAGAAACTGAAGTGTATGTAGTTTCTATGGAGGATGATGAAATAAAGGAATTGTGACATTAGACTTTGTTATGAGGTAAAGATTTGCACATAGGAAAAGAGACATGATTATGAAAGTCCCATGTATTTTAAGGGAAATTAAGACCACTTTGTGTTTTGATACTCAGAGTTTACTTGAGGAAATCCAAAAGCTCATTAGGTGTTTCACACAAATATGGTTTTGACATCATAGATTAACACATAGTTATAAATAATGCATTTGGATTGATCAGCAGAAGAATAGTCTTACAGTGTTTAACACCCAATCATAGAGAAGATTGTTCATGAATGTTACATATTTAGTCAAAATATACAAAAGTATGGTATTGGATCTAAGAAGGATCGGGTTAAGATTAGAAATGTGCAATTATTTAGATTTCATGAGGAAGGCTATGGCAGGTGTCACAGATATCTGTCACATAAGGCATAAAATTCAAAGGATTGTTCAAAAATACCAGCCTAAACAAAAGCTCAGAAAGGATAAAAAATGATAGTTGAAAAATATCTGCCTTCTCCTGAATCAGGAATTATGTAACTACCAATACTGGACTGATATATAGGTAATAGCATGAAACTGCAATGGAGAATGTGTATAATCCTAAACAATGATTGGAAATCCTAAAATAAATACAGATTGAATTTCTCAAAACTCCAAAATCAGTGGAAATAGTACCTCCAAAGCTGAATGGATTACAATTATGAAGATATAAAATGAGTTTACTCAGAATCCACCCAAGTTTATGATTACCAGGATTAAAAAAAAATGATTAATATTATTTGAAAAAAATCTGATTTCATATTTAAAATTAAACAAATATCTCTTCATTAATTTGATGTATAGTATATCAATTTTAACTAGAACAGGAGACATAATATGTATATAGACTAATGCAATAATGGGATGTTTGGATACATGTATACATTATGGAATGCTTATGGAAATTTAACCATATCTCCTTAAGCATTTATAATTTCTTTATGGTAAAACTCAAAAGTCTTTTCTTCTTTCTTCTAGCTTTTAAAATTATACAGTACATGTTGAATACCTATAGTTATCCTACTATTCAACAGCACTTCAAAACTTTTTATTCTCATCTACTTATAATTTGGTACTGTTTGATGAGCCTTTCTCCATCCATATCCCTTACTCTCCCCAGTATCTTCAGTATCTGACAGTCATCAATATACCCTCAAATTTATAATTTTATCCTCCACTTCTATAAAATTAGGTATATTTAATATCTGAAAAATTTAATGTTAAATCAGATTATGCCCATTTAATGAGATATTGATGCTTAAGTTTTTTTTTAAGTCACATGTACTTTTTCTACAAGAAATTTAACTGGAAGTCTTAAAATTACAAATGGAATAAATAGCCTGATCTTATTATTTATGTTGTGGAACTTAAATTTTGGTAACAACTACAGTATTAAGAATAAAAAGAAAATGATTTCTTCATCTCATAAATCTAGGGAGTAAAAAAAATGAAGTGTTCTCAGGAAATTTCAATTTTGTCTACAAAGATTTATATTTTTCTTATGGACTTCTTTCCAATCAAATTTACCAAAAAATAAAATGGTAGCAAAAAAGAAATTGTAAACACATTAACTCTTTTCTATGAGGATTGATGTATAAGCAACTATTAATTATTCTGTGTGATAAACATTATCCCTTTAAAATATGACTGCATATGTGAATGTAAAAATCTCATGTTTTATAACAATTCCTTATAAGCTTTGCACTTAGTACTTCTGAATGAGTTAAACATTCATTACAACATCATTTGTTGAAATTGTGTAATTTGTTTTCCTCTCTCTCTTTCAGTTGATATCATCTAAATGTGAATGGTCAAGGGGATGATGATTCTAATATGTGGCACTTAAAATGTGGCTTCTGGGTCTGTGCCCTCAATGTCCCTGACTTCCTTAATTATAGTCTAAGAATCAGGTGGCAATTTTATTCCCAGGATCAGATTCTACAGCTTTATCTCAAGAGATTCCATGTCTCCTTATTTGTTGTTGTTTATTTGTTTCTTTTGTTTTATGGTTTTAAGTCACTGAAAATGACTCTGCAAAATTAGGAGAAATTCTCTCTTCAGTCTGGTGCTTCTCCTTTAACATCACTACCACCAACAACAACTACTAATGGTCCCCACACATTCTCCAATGAATTTACTGAGTCTTATGTAAAAGAAAAGTATGCTTTATGCTAAAGATTTATCTCTGCGTTTTTATAAATATAATTCTATTTAATTTAATGCATCATCCCATGTAACACTGAACAGCTGAAATTAGACAATACCTGACTTTATGTAACTTAACTACATTAGACAATACTGACTATATGTAACTTAACTACATTACAAAGTCTGTGAGATACCAAAATAATGCCACTTTTGAAATCACAATGGGCTAAATTATGTTCTCAATTCTCAGAACAAGGAATGTGATATAAATAGATTTATATAGTGCCATTTTCTGCTTCACTATGTTCTTTGCCATAAGAATGAGATGGTAGAATTTTAATGTCTCATACATTCTGTCAATTATAGGATTCTACTATACGGCTTTGACCTTTTCAGTGTTCTATTGTTTGATTGGCTACTTATTGCATTTTACCCTTGCTTTCTATCCCACTAACCTGTAGGGAAGATATAGAATGGACAGCCAATTAACGTACAGAATATTGAAAAGGTCAAAACAGTACAATATCTTATCTGTACTCAAAGCATATCAAGTTCCAACCAGATGTTGCAGTTGTTTTACAAGGACAAGGAAAATAATGGTTGTGGAGAGTAAAAAGTTAATCATTTCACAGTTCAGTCAACAAATTACCTGTGCAGTTTTCCTGAGTATTAGTTATTTAAATATAAATAATGAAAGCCCATTACAAGGTGAATAAAATTATGCATAGTTTTGATGGTTAAATAAATCTCTTTGGAAAATATTTAATAGTCCATATCTGTATAGCCATATATATGCAAAAAGTCATCATTTTCAGCACCTGGATCTCTTTATTGGTGCTATATAACTTCTTATTTCTTCTGGTATTTCATTGCAGTTCACTGTCACGATTTTATAATATTTACTAAGGAAGACAGAAGGAATACTGTAAGAGCCAACACTTACATTTAAAATGTACTCATGTTCTTTAGGAACAGTTTCACTGTCAGATCACTGAATTCTAATCCTTAAAAGCATATGTAATTATCTATCATTGTGGTAAAAACCGTTGATTCATTATGTGCTGGCAGCCTGAAATCCATGTGCATTTTTTTCTCACCTCACAATTTTTATTATATTCATTCAGTGACCCTAAGAAATGAGCTGATTTTTGGGTAGCTAATGATGACCCAGATTTATGTACCCTTACATCAATTACACCAACAAATATCAGCCTGCATGTCTGCCTCTGCTTCCAAAAAAAAATCATTTACCTGTTTGTCATTTTAGTCTAATTATATGTCACCTTCCAGTCAATTGGTTTGGGTTATTTTAAGTGAACTCAATCATTAGAACTTTATATTACACAAGAATCAATGATTTGAGCAAGCTTTAGAGATAACCTAGGAACCCCTTTTGTGGAACAAGTTAGACTGGAATTTGAAAGAAATGGCCTTAACTAGACATAAATCAAATATTTTTTTCTAGCCCAGTATGCATTCAGGGAAAAAAAAACATTTCATAAGTTCCTAGCTGGTGCTATCCATTTTTTAAAAGTTATTTTTTTAATTGCTGAGAGTTAAGATATATTTATAGACCCACATGTCCCTCTATTTGGTTAATATCTTAATGTATATACTTGGTTCATTATTACTTATGGCATGATAATGGGTCTTGGTATGATTATTCAAATGCCACATTTTGACTCATGTTGAGAAATTAGAGTTAAAGATAAACATTCATTATAATCTTTAGGGGACCTTGCATGTTTCAAAAATATGTCAAGTCTTATTTCTTGAGTAATACATGGATAATTGATTTTTGAAAATTGAAAGGGTAGCAGTTGGAATGAGTTTATATGCATGCACAAAGTAGTAAAAGTAAGTATATGGAGTGGGGATGCTACTTTACTATTCAGTCGAAAAGGTTTTGCTACCATCATCTATGCTTGTATAATGTGTAAATATTTTGATGTAAAAATTTCATTTCAGGACAAAATATTGGAAAATGGAGTGAATGGGGAAAGCATCATTGGAAGTACATTATGAATTGTGTATTAGTGGATGACAGATATAACAAAGAAGAAAAAAATGTTATTCACTATAAAAAGAAACCCACACATAAAAATATGAAACACAGCAAGGCCAACAATTAATAGATTCATAATAAAGGGCAGTAGGGTGCAGTGGGAATGGCACAGGGAAATTAGTTCAGTGGTAGAATCAACTGTTAAAATAAGATATTTGATGAGCATTATAGAAACAATAGAGAACTATGTGTAAGTAATGGTGTAAATATCAATGGGAACATGCTCGGAAGTTAGTTATATATGTATAAAGAGGAGTTTAGAATTCTACTAATGGTAACATTGGAGAGATATTGAGAATGGAAAACTAATGTAAAAAAAACCCTGAAAACAGTCATTGAAAAAATATACAAGTTGAAGAAAATGATTAAAAATGGAAGTATAATAATTCAAAAGTCTTTAGATATATTTGGAACTATTTTCCAACTACTATTAAGAATTGTTTAGCAAAATCTGCTCCACCTTTCATTCAGGAAAGATATGTCTAGTGCTAAATTATTTTGCTAAACTGTGTCAGAGGGCCGTCAGACAATGGAGAGATTATGCACAATGTCTTGGACACGCATCATGAACTCTCTCACCGGGATTCTTAAGAAAAACTCCTTTTCTTATGGCGCTTACTTTCTAGTAAGGAGAAACTAATATCAAGCAAATATAGAAGTAAACAAATAAACAAAAGTTCTTAGGAGGACAATGAGAGCAAGTGATTAAAACTGGAAGGGACAACGTGTAGTATTTCAGATAAAGTAAGCAGTAAAAAGTTTTCTGAAGTGATCCGATTCTAATAAACAATATAAATGTGCTGAGCATTAGTAATGTGAAGATCTGGAGCCAGAAATTCCAGGAAAAGGAAGCACACAGAATAAGTTTGATGTGATAAAGATTCAGCAAGATAGTCAATAAAAAAATATTAAGAGGGTTGAATATTGGACCTATAAAGAAACAAATTTTTAAAAATTACTTGAAACAAATGAAAATTGAGACACACCATACCCAAACTACAGGATACAACAAAAACAGTATTATGAGGGAATTTAACACCAATCACTGTTTACATAATAACATAGAAATGTCTCAAATGAACAATGTATTGTTGCATCTATAAAGAAGGCAGGAAAATAAAGCAACCCATACTCCCAAATAATAGAAGGAAAAGTAACAAAAGTCAGAAATAAACAAAAGGAAGACAAAAATCATGAAAGATCAATGTAACAAAGATCTACATTTTTATACAGAAATTAGAAATGTTCTTAGCTAAACTGAGATATAGAAAGAGAAGGTACAAAAACAAAATTAGACATGAAAAGGGAGACAGTATGATACTACATAATTAAAAAGAACCATTGCAGATTATTATGAACAACTATATGCCAACAAATGTGATAACTCAGAAGAAATGGAGAAATTCCAGAATACAAATATCTTACCAAGACTGAACAATAAAAATACAGAAAACCTAAATACTCCAATAATAAACATTGAGATTAAAGAAAGATACAAAGAAAATAAGTCCAGAACCAGAAGCATTCACTACTGAGTTCTATCAAACAATTAAAGAGGAACTGATACATTTTTTTAGAATTAATCCAGAAGAACGGGTTGCAGGGAGGATGGAATTCTTCCAAAAATATTCTACAAGTTCAGCCTTACTCACATACCAAAAGCACAAAAGGATCCACAAGATGAGGGGGAAAAAAAGAGGCCAAAACCCTTGGTAAATATAGATACAAAAATTCTGAACAAAATATAACCAAACCTAATTCAAAGCCACATTACAAATTCTATTCACTATGATCAAATGAAGTTCATCTCAGGAATACAAGAATGTTTCAACAAAAACACAAATCAATAAATGTAAAACACGGTTTCAACTCAATGAAGGACGAAACCCATATGATAAATAGACAAAGAAAGTGCACTTGGTAAAATTCTATATTCTTCAGGATAAAAGGATACATAAGGAATTTGCCTCAAAATACTAAAGGCTGTATATAATAAGACTATAGCTAACATTATAAAGTTTTCTTTCTAATGTGTGGAAGAAGATAAGGATATCTACTTTCACATGTATTTTATGAAATCTGAGCCAGAAAATTTAGACAATTAAAATGAAATAAAAGGAATCCACACTGGAAAAGAGGAAGTAAAATTATCACTGGTTTATTTATAGAGAGCCCCAATGACTCCACCAAAAGTCTGTTAAAACTTATAATTGAGTTCAACAATGTTGCAGGATACAAAATGAACAAAAACTTTAGCATTGTTGTTATACATAAATTACAAACTATCTGAAGTAGAAATCAAGAATGTAATCTCATTCAAAATAGTTATAAAACTTGAGATACACAGAAATAAATAAAACAGCAAAATAGGGCCTATGTTTATGGATTGAAAGAATCCTAATTGGGAAAAAAAATGTAATCCCTTTAAAAATACCAACGACATTCTTTAGAGAACTAGAAATAATAATCCTATAAAATTATGTGCACCAATAAAAAAAACCCTAAATAAGTAATGTCATCTTAAGTAAAAATGACAAAGCAGAAGGCATTATACTTCTTGACTTCAAAATATACTATTGTCCATATCAAAACTGTGGTATTGACCCAAAACTGATACTTAGACCAACTGGAACACAATAAGAAGCCTAGAAGTTAATTTACGTATTTATAATATCTGCCAAAACTGCTAAGAATGCCTACTGAAGTAAAAGCACCTTTTAAATAAGTAGATCTCAGTAAATAGTCTGTTTGTATACAGAAGGAGAGAACTAAATCTTTATCTTTGACCAGTTATAAAAATCAACTTAAAATGGATTAGACACTTAAAAGAATATGAAGAGTGATGAAAATATTATAAGAAAACATAGGGAAAACATTTCAGGACACTGGAATGGGAAAGATATTTTTTGGACAAGACCTTAAAGTCACAGGAAGCAAAAACACACATAAATAAATAGGATTATATCAAAGTAAAAACCTTTTGCACAACAAAGGAAATGATTATTTGAGTGACAAGCTAATCTGCAAAATGAGAAAAATATTGAAAAATCGCATGCCTAAAAAGTAGTTAATATCCACAATACATAAGTTCCAAAATCTCAATATCAGCAAACAACAAAACCACACAAAAACAATTTAAAAATGGGAAATAGACCTTAATAGACATTTCTCAAAAGAAGCTATGCTAATGAACAACTACAAGTATATTAAAAACTTTTCAACATCACTAAGCAGTATTATCCATATTAATGCTTCTTTTTTCTTTTTTTGGCTGGATTTGGCGGGGGGATTGAACTAAGGGGCACTCCACCTTTGGGATTCATCCCCTGTGCCATACATTTTTCATTTGGAGAGATAGTATCATTCAGTTGCTTAGGATCTTGTTAAATTACTGACTGTTGAAGTCTAGAACATTCAGTTCATTAGAAGCATCTTCAGTATTATTTAATTTCAGAGTGATCTTCACATTTCACATGGTTCACAAAACATTGCCCCCACAAATATATCTGTTTACAGAAATCATGGCCAAGGAACGTAGCTTCAGAAATTCTAACATTTATTTTAAATAACAGTTATTTTATCAAGTCATTCCAAACATATCCTCATTATAAGTGAAAAATCTGTTGCACAATTATTTTCTCTTTATCATGTGATGTTTACAATTAATACTATATAATTTCAGCAAATCTTTGTAAATGCTGAATTTGGACATAGAGATTACAGTATTTTCTTTACCTTTTTTCCAGAATAATTCTGCCATCACTGGATTTTGTTTTGTTTTGTAAATGATTATCTCAAAGTAATAAAGTGTCATGATTGTAGCACAGATCATTATTGGCAAAAATTTTACCAAATGAGAGTTTAGCAATTTCCTAGCAGATTTATAGAATAGGTATAATTCAAACAACATAAGAAAACTACTCTTTCTATTTGTACATTTATTTGTACAGGGACAAAGTTATTATTCATTAAACTGATCTAAATAAAGTATGACTGCATGTTAATACAAATTAATTTTTAAATATTAGGAACAGGAATAAAAATATGTTCTGTATTCCCTGTGAGGGCACTTCTCATTACAATACACAACTTGGAATTGTAGAGCATGGGATTGATATTGTTTCATCTTTGGTATTCAATTAACTAATCAAGATGGGTGCCATTGTGTCTGTTTTTATTAGCTATCAATTTCTTTTATTATGCATTTTCTTACAAATTAGCTACATAGGATCATATAATTTTGTTTCTCTTCTAGTCTTCCCTTAATTTATTTTTTGTACTGTTTTTTTAATTTCATTTTTTTACTTGTTTTAACTAGTTACACATGATAGTACAAAGATCTTGTCATATCATACATTTGAATTAGGTGGGGTATAATTTCTCATTTTTCTGAGTGTGCAGGTTGCAGAATCACATTGGTCATAGAGTCACGTATATAAATACAGCATTAATAATGTCTAATTTATTCTGCTGTGTCTGCTGTGTACTGTTATTATTATTTATTTTCACACTAAGGATTAAACCCTGCAGTGTTTCACCACTAAACTAGATCACATTTCAAATTGTGGTTTAAAGATGGACTAATGAGTGTTGGGTTGCCAGCAAAATATTTTGTAAGAACAAATAGGTGATCTGCATTGAACTGCCCACTGTAAGCATAAACAAGAAGAAATATAAAATATAACAAATGTAACAGTATGCCAAATGTAACAAATGTAACAGTGCACACTTGTAATTCTAGTGACATGGGAGGCTGAGGATCCCAAATTCCAAGTCAGTCTCAGCAGCTTACCAAGACCCTGTCTCAAAAAATAAAATAAATTAAAAATAAGAGGACACATTGATAAAATGCTCAACATAACATACAATGCATTGAAAGGTTTCAGAAAAAAGTTCTTGTTAAATAGCTTTGGTGGAAGCTGTTCTAAGCACATATTTTAACACACTAATGGATTATATGATTGTACAATAGACAGAGTTCTGAGATAAGGTTTCTGAAAAGCCATTAGTGGTAGGAATATAAAATGCTGTAGCCTTTAGAAGAAGTGTAGCCATTTCATACATATATACAATCAGGACAGCTTTCAGACTTGGTAGTCAGAAAAAAGATATGACAAATAAATAAGGAAGGTCTGAAGATTAAAATGTTAATTTTCTTTTTTGAATGCTCCTCTTTCACTTTTATTCCAAGACATTTCATTAAAAAAAATACTCCTATCAACTGAATACCAATGGATAAGACAGGGATTTGCTGATCATTGTTTTCATTGTTATGGGTTTTATTGGGATAAGAATCTTTACAGAGAAAAGGTTTCAGTAACATTGGTTTGCTGAGCTTAGTTTCCTTCATATATTAATTTAGTGAATATCCCAAGTGTTTTAGTATCTGTGCTATTTTTTGTTTTAATTTTAATATAATTTTAGAATTCTGGAAGATGTGTAAGAAAGTAGGGGAAGATATTATATTTAATATCTGAACTTTCATTAATAAGATCATTTCAAAGGAAATGCAGTTTAAAAATAATTTTAATGTGAGCCTAAAAAAGTGTTCAGTGGTTTACTATGATTGGACTACTTGACTCTGATGTTGTAATCTTATATAATTATAGAGGATTTATCAAAACTAAGAATTACACATGTTTTTGTTTTTAGATTTTGTTTTGTTTTATTGTTCAGTGTCAGGGTCAAACCCAGGACCTTGGATTCTTGAATCTTGCTCATACACGAAGAACACTCTACCATCAAGGTATGTCCCAGCTCCAACTTGTACAACATTAACTAATTAAATTACAGAGCCTATTTAGATGCTATATGGCTTTCTACCTAAGCCTTTTTTTTTTCCTTCAGGATGTAATCCAAATATTCCATCTTAAATTTAGTTGTTTTGCCTTCTTAGTCTCCTTCAACCTATGTTAGCTACAATTATTCCTTGTATCTCAGGACCTGGACAATTTAGAAAAGTACTGAAAAGTGATTTTGTAGAATTTTTCTATTAGGTTTATTTGTTGTTTCACATTATCAGAATGAGTTTATGTATTTTGGGGTGGAATACCACACAGGTAATGCATTGATAAAAGAAGCAAATGAGCTTATCAATATTTATTATTGGGATTCTTCTTCCATCCTGCTTAATTATTATTTACATACAGCTGTGTTGACACAGGTATTATATACAAGTGGCTGTGTTGACACAGATAATCTGGAATATAGTCCTAATTTTTAAAACTTTGTTGCCATTGGGAAATCTTTCAGGTTGTGTATAATGATCTTTCAATAAAACCCATTCTTTTCTCCCTCCCATTTAAATTCATTTGTCAGGCTCCATTTCATCTTAAAGTACCCCGATTTCATGGTTGTAATTTTAAAAATTATTTTCATACAACAAAATTGACACTTTTAGCAATACAATTCTATGAACTGTGTCAAATATGGAGAGTGATGTAATTGACAATCCAGTACATTTAGAATCCATTCCACCTAAAATGCCCCCAGTGATACCCACTTATTGTGTTTTCTTTCTGTCACTTTGCTTATCAACAATGTCATAAAAACGGAATCCTGTAGTATTTAGCCTTTGGTATCAGATTTCTTTTATTTGGCAAAGGCATTTAATTTTAATGCATGCCATTACATGAATCAGTAATGGTTTCTTTGTTATTGCTTCCAGTAAGTGAAGATGTTTTATTTCTGCAGTATTTATTTTTATGTCAGTTATTTGTCATTTTTCAATATACAGATCCTGCTTGTATTATTTCCCTTAATACTTCACTTTTTTGGTGGCATTATAAATGTTTCTTTAAGTTTTGATTTCTATTTGATTGATATTAATATATAGAAATGAAATTCTATTTGATATTAATATATAGAAATGAAACTCTGTGTTCATGTTTATGTTGGGACTTGCTCAAAAAAATTATTAGTTTTCAAGGATTTATTTATCAATACTTTAGGATATTTTATATAGAAAATTATGTCATTTATGAAGAAGGTAGCTTTATTTCTTCTTTTTCTAATCTTTGTGACAGTTTTTGTTTTATTTTCTTTCCTCCTTTCATTGGCTGAGATTCCAATATGATGTCATTTAGAAGTAGTAATAGAGGATATATTTGCTTTTTTACCAATTTTAGTATGAAATTTGTTTATTAATGCATCCCAGTAAATATGATAATAGTTTAAAGGTTTTTTTAAATACCCTTATCATACATCTTTTATACTGAACTAATTTAAATTTTATATCATGAATAGTTAGGATTTTGTCAAATTATATTTCTTCATCCGCATTGAGCTTATCATATTTTCTTCACCTTAAATCTCTAAATATGGTGAATCACATTTGTTTCCTCAGTGTGGAATGAACCTAGGTAAATCTCCTTGAATGATTTTGTTTTCATGTATCATTAAATTAGTTAGAATTTTGTTAAGCATATCTGAATCTATATTAATAATAAATATTAGATATTTCCATTAGCCTTTCAATTTTTTAGTCTCCCTGTCTACTTTCAATCCTAGGATAACATTACGCTAATAGAAGGTGTTGAGAAATTCCTTCTCCACAATTTTCTGGGAGAAAAAAATTATTTAGACTTAACATCATTATCTTCTTAAATGTTTGAAAGAAATCAATATTTAATCTACCTTGCCCTAGAAATTTGGAGAGGAGGAATTTTAAATACAAATTCTGTTTGTTAAAGAACTATGGTCTATTCAGGTTATTTATTTCTGCTAAAATAAATTTTGGAAATGTACCCATTTCAAGAAATTGATCACCTTCATCTACATCATTAAATTAATGCACCCAATACTATCTTATTGTCTTTTAAATATTTGTAATAATATTCCCTTTCTTGTGCTTAATACTGCAATTGTCTTTTTTAGTTTGATCAGTTTTATTAACTTTTCAAAGAATAAGGTTTGACTTATTTAGATTTTCTCTATTGGCTTCGTGCCTTTGATTACTTTCTGCCTTATATTTTTTTATTCCCTATATTCTTTTTAGAGTTTAGTTAACTATTATTTTTTTTAGAATCCCAAGATGAAATAGAAGATAGTGGATTTGAGAAATTTCTTTGTTTTTGATGTAAATTTTAAATACTATCAATGTTCTTCTGAGCATTGTTAATCTGCATCCCACAAATTTTGATATATTGTATTGTTATTACATAGTTACTTTTTTAAAAAAAGTACTTTATACTTTATCTTTTGCCCATAAATTATTTAGAAGAGTGTTAAATATTTATGGATCTTCCAAAAATATTTCTGCTATTGATTTCTAGTTTATTAATTAATTCTCTATGATATTAATGCTTTTGAACTGTGTGCATATGTAATTGCACATTGTTTATGGTCCAAAAATGGATTCATCTATTTTAATGTTCATTTGCACTTAGAAGAAAGCCACCTTTCCATGTATGCTCAGTGATCCATATAGGAAAAATCAGCTTTTGTTTGATACCAATGTTTAGATCATGTGTGCTTTATTACATGATGCCTACTTATTTTATCAATTATAGAGAAAATTATTATGGATTGTCTATTTCACATTTCAAATTTCGTCATTTTTACCTTATGCGTCTTTGATGCAATGTAATTATGTGCACACACATTTAAGATATTATAGTTTCTTGATGAATTGACATCTTTATTATTATGAGAAAACCTTCTTTATTCCTGACAATATCACTATTATAGTTTTTTGTCTGATGTTAATATTGTGATATTAATATCTTTCCTCATCCTTTCATGTTCAGCCTATCTTTGACTTCATATTTAATGTGACTCTGGTGAATATCATATAGTTGCATCTTTTTTTTTTTGAAATTCAGTCTGACAATCTTATAACTGGTGATAGTTGATTCATGTTTTAATTAATGATTAACATTATTGGAAAAACAACTGCCATCCTGCTAGTTGCTTTCTCTTTGTTTCATCTGTTCCTTTTGGCCTTTATTCCTGTTTCTTTTCATGTTAATTGAACATTTTTATGATCTAATCTTATTTCCTTATTATTCACACTTGTTCTACTTTAACTGTTAACTGAGAGTTCTGTGTGGTCCAATTATACATTTTTAGTGAATTTCAGTCTACTCAAATAATTTTATGTTGTCATATGTGAAGTGTAAAGGCTTTATAGCCAAGTACTAACAATTTCCCCTTACACCATAATGTTCATCCTTTTATTTTTATATAAACTATATAGATGCAATATCTTCCTGTATCTTTGCTCAAACCAAAGCAAGAAAAGCTTTAAGACATGACAATTTTACTTAATAGAGGAGATTTCTAGCATTGGTTATTTCTTTGAATACATCTAAGTACAATCTTCTATCATATGTTTTATTTTATAATTTTTGAAATGTTTTATTATAGTTATACATAACACTGGGGTTTATTTTGACATAGTCATATGTGCAAGTATTAGAATTTTCTATATTTCAATCTGCAGTTCTATCATATTCTATATACCTAATATGTTTCTTTAACTTTTCTTGTGGAGTTTATCTGCTGGCACTGAAGTCCTTACATTTTTGTTTGAGAATTCATCTTCCATTTTCACCATGTGTATAATTCTGTGTTACTGTTTCTTTTTCATTTATCATAGAGATATCACAGCATTAGCTTCATCTTATGTTGTCCAGTCAGAGAGTCAGCTCTAATTTTTATCTTTTTTTTCCATCAAAATTGAATGCTTCTATTTTTCTCTGCCTTTATGATTTCCTTGTCTTTTGTGTTTAACAGTTTAAGCACAAAAGCCTCGGGTTTTTACTTTTCTCATGCATTTTGTTTTCTATTTCATGTCCTGCCTGATATTCTGTGGTTTCCTAGGAAGTGCCTCCTATTATGAATTCTTGCTTATTATTAATTTGAAATATTTTCAGTCAAAATTTCTTCAAACATATGTTTATTCCCCTTTCTCTTATTCTTCTTGGATTATAGCTGTCTTGAAGGCACTATACTGATATTATCCCACAGATTTTGGATGTTCTGCTTTTGCTCATTTTATTCTTTTTACCTCTTTCAATTTATCTTAGGTACTTTACATAGATCTATGTTCTAGTTCATGCATTTTTTAATTCTTTTTTTTTTTTAGTTGTTGATAGACCTTTACTTTATTTATTTATATGTGGTACTGTGAATCAAACCCAGTGCCTCACACGACAGGCAAGTGCACTACCGATGAGCCACATCCTTAGCCCCTCACACATATTTTTATTGAGTCTGATGAACTTACAGCGTTCATTTTAACTTCTTACTATTATTATTATTTTCAACATTTTCAAGTATTTATGTCTTACAGTTTTCAGTATTATATTCTATTTTCACTATTTTAAAAGTCATTTCACATAACATATTATATATAATAACTTTCATACATCCATAAAAAAGAAAATCATTAAGAAAATTTTGTAATAGTTCTCTGAAATTGAAGTTCCCCATAAATGTTAATCAGCTTTTTTGCTGCTATGACCAAAAGACATGATAGAACAATTAAAGCAGAAAAAAATATTTGGGGAGCCACAGTTTTAAAGGTCTTAGTCTGTACAGGGCCTACTTCATTTTGGGGGGTTCCAGGTGAGGCAGAATACCATGACAGAACACTGTGCTGGAGGAAAGCAGTTAAGAATATGGCACCAGTGAGCAGAAAACTCAAGCTCTCCTCAGGAAGACAAAATATAAATACCAAAGGCATGCCACCAATAACACCACCTCCTCTAGACACACCCTACTTGCCTACAGTTAGCACCCAGTTAATCCCTATCAGGGGATTATGCATAGAGTAGACTAATGCTCTCATAACCCAATCATTTCACCTCTAAGCTTTCTTGCAATGCTGATACAGAAGATTTTAGGTGACACTTCAAATCTAAACAATAAAGCTATAGAATATTACTCTTTGCCTTCTTGAGAATTCACTGAAGAAAATTCAGTTTGGATTTTTCCTGGTTTTGTTTTTTTTTTTTTTTTCAGTATTTTAATGTTCTAGAATAACTCCCTACCATTTTCATTTTTTTAAAACAGTTAAATTTCCCTCTGATTCATGAAGGTAACAATCCTTGTAGATCCACAAAACAGAGGTAGACAGAAGGAGCACTGAGGAGATGCCTGCCAGGAAGGACCCCAACTCTATAAGCAGAGGAAGTGGAGATTCATTCATATCAAGCCTGATCTGGCATAGTGCCCCACTTTGCCATTGGTGTGGGCAGAATGAAGTTTTCTTTGTTGTTTTAATTAAGCCTGGATTTCAGATGTGCAGGTGTCTCTGAAATTCAAAAACAGGGCTTTTCTTATGCCTTTTCTCAAACTATATTTGAAGTTAAACACATAATCTCTCCCCTCCCCTGAATAAGCTTTAGTTCCTCATCTGACTCATTTTCTTAGCTGCCATGAGTTTTCATTAGGGCTCTGTGGGGAACAATGCCTATTACCTACTGCTTACTGCTTCTGAAATTTACTCAGTAGCAACATAGGAAAGAGAGGTCAGGTGGAAGTTTCTGCTCCTTCTATAGGGTTTCTTCCAGGTCTGTATTACCACTCTCATTTCTTCAGGTTTTTTCTGTTTTTCACTGAGAAACCAAATAGGTATATGAAGAAAAACCACAATTTATGACAATCCCAAAGTTTGCAAATGTTCCACCAGAACTCACTTGATCTTGGACAATTTTTCAATTATTCTGTTTAAATATTCTTACTGCTATCTAGTTGAAACTACTCAAAGGAAACATTGTTATACCTTCTTTCTTCCTGGAAGTATCATCTTTCCTCAAATTTGTGGTCATCTTATTGTTTTTGAATGTATATAATCCATGGAATTTAAACATCACTGTTCATTTTAAAGGAAGGATGCTCCTTTCATATCTTCACGTGCTAAGGTAGCAGGCAGGAATCTGTGCCAGAATTTTGACATAGTATTAACTATTAGACTGAGTACTTTCCAAAATTCAGCTGACTGAAGTTACTTAACACTCATGGTTACTGACATGAGAACACATATTTGCATTTTGTGTTATAATAGGCATTATTTTATTTATTTTCACATTACGGTAGAATTTATCTGCATTTTGTATAAAATATGACATATGTACAATTTTGGTAAGTGTTCAAATTTCAGGAAAAATGAAAAATATGTTGCTTTTGCCACATTGTTTGATGCTCTTTTAAATGTGATGAGTATGTATACCTTTAAGTGCAAATCTGTAATAAAGATTTACTATTACATTCTTTAAACATGCTGAACAATGGTAAATGAAAAAAATAGGGAATAGCATATCCTATTGAAAATTGGCTATTGCAATTCAGTGCTGGAGATTTAGATCTTATATTCCTTCTATGATTAAGCTCCTATTCTGTAGATCCACTCATCTCATATATATTGCAGAGAAACACTGCAATGCAATCTTAATAGCTCTATGAAGCATCCAGAATTTGCAGCTGTGTCAGTGTGATGTCAAATACCCAAGTATCTTGTAAAAAATATATTATTATAAAGTGGCAGTGTAATGTGTATGGGATAAAAGTGAAAGAATGCATATGTTCAGAAAGCCTGGACTTAGAATCTGGCAATACAGCATTTTTTTCCTTTTCCTCCAAGCAGGTAAGAGAATTGTATTTACATAATCTATATATTTTTTTAAGAAAAGGCAAATGTTTAATGTTTTCTTTTTTGATGTTGATCATGAAACATTCCCCTGGCTTAGAATGTCACTCCAGAAACATATCCTGTTTACGCATACAAATACCACTGGGACAACACTGATACTATATTTGGTTTCTTTCCAGAAAAGATTTTTTTTCCTTTCACATTAGATATACAGTTTTCTCTAGCATACCAATCTTTTTAAGTTTTTAAGTATAAGAAGTTTTACTGTGTTTTGAAATTTCCATTTTGAAAATAGTGAAAGAGAGAGTAGTAATATAAATGTCTGCATTCCTTATTTGTTGTAAAAAAAATAAGATAGCGGTAAAGTATGAAAATTTCTAAATGCAAAGAAAGCAATTGACTCTAGAAAGATTACTGTTTCATATTTATTTTAAATTAAAATAAAGTTGTATATCATCTTCATTAATTTGATCTAGAATAATTTTCTATCAGTTTCTTTCCTCTATATCTTTACTATATCTAAATATATATTCTATATATTTCCACTTATATGATTTTTAATATCAAAATTTCAAATTAAACATCATTTTGTGTGCCTTTGAAAATGAATAATCTTTATATGGTGCTGTTTTTATTAGTGATTGATTTTATTCCTACATACAACTATTTGTTTTTTGTTTCCCTAGTGATGAATTGCACTGGTTGGTTTGTTAATGTAGCTATAAAACTTTTAATCCTGTACAGTAAGTACCTATGGAGTAAAAACAAGATTTAGACAATATAAAAGAGCATAGAAAATACAATATACAGCATTTATATGTAGAGAAGACACATTTTCTGCTATAGAGTTGACAAAGAAATTATATTTGTTCTAGAATGTATTGAATTATTTTGATTGACTGGGCATACAGTAAAATGGCCATGGAGGTGTTTTCCATTAAGAAAAAAAGGAGGAAGCTACCCTGAGGGGAAGGAAAACTATCTCTGAAAAGCTGGTTTTATGTTTTATATGCCAGCTACATTTTTCTTTTTCTTCTGTAGCTGTTGTACTTGGAAAAAAAAAATCTAATTTCAATGTTTATTTTGTCTCAAGAGGTGTTTGGTGGATAGAGCAATGAAACTATCCTTCAATGTGGTATATACACTGTAAAAACATTGCTTTCAGCAATTTGTTATCTCATTATTGTGTACTATGTTGTGATCTCCATACTTTTCTTTTTATTCTAGCGGCACAGATACCCTGTTTTCTGTATCTGTTTTAGAGTGCAAACCAAGCAGTCTTCTTCCTTCCTCTAGTCCCATCTTTATCATGTCTCCTAGAAAATCATTTCATGTTCAGTTACAGTGTTCTCAGGAGGAAAAGTTCCCATTCTGGGCTCTACACTTTGGAAGGCCTCACTTGGTCCTTCAATCGAATGCATGAAATGGTGGATCTGCAATATCCTTCTCCTACCACATGCTTCAGGTATCTGGGAACCCCGGCATCACCTGCTCAGACAGACACGCCTATAACCCAGGTAGCACAGGGTCATGAGAGACACGAGGAACCACTCTCCAGGATCTGTTGTGAATCCCCAAGTAGTTTTTCAAAGAAGGAGGATAGAATGTATTATCTTTTCAATTTGTTTTATAACTTTTAAATATTTAAATTAGTGGTTGTGAACCTCCATTTGAACTCATGCTTTAGCTCTTGAGAAAGCTTACAGAGAGCCATGAAATTCATATAAATTTCCAACTCTATCTAAGCATCTGCACACACACACACACACACACAAAAAAAAAAAAAAAAAAAACCCGAGTGTTCATTTTGATGTTCTTTAAAGAAGGTATAGAGTGATTGAAATTTCTCAGGAGCACATGGCCAGTAAGACACATCACAATAAATAGCCCATTTCCCAGGCTTTATAAAAGATGTGCAAAGCTTTATAAAGGATTTGTAAATCAAAACACACATCTCAGAAGTAGTATGCTCTTTCCTTGGGAGAGTATACCTCCTTTTACCACAAATTTTATTCCAAATTAATAAGCCTGAAGTGGCAAGTTCTCTGGGTTTGATTGACTCAATTACCCTAAGTTTCAGCAGTGAATATCTTCCTTTGGCATGAGGTGGTAGAAGTATGTTACAATTTGTTTGTTGATTGAGTGCATGCTTCTATTAGTTAGAATGTTGCAGGCTGAAATAGAAAATTCCAAATCAGCATCATTAAATAATAAAATACACATTTTTGTTTTTGTTTTAACACAGAATATTTTAAAATTTAGAACAATTTTTCTTTTGTCTCATTGACTAGAATGTCATCACATGTTCATACCTAAACAAACTACTTGTGAATGAATAGGACTAGCTTTATGTGTACCTGGTATTAAATTTGGGGGGCAAAGTCAGATTGCAAATATCTATCGTAGTGCTCTTTCAGATTTCTTGTTTAGATTAATATATCAATCTATGGGCTTGGGATGGGAACAGTTTACTCTGTGTAACATATCCACTATATAGAGGATATACTGACTAGCACTGAAAGTCCATTAAGGAAGAGGAAGTAATATGAAAATATGTTGTTTATATTATAACAGTATCTCTTATGCTTCACTAAATGTGTTTCAGTATATTCATATTATCCTTGAAGTCACATTCTACAACTCTCTAACACCGCCAAAGTACTTGATTTCCTCTGAGTGAAAGAACATCCCCTGTTCGTATTCAATTGTGTTAGTTATTATAACTTTAGAGAGTTTTCCACTGAATACATGCTCTTTCCACTGCCCAAGATCCTTGCAGTACTAGAGTTTAGATATTGCTCTTTTCATAGGGAGAACAGTGCTAATTCAGTGATCTCTTCTGTTTGACATGAGGGGCTGGGATTTATTCGTATAAGTGCTCCCTCATTTTAAATGCCATGCTTTTTTTATGAAGGACAAAGGAAGAAAGAGAACCTGTACTTAATTGTATGTGCTTTACTCAGGTTTCATTTCTAATTTTTATTTATTTATTTTTATTGCACTGAACAAAAGATCTGACATGAACAACTTTAAGGAGGAAAAATTTATTTTGGTTCATGGTTTCAGAGGTTCAGTTCATGGTCAGTAAATTTCATAGTTTGGGGATATTGGCAGAATATCATGGCAGAAGGGCATGGCAGAGGAAAGTAACTCAGGAATGGCAACCAGGAAGGAGACAGAAGGTGAGAAAGAGAGAGAAGACTCCACTGCTCAGGTGCAAAATATATGCCCCAAAGGACCTCTCCCACTCCCTGTAATCCAGTCATACCCTACTAACCCACAGTTATACCCAAGTTACTCCATATTATTGGGTTTATCTACTGATCCAGTTACATGTCTTAGAATCTAATCATTTCACCCCTGAAGATTCTTGCATTGTCTCACATGAGCTTTTGGGAACACCTCATATCTAAACTATACCAGCCTTCCAAGTGTCTACCTCTGAAGATATCCACAGTGGCTGCATTTCCTATAAGAGGGCTTCAGGATTCTATTTCCTTTCTTAGTAAGTATCCTCTCACCTGCCAGAAAGATGATTTCAAATTCAAGTTCTCCTGCTAGTCCTCCTGTTTCTAGTCCTGCTATACAATTGTTCTTAATTCTTCGGCTTGTAGCCTGTGATGAGAGGAGATGCTTAGCAGCTGTTGAATACTGGTCTCATTTTGAGAAAGTAATACATCTTATATTTTGTGATAGGCCAGAAACTTAAAAAAAAATTGGGCACAAAAAGTGGAAATGACATCTGAAACTCTTTTGTTTCCTGCATTGTGCTCAAAGTACAGATCTTTATTGCTAAGATTGAGAAAGGGAAAGCAAATTTAAAACTGTGTGAACTAGATAAAGAGTCCTGTAAATCACTAGACTGGCTGAGGTAAAGAGCCTAAATATAATTAAATTTACTGAGTATGCTCTCTCCTTTATCCTACATTGCAGATTTTTAACCTGTTTCTTCTATATAGATAGGCAAAACTGATGTGAATTTTTTTTTTTTTACCAAAGAAATCTTTAAATTTCTCAGAATATTATTTTATTCAATGAGTTGAAATGGTTATCAATAACTAACTTTGCTAAGTATTTTTCCATTTATTTTATTTGTTCTTTATATATATATATATATATATTATAATATATTATAATGTTATAATATATTATAATAATATTATAATAATATTAAATATTATATTATATATTATAATGTTTCCAATGGGGAAACCTGTGTGATTGCTATCATCTTAGTAGCTACTTATATGAAGCTAATGTTAAATTTACCTCTAATAATTTTCTGCTTGTTCACATACATACTTTATCAAAATATTATATCACTGGAAGGGTGAGAGAATATAAATGAAGGAAAACCTCAAATTATGTGAATTTATCCTGTCATCAGCATAATGCATATTTCAGTCATGAAAGATGCCAAGATATCATTTGCAACATGGTGTAATTGAACTCAGCCTTATTCATTGTCAGTATGCACAGAGAGTGTTACTGATCAAGGACCATACTAGAAAACTGAGTAGGAATTTTATGATCTACAGAGAAAGAGCCCATTATAAACAAAGAACACGAGATAACATGTGGTGGGTTTTAAAATAATGATTGTGCATGATATGAAATGAGTGATTTTGAGCAGAGTATTAAGCCTGTAATTCAGATTATTATGAACAGGGACCTTTGCTCAAATTTAGGTGGGAGTAACTGTTCTCACATCCTTTCTCTAGGAAGCACTGAAATACAAATGAGACCAGTAGAAAAGATATTTCCTGTGTATTTTGATATATTATTTGCTATTTCGTTTGGCCACTGAACTACTCAGGGTCATTAAATGTTCAGTAATATACAAGTTGATGAATATAGATAATGAAGTAATAAACATTTCCACCTTCAAAAGCTGAGACATTCTACCAATTAATTTTATCAGCTTATATTGTAGCTGAGGCACAAACACTTAACCTTAGCTTTGTCAGTCAAATATATGTACATCAGAATGACCCAAGGACAGAGAATGGAGATTGCTCTCTAGTTTGTTCTCTCTTTCTCTCTCTTTCTGTCTCCCTTTCTTTTTCAGTCTCTTTTCTCTGCCTCTTCTCAGAGTACCAGAGAGTACAAAATCTGGTTGCTTTTGCATTAGTTGATGCAATGAAAAACTCCACTAACTGGTTCTACTCAGCAAAAAGGGCAGCGTTTTTCTTGAACATAAAAGTTTATTGCTACTTTGTAACATTTCTGGAAAAGCGGTCTTCAGCCTTCTTTTACAAGCTTAACAAATCTGTGAGCTACCACATATTTCCTTCAGTTCTTTAGATACTTAATCACCCAGTCAGATTTTATTGTTGCAAATATGTATTCTAATTACTACAAGACTATAGGACAAAGGTGAGATTTAAGTGTTGCTCTTTCTTCCACAGACAGAGTTAAATGTTCCTTGATATTAATACACTACAATTCACTCTGAATCAATAAGTGTTAGAGTCGAAGCTAATAGTATTAAGACCCACATTGGTTCTGAAACTGGTGGCCACAATCTATGATAATTTGTCAGAGTATTGATATTAATGGTTTGGAAGACAAAGCGGGTTGGTGCCTTTATTATAACAGGCATAAGCAACACTGATGTTACCTTTCTGTATATTAAGTTGCATAAAACTCCACAGAGTAAAAGAGGAAACTGCCAAATACTAATGATATTTAACTAAACTTGTTTGTGAGTATTGTTTAGAAAGTTCTTGGTAAGTCCCTGAAATATTTAAGAACTGAAAAAAATGGGGCTTAGGAGATGAAGATTTCTAGCAAATTCTCTACTGTGTTAAGAGCTAGACAAATGTTCTTTGTTACTAAAATTATCTAAATGTTTCTCTGAATCACAAATTATATATATATATATATATATATATATATATATATATATATATATATATATATCCACATATATATATGTATATATGAATATGTATTTGGGGAAACATAAAAGTTATTCAAGACATAAAAACTATTCTTCGCATTTAACTATGGTAATTTCAGTCAATTTTATTACCTCAAAATGTGAAGAATGTCATTCAAGATTTTTGCTAATGGCCAAAATATTATGCTGCTAAAAGGACATTCACTACTTTTGAATTATTATTAATAAACTTTCACAGTCTCTATACTACATGTGAAGCACAGGTTGGTGCACATAAACAAATAAAGAATGGCATGCTAAATGTGACAAATGGCCTGCTAAATGTGACAAAAGGGGAAATGAGGAAACATTCTAGGAAACATTAAGAAAGGTAATCATATAAAAGATTACATGATGGAAAAAGAAAACAGCTGGATGGATGAGGACGTCTTGAACCCAAAGAGAATAAAGAAACTTCAAAAGGCATGATTGGTTTTGTTGTCAAAGTGGTTTTAAATGCTAAAAATTCATATTTGTATGAACCACGGAATATGCTAATCTACTGAGGATTTTGTATAAAGGTCTATTGCAGACTTTTATTGTTCTATTCTGTAAATTGACTTTCATCAGACTAGCTTCTCATATGAATAATTTTCCTGTCTCTGCTTGTTGTTTATTGGATTGAATAATTGGCATTTTGATGACTGTTTTGAAAGTGCTAGTTCTAGTGCTTGACTGAGCTGTTCCTATTGCATTCAGGCACTGAATTTGTGTGGAAGCCATTCACATTTCAGATTCTAATTCAAATCATAAATCAAAGTTCTGAATATAAAGGGTTATGAATAGGACAGCTCTATATAGATTCACAACAAACTAAATTAACCCATAGGCTAGAATGGAAAGCTAAGGATGTCTTTCAATTAGAACCAATTGGCTATTGAAACAAAAATTTATGCAGCTAGAGAATACAAAACAGATTGGAGAAAATAAGTCCTGTGAGGGCTTTATTTGACATAAACATGAGATTGTCATGTCGTTCTTTGCATTTAACTGTGGTACTTTCAGTCAATTCTAGTACCTTAAAACGTGAATTTTTCTAAGAGTTTTCTATATAAAAATGGTTGTTTTCTTTAGACCTGATATGCTATATTCAGCATTAATTTTCATTAAATTTGAAAGTGTTTTATATTATATGCATAAACGTATGTTCTAAAGTAAGCCTAATTTCTAAATTTTAATATTATTACATATAATTTTTAACATTGTTATATGTTTTTATGATTTAAATTTTTTTTTAGTTGTCAGTTGACCATTATTTATTTATTTGCAGTGCTGAGAACTGAAACAAGTGCCTCAGAAATGCTAGGCAGGAACTCTACCACTGAGCCACAAGCCCAGTCCCATTTTCTATGATTTTGTATCAGTGCATTATAGTTATATATCATAGTGGTGTTCATTTTGACATATTCATAACTGCATATAACTTAGTTTGCTCCATTTCATTGCCAGTACTCTTTCCCTTTTCTTCGCCATTCCCCTGATTACCTTCCTCTATTCTATTGGTCTTCCTTTTATTTATTTATTTATTTATTTATTTATTTATTTATTTATTTATTTATTTCCATTTGGTAAACTATAGTTATATATAAAATGGAATGCATTGTGATATACTCATGCTTACACACAGCATAACTTTGAAATTTTGAAATTTTTTTTTCAAAAAGCTGCTTACCATAGGCAATTATTTAGACTCCATAATGACAAATGTTTTCCTCACATGTTAACTTAACAAAATTTGTCAGAGCTTATACCCATATACTATTTATGCCCTGTACTTGTGATCATTGAGTTCTTGTATATCTTATAGGCATCTTGGAAGGGAGCAATAAAACAATTTATCAGTGAAGAAATATCTCCTTTTTAATGAGTTGAGTTTTTCTGTATTTAAAATAAAGAAATATTTCTAATCATGCAAATTCTTTAAGAAGCTAAGAAAATTTTCATTTTAAAATATGGGAAATAGATATAAAAACATTCTTTTGCTTTCTTTTTTTAGAAAGAAGACCCAGTTTGTTCAAAGATATGTCTTTTTCTGCCTTTTCCCTCTTTGTTTTCCCTTGAATGTTTTATTTATGATTACCAAATAATAAAGGAGAAGATAAAACTCAAACACGGGAACAGATTGTCAACATGTACATGGCACAACAAAATACCAAGTTTATTGCCCAAAATACCTGGAGCAACACAAGAAGTCTCACTGTCATGTTTTCTGGCACTCTAAAGGACTTAACAGGCTCATGGGAGTGAAAGAAAAGACTGTGTTAGAAACATTTCCTACAAATATTACCTAAATGTTGTTATAGTTTGAAATGCACAGGATTTATGTCTGATATAATTTTTTCATTCTATTAATGTCATGCAAATCTCAATGAAATATAAGGATTTTTTACCAATTATCTTGAAATGTGAAAATATCTCCTATGTATCATATAAAGATGAATAAGTTTATGTTGACATAAAGATATCTGATTCAAAGATTTTTTTAAAATTTCCTTAAAATAATTGTTAGTTTATATACCTTTAAGTACTCAAATTATTCTTTTTTTTTTTTGGTTTTATAAAATGTAAGGTACCAGTGTAAAATTCAAACTAGAAAATAACAACAGCTTAAAAATCAAAATTGCCTGGATCTGACTATCATGAATAATGGTAGTAATTGTAAAATAGAATTACAAAGACAATAGCTAAAAATAAGAGATGTCTAATTTATATTCACTCTTCTACTTTTAATGAGGATACTTTTATTTGACACTGATATATGCATCAGAATCTTAAAAGAAGATGCAAATTCAGAAACTAATCATTACTTTTGGAACTATGAGTACAAATTGGACAAAAGACTCCTATTTTCAGTGTGCAGGTTATGACAGTTTCATATTTTAAATATATTTATTAATATATTAGGGCTTGTTTATTTTTAAAATCAAATATCTGCCAGTACCAATGCCACCTGATGTTAAAATTTGGTTAAATACTTCAGGAAAAATACTAACTTTTTTACTAACTTTTTGATCTTCTATTCAGGCATTCCTGCAGTCAGTCACTCACCAACCAGTTGTTAAGGACTTCATTTGCAGTTGTGCTATGAACTCCCTTGAAGTTTTTGTTTCTATGACTCTGAGATAATGAGCGAGGTAAACACTAGGAATAACAAAACACCAATATTAAAGGAATCTGGGTCCTTAATGACTGAACATTCATAATTTCAGTGGCAATCAACCAATGTATGGACTTTTTCTCCCCTTTTTTCTTTCTTTTTGTCTGTGAGAAAAGATATTAGCTTTTATCTTGTGCAAACCACTAGTACTTTGCAGGTTAGTTGTGATAACAGACACAGGCATGGAAATTATTGCGAAACAACTAACACAAATAGGAAAAAGTGTTGAATAGAAGAAAATAACATTCACAGTCTATGGAGTGATGATATGAATCAAAGAAAATAAATTTTAAACGAAAGTGCTAAGAGGATAGAGACCTATACATTCTTGTTATCCTTTTCCCCACCTATGGATCAAGTGAGGAGATATTAGGGAACAAAGTTTTGTAGGGAAAACATAAGGAAGTAGATTAATTGAAAGATTAGAGATGTCTACTTAAAGGACATCATATAAAGGAATCCAGATCTGTTGATCCACACTGCTGGATAAGGGCAGGCACCATCATTAGAGAAAAACTAGGCTGTAACTCAAGAACCACAGAAAAAGAATACAATCTGCCGAAAGCAATGTTCTTTTTTTTTTTTTAAGAGAGAGAGATAATTTTTTAATATTTATTGTTTAGTTTTCAGTGGACACAACATCTTTATTTTATTTTTTTATGTGGTGCTGAGGATCAAACCCAGCGCCCCGTGCATGCCAGGTGAGCGTGTTACCTCTTGAGCCACATCCCCAGCCCCGAAAGCAATGTTCTTGAGAGAGGACCCTCAGTCACAGTTAAGTCCCTTATCTTCAGCCATATCACCTTGATCAGTCAATCTAGTGACACTAACCTGAGCACAAGCTAACCTATCCTGATATTCCTGACCCACAAAAACTGTCAGAAGATAAGTTCATGTTATTTTAAGTTCCTAAACTTGTAGTTATTTGTCAGATGGTGACAGAAAACATACACACTAGATAATTAGTACAGAATAAATAACACTCAAGATGATGATGTGACCCTGGTGTACCTAATCATTAAATTTAAATTGAAAAAAAAAATGTAATTTTATACATCTTGAGTGTCCTTTTGCAAATAAATTGATTATAATAAATTTTCTTTTGTTTCTGTCAAAGACACCCATTACAGTGTCATCTTTCATTAAAGAATCACAGAAAAATATAATCTATTAAATAAAGGTTTATCCTTTTCAATACTTTCTTCTTTCTTTTCTTCCTTCTGTCCTTCGTTCTTTCGTATTTTTCTTTTTTTATAGTGCGGATGAAACCTAGGACTTCTTGCATCATAGGAAGTACTCTACCACTGAGCTACATCCCTAACCCTTTTAATTTTCATTTTGAGATAGGGTATCAATATGTTGCCCAGGCTCGCCTCCAATTTGTAATTCTTCTACCTCAGCCTTCCGATTAAGTGGGATTACAAGTTTATAGTTAGACTCCAAGAATAAATTTACCACTGACTTTTTCTTTCTTGTTGTTATGCTGAGTGTCCTATATTTCGATATCACTTACTACTCAGCATTTGAAACTGTATCTCAATGAAACACTTATAGAGCTAAAAAGACAGAAGAATATGTCTCAGAAGACACTGGCCAGAAAAAAATGTTAAGAAGCCAGAAAAAAGATGTTAAAAAGCACTGCACTTAAGTTTAAAATGTTATTATGTGCATTTTCTAAAATAAGCAAGTAATTCCTACTTTCCTCTTGCTGAAATTATTTTAAAATAAATAGAATATTAAAATAGAATTTTAGATAAAAAACATGTGCATTTCCACTAAATTACCAGACACTAGAAAGAGTTTAAGTTTTACTTCTATTTCATAATTTACATACATAAAAGAAGATTAAATCTGTTCTTTCTATTAATATTTCATTAGTGTATGATAATTATACATAACATTGGGGCTCATTTTGATATAATTATGCATGCATAGAATATAATTTGCTCAAATTCAGTCCCCAGTACTTCCTCTCACCCATTTCCCTCCCAATGTTTCTTTTCCTCTACTCTATTGTCATTTCTTATATGTGTTTAGTTTTTTTTTTTTTAATTAGTGAAGTGTTAATATAAATAAAGGTGAAATCACTGTGGCATATTCATATATGTGCTTGGCAAAGCATGGTCAGTTTCATTCCACTGGCTCTTCATCCTTCTCCTAAATTCCCTTCCTCCACTACACTGATCTTTCTTCTAGTTTCATAGAAGAATGAAATTTTTGTTTTTTGTTACTGTAGTCTAGCTTCCATATATGGGAGAAAAATATTTGACCCCTGTCATTCTGAATCTGATGTATTTTGTTTAATATGATATTCTCCAGTTCAGTAAATGCCATAATTTTATTCTTCTTTATGGCTGAATAAAAAAACTTCATTGTGTATATATGCCACATTTTCTTTATCCATTCATCTGTCATTAGGAGTCTGAACTGTTGTGAATTGGAATGCTATAAACATTGATGCAGCTCTAGTGTACTGATTTAGATTTTGAGTATATATTAAAGAGTGGGATAGCTGGGTCATACAGTGTCTCTGGTTTCCATTTCTAGTTTTTTGAGGAATCTATACACTGCTTTTCAGAATTTTTGTACTAACTTGTAGTCCCACAAACAATGTATGAGTGTACCTTTCTTCCCCCGCTTCTTCACAAGCATTTTCTTATATTTGTATTCATGATGATTGCCATTCTGACTGAAGTGAGATAGAATCGCAAAGCAGTTTGATGTTCATTTATTTGATTGGTAGAGCTGTTGACCATTTCTTCATATACTTTTTGGTCATTTTTGTTTGTTCTTTCAAGAAATGTCTGTTTTGTTTTTTGCCATTTTATTAATTTGGTTAATTGCTGAATATTTTTTAAGGTTTTTGGTTCTTTATATATTCTGGATATTAATCCCTGGAACAGCAGGTGAGAAATAACTTCTCCCATTCAATAGACACTTCATACTATAAATTGTTTCCTTTGCTGGCAGAAGCTGTTTAATTGTATGTCATCACACTTACCAAATTTTGTTTCTATTTCTCACACTTCAGGAGTCACTTTAAGAAAGTCAGTGCTGCACCAAGAAATTTTCTTCTAGCAATTATGGATTTTCTGGTCTAATACCTAGAATTCCTCAGTCTTTGATCTGCTTTGAGTAGGGTAAGATATAAGGAACTAGTTTCTCTTTTTTTTTCTTCTTCTTCTTTTTTCTTTTTGTTTTGTTTTTTTGGGGGATACTGGGGTGAGGGCAGGATTGAACTCAGGGACACTCAACCACTGAGTCACACCTCAGCCCTATTTTTGTACTTTATTTAGAGACAGGATCTCACCAAGTTTCTTAGCACCTGGATTTTGCTGAGTCTAGCTTTGAACTTGCTATCCCCCTGCCTCAGCATCCCAAGCCAATGGGATTATAGGCCTGTTCCCTGCAGGATCTAATCACTTTAGCTCCACATAGATAACCAGTTTTCCCAGCACCTTTTGTTAAAAAGTTTCTTTTCAAGTATCAGATGACCATATTTAAGTGGATTTATCTCTGTGTCCTCTATTATATTTTATTCATATTCATGTCTGATTTTGCTGCCAATACCATACTGTTTTGGTTACTACAGTATAGCTATTTGAGCCTTGGTATTGTGATGCCGTCAATATCATTCTTCTTGCTCATGATTGTTTTGGCTATTCTGTGTTTCTCACTCTCCCATTCAAATTTCATAGACTGCAAGAGAAAAATGTGTCACATTTATAGGGTAAACCAATTTTAATTTCAACTGATTTCAAAATAAGACCCTAAAAGCTATGAGGTCTTGGAGTGATATATACCTAGCCCTGAAGAATACATGTTCCAAATAATACTACTATATTCAGAAAAACTATCCTTCAGAATTGAAATTGAAATAAAAATATTTCAAGATAAGCAGAAAGGAAAAGAATTCATAACCACTAAACTTATACTACAAAACATACTCAATGAAATATTTAATGCAGAATTTAAAAACAAAGCTGAAAATCACCATAGGCATGAATTGCCCAAGAAAAATAGTCAAGTAAAGAGAATCATATCTGAATTAAACATTGGAAATAAATTAAAAATTCAGTAATTAAAAATCATCTTTTCAAAGTAACATTGAATAGAAATGTTCTGAACTCTCCATTGAAAAGTCATAGATAGGCACATTGAATTTATAAGCAAGACCAAACTTGGTCTTCTTGTTGTTTATCAGAGATTATATGTTGTTTATAAGAGACTCATCTTGCAGGCAAACACAGCTATAGACTAAAGGCGAAATGATGGGAAAAAGATATGCAATATATTGAAACCAAAAGCAGACAGAGGTAGCAACTCTTATATCAGACAATGTAGACTAAGAGACAAAATTAATTGAAGGAAACAAAAATGGTCACTTCATACAGGTTAAAGGAACCATCCACTGACAAGATGTAGTGATTCTAAATATACCTTTTTTTAAAAATTATTTTATTGTTGGTTGTTCAAAACATTACATAGTTCTTAATATACCATATTTCACAGATTGATTCAAGTGGGTTATGAACTCCCATTTTTAACCCGTATACAGATTGCTGTGTCACATCAGTTACATTTCCATTGATTTACAAATTGCATTTCTAGTGACTGATGTATTCTGCTGTCTATCCCATTCTCCACTGTCCCCCCTCCCCTCCCCTCCCCTCCCCTCCCCTCCCCTCCCCTCCCCTCCCCTTCTCTCTCTCCATCCCCTCTACTATAAATCATTTCTTCCACTTATATAATTTTTCTCCTACTCCTCCTTTCCTCTTATATGTAATTGTGTATAACCCTGAGGCTCACCTTCCAATTCCATGCAATTTCCCTTAACTCTCCCTTTCCCTCCTGCCTATCATCCCTGTTTAATGTTAATCTTCTTCTCCAGCTCTTCGTCTCTACCCTGTCCTTGGTTACTCCCCTTATATCAAAGAAGACATTTGACATTTGTTTTTTAAGTATTGGCTAGCTTCACTTAGCATAATCTGCTCTAATGCCATCCATTTCCCTCCAAATTCTATGATTTTGTCATTTCTTAATGCAGAGTAATACTCCATTGTGTATAAATGCCACATTTTTTAATCCATTCATCTATTGAAGGGCTTCTAGGTTGGTTCCACAATCTTACTATCGTGAATTGTGCTGCTATGAACATCGATATAGCAGTGTCCCTGTAGCATGCTCTTGTTAGGTCTTTAGGGAATAGACTGAGAAGGGGAATAGCTGGGTCAAATGGTGGTTCCATTCCCAGCTTTCCAAGAAATCTCCATACTGCTTTCCAAATTGGCTGCACCATTTTGCAGTCCCACCAACAATGAACAAGTGTACCCATTTCCCCGCATCCTCGCCAGCACTTGTTGTTGTTGGACTTCTTAATGGCTGCCAATCTTACTGGAGTGAGATGGTATCTTAGGGTGGTTTTGATTTGCATTTCTCTGACTGCTAGAGATGTTGAGCATTTTTTCATGTACTTGTTGATTGATCGTATGTCCTCCTCTGAGAAGTGTCTGTTCAGGTCCTTGGCCCATTTGTTGATTGGGTTATTTGTTATCTTATTATCTAATTTTTTGAGTTCTTTGTATACTCTGGATATTAGGGCTCTATCTGAAGTGTGTGGGGTAAAGATTTGTTCCCAGGATGTAGGCTCCCTGTTTATCTCTCTTATTGTTTCTTTTGTTGAGAGAAAACTTTTTAGTTTGAGTAAGTCCCATTTGTTGATTCTGGTTGTTAACTCTTGCACTATGGGTGTCCTATTGAGGAATTTGGAGCCTGACCCCACAGTATGTAGATCATAGCCGACTTTTTCTTCTATCAGACGCCGTGTCTCTGATTTAATATCGAGCTCCTTGATCCATTTTGAGTTAACTTTTGTGTATGGTGAGAGAAAGGGATTCAGTTTCATTTTGATGCAAATGGATTTCCAGTTTTCCCAGCACCATTTGTTGAAGATGCTATCCTTCCTCCATTGCATGCTTTTAGCCCCTTTATCAAATATAAGATAGTTGTAGTTTTGCGGATTGGTTACTGTGTCTTCTATTCTGTACCAGTACCATGCTGTTTTTGTTACTATTGCTCTGTAGTATAGTTTGAAGTCTGGTATCGCTATACCACCTGATTCACACTTCCTGCTTAGCATTGTTTTTGCTATTCTGGGTCTTTTATTATTCCATATGAATTTCCTGATTGTTTTAAAGGCAATATCACAACAGACACTTCAGAAATACAGAAGATAATCAGAAATTACTTTGAATCCTTATACTCCAATAAAATAGAAGATAGTGAAGGCATCGATAAATTTCTTAAGTCATATGATCTGCCCAGATTGAGTCAGGAAGATATAGACAGCCTAAACAGACCAATAACAATAGAGGAAATAGAAGAAACCATCAAAAGACTACCAACTAAGAAAAGCCCAGGACCGGACGGGTATACAGCAGAGTTTTACAAAACCTTTAAAGAGGAACTAACACCAATACTTTTCAAGCTATTTCAGGAAATAGAAAAAGAGGGAGAACTTCCAAAGACATTCTATGAGGCCAACATTACCCTGATACCTAAACCAGACAGAAACACTTCAAAGAAAGAAAACTACAGACCAATATCTCTAATGAACCTAGATGCAAAAATCCTCAATACAATCCTGGCGAATCGGATTCAAAATCGTATCAAAAAAATTATACACCATGATCAAGTAGGATTCATCCCTGGGATGCAAGGCTGGTTCAATATATGGAAATCAATAAATGTTATTCACCACATCAATAGACTTAAAAATAAGAACCATATGATCATCTCGATAGATGCAGAAAAAGCATTCGACAAAGTACAGCATCCCTTTATGTTCAAAACTCTAGAAAAATTAGGGATAACAGGATCATACCTCAACATTGTTAAAGCAATCTATGATAAGCCACAGGCCAGCATCATTCTGAATGGAGAAAAATCGAAGGCATTCCCTCTAAGATCTGGTACAAGACAGGGATGCCCTCTCTCACCACTTCTGTTCAACATAGTCCTCGAAACACTGGCCAGAGCAATTAGACAGACGAAAGAAATTAAAGGCATAAAAATAGGAAAAGAAGAACTTAAATTATCACTATTTGCAGACGATATGATTCTATACCTAACAGACCCAAAAGGGTCTACAAAGAAACTATTAGAGTTAATAAATGAATTCAGCAAAGTGGCGGGATATAAAACCAACACGCATAAATCAAATGCATTCCTGTATATCAGCGACAAATCCTCTGAAACGAAAATGAGGACAACTACTCCATTCACAATATCCCCCCAAAAAATAAAATACCTGGGAATCAACCTAACAAAAGAGGTGAAAGACCTATACAATGAAAACTACAGAACCCTAAAAAGAGACATAGAAGAAGACCTCAGAAGATGGAAAAATATACCCTGTTCATGGATAGGCAGAACTAACATCATCAAAATGGCGATATTACCAAAAGTTCTCTATAAGTTCAATGCTATCCCAATCAAAATTCTAAATGTACCTTAAATGAAAGTACAGCTATGTAAATAAAAATAAACCCTTCTAAATATAAAGAACCAAAAATACTGGGTAATTTCAATACACTTCCCACACCATTAGATAGGTCAGCCATACATAAACTAAGCAAAGAATCTTTAGAGATAAAAAAAAAAAATAGCATCAACAAAATGGGCCTAGTGGACATCTATAGAATATTTCATCCATTGACAACCTAATTTATTTTCTTATCAACATCACAGAAAACTTTCTTTAAAATTGATCATAAATAGCCATAAAGGATATTTTAGCAAATACAACTGCCCCCCAAAAAGCATAGAGATAATTCCTTTGATCCTATTAGATCATAATGAACTGAAATTAGAAATCAATGCAAGATAAGAAACAAAAAAACATTCTAACACCTGGAGATTAAATTATACACTTTTGAATATGAATGGATCACAGAAAAAATTGGGGGAGAAAATTTTTTAAATGTTCTTAGAAGCAAATGAGAATAGAGATACAACATATTAGAAACACTGGGAAAGTATAAAAGCAGTTCCAAGAGGAAGGTTTATAGAACTGAATTTCTACATTAAAAAATGGGAAAATAACACATAAATGATCTAATATTACACTTAAAGACCACAGAAGAACAAACTAGCATCAAAATCAATAGAAGATAAGAATAAATTAAAATTCCATTAAAATTTATAGAATTGAGAAAAAATGCAAAGCATAAATGAAATGAAGAGTTGGTTCTTTCAAAAAATAAACAAGATTGATAAACCCTTAGCCAAACTAACCAAAGGAAAGAGAAGACCCAAATCAATCAAATCAGAGATGAAAGAGTAAATATCATTATAGATATTTCTGAATCCATCACATTGTTAGAAAATATTTTGAAAATTAATTTTCCAATAAACTAGAGAATCTTGAATATATTGACAAATTCCTAGAGATTTACAACCTACTGAAATTGAACCATGAGAATATAGAAAATTTAAACAATCAATATCAAGAAATAAATTGAAGCAGCTATTAAAAGACTTCAACAAAGAAAAGCCCATAACCATATGAATATTCAGTAGAGTTCAACTAGAGATTTCATCCAATCCTCCTCAAATTTTACATAAAAAAGAAAGGGAGGGAACACTACCAAATTAATTCAGTGAAACCAGTATTACCCTGATATAAAAGGAAGACAAAGACACAGCAAGGAAAAGAAAAACCAAAACAAAACTTGAGACCACTATCCCAAAAAATACATGCAAAAAAAATGGCAAACTGTATTGGAAAACACATTAATATGATAGCATACCATAATCAAGTGGGTTTCACCCCAGACGTGTAAAATTGGTTCAGTATATGCAAAACAATAAGTGTAATTCACCACATGGAGTTAAGAACAAGAATAACATGAACAATAAATGCATTAACAGCATTGGACAAAGTCCGGCACTCATTCATATTGAAAGTACTAAAGAAACTATGAATAAAAGTAATTTACCTCAACATCGTAAATGTATATGAAAAACTATAGTCAATATCATAATGCACAGAGAAAAACTGGAAATGTTTTCTCTAAAAACTGAAACAAGATGTCCACTCTCACCAATGCTATTCAATAAAGTCCTTGAAACTCTAGCCTGAGCAATCAGGCAAGAGAAGGAAATTGAAAGAAGACAAACAGGAAAATAAGAAGTTGAGTCATCTCTGTTATATATTCCTATATTTAGAAGATGTAAAAAACTTCACCAGATAACTTCTAGAGCTGATAAACCAAGCAAAGTAGCAGTATATAAGATCAGCATACATAAATTTATCACTCTCCTTTACTCCTGTAATGAATCTGCTGAAAAGAGATGTTACAAAATTTTTCCCATCCACAACAACCAAACAAAAACAAAAACAAAAATTTGGAAATAAATTCAACTAAGGAGGTCAAATACCTCTGAAAACAGAAATAGTAAATATGTTAGAAGACGGAAAGACCTCCCATGTACTTGGATATGCATAGATAATACGGTCAAAATGGCAGTGCTATCAAAAGTAATATTAAGATTCAATGCCATACCCATCAAAATACCAATGATATTCTTCACAGAATTAGAAAAAATAGTTGTCAAATATGTTCTTAAAGTTATTGTCTTTAAAAAGCATATCTGAGGCTGGAGTTGTGGCTTAGTGGCAGAGCGCTTGCTTTGCACATGTGAGGCACTTAGTTCAATCTTCAGCAACTCATAAAAATAAATAAACCAAATGAAGATATTGTGTCCATCTATACTTTTAAAAAAATTTAAAAAAAAATACAAAGCGCCTCTGAAGCCTAAACTGTTTTGGGACAATTCAACATTTAACTCTCATTTATAACTGCATTCATCCTCAGGTATCAAATTTAAAAACACAATGTGGATTAGCAAAGGAAAAAAAAAACATTTTTTTAAGAAAATGTATCAGTAGAGGCCGTTTTAAGTTGAATTATTAACTAAATATAAATTTCTTAAAAATTTAAGACTAAAACTTAAATGAGCAATAATATCCAAAATCATGAGTATTCTTTACATCATTTGGCAAGTTCTTGAAAATCATCAATTATTTTCATTCCAGATATTGAGAAGTATAGTTCACTTCTGGTAAAAATGAGATAATTATTATTTTTTTAAAGAGAGAGATAAGAGAGAGAGAGAATTTTTTTAATATTTATTTTTTAGTTTTCAGTGGACACAACATCTTTATTTTTATTTTTATTTGTTTGTTGTACTGAGGATAGAACCCAGCGCCTTGCACATGCCAGGCGAGCACGCTACTGCTTGAGCCACATCCCCAGCCTCCAGAGATAATTATTTTTAAAGAGGACAAAAAAAAAAAAAAACCATAATATTATGTGTAGCTTTTTCCCAGAATAAAATATTTGAACATGTTATCATTTTTAAATTTTTTAACTTTAGTTTTTAACTGAAACATAAAGAAAATATAATAATAAGCCAGGTGCAGTGACACATTCCTGTCTTCCTAGCAGTTCAGTATGCTGAGGACATTCACAAGTTCAAAGCTAGCCTCAGAAAATCAGCAAAGCCCTGAGCAGCTTAGCAAGACCCTGTCTCAAAACATAAATTTTTATTGTGGCTCAATGGTCAAGCAATCCTGGGTTCAATCCCTGGTACTCACCCCCTCAAAAAAAAAGTTTAATAAGCATTCTGAAAAGATGTATTACACACTTCCTTCCCCTAAATTTGAAACATTATGTGCTTTGTTAAGACTGGTTCCATAGCTATTTGAAATTATATGATAAGTTTTATCAATTAATATTTGATAGTCACAGGGGATTTGTTACAATTCTAAGTCCTACAGGAAAAAAAAAAAGAGACAGAATGATGGGGGCTAAAGGAAATTTTTCACTCTCTACAGCTTTCTTTTTTTTTTTTTAAACAGAACTACACATCACCTGCATTCCTACCTTTCACCACCTTCTGGCAATGGTCTCTGAAAATAGTTTCAAAGAATTTTGCACATCTCCCTCTGAGCTCTGGCAGCCCTCTCTTACATATCCATCAGTGTCAGGCCTAATGTCAGGGGCTCCTTAGGTAGAGGGTCCAACTTCATCTCTACTACCAACCTGCAGGTGCATGAGGAGATGCATGAGGCAGTAAAATAAAGGCAAACTTTTATTTAAAATTCACCATGATTATAAGGAATGTGAGAAAAAGAGGGCAAAGAAGCAAGATGCTACTGCCTTTGAGAATATGCTAAATTATATTTGCTCTTTTTGGCCGGCAGTAACATTAAGACTTTTAACTCCCTTCATTTCATGCATGTATTATATTTCTAGTTCTCTGTTGATTTTGCACAGGACATGAAGAAATCACAATGGGAATAAACCAATATAAGAAATATTGTAAGTGGTCTGTATTACTACTCATCTTCTTGAAGATTTGTGTCACAATTAAAATCTCAGAATTAAAAAATGGTTTTATTTAAAATATTGCCCACTTGTAAAAAAAAAAAAAAGGCCAAAAGCATCAACAACTTTGTCATTGACATGTAATATTTCTGAGACTATTTTAAGCTTTTCTGAAATAGGGTAAATATATGATATTTTAACATTTTGAAATTCATCCCTGATGACATAATATTTTCACCTTTTTTATTTGTCAAATGCAGAAACTGAACATAAATACTACTAAGAAAATGCTGACAAAATAGATAACGTGTAATAAAGCATGTGTTCTTGCATGTAGTTTTACTAACTTTCCCTATAATTTATATGGAAATCTTCATAAACTCTACAAATAGAGCTAGCAATATAGATGCTTAAAATTTTTCTTTAGAATTGCTGGATGCATAGGCCTTTGAACTCCACTTCAGACCTTTATTTAAACAATGTACCACTTTAGGCTTCTCCTTCTAATTATCACACTGGCAAATCTTGTAATGTGGAGAATTGACACCAAATTACTCATGTTCTAATTATGAATGTTTCTCATAAGGATTTTGTTAATCAAAGAAGGAGAGAAGACACTCTGTGGCTTAGATTGGTCTGCAACTTAAATAGCACATGTCAAGTGGTTTCATCAGGAAAAGAGTTATTATGTTATTTGGCTAATTTGTCAAAGGCTTTTTGTTATCAGTTTCCTAAGAATAAGTGAAAAAAAAAAAAAAAACTTATTACACAGGGTTGCTGTCATCTCCAGATCTTGTACCTCTGTTTGGGGATATAAAGTGAGAGCAGTGTTAGTTCTGTTCCTCGTCCAGCTTTCTGGAATCAACACAGAAGTGACTTAACAGTTCTGGTTCAGCCCCACTCCTACCACACATGGTCGCCTGCACTCACCCACACCATCACCACCTCCATCTCCACCACGGAATGGTTCAGCTACACATGAGTAAAGACAGACAGCTGTGCCTGTGAACAGAAATACAGACAGATACTTTTCCATCATCTCTCATACTTATTCAACTTGAAGAACCAAAGGGAAAGGTCTTTAAATATGGACATTAAAAATTTCATGGCGAAAGCCCAGCAATGCAGTTTTTACTACTTGTCATTTATGGTCAAATGTAAAATAAAGAATAAGTGACTTGAAAATAATATTTACTGACATCTCTAGGTAAAGAACAAAATATTTCTTCTTTTATTTTAAGTCTTTGAAAAAATATTACAAACAGCAGGGACTCATTTATAGACTTGACAGGAAAATTTCTGGTTAGACTTAATGCCTTTGAAAAGGAGCTAAATTATCTCAAGGCTACACATGAAAATGCCTAACAGCAAGTTCTATTTCTTACAAAATAAAACTTCTAATAAATGCACTGCATATATTCCTTTGTGGATGTCATCTGGAGACATTTTTCCTGAAGAAGAATAAATGACTGGGGTTTTTCTAGAGATTGCTGCCTTTAACTGGAAAAAAATTACAGTTCTAAAAAGTTTTGTTTCTCTATATGCATTCTTTGGGGTCTGTCTAACCTGTTACCCTCCAATTCTCAGTCATTATGACCATTGCATTTATATCTTTCTGAAGAAGAGGATAGACTGTTGAGACTTTTCCTCACTTGAAATATGTGAATTTTCTCTTTTCCCAAGAAGGGAAAAAATTGACTCATTTATTTATAGAAATATATTTTACTTGGCATTTACTGTATTCTTTATACTTATGAAATAGATACTATAAGTTATTGAATAGAATCTTATGGAAATAAAGTATGTAAAATAGTTTGGTGACATAGTGTCATCCATAAAATTCTATTTATATTATAACAATATGAAATACATGTACCTACTCCTTATAATATTCTATAAAGAATGTTGTAAGAAAGCTTGACTAGAAGATCATGATAAGCTACTACATGATGCTTAATAAGTGAATTCAAGCTATAACCAAACACTTTCCATAGCAAGTCATTTAGTATAGTGACTTATCTTTAGGGGAAACAATTCTATAACTTTAACCAAAAAATATACTTCAAACCAAATATTGATCTCTCATCAAACCAAGGAGATGGAACATACTACAAAGTCCTTTTGTCTACCTCTTTTTATCCAAATGTTAGTTATCAAAATCAGATTATTCTCTTTTTATCTTCCACTAGCTTAATGGGAATAGGTCATATTATTCTTTCAAAAACAGTTTTAATATATCTACTGTTGTCAAATATTCAACTATTATATCTTAGGTAGTCATTAACTATTAGAAGTGAATAACATAGCAAATAAAATTCCATAATTTCTGAGGTAATCATTTGATCCACCCCAATTTACCCAAATTCATGAAAATCATGATGTAAAGTGAAAAATAAGATCCTTATATGGTCTTTGGGTCCTTTTACAAATATTTTTTGTTTGAGCATAGCATTCTTAAAGACAAAGATAATCAGTTTTACTAGTCAGGTTAAACTAAAACGCTGAGTAAAAGTCACCACCAAACCTTTTCATTTGCCCTAGTAGTTAAATCTCAGTTAAATCCCGTAAGTGTGGACATGTTTTCTGCAAGACTACCTTCTATCTGCTATTAAGCCTCCTTTCATCTTGTAGCCTCTACCATTACTGACTTTGTCACTGTTGCCAGGGAAGAAGAACTATGGAAAGTTCATGTTCTATGCTTTGTTCAAGACATTATATGAATAACTTCTGATTATTGTTCATAAATTAGAATTAATCTTATTACTCTACTATGCTCTTAAGTTAATAACAACATTATCATCCCTATTGTTAGAATGGAAAAGAAATATAGATGGTGATTGGTTACAGATAATGTCTTCTAAGAATTTCTACCTCAGAATTCATCTCCTATAATTAAAAACTCCAGTGTCTATGTGGAGCTGGGTAACCTCTGACACTTGTTAATTGCCTATTTATTCATAATTTATGTTTTATGCTTCTTTCTTTTCCACTATTTATTAAATTACTTGGATCAGCAGTCTTATATTAAAAGTTTTGTATCTTTAGTACAACATACTATATGTTTTTTTTCTGAAATAAAAAAATATTTTTAAAATAAATGGATACAGGAATGAATGGTAGATGGCCATTCAGTGCTACTCTTTGTAGATAATTTTATTACATTATCATAACTCTGGCTAATTATCAATCTCCTAGTTTTATTCAAATCAAACAGTCTTAGTAAAGCATATCTTCATAAATCCGTAGTAAAGCATATCTTCATAAACCCATCTCAATATACTGAAACTTTGTCAGAAATATTCATTTATAATTCCCCATTATAATGTGAAGCGTAATAGAAATGGAAGTAAGGAGAAAGCATAGTGACTTATACCAAGGGATTAGATTTTGCAGTTGGAATCAAATCCTAGCTATATACTTAACGATGTAATCTTGAGCAGAAGTTTTGATTGAACTCTGTGCCTTAATAACATTTTCTGTGTCATGGAGTGAGAAAAACATTAACAGTCTCATAGACTTTAAAAAAATATAATGTTTTACTCCCTGTGACAGAAAAAAAAATAAGAGGAAGCTAGAGCCAGGTAGTAATACATTCTGTCATATTTAGGGATTATATTTTTACACAGTGCTTTTCTCTTCAAGACTATAGTTTACCCTGAATTTCGGGAACCATTGAAATCTTTTTTAGAAACAAACAGTGGTATCAAAATCAATGACTCCTCTTAGAAAGTTTCAGGAATATTTAATAAAAATATCGGTTCTTACCAGATTAAAAATGTTTGGGATTCAAATATGAAGCAATAGACAAATCATAGTATGTGCAATCAAAATTTTTGTTCTTCTGAATCAGATAGGCTAGAGAACAATTAAAGACTGTGCTCAGTATATAAGTCCTCACCATTCCTTAGAGTCTCGTTTTGCTACCAAGGCATCAAGCTGATTCTGAAATTCAGGAAAATTTTAATGCTGAGTCATAATAGATTACTGACTGGTTACAAAAGTTATAGTTAGTTTTCAATAAGAATATATTCCAAAATTTTACTGAAGTAGATAGTAAATAAAAACTGTCTGCATTTATGGAATCAAAAACAAAAATACTTCCCCCCAATGACAAAGGCAATGCTTCATTATTGGGGAAAACTGGAAAAATATCTTAGGCTAAGCGCTGATTTTCTGTGCTATGGCAATACTAAAAGACCCATACTTATATATGCTATAATTATGATGATTTTGTCCTCATCTTAAATCCTGGTCACTCTTTCTTTCAGGAAACCAAAAACAGGAACCCAGTCTTCACAATGATCCTGTTTTCTTTTAATATTATTTTATCTTCTAAAGTGAAAATGTTTTGAAATTTTTTAATTTAAATTGTAAAATACACATTATGTTGTATTTAATCATTCATATTTACTTTTATTTAGTATGTACTCATTAGTTACACTGTAGTTTGTTAATTTACATCAGATTCATTGAAAGTCTTAATTATATTCCATGAGGTAAATATAGTCCATAATTTCAAATTTCTAGAAACATTTTTTATATCTATAGAAATGAACAACTCTAAATATGTTACCAAGAGTTCAATGATTATTTTTTTTAAAAAACAATGTAAAATAAAAAAGCAGGTTATCAAGTACTAACTTGTTTTTTCTAAAATAATATTATGGTCCTATTACTTCTGCAGAAGAGATCAATTGTCTATTTATAAATTTCAGGGATGGTCCATGTGTATAAAAGAAATGGGATAATTTAGGGATTTTATGCAATTTACATGAAATCATTTTATTTCATTTTTTCAATAGATTTAAATCCCATTTGTGCAAAGTATTGCAGAGAGAATTCCATAAGATTATAAAATATGTCATATGTGGAATAATATAGTCACAAACATACTTTAATTCAAAGGATAGCATGCCCTTGCCAAGTTCATTATCAAAGCACACAAAGGGCAGCCTTGGGTTAATTAGTAGAACAGATTGCCTATGGTATAGGAATTAAATAAAACAATATGAGATGCAGAATATTTTGTATGCTATTTTTCTGTAAAATTGAAAAGTAGTCTTTTTATTCAGCAAAACCAATGGAAAAATGCAGATAAATTCTTTTTTTTTTTTTTTAATTTCTAGTCAAGCTTTTTTTTATTTTTTTTAAAGAGAGAGTGAGAGAGGGGAGAGAGAGAGAGAGAGAGAGAGAGAGAGAGAGAGAGAGAGAGAGAGAATTTTTTTTTTAATATTTATTTTTTGGTTCTCGGCGGACACAACATCTTTGTTGGTATGTGGTGCTGAGGCTCGAACCCGGGCCGCACGCATGCCAGGCAAGCGCGCTACCGCTTGAGCCATATCCCCAGCCCTGCAGGTAAATTCTTTAGCTACATTTTTTAGCACCTTTACAGTATCTACCTGGGTTGTAAATATTATTATACATATTTCTTATAAAAAATAGACTCTTTCAAGTCTGAAGAGAAATATGGGGCACTACTAGAAAAGGACACAACTAGTTCTACAGATTCACTCTAATGGTGATATGACTCTGATATAATCAGGGTCCTACAATAAGGAATGTATTTCAGGGATATTAATGTCCTCAGAGGATGGTTAAAAGTGCTCACCATACTGCTTACAAATGAATAGGGTTCCACAGAAGCTACTCATTTAATAGCAAGGAAAGTCTCCTTGGAGGTTAACTGTAAATCATCCTATCTGGAATAGGGAGAAGCAATTAAGGATCCTATGACTCTTCCCTTTCTCTACTAATGCCCTTCCCAATCCAACTCTTACCATTAGAAGGCATAAATCATGCACAATGTATCTAAAAGTAGAAGACTTCTGAAAAACTGCATTTCTTGGCTTGCTTTGAAAAAAAAAAAATTACTTTATGTTCATTTTAACTGTGAAAAAGACAAAGCATAAGTAAAATAAAGGCAGATAAGGCATCCCTGTTTGAGTGACACAGTGATTGGTGGGAATCACAAGGGTGCAGTGTGAAGAGCCTAGTTTTTCTGCCTAAAAGTACCAGAACATAAATAAACAGAGAGCAAAATAAAGTATGACAAAAGATAAAACTATTGAATTTTATGTTCTTTTAAATTAACAGAGGATTACATTAGGCCAAGTTAAAAGAGTATTAAAAGAGTTTCAGTACTATAAAGGCAAGAAGTGAAGAGTGATTTTTATTTTCCACCTTCTGTTACTAAATAGTAGTACAATTTCCCCTTCACAGATCAGCTGTAAATCTTTGCTCAATCGGTAGCAGGAAGTAATACAAACAACACTGAGAAGAAATTGTCTTAAGTTAGAATGCAGTCCTAGATTTCACCCAACCTTATATTTTTGCAGAAAAACTGGGGTTTTAGGCTGTACTTTCCCCCTTATTGTGACAAATGTGTAAATTAATTTACTTGCAGTTGCATTCTTGAGCATTGTTCAGGCCCTTGAATTTCTATGTCTTCATTCTTTCCTGCCCTCCACTCACCTCTGCAGTTTTGAATATATTTATCCTCTTTTTAGGGCATAAAACTGCTCTATAATGAAGGGTAATCTGTTTAGAGATGTTCATGTGTATGTGTCTAAAATATTCAAGGCATTACAGTAGCAAGAAGACTCACATATTTTATAATAAAGCTGCAAGGTGCCTAATGCTTCTTCCTTGAGAATCCCCCATCCCCAAAGATGCATAGCCTCAGATCAAAGGTGATGCAGAAGCAGGAGCAGTTTAATAGCAGTAAGTGTGCTTCCTTGTACCTTCTGTGTTTACTCTTCCATGGAGATACATTGAGAAACCTGCAACTTGACATTAGATTGTCACCAGAATAAACAAACAGACGTGAATCTATAATCTAGATAAAAATACAAGGTTTGATTATCTAAAGTCTTAGAATAGGCTAAAAAAATATGTATTCATGAATTTTTCTGAAGGTTTAACAGATATAATGCATATCAACTCCTTGAATGCATGCATGATACTGGATAGTTGCTGTTTGATTTATGGTATATTAAAAATTTTATAGATGGTGAGAATAAATAGGTAATGGGTTAAGGGTTTTACATAATCCATTGGATTACATGCTGTTCTGCTTTTCTCAAGTGCAACTGTTTCTGTGGCAAATCCCATAGAGTCTATATATCCATTAGAAAAATAAGTTTTACATATAAATTAAAATCAGTACTTCAAAATGCAGAGACACATATAACCATAACATAATTTATGAAATGATTTAAATTTTAATTCAGTAATGCTAATCACAATCGTATTTTTTTTTAGAAGAAAGACGTCTAAAGATTCAATTTAAATTAAGAACACTTAGACACAAGTGTCATGAGCATACAATTTTTCCACTTGGGTTAGAGTCTTAGCAATTGCCTTAACCACAGGCAAAATAGCAACTAAAATCCAAAAATAAAAATTTAGGTAAGTACTTTTGTACTTTCCATTTAAATGTAGAACACATCACATTCCAATATTTTTCAATACAGATAGAAAATAAAAATATATGTGTTGAAATTTTGTCTGGAATCTTTAAAACCAATTTAGAAACATAATGTGCTTTCTTAAAACTATAAGATATGGGAACTATAATGCAAATAATGATTGTATAGATATGTAAATTAATTCCATTGTAATGTGTAACTGAAAAGAACCAATAAATTTAATAATGGCAGATAAAATCCTTTTTGTTTAAAAAAATACCTTTCCTTTTAAACATAGCCTTAATTGTGTACTTTATAAAAAGCTGCCATTATACATAAAAACAAGGTTTTTGATACTTGCTTTTTGGAAAATGAGATAATAAAATTTAATAAGACAGAGTTCATCCGGTTTGTCTTATTTATCTTATATCTCAAGAAATCAGATATACTTATGTATCCTCTAGAAGCATTTCAGTGTCTAACCTTGAGTGTAGACGTTTCTTGTATGCCATTATTCCCAATGTCCTCATCCTTTAGGTAAACCCAACAATAAATGCATCCACCTAATTGTAAAATAGATTAAATCAGCTTTTGTCAGTTTTAAACTGTTATTCATGTTTTGCATCACTTTGAGCAAATCATTCAACAAGAACAACCTAGAGAAGAAAAAGTTCATTGGAAGCTCATGATTTCAAAGGTCTGAGTCCAGAGGCAGCTAACTACATTGCTCTAGGCACAAGGTGAGAGATCATATCATGGGGGAAGGATCCAGTGGAGGAAAGCTACTCAGCTCATGGTGGGGTCAGGAAGCAGGGGGAGATATAAAGAGGGAGAGGAAGGGTGTCAGGAAGAGCAACTCTTCCAGGCACACATTCAGTTACCTATCTTCTTTAGGCAGGCCCTACCTGCCTACTGTTACCACTCAGTCAATCAGTCCATTCAAACCAGGATGGACTGTTTAAGTTATAGCTCTCATAATCCAATCATGTCATCACTGAAAAATCCTACATCAACAGATGTTTTTTGAGGGGCATCACATATCAAAACCATAACAAGCCCCAATCCAAATCTAAATAATGAGTAAAAACAAAACAAAAAAAAAAAAGAACTGCTGTTTTCTATGATGTGGGGATTTTTGATTGTATTAATAAAGCCTGAGATTGCATTATGCAGCTCTCTTTTGACATTATAGTCCATTGTTGATCTCTATTAAACTTGTATATTGCCACAATTGCCAAGTTGTTTTTGCATAGAAGTGAAGACCTTACTATGTAATATATTCTGCACTTAATTGTGGTATTTCATATTTCTCTTCTTTTCCTAATCAGCAGTGTTTTAATGATTTCAAATAACCTAAATCATATAGAAAATTAATTTTCTCAACTATCAATTACTCTTTTAAATTCAGTACTTTCTCCACCAAAAATAAATTAATGATGATTGTATGTTTATTAATGTCTTGAGTAGGAAACAATTATGTTGATAGGCTTTCAGAGGATAAGTAATTTTGCACTATTTGGAAAATGTAAAAAATTTTCTATTTTTACTGTAAATGTGCAAATACTTCTGTAGTGACAAGTAATCAAAGTGGAGACAAGTAGCTGTTTACTATTGATTATACATATTTTCCCTTTTATGTTGCAAGTTAAATGTTTTGTTCATTTTCAATTTATTGTCCATATTTTTTATTATTATATTTTTAATATTTTATTGATCTGTCTACCTAGCTGTTGTGATTTATCTGTATCTATCTTTTGATATAGTGATATAGAATATTAGTACATTGTTAGTTATTTATGTTGATTACATATGTCTCTTTACTATTTATTATGCTTTTAGATAAATGTAATTTTCTAATTTCACTAAGAAAGCAATTCATCCTTTATCAGTAGTAGTCATTTCTGGAAAGCATGTTTCTTTACATTTAGTATCTATATAATATTTTCCTGATTTTAATATTCTTCCTTTCATTCTTCATAACTTCCAAAAGACTGTATCTCGTGTTTTTCTCATGTAATATCTTCAGTATCATGGACAAGTGAAAAGTGAATTCAAAATTTTGGAGTTGTTTGATTTAGAGTTTCTCTAAGTGTCATTTGTGATTTATATGGATTAGAAGATATTTAAAGAGATTGTTAAAAATGAGTTTTCTCAGATTGCTCCCTAAATAATTTCCAGGTTCTTACATACACACCTATAAACACACATGGACTATTTTTTTTCTTTTTGTTTACCTATGTTTGAGAAATACTGAATTGAGTTATACTGATGATTTCACAGGTGCAAAAAAATAAATAAATTAACAAAGGCTCCAGAAGTGAATTAATCAAGGGCATCAATTTACTGTCTGGAATGAACTAACATCCCTACTTGTAGGTACATGTTCCTTTGGCTCTCTTATTCTCCATTTCTCAATCTAATGTAACCAATCTCTACTTACAATTATCAAGTTTATTGGAATTCTCTCAGCAGTATCTGTTCTTCCGATGCCAGTGTAATAGAAATACAACAGGCCACAAGAACACTGAGTTTGGCTGCATTTCTAATTATGTTTCTTTCTTTTGTCTCAGTCTTCCCCATAATCAGATAAAACTACATTTGTATAAGTGAAATTGTCTACAGATTTCAGTTCTGCTTTTTAATGCTTTTGAAATTTCTCTGTATATTCATTAATCCTTCTGGGGTGCGTATCATAATCCCAAGGTGTTTGGGATCCAAATAACTAAGAACTATACTACTGAATTTCTTTCCAGTTTTGAATGGTTAAATAGAAAATAATTCTATTTATGAGTTTTATGTTCCTTATTGTTGTGTTTCACTTAATATGTGTATATAACACACACACACACGAGTGTATTTTAAGTGTGTGTGTGTGTGAGTATATATATATATATATATATATATATATATATATATATATACACATAATCTTCAATTTTAATTTGAAATGTTGTTGTCACTGTCTACTGTTTCATGGAATTATTCAAACCATTTAAAAAAGTTCATTTATTTGCAACAGTGGCTTTTTCCTCTTCGACTTTTACACAGTATTTGAACTGATCAGAAATTTAAAACTATGTCACAGACTTCAAATAGGAAGTTGATGACTAGAAAATGTGGTTGTTAAATGTCACATTGCTGTCTTCTGAGGATGTTCTATCTTCTGGAGCAACGCTTTATAACCTATCTTCACTTGTAAAACAATTTAATAGAGTGATTATAAATGTATTAATCTTAACATAAAGCATTGTAGGTTACTTTACAAAAAGTTGAAGGAAAGCTCAAAAACTTTGGTGGAAAATGCAATAAAAAGTTATAAAACAGTTGCTGCAAATAGTTTGACATTAAATGTTTTATTGAAATTTTGGTGTTAATTCTTTATGAATTCAAATTAAATCAGGGAGGTTTTTATGTAGGAAAATAATCCACAGCTGTCTTTATATTCTTCCATGAAGCTGTCATTGAAAGGTTACTGATATCTTTCTACTTTATTTCAATGCCTGACCAGTGGAACTGGTGCTTTAAGTAACATTAAATTAGAAACCTCATAAAAGTTTTACTATTGTATCTCTCAGTTAATATATAAAGATATGTAGAAGGATGTGTATGTAAAAAGTGTTAATATAAAGAATGTGTTTTAAGTAACTGATTTGTCTTAAAATTATAATACATTCTTACCATCAAAGTCTTCAATCATTTTTAAATAAATGAAGTTGGAGTATTATAGACAATTCCAAAATAGACTATTTTGAAACTGCTCATTTTCCTTGAAACTATAGGTAATTTTTAGAAAGTATACTGCAAATACAGTTGTCTCTTTTTAAACAAATAAATATTTTCCTTGTCTTATTTTTATAGTATCAATAGTTTATATGATGACTTTAATCAAATTAGAAAATGTATTTTTTCTGTTATACTTTGATATTTTATAAACTTTTAAATAAACTTCTTGAAAAACTTTAATTGTAATTAATTACAGTTTGAAAAATACCATCCTTAACATGAAACCACAACTTCAAAAATTATTAACTCATGGCCAGCCTTGTTCCTTCTATAGTCACAGATTCCTCCTCATGTCTCTTCCCTAAAGACAATGGGTAATTTTGAAACCAATTCCACACATCACAAATAAGGCAATATTTGTCTGGGGCTATAGCTCAGTGGTAGAGTGCTTTCCTAGCACATGTGAGGCACTGAGTTCAGTCCTCAGCACTACATATAAAGAAATAAAGATATTGTGTATATCTACAAATAAAAATATTGAAAATAAAAATATATATATATATGTGTGTGTGTGTGTGTGTGTGTCAACATTAATCTTTAAAGCATAAGAGCGCATTTATGATCACATACTGTAGTACACTTGTAAATGCAAAAACATCAAAATGCATTAATATAATTAAATGTTCAGCCGTTGTTAAAATGCTTAAGGTTTTTAATAAAATATGCTAATATTTGTATCCTATTTAATTAGTTAGGCTATTTGAATTAAAATCCAAATGAAGAGCATGAATTAGGTTCAGTCAATATGTTCCATAAGTTTTTATTTTGTATTTTGACCTACATCCTCAAGCTTTCCCAATCAGAATAACTGTCTTAAGAACACCAAGAATTTCAAAGAAATAAGGATCACTTTGTGACTTGCATATTATTTATTTATTTATTTTGGTACAAGGGATTGAACACAGTGATGCTTAACCACTGAACCACATCACCAGCACCACACCTTCCTTTATTTTTTTTCTTTTTGAAGACAGAATCTAAGTAACTGAGGGCCATCTTTATTTGGTGATGTTGGCCTCAAACTTGCAAGCCACGCTGCCTCAGCCTCCGGAGTCTCTGCAATTATAGGCATGTACCAGCATGCCAAGTGGTAAATTTCAATATATTTAGTTATTGCAATATAAACAAGTTCAGAAAAGGTTGCAAATAAGAAGAGAACAGGTTTTTTATTTTTAAAAATTGAACAGCTATGAAATTACCACTCTTTAGTACATATCTCCAAATGTCTTCCAAAGTAAACCTACCAATTTTCATTCCCACTAGTAATATACTGAGAAATTAAATTAATTCAGATTGTTGACAAAAACATGATAATGATAATTTTTACTTTGTCTCTTTCCGTTTTTTATTTGTTCTATTTTAAAAATATTTTTAGTTGTAGTCGGACATAATGACTTTATTATTTTATTTCTTTTGTTTTTGATGTGGTGCTGAGACTCGAACCCAGTGCCTCCCATATTCTAGGCAAGTGCTCTACTACTGACCCACAAGTCCCAGCCCTGTTTGTTCTTTTCAGTTATACATAACAGTAGAATTTATTTTGAAATATCATATATACATGGAGTATAACTTCCCATTATTGTTGTTTTTACATGATGTGTAATTACACTGGTCATGTATTCATATATGAACATAGTAAAGTTATGTTTGATTCATTCTACTGTCTTTCCCATTCACATCCCCCTTCACTCCCCCACCATTCACATCCCCCCACTTACAATCCAGTGAATGTCCATTCTTTCCTCCTCATTACCTATTGTGAGTCAGCATCCACATATTAGAGAGAACATTTGGCCTTTTTGTTTTTTAGGATTGGCTTATTTCACTTAGCCTGATATTCTCCATTTACCTACAAATGTCATCATTTCATTTTTCTTTAAGGCTGAGTAATATCCCATGTGTAAATGTACCACATTTTCTTTATCCATTGTTCTGTTGATGGGCACTTAGTTTGGTTCCATAGTTTATCTATTGTCAATTGAGCTGCTATGATATGGTGCATGGTAAAATTCAAACATTTTTGTTTTACTTTTGCATAAGGATGTCTGATTGTTCCAGGATCATATATTGAAAAGATTATCCTTTCTACTGAATTGGCTTTTTACTTTTCTCAAAAAACAATATATGTATGGGTGAATTTCTGGACTCTCTAGTATTTCACTTCTGCATATATCTATATTTTTAAAATAACATTTTCTTTTAAAAATGTTTTCATTAATGCAATATAGCTATATATAAAATTGAAGATCATTTTGAAATAATCATACATACATGAATTTTAATTTTCTCCACTTCAGTCCCTACTACTTTCTCTTTTTGTTCCCTTCTCCCTCTTCCTGTTCTTCTACCTCTCCTGGTTTTCCTTCTATTTATAGTTTTTTTGGTGCTGTGTAGATACATATAAAGGTAAAATGCACTGCAGCACATTCATATATGTACATAGAATAATTTGGTCAATATCATTCTGCAGTTCCTAGCTATTCCTGTCCCACCTCCCCTCTTCACTACCCTCTTCTTCTACTCCACTAATCTTTCTACTTTCATGGAATTCTCCTCTTTTATTTAATTTCTTATTTTTGTCTAGCTTCTACATTTGAGAGAAAATACTCAACATTTGACATTCTTGGTCTGGCTTATTTGACTTTGCATGATGTTCTCCAATTGCAACCATTTTCTAGCAAATGTCATACTTTAATTCTTGCTTAAGTCTAAAATTTCATTGTGTATATATTCCACATTTTCTTTATCCATTCATATATTGATGGGCATCTGGACTGGTCCATAACTTGAGTATTATGAATTGCACTGTTATAAACATTCATGTGCCTATAGTATGCAGATTTTAGTTCTTTTGAATGGAGTGATTATAAATGTATTAATCTTAACATAAAGCATTGTAGGTTTATCCCAAGGAGTGGGATAGCTGAGTAGGGAACCTGCTTCTCTGGAAACTCCTGGGTGAAATTCCCAGGTTCAATAAAGCCCATATCATGCTGATACCCTGTCTTAGTTCACAGTCTTAGGATTAAACAGCTGCCCGGAGATGAGCATAACCTGCCAAACACCAAACAACCTGTTTACTGCAAGATCACCGACACACTAAGGAACAAGCACCAATACAAGACATCTCCCACGCTGAAACTTGTCCCTGCCTTTGATATACTCCTCCTTAAATGAAGAATTTAGTGGCCTTTTTCAGTTGTTCAGTTCCAGTTCCTATCAGGGCTGGAAGACACATAAGGAACCCTGCTTTTTAAATCTAATCTTTGGTTTTGTCTTATTTCTTACTGATTATTTCAGACTTTATTTTCCCAGGTGGCACATACCTCCTGAGTAAGAACCTGCTCTAGCAGGGTGCTGGCCACTCCATTAATTCCTAGTCTTTGGGGCATCTATATACTGCTTTTCAGAGTGGTTGTATTTTGTAGTCCCATCAACAATGTTTGAGAGGCTGGGTTTGTGGCTCAGTGTTATTGTGCTCACCTAGCATGCATGAGGCACTGGGTTCAATCCTCAGCACCACATAAATGTAAAATAAAGATACTGTGTCCACCTAAAACTAAAAAATGAATATTAAAAAAAAACAATGTATGAGTGTATTCTTTACCCACATCCTCACTAGCATGTTTTTATTTTTTTGTATTCTTGATGATTGCCATTCTGATCAAAGTAAAAAGAAAATCTCAGTGTAGTTTTGACTTGCATTTCCCTGGTTGAAAAAGCTACTGAAGTTTTTTTTTTTTTTCACATATTTGTGGGGCATTTTTATTTCTTCTTTTGAGAAGTGTCTGTTTAGTTATTGGCCCATGTATTAATTGGATTATTTGGCATTGAGTGTTAAGTTTATATGTATATATATATATATATATGTGTGTGTGTGTGTGTGTGTGTGTGTGTGTGTGTTAGTTGTAGATGGACATGATACCTTTATTTTGTTTATTTTTATGTGGTGCTGTGGATAGAACCCAGTGCCTCATGAATGGTAGGCAAGTGCTCTACCACCGAGCCACAACCCCTGCTCCCTAGTTTTTTGTGTTCTTTATGTATCCTGGATATTAGTCCCTTATTTGGCAAGGTGGCAAATAACTTCTCCCATTTTGTATGCTCTCTCTTAATTCTCTCATTTCCTTTTCTCTGAAGAAGCTCTTTAATTTGATGATGTCACACTTATTGATTCTGTTTTATTTCTTGCACACTAGGAGTCTTGTTAAGGAAGTTTAATGCCTGCACTAATGAGATAGAATGGTGTGCCTATATTTTCTCTAGCAGTTGTAAAGTTTAGTCTAATTCATATGTCTTTGATCCACATTGAGTTGACTAATTGTATAGGGTGAAAGAGAGGGATCTAGTTTCATTATTCTTCATATGGACATCCAGTTTTCCCCATCATTTCTTAAAAATGTATCTTTAATCCAATAGTTTTTTAGCACCTTTGTTGAGTATCACATGGCTGTATCCATGTGGATTTGTCTCATATCTTCTATTCCATTGGTCTTCACATCTGTTTTGATGCTAATATCATGTTGTTTTTGTTACTATGGCTCTATAGTATAATTTGAGGTTCAGTAACTTGATGCCTCCAACATCACTCTTGCTCAGTATGTTTTGGCTCTTCTGAATCTTTTATACTTCCAAATAAACTTAGGAGTTTTTTTTTTTCTAGTTCTGTGACTGTGACAACATTATTGGAATTTTGATAGGAATTGCATTGAATCTGTGTAAAGCTTTTGGTATTTTTCCCATTTTGACTATATTAATTCTGCCTATCCAAGAACATAAGAGGTTTTTCCATCTTCTAAAGTCTTCTTCAATTTTTTTTTCTTCAGTGATAGTTTCATTGTAGAGCTCTTTCATCTCCTTGCATAGATTTGTTCCCATGTATTTTATGTTATTTTATTTTATTTTTGAGGTTATTGTGAAGGGAAAGTTTTTCTTATTTCTTTTCAGCAGACTCATTATTGTAATTTAGCAAAGCTATTGACCTTTGCATGTTGATCCTATATCCTGCTACTTTGCTGAATTTCTTCTGATGGAATTTTTTGTTCTTCAAGAAATAGGATCATGTCATTAGCAAACACATAAATAGACTTCTTCTTTTCCTATTTGTATTCTTCTAATGGCCTTCTTTTGTCCAATATGGTTAGAGTTTCAAGGATTATGTTCAATGAGTAGTGATTGTGAATATCTCCTTTTTTATTATTGATTTTGAGAATAAAAGACAATAAAAGTGATCAATGCTAAAACAAAAGTTAGTTCCTTCAAAAGATAAAAAAGATTGTTAAATCCTTAGCCATACTAATGCAAAGAAAGAGTAGACCCAAATCAACAAAACTGGTGATGACAAAGGAGATATTTGAAGGTTTATATATAAGTGTTTATCAAATGGTTTTTCTGAATTCATTGAGATGATGATAGGGTTTAAAATTATTTTATGTTTGATGCTTGAATTTTTATTGTTGTCAATTATAATGACTTCTAATTCTCCAATAAAGTGCATTATTCATAATGTAGATTCAGTTTGCTAAAATTTTGCTTAGAATTTTATACCAATGTTCATTATAAATAATGTTCTGTAGGCCCAGTATTATTCTGTCTGATTGTGTTGTCAATTAATGCTCAAGTCAATTGGAAAGTCTTCCATTTAAAAAAAAAATATTTTGCTGGAATTTGTGTAGAGTTGGCATTATTTCTCCTAAATATGCTGTATAATTTTTTGAGGGGTTAGGAAGGATCTTAACCCAAAATTCAATCCTTTTAGTAGTTATTAATAATAAAATTCTTGTTGAATAAGAATTGATCATTTCTATTATAAGGAATATGAATATGTTTAAGTTGTTGATTTGAGTGGTTTCAAATCATTTAAAATATTCTATTTTAACCTTTGAAAACCTATAAATTTGGTGGCACATTTCTCTCTCTATAACTGATATTGGAATAAATGCTGTCCCTATTTTTTATTTGTTCTTTTTAGTTATACATGGCAATACAGTATATTTTGACATCTTTATAAAAACATGGAGTGTTTATTCTAGTTAGAATCCTAGTCTTGTGGTTGTACATGATGTGAAGATTCACTGTGGCATATTCATATATGTACATATTAACGTGACTAGTCTTGCTAAGGTTAACAAACTTAATCAGAAAATGCTAATCCTAATAGAGACTTTATATTTTTTTTAATTTTCCATGTAATTGTTTTTTGCCTACTATTTTTTATTGTAGTTATGCTATTACTATTTAATTTTTGCTTCTTTCCCTATTTTTTGTGCTAACACACAGGTCAATAAATTAAGACCTTTCTTCTTTTCTAATACAGCCCTTTCATGCTTATAAGTCCCTCTTCCAATTACTGCCTACTCAGTATTTCAAAAGTTTAATATTCTTTATTTAAATATTTATCCAGGTCAAAACCTACCTAATACCCCCTTTTGACTCTTCTTTGATCTATTAATTATTTATAAATGTGTAATTTAATTAGAGATTTATGTCTTTCTATTAGTCATTTCTAATATAATTAATTTGTAATGAAAGAACACAGTGAGATTTAACTTTTAAACATATTGAGATTTGCTTTGAGACTTATAAGAGACGAAAATTATTTTTTGTAGTGGGTTATACAGTAAATAATTTATGTACTGTAAACCACATGCAATTTCTGCTACCTATGGTATTTTTAATTTTTTTTTTTGTACTGGGAACTGAACAGAGGGGCACAAGATCACTGAGACACATCCCCAGCCATATTTTGTATTTTATTTGGAGACAGGGTCTCACTGACTTGTTTAACACCTCGCTTTCATGTGATGCTGGCTTCTCCTGTCTCAGCCTCTTGAGCAGCTGGGATTATAGGTGTGGGCCACAGAACCCAGCTCCTATGTTATTTTTTAAATACTTTAAAATATAAAACATATGCTCAGTTTGTGAGATATACAAAAATAATCATGGGCAGAATTTAGTTTATGTCCCATAATTTAGAAAATAATTGACTTCCATAAATATTTCATTTGCACTTGTAATCAATATGTGCTCTATTGTTGTTGGTTGTGTGTTTTATAAATGTAGTTTTCAAGTTTTTTGGTAATGCCTCTCAAAACTTGTATCTCTCTGATTTTCTCTTTAGTAGGTCCACTAATAATTGAGACAAGTGCAGTGAAATAAATCCACAATAATTGTGGAATTGTGTGTTTTTGATTTTCTCTTTAGTAGGTCCACTAATAATTGAGAAAAGTGCAGTGAAATAAATCTACAATAATTGTGGATTTGTATGTTTTCTTTGAAGTTATAACAAGTTTTGCTTCATGTAATTTGAAGCTTTGTTATTTGATGCATAAACTTTTAGGGTCATTGTACCTCAGATGAAGTGATCCCTTTATCTTTATGAAATAAGTCTTGTTATTCATCACATTATTCTTTTCTATGAAATGAATTTAGTCTGATATTAAAATAGCTACTATAACTTATTATATTTTTATTTTTGATGGTAAAAAAATAGAACTCATTCTCACCACAATGGAGGAACAAAGCAAAAAATACTAAGTAAATTTTAACTAGAGTAACTGAAAGGAACACTGAGTTCAGTAAGGGTAATTTGGAGTGCCTCTGGTGCTCCAAATTCGATGGAAGCATAGAGATAAGGGAGAAGTACTTCTCCCTCTGCCATTGCATTTACACCACCAGGATTGACTCAGAGTCCAGAAGGAACTCCCCATGTGGGGCAATAGCAATTGGGATGCCCCAGATATTCATTACCACTGTAGACATTTGTAGTCTAATAATACAGGACCTTCAGATCACTATCTATCATGAACATTGTTGTAAAATTCTAAGCAAAAATTTGGGAAACTTAATGTACTATATATTTTTTGTACATCATCATCTAGGGAACTGCCAAGAATTAATGTGAATACTTTGCTCAGAATGGGAACCCAAGTTATATATTGTCACCCCTGCTGACTCAAGCTGCTACACTATAGCACCATTTTGAAGCTGGAAACGGTGTTAGAGTTCATACTATTGTAATTGCCAATAGTCAAGGAGATTCTACATTAATAAGTTCTTCTATCACTCCACAATGCTCAGCCAAGTTGTTGTATAACCACAACCCATTTTCTTGGAGCCTGTGCCAATAAATTATATATGATGAACAAAGAGATAAATTACCTAAACAAATACAAGCTACAAGCACAAAATCATGAAGCAACATAAAATTTGAAGGGATCAATTATGAATAAGGAAATTGATCTGTAAAACAAGTTTCCTATTAAAGAAAAGGGCAGGACCTCATAGCTTCACTGCTGATCCTATCAAACAAAGAACTGCAAGTCTTCTTAAACAATTTCATAAAATTGTTGAAAAGGAAGAAGTACTTCCAAATTAATTCAAAAAGAGAAGCATTACCCTCATAACAAAACCAGACAAAACAAGGATATAACAAAAATGACACCTAGAAGCCAAAATCCTTGATGAACATACATGGAAAAATTATTATGCAAAATCCAAGGAACATTAAAAGATCATTCCCTATTTTCAAGCAAAATTTATCCAAATGATGCAGGGATGCTTCAACACTTACAAATTAATAGTTGTTATATGCCAAATTAACAAAAAGAAGGAGGAAACCCATATAATCACTTTTACTGACACTTTAGAAGAAATTGGCCAAATTCAATACCATTAAATAACAAAAGCTCTCAATAAATTATGTTATAAAATCCTTATAGAAAAAACTATATCCAGCATCATACTAAATCATTCTGAAACAACGCAAAACAAGGATGTCCTCTTTCATCAATTCTATTCAACATAGTATTAGAAGTCAGAACCAGACAATTTAGACAAGAGAAAGAAATAAAAGAAATTAAAAATGGAATGGACAAAATCACAATGTCTCTGCTTGCAGATTACCAGACTTTTCATTTAAGAAACCCTAAGAACTTCACCAGTTTTAAAACTAATAAATTTACTCAAGTTGAAGAAAGTAAAATCAATATACAATCTATAATAATTCTACATATCCTATGAAAAAAGTGTGGCATTTCCTCAAAATATTAAAACTAGTATCACCAAAAGATGCAGTGGCTCACACCTGTAATCTCAGTATCAGTATGTATCTCTGAAAGAAGAAGAAGAAGAAGGAGGAGGAGGAGGAGGAGGAGGAGGAGGAGGAGGAGGAGAAGGAGAAGAAGAAATTGATTTGTCAAGGAGGGATCTTCATTATTGCACAAGAGCCAAATAGAATCAATCCAAATTTACAACAGCAGATGAATGAATAGGAAAATATGGTATATATTCCTAATGTAATACTCTTCAGTCATTTGTCACAATAAGGATGAATCTGGAAGAGGACACTATATTAATGAAATAAGCCAGACATAAAAAGGCAGATACTGTATGATCTCCCTCATATGTGAACTCTAAAATTTTAACCTCATGGAAATAGAAAGTAAAAGAGATTATAAGAGACCTGAAAGAAGAGTTGGGAGGGGTGTATGTCAAAGGGGTGGCCAATGGTTACAAAGTTACAAGTAGATAGGGGAATAATTTTGGTATTCTATTGCTCAGAAGGGTGACTATAATTCACAATAAAATATTGTACGTTGCTATATAGCTAGAAAAGTGTTTTTTAAATTATTTTATTACAAAAAAATGTTAAAAGTATAAGGTGATAAATATACTAATTTCCTTGATTTGATATATACACAATAGTTACATATAACAAAGCATTCCATTGAGTCCCACAAATATGTATATTTATTAAGTGCTCATTTGCAAAGCAAATTAAAATAATGAAGAAAATAAATTTTAAAATAAAAAATTTTCTCAGTGGCTTGAGAGACTGAAGCAGGACGATCACGAGTTCAATAGCAGCCTCAGCAAAAGCAAAGTGCTAAACAACTGAGTGAGACCCTGTCTCTAAATAAAATAGTGCTAGGGATGTGGCTTAGTGGTTGAGTGCTCCTGAGTTCAATTCCTGGTACCCAAATAAATAAATAAAATAAAATAATAAAAAATTTGATATTTAGGGGGTATAATAACATGTTTTGGTATATGCATACTTGTAGAGTAATTAAATCAAGATAATTAATACATGCATCATCTCACATAGATTTTTTTTACTTTGAAAATCATTCAGTCTGGGTACAGTGGCTCACACCTGTAATCTCAGCAGCTCATGAGGCTGAGGATAGAGGACTGCAAGTTCCAAACAAGAAAAAAAAAATTAAAAAACATAATTCATTATTATTAGCTGTAGTAACCATTCTGAGCCATGAGTCTCAAAAATTTATTTTTCTTGGCAAACATATACTTGATATCTTTTAGCTAAAACCTCCCCCTTTATTCCTGCTCCTTTTCCCAATAATCACCATGATATTCAATGCTTCTATAAATTTAATGTTTTTAGATTATACATGTGAGGTAGATTATTCTATATCTGTCATTTTGTGACTAGCTTACTCCACCTAGTATAAGGTTGTCCATATTCTTCTCTCTTTTCACAAATCAAATAATTTTCTTATTTTTTAAGGCTGATAGTATTCCTTTGAGTATATATAGACCATATTTTTTACTTATGCATCATTAAAGGACAAGTTGGATGATTCAAAATCTTAGCTATTGCATACAATACTATAGTAAATCTGTGAATGCAAATATCTTTTTTTTTCCAGTGTCATACCTGAGACTAATGCATTATCAGTTTTCCAGTACTATAATGCAATGTGGGAGACAATTCTTCCCTGCTCCCTCTTCACCCCCCACGTGGGGGATGGTACCAGGGATTAACCTGGGGGCACTCCACTTTACATCCCCAGCCCTATTTTTTATTTTATTTAGATTAAGGATTTCTCCTAGTTGCTTAGCACCTCACTTTTGTTGAAGCTGGCTTTGAACTCACAATCCTCCTGTCACAGCCTTCAAAGCTGCTGGGATTATAGGTATGTTCTACCACGTCTGGCTACAATTCATTTACCAAGAGAAAAAAATTGTTTATTTTTTCATAGATTTGGAGATTGCAGTTCAAGAGTAAGCCACCTCATACTTTGGGCCTCTGGCAAGGGCTTTATGGCAGAAACACGTGGTGGAGCAAACTGCTTACTTTATGTACCAGGAAATAGCAAGAAAAAGAAGACGGTCCACAGTTTCTACAGTTTCCTTGAGGAAAATGCCTCCAGTACCTACTGGAGAACATCTACTAGGTCCTATGTCCCAAAGATCATGCACCGATCACTAATGCCACACCAGAACCAGTAGTTAAAACTTGAACCTTTGCGCGTCACTACCCATAACCCTGGCAGCTAGTTCATGTATAAAGCAAAATGTTTATTTAACTCACAGTTCTGGAGACAGGATGCCCAAGATCAGGATGTCCTATTAATTCAGGCTCTGATGAGTAATTTATGGTATCATGGCTGTAACATGTGCAAAAGAGTAATGGGGCAAGACAGGAAGTCAGAGAGAGGTTTTGAGGGGTGTGACTTACTTTTTTTTTTTAACATTTTGCCCTTGAGAGTACTGACCTAGGAACCACTAACCTGCATATCTTAAAGGTTGCACTACCTCCCCAAATTGCCACACTGGTGACTAAGATTCCAGCATATCAACCCTGGGGGATATACTCAATTCATATGCAAATGTAGCATTATGATCCAGATGGAATGACATTTTCTTTCCCCTTACTTTTAATATCTTTGACTTTGTATTTTAAATGTATTTCTGTGGTATTTTATAGGCAGTCCTATTACTTTCACTGTTTTATTACTTTTCCCTTTAGTTGTATTATCTAAACCATTTTATTTAATCTTTCTTAATAAAAGAGATGCAAAAAATATTTGCCTGTTTGTTTTCCATTCCATCTATCCTTTGCTCCTTTTTCTCTTTTCTACCTTCTTTAGGTGAAATACTTTTATAATTTATTTACCTCATTTGATGGCTTAATAATTTAACTATGTTTTGTTATTTTAATGGTTTCATCCTGATCACAGTAGGCAGCTTTATCTTTTAACATTCTAAGTGATATTTCAATATATTTATAATACTAAAGTCCATATTTTGACTTCTTTCTTCTATTTTGTGATTTTCATTCATTTTACATTAACATGTCATAAATTAGATGCTTAATTATTAATAGATATCCTCAAAATGACTGATGAAGAAAAATATGTATTTATACAAGTAGTCACTATTTTGGTTTCATATATGTTTGTATAGATCTATATTTTCACTTGGTACTATTCCTTGTGTTTAAAGAAATTTCTTCAATGTTTCTTCAATATAGAACAACTAATAATATTTTTAGCTTTTGTGTGTCTAAACATTTTTAAATTTGAATTCTTTTTAATAATAATTGCACTCTGTCAAAATCTTAGTGAATAGATTTCTTTTATTACTTTAAAGATGATGTTTTACTCCTTTTCTTGCAATGTTTTTGAAGGGAAATCCACTGTCATTCTTAAGTCTATTTCTCTACATATAATAACTTTTTAAAAAATGATTAATTTTTTTTAATGATTTTAAGATTTTTCTATTTATAAATGGTTTTGAATAATTTGATTATGAAATGTCCACATGTAGTTTTGTTCATATGTTGTACTGATATTTACTGATATCTTTGGTTCTTATTTTTAATCAAATTTTAATATTTTCAACATCCTGGAATGTTGGGAGTTATCCTACAGTTTCTGTCCCTCCTTTTATTTTTTCTATTATGTTCACAACTATTTCATCTGCAATGTGTAATTTACTATAATTATCCATTTGCTGTATCTTTCATCTATTTTGCCTACTCTATTTCTAGTAATGATATTAAAGTAGAAGTTTTCTATTAAAACTAGTAATTTATGATGAGTAATGTAGCTTATTTAAAATCATATAATAAAATAGTGATGTCACTGCCTAAAAGCTGAAAATTCTCTTTGACACTTTTGTCAGGATGGTAGAATTTATATTGACAATGTTATCTTGAAGTGTTTGTTCAAATTTAAATATTGCTTGAAATAAAAATCTGAAGTTTCATAATAAAGAAAATTAAATCAAATTCTAAATGATCTATAGAAATGTAAAATATTTCTGACTTTAAGGACTAGAAGTCTACTTTTTAAAAATCAATGTTTTAAAAGTTCTTTTTTCCTCTGCCGATCTATGCAAGTTATCATTTCTACCATGAAACACATCTTTCCCAATACCACCACAGAATACCAAAATAGAGCTAAATCAATTAGTGTTTGAATATTGTATTTCTTATATGCATTCAAATGACTGGAACACTCGTGTCTTCAAATACTGGTGTCAATTGTTGATTCTGTCTTTGTGTGCAATTTCATGTGGAAGTGATTTTTTTTTGTTTGTTTGTTTTATATAAGAGGTCCATGCCTCCTTTTACAAACTGGATATGACTTTTAATGAGGATGTTAATGATTATGATCTTATCAAGATAATCTCCAAATCAAACAAAATATTCTCTATCAAAATCAATGTAAGCACAAAAACCCAAAAACCGAAGCACATGAAAACATTGAGAGATAACAAATTAAACATCCAAAACAACAACAACAACAAAAGTATATATATACACATATTGATCAAAATAAATGTTTGTGTTTGTAATATATAAAAATTGAAACAACTGAAATGCCCAACAAAACATGTCAACAAATAAAATTGACAATTTTTCATATACTAATTATGATGTATGCATGTAAAAGAATACAATCAAGCACCAATACTGAAACAATTCTTCATATACATAAAAACTTGGATGAGTCTCACAAAATGTGCAACCAGAACTATTTACAGAACTTCACAAATCACACAATATATATAGACATATACATATCTATGTATGTGTGTGTGTGTGTGTTTGTGTGTGTGTGTGTGTGTGTGTGTGTGTGTATATATATATATATATATATATATATATATATATATATATATATAAACATCCAAAAAAGAAAAAAAAATCACTTCATTAGAACCAGGAAAGTGATTATTCTTGGTTGCATAGTGACTGGGAGGGGGCTTCACAAAGCTTTTGAGTTTATATTTTGTTCTATTTATTTGAGTGATGGTTACACAGGTTCGATTTATGAAAACTCATGGAAATATTAGTTTTAAAAGTTGATAAAATGATATTTACAAATTACTTTCTGTTTCTTCATATTGTTTCAGTGTTTAATGAAACACTTGAACATTTAAAAAATATATTGAAAATTACACTTTCCATCACAAAGTGTTGAAGTTACAACACTCCCTCTTCCCCAACACACACACATAGCATATGCATCTACTTGCACACAAAATTTGGAATAAAAGATTACTTGTTAAACAATGTCAAATAGTTTCAAACAAATATGTTTTCACAAACCAAATTTTTTCTATATATTTAAGTCTTTGAAAAGTTATTTCTCATCACCCAGTAGTGCATAATTCTTACAGCTTTTATAGTAAAAGAGTATAAATCCTTAATAACTTTCTTTTATGGTTACAAAATAGTGAACATTAAAACTTGCATAAAACAGGTCATAATAATGTTTTATTATTTTGAATATATTTCTGAGTTTGAAGAAATTGGAAAACCAAGGTCAATATATTTATCTTCACATTGACTATCTAAAGACATTAAGTTTCTTTGAGAGTAAAATAATTTTAATAATTCATATTTTTAGAATTATAATTTAATAATTATATATTATTAAACACAAATCTTGGGGTTGCCTCTTAAATCATTGTAATATGCATGTGCATATGTGTATAAGTGTTTATGAATCTGTATATTTGTGAGAGTGAAATAGTTTGTGGGAGAGTAAGTTAAGTCAGAGTCATTTTAAAAAATTTCTTATCATTTTCAATCACCAGTTATATAACCACAATGTACTTTTGCTTGCTTTTGAACTTGACTCATGTGAAATCATAATATATGCACTCTTTCATATGTTATTTTGTTTGCTAAATATTTTGTGAGAATTAACCATGTTTTTGTGTCTTTGTGTTTGCTTGTTTTGTTTCCTCTTCAACAATATTTGTTTTATTCATGCCAAAATAGGTTATTCTTTGTATAAATATACTAAAATTTATCAATTTTAAATATGATCTGCTATTTTGTAGCTTTATCTAATTTTCTTGGTAAAATCTTAAACATTTTGCCAAAAAAAGTTGTGAGCAATAATTTCATCCATTTTTAATGTTATATAATATTTTGGTGATTATTGTTCTTGTGTCTTATTTCATTAATTTTTATTTTTATTTGTATTTTCAATTATGTATATTGCTATCTCAATAAGTTATTACAAACTAGAAAACAATTTTTTTAAGAATTAAACTACACATTTCCAGACATTATGACTGAACTAGCATTAATGTACATCATAATTATATTAACTATAAAATGTAAAAATATCAAGTATATTCATATATGAAATTGTACTGTTTCAAAGACATTATTAAAGCTTTGATAAATTTATTGGCAGAAATTTGTTCTTTTTTTTAATCTGAAAACTAAGCGGGCAAAAAGTCGCACTACACAGAAATAATTCCTAAATAACATACACTGAGTATAGGAAAAATATTACAAAATTATCATAAATTTAATAATTGCTTTAGCTATTCTAAGAAAGCATCTCTATGTTATAAACAATAGTTTCTCAATTAAAGTTCATATTTTATATATCTTGTACAAGAAAATAAAATATGTCACTCAAAGAATGTATTATTCTTCATTTCTTCATTCTCTCTCTCTCTCTCCTTTTTTTTTTTTTTTTGGTAATAGGGATTATTGAATCCAGGAGCAGTTTACCGATGAGTACTGAGGTACTACATCCGTATTCTTTTTACTTTTTTTTTTATCTCTTTCTTTCTTCCTTTTTTTTTATCTCTTTCTTTCTTTTTTTTTTTTTTTTTTTTTTTTGACAAGGTCTTGCTAAGTTGCTGAGGCTGGCCCTGAACTTGCAGTTTCTCTGGGTCTCCCAAGTCACTGTCCATCACTTTGTTGAATTGTCCTGCCAAATGCAAACATTAAAGATGTTTTACTCTGGAGAAGTTACAGGCATGCATTTGGGGTTTGTATAAATTTTCAAAAAAATGTGAATTTTCAAAGTAAAGTTTTCCAAAATATATAAAATAAGACCTATAAAAAGAAATTAAATTTTCATCATAAAATTCAATAACTCAGTGGTTGCACCTAGGTGCAAATGCAGCAAATGCAAATATAATGTGAAAAAATTCCTGTAGGTTCTACTTTCAGTGTTTAAAATGAGATTTAGAGTATTGTTAACCTACTTTGGGACTTAATTAAATACAATTATAAAAAATATACAAGTAATATGTTGGTTATTTTGTCACCTAATATTGTTACATTTCTTATACATTCATAAGATTCTGGCATGAGAGAATAGATTTGATTAAGGCATGTAAAACACACACACACACACACACACACACACACACCTACCTACTTTTTCTATGTGCTATAACAAATCAGATGTGGAAATAGAGAGCAAGATAGTGTTCTAACTTCAGTAGAAATGAAGTAGGAAAATTAAAAAAACAGAGATAGAAAATAATGTTGGAAAATAAGAGTAGAACTGACCAAGACAATAGCCATACCCTGACCCTCTCTACCATTGTTATACATTGCTCCCAAATTATTACTTCCCATGTTTCTCTTTTTCTCTTTTCCTCTCTCTCTATCTCTGTCTCCACCTCTTTCATTTATTAGGATTTTTTTAATGATTTTATCAACCAAAGTTTATTCATTTCTATCATGGTTCTCTGGGATTTCAATATGCATGAGGATAATTCCCAAATCCATCTACTTATCTCCTCATGTGATTCTGGTATCATACTAAGTTTCCTATTACCTTTCAGCTCTACACTATAATTACTTTGCAATTAGTTTCTATTTTTCCCTTTTGATAGACATCAGTCCACTATATACACAATAGCGAGTTGACATTTCAAATCATGCTTGTCTCTTATTTTACCACTGTAGAACTATATCTACTTTACTATCATGTGGAAAGCTCTCCTATATTTCAAAAAACTCTCATTTTTATCTATATAGTCTTCACTTTTATACTCTATAATCCAGATACTGGCTTTGCTTTCTACTGTGAATTACACAAGGATTTCCTTGTTTCAGAGCATGTACCTTTACTATTTTCCTTGCCTAAAACCCTATTCTCCAAGCTGAGTTTATTATCATATTACATATTTGCTAAAAATGTACACCTTTTTAAGGAGACCTTTCTGTAACATCCAAACTATAGAGTAGCACCTTCCCTTTAATCACTTTTTTTTTATTCTCCTTGGTTCATAATAATCACAATCATCTAAACACAGAATGGTCAATACATTTTATTTTTTTATTTTCTTATTCCTCCATAATTAGCTTCATAACATCAAAAATTTTATTTTTGTCCCCTTCCACTTCCCATATCATATTTAATTTCTTATAGATATTTAATGAGTATTTGATGATTGAATAAATGATACTGACTTAGTGAAATAGAACAAACAATATTGATTTAAATGATATTACTTAATGAGATTGAATAAATGATATTAACTTAATGTATATGTTGCTAAAAACTCTCTTAGGAAACTGATTCAGATCTTAAGAGAGGCTTATGTTGACTCAGTTCAAGGAAGTGGAAAAGACTGAGATAGTGCAGTATTCTCTAAGCATGATCATTTTGGATGTATATATTATCCTCTAGTGATTTGAGACGAAGTGTAATAAGTTTTAAAGAAAGAAACCTATTGATTTCTTAGGCATATAGGAAACAACTGAAAATTTTTGTAATGAAATAGAATTGGAACAGTACAGATCATAGGCCTGTGATTAAAATATTACAAAAAAAGTGCACACACAATGAGAAAAATAATAAAATAAAATAAAATAAAAACAAGAAATGTGAATGTTATGGTTTGGTTATGAGGTGTTCTCCAAAATGCTCATGTTAGACAATGTAAGAATGTTCAGCGTGATCAGAGGTAAAATGAGAAGATTATGAGAACTTTAACTTGATCTTTGGATTAATTAATTATTATTGACTACTCCATTAAATTGATTATTAATCAATTTGATAAATTAGTAATTTGAATGAACCAGCTGGGTGATAACCAGGCAGTTGTGTCATGGCTGGAAGATTTAGGGCACTAGGGGTGTTCCTTTATGGATTATGTTTATCCCTAGTTCCTTTCTTTTTCTCTCTGCTTCCTGGCTGCCCTAAGTTTAGAAACTTTTTTCTGCCCCACACTGCCACTATTATGTCTGCCTCCCTTAGTCTCAGAGCTATGAAGTCAACCAAACATAGATTGAAGCTCTGGAACTGTGAACCCAAATAAACTATTCTCTAGATTCTTCTTGCCAGGTGCTTTGGTCATAGAAATGTAAAACTGTGAAGATCTCTTCTAGAGATTTAGGTAAAAGTTCTAATCATACCAAAGGGAAAAAGATTGGCCAGAAAGTGTCAAAAATCCCTTGAAATTTCTTAACTTGCCAAAAAAAAATGTCAAATGAAGTTGTCTGACTATAAGGTTTCAAACTGCTAAATTAGGACACATTTGAACTGTTTTCCATGAGTTCACTGAGGCCAAAAAAAAAAAGGCTGAAAA